>NC_140579.1:330821494-333239293 GCF_964204655.1 Triturus cristatus
CCCCATCCTGTAAGCCAGCCGAGGGTCCGTGCGCTGGGGAAGGGTGTCCACCATGGCCCGGGGAGGCTCTCCCCAGCCTAGCTAGAGTTTGGAAGCTGGGCCCGGACCCGGGGCTTGTGCTCCATCACAGTGTCCCATGGTGCGGGAGCCCCCCGTCCTGCAAGCCAGCCGAGGGTCCGGGTGCTGGGGAAGTGTGTCCACCGTGGCCCGGCGAGGCTCTCCCCAGCCTGGCTAGGGTTCGGAAGCTGGGCCCGGGCCTGGGGCTTGTGCTCCGTCCCAGTGTCCCAGGGTGCGGGAGACCCCCGTCCTGCAAGCCAGCCGAGGGTCCGTGCGCTGGGGAAGGGCGTCCACCGTGGCCCGGGGAGGCTCTCCCCAGCCTGGCTAGGGTTTGGAAGCTGGGCCCGGACCCGGGGCTTGTGCTCCGTCCCAGTGTCCCAGGGTGCGGGAGCCCCCATCCTGTAAGCCAGCCGAGGGTCCGTGTGCTGGGGAAGGGTGTCCACCGTGGCCCGGGGAGACTCTCCCCGGCCTGGCTAGGGTTCGGAAGCTGGGCCTGGACCCGGGGCTTGTGCTCCGTCCCAGTGTCCCAGGGTGCGGGAGCCCCCATCCTGCAAGGCAGCCGAGGGTCCGTGCGCTGGGGTAGGGTGTCCACCGTGGCCCGGGGAGGCTCTCCCCGGCCTGGCTAGGGTTCGGGAGCTGGGCCCGGACCCGGGGCTTGTGCTCCGTCCCAGTGTCCCAGGTTGCGGGAGCCCCCCGTTCTGCAAGGCAGCCGAGGGTCCGTGCGCTGGGGAAGGGTGTCCACCATGGCCCGGGGAGGCTCTCCCCAGCCTAGCTAGGGTTCGGAAGCTGGGCCCGGACCCGGGGCTTGTGCTCCATCACAGTGTCCCATGGTGCGGGAGCCCCCCGTCCTGCAAGCCAGCCGAGGGTCCGGGTGCTGGGGAAGTGTGTCCACCGTGGCCCGGCGAGGCTCTCCCCAGCCTGGCTAGGGTTCGGAAGCTGGGCCCGGGCCCGGGGCTTGTGCTCCGTCCCAGTGTCCCAGGGTGCGGGAGCCCCCCGTCCTGCAAGCCAGCCGAGGGTCCGTGCGCTGGGGAAGGGTGTCCACCGTGGCCCGGGGAGGCTCTCCCGAGCCTGGCTAGGGTTCGGAAGCTGGGCCCGGACCCGGGGCTTGTGCTCCGTCCCAGTGTCCCAGGGTGCGGGAGCCCCCATCCTGTAAGCCAGCCGAGGGTCCGTGCGCTGGGGAAGGGTGTCCACCGTGGCCCGGGGAGACTCTCCCCGGCCTGGCTAGGGTTCGGAAGCTGGGCCCGGACCCGGGGCTTGTGCTCCGTCCCAGTGTCCCAGGGTGCGGGAGCCCCCGTCCTGCAAGCCAGCCGAGGGTCCGTGCGCTGGGGAAGGGTGTCCACCGTGGCCCGGGGAGGCTCTCCCCAGCCTGGCTAGGGTTTGGAAGCTGGGCCCGGACCCGGGGCTTGTGCTCCGTCCCAGTGTCCCAGGTTGCGGGAGCCCCCCATCCTGCAAGCCAGCCGAGGGTCCGTGCGCTGGGGAAGGGTGTCCACCGTGGCCCGGGGAGGCTCTCCCCGGACTGGCTAGGGTTCGGAAGCTGGGCCCGGACCCGGGACTTGTGCACTGTCACAGTGTCGACTTCGTGTATTTCTCAGGAATGGTGGGAATCAGAAATGCCTGTTCGTAATTATTCTCATATCAGTCCACAACAGAATAAACAGAGACACTGTAAAGTTTAAAGAGTTCATTTTATAAATCTCGTGTCCTAAGATGCAGTACTTTGGCTAACATAAGCTGACAAATGATTAAAATCAAAACCATCAGCATAGTTACAATACCATAGAAAATGAAAGGAGTAATCATACTAAAATGAGAGTGGATCTCAGCCACCTTCCTTTCGCTAGCAAACTAATATTATTATTATTAGACTAGTAAAAGGTCTCTAGGCTTGAATGGGGAACCCCATACCGTAAAGATCAGCTCAGTGAGATCACATCACAGGATCAGCTAGGCTCTGCTCCTGGGAAAGCTCTTCTGCCGAATGTAATGAAAAACATGTAACACTGCAATATTAAAAGCACCCGACTTTCAGGTATTTGCAGCTGCGTGCGTGTTATGGCTAAATGATGGGCCGATCGACCTGAACCCAACAACATGCACCGTCTAGCGACCCAGACTGTTTCTTTACACGATGTACAGACCAAGGTCGCTGCTCACTGTTTAGGATGAGAACAACATCCACCAGGTCCATCATATTTGCAACGTGGAACTGCATGGCATCTCCTTTGAGGTTGCCCATTACCATGGAGCATACCACATCGAAGCTGTCGACAAGCCTCATTCCCAATTCAATAGCAGCCTCCGCACCGTGATTCTCTTGAACCTTTTTGATGACGGACGGTAGTACAGACATAGACGGAGTGCCATAGCACTTCGAATAGGTCGCGGCAAAGACCTTACCCCAGTTAGTGCAATCGGCCATATCCGGGAGCAGGTCTTTCGGCAAACTAATGGTGAGGATCCTGCGTTTCTCCACAGGAGTCGTATGCGGAAAAACCGCCTCCAGTTGGTCAAATTTCTCAGCAAGCCAGTAAGCAAATTCATCCTTATTTTGGGGGCGCTTGCTGACTACCGAATTAACCATAACAGCACTAATAACCACCATGTGGTGGCCCGTAGGTTGTTCCGCAACAGCAGGTGTTCCCACCTGCACGTTGCGTGACACGTACTGCACTAAAGCCCTATGGACTGTAATCAGGGCTGTGTGTAGTACTCGCAACTCAGCCACCGCAACTGTGAGATAGCGGGATGAGGCGTAAAGCCGGCCAGCACCGGCCATGTGGCCCCTGCAATGGACAACGGGCCCATTCTCGCTGGTGCAACCGCATGGGGAAGGGCACCATTAAACCAAATGGTATGCTGTCAGGCAGAGATTGGAATTTCTTGTGTCCTATACGGGGTATAGACCGCAGGCAGCTGTGTGGGAGTAAAGGTATGAAACGTATCATCGTTATCCACTGCCGGAAAAGTCACCCATGAGTAAAACAACTCATACGGGTATGACGCATCAGCGCTCACCACAAAAATAACAGCCATCCCATCATCTGGCACCCCATATGTCGTCAAATGACGGCATAGTGATGCACGACTATGCGCAGCTATGTCTACCGCCATTAGGACACACTAAAGAGTATCAACGATATCAACAGTAGCACAGGGGTTCAGTAAAAATAACCTTTTTAATGATCAAGCTTGAAGGAACCTATTAGTCGAAACACAGGTAGGTTAAACTGTCACTCCCGTCAACCGGAAACCAGAGTGAGGGTGTTGTGGACTAATATAAGCACTACTAAGGTGTTTCAAATCAATAGACCAGACGTTAGGTGCACCATGTTGCAGGGATTCTGCTTATGCACAGAACTATGCACAGGAAACCAGGACCTCAGTGAATTGTGGTGTACCAAAAACTCACCTCAGAACCCCTTAGCCGACCAGCATCAGTGTCCCATTCGTTATCCGAGGTTTAGCTCGGCGGTCCCAATGTATAGACAACCCAGAACAAGCGACTTAGTGTATTTCTCAGGAATTTTGGGAATCAGAAATACCTGTTCGTAATTATTCTCATATCAGTCCACAACAGAATAAACAGAGACACGGTAAAGTTTAAAGAGTTTATTTTATAAACCTCGTGTCCTAAGATGCAGTACTTTGGCTAACATAAGCAGACAAATGATTAAAATCAAAACCATCAGCATAGTTACAATACCATAGAAAATGAAAGGAGTAATCATACTAAAATGACAGTGGATCTCAGCCACCTTCCTTTCGCTAGCAAACTAATATTATTATTATTAGACTAGTAAAAGGTCTCTAGGCTTGAATGGGGAACCCCATACCGTAAAGATCAGCTCAGTGAGATCACATGACAGGATCAGCTAGGCTCTGCTCCTGGGAAAGCTCTTCTGCCGAATGTAATGAAAAACATGTAACACTGCAATATTAAAAGCACCCGACTTTCAGGTATTTGCAGCTGCGTGCGTGTTATGGCTAAATAATGGGCCGATCAACCTGAACGCAACAACATGCACCGTCTAGCGACCCAGACTGTTTCTTTACACGATGTACAGACCAAGGTCGCTGCTCACTGTTTGGGATGTGAACAACATCCACCAGGTCCATCATATTTGCAACATGGAACTGCATGGCGTCTCCTTTGAGGTTGCCCATTACCATGGAGCATACCACATCGAAGCTGTCAACAAGCCTCATTCCCAATTCAATAGCAGCCTCCGCACCGTGATTCTCTTGAACCTTTTTGATGACGGACGGTAGTACAGACATAGACGGAGTGCCATAGCAATTCGAATAGGTCGCGGCAAAGACCTTACCCCAGTTAGTGCAATCGGCCATATCCGGGACCAGGTCTTTCGGCAAACTAATGGTGAGGATCCTGCGTTTCTCCACAGGAGCGGTATGCGGAAAAACCGCCTCCAGTTGGTCAAATTTCTCAGCAAGCCAGTAAGCAAATTCATCCTTATTTTAAGGGCGCTTGCTGACTACCGAATTAACCATAACAGGACTAATAACCACTGTGTGGTGGTCCGTTGGTTGTCCCGCAACAGCAGGTGTTCCCACCTGCACGTTGCATGACACGTACTGCACTAAAGCCCTATGGACTGTAATCAGGGCTGTGTGTAGTACTCGCAACTCAGCCACCGCAACTGTGAGATAGCGGGATGAGGCGTAAAGCCGGCCAGCACCGGCCATGTGGCCCCTGCAATGGACAACGGGCCCATTCTCTCTGGTGCAACCGCATGGGGAAGGGCACCATTAAACCAAATGGTATGCTGTCAGGCAGAGATTGGAATTTCTTGTGTCCTATACGGGGTATAGACCGCAGGCAGCTGTGTGGGAGTAAAGGTATGAAACGTATCATCGTTATCCACTGCTGGAAAAGTCACCCATGAGTAAAACAACTCATACGGGTATGACGCATCAGCGCTCACCACAAAAATAACAGCCATCCCATCATCTGGCACCCCATATGTCGTCAAATGACGGCATAGTGGTGCACGACATGCGCAGCTATGTCTACCGCCATTAGGACACACTAAAGATTATCAACGATATCAACAGTAGCACAGGGGTTCAGTAAAAATAACCTTTTTAATGATCAAGCTTGAAGGAACCTATTAGTCGAAACACAGGTAGGTTAAACTGTCACTCCCGTCAACTGGAAATCAGAGTGAGGGTGTTGTGGACTAATATAAGCACTACTAAGGTGTTTCAAATCAATAGACCAAACGCTAGGTGCGCCATGTTGCAGGGATTCTGCTTATGCACAGAACTATGCACAGGAAACCAGGACCTCAGTGAATTGTGGTGTACCAAAAACTCACCTCAGAACCCCTTAGCCGACCAGCATCAGTGTCCCATTCGTTATCCGAGGTTTAGCTCGGCGGTCCCAATGTATAGACAACCCAGAACAAACGACTTAGTGTATTTCTCAGGAATGGTGGGAATCAGAAATACCTGTTCGTAATTATTCTCATATCAGTCCACAAAAGAATAAACAGAGACACGGTAAAGTTTAAAGAGTTTATTTTATGAACCTCGTGTCCTAAGATGCAGTACTTTGGCTAACATAAGCAGACAAATGATTAAAATCAAAACCATCAGCATAGTTACAATACCATAGAAAATGAAAGGAGTAATCATACTAAAATGACAGTGGATCTCAGCCACCTTCCTTTCGCTAGCAAACTAATATTATTATTATTAGACTAGTAAAAGGTCTCTAGGCTTGAATGGGGAACCCCATACCGTAAAAATCAGCTCAGTGAGATCACATCACAGGATCAGCTAGGCTCTGCTCCTGGGAAAGCTCTTCTGCCGAATATAATGAAAAACATGTAACACCGCAATATTAAAAGCACCCGACTTTCAGGTATTTGCAGCTGCGTGCGTGTTATGGCTAAATAATGGGCCGATCAACCTGAACCCAACAACATGCACCGTCTAGCGACCCAGACTGTTTCTTTACACGATGTACAGACCAAGGTCGCTGCTCACTGTTTGTGATGTGAACAACATTCACCAGGTCCATCATATTTGCAACGTGGAACTGCATGGCATCTCCTTTGAGGTTGCCCATTACCATGCAGCATACCACATCGAAGCTGTCGACAAGCCTCATTCCCAATTCAATAGCAGCCTCCGCACCGTGATTCTCTTGAACCTTTTTGATGACGGACGGTAGTACAGACATAGACGGAGTGCCATAGCACTTCGAATAGGTCGCGGCAAAGACCTTACCCCAGTTAGTGCAATCGGCCATATCCGGGACCAGGTCTTTCGGCAAACTAATGGTGAGGATCCTGCGTTTCTCCACAGGAGTCGTATGCGGAAAAACCGCCTCCAGTTGGTCAAATTTCTCAGCAAGCCAGTAAGCAAATTCATCCTTATTTTGGGGGCGCTTGCTGACTACCGAATTAACCATAACAGGACTAATAACCACCGTGTGGTGGTCCGTTGGTTGTCCCGCAACAGCAGGTGTTCCTACCTGCACGTTGCGTGACACGTACTGCACTAAAGCCCTATGGACTGTCATCAGGGCTGTGTGTAGTACTCGCAACTCAGCCACCGCAACTGTGAGATAGCGGGATGAGGCGTAAAGCCGGCCAGCACCGGCCCTGTGGCCCCTGCAATGGACAACGGGCCCATTCTCGCTGGTGCAACCGCATGGGGAAGGGCACCATTAAACCAAATGGTATGCTGTCAGGCAGAGATTGGAATTTCTTGTGTCCTATACGGGGTATAGACCGCAAGCAGCTGTGTGGGGGCAAAGGTATGAAACGTATCATCGTTATCCACTGCCGGAAAAGTCACCCATTAGTAAAACAACTCATACGGGTATGACGCATCAGCGCTCACCACAAAAATAACAGCCATCCCATCATCTGGCACCCCATACGTCGTCAAATGATGGCATAGTGGTGCACGACTATGCGCAGCTATGTCTACCGCCATTAGGACACACTAAAGAGTATCAACGATATCAACAGTAGCACAGGGGTTCAGTAAAAATAACCTTTTTAATGATCAAGCTTGAAGGAACCTATTAGTCGAAACACAGGTAGGTTAAACTGTCACTCCTGTCAACCGGAAACCAGAGTGAGGGTGTTGTGGACTAATATAAGCACTACTAAGGCGTTTCAAATCAATAGACCAAACGTTAGGTGCGCCATGTTGCAGGGATTCTGCTTATGCACAGAACTATGCACAGGAAACCAGGACCTCAGTGAATTGTGGTGTACCAAAAACTCACCTCAGAACCACTTAGCCGACCAGCATCAGTGTCCCATTCGTTATCCGAGGTTTAGCTCGGCGGTCCCACTGTATAGACAACCCAGAATAAGCGACTTAGTGTATTTCTCAGGAATGGTGGGAATCAGAAATACCTGTTCGTAATTATTCTCATATCAGTCCACAACAGAATAAACAGAGACACGGTAAAGTTTAAAGAGTTTATTTTATAAACCTCGTGTCCTAAGATGCAGTACTTTGGCTAACATAAGCAGACAAATGATTAAAATCAAAACCATCAGCATAGTTACAATACCATAGAAAATGAAAGGAGTAATCATACTAAAATGACAGTGGATCTCAGCCACCTTCCTTTCGCTAGCAAACTAATATTATTATTATTAGACTAGTAAAAGGTCTCTAGGCTTGAATGGGGAACCCCATACCGTAAAGATCAGCTCAGTGAGATCACAGAATCAGCTAGGCTCTGCTCCTGGGAAAGCTCTTCTGCCGAATGTAATGAAAAACATGTAACACTGCAATATTAAAAGCACCCGACTTTCAGGTATTTGCAGCTGCGTGCGTGTTATGGCTAAATGATGGGCCGATCAACCTGAACCCAACAACATGCACCGTCTAGCGACCCAGACTGTTTCTTTACACGATGTACAGACCAAGGTCGCTGCTCACTTTTTGGGATGTGAACAACAGACAATTCTCATGTGAAGCAAAGTCGAGCAAGCATTTCTCAAGTTAATAACATGTGACTACAGTGTTGTGTGCAAAAGCAGCAAAAGCGGCAAGATGGCTTTCTAACATCTAACGCGGTTGTGCTAACTTAGCATTGTACATATACAGATAACGATCTTCACTACACCCCCCCCTTGATCGGACCACTAACTAGTAGGGGCGCACTTGCAAGAACGCAGAGTTCAAGTTTGATAGAACGGAACCAAGGGCATGAACTATAAGTCCATATAAGGTAAGTGAAAAAGTTTGAAGAGAAAAAAAACACTTAAAGGCTAAAAAAACATAATTGAAGGACATATGACGAGATGAAGGTGCAAAAAAGTCAATCCATCAATGTATAAGCACAATAAGTTGCAACAGCTTCCAAGAGGAAATCATTGGAACGTTCTGCAAAATTATGTGCCATCCAGTTTAGCACGGGGAAGGAACATTCATGCTCCTCGACCACCGGAGCCTCCAGCACCATTCGAGGACAACTGGCGTGCTCCTCAAGATAACTTCTCGCTAAGAAGTCAGTTGCAGCCGTTCCGATGTCCCAATTCCCAAGGACTCCATGTGCTGCTCCACAGGCCATAATCCCGACGCCAGAACAGTCTAACTCATGAACCACTAAGGGGCTCATCAGCCGATCATAATCCGGGGCAGGAGACACCGAGTTCGACAGACACAAATCCTGAGCCCATTGGAATGGACAATCTAGGCAATGAAAGACGGGCTGTACACAAGTAAAGTAGGGAAACCAGAAGGACAATCCATAGGCTATGCTTAAGGTCGCCAGTGGCAATGTGCCATAGTATTCAAGCATCCGGTAACGAAGATGTAACAGCCGGGACCTGCTGTCGTGAGACGCAAGTTGTGCATCCATAGCGTAGTGTGCAGATCAACAAAAGTACCCCAGCTACGAGGGCGAGAAGCAAAGGGAGACCTCCGAAGACGCTGGAAAAAATAGAATGAAAAAATGCCGGGATCACACCAAAAATAGTTTGAAAGGAGGTCATGAGGCCGGAGCCCACAATTTAAAAAAAAATGAGCCAGGCCACTTGTTGCCGAGGCATTAAAGATAGTCTGAATCAGGGTCCCAAAATGAAGTGGGAGATTCAAAAGCGCTTGCACCTCAGTGCGCGTGTTTGCTACGTGAAGGACAAATGTTTCCCGGGATGAAGTCAACGCGACTTCTTTCTGAGACAATAGAGCCCTTATTCTGCTCATCTTATTGAACTCTGCTTTCAAGGTTGGTATGGAAGGCCAGATGGATACATCGAGCCGTCCATGCGGGGGTGGGAAAAGAACGTTATTACAGCAAACCACTCTCTGTGATACAGTCACTATGTAGGGAATTCCCACTAACATCCCACAGCAAGCTTCATTATTTAAAAGCAAATAACTACCGTTAGCAAGCAGCGTAAAAGACGGTGTTATAACTGGCACAGGGATCCCTTTCAGGACACAAGCTAAATTAGGAGCGTTCACATTACATGCACCATGCAATTGAATGTGCCTACACACAACAGAGTGATCCGAAGTGGAAGTGCACTCTTCACCTTTAAAGTATACCTCTTTTCCGTCTCTAATACACCTATACGTGATTGGGAGTGACCAAACTTCGTTCAGGAAGGCAGTACCAAGTTGATCATATCTGCCAAGGGCATAATATTTAAGTAAACAAACTGATCTTAAACAGGGGGAACGGTAATGTGATCAACCCATGTATAAGCCACACAGCGGAATTTAATTCAGCAACAGAGAAAGGTAAAGGTTCTAACTTTTCAATGTGCAGTAATGAGTATGTAGCATCTTTCATGGACATGAACTGTTGTTTAGCAGTTAAATTAAAAGGAAGGAACAAAGATGAAGTGTTCATGTAATCCCAAGGGACTTTCCCAGCCTTTAACGTTTGCAACGTCCATGCAAACTGCATAATAGAACGCAATTGATTTTGACCATGATACAATACAGACAAATCATCCTGCACAATGTCTACCACAGATGAAACAATATTATCTAAGGTATAAATTCTGGAAGAGAGGGTGTTAATGCTATTATCTATTACAGCCAATACTTTCACCATATTGGCTTGGTCAATAGCTCGTAATCTGGATGCAGCCTCAATCTGTGAAAGCTTCCACACTTCGTTGTAAATAGCATACACCCATCTCTTGGACCTGCCAACCGCAGGACCCTTAACAAAATCATTCAAATCTATTTTGTCGTTTAATCGCGCTAAATGAAGTTTAACAGATGCTAAGGTGGAATGTTGCAGCCAAGATTGGCATAACTTTCCTACTGAGTAGGTAGTTACAGTGTGAGAAGACTCAAAACGGGTGTCTACACAAACTTGCGTATACCCCGGTGCCAAATCCAGAAACCGATGTTGACAGGAATTCGAACTCGTTTGCCACACCAACCACCCTTCCGGATTCAATTCAGAAATATTGAAGGATGTGTTGGAAATGTATGACTGCAACATAGCAAGGGACAGATCCGTATGATTACCCCAATTTGGATAAACACCCAGACCCGGAATGGAGGGAAAATTAAATTTTTTAGAAGTAGCCAATCCAAAACAGGTGGTCTGAAAAATTGACAAATTTAAAAATAACATGTGATTCGGGATAAGACAGGCACGATGCAAAGCTTCTGTTCCCTGTACCTGCCACGGTTTAGAACCCCAAACCGGTTTAAGATCGATAGTAGCTTTCCACAGATCATATCCTTCAATTGCCAACTCGTCCATAAAGGACTTGGAATACAACAATTTGGTGTGTGTCAGTCTAACTTTAGAAGCAGACTCAGGCGCAACCTTAAAATAAAAGGAGGCCGGATTCGACACACTGAAATCAGAAAAATATGTGAATTTGTCCACTAACGTGGTGGAGCTGCCCAACCTAGGGGCGGGACAGTGTTCCCATTGTGTACAATTTACAAAATTTCTAAACGTATTTGCTTTGTGTAGGAAATGTGTGCCATAATGTTGATAGCAGAATTGCTCATCATAATTAGCAGTATCTAAATACAAATCCTCAGCATCAAATGCAGCATAATATTTCAAATCAGAAAACAGTGCTTCTATTGCTTGTACATCACAATCATCTGAGTGGATGTTCTGCTTGACGACATCATCCATAGAAACACGAAATACATTTGGCACATTAATTACTTCAGTGGGGCAATGTATTTGAAATTTTACAGCATCCCAAGCGATCCCATCACGTACAGGCCAGGCAGTAATGTTCACAAAAGTCTGGTTCCTTTTCATGATATGTGATGAGGAGTGGGGGGCCAAAGTTCCATCAATTAGTCGAATTGTAGATCTTTCTTTCAGGTAGTGTCCATTGATGAGTCTAAAAAACACTACCACAAAGCCAATGGACATAAATAAAAAAATACATATGAGCACCAGCCAAATGTAAGTCCAAGGGGGAATTAAAAAATGTCTTTTGAACCAGGCCACAAAAATCGAAACTTTGGACGAGGCAATAGAAGTCATTGAATTAGAGTCAAAAGAGTATCGTGACTGGGTAACTGTGGTGGATTGTAAAACAGGCAATGGAACATCTGCAGGATAAGCATACTCAACATCTTCAGGTAGACCACCAGGTGTCGGTGGCAATAAAGGACCAGTAACTGTATGCATCCCGACGGCAACATCAAGCAAGGTGTTAGAAGCTGGGGCCACATCAGAATTTCTCAGCATCGAAGGGCAAGAAACTGCCGGTGTCATACTAAGAAGAATCGGCCACTCGCTGTAGCTTGACATTGTCAATAGAGATGTACCTGTTATCCTTTCAACCAGGAAGTGGAGGTAAAATGACTGTTCGTGTACCCTGTACTCCAAGCACTGGAACTGGTGCACGATAAGAGGGGCCGAATTCCTTCTTGTTCTCCACCTTCTCACGGACCAGATCACCAACTCGAGGTAGCCAGCCGACTACCGGAATCTGAAGTGCAGCATCAGATGAGGAGGGTACGTGTTCCTTTGCTAGACTGTCTCTGGCTTCTTGAAGATTCTGCAATACAGCACAGTGATCATCTACGTCAAAGGGTGCGGCCGACGCCGCCATGTCTAGACCATCAAGGTCCGGGACAAACATTTGTATGCCAAAGAGCATCATGTATGGGGTCCGCCCACCCAGAGACCTTCTAGGGAGATTATTAAGTGCACATTGCATGTCATATAAGTGGGCTAGCCAGTTCCGGCCAGTACCTAAAACCCTGGCTGTCAAAGATTGCTTTAAGTCACGGTTCATTCGCTCCACTACACTATTACCCTCAAGTCGGTATGGAGACGAAAATTTGACTTGGACCCCCAAATTTCTCATGGCTTCTTTGTACGCCTTAGAGGCGAACGCAGGACCCTGATCCGAATGAAAGGTACCACATGCAAGACTTCCAACAAAGACACGCACATCCTTTATGACAGTACGGGCATCAGTACTCCTTTGTGGCCACACCCACTGAAAACGTGTGCACGAATCTACTGCAACCAAGATGTATTTGTACGCAGTATCAGAGGTAAATGGACCGCAATGATCTAAATAAACACAACCTAGTGGCTTATTAGATATGTACAACTGAGTCTGTGGTGGGCGCACCGCAGTTGAAGGTTTTATCTGCTGGCAAATGTCACAATTAAGAACATAAGTTCGGGCTTGTTTATATAAACCGCACCACCAGTAACGTTGTTGTAGCAGAGATACAGTAGCTGCAACGCCGGCATGCGCGGACGCCATGCCCTCGTGAGCTGCAAATATCAAAGATGGTCTGCAGTCCGCATTGGGAATCAATCTGTCACCAACGTCGTTAATCCTCACTAATGGGACGTTATCAGGACTTAAGCGATAATGGTAACGAGAAGGGAAACCTCTTGGAAATTTTGTTCCCTTCTCTGTAGCAGCAATAGCTGCCAAGATGTCATCATCGATCTTACTTTTGGATCTTGTAACTGCTACTACTAAGTATGTTGCCACTGCTGTTTTCGCTGCCTCGTCAGCCAGGCTGTTGCCGACAGCATGGACACCAAGTCGTTGGTGACCAAGAGTGTGAATAACATTCACGAGAGTCAGATGTTCTTTAAGTTCTGCCACTCGAACCCAAAGCGTTTTATGCTTAATCGTGCTACCTTTGGAATCATGGTAATCGTTCTGAGACCAAAAATGTAGATTGTCGTTGTATGATTGGACACAATAAAATGAGTCACTCACTATAAGGGTAGTGACTCGGGGATCAGCAAACTCTAGCGCTAGCACCAGAGCACGAAGCTCCGCCAACTGCGCGGTACAATCACCCAATGACTGCGTATGCACGACATCGGATTGGAAATCACCATTTACGAAAGTACCGACCACAATTGCGCAGGCTGCTGAATAGGCTTGCTTTGATCCAGTTGCCGGTTGCGCAGAACCGTCAGTGTAAATGACACAATGGTAATCCTCAAGCAGGCGCAAAGACAGAGGAGCTGGATGAATGAATTCATACTGCAAAAACTCCTGAGTCTGAAGTGCCGCGTCAAAGATATATGTGACGTCAGGCGATGTCAAGGAAGTGGCCCATTGTATCCACCTTGGATGCAAAGCCTTAGAATTTGGTACAATTGCTTTTGTCACCGCCTCAAGGGCAGGATATGGTGTTACCACCAACATGAGTTTACCTTGCGATAGCGCTCGTTCTTTCAGAATCGCCATCTGCACTGCCGTCAGAACTTTCTCGACAGCGGAAAATCGCAGTTCAGCCGAAGTGTACAAGTGTGATTTGTAGGCAATGGGGACGGTGTCGCCCTCATTGAACGTTAAGTATGTGAAACCCACTGCGCCTGGCACAATTCTTATGACCAGGTTAGTGTGGTTATCACGCGTCAGTAAGTATTTTGAAGCAAGAAGATCAGCTTGTAATGACTGCAATATAGCTGAAAGCTCTGGCAGCCAACATGATTTGGAAAAAGTAGGTTGTATCAAGGCATAAAGTGGCTTGATACGCTGGGCATAATCCGGAATGTAAATTCGTCCGAAATTCAGAAAACCCAGCAGAGATTGTAATTTCTTCAGTGTCGTGGGAGCACGTAGGCATGCGCATTTCTCTAGGAAGTGCGGAGCCAATCCTCGACCTTCATTGTTGAGTTCCTATCCCAAGAACAACACTGTATAATCCGCAATGTGAGACTTCGCAAAGTTGAATTTGTAACCGAAGTCTGCAAACAAAACAATAATACGATCAACGCGACGGAGATGCGGTCCCAACTCGTCATCTGTGAGATAAATATCATCCACAGACGAGTACGCATCAGGGTCTATGCTCTCTAACAGAGAGACCATGCGAGCGGCAAAGACACCAGGGCTGTTTTTATAGCCCATTGGTAATCTTTTGAAATGTTTTTGTTTGCCACCCGAGGTAAATGCCGTCCACTCACTACTAAGAGAGGACAGGTTATGGCTGTGAAAGCCATTGGAAATGTCAAGTGTGGTTTTAAACCGTTTTCTCACGAGACTATCGACGAGAGCCGAACTGTGAGTATTTTGAACCGCGCATGTCCGGCAATGAGAGTTTAAATGCCGGTAATCCAAAACTAGGCGGTACGACCCGTCAGGCTTCGTCCCAGTGGGTAAAGGATTATTCATTGGTGACACACATGTTTGAATTACTCCTTGATATTCCAATTGTTCAAGGATAGACGCCACGTGAGGTCTTGCTTCGCGACGCATGGGGTATTGGGGTTGTGGCTGGGGCGTGGATCGCAACGGAATCTCATGGCTGGGAGACAATTTATCCAAGCCAACCTGATTACGATACAATGCAGGTGCAAGTACCTGAGCCCACTCCTCGGTGTACTTTTTAGCTTGGTCCTTCGGCACTGTGTGCGCAAAGGATGGGAGGATCATCTCCTCCCCTCTAGGAGCATCTAAAACGAAAGCCGGGGGGACCAATCTGCCTCCGCCAATAGAATATCTTAGGAAGTGGTCAGATTATCCCAAAAAAACCCTTGAATTGTACGTTGTATGTCACCCTCAATTAAAAGGACTATATTATACAGTCTATCAGGGGGAGCCACTCGAGTGTCAGCAGTTTCAAAATTCACGAATGTATCAGTTGCTGTCGCCACCAGATATGGACGCAGTGCTCGTCGCACTACTGTAACTTCCGCCGCGCTGTCGAGCAGCGTTAGTGCCCATGTCAGGTTCTGAAGCTGCGTCCGTACTATCTCTGGCATACCTCGCTGTTAGTGCAGCAACTTTCTTTTTCTGAAACGGGGGTCTTTGACTTGCAGACTCGTCTTGCTTGCCTTTGCCGTCAGTCTGGCGGGGTGGCTCACGACCTTGGGCACCCCTTCCTTTCCCACGGTCTCCGCCACCGGATTATTTCCTGTGAAGAACGAGGAGAGCGTTGTTCAGAAACCTGAAATCTATCAGGTGACTTAATACGAGATCGGTCGCGCAGATCATATGTACCACAAAAATAACAGCCATCCCATCATCTGGCACCCCATACGTCGTCAAATGACGGCATAGAGGTGCATGACTATGTCTACCGCCATTAGGACACACTAAAGAGTATCAACGATATCAACAGTAGCACAGGGGTTCAGTAAAAATAACCTTTTTAATGATCAAGCTTGAAGGAACCTATTAGTCGAAACACAGGTAGGTTAAACTGTCACTCCCGTCTACCGGAAACCAGAGTGAGGGTGTTGTGGACTAATATAAGCACTACTAAGGCGTTTCAAATCAATAGACCAAACGTTAGGTGCGCCATGTTGCAGGGATTCTGCTTATGCACAGAACTATGCACAGGAAACCAGGACCTCAGTGAATTGTGGTGTACCAAAAACTCACCTCAGAACCCAGAACCCCTTATCCGACCAGCATCAGTGTCCCATTCGTTATCCGAGGTTTAGCTCGGCGGTCCCAATGTATAGACAACCCAGAACAAGCGACTTAGTGTATTTCTCAGGAATGGTGGGAATCAGAAATACCTGTTCGTAATTATTCTCATATCAGTCCACAACAGAATAACCAGAGGCACGGTAAAGTTTAAAGAGTTTATTTTATAAACCTTGTGTCCTAAGATGCAGTACTTTGGCTAACATTAAGCCTGGGCGAAGCACTACGCTACGCTCGCGTAGTTTGCGAAGTTCGCGCTACTTCGCACTACGCGAACTGCACGTAGCACAGTGCGAACACGCGTAGCGTAGTGTTGCGTAGTGCTGCGGTCATTTTTTGCTTGCTCGCGGTCCTCAACGTCAAGTTGGCGACCGTGAGCAAGCAAAATGACATCCCGGTGAGACTTTTTCCTTGTTCGCGATCAGCAACATCAAGTTGGCGATAGCGAGCATGGAAAATAAACCTCCCGGCGAGATTCCCAACGCGAGGAGGTCAGGTTTCTCATTGCGAGGGGTCGCGTATGCTCGCGACCGCTCGCGATGAGAAACTACCAGTTCGCGTTGAGAAAGCTGCCGCTCGAGTAAAAATCTACTCGAGGAGCAGAAAACTACAGCTCGCACTGTGCAAGATGCCATTTTCAATGATTGCACAGTGCCGGTTGCTTGTCCGCACTGTGCAATCATTGAAAACAACATCTTGCACAGTACGAACATGTTACTACGCAGTTCGCGAAGTGCTACGCGTAGCTCGCGTAGTGCGAACTTCACTTTGCGTAGCTTCGCAAAAGTGCTACTTCGCGAACTACGCCCACCCTTACCTAACATAAGCAGACAAATGATTAAAATCAAAACCATCAGCATAGTTACAATACCATAGAAAATGAAAGGAGTAATCATACTAAAAGGACAGTGGATCTCAGCCACCTTCCTTTCGCTAGCAAACTAATATTATTATTAGACTAGTAAAAGGTCTCTAGGTTTGAATGGGGAACCCCATACCGTAAAGATCAGCTCAGTGAGATCACATCACAGGATCAGCTAGGCTCTGTTCCTGGGAAAGCTCTTCTGCCGAATGTAATGAAAAACATGTAACACTGCAATATTAAAAGCACCCGACTTTCAGGTATTTGCAGCTGCGTGCGTGTTATGGCTAAATAGTGGGCCGATCAACCTGAACCCAACAACTTGCACCGTCTAGCGACCCAGACTGTTTCTTTACACGATGTACAGACCAAGGTCACTGCTCACTGTTTAGGATGTGAACAACAGACAGTTCTCATGTGAAGCAAAGTCGAGTAAGCATTTCTCAAGTTAATAACATGTGACTACAGTGTCGTGTGCAAAAGCAGCAAAAGCGGCAAGATGGCTTTCTAACATCTAACGCGGTTGTGCTAACTTAGCATTGTACATATACAGATAACGATCTTCACTACAGGTTGAGGTGCTAAGCCTCCTCCCCCAGGATGGGCAGGGTGCATGAAGGGAAAGCTTCAAAGGCTTGACGCCTTTGTGAGCTTCCCCAGACCTTTTGCTGCTTCTATCAACTGGTCACCACCGGTTCTGACCCCCACTTTGGGCGCGAGAACCAGTGGGAAAACCAAGTGTGGAAGGGAGGTGTGCCCACCTCTGTCAACCCCACCCTTCAGGTGGGGGAGGCAAGGTGAAGCACAACTCTCAGTCCCCACCATCTTGCAGATGGGGGGACCCAGCCAACCAGGGTGAGGCTTATGCCCCCTCCCACTGGAGGGTGGCATAATAGGGGGTATACCCACCCCAGGGAAGGGACACATTGGTCCCATCCTTTTACCTATCGGTGACACCCCTAAATCTAGTATTTAGGGGCACCCTGAACCTTAATTCCTCAGACAAGAAACTACAAGAAGAAAACAGGAAGGACAAAACAGCAGTGCTGAAGCTAAAAAAGGAGAGCGCCCACTGACTTGACCCAGCCCTACCGGCCTGTCCCCACCTCGAACCTGCAGAAGTGAAACTCCGGTGTGTCGTGCATCCAGCAGCCTCAAGAACCCTGAGGACATGCCCTGCCTTCAAAAGAAAAGACTCCTGTGAACACCTGATTTGCTCACCAACAGACTCCAGCTCTGGCAAGACCTGCAAGTCTGCCCCACTCTGCACCTGACAGCCACGGCCCAAGTTCGAGTGGCCTAACACCACCAGGAGGTCTCCCCGGCAATCCTGACCCAATATCCGGTGGTCCCTGACCTGCCTCAAGCCTCCAGCTGACACCTGCAGGCTTGTACCGAAGGTCCCCCCAAACGCAACCAGGAGCTGTTAAGAAGATCTGACCCTAAAAGACACCCCTGCACCCGACGCCCCACTGTCTTGGGTGGCCCAACCAACGATGTCTAACCAACCCCCAGCATCCCTACTTACCTCTGCAAGTGCGGTGATCCGCATCACCGCACTGAAATGCAAAGTCGCGCACTGCGGGCATAGCTTCTGCCTAGGCTGTCAAGCTGTGGCACTGCTATGCTGACTGTAAAACTTGAGACTGGAATGGTGCGGTGACAAGAATGCTGGTCCCAGCAGGCTTTAGGGCTGGCTCAAGGGGAGTGCCTGACTACAATGTATCGAGAATTACTGGGCGCGCATTATTTTGTGAAACTGATCTGTTTCAGGAGAGGCTGTGGCCAATTGCAATTTCCGCTGTGAAGGACGTTACATCCGGCTTCCGCCTCCTGCAGTTGCGAGAGTGGGTGACTAAAGGTTTGGAACTATGGCTGGGCAATAGGCAATGCTCTCAGAGCCAAGCGGTAATCGAATCCCCGCGACCGCCACTAGAACTCAGGCACATGCTACAGTACTGCAGCTGAGCCTTGAATGCAGTCAGGCAGAGGGAGTCCAATAAGTAGTTTGTTGTGACCTGGAGGACTGATTCTGAGAAGGCGGGCAGCCCGGCCTTAAACCACATTTCTCGGCTGCTTCTCGCCTCCCAATGCATGGAAGTTTGTTTCTGTCAGTGCACTGGCTCACTTAGCATTAGCACTGAGTATGTGCGTGCGCATGCGCCTTTTGACCACTTCCTCCAAATGAACGCGCACTGGGCCGGTGCTTTTAGTGCGCGACTTTCAAGCTTATTGCTCATTATGGCAACTCATCTGGGCCGCTGGTTACACTGGTGCTGGTCACACAGCAGCGTGCCGACTGGGCTGTGGACCACTTGCTTCGGGGTAAGAGTTTGTTGGGGTCTCACACATCCTGTTAGGGCAGCCTAGTCATGAAGGGCACTACCTTATTGCCCTTCCATTTCTGGTGCTTTGCAGCAACTAACTTAAGTGTTTCTCATTGCTCAGATGGGTGTTATTTCTTATATGTGTGTTTCCCTCGTCACCATTCCTTGATTTTATTTGTGAAACAGTGTCACTCATATTTGTGGAAATGTCACTCATAATTACTCTTAAAATATAAAAATGTCACACTTCGCAATCTGAAACCTTGGCAGCTATGTGGTGGTCGCACCCAGAAGACCTTCGTCCCCGAGCCTGCAGTGTGTTTGCAAACCTGAGACTCCCCTTTGAAAGCTACAGAGCGCCCAACGCCAAAAGAGCACTCTGCACCTGGCCGCCAGAGTGCTGCTGAGGGTGCACCTTTTGTGCTGGCTTTACCCCCATTTTCCCTGAGCTTAAGTCCAGGAGCTTTGCTCCCACAACCTTGTGGCCTGCTCATAAGTAGCCACAAACCAGAGGCCCCCTATCCCCCACTGGATAACATTGGGTCTTAGCACTCTGCACCCGGCCACCCTAGTGCAGCTGAGGGTGTGACAAGAGTGCATCCTTGACCCTGGGAGACCCCTGCGTGAACCCCCAGAATACCAACTCCCAAAAAAGAATACTTAGCTTTGAACCGATAACCCTATTTTCCTCTATAGGATGACATTGACTGTTTTTCTGTGAAAAGATTTTAAGTGTGGAGTTGGAACATCTATAAAAGTCTAGAAACCTGAAACAAAATAAGCAAAACGGTTTTACTTACCTGTTTACAGGAAATGACCCAGTGCAGTATCCAGATATGCTGCACTGTGTAAGAAAGGTAATCTGTAAAGTAATCTACTTGACATTCTTCTAAAAAGCCAATCCAAAGTATATGTACAATAGTTCAAAACATTGAACTAGTAGTACTACTGTAATCAAACCAAAGTATATATACAACTGCAATCCAAACTATTTACAAACTGTAATATTACTGCAAACTACTTATCACCTACTTGTGCCAGGATTGCTTGGTTCTAGGAAATAAAATAACTAAAATAAATAAGGTGCTATCTACTTTTACCTCTTCCTTGTGAGAAGTTGGCCTAATGTATGATGTCACTAGTTCTAGTGTACACCTTATATCAGTCCAAACAACCCTTATGGTGATTGGTTGTAAAGTCAACCTTATAGACCAGCTATCCTAGTGGTAGCATGGACAAGAGCAGTCTTAGGCTAAACTCTGAATGGCATGTGAAGCCAGCTGTGATACCATATATAATCCCTTGAATACCAAATGAAACGACACCACAACAGATATATATATATAAAATAAAGTGTATTTATTCTAGTCAAACCCTCAGCACTCTTTATGAGATTAGAGGTAAGTAAAACACAGTCTTATTTAAGCATACATTAAGTCACACAGGTAAGTAATACAGTTAGGCCCTAGGGGCCACGCAAACCATATACTAAAGAAGTGGTATAAGGACCACTGTCACGGAAATAGGATAGGCCTAGGCCTAGGGAATCGCTGGGGCTACACTACACTAGCAACAGTTAGGAAGTGGGAGGCCCACGGGATTCAGGTGCAGAGTGGAAACACTCATGCGTAATGCGTAAAAGTCGATAGAATTACTAGCAGTTAGAAATTAACAGTTTAAGGACACTTCTGAAGCAGCTAGAGAGTCGAGACTCGGAAACTAGAACCTAGGATAGTCACTACCCTTGTGAGCACTGAAGTACCCAAGTTACCTAACCCACAGGCTGCGGGTGCATAGGTGTGAACTTGCGTCGGGTTTCGTCGTGGACTTCTATGGATGCCTGAAGGAAAGATGCTGACAGGCAGTCAGTGAAGAGTTTCCGGTGGATCCCAAGGCTGGGATCAAGAAGAGAGGATACCTGCAAGCAGAAGGGACAGAGTCAAGGTCACTAGCCAGTGACCACGTGGAACCAGGAAGGAACCAGGCGATGTCGTGAAGATTGCAGGTGAAGGTGAAGCTTGTCGCTGCAGCCACGGGGACCAGGAAACGTCGAGGACGACCAAGACCAGGAGGCGAGCTGTCCCACGAAGGCTCTTGCTGTCAGCGGTGTCGAAGTTGAACTAGGACTCACCAAGCCTTGGCAAGCGGAACCCACGAAGAACGGAGGACTTGCTTCTGGTGCAGACCAGGAAGGTCTGGGGTGCTTCTCTTTTGCAAGGAAGCAGGAGCCAGTCTGGAGGAGCCAAACCAGCAGTGAAGATTTCTGGATGCGTCGTCACAAAGGCCACTAGCCAACGGGCAAGCAACCGGACAGACGCGGCAAGCAGGAAAATGCAGAAGGGCCCCACGAAGGACTCGTGGAGTGTGGGGGGCTGATCTTCGGTGCAGATGGTGCTGGGGTTGGGGCTTCTCAATCCCCGGTGCACAACTTCGAGGGTGCCTCAGAAGCTGCGCTGGAAGATACTAGCCACTTTTCCCAGGTAGCCGGTCCCACGTCTCTCGTCGCCTCCACGGATCTCAGCTCGGCTGTGGATGTGGATCAGGGTCGGAGAAGTCTGGAAGTCAAGGCTCTGGTCGGGCTCTGCAGTCGGTCCCTCGTAGAACTTCAGCAAAGCAAAGGGTAGTCTCTTGATGGTGCCTGTTTGCACAGGGTAGCCACTCCTTGGCCACAAGGGAGATTCTTCAGTCTTCTTCTTTCGTCGAATGTCGAAGGTCCAGAGTTTCTGTTCAAGTTGCAGGTTCAGGATAATCTAATCTCCTGGGGCCCAGCTACCACTCTTATACTAATCTGGGGGGCTGGGTTACCTGCTAGGTCACGCCTTATGGGTGGGACCTGGGAGGGGGGTGGTTACACCCCCTTCCCTTTGTCCAGTTTCGCGCCAGGACTGGGGCTGGAGTGCCCCAGCACCGGTTTGAACTGGACTATGCATGGAGCACCTTGTGTGCCCCAGGCAGTGTCTCGTTTCATTCATCCCTCCCTGCCCCAATACACTAAGGCCTGTCTGGGGTGGTGCTCGCACCTCCCCAAGCAGGAAACCTATTGTCCAAGCCTCCCTTGCCGGGATCACTCCCAGCAGCAGGAGGTCAGACTTGTGTCTGTGGCAGCAGCATCCATTTTGTGATGCTGAGGCTTTGGTTAGAGTTAAACAGCAAAGTAGGATTTTAACATGTCTCTCCCTCTAGAAGGGGGGAATAATATCCTCATCACCAGAAATGGTATGGGGGTATTATTCCAAAGTGTTAGACACCTTACACGACATGACACGACACGATAAAGCCAAACCATAGTTACCATAACCGTTTAAGATTATAAGCACTTTAAGAGTATATGGTAGGCTATATCATAGAACAGCTATAAGGACATGGTTCCGAAAGCTGCAGACAGGCTCAGCTCATGCTAGAGCACCATCTCACATGTTACCAAGCACTCTGCCTCCAGGATTGTTAAGGACTGCCATAGGAGTGGCTGATAGGTACACATGTGTCTATTTTAAGGGTAGATATAGGTATACTATTGATGAATTCAGGCCCCAGCTAGGCCCGCAAGACACAAGGGTTCGCTCTCCTGTAACGGAATCTATAAGGAAGTTGGCACGGAAACTGCAAAGTACAAAAACAGCATTTATTAACCCTTAAGGGTGGTCCTACAATCCACACAACACTCTTCAGTATTGCATAGAGTAGCACAAAGAACTTGCGTACATGGTCCCCTTTTATACACATTAGAGGGGCTCATAAGTGGGTGGATACAACATGAGGCCGAAGAACATTACCATTTATGGTCATTCTCGATACTGAATCAATACATGGGCGGAGCCAACACACTCCTTGAGCCCGCGAACACATGGTCAAGCAAGGCTAACTAGTAACAGATGTGGTCAAGTCTGGGCATGCGCCAGATGGACAGAAGGGCTATTTATAGACTGTTACTGGGCAGATTACAAGAGCAACTAACACAGAGGTCGGACTCTCCTCGTGGCGAACACGTGGCAGCATGACAACACAAAATGGAGTCCAAACTTCGGTCAACATAACGGAGAAAACATGATCGTAAGGGAAAGCATTAATGTCTTTGGTAAATGCTTAATCACATTGCTGTTTCAAGTTACAACAGACGACCCTTTCAGCATTTACTGAAGACATCCGGTTTACCAGAATAATCATCATATATGTCAATGGTCATCATTCCTTCAACCTCTTTAGCCAGACGCTTCTGATGAGCAACATCGGCAATAGCTTTCTTATCTGGGATGCAGAATGAAATGCATACAGAACAGAACAATGGTCCACATTGAACACACATACAAAAAAGGAACAGAACTACTATAATAATACAGAGACCAGTTAAGACCTTCCATCCCCAGGCAGTAACCAATGCCCAAAACCATCCAGAAAAGGACCAAGTGCCGTTTTCTGCGTGGATTTCAGCTGCTATTTTATGCAGCTTAATAATGGCGTTATAAACTGATGGCGTATGATCAGGGATGAACACACAGCAGCTACTTCCAATAATTTTACAAGCTCCACCTCGATCAGCTAACATTACATCTAATACCATACGATTCTGTAATGCAACAATCCTAGTGATTTGTAACTCTTCCGTAAGATTCCCAAGAGCAGCAGCAGTCTGATTTGTTACAGCTTCTACCACTCTTGTTAATCTTCGGATCTTCCTACTATTCAAAGCAGCTCCAACAAAGAAAAACAGTCCTAAGTTAAAATCAATATACTGCTGCAAGCTGGTATCAGTCTGATCCACATCATCAATCGATAGAGTACGTTTATACCTATTTACAGTCACATTATTCAACAATTTCAAATCTTTATGATAAGATGCGGGTGCTAGGAATACAGGAGGCAATAGGAATGATACATAGCATACCCCAGACCACCCCGCCGGCAAACGGTAATAACCTTTATTTCCACACACAAAGTAGGTATTATGGGACGCTAGGAAGGTACTATTATTCAACCCATCAATGTTCAAGACAGTGATACAATCACTGACACCAACAGGGATAAAACCCACACTCTGGACACACAGGTCCGCTTGAGCTTGTGCCACTTGGATCACAAATTTGTCCTTCCCCACAGTGTCTCTGGTGTTCGTGAAGATATAGGGAATGGATTCATTGTCTGGTCGGTACTCTTCCCATTCCCAAATTGTCCCATTCGCTTGCGGATATCCATTTTTATCCTGATGACATTCTTTATTAAGTCTGAAAAGCAATCGTCCCACTGTCGGTTTCCGAGTGGCAAACAGCAAAGTGTACCATGCTCTACAAGAGCCATTATGAGAGAAAGGAAGTGGTATGAATGGCGTACCTCCTTTCTTCTGATGGGCTGGCATCATCCCACATATCCAACAGTTCGTAGCGTTCGTAGCAACGTGGGTATGATGCAGCATCTGAATGAAAGTGTTATTCAAATAGGACTGTCGATGCTTCAACTCTTGATATGGTAATGTATAAAAGTAGTGCTCCGCAGGCACTGGAGTCGTCAACACAAGTGTTTTCCGAGCAGGAGTTACCTCCTCCACAAACCATGTGGCTATCCCAACAATAGCTACTGTCAGCATGAACCCCGATGCACAAAGGACTTTCTTCTTCTCCATGTCAAAAAGAACAATACCCTGATATCTTCCTGAAACTAATAGGTCTGTCAGAACTCTTCCCCTTGGGCAGCGGTTGATTTCTTCACCAGCGGGCCAAGACGGGTGTCACTACACTAATGCAGGGCTGATCCCCCCCCCTTGCCTCATCGGCTCTCCGTTTCACTAACCCAAGGGCCGTTCTGACAGTATGTCCCGGTACTGGAAACTCACTTCCTTGGTCGAAGATGATATCGCCTTCCTCCAGGAGTCGCGTGGTCCGGAAAGAGCTCCTCAGTGACGTTCGGCTCCCCAGCACGGCCTGTCTCTGCTGCCAGGATTTCTCGTTGATCGGTCAGCACGGCAGGCTCCACCAATCCGGGCGGTACCTTTCGACAGTGCAAGGAATAGATCCAATTCTTCCTGTTCGAGACTCGCACAGCCGTCCTCGTCGCGAGGAGGACCTGCTCAGGGCCCACCCATCTCGGTTCCAAGCTGTTTGTCCTGTCGAAGACTTTCACCATGACATGGTCCCCAGGCCGGAGACCATGTCCTTCGCCGGTAGACCGATCAGGGAGCGCCTCTCGGACCTGTTGATGAATAGAAACCAAGTTATCCGTTAACTGTGCCAGATAATCGCTCATCATTACACAAGGTACATCATACACAGCCTTAGGCCTTGGTGGACCCCAAATGTTTATTGGGCGTCCGAATACGATTTCGTATGGCGTAAGGCCAGTTCGGGAGTGCGGTACTGATCTAATTGACAGTAACGCCAGCGGCAGGGCGTCTGGCCAAGTCAAAGACGTCGAAGCTTGAATTTTAGCGATCTTAAGCTTCAGTGTACCATTATACTTCTCGACTAGTCCTGCAGACTGAGGGTGAAACACGGCGTGGAACTTCTGAGTGATGCCTAGGCCCTTCAAGACATACTTTATAACATCCGCTACAAAGTGAGGCCCATTATCACTCCACAGAAGTCTACAGACGCCGTATCGAGGGAAAAACTCTTTCAGCAGCAGCTTCGCTGTAGTCATTGCAGTATTGTCTTTCGTAGGGTACGCCTCAACCCATTTACTGAAGGCGCAAACCACTACTAGGACATACTTCAAATTGTTACAGCGCTCAAGCTGGATGTAATCCATCTGCAGAACCTCGAAGGGTGCAGTGGGTGTCGCAAATCCTCCTGCTGGAGTTCGAGTACCCTTTCCTGGGTTATACCTCAGGCAGATCATACAGGTCTGCACCACCCTCTTTGCCGTGCTAGCAATCTCTGGATGCTCCCAGACTTGGGTAAGCAATTTCACAATTGCGGAAGCTCCAACATGTGCTAGCCCATGTGCCATCTGAACCATAGGTTGTACAAAGGCCGTGGGTAATTTCCATCTATCCATCTGCTTATTTCTCCAGCAACCCTCGTCATCCAGTTCTCCCTCGCTAGCCCATTGTTCCCGCTCTTTGTCAGAAGCGGTCCTCTGCATTTCTCGCACTTCCTCCTTCGCATCATGCCATCTCTCCACCTGTGACTTCACTACATACATGGCAGTAGTACCGGGCTGCATCGCAGTCTCCCGTGCTACTCGATCCGCTAACGCATTCCCTTCTCCAACTTTATCAACCACTTTCCTATGGGCGCTACACTTAACAATGGCAATTTTCTTTGGGTACGTCAATGCAGTTAAAAGATTATGAACTAACTCTCCATGCATTATCTGTACTCCATGTGACGTTAAAAACCCTCTCTCCTTCCAGAGTAGGCCGAAGTCGTGCGCTACTCCGAAGGCATAGCGGCTATCTGTGTAAACATTCACACACAATCCTGTACTGTGCTCACATGCTCGTGTTAATGCTATCAGTTCCGCTGCTTGAGCTGACTTCTGTGGTATGCGTGCTGTCTCCACTATCGTTTGCAACGTGGTTATTGCATACGCCGCTGAAGTCGTACCATCTGGTAGCTTCAGGCATGATCCGTCTACCCACAGTTCTCCATCTACATCTGGAAAGGGCGTATCCTGGAGATCAATACGACCCTTTGTTTGTTCCTCAGTCACAAGAATACAATCATGCGCTTTCCGCGCCTCAGGCTGGGTCTCGGGGTATGGCAATAATGTGGCCGGGTTTAACGTTACGCACCTTTTCAACGTAATATGAGGAGCCAAGAGCGTCAACTCATATCCCGTTAAACGGGCACTGGTCAAATGCTGTGTCTTTGTTTGATTAAGCAGGGCATCAACAGCATGGGGAACTAACACCAACAGCTTATGGGATAACACAATTCCTTCACTTTGGCGTATTGACACAGCTGTCGCCGCAACCGAGCGAAAACACCCTGGTAATGCTCGGGCGACAGGATCAAGTACAGCCGAAAAATATGCACAAGGGCGCTGCTTATCGCCGTGCATCTGCACTAAAACTGACAATGCACATCCATCTTTCTCATGCACATACAGCGAAAAGGGTTTTGCATAATCAGGGGTCCCTAACACTGGTGCTGAACAAAGGGCCTGTTGCAGTTGCTGAAAAGCAGCATCACACTCATCTGACCAAGGGATTGGGATAGGCGTGTCTTTTGTCAAGAGAGCTAGCAATGGCTTAGCTATGTGTGAAAACCCCAATATCCACTGTCTACAAAAAGAAACAAGGCCCAAAAATGCACGCACATCCTTCTGTGTGGATGGTCTCGGTGTGTCCAAAATTACTTGTATACGATCCGGTGTGAGTGCAAGCCCCTCCTTAGACAAAAGGTGACCCAAATACGTCACCTTTGGTCTACAGAATTGCAATTTCTTCCGAGATACTTTATGATTGTGGGATGCTAAAAAGGAAAGTAAGGATAACGTGCTTTTCTCACACAACTCCAGGGTGTCAGCCGCCAGCAAGATGTCATCGACATATTGAATGAGGGCAACCCCCTCGAGCAGAACAAAGGAATCCAACTGTCGTTTCAAAGCCTGACTGTAAATACTAGAGCTTTCTGTGTAGCCCTGGGGGATCCTACAAAAACGATAAGATCTATTATTTAAAGTGAACCCAAAAAGATATCGACTATCGGGCTGAATGGGAATGGAAAAGAAGGCATTTTTCAAATCAATCACTGAGAACATGGTCGCCGTAGGTGGGACCAAGGTAAGCAACGTCGTGATATCGGAAACCACTGGGTACTGAGGCATCACGATCTTGTTTACCTCTCTCAAATCAATTATAAACCGATAGACCTTAGCATCCGTGTCCTTTTTCAGAATGGGGAGAATCGGGCTGTTACAGATATTATAGGGAACTTCTTCCACTACTCCCACTGCGATCAAATCTTGCACAATCTGTATGAGAGCCTCCTCGCCCTCCTGGGAAATACGATACTGCGGGAGGCGTGGTAACACCGCCCCCTCCTGGACACTAATGTGGACCGGAGGAATCACCATTTGTCCCACATCTGTGTCCGAAGTCGCCCATAAAGCGCGAGGGAGGGTAGCTAGCAACGCATCCTCTGATATCGCACACATCCGCTCAGACCGGGGGTAGTTGTCATTTAAGATCACCCTCACACCCTCAGGGGAGCAGCGGATCGTAGCCCTAAAATGCTTTAACATATCAAGGCCCATAATGTTATCCGGTGTGTATGGAGCAAGCAAAAACGGACAGGGCGCAGAAAAAGAATCAACCTTAAATGTAAGGGGCTGTGAAAGAGGGCTGCGGGAGAGTGTACCGTCAAACCCTACCGATGTAACCATTAAGCCGGATGGGGGAGCCCCCGGAACCAAGTGCCTAGACAATGCACTACGTGTCGCTCCTGTGTCCACTAGGAACTGATCAGTAGAGCCTAAAACCTCAGCCGATACATAAGGACCCGTCTGATCGACTGGCACCTCAACTGATTCATACCCCCATCCAACGCATTCCTATGCATGCTGAGAATCACGATATCCCGATCGGTCAATCTCCGACACGTGATACTGATGCTGGCGATCGAAAACATTTGATCTATCTCGGTGCTGCCCAGCAGTGTCAAAACGGACATTATCGTTAGAATTCCCTCTAGAACTCGAGAAACCCCCTCTACCTCTCGGGCCACCCGAAGTATGCCCCTGACGCGAAGCACGCAACACTGGGCAATCCCTGGCCCAATGGCCCGATTGCTTACAATACGCACACTGGTTCCTATTCAAATCAGATCGGCCCGAGGGGGGACCATAAGATCCTCCCCTTCCTCTATTATTACCCCGTCGGGGCGGGCCATATACTTGCGCCAACATCACCTTTGTTTTTAAATCCTTTGACTTCTTCTCCTCCTGGCCCTTCGCTTCGTGCTCCTGACGCTCATAATACTGAGCGATAGTCAGGAGGGCCGTCGGTGTAGTGGTGGACCAAGAACTCTCGCTCGCTTTTAGACGGGCCGCAACCGCCGGTAGCAGATTGGCCACATATTTGTCCGCGAAAAGGTGGCGGCCCGTTTCGTCAGTAAGCGACTGGCCACTAAAGTCATGAAACGTTTCTTCGAAGCGTGTGAAAAAATCTGCAACTGACTCGTCAGCTGTCTGTTTGCATGCAGTTAACATATTCCAGTCAATCTTTTTAGGGGGGATAATTGTTTTCAACTTAGCCACAATAGCAGCAGGGAGGTCTAAAATATTCTGGGGTGGTTTCTGTGCGGGCTTCCTCTCCCTGTCCTCATCCTCAAGCTCAGACCACCGGGCTTTGAAGGCAACTGTATCATCTACCCTTCGGACAGATCGCCACGTATCCGGCGGTAGGATAAGGCCAAAGAACAGGTCTATATCCGCTAAGGTCATGATGCAAGAATTCAGGGCCCCCTCGACTTCTTCGTAGAAGGCCGCTGGATTCTTGCGGGGGTCAGGCAATGCATTCTTTAATGCCATAACATCAGCCCTATGCCACGGAGTATAAACCCAATTATACACGAAATATCCCTTAGCATCGGCGGAGTTAATGTCCGAGCTAGTCCCCGCTCCTTTAGGAGGAACGTACAAAGGCGCCGCCTCTCGCATTGGTTTAACATGCACTACGTCATCCTTATCTGACAGGGAGGTGGATGGGTGGCCCCCTGCTGCAAACGAATCCGACTGCTTCTCCTCCTCTGTTTGTTGGCGCGCTTTTTCTCTGAGGGCCAG
Organism: Triturus cristatus; assembly: GCF_964204655.1. Taxonomy (NCBI): domain Eukaryota; kingdom Metazoa; phylum Chordata; class Amphibia; order Caudata; family Salamandridae; genus Triturus; species Triturus cristatus. The sequence continues at coordinate 330,851,320 of NC_140579.1, forward strand.
CACCTCGTCCCGCAAGGCGAACAGCCGCCGAGCCGCATCAGGAGCCTTAGGGGGAGAAAAAACACCGTTACGCAATGCTTTGGCATCCGAAGACACTTCGTCAGGCTCAAAGACACCGGAACGTTTCCGGAAAGCATCAATCACTTCATCCGCGAAATGACCCAGAAAATACACTTTATCTCTCTCCTGCCACGACCCCCAAGTTTGGATTAATTCCTCCATGGATACCTTGCCCTTAAGTGGACGGAAGGAAATTTGCCGAAGCTCAGCCATCTGCTCGGCCGACAGCATGGACCGTGTGTCTACCTTACCCGAAGCCGGGTCAGAATCTTGCGGCCGCGGAGCGGATGCGCCAACATAAGGGGGCGGAGAGCGATCTAGCAAATAAAAATCATCATCAGCATTATTAAGGACAGGATAAAGTGGCTGCCGAACAACATATTGACCCGAAACTTGTAGCCTACGCTCTTTCTCTTGTCTGTCCGTCTGCTCTCTGTCCTCCCGACGCTTCGCTTCCTGTGCTCGCACATGATCATTCTTCCTCTGTTCTTTATCAAACAGCGCTTTCTCACGCTTCTCTCGCTCACGCACTTCCTTCACCCATAATCGCACACACTCAAACATATCCTGACGAGCACGTCGCTTACACATACACTGTTCCACATACTCAATCTTACGTATATCAAACGATCCATACAAAGGCCATCGCAACTCAGGATCCTTCTTTGTGTATTTCCTCCATACTGTGCTGTACATTATGGAAGAAAGACCATGCTTCACATACATATCCCTATTAGGAGTCCCCTCTGGGGGAGCTGGAGCAGATTCCTCGAGGTTCAACCGGTTTCCAAAACAGCAGCACCACTTACGAAGTGCGCTGAAAGCAGGCATGCTCAGAAATAATGCAAAATATGCAATATTATAAAAAATGGCACTTAATCGTTGCGCCGTTCAAAGTTTACACAGTTCCGGAGAAATCTCTCCACATTACCTGCCTATATGTGTTGCAACGCATATATTTTCACAAAGACAAACCCAAAATATGACTAGTCATCACAAATCAAACTCAAATAGCCAGATCAGGCTTCAAAAACTCGGAGCAAGTACCGTACAACGGTTCTTACCAATCAAGAGTCCAGATTCCAACTGCCAAGCTCCACAATCGCCCAAACGGCTCTCACGGCAGGACCGACAGAAGAGGTCTCAGTCGATGACCGGCGCCACCCAGACGGTCAGCTCGGAAGGGAAGGAAGAAAAACCTCGGGATGCCAGGGCTAAGACGCCGCTGGCAGTGATCACGTCCCCTGCCAAACTCCTCACCTTCGTCGCGACCAGTCCTTCGAGCATCCGAGTCGCCGATGAGCCCCACGTGACGGGCGCCAATTGATGAATTCAGGCCCCAGCTAGGCCCGCAAGACACAAGGGTTCGCTCTCCTGTAACGGAATCTATAAGGAAGTTGGCACGGAAACTGCAAAGTACAAAAACAGCATTTTTTAACCCTTAAGGGTGGTCCTACAATCCACACAACACTCTTCAGTATTGCATAGAGTAGCACAAAGAACTTGCGTACATGGTCCCCTTTTATACACATTAGAGGGGCTCATAAGTGGGTGGATACAACATGAGGCCGAAGAACATTACCATTTATGGTCATTCTCGATACTGAATCAATACATGGGCGGAGCCAACACACTCCTTGAGCCCGCGAACACATGGTCAAGCAAGGCTAACTAGTAACAGATGTGGTCAAGTCTGGGCATGCGCCAGATGGACAGAAGGGCTATTTATAGACTGTTACTGGGCAGATTACAAGAGCAACTAACACAGAGGTCGGACTCTCCTCGTGGCGAACACGTGGCAGCATGACAACACAAAATGGAGTCCAAACTTCGGTCAACATAACGGAGAAAACATGATCGTAAGGGAAAGCATTAATGTCTTTGGTAAATGCTTAATCACATTGCTGTTTCAAGTTACAACACTATATCTAAGCAAGGAGTGATTACACGACCTTGCCCCAGCTGAGTGATCAGCCAGTTGTGTCTGATTGGAAGGTCAGACCAGGGGTGGCATAATACATGCTGCAGCCCCTGGGAGGCCTAGGGTACACCTATGCCCTGGGTACCTAGGGTACACTGTACAGGGTCCAATAAGGTGATCCTTACCAATTGGTTATGTACCTAGGGTACATGGAGTCCATTTTAAAGAGAGAGCAGACAGCCTGAGACCCTGAATGGCAGGATCTCAGGCCAACTAAGTCGAAAAACCAGCTAGACACTAGGCAAAAAGTTGGTGGTAACCATAGTCAGATATCCACCTTCCTACACCCATCACAGATCAGAACAGCCTGAGTAGGTAGTCTGACTAGGCCAGAATCCTCCTCAGTTCCCAGGGTTAACCCTACTACACCCTTTTGCTGGGAACCACCACTTACAGCTGGACTAGGGGGTACAGTTGCCTTAGGGGCAATGGTGGCTGGGGGCTTATCCTTTTTGGTGCACTCACTAAACCAATGTGAGTTGGACTTACAATAGTTGCACCATGGTTTCTTTTGGCCATCTTTCTTTTTATCCTTTTTGGGACCACCCTCCCCCTGAGCCTTTTGGGGGCCTGGTGAAGACTTCTGGTCTTTTTGTTTCTGATCATTACCCTTCTGGTCTGCCTTTTTCTGATCACCGCCCTGGTTCAGGAGAGTTGAGACTCGGAAACTAGACCCTAGGATAGTCACTACCCTTGTGAGCACCGAAGTACCCAGAGACGTTTTAATGCATGGGCAAAGTGGGCTCTGGCCCAGGGCCCCAGCCTTTCAGGGGGCCCCCTGACAGTCAGCTCCATTCTCCAGAGTTTTGCCCTAATGACCTTGAATATTTCCTAAACATTTTGTTTTAAATTCTGTTTTCCTTTCATTTATTTCTTATGTACCTGATGTGTGAGAGTCTAGTACAGCCATTTTGCAGAGAAATGTTGTGTTTATGTTTCATGCAATATACATAAAAAACGTTTATTTTAGATCAAAACTAGGCCTAACATATAAGAAATGGGAGGGCGTCACAGAGATTATTTGCAGTAATATTGGTGAGCTGCTGCTGTGTTACAATATTGAAAACACACATAACTATCCCTGAATATTAGATGTAAACACATTCAGGGCCTTATTTATGAGAAGTGATGCATCGCTGTGTGAAAACAGGGATGCGTCACTTCTTAGTGCGCCCTCGTTGCGACATGATGGATGTGTCATATTTACTGTATGACGCATCATGTCGCAAGGAGTTACAGATATGTCAGTATTTCTGACAAATCTGTATGCGCAAAAGTGATGCATTGCTGGGGTGGGTCTGAAAATAGACGCAACTCCAGCAATGTGTCCTTTCACATGGGGCAAGCCCCATGTGAAAGGGCCTGCATCAGTCTTATGCCTGCTGTGTGGCAGGTGTAAGATATTGGCGTCCTAGAAGTGGCGCACTGAGTTCTCATAGATTTCAATGCGCCACTTCTACGAGGCATTTTGCGGGGCAACACCCACCCTGCATACATTATGCCTGGCGCAGGTATAATGCGGTGCAGGGGTTTACAAAGTGAAGCATCTGCCTAGATGCGTCACTTTGTAAATAGGGCGTAACATTGCACATATTTTATGCTGCCGGTGCGTCACAAAAAGTGACGCACCAGCGGCATAAAAGTGAAGCAAAGCCTCATAAATAAGGCGCTTAGAATTTGGACGAGTGTTCATTTGCACTGTCAGGGACCTAATGAAATGAAATTGTGTATTTTATAAAGCGCGCAGCTACTCAGACTAGAGAGTCCTGGCGCATGACAGTGGGAAGAAAACATGCGTAAAAGACCCATCAGTTATCAAAAAGCCAGGTTTTTAAGTTCTTTCATGAAAGAGAGTAGGTCTGTGGTTAGTCTCAGAGACTCAGGGAGGCTATTCCACAATTTTGGGCCTAGAAAGCCGTGGGATCTGCCTCCAATGCAGGCACTGCATATTTTAGGCATGATGGCCAGGTTGGCATTGGAAGAATTTAGGGGTCTAGCTGTTGTGTAGCGATTAACGCGCTTATTTATGTAGCCGGCTCCTAAGCCATGGAAAGCTTTAAAGAAGATGGTCATCGCTTTGAAGCCGATCCGTTCTTTTATGCGGTGAGACTTAAGAATAGGGGTCATACTAGATTTGGGTTTAGGTCTCAGGATGGCTCTGGCCGCCGCGTATTGTACGACTTGTAGGCGCTGGATAAGGGATTTGGGAAGACAGAGGTACAAGCTGTTGACATAGTCAAGCTTTGATGTCACCAGAGTCTGCACCACGATCTTTCTGCTCTCAAGCGGTAACAGTGGCAGGAGTTTTTTTTAGCATCCAGAGTATGCCAAAGCAAGTGCCATTTAGATTTTGAATTTGAAAGCACATGGAGAGTGTCTTGTCTATGACAATTCCTACGTTTTTGACTTTCTCCTTTTCAGCGGGCGGGGGCGGCAGATCTTTTGGCCACCAAGCGCTCCAGTCAGGCGTTTATGGATTACCAAAGAAAACAACTTCAGTTTTGTCAGGATTGCACTTCAGCTAATTGATCTTAAGCCAGTTAAAAAACCTTTGTGAGGCAAGACCTAATCATTGCCCCGTCAAAGTCGGTTCCTTTTTCACACGTAAAAATCAGCTGAGTGTCAGCAGCATAGGAAACAATTTTGGCGCCCTCTTCCTCTACCAGAAATGCAAGGGGGATAGATATATATTAAAAAGGGTAGGACTGAGAATGGAGCCCTGAGGGACACCTACATTCATGGCCGGAACTGGGGATGAGAAAGGGGGGAGCCAGATGTCCTGAGATCTATTTGCCAAGAAGGATGACATCCATTGTAAAGGCGGTCCCCCCCCAGACCGATGTTAGCAAGTCTCTTCGGGAGCCTCTCATGTGGGAGCATATCGAAGGCCGCCGACGTATCGAGCAGTATCAGAACAGTCTTGCCTCCCTGGTCCAGCTTACCCGTGGGAAATTCAGTCACTTCCAGCAGAGCGGACTCCATACTGTAGTTAGCCCTAAAACCGGATTGGGACTCATGAAGGAGCTTCCCATCTTCAATGTGTTTTTGGAGGGCCTTGTTTACATGCTTCTCTAGTACTCTGGAGAGGGTCGGAAGAAGGGAGATTGGCCTGTAGTTGACAGGGTCCATCGGTTTGGCGTTAGCCTTTTTTTATCAGTTGAAGAATCTTAGCATTCTTCCATAATTTCTGCATGTTGCCTGAGGAGAGAGAAGCATTAAAGAGCTGGTTTACTGTGGGGTTTATGGTGGGAGCTAATAGGTTCAAGATATTCCCTGGACATGGGTCAGTAGGAGAGCCAGACTTAATGCTTTGGAGAGGGGTCAGTGACTCTTCAAGCTAAAACTCAGGGAAAGCTAGTAAAGATGTAGGATCCAAGAGGTGAAATTTGCTATTAGAACTAAGGTAGAAGGTCAGTTCTTCCTCTGAGATGTTAGTGAAGGCTTGTTGGATCATGGAGATCTTTTTGTGGAAGAATTCAACTATTTACTTAGACCATTCTTCAGTGCATGGCCCTTCCTTTGTGCCGGCTCTCAGGGCAGTAAAGGATTTAACTATGCTAAAGATTTCCTTACTCTTATTTTGGGCATTTTCTATCTTGGTTTGAAAGAGGTTTTTCTTGGCTGCCTTCACGAGAATGTAATGAGCTTTTAAGGTGTCCTGTCCTCAGGTAGATAGGATTTACGCCATTTCCGTTCAATTGTTCCACAATTTCTGTTGCGAGATCTAAGGGAATCGTTAAACCATGGAGCTGGTGGGGCTGACCTCTTTGAGGAGCAGCAAACAACCAGTACCATTGCATCAATGTTGGTTCGGAGCCATGAATCTATTGAGAGGGCGTCCGAGTCGGGGCAGCCAGACAGCTCTGGTGAGGAACGACCGAGGGCGTCTGCTTACATCGGGATGGATATTTTATGGAACGTCCTGTAATTAGAGACCCTCTGCCCTGTGTTAGCTCAAGGGGCTGTGGCAGAGTTGGGAATGACGAATTTTAATAGGAGGTGGTCAGACCAGGCAATGGGAAGAGGTAGGTTTACTGATATGTCAAAGTTGTGAACAATTTGGTCTAGGGTATGGCCCTTCTCATGGGTGGCCAAAGAAACAGATGGAAACATGTTGCAGGCCTGCAGCGCCTCCAACAAGGAAATTGTTTGAGGGTCTTTTCCATTGTCCATATGTATATTGAAATATCCCAGAATGAGGCAGTTGTTGTATTTTAAGGCCAGGGAGGTGGTGGCTATATTAAGCGTAGTAATAACATTTCCAATAGCACTGGAAGGTCTGTAAATCAGAAATCCAGCTATGCTATGATGGGGGATAAGTTACAGCAGAAGCCTAAGCAGTCTAGTTTTTTATTGTAAATTATGGCAACACCTCCCTCCTTCCCATTCGATCGGTCCCTCCTAAGAATGTTATAACCCGTAGGGATGGCCGAGGTGATAGTAGGGTTGGAGGCTTCAGACAGCCAGGTCTCAGTGAGAAATAAAAGATCAGACTGTTAGTCTAAAAGTAGGCCATAAATGTATGGTTCATGCTTTTGTATAGAGCGACAATTTAAAAGGGTGGCCTTTAAGTCCTCTGTTTTCTTATTGTTTTTACACTTATTGTTGCGTGGAAGGATATTGGGTGCGAGTTTCCTGGGCTGGAGGAGAGTCCAGTTGCACTTATTGAATCGAAAGTCTACCTCCAACCTCCGGATCAGCGGCTGTACAGTGACATAATGGTAGCCGCCTAAGGCTAAGCAGTTTTTCCCTATTGCAATATAGTGGAAGAAACTCACCGGAGGGGAACTGGGCAGCATGGCTGGCGCCGAACGCCTCAGGGCGCAGACAGGCTTACCTTCGGTGCCAGCGGCGCGCCCGCTGTGCACGTCCACTTAGCGCGTCCGTTTGCATCGGGAATATATAGGCTAATGCCTATGATGCAAACTGGATCGCCAACGCAGCTGAGGAAGCGGAAACTGCATAGGCATAAGTGAGGAGCCCGATAGTAGCCCCAGCCCTCCGCACAATCGGCATATCAGCCGCGGCGGACCAGGACTGGAGGAAAAGCGAGATGCGAATCGAAGCAGCTAAGGAGGTGTAGGCAAACAGAATCAAGTAAAGTGCAAGTGCGCATAGGTAGGAGAAATTATTAAAAAGCACAGAGTAATTCAGCCAGACATATACAATTTAAAAAGTAATAAAAACCTAGTAGCAGGGCAGGAAACACTAAATCCTACAGCTATCAGCTGCGCGCATCCGTTTGCATCGGGAATATATAGGCTGATGCCTATGATACAAACTGGATCGCTAGCACAGCTGAGGAAGTGGAAACGGCGTGGGGGCGGAAGTGAGTAGCCCGATAGTAGCCCCAGCCCTCCACACAATCGGTGTATCAGCAGCAGCGGACCAGGACTGGAGGAAAACCGAAATGCGAATCGGAGCAGCTAAGGAGGTGTTGGCAAGCAGAATCAAGTAAAGTGCAAGGGCGCATAGGTAGGAGAAATTATTAAAAAGCACAGAGTAATTCAGCCACACATATACAATTTAAAAAGTATTAAAAACGTAGTAGCAGGGCAGGAAACCCTGAATCCTACACCTGTAAGCTGCACGTGACATGTCCATTTACATCGGGAATATATAGGCTAATGCCTATGATGCAAACTGGATCGCTAGTGCAGCTGAGGAAGCGGAAACTGCGTGGGAAACAGGGGCTCAAATTAGATCATAAATTCAAAGGTGTCCTGAACAGGGGCCCCCAAAATATGTTTGGCCCAGGGCCCCCCAAATCCTTAAGATGTCCCTGGAAGTACCCAAGTTACCTAGCCCACGGGCTGCGGGTGCATAGGTGTGAACTTGCGTCGGGTTTCGTCGTGGACTTCTATGGATGCCTGAAGGAAAGTTGCTGACAGGCAGTCAGTGAAGAGTGTCCGGTGGATCCCAAGGCTGGGATCAAGAAGAGAGGATACCTGCAAGCAGAAGGGACAGAGTCAAGGTCACTAGCCAGTGACCACGTGGAACCAGGAAGGAACCAGGCGATGTCGTGAAGATTGCAGGTGAAAGGTGAAGCTTGTCGCTGCAGCCACGGGTACCAGGAGACGTCGAGGACGACCAGGACCAGGAGGCGAGCTGTCCCACGAAGGCTCTTGCTGTCGGCGGCGTCGAAGTCGAACTAGGACTCACCAAGCCTTGGCAAGCGGAACCCACGAAGAACGGTGGACTTGCTTCTGGTGCAGACCAGGAAGGTCTGGGGTGCTTCTCTTTTGCAAAGAAGCGGGAGCCAGTCTGGCAGTGAAGATTTCAGGGTGGGTCGTCACAAAGGCCGCTAGCCAACGGGCAAGCAACCGGACAGACACGGCAAGCAGGAAAATGCAGAAGGGCCCCACGCAGGACTCGTGGAGTGTGGGGGGCTGATCTTCGGTGCAGATGGTGCTTGGGGTTGGGGCTTCTCAATCCCCGGTGCACAACTTCGAGGGTGCCTCAGAAGCTGCGCTGGAAGATACTCGCCACTTTTCCCAGGTAGCCGGTCCCACGTCTCTCGTCGCCTCCACGGATCTCAGCTCGGATGTGGATCAGGGCCGGAGAAGTCTGGAAGTCAAGGCTCTGGTCGGGCTCTGCAGTCGGTCCCTCGTAGAACTTCAGCAAAGCAAAGGGTAGTCTCTTCATGGTGCCTATTTGCACAGGGTAGCCACTCCTTGGCCACAAGGGAGATTCTTCAGTCTTCTTCTTTCTTTGAATGTCGAAGGTCCAGAGTTTCTGTTCAAGTTGCAGGTTCAGGATAATCTAATCTCCTGGGGCCCAGCTACCACTCTTATACTATCTGGGGGGCTGGGTTGCCTGCTAGGTCACGCCTTATGGGTGGGACCTGGGAGGTGGGTGGTTATACCCCTTCCCTTTGTCCAGTTTCACGCCAGGACTGGGGCTGGAGTGCCCCAGCACCGGTTTGAACTGGACTATGCATGGAGCACCTTGTGTGCCCCAGGCAGTGTCTCGTTTCATTCATCCCTCCCTGCCCCAATACACTAAGGCCTGTCTGGGGTGATGCTCGCACCTCCCAAGGCAGGTAACCTATTGTCCAAGCCTCCCTTGCTGGGATCACTCCCAGCAGCAGGAGGTCAGACTTGTGTTGTGGCAGCAGCATCCATTTTGTGATGCTGGGGCTCTGGTTAACTTTAACCGGGTAAGTAGGTTACAACATGTCTTCTCCCTCTAGAAGGGAGGGATAATATCCTCATCCCCAGAAATGGGATGGGGGTATTATTCCAAAGTGTTAGACACCTTACACAACATGTTTTGATAAAGCCAAACCATAGTTACCATAACCGTTTAATATTATAAGGCACTTTAAGAGTATATGGTAGGCTATATCATAGAACAGGTTCCGAAAGCTGCAGACAGGCTCAGCTCATGCTAGAGCACCATCTCACATGTTACCAAGCACTCTGCCTCCAGGATTGTTAAGGCCTGCCATAGGAGTGGCTGATAGGTACACATGTGTCTATATGTAAGTTAGGTATAGGAATACTACACCTAAGCAAGGAGTGATTACACGACCTTGCCCCAGCTGAGTGATCAGCCAGTTGTGTCATAATTGAAGGCCAGGCCAGGGGTGGCATAATACATGCTGCAGCCCCTGGTAGGCCTAGGGTACACCTATGCCCTGGGTACCTAAGGTACACTGTACAGGGGCCAATAAGGTGATCCTATCCAAATGGGTTATGCACCTAAAGTACATAGTATCAATTTAGAGAGAGAACAGCAGGGCTGTGGGTCTGATTAGCAGGCCCACAGCCACATCTAAGTCGAAAACCAGTAAAGCAAAAGCAAAAAGTGGGGGTGAACATAGAAAGCAGACCCTACTCTCCTACACACCTACCTTTGGGGTTCCACTGGACTCTGTGCATAAGGTATAAATATTTGAAATGGGAGGTTTGACCTGTCAAAAGGGATTATTTTGACAAGTTTTACGTCAGTTTTTACACAGTTAAATTTCAGGCTACAATGCTAGGCCTGAAGCTATGTTTTCTCTGCCACTGCAGTGGATGGAACAATGGGTGCTGCAGTTCAGTAGTGGCATTTAACTTCTAGGCCCGTACAAGCTCTGTACACTTTCTATTATAAACTAGCAACATGTAGTCAAGTAAAATATGCCAATTAGGCATATGCCAATTCCACCATCTAAAAAGGGAGAAAGAGCACTTTACTAGTGGTTAGTAGGGGTAAAGCACACTGAGTTCTAAAGTCAGCTACATTTCTTGAAGGTTGGATCCGAGATGGGGCTCTACAACACCAGATTGCTTGAGAGCGGGGTCTCAGTGCAGTCATTGATTAAGGCGGGCATGCTTGAACTGACAAAGTCTGCATTCTGTGTCCAGGAACACCTTGACATCAACGGTTTTCTTCTTGGCGATGTTCCTGATGAAGTCCTCTACATTCTGACTTAGCAACTTTTCTGGCAGTCAGATCTCCTTCAGCAGGGAATACCAGCAAGCTGAGACTCCCTGGAGATTCAACGCCGATGAGTGCAGCTTTGACGGCAATCCTCAGTTTCCATTGCTACCCCAGGCAGAAATTTAGCAAAAAGTTTCTAATTTGAAGTTTGGGGACAGGAGGATTATACTCAAACACCAGTTGAGGGTCCAGGATCTGGGGGTGTTAGGTCTAATGATAGCAGAGACCAACAGCAGGGACCAGTGCAGGTCCAGTTGGTATTGGTCAGCTGGGCAGTTGCATGAAAAGGGCCTCTGGAAGCTTGTCCTGTAACTCAAACAGGAGGTTAGCCAAACGATCTTCAGAATCACTTCTGGGGTCCTGGATTCAAGACATGCATGTCTTGTCTTCCAACAGGTTCTACAGACAACAGGACAATTCTTCTCCTGATTTTTCAGAGGTCTATAAGCGTTCTAAGGAAGGTTCTGGGGATGCCACATTTATGCCCAGTGCCAGCCTGTGTGTCAGAGGAAACTCCAGATCACTCCTCAACCAATGGGATGAAAGTCCCCATGGGGGACCCCACCCATGTTTGTAGCATGTTATGTGCATTTTGCTGTACCTATTCCACAATGCTCCTCTCTACCTACATCCAACATGGCAGAACACTTCTTTCCCTGTTGAGGGTTACATGTACCCCCCAGAGATGTGGCTAAGAAAATAGCAAACACTCCCTTATGGTAGCTGCAAACGAGTTCTGGAGCAGCTCCTACCTCCCACTGAATTTGGAGCTAAGCTTGCTAGCAAGAAAGAAGACAGGTAGGCCTAGGTGTAACCTACATCGACCAGTGACAGAGTAGGCATTATTTCAAACTCATGAGGGGATGGGCAAAGCCCCCAGGCCATCCTGCTTAAGGAGGAAAACCACCTCTCCACACCCAAGCCCTCTGTCCAGTGTATGGTAGAAATCCACATCTCACAAAAGGGGAGCCATCAGCAATAGGGCAGGGCAGCAAACTCTGCTCTGCCCACGGAGCTCTATGAGTTTTGCAAACTCGATGCTCCGGAGTTTAGCAAAAAACTCCACTGGCCATGGAGTGGGAAGAGTTTACCGTTCAACCTACCATTACCATTGCCACACTGGTGGCTTCACTGTTTACAGCCTACCTGCCACGGCCCAGTATTCACAAAAACTACCATTACATGCTTCCAGTTCCGGCCGGGAGAATTTTCCTGGTGGGCGAGCTGCCTGATCCTGTCATGGTGGCCTGAAGTTCACCTGTCATGGTAGCTGCCGGCTTGGAGCCTCACCCGCGAGCTGTGCACTGCAGAGAGGGAGTGAGAATGAAGAAGACTCAAAAGTGAGGGGTTCATGGAGTAGAACGGCATGGAGTACAGCTGGTGGTGTGAGGCTGACTGGATACCAGATCGCTTACTGCTCACTACAGAAAGGAAGATTTAAAAACATACAGTATGAGCACAATGTGAGTGAGTGAGATCTGTGACTGAAGCAGAGCAGCCTTCCATTTTTCCAGCACATTTTGGTACTTCTGTGGAGGAGTTCTTAGGGAAATACATACCTTCTGTTACATCTGTACTGCGTGCACCTCTTTTCTACAGACTTAATTTTATGTTTATCTTCCACCACAAAATTGCTGCTGACTCGTAGCCTGGCTGGTGTGTTAGGCTTCTCCATGTAGGCGTGCCCGCCTATTGTTGTGGTTTTGTTGTTTTACATCATGGTCTTAACTCAGAGTGATCCAGAACCGAGCAATGGAGCTAGAGTTTGGCATGCGCAGCCTTCTTTCAGCTTCGTGCGAGAGGAACTCCGCAGATCCCCCTGCTCTTAACTGCGGGCGTCGTGGGACCCTCACCACCACCCTCGCCCCCTCGCTCTTACCTGCGGCCGTTGCGGGGAGTTCAAGGACTCATCTTAATAGTAATTGAAAATCCAAATTAATAGTCAAGTTGGATTTTTTTATTACTGTTCTGGAAAAAGCCCTTTCTACCAGTGTCAACTTACTGCTGATTAGGGGTGGACAGAGTTTACAGAGTTATATTTCATGGAATTCTGCGTAGTTAAAAAACAAAAAATGTGAAATTCCACGGACTACCTTAGGCATGTCTTCTAAGACTTAAAAAAGAAGGTTTAGGCCTGACAAAATGTTTATTTTGCCAGATCAAACTGGCAGTTTAAAACTATACACTCAAATGCACGTTAGTGGGTGGCACAATGAGTGATGCAGCCCACTGGTTGCATTTAATTTACAGGCTCTGGGTACATATAGTATTATATGCTAGGGATTTATAATTATATTAAATGTGCCTATTAGGTATCTGCCATTTGTACTAGGTTTGAAAGGGTGAGCGCAAACCCTTCACCACTGGTTAGCAGGAGTAAAGTGCACAGAGTCCTCTGGCCTTTAAAAATGAAATCAGCAAAAGAAGGCAAATCTCTGGGGGAATACCAGGCAAAAGAAGATCATTTCCAACAGATATAGTGAACCGCAAATGTATTTAAAAAAAATCAAATGTAAAGTTAGTTACGTGACGTGCACAAGTTCTACCCTTTTCTTTAACTCATAGATACGATAAACACTATGAAAACAAATTGACAGTTTTCTCTCTGAGCTACTGTAGGTGGATAAACACCAATAAGTTATGGAATGGTGGTTGAGGATGGGTGTTGGTTCCTGCTAAGTAGAGCCAGTGCCTATGACCATCAGAAGCTGCCTCAATGGGGCATTCCACATTCAAATGAGTTACACTCCCTCACAACACGATTGAGTTGCTGATTTTATGTTAAGGTGTAAGTGCTTTGTTGTTGCTTGATTTGGTAAACACTAAGAAGATGTGGACCAGTCTTTCGATATTAAAATACAGTGAGATTTAAGCATTAAGGCTGGGTTTTCTCAAAAGCAAGTAGAATGGTAATAGGTTCAAGTAAACTTTGACATCCCCTGAGATAGAACCACAAAGGGACCCTGTTCACCCCCACTAAAGAGAGTCATGGACTATGGTGGAACATGATGCAGAAAGATGGAAGATTAGCAGAAGATCTAGTGGAGTACCCTACAATTGTTAATTGGGGTTACCTCCTCCAACAGTGACATGGCTGCCACTTGCACATGGAATGTAAATGATCAGCTTTGTATTTAAGGTCAGGAAAGGCAGACTTTAGTCCAATTTTGTAAATTGCTATGTATCTATTCACTGCGTTCTGTCTTTCATTCCTCCTATGTCCTTCCTTTCCGTGGAATAGCTTGTCCTGTACACTTACATAGCCTATCATTAACTGAAAAGCCCCTAAAATACTGTCATGTTACATAACAGCCACATTTGGCTGATTTTGTTCATATTTTCTCTGAGACTACAGCTAAATAGAACAAGCATTTGCAATAGGTCTCGGATTTGTGAGAGTTAAAGCTATTGACATTGTAAATGAGAATGTCTTTTACCTATGTATTTTGGTTTGGAGTGCAGGGACATCTTAAGGATTTGGGGGGCCCTGGGCCAAACATATTTTGGGGGCCCCTGTTCAGGACACCTTTGAATTTATGATCTAATTTGAGCCCCTGTTTCCCACGCAGTTTCCGCTTCCTCAGCTGCACTAGCGATCCAGTTTGCATCATAGGCATTAGCCTATATATTCCCGATGTAAATGGACATGTCACGTGCAGCTTACAGGTGTAGGATTCAGGGTTTCCTGCCCTGCTACTACGTTTTTAATACTTTTTAAATTGTATATGTGTGGCTGAATTACTCTGTGCTTTTTAATAATTTCTCCTACCTATGCGCCCTTGCACTTTACTTGATTCTGCTTGCCAACACCTCCTTAGCTGCTCCGATTCGCATTTCGGTTTTCCTCCAGTCCTGGTCCGCTGCTGCTGATACACCGATTGTGTGGAGGGCTGGGGCTACTATCGGGCTACTCACTTCCGCCCCCACGCCGTTTCCACTTCCTCAGCTGTGCTAGCGATCCAGTTTGTATCATAGGCATCAGCCTATATATTCCCGATGCAAACGGATGCGCGCAGCTGATAGCTGTAGGATTTAGTGTTTCCTGCCCTGCTACTAGGTTTTTATTACTTTTTAAATTGTATATGTCTGGCTGAATTACTCTGTGCTTTTTAATAATTTCTCCTACCTATGCGCACTTGCACTTTACTTGATTCTGTTTGCCTACACCTCCTTAGCTGCTTCGATTCGCATCTCGCTTTTCCTCCAGTCCTGGTCCGCCGCGGCTGATATGCCGATTGTGCGGAGGGCTGGGGCTACTATCGGGCTCCTCACTTATGCCTATGCAGTTTCCGCTTCCTCAGCTGCGTTGGCGATCCAGTTTGCATCATAGGCATTAGCCTATATATTCCCGATGCAAACGGACGCGCTAAGTGGACGTGCACAGCGGGCGCGCCGCTGGCACCAAAGGTAAGCCTGTCTGCGCCCTGAGGCGTTCGGCGCCAGCCATGCTGCCCAGTTCCCCTCCGGTGAGTTTCTTCCACTATATTGCAATAGGGAAAAACTGCTTAGCCTTAGGCGGCTACCATTATGTCACTGTACAGCCGCTGATCCGGAGGTTGGAGGTAGACTTTCGATTCAATAAGTGCAACTGGACTCTCCTCCAGCCCAGGAAACTCGCACCCAATATCCTTCCACGCAACAATAAGTGTAAAAACAATAAGAAAACAGAGGACTTAAAGGCCACCCTTTTAAATTGTCGCTCTATACAAAAGCATGAACCATACATTTATGGCCTACTTTTAGACTAACAGTCTGATCTTTTATTTCTCACTGAGACCTGGCTGTCTGAAGCCTCCAACCCTACTATCACCTCGGCCATCCCTACGGGTTATAACATTCTTAGGAGGGACCGATCGAATGGGAAGGAGGGAGGTGTTGCCATAATTTACAATAAAAAACTAGACTGCTTAGGCTTCTGCTGTAACTTATCCCCCATCATAGCATAGCTGGATTTCTGATTTACAGACCTTCCAGTGCTATTGGAAATGTTATTACTACGCTTAATATAGCCACCACCTCCCTGGCCTTAAAATACAACAACTGCCTCATTCTGGGATATTTCAATATACATATGGACAATGGAAAAGACCCTCAAACAATTTCCTTGTTGGAGGCGCTGCAGGCCTGCAACATGTTTCCATCTGTTTCTTTGGCCACCCATGAGAAGGGCCATACCCTAGACCAAATTGTTCACAACTTTGACATATCAGTAAACCTACCTCTTCCCATTGCCTGGTCTGACCACCTCCTATTAAAATTCGTCATTCCCAACTCTGCCACAGCCCCTTGAGCTAACACAGGGCAGAGGGTCTCTAATTACAGGACGTTCCATAAAATATCCATCCCGATGTAAGCAGACGCCCTCGGTCGTTCCTCACCAGAGCTGTCTGGCTGCCCCGACTCGGACGCCCTCTCAATAGATTCATGGCTCCGAACCAACATTGATGCAATGGTACTGGTTGTTTGCTGCTCCTCAAAGAGGTCAGCCCCACCAGCTCCATGGTTTAACGATTCCCTTAGATCTCGCAACAGAAATTGTGGAACAATTGAACGGAAATGGCGTAAATCCTATCTACCTGAGGACAGGACACCTTAAAAGCTCATTACATTCTCGTGAAGGCAGCCAAGAAAAACCTCTTTCAAACCAAGATAGAAAATGCCCAAAATAAGAGTAAGGAAATCTTTAGCATAGTTAAATCCTTTACTGCCCTGAGAGCCGGCACAAAGGAAGGGCCATGCACTGAAGAATGGTCTAAGTAAATAGTTGAATTCTTCCACAAAAAGATCTCCATGATCCAACAAGCCTTCACTAACATCTCAGAGGAAGAACTGACCTTCTACCTTAGTTCTAATAGCAAATTTCACCTCTTGGATCCTACATCTTTACTAGCTTTCCCTGAGTTTTAGCTTGAAGAGTCACTGACCCCTCTCCAAAGCATTAAGTCTGGCTCTCCTACTGACCCATGTCCAGGGAATATCTTGAACCTATTAGCTCCCACCATAAACCCCACAGTAAACCAGCTCTTTAATGCTTCTCTCTCCTCAGGCAACATGCAGAAATTATGGAAGAATGCTAAGATTCTTCAACTGATAAAAAAAGGCTAACGCCAAACCGATGGACCCTGTCAACTACAGGCCAATCTCCCTTCTTCCGACCCTCTCCAGAGTACTAGAGAAGCATGTAAACAAGGCCCTCCAAAAACACATTGAAGATGGGAAGCTCCTTCATGAGTCCCAATCCGGTTTTAGGGCTAACTACAGTATGGAGTCCGCTCTGCTGGAAGTGACTGAATTTCCCACGGGTAAGCTGGACCAGGGAGGCAAGACTGTTCTGATACTGCTCGATACGTCGGCGGCCTTCGATATGCTCCCACATGAGAGGCTCCCGAAGAGACTTGCTAACATCGGTCTGGGGGGGGACCGCCTTTACAATGGATGTCATCCTTCTTGGCAAATAGATCTCAGGACATCTGGCTCCCCCCTTTCTCATCCCCAGTTCCGGCCATGAATGTAGGTGTCCCTCAGGGCTCCATTCTCAGTCCTACCCTTTTTAATATATATCTATCCCCCTTGCATTTCTGGTAGAGGAAGAGGGCGCCAAAATTGTTTCCTATGCTGCTGACACTCAGCTGATTTTTACGTGTGAAAAAGGAACCGACTTTGACGGGGCAATGATTAGGTCTTGCCTCACAAAGGTTTTTTAACTGGCTTAAGATCAATTAGCTGAAGTGCAATCCTGACAAAACTGAAGTTGTTTTCTTTGGTAATCCATAAACGCCTGACTGGAGCGCTTGGTGGCCAAAAGATCTGCCGCCCCCGCCCGCTGAAAAGGAGAAAGTCAAAAACGTAGGAATTGTCATAGACAAGACACTCTCCATGTGCTTTCAAATTCAAAATCTAAATGGCACTTGCTTTGGCATACTCTGGATGCTAAAAAAAACTCCTGCCACTGTTACCGCTTGAGAGCAGAAAGATCGTGGTGCAGACTCTGGTGACATCAAAGCTTGACTATGTCAACAGCTTGTACCTCTGTCTTCCCAAATCCCTTATCCAGCGCCTACAAGTCGTACAATACGCGGCGGCCAGAGCCATCCTGAGACCTAAACCCAAATCTAGTATGACCCCTATTCTTAAGTCTCACCGCATAAAAGAACGGATCGGCTTCAAAGCGATGACCATCTTCTTTAAAGCTTTCCATGGCTTAGGAGCCGGCTACATAAATAAGCGCGTTAATCGCTACACAACAGCTAGACCCCTAAATTCTTCCAATGCCAACCTGGCCATCATGCCTAAAATATGCAGTGCCTGCATTGGAGGCAGATCCCACGGCTTTCTAGGCCCAAAATTGTGGAATAGCCTCCCTGAGTCTCTGAGACTAACCACAGACCTACTCTCTTTCATGAAAGAACTTAAAAACCTGGCTTTTTGATAACTGATGGGTCTTTTACGCATGTTTTCTTCCCACTGTCATGCGCCAGGACTCTCTAGTCTGAGTAGCTGCGCGCTTTATAAAATACACAATTTCATTTCATTAGGTCCCTGACAGTGCAAATGAACACTCGTCCAAATTCTAAGCGCCTTATTTATGAGGCTTTGCTTCACTTTTATGCCGCTGGTGCGTCACTTTTTGTGACGCACCGGCAGCATAAAATATGTGCAATGTTACGCCCTATTTACAAAGTGACGCATCTAGGCAGATGCTTCACTTTGTAAACCCCTGCACCGCATTATACCTGCGCCAGGCATAATGTATGCAGGGTGGGTGTTGCCCCGCAAAATGCCTCGTAGAAGTGGCGCATTGAAATCTATGAGAACTCAGTGCGCCACTTCTAGGACGCCAATATCTTACACCTGCCACACAGCAGGCATAAGACTGATGCAGGCCCTTTCACATGGGGCTTGCCCCATGTGAAAGGACACATTGCTGGAGTTGCGTCTATTTTCAGACCCACCCCAGCAATGCATCACTTTTGCGCATACAGATTTGTCAGAAATACTGACATATCTGTAACTCCTTGCGACATGATGCGTCATACAGTAAATATGACACATCCATCATGTCGCAACGAGGGCGCACTAAGAAGTGACGCATCCCTGTTTTCACACAGCGATGCATCACTTCTCATAAATAAGGCCCTGAATGTGTTTACATCTAATATTCAGGGATAGTTATGTGTGTTTTCAATATTGTAACACAGCAGCAGCTCACCAATATTACTGCAAATAATCTCTGTGACGCCCTCCCATTTCTTATATGTTAGGCCTAGTTTTGATCTAAAATAAACGTTTTTTATGTATATTGCATGAAACATAAACACAACATTTCTCTGCAAAATGGCTGTACTAGACTCTCACACATCAGGTACATAAGAAATAAATGAAAGGAAAACAGAATTTAAAACAAAATGTTTAGGAAATATTCAAGGTCATTAGGGCAAAACTCTGGAGAATGGAGCTGACTGTCAGGGGGCCCCCTGAAAGGCTGGGGCCCTGGGCCAGAGCCCACTTTGCCCATGCATTAAAACGTCTCTGTTGGAGTGCAGTAGATGTACGTTGTATGGAGTGGAATTAAATGGGTTGTATTTGAATTGTTAGTTGTGAAATTGTGTGGGGTGGAATTGTGTGGTGTATTTGTGTAGTGGAATTACGTGGCATGG
The DNA here is from genome assembly GCF_964204655.1 of Triturus cristatus. Lineage (NCBI taxonomy): Eukaryota > Metazoa > Chordata > Amphibia > Caudata > Salamandridae > Triturus > Triturus cristatus. Next base: position 330,870,448 of record NC_140579.1, read on the forward strand.
TGAACAGATAGGGGTGAAAGCTGCACAGAATAAATAGAAAGACAAAGAGGCAGTGGCGGCTGGTGACATTTGAAAGTGGTAGGGCGTAAAAGTCAGGGATGAGTGTTACGTCATGAAGTGAGCGAGCCCGACTATCATACGGGAGAGTTCTTTATAATATAAATTTTAAAAACGAGTGGAGAAATTATTGGTTTATAATATTTATCCATAGAATTGCATGATTGTGAAAATGTAATGCCTATATCAGTGGAAATGTGCTATTTATGAATGACAGTGCGCTACTGCACTATCCTCTAGTAATATATTTGCGACAGTGTGCTCCAAACGGCACGACTACTAGTAACACACTACACCCTTACGGATGACAAGCATGAGCCTTGTGTTCTGCAGGGCTGGTTTCAGCTCATCTATAATGGCAGGTTCACTCCCAATTTGGGGATTACACTGCTTAGGCAAAGCTTCTATTCTATTTATTAGAGGGGAAATTAAAGAGGATAAAAAAGAGGTGAGGCGCTAAAGAGATAAAGTGTCTACATGTCGGTTTCTGGTCAAAGCAATGTATTGGGGAGAGGAGTTTGCCTAACTCCTACGGCGGTCGACCTCGAATCTGGGGAACTGGGTTCGAGTCTCGGCAATGACCCTGCGACTCTGGGCATGTGTCCTCATGTAATGCAACTGGTGCTATGTAAGGCGCTCTGATACCTGATTCGGGTCAAGTTTGCGCTATATAAAACTCTGTAAAAAAAAAAAATTAACTAAAGAGATGACAGCATGCCTCTATACAGCGATAGCTTTGCGGATAACAATACAACACATTAGTAGTACAGGATTTTAAGTAATGTCATCATCTAAATTCAACTGCATGAACTAAGGAATGGAGTCAGAAAGGTTAAATGGCAATCAAAAATTACAGTAATTATTTGAGGAAAGCCCTTTAAATGTGTTCTGAAGCAGTCTTAATTACCAAGGACTGATAATTAAAGCAGATACAGATAGAAAGGCAATGGTAAAAATTAAAATAGACGATTTTTCAGAAACCTAAAATGTGAACAAATTGCTGGTAAGTTACATAACGGTGAGAAAGGCAATGGTAAAAATGAAAATAGACGATTTTTCAGAAACCTAAAATGTGAACAAATTGCTGGTAAGTTAGATAACGGTGAGAAAGGCAATGGTAAAAATGAAATTTGCACACACGAAACTAAGCAGCAGTTTGCCAGAAATTCACATGCACATTCATGATAACATCAAAGTACCCTCAAATTTGCCACCAAAAATTCTTTCAAGAAATGAGGTGCTCTCAGACAAGGAATCTCCCGCTGCTTTTGGAAGAAACAACCGACCTGTGGGGAAAATCAACAGGATACCCTACTAAGGTCTACAAATTAGTTACCCATCCGTCGAGGCACACCTGAACAGGAATTAGGCCATTTTAAGACAATTTCCTCTGTACATAAATATGTATTCAAAGTCCACACTATGCTCCACAATTATCTTTCAATCTTGTTCTTTATTGTTCCTTCTTGTCATGTCACATTTATATACAAAAAATCAGCCGACACGTGTTTCGTCCATCTGGACTTTTTCAAGGCTACTGCGAAATCAGACGGAAGTTGGCAATCTCTTTAGTCGTTTGCTCAATCTGTAAATATCTACGTCCTTCGCACCTCTGTATAAATGCTCTAAGACGAATTCAATCAGAAATCATGGCCATCCTTGGTTAATAGCCCATGTGTGGACACTTCTGTCCTTTAGAGCTCAGTATCAATCCTTGATTAGTAAAACAAGGGAACGCGAACACCCAGTTTAGAGCCCATCCATGTGATAATAGTGGCCCACAAGTCGTGATACACCTGTTCAATGATCGGTTTCGGCGTATTGTCTCCAGAGCCCGAACAAGACGTGGTAAAAATGAAAATAGACGATTTTTCAGAAACCTAAAATGTGAACAAATTGCTGGTAAGTTACATAACGGTGGACGAGCTTAGAGGCGACCCCACCCGCACCTCAACCCCCACATTACAATCCCGATAATGTAATGAAAGGGCGCACGGTTCATAATCTTGTAATAGCATTACAGCCCTTATGTCTCACGCTAGACTGGTAGCTAAAGGTTATCTTCCTCATTATAGGCCCTGGCTGCCGCTCAGGCCTACAACTGGAGAGGGCCGTAACCGTTAACAACAGATATAGCCCTTTGCAGCGGTTGATAATCCTCTAATTAAACCTTCGGCTAATGAAATACATCTTTAGAAATTAACCTGTTCCCTAGTTATATCACACAGATATGAGTGGGTGGGAAAACTATTCTGTCTTGTCGGCAGGGGGGACGAAAGGAAGCCAAACCATGCGCTGGAAGTGGAACGTTTAAGTAATGTCGAGTGTGTGCTTGGGTACGCATCAAGCAGAGGGCTCAGGATCCGACATTTAACAGCAGGTCTGCCGAGTCCTGGGGTTCAAAAAAAGGGAAAAGGCTTACCTGCACATGTCGTGTCCTTTGAAACCACGGCTGCAGACGCCTTTTTCCAGCAACAAACACACCCCTCACGGAATTAGGAGCTGCCTGCCAAACTGAAACTAAATGGATAGCCACTCCCGGTCGCCTCAGCCTTACCCAGTGAGAAAGCCTCATTTACGGAGGCAAAAGCAGTGCTGTATAATTGTTACCACCCGCTGCACTCAGTGCACTGTGAGCCAGCCCTGTCCCATTACTCTGAATGGCGCTCCACTGACCACGCCCTGGGCCAATTCATTATCACCCCATTTAAAACCCATTTACTGCCGCTTTTTTCAGCCACTCCCACAAGGATGATGTACCCGCCTCCTCGCTCCTCGCTTGTGCCTCGAGGGCGAGGAATAGTTCTCGCCCAGCTTTTGCACATGCGCATATTGCGCAGGAAGACTCCGGGACAAAGTATAAGTAAGTAGAAATATATATTTGTTTTACATAGTTTAACTTTCAAGTTTCACGGGGGAGCTCCAAGCAGTGAGCACTTCTTTAAACTGCTCCACTGGTGTTCATTCTCTCCCATTAGTTTTCTACGATGCTGGTAGGTGAGGCAACGCCCCGTACGCCCCTTAACACCAGCCGCCACTGCAAAGAGGGATAGGCAGTTTCCGCTGGCCGTTGTGATTGAATTTGAGATGGAAGAGCAGAAAGAGTGTGTGAGAAAGAAGGGGAGAGGAGGCCACAGATGCATAAAGTGGGAGCACAGAAGACACCTGAAGAAGAGGAGAGCCTGGGTTTTAGGTAAGAAAAGTTTGAAAAGGCACGGGAAAGAAACTGTGCTTGAAGACCTGAAGGGAACCATATGGGCAGGTAAAGTGTGTGAGAGGGCAGGAGACCGGGTGAGAGAGAGTACGAGAGAGAGAGATAGAGGGACGAGTGGAAGTGACACCCAGAGATTTGGGAGGCAAGAGGTAGACCAGGAAGTACAGAGCATGAGGAGGTACAGGAAAGAAATGTGTGAGCAGGCAGTATAGAAAGGAGACAGGGAGTGTGAGGAAGGGATGAGAGTGGCAGTGCAATTGCAAGATGAGAGGGGTTAGTGGGAGTGCGAGGGAGAGATGAGAGGGGCAGTGAGTGTGTGGGAGACAGATGACAGGGTTAGTGGAAGTCCAAGGGAGAGATGTGTTGGATTGGTATTGTTTGTTATGGAATTGTGTTGTGGTGTGAAGTTTTCTAATGGAAATATGTGGCATGGTGTGCTGTGGAATTATGTGGATAGAACTGAAGAGTGACAATGGTGGCAGCAATTGGGAAACCCATTTGCAGGCTGAAGCCCATGTAGTAGATGCAGCACGTCTCGGTTTGAGACAGCACATGTGCACCGCCTAGAGCCGAGACCTAAAAAACATGTTTCATCTAGCTGTATAGTTCACCATGAGAGAGATATCTGAATAGCACTGCAATGCTTTGCCTGTACCAGCGCATATGTGTTCTCTTCCGTGTTCTCAGCATGAGGGAGAGATCAAGATGGAGTGATCAAGCAGACATTGTGGTTTGTGAACTGGTGGTAGCAGGATGCCCAACAAAGAAAAAGGCTGTGTGTGTTTTGGCCACTGCATGGAGGCAGTGGACAACTTTGTAGATGCAGAAATCATGTGTGTTTATAAATGTGGAATATGTCATGCTGCCCTTGGGAGAATGCCCAGGAAAGCAGCACACACGTCACATGTACATGCAATTATGGTATAATCCAATATAAATAGAGAAACATATTTAACATGTTTCATCATATCAGATAACAAGTGTAAAACACTTTTGAAAGTTACCAAAATGTTTATAGTGTAGTAACTTACAGTTTGCCACTTATTTCCATACACATACCAACCTTGTGACCCACATTTACTTTCTAAGAAAAGTAAATCGATAAACGTGTTATATTGAAGAGGTGGTGCATGGAGCGAGAGGCAGCTTCAGTGTGGGCCGTGAAAGGTCCTACCTGTAGAGAAAGCCCCAGTGGGCAGTGGCAAAGGACAATTAAACAAAAAACCTTGGACAAGGGACTTTGTCAATTGAATGAATCAATTCTTTAATTTATTATTCATATGGTTGACCTTCCTATGGTTGACTAGAGGTAATTTGCCCTGTGTACAGGTGCACACTTGTAAAGAGACGGTTTTGGGCGTCTAGAAATACTGAATTATTCTTTCTTTTTGTTCTTCTAGCCTACAGGTCCTGATGAGAGCCCAAGTAATTATGGGGACTCGAAATGCGTAGACCTTGCTCTTCTGGCCACAAGAATTTGAACCTAATCAAAATTGTTAGACACTAACTTTATATTGTTTAGCTTTTTTCTTCTGTGGTTTTTACAAAAAAGTTTTATGTATTTGATGAATCAATCCCTTGTATGTTTCTGAATGAATGAATGTGTGAATGAGAATAAATGAGTTGAATCGAATCGATTGACTGAATGTGATGGTTTGCGAATTTAGCACAGTATTGTCCATTGAGTGTTTTTTCTAAATTTCTGATTGATCTACAAATTGGAAGTTCAACCATATGAAAAATAAATTAAAGAATTGATTCATTCAATTGACAAAGTCCCTTGTCCAAGGTTTTTTGTTTGGTTCAAAATGCCTCCTCACAATTGATTGAGAAGAAAAAGGATTTTTGCAGTATTAGCATTCTGTTGTTACTTACGATGTTTGGCTCAGCTCTACTGCCACTAGCCAAAACCCAGTCTTGTTATTGAAAGGACAATTAAAGGCTCACACTTTCGGTTCCAGTGTAGGGTGCAAGGACACAGGAGTTAGAAACAGAGAACAATGAACAAGACCAGACACAAGAGAATTGAACCAAAGCCCCCAGCATATTGTGGCACCCCCAGCTGCCAGGGCATGTTGCACAAATATCCAACATGATATCATTGTGCTTCACCCAGCTGCAACTAATGCTGAATTACTACGTGCATTAAAGTTTACTTGAGTTTCCAGCAGTAGCGGCTCCAGGAGAGAGTGCTGTGGGGCAGTGGGGCGGGGCGTGGGAGGGCCATAGCGGGGGGTAGTAAACTCTGGCATATGGCCGAACAGAGGTAAGTACATAAATAAATAAATAAAACAAATTATATTGCGCATGCTGCCCCACCTCACCTCCCCGCAGCACTCCTTCTAGGAGTCGCTACTGGTTGCCAGTTCATCACGCTCAAAAAGAAAAGAAAATTATTGTAGCGATTTATGGTTTGTAGCATAAACTATGGAATAAACCCTTTGCCTGCAATGGAGAGCCATTGCAGTGCTTAAAGTGGGATGAAAAAACTGATGGATCTATCAAATTAATTAGTACTATAAAACTATTTGCATTTGCATAGTATGCAGCCCCACTGGTATTTTTGGGATTCTGTCTTTGCATCCAGATATATAATAGAGTAAGTAACATTACATATACAACAAGCCAGGGGTGTCAGCTTTGTCAATGGTCTGCATTTCCGTTGGCTATATCTGAGGGTCAATGTGAGTGGTCCTTTTCAAATAAATTGTTTCCTTTTAAGTCTTTTCTCTATGCAGGAGGCTAGTTATCAAAGGGTGGATTTGTAAAGGTTAGTTTAAATAAGCCATCTTTTGTTTTTTCCCGTGTTTAAAGCAGGATATCCAAATAAAGCCCCTGCATTTCTTTCAAAACTTTTTTTTTCTGCACAACTTGTTTTTAGAAACATTGGCGTTTAACAACATATATGTTCCCATACCTTGATTACACACTTGAAGCATTTCTTCCTGCAAAACAGTTGTCGTGTAAAAATGTATGACATTATTCAATTCAATTTATTGCATAATTAATAAAAATTATTACAATCCACATTTAATATAAAAACAATTATAAAACTTGCGTTCATAAATTACTTATTTCGTCTTGTTTTTTTTTTTTTTTAAAACCATGTCACAAAGTCCCCGGAAGAATATACTTATAGTTTTTGAGTTCTTAGTCTAACACGTTTTAAGATGTAGTCACGTGGTAGAACGTCCGGCCTTAATCACTGTGTTCCTCTTTATTTGTAGTGTAGGGCTGCTCATTTGCCCGGGAGTAGTTTTTTAGCTTCTGTCATAAATTTGAGGCCCCGGCAAGCAAAAATGGGAGAGGAGCCACTCAACCAAGTTATTATTGCTTGCCGGCATGTTTTTATGTTCAAATTGAGACAAATAGCACGTAGGTATTTCCTTCTCAATGTCATTAGCGCTGGGCACACGCAAAACAGGTGAATTAGAGTTTCGTTATGGTATCCACATAGTCTACATTGGAGACTTTCGTTCTGATGTTTCCACGACGGTCTTAGATCTTTTGAATAATGCAGACCCAGTCTATAGTCGATGAAGATTTTTTTTAAGTGTTGACTAAAGTGAGTTGCTAAATAGGTCTACTGTTTCTGATAAGAGTAGGAAGAAATTACGGTCCAAGCATGGCGTCGAGTAGCCAATATTGTTTTGTCCTCTAGTAGAGATTTCCTTTTTGCCACTCTGTTGGCTATTTTACAGAAAGAAGTATGTTCAATTTCTTTGTTCCAAGTTTCTAGGAGATCTAGTTCGTGCAAGCAGGAGTTCAAGTAGGTTGCCCAAGAGTTTCCGGTAGACTCTCTGTCTTGGGTGCTTATCTCTTGCCAACAAACGTGGTCCATGGACTTGGATTGGGCTAGCCGAAGTTTGTGACACCATTTTACAAACCTTGACATTGAACGTAGGTGTTGATTTTGTAAACCAAATTCGAGACGGATTTGAGCCGCAGATGCTGATTTAGGCAGATTGAACACAGATTTGTAGATTTTGTTCTGTAATTCGTTTAAGATTTTTTAAAAATGTATGGTATATATGTTAGGCAATTTAATGCTCTTGGACCAAGTCCATGCTATATAAACTGCCAGAAAAAAAAGAAAACAGCATAACGTGACCTTAGCGTGCCCTGGCAGGGGCATATGTCCTTTTGTGCAACAACAGCTTGTAACACCATCGTTGCCTTGATTGTAGAAATATACAAGTGCATGAAGGGCAGAAACCTTCCCTAGTAGAGGACAATGAAAGTTAATGTCATTTGTAGTGAACACGGTAATAATGTACTCCGCGTTATATTAGAAAGTGCCTTGCTGTTCTGCACAGTGTGTTCCACTGTTAAGAGTTACACTTTCCTACAGCAATGCGCATTACCTACTCGCCTGTCTTCCCATCCCATTCCTCAACAGTGATCATCTTGTCTACTCCCCAGAAACTCTATACCTAGTAGAGTTTTAACATTTCCCCCAATATGGCGCCACCTAGCTTGTGAGCATAAAGGGGGAAATGCGGCAACGTAACATCCTGTTTGTTTTTTTCTGACTTCGTCAGCTTTCCTTGCCTGGCAGAGCAGATGGTCGGGTAAGTGTTTTTTTTTTTTTTTACTCGCGGGCTACTTTGGCAGCCACTTTTATGCATTGCATGTTCCTTTGACTTGTGTTTTCATGGCCTGCTATTGTGGCCATTTCTTCACTCTGCGTTGCACTGCTTGCTTCGGTGGCACATGTGCTACCATTGGGACGTTTCTTTATTTTTGCTTGCACATGCCTGGCTTCAGGGGGTGTGTCCGCTTGCTTACTTACTTTGTGCTGTGGCTGTCGACCTGCCCTAGCGGCCGCTTCTCGCCCCTGGTGCCTTTGCGCCCTGCTTTAGCGGGCGCGGGCCCTCTGCTCCAGGACTGCAGTGCCGTGCATCCTTTGTTCCGTTTTGGTGCCTTCCCTATGGTGTTTCCCTTCTGCATTACGCCAGAGGTCTGGTGCCTTGGGACTTTGTTTTCTTTTTAACCAGGTCAGTTGGGTTCTGACCTCTGTGTGTTTACTTGGCAGCTCCTGAACTGGTCTGTTCTCTGTTACGCTACCATGGACCAAGGTGCTTCTTGCTCTGCTGCCCCTAGTATGGATGCCCTGAGCTTCATTATAAATGAGGCTGTTGCTGCTGCTTTCCGGGCTCAGGAGACGGAAGGCCCTTCTGCTAAGGTGCCTCGTGGTGGTCTGAGTCAACCTGGTCCCTTGGCTGATGATGTGGGCCCTGAAGAGGAGGATTGTATGCGTGGTAGTATTGTCCATGGGCGGAGCTCTCTGATTTGTTTGGACATGTCAGGGGCAATTTGGGTTGCACTCCTTCTGTGTTGGATGTCCTGGGGGATGACATTTCTACTCAGTATCACCAGCCTGATCCTGAATCTTTGCCCTTGCACAGCGCAGTGTGCAAGGTACTTATCCATGAGTGGAAGGATGTTGAGAAGTCCATTTTCCCTCGTTTTTTGAGTAAGCGTTATCCGTTGGAGGGGTTTTCTGCTGAATTACCTAGTCAGTCAAGATTGACAATTTGATGGCTGGCCTTTCCACGCAGGGCTTGATTCTGTCAGATGATTCCCTTCCTTCTGACGCTGTTGATAAGCGGGTGGAAGGGGCCGTGAAGCATTCTTACGCCGCTACCAACGATCACTTCAAAATGGTGACTTTGCTCTCAATCCTGCATCTGGTGCGTCCGGGGTGCTTCTTTCCCTCCCTGTACCTGATGGACACCTATCTACACATGCCTATGCACCCTGAGGATCAGTAGTTTCTCCATTTTGCTGTCAACTCCCAGCACTTTCAGTTCCGGGTGCTTCCTTTGGCCTTTCATCGGCACCAAGGGTTTTCACGAATCTCTTGGCCCCTCTGGTGGGTATTCTCCCTTCCAGGGGTCTTCAGTTTGTTTCCTACCTTGATGATTGGTTGATTGTTTTTCCTTCTTTCTCTCAGGCTCAGAAGGATGTGGGCCAGGTCTGTCATCTTCTGGAGTCCTATGGTTTCCTCATCAATCACAGGTATCCCTCCCTGCTGCCCTTCCAGACTCTGAAGTTCCTTGGGGCTCTCTTCCGTATGGATCTGCGGATGGTTTTCCTCTCCCAGGAGAGGCAATTGACTTTGTTCCAGCACCGTTCATGGGTTCTGTCTCAGTCCCAGGTGTCTGCCCATCTCTGGTTGTGGAGTCAAGGGGAGATGGCTTCAACTCTGCATCTCCTTTCTTATAGCCCGTCTCCATTTGTATCCCCTCCTGCATCACGTTCTGGCCCACTGGGATCCTGCCTCTCAGGACTACGACGCTCTTATTCCTGTTACACTGGGGATTCATGCTGCTCTTCAATGGTGGTTGTCCCCTCAGTCTCCTTCCCGGGGTTTCGACCTTCTTCCTCCTCAGGCTGTGGTAGTGTTGTCAACCAATGCCAGTGCTGTGGTTAGGGGTGCGGTTCTAGGTATTTCCAAGGCTCAGGGTGGGTGGTCTCTGTTCGAGGCTCTCCAGTCATCGAACTGGAAAGAATTGAGGGTGGTTTAGTTGGCCCTTTTGTGGTTTGCTCCTCTCCTTCTGAGCCGTGCAGTGTCTTTTCAGACCGACAACCAGGTTGTTCGTGCTTATGTGAATCAGCAGGAGGGCATGTGGCAGTCTCTGTTTCCCCTCTCCAGGAGGATCGATCTTTAGGTCGAGCAGAATCTCCTTTCTCTGACAGCTGTCAATCTTCCGGGAAAGGAGAATGGGCCTGCAGACTCTCTGAGCAGGGTGTTTCCTTCCTCGGTGACCATGTGTCTGTCCCCTCTCTGTTCAATCAGATTCTCTTCCGGTTCGGCCTTCCTTGGCTGGATCTTTTTGCTTCGGAGGATTCAGCCCTTATTCCTCATTTTTGCAGCCTCCTTCCTTCTCGGCTGGACTGGGCGATCAATGCTTTCTCAGTTCCATGGTCCCTGACACTCCTGTTTGCCTTCCCGCCTGTTAGACCTGGCACCTTGGCGTGAGTCTCCCTTCCACTTTTTGTCGCTGTGCCTCATGTGTTTTGCTGGTGTTGGCTGCTCAGAGCATGGTGCCACTGCCAACCAGTGCCACAGTGCAAGTGCTCCCTATTTAAAATGTATATGTTGGTTGGATTCCATGATTGGCTTATTTGGTTTACTGTCAGACGCCAGTAAAGTGCACCAGGAGAGCCCAGGGCTTGTAAATACAAATGCTGCTGGTGGGCTCGCAGCACTGGTTGTGCCACCCACAGACGCGGCCTGGTAAAATGTGTCTTAGGTCTGCCATTGCAGAACCTGCATGCAGTCTGGTACTGTCATGCTGACTGGCAAGTGCACCCACTTGCCAGTCCCTAAACCTTCCCTTAACTTCACGTTAGTCACCCCTAAGGTAGGCCCATGGGCAGGGTACATTGTAAGCATAAGGTAGGGCAAGCCCTGATGTGTGTGGCATGTCCTAATAGTGAATTACAGCCATTTTCATTTTTCACTATTGTAAGGCTACCCTGTTCTCATAGGCCAGAATTGGCTGTTAAGATTATTACACCCTATGATCCTAACAGGCCCAGGGAACATGGTAGAAAATCGAATTTAGTATGCCTGAACTCAGAATAATAAGGTACATCTTTTAGTAAGGTTTATTTTAATATTCTGCGTTTGCAAATGCCACTTTTAGAAAGTTCGAAAGTAACTGGAGCTGAATGCTCTAGACAGGGACTGCACTACCTTTGTGGACTCAAAAATGAGAATGTAACAAAGTTATCAAAACAATTGAAATATTATAGGTGCCTTAAAACAGTTAACAATCCTATGGCAAGTGCGTACAACAAATTTGTCCAAGAAAAGCATACAAATGTGAAAGAAACGAGGATCAGGCTTCTGTTTGATGAAGTGTTGTTTAATCACACTCCTTTCGGAATCCAAATATAAAGTTCATAGAAAAGTGATCCAAAACAAATAAGAAATCGTATGACAAAGCTCAATTTTCCCAATGCATTTCGGGTGAATTAATCACCCTTCTTCAGGGGATATCTGCAAGCGAAATAAAATACATATTGGTGAATAATAATTTCTAGTCTCTCTAACTACTACTGGTGAGGTGGCTTGCACATTCAACTTTCCGTTCCCTCTTTGAGGATTTTAAATGGCCTGGTGGCGTTGAGCCCTCCCATTCTCTACTAGGTTAACAGTTCAGATATATTATTCACCAATATGTGCTGGGCTGGCCGTGGTGATATCGTGTCAGCTGAGAAAATGGTATTGTTTCCTAAAAGCAACGTGTTGAAACAGGAGTTTAGAAGAAAGCTCATGTATCTCTGTGCTCGCGGTGTGAAGTATCACTGAAGAGTCTAGAAATAGGGTGGTCACCTGATGATAATGTCCCGCTCGCCGCGCTCATGAATCCAAGAGTGAAAAAGTGAATGGTGCAAACGCTACTGATTAAATGCGTACTACAACCGGACCACGTTAGCGTGGAGCCGTGCCGTACCGTGAACACGGAAAACGGACTGTGAAGAATGTTATCGAGGCAAATGGGCGGCCATGTTGACTTGGGAAGATATGGCAGAAAAAATCACAATAATCATGAAAAGGAAAAAACAGTAGTGTGAGATAGAATGAACAGAAGAAATAATGGAACAGAGAATGTGACCCAATCGCCAAAAGTGCTCACGGGCTAAGTTATTCCTGAAATGGTGGTTATAAAGATGTGACTTCCTGCCTATGTACATGCTTAGAATAAGAGATCTCATTTCGTGGTAATACAATGTCCTGTCTATTTCCATTCTGTGTTGGAAATTGCATCGAGACCTTAATGTGAATGTCAATAAGTTAAGGATATTTAACTCATTTCTATGCACATATAGCACTTTGAATATCGGAGATACATCGAAAACATGCACATGTTATCATATCGTCAAAGCGTGAAAATGTGAACTGAACAGTAATGCAACCACGTTAACACTCTGTGGTTCGTTGTTGTCTTCACACTAATATCACAGTGGTAACAAAGCTGAATTTAAAAAGAACCTGAATATAATAAACATAATGTAACCATCCTGTCAAGGAACATAAACAATACTGTAGAGATTGTAATAGTACAATATACACTGTGACTGTGATGGTGAACAAATATTTGTGAGAGAAATACAATAAGTCAATGGAAAATGCATGAAACAGAATGAGTTGACTGCTCTGTTGCTAAGGTGGTCAGCCCCGACTTCCCTTTCCTCTAGAATGATGGGAGAATTGCTAAAGAAAACATGCAAATTCGATTTTGTCATTGAGTCCCTTGGGGCTCAAGGTGTTAAGATACCGAATCCAAAAGGATTCCCTTTGAATGATGAACTTAGTCATGTCACGGTCATTGTGAGATTTTATGACTTCAATTACACTGAACCTCAATTGGGCAATCGTGTGATGTGAGTCGCTCCAATTGCTTGCTAGTGGTGAATTCATAGATCTGGTGCGGATACGACTCTTGTGTTCCGTGATGCGGGTACGAAGAGATCTTTCACTTTTACCAACATAATACAAGCCACAGGGGCATCGTATTATATATATCACGTTTGAGGTGTTACAGTTGACTGTGAAATCAAATTTTACTGGTTTTCCCGACCAGGGATGAGCTATAGATGCACCAATAATAACATTGTTACAGTGGGAGCAATTATAACATCTAGTCATGCCCTTTGGTATCTGGTTGTCAGTGGACTCGCGTTTCTTTAGAAGTTCTTTCAAGTTGTTGGAACGTTTGTAAGCAAAGATCGGAGGATCTTTAAACAAGTTCCCAAAGTCTGGTTCTGATTGTAATACATCCCATCTGTTAAGTATGGTTTTTTTGATGGAAGGTGAGAGGGTAGAGAACTTAGACACAAAAACCTCTCTGGTTTGTGTGGGTTTTATTTTTTTGTCAAGTAATGTGGATCTAGGGACCTGATTTAGTCGTTCAACCGATGATTCAATGAGTGTCGATGGATATCCACGTGCCAAGAACTGTTCTTTCGTATCTGTAGTCTACTTATTTCACAGGGTGATCCACAGTCTTTGCTCTCTTGTATCCGACTGCTCCCTTTTCTCGTATTCTTTAATAGTCTCTCTAACTACTACTGGTGAGGTGGCTTGCACATTCAACTTTCCGTTCCCTCTTTGAGGATTTTAAATGGCCTGGTGGCGTTGAGCCCTCCCATTCTCTACTAGGTTAACAGTTCTGATATATTATTCACCAATATGTATTTTATTTCGCTTGCAGATATCCCCTGAAGAGGGTGATTAATTCACCCGAAATGCATTGGGAAAATTGAGCTTTGTCATACGATTTCTTATTTGTTTTGGATCACTTTTCTATGAACTTTATATTTGGATTCCGAAAGGAGTGTGATTAAACAACACTTCATCAAACAGAAGCCTGATCCTCGTTTCTTTCACATTTGTATGCTTTTCTTGGACAAATTTGTTGTACGCACTTGCCATAGGATTGTTAACTGTTTTAAGGCACCTATAATATTTCAATTGTTTTGATAACTTTGTTACATTCTCATTTTTGAGTCCACAAAGGTAGTGCAGTCCCTGTCTAGAGCATTCAGCTCCAGTTACTTTCGCACTTTGTATTCAGGTGGAGGTGGAACCACCTCAGGGTCAGCACACCAAGTTTAAAAATCATTATCGAATACACTATTAACTGGTTTACTTAGTCAAATTTGAGTGCACGCCAGCTGTTTCATTTTCCTGATCTCAATTACTTTTAGAAAGTTGGCATTTGCTTGCCTAACCATTTCAGCCCGCCTCTGCGCTGATGTGTATCTGCTGTCTGGCTTGTGTGAGTGACAGGGCTGGGGGATCCCAGAGGGGCAGGTCTAGGTAGCCTGGTGGTGAATAGAAAGATTGACCTATAGATGGGTGGGAAGAGTACACCTGGACTCTGAATATAGCTGTGCTCTGCCACCACAATGCTGGCTCCACCCCCTGTGGAGCGTCTGATGACTCTGCCCTGCACCCTGAAAGAAGAGGCCTGCATTGCGTCAACAAAGTGCTCCAGAACTGGACTGAACTAGACAAGGGCCCCCCTGGCCTGGGAGAACAAAAGATTTGTGGTATAAATGTAGGAGCCTTGCTCCTAAGAAACCAGATCCTATCCTGCCAAGAAGAAACCTCTGTCCGACGAGGAGGAACCGGGAAAGCTGCATGGAGGAGTACTTTCCCTGACCTGGGGGATTGGCCTGCAGTGGTTGCCTTGCTGCTGAAGAAGAGGAAGAAAAGACCCAAGAAACTTTTATTTGACTTGTGCTAAAAGATCTCCAAGGGCTTGTGAACGAGCTTGCCCCCTGAACAAAGTCCCAGGACCAGTGGACTTCACCGCCGTGAGAGAGCGCTGGAAAACGGACTGTTTTCCCTGTGATCTTGAAGAGACTTGCTGTGTACGCCCCGCCGATCGAAGCGTAATCCCCCTTGAAGTCTGCACCCGCTGTCCGGCCCAAACAAAGTGACTAAGGCCCTACGAGCCGTAGCTCGCACCGCAAAGGAAGGTACCATCCGGCCTGAGCAACGTGACTATCTGGCCCCCTACAAGCCGTAGCTCGCACCGTAACGGAAGGACTGCAACCTGTATTGCTTCTATCCCCCTACGAACTGTACTGCCAGCGTACGCTCCTTCGCCATCTTTCGGGATGGTTGCGGCACGTGTGGTGGTCGCGAACGTCTCCCCTGTGTGGAGCGTACGGTTGTTTGTATCCAGCGCTTCGACATAAGATTGCCGATCTCACGGTACGGCACGAACGCCGCGACGAGCTGTAAGCACTGTATCTACGCACCGTCGCCTGAGCCATGCACACCCAAGGTCTAACGTACCGTAGTACACAACGCCCAGGAGGACAACGTGACGACCTCACCCAAGACAAAGTACTGTGCCTGTTCGCACCGTAGGGTGTACGCTCCAGTCCGGAGCACCTACAGTGCGTGTAAGACCCGTTCCCCAAGCCTCCTTTTAACACGTGTGAAGTGCAACGAGGGAACGAAGCGCACAGAACCCTGACGCTACGCTAAAGTAAAGAACTCTTTTGCTACCAAGTATTGTGGGCCAGTTAAACGCTATCTGGTCTTGGGCTAAACCGGAATCTATATATAAAGTACTATTTTTGCATATATCCCAGTGTGGAGTCCATTTGTGGGGTTGTCGCTGACTTACTGTGTGTTTGTTCACAAATGCTCAACCATTACGCCTGAGATAACGCCTTGTCTGCTCACGCCAAGCTACCTAGAGGGTGAGCAGGGGTTATTGTTAGAGTGTACACCCCCTTACCCTGACTAGAGGAAAGGTTCCCTGCTTGACTCAAGCACCTACCTGTGCCAACCAGAGAACCCGGATTCTAACACCACCCTTTGCCTTGATCCCCCGGGTCCTCAAGAAGATTCGGTTGGATCGGACAGAGGTTCTTCTGGTTGTGCTGGAGTGGTCAGGGCGGGCTTGGTTTCCCCTTCTTCTGGCCTTGTCGGTGTGCCCCCATTGGCAGTTTCCCATGTCCATCTACCACTGTATGCTCCTCTTCTCTGCATGTCCTCTCTGTGTCGCCTTCGGCTGGGGGTTTAGCACTTGAGAGGTTAGGTTTGTTAGAGCAGGGTTGTTCTCACGAGGTGGCCCAGAGCATCCAATTGTCTTGTAGGCCTTCCACCCTGAGTTATCATGACCGTCATTGGAAGCACTTTTCCTTCTGGTGCCTGGGGAAGGGTCTACCTCCTCCTGTGCTGCTGTGCGAGCGCTGGAATTTTTGCGTGATGAGGTTGTGCTGGGGATGGCTGTCTCCACTCTCCATGCTCAGTGGGCTGTCATTCTTGCCTTTAGGGGTTCTTCTGTGTCTCCCCTTTGGTGGCTCGGCTTCTGTGGAGTTTTTTGCTTCAGCGTCCTGTTTCACGCTCCCCTGTCCTGGCCTGGGTTCTCCCCCTGGTTCTGCAGGCCTTAACTGGGCCCCCTTTTGAGCCTTTGCTCGCTGTGGACCTTAAGTTCCTTTCGGCTAAGGTTCTTTTTTTGGTGGCTGTTTCTTCTGGGCGGCAGGTTGGTGAGCTTGGTGCTTTGATGGCTTTCCCCCCCTTTTTGAGCTTTTGCTCTGACAAGGTGATTTTTTTGTCCTAGTCAGTTTTTTTCTGCCCAAGGTTTTGTCTTCTTTCCACTGTCAGGAGGATATTGTCCTCACTGTTTTTTTCCCAGACCCCTCCTCCCCGGAGGAAGTGGTTCCGCATTCTTTAGATGTGTTAAGGGCTCTCCGCATCAATCTAGATCAAACAAGAGCTTTTGGGTAGGTTTATTCCTTGTTTGTTATGTACGTGCTCTCTGGGAAGGGCTTCTTCCTTTCTTATCCACCTTAACTCATTGGGTGAAGTGTGCTGTTATTTTGGCTTATGAGTCTGCTCACTGTCCTCTCCCTTCTTTTGTCCAGGGTAGGTCCACCCCGGGTGTCTCCTCCTCCTTCTGGGCCATGTTTAAAGGTGCCTCCTTGCATTACATTTGTTATGCTACCACGTGGGCCTCTCCCCATCCCTTTGTTTCCCATTACTGTCTTCAGTTAGGGATGGCGGCCTTGGCTGCCTTTGGCGCTCATGTTTTGTCTGCTGTACATGGTTTGTGATTTGTACTGTTTTCCTTGTGATTAAATGGACTTGATTGGCAGCATTTCCTGCTCTTTTTTCAATCACTGTGTGCTTGGGTATGGGCTCACTGTTAAGGAATTGGACAGGAAGATGGACGAAGAGGTAATGGCCAGTTACTCACCGGTAATCTTCATTACTTCAAGTCCTGGTCTTCCAGTTCCATTCCTGAGCCCTTCCCTCCCTCCCTGTGTTTTTCTTTTTTCTGGTGATTGTTTTGCTTTATGGGTTTCTTTGGTATTCTCAGGATGTTATGTTGACGCACTTCCCCCTTTATACTCACCAGCTAGCCTTCTAGGTATAGGGTTTCTTCTGGAGAGCAGACAAGCTGCTCACTGTTAAGGAATGGAACGGGAAGACCAGGACTCAGAGGAATAAAGATTACCGGTGAGCAACCGGGCATTATTTCTTCAAGCAGCGGAATCGGAGCAGACATTCCAGTGAAAACAAGAGTCATGCAAAATGGAGGTTTCTGCTCAGATGGTGCTGGTAAAAATGAAGAGCCCAATAGGGACCTGTTGGAGCACTGGCAGGACCTGGCCACCTTAAAGCCCTGCGCCTCCGTGATATTTATTTGTGGCTTGTTTGTTAAAAATAGTATCTTCAAGGCATGTGGCAATGCTATGAAACTACAAAAATACAGTTACAAGAGCTTTAAATAAAAACATAAATTAATATTATTATGGTGTTCATGCTGTTAAACATGAACATGTGCGCAGAGTCAGAAGGAGGAGACCAGAAAGAAAGTACGCAAGTAAACTGAATGTTTCTGCTGGGTGAGGACTAGACTTGCAGAGAAGACTACAGCCTTGTGCAGCCTATATCCCAGGTTTTCCCATCTCACTTGCAGTCCTTCTTAGTCCCATCTATGATCTCACTAAAGGCAGGCTTGCTGCCAATGTGATATAATAGAGAACTACTATTTCCATTTTAACAACTTTGAAGCAGTGTTTTAGTCAACATAGCATTGGGCGCTGTCAGAAGTATGCTCCTCCAACAGAAAAACAGCTTTTTAAATGACAGGCAGCGTGTTGTTCCAATTCCAATTTCTTTGAGAAACTGCTCAGATCAATGAAGCAGCAGCAGTGAAGGGGCACATGCTGAACGATGGAAAAGTCACAAACTGAAAAAAAAACCTGAGCCAGTAATGTGTCGAGATAACAGAACAAGACAACAAACGTTTCAAGATCCACGAGAGAGCGTGCCTCCACTCACCCTGCCTAAACCTGGCTAATGAAGGTCAGACGCTGCGCAGCTTGACACATAGCGCGCCTATTTAACTAATTTAAATTCTTAACTTGCGTCATCCTTACCTTTCTTTTTTTTCACCTTCTAGTCTTTGTCAGCTGTCCCTGTTCCACCACAGCTTTTGCAATTTAAGCGGAGGGACTTGCCTCACATATCGCTGCCACTTTCACCGAAAGTGAGTGCCTAGTCGGTCAGCATGCCATTCGCTGCCGCCTCTTCTCACCCTCCCTTCCCCTTTTCCGTTCTCTCCGCTATCTCCTTCCCCACTCACACCCTCCTGTCCTCACCTGTTTATCCTCATTTCTGTCCATATCAATGGCAATTCTACGCTATTCGAGCAAAGAACTCATAGCATTAAACATGGCCAGTCCCCCTGAGAGGAGCACAACACCCTCCCTGCCAGTATGTCCTTCCAAAGAAGAGGCAGGAAATGTTCTAATTGAACCGCTCCCCCACCCCAAACGATGCCCGATCAACTCCGCAGGCTGTAATTTGACCGACCAACCTAAACCATTAACAGGGTTATATTGTAACGCCCGTTCAATTCCAATACATTCTCTGGAAATATAGAGCTTGCTAGGCTGGCACACACACGCCCCCTGGGGAATCTGAGCTGCCCAAGGGAGAAGGGGTCTCGCCTAGCGCCAGCAACACACGGGCCAGAAGGTCTCGCCCAGGGGAATCTGAACTGCCCAAGGGAGAAGAGGTCTCGCATCGCGCCAGCCGCACACGTGCCAGAGGGTCTCGCCCAGCGTGAGGGCGCACGAGAGAGGGAGGTCCAACCTTGCGCAGGCCACGCACGCGCAACATGGCGACAATCCCGCCAATAGAGCCGTTCTCCGTCGAGGGGTCCCCATCGACAGTAGCAGCCCGGTGGAGAGACTGGGAGGACAGAGTGCGCATCTTCTTCGAGGCCACGAAGGTCCACAGAGATCAAAAGCGTGCAATGATAATTCACCTAGTTGGAAAAGAAATTCACAACATAGTGAAGACGCTCGCGGAAGCCACCCCCAAGACGCACACGACGCTCATAGCAGCTCTCAACGAATACTTTGAGCCAATGGCAAACCGCGACTATGAACGCTTCATATTTCGCCAAGCGCGCCAATCGCCGGAGGAGTCGCTCGACAAATTCTACGCTCGTCTAAAGAACTTAGCGGCCACCTGTGGGTTTCGAGACGAGACGGAGGAGATAAGAGGCCAGATAATACAAGGGTGTGCGTCCGCCAAGCTCAGGGAGAGAATCTTGGAGGAATCCGGTAAGCCCCTGGCGGACATCCTGACGATGGGCCGAACGAAGGAGCTGTCCAAGGCGCGCGCTGCGCACATGGAGGCGGCACTGCAAGTGCCAGTGAAGGTCGAGCCGGTCAATGCCGTGGCAGTCAAGCCGAAACAGAGGTGGCCCCGACGAAAGCCAGCCCCGGCTGCTCAAGAACAGCAAAAGTCCTGTGGATATTGCGGTGGCTCACCCCACGCCCCGTCGGAGTGCCCAGCAAGGGGGACCAAATGCAGAGGGTGTGGACGCTTCAACCACTTTGAGAAAGTGTGCCGATCGAAGGGCTTCCGAAAGCCCCGCCAGGCCGTGCACACGGTCGAGGAAGGAGGTCCGGGAGCCAGTGATATGGACGACGATGAAGAGGAGGAAAAAGTCATACACCGGGTGCACATGATAGGCACGGCGGCCCGCCGGACTAGGAGACTGCCGCAATGCAGCATCCGAGTAGGGTCAGAGGAAGTTACAACAGTGGTAGACACAGGAGCCAGCATCAACATCATGGCTGCCGCCATGCACAAGTCCATGCGTCCACAGCCCCCACTACAGCCCTCGACTATCACAGTGTTCGCCTATGGACAGGAAGAGCCGTTAAAGGTACGAGGAAAGTTCAGAACGGTGTTGTCCCATGGGACAAGGTCCATCACGTCGAATGTCTACGTCACCGAAGACGGGCAAGGCATGCTCCTGGGCTGTCGAGCGGCGGAAGATCTGGGAGTGGTAACCTTCGCGTTTGGGGTACACCAAGAGTCAGTACACCACACTCTGGAGGAGTTCGAGGAAATCTTTCAAGGGATAGGCAAGTTCCGGGGGAAAGAAGTTCACCTACATATCGATCCCACGGTCCAGCCGATAGCACTCCGGCATCGCCGCATAGCATTCCACCTCAGGCCACTGGTGGAAGCGGAATTGAAGAAGCTTGAGGCAGCGGGGATCATTGAGAAAGTGTCCGGACCGACCCCGTGGGTGTCGCCAATTGTCGTGGCGAAGAAACCCAAGCAGCCAGGCGCTGTCCGTATATGTGTGGACATGAGGCTCCCGAACGTTGCCATCAAAAGGGAGCGACACATCACCCCGACCATCGATGACATCGTTGGGGAAATGGCCGGAGCCAAGTGGTTCTCAAAGCTGGACCTACGCTCGGGATATCACCAGCTAGTTCTAGATGAAGCATCCCGGAACATAACCACGTTCTCCACCCATGTAGGTCTGAGGCGTTACACGAGGCTGAGCTTCGGGGTATCGAGCACTGCGGAGGTATTCCAGAATGTAATACAAGAGCTGATCGCTGGAATCCCCGGGGCGCTCAACGTCAGCGATGACATCATGATACACGCCACAACGGTAGCAGAACACAACGAGAGGCTGGTGCAGGTGCTACGACGAATACGAGACGCAGGCCTCACGCTACATCGGGAGAAGTGTGAATTCCTGTGCCGGAAGATCCAGTTCTTCGGCTACATCTTCTCAGCTGATGGCGTCAACCCCGATCCGGACAAGGTCAAGGATATCAAGGAGGCAGCCGCTCCTGCAAACGTCACGGAGGTGAGGAGTTTTCTAGGAATGGTGAATTACTGTGGCAGGTTCATCAAGGATCTAGCGAACCTCACAGCGCCACTGAGAGAACTCACAAAAGAATCAACCCCCTGGACATGGAACAGTGACCAGAGTAGAGCATTTGAAGAAGTCAAACACGCACTCTCAGAAGCCACGACGCTGGCCTTCTTCGATCCGGCCAAGCTGACACAGATTGCCGTCGATGCCGGTCCAGTCGGGCTGGGTGCAGTCCTGCTGCAGCGGAAGACGGATGCCGAAGAATGGGCCCCGGTGGCCTTCGCCAGCCGGTCACTCACGGAGACGGAGCAGAGATACTCCCAAATAGAAAAGGAGGCGATCACCATTCATTGGGGGTGTCGGCACTTCCACTTGTACGTCTATGGCAAACCCTTTGTTGTTACCACCGACCATAAGCCATTGGTCTCCCTGTTCGCAGGCACCTCAACGAAGCCGCCGCCAAGGATAGAGAAGTGGATGTTGCAACTGCAGGACTACAACTGCAAGATTGAGTATCAGCCGGGGGCGCGGAACCCGGCAGACTACCTATCTCGCCACCCCCGCACAGCAACTCCAAGAGAAATAAAAGAGGCGGCAGAAACAGAAGAGTACGTCCGGTGCATCACGGCGCGGTCATGCCCCCGGCCAGTGTCCATGGCCAGCCTGTCCCAGGCAACCAGTGAAGACGAGTGCCTACAAAGAGCGAGATTGGCGGTCCGAGATAACAGCTGGACCCGCGCCCGAGAGGAGTGGAAGAGCCTGACGCCTCAGGCGAGACAGATAATGGAGAGCTTGTACCACGTGAGGACAGAACTGACGGAAGACGAGACTGGATGCCTGCTGAGAGGCCACCGGCTGGTCATACCGATGTCCCTCACCCAGAGAGTGGTGGATCTAGCCCATATCGGTCACCAGGGCATGGTCAAGACTAAGTCACGGCTCCGAACCAAAGTATGGTTCCCTCTCATGGACGAAATTGTGGAGGCTACCGTTCGAGAGTGCCAGGCGTGTCAGCTAACCGGTGAAATGCCCCGGCCGGCCCCTGTGGTGATGGAGCCTCGCCCGAGGAGGCCCTGGTCAAAGATCAGCGTCGATTTCGGCAGCCTGCCAGACGGACGGCACACCTTGGTGGCCATAGATGACCACTCCAAGTATCCGGAGGTTGAGATGCTGACTGTTCTGAGTGCTCAGGAAGTAATCCCGAAGATCGAGAAAATCATGGCAACCCATGGCATTGTTAAAGAGATCAGAACCGATAATGGATCACCGTTTCAGAGCCAAGACTTCGCGGTGTACCTACAGGCTCTCGGGATTCACCACCGGCGAATCACCCCCCGATGGCCTCAAGCGAACGGAGAAGCAGAACGCTTCATGAGGACCCTCAACAAAGTGATACGGATCGCCCACGAAAAGAACCAGTCTGTAGAACTTGCCATTTTCACATTCCTCCGTAGCTATCGCCAAACGCCCCATTCCATTACGGGAGTGGCTCCCGCGCACTTGTTAATGGGGCGAGTTGTCACTGATTCAATTCCACATCACCCAGAATGGCAGCCCGAAACTCCCAATGACAGTGCCATTTATGCGCAGCGACGTGGAGCGTTTGCCCAAGCCGACGCCCGCCGGAGGGTGGTGTCCTCACCAATAGCCCCAGGTGACCATGTACTAATTCGTAATCGGGTGCCAGGGGGCAAATTTCGTCTGAACTTCGAACCTCAGCCCTGGATGGTGGAGAAAGTCCGAGGCACGTGCGTGACAGCTCGGAAGGGTGCTGAAAGAATAACGAGGAACGTCTCATTCTTCAAGAAAATTCCCGTGCCCTCTGGAGGGGATGAACGACGCCAGGACAGGGTCATGAGGGACAGGCCACGAGAGGAAGGACTCTCAGAACCCGAGGGCCAGGCGGGTGTGAGAGTAGAGCCCACAGGTCAAGGACATGACACTACGCAGCACCGGCCGGAGTCTTTGTTGCCTGGAGTAGCGGGCGTGCCCGAGGCTGAAGAGAACGACGCAGCAGATGACTCTGGGAGCGGAGGTCAGGATGCTGCTGTGGAACGTGGCGGAGTGCGATATGACCTGAGGCCGCACCCCGCGCCTTCTTGCCGGTTACGAGACTACGTAAAGTAAGACTGTTTAAGTTTTATTGTTGGAACTGTAAGCTGCAGAGTGACGGACACTCTGAAACCGTTTGTCCATGCCTGGGGGTTGTATCAGGTGTGTTTTGTTTTGTGTGTTGGGGAGGAATGTAGTGTCGCGATACTAGTCCCTGACGTGATACGCGATGGTGTTCACGTCAGGGCACGTTCGTTGTACGTAGAGTAATAAATATGACGTCACGCAGAACCGTCGGCAGAAGCGCCACGGCTGCGGAGACGGCAAGCAAGCACCACCAGTGTCCCGAGTCGTTATTGAGCCCCACGTGTTAGGCCTGTACTAAGAGCCCATGTGCTAAGGCCCCCCAGCGACACAACAGACTCCGAGAAACCTGACTTCTTCTTCGTCATGGAAACTTGGCTCCATGAGTCTGCACTTCCCGACACTGCAATAGCATTCCCCCCGGACTATCAGCTGATCAGACTTGACAGGAACAATAAGAGAGGTGGCGGCCTAGCAATTGCATTCAGGGCCCGTTCTAAGATTAGCATACTGGAAACCTTCCTCTTGGAATGGGGAGAAATCTGTATTTTTAGAATGGAGAACTCTACCACGGGGACCTGGAGAGGTGCCTTAGTCTATCGGCCCCCCCGGCGCTAAAACTAATTTTACCAACCACCTGATAGAGACCATTGCACCTCATGTACAAGCGGACGACAATTTTCTTCTAATCAGTGATTTCAATTTTCATGCCAAACTCCTATCTGACACCAATACCAGCCTATTGATTTCCAGCCTAAATACTCTGGGTCTTCCTCAATTGGTAACCGGTCCCACCCATTCAGCAGGTCAGACTCTCGACCTCATGTTTACCAAAAATCCTCATATAAAAGTTGAGCCCAAATCCCAGTCCTTTGGTCAGATCATCATCTATTAAAATTCTCTTTACAGCACATTCCTACTCATAGCAACCACTGCGGAGAAAAGAAATGGAGCAGGCTCTGTAAGAAAGTTAGCTTAGCTACTTTCTCTCCCCATTTCAGCACCCCGCTCTATACTAACACTCACAACATAAATTCCGCAGTTGAAACCTTTGAGAAGGCAATCATCCAGGCCCTTGACATTATAGCCCCCAGGACTAAAGTCAAACACAACCATAAAATGTCACCCTGGTTTACTGCAGACTTAAAATCTGCCAAACTGGTGAGTAGGAAAGCTGAACGAAAATGGATGAATTCTTGAAGCACCAAGGACAGACAGGCATATAAATCTATACATAGAGGTTATCTTGACAATATCATAGGAGCTAAAAAAAAATTACATAGCCAACAGAATAAATAAGTCCGCCAACTCACACAAAGAACTCTAAAAAATATTAAAGGAATTCACCAGTCCTTCATCCTGCCAGTCCGAAAAGCCTGCCTCACAAGATTAGTCGGACACTCGTCCACCTTCTTTGAGGAAAAGCTCAACATCATCCACAGTCTGTTTCCTAACCAGACAGGTGAAAATCTGCACCACTTGTCTGACTGCGATCACACATCCACTTCAATTTTTTTAAATGAACTCACAGAATGCACACAAGAGGATGTCAGCACTGCCCTCTCTAAGGTTAAATCAGGCTCCCCTGCCGACCCAGTCTCAGCTCACATTCTTTAATTATTGGACCAGTTCTTTTTAAAGGCCTTCCTAACCTCTTCAATTTATCCTTATGTCATGCAACGGTTCCCACAAAATGGAAAGCAGCTATGGTTACGCCTATTTTAAAAAAGCCCACCTTGGACCCCAAGGAACCAAACAACTACCGGCCCATCTCCCTTCTCGCTTTTTGGGGAAAGTCCTGGAGTCCCTAATAAATAGGCAACTCTCAACACTCCTGGAGTGGAGAGTAACAAATTGTTGGACTCTTCCAATCTGGGTTTTGGGTGGCTCACAGCACGGACTCTTCACTGATAGAGGTAGTTGACAACATTAGACTTACCCTGGGCATCGGACAGTCAGCCATGCTGCTCCTACTCGATCTATTGGCCGCCTTTGACACTTCTCCCACAGGACTCTAGTGAATCGTCAGTGGGAGTTGGGAGTCAGGGGTACTGCCTTGAACTGGCTCAGGAGCTACCAAACTGATCTTTCTTCGACGGTATACATTGGTACCATCGTTTCTCGCAGCCAAGTGATAGACAAGGGAGTTTCCCAGGGTTCCATTGTAAGTCCCACGCTTTTCAACCTACACGTGGCACCCCTAGCTAGAATAATCAAATCGCATGGTTTCGACACCGTTTCGTACGCAGACGACACGCAACTACTGATCGCTCTCGGCCCAGATTTAACGGACACCAAAGTCTGATTCATGAACTGCATGACCAACATTAATGTTTGCAAGCAAACTAATTATCTGAAACTCAATGGCAGTAAGACGGAGATCATTCTTTTTGGCAAAGCCCAAGCTCTATGGTCCAGCAATTGGTGGCCTCCCAATCTCAGCCCCTGTCTTTCTAACACACTGGTGGTCCGTAACCTTGGGGTGATGATCGATAACAACTTGTCCATGAAAGACCATGTTAATCATGTGACGGGCATCTGCTCGCAAGATATTCCAATGGATTCCAGTTGTAGCCAGGATGCCGCTGGTCCAAGGCCTAATCATCAGCCCGCTTGATTACGGAAATACCCTAATGGCTTCCATCAATGGCTTCCATCAATGAAGAGCGTCTTACCAAACTCTTGTATTAAATCTACGTTCATGGTCCCCGTTGGCACCAAGTCTGAGAGCTGTCCACTGGCTTCCCGTCAGGAAATACATCCATTTTAAGATCAATTGCCTGGCCCACAAAACCATCTACAGGAATGGGCCATGCTACCTTGCCAAAAAACTCATCTGGCATCAACCTACCAGAACCCTTAGGTCCTCAACCAAATACCTTCTCACCCCCTTTAAGATTTGCACTCCCAGGAATGGCAGATGATCCTTCTCATACCTCGCCCTCACTCTGTGGAATTCGTTCCCATTGCAGCTACGCAAGGAAACCGACCACAGACAGTTTTGGAGAAATCTACACACCTGGCTCTTCTGATCTTTCTTCTTCCTGCCCGCTTCCTCTTACCTTCTCGCCCCAAGGTTTTGGCCAGCGCTTTGAAACCCACGGGTGATATGTTCACTCAATAAAATCCTATGACTATGACTCAACATGTACAGCAGTGTTAACCAGTGAAAAGGTACTCCCTAAATGAGTACCTAAAATTGTCACTGTGTAAGAACATAAGTAAGTGGCCGGTGCTCTTGGGGAGGGTTTAACGCAGAAAGAGGCATGATGTATTCATGCCATGGACGAATGGGGCTTAAAAATTGAAGATGACAATTGTAACTGAAAATGGGAAGCCTAAAAGGCAGACTGAAACCCATGTAGTAGATACAGCAGTCTCAGTTTGAGCCAGCACATTCAAGGTGTCTAGATCCGAGAGCTAAAAAAGGAGATGTTGTGCTTATTGACCACTTTTTATGTTAATGGTCCTTTCAAACTGACATCCATTCCATAACTGTGCAATCGATTTAGAATGTAAATCTCCAGACCTGTAAATTAAATGCTACTAGTGGGCTTGCAACTCTGATTGTGCCACCCACATGAGTAGCCCTGTAAGCAGGTCTCAGACCTGAAACTGCAGTGTCTGTGATTGAAGTTTTAAACTACCATGTCGACCTGGCAAGTGCACCCACTTGCCAGGCCCCAAACCTTCCTTTTCCTACATTTAAGGCACCCCTAAGGTAGGTGCAAGGTATCCCGATGGGCAGGGTTCAATGTATGTGAAAGGTAGGGCATGAGTGTGATGGTGTGTTTTACATGTCCTGATAGTGAAATTTATTTTTGGAGTTTTATATAGCGTGAACATGACTCAAATTGGATATCAAGCGCTGTACAAGTAGACTTCAGTCATACAATATTGGGAAAGGAGAAAAACAAATGTCAATAGGAGAAGGAATAACCATGGAGTTACATATATACAGTGCATCATTGAGTTTAACAGTTCTAAGAGCAACTGGAAGTCCACCCAACGCTAGCCAGGCTGAAGAAAGTTCATCGCTCCTGGTGAAGGACTGTACGTATCAAGAGCTTTTTAGTTTCTTTTTTGAAGTAGGTGGACAATGAGTTTGTCCAGATTTCTGGAGGTAGAGTGTTTCAAATTCTAGGGACAAGCCAGGAGACAGAGCGGCTGTAAGTTTTCTATTTTCTTTAACTTCTTAAGTTTTATAAAAGGGAGTCTGTACTTCTCAAGAAGTGTCTGCCACCAGATAACTCGAGTTTATTTGCCAAGTATACAGGAGTGTTGGGATGGACAGCTTTGTACATCATGCATGCAATCTTTAATTGGATACTGGATTCAAATGAGAGCCAATTAAGATTGTTTTAGTCTGGAGTAATGTGGTCTATTTTCCTGGAACATGTAATGAGTTTGGCCGCTGAGTTCAATGTGGCCTTTAACGGGGTTAACTTAGATTT
Source organism: Triturus cristatus (assembly GCF_964204655.1). Classification (NCBI taxonomy): domain Eukaryota; kingdom Metazoa; phylum Chordata; class Amphibia; order Caudata; family Salamandridae; genus Triturus; species Triturus cristatus. Next base: position 330,897,999 of record NC_140579.1, read on the forward strand.
AGGTAGGCTAGCAAGAGTGGCACTCCCATATTCAAATTGGGAGATGACCAGAAATTGAACTGCTAATTGAAAATCCATAGTTGATTATTCAGTCTCCCCCAATATGCTTTGTTTCTCCTCACTTCTGAAACTGGCAAGGGCTAGTCTTTTTCTGCATTTCGCATTATTTCTTTTTCTTGCTTGAACTTCTGTGTATTGGGAGGCGACTTGGAGCATCAACTACCTACCACCGAATAAAGTGGCACGTGGCAATGAGTGTTGTTTGTTTTCAGTTACTATTTTGTTTTTATGAACAATTCAGATGTCGACCCAATATTTCCATTTTTAATTTAATTTCAGTATTAGGCACAGCGGTGTCTTCTCACACATAATAGTAGTAAACTGGCAAAACATTATTTTGAGCTTACTATGACTTCATTGGGTATGCTATTGCAGGTGATCCCTGACCACAATGAAGGGTCATTTACATTTTTGTAAAATCTTTGTTCACAAATCAAGACTCAGGTTAATATTAGTAAGCAAGAACAAACACCAACAGCCAACAACTAAAGCTAGCAACATTTAAAGGTAAACTCACTAACGTGAAGTGGGTGCTCTTGGTGGGTGGCGCAGTGTAAGTGAATGTTGAAAAAGTTAGTGAACAAGAAGTGTGCAGTGAAACATAAAGCATAAAATGTTGACTGATAGATGCACAAATTCAAACTCAGTGAAGCCCTGCATTCAGGGCCCCACAAGTTGTAATTTTGTAATAAAGTCAATAGAACAATATGTCGATATTTCAACCCCAATGATTCAACATAGGAACGGAGTCTTCATCAGGGCATACAGGTAGACACCTCTTAGTGTAAGAGATATGCGAAGAATATGGTTGTCCTGTGTCATTCAGTTTCACAGTACTGATCCATCTTCAAGTCATGGTGCATCAATGCGAACTGTGAGGGTATGGCAGCATCAGGAACAATCGCTGTCTGGGGAAGAATGGTCGTTAATAGTTTTAATTAAGTCAGATTTTTCCCAAGCCATGGTTTGTTCGGCTCTCAGTTGGTCCATATCCTTGCCCATTAACTCCTAATCCTTCCTCCCCACATTCTCCTTCGAAGGGTGTCTAAGGGTTTGCATATCCATAACACAAACCAATGGCATACAAGTATTTTCTTCAGCACAGCAGAGTTGCAGTAAATATCTTTCCCAGATCTCACCACAATGGCATTTATTCAAGGAGACAGGCCATCCAGTTGAGGGATAAGACTCCAAAATGTGGTACTATCCCTGGAGCTCGCCCAATAAAAGATGTTATGCATTCCTTCACTTTCAAAATCAGTTTTGCTTTCCAGCATTTTATTCTATATGATTCTTTAAATTTAATAACAACGTCCTTGCCATCCACCTATCTGAGTTTCTTGTTCCGTTTTTGTAATTTCAAGGTTTCTTTCTTTAGTTATCTTGCTTCCTCCTTGTCACATGACAATTCCTTTTGGCGATTAAGTTTACCATCCCTGGGTGAGATACTTAATTGCCTTTGAGTACGCCCTGGTTGATGATAACCTACCACAGAGTTGACAATGTTCTCTTATACATTAATGGAAAAATTGCCCTTAAATGAATTTATTATTATTATATATTTATTATTTATTATGCGATTTATTCCAATAAGTTGTTTACCGTACAGAGCTTGCACTGGTCATATCTTGCTTGCACAGGAAGATTCAATTTTCAAGTCGAGCATTCAAGACCTCTCCTATATACTTTAGTTTATACTTATTATATACTTATATGTGAATGTACTTTGTGGGCTCTGGAGATCAGTCCTAGGACTTGTCTGCTTCCGCTTAGGGACTTTTTTTCTGTTCATCTGCCTCTATTTAACTGTCTTGATAGAAAACGACCAGAAGAGGTCAGTAAAATACCAAAATTGCTTTCTGCTGAGGAACTTTCTTTTTTTAATTTTTCTGGCAACTGCCTCTATTTAACTTTCTGGATAGAAAAAGACCAGCAGAGGTCAGTAAAATACCAGAATCACTTTAGCATTCTCTAGATTCCAGTCCATAGAAATTGTCTTCCATGAGCACCGGTAGACAATAATATTTTTGTCAAATCTTGTATTTTTAGTGATATGACAGTATATTAAAAACAGAGCTTTGGACTATGCCATTTCCCGCTGAAAGGCAATATTTCTCTCCATGTATTCCCATACCTGGTGTGTCACGCAGTTTGGTGCTTTCTTTAACCTCCATGTTAAAGAACAGTAGATGTTTCAGCACCCAGGCTAATGTGCTGCATTGCTAAATACATATAAGGTCCTAAAGGCGAGATGGATTGCATTGCAAATGCTTGTTAGTCAATGCAGTTTAAAATTATCATCTACTTAGGCAAGAGCCTTATTCTGCTCCTTATATGTAAACTCCAGGTTAAAATTAAAAATCTGACTGATGATTACTCTCGGGCAGATGTACGCTTTAGAAGAGAATCGTCATTTCAAGGAGCCAAGTGGAAACAATTAGGTACTGTAACATCTTTGACAAGCTCCAAAAGTGGACATTAAGGGTGATTAACCCCTGGCCAAACAAGTTAGACCAAAGCATTTGTTGCTACTGCGCCTTCTGGAGGGAGTGCAGAGCACACCATTTCCGAGATATTGCAGTATCACTGGAGTTCAATTAGAGCTGGCTCTTGCAAGCATGACAGAGAGATGGCCTCATTTAAATCCCCCGTTAAAATTATTTCATGCTCTGGAAATGCCTGCTGTTAAATGTCAAGTTGCTCTAGCAGTGCTGCCTGTTTCATTCTCTTTCTTGCAGAATCCGGCGGAATGTACAACTTGAAATGAGAAGGCCTGCTTTTCCCCCTCTCCCTTTCCCTCCTTCAGTTACATTGTGGACATAATACCACATCCCTGTACTTTCTGTTACATCACTTTTTGCATTAACCACTTCCCCCTCAACCACAAATCACAATAATAATGCTGCATCAACCCTTTATTCAGATGACACTGGTACTCGTGGAAGGTCAAAGATAGTGCTTGACAAAACATTTGGTACAGTCGGCCTGTGATATGCTGTGTCATATTCTGCACTTCTATATACTTTAATGGACAAATCCCTCATATTTTCTGTTATTTAATTTGTTTGATCAAACACTACTGATCAATAGAAAAGCTCTATTAAATGTGACCAGTGTCCAAGCCCTGTGTTCAGGAAAACAAAACCAAAATATAACTACAGGTTTTAACAGACTTCATAACGCTGAAATACAGTTTCAAAAGCTGGTAATAATCTTTGCAAACATATTTGGGTTTATTGTCAAAGGTAAACATTCACATGAGTAAATCTATAGGTAAAGGTTTAGTCTTGCTCTTAATATTTTGAGCTATTCACCATTTCTGAATGTAAAGTTACTCAAAAGGGTAGACACACTTGACAGAAACCTCTAGGGGCAGAGCCGAGATCTCTGCATGGTAAAGTATAGGGAAACGTTAGATTTTCTTTTAATTTAAATAAAATAAAATTGCAATAGTGAAGAGCTTTCATAATGTGATACATTTTAACACTCATTACAATGGAATTTTATTTTAAGTCTCTACCTCCAATATCGTTTATAAGGGGTTGTTGCAGTAACTAACAGTGAGTGGCCATGGGTGGTGCTGGACTTACTCAGGTTCTGAGTTGGAGAGTTCTTACAACTGTTTGGGTCCCTTTTGGCTGTAGTAGTGATAGAAGGGCAGATTGTGAATTGTATGAGGCTTAATGTTTTGTGAGAGGGTGAATGACCCTCCGTATACCCGTTTGCAACCTTTCCTTCACTCCTTACTCATCCCTTAACCCCTCCTCTTTAATGGAAAGTATTTCCTATTTTCCAGCCACTCCCCTCTGTGCCTCCCACATTTACTACTAAAATATATACTTACATGAGCGGAGATCTTCACAGTGGGGGCAGAAATCTCTACTCATAAAAGACAGGATAAGCAGAGGAGTAGACCTCCACACAAAAGTATGTGAAAAGCAGTCTGCAGTACATTAGTAGTATTATTGTAGAACTACTAAATGTACCACAGAGTGCAGTTTGTGAATAGATTCTGATAGACTTGCATCTTTGGTGTGGTATTTCCCAAACCTTTTGTCTTCACTCCTGATTTGCTGAATTCGTTTTTGTTAGCATGATTGCTGTGCAAACTTTCCCACTGTTAATTAGAGCTATAGTACTTGTGCTCTCTTTCTTTAAATATGGTAAAATTGGACCATACCTAATTGGCACATTTAATGTACTTATAAGTCCCAAGTAAATGATACTGCCAGTACCTAAGGCATGTAAATTAAATAAAACTACTGGGCCTTCAGCACACATTGCTTCACGCACTATAATAGCCTTTTAAGACATGTCTCAGGCCTGCCACTGCAGTCTGTAGTGCAGATTTAAACTGCCTGTTCGACCTGTCAAAAAACCTCTTTTGCCTAAACCTTCCTTTTTAGTACTTATAAGTCACCCCTAAGATAGGCCTAAAATTTAGGGCTCATAGGGCAGGGTGCCTTGTATTTATAAAGTAGGTCATATGTGCTTTAGTTTTGCTTGTCCTGTCAGTGAAAAACTCCTAAAGAAGTTTTTCACTGTTATAAGGACTGTTGCTCTTATTGTCAAACACTAGGTTATCCCATTACATTTAAAAGGTGATAACTTTAGATTGGGAACAGGTAGAAATCTACTGTTTACACTCAAATGAATTGTAATTTAAAATTCTCTTTAATGGTTAAGTCAAATTGTAAGTCACAATTCTGAAAATGCCACGTTTTGAAAAGTTCAAACATAAAGAGAACAAGGTGATGGATGGAATGCTTGAATTAATCTCATCCCCTGTCAATTGCTCGGGCCCCTTCCTAATCCATCTTTTTTCACACACCATGCTACCGCAGTTGGGACCCAGCCGTATGCAAATCCGCCTTGGCCTGCTCCTCCTGGGAACAGTTCAGCCCGAACTGCCAGGCCATTTGCCAGTGTCCAGGGTCATACAACTGTGAATGACTCTGCTGTTGGGGTTTGTGTATTGCTTCCAAATAGTAACACAAAGGGGGCTTAGGTGTAGACAGAATGGGCATTCCTGGTAGGATGCTGCATGGGGCTGTACCCAGCCCCTCTTACATTTCAAAGAGATGTATCTCTTGCTAACACTAAGAAATCAGACACCAGGTTTGCCCTGTCTTTTCTCACTACAGTTTGGAGCCTTGACAGAGGAAGGAGAAGCACTTTCCAGGAACAGATGCGGGGGGAAGAGAGGGATTTCCCCCCCATACACACAAAGGCTGCCACCAATTATAAACAGTGGACCTCAGAGCCACTCTTAAGAACCATCTTGGACCTCTGAAAGTTACAGAATAATGCTCTGGTGCCAGAGGACTGCCCTGCGGCTTAAAGGACTGCCTTGATGTCTGAGAATGAAGATTGAACTTGCCTGCCTTCATTCCAGGCTACCCAAAATGACTCCAAGAATAAGCTGACTGTCCTTTGTGAGCTCAGGGATACCACAAGCTTCAGAGGCCTCCCAGCAACTGCCCAGCTGACCTGTGGAACTGAATGTGCCTGGATCTGAAACTTAACCTGCCCAAGCCCTGCGGCTGGCGTCTGCTGGAGTGAGTCCTAATGCCCCAGAGGTTCCCTCCCAAGGTCCTGGATCCCTGGCTGACATTAGCCTCGTCGCTCAGTTGAAAGCTTCATAGAAACTGAAGCAGAGCGACACCAAGCTCCCCAAAGTCTGACTGCACAGCTGAGTGCTTCATTGGACCGAACGCAAAACAACGAATAGCCCCCCCACAGCCTTACCGCACCGCTGAGAGCTATCAGAACTGATGCCCAGCAACACAAAGCTGTGCCGCACAACTAAAGGACTCATATGTCTATGTCTATGTATTGGTTTTTGTAAGGCGCGCATATCACCCAAAGGTCTCATAGCGCCGACAGATGTTCAGATGGTAAGGTAGGAGGCAAGCAGAGTTAAAATAGCCATGTCTTTAAAAGTTTGCGGAATTTCTGATGGCTGGGTTCAAGTTTTATGTGCAAAGGTAGAGTATTCCAGCTTTCTGGGGCAATTTTGGAGAAGGATCTATCTCCATTTTTGACGGTTCGTACTTTGGGGACCGCTAGGAGGTGAAGACTGGACGATCTAAGTGTTCTAGCAGGGCGGTAGTTCATCAATTTATTTGCTAGGTAGGCAGGACCATTGGCGTTCAGGGATTTATGGACTAGGCAGCACATTTTAAACTTAATACGTTTTTTGATGGGGAGCCAGTGAAGCGTCTTCAGACAGGGGGCAGAGGAGGTGCGGGCGGGTAGATCGAGGGCCATTCTGGCTACTGTATTCTGAAGAACCTGTAATTTATTTAGGAGGTTCTCATTGATGGAGGCAAAAAGAGCATTGCCATAATCCAAGCGACTAATGATTAGTCCCTGGATTAATGGTAGGCGAGAGGACAGAGGAATCCACTTAAAGATTTTCTTTAGGTTGCGCAGGAGACCGAAGCTGGTATGAGAGATGTTATTAATGTGTTCTGTCAAGGTAAGCTTATTGTCTAGCATTATGCCCAGGTTGCGGGCTGCTGGTTTAGGAGGAGGACAGGCACCCAACGGTGCTGGCCACCATTCGTCGGACCAATGCTTGTGAGCATTGCCAAAGAGCATGATCTCCGTCTTAGACGCATTCAGTAGAAGATAGTTCTCTGTCATCCAGTCCTTAACTGCTAGCATGCAATTTTGGAATCTCGATTTGGTGTCGGTTGCGTTTGGTCCCAGGGTAATAAGGATTTGAGTGTCGTCAGCGTAAGACACGGTCTCAAATCCGTAGGCTTTAATTAATCTTGCAATGGGAGAGACATAAAGATTAAAAAGCGTGGGGCTCAAAATAGAGCCCTGGGGCACACCTTTGTCTGCTTCCTGATTGGCAGATGAAAATTTGCCAATCTGAACCTTTGAGGTACGTCCGGTTAAGTAGCTTTTGATCCATGCCAGGGCTGAGCCCTCGACACCAACCTCAGTCAGCCGTTCTATCAGAATGCTGTGTGAGATGGTGTCGAAGGCTGCGGATAGGTCTAGTAATATTAAAATGGCTGATTGTTTGGCATCCAGTGCCAACCTGATGTTACCGACTGTTTCAAGTAGGGCTGTTTCGGTGCTATGGAATGCCCTAAAGCCAGACTGGGAAGGATCTAGAATTTTGTTGGACTCAAGGTGTTTAATGAGCTGAGTATTAATTAGGGATTCCATGACCTTGCCAAACAGCGGAAGCAGCGAAATGGGCCTGTAATTCATAGGAAGGGACGGATCGGCAGAGGGCTTCTTCAGGATAGGTCTGACGATGGCTTCTTTCCAGTGTGAGGGGACCGTTGAGTGAGCAAGTGAAAGATTAAAAATTTTAGTTAAGTGAGGTACCAAGATGGGCGCAATTTTAGATAGGAGGAGAGAAGAGGCTGGATCAGCAGGGGAGCCTGACTTAATTCTGTTCAGGGTGTTAGCGACTTCTTCATCCGTAAATAAGTGGAATTGGCTAAGGGTTGTGATGGGAACCGGCAAGGATATATTGACGGGTGAGTCAGGTGAGGAAGTAGAAACATTGGGGTTAGTGAATGATTTGTAAATATCGTTTATTTTATTGTAGAAAAAAGACGAAAGGGTGTTAGCCCATTCCCGGGACTCATTTGTGACAGGTTGACAGGTTAAGGGGTTGGAGAACTCTTTGACTATTTTATGGAGTTCTTTGTGCGAATTAGCGGCCTGGTCTATCCTATTCCCCAGATAGGCTTTTTTGGCTAGCGCTATACCGCTCATATATTGGTGGTGAAATTTTTTATAATGAGACCTGTCACTGGGGTCTTTGGTGCGGCGCCACTTGCGTTCGTGGGCTCTAACAGCCAGTTTCATGGTCTTCAGTTCAGCAGTAAACCACGGGGACATTTTATTAGGACATCTCTTAAGTTTATTGGGGGCGATTATGTCGAGAGTAGCAGTGATGGCTTGTTCTAACTCGATGGCTGCCATCTGAGGCAACTCAGAGCAACTACAGTCCATGCAACGAAACGCCACTCAAACTTTGCAATAAGGACATAAGGTACAACTCCCAGTGGTCCGAACTCTGTTCTGTGATTGGCCTGCACTCTATCGTGGTTGGCCTGAACTTGTGACATTGTCCCATCCCAGCATGATCAGAATCCTCAGTTGGCACATCCTGCTTCTTGGCATTATTTTTACTTAAACATTTATATGTCAACATCTCCGATTCTACTGATTTGATTTTTGTCGTTAAGGTATCATTTTATTTATTAAAAAATGTAATCTATGTTTCAAAAATGGTTTCAGATTTTTCTTGTGTTGCGTTTTTACTTCATTTATGTTTGTGTACTGCATACATAATTTACACATTGTCTCTACGTTAAGCCTGACTGCTTTGTGCCAAGCTACCAGAGTTAAACAAAGGTTAATTTAATGCGGTTCACTTTGACAATGATTGTGGTTGCTTCCACATCCCACAACCAATAACCCAATTTCTTACAGATCCCAAAGATTTTATCACAAGACAATGAAGCATTACAATATGCATACCTCATTAATATCACTGTCCTCATATATAAAATTCTGTGCAGGAGCCATCACCATCAGTTATTGCTGCTCCTGGAAAGAGGTATATTCTTTTACTGTTCATTACCTCTGTGACACTACCCTTCTTTTTTTATTACCATTACCTATTTAAGCTATTTCTTGTTTTATACATTCTCCCTTTGATATCCACTTTTGTTGTGTCACTTCTTTACTGGGACATTTTTCCCTTTTCATTGCTCTCCAGGATGTGCGTTCAATAGTGCGGTTACCTGCCCAACTCCTGTGCCATTTCCTTTCCTATATACCTTCCTGTTATGATCAACTCTAATCCTGTTGCCTGCTGGACATTGAAGATTTTAAATCATGGTCACCCTTCACACCCCCACAAGGGAATATATGATGTTACAATGAATGCAATTACAACGCATGCTTTTACAACGCAGTCTTTACATTACAACTACCATTATATTGCATGAATTTACAACGCATGCCATTAATACACATTTTTAAAAACTACCATTACAACACATTCCATTACAACGCATACCATTACAACGCGTATCATTACAACGCATAACACTTTTAGAGGAACAGTAGGGTAAGTCTTGGATAGTGTAGGAGCAAAAGTTACTATTCCCTCTCTAAGGAGTGCAAATTTAGGGCACGTGTTGGATAGTTTAGGGGTAAAAATTACTAAGTGTTGGATAGTGTGGGGTAAAAATCAGTATTCCCACTCCAGTGAGAGCAACAGTAGGGAAAGTGTTGGATAGTGAAGGGGTAAAAATTACTATTCTCATATACCTCAAAACCCATACCCACCATAATAATAAAAAAATCTTCATTACTTACCTTTTAATGCGTTGTAATGGCAGGTGTTGTAATGGCATGCATTGAAGGGAAATGCGTTGTAATGGCATGCATTGCAATGGCATGCAATGTAAAGGCAGTTGCGTTGTAAAGGTAGGTCATTGTTATGATTTTGTTGTGATGGATGTTTCCCCCACAAGGCCTTGCATATAAAGCTAAGGTTAAAACAAAGAGATAGTGTATTATTTACTTCCCTTTAAATACAAAAAAGCCAACTCTGCACACCTTGAAACACCCTCAGTCCTACAGATTATCTGGTCATGTTGGGCTCAGAAGATGTACATTTGATGACTCCTTTCCCTTTCAGACATCTCATCTCACAACACCATCAGCTGATGACTCAGGTGTGCCCTATTGTTTTTGGGGGATACATATGCCTCCATCGCAGCTAAAAAGCACTACTCTGCCCTCCTGAGTTTAAATCCCAAGATAGCTGATTTTTCTAGTTTCAGTAAGAAAAAAGTCCTATATTTAATTAAAGAACTTAAGTGTCTACAATATGTCCCTCTCCTGACCAGGGGGTTTAGACTTCTGTTCAATATTTTATACCTCTACACTGCTATTTGGTTTACTACCTGTTATGACTACACAAATAATGTTTTGGTTTCTGTGGAACTGTTAGGCTTAATGTTGTCGATCAATCAATCAATCAGGATTTGTATAGCATGGCTGCTTCACCCATGAAGATCTTGAGGTACTGTGGGGTCATGCTGCATTCTCACGCTGTCTGTTCCTATTGGTTGAACATCCAGGTCTTGAGGTACTTCCTGAACTGTTCGAGAGATGTTGAGGCTCTGAGGTGCAGGGGGAGGGTGTTCCTGGTCTTAGCCTCCACCTCCGCAGATGCTAATTTAAACCCATTGCCCATCTGTTCTAAATGTTTGGATAATTCTTTGTGAACCATCGGCTTAACAAATTGCCTATCTGTGTCATGATTGGTTGTCACATTATATCATAGTGAGACTAACTAACCAATTCTCAAAAGGTTTCCAGAATTGTGCCTACTTGATGTTAGAGCATTGTACATATAAAACACAGAAGTATTTTGCAGAATTCAACCAATCTATTTGTGAAGGTACCCCATATAAACCCTTTTATGACATACTTCCTCTCATGCCAAGGATATCAGGTAGAATAGTGACTTGGTATGGATAGTCAATAAATATATCATATACACTTGCTTTTAAGGTAATCCAAAAATAACAAGGACCAGGCTGGTCTCTATTTTCTGCATGAAATTCTTGGTAAGGTCTTACCCAGATCCTGCCAATAGATTTTCAGTTTTGGGCAATTTACCAGCAAATGACCATCATCTGCTACAACATACCTCATTTACTGCAGTCTTACTCTATACGTTTTTGAACATTTGCTAGATTCAATAGGGACTAGTATAATATATGGAGGGTGAAAAAAGTGATTCCTCCTGAGTATAGCAGATTTACCTGTAGAATAAAGTATGCTTAGAGATACTTGATATTGAATTTCCAGCTCCAGCATAGGTAGGTATCCTTCCCAGGTGCTACACTGTGGCTTCTGAGTCCTGTTGTCTGAGCCACATATGTCCCAATATCAAACAGAGACTTCCTATTTCCTCTGTATAATATTTTGTAAGGCTATTTTCATTGGGCATGTTTTGTTCTTAGTTCACTCATGCATTGCATTTAAAGCCTATTATGATTACACCCCCTAAACAAGATTTTAAAGCACTTTATTGGGCTTCCGTCAGACTTCTTTCCGTTGCGCGGTCAGATGCTGTTACCCTAACAGGTAGATTTTTGGTATATAAAACAGATGCCTTCTTGGAAAACTATTGGGACATCATCACTAAGAGTCTGGACAAAAAACTATACCATCAGTTTAGAGTCGGGTCTTTACCCGTAAGGTCCTTCTCCAGGAAATGGTCTGGTTCAAATGAATCTTGTCCATGGTGTAGTGACCACAAGGAGAGTGTGGGACACTTCTTTTTTGCATGCCCTGCTTATCATGCCCCTAGACATAGATGGATTAGGCCTATTTGTCAAAGGCTGAAAATGAGAGGGAGCTCAGAGGCTTTGTGGACTTTGCAAACTAATACCTTGGAGACTGTGGTAATAGGTGTTGCAAAGTTCCTTGGGTGGGCTTGGGTTATCAGAGCCAGACATCTCCAGGTATCCTGATTGTCTTCTTTTTTGTAAGGGTTTTCATACATTAAGTCTATAAAATGTTGTGTAATGCTTTCTTAATGATGAACTGTATTGAATATAGGTGGGTTTTTAATTTTTTTTAATGTAATGTAATGTATGCATGTATTATTGCTCCTTTGTTGTACTGTCTTTTATGATATTAAATCGAAATAAAGATATATGAAACCTGATTACACCTATTGTTTCCTTTTGATGATCCCAAGAATGTAACTTGCCAGTAGACAGACTGTGGATGGAAACATGGTAGCCAGCTGAGGAAGTCAGTTTCTGGACTGACATTTTCTTCTGAACCCCCCAATCCATTGATCCCTTCAGGGGAGTCACCCAGATTTTGAGAAATATTCAACCTTAATTAATTCACTTTACATTCAGTAAGCATATAAAAACAGGTACTTGGCGCTGAGCTAAGGTGGTATAACCCATCATGATACAGCTTCAGTTGAGAACATTTTGAATTCTTGACTGGTGGCAAAAAGTGTTTTCTGGCCTATGATTTTGCAAAAAAAGTATAAAACAGTTACACGTAGAGTCTTTCAGCCACCTCTTTTAATCCATTGGTCCATTGTTGTGTCATTCACATTTTGCTTCCGCTCATTACAGCATTCAGCATGGGAGAATTGGTCAGCCTATGTAAGGCACAGGTTAACTCCGCTTTGAGAGACTATATACTTTGCTCTCTCACAATGAGCACATTCACACACAAGCTAGTTCCCTTCAGTGCCAGTGGTTTTGTTTTTACTTTATAGTTATTTTAGAGTGGCATTTGTGTTAGAGCCTGTTGTGATAATAGGATGCTTCAGATGCACATTCCATCTTTATTAGATACCATCTCTTGCTGATGCTGCTGTAAATTCCTTTTGGAGTGTTCTGCTTTTCTGACTGCTGGTATTTCACAGCATACCAGATTGTGTCCAATTGAAGATGTTCCGTATTCGTTTTCCACTTTTTACTTTTTTTTCTCTCCTTCGTTCTTGTTATTGTTATTTCTTCCTTAATTCCTTCTTTCTTTCCTTCCACCTTTCTTTATTTCCTTGCCATTCCCTTTCATTCTTTCTATATTTTTTCTTTTTCTTTCCCTTTCATGTTCTCTCTTTGCTCTTCTTTCTGTCTTTCTTCCTCTTTCTTTCTTTTTTGCAACTTTTTCTTTTTTCTTTTCATCTTTCTTTCTTTCCGTCTTTCTTTCTTTCATCATTGCCTTCTTTCATTCCTTCTTTCATTGTTTCTTTCTCTTTCTTTATTTTTTCTTTCTTTCTTTCTCTTTATTTTTCTCTTTCCTTTTCTTTCTTTCCTTCTCTCCTTCTTTCCTTCTATCTTTTGATGTGTTTCCTTCTTTTCTTTATTTTTTCTTTTCTTGTCCTTCCTTCTCTCATGCATTCCTTCTCTTTCTTGCCTTACTTTGTTCTTTCCTTTCCTCTTTCTATTTATCTTTCACTCATTCTTTCCTTCTCTATTTTCTTCTTTCTTGCCTATTCCTTGCCTTCATTCTTGCGTTATTTCTTTCTTCCATCCTCCTTTCTTACTTCTTCCTTCCTTCCTTCTGCCATTTTAAGGCCTGTGTTAGCCGAGACCTTTGCATTTTCAGTTTCAACCAGACTTCATCCTTTAGTCTGTGGTTGATGTCATTCACATGTTTGTTCCACCCACTCCAATATACATTAAGGGGCAATGTATCATCCTACTTCAGCCATTGGCAGACTTCACTATGAGTTACAGCATGCCCCCCTTTCACAAGCAACACATCCACACACAAAGTAGTTCCCTTCAGTACCAGGGAAAAGTATGGCAATATGTGATTTTTTAAGACAACAAAACATTTGTGGCCTGTAGCAAATTATTTTTTTAGATTAATAGAGGCCCGGGAAAGTTTTAAATAATAACGTTTTTTCCAACAATCGTGACAAAGCAAAACAATAATTACCAGAAAGCTGGCAGCAATGAACAATGCTTTACCAGTGCTTGTTAAAAACGGGATGGTGTAAATTCAGCCCTAAATTGCCCAGAGGAAGTAAGCTTCAAAACCATGTTAATTTCTTCACAAGGGTCTTTAGGAGTCTCCCACCAATTTTGAATTCGTTGACAATCTCAAATATAGCCTTTAGAGCTCTATTGAATGTATCTTTGCTAAAAGCCACAAGTTAGGAAGCAGCACTCAAGGTATATTTTGCAGTGTCTGTGATTGAAGTTTTAAACTACCATGTCGACCTGGCAAGTGCACCCACTTGCCAGGCCCCAAACCTTCCTTTTCCTACATTTAAGGCACCCCTAAGGTAGGTGCAAGGTATCCCGATGGGCAGGGTTCAATGTATGTGAAAGGTAGGGCATGAGTGTGATGGTGTGTTTTACATGTCCTGATAGTGAAATTTATTTTTGGAGTTTTATATAGCGTGAACATGACTCAAATTGGATATCAAGCGCTGTACAAGTAGACTTCAGTCATACAATATTGGGAAAGGAGAAAAACAAATGTCAATAGGAGAAGGAATAACCATGGAGTTACATATATACAGTGCATCATTGAGTTTAACAGTTCTAAGAGCAACTGGAAGTCCACCCAACGCTAGCCAGGCTGAAGAAAGTTCATCGCTCCTGGTGAAGGACTGTACGTATCAAGAGCTTTTTAGTTTCTTTTTTGAAGTAGGTGGACAATGAGTTTGTCCAGATTTCTGGAGGTAGAGTGTTTCAAATTCTAGGGACAAGCCAGGAGACAGAGCGGCTGTAAGTTTTCTATTTTCTTTAACTTCTTAAGTTTTATAAAAGGGAGTCTGTACTTCTCAAGAAGTGTCTGCCACCAGATAACTCGAGTTTATTTGCCAAGTATACAGGAGTGTTGGGATGGACAGCTTTGTACATCATGCATGCAATCTTTAATTGGATACTGGATTCAAATGAGAGCCAATTAAGATTGTTTTAGTCTGGAGTAATGTGGTCTATTTTCCTGGAACATGTAATGAGTTTGGCCGCTGAGTTCAATGTGGCCTTTAACGGGGTTAACTTAGATTTAGGTAGGCTAGCAAGAGTGGCACTCCCATATTCAAATTGGGAGATGACCAGAAATTGAACTGCTAATTGAAAATCCATAGTTGATTATTCAGTCTCCCCCAATATGCTTTGTTTCTCCTCACTTCTGAAACTGGCAAGGGCTAGTCTTTTTCTGCATTTCGCATTATTTCTTTTTCTTGCTTGAACTTCTGTGTATTGGGAGGCGACTTGGAGCATCAACTACCTACCACCGAATAAAGTGGCACGTGGCAATGAGTGTTGTTTGTTTTCAGTTACTATTTTGTTTTTATGAACAATTCAGATGTCGACCCAATATTTCCATTTTTAATTTAATTTCAGTATTAGGCACAGCGGTGTCTTCTCACACATAATAGTAGTAAACTGGCAAAACATTATTTTGAGCTTACTATGACTTCATTGGGTATGCTATTGCAGGTGATCCCTGACCACAATGAAGGGTCATTTACATTTTTGTAAAATCTTTGTTCACAAATCAAGACTCAGGTTAATATTAGTAAGCAAGAACAAACACCAACAGCCAACAACTAAAGCTAGCAACATTTAAAGGTAAACTCACTAACGTGAAGTGGGTGCTCTTGGTGGGTGGCGCAGTGTAAGTGAATGTTGAAAAAGTTAGTGAACAAGAAGTGTGCAGTGAAACATAAAGCATAAAATGTTGACTGATAGATGCACAAATTCAAACTCAGTGAAGCCCTGCATTCAGGGCCCCACAAGTTGTAATTTTGTAATAAAGTCAATAGAACAATATGTCGATATTTCAACCCCAATGATTCAACATAGGAACGGAGTCTTCATCAGGGCATACAGGTAGACACCTCTTAGTGTAAGAGATATGCGAAGAATATGGTTGTCCTGTGTCATTCAGTTTCACAGTACTGATCCATCTTCAAGTCATGGTGCATCAATGCGAACTGTGAGGGTATGGCAGCATCAGGAACAATCGCTGTCTGGGGAAGAATGGTCGTTAATAGTTTTAATTAAGTCAGATTTTTCCCAAGCCATGGTTTGTTCGGCTCTCAGTTGGTCCATATCCTTGCCCATTAACTCCTAATCCTTCCTCCCCACATTCTCCTTCGAAGGGTGTCTAAGGGTTTGCATATCCATAACACAAACCAATGGCATACAAGTATTTTCTTCAGCACAGCAGAGTTGCAGTAAATATCTTTCCCAGATCTCACCACAATGGCATTTATTCAAGGAGACAGGCCATCCAGTTGAGGGATAAGACTCCAAAATGTGGTACTATCCCTGGAGCTCGCCCAATAAAAGATGTTATGCATTCCTTCACTTTCAAAATCAGTTTTGCTTTCCAGCATTTTATTCTATATGATTCTTTAAATTTAATAACAACGTCCTTGCCATCCACCTATCTGAGTTTCTTGTTCCGTTTTTGTAATTTCAAGGTTTCTTTCTTTAGTTATCTTGCTTCCTCCTTGTCACATGACAATTCCTTTTGGCGATTAAGTTTACCATCCCTGGGTGAGATACTTAATTGCCTTTGAGTACGCCCTGGTTGATGATAACCTACCACAGAGTTGACAATGTTCTCTTATACATTAATGGAAAAATTGCCCTTAAATGAATTTATTATTATTATATATTTATTATTTATTATGCGATTTATTCCAATAAGTTGTTTACCGTACAGAGCTTGCACTGGTCATATCTTGCTTGCACAGGAAGATTCAATTTTCAAGTCGAGCATTCAAGACCTCTCCTATATACTTTAGTTTATACTTATTATATACTTATATGTGAATGTACTTTGTGGGCTCTGGAGATCAGTCCTAGGACTTGTCTGCTTCCGCTTAGGGACTTTTTTTCTGTTCATCTGCCTCTATTTAACTGTCTTGATAGAAAACGACCAGAAGAGGTCAGTAAAATACCAAAATTGCTTTCTGCTGAGGAACTTTCTTTTTTTAATTTTTCTGGCAACTGCCTCTATTTAACTTTCTGGATAGAAAAAGACCAGCAGAGGTCAGTAAAATACCAGAATCACTTTAGCATTCTCTAGATTCCAGTCCATAGAAATTGTCTTCCATGAGCACC
Source organism: Triturus cristatus (assembly GCF_964204655.1). Taxonomy (NCBI): domain Eukaryota; kingdom Metazoa; phylum Chordata; class Amphibia; order Caudata; family Salamandridae; genus Triturus; species Triturus cristatus. The sequence goes on from NC_140579.1 coordinate 330,914,693, forward strand.
GGTAGACAATAATATTTTTGTCAAATCTTGTATTTTTAGTGATATGACAGTATATTAAAAACAGAGCTTTGGACTATGCCATTTCCCGCTGAAAGGCAATATTTCTCTCCATGTATTCCCATACCTGGTGTGTCACGCAGTTTGGTGCTTTCTTTAACCTCCATGTTAAAGAACAGTAGATGTTTCAGCACCCAGGCTAATGTGCTGCATTGCTAAATACATATAAGGTCCTAAAGGCGAGATGGATTGCATTGCAAATGCTTGTTAGTCAATGCAGTTTAAAATTATCATCTACTTAGGCAAGAGCCTTATTCTGCTCCTTATATGTAAACTCCAGGTTAAAATTAAAAATCTGACTGATGATTACTCTCGGGCAGATGTACGCTTTAGAAGAGAATCGTCATTTCAAGGAGCCAAGTGGAAACAATTAGGTACTGTAACATCTTTGACAAGCTCCAAAAGTGGACATTAAGGGTGATTAACCCCTGGCCAAACAAGTTAGACCAAAGCATTTGTTGCTACTGCGCCTTCTGGAGGGAGTGCAGAGCACACCATTTCCGAGATATTGCAGTATCACTGGAGTTCAATTAGAGCTGGCTCTTGCAAGCATGACAGAGAGATGGCCTCATTTAAATCCCCCGTTAAAATTATTTCATGCTCTGGAAATGCCTGCTGTTAAATGTCAAGTTGCTCTAGCAGTGCTGCCTGTTTCATTCTCTTTCTTGCAGAATCCGGCGGAATGTACAACTTGAAATGAGAAGGCCTGCTTTTCCCCCTCTCCCTTTCCCTCCTTCAGTTACATTGTGGACATAATACCACATCCCTGTACTTTCTGTTACATCACTTTTTGCATTAACCACTTCCCCCTCAACCACAAATCACAATAATAATGCTGCATCAACCCTTTATTCAGATGACACTGGTACTCGTGGAAGGTCAAAGATAGTGCTTGACAAAACATTTGGTACAGTCGGCCTGTGATATGCTGTGTCATATTCTGCACTTCTATATACTTTAATGGACAAATCCCTCATATTTTCTGTTATTTAATTTGTTTGATCAAACACTACTGATCAATAGAAAAGCTCTATTAAATGTGACCAGTGTCCAAGCCCTGTGTTCAGGAAAACAAAACCAAAATATAACTACAGGTTTTAACAGACTTCATAACGCTGAAATACAGTTTCAAAAGCTGGTAATAATCTTTGCAAACATATTTGGGTTTATTGTCAAAGGTAAACATTCACATGAGTAAATCTATAGGTAAAGGTTTAGTCTTGCTCTTAATATTTTGAGCTATTCACCATTTCTGAATGTAAAGTTACTCAAAAGGGTAGACACACTTGACAGAAACCTCTAGGGGCAGAGCCGAGATCTCTGCATGGTAAAGTATAGGGAAACGTTAGATTTTCTTTTAATTTAAATAAAATAAAATTGCAATAGTGAAGAGCTTTCATAATGTGATACATTTTAACACTCATTACAATGGAATTTTATTTTAAGTCTCTACCTCCAATATCGTTTATAAGGGGTTGTTGCAGTAACTAACAGTGAGTGGCCATGGGTGGTGCTGGACTTACTCAGGTTCTGAGTTGGAGAGTTCTTACAACTGTTTGGGTCCCTTTTGGCTGTAGTAGTGATAGAAGGGCAGATTGTGAATTGTATGAGGCTTAATGTTTTGTGAGAGGGTGAATGACCCTCCGTATACCCGTTTGCAACCTTTCCTTCACTCCTTACTCATCCCTTAACCCCTCCTCTTTAATGGAAAGTATTTCCTATTTTCCAGCCACTCCCCTCTGTGCCTCCCACATTTACTACTAAAATATATACTTACATGAGCGGAGATCTTCACAGTGGGGACAGAAATCTCTACTCATAAAAGACAGGATAAGCAGAGGAGTAGACCTCCACACAAAAGTATGTGAAAAGCAGTCTGCAGTACATTAGTAGTATTATTGTAGAACTACTAAATGTACCACAGAGTGCAGTTTGTGAATAGATTCTGATAGACTTGCATCTTTGGTGTGGTATTTCCCAAACCTTTTGTCTTCACTCCTGATTTGCTGAATTCGTTTTTGTTAGCATGATTGCTGTGCAAACTTTCCCACTGTTAATTAGAGCTATAGTACTTGTGCTCTCTTTCTTTAAATATGGTAAAATTGGACCATACCTAATTGGCACATTTAATGTACTTATAAGTCCCAAGTAAATGATACTGCCAGTACCTAAGGCATGTAAATTAAATAAAACTACTGGGCCTTCAGCACACATTGCTTCACGCACTATAATAGCCTTTTAAGACATGTCTCAGGCCTGCCACTGCAGTCTGTAGTGCAGATTTAAACTGCCTGTTCGACCTGTCAAAAAACCTCTTTTGCCTAAACCTTCCTTTTTAGTACTTATAAGTCACCCCTAAGATAGGCCTAAAATTTAGGGCTCATAGGGCAGGGTGCCTTGTATTTATAAAGTAGGTCATATGTGCTTTAGTTTTGCTTGTCCTGTCAGTGAAAAACTCCTAAAGAAGTTTTTCACTGTTATAAGGACTGTTGCTCTTATTGTCAAACACTAGGTTATCCCATTACATTTAAAAGGTGATACCTTTAGATTGGGAACAGGTAGAAATCTACTGTTTACACTCAAATGAATTGTAATTTAAAATTCTCTTTAATGGTTAAGTCAAATTGTAAGTCACAATTCTGAAAATGCCACGTTTTGAAAAGTTCAAACATAAAGAGAACAAGGTGATGGATGGAATGCTTGAATTAATCTCATCCCCTGTCAATTGCTCGGGCCCCTTCCTAATCCATCTTTTTTCACACACCATGCTACCGCAGTTGGGACCCAGCCGTATGCAAATCCGCCTTGGCCTGCTCCTCCTGGGAACAGTTCAGCCCGAACTGCCAGGCCATTTGCCAGTGTCCAGGGTCATACAACTGTGAATGACTCTGCTGTTGGGGTTTGTGTATTGCTTCCAAATAGTAACACAAAGGGGGCTTAGGTGTAGACAGAATGGGCATTCCTGGTAGGATGCTGCATGGGGCTGTACCCAGCCCCTCTTACATTTCAAAGAGATGTATCTCTTGCTAACACTAAGAAATCAGACACCAGGTTTGCCCTGTCTTTTCTCACTACAGTTTGGAGCCTTGACAGAGGAAGGAGAAGCACTTTCCAGGAACAGATGCGGGGGGAAGAGAGGGATTTCCCCCCCATACACACAAAGGCTGCCACCAATTATAAACAGTGGACCTCAGAGCCACTCTTAAGAACCATCTTGGACCTCTGAAAGTTACAGAATAATGCTCTGGTGCCAGAGGACTGCCCTGCGGCTTAAAGGACTGCCTTGATGTCTGAGAATGAAGATTGAACTTGCCTGCCTTCATTCCAGGCTACCCAAAATGACTCCAAGAATAAGCTGACTGTCCTTTGTGAGCTCAGGGATACCACAAGCTTCAGAGGCCTCCCAGCAACTGCCCAGCTGACCTGTGGAACTGAATGTGCCTGGATCTGAAACTTAACCTGCCCAAGCCCTGCGGCTGGCGTCTGCTGGAGTGAGTCCTAATGCCCCAGAGGTTCCCTCCCAAGGTCCTGGATCCCTGGCTGACATTAGCCTCGTCGCTCAGTTGAAAGCTTCATAGAAACTGAAGCAGAGCGACACCAAGCTCCCCAAAGTCTGACTGCACAGCTGAGTGCTTCATTGGACCGAACGCAAAACAACGAATAGCCCCCCCACAGCCTTACCGCACTGCTGAGAGCTATAAGAACTGATGCCCAGCAACACAAAGCTGTGCCGCACAACTAAAGGACTCATATGTCTATGTCTATGTATTGGTTTTTGTAAGGCGCGCATATCACCCAAAGGTCTCATAGCGCCGACAGATGTTCAGATGGTAAGGTAGGAGGCAAGCAGAGTTAAAATAGCCATGTCTTTAAAAGTTTGCGGAATTTCTGATGGCTGGGTTCAAGTTTTATGTGCAAAGGTAGAGTATTCCAGCTTTCTGGGGCAATTTTGGAGAAGGATCTATCTCCATTTTTGACGGTTCGTACTTTGGGGACCGCTAGGAGGTGAAGACTGGACGATCTAAGTGTTCTAGCAGGGCGGTAGTTCATCAATTTATTTGCTAGGTAGGCAGGACCATTGCCGTTCAGGGATTTATGGACTAGGCAGCACATTTTAAACTTAATACGTTTTTTGATGGGGAGCCAGTGAAGCGTCTTCAGACAGGGGGCAGAGGAGGTGCGGGCGGGTAGATCGAGGGCCATTCTGGCTACTGTATTCTGAAGAACCTGTAATTTATTTAGGAGGTTCTCATTGATGGAGGCAAAAAGAGCATTGCCATAATCCAAGCGACTAATGATTAGTCCCTGGATTAATGGTAGGCGAGAGGACAGAGGAATCCACTTAAAGATTTTCTTTAGGTTGCGCAGGAGACCGAAGCTGGTATGAGAGATGTTATTAATGTGTTCTGTCAAGGTAAGCTTATTGTCTAGCATTATGCCCAGGTTGCGGGCTGCTGGTTTAGGAGGAGGACAGGCACCCAACGGTGCTGGCCACCATTCGTCGGACCAATGCTTGTGAGCATTGCCAAAGAGCATGATCTCCATCTTAGACGCATTCAGTAGAAGATAGTTCTCTGTCATCCAGTCCTTAACTGCTAGCATGCAATTTTGGAATCTCGATTTGGTGTCGGTTGCGTTTGGTCCCAGGGTAATAAGGATTTGAGTGTCGTCAGCGTAAGACACGGTCTCAAATCCGTAGGCTTTAATTAATCTTGCAATGGGAGAGACATAAAGATTAAAAAGCGTGGGGCTCAAAATAGAGCCCTGGGGCACACCTTTGTCTGCTTCCTGATTGGCAGATGAAAATTTGCCAATCTGAACCTTTGAGGTACGTCCGGTTAAGTAGCTTTTGATCCATGCCAGGGCTGAGCCCTCGACACCAACCTCAGTCAGCCGTTCTATCAGAATGCTGTGTGAGATGGTGTCGAAGGCTGCGGATAGGTCTAGTAATATTAAAATGGCTGATTGTTTGGCATCCAGTGCCAACCTGATGTTACCGACTGTTTCAAGTAGGGCTGTTTCGGTGCTATGGAATGCCCTAAAGCCAGACTGGGAAGGATCTAGAATTTTGTTGGACTCAAGGTGTTTAATGAGCTGAGTATTAATTAGGGATTCCATGACCTTGCCAAACAGCGGAAGCAGCGAAATGGGCCTGTAATTCATAGGAAGGGACGGATCGGTAGAGGGCTTCTTCAGGATAGGTCTGACGATGGCTTCTTTCCAGTGTGAGGGGACCGTTGAGTGAGCAAGTGAAAGATTAAAAATTTTAGTTAAGTGAAGTACCAAGATGGGCGCAATTTTAGATAGGAGGAGAGAAGAGGCTGGATCAGCAGGGGAGCCTGACTTAATTCTGTTCAGGGTGTTAGCGACTTCTTCATCCGTAAATAAGTGGAATTGGCTAAGGGTTGTGATGGGAACCGGCAAGGATATATTGACGGGTGAGTCAGGTGAGGAAGTAGAAACATTGGGGTTAGTGAATGATTTGTAAATATCGTTTATTTTATTGTAGAAAAAAGACGAAAGGGTGTTAGCCCATTCCCGGGACTCATTTGTGACAGGTTGACAGGTTAAGGGGTTGGAGAACTCTTTGACTATTTTATGGAGTTCTTTGTGCGAATTAGCGGCCTGGTCTATCCTATTCCCCAGATAGGCTTTTTTGGCTAGCGCTATACCGCTCATATATTGGTGGTGAAATTTTTTATAATGAGACCTGTCACTGGGGTCTTTGGTGCGGCGCCACTTGCGTTCGTGGGCTCTAACAGCCACGTTCATGGTCTTCAGTTCAGCAGTAAACCACGGGGACATTTTATTAGGACATCTCTTAAGTTTATTGGGGGCGATTATGTCGAGAGTAGCAGTGATGGCTTGTTCTAACTCGATGGCTGCCATCTGAAGCAACTCAGAGCAACTACAGTCCATGCAACGAAACGCCACTCAAACTTTGCAATAAGGACATAAGGTACAACTCCCAGTGGTCCGAACTCTGTTCTGTGATTGGCCTGCACTCTATCGTGGTTGGCCTGAACTTGTGACATTGTCCCATCCCAGCATGATCAGAATCCTCAGTTGGCACATCCTGCTTCTTGGCATTATTTTTACTTAAACATTTATATGTCAACATCTCCGATTCTACTGATTTGATTTTTGTCGTTAAGGTATCATTTTATTTATTAAAAAATGTAATCTATGTTTCAAAAATGGTTTCAGATTTTTCTTGTGTTGCGTTTTTACTTCATTTATGTTTGTGTACTGCATACATAATTTACACATTGTCTCTACGTTAAGCCTGACTGCTTTGTGCCAAGCTACCAGAGTTAAACAAAGGTTAATTTAATGCGGTTCACTTTGACAATGATTGTGGTTGCTTCCACATCCCACAACCAATAACCCAATTTCTTACAGATCCCAAAGATTTTATCACAAGACAATGAAGCATTACAATATGCATACCTCATTAATATCACTGTCCTCATATATAAAATTCTGTGCAGGAGCCATCACCATCAGTTATTGCTGCTCCTGGAAAGAGGTATATTCTTTTACTGTTCATTACCTCTGTGACACTACCCTTCTTTTTTTATTACCATTACCTATTTAAGCTATTTCTTGTTTTATACATTCTCCCTTTGATATCCACTTTTGTTGTGTCACTTCTTTACTGGGACATTTTTCCCTTTTCATTGCTCTCCAGGATGTGCGTTCAATAGTGCGGTTACCTGCCCAACTCCTGTGCCATTTCCTTTCCTATATACCTTCCTGTTATGATCAACTCTAATCCTGTTGCCTGCTGGACATTGAAGATTTTAAATCATGGTCACCCTTCACACCCCCACAAGGGAATATATGATGTTACAATGAATGCAATTACAACGCATGCTTTTACAACGCAGTCTTTACATTACAACTACCATTATATTGCATGAATTTACAACGCATGCCATTAATACACATTTTTAAAAACTACCATTACAACACATTCCATTACAACGCATACCATTACAACGCGTATCATTACAACGCATAACACTTTTAGAGGAACAGTAGGGTAAGTCTTGGATAGTGTAGGAGCAAAAGTTACTATTCCCTCTCTAAGGAGTGCAAATTTAGGGCACGTGTTGGATAGTTTAGGGGTAAAAATTACTAAGTGTTGGATAGTGTGGGGTAAAAATCAGTATTCCCACTCCAGTGAGAGCAACAGTAGGGAAAGTGTTGGATAGTGAAGGGGTAAAAATTACTATTCTCATATACCTCAAAACCCATACCCACCATAATAATAAAAAAATCTTCATTACTTACCTTTTAATGCGTTGTAATGGCAGGTGTTGTAATGGCATGCATTGAAGTGAAATGCGTTGTAATGGCATGCATTGCAATGGCATGCAATGTAAAGGCAGTTGCGTTGTAAAGGTAGGTCATTGTTATGATTTTGTTGTGATGGATGTTTCCCCCACAAGGCCTTGCATATAAAGCTAAGGTTAAAACAAAGAGATAGTGTATTATTTACTTCCCTTTAAATACAAAAAAGCCAACTCTGCACACCTTGAAACACCCTCAGTCCTACAGATTATCTGGTCATGTTGGGCTCAGAAGATGTACATTTGATGACTCCTTTCCCTTTCAGACATCTCATCTCACAACACCATCAGCTGATGACTCAGGTGTGCCCTATTGTTTTTGGGGGATACATATGCCTCCATCGCAGCTAAAAAGCACTACTCTGCCCTCCTGAGTTTAAATCCCAAGATAGCTGATTTTTCTAGTTTCAGTAAGAAAAAAGTCCTATATTTAATTAAAGAACTTAAGTGTCTACAATATGTCCCTCTCCTGACCAGGGGGTTTAGACTTCTGTTCAATATTTTATACCTCTACACTGCTATTTGGTTTACTACCTGTTATGACTACACAAATAATGTTTTGGTTTCTGTGGAACTGTTAGGCTTAATGTTGTCGATCAATCAATCAATCAGGATTTGTATAGCATGGCTGCTTCACCCATGAAGATCTTGAGGTACTGTGGGGTCATGCTGCATTCTCACGCTGTCTGTTCCTATTGGTTGAACATCCAGGTCTTGAGGTACTTCCTGAACTGTTCGAGAGATGTTGAGGCTCTGAGGTGCAGGGGGAGGGTGTTCCTGGTCTTAGCCTCCACCTCCGCAGATGCTAATTTAAACCCATTGCCCATCTGTTCTAAATGTTTGGATAATTCTTTGTGAACCATCGGCTTAACAAATTGCCTATCTGTGTCATGATTGGTTGCCACATTATATCATAGTGAGACTAACTAACCAATTCTCAAAAGGTTTCCAGAATTGTGCCTACTTGATGTTAGAGCATTGTACATATAAAACACAGAAGTATTTTGCAGAATTCAACCAATCTATTTGTGAAGGTACCCCATATAAACCCTTTTATGACATACTTCCTCTCATGCCAAGGATATCAGGTAGAATAGTGACTTGGTATGGATAGTCAATAAATATATCATATACACTTGCTTTTAAGGTAATCCAAAAATAACAAGGACCAGGCTGGTCTCTATTTTCTGCATGAAATTCTTGGTAAGGTCTTACCCAGATCCTGCCAATAGATTTTCAGTTTTGGGCAATTTACCAGCAAATGACCATCATCTGCTACAACATACCTCATTTACTGCAGTCTTACTCTATACGTTTTTGAACATTTGCTAGATTCAATAGGGACTAGTATAATATATGGAGGGTGAAAAAAGTGATTCCTCCTGAGTATAGCAGATTTACCTGTAGAATAAAGTATGCTTAGAGATACTTGATATTGAATTTCCAGCTCCAGCATAGGTAGGTATCCTTCCCAGGTGCTACACTGTGGCTTCTGAGTCCTGTTGTCTGAGCCACATATGTCCCAATATCAAACAGAGACTTCCTATTTCCTCTGTATAATATTTTGTAAGGCTATTTTCATTGGGCATGTTTTGTTCTTAGTTCACTCATGCATTGCATTTAAAGCCTATTATGATTACACCCCCTAAACAAGATTTTAAAGCACTTTATTGGGCTTCCGTCAGACTTCTTTCCGTTGCGCGGTCAGATGCTGTTACCCTAACAGGTAGATTTTTGGTATATAAAACAGATGCCTTCTTGGAAAACTATTGGGACATCATCACTAAGAGTCTGGACAAAAAACTATACCATCAGTTTAGAGTCGGGTCTTTACCCGTAAGGTCCTTCTCCAGGAAATGGTCTAGTTCAAATGAATCTTGTCCATGGTGTAGTGACCACAAGGAGAGTGTGGGACACTTCTTTTTTGCATGCCCTGCTTATCATGCCCCTAGACATAGATGGATTAGGCCTATTTGTCAAAGGCTGAAAATGAGAGGGAGCTCAGAGGCTTTGTGGACTTTGCAAACTAATACCTTGGAGACTGTGGTAATAGGTGTTGCAAAGTTCCTTGGGTGGGCTTGGGTTATCAGAGCCAGACATCTCCAGGTATCCTGATTGTCTTCTTTTTTGTAAGGGTTTTCATACATTAAGTCTATAAAATGTTGTGTAATGCTTTCTTAATGATGAACTGTATTGAATATAGGTGGGTTTTTAATTTTTTTTAATGTAATGTAATGTATGCATGTATTATTGCTCCTTTGTTGTACTGTCTTTTATGATATTAAATCGAAATAAAGATATATGAAACCTGATTACACCTATTGTTTCCTTTTGATGATCCCAAGAATGTAACTTGCCAGTAGACAGACTGTGGATGGAAACATGGTAGCCAGCTGAGGAAGTCAGTTTCTGGACTGACATTTTCTTCTGAACCCCCCAATCCATTGATCCCTTCAGGGGAGTCACCCAGATTTTGAGAAATATTCAACCTTAATTAATTCACTTTACATTCAGTAAGCATATAAAAACAGGTACTTGGCGCTGAGCTAAGGTGGTATAACCCATCATGATACAGCTTCAGTTGAGAACATTTTGAATTCTTGACTGGTGGCAAAAAGTGTTTTCTGGCCTATGATTTTGCAAAAAAAGTATAAAACAGTTACACGTAGAGTCTTTCAGCCACCTCTCTTAATCCATTGGTCCATTGTTGTGTCATTCACATTTTGCTTCCGCTCATTACAGCATTCAGCATGGGAGAATTGGTCAGCCTATGTAAGGCACAGGTTAACTCCGCTTTGAGAGACTATATACTTTGCTCTCTCACAATGAGCACATTCACACACAAGCTAGTTCCCTTCAGTGCCAGTGGTTTTGTTTTTACTTTATAGTTATTTTAGAGTGGCATTTGTGTTAGAGCCTGTTGTGATAATAGGATGCTTCAGATGCACATTCCATCTTTATTAGATACCATCTCTTGCTGATGCTGCTGTAAATTCCTTTTGGAGTGTTCTGCTTTTCTGACTGCTGGTATTTCACAGCATACCAGATTGTGTCCAATTGAAGATGTTCCGTATTCGTTTTCCACTTTTTACTTTTTTTTCTCTCCTTCGTTCTTGTTATTGTTATTTCTTCCTTAATTCCTTCTTTCTTTCCTTCCACCTTTCTTTATTTCCTTGCCATTCCCTTTCATTCTTTCTATATTTTTTCTTTTTCTTTCCCTTTCATGTTCTCTCTTTGCTCTTCTTTCTGTCTTTCTTCCTCTTTCTTTCTTTTTTGCAACTTTTTCTTTTTTCTTTTCATCTTTCTTTCTTTCCGTCTTTCTTTCTTTCATCATTGCCTTCTTTCATTCCTTCTTTCATTGTTTCTTTCTCTTTCTTTATTTTTTCTTTCTTTCTTTCTCTTTATTTTTCTCTTTCCTTTTCTTTCTTTCCTTCTCTCCTTCTTTCCTTCTATCTTTTGATGTGTTTCCTTCTTTTCTTTATTTTTTCTTTTCTTGTCCTTCCTTCTCTCATGCATTCCTTCTCTTTCTTGCCTTACTTTGTTCTTTCCTTTCCTCTTTCTATTTATCTTTCACTCATTCTTTCCTTCTCTATTTTCTTCTTTCTTGCCTATTCCTTGCCTTCATTCTTGCGTTATTTCTTTCTTCCATCCTCCTTTCTTACTTCTTCCTTCCTTCCTTCTGCCATTTTAAGGCCTGTGTTAGCCGAGACCTTTGCATTTTCAGTTTCAACCAGACTTCATCCTTTAGTCTGTGGTTGATGTCATTCACATGTTTGTTCCACCCACTCCAATATACATTAAGGGGCAATGTATCATCCTACTTCAGCCATTGGCAGACTTCACTATGAGTTACAGCATGCCCCCCTTTCACAAGCAACACATCCACACACAAAGTAGTTCCCTTCAGTACCAGGGAAAAGTATGGCAATATGTGATTTTTTAAGACAACAAAACATTTGTGGCCTGTAGCAAATTATTTTTTTAGATTAATAGAGGCCCGGGAAAGTTTTAAATAATAACGTTTTTTCCAACAATCGTGACAAAGCAAAACAATAATTACCAGAAAGCTGGCAGCAATGAACAATGCTTTACCAGTGCTTGTTAAAAACGGGATGGTGTAAATTCAGCCCTAAATTGCCCAGAGGAAGTAAGCTTCAAAACCATGTTAATTTCTTCACGAGGGTCTTTAGGAGTCTCCCACCAATTTTGAATTCGTTGACAATCTCAAATATAGCCTTTAGAGCTCTATTGAATGTATCTTTGCTAAAAGCCACAAGTTAGGAAGCAGCACTCAAGGTATATTTTTTGTCACAGTTACCATGAAAGTGAACACGTTCCTGTGGTGTCAAAAATTCACCTGCATCAAAATAGTTTTTGAAAAATGATGGTAAAATAGTGAATGTAGTAATTGTTTTAAAAATGTCTAAGTGGCTGATTCCGAGTTTGGCAGTGCTGCACCGGCTTAGTGCAGGCCCTGCACCACCAAAACCGTGCATGGCTCACCCACCAGATTACGAGTACAACTCATGTCTATTGGGCTTTTCTTTTGTAATCCCCACAGTGGTGCCCTGAAAACAGGCACGGGAATAGGAACGCAAAAGAAGTTCTAGCATGTCATGGACTGTGAAGTCCATGCCATGCTGGAATTTGGGGTGCATTCAAATAGGGGGGCACATGTTATTTTCCCCTCAAATTTATCCCCATGCCGGCTGGGGCATGAGGGCCCTGTTGGGCTCTCTTTGTTACCCCACCGCCAGTCTTGTCATGGCAGGCTGACCACCATAAAAAGGCTGGCGCTGGGAAAAATAATAATATTCTCGGCGGCCCGTGACGTTCCCGCCTTGCTTATTGGATAGCCCTGTCAGCTGCACCAAAGCCAGGGAACTGCCGTTCCCTGGCACAGCGGTGGTTGCCCTGAATGGTGGCATTGAAATAGGGTGGCCGCAGGACCGCCCCAAAAACTCATGTGTGAATACAGGCATTTAAGAAAACTCAGTTTCACTTGGCCTATCCTTTTCGATAGCACATTTTACTTCATTTCTTTGCTCCACTGTATATCATGGCCGAGAATCTCCCTGAAATGGACAAATAAAAAAGTACATACCTGTCACACTTTCAGGCTGTATAAAAGCAAAGCAACAGATTTTACAGCCTCATATATGTGCTATTAACTACGTCAAGGAGTCTCACACTTTCAGGCAGCAGAAAGATTACACCAAATATGCAGCTGAGAGTCTCATACAGTAATAGGGATCATCAATCATACAACAGGTATGTATATTTGCAAGTGCAATAATTATGTCACAAAATATCGGCTCTTCAGTTGATAATGAGAAACGTATTTTGAAATCGAATTATCATTTCATTTCGCACAGATATACTGTTCGCGTCTATAAGGCTGGTTCTTTTCATGAGAGAAACACTATTTGGTTTAGAAAAACAGCTTTTCAGGTTTAGCAATTGCATGTCTCGTGCTGAGTCATTAGTTCGTCATTTTTCAAAGTTTTCAAATGTTTCGCCAAGCATGCCCACTATGTATCATGCTTGGAAACCTACAGTATGCTCCAAATTGCCACTATTACGTCAGGGCCAGCACAATACCATAGCTTGGCACCATCAGCATCAGACAATTAATTAATTTAAGGTTTTTGTAGAGCGCGTAGTAACCCTTGAGCATCCCAGCGCTTGAACCTGACTTCGGGGGGGGGAACAGCAGCAGGAGGGAAGAGGAATCAGGGAAAGAGAAGAGTTTTCAGTGCCTTCCTGAACTGAAGGAGATTTGGTTCGGTTCTTAGACTCCGAGGGAGGCTGTTCTAATGTTTGGCAGTGTGGACCGAGAAGCGGCGTCCTCCAGACCGAGCTTTTTTTACTCTGGGAACCGTGATGAAATTCTCTCCGTTTGATCGAAGAGCTCTTGTCGCTTTGTAGGGGATGATAAAATTATTGAGGATGGGTGGGCCTTTGTTATGGAGAGGTTTGTGGGCCAGACAGAGGGCTTTGAAAGCAACCCTCTCTCTGACTGGGAGCCAGTGAAGGAGCTTCAAAGCTGGCTTTGCCGAAGATCTGGCTGGTGTGTGAGTGAGTAGTCGGGCAGCGGCGTTTTGGATTCTCTGCAGGGTATTAAAAGTAGCTTCCGGGGCACCCAGGTAGATTGCATTGCAGTAATCTAACCTTGCCAGGATGAGGCCCTGGATCAATAGTTTCCGGGAAGTGGCGGGAAGCAAAGGGAAGACCTTCCTACATGCCCTGAGGAGACCAAAGCATATTCCTGCTGTCTTTTTGGCCTGAGTTCTGAAGCTCAGATCCTTTTCGAGCCATACGCCCAGGCTCTTGACCTCCTCCTTGGGGGCAGGGGGGTCACCTAAACAGTCGGGCCAGATGTTAGGCGGCAGGGAGGGCTCTTTATGTCCGAGCAGCAGGATATCGGTCTTGGACCCATTCAGTTTCAGCGCTGAGGTGTTCATCCAGCTGTGGATTTCGGTGAGACAGCTGTGGAGATCGGAAGGATCTTGGTGTGGGTGTGAAAGGGTTACCACCAGCTGGGTATCGTCGGCGTAATTGATGATCGTCACGCTGAACGGGGTGACCAATTCCTCCAACGGAGACATGTAAACGTTGAATAACGTAGGGCTAAGAGATGAGCCCTGCGGTACTCCACAGCGGAGGGGGATCGCGGGAGAGTGGCTGTCATTCTCCCAGACTTGGAAAGAGCGACCATCTAGAAAAGACATGAGCCACTTCAAGGCTGTGCCCCTTACTCCAGTGTCTCTCAGCCGCTGGATTAAAATCTGGTGATTTACAATGTCAGAGGCCGCACTGAGGTCCAGGAGGATCACTGCCACTGATCCTCCTGTGTCCAGAATGCTTCTGGCCTTCTCCACTGCCGCCAGGAGGGCGGTGTCAGTGCCCTGGCCGGGGCGGAAACCAGTCTGGGAGTTCCTGAGTATGTTGTTACTTTCAAGAAATAGTGATCGTTTTTTATTCACTAGCTTCTCCGTGATTTTACTGTTTCCGGGGAGGAGGGAGATTGGCCTGTAGTTGGCTAGGTCCTGGGGGTCCAGTGAAGGTTTTATCAAAAGACCTTTGACCACTGCCGCTTTCCAGCTGAGAGGGACTACTCCCTGAGTGAGGGAGACATTGATGAGGGACGTGAGAGGAGGGATAATGGTGCTGGACACTTTTTTCAGGAAACGAAGCGGAGCAGGGTTGCTGGGGGAGCCACTTTTAATTGTGGCCAGCGTCGCGGCGACCTCTTCCGTGGATACTGGGCCGAAGGTGTCGAGAAGGGGTGAGGGGGCATCGGTGGAATGACTGTGGCAGTGGGGAGAGTTAGAAGGGTCCCTGTCCGTATGGCCGGCGGGGGGTAGGGATGCGAGAATTTTTTGAATTTTCTCGTCGAAAAAAGTGGCCAGTTGAATACATTTACTTTCCGCGGCTTTGGGGTCCCGGGGTTTTGCAGGGGGATCTGGAGCCTGAAGAAGTTCTTTAAGAATAGCGAAAGTTTCTTGGGCAGAGCAGGGCGAGTTTTTAATTCTATCTTCGTAGAATGCGCTCTTGGTTTTTTGGAGCTCCCGTTTGTAAGTTTTTATGGAAGCACGGAACGTACCTTTCTTGTCTGCTGTCTTGTCTTTCCTCCATATGCGTTCATTTCTCTTGCATTCCTTCCGTAAGAGATTCAATTCGGGGGTGTACCAGGGAGAGGGGTTAACTCTCTTGGTACGTTTAAGGGTGCTGGATCTCGGTAGGAGGCAATCCAGTGATTGGGTGAGCCATGTATTGAATTCAGTGTCGGCTGTAATGGTGTTTTGGGAGGGAGGGGGGATATCTTCCCTAAGTTTGGCTGCCCATTCTTCTGGGACCAGTTTGTGCCAGCGTCTGATAAGAGTTCTGATTTTGGGCGGTTGGGGTGGAGGACTATTGATGTGCCATTCGAAGGGGACCAGGAAATGGTCGGTCCAGGGAAGAGGGAAGTGGGCGCGGATATTAAGGTCTTGAATGTTTGTGAAGATGGGGTCAAGTAGCTGTCCTTTGTCGTGAGTGGCCTGTGGGTTCTTTAAGCAGAGACCAGAGGAGGAGATGTCCAGTAAAAATTTGGCTGCCTGAGTGTCGACTGGGTCCAGAAAGTGAAGATTGAGATCCTCTAACAAGAGGTAGTTAGAGGTAGTTGTAGACTCGAGAGTGACATGGTCGATGAGCTTGCTGGGGAATTCGGCGAGTGAGCTGGGGGGGGCGATATACAAGCAGTCCCGACAGGGATGTTACTGGTGAAATTTGGATGGTGAAGTGGCAGCTTTCGCAGTCTTTGATGTTGCCATCTAAGATTCTGCAGGTGAGGGAATCCTTGAATATTATGGCTAGGCCACCTCCTCTACCACGCGGTCTATTCAGAGAACAGATTTGATAGCCCGGAGGGAGCGCGTTGACAATGTCAGGGCCGTTGTTGGGGGTGAGCCATGTCTCAGTGAGAAACAGAATGTCCATGGCGTGGTTTGAGATCAGGAGGTTTATTTCGTGGGCGTGTTTAACAAGCGACCTGCAGTTGAGTAGGCCTAGCTGGAGGCCACCGCGTTCAATATCTGTGCCGGGAGGATTACAGAGACTGCAGCCGGTAAATGGATTATCGCCCATGAGGGTGTAATTGCAGGAGGGATGTTTTAGTGTATTCAGGGCCAAGAGCCTATCTCGGGTATAGACAGGGCATTTCTTGGGAGAAATGGGCATAGTGGCTGGGCCTGGGACCGTCCGGGCCCGGACGGGCCCAGACGGGCTTGCCTTTGGCGCGCCTTTGGCGCGCTGACGGCACGCCCGCTGCGCCCGTCCGCTGCGCGTCCGAGTGCTGCACATGATTTTATGCCGGGAGAGGGCGTGGGGGGCGTTGCCTGATGAAGTGGGCGTGGCCTGTGAGCAGGCTCGCTCGCTGATGGCGGTGATGGCGATTTCCTACCCCGTGGCAGCGTTCAGATCGGCTGCACGGGTGTTAGGGATTCTGGATAAGTGCCCCAACCAGACTAGCAGGTGAGGGAGAGGTGCGCAATTATTAAAATCAATTTAACACACAAGTTTTAAAAACAGTTCAATTTCGAGCAGAGCTCCAGGCTGTGCCTCAGGAGTACAGGATCTGGAGAAGGCTGAGCGTCAGCGCTTTAAGTAGTCAAGGGGGGTGTGGCCCAGGGAAGTGGGCGTGGCCTGATGAAGTGGGCGTGGCCTGTGAGCAGGCTCGCTCGCTGATGGCGGTGATGCTCTATACAGAATTGTGGGATATACCGGATCTTTTTATTTTGGACCTTTGGTGTTTAATTCTTTGCTGTGGCTTGGGACTCCCGGAGCCTCACTCTGTGTAAATGGATTTGATGACAGTGATGACAGTGATCTCCAGGGGCCGCTGAGTATAAGTGGGGCTGGTGGGGGAGCTGATTAGGTTGTGCATAGCATGCCCACAGACACATGTCAACATTTGAAAGCTGAACGAGCAAGGTACTTCCTGTTCAGATTCGGCCTGGCACTTCCGCACACGTAGCACTGTGCTGATTGTGCCCAGGCTACATTATTATGATTAAACTGTAGAACACAAAAGCACTGTTGGGAGTAAATTGTAAAATGTGCAATGTTTCAGTGGTGCACGTTATGTATAACTTGGGGTTTAACTGCAACTTTAGAATGAAACATGTAAATAAGTCGTTGGCTTCTGCATGAGTATTCAGGCCCTTAACTGAAGGATGATTTCGTTTTATTAGGGCTGAATGCCTGAATATAGTTTTTGAAAGCGCATTTTTTTTATGAGCCAGCCCTTAATGGAATTTGTTCTTTCAGGTAAATGGCCGAATTCCTGAATTACTCTGCTGCACCAGTTTGCAGTTCAGAAGCCTCGGTAAACATCGTGCACACTCCAGGAGTATAACGAACTTTCTACTAGAGATAAAGGGTGGGACAGGAATATCAATAGCCAACCATCCTTATTGATTGTTAACCAAGGGGGTTGTTGCTCCGGAGAATTGACAATGGGCACAGACTTCTGTCCCTGTGTAGCAGCATCAGTAAACCACTTTGAAGATTTTTGGAGTGATACGCGAGGGATAGATGAATGGAGATGTTCTAAGTCTGCGTCAAGACTGCCAGAGCCGTGTGAGCACTGCCAGCCTGATTATGACTTTTTTAGTCCCTGGCGGGAGGTTATTTGGCACTCCCACTGTGGTGCCTATAAAACAAGGCAGAGCAAAAGAAGTGCCAAAGGTAGTTCCTGCACAGCATGGACTGGTGGAGTCCATGCTGTGTAGGAACTGGGGGTGCATGCATCGAGGGGAGCACCAATATGCATGGGGCAATGGGTTCCTGACCACCACCAGTATCAGGCAGTAAGAACCTCCATGAGACCACTGGCGTCCAGGAAACTCGTAATATGCATGGCGGTGCTGCTGGAGCGGGTTATGCAAAAATTTGTATACCCACCCCATTTTGCATGATATTTTATTATTAGATTAATTAATTAATTATAATCGAACTAACGGATTGGAGTGATGTGGAAAAATATTTACCAACCGTACTAATATATGAGTTACACGTGGGATCTGCATCCGCATGGCTTAATTAATTATGTGAACTAAATTTCGTACGCATATTAATGAAAAACAATTATAATATTGCATGATATATGTTGCTTTTGTGATGTAATTGTGATTCGTGCTTTATTTAGTAAGTATAAATCGCATTAAGTGTTGCTTTTGGCTAGATAAATACACAAACATATGGGTATTAGCGAGGGAATAACATTTGCATAGTCATTTTTATGTATTAATTACGTTTTTGTGTTTCTTTGTTTAAGTTGGCCATTTTGGCCTATCGAACGATGGCTACCTTTGGTGCCTAACCCGACTGCCAACGATGAACAAGGCTTGGGTGAAATGCACTTGCGCTAAGATGAGCAACAATGGCCTCGTCCTGACCCCAAGCAAGCTGTACTTATCAAGATCGCACTGGGAATAGTGCCAACACTACAGACAAAAGACTTTCTTAAAAAACCGTAACCAGCAAGTATGCTGACACCATGGACTAAACCTTATGAGAACTTTGTAGGACGACCCCTGATCAGCCAATCAGAACAGTTTAAAATTCATTTTTGTTACATTTTGTTATTGAAATTATTATAAAAACCCATAGAATAGAGAGGTTGGGAGTCGCTCCTTCGATTTCCTGATGATATGCTGACAGAGAGGACGGTGACACTGCAGGACAGCTGTTAGCCTGAATCTTTGACGGACTGAATTAATGCCCAAACTCCTGATGAACTGAACCTACTAAAATTGATGGGCATAGATTTGCGAAACTGCCAGATTTGACATAGAGGACGACTTTACCAGAATAGGTAAATATGAATGGCAACTTGATCAAATGAATGATTTGATTTGTAATATTAATATAAATTTGGATTTGAACATCTACAGAAATGAGTTGGGTTGTTTATTCAATGAAATGTGGTAATGAAAGGGTTAATTAGAGTATTAGAAATTCACTTAAACCTACAACTAACAGATCTGTCACGTTTATGAGGGGAATATCAAAGGTGAAATCCAGGGCCTAATGAGTATTAGAAGGTTGTGTAGATTTGTTGCTCATTAGGGTAAAAGTGGTATTTTTCCCCCCTCATTTCCAGCGCTTGGAAGGATAATCGCCTCTCGCACGGACTGATGGTGAGTGAATGTTGGTGTTATGGGCCCCACCAGCGAATGTATGGATAGTGTGTGTATGTGAGATCGTTTGGTCCGTGACGGTCGGGAGGGATTCTGCACTCTGCGCTGGAGCAGTTTTTCTGGTAGTAGTATGATGGTTTGTTGTTGTTTGGTTTAGTGATTATTGCTTGTACATTGCTTATTGATTTTGGTTATTGATTGGTATTGATTTATGTACTAACACTCTATGTTGAGTTACGTTGAGTTAAATGTTGTATGCACGGCTTCTGGGATGTAGGAAGTCGGAAGTTTGTAACGGTTCCGTAGAAGGGCAGAGGTAAGCGCTGCTCTCGGGAAAGACGGAATTGTTGTTGCCCTGTAGGTACACAGGGAAAACGTGTAACGATTGAAGTTGCATGACGCATTGTCTGGGTTCGATTCGGTAACATCGTCCTGTGTTGCCATTAGAGACATTTATAGTGTGAGAGAAGTGTGTATGATAGCGAAGGTTACCTGTGAAGTTCTGGTCTTAGGTACCAGGGATCCAACTTGCATTCCAATAACGCTTATCACTGGAAAGGTAATAGGTACTCTCTGAGCTTGTTAGAAGGACAAAGGAGAGGTAAGCACTGCTTTGTTAACGTATGTCATAATTCTGTAGAAGAACAGACTGTTCGCTGTTCTCGGGAAAGACAGGATTCTGTGTGAATGTACTACATTTTTCTTGTGTGAACGAGTGTGAATGCAAAGGCATTTGGGTTGATTGCGAAACTCTAGGTTTATTTCTCAGGAGCATTGGGTCTCCAACAATGTGTCTTAAATACTAGAGAAACAATTAGCTAATGCCTGTTAGAAGGGTGAAGTAGAGGGATGTGCTACTTTATCAACGGAAGTAATGATTCCGTAGTAGGGCAGAGGTAAGCGCTGCTCTCGGGAAAGACGGAATTCTCGTGAGAAAGGTCTTTTTACTGTTCTTTGGTTAGCGAAGCAGACAATGGAGAAGTTTCTATGTTGTTACTAACAGAAGTGTAGAAATTGAAACAAAAACTTACTGAGCGGGTTTGTAAAGGAGGGGTAGACAGAAGCAGGAGCAGGAGCCGGAGCTGCCGCAGCGGTTGCTGGCGTCAGAACGACCGCGCTGGGATTGAACAGTCGGTCACAACTGTGAAACGCCCCAGATTGGTGCGTTAGTGTACGCCGCGCTAGGATTGGAGGAAACAGGGTGACATAGACGCTCCTTATTGGTGCGTTAGTGTGAGTCGCGCTAGGATTTGAGGACTGTGACAGTGACGTGGACGCTCCTTATTGGTGCGTTGGTGTGAGTCGTGCTAGGATTTGAGGACTGTGACAGTGACGTGGACGCTCTGAATTGGTGCGTTAGTGTGAAGTCGCGCTGTGATTGGATAGATTAGCGGTACAGTTGTAAAGAGGGACTAGCGTTGCGCGAAAGACAAGAAAATGTATTACGACCCACCAGAAAAGGAGAAGAAAACTTGGTTAGGGAGAATCAAGAAGTGGTTTAAGAAGGATAAACCAGTTAAAACTAGGGAAGGACAGTTACTTCCTCCACCGAAAACCCCTGCATCCTTTATAATTGCGAAATATGGGTATCATACTTGTATTTGGCTAGATAACTGGGTGAGATACACCAAGGACGACAGAGTATTAGCTTTTCCAGAGCATGGTTCGTTTAATTTGGCTGTTTTAAGAAATTTGAGGGAAAGGATGATGAATTTGGAACCAAGTCCTAGACCGACACAGTTTGAGGCTTTGACGGAATAGAAAGATGAAATGCATGAACGAGAGAGACAAAAAAGTGGTAGAGGGTATAGGTACTGGTTTGGAAGTCCATACGGACACGAAACGCATAGCGATCGAATGAAAAGATGGCGAGATGCGAGTATGACTGAGGGTGTGTTCCCTGTAAGAACTGTAGGAGAGAATGAAGGTCGAAAGTGTGCAGAAAAAGGCATAATTTGGAGTCGAGAGGGTATGGAGTGATTGAGTCTGAGAATGATGTTCTTGATGATATGTTCTATAAAAATCCACCACCGTATCGACCAGAACCAGAAATGTTAACTCCAAGTGCCCCAATGAGAGAAACGATGCAAATTATAAAATCGGAACCAGAATCCCTAAGTTTGAGTAAAAACAGTGGTACCCGGGAAGTAGAAAAGAGATCGAAAGGAAGAACAGATGGAGAAAATTCTGTAGAATTAGCGAAAACTACCCTGGAATTAACTGAGAAAATAAGAGAATTGACCTAGAAGCCGTAACTGTTCCAGTAACGTTAGGTCCAGTAATGCCTATTTTTGAAAAACAGAAGGACAGTGAGCATTGTTTGACAGTCCCTTACAGAAGTAATAACCCCGTAGAACAACCAAAAGTGAGTCAGAATGAGAATCCATGGAGGCAGACTATGAGTGTAATGGAACCAAATTTTACAAATAATCCATTTGTAGATCAGAATTGTGCAGAGAGACGTATGACAATGATAGAGACAGTGTCAGAAACACAAAAAGATTTTGGACACGAAAGTGTAGAAAATCCAGTATGACCATCAACAGACGAGTTAAGTGAATGGTTTAGAAGCTTGCAGAGGAAAGACAAAGAATCCCAATCAATTGATGTGGCCAAGTTACGAATAGTATTGGAAGAATTGATTGTAGGGACTATCCCGACAGAAAAATTGAAAACCTATTAGGATGAAGAATTATTATTTCTGTGCAAAAGTGTGACCCGGAGAGCGAAAAACTTGTATGAAAGGTTAGAAGAAGTAGCAAATGAAATGGGTATTGATATTGAAAAGGTAAATGCCTTACAGAAACCTTATCGAGTAGAATTCACTGAAAAGGATATTGAAAATATGAACACCACAGGACGAATAGGTCAAATTAAGGACATAATCATTTTGCTGAGAAAATGGGGAGAAGTGGATAAATGGAGAAGCAGGTGGTATAGAAAACGTGATGATGCCTCAGATAAGACATTTTCAGCCTTTCCTGTAAGAGAAAAGGAGAAGGTAGTGACAGAATGCCCTATGAGAGAGATTCCAGGAGGAGGATATTTACATGTCCCATGGACGAGACAGGATATTTTGTCTTTTACGAATGATTTCCCTCGACTACGCGAAAAGCCAGTCGAGTGGTACAGACAGGTAGACAGATTTGTGAAATTGTCTAAAGTACTATGGATTGATTTGAATAGTCTATTTGACATAATAGTACCAGCAGATCTATGGTCAGAATGTAAACTGATGATAAATTGGCCAAACAAGGAATATCCAAGGGTTCCTAAAACAGGAGCACCAGACACCGAGGTAATGAAGAAATATGAGCAAGTTATAGTATTTCTGAAAAATAAAGTGCCCCCTAAAGAGACAGACTGGGTAAAAATTGATCGAACACACCAGGAAAGTAAAGAGTCAGTACATGCATACTACGAGAGGCTAATACAAGCTTTTAAGCAGTTTAGCGGAGATGAGAATCTGAGTGAAAAAGATTTGAGCCATTTTGTATACAGATTTGTATATGGTTTACGACCAGAAATTGGTGAAATGATTAAACAGCATACGGTAGATTGGCAAAACAAGAATATAGATGAAGTATTGAGACATGCTAAATACTTCAGTGATGAAATTGAAGCAAAACAGCGGAAGTTAAAGGAGAAGGCAATGTGGGCACAGGTAAAAGTAGCAGAGAGACAGGAAGCACAATTGGTGGAACAAGCAGGGACCAAGCCAAAATTTAGTAATGGGAAGTACAAGGGGAATATTGAAGAAGCTAAAAAGAAGTTCCCGTGTCATAATTGCGGCAGGATAGGGCATTGGAAATCATCAGAGTGTAAGTTTCCCCCGAGTACTAACAATGAAAATCTATCATTGAGCCCACAGGAGCAGCATCAGGTGAGTGGTCAACTGCAGCAACAGCAGCAAGTTGTTCCCCGACAGAATCAGGTGCCAAAACCGCCTTTTCCACAGAGCAGAAACACACAGAAGTATAGTAGTGAAACAGGATTCTACAATGAAGAACAGGTAAATAAGCTGCCACGCGCTAGTGCTGTCTCGCAACATTGGCTGCAACGCGATGAGAGTGACGCAGAAGAGAGTTATTGATGGTGCCGAAGGGAGGAAGAAGAGTGCGTACTTGGCGCAACTCTAGAAGTAGACCAGACAGGACCTTTTGTAGATGAGAGGGTTAATGATGAAAATATTACTTACCTAGTGGATACTGGTGCTACTCGATCAACTGTTAGATCAGCTGATGTTAAGAATCTTCCTCTCTCGGATGAAATGATGCAAGTAGTTGGTGTGTCCAACAGCAAATTAAGACATATCTTACAGAACCAGTGAAAGTCAGCATAGGGAAATTTTCAGAAATGCACCGCTTTGTGGTGTGTGACTCCAGTCCTGTGAATTTATTAGGTAGGGACCTGTTGTGCAAAATGAATTGCACTATATTTTGTACCCCGGATGGAATAGCTTTTGAAACACCAGATGATGATGTATTGTATAGGATGACCCTAGCTAACAGAGAAAGTGAAATTACTGAAACATATGCTGTATTCAACCCGGATGAATTACCAAAAGAACTGAGAAAATCTGTAAAGGCAGAGGTTTGGGATTTCACTGGAGAAGATGTAGGACTAATGAGAAATGTAGATCCAGTTAAAATAACTGTAAAAGAAGGAGTAACATATCCACACACATATGGGTATTAGCGAGGGAATAACATTTGCATAGTCATTTGTATGTATTAATTGCGTTTTTGTGTTTCTTTGTTTAAGTTGACCATTTTGGCCAATCGAACGATGGCTACCTTTGGTGCCTAACCCGACTGCCAACGCTGAACAAGGCTTGGGTGAACTGCGCCTGCGCTAAGATGAGCAACAATGGCCTCGTCCTGACCCCAGGCAAGCTGTACTTATCAAGGTCGCACTGGGAATAGTGCCAACACTACAGACAAAAGACTTTCTTAAAAAAACGGAACCAGCAAGTATTCTGACACCATGGACTAAACCTTATGAGAACTTTGTAGGACGACCCATGATCAGCCAATCAGAACAGTTTAAAACGCATTTTTGTTACATTTTGTTATTGAAATTATTATAAAAACCCATAGAATAGAGAGGTTGGGAGTCGCTCCTTCGATTTCCTGATGATATGCTGACAGAGAGGACGGTGACACTGCAGGACAGCTGTTAGCCTGAATCTTTTACAGACTGAATTAATGCCCAAACTCCTGATGAACTGAACCTACTAAAATTGATGGGCATAGATTTGCTAGACCACCAGATTTGACATAGAGGACGACTTTAGCCAGAATAGGTAAATATGAATGGCAACTTGATCAAATGAATGATTTGATTTGTAATATTAATACAAATTTGGATTTGAACATCTACAGAAATGAGTTGGGTTGTTTATTCATTGAAATGTGTTAATGAAAAGGTTAATTAGAGTATTAGAAATTCACTTAAACCTACAACTAACAGATCCGTCCCGTTTATGAGGGGAATATCAAAGGTGAAATCCAGGGCCTAATGAGTATTAGAAGGTTGTGTAGATTTATTGATTGGTATTGATTTATGTACTAACACTCTATGTTGAGTTATGTTGAATTATATGTTGTATGCACGGCTTCTGGGATGTAGGAAGTCGTAAGTTTGTAACGGTTCTGTAGAAGGGCAGAGGTAAGCGCTGCTCTCGGGAAAGACGAATTGTTGTTGCCCTGTAGGTACACAGGGAAAACGTGTAACGACTGAAGTTGCATGACGCATTGTCTGGGTTCTATTCGGTAGTATCGTCGTGTGTTGCCATTAGAGACATTTATAGTGTGAGAGAAGTGCGTATGATAGCGAAGGTTACCTGTGAAGTTCTGGTCTTAGGTACCAGGGATCCAACTGGCATTCCGATAACGCTTATCACTGGAAAGGTAATAGGTACTCTCTGACCTTGTTAGAAGGACAAAGGAGAGGTAAGCGCTGCTTTGTTAACGTATGTCATAATTCTGTAGTAGAACAGACTGTTCGCTGTTCTCGGGAAAGACAGGATTCTGTGTGAATGTAATACATTTTTCTTGTGTGAACGAGTGTGAATGCAAAGGCATTTGGGTTGATTGCGAAACTCTAGGTTTATTTCTCAGGAGCATTGGGTCTCCAACTAACAGCCTCATGCATCAAGCCAAAATCCAGTCGGTAAAATACCGAATCGCAAATAAAACCCGTTAGCGATTAAAAAAAAACGAATCCCAATGCATCAACCAAAACGGTGACCAAATAACGAATCGCTAAATGAAATCCGGTAAAATACCGAATCGCAATTAACCAACATGCAAAAATACCGATTAGCTAAATACCGAATTAGCAATCACCGAAATCACTAATAGCTCCCGGCAAGTGCCAATGGCTAATAACGAATCGCTACCCAATGCAACAACAGTCGCAAATACCGAAAATCCCCAAAATCGCTATTTTGCATGAGCTAAATAAGGGGAATCAGAACCTGGAGGTAAAGTCAAAAAAAAAATGTGTGAATAAAAAAAAATGATCCTACAGGTGCAACTGATTGTGGTAATCACCAACCCCTTAAATGTGGCCAAGGAGACCCTGTTGGCTACCACAAAATAGCAGCCCTCTACGTGCTTGCAAGGAGGATGCGTATCAATGCGGCAGGACAGCGCAGGAGAAGGGTCCAGGAGAAAGTTTTCAGACTGCGCATCACCTTGCTCGGCAGAATGAGGACGAGATGTACGAGAAGTATCGACTCAATCGTGCCATGATCATGCACCTCATTGCAGACCTGGAACCATTACTGCAGCACCAGACACACCGGACCAATGCAATCCCTGCGCACGTCCAGGTCCTATGCAGCCTGCACCCACTGGCCTCAGGAAGTTTCCAGGGGGTAATTGCGGTAGCCGGAGGTGTATCGCAAAGCGCACTCTCACGCTTCTTCTAGAAATTCCTAGATGCCATGCTGACAATGCTACACTCCCACATCAGCTTCCCCACAACCCCACAGCAGTTGGACCGCAACAAACAGGCATTCTACCAGGTGGCACAATTCCCCCATGTAATTGGATGCATCGACTGTACGCATATCGCCATATGTCCACCAGCAGCAAATGAGTACATATTCCGTAACCGCAAGTCATACCACTCAATCAACGTGCAGGTTGTGTGCGATGCCAATCACATCATAACGGACCTAGTGGCACAATTCCCAGGGAGCACACACGACTCCTACATATTCCGCAACAGTGGAATCCACAGGCGTCTACTCAACGGAGAATTTGGAGAGGGACTCCTGCTTGGTACGTACAAATCCCGCTTCCCAACATGAACACCACACATGTATGAACTTCACCATTGCTAAGTCTTTGCTTCTATCTTCTAGGTGACAGTGCTTACGCCCTGCGTGATTTTATACTCACCCCATACATCAATCCAGCAACCCCACAGGAGCAACGCTACAACGCAGCACACATTAGCACCAGGAATGTAATAGAGAGGACATTTGGGATTCTGAAGAGTCGCTTTCGAATCCTACACAAGACTGGCGGCGCCATGCTATACAAACCTGAAACCTGGTGCCGGATTATTGGCGTATGTGCAATGCTGCACAACATTGCGACCAGAAGGGGGATACCCATAGAGGTGGACAGGAATGGGGACCACTGGGATGACCAACCACCCGCCCAACACCGACAGGCACACGTCCCTAACACAGCAGAGGGCCATAGGAGGCGGACATACATCATCCAACATCATTTCTGAATCAGGTGAGAATGATACATAACTAATTTGTTGGGGGTGCAACTGTTTAATGCACAGTAGCACTGCGGTATGTGCAACAAAACAAGCAATGGAAAAAATGCACCACATGTAAGAAGTTAAAACAAATGTGCGTTAAAGTCACGGCTGTGCAGACTCAGGAAGGGGAGGACCATGGTTGCCCCACCACGGTCAGGTAGGCCTGTAATTCTGTCTAGTGGCGCTTGCCACATACACCAAGCCTCCGCTCAGGTGTCTCCGACGCCTCACCACGCCCTGTCCCCGTGGAGGCCCGCGAACTGCGGCGCCTGGTGCTGGCCTCTGCCACTGACACACTGCTGAAACTCGAGGCAGCCTCACTGCCATCTTCCCCTCCCAATGCACCAGCACTGAATGTGCCGCTCTGTAGGTGTTCGACAGCAGCGGTCATCTGCCCTAGTGCCTTTGCTACATCCCCGCAAAAGTGCCCAAGGTCCACCTGCAAGGACACAGAGCGGCGTGCCAACACTGCGGTGCTGTTACGTGTGATGGCCTTTGTAGAGGCCGCGGACCGCAACAACTGCTGACGGTGCCTCCTCCTCTCGCACTCATGGCCCTCCCTCATGGCACGGGTGAGCTCTTGGGTGTCCTCCCTGAGGTGCCCATTGCCCTCTGCCACCACAGTGGACATGTCCCTAACCGCCGCACTCATGGCACGCATTTCCCGAGCAAGGCGCACGATATTCGAGCTAATTGTTGCCATGTGTCGTCCCTGCAGGCGCTGTACACGTAGCATCCTCTCCTCAATGGCAGAAGTGTGTGGGAGATCAAGGTCGCCTGAGGAGATAGAACTTGGCCGAGCCCTGCGCCGCTGTTGGAGTCTGGCGCGTCCAGGTGGTGCAGCAGGCGGTGTGATGGTGCGCAGACTTTGTCCCAATTGTGTGGAGGGTGTTTCCATCACCTGCAAGGGCGCTACTTGGGACCTGCGCCTCTACGCTTTAGTGGCTGGTGTTGCTGCAGCTGGTGTGGATGGTGCAGGTGCTGGTGTGGCTGGTGCTGGTGGTGCTGGTGCTGGTGGTGCTGGTGCTGGTGGTGGTGGGGTGGCAGGCGGAGGTGATGGATGCGCATCCTGCGCTGTCTCCATGTCGGAATCCACCGGTGTCTCAGATATGATCAGCTGGCCGCTGTCGTCCGATTCCCCAGGAGATACATCTGTGTGTGAAACAGTTCATGGTTAGTGGGATAGTTACACCTCCGTAGTGTTGTACACGTACATGTCCCTCTGTGATCCACTAAATAAACAGTCTACATCCCGGTTCAACTGATGTGGTGATCCGTAATTGTATTTACGCCTGTACATGCACACTGGGCTGACTAGACTACAACTCCCATGATGCACTAGTGTTAAGAGTAAAACTGTGTGGCCCAAAGCTGCATACACACTCAGGTCCTGCTGGGGGCATGGGAATGGATTTACGCTATGCTGGGTATGGGCACTGGCATGCATCTTACCATGGGCACTTGTGGCTGCGCCGGACGTGTCCATCTGGGTCACTCCCACGACGGCTTCCCGCTCGATCGTCCCTTCCACCAGGTCCTCCAGGGCAGTGTTGGATTGTACTGTTGAAGGGCCGCCTCCGGTCCTGCTCGCCTCCCGGAGCCTCTCCACAATCCTCTCCTTGGCACGCTTCCGCAGGTCGTACCACCTTTTCTTGAGGTCGTCGATGCTGCGGGGCGTTACACCAACTGCATTCACCCTCTCCTAGATGCGCAGCCATATGCGCCGCTTCTCCTGCGCAGGCAGCTTGAGGGACAGCTTACCGAAAAGGCGATCGTGCTTGCTGCTGACTCCCTCTATAAGGTACTCCAGCTCCCTGTCAGAGAACTTGCGCTTGCGCTTGCGTGCTGACTCAGCGCTGGATGGCACTTCCTTCTCCATGTTGAATAGGTTTTGCGTTTTGCACAGTCGGTGTGGCTTCACTCTGCACAGGCAGGCTTCACTCACAGCTCCTGTTTGCTCCTCTGTCGAGGCAATGAGGGTGGGGCTGCAGTATTTCCTGGTTGGTGATGTCATCTGCACGTTCCCGGAGCGACGTGGTCAATTGCGATTTCGCTAATACCGAATTCGCTAATAGCTAATTCGGTATTACCGAACTCGCAAATAGCTAATCGGAGTTTGCATGCCCCGCTATTGATTATTCGGTAAATATAGCGATTTTTAAGGAATCGCTAAAATTTACCGAATCTGTTGATGCATGCTCAATAGCGATTCCTTAATAACGATTCCTTATTTCTCGCTATTAAGGAATCGCTTTTGGTTTGGTTGATGCATGTGCCCCTATGTGTCTTAAATACTAGAGAAACAATTAGCTAATGCCTGTTAGAAGGGTGAAGTAGAGGGATGTGCTACTTTATCAACGGAAGTAATGATTCCGTAGTAGGGCAGAGGTAAGCGCTGCTCTTGGGAAAGACGGAATTCCCATGAGAAAGGTCTTTTTACTGTTCTTTGGTTAGCGAAGCGGACAATGGAGATGTTTCTATGTTGTTACTAACAGAAGTGTAGAAATTGAAACAAAAACTTACTGAGCGGGTTTGTAAAGGAGGGGTAGACAGAAGCAGGAGTAAGAGCCAGAGCTGCCGCAGCGGTTGCTGACGTCAGAATGACTGCCCTGGGATTGGACAGTCGGTAAGAACTGTGAAACGCCCCAGATTGGTGCGTTAGTGTACGCCGCGCTAGGATTGGAGGAAACAGGGTGACGTAGACGCTACTTATTGGTGCGTTAGTGTGAGTCGCGCTAGGATTTGAGGACTGTGACAGTGAAGTGGACGCTCCTTATTGGTGCGTTGGTGTGAGTCGCGCTAGGATTTGAGGACTGTGACAGTGACGTGGACGCTCTGAATTGGTGCGTTAGTGTGAAGTCGCGCTGTGATGGGATAGATTAGCGGTACAATTGTAAAGAGGGACTAGCGTTGCGCGAAAGACAAGAACATGTATTACGACCCACCAGAAAAGGAAAAGAAAACTTGGTTAGGGAGAATCAAGAAGTGGTTTAAGAAGGATAAACCAGTTAAAACTAGGGAAGGACAGTTACTTCCTCCACCGAAATCCCCTGCATCCTTTACGATTGCAAAATATGGGTATCATACTTGTATTTGGCTAGATAACTGGGTGAGATACACCAAGGACGACGGAGTATTAGCTTTTCCAGAGCATGGTTCATTTAATTTGGCTGTTTTAAGAAATTTGAGGGAAAGGATGATGAATTTGGAACCAAGACCTAGACCGACACAGTTTGAGGCTTTGACGGAATGGGAAGATGAAATGCATGAACGAGAGAGACAAAGAAGTGGTAGAGGGTATAGGTACTGGTTTGGAAGACCATACGGACATGAAACGCATAGCGATCGAATGAAAAGATGGCGAGATACGAGTATGACTGAGGGTGTGTTCCCTGTAAGAACTGTAGGAGAGAATGAAGGTCGAAAGTGTGCAGAAAAGAGGCATAATTTAGAGTTGAGAGGGTATGGAGCGAATGAGTCTGAGGATGATGTTCTTGATGATATGTTCTATAAAAATCCACCACCGTATCGACCAGAACCATAAATGTTAACTCCAAGTGCCCCAATGAGAGAAACGATGAGAATTATAAAATCGGAACCAGAATCCCTAAGTTTGAGTAAAAACAGTGGTACCCGGGAAGTAGAAAAGAGATCGGAAGGAAGAACAGATGGAGAAAATTCTGTAGAATTAGCGAAAACAACCCTGGAATTAACTGATAAAATAAGAGAACTGACCAAGAATCTAGAAACCGTAACTGTTCCAGTAACGATAGGTCCAGTAATGCCTATTTTTGAAAAACAGAAGGACAGTGAGCATTGTTTGACAGTCCCTTACAGAAGTAATAACCCTGTAGAACAACCAAAAGTGAGTCAGAATGAGAATCCATGGAGGCATACTATGAGTGTAATGGAACCAAATTTTACAAATAATCCATTTGTAGATCAGAATTGTGCAGAGAGATGTATGACAATGATAGAGAGAGTGTCAGAAACACAAAAAGATTTTGGACACGAAAGTGTAGAAAAACCAGTAGGACCATCAACATACGAGTTAAGTGAATGGTTAAGAAGCTTGCAGAGGAAAGACAAAGAATCCCAATCAATTGATGTGGCCAAGTTACGAATGGTATTGGAAGAATTGATTGTAGGGACTATCCCGACAGAAAAATTGAAAACCTATCAGGATGAAGAATTATTAGAACATTGGAACGTTGGCAGCTCCATTGAAGACAATGGAGCGCTCCGGGCTAATACTGGCCGGTATAAGCCCGGAGCACCAACATTCCAATGTGTCTTTGTTCACAGCTCTGGCTGTGAACAAAGACTTCAGGGAGCCTGAGGGGATTTCAATCCCCTCGCGCTCCCTGAAGGGCTTTGTTTTGGTAGAACATTCTGCCCTCTAGTGGCAGAATGTTCTAATAGCCTTATAGCCCTTCGTAGCAGGGCTATACCGCTGTTAATGGCCCGCTGCTGTTGTTAAAGTCCCTCGCCTTCGGCTCGGGCCTTTAACGCTGCAGCGGGCCATTAACAGCCGGTATAGCCCGCTACGGCGGGCTATAAGGCTATATTATTTCTGTGCAAAATGGTGACCTGGAGAGCGAAAAACTTGCATGAAAGGTTAGAAGAAGTAGCAAATGAAATGGGTATTGATATTGAAAAGGTAAAAGCCTTACAGAAACCTTATCGAGTAGAATTCACTGAAAAGGATATTGAAAATATGAACACCACAGGACGAATAGGTCAAATTAAGGACATTTTCATTTTGCTGGGAAAATGGGGAGACGTGGATAAATGGAGAAGCAGGTGGTATAGAAAACGCGATGGTGCCTCAGATAAGACATTTCCAGCCTTTCCTGTAAGAGAAAAGGAGAAGGTAGTGACAGAATGCCCTATGAGAGAGATTCCAGGAGGAGGATATGTACATGTCTCATGGACGGGACAGGATATTTTGTCTTTTACAAATGATTTCCCTCGACTACGGGAAAAGCCCGTCGAGTGGTACAGACAGATAGACAGATTTGTGAAATTGTCTAAAGTACTATGAATTGATTTGAATAGTCTATTTGACATAATAGTACCAGCAGATCTATGGTCAGAATGTAAGCTGATGATAAATTGGCCAACCAAGGAATATCCAAGGGATCCTAAAACAGGAGCACCAGACCCCGAGGTAATGAAGAAATATGAGCAGGTTATGGTATTTCTGAAAAATAAAGTGCCCCCTAAAGAGACAGACTGGGTAAAAATTGATTGAACAGACCAGGAAAGTAAAGAGTCAGTACATGCATACTACGAGAGGCTAATGCAAGCTTTTAAGCAGTTTAGCGGAGATGAGAATCTGAGTGTAAAAGATTTGAGCCATTTTGTATACAGATTTGTATATGGTTTACGACCAGAAATTGGTGAAATGATTAAACAGCATACGGTAGATTGGCAAAACAAGAAAATAGATGAAGTAGTGAGACATGCTAAATGCTTCAGTGATGAAATTGATGCAAAACAGCGGAAGTTAAAGGAGAAGGCAATGTAGGCACAGGTAAAGATAGCGGAGAGACAGGAAGCACAATTGGTGAAACAAGCAGGGACCAAGCCAAAATTTAGTAATGGGAAGTACAAGGGAATATTGAAGAAGCTAAAAAGAAGTTTCCGTGTCATAATTGCGGCAGGATAGGGCATTGGAAATCAGAGTGTAAGTTTCCCCCGAGTACTAACAATTAAAATCCATCATTGAACCCACAGGTGCAGCATGAGGTGAGTGGTCAACTGCAGCAACAGCAGCAAGTTGTTCCCCCACAGAATCAGGTGCCAAAACCACCTTTTCCACAGAGCAGAAACACACAGAAGTATAGTAGTGAAACGGGATTCTACAATGAAGAACAGGTAAATAAGCTGCCGCGCGCTAGCGCTGCCTCGCAGTATTGGCTGCAACGCGATGAGAGTGACGCAGAAGAGAGTTATTGACGGTGCCGAAGGGAGGAAGAAGAGTGCGTACTTGGCGCAACTCTAGAAGTAATCCAGACAGGACCTTTTGTAGATGGGAGGGTTAATGATGAAAATATTACTTTCCTAGTGGATACTGGTGCTACTCGATCAACTGTTAGATCAGCTGGTGTTAAGAATCTTCTTCTCTCGGATGAAACGATCCAAGTAGTTGGTGTGTCCAACAGGCAAATTAAGACATATCTTACAGAACCAGTGAAAGTCAGAAAAGGAAAATTTTCAGAAATGCACCGCTTTGTGGTGTGTGACTCCAGTCCTGTGAATTTATTAGGTAGGGACCTGTTGTGCAAAATGAATTGCACTATATTTTGTACCCCGGATGGAATAGCTTTTGAAACACCAGATGATGATGTATTGTATAGGATGACCCTAGCTAACAGAGAAAGTGAAATTACTGAAACATATGCTGTATTCAACCCGGATGAATTACCAAAAGAACTGAGAAAATCTGTAAAGGCAGAGGTTTGGGATTTCACTGGAGAAGATGTAGGACTAATGAGAAATATAGATCCAGTTAAAATAACTGTAAAAGAAGGAGTAACATATCCAAATGTTCCACAGTACAGATTGACACCTGAAATAATTGAAGGTGTCACTCCTGTGATAGAGAAAATGATCAGGCAAGGAATCTTGAGAGAAATAATGAGTAGTCCATGTAATTCACCGATAATGGGACTGAAAAAGCCTAATGGGAAATTCAGGATAGTGCAAGATTTGAGAAAGGTGAATAAAATTGTGGTATCATGTTGTCCCATTGTACCAAATCCATCAGTGATTTTATATCAGATTCCCCATAATGCAGAATGGTACACAGTAATTGATCTGTGTCATGCTTTCTTTTCCATCCCATTCCACCATGACAGTCAGCAAATTTTTGCATTTCGTTTTGGTGAGCGTATTTTGGCATGGTGCAGAATCCCACAGAGGTATACAGAGAGCCCCTCAATATTCAATCAGTTATTAAAGAAGTCTTTGGAGAGTCTAGAAATGCCAGAGAGCTCTGTATTGGTCCAGTATATTGACGACCTTTTGGTAGCGTCAAAAACACGTGAAGCCTTTGAGGTAGATACAATAGCCTTGCTGAATCATTTGGCAGATGGAGGACTTAAAGTGTCACCCGCAAAATTACAGTTTTGTAAGAAGGAAGTGCAGTATTTGGGACATAACATTGAGAAAGGACTAAGGAAAATAACCATAGACAGAACCAGAATAATAAAAGGAATGAGAGCTCCCATGATTTAAAGAGAAGTGAGAATGCTTTTGGGAATGGTTGGGTACTGTCGTCAGTGGATAGGTAACTTTTCCTTGATCGCAAAGCCTTTGGTGCGATTAACGAGAAGTGATGTAAAAGATCCCCTTGAATTAAACAAAGAATAATTGGCAGCATTTAGACAATTGAGAGATGGTTTGTGTGAAGCACCGGCACTAGGTATGCCTGACTATGAGAAAGAATTTGAGTTGTATTGCAGTGAAAGAAATGGATGTGCACTCTCTGTGTTAATCCAGAAGCATGGAAAATTGAGGAGAACAATTGCATATTTTTCATCAATGCTTGATCCAG
Organism: Triturus cristatus; assembly: GCF_964204655.1. Lineage (NCBI taxonomy): Eukaryota > Metazoa > Chordata > Amphibia > Caudata > Salamandridae > Triturus > Triturus cristatus. Next base: position 330,949,141 of record NC_140579.1, read on the forward strand.
TAGCTGTAGGTTTACCTGGATGTTTGAAAGCGGTGGCTGCAACATGTCAAAGTTTGGAACAGAGTGAAGGAATTGTGATGGGATATCCATTGAAAGTATTTGTACCCCATGATGTAGCAATTCTGTTGACAAGGAGTCATACTCAGTATATGACACATAGTCGGCTGACTAAGTATGAAAAGGTCATATTGGGTGCCACTAATGTGAGTCTTGCGAGATGTGTGAATGTGAATCCTGCAACTTTGTTGCCTGATGCTGAGATTGTGGAGGTAAGAGATGAAGTTAATCATGATTGTCTGGATGTACTTGATTTTTGTACCAAACCACGACCAGACATAAAAGATGTACCTTTGCCAGAAAGTGATTTTGTGATGTTCGTTGATGGGTCATGTTTGAGAACAGATGAAGGAGTGCTGAGTGCAGCGTATGCAGTATGCACAGTCGCAGCAGTAATCGAAGCATCATATCTGAAAGGAGTAAAATCAGCCCAAGTAGCAGAACTTGTGGCTTTGACTGGAGCATGCAAGATTGGGAAGAGTGTGAGAGTGACTGTGATAACTGATAGCCAGTATGGCTTTGGAGTCGTCCACGACTTCGGCCAACTATGGCTACAAAGAGGTTTCCTGACCTCGAGTGGAACTCCCATTAAAAATGCAGAAGTGGTTGGAAAGTTGCTTGAGGCGATACAGCTGCCCAAACAATTGGCTGTTGTAAAATGTGCTGCACATAGTCAGCGTGGTGATTATATCGCCACCGGGAACAGGTACGCCAACGACATGGCACAGTATTGTGCATGAAATCAGAATTTGGTCAATCGGGCTAAGGAAAGAGAAATGTCTTCTTGCTCATTGATGTTCACTAACATTGTGGGAACTTGGGAAGAGGTAAAACAACTGCAGGATGAGGCAGGAGATGAGGAAATGAGACAGTGGGTCAAAGCAGGATGTGTCCTAAGGGGCATGTGTGGGTCTATCGAGATGGAAGACCAGTTATGCCTGATAGCATGATGTCTACCATGGCACGGATGTATCATGGCCAGGGGCATATTAGGAGAGATGCCATGATCAGGTCATTTAAGCAGACCTGGAACAATGCAAAATTCAGACTTGTGGCAGAAAGTCTTTGTCAGAGATGCTTAATATGTCAGCAGTACAATCCTGGAAGGAAAGTAGTGAGTCTGGGAACAATAGGTCGAGAAGGAGAGCCTTTCACCAGAAGGCAAGTAGATTTCATTGAGATGCCTCCCTGTAACAGACTGAGGTATGTTTTGGTTGTGGTCTGCCTATTCTCCAGGTGGGTGGAAGCATTCCCAACAAGAAGAAATGATGGGTTGACAGTAGCCAAGCTACTGCTGAGAGAATTCATCCCCAGGTTCGGGTTCCCAGTGACAATTGAGTCAGACCGAGGAGGACATTTCCATAATGAAATTGTAGGATTAATTTGTGAAGCATTGAACGTACAACAAAAACTATATTGTGCCTACCGACCAGAGGCTTCTTGTGTGGTTGAACAGATGAATGGTACTATCAAAAATAGAATAGGAAAAATTTGTTTGGCTACAGGTATGAAATGGCCTGATGTCGTGCCTCTAGTATTAATGACAATAAGGTCAGTTCCAGACCGATCTACAGGATTGAGTCCTCATGAAATAATCATGGGACGTGCAATGAGACATGTGTTTATACCAGTCAACAAGCTGATGACAATAACTGATGACATGGTGTTGGAATACTGTAAAGGCCTGGCTGACGCAGTTCATTCTGTGTTTCATCAGGTTGGACCAGATGCCACCACACTTGATGAGAAGCAAGCCCATGATCTGAGCCCAGGTGATTGGGTAAGGATAAAAGTCCACAGAAGAAGAAATTGTCTGGTTCCAAGGTGGGGAAAACCACGACAAGTCATTCTGACCACGACCACAGCTGTGAAGTGTGCTGGACTAAAGAACTGGATCCATGCAAGTCATACATTGAGAATTCCAAATCCGGTGGACAGCACGGGAAAAGAATACTTTGATGAATCAGAATCAAGTACTGAGTCAGATGACGAAGGATCAAAGACACGAGGAAACTGAAAGGGGGGAAACAGAATAGAGTTCAGCTTTAGTCCCCAGAAGTAGTTCTCTGAGAAGAAGATTACAGATTTCTGAATCCAACGATTATGGAAACGAGCAAGAAGCGCAGGGTTCTAAGAAAGAACACAGAAAGAAAAGAGGAAAGAGTACTGAAGACACAACAAAAGAAATTCGTGAAAACGAAGTACCAGATGAGAGACTGAGAGAAATTCCACCTGAAGTAACACATTTAAGTGAACAAGGGACAGGTACAGAGAGAGAGGGACAGATTTCTGCGGAAGACCCCCGAGGAGGTGTAGGGAACTGCAACATCCAGTTAGGTGAAGGGACAAGTAGCCAGCAGGAAGATTGCGTGCCGGAGATCCGAGGAGGGACAGAATTAGGGAAAACAAAACAAGTGGTAGAAGAAGAAGTTGCTGAAAAGACAAAGCAAGTTGAGACAGAGTCTGAAGAGAGTGAAAATGAAATACCTGAAGGTCGAGTTCTAAGAAAGAGAGCTTGGAGGAATGAAAAGAATGACAAAGGAAGTAAAATAAAAAGAGTTGCAAGAGATGATGTTTGGCCCAATAAAATAAGGAAACTGAGATATCGATTGACAAGAGTGAATTCACCGAGAGCTGAACAGGTGAATGAAGTGATAAGTCAAGAAAAATCAAAAGAAGACAAATTAACTGAAGACAAAGAGAGTGGAAGAACAAGGAAACCTAACCAGAAGTATAAGTCACCAGAATAGACGTACGTGGCTCTGCCTGAAAGGGAAGAAGAGGCAGATAGCCAAGGAAATCCAGAGGAGGCTGTACTGAAAGTGGTTGAGGATGAAATAGAATCGGAAATCCTGAGAGTTCTCTTGCCCGACATTGGAGAAGAAGAAACAGAAGTTCAGGAAAATCCCTATTTGGATGATGAGAGGAGAGTGAAGAACGATGAGATGCCAAACTGAATAAGTTAAGAAAACTATTGATGAAGAAAACAAGATATTGAATCAAAAGATAGAGACTGGTAGAACCAAATAGGTGTTAGAACCTTACGTTAGAAAAACTAGTTGTGAAGTGAAAGAGGCTAAGTCAAAAGACACGGTCCATTTTAACAAGATGGCTAACATAGAAAGTAGTAAAGGTAGATGTACATTCATGAAAAGATGGTGTAAAATGTGTTGTTGTTGTACAGGATTATTAATGGTTTTATGGAGCATCCTTGCTCTTGTCATTTCCTTTAAGGCCACTATAGATACATTAGAAGGACATAGTGAGCACAAAACTAATATAGGGAAAATTCCAAAGGTAGTTCCAACTAGAATAGATAAAAAATATTTGCATAAAGACAGGTCAATAACAGATTTTTCTAATAATGTGTTTTCAAAATTATTGTATGAATATGTAAAGACAATGGACGTACGGGACTGCTACTTATGTATGCAGTTACCTGCATCTGTTTCTGAGGGAGTGACATATCATCACCTTCCGGCAACGTATGGAATAACATATAGTGTAATAGCTAGTTTGTTTTATGTGACAGGGAAATTAGAATATTATTTTTTAGATGTAGATAACATTTTTGCGCAACTGCCTTCTTATAATAAATTAAACAAAGTAAAACCTGCTAAGGTATTAGGTGAATTCTTTTTAGAAACTAAGGAACTAACATTAGAGTATATTTTTAGAAACAATTTAACATGCAGTTTGAAGAAGGAGGAAAAAACATTCTTAGACATGGTCGAGGAAAGAAGATTGCAAATGCAAAGAAAAGCAGCAGAAGGGAAAGTGGAGAAAACAATCTGGGATATAGAGAAAGAAAAACATTTGAAAGGAGAAGCTAGTCCAACTATAGCTTTAGATTGGCCTCAGAAAGGGAAATTTTGCATTCGAAGGAATCAAACTGTGTATGATCATTATTTTCTAGGTAATAGTGAGTGCCATGATACATATCGAATCATGGGTGGATGGGGATTCAAAGGTGGAAGAGATCCAGTCTTTCCTGGATCATATTTTATTTGTGCGAACAGGGCATATTATCGTTTGCCAGACCATTGGTATGGCACATGTTACGTAGGCCTGGTCTTTCCAAAAATCTTTCATATGGATAGAGGAGAAGATGGTGTACATAGTTTAAGTAATCATTTAGCTAGAACCAAGAGAGAATCTTGGGCAGAAATTGTAGGTGACATTTTTCAGGCATTGATACCAGCAGTGGGAATAACTCTGAATGCAAACAAAATTAGAAAATTGTCAACAGTAGTGGATCGCTTGTCAACAAGCACCGCTGGAGGATTTTTATTGGTTAACACTGAAATGGTTGCCATGCGTGCTATGGTAATGCAAAATCGACTTGCCCTTGATATATTATTGGCAAAAGAGGGTGGAGTCTGTGGAATGCTGAAAGTTCAACATTGTTGTACTTACATTCCTGGCGAAACCAAAGATCTGAAAACTTATATTAAGAATATTACTGAATTGCATGATGAACTTTACCCACTGGAGGTTGAAGGTGTTTGGGAAAGAATTGGAAAGAAAATAGCTGCTATTAAGAATTTCTTTGTAAAAATAGGTAGTACTCTTATAGGTAAAATATTGTTTTCATTAAAATGTGTAATTTGCATAATTTTAGTGATAAGATTATGTTGTATGTGCTGTAGAAACAAGAAAAATAAGAAAAGAATAAAAAGTGAAAATTCAAAAAGAAAAGATAAGAAACAAGAAAGAGAAATTGAGGAAATAGAATTGGAGGAGTGGAAGGAGAGTATGTATGAATCGGTAAAAAGAGAAGACGTAGGTAAAACCTAATTATGATTAAGAGCAAGAAAACATTTTAAAGATTCCGTAAGACAGAACAACATTTTGGGTGGTGTGGTGATAAAATCACCAAAGGGGGGATTGCTGGAGTGGGTTCTGCAAAAATTTGTATACCCACCCCATTTTGCATGATATTTTATTAATTAGATTAATTAATTAATTATAATCGAACTAACGGATTGGAGTGATGTGGAAAAATATTTACCAACCTTACTAATATATGAGTTACACGTGGGATCTGCATCTGCATGGCTTAATTAATTATGTGAACTAAATTTCGTACGCATATTAATGATAAATAATTAGAATATTGCATGATATATGTTGCTTTTGTGATGTAATTGTGATTTGTGCTTTATTTAGTAAGTAAAAACCGCATTGAGTGTTGCTTTTGGCTAGATAAATACACACACATATGGGTATTAGCGTGGGAGTAACATTTGCATAGTCATTTTTATGTATTAATTACGTTTTTGTGTTTCTTTGTTTAAGTTGACCATTTTGGCCTATCGAACCATGGCTACCTTTGATGCCTAACCCGACTGCCAACCCTGAACAAGGCTTGGGTGAAATGCGCCTGCGCTAAGAGGAACAACAATGGCCTCGTCCTGACCCCAGGCAAGCTGTACTTATCAAGGTCGCACTGGGAATAGTGCCAACACTACAGACAAAAGACTTTCTTAAAAAAACTGAACCAGCAAGTATGCTGACACCATGGACTAAACCTTATGAGAACTTTGTAGGACGACCCCTGATCAGCCAATCAGAACAGTTTAAAACTCATTTTTGTTCCATTTTGTTATTGAAATTATAATAAAAACTCATAGAATAGAGAGGTTGGGAGTCGCTCCTTCGATTTCCTGATGATATGCTGACGGAGAGGACGGTGACACTGCAGGACAGCTGTTAGCCTGAATCTTTGACGGACTGAATTAATGCCCAAACTCCTGATGGACTGAACCTACTAAAATTGATGGGCATAGATTTGCTAGACTGCCAGATTTGACATAGAGGACGACTTTAGCCAGAATAGGTAAATATGAATGGCAACTTGATCAAATGAATAATTTGATTTGTAATATTAATATAAATTTGGATTTGAACATCTACAGAAATGAGTTGGGTTGTTTATTCATTGAAATGTGTTAATGAAAAGGTTCATTAGAGTATTAGAAATTCACTTAAACCTACAACTAACAGATCCGTCCCGTTTATGAGGGGAATATCAAAGGTGAAATCCAGGGCCTAATGAGTATTAGAAGGTTGTGTAGATCTGTTGCTCATTAGGGTAAAAGTGGTATTTTTCCCCCCTCATTTCCAACGCTTGGAAGGATAATCGCCTCTCGCACGGACTGATGGTGAGTGAATGTTGGTGAATGTATGGATAGTGTGTGTATGTGAGATCGTTTGGTCCGTGACGGAAGGGAGGGATTTTGCACTCCGCGCTGGAGCAGTGCAGCAGCAGCACCACCAGCATATTGAGAGCCCTTGACAGCCGTGTCACCATCAGAGAATGCGGTTCCCTGGAAGTTGCGGCAGTCCAATAGCAGTCCGACCGCCAAATTTGTAATATAGCAGTCTGACCACTGGTGTGGCAGTGGTCAGACCACCACCACCGTGCCACCATGAGCTTGGTGGTCCGTGGAACGCCAAACTTAGAATCAGGCCTTTATTGTTCTGTTTAGTCACCGTGAAAGTGTCACAAGGCATTGAGACTGGGGAGTGCAGATAATTTAAGTGGTATGCCATGGAGGACATTTGGGGTGCTGGTGGAGAAGACCATAGATTAGATTGCCACGGCTGAGTGGGGGTGCAAGTCTTGGGTACAAACAGCTAAGCTGCTGTTGCCAGGAGAGTTGCAGATTAGCTCCAGGGAGTCTAAGGAGTGTGTAAAAATCTTCCAAGGAATCTGGGGGTCAGGAGGCCCTGGAAAGTGGCACTGATGGCTACAGCCTACCATTAAGTGGAGAACACCAACCACTGCTAAAAGCAGTCACACGAGGATCAAGATATATTTAATAACTGCTGCTGTGTGTGGTGTTTCTAGACCTGCTGCAAGTGTCAGAGGGCTCGGGGTAATCATTGAGAGATAGAAATCTACAGAAAAACTGCAATACACCTTGAAATGTTTCGATTGGATGTTAGGACCTTTGGGGGGCTGGAGCGTACCTTCACACTAAAGTTACCTACTTTTAGAGGTTTGCATTATGTTGACATCCGCTGAAGTCTGCAGGGGCAGTGGTAGTCACTTTCCCCACCTTGGAGAGCATTGGACCCATTTTCTCCCCACAACTAGATGCAGAACCATAGGGCAGGAATAGCAATGGATTAGCTGGCAGTGCTCTACAGCTCACGAAGAGAGTGACATCCAAAATATTTTTTCAAAAACATTGTTGTGCAGCAATATTGTCTCAAACGTATTGTCAAGTCAAACATACTGTTGGACAGAATACAGAAGGCAAGAATATATTTTTTATCAGATATATAATATAGTTTAAAACATATAATTGTATATAATATTGCTTACTTTAACACAGTTGTATTAAATATTGTTTCTTAATTTTATATATAGGACCTGATTACAATGTCAGACACCATTGCGGAGTGGGAACCAAACGCATCATTTGGAAACATCAATTTTCCTCTGTGAGCAGGTGTGGTGGGTGGAAAACACCAACAGCATAAGCTCCCATGGGTAATTCCAAATATCCCTGCACCGTGTGGCAGGCATCTCATGGTGTCTGCCACACAGTGCAGGGATTTTAGGAGGGGCCACCATATATGCCGCACAGGGCCGAATGTGGAGGGCCAGAGGGGATTGAGGCGCTGCTGGGGCCCCGCAAAATAAGTTCCTGGCAGTCAATCCATGTTAGAAAAGGTAGACATGGATTGGCTATCGGAAACCAACATCATATGAGGCCTTTCTCACTGCAGCCCATGGGAACTGTGTTGGATTCCCCAGCTGGTTTAAACTCCGACCCCAGTCATCATAATAGAGCGGTCAGACTTTAAATCTACCATGTCGGTCGCAAAGCCTCTGACAAGCCGTCGGAGTCTTTCCGACCGACATCATAATCAGGCCCATAGTAGTTATTATATCATCTTCACCTATTAATATTATTATATTAATTGTCTTATTTTTATGGTTTATAAGTTTTAATGTGTAAACAGCAATTAAATAGTTATTTTTAGTTTAGAAGCAAGATGTTGGATTTACAGAGTAAAAGGTCAGGAAGTTATTTAAATTATATATTATTGTTTTTTCATATTAATTTTATGTCAATGTAATATTAAATCGATAATTCATTGTGTAAATTAATAATCTAATTGAAAACAGAAGTACTCATCATGGGCCCAAACCCCGATGCCTGGAACGACACCTGGTGGCCCCCCGTCCTCGGAAGACCGCCCACCCCCACGGACCACGCACCCAACCTGGGAATCATCCTGGACTCTGAGCTCAAAATGGACCGCCAGATCAACTCCGTCTCGTCCTCCTGCTTCTACATCCTCCGCCTCCTACGTAAGACCTTCAAATGGATCCCCCGCGAACACAGAAAGACCGTCACTCATGCCCTGGTCACCAGCAGACTCGACTACGGCAACGCACTCTATGCTGGAATAAACAAAAACCTCACTTGCAAGCTACGGAACATCCAGACGACTGGTCCTCAACCTGCTAAGACACTGCCACATCTCCCAGCATCTGCAGACACTCCACTGGCTCCCCATCGAGGATAGAGTCATCATCAAGATGCTCACCCATGCACACAAGGCCCTCCACGACACCGGACCAGCATACCTGAACAGCCAACTCCAATTCCATGCACCCCAAAGGACCCTACGATCAGCCCAGCTCTCCTATGCCGTGGTCCCCCGCACCAGAAAAACCAGACCGCGAGGCCGCTCCTTCTCCTTCCTCACGGCCAAAGCCTGGAACGCCCTTCTGCTCCACCTCTGACAACATCGCTTTCTCATCTTTGCTAGAAACCTCAAAACCTGGCTCTTCGACAGACCCCCTCCTTGATGAACCGGAACCTGCACCCCTCCACCCCCAGTGCCTTGAGACCCTTATGGGTGAGTAGTTGTGCTTAAAAAACGATTGATTGATTGATTGATTGAAGAGGAGGCTCTGGGAGAGGCTGTGAGGCAAGAGGAGACTGGGAGGCATAAGGGAAGTAGCAAAAAAAATTTAAAGGATGGGGAAGGATGGAGCCAGCTGGAGGACTGGAGGAGGTAGTGTTAAACGGGTTAAGAGGAGGATAGAGACAGATGGACATGCCTGGATACAGGGAGGACAGAAGGAAGGTAGTCAGGAGTAAGAGCAAGGAGGAAGAAGGGGATGAGGTGATGAAGGAGTAAAGGACAGGAGAGGGGTAGTAAGGAAGAAGAGAAAGAGGAAGCAATGAAGAAGCAGGGTAAGTAAAGAGCAATGGAAGAGTTGATGTTTGGAGATATTCTGTGCAGGATTAATTCAGACAACCGCTGAAAAGAAAGGTGTTTAGGGGCATATCTACAAGGCGGCGATATAAAATTATCGCCGCCTTTGCGGCCGTTTTCGGCCGAAAAGCGGCGATAATTTTATCGCTATATCAGCAAGGTCATGCTATCGCGTGAAACCTTGCCTTAGCGCCTGAATTCCTAACGCCCATCTTTGCATCTCTAATGAGATGCAAAGTGGGCGTTCCTCCCCAGAATAACGGGAGAAATGTCGCTAAGCGACATTTCTCCTATTATCAAGCCTCACGCAAAGCAGCATAGCGACAAGAAGAGTAGCGATAACCTCTGTTATCGCTACTTTCCTTACGCCTGCTTTGAAACTGACTTAGCCATGATATCCTATGTAAGGTGGGTATCATGGCTAAGTATGTGAGGTCCTATCAGCAAGCTATCGCCAAACTTCGTGAGATTATCGCTGGGTTTCCAGCGATAATCTCACGTTTGGCAGTTAGCGCTAGGATTGTTATTGCTTTTGAGATAAACGTTGCTAATAGCACGCTATCTCAGCGATAAAAATCCACACTTGCCAGCGATAATTATCCTAGCGCTAAGTGCGCTTAGCGATAATTATCGCCGGTTGTTGCTGATATGCCCCTTAGATCTTTGTGAAAGGTGAGTATCTCTCCTTGGCACACATTTCAGTAGGGAGCGAGTTCTATGTTTTATCATTGTTGAGCAGTGATATCATACAAAGATATGGACCAAAACCTCCCAATTAAATAGCTCAAAGACCTCATTAAATCATATTCAGATGATTTATAACCCCACAAATAAAGTTTTATTTTCAAACTTTCGAAATGAGACTGTGTAAAACTTGCAATTGGAATTCATACGCACTTGAGAATTAAACTTCCTGAAATTGTGATTTGACTCCTGAAATGTTTCAGAAGTAATCTCTTAAATGCAACAATACATTTTCATTTCAATTGCACGTGTCCGTTTTTTAAAAATATGACATTCTGGCAAAAAAAAAAACCTTGTCAAACGAAATCTGAAACACCTTCAATATGAACTTTTATAGCAGCCCAAAGAGCTCAAAACATTAAGCACTGGCCTTTTATATAGGCAGTGCCATTCCAGCTTTCAAAAAGTTCATCGAGAGCTATCAAACATTTGTAATGTGAGAGCTCGTATTTTCTTTTCTTTAGAACGGTTAGGCATCTATCTATATGCACCTTTTCAGAGTTTGAACTGCGTGTGATTCTCAGGTCATGATGCAGGCTCTCGGGACATGTCAAAGAATTGTTGGTATTGATTTAACACAAAGATATTAAATCCACCGAGGTTAATTTGAGGTTTTTTTTGCCCTAGTTTAGTCGACGTAAAATGGGTAATTTCTTACAAAATGTGTTTAATTTCTGTTTCTTCACAGAGGAATTCTTTGCGTCAGTATATGTAGCAGATTCCCAAATGTTGTGCTTGGAATGCTGTTTCCACAACTAAGCAAGGTAAATAAATCAAGGGAGGCCTGTGGATATACAGTATTCAGCGGTCCATTAAAAACATCAATCACGACTACAAAGCAGTAATTCTAAGACAGAGTGGCTCATACATACAGTCTGTGCAGTAAATCAGGTAAAAAGGATCTAGTAGAAAGATGTATTACACCAAGAAATGATTCAAAGCGGATTATTGACAGATACAGATGGAATGTGTGAAGATGAAAGGCATAACCCATTCCATCAGCTCACATATTTTGTTGTTGACCAAAAATGGGCCTTCTGAATTCCAATATAGTCCATAAAGAGATTACATTTATTGCAAATCACATTTTTCTTGCAGAGCAACCACTGACTGGAAGTGACAAGAAACACTATATATAATGTTCAGTTCAATAAATTATTATATTGCTAAATTTGACTGCATCATCATATCTTAAAGTTATTGTCACGTGGTAGGATATATTCAACGGCTAACAAGGCAGCTACCTTGAATTTGTCTGTAACCTGCATCTTACCTAGAGAGTGACACCAATCTGGGGATATTTTTCATCTAATTTCTTGTTTCCAAGTTCTGATATTTAATGGGAGTGCTATTGGTATTTAATACTTATGAGGGCTTTTCTGAACTTAAATTGTTAGAAACTTTACCAGATGCAGGGGCATAGTTATTAAAATAATCACACAGCAAGTCACGTTGCTGCACTGCGCTGTGTGATATGACATGGACAGGAATGCGCTGTATCTTACATTATACGGTGCATTCCGGTGTTTTCCCTGCAGTGGAGCACAATGTGCTGCCTAGCATCAACTCAGGCACTCATGCATGTACAAGGGTACCTGCGTTTTTAATTAGGATTGTATTTGTGCAGAAAGGGACACTCACATCCAAAAAAATACATTTTCCAGAATGCATCACACAGAGAAAGCGGAAGTAACAAAAAAAATAAAGAAATTTCTCAGCGTTATGCCTCACCTGGGTAAACGTAGCATTCTGGCGCTTTGCCAGGGCTATAGTATGGTAAATCTGGTAATGCACCAAAATCCATGGGTAGATGCGTGGAAACACCCATGCTCCACCCGTGGAACGCCTCGCTGGGGCAGAGTAATGCAACGCATCGATTTGCAATGTGTTACTTTACATTTATCAAGACATGCATGGCTATGCATGGCCATGAAATTCAGCCAATTTCCTTTTTAGAGCAACCGGGGTTCTGTCAAGTATTACAAATTCATCAGCATAAAGGAAACAGGGAATATGAAACAATCCCATTTCGACAAAAAGGAATGGGTAGCTAAAAGTAGGAGGTGGAGGTCTCCCACAAAAATATCGGTGCCAACATACATGCCTGGTGAAACCCGTTATTAATCTTTATCCTTCTTGAGCTGATTGTACAACTCCACAGTTGCCCAATTCTGCTATGGAGTTCTTTTAAAATCCCTAAGTGGTTAACATGGGTCTCTGAGAGTTTTGGTTTTGACCACTAAATCCCTCAATCCATAAGGGCAAAAGCAGCCTGGAAATCCTCAAAGCCTGTATATAATAAGCCCCTGCCCTCAATGGATTCCTGCACTGAAGTCCAGAGGCTAACCCAGTGATCCACTGTGGAGAGCCCTACTTTGAAACCACCCTGCTCTCATGGGATAGCATTGGTCTCCTCATACCACTGCTGAAGCACCTGTAGCAGCAACATATCTGCATAGATCTTAGCATCACATCAATGAGGCTAATTAAACATTAGCTCTTGGGGTCCACTGGGTCACCCTTTTCATGGATGGGCTTTATTACTGTTGCTTTCCAACTTTTAAGTATTCCCTGGTTAGTGTGCACCACTTGAATGGTTTGGATACAAAATGGCCATCAGTCTATGTTAGATTTAAATATACAGCTGGTAAGTAATCTGGACCTGCTGCTTTTGTCAGCTTAATCACAGTGATCGTATGTTTCAAAGCAGATACCGTAAACAAAGTAGAAAGTTCATCTACATGTATTGCGCCTACTTCTGTGTCTATCCTTCCTGACCCCTTGTATATTGATAGATGATTGAACCATGCCTCTTTATAAACCATTCTTCCAGTCCCAATCTCCCTGCTGTGTATGCCTAATCTCACTAGCTTGCAGAAATTCTGAGCATTCCTATAAATGATTCCAGCCAACATGTTATCCCAGAGTATTGCCCTTTGTTCTGTGTTATCCTTAGTTTGTAAATTGTAAAGATTTTGCAATATGAGTTGCTATCAGTTGATAGAGTTTTCCCATTTCATTTTTCGCAGCTTTTCGAACTCCTGACTTTGGGACAAGAAGCAAGGGGCCTGTTATAATGTGCTTGTGTGATAGATATTTTAGAAGGTTGACTTACTTCACCAAGGTAGACTTGGAGTGTTCTGAAGTGTCCTTGGTTGCCATCAGAGTAGTTTCATTTGATCTTCAGCAGTTGCTTTGAGCCGGCAGAGAGTGAAGTCACTTCTGATCCTAGTACGCAATAAATGTCAACCTACCTTTCGTAGGGGTAATGACCCTAATTACAGCATAGTAAGGGCTGGTTGAGATAAGCACTGCACGGCTTACTGCGTGTGGCGACAGAGCATCAGTCCCATATATATCCAGTCCTTGTTGGCTCAGAAAGGGCTTTGAGAAGGACCGTGCAATGAGTGTTCTTGCGCGGTGACAGTCGTTAATCACTGTGATAGACATACACCAGGCCCATGGTGGTGACATGCGACTGGTGTTTTGATCAGTGAATAATAAGGGTGTGCTTGAGGCAACGTGTGGGGCAGGATTGGAGTTTTTTCCAGACTGTTAACCTTGGTGGCATATCTGCAGCAGAAAGCATCATCAGCTTTGAACAGTACTGCACCTGTGCTCAAGCATAGCTCTTTAAACGTGCTGCCACACACCCCAGCTGTCTGTGCCTTGCCCACGTGCGCCAGCACTGTACGGAGGAGGACAAAGCTGCAGCCTCAGCCCCACGCAGTGAGTTATCTCGAGCCACTGATATGCGTACGCCTTGCATTTGGCCCTGGTTACTTGCTGTGTGCACGCTTCAAGTCAATGTGCAGTAAAGATCAGGAGCTTCATGAAAACTTACCTTAAATTAGGTCTTCATCAGGCATGTCATGCTGAAGGTGTAACACTTTTACTTCCGGGTCTGCAATCCCTCTATTGATTATTGTGTTTACTTTACAAGCAGTACCTCCCGGTAAAGTTCTGATGATTAGAGGAAACACCCCATACATTTTGGTACAAGCTGTGGAAGCAGCTGGTGTGAAGAGCTAACTTTGTTCCTGTCTTATAGCATTTCATTGGATACAAGTCTGTACGAACTTGTGTTCATCTTGTATTCTGTTGCAAAAGCAGGACAATTGTGAATGTAGGGTAATGCGGTGTTCACATTGTATAAGCACAGTATTGTTTCACAATGAATGTGTATTTAATGACACCACCACCGTTCTTGTTTCAACCAGGGAATCCACTAACTGAATTGGAAGAGTGGTTGAATGTTTTTGATTATTATCTGGAGGCTGTGGATGGTTTCGCTTTTCGTTGTAGCAGGGAAGAGGCCAATGTTTTTGAAAGCTTTGGGGAAAGAGAGACAGCATATTTTTGGATACTTACCTGCATTGGAGGTTCATCCCAATGTAGATGCATACGAAAAGGCACGAAAGAAATTGAAAGTGAGTTTTGTTAAAAAAAAAAAAAAAGTAGTTATGAGGTGGTACAAATTCTTCGGGGGAATCCATAGATGATTTTGTCTATAGGTTTAGGGAGTTTTCCATAGATGATTTTGACTGTAGGTTGAGGGAGTTGTCTACAAGGTGCCAGTGTGTCCTAATGGCTGGCAAGATGATTACTGACCAACTTATAGTGACCTGTAGGAGTGGTAAAATGCAGGAAAGGTTATGGGTTGCAAAAAAACCCAACACTGAATGCATAGCAATATTGATAGAAGAGTCAGAGTACTGCATGAAAGAAATAGAAAAGCGGGAAACAACGGGGAAGTGTGGTGACTGAGTGGACTCTATATGTTCGAGAAGATGATGATTGTCCAGGTAGAAGGCAGAGACCGAAGGCTGAATTCGAAGTGTGGGGGAAACAAATTAATGTAATGATTGATTCAGGAGCTCTAAAAAATCTAAGAAACATGAGAAATCCATTAATACAACTAACTATACAGTAGTGTGTTGTTGCAGGTGGCATTCTATACAGTTCAACATATATGCATCACATTGCATTAGGACAATTATCTGATGTATTATGATGTGGAAGAATTGTATATGTGTATTAATGAATTTCCCATCGTTTCATAAATAGGTTTTTAACTTTGTATAATCAGAAACATTTAAAAAAATATGAACATGTTTAAAAATGAATTAAATTGATAAATATCAGTATGACTATGTGCATGACTCGACAGTTTTAGTAATGGGCATCCCATTGAGCTCTTGTGAGCCTACAGAGAAGGAATACAGGTCATTTGGGAGCTTTTCTTAGTTTTACCCCCTGCTACTGGATCTACAAATTACTTCTACGGGGTACCTCTTTCTATTTAGGGATTCAGGATCTCTACATGCGATTATTCCTAAATATATGTTTTTGTCATAATGGCCAAATGTGAAATTGCTTCCCAGTGACATCAACCCGGGGGGCTATCAAGGGGAGAAGATTGACATTGTAGGGTACATGGTTTCAGACATTGCCTTTGAGGACAGGAACACTAGTGGGAAGGTGTATGTGGCTGAGTCAGGACCACCAATTTTAGGTAGGGTCCATCAATATGATCTTCATATTATCATAGACCCTCATGCTCCTAATAAGTTTCTGGTGGTTGAGGAGGTGACGTTGGATACTATTATCAGCGATGCTGAGGGTGTGTTTCGGGAAGAGATGGGAGAGTTGAAAGGTTACATGCATAAGATCAGGTTAAAGCAAGGTGTGATTCCCGTGCAACACAAAGTTAGATGGGTTCCTATAATGGTTATAAGTGAAGTAAAAAAAGTATTGGACAAAATGCTGGAGAGTCTGGTCATAGATTGTGTATAAACGTCAAATTGGAACCCTCCAGTTGTCATTACCCGGACGTCTGATGGTAAGCTTAGGTTTTGTGTCGGCTTGAGGAGCTTGAATCTGAATGTTGTAGATGACAACTTTACCCTTTTCAATAACAATGAGCTTGTTTCAATGCGCGGAGGGCGGGAGTTTTTTCACAAAAAATGACTTAAAGCACGCTTACCATCAGGTTAAGTTGCATGATGACTTCAAACCTCTGACAGCATTTATAACTATGGAAGGCACTTTACAATTTACCCGGATGCTGTTTGGTCTGTGTTCTGTGGCAAGTGTCTTTCAGAGGGATAGGTCAAAAGTGTGTGACGATATGTCTAATGTCATATATTTTCAAGACGATATGTATTGGTCTTTAGGGATACTGAAGAGAGCCACAATTTTATGCTAAAGCAAGATCTAGACAGGTTCTCAAAGTCTGGTTTAACGTTTGAGAAAAGAGAGTTGTGTCTCTCTTGCTAAGGAAATTGGATATTTGGGGCATAAATTGTGGAAAGAATCAAACCTAGGAAAGAATTTTTGGATGCCATTAGGTTAGCACTGCCACCTCAAGCCAAGGATCAGCTGAGGTTTTTCTTAGGTTTTAGTGGGTTCTATTTCAAGTTTGTAAAGAACTTTGCCTCTAAGACAGAAGATCTTAAGATCCCAATCCAGATTCCGCAGCAACCAAAGCACCAAGACCGCCTTCTTCGCCACCACTGCCTACATCCACACGCTCCTCGACCAAAGCCACACCACAGCCCTCATTCTACTCGACCTCTCCACAGCCTCCGACACTGTCTCCCACCGCACCCTCGCAGCCAGACTCCAGGAAGCTGGAATACAGGGAAACGCCCTTGACTGGCACTGCTCCTTCCTCACCGGCAGAACTCAAAGGTTCAGACTCCCACCTTTCCTCTCCAAAACCCACAGAGATCAACTGCGGAGTACCACAAGGATCTTCTCTCAGTCCCACACTCTTCAACATCTACATGGCCCACCTCACCGCCATGGTCAGACAGCTTGGACTCAGCATTGTATCCTACGCCAACGACCCAGCTCATCCTCTCCCTCAAGAAGGATCCCGAAACCACCAGTCTCAGCTTCCAAGAAGTAATGAAATATGTCACAGCTTGGATATGCAGCAGCTGTCTGAAATTCAACTCGAAGACAGAAGCCCTCTGACCCTTCCCCTTCGTGTGGGACAACTCCTGGTGTCACTCCACCCTCTGCACCCCGCCCACCCCCACTGACCATGGCCAAAACCTCAGCATCATACCAGACTCCTCCCTCACCATGACCCAACAGATCAACGCCGTCTCCTCCACCTGCTACTACACCCACCGCATCCTCCACAAGACCTTCAAATGGATCCCCCCGAAGCCAGAAAGACCGTCACCCATGCACTCATAACAAGAAGGCTGGACCACGGAAACACCTTCTATGCTGGAATCAACAAATCCATGGTGTATCGAGCAAGATGGCACCCAAATAGATCTCCACTTCACCACCTCCTGCGCCGTGTGTTGATTTCTTCGGCCACCAGCTATGCTTACTGAATTCTGGCTGCGGTTCCACTACTTGCTGCTGCTTGCGTCAGGGAGACGCCGTCACTGCCCCCACGGCTCCTGATTCGACTCAGGCATTTGTTCTACATTTCCTACGGACTACCTGCTGTCTGCCACCGTACTTTTCCTCCTGCAGTTTGCTGCTCTCCTCCACACTCAGCTTGCTCCATGGTGGGGAAAAGGCTCTGCACAAGGGCTGATCATGGCAGCTTGCAACGTTAGGGTGACCAAGGTGAAATTGGCTTCATGAACTCTGGGGCAATCCGCGCAGCTGCAGCGGTTCCTGATCCGGACCCCGGTGCTAGAGGTAAACGTGAGGCCGGTGGGACAGTAAGACGGTGATACTGAAGGCCAGTGGGGGGCCACGCCTAAAGAGGGCTTGGGCTTGCAGCCCTCCATAGCAAACCTGTATCCTGTCACCATCTCCCTGGGCCCTAAGGGGGGCGGAAAACAAATCTTGACAGAGTGGGAGCCATCTCTGGATCGGAAAGATCTAGGGCACCAACAGACTCAGCTGAAGAACACTCCTTGGCTGCTATCTGTCTTCCATCAAGAGGAGGTACAGATCGACAACAGGCAAGCAAAAGAGGTGGCCAAAAAGCTCCAAGGTGGCCTAAGAAAGCTGAATAAAACTTGATCAGACATTGTGGAACGTGTCACGATGATCAAAAGCCACGCGGAACGCCTGGAAACTAAGGTTACCTCCCTAAAAGAGCTGAGTACCAATCAAGGCGCATGCATGACTGATGTCATATGGAAATTGGAGGACCAAAAGAACAGGCAGCACCAGAACAATCTTGGCCTGGAGTAGGAGTAGAAGGAGAGGATCCCCGCTGATACATTGTGAAGCTCCTGAAAGGTGCCTTCCCTGAACATTCAGACTGGGACCAGGAGATACAGAGGGCCCACTGCTTTCCCTTCATGCTAAAGAAGCAGTAGTTTATGGGCGGAGAGGAACCCAGAGCCTTTTTGGTGTTTTTTGGCAATTTTTTGCTTAGAAAATTGGTCTACGAACAAGCCTGGCCGAACTCACAGAAAATGTTAGAGGGGGTTTCTTTTTTTGCTAAACCTGATTTCTGTTACGCAACGGCTGCACGTAGATGGTGTCTCCGCCAATTGTTTGTCCCTTTTCAGCAGTTGGGAGCAGAGGTTTTTCTTTTGAACCCCACTAAACTTAAAATCAATTTAAATGGCTCTTCTCAAAGATTTACTTCTGAAATTAAAGCCCAGAAATACCTGAAGGAAATTAAGACTAAGAAGGGGCATGATTAGAGAATATCTTAAAGAAACCCAGGCTAGAATTGGCTCTCTCTAATCCTCTTCTTTTGTCCAGAAGGTATAAGATAGGTGTTTTCTAGGGGAGCGCAGGTGGGGCAGGGGTGGGGGTCTTGGCTTTCGCCTGCTCCTCTTTATGACTGGGCTTGTGTCTAACCCCTGTTTCTATGGCCTACTGGGTATTATTGTTTGTTAGATCACACGTCGGGGGCGGGTGGCGTGGATCTATTTCTGGTGGTCATCACTCAGGCTAGCCCTGAGTGCTCCATTCTGCAGGGGGGTGCTGGAGGGTGTTCTGGGAGCTAGGGGTAGGTGGGAGGGGTGGTGGTTGCACAGGGTCCTACACGGTATTTTGGATTTCATGGCGAGAGTTTGCTTTTGCTTTTGCTTTGCTGGCTTAGCATGTGTAGAAATCTGCTGTTGTTGTTTCCTATATTCATGGTTTCCTTTTTCTTCTTTTGCATTCCTTCATTTCTTCTTTCTTGTTTATGCATTTTTTCATTGATATTCATATTGCTACAGTGGAATGGAATTGACGTTGAATTAATGTGTTGAATTTAAAGCAGTTCCGAATTGCTTCTATTAACATTTGTGGGCTAAATGATGGCCGAAAGAGGCAGACTGTCTTACAGGGCTTACATCTCCTCGGGGCAGATATTGTCTGCCTCCAGGAAACACATATTGAAGGCTCGCAGACCAATCTCCTAAACACATTAGCGTATACCTTGATTGGAGGGACAAGGTGCGCCCGTTAGAGGGGTAGCTATTTTGACCCGGCGCGGCAATCAGATCCAGATTAATAAAACCAAAGCAAAGCTGACCCCCATGGGAGATGAATCTTAGCAGAATGTATGTCGCCATCCAAACCTTCTTTTTCCTTATGTTCAATTTACGGGAGTACGGCTGACGGTCCCAGGGTAGTCAATTGGCCTACAGGGGAATTGGCTCATTGGCCTCTCCCCGTTAATATTTGCGGGGACCTAAATATTAACCTACCATGTGATTGGGACAGGGACACTCAGAGGCACTATTAAGGTCGAAAACCCAAAGTTCTACAGACCCTGAGTAATTTATTTCAGGTGCACGGGCTGACTGATGTCTTGTCATGTTTAAGGCCAGATTACTTGGGGGTGTACCTAATATTCCGCGCCTCACCAATCACATGCTAGATTTGATTATTTTTTTATTTCTTCCTCTTTGATACAGGATGTTAGTATTGATCTTATTCCCCGATTTATGTCAGATCATATCACCCTAGTTTAAGGGGTTAATGGAATCTCTTTTAGCTAAGAAGACTCATCCTGGAGCTTCGAGAGGGCTTTATTGTTTGATAAGGAATACCAAGATCAAATGAAAGGCTGGATCCGGGAATTTCTTAAAATAAATATTGGTTCGGCTCCAGTGGGGGGGTGGTATGGGATACCCTAAAGGCTTGCATTCAGGGTGAGACTATGCAATTCTCACTGAGAAAGAATAAAAGGGAAAAACAGGAGATGCAGGTACTCCCCGAAAAATTGGCAGGGGCTGAGAAAAAACTTATTGGGACTATTTAGAGGGGGGGGAGGAAATTGAGCTGGCACAACTAGAGGTTGCAGCAGTAAGAGCAGACATTGGCACAATCTTGGCTGAAAAATCTGCCGCCAAATGGGCCACTGCTCTGGAAAAAGTCTACGAATTTAGCAAACAAATCGGCCACCAGCTTGCCCAGTGAACCAGGCAACATCTTACGAACAGTGGCCTTTATTCTATCCGGGTCCCCTCTGCCGTGATTACCACCGAGCTGGAAAAAATCCAATCTGCCTTCCGCCAGTTTTATCAAGATCTAAATCCTGAGGAAGGTGCTGGCTCCCTTGCCGCTAGACAAAAAGCCATAGACAATTTCTTAGACCCGATTTTAATATCTAGTATTAGCTTGGAGGATTACGAATATCTAGAAGATTCCCCTTCTTGGTAGGAGATTGCTTTGGCAATGTCTAGTTTGCCAGATGGAAAGGCAGATGGTTTGGATATTATACCAGTGGAATTTTCCAGTCAGATTAAAGATATGTTTCAATCTCTTCTAGAACAAATCTTCAATGGCACTACTCTTCCTTCTTCTTGGTCATCAGCTAAAATTATCATCTTTCTTAAAAAAGATAAATCCACCCTTGGAAATGGGCTCATATCGCCCTATAACTCTAATTAATGGAGATCCTTGCCTCACGACTATCGGCTGTCATTGAAAAACTTGTTTCTAGATGGCAACACAGATTTATCACCAAGAAAAGCACCACCAATCATGTTAGGAGATCCATTATTCTGTTTGATGCTGCACAGTCTTCAGGGGACCCGATGGCTCTGATACTTCTTGATGCTGAAAAAGCCTTTGATCGGGTCTCCTGGTTGTATTTGTGGAGTATCATGCTGATAATGGGACTGGGACCCAAGTTCATTCAGGCTATTTAAGCCCTGTATATAAATCCTACAGCCAGGGTAATGATGAATGGTATACTATCAGAGCAACTTGTAATTACACGGGGGACACATCAGGGATGTCCCTGCTCCCGATTGCTCTTTGCAATGTACATCGATCCTTTTATTAAAAAGCTGGAAAACAATCAGGGGATCCCGCAGTAATTAGACATGGATTTGAAACCAAAATTATGGCATATGCCGATGACCTGGCATGTGTGACCCTGGACCCTGGCAGGGCTAAAGAAACAATAGAACTAGAGGCCCAAAATTTGGGGAGATTTCGGGTTATGCATTAAATAAGGGAAAAACCAAGATTATCGTGAATGGCAAAATTAATTGTATAGACCATAGAATTGTCACTAAATCTAGATATCTGGGGGTGAACATCGTGGCCGAAACTGATTTGATAGTCGAAGAGACCCTAGCCCCGTTGGCCATGGAGACAAAGAAGGCATTGCATCGGCTAAATAATTTACATCTGTCCATCGTTGGCCGGTGTTGGGTACTCAAAATGTTTTCGTTCCCCAAATTTTATATTTCTTTAGAGCAATTCACCTTGAATTTACTAATTCGATATTATAAAAATTTGATAACCTCTTCTCACAGTTTGTATGGGCATATTCGCAGCCTGGTAGGGCTCTAAAATATCTGTCTCTGCCTAGGGAGATAGGTGGCTGGGCAATTCCAAATCTAAAAATATATTACTGGGCCACCATCTTGTAGACTTGCCCCGTATTGCTACAAGATCAGTATCATACTCGATTATTGGATCTCCCCTCCCCGTTTGAGCAGATACTGGGCCCAGAAGCTTGGGGATGCTTGTGGCGTCAGCTTGAGTTCAGATATTTTTAAGAAAGTAAGATTAAAGACCCTTATGGGAACCTAGAAGGCTTTTACTGCTATCCGGAAATTAGTGGGGATAAGGAGAATGAATTACTACATGCCATTAAGTCACAATAAGAAGCTGCCGGATATATTCGGTGGCTCATATTTTTCAACTTGGCTCAATGCTGGAGTTAATAAACTGGGGGCTTTGTATTCCTCTGAAGGGATCCTGGCTTTTGAAGATCTTAAAACACAATTTGAGATAAGCAATAGAGAGCTTTTTAAACATCTCTCAATAAGGAACTTTCTATCACTGGAGGCAGGTAGGCCCTCAGGGTTTGCAAAATGTGATCTTATAGAAAAATTGACAGAACTAAATACCCTTCGAATCAGGACCATCTATGGCATGATTAACAGCCTAATGCCGGATGATTTGACTAAGATCTCTGGGAAATGGCTACTGAAACTAGATATTACTGACAATATTTTTCAGTGTGCCCTCCGATCTGCGCAAAGCAATCTACTAGCGGCCAACTTGCAAGCCCAGTTTTTTAAAACAAGCTTTTTCTTGTACTATACCCCTAGCAAAATTGGAAAAAGGAGAACTAGCAAAGGCACTAAATGCCCCCGTTGTCAGGAATGGAGCGCTGACTCCATACATATGTTTGCCACATGTGAAAAGCTTCACCATCTGTTGGGGGAGGTTCAAAGAATCCTGAAGACAGTCTTATCATGAGAGGTTTTGATTACTCCTTCCATCGTTTTATTGCGAGTACAACAAACCGCAGATCGTCAAAGCGGAGGGACCCTTATTTTTATTGCTATGGCTGTTTTTAGGCTATTTATTGCTTCGGCCTGGTTGGATGCTAACCCCCCTTCATTTCAGCAGTGGATGGCTCGTCTATTTTCTACGTACAATCTTCAAAAAGCTATTTACGGCAAGTAGGTCATCCACGCTAAAAAAGGGTTTGGTAATCTGGGAACCATCGTCCAGATGGCATTGCCAGTCTAATGTACATTAAAAAAAAAGAAAGTGAATGGGAAAATGGGAGGGGGATATGGTATCCATTTCTAAGTTTTGGCCAGCAGTTTCATGCGCAATGGAACCTATTTTTATCTGTGTACCATGGACAGTCTATTCGTATTAGTTCTTTATACTTTCTTGTTTCATTAAGACGCTTTCTTGCACTTTAAGCACTTTTTAGCACTTTGCACATTGGCATGGGTCATTTTATGAATCGGAATGTATATTTTGACACCTATAATCCATACTTTGCACTTTATAGGCAACACATTTTTTGGCTGCTTAAAATGAATTCATTGGTTTTAAACTTGTCAGATCATTTTAAGCCAAACTGATTGCTATTTGATCGCCACCACCGGGTGGGTTGGGTTGGAGGGTTGGGGGAGTGGGACATCGAACCATGATGCTCTGTTTATATTTCACACGGTTGTATTTTCAAAATTGACAATAGAGATTTTAAATAAAATAAAAAAAAGGAAGCAACAAATCCCTGCTACGCAAACTCCAGACCATCCAGAACACCGCGGCCAGACACGTTCTCGGCATCCCACGGCATGCGCACATCACCCAACACCTGCGAGACCTCCACCGGCTCCCTGTTGAGAAGTGAGTAACTTTCAAGCTACTACCCACGCCTACAAATCCCTCCACAACAGCAGACCCAAATACCTCAAATACCTCAACAAAAAAAGTCTCCTTCAATGTACCCAAAAGAAACCTCCGCTCTGCTGACCTCGCCCTAGCAGAAACCCCATGCATCTGCAGAACCAGAGTGGATGGAAGAGCCTTCTCTTACATCACAGCCAAAGCCTGGAACGAGCTCCCAGTCAACATCAGATGCTCCCCCACTCTGGACACCTTCAGGAAGAGCCTCAAGACCTGGCTGTTCGGCTGAACCAGAGCTGCACTCCCTCCCCCCAGCGCCTTGAGACCCTCACAGGTGAGTACCGCGCCTTAAACCCCCTGATTGATTGATTGATTGATTGATTAGCAACTTTATCTGGTGTTCTCCAAAACAAATGAGTTTTGAGAAGATAAAGAAATATATTTGTGAAGCAGGTATTCTGGTTCCCTTTGACACAAAGTGTAAGTCCATTGTCACAGTAGATGTGAGTATTTGTGGCATAGGAGCAGTGCTCACAAATGTTCAGGGGTCCAATCAGAAGATGGTGCCATTTGCATCACGTTCTTTAATTTCTACATAGCACCATTATTCTGTCATTGAAAGAGAAGCACTGGCAGCGGTGTGGGGTATGGAGCACTTCAGAGCCTATGTATGGGGACGTCTTGTGAAATTGCGTACTGACCATAAGCCATTAATGAAGATCCTCCCAGGGTGGTGCAGGTAAAGCATCAGCTTGATTTGCCAGATAGGTGGCCAGGTTGAAAGAGTACAATTATGTGCTACAGTATATTTCTTGTTGGAATAATGTCCAAGCAGATTGCCTTTCATACTTGCCGTTGGACTGGGAACTGGTGGACAAGGAGGCAGTTATGAGGAGTGAAAGAAAGGGTGTAGTGGCGAGTGTGAGTGATGTTGTGCACTGGTCTTTGGGGGCTGAGAGTAGTGAAAAGAGGAATTAGGCTATGTTACCAGATGAAGTGTTAAGAGGGGTGGACAAATGGAGAGTTTGTTGCCTAGAGCACTAAGGACGTATGTTAAGGTGTAAGATGAGTTGTCTTTAATAGGAGATAGCACAAGGCGAAAGGATTATACCCCCTGTTGGTGTGAGGGGTAAATTGTTTTCAATAGCTCATGAGGGACATCTTGGGCCGACAGTGACAAGGAAAAGACTCAGGGCAAAAGTTTGGTGGGCAGGAATTGATGAAGATGGGGTACATTGGGTGGAGAGATGTGCAGAATGCATTGAGTGTGAGAAGAGGTTGAAGGTGGGCTGTCAGGTTGCATTTGGCAATATTAAGGGTCCCAGTCAGGTGTAGCACATGGTTTGTGGAGATTTTATAGGTCCCATTGATGAACTTGACATGGGAAAAAGTTTACATTTTTTTTGCTTGATGTACATTCAAGGTGGCTGGTTGTGAAGTTCATGTCAGAAGTAACGACAGCTTCGACTCTGTGCTTTGGGAAATTTTTAAGGATGAAGGTTATCCGGAATGTCTTATAACCGATGATGGGACACAATTGGTTTCTTGTGAGATGAGGGAAGTTTTGTGGGTGTGTGGAGTGAAACACTCAGGCACTTCCTTGCACAATGGTATTGTGGAGAGGGTAAGTAGGATGGTAAAAGGGGCCATTTGGCTGGCGTTGGCTAACAGATTGGAGTGTGGATTGGGCTGGTGCTGATCTTGTATGGGCGTATCGCAGTATGGAGAGCACCATGGGGAAAGCTTCACCATTTTCGTTGATACATGGTAGGAAGCCGAATACCAAATTTACTCTGTTTTCTTTGAAAGGCCTGTTAAAGAGGAAAAAGGAAATCTGTATAGATGGGGGCATGGAGAGTCAGTCTGATAAACTGCAAATCAGACTGATGTGACCGTGATTAGAAACTAAATTGTACGGGGTGATTGGGTATAGATTAAGTCTGAGCAAACACTCAGATGGTTGAGTAAGTTTTTAGAGCCTTATCAGGTTAAACAAGTTCATAGGTGGCACGTGATGGTAAACAATGGTGAGAAATGGAATAATAGGAGAGTGGCAAAGTTTGGTTTGAAACAGAAATGGGCATGGATGCAGTGAAAAAGAGGATGGTTGCAGTGGGTTTTTTCCAGTGGGAGGAGAGAACAGTGCAGCTTCTTTAACTGATTTGGTTCCATCTGTTGCTGCTTCACAAGTGAATGTGACTGCTCCTTTATCTATCACCGGAGAGATGCCTGTCACTGTTCCATCTGTTTCTGCTTTGCAATCGAGTATGACAGCTCCTTTATCTAGTTCTGACCCTTCTGTTTTTGCTCCACAGTCCATGGATGTACCTGCTCATTTTAGCGAGATTGTAGCTGGGTGGAAAGAGAAACAGGCAGGCGCAGGGGTTTCCGGCACAGGAAGAGATCGGAGAACAAAAAGAGCATCATTGTATTTACAAGATTATTAGACATTAGACATTGACAGTCGCTGTCTTTCAAGACGTGACCCAGGCGTCTGCTGAGGGCTTCTCGGAGCCATTCCGGGCTCATGCTTCAGCTTGGTGCCCCGTGGGGATGGGCCTTTATGCAGAGATGGTCTCCGATCTTTATGCCCAACCCAGTTCGGGAGCAAGAGAGTCCTCCCCAGGCCTGCAGCCGCCCTGCCCTGGGCATTGGCTGTCACCACATACCGTGGCCTCAGGGTGCCAACCTTCCACCCTCCTGGAGCACAAGGAGCTGAGGAGACTTAAGCCTGGGCCAAATCCTCTCCTGCGACCCTGCCTGGGAAGCTCATTTTCCTCGACTACTAACCTCGGGGAGGACAAAAGTTGGAGTTAGCCTGGCCAGCTATCTGGTTGCGCAGCCTGCTGGGTCATCCGGTTGCCCAGCCTGCCGAGCCATCTGGTCACCCAGCCAGGCGACCAGATGGCCCAGGATGACCCGGCGACCAGATGGCCTGGATGACCGGACCCAGTCACACGGCAGATTGGCGAGGGCAAGAGTGGCCAGGCGCTCCAAGGCCAGTGCAGGGGAGGCTCCTCCCGGGGGCTGCTGGCCTTCCTGCGACTTGTGCTGGTGCAGTGGGAGAGAGAGATGATCTTGGCCTGGCCATCTGCTTACCCGCAAGGGATCGTGGCACCTGTCCCTGCACCCCGGTGGTGGTCTAGGCTGCCTCCTGCGGGCCCAAATTTATTTATTTATTTTTATCTGAGTTTTATATAGCGCTGGCTAGACCTGGAGGTATCAAAGCGCTTTACATGAGGATCTGAGTTACAGGTTACAAGTTACATTTGTTCCAAGAGCAAAATCAAACATAGGATAAAGAAAGCACAGTAACGGAAATTCATCAGGGGAGGGGGAGGGAAAGGAGAAAAACAGGGAGATGGGGAGAAACTATGCCCAATGTCCATCTGGGTAGGTGACGGCCGAGGGGATGAACTAGGGCCGATCTCCTCTATAGCTGAACCGAGCAGCTCCAGTGGGCATTGGACAAAGTGCTCGGACTCCGCTGTCAGGATAATGATCAGGTGCAATCAGAGCATGTCATAATAAAGCGGGGGAGTTGGAGAGATGAGATACCGCAGTCCGAACAAAATCCAGACACCATCTTGAGATTAGGCACTGTCCTGAGTGGGCTCTGTAGGGAATATTTTGGCTGAGAATAAAGTGCATAGGGGGACCCCAGGCATCTCCATAGTGATACAGCTCCACCACGTCCCGGGGGGTGTTCCTACTTCTTCAAAAGAAACAATTGTGTGCCCCTCCTGCACTGGGGACCAGGTTCAGCACCTGCAAAATCCAAAGCCGGCACCCTTTCCCACCACTGCACCTCTCAATAACTCGTAACTTAGCCTTCTGTGCAGGGGGAACACAGTCTCGTTGCCCTCTCATTGTTGTTTTTGCCTCTGGTCAGGGAAATCCGCTGGGGGGGGTGTCTCAAGGACTCTCACAAGTATTCAGCAAAAAATGATGGTATTGGCAGCCATGTCAAGGTCAGGCAGGTCAGGCAAAACCTCTGGTTGACCTCAACACTCTAGTGTGGCCTAGATCATCAGGATTCAGGTTGCCCTCAACACCCATTGGGTCACTATGTACCATTAGGATGCCTTCCCTGCTCACCGCTCAATGAGGGGTCCGCTTCTCTTGCTGCCTTCCATTGCCCCACAGCATTGCAGCTCCAACTCCAGGCAGCTCACTCTTAAACACTTCTAGCTGCACTCCACCTGCCTCTATTTCAGGGGTGTTGAAGAGGGGATGGGCCTCCTGTACATCCCAGGCTGTAAGGGGAGGAGACCCCCGTTGTCTGTGAACCTTGCGGGTGGTGGCTGCCATTTTGTTGAGCTCCGCAATCGCTGCTCTGGGTCACATTCCCCCTCCATGCCCTCCCGCCAGCCTGGTGGCAGAAGGATCCACCCCGAGTGTGGTAGAGGAGGGTCCACAGGTGCCCACGGACGGAGACAAAACCTTGGCTCAGAGGATAACTTTCAATAGAAAGCAGCAAGGTAGCTGCTGTGCTCCTTAGGAATCCCTGACCCAGAATCAGGTAGTCTACTAACTAACCTGTCTCACGACTGTCTAAACCCAGCTCACAATCCCTATTAATGTGTGAACAATCCAACGCTTGGTGAATTCTGCTTTGCAATGATAAGAAGAGCCGGCATCATTGGATCAAAAAGCGATGCCGCTATGAACGCTTGGCCGCCACAAGCCTATTTTTCCTGTGGTAAATCTTCTGACACCTCCTGATTGAAACCCCAAAAAGTCAGAGGGATCATGAGGCCCAGCTTTCACAGTCTGTATTCATACTGAAAATCGAGATCATGCAAGCTTTTGCCCTTCTGCTCTGCTGGAGTTTTCTGTCCTCCCTGAGCTCGCTTTAGGACACCTGCATTATCGTTTGACAGGTGTACTGCACCAGTCAAACTCCCCACCTGCCACTGTTCCTATAGCAGGTTGCGCCTGGCGGGCGCCAGGTGCTTGCAGCCAGAGGGGAGAGCCACAAGGGGCTTGTCCCCCGCCTCACTGGGTATCTGAAAAATAGATCAGAGTTGTGGCATTTCACCGCAGCCTTAGGGCCTCCCACTTCTCCTACACCTCCCAGGTCTCTTCAAAGAGTCAAGCTCAATGGCCTTCTTTACCCACTGATTCTGCCAAGCCCATTCCCTGGGTTGTGGTATCACTACAAAGTAGGTAGGGACAGTGGAAATCTTGTTCATCCATTCATGTGTATCACTATTTAGATGACGAGGTATTTGGCTATTTCTGTTCCATCACGCGGTGGCACATTCTGGGTTATTATTGCTGCACATCAGCGCCAAATCGGTATTTCTTCCAACAATACAACATTCATTCGTTCTGGAGTTCATCCACACTTAAAGCTTTCCTCACTGGAACTCGGATCATGTATAGGCTAGAGAGAGTACACCCTCCAGTACTATTTCAAAAATATAAAATTGTCGAAAATACGAACAGTCCAGACAAATTTAAAGTGTGATTAGCAGGACATCAATAATCAATATATGGCATGTAGTGATTATGTGTATGCAGTTATTTGAGACCTATTCTTCATTCAAGACATTTTAATAATCATGATGTACACATTTATATCGAAAGTGTTATATGCACACACCTATAAAAATACACATCTATAAAATGCACACTTAACTAGAAAATGCACATCTATAATAATTCTAGAAAATCCACATCTATACTACTTATAGTGTCAACTGTAAACTATTTGTAACTGTTTTAACCACATTTAAATATTAATGAATCGACATTTTAAAACAATGTTTTACAATAATAAAATATGTGTGCTGCTGGACAATGTACATCTCAGCATTTAGCTTCAAATGTAAGTACTCAGGCAAATATTCTTCTTGAATGGGACAACATTTGCAAACCTATCTCAGCCAGAGCAACATCATTACATTGAGGCCAAATACCCAGACACCCAACAATAAAGCCATAAAAGATTACAGTGTTACCGTTGGTAAGGTCTTTGATTTGTTGTGATAGATAATGATAATATTTAACTTTACTCTCAAACGCTAGTTCAAGGGAATTCTGTGAGTTTTCATATCGAATTGAAACATCAATCGCTACAGCAGTACCATCTTTGGTAAACACTACATCTCGTTTTCGTAGTTCACCGTGACTGTTTTTGACATGAGGTTCCCTATATGTCATCCACCCACACCTTTTCGCTCTATCAATGAGCAATTCCAAAATTTTGTTATGCCTTTTTGTCCCTATGTCCTTGGTTTTGGGACATTCCCCTGAAATGTGTGAAATTGTTTCACAAACATCTTTACAGTATCTGCATTTAGCAAATGTTTGTTTTCTTCCCCTAGTGATGGTTTCTCTGGTATACAAAACCTTTGCTCTTGACGTCATCATTGCAGCTATGGATTGATTTTCTTTCATTTTGTATGCTTGCTGAGCCAGAAATTTGAGGTTGAATTGTTTGCTAAGTATTTAATACCGTCACCTTGGACAGGGAGATTTGCCCATTTCTCAAATTCCTCTTTCCTCCAATCACATGTTGCTAACAAATTAAAATCATAACTAAGGAATTTACTGTCTAAAATATTGAGTTTGTGTGTTTTGATGATATTATCAATTTTTTCATTTATTATTTCTCCTGTGTACATGTAGGAATGAGCTATGTACAGATCTGGAGCTTCCCTGAGGTTCAGTAAACTATTGATTTTGTTTAGTCTGATTGTAGGGCATAGCTTTGTTACACTGAGACCTACATATGATATTTTTGACTAGAGGAGACCATCGCATGTGTATGCAGGTAGATGTAGAAAGTGTTTGACATATTTCTTTATCGTTTGATCCAGAGTGTTTAAAGTTTTTGCTTCTGTTCCTGTCATTTCCAGTTGAAATGACAATTTAGGGATCAAGTATTGACCCAATATTTTTATTTTTTGAGTGGACATATGTGGTAGATTGTCAAGGTTTTGAGCCCAATTAGTAAGAACCTCCTTTATTTTGTTATTGCTTGTATGACCGATGTCCGGATCAAAGTACAATCTGAGGTATCTCTCACTTTCTCCTGGATGGATATTTTCAATGTTTTCAAATTGCCATGGTTTGAATTTGTTTACCAGGATTTTATCTTTTTGGTGACTTATGTAAAATCCTTGTGTTTTTGTCACATTAAGTCTTAAGCCTGTAGCTTTACAACATTTTTTAATGTTTCTCAGATTTGTACTCATTCCTTCCCAGGTGTTGCGGAGTACTGCGATATCATCGGCATAGGCTAGAGTGGTGATCTGTTCAATTAGACCATCAGAGCTGAATGTAAAGCCCTTGCCGTTTTTCTGAAGATCATATACCAGAGGATCCATGACAATGTTAAACAACAGTGGGGAGAAAGAGTCACCTTGTTTTAATCCAGATTTCATTATTATTTCTGGTGTTGATTCGTTATTCAGTCCCTGGAAAAACATTGTTGAGTCAGTATATAAATCTTTTATTTTATTATGTCTCTGCTGTAAGAAGGAACTCTGTGCCTTTCAAGACTCCGTAGAATGTGACCATGGCTGACAGAGTCAAATGCTTTGGAGATGTCTATGAACACCACTGCTAATAAGTCTGTTTTTTCATGTCCCTTTCATGATATTTTAAAGAAGAGTCAGATTTGCAAGACAACCTCTCACCTTCATGAAGCCTTTTTGTCTCGTATTTAGCAAATAAATGATGTAAGTATTTTTGTCAATATTTTTGTGAATAGGTTCATGAATGCTATACCGATTATAATTGATCTCCAGTTAGTAATTTTCTTAAGTTCACTGATCGGTAAATTTTTGGGTATTAATATCAACCGTTTTTTCTTTATACTTTCTGAGGCTCTGTTCATAGATAACCAAGATAATAAGACTCTGGACAGCAGTCTTTAATTGTTTGTTATGGACATTATTCAAATCATTCAATCAATCATTTGTAGAGTTCACTACTCACCCGTGAGGGTCTCAAGGCACTGAGGGGGGGTGTAGCTACTGCTCGAACAGTCAGGTTTTGGGGAGTCTCCTAAAGGTCAGCAGGTCCTGGGTCTGTCGCAGCTGTGTGGGTAGGGTGTTCCATGTCTTGGCGGCGAGGTAGGAGAAGGGTCTGCTGCCGGTGGAGGTCCTGTGGATGAGTGAGAACGGTGGCGAGGGTGAGGTCCGCGGAACAAAGCTGGCAGATCGGGGTGTAGAAGAGGAGGCGTTTGTTGAGGTATGCTTGTCCGGCATTGTGGAGTGCTTTGTGAGCGTGGGTGAGGAGCTTGAAGGCGATCCTCTTGTTGTCTGGGAGCCAGTGCAGGTCTTTCAGGTGGGGGGTGATGTGGGTGTGACGGGGCATGTCATGGATGAGGCGTGCGGAGGCGTTCTGTATGCGTTGGAGTCTTTTCTGGAGTTTGGCTGTGGTTCCTGCGTAGAGGGCATTGCCGTAGTCCAGTCTGCTGCTGACGAGGGCCTGGGTGACCGTCCTTCTGGTTCAGGTCAGGATCCATCTGTAGATCTTGCGAAGGGTGTTGAAGCAGGTGGAGGAGACGGTGTTGACTTGCTGGGTCATTGAGAGCGATGAGTCCAGGATGAACCCCAGGTTGCGTGCGTGGTTGGTGGGTGTGGGTGCAGCTCCCAGGGCAGCTGGCCACCAGGAGTCGTCCCAGGCGGAGGGGGTGGAGCCCAGGATGAGGACCTCTGTCTTGTCTGAGTTAAGTTTCATGGGGCTGTTCTGCATCCAGTAGGTGACGGCCTTCATTCCTTCGTGGAGGTTGGTTTTGGCAGTGGCGGGGTTCTTGGTGAGTGAGAGGATCAGCTGAGTGTTGTTGGCATAGGAGACGAAGTTTTAGGTTGTGCGAACGGACGATGTTGGCGAGCGGTGCCATGTAGACATTGAAAAAGGTAGGGCCGAGGGATGATTCTTTGGGCACGCCGCAGATGATCTTGGTGGCTTCAGAACTGAATGGAGGGAGGTGAACCCTCTGGGTTCTGTCAGTGAGGAAAGAGGTGGTCCAGTCCAGGGTTTTGTTGCATATTCCTGCGTCATGTAGGCGTGTGCATAGGGTGTGGTGGCAGACGGTGTCGAAGGCGGCCTAGAGGTCCAGGATGAAGAGGGCTGCGGTTTCGTCGTTGTCCAGTAGGGTCCTGATGTCGTCTGTGGCAGCGATGAGGGCGGGTTCAGTGCTGCGATTGCTGCGGAATCCAGATTGGGATGGGTCCAGGATATTGCTCTCCTCGTGGAAGTGGGTCAGTTGCCTGTAGACGATCTTTTCGATGACTTTCGCCAGGAACGGAAACAGGGAGATGGGCCGGAAGTTCTTGAGGTCCTTTGGGTCTGCTGTGGGTTTTTTGAGTAGGGCGTTGATCTTGGTGTGCTTCCAGCTTTCCGGGAAGGTGGCAGTCTCAAAGGAGCTGTTGATGATCTTCTGGAGTTGGGGTGCGATGATGCGATTTGCTTTGTTGAAGATGTGAGGAGGGCAGGGGTCGGATGGTGAGCCGCAGTGGATGGTGTTCATGGTCTTGGTGTCGTTGACGTGGGTCTAGGAGAGCAGGCGGTTGGTGAGGCTGGGGTGTGGTGAGTCTGCGGTGTCGGCGGCTGTTGGGAGGGTCTGGGCATTGAAGCTGTCGTGGATGTCTGCAATCTTGCGGTAAAAGAAGGTGGCTAAGGAGTCGCATAGGTCTTGCGACGGCGGGATGTCATTGTAGCTGGTGCTGGGGTTGGAGAGTTCCTTCACGATGTTGAAGAGCTCTTTGCTGTTGCGTGCATTGTTGTCGATGCGTTTGATGGAGCAGGTAGTGCAAAATTTTGTATACCTCTATTCTTGCACGAAAATACTAATTATGTAATCTATTAACTATAATATTATTAAACGAGTGTTGCATGTATACTAATCAACATTATAAAAACATAAACTACACATGGGATTTGCTATTTGCTTGGCTAAATAACTCTTATAACTAAAATCTGTGTGCATATTAATAAATAGTATATGTGGTAATAGAATATCGCATGATATATTGCTTTGTGACGTTGCATCATCGTGGAGGATCGGAAAAGGTGTATATAATGGCTTTAAATGTCGCTATATGCTAGATAAATACAAGCACATAGAGGGATTAGTAAGGGGTTAACATTAGAATCATCATTTCTATGCATTAATTATTCCTTTGTGTTTGTTTCGCTTAAGTAGACATCTGGGCCAAATCCAAAATGGCCGCTGACATCGCACGCAGATGTGGCCACCGTCTTGTGAGGCGCAGAGTCAACTGCACATGTATGAACAGTATCGTGAACTTCTTAGCGACCTTTACTCATCATGTTCCTGGTCAAGGATAAGAATTTGGTGGTCAGCCAAGATAAGGGAACAATCGACCTTACAGTAAACCGGAACAAGCCGATACAAGAGCGGACTAGTGACCTCACCCCTCGAACTGTACTGAGAATCTGGGAATAAGAATCGGACGATCCCAACCAGCCAATCACCACTGTTCTTGTCCTAAAAATGTATCATGTTAACCTGGTTTTTATTACAAAAGGATAGTGGGATAGTGAGAAAAAAAACGCTAGCCTCTCTCTGAATTAACTGCGACGCCTTTCCTTGATGGTCCAGATGCTGCCTGACCGCTTGATGACTGCAAACTTTTTCCAAATCCACGGGCTATGATAGCTGCTTGCATGATTTCTGGTCCTTTGATAAATTGAGAACTGTAACGTACCGAGCAGAGGACTTTGGACTTTGAGCTTTGGCCTGCTTTATTCGGACAATTTGCGACAGACTCAGTTATGCAGAGACAATGAATTAGAGGATCCCAAATAGCCAGATTAGGTAAATATGATGTTCTGCGATTTACTTGAATTGATCTAGAAATTCTAAACTTTGACGAGACAAATACAAATATAAATCATTATGAAAATTTAGATAAACAAGAAATGATTAACAAGGAAATATGAGTTTGTGTCTTTTCATTAAGAGTAATAAGGATTCTGATTCTTAAAATGTGTTTTTAGCTGGTTCTAAATCACCATCAACCAATCCAACTAATTGGTCCGCCGACCAAGTGGGTGGAGTGCCTTGATGTTTGAGAATAGGGATCTATAGGCGACAAATGCTAATGTATATTTAGTAAAATAATTCTTCTCTCCCTATAGGTTATAAGGTGTTCCCCCACATGTCCAGCGCTTCAATTACTCATCCCTCCTGTGTGTGTAGTCTCGTGAATGGTGACGTGTGTGAGTTGGTGTTATGGGCCCCACCAATGAATGAGTGTGCGTGATGATGGGTCTTCGACGCAGGGAGGATATCGGTATATGTTGTTCCCCATTTTCCCAGTCTTGCGCTGGATCAGTTTTTCTGGTAGCAGTATGATGGTTATTATTGTATTGGTTTGGTGATTATTGCTTGTAAATTGCTTATTGATTATTGATTGTGGATAAGAATTGGTTTATCTATTAACACTCTATACACTCTATATTGAGTTGCATCGAGTTCTATGTTGTTTGACGGCTTCTGGGATGTAGGAAGTCTGAAGTTTGTAACGGTTCCGTAGTTGGGCAGACTGTTTGTTGCTCTCGGGAAACACGGAATTGTTGTTGCCCTGTAGGTACACGAGGAAAACTTGTGATGATTGGAGTTGCACGACGCATTGTCTGGGTTTGATTTGGTAACATCGTCGTGTGTTACTGCTAGGGACATTTTTTGTATGAGAGAAATGTATGATAGCGAAGTTCACCTGTGAAATTTTGGTCTTAGGTACCAGGAGTACAAAAGGCACTCTGATTACGCTTATCACTGGAAAGGTAATAGGTGTTCCCTAAGCTTGCTAGAAGGATAAAGTAGAGGGAAGTGCTACTTTATTAATGAGTGTAATAATTCTGTAGTAGGGCAGACTGTTCGCTGTTGTCGGGAAAGACAGAATTCTGTGTGAATGAATTACATCTTCCGTATGAAAGTGCGGGAAGGAAATAGCATTCAGGTTAATTGTGAAACTATGGTTTTATTTCTCAGGAGCAGAGCATCTCCAACTAGGGGGCCGATTCCGATCCTGTATTTTTTTTTTCCGTACGATTCGTACGGGAAAAATACATACGGTTCGGCCCGATCCGTACGAATCGTATCGGGAAAAGTTGTACGAGACGGACCCGGACACTTTTCCGTACGAATCCTAAAAATACTGTCCGACCGTTCAAGTACGATCTGGACCAGATTTCCGATTTACGAATCATACGGAAAACGTCCCGTACACGAGGAATGACTTTACCCGCTACAAAGTGAACTTTCTACGACTCGTATCCTGGGAAAAATTGTACCCGGGGTGCGAGTCGTACAGGGGTACGAGTTGTAAAGGCACCCCCCATGCATATGTACGTACCTTACAACAACATCGCTTATGTACGCACCGTACATACGCATTGTTGGTGTACGCACCATACATACGCAATGTTGGTGTACACACAGTACATACGCAATGTTGGTGTACGCACCGTACACACGGAATGTTGGTGTACGCACCGTACATATGCAATGTTGGTGTATGCACTGTACATACGCAATGTTGGTGTACGCACCATACATATACGAAATGTTGGGGTACCACCGTACATACGCAATGTTGGGGTACGCACCGTACATATACAACACATGGGGGTGTATGCCTATACGACTCGTACCCCTGTACGAGTCGAACCCCTTGGGAACATGTCGGAGTACGACTTGTACCGCGGAGAATGTCACATATGACCGAGTCGGACACACAAAAATACAGTGCATAAAACATGGAAATGACCAACCTGGCCACATCCATATAGGCAATCAGAGGGGCAAACTCACAACCACCCATTATAACACACCCACCAAAAATTCAAACTGAGGCCCACCTACAAATGGACCAATAAAAAGGGCCCACACACACAAACCATGAGCCTTTGCAACAGACTCACTGCAGCTAGAGAGCACACACCAACAACTGCACCCATCCACCTTAACATATACACCTTCACACAACCTCCTTCACACATACCCCCTCTTCCCATTCTGACCCACACCTTCACATTCAGACCCACACACCCACAACCATCCACACCCTCACCCCACACCATGCCCACAGACAAGAATCCCAAGTTCACAAGGGAGGAGCTGGAGATCCTTGTCAATTAAGTCATCAGAGTCGAGCCACAGCTGTTTGGAACATTGATCAGACAGACCAGCATAGGCGAAAAATCACACCTGTGGCAGAGGATCGTCGATAGGGTGAATGCTGTTGCACCCATCAGAAGGACCAGGACTGAATGCCAAGCCAGGTGGTACGATCTGCGGAGGTCAGTCAAGCGAAAAATGAATGACGACTACGCCCAGAGCAACATCACTGGAGGTGGTGGGCCCAGCAGACCAGTACATTTCCATCCCTGGGAGGAGAAGGTGATGGCCCTGCTTCTGCTGGTGGGAGTACATGGACTTCAAGGAGTTCCAGAGCCTGGTGAGTACACAAACAACTTATGTAACATGGGGGTAATGGCATCCACACCCCAACTACACAAAATGCACGCAACTACCCCCAAACCCTCACCGGCCAGAACCACAGTCAAAAACAACGCTAATGCCACTAACATGTGGATGCCCCATTGAGAAAGCAAGGCCATGCTATGTCCCATGTTACACGAAGCACTAACCCAAGAATGGATGTCCGGAATGCTGGGAGGGTGGGTGTCACAAAATGCATTGTTAGACACAATTGCCCTCATCCCATATAGCCCAGGTACATACCCATGCACCATGCGCAATGCACAGGTACTGGGAAAGTACTGACAAGGTAGCTGACACTTGGCCCTGGTGTAGGCAGCACAAGGTCCTCCTGTGACCAGTGAAAACACAAACACCAAGACAACATGGTCAGATATCTAGGACAGGAACTCACACTCACTGTCATGGCAGCATGCTCCATGGGGGGACAGCTACATCACCTGGGAGCCCCAGTGCCAAATCACACTACACCCACCAGCAGGCCCTGTCACACACACCCCTTACACAAGCAGACACCCCCGGGACAGGCAATGGATTTACCCACTGTCACAATGGACATGTAACACAACAAGACCAATACATAGCCGAAGAAGCATCCAAGCCAAAAATCTACATGTCAAAGATTCAGGAGAACATATCAATCTGTCCCCCGCAACATACCCATCCACAAGTGAACATTGCGGAGAATGCTAGGCACATACAACTACCTGGAGGAACAGTGCCAACTTGAATGTGTATGAAACATGGATGTTGCATGAAACAGCATTTACATTGTCTGTCTCTCACACACAGGGCAACGTGATGAATCTCCCCCCAACAATGGGGGTGAAGAATCATAGTCCCAGGCTCGGGAGGAACCTGATCCCACCGGCAGCGACGCCTCTCAACACTCCGCGGATGACCCCGATTGACCTGGACCCTCTGCTGTTCAAGCCCCTGCAGCACCTGGTTCAGGAACATCTGTGCCAACCACCACCCCCATTCCTGCCACATCCCAGGAGACACCGAGGAGCAGTGCCCGCAGTGAACAACTGAGCCACTCTGACCAGGAGGGACAAGGTGCGCTGGGCACCCAGGAGGAGGCAGACAACACCGCCACTGCTATACCTCAGGGGTCCCGTAGACCCGATGTGCCCACAACGGCAGCCCAGGCTCATGTGGGCAGGAGTGGTGGGAGTGTAGGCAGGCGGAGGCGAGAACCTGACCAGCCAGCTGAAGGGACCGGTATGTCACACATACACAACATCATGGACGCATACTGGCGTGACACCAGGGAGTTCAGCCAGGTAGTGGGGACCCTCACAGAGATAAAGGGGACCATCACAGAGATGAAGAACCAGCAGGCCGATCAACACGCCAGTCAACAAGAACACCAAGGACGGATGGAGGCAAGACTGGTTGAGCTCCTGGCGGTGCAAAGGGAAATAAGCCATTCACTCCGTCGGATCGCCGACTGTATAGGCAACCCTTCCTGTGCCACCAGGCGAAGACCACCACCAGCCACAGGGAGGGAGGAGGAGGAGGATTCGTTCAACGGAGCGTCCCAAGCATCGTCAAGGCCTGCATCTGAGGGTCCCCCGAGGAAGGTGGGTCGTCCACGGAAAAGACCGTGAGAGGCAGCGGCCCATCCACATCTCCCAGGTCACCTGGCCTGGCACCTGGCCTTCATGTGCGACAGCATCACCTCATTGACTGACATTATCTGCCACATAGACTTGCTGGTCACAGTCTGACCAATGATGCCAAACACTGTGGTCTGGTCTCTGCTGACTTCAAATTCCAAGGATCCCATCTCCCCCTGCAAACTTTGGATTCTATGGTCCCTGTATTGCACCTTTTTCTTTGCACAAATCACGTACAAGGCCTATAATACAGAAAATAATAATTGAAATTTTATGTTGCAGTCATTTAGCATGAGTCCACAACATACGTGTGGGGATATGTCAAAGTATGCCTGAGTGTGGAACTAACTCCAGCTATCCATACACTGGGATCTGAGTCCGGTCGAGGACACACATGGGTCACAATGTATCATCAAATACAGACATGGAGCCCAATACTCACCCGTGATGGCCTCAAGCTGCTGAGGGGGGGCTGGCAATACTGCTCGGACAGACCTATTTGGAAGAGTATCATGAAGGCGTAGAGGTCATGGGTCATGTGGAGGTACCCGGGGAGGGAGTCCCCGGTCTGTTTGGCGAGGTGGGAGAACTATCTCCTGCATGCAGTTGTTCTGTGGATGTGATGAATGGTGGCCAGGGCAAGGTTGGCTGCACGGAGTTGGATGACAGATATCCAAGGTCGGTTTTGGGTCTGGGGTTTGGGTCTGGGGTTGTGAACTGCCTCCTGAGTGTGGTTGAGGAGTCTGAAGGTGATCCTGCAGCAGACAGTGAGCCATTGTAGCCATCTCAGGTGGACGGTGATGTGGCTGGGGCGGGGGATGTTGAAGGTGAGGTGTGCGGATGCACCCTGGATGTGGACAAGTTCTACTGCAGTTTTGCTGTTGTTCCTCCGTAGAGGGCGGTGCTATAGTTGACCCGGCTGGTGTCGTGGACCTGGGGGACAGTCTGTCTTGCCTTGGAGTGGATCTTTCTGTGGATCATTTGCAGCATGCGGAGGGTGTTGCAGCATGAGGTACAGATGGTGTTGAGTTGCATGGTAATTGTGAGCGATGAGTCCATGATGAACACCAGCTTGCGTGTGTGGCCACTGGGTGCTGGTGCGGTGCCCAGGCCGGTGGGACACAAGGAGTTGACCCAGCCGTAAGGGGACAATCCTCAGATGATGACCTCAGTCCTGTCCAAGTACATGCTGAAGGTTGGAGGCCGACTCTCTGGGCCTTGCTGGTGAGCTACTTGTTGATTTAATCCTGGGCCCGCCTCTGGAAACCAGTGTTGGAGATGTGTGAGCTGACAGTGTGGTAGCACATGGTGTAGAATGCCGTTGAGAGGTCAAGGGGGGTGGTCTCACCATTGTTGAGCAGGGCAAAGTTGTCGTTGGTGGTGGCAATGATGACGGTTGCAGTGGTGTGATTACTGTGGAAGATGGTCTGGTGTCGGTTGCCTGGAGATGTTTGCGTGGAGGAAGTTTGTCAGTTGCTCGTTGAGTGTCTTCCTGATGACATTTGCTGGGTAGGGAAGCAGGGTGATGTTCCAGGAGATCCTGCGGTACTGCCGTCTGTTGTTTAAGAAGGGACTGGGTCTCTGCATGCCTCCAGCTCCCATGGAATGTGGCAAACTCAAAGGAGACATTCATGACGTGCTGGACGTGGGCTTCAAGGATGGGGAATAATGTTGTTGAGATGTTGTGTGGGAAGGGGCCTGATGGAGAGCCAGAGTGGATGGTGCACATGAGCCAGGTGGTGTATTTGCTGCTGACGGGAGTCCAGAACCTGAGGGGGTTTGTCCCGCGGATAATAGTGCTGTCTGCCTCTGTGTGCCAAGGCTGTCGTTTATGTCCATGAGCTTGCAGTGGTAGAAAGTTGCAAGGGATTGGATCTGCCTTGCAAGGGTGGGGTGTCTTTTGGATGGAGAGCTGCTGTCAGTTCACTTACAATGCTGTTGAGCTCCTTGTTGTCGTGTGTTTTGGTGCTTCGGCCCTATCTGAAGGATCTCCACTTGTCTTTGCTGATGATATGGTGATGGCTGTGTGTGGCGTTTTCCAGGACTGTAAGGTAACTGATGGTTCTTTGTGTTGCAAGGTTTGCACAAGAGTCCGGCTAGATCTGTATGAGTCCAGTAGGTCTGCCTTGTCCCAGGTGGCTTAACTGTTGTTGTGCTTCACAGGAAAGTCCGTCAATGTGGCAAGATTGTTGGATCAGTTGCTGATCCAGTGTGTGAGGTTGCAGGGTGTGGCGGTGGCGGTGGTGTTGGTTCGAGTGTCCCACACAGCTTGTCTGTGGTGACTTACATCAAGCATCTTTGGGGGTTCGGTAGCGGGGTGTGGGGCAGTGTGTTGCCTGTCGGAGACGTGGATGCAAATGTTGATGGCCCAATGATGGATGGTGGTGTGGTTCTCCTCCAGCAAGAAGTTACTGGCCCCCAGCCACATGTAGCCTGTGGAGGTGAGGGCGTGCGTGCAAATGTGCGTGTTGATGGCTTAGCGGAATTGTGGATGTGGGCCTGGAGATCTCTAGATGAGTGTTACTCTGAGGGTTGCCAGGGGGTTGGTGCGAAACCGGATTTGTGACTCTGAGGGTGTACTTGTGAATAAATTGCAATTCATCCTCCGGGATTGTTGGTGCCGTCCCTGCGGGTGATCTTGTATCCGTCAGAGATGGCAATGAAGAAGTTGTGTGCTGAGGATGCTTTTATCCAGGTTACTGTCATGAAGGTGATGTGTGGGGCTGTTGTGTTGAGGAGGTAACAGAGTCCAATGGCATGCTGGTGGACAGAGCGGGTGTGGAGTAGGAGGCACATGACCTGGTTGTTCTGACAGGGTCTGGTAGGTGGGGCAGCGCTGTGTAGGCAGTTGGAGTTGCACACTCAGCATGCGAAGGTGTCGTGTGTGCGCTTAGGGGTTGCCTTATAGCAGGCGATTGATTGTCTGGTGGACATTGCTTGGAGGGTGGCTGCAGAATGAGCCTGTTGTGTGACGTGGGTCATGCAAGGACCAGAGGGCCGCGCACTGTGCACGTTGCAGGCGCAGACGGTCCTGCCTTTGGCACGGCGTTAGCGCAACAGTGGCACAGACAAGCTGCTGGTTGCATTAAGAATGGGTGGAGGGGGGAAGGGAGGAGCATTTTGGAGGCGTGTGGGTTGCAGAATCAGGGCATTCGGTGGGGCAGTGCTGCAGGTGAGGCAGCAGCAGGCGGAAGGGGTGAGAAATTAGGCAAAAAGTAGCACACAAAGACAAGGAGGGCAGAAAGGCAAAGTGCAACAGGTGTATGTAAAGGAAGGAGTGTCAGGTTACTCATGGGTCACTCCGAGAAAATATATGAACAATCACCAAAAATGATGGCCACAGGATCAGGCAACAAAATGCGGAGCTGCGCACAGGAGACACACCGTCAGCAGGCGTTGACGTCCCGTTGTGGGGAGCAACCTGCACAAATACATACACAACCAGGTACTTCATGCACAATAGAGATTATTAGCCATGAAGAACTGCATGCATGTTGCCGAAGTACACATACACTCATATGCTCAATCTTTGACTATTATGCCGTAGATGAAGCATGCAAACTGGCAAGAGATCTGCAGTGACCGAGATGAGGCCCTTTGGATTGTGCTGAACACCTTTATTACACAAACTCACACAAAGGGAAAAGCATCCATATGAACAGACTCACAGGTCAGTTGACATAACATGTGGGACATACGCTGGACCCCCCCTTCACAACACGGATGTTGTAAATTCAAATGAACTGGCACACAAGTTAAGGGGATGAGCCAAATACATCCTGCTGCACACGGAGAGGCTGCAATTCACCATAGAGCCTGTTGTTGTGATGTCCCACACTATGTCCACCCGTAAGATCCGCAATGTTTCAGAGGCAAGGTTTACGCACATTGATGCCTTCATCAGACTCCACACTCCACTACAGATGACTGTCAAGAAGGGTGACTATCATGTCATGGGAGTGATGCTACATGTTATATGCTCCATGGTGAGAAGACATGTATGCATGGTACCACAACATGCACAGAAGCAGTCCCCACACATTCCCAACCTGTACCACCACCAAAGAGCCTTGCTGCAATCCTTACCCAAACTGACATTTCCACATGTCCATGCATGGAACGCTGATTCAGCACACGTTGCAATCCTCAAGAGGAATGGCAGGAGGACAAAGATGACACGAGCAGACAACAGGTGCAAAAACCTGGGAATGACAGGCACACAAGAAGTCACATAAAACAATTCTCACCGCACACATGGTCAGTTACAAAACATGAACAATGTTGGACACATGCAAATTTCAAAGAAAGTCTCTCCGCAAAACTGTGTGGCATGACATCATCACTCGAGTGACACATCAGAACACACATCACAGTCACTTTGCATTCAGTCAGCTAGACACACACATTGCAACACATGCCACTCAATGCTACAAGCTTGCATACTCATACCCAGTGACTCACCGTTATAAGAAGAAGTTGCGTATGAGCTGACTCCGGATATCATCCTCCTCCTCCTCATCACTTGCCTCGTGACCAAGCCCTGGATCCTCCACGGGTGGATGTTCCTGCTCATCCGGATCCAGGATGAGTGGCACTGCCTTCTCAACTGCAATGTTGTGCAGCATGCAGCAGACGATAAAGATTTTGCAGACCGTCTCTGGTGCATATGGGAGGGACCCGCCTGTCTTGTCAAGGCACCGGAATCGGCTCTTCAGGAGGCCAAAAGTCCTCTCAATCACTCGCCTGGTCTGCCCGTATGCATTGTTGTACCGGTGATCTGCAGCTGTTCTTGGGTTGCGGAGAGGTGTCAGTAGCCATGGCATGTTGGGATATCCAGAGTCCCCTACATGGAAACATCATGTAAATAAGTGGGTCAGGAGATGCCGTGAGAGCCAAAGATACCGCAACACACAGGACAAACAGAGTATACCCACCAACAAGACATGCTCGTTTGTTGTGCATCCGCAGCATCATTTGTGGCACCCTGCTACGCCTCATGATGTAGGCATCGTGTGCTGATCCTGGAAAACGTGCACAGACATGGGAAATCAGCAGGTTAGCAAGACACACCACAAGGGCATTTATTGAGTGGTAATGTTTTCGGTTGCGATAGGCTTGCTCCTGTGCCTGTGGTGGTACCAAAACCACATGTGTCCCATCAATGGACCCAATGACATGGGGCATCCCTCCCAGGGCATAGAAATCACCCTTGACAGCTGTCAACTCCTCAGGAGTAGGAAATTTGATGAACTCATCAAGGTGCTCCAACATGGCTGCCAAAACATCACGCAGGACACGGCTGAACATTGTCTGTGACATCCCACCAACATCAGCTATGGTCAATTGAAACGTACCTGTGGCCAAAAAAATGTAGGGCTGCCATCACCTTCATCTTGGGGGTCAGCGCAGTAGGATACCTG
Source organism: Triturus cristatus (assembly GCF_964204655.1). Lineage (NCBI taxonomy): Eukaryota > Metazoa > Chordata > Amphibia > Caudata > Salamandridae > Triturus > Triturus cristatus. The sequence goes on from NC_140579.1 coordinate 330,993,270, forward strand.
TGTCGCGGTTGGAGGTGTGGTGCCAGCTTGTTAGTCAAGTCCTCAATCATCTGTCGAGTGAATCAGAAATGTCGGATGCAGGCACGTTCCCTCATGGCAGCCAAGTCTGGCATTGGTCTTGGGACAGGCGGTGCCCTGCAGGACATTGTTAGGAATAATGAAGATTGAGAGTCTGCCAACATCAATGTCAATCAACATAGCACATGCTAAACTGCTACTAAACATGAGATAACTATGGAGTCTGGTGTGTGCAATACATCCAGGACACATATGCCAGCTTGCTGGCACTCCTACGAAAAGCCAGATACACCTGTTGATTGTCAAGTCTACATGACATGCCCTGAAATGAGCTGGGGGCAAGCCTAAGTGAAAAGCCAGAGATATCACCGAAGTGACACACATCCACATAGCTGCATTGGAAGGATGTCATCTCATCCAGACAGCTGACTGCAAGGCACACGCACAGGTCACATGGTCACATGTAATGTCAAATGTACATATCAAACAAATTGCGATGAAGGGGTACACATGACAACAAAAAAACACAGCCATTGAGACGACGCAGACATGTATGCCTGGGAAAATATGATGTCTGATGCACACAGACCCTACAGCCGTGGGAATCCAAATGTGGCATGGTGTGAGTAGATGTGTGCCATGCCCATCTCCACACAGACCCATGTTGGATGCACCAAGAGCAGATGCAGTTGACGGAACACTAACAGCAAGCTCATGGGAACACATGACATACACCTGACATAGTCACATAGGGGCACGCTGATCGTGACATGTCAGTTGGTCAGTTGATAGAGTGTTCCTGTCCCTAGCATCAGGAGACAGGTGCGGGTGGTGATGACTGTGCCATCCCACTGCTGCTGTGCATGACACAGTTGGACTACAGACACACATGTGGCAAGTGTCAAGGTGATGTGTGCCACATAGTGCCCCATCACACATGACATGTGTACACAGGTCATCACACATCAATTGTGCAACTAGATGAGATGACCTGTGCAATATCACTGGCTGACACACCTAGGGCCTGCACATGAAAGTATGCAATGACAAGTACTTGATGGATATCCTTGTGTGACTCGTAGCCCTCCATTCCTGGCATGTGTACGCATCGTATCACCACTGTAAGTGTGTGAAACGCACCGTACCCACGCATTCATTGCGTGTGTATGCCCCGTATCACTATTGTAGTGGTGCCGTAGGGGAATGTGTGAAACGCACCGTACCCACGCATTCATTGCGTGTGTACGCCCCGTATCACTATTGCACTGGTGCCGTAGGGGTACGTGTGAAACACACAGCACCCACGCATTCATTGCATGTGTATGCCCCGTATCACTATTGCACTGGTGCCGTAGGGTACGTGTGAAACGCACCGTACCCACACATTCATTGCGTGTGTACGCCCTGTATCACTATTGTAGTGGTGCCATAGGGGTACTCGTGAAACACACCGTACCCACGCATTCATTGCGGGTGTACGCCCCATATCACTATTGTACTGGTGCCGTAGGGGTATGTGTGAAACGTACCGTACCCACGCATTCATTGCGTGTATATGCCCCGTATCACTATTGTAGTGGTGCCGTAGGGGTACGTGTGAAACGCACCATACCCACGCATTCATTGCGTGTGTACGCCCCGTATCACTATTGTAGTGGCGCCGTAGGGGTACGAGTGAAACGCACCTTACCCACGCATTCATTGCGTGTGTACGCCCCGTATCACTATTGAAGTGGTGCCGTAGGGGTACGTGTGAAACGCACCGTACCCATGCATTCATTGCGTGTGTACACCCCATATCACTATTGTAGTGGTGCCGGAGGGGTACGTGTGAAACGCACCGTACATGTGTGTGGATTTCAAAATTACATAGGGGACACATAGGGGACAAGTATTAGGCCCAAAATGCATGCTGGTTGTCATGGATACAGAGTTTTCAGTTGCAATGCGTCCATCAGGTGTCCTGGAACAGTCAGTTGGCAAAAAATACAAAGTGGTTGTTGACTTGACATGATGCTCAAAATTTGAACGATGCGAATGCGTGTCATTGGAGTATGTTTAAAGGGATTGGAGTAAACGTACGATGCAAATGAGTCTGACCAATCACTATGTACTCCTCTAAATGAATGCCCCTCAGCAAGACAGATATTAGGCAGCCAGAACCCATGAGAGGGCACTTGCCTGCACAACATTCAAGTCAACTACACTGCTGCTGTCTCTGCTTCCTCTGGACCATGTCGCCTACTGTGGAGAGGGCCCAGCCATTCACCCTAGAGGAGAATGAGGTGTTGCTGGACTGCCTCCTCCCACAGTACCCCAAGCTGTATGGGAGACCAGGGGACCAGGTGAGTGCTGACTCCACTACCTTTGCCTATGCACCTGTTGTGTGACTGTCAATATTGTGTCCAGGTGGGACAGACATGCTATGTGAAATGAAGCGTACACCTGCATTCATTGCGTTTGTACGCATCGTACCCATGGTGTCGGTTAGAATCGTATCACTGTTGTAATGTTGCCATAAGCGGTGTAAAACACTACCTTTGACTGTGCACCAGTTGTGTGACTCTCACTTCTGGCATTGTGTCCAGGTGTGACAGACATGCAATGTTGTCTAGATTGGGTCCCAGGGGGGGACATGCTTATGTCTCTCATGAAGAGCATGATGTAGTTCCTGTGTGCACTCCTCACTTGCATTGTACTTACTGTGACAGTCACTGCATGGTGCATGACACATTCAGCCTGGCAAATCCTATGCATAGTGCCATGACGGTTGCTCATGGTACAGTCAGCTCATTCCAGGAACACGGAGCAGTGTGCCCACTACAGTCCCCTGAGACACCCTGGCCTCCTAATCATGTGTGTCATCCAACACTGTGCACATTCTCTGTGGGTTCAGCATAGGTCTGCCTCTGTGGCATTGTTCCCTGGCCTAGTTTGTATTTTTCCAATGTGTGCTACATGTGTCCACTGGACAGGGATACACCATTTGGCTTGTGCATACTCACACTGGGCAGTGCCTGTGTGGCTATTCACAACAATCTGTTGATGGTTGTTTGTCACAAATATGTTATGCCAGCCCCAGAAGGTGATGTTGTGTCAATGTAGCAATTGTTGCTGCACAGTTTTTGTAACCCTGATTAAGAGGCGTCACTTCTTGATCTGTATCAATCACATTGACTCAGGTATGGGGGGTTGTGCGGGAGAGGCCTACATGGGCACCCCTGATTTTTCCTTGCCAGGTCTGACCTGTGTGTGAGAATTGGCTGTACAAAGAATCACTGTGCAGTGCCCCTGTGATGGTGGCCAGTGCTTAATGTTCGTGCTTTGCAGCCTGTGTCATTAAAAAAAAACATGATTCCTGCTCATACATTTTTGGCACCTGTGTGTGGTTCAGATGCAACGCAGTTTGGTCTTTGTGTGCTGACATCTGTGTGGACATTCTGGCTTGCCATGAGGGTGTCTCCACTGTACAGCTATGCTTTTTTACAACCCAATTGCAGGCCCAAAAGCTTATGCATTGTCCTGGGTTTGGACATGTGTGCTATTCCACATGACAGGCAGTAGGTCATATGTGTAGCCAACTGTGTCATCAGATAACGGATGACCATGTGACAACTGACATAATTCAAGTTGTTAGTCAAAAAATATTGTACCTTGGCACTCACAGCACTTGTCAACTGTTCTTCATGTTTTAAATGTGGTAATTTGATAATTTGTGTTAAGAACACTAATGTGCCTGCATGAAAGATGTCTCCCAAGGAAGTGTACACCAAACGACATTTCCACTTTCATGGAACACGCTGGCACCTTTTTAAAGAAGCCACTGTTAGAATGAAATGGTGTTGCAGATTCTCCATATACATGTTCCCACAGTGGTCTTGATTTTGTGAAACTCCTTTGTTGTTGGTGATACAAACTAACGAGTGTCAAGACATCAAGACCTCCATGGGCCCATGTATATGTACTTTCTGCAACACCATTTATTTCTAACAGTGGCTTCTTTGAAAAAGGTGCCAGCTTCTTCAATGACAGTGTAAATGTAGTTTTGTGTGCACTTCCTTGGGAGACATCTTTCATGCAAGCACATGAGTGTTCTTTTCACGAAATGGCGAATTGCCACATTCAATACATGTCGATTGTGTAAAGTATTGTGGGTACCAACATATTTTCGTTTTGTGTTCCAAAGTACTTACAGGTCTCTGAGTGTGGTGACACCTTGAGTATTGAGGTGTGTTAGTTTACCTTGGGTGCACCACTACTGTTTCTTTCAGGGTAAACAAGAGGTGGCATGACTTCATTGTATTGCTATGCTCACCTGTTCACAGACACTAGCTTCTCAGTGTATTTCTCATTCAAGTTGTGGCCTGGTGTGTTCTTTTTTTCCTTATGTCCAAGTGGCATAGTAGGTCTACCAACTGGGCAGTACAGGGCTTACATATGTGCGGAGTAATCTAGCTCTTACTCATGATGCATTGCCTGATATGCACTGTGACCTATTGTTTTTGTGCTCATGTGTCAGATGTATACAGGTGACTGATGCATTTCGGTTTCTTCTCCATGCCCACAGCATCATCATCCCAAACAGATGGAGACACCTGCACGGACCTGGAGGAGGGACCCAGCGACAGTGCCACCATTGCTGTCGAGTCCGAGGGAGCCAGTGGCACGGAGGGCGAGTGGAGTCAGTCCGAGGAACTGTCTGGAGGCGATACCACCTACGACACCGACAGGTCCGACGCTGACTTCCTCGAGGAGGTGGAGGCTGCTACCACACCTGGCAGCAGCCCCACATCTGTCCCGCCTCCTCCGTTACCAACTCCGCCCTCCCAGTTGCTCCCGTCCCTTCTGTCCGTGCAGAGGCCTACCATGTCTCTTTCGGCCCAGGCACCGCACCCCCTGCCCCTGTCACCCCTGCTGCCCTCAGTGAAGAGTCTGTGGACATACTGCGGCAGTTGCAGGTTGGGCAGGCATCGGTGCTGACTGTCCTCCATGGCCACACTAAACTGCTCACACAGATGTTGTCGTTCATGGAGGGCATGTGAGCAATGATGTGTGACCAACGCAAGATTCTGCGTTCCATGGACTCTTCCCTGACGGCAGCAGTTACTCTCCTGCAGTGCTCTGTCCCCCCCTACCCCAGACCCATCCACACTTCCCTCTCCCATACCTGTCCAACGCACACCCAGACAGTCGCGAGCACGCACCCCACCAGACACAGGCAGCACACCCCCAAGTAAGGTGAAGCGCACACCTCCTGGCACCCACACTCAGGGGGATGTAGGCACACCCACAGGGTCTGGGGACAGACGACATACACGCAGCCACAGTCGCAGTCCGCAGTCCTCACAACCCTGTCCCTCCAAAACCACTCCCCTTGGCTCCCCTGCCAAATGCTCACCCAAGCAGCTCTTTCTGGCTGAGCTGGACCTCGCCCCCACTGAGCCACCACCCCACAAGCGGGAGAGGAAGTCCCCGGGCACGGGAGTTGAGTCCCCCACCATGTTGACCCCCTCCCCCAAGAGCGATGCACCCCATCCCTTGCCCACCACACCCTCCCGTGACCCTGGGGAATCCTCAGGTGCAAGGGTTGTGCTGGACGTACTTGCAGCGGTGTGCAGCGCCGAGTTCACCTCCACCTTCGGCGCTGACCCACCCCTGTGGTGGAGACGTCCACCCCTGCACCCACCACACCTACCCTTCCCCCTCCTGTCCCTGCGGTGCCTGGTACTGCCCCAGATGATGCCCCACCCCCGTCCGATAAACCTGGAGGTTCATTTGTGCAGGCAAGCTAGGAGTAGACGCGGTCCCCTAAGTCCCCCCTTGGACTTTACATATGGATTGGCCATTGGCCTGTGTAAATAGTCTATTTGTTGAATTGTTTTTTTGTGCTGAATAAAGCCTTTTGTTTTACTTTCAACACTATTGCATTTCAGGTACTTGATGTTGGTGAGGAGGCTCCTGGAGTTGGTGTTCTGGTAATGTGTTAGGGTTCTGAGAAATGTTTTTGTATGATGGTCTTGAGGTGGACCATGGTATCTGTGTGCTATCACAATGTCTCTGCAAAGAATCATTGGTAGTGTGTGTTCATTTTGTTTTGAGACATTATCCCAAGGAGTGTTCCTTCCTCTGTGGCACCTGACATCTTCCCTGCAAACAGTTGCACAATTGTTGTGCTGACCTGTGTCAACATTTCCTTTGTTGGTGACGGATCCCTTCATCAATGGCCATGCCTGCTCACCGAAGTCTCCTGCTGAATCGTCTGTGCCATCCTTGCTAGTCACTGTACTTGTGATTTGAGTATGTAGAAATGCCTTCAGGGACAAATTCACCCTTTTCAGCACTATGCATGTGTGTAATCACGGCCTACCACACAAATGGTACTTGTTATGTAGGGTATTTGGGCACCTGACTCACAATTGTGGGCATTGTATCTAGGGGAATGCCACCCTATTCCTTCCATGAGAGACAACATATTGGTGGCTGGACCAGCACCTGGATATTACTATCACTCCTGGGATGTGTGTGACAGTTTGTTTTTCCTTTGGCTATCTTAGTTTTGTAGGCAGTTACATGACTGTACAGTCTTGTGGCATGATATCATAGTCCAAAGTTAGGGATGCATCCATACCACCATGTAAGTGTGGTCATCTGATAATGATGTACAGCCCCCCATGTCTCTGTGCACTGCTGGGAGTCCTCTGTACCCACCCCCATGTCTCTGTCCACTGCTGGGAGTCCTCTTCACCCACCCCCATGTCTCTGTCCACTGCTGGGAGTCCTCTGCACCCGCCCCCATGACTCTGTCCAATACTGGGAGTCCTCTGCACCCACCCCCATGTCTCTGTCCACTGCTGGGAGTCCTCTGCACCCACCCCCATGTCTCTGTCCACTGCTGGGAGTCCTCTGCACCCACCCCTCATATTGCAAGCCACTGCTGGTAGTCATATGCACCCACCCCCATGTCTCTGTCCACTGCTGGGAGTCCCCTGCACCCACCCCCATATGTCTAGAAACTGCTGGTATTCATCTGCACCCACCCCTATATGTTTGTCCACTGCTGGAATTCATCTGCAGCCACCCCCATATGGCTGGACACTGCGGGTATTCATCTACAGCCAGCCCTATATGGCTGAACACTGCTGGGAGTCCACTACAGCCACCCCTACATGTCTGGACACTGCTGGTATTGATCTGCAGCCACCCCCATATGGATGGCCACTGCTGGGAATCCTCTGCACCCACCCACCCCCTTGGAGCAGTACACTGCTGGCCTGGACCTACACACACACCAATATGAAGGTAACATGCAGGGCCAGACCGTAACCCCACATTCATGGCGTGTGTACGCCTCGTATCACTATTGTACTGGTGCCGTACGGGTACGGGTGAAACGCACCGTACCTCCGCATTCATTGCGTGTGTACGCCCCGTATCACTATTGTACTGGTGCCGTAGGGGTACGTGTGAAACGCACCGTACCCCCGCATTCATTGCGTGTGTACGCCCCGTATCACTATTGTACTGGTGCCGTAGGGGTACGTGTGAAATGCACTGTACCCCCGCTTTCATTGTGTGTGTACGCTCTGTATCACTATTGTACTGGTGCGGTACATGTACGTGTGAAACGCACCGTACCCCTGCATTCATTGCGTGCGTACACCCCGTATCACTATTGTACTGGTACCGTACTTGTACGTGTGAAACGCACCGTACCCCCGCATTCATTGCGTGTGTACGCCCCGTATCACTATTGTACTGGTGCCGTACCTGTACGTGTGAAACGCACCGTACCCCGCATTCATTGTGTGTGTACGCCCCGTATCACTATTGTACTGGTGCCGTAGGGGTACGTGTGAAACGCACCGTACCCCCGCATTCATTGCATGTGTATTCCCCGCATCACTATTGTACTGGTGCCGTAGGGGTACGTGTGAAATGCACCGCACCCACACATTCATTGTGTGTGAACGCCCCGTATCACTTTTGTACTGGTGCCGTAGGGGTACGTGTGAAACGCACCGTACCCACGCATTCATTGCGTGTGTACGCCCCGTTTCACTATTGTAGTGGTGCCGTAGGGGTACGTGTGAAATGCACAGTACACACGCATTCATTGCGTGTGTTTGCCCCGTATCACTATTGTAGTGGTGCCGTAGAGGTACGTGTGAAACGCACCATACCCACGCATTCATTGCGTGTGTACGCCCCGCATCACTATTGTAGTAGTGCCGTAGGGGTATGTGTGCAACGCAACGTACACCTGCATTCATTGCGTGTGTACGCCCCGTATCACTATTGTAGTGGTGCCGTAGGGGTACGTTTGAAACGCACTGTACCCAGGCATTCATTGCGTGTGTACACCCCGTATCAATATTGTAGTGGTGCTGTAGAGGTATGTGTGCAATGCAACGTACCCCTGCATTCATAGCGTGTGTACGCCCTGTATCACTATTGTACTGGTGCCGTACGGGTACGTGTGCAACACAACATACACGTCCACTTCCGTTGTTGCGGTACGCAGGGGTTGCTGGCCATGCCCCCCCAAGTGACCAGACCCTGGTGGTAATGTATGGGCTCCATATTGTAGGTTTGGCTTTGGGTATGGGGTATGTTTCCTGCCCCTCACCCCCACCCTGGCCCCTGGTTGTTGTTCTCACCTTCTGCGGCGTGTGCGTCGGTTTACGTGCACCAGGTCGTAGGCTAAGAGGACCGGGATGACACGTACGATGGGGTTCATGGCCTGTACGTCACGTACCGGGGCTCTGGTTGTAGGACTCTGCTTTTACGGCTGTTTTTGGCTCCCGTAAGAAAAGAGCCGTACAGAGTGCCGTACGGACGAATCGTACTTGCTGGGCCGGAAACCGCTGCTTAAATACGTCTGGACGTTGCGAACAGGCTGTTCCAGATCCTATTTGTTGTTTTTTTTTTACCCGTACGGTTTTTTGTACGATTCGTACGGAAATAGGCTTTCTGTACGAATCGTACTTCCTAGGTTGTACGGAAAGTTTACCGGGTACGAATCGTACTGAGAAAACGCTCCGTACAACGATTCGTACAGCCTTTTTCCAGGATTGGAATCGGCCCCTAGGTTTCTTAATTCTAGAGAAACAGTTAGCTAATGCTTGTTAGAAGGGTAAGGTAAAGGGAAGTGCTACTTTGTCAACGGAAGTAACGATTCCGTAGTAGGGCAGATTGTTCACTGCTCTCGGGAAAGATGGAATTCTTGTAAGAAAGGTCATTAAATATTCTTTTGTTAGCGAAACAGATAATGGTGGCGTTTTTATGTTGTTACGAACAGAATTTTAGTAAAAAAGTGAATGTAAAAAGTTTGCCAATAAATTTTGTAAAGGAGGGGTCAGCAGAAGCAGGAGTAGCGAGAAAAGCTGACGTCAGAAAGACCGCGCAGGGATTGGCCAGTCAGTAAGAGACGTAGACATTCCTGATTAGTGCGTTAGTGTGAGTAGCACTGGGATTGGAGAATTACAGAAGTGACATAGACGCTCCTGATTGGTGCGTTAGTGTGAGTCGCACTGGGATTGGAGAATTACAGAAGTGACATAGACGCTCCTGATTGGTGCGTTAGTGTGAGTCGCGCTACGATTGGAGAATAACAATAGAATAGTCGTAGGGAAAATCTAGCGATACACGGAAGAAACAATTATGGATTACGATCCACCAGAAAAAGAGAAAAAGTCCTGGTTCGGAAAAATAAAGAGCTTATTTAAAAAGGACAAACCGATTGTGACTAGAGAGGGACAGTTGCTTCCCCCACCAAAATCGCCCGCATCCTTTATGGTTGCGAAATACGGATATCATACATGTATTTGGTTGGACAATTGGGCAAAGTATACAAAAGATGATGGAGTCTTAGCATTTCTGGAACATGGTTCATTTAATTTAGCGGTTTTGAGAAATTTGAGAGAGAGAATGAGGACTCTAGAACCGAGACCTAGACCAACACAGTTTGAAGCATTGACAGAATGGGAAGACGAGATGCATGACAGAGAATGGCAGAGGAGTGGCGGAAGGTACAAATATATGTTTGGTAGATCATATGGACAGGAGAATCATGATGATAGAATGAGGAGACGGCGAAGCGCAAATATGACTGAGGGTTTGTTTCCTGTGAGAAGTGCTGAAGAGATTAGCAGTAGAAAATGTATGGAGAAGAGAAATAATATAGAGTCAGGAGGATATGGTGTGCATGAATCGGAGGATGATGTTCTTGATGACATGTTTTATAAAAATCCACCCCCATATCAATCAGATTCCACCTTATTGACACCAAGTGCCCCAATGAAAGAGACATCACTAAATATAATCTTTGAATCAGTACCACAAGAAATAGGAAGAAACAATCCTTTTAGAGAAATAGAGAAAACACAACATGATAAAATAGGTAATGAAAATTCAGCGGAATTAGCAAAAACCACCTTAGAGTTAACTGAAAAGATTAGGGAATTAACCAAAAACTTAAGAAGCTGTAACCGTTCCTGTAACTATAGGACCTGTAATGCCTATTTAGATAAACAGAAGTATAGTGAGCATTGTCTGACGATTCCTTATAACAGTAAAAAACAGACCGAGAGGCCAGGAAAAAATTCAGATGCGAACCCATGGAGACAAACAGCAGGCATTTCAGAACAAAGTACGCCTAAGAATTTGACAGTAAATCAAAGTTTAGTGGACAGAATAATAATGACAACAGAATTAGTTCCCGGATCACCAAAGAGTTCAGAACAACCAAGTAGTGAGAAAAATCCTGTAGGGCCTACTTCAGAAGAATTAAGTGAATGGTTAAGGAGTTTACAGCGGAAAGATACAAAATCCCAATCTATAGATGTGGCCAAGCTGAAGATTGCTTTAGAAGAATTAATAGTAGGGACTATCCCCACAGAGAAGTTAAAAGCTTATCAGGATGAAGGATTATTATTTTTATGTAAAAGTATAACCTGGAGAGCAAGGAATCTACACAAAAGACTAGAAGAAGTGGCAAATGAAATGGGTATAGACTTTGAAAGAGTAACGTCTTTACAAAAACCATACCGAGTAGACTTTTCTGAAAAAGATATTGAAAATCTGAATACCGCAGGAAGAACAACTCAGATTAAAGACATAATCATTTTGTTAAGAAAATGGGGAGATGTAGACAAATGGAAAAGTAGGTGGTTTCGAAAACGAGATGATGTCTCGTTTGCAGCTTTCCCAGTGAGAGAAAAGGAAAAGGTAGTAACAGAATGTCCCATGAGAGGAATTCCAGGCGGAGGATATGTACATGTCCCTTGGACTAGACAAGATATTTTGTCATTTACCAATGATTTTCCTCGACTACACGAAAAGACAGTCGAGTAGTATAGGCAGGTAGATAGGTTTGTAAAATTAGCAAAAGTTTTGTGGATTGATTTAAATAGTCTTTTTGACATAATAGTACCAGCAGATTTATGGACAGAATGTAAAATTATGATAAGCTGGCCTACACAAGAGTATCCTAGAGACCCAAAAACTGGTGCCCCCTGATCCTGAAGTAATGAAAAAATATGAACAGGTATTTACCTTTCTGAAAAACAAAGTACCTCCCAAAGAGACTGATTGGGTAAAAATTGAGCGAACTCATCAGGAAGCTAAAGAATCGGTACATGCTTATTATGAAAAGTTAATACTCGTCTTTAAGTAGTTTAGTGGTGATGAAAATTTGAGTGAAAAAGATTTAAGTCACTTTGTATGCCGATTTGTATATGGGCTGTGTCCAGAAATAAGTGAAATGATTAAATAGCATACAGTGGACTGGCAAAATAAGAAAATAGATGAAGTACTGAGACATGCAAAATACTTTAGTGATGAAATTGAAGCCAAACAGCGTAAGTTAAAAGAAAAGGCTATGTGGGCACAAGTAAAAGTGGCAGAAAGACAGGAAGCTCAATTGATTGAACAGGCAAATGGTGCAGGTATGAAACCTAAATTTAATATTGGAAAAGGAAAGGGACAATTTAATATAGAATAAGCCAAAAAGAAATGGCCATGTCATAATTGCGGAGGAATAGGGCATTGGATAACCGAGTGTAAATTTCCCCCGAGTGCTAATGGTGATAATGCATCATTGAATTTGCAGGTGCAGAAAGAGGTGAGTTGTCAACCACAGCGACAGCAGCAGGTTGTTTGTTGCCCAACAGAATCAGGCGCCACAGAGCGTAAATCCTCAGAAATACAGTAATGAGACAGGATTCTACAGCAAAGAACAGGTAACTAAGCTGCCACGCGCTAGTGCTGTTTCGCAGTATTGGTTACAACGCGATGAGAGTGAGTCAGAAGAAAGCTATTGACGGTGCTGAGGGGAGGAAGAAGAGTGCGTACTTGGCGCAACTCTAGAAGTAGACCAGACAGGTCCTTTTGTGGATGGAAAGCTAAATTATGAAAATATTACTTTCCTAGTAGATACTGGTGCTACTCGTTCAACTGTCAGGTCAGCTGATGTTAAGAATCTTCCTCCCTCGGACGAAACAATCCAAGTAGTCGGAGTATCCAACAGACAGATTAAAACATATCTCACTGAACCAGTAAAAGTTAACATAGGGAAATTTTCTGAAATGCACCACTTTGTCGTGTGTGATTCAAGCCCTGTAAATTTGTTAGGAAGAGATTTACTGTGCAAAATGAATTGCACCATATTTTGCACTCCTGATGGTATAGCATTTGAGACCCCTGATGAAGATTTAATGTATAAAATGACTATGGCTAATATGGAACCTGAGATTACTGAGGCATTTGCTGTATTTAACCCTGAAGAACTACCAAAAGAACTGAAAAAGACAGTAAAAGCGGAAGTCTGGGATTTCACAGGAGAAGATGTGGGATTAATGAAAAATGTAGATCCTGTAAAAGTGACTGTAAAGGAAGGAATAAGTTACCCAAATATTCCTCAGTACGAATTGATACCCAAAATAATTGAAGGACTTACTCCTATAATAGAGAAAATGATTAAACAATGTATTTTGAGAGAAATAATGAGTAGTCCATGTAATTCACCAATTATGGGGCTGAAAAAGCCTAATGGAACATTTAGAATAGTGCAAGACTTGAGAAAAATAAACAGAATTGTGGTGTCATGTTGTCCTATTGTACCAAATCCATCTGTGATTTTGTATCATATTTCTCATGATGCAGAATGGTACACAGTAATTGACCTGTGTCATGCTTTCTTTTCCATTCCACTGCATCATGACAGTCTGCAGATTTTTGCGTTCCGGTTTGGCGAACGTATTTTGGCATGGTGCCGAATCCCACAGGGGTATACAGAGAGCCCCTCAATATTTAACCAGATATTGAAAAAGTCCTTAGAAGATCTAGAGATGTCCAAGAGCTCAGTACTGGTACAGTACATTGACAACCTACTTGTGGCGTCAATAACTCGAGAAGCTTGTGTAGTGGATACCATAGCATTGCTAAATCATCTGGCAGATGGAGGACTTAAAGTATCCCCGTCGAAATTACAATTCTGTCAGAAAGAAGTACACTATTTAGGCCACAAAATTGAAAAAGGACTGAGAAAAGTAACTGCAGATAGAATCAAGATATTAAAAGGAATGAGAGCCCCAATGACGCAAAGAGAAGTGAGAATGTTTCTTGCAATGGTTGGATATTGTCGTCAATGGATAAGTAACTTTTCCCTGATCACAAAACCATTGGTACGCCTGACAAGAAGTGATGTGAAAGACCCCATTGAATTAAATAAGGAAGAGTTAACAGCCTCTAAACAATTAAGAGACAGTTTGTGTGAGGCACCAGGACTCGGTATGCCTGACTATTAGAAGGAGTTTGAACTATACTGCAGCGAAAGGAATGGATGTGCACTTTCTGTATTAATACAGAAACATGGAAAACTGAGAAGACCAATTGCATATTTTTCAGCTATACTCGACCCTGTAGCTGTAGCATTGCCTGGTTGCTTGAAAGCTGTAGCAGCCACTTGCAAGAGTCTGGAACAGAGTGAAGGATTTGTGATGGGATATCCTGTGCGAGTGTTTGTACCTCATGATGTGGCAATACTTTTAATCCCTTCTGTGCCCATGACGAGATAGTCTCGTCATGGAGCGCGGTTGCGCTGTGCCCATGACGAGACTATCTCGTCATGGACCCCGCCCGCTAATACAATGCCCGGCACAGGAGGGGGAAAGGGCGAGGCACTCAAGGGGTTAACAAGGAGCCGCACTCAGTTCATGACGCATAGTCGGCTGACTAAATATGAGAAAGTCATATTAGGTGCAACAAATGTGAGCCTTGTAAGATGTCTGAATGTGAATCTGTTAGAACTGGCATCTTTGGCATGGTTTCCCCTGACTTTTTGCCTCTACCGCCTGTATTTTTGATGCTGTGCTGGATTTCGTTTTTGCTAGTTTAGATGCTTTGGGCACTTTGCCACTGCTGATCGGTGTCAAAGTGCAAGTGCTCCCTAGGTAAATTGTTATATTGATTGGTTATCCATGATTGGTATATTTGTTTCACCTGTTAGCCCCTAGTAAAGTGCACTGAGTGTGCCAGGGCTGGTGATTCAAATGCTACTGGTGAGCCTGCAGCACTGATTGTCCAACCAAAGGAGTAGCCCTAAAATGGTGTCACAGGCCTGCTACCGCAGTGCCTGGGTGCAGTTGCTAACTGCCATGCTGACCTGACCAGTGTCCACACTGGCCAGGCCTAACCCTTCCCTTTCTGTACACATTGGACACCCCTATGGAAGGCCCTAGGTACCCCCCTGGGCAGGGTGCAGTGTATGTGAAAGGTAGAGCATGTACTGGTGAGGGTGACATGCTCTGGTAGTGAATTACAGCCATTTTCGTTTTTCACTATTGAAAGGCTATCTTGCCCATAGACTATAATGGGGAATACTGAGTATAATGTTTACCTGCATATCTTCCCATAGGAGCAAGATGGAAAATTAAAGTTTAGTATGCCTGAACTCAGAATAATAAAAGATATCTTTTAGTGAAGTTGGTTTTAACATTCTATGTTTGAGAATACCACTCAAACCTGCCTCTGCTAGGTTGTGTATTTCTTGTCTGGAGTTTGAGTGACAGGGGCTGGGGAATTCCAGGGGGCTGGGGAATTCCCAGAGACAGGGTGAGTCAGCACAGGGATGAATATAGAGATCTCCATGTAGATGGGTGGAAGGAGTTGCACCTAGGACCTGAATAGGACAGTGCCTGCCCTCCACAGTGCTGGCTCCACCCCCTGTGGTGCGTCTGATGTCTCTACCCTGCACTGTGAAAGGAGAGAAGGAATCATGTCAACAAAGTGCTCCAGGGCTGGGCTTTCCCTCCACAATGCTGGCTCCACCTCCTGTGGGGCGTCTGATGTTTCTGCCCTCCACTGTTGAAGGAAAGATGGAGTCATGTAAACAGAGTGCTCCAGAACTGGTTTGGACTGGGCAAAGGCCCCTCTGCCCTCAGAGGACAAAGGATTTTGGGGTATAAATATTGGGACCCTGATCCCAAGAAATTAGATCATCCTGGAATCAAGAAGGAACCTCTGCCAAGGAGAAAGCTGGAAGTCTGAAGAAGAAGGACTGACCTGCTGTAAGGCTGACCTGCAGTTGCTTTGCTGCCAAGGAGAGGGGAAGGACTTTGCTGTGTGCTGTGTCCCCTGGCTTGAAGGAATCTCCAAGGGCCTGAGTAGAGCTGGCCTCCTGTTAAGAAGTCCCAGGAACAAAAGGACTTCTCCCCCAGCATCCCCCTGAACTCTGCTGTGTGAGTTCTGCCCTTCCTAGAGTGCTTGATCCAATTGTGGGGCCTCTGGAAGTTGGGAGTGCTGTTGGGAAGCTGACCAAGAAAAAAAAAGTAAAAGATCTGCAACTTTTTCACACACCGCCGGCTTAGCAAGAAAATTTCCGTCGCCGCGAAGATCGTCGCAGCGCCTATCGCCGCTGCAACGTCAACGCCACGTTCATCTTCGGAGCACATCGCCCCCGGAGCAGGAAGATTCCCGTTGCTGTGAATATCGTCGCAGAGTCTGCCGCCGCTGAGTGAGATTGTCGCACCGCTCTTTAGCGGGCCGCATTTCGTTGCTGCGAACATCGTCTCAGAGCTATCGAAGATCGTCGCACCACTCGTTAGCGGGCCGTATTTCATCGCTGTGAACATCGTCGCAGAAACATTGAAGATCGTCGCATCGTACCTTTGCGAGTAAATTTCTACCGGAGAAGCTACGCCTTGGAATCCATACAAGTATCGCCTCACTCCCCATACAGGCCGGATTCGGCGCACACGCCCGCTGCGTGCAGTGGGGTTGTCACATCGCCTTTCCAGGGTCTAAGGACTGACGCTGTTGCTTGTTTTTCAACGCCTGAGCGCCACTAGGAGCTTTTATCACATCACCAGGTACTGTTGGCTAAAATCAACGCTAATGTGGATTATTTTGGCTTAGAACTCTTTTGAAACCATATTCTTGAACTGTGTATGTTGGATGTTTTGGTTGTTTTGGACTTGTGTAGTTTATATAAAAGTACTTTATTTATCTACACTCATGTGGAGTCCATTTGTGGTGTTTTCACTGTGTTACTGTGAGTGTTGGTAGAAATACTTTACACATTACCTTTGATAAGCCTGTCTGCTCGTGCCAAGCTACCAATGGTGTGAGCAGGGCTTATCTAAAGAGTGTATCCCCCTTACCCTGACTAGAAGTAAGGGTCCCTATTTGGACAGGGGTACCTACCTCTGCCAACTAGAGACCCCCAGATCTAACAGAATCCTTCAACGTTATTGCCTGATGCTGAGAATGTGGAAGTCAGAGACGATGTGGATCATGACTGTTTGCATGTACTTGATTTCTGTACCAAACCACGTCCTGATATAAAAGATGTACCTTTGACAGAAAGTGACTATGTGATGTTTGTGGACGGGTCATGCTTGAGAACAGACAAAGGAATTTTGAGTGCAGCATATGCAGTATGCACAGTAGCAGCGGTAATGGAAGCGTCTTATCTAAAGGGAGTAAAATCAGCCCAGGTTGCTGAATTGTTTGCATTAACCAGAGCATGCAAGTTGGGAAAGAATGTAAGAGTGACTGTGATAACCGATAGTCAATATGGCTTCGGTGTAGTGCATGATTTTGGCCAAATTTGGTCCCAAAGAGGGTTTTTGACTTCAAGTGGAAACCCTATAAGGAATGAGAAAGTGGTTGGGAAATTGCTTGAGGCGATACATCTGCCTAAACAATAAGCCGTTGTGAAATGTACTGCACATACAAGGACTGGAGATTATATTTCAGCTGGAGACCAGTACGCTAACGATATGACTCAATATTGTGCACGAAATCAGAATTCTGTAAATCGGGCAAAAGAAAAGGAAATGAATTCATGTCCCTTGTTGTTTACTAACATTGTGAATACATGGGAAGAAGTGAGGCATTTACAGGAAGAAGCAGGAGATGAGGAAATGAGACAATGGGTAAAGGCAGGATGTGCACCAAGGGAAACAGATCATGTGTGGGTTTATCGGGATGGAAGACCAGTTATGCCTGATAGCATGGTGTCTGCCATGGCACGGATGTATCATGGACAAGCACATGTAGGGAGAGATGCAATGCTTAGCTTGTTCAAACAGACATGGTATAATGCAAAATTCAGACTTGTAGCTGAGAGCCTTTGTCAAAGTTGCCTTATATGTCAACAGTTCAATCCTGGAAGAAAAACAGTGGTAAGTCTAGGAACGATAGGTCGAGAAGGAGGGCCTTTCACCAGAATGCAAATTGACTTCATTGAGATGCCCCCCTGGAACAGGTTGAGGTATGTTTTAGTGATGGTCTGCCTGTTTTCTAGATGGGTAGAAGCATATCCCACAAGAAGAAGTGATGGAATTACAGTAGCCAAATTACTATTGCGGGAGTTCATCCCTAGATTCGAGTTTCCAGTCACAATTGAGTCAGATAGAAGAAAACATTTCCATAATGAAATCATGAAGCTAATTTGTGAGGCATTGAATGTACAACAAAAACGACATTGTGCCTATCGCCCAGAGGCTTCTGGTATGGTGGAACAAGTAAAAGGCACTATTAAAAACAGATTAGGAAAGATGTGTTTAGCCACAGGTTTGAAATGGCCTGATGTCTTGCCTCTGGTACTCATGACTATTAGATCAATTCCAGATAGGAACACAGGTTTGAGTCCCCACGAAATTGTGATGGGGAGAGCAATGAGACATGTATTCATACCAGTCAACAAGCTGTTGCCTATCTCTGATGACTTGGTGTTGGATTACTGTAAGGGGTTGGCTGACTCCGTTCATTCTGTGTTTCATCAGGTTGGATCGGATGCCACCACCCTTGAAAAGAAGCCAGCTCATGATCTAAGCCCAGGTGACTGGGTGAGAATTAAAGTGCACAGAAGAAGGAACTGTTTGGTCCCACATTGGGGAAAACCACGACAAGTGATTTTAACTACGACAACAGCTGTGAAGTGTGCAGGAGTAAAAAACTGGATTCATGCTAGTTATACCTTACGAATTCCAAACCCAGTGGATAACAAGGAAGGAGAGTACTTTGAAGAATCATAAACTAGTTCTGAATCTGATACTGAGGACACCAGAACAAGACAAAATCCTGAAAGGGGGGAGTCAGAACCAAATTTGACCTTTGCCCCAGAGAACATTCCCTTGATGAGGAAGTTGCAGATTTCTGACACCAGCTCAGACTCAGAGACTGAACAAGCACAGGTACATAAGGGAAGAGAGAAAAGAAGTGAAGAGACAATTAAAGAAATTTTCGATAAGGAAGATCCTGATGGAAAGTTGAGAGAAATTCCACCTGAAGTAACAAAAGCAGATGGTCAGGTGCCAGATACAAAAAGTGAGGGAAAGATTTTTGTGGAAGACCCTCGAGGAGTTGTAGTGAATTCAAACACCCCGTTAGAGGAAGGGACGGTTAGTTAGCAGGAAGATTGTGTGGAAGAACCATGAGGAGGGACAGAAGTAGGGAAAATAAAAGAAGTGGTGGAAAGACAAACAGTTGAAAGTAAAAGTCAAGTTGAAACAGAATCAGAGGACAGTGATGAAGAAGTACCAGAAGGTTGAGTCCTGAGAAAGAGAGCATGGAGAACTGAGAAAAATGAAAAGGGAAATAAATTGAAAAGATCAGCAAGAGATGAAATTTGGCCAAACAAAATAAAGAAATTGAGATACAGATTAACAAGAGTGAATTCATCTAGAGCTGAACAAATGAATGAAGTATCAAGCCAAGAAAAGTTGAAAGAAGAGGAAAAAACGTCAGCAGAAGAAAATAAGAGAACGAGAAAACCTAACCAGAAGTATAAGTCGCCGGAATGGTCATATGTGGCACTGCCTGAAATAAAAGAAGAGGCGGATAGCCAAGAGAATCCAGAGGTGACTGTACCAAAAGTGGTTGAGGAAGACGAGGAATCGGAAATCCTGAGAGTTATCTTGTCCGATATTGGAGAAGAGACAGAAGATCAAGAAGTTCTGTACCAAGATTATGAAGGAAAGTAAAAGACTATCCAATGCCAAACTGAGAAGACCAAAAGTGACCCAAGTGGGAAGGCAATAAATTACTGAAAGAGACATGACTGATAGAACCAAGAAGGTGCTTAGAGCCTTGGGTTAGACAAAATTAGTTGTGAAGTAGAAGAGGCTAAGTCAAAAGACACTATTCATTTTTCGAAATGGCAAACACAGAAAGTAGAAAAACTAAATGTGTATTTCTTAGAAGATGGCTTAAAATCTGTTGTTGTTGTACAGGATTACTAATGCTTCTATGAAGTGTATTGGCTTTAATAGTTTCATTCAAGTTTACATTAGGAACAATAGAAGGATATAGTGAGAATAAAACTAATGTAGAAAAGATTCAGAAAATATATCCGACTAAAATAGATAGAAGGGCTTGAGTTGTTTTTGTGCTACAGGAGGAGATACGGTGTGGGCTGTACACATACGTTTTTCTTATGCTCTACTATTTTTTCTTCCACAAAGCATCATAAATTACCGCGAGCCAGGCCATTGTTTGTCTGCAGACAGTGGTGTGTGAAGACTTAGGATTCTGCGGAGAATTAAGCGGTGAACTGACAGGTCTCTCGCTTAAAAAATGCTTATAACTCTCTCCCGAACACGCCTGCTCTTTCCGTTTAAATGAGGAGTCGCATTTGTAAAAAAAAAAAAAGCACACTGCCGTTCCAGTTCGCGAATATTTAAAGTCACCCCTTTCGGAAACTGCGCAGATGATTGTGAAACGTGCTGCCAAGCGTCTTGGGCCAAACTAGAATCCCTGTGCCTACCTGTGTGATTCCTTCCATCTCAGCTTCTCTGTCGCTGCCCAAGTCTCCCTCCCGCCGCCGCCTCTGCCATCTCTGCGGCCGCTGTGAGGAGGGAGACTACAACTCCCAGGCTCCCCGGCTCCAAGAGGGGGAGAGGACTAAAGAGAGATAAGTCTAATTTAATTAATCTTGGTATTTCTAAGACTTCTTCATTTAAAGAACCGTTATTACCTACATTGGCTATTCCATCACATCTCCCAACAACCGAAGCATCAGACACTCATTTACTGGGAAATATTGAAATTATTGAAAAATTGATTAGATCTTTTATATTGCCACTATTAGAGAGACTAAAAAGAATAGCTTTACAGTTGGGGAATCTAGAACAGGCAATTGGGAAGATTAAAGAGGGAACCAAAGATTTATCAAAATCCCCAATAGAAGCCCTAACTATTGTATCAGCCCCAAATACTATTGATCAACAGGGAGAAAAAGTAATGAGTCAAGTAAAATCAAAAAGCCTGAACCCAAAGCCTCCACAAAAATTTTGTCCAACGGTAAAGAGTAGAGGAAAAGAGGTGGAGGTGGGTGGGAAATTAAATTCTCAACAAAGTATTCAAAAGCCAAATGACAACGAAGATTGGTGGTCCTTACGGGGAGTCCCTCTTCTAAAAGACGGAAAAAGAGAAGATCACACCCAGTTAAAAAATAAGGTCATATATTGGCTTAGACACAATCGGCCACTTCCGCCAGACATAAATGGAGAAATTTTACATGTCAGGCGTCTTCCCTAGTTAGGACGTAGGAAAAAAGACTCCATGGGGGATATCATTATAATTAATTTCAGAGACAAAAGGGCAGTAAGATACATTCTTAATTGGCTTCCTTTAAATGCTAGTAATACAATTGAAGCACATGAATTGCCCTACTTTTACCCTAGAGTAATGCCAACTTCTGAAACTGACTTGAATCCATTATTTCATAATAATGAAGATTGCATTAGACCACCACCCCAATATCTGGATGTGTACTCTAGGCCCCCATTTGGACATCAAGCTGATCGCTTAAGCTACTCACTTCAACATCCGGAGGACCGTTTCAGGCCTCCATTTTTAGGTCAGAGGAATTATTATCATAATTCACTATATCAATATCAGAACGATGTTTTAAGACCTTTGCCCCAAATTCAGAGTTATTGTCCAGTTCCACAATTTCACCCTCAGGTTGATCACCCCAGTCCTTTAATTCAGCATCAGAATGGTCACTTAAGGTTTCCACCTCAACAACAGGATGGTCGATTTAGGCCCCTATTACAATACCAGGAAGATCGCTTTGGGCTGGCTTTTTGTCATCAGGAGGATCACTCTTTACCACTTTAGAACCGCTATGCGGCATTATCAGGTTTGGAAGGAGTGGACTGACTTGATTTTGGAGGCATAACAAAAGATTTTGCTGATAGTCCACAAAAGATCCCTCTTACGAGCTCAGAACTAAATTCTAATCACACAGTACATGTCTCTCATGTCTCTAATTTAAGACCTAAACGGTATCAGACTACATCCATTGACCTATTGGGTAAGTCCACAGGTTTGAATCAGGTCGAATTTATCCCGATTACAGAACGGGACCTAAATTTTAACCCCATTACCAGACCTGTACCAGAAACACAGGAACGTATAAGGGAGGAAAGTAAACCCCGAATTGTAGTCCTATTCTGGAATATAGCAGGTCAACGATCCAAGGTCACAAATGACATATGGATGAATTTTAGATCTAAATTTGATATTATAGCACTTCAGGAGACGTGGGCGACTGACGTGATACATATGGAGGGTTTTAAAACATATTTTACACCTGCCCAACCCTCCATTTCAGGCAGGGCAAAAGGAGGTCTAACAATTTATGTCTCAAACATCCTTAATATAAAGGAAATAGTTCCTATAAACCTGGATCCAAATTTCCAGATACTCAGGTTGATTTTAAACAATAGGGACAGCTTCCTAATAGTGAACCTCTATAATAATCTTTCTGAGGTTGAGGCAATGAAGTTGACATCCCTGATCGGGTCTACATTAATAACTAAAATGAGGAAGTTAATAAATGAAGAGGTAATTATTTGGGGGGGGGGGGGATTTCAACCTGGGACCATGCTCAACTATTAATAATAACAACATTTGTGGTATCCTGGATGAATTTGGAAACCCCATCCCACATTTTACTCATTCCACTTTAGGTAACTACTTAAATGAAACCTTTCTCGAGTTAGACCTGGTCGTGGCAAATACCTTGAACAATGAGAGCCTAATACCGGCTCCTACTTTTCACGGTAGAGGATACCTAACAACCATAGATTATATTTTGGTATCAAATGGTGAAAGGACTTCAGACGCAGAATTCACTAGACACAAAATTGTGCTAAGTGATCATTATCCCCTCAGTATTTCCCTGTCATTAACTTATAAACCAAAGAGTGGCTTGGGTTCTATTTTATTACAAAATAATCTGGCATTAAGCAGATTAAATGGTTATGCACTCAAATGGGGGAAAGTAGACCCTATGGAAATAACAAAACTAGTGATAGTGAGGGCCTATTCCTCTATTTTGAAATGTCTTAACTCGGATACTACCCATGCAGAAGTCATTGCAAATTTTGAACTGATCGTTAAAGCGATCAATGAGGCTCTGTGGGTAGAAATAAAACATAAGTCAAAAAATAAGAAGGGCTGGTTCAACCACGACTGTACGGTTGCTTACTCAAATCTAAAAACTGCATTGAGGAAATTAGTTAGGGTCCCACATGAGATAACAGCATTAAGGAAAGATTATAATTCCGTACTAAAAAATAGGAAAAAAGAACTAAAAAACCAACTCTGGGAGCAATTGCATGAAGCGTGCATTCATAAAAACCCGGCTGCTTTTTGGCAAATAGTCAAGTCCCCTTTTCTAACTGACAACACTAATCACCCAAAGTTAGATCTACCAATAGAAGAAAAGGAATGGGTTCTTTATTTCTCCAAGATTTTTTCAGTTGGTACGGACTTTGCTAAACCGCAGGACCCAAAATTGCAGGACCCTAACTTTTTGAACGATCTAGATAGCACTTATCCAATTGACCTACAGTTCTCATTGAAACAAACCGCCCAGGCTCTGAGTGCAAGTAAAAATGGAAAGGCACCTGGCCCAGACGGTGTGCCTATCGATTTATTTAAAGCCCAAATGGACCTTTGGACTCCCCTTCTAACCAGAGTCCTGAATGCATCTTGTCATATAGGTTTGTTAGCCTCTTGGTCAAAATCCGTACTAGTTCCCATCTTTAAAAAAGGAGATCGGCATTCAGTAACCTGCTATCGTCCAATCTCTCTTTTAGACTCCCTGGGAAAAGTGGCAGGACGAGTCATTTTAGAGCAATTACAAGATTGGGCAGAGGATGGCAGGATTATATCAGATTTACAGTTCGGCTGTAGAAACAAGAAAACTTATTTTTTTAAGAACAACTACAGCTCTTGCCAATTTTACCAGGAAGTTGGGAAATAGAGCCCCCCCTGAAATTATTCCGATTTACAAAGCCAAATGTTTATCTGTGGCTTTGTATGGGGCGGGCCTCTGGGGCTTTGTGGGCACAGACACGATTCAGAAAGTCGAAAATTCGTTTCTGAGGTTTATCCTTGCACTTCCTGGGAGTGCGGGCACTTTTGCTTGTCATATAGAATTGGGTTTAGCTCATGTGATGGACCTAGCCAAAATCGAACCACTTTTATTATGGCGTAGGATTTGGTCCTCAGACAAAGCAACCCATACTCAGTCTATTTTGTCTGATTGCTTAGCCATGGATAATGTTCGTAGGTCCAGGTGGCTCTGGTACATTGCGAGCTTTTTTCACGACTTGGGCTGGGACAAATACTATCACAATCCCTCCTCAATACGAGAGGTTTCGAGGAAGGTACTAAAAAATAAAGCTCTCGCCCACTTAGAGGAGCTGAGACTGACCAGCGAAATTACTAAACCTTCTGTTACCCACAGCTTAATGATACAATTGGTCCCTACAATACAGCCGTACCTTACTTTTAACATCACGAGTTACGAGCGGTATTTATTGGTAAGATTTAGGATGAATATTTTTCATCGAATGGTTACATTTCCAGAACGAAACAATTGGGTTAAGGTACTTTCTCCTTGTCCCTGTGACGACATTTCTTCACAATCGACTTTGAATGCCATTCTTTTTTGTAAATTTTATACGGAACCAAGGAAAAAATGGCTCATCCCGCTTTTGAGGCATTTTGGTCACAGACAATGCCGCCCAGCTTTACTTTTCCTACAGTTGTTGGAGGGAGAAAAGTTGGTATGCATAATAGTTAGCTTTTTGAAATGTATAGTCCGCTAGCGCAGGAATTTAGATTAACATAGAATGGAGATTAGCCATGGTTAAGTTAACAGTAATGGATGTATTTTTCTTCCTGATTGTGAATTGCTTTTAGTATGCGATAAATAAATGTGCCGTATATGCCCTCTTAGATCCCTCACAGAAAGTGAGGTAGGGTATACATTTTAATGTGTAAATATTTTGTTTTTAATATTGGTATTTTTACTGTAAGTTTTTTATGAACGATTATTTTATTGTATGCTTTTATGATTTCTATCCAAAATCGAAATAAAGCAAAATTGAAATTGAAAAAAATTGAAATTGAAATTATCTACATAAAGACAGGTCTAGAAATGATTTCTCTAACAAGGTATTTTCAAAATTACTATGCGAATATGTAAAGACGATGGACGTGAGGGACTGCTACGTCTGTATGCAGTTACCTGCATCTGTTTCAGAGGGAGTGACCTATCATCACCTCCCAGTAACATATGGAATAACATGTAGTGTAATAGCAAGTTTGTTTTACAAAATAGAGAAATTAGAATATTATTTTTCAGATGTAGATAATGTATTTTCACAAGTACCTGTAATTAACAAGTTGAATAAAGTCAAACCTGCAAAAGTGTTAGGTGAATTTTTCTTAGAAACTAAAGAACTAACATTAGAGTCCATATTTAGAAATAATCGAACCTGCAGCTTAAAGAAGGAGGAGAAAGTTTTCTTGGATATGGTTGAAGAAAGGAGATTGAAAATGCAAAAGAAAGTACCTGAGGGAAAAGAAGAAAAGACAGTCTGGGATGTTGAAAAGGAGAAACATTTGAAAGGAGAAGCTAATCCAACGATGGCTTTAGATTGGCCTCAGAAAGGGAAGTTGTGTATTAGAAGGAATCAAACTGCATATGATAATTATTTTGTAGGTACGAGTGATTGCCATGATACATATCGAATCATGGGTGGATGGGGATTTAAAGGAGGAAATGATCCAGTTTTGGATTATATTTTATCTGCGGGAACAAAGCATATTATCGTTTGCCAGACCATTGGTATGGCACATGTTATATAGGCCTGGTTTTCCCAAAGATATTCCATGTAGGTAGTCAACTAACACGTAGAAAAAGAGAATTTTGGTCAGAAATTGTGGGAGACATTTTTGTAGCTTTGATACCAGCAGTGGGAATATCTCTGAATGCACACAAAATTAGGAAATTATCAACAGTAGTGGATCGCTTGTCAACAAGCACCGCCGGAGGATTTTTATTGGTAAATACCGAGATGGTTGCCATGCGTGCCATGGTAATGCAAAATCGACTTGCCCTTGATATAATTCTGGCAAAAGAGGGTGGAGTCTGTGGAATGCTGAAAGTTCAACATTGTTGTACTTACATTCCTGACGAAAGTCAAGACCTAAAGGCGTACATTAAAAATATAACTGATTTGCATGAAGAAATTGTACCACTGGAGGTTGAAGGTGTTTGGGAAAAGATTGGAAAGAAATTATCCTCTATTAAAGATTTCCTATTAAAATTAGGTAGTACATTTATAGGTAAAATCCTATTTCCTTTAACATGTGTAATATTTTTAGTATTAATTTTAAGACTAGGATGTTTATGTTGCAAAAGAAAGAAAATGCAGAAAAACTTAAAAAGAGAATCTTTGAAAAAGAATTCGAAGAAATGAAAGATAGTATGTATAGAAAAGCAAGAGAAGAAGAGATAGGTGAAACAGAAATATGAAATAACAAGCTTAAGAATTCTTGAATTCATTTCTTTTTATACAAATTTTACAAAATTTTAGGTATTGTGGTGATATAATCACCAAAGGGGGATTGATAGAGCAGGTAGTGCAACATTTTGTACACCTCCTCTATTCTTGCATGAAAATACTAATTATATAATCTATTAAATATAATATTATTAAACGAGTGTTGCATGTATACTAATCAACATTATAAAAACATAAACTACACATGGGATTTGCTATTTGCATGGCTAAATAACTCTTATATCTAAAATCTTTACACATATTAATAAATAGTATATGTGGTAATAGAATATCGCATGATATGTTGCTTTGTGACGTTGCATCATCGTGGAGAATCAGAAAAGGTGAATATAATGGCTTTAAATGTCGCTATATGCTAGATAAATACAAGCAAATAGAGGGATTAGTAAGGGCCTATCATTAGAATCATCATTTCTATGTATTAATTATTCCTTTGTGTTTGTTTCGCTTAAGTTGACATCTGGGCCTAATCCAAAATGGCAGCTGACATCGCACGCAGAAGTAGCCACCGTCTCGTGAGGCGCAGAGTCAACTGCGCATGTACGAACAGTATCGTGAACTTCTTAGCGACCTTTACTCGTCATGTTCCTGGTCAAGGATAAGAATTTGGTGGTCAGCCAAGATAAGGGAACAATCAACCTTACAGTAAACCGGAACAAGCCGATACAAGAGCGGACTAGTGACCTCACCCCTCGAACTGTATTGAGAATCTGGGAATAAGAATCGGATGATCCCAACCAGTCAATCACCACTGTTCTTGTCCTAAAAATGTATCATGTTAACCTGGTTTTTATTATAAAAGGATAGTGGGATAGTGAGAAGAAAAATGCTAGCCTCTCTCTGAATTAACTGCGACGCCTTTCCTTGATGGTCCAGATGCTGCCCGACCGCTTGATGACTGCAAACTTTTTCCAAATCCACGGGCTATGATAGTTGCTTGCATGATTACTGGTCCTTTGATAAATTGGGGACTGTAACGTGCCGAGCAGAGGACTTTGGACTTTGAGCTTTGGCCTGCTTTATTCGGACAATTTGCGACAGACTCGGTTATGCAGAGCCAATGAATTAGAGGATCCCAAATAGCCAGATTAGGTAAATATGATGTTCTGCGATTTACTTGAATTGATCTAGAAATTCTAAACATTGATGAGACAAATGCAAATATAAATCATTATGAAAATTTAGATAAACAAAAATTGATTAACAAGGAAACGTGAGTTTGTGGTTTTTCATTAAGAGTATTAAGGATTCTGATTCTTAAAATGTGTTTTTAGCTGGTTCTAAATCACCATCAACCAATCCAACTAATTGGTCCGCCGACCAAGTGGGTGGAGTGCCTTGATGTTTGAGAATAGGAATCTATAGGCGACAATTGTTAATGTATATTTTGTAAAATAATTCTTCTCTCCCTATAGGTTATAAGGTGTTCCCCCACATGTCCAGCGCTTCAATTACTCATCCCTCCTGTGTGTGTGTAGACTCGTGAATGGTAACGTGTGTGAGTTGGTGTTATGGGCCCCACCAATGAATGCATGTATGAATGAGTGTGAGTGACGACAGGACACAGGGAGGATATCGGTATATGTTGTTCCCCATTTTTCCAGTCTTGCACTGGATCACGTTCCTTGAAGGAGGTCCTTTTGGTGGCTCGAATGAGTTGGTGGTGCCGGTTGCTGGTGTTCTTTAGGGCTGCGTGGGTGTCCGGAGTCTTTTTGTGGCGCCACTTTTTCTCGAGTCTTCGGCAGGTCCGCTTGGATTCCTGGAGGTCGGTGGTGAACCAGCTAGCCTTTCTGTCGGTGCATCCGTTTGAGGGTTTTTTGATTGGGGCGAGAGCGTTGGCGCAGTCGTCGATCCATTGCCTGAGGTTGCGGGCAGCTGTGTCAGTGTCATTCAGGCCAATCTTGTCAGGTCCCGCTTTTTCTTAAAGTTTGAGTCATCAAAGGCGTTAGTTATTTTAAGCAGTGTCATTTCCTTGTAAAGTCTTCCAATCTCCCATTCATCCGGTATCCTGTCAAATGGGATGAATTTGGGGTTTTTCTTTTTTTCTTTTTCAATTATATCTTTATAGTATTGGAAGAAATCATTGGCACTGATTTGGTAAGTGCCATCTTTTGCACCATCAGCGATTATCCTGGCAATTTTCTTTTTGTCCTTTTTAAACAATACCTGATATTCCTTGTAGCTGCCCTTTGCTTTAGCTTACTTTTTCTTGTGTGTTTGATTGAGCCTTCCATTTTTTTCTTTGATATGTTATTTTCATATGAGGCATTCTGGTGCTCATCTTGAGCAGACTTCATAGGCTCATTGTTGAGTTCACTTGTTGGTTCATTTCGATTTGCTGATATAGGACTTATATTGCTTGTGTTCTATAAAATATAAGTCACAATATCATCCATCAGATCCATTGCAGCATTGTGATGCTTTATGTTTTTTAGAGCTTTTCTCGACTTCTGAGATTCTATCATTCAGTTCATCAAAGTTTTTGATTTTTGTTGCACGTTTTTGATTGATAAAGTCCTTGTACTTTTCAGTTGTCGCTTCTACTGAAACTAGCCTCCAATTACACTCTTGGATGCGCATGCCGAGCATGTTGCGAAACTCCAATTTTTGTTTCTAATCTGAGGTCACAAAAGCTGCATAGAAATTGCAGCTCTACTTTTTTTGTTCTTCCTTTGCATTTTGCATAATGGCATACAATATTGTGGCATTCGGCTTCCTTATTGCATTTTGAACAATAGGTTTCCAGATAGAATCCTTTATGTTTGTTGGAGACATGCTTCTCGTTTCTTTAAAAGTTCCCAATATGTCTCTACATATATCTCATATATAATTATCCTTTGGGTATATCCAGTATGTGATCTTTTTGGTGTAATCACTTTTTTATTGTTCATTTCTTTGTTGACCTTGTAAACATCAGGTAGATTTTCGAAATTGGATGCAATAGTGTCACTCTTGGCTGAGGAGGCCACAAATTTGATGGTTTTACTGAGGTCTACTGTTATTTCTTCTTCTGTTGTCACAGAGGGTGAACAGGGTGCTATATTGTGACCTGAATTTATGTTGTTGGTTGCATTGTTTGAAGGGGGTGCTGTATTGACAAAATCGGTAAGTAGGTTAATAATTTACGGAAAAGACAGCACTTCCTTTTGCCATCTTAGCAGGGTTTTTAATCATCAGGAACTAGCCCATCTGGAATTGTGTTTGTTTGCTTCGCCATTTCTCACTATCACACTTGCCGCCATGATAGAACTTTGTTTGCCCTGTCTCTATAGACTTCTCTATGCAGAGTCTAGCACTAAAGAGGCAGTTACCAGTAGGACCACTAGGAGGTAAATGCCACTATGACTGAGAAGAGGTTAAGAGTGTCATAGTTACTCCCGCCGTTTACCCACGCTTCATTGAATTTCTTCACTTTGACATTCAGAGCCCTGGACAGAAATCGTATTGTGTCAACACCTACCTTGGGCCTTCGCAATGCTTTGTTTTAAATAAACAGTCAGATTCCCCTGGTCCCTACCAGTTCTAAGTCAGCTGCTAGGTGCCGGCTGAGGCAGAACACCGTCCCTCCGCCCACTAGGAGGGGGCACGGGGAGAGGCGACCACCGCAGCTGAGGCGATCCACAGGAAGGACCCGGCTTCTGCCCCGGAGGGTGGCACCTCTTCCATCTGTGGCACTCGCCCAGCCCTTCTTCGCTTCCCAACCCGAACGACCCAGCCCTTAATGCCAATCCTTATCCCAAAGTTATGGATCTGACTTGCCGACTTCCTTACCTACATTGTTCCAACTTGCCAGAGGCTGTTCACCTTGGAGACCTGCTGCAGATATGGATACGGCCTGGTGTGAGATTTTCACCATCTTCCCCCCCTTTTTCAAGGACCAGCAAGAGCTCACAGCAACGTTTCCAAGGCGAGAACAACTCACATAAAAAATACACTAAATCTTGTAATACAAAATTACCAAAAATCTAGCTAATTTCTCAAAATTTGGTGGTATATTTTCTCTGAGGCTAATTTGTAAACTAATTTATTAGATATTGGAGTTTAAATTCCATTATTTATGTTAATTATCATTGAGTTATTCAGTGCTATAGTAATAACTGTTTACTCAAACGATGGTTGGGAAGTACCTGTCTTCTTTATTCTTCTCCGCAGAGGACAAGACATTAAACATACCTCTGGAGCTAAGGAAATCAACTGTGTGTGAGCCCTAAAAAGAGGGGTCCTGACCCCTTCATAAGATCTTCAAGTGGATGCCCACCTAGTCCAGGAAACGATCACCCATGCACTCATCAGCAGCAGACTCAACTATGGCATTGCACTCTATGCCGGCACCACTCAGAAACTCCCAAAAATGCTTTTCCAGACCTATCCTGAAAATGCCACGCCACAACCACATCACCAGCCAGCTGAGAGACCTTCAGTGGCTACCTGTCAAAAAGAGAATCACCTTCAAGCTTCTCACGCACACCTACAAAGCCCTCCACAGCGCCGGCCTGCATACCTCAAGCACCCCTCTCCTTCTATGCTCCCACCAAACATCTCCACCCTTCCCAACTGGCCCTGGCCACTGCCCCATGGATCCACAAGACCACGACTAGAGGAAAATCCTTCTCCTACCGCACTGTGAAGAACTGGAACTTCTGCACCTCAAGCATTCACCATCACTGTCACAATTCAGGAAGGACCTCAAGACCTGGCTCTTCGACTGAACCATAGACCCAGCCACCCCACCCACCCAGTGCCTTGAGACCCTCACAGGTGAGTAGTCGCGCCCTATAACCCTGTTTGATTGATTGAATGAAATAACCATTGCCTTTACTGCCTATCCTTATAACTGGTAAACATAAAAAGAGGGCATTAATCTAATTCCCAGACGAGAGCTAAAACAGCATATGTGGCTTTCCATAGACATGTTCTATTAAAAAAGAATAACTTGTCAGCTATGTGAAGTTTTATCTATGCATTCTTTTCTCTCTATGTCAATTCTTGAAAGAATGCACTAGTTGGCCAAGCTTTAAATATTTTCTAAGCAATAAAACAATAAATATGTACTTGGTCATGTACACTTTTTTATTCATTTATTTATGTTCTTGATGAACACATATTGAACTATTGTTTTGGTCAAAGCAAACTTGCCCTCATCAGCATTCCAACACAAGCACACATGAAATGCACTGTTAAAATCTATATATTTGAATTACCCAAAGAACTTGACACAAATCCACTGATTTTGATTGAAATCGGAACTCATTGTCATTGCCTGATGAATTGTGCTTTTTTTTCGAAATGCATGGTGTGTCAGACAGCATTCTTATCGAAAGCAGGCTTCAATAAAAATTTACCAAGCACCCTTATGTTGCAATGCTTACAATAAATTACATCGCAGCAAGTGGTACTTGTGAGTAATGTTATTCTGCCAGCGAACAAGACCAAGTAATACGTGCTAACCACTATATGATTTCTATAGTATTAAAATACAATCATTTCAAAATGACTACTGTCAGAAAAGGTCACAGCTGACACATTAGTGTTCAACAAGAAGTGAAAAATTCACTCGCATTGGAAGTTAATTAACCTCTTGAATCAAGAGGTTATCAATAATTCAGAACACCTTCCGCATAAATCAGTGATTGATTACATTTATTTGGGCAATCTCAAAGCCCTGTTGTTTATAGTACTACATTATACTATGCTGAGTATGACCCATTTCCATAAAATGGAAGTTATTTGAAGGTTTGCTAATTTCTTAGAGTAATTTCAAATGTTGTAACTCTTTTCCCATGTTGTACTTTGAGCTAACATATCTTTTCCCTCTGTGACACATCTTACCCCCACCTGGGATTCCACGCAAGGTCCAAGCCACCATTTTTTATTTTCCCAGAGTTTTATCTAGTGCGAACGTGACCCAAAGGTTTCAGGTGTCAGAGCGCTTTACATGAGCACCAGTTGCATTACACAAGCACACATTCATTTTTGGTATTCACTATCTTTCTTGTGGTGTCTAAACATGATTATGCTGATGGCCTCTACCACGGATCATCTTTAACAACTGTGAAAAGACTACAACAGATTCGGAACTATGCAACCAGACTACTACTTGTAAAACCACAAGCGCACATCTCCCCTGCCTTTAGGGCCTTACATTGTATACCGGTTGCCAGAAGATCTACATTCAAGCTGCTTTGTATCGCCCACAAAGCAATACATGGAACAGGACTGCTTTTTATCAGGAATAAAATCACGAAATATATTCAACAAATATATTCAACAAAGGAACCTCTGCTCCAGATTAGCACCTTGCCTCAAAATTCCACCATGCTAGAAAAAAACATAGGTGACCCATGTTTCTCTGTTCAAGCACCCAAACTATGGAATTCATCACCACCAAACATAAGATCCACAGATATCTTATGTTCAGAAGACTAGTCAAGAGCTGGCTCTTACCTGCATAACCACCATACCCAAATACAAATATGCAGTACTTACCTGTGTATATAAACATCCAAGATATGTGTATTTCTTGATATAAATATGTATGATATGTACTTATGTATGTATATGTTTGTTACTTTACTCCTACTGTAAAAACAAACATTGATTCTCTCA
This sequence comes from Triturus cristatus, assembly GCF_964204655.1. Taxonomy (NCBI): domain Eukaryota; kingdom Metazoa; phylum Chordata; class Amphibia; order Caudata; family Salamandridae; genus Triturus; species Triturus cristatus. The sequence goes on from NC_140579.1 coordinate 331,026,290, forward strand.
AATGCACTACCCTATATTTCACCCTATACCTCTTTCAATGTATTTTCTACCTCCATGCTCTGATTCATCCCAAACTTCATTCTACTACTAAGATCTCCCAAAAAAACCTTTATAAACTTTTCCCTCCTCTGTCCCTCCTTGGAGCACCCCAAACCTCATTTTAATACTATGATCTCCCAAATTACCCTTCAAAATTCTTCCCTTACTTATCCCTTTTTTGACTTATCCCAAAACTCATTTTAGTACTATGATCTCCCTAATCCATTTCTTGAGATTCTTCTCTCATCCCTCTCTCCTTACTTATCCCAAATCTCATCTTACTAATATGATCTTCCAATAAACACTTTCTAGACGTTTCCCTCTTCTATCCCCCATTACACTTTTCAATCTAACTAACACTCACATGTCCACTTCTCAAATTAACTCAAATTTCACTATACTGATCCACTACTAATTCTTTTTGGGATCTGGAGTAGCGTGGCACTCCCTGAAAAGCAATTTGATGCCTCGTCAGAGGTAGTATACAATACAATACAATCTTTTCTTTTAAAATGGCATGGCTGTTATAGTTGTATTTCTCAATGGCTACGTACTCTGTCAGGATTGTTTTGAGGTCTTGCTAGAGACAGTTGAGGCTGTTTTGAAAGAGTTTTCAAATATAAAGATGCAAACGATGATAGCCTTCTTCAAGTATTGATCAACTCATTCTTCAGCCAATCATTTATGAAATGTGAAGTTCTGCTGGTGCATCGACATATGGTCTTTTAATTGGTGTAGGCTCAGTCTGAGTCCACATGGGCAGTGACACACTCTGTCTATTTGCATTGAGTAATATGGGCTTCCCTGTTGTAAGGGGAGCACAAAGCCCCCTTGCATCCCCATGTCATTTGGCCACCCAACCCGTCCTCTTCCTATATCGATCAGTGTCTGCCATCAGTGCTGCAAATGTCTCACAATAACACCCCGTCTCACTCAGACTAAGCGAGTGGTGCACTTCAAGAAGAGGACCAGCAGAGACGTTTTAATGCATGGGCAAAGTGGGCTCTGGCCCAGGGCCCCAGCCTTTCAGGGGGCCCCCTGACAGTCAGCTCCATTCTCCAGAGTTTTGCCCTAATGACCTTGAATATTTCCTAAACATTTTGTTTTAAATTCTGTTTTCCTTTCATTTATTTCTTATGTACCTGATGTGTGAGAGTCTAGTACAGCCATTTTGCAGAGAAATGTTGTGTTTATGTTTCATGCAATATACATAAAAAACGTTTATTTTAGATCAAAACTAGGCCTAACATATAAGAAATGGGAGGGCGTCACAGAGATTATTTGCAGTAATATTGGTGAGCTGCTGCTGTGTTACAATATTGAAAACACACATAACTATCCCTGAATATTAGATGTAAACACATTCAGGGCCTTATTTATGAGAAGTGATGCATCGCTGTGTGAAAACAGGGATGCGTCACTTCTTAGTGCGCCCTCGTTGCGACATGATGGATGTGTCATATTTACTGTATGACGCATCATGTCGCAAGGAGTTACAGATATGTCAGTATTTCTGACAAATCTGTATGCGCAAAAGTGATGCATTGCTGGGGTGGGTCTGAAAATAGACGCAACTCCAGCAATGTGTCCTTTCACATGGGGCAAGCCCCATGTGAAAGGGCCTGCATCAGTCTTATGCCTGCTGTGTGGCAGGTGTAAGATATTGGCGTCCTAGAAGTGGCGCACTGAGTTCTCATAGATTTCAATGCGCCACTTCTACGAGGCATTTTGCGGGGCAACACCCACCCTGCATACATTATGCCTGGCGCAGGTATAATGCGGTGCAGGGGTTTACAAAGTGAAGCATCTGCCTAGATGCGTCACTTTGTAAATAGGGCGTAACATTGCACATATTTTATGCTGCCGGTGCGTCACAAACAGTGACGCACCAGCGGCATAAAAGTGAAGCAAAGCCTCATAAATAAGGCGCTTAGAATTTGGACGAGTGTTCATTTGCACTGTCAGGGACCTAATGAAATGAAATTGTGTATTTTATAAAGCGCGCAGCTACTCAGACTAGAGAGTCCTGGCGCATGACAGTGGGAAGAAAACATGCGTAAAAGACCCATCAGTTATCAAAAAGCCAGGTTTTTAAGTTCTTTCATGAAAGAGAGTAGGTCTGTGGTTAGTCTCAGAGACTCAGGGAGGCTATTCCACAATTTTGGGCCTAGAAAGCCGTGGGATCTGCCTCCAATGCAGGCACTGCATATTTTAGGCATGATGGCCAGGTTGGCATTGGAAGAATTTAGGGGTCTAGCTGTTGTGTAGCGATTAACGCGCTTATTTATGTAGCCGGCTCCTAAGCCATGGAAAGCTTTAAAGAAGATGGTCATCGCTTTGAAGCCGATCCGTTCTTTTATGCGGTGAGACTTAAGAATAGGGGTCATACTAGATTTGGGTTTAGGTCTCAGGATGGCTCTGGCCGCCGCGTATTGTACGACTTGTAGGCGCTGGATAAGGGATTTGGGAAGACAGAGGTACAAGCTGTTGACATAGTCAAGCTTTGATGTCACCAGAGTCTGCACCACGATCTTTCTGCTCTCAAGCGGTAACAGTGGCAGGAGTTTTTTTTAGCATCCAGAGTATGCCAAAGCAAGTGCCATTTAGATTTTGAATTTGAAAGCACATGGAGAGTGTCTTGTCTATGACAATTCCTACGTTTTTGACTTTCTCCTTTTCAGCGGGCGGGGGCGGCAGATCTTTTGGCCACCAAGCGCTCCAGTCAGGCGTTTATGGATTACCAAAGAAAACAACTTCAGTTTTGTCAGGATTGCACTTCAGCTAATTGATCTTAAGCCAGTTAAAAAACCTTTGTGAGGCAAGACCTAATCATTGCCCCGTCAAAGTCGGTTCCTTTTTCACACGTAAAAATCAGCTGAGTGTCAGCAGCATAGGAAACAATTTTGGTGCCCTCTTCCTCTACCAGAAATGCAAGGGGGATAGATATATATTAAAAAGGGTAGGACTGAGAATGGAGCCCTGAGGGACACCTACATTCATGGCCGGAACTGGGGATGAGAAAGGGGGGAGCCAGATGTCCTGAGATCTATTTGCCAAGAAGGATGACATCCATTGTAAAGGCGGTCCCCCCCCAGACCGATGTTAGCAAGTCTCTTCGGGAGCCTCTCATGTGGGAGCATATCGAAGGCCGCCGACGTATCGAGCAGTATCAGAACAGTCTTGCCTCCCTGGTCCAGCTTACCCGTGGGAAATTCAGTCACTTCCAGCAGAGCGGACTCCATACTGTAGTTAGCCCTAAAACCGGATTGGGACTCATGAAGGAGCTTCCCATCTTCAATGTGTTTTTGGAGGGCCTTGTTTACATGCTTCTCTAGTACTCTGGAGAGGGTCGGAAGAAGGGAGATTGGCCTGTAGTTGACAGGGTCCATCGGTTTGGCGTTAGCCTTTTTTTATCAGTTGAAGAATCTTAGCATTCTTCCATAATTTCTGCATGTTGCCTGAGGAGAGAGAAGCATTAAAGAGCTGGTTTACTGTGGGGTTTATGGTGGGAGCTAATAGGTTCAAGATATTCCCTGGACATGGGTCAGTAGGAGAGCCAGACTTAATGCTTTGGAGAGGGGTCAGTGACTCTTCAAGCTAAAACTCAGGGAAAGCTAGTAAAGATGTAGGATCCAAGAGGTGAAATTTGCTATTAGAACTAAGGTAGAAGGTCAGTTCTTCCTCTGAGATGTTAGTGAAGGCTTGTTGGATCATGGAGATCTTTTTGTGGAAGAATTCAACTATTTACTTAGACCATTCTTCAGTGCATGGCCCTTCCTTTGTGCCGGCTCTCAGGGCAGTAAAGGATTTAACTATGCTAAAGATTTCCTTACTCTTATTTTGGGCATTTTCTATCTTGGTTTGAAAGAGGTTTTTCTTGGCTGCCTTCACGAGAATGTAATGAGCTTTTAAGGTGTCCTGTCCTCAGGTAGATAGGATTTACGCCATTTCCGTTCAATTGTTCCACAATTTCTGTTGCGAGATCTAAGGGAATCGTTAAACCATGGAGCTGGTGGGGCTGACCTCTTTGAGGAGCAGCAAACAACCAGTACCATTGCATCAATGTTGGTTCGGAGCCATGAATCTATTGAGAGGGCGTCCGAGTCGGGGCAGCCAGACAGCTCTGGTGAGGAACGACCGAGGGCGTCTGCTTACATCGGGATGGATATTTTATGGAACGTCCTGTAATTAGAGACCCTCTGCCCTGTGTTAGCTCAAGGGGCTGTGGCAGAGTTGGGAATGACGAATTTTAATAGGAGGTGGTCAGACCAGGTAATGGGAAGAGGTAGGTTTACTGATATGTCAAAGTTGTGAACAATTTGGTCTAGGGTATGGCCCTTCTCATGGGTGGCCAAAGAAACAGATGGAAACATGTTGCAGGCCTGCAGCGCCTCCAACAAGGAAATTGTTTGAGGGTCTTTTCCATTGTCCATATGTATATTGAAATATCCCAGAATGAGGCAGTTGTTGTATTTTAAGGCCAGGGAGGTGGTGGCTATATTAAGCGTAGTAATAACATTTCCAATAGCACTGGAAGGTCTGTAAATCAGAAATCCAGCTATGCTATGATGGGGGATAAGTTACAGCAGAAGCCTAAGCAGTCTAGTTTTTTATTGTAAATTATGGCAACACCTCCCTCCTTCCCATTCGATCGGTCCCTCCTAAGAATGTTATAACCCGTAGGGATGGCCGAGGTGATAGTAGGGTTGGAGGCTTCAGACAGCCAGGTCTCAGTGAGAAATAAAAGATCAGACTGTTAGTCTAAAAGTAGGCCATAAATGTATGGTTCATGCTTTTGTATAGAGCGACAATTTAAAAGGGTGGCCTTTAAGTCCTCTGTTTTCTTATTGTTTTTACACTTATTGTTGCGTGGAAGGATATTGGGTGCGAGTTTCCTGGGCTGGAGGAGAGTCCAGTTGCACTTATTGAATCGAAAGTCTACCTCCAACCTCCGGATCAGCGGCTGTACAGTGACATAATGGTAGCCGCCTAAGGCTAAGCAGTTTTTCCCTATTGCAATATAGTGGAAGAAACTCACCGGAGGGGAACTGGGCAGCATGGCTGGCGCCGAACGCCTCAGGGCGCAGACAGGCTTACCTTCGGTGCCAGCGGCGCGCCCGCTGTGCACGTCCACTTAGCGCGTCCGTTTGCATCGGGAATATATAGGCTAATGCCTATGATGCAAACTGGATCGCCAACGCAGCTGAGGAAGCGGAAACTGCATAGGCATAAGTGAGGAGCCCGATAGTAGCCCCAGCCCTCCGCACAATCGGCGTATCAGCCGCGGCGGACCAGGACTGGAGGAAAAGCGAGATGCGAATCGAAGCAGCTAAGGAGGTGTAGGCAAACAGAATCAAGTAAAGTGCAAGTGCGCATAGGTAGGAGAAATTATTAAAAAGCACAGAGTAATTCAGCCAGACATATACAATTTAAAAAGTAATAAAAACCTAGTAGCAGGGCAGGAAACACTAAATCCTACAGCTATCAGCTGCGCGCATCCGTTTGCATCGGGAATATATAGGCTGATGCCTATGATACAAACTGGATCGCTAGCACAGCTGAGGAAGTGGAAACGGCGTGGGGGCGGAAGTGAGTAGCCCGATAGTAGCCCCAGCCCTCCACACAATCGGTGTATCAGCAGCAGCGGACCAGGACTGGAGGAAAACCGAAATGCGAATCGGAGCAGCTAAGGAGGTGTTGGCAAGCAGAATCAAGTAAAGTGCAAGGGCGCATAGGTAGGAGAAATTATTAAAAAGCACAGAGTAATTCAGCCACACATATACAATTTAAAAAGTATTAAAAACGTAGTAGCAGGGCAGGAAACCCTGAATCCTACACCTGTAAGCTGCACGTGACATGTCCATTTACATCGGGAATATATAGGCTAATGCCTATGATGCAAACTGGATCGCTAGTGCAGCTGAGGAAGCGGAAACTGCGTGGGAAACAGGGGCTCAAATTAGATCATAAATTCAAAGGTGTCCTGAACAGGGGCCCCCAAAATATGTTTGGCCCAGGGCCCCCCAAATCCTTAAGATGTCCCTGAGGACCAGTCCTGCTCAGCTTTCTAGATCCTTTTGTGAGTACCAAGGCAGCCAGCAAATACCTACATCTGGTGCTTTTTTGGTGTGTTCATGTCTGGCTCCTGGCACTAGTGCCATGCTCATTCAGAGTCTCCTAGGCCTTGCTTTTGCTTGCTTGAGGCTGTGACAGTCCTTTGTTGAAAGAAATCAATCCTGTCTGCCTTCGGGCATGTTAGGGCAACAACCTTAGCACTACAAGGGAAAATTACCATGTGCTGTGGCATGTTAGTCCATGTGACCAGGAGGGGGTGATTTAGAGACTTCCCTGTGGATGTTGTGGCAGTGGGAGAAGTGATAGTATTCTGAAAAGTAAGCCCCTGCTTGAATCACTGCTCCTCTACCAATCATTGAGATTGCTTGTGGTTGTGTAACAATACATTGAGAAAAGCTGTTACTAAATGCTTTACAGTGAGTAAGTGGATTATTAGTTGGGGTGGATGGCAGTTCAGCACATGTAATAATGCCACTCTACTTGGTAGGTGCAATAAAAGCTGCAGAAATGTAAACCTGAGCTCAAGATCTGGTAGCTATGCCACAGAGCAGACAGCCTTAAATTAATAAAATTAGTAAAGCATTTACAGTTAACAAAACAGTTAATAAATCAAAAACAGCACACACTAAAAATCCTACTCCAATTTATAAAAATAGAGAATATTTTAATGAACAAAATGACCTCAAAGCGATAAATAGCTGTTGGAAAGGGCCCTTTTTGCATGGTTATCCCTAAACTTTTTGCTTCTTCCTCCTATTTTATCCTGACCAGTGGTTGTTGGCTTTAGGACTCTGGGCACTTTACCACTGCTGATCAGTACTAAAGTGCATATGCTCTCTGTGTAAATTGTTAATTGGTGATAGCCTATTTGTTTTACCAATAGGTCCCTAGTAAAGTGCACTATGTGTGTCAGGGCTGGTCAACCAAATGCTACCCGTGGGCCTGCAGCACTGATTGTGCCACCCACATGCGTAGCCTGCAAAAGAGGTCTCAGGCCTGCCACTGCAGTGCCTGTGCGCAGTTTGTTAACTGCAATGTCGACACCCCAATGGTAGGCCCAATGCACCCCCCTGGCAGGGTGCAGTGTATGTGAAAGGTAGGACATGTACTAGTGTGTGTAACATGTCCTGATAGTGAAATACTGCCAATTTCGTTTTTCAATATTGAAAGGCTATCTTGCCCATAGGACAGAATGGGGAATGCTGTGTGACAATTTTACCAGCATATCTTCCCATAGGAGGGAGATGGAAACTTGGAGTCTGGTATCACTTAACTAAAAGATGTGTTATTAAATTCTGTGTTTGAAAATAGCATTTTTAGAAAGTGGCTATTTTCTTGTTCAACCTTTCTGTGTGCCTCTGCCTGTTTGTAGATTGACTGACTGGTTAGAAAGTGAAAGGGGCTGGGGTGGCTCCAGGAGTCTGGGTGAGTCAGCACTAGACTGAATAGGCTAATCTGCATTTGGAGTGGTGGGAGAAGTAACACCTGAGCCTGAATAGACCTTTGCCTGCCTTCCACAATGCTGACTCCACCTCCTGTGGTGTGTCTGATGACCCTGGCCCACACTAACACAGGAAGAGAGCACCCAGAACTGGTTTGTACTGGTTCCAGAACCCCTCACACATAGAGAACAAAGACTTTTGGGGTATAAATATGAGAGCGGAAACCCCTGTAAATCAGACGTTGTGATCAAGAGGAGCCTGTTGCCAAAGAGGACAGCTGAAGAGACTGAAAAGTACTGCCATTGCTGTGTGTCTGGGGCTGGCCTGCAGTTTGCTGTTTCTACTGAGGAGAGGACAAAGGGACTTTACTGTGTGCTGTGTCCCCTGCTTGAAGAAGGACTTTGGTGTGTGCTGTGTCCATCTGACTAAAAGTCTCTAAGGGCCTAGGAAGAGCTGGCCTCCTATTTTTGAAGTCCCAGGAACAAAAGGACTTCACCTCCAGCTACCCTGGACTTCCTTGCTGGTCGTTCTGACCTGCCAGGAGGTGCCTGTAACTGTGTGTGAGACCCTTGCTATTGGGAGCTGGAAACATGATGCAACGAGGGAGAAGCGTGTCACTGCTGCAGCAGCCACCGTCGCATCACTGAGGAAGCGTGCCGCTGCTCTTCACCACTGCATCAATGGAGAAGAGTGTCGCAGGGCCCATCGCATCGCTGAGGAAGCGTGCCACTGCCGCCGCTGATCGCAGTCGCATCACCGGAGAAGCGGGTCACAGGGCCTGTCAAGGCTCAGGAAACCACCGATTTCTCCGCATGGCCGTCGGGCGTGCACACATTGCCTCCACGTTGTCGCATCACATCAAAGACGCCATTTTGTTGCATCGCACCGGATCGTCGCAATGCATAGAGGTGCCACCTTGTTGCATCGTAACCGGAGAGCAGGAAGAATCGCCGCATTGCCCTCTCTGCGACCCTTTTGTTTGTTCTGCGTTACGCATCCAAGGTACTTTGAGAGTAAAGTGTCGCATTTCCCATCTACAAGCTTATTTTTTCAACAACCTTTTTAAAGACATTCTACTGGTTATCTGTATGTTGGATTTACTTTACACATTGCCTTTGGGATAAGCCTGTCTGCTCGTGCCAAGCTACCAAGGGGGTGAGCAGGGGTTATCTAAAGAGTGTATCCCCCTTACCCTCATTAGAAGCAAGGGACCCTATTCGGTCAAAGGTACCTACCTCTGCCAACTAAAGACCCCCATTTCTAACAATTTCCAATAAAGGGAACTGGGGGTATGCATTTTTTAAGGTTTAAAAGAAAATAGCCCCAAAACTTGCACAGCAGGTAACTGGTCATGATAGACCGGCACAAAAGTAAGGTTTAAAGGCTGATCAGGATGCAGCGTTGATTGGAAAAGAGGATCAGGTTGGTCCCGGTCAAGAAGTTACCTATAGTCTCAGTACCATTTTTGAAGAGAAAGTGGACATCTGCAAGTCGTCCACGGAGTAAGCTGCAAGCTAGATCTGAAGCAGGTCTTAACAACAGTGAATTCCTGAAGCAGGAGTTCCCAGTGTGGTCATTGATAAAGACAGCAAAGTTTTGAGTGGGAGAAGTCTGAAGTTTGTACCCAGGATGAGGATGGCTTGAATGTTGATCGTATGCCGCTCCGTGTTGGTCTAGGTGAAGCCCTCTACATTCGAACTTAAAAATGTTTCTGGTAGTCGGATTTCTTCAAGCGATGCAAACCAGCCAGCTGAGACTGACCATTAATTCGACACGGACAGCTGGCACTTCAATCAATCAATCAATCAATCAATCAGGCATTTATATCGCGCACTACTCACCCGGACGGGTTTCAAGGCGCTTGGGGAGAGGGGTCTGCTACTGCTCGAACAGCCAGGTCTTGAGCTGTTTCCTGAAGGCGAGGTGATCCCGGGTACGTCGCAGGTGGACCGGCAGGGTGTTCCATGTTTTCGCCGCCTGGTAGGAGAAGGATCTTCCTCCGGCGGTGACTCTCTGGAAGCGGGGGACAACGGCGAGGGCGAGGTCCGCGGATCGTAGCTGGCGGGTTGGCGTGTAGAAGGTCAGGCGGTTGTTGAGGTACCTTGGGCCCAGGTCGTGGAGGGATTTGTGTGCGTGGGTGAGGATTCTGAACGTGATCCTTTTGTTGACCGGGAGCCAGTGCAGGTCTCTAAGGTGGCTCGAGATGTGGCTGCGTCGAGGGATGTCCAGGATGAGTCGGGCGGAGGCGTTCTGGATGCGCTGGAGTCTCTTCTGAAGCTTGGCTGTCGTTCCGGCGTAGAGGGTGTTTCCATAGTCCAGTCTGCTGGTGACGAGGGCATGGGTGACAGTCTTCCTCGTCTCGGTCGAAATCCATTGGAAGATCTTGCGGAGCATCCGGAGTGTGAGGAAACAGGATGAGGAGACGGCGTTGACTTGTCTGGTCATCGAAAGAGTGGAGTCCAGGATGAAGCCCAGGTTGCGTGCGTGGTCCGTTGGTTTGGGTGCGGTGCCTAGGGCCGGGGGCCACCAGGAGTCGTCCCACGCGGAGGGTGATGGACCCAGGATCAGGACTTCTGTCTTGTCCGTGTTCAGCTTTAGGCGGCTGTCGTTCATCCATTCGGCGACGTCTTTCATCCCTTCGTGGAGGTTTGCTTTGGCGGTGTCGGGGTCTCTGGTGAGGGAGAGGATCAGCTGGGTGTCGTCGGCGTATGAGATGATGTTCAGGTTGTGTTTGCGAGCGATGGCCGCTAGAGGTTTCATGGAGACGTTGAAGAGCGTGGGGCTGAGCGATGATCCTTGCGGGACGCCGCAGATGAGTGTGGTGGCCTCCGAGCGGTACGGAGGCAGGCGTACTCTCTGTGTTCTAACTCAGTGGCGACCTTAGTTTCCATTCGTTTTCCAGGCAGAAGGTTGGCAAAAAGTTACTTAGTCGCACATCTTGCAGTTTCTGGACAGTTTCGGGACATGAGGAGTACACTCTAACACCAACCAATGGTTCCTGGATCTCTGGAAGAGCACTTGGAGTCCCAACACGCTATAACAGAATGTTTAGGGCAGGTCCAGTTAAAATTGGTCGGCTAGGCTCTTTCAGAGAAGTGATCTTCTTGCAGCTTTTGTGTACCTGTAGCTTACCAGATCAGAAAACTGACCTCTGGAGTTCACTTATTTGCCCTGGGTAGAAGTGGGCACAGGTTCAGCCTCCCAGGTCTTCTTCCAGGTCACAACAGCAGGTGCAGTCCTTTTCTGTCATCCATAGTTCCAGTAGTGTTTAGAAGGATGTACCCAGCAATACCCTGAGGGATGGCTGGTGTTAACAGACTCAGTCGGTGTCGCCCTACCACTGTGGGAGAGACACAGAAGGATTAGAAGACACCGAGCAGCTAGCAATAAATTGTGCTTGTTGCTTGGTGACAAGTTGCCTAAATCTGTGTTTTTTGGGGATAGGTGGAGCAGGATGTCCCCTGTGCATGCCTTGGCTAGGTGAGGAAATCCTCGACTTGCAGGCATAAGTCAGGGCAGTGACGACACACTGGTGGGTGTGGTGGATATCACAGCCAGGAATAGAGTTTTATTTTGGGCATTATTTAGATGGCACAGGGCAGGGTTGAATGATCTCCGTCAAAATAAATGGCCGGGGGTGGGTCAGGGCATTTGAGACAACGTAGGAGTGGGTGTGACAGTGACCTCTGCCTCCTTCACTTCCAGCCATTAATTCCTATTGATTATTCTTTGGATAGGTGGGCTGGGCCTGGAGGAGGAGTCCAGTAGCTGCCTTCGATTTTAGGCCACTCGGTTCATGTGTGTGCTGGAGCAGTCCCATCACCAGGTCCCGGGGAGAATTACTCAGTTGAGTCATCTTATGTGAAGATTTATTGTGTCATTTGGAATTGTATGTGTTGTTTGGTGATTCTACAATCTAGTTTTTTACATTTATAAATAAAAACAGCCCAAGCATGTATTGCCCTATGTCCGTAAGTGTTTACAGGGGTCATTCATGCACAGATCCTCAGCACATGAGGCTCATCCAGCAGCTTGTTAAGGCCTCTAAGAGCACTAAACAACTATTTGTTCTGCTCCTAGGCTGACCAGGCAGCTGAGTGCCCACCTGGACCCTTAAGGGTGTATGGGCTTTAACCATACTCTGCTGGTGTACATGATGTGGCCTCCCTCCCTTTGCGACCCTCTCCCACACCCCTCACATTGGAATCAATGTCCTAAACTTCTTCATTAATAAGAGAGTCCTGGTGTTGTTTACCAGTATAAATCACCCAGTGACGACATGAGTTCACTACATATTTCATAGCCTCACAGTTCATGCAGAAAGGTCCCTGGAATGTCTAAACGTAAACTTGTGCATGTATCCTGTGAACAACTGCAACCCCCCCCCCCCTCATTACGCCACCTGGTTACACCATACAATATTGAAAAGGGGTGCCTGGCAGTGTCGTAATGCTTTGGGTGTGTAAACTGATGGTGTTTGGATCTTCCAGCATCCACAGGGGATTCAGCCGCATCTGATGACTGGGTGAACACTCCAGTGCTGAACGGGACATGCGACATTATAGCACAGCTGACTACTTCAGAGACTCTGGTTTCACCCAACAAATGCATTCCAGCGGGGTTCGGATGAAGCTAGCTCTATACTGTCCCGTTAGTTTAATTATATATTGGGGCAGTAGCTTGTACAGTGATGAGGCTGCCCAATACCAGAGAGGGTAAGGGGTATAATGGGCTGAGGGAGGTCTCCATATGCTGATTTTGATGGCAGATCCCTGAACACCCGTGCACCCTCTCCTTCTTGTGCAAATATTGGTGACCCATTCCATTGCTGAACATACAGTTTTGCAGCAGAGCACATTTGGATGCATTTTCAAGACCAGGTACATGTTACGTGCTCTGCTAAACCAATGATGAGTGCGGGTGAGTAGGCGGGCAGCATACGCTCCGGGATCGGGGGGAAATAAACACACACCTACGCCTCGCTTGCACTTCGGTGCACTGACCCGGATCATCCGGTCCGGCCCCCATTTATTCTTGGCACCTCTTCCGGGTCACAGCCTAGACCACCCTCTCTGTGAGCAGGGGGGTGTTCCCCATGAACATAACATTCCTCCTTTATCATGGCAAAACAAGAACAATACAACACCGGTTGAAAAACACTCCAGTACAGAGAGAGAGAGAGAGAGAGAGAGAGAGAGAGAGAGAGTGTGTGAGAGAGAGAGAGAGAGAGAGAGAGCGAGAGAGAGAGAGAGAGAGAGAGAGAGAGAGAGAGAGAGAGAGAGAGAGAGAAAGAGAGAGAGAGAGAGATGAAAAGAAAACAATGCATTTCTTTTCCTTAGTCCATCACAAAACCTCTCAGTCGAGACGACACCGCTGGATTGGCTCGGAGCTGATATCTGTGTCCACCTCGACCTTCACTCCCGTCTCTACTGCCTTCAGCTCCAGCTGCCCCTGGCGAATGTTCCACAGCTGCCCCGGACATTGGGGGGGCTGGCCCAGGTGAGACACTCTCCTCGTCGAGAGCGTCACCCGTCGGTTCGCCATCCTCGGACTCTGGCACCACCTCACTTGGTTGTACCGGACACTGGTACTTTTTGAACTGGGAGATGTTCCTGGTGACTGTCTCGTGACCCCTCTGGGCAGTGATCATTGTGCCCTTGACTGTCTGGATCACCCAGGGCTCAGGTTCAAACGGAAGGGAGAACTTCCCTCGTGGATGTCGATTCTTCACCAGCACCAGGTCACCGGCCACCAATGCTCTGCTCCTGGCATGGCGCCTCTGGGACATTCGGTCATTCTTGACCCGCCTCTGTCGAAGGCGTTCGGATACTTGACGATATGCAGGCGAGGATGGTGTCAACTGAGGAAACACATCATTCAGCACCCGTTGATTACACAGAAACCCAGGGCTGGCCATAGTGGTGGAGTGAGGTGTAAGTCTGTATTCTTTCACGAAATTGTACAGGGCACACTCCATGTTCTGTTCTCGAGACATTGCTATCCGGAGTACTTTGTTTAGGGTGCGCATGAAACGCTCGGCCTCACCATTGGCCTGTGGCCACCGGGGTGTGATCTTCACGTGTCGGACACCTCTTGATCGAAGGTATTCAGAGAACTCGTGGCTGGCGAATGGCGGACCATTGTCTGTGCGTAGCTCCTTGATTAGCCCATGGCTGGCCATGATTTTCTCGAACCGAGGTATGGTGTTGCTCGCAGTAATGGAGTCCAGTATCTCAACCTCGGGGTACTTTGAAAAATCATCAATGACGACAAGCATGTGTCGGCCATCCGGTAGGCTCCCAAAGTCGGCACTCACCCGGTGCCACGGGTGAGGAGGTATGTCTTCCGTCAGGATTGGGGCCGGCGGATCAGCGGGGGCCACCGCTTGGCAGAGCGCACAGGACCGGACAGTCCTCTCCACCACACCGTCCAGATCAGGGAACCACACCTTGCTCCTCAGACGTGATTTTGTCTTGACCACCCCTTGGTGCGCGATGTGAGCTAAGTCCACCACTCGCTGCTGTAGTGACCTGGGGATAACCAGACGCGTACCTCTCATCAGACATCCCTCGGGGGACACGGCCAATTCGGACCGGACATTGTGAAGAGCTTTTAACGCCAATTGTGCATCATCCGTGCGGTGTGTCAGGTTCTCCAGCAGGGAATGCCACCTTCCTGATCCAATCGCTGATATCACCATCTCCCAGCAGTCATCCCGTTTGGTCGCCTCCAGGATGTCCTCTAGCCTGATGGGCAGAGGCCGAGAGCGTTCCACCACCAGCCTGACATACTCCTCCGTCTCCTGCGCTTCAGACTCCTCTTCTCGGGTAACTGGCCGGGCATGTCTGGATAGGAAGTCCGCCGCATTTTGTGTCCCTGGGCGGTAGACTACTTTGAATTGGTATTCTTGCAGCTGCAGGATCCACTTTTCAATTCTTGGAGGTGGTTTCGACGACACGCCCATGAAAAGAGGAATCAGCGGTTTGTAGTCAGTGTGAACCGTGAATGGCTGTCCATATAGATAGAGGTGGAAATGACGACACCCCCAATGTATTGCAATCGCCTCTTTTTCTATGTGTGAGTATCTTTGCTCTGTTTCCGTCAGAGCTCGGCTCGCGTAGGCTACCGGGGCCCTCTCACCGTCCAGTTGCTTCTGGGACAATACGGCACCCAAACCAATGGGACTGGCATCCACCGACAGTTCGGACTCCCGGGCGGGGTCAAAATACGCTAAGGTGGTTTCGGCGGACAAGGCGTGTTTGGTGTCCTGAAAGGCCTTCTCTTGAATGGGACCCCATTCCCATGTGGCGGCGTTCTTCGTGAGGTCCCGTAGGGGCGCCGTTAGATTCGTTAGGTTCCGGATGAACCGACCACAGTAGGTGACCATGCCTAGGAAGCTTCTCACTCCGGTGACTGTGGTCGGGGCAGGTGCCGTCTGGGGTAAATGGACATAATATCGAAAAAATAATATCGAACAACAAGAATATCGAAGGTAAAATATCGAGATAACATTAATATCGAAGTGTAGAATATCGAGGTAAGTAATATCGTGTTTTAAGTGTTTAGTAAAATATCGAAGTATGAAATATCGAAGTAGTAATATCGTTTGAAGATAATATCGATTGAATAGTTTTGTGAGAAATATCGAAATATAATATATATATTGTTTAAAATGTGTATTTCATGTATATTGAATAAGTAAATTGTTTAATCATATTTGTATAAATACTTTATTATTGTTTAAAATATAATTAATAGTGTTAAGTAATTTATTGTATGATATGTTTTAGGAGCGGGATGTTGGGTTATTAGGGGATAAGGGTGGGGAGTGTTTTAAAAATATTAGTGTAAAATCAGATAACAATTTAAAATTATTAAATAATAAATAATTATGAATAGTAAATTGTAATGAAATTTCTAAATTAAATATTAGTAATTTAGAAAAAATAAAGAAATTATATAAATTTTTTAGGAGCGGGATGTTGGGTTATTAGGGGATAAGGGTGGGGAGTGTTTTAAAAATGTTATAGTAAAATCAGATAATAATGTAAAAATTAGGAATATTTTAGATTTCGAAATTTAACAATTTCTATACAAATTCGAAATAAAATATTTTAAAATTAAAATGGAATATTATTTTTTTTTTATGAGTGGGATGTATGGTTATTAGGGGATAATGGTGGGGAGTGTTTTAAAAATTTTAGTGTAAAATCAGATAATAATTTAAAATTATTAAATAATAAATAATTATGAATAGTAAATTGTAATGAAATTTCTAAATTAAATATTAGTAATTTAGAAAAAATCAAGAAATTATATAAATTTTTTAGGAGCGGGATGTTGGGTTATTAGGGGATAAGGGTGGGGAGTGTTTTAAAAATGTTATAGTAAAATCAGATAATAATGTAAAAATTAGGAATATTTTAGATTTCGAAATTTAACAATTTCTATATAAATTCGAAATAAAATATTTTAAAATTAAAATGAAATATAATTTTTTTTTTATGAGTGGGATGTATGGTTATTAGTGTATAAGGGTGGGGTGTGTATTAAAAAGATTAGTGTAAAATCAGATAATAATTTATAAATATTACATAAAAAATAATTATGAATAGTAAATTGTAAAGAAAATTCCAAATTAAATATTTATAATTTAGAAATTCAAAAAAAAATTATATATATTTTTTAGGAGCGGGATGTTGGGTTATTAGGGGATAAGGGTGAGGAGTGTTTTAAAAATGTTATAGTAAAAACAGATAAAAATGTAACATTTTGTAATATTTAAGATTTCGAAATTTAAACATTTCTATAAAAATTATAAAGTAGATTTTGTAAAAATCTAATGAAATATTTTTTTTAATTTATGAGTGGGATGTATGGTTATTAGTGTATAAGGGTGGGGAGTGTATTACAAAGATTAGTGTAAAATCAGATAAAAATTTAAAATATTACATAATAAATAATTATGAATAGGAAATTGTAAAGAAAATTATAAATTAAATATTTATAATTTTGAAATTTAAAATTATATTATATATATTTTTTAGGAGCGGGATGTGGGGTTATTAGGGGATAAGGGTGGGGAGTGTTTTAAAAATGTTATAGTAAAATCAGATAATAATGTAAAAATTTGTAAATTTTTAGATTTCGCAATTTAAAAATTTATATAAAATTACGAAATTGAATATTTTCAAATTCTAATGAAATATTAATTTTGTTTTAGGAGTGGGATGTAGGGTTATTAGTGTATAAGGGTGGGGAGTGTATTAAAAAGATTACTCTAAAATTGGATAATAAGTTATAAATATTATTACTAAAGAATTAGACATGTTAAAATTTTAATTTCATTTTGACAATGTTTAAAAAATATTTTCAAAATAATTTCGACCTTATTTTTTTGTTTCATGGTAGGGAATTTGGGTTTTAAGGGTGTAAGGGTGTGGATTGTATTTTAATGATTGTTACAAAATTATAGAGTAATAAATAAATATTTAATTGGGAATAATTGTAATATGTGAACATTTTGGGACTAATGTAGGTAAATAAATTTAACCTGTTCTTAAATACCCAGCCATACCTAATCGGTACATTAGAATCTGTAAGTTATATGTAGGTAACAATTCGGTAACAGTTACCTATTCGGTAACATTAGGTAATCACGATTCGGAATTCACCTAATCCGTAAATACCCAGGTGGTATTTACTCAATCGGTAAATACCCAGGTGGTATTTACCCAATCGGTAAATACCGAGGTGGTATTTAGCTATTCGGAAAATACCAAGGTGGTATTTAGCGATTCCTAAAATACAAAGGAAAATACCACCTTCCCTTAACTAAGTAGCTAATATCATAATGATGTTATAATAGAAGGTCTCTTAGGCTTGAATAGGGGACCCCATACCTCAAAAATAAGCTCAGTGAAATCACATCTCAGGAGCATCAGGAGCCGTCTCGCAGGAAGGCTCGTCTTCAGTCTGAATAATAAACCTGATGTCTGTGACATGAAAAGCAACAACTTTCAGGTATTTGCAGCTGCGCGTGTGTCATGGCTAAAGAGTGGGTCGAACAACCTAGAGTGGAACACATGCATTGTGTAAAATTCCAGACTGTGTGTCACAGCATGTACAGACCAAGGTCTCTGCGCAGAGCTTGGGATGGAAACAACAGAATGCACTCGTCTGAAGGAAGTCTCGAGTAAGCAGTTTATTCAAGACAGAACATGTAAACCCAGTGTCGTGTGCAAAGACAAAAATATGGCTACATAACATTCAACGTGGTTATGCCAACTGAACAATGTATGCACGTATTCAGGGAGAACTCACTACACGCCCCCTTGAGCGAAGCAATATGTAATAGGCAAGAAAAGAGAGAACGCAGAGTTCAGTTTCGTCAGAGCAGAACAAGGCGTAACCAATGCAGCGCCAAAGTCCTAAAGTCCAATTAATTGCAGCATAAAATTCAAAAAAACACAATGCAAGTATAGTAAAAAACTCAAGCCGACCATCAGGAAGAGAAAAAAGAGAAATAAAAGAAATAAATGTTGCGCCAGGGTGCTGTCCAGTAGTACAGGCGCAATGGACGACAATCCAGTTAATCCATGAATGTATAGGCAGCATATGTGGCCACGGCTTCCAACAAAAATTCGTTTGCAGGGCCACTAAAAGTCTCAGCCATCCAATTAAGTAAAGAAAAGGAACATACGTGTTCTCCAACCAACGGAGCCTCTAGCACAATCAGAGGGCACCCGGAATGTTCCTCCAAATAGCTCATGGACAAGAAGTCGGAGGCTGCCGCTGAGATGTCCCAATTACCCAGGATACCATGCGCCGCCCCACACGCCATGATCCGGACACCAGAACAGGCCAACTCGTGAGACACTAAGGGCCTCATTAGTCGATCGAAATCCGGCACCGGAGACACTATGTTGGTCAAGCACAAATCCAGAGGCCATTCAAAGGGACAATCCAGGCAGTGTAATACAGGTTGTACGCAGGTGAAGTTGGAATACCTGAAGGATAATCCATAAGCCAGACTCAAAGTCGCCAATGGCAAAGTACCATAGAAGTCAAGCATCCGATCACGAAGAAGATGCAGACGGGACAGGTGCTCGTGTGGCATAGAAGGAGTAGCCATTCCGGAATATGGAAAGGAAAAGCAGCACACCTGCCACTAGCGCCAGGAGCAGCGGGACACCTCCAAAGATGATCGAGAACAGTGAATGAACAAATGCCGGTATTACACCAAAAATAGTTTGGGAAGAGGTCACGAGACCCGAGCCCACATGTTTAAAAAAATGAGCCAGGCCGGTGGTGGACAAGGCATTGATAATAGTTTGGATCAAAGAGCCCAAATGCAGGGGGAGGTCAGTATTCAGAGGCGCCTGTATCTCATTGCGCGTATGAGCAACGTGAAGGAGAAATGTTTTAGTAGAGGAAGTCAAAGGAACCTCTTTGTGGGACAATGGCTCTCTATTCGGCTCAACTTGTTGAACTCTGCTTTCAAGGTTGGAATCGAAGGCCAGATGGAAACATCCCGCCGCACATGCGGGGGTGGAAAAAGAACAGTATTGCAGCAGACAACTTAATGCGAGACAGTTATGTACTGGATTCCCACTCACATCCAGCAGCAAGCTTCATTATTCAACATTAAATGAATAGCGTTTGCAAGCAGAGTGAAAGAAGGTGTAATCACAGGCACTGGGATACCTCGTAGGACGCACGCCAGAATCTGGGCTTGTACATAGCATGCGCCGTGTACTTGCATGTGCCTATTGTCTGATGTATGGATCATAGAAGAGAGTGTGCTAAAGCTTTTATCTATAACGGCTAAGGCCTTCTCCATGTTTGCTTGGTCAATAGCTCTCAATCTGGAAGCCGCCTCACTGTGCGACAACTTGCAGACTTCGTTGTAAATAGCATACGCCCACCTTTTGGTTATGCCACCCAAAGGACCATTCACAAAATCACTCAATTCGGTATGCACCTTGATGGAGTGGGTGGACTTCCTGATCCTGTAGATGTGCTCTGTGTCAGCTGGTGGACAGATTGGGATGTGTGTACCATAAATGCAGCCAATGAAATGGGGGAACTGTGCCATGTGAGAAATGTCTGTTTTTGTTTACTGCAGTGCAGCCTGTGTGTTGTGGAAGCAGATGTAGTGGTGCATTCTCTGCATCATGGCATCCAGGAAATTCAAGAAGGAACGGGACAGCCAACTCTGGGATACACCACCCACCGCAGCTGTCACCACCTGATAACCGCCGGATGCCATCACATGTGGGCTGCAGAGTACCTGCACATGTGGGGGTTTGGCGTGCGCCCTTCTTATTGGCTGGTCCAGGAGTGGGTGCAGGTCCCTGATTAAGTCAATGATGGTTTCGGGGTGTAGCTTGGACCTCTCATGTATCTCTGCATCAGTCAGCTGGAATAGTGTGATGCGCTGTCTGTAGATGCGTTCCTCCCGTCGCCAAACCCTCAGTCCTGCTGCCTGTATATGTAGGCGCCTTGCAATGACGTACATAGCGGACATGTTGTCCACGCTGTTGCATTTTGGGATTGCTTATCTGCACTGTTGATTGTTACCACCTGCTTTCAATCCGTGTTAATTACCTACTCTTATTTACCCATTGTCTTGGATTTCTTAATTACCTAGTGCTCCTACATGTCATTTTCATTTTTACCACTTCATATTTACCACTTCATATTTACCTATTCGTTAATTATGTATTCGGTAACTCTTAATCCGTATTTAGGAATTCTGTGAATATGAATCGGTATTTACCCCCTCATATTTACCTAAAAGTGGTTTTTGGACTCCTACATCTCACTTGTTTGAATATCCGTCGGTAACCGCATATTTACCTAAAATCCGCCGTTACCCACCTGTATTTGGCTACCTACATGAGGCCCCTTATGTCGAAATTGAATTATGTAATTTTAATAGGAAAATCTAATTTCAATATTTATGTAGTGTTTATGGGTGGGATTTGGGTATATTAGGGGAGAAGGGTGGGGAGTAATTTTTAAAAATAATAGTGTAAATATAGATTATACAAAAAATCACATTATTTGTAAATATTGTGAAATCAAAAATTTACAAATATAAATATAATAAAATAATTGTATAGTTGATGGAAAAGATATTGTACATATTTTTTTTTAAATTATGGTGATTATGGGATAGGGGTGGGTATTGCAACTATAGTTTTTTAATTTTTAATAGTTTATAAATTATATCTCATAGTTAATACATGTAGCTCATTAATATTTTAAGTGATCTTATAACCAGCACCTTCTCTCAGTTTGATCTTTCTGGAGTGGGAATATTAAATTATATAGGGTTAATGTCCAGCACCTGTCCTGACTTAATGTTAGCTGGAGTGGGAATAGTAAATTATATACAGTTAGTGTCCAGCATCTTCCTTGAGTTTATGTTAACTGGAGTGGGAATAGTAAATTATATAGGGTTACTGTCCAGCACCTTTCTTGAGTTTATGTTAACTGGAGTGGGAATAGTAAATCATATAGGGTTAATGTCCAGCACCTTTCCTGACTTAGGTGCCGATCACGATCCGGTAAAAAATTCCCCCGTGCGACTCGTATCGGGTCTTTTTACCGTACGAATCGTCCAAGTGCCGTACGAACTGGCAATCACGATTCGCATGGTAAAAAGTCCATACGACCCGCACCGGGAATCAATCCCCACACGTCCTCGGGACGGAAAATGTGTCCGACACGTCCTCGGACGATTTACCTTACAAACGTAAAAATCCAAGTCCGACCGAGGAATCACGATCCATCCCGTGCGTCCGAGCCTACAACCGTATGGAAAAAACACCGTCCGCACCGAACACCAATAGCAACCATGGAGACATGTGCCCGCATACGCGCCCAACACTCCCCCCAGCCCCCGTACGTCCGACACGTACCCCCCGTATATGTATACCCCCACCCGTCCATGTACACCCCAGTACGTTCCAGTCGTACCCCCACCCCAGTACGTGTCGTACCACCGTCTATGTACACCCCCCCACCCCTGTACGTGTCGTACCACCGTCTATGTACACCCCCCACCCCTGTACGTGTCGTACCACCGTCTATGAACACCCCAGTACGTTCCAGTCGTACCCCCACCCCAGTACGTGTCGTACCACCGTCAATGTACACCCCCCACCCCTGTACGTGTCGTACCACCGTCAATGTACACCCCCCACCCCTGTACGTGTCGTACCACCGTCTATGTACACCCCCCCACCCCTGTACGTGTCGAACCACCGCCCATGTACACCCCAGTACGTTCCAGTCGTACCCCCACCCCAGTACGTGTCGTACCACCGTCTATGTACACCCCCCACCCCTGTACGTGTCGTACCACCGTCTATGTACACCCCCCCACCCCTGTACGTGTCGTACCACCGTCTATGTACACCCCCCCACCCCTGTACGTGTCGAACCACCGCCCATGTACACCCCAGTACGTTCCAGTCGTACCCCCACCCCAGTACGTGTCGTACCACCGTCTATGTACACCCCCCACCCCTGTACGTGTCGTACCACCGTCTATGTACACCCCCCACCCCTGTACGTGTCGTACCACCGTCTATGAACACCCCAGTACGTTCCAGTCGTACCCCCACCCCAGTACGTGTCGTACCACCGTCAATGTACACCCCCCACCCCTGTACGTGTCGTACCACCGTCTATGTACACCCCCCCACCCCTGTACGTGTCGAACCACCGCCCATGTACACCCCAGTACGTTCCAGTCGTACCCCCACCCCAGTACGTGTCGTACCACCGTCTATGTACACCCCCCACCCCTGTACGTGTCGTACCACCGTCTATGAACACCCCAGTACGTTCCAGTCGTACCCCCACCCCAGTACGTGTCGTACCACCGTCTATGTACACCCCCCCACCCCTGTACGTGTCGTACCACCGTCTATGTACACCCCCCCACCCCTGTACGTGTCGTACCACCGCCCATGTACACCCCCCCACCCCTGTACGTGTCGTACCACCGCCCATGTACACCCCAGTACGTTCCAGTCGTACCCCCACCCCAGTACGTGTCGTACCACCGTCTATGTACACCCCCCCACCCCTGTACGTGTCGTACCACCGTCTATGTACACCCCCCCACCCCTGTACGTGTCGTACCACCGCCCATGTACACCCCCCCACCCCTGTACGTGTCGTACCACCGCCCATGTACACCCCAGTACGTTCCAGTCGTACCCCCACCCCAGTACGTGTCGTACCACCGTCTATGTACACCCCCCCACCCCTGTACGTGTCGTACCACCGTCTATGTACACCCCCCCACCCCTGTACGTGTCGTACCACCGTCTATGAACACCCCAGTACGTTCCAGTCGTACCCCCACCCCAGTACGTGTCGTACCACCGTCAATGTACACCCCCCACCCCTGTACGTGTCGTACCACCGTCTATGTACACCCCCCCACCCCTGTACGTGTCGTACCACCGCCCATGTACACCCCAGTACGTTCCAGTCGTACCCCCACCCCAGTACGTGTCGTACCACCGTCAATGTACACCCCCCACCCCTGTACGTGTCGTACCACCGTCTATGTACACCCCCCCACCCCTGTACGTGTCGAACCACCGCCCATGTACACCCCAGTACGTTCCAGTCGTACCCCCACCCCAGTACGTGTCGTACCACCGTCTATGTACACCCCCCACCCCTGTACGTGTCGTACCACCGTCTATGAACACCCCAGTACGTTCCAGTCGTACCCCCACCCCAGTACGTGTCGTACCACCGTCTATGTACACCCCCCCACCCCTGTACGTGTCGTACCACCGTCTATGTACACCCCCCACCCCTGTACGTGTCGTACCACCGTCTATGAACACCCCAGTACGTTCCAGTCGTACCCCCACCCCAGTACGTGTCGTACCACCGTCTATGAACACCCCAGTACGTTCCAGTCGTACCCCCACCCCAGAACGTTCCTGGCGCACCCCCAACACAACCTTCTAAGTACGGAGCGCACCCCATGCCCCAACATCACAACCGCATGTACGAGTCGTACAAAGCCACACACAAGGACCAAATCGTACAACCAAATGGCCCATGTACACACCGTACACACGCTCAAAACGCACGTACACAACAAGGACAAAACAAAACAACTCAACAATACACCATTCGCAAGGCACACAGCCACTAAACATGGCCAACAACCACTAAAATAACACAATCACTGACCTGCAACTGTCAAAAACAAACAGAGGCCCAATACACCACCACTCCTTATAACACACCCACCCAAAATTCAAACACTGCCACACCCACCCATGGACCAATAAAAAGGGCCCACACACACAAACCATGAGCCTTTGCAACAGACCCACTGCTGCCAGACACCACAGAACCAGACTACAAGCGACACCACATCTTACACTTGCACACCTTCACACGACCACCCTCACAAACACCCTCTCATCACATTCACACACACACACAACCATCCACACCCCCCCCAACATCCACACACCCCCCACACCCACACCATCCCCACCCACACCCCTCACCATGCCCACTACCAAGAATCCAAAGTTCAGTCACCGAGAGTTGGAGGTCCTTGTTGATCAAATCCTCAGAGTCGAGCCACAGATCTTTGGAACATTGGTCAGAAGCACCAGCCAGGCAGCCAAAACAGCCATGTGGCAGACCATCGTCGATGCTGTGAATGCTGTTGCGGACACCAGGAGGACCAAGCAGGATTGCCAGAACAGGTGGTACGATCTGCGGAGGAGGGTCAGAGCCAAGAGACAGGAGGAACACGACCAGGCCAACGCCACCGGAGGAGGGCCCTCCCGCAGACCCGTACAG
This sequence comes from Triturus cristatus, assembly GCF_964204655.1. Taxonomy (NCBI): domain Eukaryota; kingdom Metazoa; phylum Chordata; class Amphibia; order Caudata; family Salamandridae; genus Triturus; species Triturus cristatus. Next base: position 331,050,709 of record NC_140579.1, read on the forward strand.
TACCATCCCTGGGAGGAGAGGGTGATGGCCATACTGCCGGTGGAGGCAGTTGAAGGAGTAGAAGGACTCCGAGACCCGGGTGAGTACACAAACAACGCACCTCACATGGGGGGAACTGCAACCACAACCAAAATTAATAACAGGCACGCAAACACCACAAGCCATCGCATTACTCAACCACACTCCATGAGCAGGCACATGCCACTGCTGCCACCATGCCCCATGCACCCAGCTGGACAATGTCAAGTCACAGGCCACAGAAGACAACAACACATGACACGGTAAGCCGGATGGCGGGAGGCTGGGCACCAAGAATCACATAGTGCGACTCCAAAGCAGACAACAATGCCCTCTGCCCATATGGCCTAGGTCACAGCCAGACAAACACTGTGTCCCAACACAGGAATGACTTGCCAGCAAATGGCGGATGCCTTGCATCAACACATGGGGGTGAAGGCACTGTTTTGCACATGCCAGCAGCTAATGAACAGCCAACAGTGTGAAAGAGTGGCAGCACACACCACCACAGCAGCAGCGCACAGACACACAGCAGACAAAATGGGTGCCTGGAGATCAGAAACAAACTCACATCAACAGGCCAAGGGCCACTCAAAGATCTGCTAACAGTGTGTGCCCAGGAAGCTGGGCCAAGGTGACAGAGGGTGACACACGGAGGGAGGGAGAGGGGGACACAGAGGGAGGGAGAGGGGGACAGAGAGGGAGGGAGACACAGGAAGATGGACAGAGGGAGGAGGCTGACACACAGAGGGAGGGAGAGGGGGACAGAGAGGGAGGGAGAGGGGGACACAGAGGGAGGGAGAGGGGGACACAGAGGGAGGGAGAGGGGGACAGAGAGGGAGGGAGAGGGGGACAGAGAAGGAGGGAGACACAGGGAGAGCAAATCAGTCCTTTGGTGTGTGGGAATGTCTGCTCGTCAGCAGGTGGACTGCGTGCATGTAGACAAGGGTGCCCAGTGCCAGAACCCCCCCTCTTCATCATGGCAAAACGCAGGGCCATGTCACAACCTGTACACGAGCACAAGGACAGCCACCTGCATCATATGAGTGTGTGGATCCACTCCATGTGCACATGTACAGTGCTACAAGGAAGGCGCAAACGCATAGCTCGGCACACATGCACACTCCACTGCTGACTGCAGTCACACTTGACGCAGCAAGTAAGACTGTGCCACACATAGTTAAAGGGGCCAAATTGGTGCCCAAGGGACACACACATGCACAAGTGCACTGTGAGTGGAATGCAAGACAGATCCTAATTCCAAGAGGAAATGTGCCAACTTTGTAACGGATGCAACATGGATGTTGCATGGATCCAAAGTAACATTGTCTCTCTCACACACAGGTCAACGTCGTGCTGCACCCCCCAACACTGGGGGGGAACACTCACAGGACCCGGATCTGCAGGAGACCGATCCCACCGGCAGCGACCACTCTCACCACTCTGCGGACGACCCCGACCGACCTGGCCCCTCTGGTGTCCAACCACCTGCAGCACCTGCGTCAGGTACAACCGTGCCAACCACCACCCCCACTCCTGCCACATCCCAGGAGACACCCAGGATCCCTGCCCCAACACCACAATGCAGCCAGGCTCGCCAGGAGGGACACGGTGTCCCGGGCACCCAGGAGGAGGCAGGCGACAACGCCAATGCCACCCCTCAGGGGTCCCGGAGACCCCATGTGCCCACAAGTGCAGGCCAGACGCAAGTGGGCAGGGGTGGTGGGAGTGGAGAGCGGCGGAGGCGCGAGCCTGACCAGTTGGCTGGGGATCCGGTATTTTCACATGTCCGTAACATCCTGGACTCATACCGGCAGGACACCACGGGCATGGCCCAGGTTGTGTCCGTCCTCGAGGGGATCAAGGTCCAGCAGGCCCAGCAACATGCGGAGCTAATAGCCTGTCTACAGCTACACCAACGGAGGATGGAGGACAGACAGGCTGAGCAAGTGACGGCGTCCCAGGGGATTCACGCTGAACTCCGTCGGATGGCCGACACCATGGCCGACCCTCCCTGTGCCAGAAGGCGGAGAACATCACCACCCACAGGGAGGGATCATGAGGAGGAGGAGGAAACATCCGACGGAGCATCCCAGACGTCGTCACGGCCTGCTGCTGAGGTTCCCCGCAGGAAGCCGGGTCGTCCACGGAAAGGACCGTGAGGGTGGCTGCTACATCACCATCTCCCAGGACACCTGGCCTGGCACCTGGCCCACTGGAGCAACAGCATCACAGCATCAAGAGACATTCTCTGCCACATGGCCCTGCTGGTCACTGGCTGACCAATGTTGACAAAGACTGTGGCATGGACTCTGAGGATTTCCAATGGCAAGGACACCAACTCCCCTACTGAACTTTGGATTCCCTAATCCCGGAAAGGCCCTCACTTGGCCCCCCCCCCAATAATAAATCACACTATTATGAGTTGATGCCTGCTGGTAGCATTATTACCTAACATGTGTCTTGTACAGTCTAAACATGCCTGAGTCATCTGTTCACTTCAACCATCCACACCCTGGGGCCTGAGTCTGGCACAGGACACATGGGTCACAGTTTTCTAGGCAAGACAGACATGGAGCACCATACACACCCGTGATGGTCAGAACCAGCTGAGGGGGTGGCCGAACAACCGTGCTGACAGACACATTGAGTACAGCAACAGTCATGCGCAGAGGTCAGGGATCCTGGCCCGTGTCCTGGGGGGCACCCAGGTACGTGTAGACAGGTGGCAGAACCATGTCCTGCAAGCTTGAGTCCGGTGGATGCAGAGAATGGGGTCATGGACAACGTTGGATGCATGGGGATGGCACATGTCACAATACCCACACAGTCATGGACATCATGCCCATTACACAGTCTCAGCACACACACACAGCTTGCATCTTGCCACTCGACACATTGACACATAGCCACAATCAGGGAATACCATGCCAGACATGCAGGATGCACCGTGCCAACACACCAGCATTGACTGAGAAGAGGCACCTTGGAGGCATAGGGACATCTTTAATAGTCATGTGTTTGGGATTGCAGAGGCAACTTGAAGTACACATGAACACATCATGTGGAGTAACATGTGGCTCCAACACTGGCACCCCACTCTGCAGCACAAATGCGTGATAGCCATGGAACTGGCACACAAGTGTCGGATAATAGCTAAATACCCACAGCTGCTCACGGAGAGCCTGCCATACACCATACATCCGCTGATGTGGAAGTCCCACGCCATGTCAAGACAATGTTAACCGTATGTGTCCGAGGGCAGTGTCACACACATTGATGCCTTCATCACAATCCACCATCCCATCACTGATGACTGACAACCAGGCAGCCCATCTATTCAGGTGTACCCAGCTGCATGTCGTGTCCCATGGGGATGCCACATGTCTGCAGAGGACCCAAACCCCGACCGGGGCAGTGTGCACACATCGTGAACAACTGCCACACCCAATACACCCCAGATGCATCCCTTACCCCATGGAGACTTCCAAACGTGTCCGTGCCTGTAACGCTGAGTCAGCCCACGATGCCATGTCCATGAGGAATAGCAGTGCCACAACAATGCAACCAGCAAACGGCATGCGCAGGTACCTGGGGAAGAGAGACACACAAGAAGTCAGCCACAAGAAGCACAGCCACTTGCATGTGCATGTACTCGACACATGTATGTATGACAACATGCTAGGTCACAATTATGTCTGGGGAAATACTACCATCACTGCCACCATCACTCCAGTGACACACCCACACACACCTCTGACCCACGTGCCATACATGCAGGTGGAGACACACATCACAACGCATGCCACACGTGGACCAATGCGTGCACACTCAGACCCTGGTACTCACCACTAAGCAAAGAAGTCGCGTATGAGCCGAGTCCGGATGTCCTCTTGAGGCTCCACATCCTCCACATCACTAGCCCCATTGCCAAGCCCTTCGTCCTCCACGGGTGGATGGTCCTCGTCATCTTGATCCAGGATGAGGGGCACAGCTCTTTCAACTGCCATGTTGTGCAGCATGCAGCAGACCATGAAGATCTTGCAGACCTTCGCCGGGGCATATGGGAGTGCGCCGCCGGTCTTGTGGAGGCACCGGAATCGGCTCTTCAGCATGCCAAACGTCCTCTCTATCACTCGCCTTGTCCGGCCATGGGCGGTGTTGTAGCGGAGCTGGGCCGGCGTGATGGGGTTGCGGAGAGGTGTCAGCAGCCAAGGCATGTTGGGATAGCCAGCGTCCCCTAAATGGAAAGCACATGGATATCGTTAGAACTGGCGAAGCGGTAGTGCTGCTCGGCCAAACAGAATACAGGACAGACAGACTGTACCCACCAACAACACATGCACGTTCGTTGCGCAGCTGCATCATCATATCAGGCATCCCGCTACGCCTCATGATGTAGGCATCGTGTGCTGATCCTGGAAAACGAGCACAGACATGTGAAATCACCATGTTGGACAGACACACCACAAGGGCATTGATGGAGTGGTAGTGCTTCCGATTGCGGTACGCCACCTCCCGTGCGTGTGGTGGTACCAAACCTACATGTGTCCCATCTATGGACCCAATGACATGGGGCATCCCTCCCAGGGCATAGAAACCACGTTTGACCTCAGTCATCTGTTCAGGGGTTGGGAACTTGATGAAGTCATCCAGGTGAATCAACATGGCCTCCAAGAAATCATGCAGCACACCGCTGAACATGCTCTGGGACATGCCACCAACATGGGCTATGGTATATTGGAAGGTACCCGTGGCAAGGAAATGTAGGGCAGCCATTACCTTCAGCTGGGGTGTCAGTGCCGTAGGATACCTGTGCTGCGGTTGCAGGTGTGGTGCCAGTCTCGCCGTCAGCTCCAGAATCAACGGTTGGGTGAAGCGGTAGAGCCGGATCCTGTCATTCTCCTGCATGGTGGCCAAGTCTGGAATTCTTCGGGCAACAGGAGGCGCTCTGCAGTAATTTGGAAGTGACAAGGAAGAGTGAGTGCACTACGAGAACAACTCATGTCTACTGAGCACATGTAAATCTGCCAATACACACATGCCACATAGGGAGTCAGGCATGTGCTACATGCCCAGGACACGTATGGATGCAAGGTGACACTCCTTCCAAGACCCAGCTACACACGGTGATTGAGAACCTCCCCATGCCACGCCATGGGAATAGCTGTGTCCCAGTGCAAGTGAACAGCCCGACGCAAGACAGAAGTGACATACACACACACATCAGCAGAAGTAGGATGCCGATTGTAGAGACTGGTAGCGGAACACCGGAGCCACAGGTCACATGACATTACACTAGGCCTGCCCACACACCTTGCCATGAAGGTGCACATGTCATGACTCACCACACATTCCTTGTGAGGATGCTGACATGGCCTTGTCACGCTACTCCGTGTCCCATGCATACATGTGCAGCTCACATCAGATACCACATGTGGCATGGTGTGCGGAACAGTGTGCAATGACAATCTACACACAGACACATGTTGGTTGCTGCAACGGCTGCAGCTTTTGAGGGTGCTACAACATCAACCTGATGTAAATCCCGGACACATAAATGACATAGTCACATTGTGCACTGTGGGTAGTGACAAGTCAGGTGTCATGACCCCTGTACCGGGCATCATGGGACACTTCCGTGTGTTGGTGTCCGTGCCATGCCAGTGACGCTCACCCCAAGTGCGCAGTACGACATGCACACATGTCAAAGGAGTCAAGGGCATGCCTGGCACACATTGCACCCTCACACAGTACACCTGTACACATCTCATCATACATCTGGTGCCTCCTCCACTCAGGAGGCATGTTCCACATCACAGCCTGTCACACCTGTGCCCCACACATGTAGTAATGCACAGACGATGCCTTGATGTCCATTCCTGGACAAGTATGTCCATCCATGGACAAGTATGTCCGCCCTATTCCTACCTGTGTGTCGACTATCACCACAGTGATGTGTACAAACCGGCGTACTGCTGCTAAGAGGGCCTGTGTATGTTCCCCAATCACTGTGGGAGTGCTGCCGTATGTGTACCCATCGTGATGGCGAGCGTACAGGCATTTGTACGGTCCGTACCACAACGAGTACGCATACGCGTGCAGACCCATAGTGATAGTGAGCGTACAGGCATTTGTACGGTCCGTACCACTACGTGTACGCATACGCGTGCAGACCCATAGTGATAGTGAGCGTACAGGCATTTGTACGGTCCGTACCACTACGTGTACGCATACGCGTGCAGACCCATAGTGATAGTGAGCGTAGATGCGAGTGTACGGTCCGTACCACAACGAGTACGCATACGCGTGCAGACCCATAGTGATAGTGAGCGTACATGCGAGTGTACGGCCCTCTCACTATGGGTCTGCACGCGTATGCGTACTCGTTGTGGTACGGACCGTACACTCGCATCTACGCTCACTATCACTATGGGTCTGCACGCGTATGCGTACACGTAGTGGTACGGACCGTACAAATGCCTGTACGCTCACTATCACTATGGTTCTGCACGCGTATGCGTACACGTAGTGGTACGGACCGTACACTCGCATCTACGCTCACTATCACTATGGTTCTGCACGCGTATGCGTACTCGTTGTGGTACGGACCGTACACTCGCATCTACGCTCACTATCACTATGGGTCTGCACGCGTATGCGTACACGTAGTGGTACGGACCGTACAAATGCCTGTGCGCTCACTATCACTATGGGTCTGCACGCGTATGCGTACTCGTTGTGGTACGGACCGTACACTCGCATGTACGCTCACTATCACTACGGGTACACAGACCCATAGTGATAGTGAGCGTACAGGCATTTGTACGGTCCGTACCATGACGAGTACGCATACGCGTGCAGACCCATAGTGATTTTGAACGTCGGCATGCATGTACGGGCCGTTGCCATGCATTTGGGGTGCCCTAGGGCCCGGAAACGCACCGTACCTGTGTGTGATTCTCCTAATTACATAGGGGACAAGTATTAAGGCCTACATGCATGCTGGTTGTCATGGCGACCAGGTTCAAATTTCGATTTTGTTCTGGAAGGTGCACAGCAGAAGTCAGTTGGAATTCTTCTACTTTGTTGCAATGTGTTTGTGGGGCTGACATCATGCAGGAGAATGAAACCGATAGAGAACCCACAGACTGCTAGGTTTGAAGGGATTGGTGGAAACATAGGATGCAAATGTGAGTGACCAATCACTCTGTACTCCTGTGCATGAGACTGGGCAGAAGGCCACATATAAGGCAGCCAGGTCCCATGAGGGATTACTTGCCTGCACATCTTTGCATTTGTCGACCAAGCTGCTGCTACTGATTCCCTGGAACCATGTCAAGGGCTGTGGAGAGGACACAGCCATTCACCCTGGAGGAGAACATGGCTCTGCTGGATGTGATCCTCCCACAGTACCCCATGCTGTATGGGCGACCAGGGTATCAGGTGAGTGCATAGGCCACTGCCACAGACTGTCCCTATGTTGTGACTGTGTCTTCAGGCATTGTGACCCGGTGTGACACACATGCCATGTACTGTCGGGGGGGTACCAGGGGGGGGGTGCCTGATGTCTCCCAGCAGTGCCCTGAGACAGGAGGGGTGTGTGCAGAGTCCTCCCAGCAGTGCCCTGAGACAGGAGGGGTGGGGACCTATCACTAACAGCAGTGCCCTGAGACAGGAGGGGTGGGTGTGGAGTCCTCCCAGCAGTGCCCTGAGACAGGAGGGGTGGGTGTGGAGTCCTCCCAGCAGTGCCCTGAGACAGGAGGGGTGGGGACCTATCACTAACAGCAGTGCCCTGAGACAGGAGGGGTGGGTGTGGAGTCCTCCCAGCAGTGCCCTGAGACAGGAGGGGTGGGGACCTATCACTAACAGCAGTGCCCTGAGACAGGAGGGGTGGGTGTGGAGTCCTCCCAGCAGTGCCCTGAGACAGGAGGGGTGGGGACCTATCACTAACAGCAGTGCCCTGAGACAGGAGGGGTGGGTGTGGAGTCCTCCCAGCAGTGCCCTGAGACAGGAGGGGTGGGTGTGATGCACAGTGTGAGCCTTGATCATTGATTGTGACATTGCCATCATTCCACCTGAGTACCCACTATGGCACGTACTGCCTTTTCCCTCACCAGAGGATGATGTCCCTATGACAGAGGTGCAATGCGTTGTCTGCATTACATGCCATGTAGTAACCAGCTATTATGTTCACATATGTCTCTCTGTGACATGTGGCTGGTGTATTGATGTGGTGTCACTTGTACTTCCTCACAGGTAGGCGCCTCTGCCAAGGAGCAGATCTGGCTGACCGCCGTCAGTGCCGTGAGGCGTGTGGATGGTCGGAGGCGGAGCCTGTCCCAGGTGAGGAAACGCTGGCAGGATATCCGGTGCTGGACGCGGAGGATTGCACGGCTCCTGCTGGGGGACTCACCTGAGAGCCACAAGAACCGCGGCCGCCGCCGTCTGACCCACCTCCACAGGCGTGTGCTGCCGGTGGTCTTTCCAGACCTGGAGAGGCGCTTACAGGCGATGCAGCAGGCGGAAGGGGGTAGGTACATGTGCGTTTGTTGTGTGTCACCGGCATTTGTAAGGGCACAGTGGCATTAATTCACTGGCAGGGTTTAAAGGTGCTGTGCCCATCCAGTTTGCCCAAGTGTAGCGCTGCGCCCCTGCCACCCTTCCCCTCCTTGCAATGTGTTCCCTGGTCTGTGTGTAGTCACTCCTTCACAAGGTAATGTAGGCTGGCGCTTTGTCCACGAGAACAATGACTGTAGCATCATGGGTGGTGGTGGTGGGTAACAGGTTGTGGGACCTTGCCTGTGAACTGTCAAGTTCACTGCATGTGGGTTCCATGTCAGTTGGCACTGATGCTGGCTCCAGACATGGGAGTTGGTCTCTCATGTGTCATGCCTTACAGCGCGCATGTCCTATGTAGTGGCCTGTGACATGATGTGCATGAGTGTGCGCTACGCATAGTGCAGGGATGGTGACGTGTGTAGCAGTCATTCCCATTCAGCCATTCAGTAGCATGTAGTTGCGTGCCCAATACTGTCCCCTGGGGCACCTTATCCTCAGTGTTGTTTGTGTCATCATCAACGTGGACACTCTCACTGTCTACAGCGTAGGTTGTGCTCTGTGCCATTGTCCCCTGTCACCATGTATATAGACGTGCTATTATGTACAGGTGTCCACTGTGCAGCCTGACCTGATTGTCCCTCTTCATACTCACAGTTGCCAGTGCCTGTGTGTCTTGTTATACTCATCTGAGGATGGGCACTGGTACCTCATTATTTGTACAGGCGCACCTTTGCTGTTTTGCGTCCAATCTAGCCTTTTGCCTGCCACTGTGTTTATCACCCAGACTATGAGATGTTGGTGCCACCTGTGTCTCAGCAATTAGCATCGTGTGGGGGTTGCTTGGGGCGGGCAATGCCTATGTGTCAAATCCTGATTCCTAATTGCTGGGTCTGGACAGTGTGTGATGTTACTGGACACACACGCAAGGTGCAGTGACCGAGTTATGTTGGGCATGTTTGCAGCATTACCTATGCAGCATGTGTCTCAAGTTCATGGATATTGTCCCTGGTCATAGGTATTTTCACAAACGCTGTGTGGTGCAGAGGCAGTGCAGGATTGTCCCCAGGGCCTGGGTGCTATGTCAGACTCCGTTTCCTGTCATCAGCTATTGTCTCATGCTCTCCATGGTATTTCAGTGGCATGGTGGCTCAACCAACTGTGTTTCATGCCCTACATCGGTACCTTGTTTTGCAGATGTTAGGGATCTGCCTCTTCAGGCTATGCAATGTTGACTATGTAGATTGGACTCATGTGACAGATGTGTACAGGTGTCTGATTAATTTCTGTCTCTCCACCCTGCCCACAGCATCGTCGGGGGACACAGAGGGAGACATGGACACGGACCAGGCGGAGGGACCGAGCACCAGTGGCAGCCGTGACATCGGGGCTGGCACATCGAGTGGGACAGAGGCGGAGGATAGTGTGGCCGAGGACCTGTCGACTGGCACATCAGACTACGAAGCTGACAGGTCCGAGGAGGATGTCTCAGGGTTGGCGGAGGCTGCACCAGCAGCTGACAGTGGAACAACACCTGCCACCGCCCCCTCAGTTCCCACCAACCGCCTCCCACTTGCTCGTGTCCCTTCCCAGCGTGCCCGGTCACCGCATGTCTCCTTCCTGCCAGGCACCGCACCCCCTGCCCCTGTCTCCACTGCTGCCGCCAATGCTGAGTCTATGGACATCCAGCGGCAAATGCAGGTTGGTCAGGCTGCGATCCTGAATGTCCTCCATTCCCACGGGAAAACCCTCACCAACATCGAGGCATTCTTGGAGGGCATTCATTCTTTGCAGGCTGACCAACGCAACTTGCTGAGGTCCCTAGACTCCACACTGACTGCAGCAGTGGGTCTCCTGCAGCGCGACCTCCCCCCACCTACCCCTGCCCCATCCACACTTCCCACTTCCATGCCTGTCCCACGTACACCCAGACGTCGGCATGCACCCACCACAACAGACACAGGCACCACACCAGCAGGGAAGGTCCACCGCACTCCTCCTGACACACACACACAGGGTGAGATAGGCACACCCACTGGGTCGGGGGGCAAACGTGTGACACGCAGCCAGAGTGGGAGTCCGCATTCCACACAATCCACTCCCTCCAAATCCCCTCCCCTCAGCTCTCCTGGCCACATCTCCCCCAAGGACTCCTTCATGGCCGCTCTGTCCCTGAGCCCCACAGTGACGCCACCACGCAAGCGGTCAAGGAAGTCCTCGGTCAGGGTGGTTGAGTCTCCCCCCCTGTCTCCACCCTCCCCCGGTGGCGCTGCAACCCATCCCTCTGAACCCCCCCCCTCCTTGGGGCCTGAGGTCACTTCGGGTGCAGGGGACTCCCTGGAGGACCTTGCTAAGGTGTGTAGTGCCATCCTGGCCTCCGCCTTTGGCCATGACACACCCCCTGTGGTTGAGTCCTCCATCCCTGCACCCACAACGCCGCCCCTTTGCCCTGATGTCCCTGCGGTGCCTGTTGCTTCCCCCCCCCCCTGATGCCCTCACCAGTATGGAAGACGATGGCATTTGACTGTGCAGGCAAGGTAGGGGACACACATCCCACTGTGTCCCCCATGCAGCTGGGAATAATTGACTGCCCTATGGCCTTTGTTGACTTTGAACTGCCGTTGATCCACGGACATTGTGCTCATGCTGATTAAAGCTTATTTTTTTTTTCATTATCACACTCCTGCTATGGTGGTATTGGTGTTGGTGGGGCTGCTACATTGTTTTGGGTGGTGTTTAAGGCTTTGGGTGTGTGGGATTTGTAGTAGTGTTCTGCTCTTTGGGGCCACCCTAGGATCTGTGTGCCATCACAAGGTGTTGGCTAACTTTCTTTGTTCATGTAAGCAGTTACTGCATGGTGCACTTGTCCCAGGGTGTATTCCTTCCTCTGTGTACCCAGCTTTCTTCCCTGCAGGGTGATCCCAATGTTTAGCGCAGAGCTGTGTCTACATGAGCTGTGTGTGTGACGGAGCCCTTCTACTTTGGCCATGCATGCATGGCCATGTCTCCACCTGCAACAATCGTGGCATCCTTGGTGATCACTGTACTTGTGTGTGGAGTCAGTTGACATGAGTTCATGGGGACATGTTCCCTTGTAGGCAGTATGGATGTGGGTAATTGTGGCATCACACACATGTGTTACACCCCTCCTGGGTGTGGACACTGCTGGGAGGACTCTGCACCCACCCCTCCTGGGTCTGGACACTGCTGGGAGGACTCTGCACACACCCCTCCTGTCTCTGGGCACTGCTGGGAGGTGTCTGCACCCACCCCTCCTGGGTCTGGACACTGCTGGGAGGACTCTGCACCCACCCCTCCTGTCTCTGGGCACTGCTGGGAGGACTCACCACCCACCCCTCCTGGGTCTGGACACTGCTGGGAGGACTCTGCACACACCCCTCCTGTCTCAGGGCACTGCTGGGAGGTCTCTGCACCCACCCCTCCTGTCTCTGGGCACTGCTGGGAGGACTCACCACCCACCCCTCCTGGGTCTGGACACTGCTGGGAGGACTCTGCACCCACCCCTCCTGTCTCAGGGCACTGCTGGGTGGACTCTGCACACACACCTCCGATTTCTGGATATGTGCGCTTGGCACATACACGGTGGGGTTACGCACACTGCATTAGAGGTGAGGGTACGTGTCTACTGACACTGGTGTGGTGGGGGTACGCTCCGTACGTCCGCGGGTGTGGGTACGGGTCGTACTTACACTGTTGGGCAGGGGGGTACGCTCCTTGCATTCGTGGGTGGGGGTTCGAGTCGTACTTACACTGTTGGCATGGGGGGTACGCTCCGTACGTCCGCGGGTGGGGGTACGGGTCGTACTTACACTGTTGGGCTGGGGGTACGCTCCGTACGTCCGCGGGTGTGGGTACGGGTCGTACTTACACTGTTGGGCAGGGGGGTACGCTCCTTGCATTCGTGGGTGGGGGTTCGAGTCGTACTTACACTGTTGGCATGGGGGGTACGCTCCATGCATACGCGGGTGGGGGTACGGGTCGTACTTACACTGTTGGGCAGGGGGGTACGCTCCTTGCATTCGCGGGTGGGGGTACGGGTCGTACTTACACTGTTGGGCAGGGGGGTCCGCTCCTTGCATTCGCGGGTGGGGGTACGGGTCGTACTTACACTGTTGGGCTGGGGGTACGCTCCGTACGTCCGCGGGTGGGGGTACGGGTCGTACTTACACTGTTGGGCTGGGGGTACGCTCCGTACGTCCGCGGGTGGGGGTACGGGTCGTACTTACACTGTTGGGCTGGGGGTACGCTCCGTACGTCCGCGGGTGGGGGTACGGGTCGTACTTACACTGTTGGGCTGGGGGTACGCTCCGTACGTCCGTGGGTGGGGGTACGGGTCGTACTTACACTGTTGGGCTGGGGGTACGCTCCGTACGTCCGCGGGTGGGGGTACGGGTCGTACTTACACTGTTGGGCTGGGGGTACGCTCCGTACGTCCGCGGGTGGGGGTACGGGTCGTACTTACACTGTTGGGCTGGGGGTACGCTCCGTACGTCCGCGGGTGGGGGTACGGGTCGTACTTACACTGTTGGGCTGGGGGTACGCTCCGTACGTCCGCGGGTGGGGGTACGGGTCGTACTTACACTGTTGGGCTGGGGGTACGCTCCGTGCGTCCGCGGGTGGGGGTACGGGTCGTACTTACACTGTTGGGCTGGGGGTACGCTCCGTACGTCCGCGGGTGGGGGTACGGGTCGTACTTACACTGTTGGGCTGGGGGTACGCTCCGTGCGTCCGCGGGTGGGGGTACGGGTCGTACTTACACTGTTGGGCTGGGGGTACGCTCCGTACGTCCGCGGGTGGGGGTACGGGTCGTACTTACACTGTTGGGCTGGGGGTACGCTCCGTACGTCCGCGGGTGGGGGTATGGGTCGTACTTACACTGTTGGGCTGGGGGTACGCTCCGTACGTCCGCGGGTGTGGGTACGGGTCGTACTTACACTGTTGGGCAGGGGGGTACACTCCTTGCATTCGTGGGTGGGGGTTCGAGTCGTACTTACACTGTTGGCATGGGGGGTACGCTCCATGCATACGCGGGTGGGGGTACGGGTCGTACTTACACTGTTGGGCAGGGGGGTACGCTCCTTGCATACGGGGTGGGGGTAGGGTCCGTACATATCCGTCCCCACGCTATGTGATGTTTGTGCGGCCCGTACCCAGGCCTTTGCCACGTGGGTGCGATCCGTCCCGCCATTGTTGGGGTGACGTGTGTGGGCGTGGTCCGACTCGTACCCACGCTCTTCAGGCGTGGGTACGGGACGTACCTGTCTGGTTGTGTTGCCGGTTCGCGTGGTGACGGACTTCCGTTGTGGCGGTCGCTGGATTATCAGGACACGCCCCCACCCCCTCGTGGTGACCAGGGCATGGGAGTCAGGTATGTCCAGGCCATGTGTAGTGTGTCACTCATGTGGTTGTTTTGTGGCCTGCCCTGGTAGTGCCACCCCCACCCCACCCCACTTTCCCCCCTCCCTTAGTTATTCTGACCTTCTGCGGCGTCTGCGTCGTAACCTGTAGAGGAGGTGTACTGCTATGAGGGCAGGGATGACTCGTAGGTTCGGGTCCATGTCTGTCCGTCGCGTACTGGTACTCCTTGCTCGCGTCGTCCTGTCGCGTACGGGTCCTCCTTGATCGCGTCGTCCTGTCGCGTACGGGTCCTCCTTGGTGGCGTCGTCCTGTGTGTCCGTCACGTACTGGTCCTCCTTGTTCGCGTCGCCGTCTGTCCGTCGCGTACTGGTGGTCCTTGTTCGCGTCGTCCTGATTTCCCGGCAGTTTTTGGGTGCCGCAAAATATTCACCGTGCGGGGTGACGTCGGTGCGAATCGTGATTCCTGGGTCGTGAATGGCTGGCTGCGTGCGTCCCGACGTCAGGTCGGCGCTTTCCCGGATCGCATTGGTAGGTGTTTTTTGTTCGGTCGGTCTTTTTTACGATTCGTACGGTAATGGTGTACCCGTGCGAATCGTAATTCCATGTTTGTATATTTTGACGACCGGGTACGCGTCGGACGGAGAATATGCTCCGTCCGACGGTTCGTACCCGGTTTTTACCGGATTGTGATCGGCACCTTAATGTTAACTGGAGTGGGAATAGTAAATTATATAGGGTTACTGTCCAGCACCTTTCTTGAGTTTATGTTAACTGGAGTGGGAATAGTAAATTATATAGGGTTACTGTCCAGCACCTTTCTTGAGTTTATGTTAACTGGAGTGGGAATAGTAAATTATATAGGGTTAATGTCCAGCACCTGTCCTGACTTAATGTTAACTGGAGTGGGAATAGTAAATTATATACAGTTAGTGTCCAGCATCTTCCCTGAGTTTATGATATCTGGAGTGGGAATATTAAATTATTTAGGGTTAGTGTCCAGCACCTTTCCTGACTTTATGTTAACTGGAGTGGGAATAGTAAATTATATAGGGTTACTGTCCAGCACCTTTCTTGAGTTTATGTTAACTGGAGTGGGAATAGTAAATTATATAGGGTTACTGTCCAGCACCTTTCTTGAGTTTATGTTAATTGGAGTGGGAATAGTAAATTATATAGGGTTAATGTCCAGTACCTGTCCTGACTTAATGTTAACTGGAGTGGGAATAGTAAATTATATACAGTTAGTGTCCAGCATCTTCCCTGAGTTTATGATATCTGGAGTGGGAATATTAAATTTTTTAGGGTTAGTGTCTAGCACCTTTCCTGACTTTATGTTAACTGGAGTGGGAATAGTAAATTATATAGGGTTACTGTCCAGCACCTTTCTTGAGTTTATGTTAACTGGAGTGGGAATAGTAAATTATATAGGGCTACTGTCCAGCACCTTTCTTCAGTTTATGTTAACTGGAGTGGGAATAGTAAATTATATAGGGTTACTGTCCAGCACCTTTCCTGACTTTATGTTAACTGGAGTGGGAATATTAAATTATATACGGTTACTGTCCAGCACCTTTCTTGAATTTATGTTAACTGGAGTGGGAATAGTAAATTATATAGGGTCACTGTCCAGCACATTTCCTGAATTTATGTTAACTGGAGTGGGAATAGTAAATTATATAGGGTTATTGTCCAGCACCTTTCTTGAGTTTATGTTAACTGGAGTGGGATTAGTAAATTATATAGGGCTACTGTCCAACACCTTTCATGAGTTTATGTTAACTGCAGTGGGAATAGTAAATTATATAGGGTTACTGTCCAGCACCTTTCCTGACTTAATGTTAACTGGAGTGGGAATAGTAAATTATATACAGTTAGTGTCCAGCATCTTCTCTGAGTTTATGATATCTGGAGTGGGAATATTAAATTATTTAGGGATAGTGTCCAGCACCTTTCCTGACTTTATGTTAACTGGAGTGGGAATAGTAAATTATATAGGGTTACTGTCCAGCACTTTTATTGATTTTATGTTAACTGGAGTGGGAATAGTAAATTATATAGGGTTAGTGTCCAGCAGTTTTCCTGACTTTAATGTAAGTGAAATGGGAATAGTAATTTCTATAGGGTTAGTGTGCTGAATGTATATGTATTGTGTTAATGAAGTATGCTTTTGGATGTAATTGAGGATAAAAAATGTGATTTTTACATTTAAAAAAAAAAAAATTAGCTACATTATATATGTGAGAGTTATAAATTAGGAAATCCAATGACACATTTTATCTTTTTATATAATCTTTATTTTTTTTAAAGAAACTAGTCAGATGATTTTTTTTTTATTTACAGAATGGAGTATACATTAGTAGAGATACAGGAAATATGCTTTCATTTGTGTCTTTTTCAAATGTTTAAATTAAAATAAAATGTATTCATATTATTACATTTCATAACAGAAGTATTGATAATAACAAAAAAACATACATAACATTTATTACTTTTAACATTGTTAGCAAAAAAACATTCTTACAGTATTCATATAATAATGTTTTTGTTGGCTATATACATAAAAAATATCATTGCATATTTAATTTCTGAAGAATATTTTTTCATTTTGATTTTGTTGTTGTACATAATTAGTACATGATACAAATTATGTTTTTATGCAATGTATTTTTAATGATTATTAATAATATTATTGTAGGAAATGTTAATATTATTAATTTTTATATTTTATAATTATATGAAAACTAATTTTTGTAACATGTACATTTTGTTAATAAATGTTAAATAATATAAACATTTTCTTAGTGTTTGTACAGTTGTGAAAATAAATTACTGTATTATAATCATAATAATAATGTTTTTATAATTATTATGAATATAATTTTTAAAGGTATTATTTTTTAGAAAATAATTTTCTACTAATTTTGATACATTTATGTGATATTTTTATATGATTATAATGTGTTCAATTTATTTACACTGATTTAAGCAGGGATTTTCATTTGAATGGGATTATTTTGTAACCTGTTCATGTTATTTTGGGTCATGTTGGAATGAGGAAGTTCGCGGTTGGAAGCTGCTTCGCGTTGAGCAAGGTAAGGGGTGTTTTAAGTATTAAGTGTTATTAAATACTTATGTTTAGGGTAGTTAGGATGTTTATAGTGTATTGATAGATAATTTAAAATGTTTTGGGTGTTTTTGACGTGTTACTAATGATTTAGTTACGTCTGTTTGTTTACTGGTAGTGACGTAGTTTTCGAAGTAAATATTGTGATTAAATATGTGTTGTTTTTAAATGATGTAATTGTATTTATTAAATGTATTTGGGTGTGATTGTGTGGGTGGGTATGTTTTCTTCTGTTTTTCAGGTAAATGTTGATCGATGTGTTTTTCGAAGACCAACACGCGTTTTTTATTTTTTAAAGCGTGTGTTACTTGATTTAATTAATATTGTTAACACACTTTTTAAGTTTTTACGGGATTTCATGGAGCGTTTATTTAGATTTTTAAATTGTTTTCGGGTTTTTGAGGGTTTGGATATTATGATGAAAAGAGAGACGTTTTTTTTTTTTTTTTAAAGTGTGTTTTAGTTAATGGAACAAATAAAGTTATCACACTGTTTTTTTTAACCCGGATTTCCTGGAGCGTTTGTTACAATTTTGACCTTTTTTTCGGATTTTTGAATGTTTCACGTTTTTGGATTGGCCGAGGATGGATTTACATTGGATGTGTTTATTTTTTCTTTTTACTTGGTGGAATTCATCTTGTATGGGTACATCAATGGTAAGTTATATTTTGTGAACATTTGGGTGGGAAATGTTATTATAGTTTATTGTTATATATATTACATTTACAGAATTAATATTTAATTGTACATATATATTTCTTCTAAGAAAATGAAATGTTTCTGACAATTATATATTATTTCTGAAAATATAGTATTAATTTATGATTGCAATAGTTTATTGTATTGACCTATTTCATTTATTAGCTGTGTGTATGTTAATTATAAAATGCTTTTGGCTATTAGTGATAGGTAGTCTAGTCCACTTGTTGATGGGTATAGGTTTACTTGACTTTGTAGTAGATCAAACATTTGTTTGGTTTGTTTTGTTAATTTAGGACCTATTTGAGTCACAGATTGTTGCATCCGTAATTCTTGGTAGCTTTGTTCTTTTTGTAGAGATTCCACCAGTTTTTGTAGGGTAGGTTTCCCTCTGCTTGTAGTTGCTTGGAAGGCATTATGCCATCCTTCAACACTATTGTTTGTTTTGGATTGTTTATTTAAGGTACTCAGGTATACATTCCACCAAGGAATGTGGAACTTTGGTTGTCTTCTATGTCCTGATCTATGTAATCTTCCCACCCAGGTGTCCTCAAAGTAGTCTAGAAGTTGGCTTAATTTGTCTTCGTTCTTTTTGTAATAGGGACTTTCAATGAGAATATTATAGTGTTCTGCTACATCTGTTACAGGTACGTATGCTAGTGCTATTAGTTTTTTAACCTGGTAGGCAAAAGTACTATCTGTAGCATATTGTACACTTAGGGTGGACTTTTGCAGATGTCTCCATAGACTCTGGTTAAAATGATAATAGCAACCTTGGATTGCTGTGTGTGGATAATTTTTTAGTATTGAATTGATCATGGCTAATTCGAAATCAATAATTATTTTTTGTGGGAAAAAATTATTGGTTTCTTCTTGAATTTTGGTTAATATTTCTATGTATGTTGTTTGCTGTTTATTTGGTAAGAGGGCATAGATGAATGGAATGTTAGAATGGTGGTACAATCCATGCACTGTGTACAGCTGGTAAAATGGTTTTGGACAAACTTTAAAAGTTCCATCCATCATCCAAGTGTCACATTGTTGTAATTTCACTAAATTGTTTGCAGTAGCAAACATAATTATTCTTTTATCAGGAGATTTGTTGTCAAAAAAAATAAATGGTTCATTACTGTGAGTTATGCTTAATTCTGGGGGAATAATTACTGTCTCAAATGTTTTAGGGGTAGGTAAAGTTTTGGTAGTTAGTTTTTTTTGTCTAGCTATAGTTCTTTTTAAACAATCAATTGGGGGTAATTGTGCTGATGCATGGTGTGGTATTTTAATTAATTGTTCTTTGAGTATTTGGGTGGTGGGTTTATCAGTGCTAGTACTTGCTTCTTTAATGTTTTCAAGAGCATTTCTAACTTCTATCTCTGTAATATTGGGGGGGTGATTATGTTCTTTTACTGAAAGAACAGTGATTTCTTTTGTAATAGCTCTACCATAGCATTTGTTTGAGTAGTATTTGCTACATTTCCAAAACATTTTCAGACCACTTTGTTTTTCTTGTGTATATACATAACCCATATAACATAACAACATTTTATTTTTTTGAGATGTTATAAATTCTGCACCTTCAGTCATGTTGTTCTGTATTATGCTAGGGGAGATGAAAAAATATTTTGTAAATATAAACAATGTTATAGATATTTTAAATATATTTACATTTTAGTGAATATACTTACAATGTTTAATTTGATGTGTTGAAAGATGTTAATTAGCTGACTTCAAGCTTTCAGTTTAATCTTGGAGATAGATTATCTGTTGATAAGAAAAAAAAATATTGTTAATAGTTGGATACATTATTTTGAATGTGCTACTGTTTTAAGGGGGAAAGTAACATTCTGGATGCGTATTTTAGGCTGTTTAATGAT
This sequence comes from Triturus cristatus, assembly GCF_964204655.1. Classification (NCBI taxonomy): domain Eukaryota; kingdom Metazoa; phylum Chordata; class Amphibia; order Caudata; family Salamandridae; genus Triturus; species Triturus cristatus. The sequence continues at coordinate 331,070,362 of NC_140579.1, forward strand.
TGAGGTTTATATACTTACTTATGTGTTTGGTCCAGTAGGTGATTGCGTAGAAGGTAGTTTTCGATGGTTCAGTGGTTTTCTGTAGAGGCGAGAAATAAGGAAAAAATATTTTTTAGAATAATTTTTTGTAATTAATAGTTGTAGGTCGGTAGGAAAAAGTAAAACAATACTTACATTGATTAATATTAGAGTTGTGGGGGTGTCCAAAATATTTCGGTAATTTTAGGAGGTATCTATAGAGGAGAAATGAATGTAATTAAATCAAGTGTAGTACATTCATTTATAGAAATAGTTTCAGCTGTAGAATTGTAGATTCGTTGCTTTATAAATAGAGTAAAACTTACTTTCTGTAGTTGTTAAATTTTCTTTAGGATTGTAATTCTTCTTTCAGGAAATAGTTGAGTAGAGTTTCGTCTTCTTTCTTCTTTTCAGTTTGTAGTGTGAAAGAGATGTTGAAATGTAGTGGTTTTATAGTGTGCAATTAATTAGTTGCTTCATTTCATTGGTTTAATTTGAAATGTGAGCATCTCATTGGTCCACATGAATTTTTTTTTTATCTACTGGCTGTTTGTTTCCTTGTAAGGAAAACGCTAATTAGCAACTTATTAGTAGTAAGTAATTGTTTATTTGTATTATTACATGCTTTAAATATATTTTTAAATTTGGTTTAATGGATGTATAATAATTATAACATTATTTATGTTATGAAATGTATTCATATAGTTTATGGAATGTTTATTTTTAAATGTATATGTTAGAAGGAAAATTTTAATGTTATTTAGGTGTTTTATTATGTATTACAATGTTAATGTATGTGTTGGGCTTAAAGTATATTATCTAAATATTTTTTTAGATAGTCGATATAGCGAAATTAACTATATTTTGGTTGTCTATATTTTTGTTTTCGATAATTTTAACATTTACATAGTAATTTAAGAGTAGACGATAATGTTGTTAACTATATTTTTAACTTCGATATAATCATATACGATAATTTGTAAAGACGATATTGTGTACTCGATATTTTAGTATTTTCTTAAATAAGTATGGTGAGTCGATAATATTGTAGTCGATAATTTGGCAACGATATTTTAAGTACTCGATATTTTGGTAATCGATATTATGTCAGTGATCCGCCGTCTGGATGTCACGAACCTTCGCGGGGTCGGGCGACACTCCTTGTTGGGAGAAGTGATATCCAAAAAACGCTATTTCCTTTTTTAGGAATTCGCACTTTTCGCGATGCAACGTAAGGCCACTGTCCTGGAGCCTCCGGAATACGCATCGTAGACGGTTCATGTGTTCCTCCAGAGTCGGTGCATGTACTAGAATGTCATCACTGACGTTTATGACCCCTCTGAGGCCAGCCAATACACCTCTGATGGTATCTTGAAACACTTCCGCCGCGCTGGACACCCCAAAACTGAGGCGCTTGTAGCGGCGCAGACCCACATGGGTAGAGAAAGTGGTTATGGCCCTTGACTCGGGATCCAGCAGGAGTTGATGATAGCCCGCCCGAAGGTCCATCTTCGAGAACCAGTGCGATCCGCTGACCTCCGCAACGATGTCATCGACCGTGGGTGTCAGATGGCGTTCCCGCTTGATGGCATGATTCGGCAAACGCATATCCACGCATATCCTGACTTCACCTGGTTGTTTCGGTTTTCGGGCTATCACAATGGGGGAGACCCATGGTGTCGGTCCTTCCACTCTCTCAATGATGTCAGCGGCCTCCAATTTTCTTAGTTCCTCCTCGACCTTCGGCCGCAGATGAAACGCTACTCTCCGATGCTTGAGAGCAACTGGTTGTACTGATTGGTCTATGTGCAGCCGTACCAGGTGGTCCTTTAAGCATCCGATGCCGTCAAACAGGCCTCGAAATTCTTCCACCAGTGACTCAACATCCTCCAGGTGCACAGCGAATGCAAACACCACCAGTTGCAGATGTTCCGCCGTACGACAGCCCAGCAGCATTCCCGCACCTTCCTTGGTGACGTACACCTTTGTGCGAACGGAGTTAGACTCATGGGTGATGTCGGTGGTGAAGACGCCTAACACAGTGAGTGGTGTGCCGGAGCCATAAGCAAACACCTGTATGGACGTTGGCTTCAAGATGGGCTGTATCGGGAAGGATCTCAGCATGGACTGGGCCATTATGTTTATGGACGCACCTGTATCAATCAGCACCGGCGTCAGATGTCCTGCAATCTTGACGTTACACTTTGGGGCCCTCCGTCTCGGACATCCATCAGGTTGCAGGGCGTGAATTACATGGACCGTGCCTTCGTCCTCATCGTCGTCCATATCATCTTCCTCAGCCCCCTGTTGAGGGGCATCCACTGCGTTGATCTGCCGACTTTGTTGCCGCTGACGTCCCGCAGAGCGGCACACTTTGGCTAGATGGTTCAGACGACGACACGCCGAACACCTTTTTCCTTGCGCAGGGCATGGACCTTGGTGTGGGTACGGTTCTCTACACATGTAGCAGGAGCGAGACGAGGGTGGTGGCTTGCTGTGTTCCGGTTTCTTGGTGGACGCCTTCTTCGAGGTAGTTGCCACCACCGCGTTCACTGGCTCTGTCTTCACTTGACGTTGAAGGGCCGTCTCCATATGTGCGGCGCGCACTTTGGACAACTCCTTAGACCGGCCCATGGTGAGAATGTCGGCCATGGAGATTCCGGGCGTTTCGAGGACCTTTTCTCTCAACTTAACGGACGAACAGCCTTGGATGAACTGCGCCCGCAGCTCGTCATCTGTGTCCGGTAGGGTACAGGTGCTTGCCAGTTCCTTCAAACGAGCATAGAAGGTGTCAACCGATTCCTCCGGCTGTTGTCTAGCTTGTCGTAGGAGAAAACGTTCGTAATCTGGGTTTGCTAGGGGTTCAAAATGTGCGGTCAAAGCTGCCTTGAGCGTAGCATAGGTGTGGGGAGGGCCGGCTTCCACCACGGATTTGCCCAGTCGGTGAATGGCAGGACCACCCAGATGCAATAGCATGGGCCGATGTCTTTCGGGCTTTAGGCCGACTGCGGCATAATAGTTCTCCAGGCGCTCCAGCCACTCTTTCCACTTAGCCACCTGGGCGGACGGCGGGCCGTCCACCACGAACGCTTCAATCGGGGGCACCGTCGTCATCTTCACGCTGACTGGGCGGGAGTTTCGATACAGCCGGCGCAGGCGGACCTGGACGTGACAGAGGACGTGCTCCGGGAGTGGACGCAGTCAAGAGAACCAACCCCCGCACCTCCGGCGCAGGCAGCAGGAAAATGTCGGCCTACAGGCACTCAGCAGACAGGCCTCAGTGTCCGGGCGTCCAGCGTAGGAGAGCGCGCCCCACGTGTCAATCGGAGGTGTCAGGATAGACCCCCTGGGCGAGACTCAGCAGTCAGGATGCCTCCACCACGGTCAGCAGGCCACTGCACAGGGCACACACACGGGAACTCACCAGGGAGAGCAGGCTGTAGGTGGCGTCCTTCTGTGCAGCACCTCCGGGACTCATTCAGATGCGAGGATGCAGCCAGGCGGCAGGCCGTCCGACGAGAGCGCCCCCACACGCGCTCGAGGCACGATACCAGGCACGTGCGCGTGCCCCGTCACTGTGACGATTTCAGCCCCGATGCGGGCCCTGAGAGCAAAACAGCTGTAGGCCGCGGAGATGCACGCACGTGCGAGGAGCAGCGCTCCGCGTGGCAGCCGCCACCAGAGCGGGTCAGGCAGCGCTCCGGCGCTCGAAAGCACAACGGCCTCCGGGTGAGCAGGCAGCGAGGATGCAGCCGCCGTGGGTCAAGAGTCAGGAAAAGACCCCCTCGTCGCCAGTTGTTACGTGCTCTGCTAAACCAATGATGAGTGCGGGTGAGTAGGCGGGCAGCATACGCTCCGGGATCGGGGGGAAATAAACACACACCTACGCCTCGCTTGCACTTCGGTGCACTGACCCGGATCATCCGGTCCGGCCCCCATTTATTCTTGGCACCTCTTCCGGGTCACAGCCTAGACCACCCTCTCTGTGAGCAGGGGGGTGTTCCCCATGAACATAACAGTACACACAGTCTGTTTTCCTTAAATATGTATTTGCTTTCATACTCTGTGTAGTCGTCACTCTGGTATTCTCAGGCTCAATAAACGGGACCCTGCTGTGCTTCACTCTTTCAGCTGCACCTCCACTTCTCACCAATGCTGTAAGCTTTAGGACCCAGCGCCGTGGTGGGTGGCTATTGCTTGAAACATCCAGGGTTAAAGGCACCTGTAGCAGAGCGCCTTATGTTCCCAGCCCATAATACAAATGTCAAGATTACGCTGGTGATTAATATATCTGCTGGGGAGATCTGAGTTTTGTTTAGTGGCAGTTTTGGCTTATCCTAAAATGGTGTAGAGAGTTAATGTGCCTCCTGCAAAGCACACTGGATAGCTCAGTGGGTTACTGATTTTGTAACACAGATCCTTTTATTATTATTAGGATTTGTATGGCGTGATGAATCATCCCCAATAGGATCTCTCGGTGCCTGGGTAGCAAACTACAAATTGAGAGTGATCCTTAAAACATCCATCTTTTCTTACTTCCAGTTCATAAATTACAATCCTAATATAGCACAGTGAGCTAGTTTAGTTTTCTTCAAATAATTTAGTTAGCCAACAGTAAAAAAAAAAGGTTATTGTGGATAACCCCAGACAATGTGTTATATTTTAAATCCCGAGTTTGTACATCTCCAGACCAAACACTTAACATTTGATAGAGCGTGACTGTTCATTTGTAGGGGTGAATTATAATCATGAGTACTTGGAACCTACATTTATTCTTTTGGCGTATTAACATGTGGCAGTAGAATGTGTACTGTAATAATGTGAAAGGTGATGTTTTAGGCATCTTTTCCATATAAATGTGAAGAAATCAAAGTTGCATACATGCGTGTTTAGCTGAAAACATTAATGTGCAGAATTGTTTCAGATGCTTACCCTTATTCATATATTAGATGTGCTCATGTAATGTGTTGACTTAGAAACGCTCAGTAAAAGAGTTTATTTATATGTAATTTCATGAGGACTATGTGCTATTATCTAATGTTGGCCGGTTTCTGTAGGCCTGAAATGCATGCTCCCTGAAGGCTCTCATACTCAAGTTGACAAGACGAATTTCATGTGCATGTTAGATTTGTTCTTTTCTCACGTTTCTGTTGCAGGTTGAGAAGATCGCCTTTGTTAGTTGGAAAAACACTTTTGTTTTAGGAGTTAGGCTTAGGGAGGAGAGGATACATTTGTACAAGGAATGCTGATAATATGAGACGGTTTTCCTTCTCACTGGAGAAGGCCTGGGAATCAAGGTCATCGAGCCAGGAGCTGGGAGTATCGAAACTGAGTGGAAAATCACTTATGAGGAGTTGCCCAGCAGGATGAGGCGATCGGAAGATGTGTAATAGGCATGTTCTATGATTTAGGTGCTGGAATTAGGGACAGTGCCCCGGGCTTGAGTCGGTAGAAGGGAGGAGATTGATGGTGAGGAAAGGAGCATCTTAGAACGAGCTCTGTAGCCTTTGGCTACTTGACCCATGCAACGTGATTGCACTTCTTAGGAAGTCTTCACCGATGACACCTTTTCCTAACTTGCCTGGGAAATGCTAAGTAGGGATGTCACTTTAGTGGTAGAGTAGGGACAGACTAATGCTTTGTATTTACGAACCCCAAATAAAATCTGATATTGATGTGGGGGCACTTATTGCATGTGTTCTTGTCTTGGAGTTCATTATTCTTTACATGCTCCAAAGATTGAATTTCGCTCGTAGGTTTGGCATTGTATTAGTTCTGATGTATTTCTACAACTTCATCTTGAGGTGCTTAAATATCCAGTTATTTTTGGCCACTAACCTAGACCCTGGAGTCTGATTCTTCGGAGTCATGATTCATTGTGTTTCTGAACCGAATGTGAAAAGTTATTTCTTCCCTCTACACTTCTAGGTAGGCACCAATGGTCCATTGACCGAGGGTTCCAGAGTAATTTGGAGAGAGGGAACCTGGTCCCATCACAATAATGCCCACTTGTATGCATGAAAAGTGACTCTTACACCCTTTAGTCCTCACTTTCTTCACTTTCTTATAGAACATTTGCCACATTGATTTACACACTTACATGATTAACTGTCTCTATAATATGCGTGCACTGTAAAGCTCGCTGACATCCTACATTAGGATGAGTATTGCTTTAAAAGAAATTAAATACAGGTGAGAGAGGGGCTGTAGAGAGGAGAAGGGCACAGTTGGAGAGTGGCAGTGAGGAAATGCATGGCGAAGGTGCCCATGGGAAGTTTGATGCCAGCAAAGTTTGCCATATCGGGCACCACTAGTGCTCAAGCGGGCCCCGAGTGCAGGTATTTCTCTGAGTAGTCCCCACTCAACACTGCTGAAGGCTCAGGCAGACTGCAGTCCACGTTGTCCTGAGTGGACACCGTGCCGACTGCACACCCTTTCAATATTAAATATCGTATTTATTTCAACGCACTATAAAAATAATGAAAATAACAAATCTGTCCTTAGCACAAACTTCAGACCAGTAAAATCTTTTATTATTTCTGGTTTGTGTCTCACTGTTTTTGAAGCAACACTTGAAGGCCGCTTTAGTTCGATAGCCATGCTGTTTCCTCCCTATTCACAGGGACACCGATGGGTGAACAGAAGGGCTCCAGGCTCCCTGCAGGCTAATTCCATGCTTTAAGTCTCTATTATCAGCAGTGGCACACCTTTGATGGCTACCTCAATTTATAGGTTGCATCAGCAACGCCTGGTACGGGGAAGAGAAAACTACAACGTTCATCAGAGGCTTCCTTTGTATAGGAATGAGGGTGAAGATCAGAGGTTTACATTACATTTGTAGTTTGCCTTGGGTCACGGCGTTTGCCCATCTTTGGTCTCTTCCGGTCAACATTGGCAATATGGTTCAGATTTGTTTTGCCTACTGTGTGTGCCTGTGTGGTACTAAATGCTGTATGGACTGGAATGATTACCGGGGCTACGGGGTGCCAGAGGGGGAGAGGACAGTAAGTGCCCTCAATCGGATTTTCATCTTATTACAGCGCGGTTCTTTAGATTTTTAAACAGCTGTGTTTTGTCAACACATTTATTGCCTTCTTATGAGACTTGTTCGTGTCCAGGGCTCCTCCCCTTACTCTCCTGGAAGTGGTTTCTGATTATCAAAGTGAGCAAAATGTGTTTATGATTGTTGACAGTCTTTGAGAGATGTTCAACAAGTCTGTTCGGCAGTCAAAGCCAGTTAGGTCATGATCTTGAGAAACTATTCAGAGCTTATTAATGACATTATAATTAGTGCTCTGCACTGTAAATTGTATGTTCACAGCTTTGATTACTGAGCGAAATGCCTTAGTAAATGCTTTGAATATCACAAGACATCTCCTGAGGCTTGAGCCGGGAGATCGAGACTGCCGCGCTGTGCAAGTTGTACTGTATTCGGTCATTGTGATTTTTGTGGGCTTTTAACTGTTTTTAATTGCTTATACTTTTAACCTGTTCTCATTTGCCTTTTATGTTTTGAGTTTTATGCTGAATATATCAAATTTAAACCAATTTTAGCACTCTGCACTTTTTGGGCGACTCTTACCCTTTAAGCCTGCTTACGTTACCGATTCCGCGTTCGGGATCGGCATCTCGCCCCTGGCTGCCCGCCATCTTGGGGGTAGACGAGGAGCAGTCTAGCGTCTGCTCCTCGCACACTATTTAGGAGGCCATGGCGCAAGCGCGCAGTGTCGACATCTCCTGAGGCTTGAGCCGGGAGATCGAGACTGCCGCGCTGTGCAAGTTGTACTGTATTCGGTCATTGTGATTTTTGTGGGCTTTTAACTGTTTTTAATTGCTTATACTTTTAACCTGTTCTCATTTGCCTTTTATGTTTTGAGTTTTATGCTGAATATATCAAATTTAAACCAATTTTAGCACTCTGCACTTTTTGGGCGACTCTTACCCTTTAAGCCTGCTTACGTTACCGATTCCGCGTTCGGGATCGGCATCTCGCCCCTGGCTGCCCGCCATCTTGGGGGTAGACGAGGAGCAGTCTAGCGTCTGCTCCTCGCACACTATTTAGGAGGCCATGGCGCAAGCGCGCAGCGGGCGCGCGCAGCGGGCGCGCCGGTGGCGCGCCAAAGGCGCGCCAAAGGCAAGCCCGTCTGCGCCCGTCCGCGCCAGGACGACGCCCGGCGCCACGGACCCTGCCTTGGTGATAAACAACCCTAGTAAGTGCTTATTAACTTATAGTGGCGCCACTCTGAGATCTATTTGGGCTGGGTCAAAGGGAACTAGTTTGGCCTGCCATAACACGATACCTTATCCTCTTGAAGGACCCTTCTCTTGTATTCACTGTAGATTTCAGAGCAGTTGGGCAGCAGAGACTCCCATAGACACTCTTCTAGGACCTTTCCCTGGGCAGCACCATACTAGGCCTCCAGTGTCCCCTGCTATAAACACGATCAGTAATTGTTTCAGTTCACCCCCGAGCAATTCACGGCTCAACCACTGGAAGGGTTTCCTCAGTAACGTGAGATCGCTCCCTAAACATTCCTCTGAGATTTGGGATCTAATCACGACTGACATGCCTGATGTGGGGTTCTTGACTGAAACCTGGCTGAAACCCACCAGTGGTCAGGATATTAAGCTTGCTATTCCGGATGGTTATAGGATTTTGCGCCTGGATAGGCTGTTAAAAACCGGGGGGGGGGTTGCAATTCTTTACAATGATCGTGTAAAACTTTCTATCTTGGATCAATACTCCAATGTACAAATTGAGGTCTTGATCTTTAAGATGGAAATGGGCACTCATGACTCCTGGAGGGGGGCATTGGTCTATCGCCCCCCGGGTCCCATAAAGGACTTTTCCACTAAATTAATGGAATTGATCGCCCCTCATATGATCGCAACGGAAAATTTCCTATTATTAGGCGACTTTAACATACATAGTGAGAACCTTTTGTTGCCTGAAACAGCAACCTTCTCTTCTGATATGGCCTCCCTGCACCTTATTAAAAAGAACGAGGGTCCCACACATACGGCCGGACATACCATTGATATTATTTTCTCTAATTCAGATCGGCTTATCTGCAATACCCCGCGCCCTCTGTGCTGGACCGACCATGCCCTCATTAATTTTCAAGTGCAGTACCCCTCTACATCTTTGAAGATGGCTGCTCATATTCAACTCCCTTATAGACAATGGGCGAAAATAAATCATGAGTCTTTTGCATCAGCCTTTATACCTCCTAAGTTTCCTCCGAGTAATAATATAGAAGACAATCTCACTCTTTTTAATACTACTGTTTCATCAGCCATTAACTTAATCGCCCCCGAAAAGTTCTGCTCCAAAGCCCCTAGGAAAAATTTGGCGGTGTGGTTTACCCCTGAATTGCGAATAATGAAAAGTAAATGTAAAAATCTTGAAAGAAAGTGGAGACGGACTAACTTAGACACTGAGAAAGGAAATTTTAGAGCAGCACTTTTGCTCTATCACAAAGAAATTAAACAAGCACGTAGACTATACATAGCTGCTCAATTGAGATCAGCGGGTAATGCGCCAAAAATCCTGCATCAAATCCTGAAGGATTTCACTTGCCCTAAAGCCTGCGAGTTGGACAACCTGCACTCTCAAGCCCTCTGTAATAAAATTAGCTCTTTCCTTGTTCAAAAAATTGACACTATCTACGATAAATTTCCGAATATCCGCCACCCCTCAATGTCGGATGACACTGTTAAACCTTCCATCGTTAATCCAGCACCATTGATGTCCTTTCCCCCTATCCTTCGAGAGGAGACTATTACATTATTACATAATGTTACCTCTGGCTCTCCTGCTGATGTTATGCCGGCAAAATTAGGAGCATCTCTGGCACACGCACTTGCGGATTCTGTTTCCACGCTGTTTAACGTTTCCCTAAGTACGGGCTTAGTTCCCCTCTCTTGGAAAGCTGCTCAGGTTATACCTCTACGAAAAAATAATAAGCTTCCCATGGAGGATCTTACAAACCTTCGACCCATCTCCCTCCTCCCTTATTTGAGCAAGGTCCTAGAGAAATATGTGAAGAAACATATCTCTAACCACATTGAATCCACCGGCTATCTGGATCCGTCACAATCAGGATTCCGTGCTAACTATAGCACTGAGACGGCCTTGGTTGCAGTAACCGACTGTATCAGACGGACGTTAGATCGGGGACAGTCTGCTATCTTGGTCCTTTTAGATCTCTCTGCCGCATTTGATACGGTAGACCATCGGACCTTGCTCGAAAGATTAAAAGGGGCAGGACTTGGAGGTACGGCGTTTAGCTGGGTAGCCAGCTTCCTCACTGACCGTACTCAGACGCTGAACCTTGGCCCTTTTCGTTCGCCCACCGAGTGTCTGTCCAAGGGTGTCCCGCAGGGCTCATGCTTGAGCCCTATACTGTTTAATATTTATGTGGCTCCCCTTGCCTCTCTTCTAAGATCTCTTGGGTTCATCCCCATTTCTTATGCGGATGATACTCAACTAATCTTTCCATTTGACAAATTTTCATCTTCTGCTCAAACCCGTTTCTCACATGGTATGCTTGCCATCTCTGAGTGGATGAGTAGTAATTTTTTACAGCTCAACACCAGTAAAACAGAAATTATTCTCTTTGGAGACGCTACCATTTCGTGGTCTCCCACCTGGTGGCCTACTGAGTTGGGGCCTGTTCCATTACCTAAGCAGACAGCAAAAAATCTGGGCATCCGTCTGGATCAGGCCTTGTCTATGAAGGAGCATGTTTCTCACACCGTCAGCACATGTTTCTTCACCTTGCGCCTTCTGAAGAAAGCCTTGCCATTTCTTCCAGACCCTTTTCGTAGGACTCTGGTCCAGGCCTTGGTATTGAACAGGCTGGATTATTGTAATGCATTACTGGTTGCTGCCAATTAATCTGCTTTTAACCGTCTGCAAGTGGTGCAAAACACCGCTGCACGACTGGTTATGAAAGCTCCTAGCAGATCTGCTTCTATTCCGCTACTCCGGCAACTGCACTGGCTGCCAGTGAGGAAGCGTGTGAAGTTCAAACTTTGCTGCTTGACCCACAAAGCACTGTGGGGTCCCGGTCCTCCCTACCTGACTGAAAGGCTCCATAGGTATATTCCAAACCGTGATTTGAGGTCTGGATCCAAAGCGCTGCTTCTTGTTCCGAGGATTAAGAGAATACGTTTGGGAGGAAGATCTTTTTCCTACCAAGCTCCTTCGGTATGGAATCAATTGCCTCTCCCACTCAGACAATGTCCCGACTATCTCGGCTTCAGAAAGGCTCTTAAGACCACTCTCTTCTCAGAATGACCATACTTTACCACTTTTGCACTCGGTGACCAGCGCTGAGAGACCCCTGCGGGGGTGATTCACGCGCTTTATAAACTATAAACTAAACTAAACTAAGAAAGGCATTTGTTTAATGGATGAAAAATTAGAATATTTTCTATCTTTTCGAGAGTATTTTGGGGGGAAATTGCCTACATTATCAGAATCAGTAATGTTTATGTTTATGTTTAGTATTTGTATAGCGCTCGAATGCCGAGGCGTCTTGGCGCTGTGAGTGTGGTGACAGGGAAACAAGAAGTAACAGGGCCTAAGTGGCTGCAAAGAGATGGAGTTTCAAGCTCTTCCTAAAGAGCTGAAGGTTGGATTTAAGCCTAATAGATAGAGGCAGCTTATTCCAGAGTTTGGCCGCACAGTGTGTTATTGCTCGGCCTCCCCAACTTTCTCGTCTTATATTTGTCATTTTGATAAGACCTTGAGTAGCCGATCTAAGGGTACGTGAGGGAAAATAGGGTACAAAAAGTTTGTGAAGATCATCAGTAATGCCTCCATAGATTGCCTTAAGGTTTTAGTCTATCAATGAGGCTACATATCAGTGCCTTATGGAAGTAACGGTCAGCCTTCTGGCTCATATTTTTTATTTTTCAATGTTTTTCTGGGTCTTCTGTATTTGGTCTCTCTTTTGGGCCTTCATTGAAATACAGACCTCAACAATAATAAACTCAGTACTGACACCATTTCTAAAATAGCAGCACGTTCCTGATTTCTATGTTTGGTACTTGGAATTTAAAAAATGATTTATATTTCCTTTATCAGAAGAAACACATTTGTAGGAGCAGATCTATAACTGCCACTGTTTTATCTTCATATTTATAACAATTCTGCAGCAAGTAAGCTTGCTCTTGATCTATTTGTAGCAAATGCATGTTTATGTGTGTTCCAGGTACTTTCACAAATGTGCAGTGGGTATTTTTCTGATTACCAATTGCTACTTGGTGAACACTGAGATAAAAGAATCTAAGATTGGTACAGTGTAAGTGACTTAAGATTCTAAAGTAGTGAAGACTTTGGGAAGCATTACCTTTTCAGTTTGCACAATCACTTCACTATAGATGTGTGTCCAACATAGGTCCAGGAGGGCATGATCAAGAAATCAGAAGAAAAAAATGGACAATCATTCAATTTAAGTGCAAGTCATTCACCTTGTCATTCAACTTAGTTGGACTCCTTGTGCTCCAAAGGTTGACTGCATTTCAGTCCCAACCTAGCATCATGTTGTTAGTGGCAGCCGGCATTACTCGCGGTGAGGGGGCAGGTGCGGGTGTCGCGAGTGGGGGCTGCAGGGGGTCATCGCGGGGAGTTGCGGTGAGGGGTTAAAAAAACTTAAACTTACCTTTAGGCCGGGTTACGTGTCTCTGCTCCTGCTCTCTTGTCTCCGACTCCAGGAACAGGTAGCGTGCAGCCAGCCTCCCTTCCCTAAGCCAATCACAACTCTGCAATACACATGCTCATGCATGGAGAAGGGGAAAGTGTGCATGACCGGTTTTTGCGGCCTAAGAGGGCAACCCACTCCTCCCCTGCTCTGAGAGCATAGTAGCCTTGCCCATCCACTCTCATTTTAACTGATTGTGTAAAACTGGGCATGGAACAATCATTTGAGTGTTTATTTGTAGTCTAAATACTAAGTATAAAGACTTTTAAGTCTGCACAATTCCTGCGTGGGCTTTGTATGTCACCATCTATATTTGACACTTTTTATGCTTATTGGGGACACACTAAATACCTTATCAGCGGTTTTCTGTTTGGATTATGGGGCCAGAATTATTAAGTCAGATATACCAAGCCTTGCAAGGCCACCTTTATAAAGCAGGGAAACCCAAGGGTTTGCAAGTCGCTGCCTTGAGTCATTCTGTCTTGGGAAGGCATTACATTACCCATGTATTTTTGCACATTTCCAGATCTACGAAGGCAGATAAACTTGAGAATGCATCAAAATGGTATGCCTGCCTGACAGAGGTGCAATGAGAAGAAATATCTTTATTTCACCTTGTTATTCAGTGTACGTCAGGCCAGAAGAAAATGGCGAAATACCTACTCAACAAAACTAGAGAGCATTACATTGCGAGCCTCATAGCATATAAAAGGCCATTCTGGAGGCAACATGAGTATTTTTTACTAACAAAGTACTCAATTCAAATAACAGGACAAAAGATATTTACAATATTGTAAAAGAGTTATCTAATCCTGAGCATGTGACCCCCCCCTCCCCCTGTCATTACAGCACAGAAACTATGCAATGATTTGAATTTCTTCTTTGTAGACAAAAATTAAAAGAATTCAAGAATCGATTGATTCTAGCCACAATGATGTAGAAGAACTGTTAAGTAATACCAACCCTGCTTCTCTGGCCACATCTCCCTGCCTAAATAAAGAGCTTCTCTCTGAACTCTTAACTAAAGTAAAATCACGCTTCCCTAAGGAGGTATGCCCTCCCTATATACTAAAATCTATCTATTTGGCATTCCTCGACACCATTCTCGCCCTTCTGAACCATTCCCTGACCCAAGAAACCATGCTGTCAGTGTTTATAGAAGCAGTGGTTATTTTCATGCAAGAAAAGCAAGGCATTGATCCGCATAAACTAGACAATTAAAGACCTATATCTCTCCTTCCCTTCCCAGCGAAACTACTGGAGATGCACATAGCTAAATCGTTTAGATCCTTCATCGAGGGAATACATTTTCTAGATGCCCATCAGGCTGGTTTCCGTCTATCCTATTCCACCGAATCGGTTATACTCTCCGTCGTGGACGATCTAAAAGGAAAGGAGGTTGAGGACTGCACACAGGCCCTGATTCTCTTAGACCTGTCTGCAGCCTCCGATACTGTTAACCATGAAATACTGATGGATCGTATTGCTGCAGCTGGTCTCAGAGGGGCAGCTTTGAGTTGGTTCAAATCCTTTTTTGGGGGCCGCTAGCAATCGGTGTGGTGCTTACCCTACAATTCCGGTACTGTAAATATGAGCTGTGGAGTTCCGGAGGGCCCCTCTCTATCCCCGATTCCCTTTATTATTTATATTCGCCCGCTCATATCTAGACTTCGTCAGATGGGGATCAAGATCTACAACTATGCCGATGACATGCAGTTGATCTTTACCATTGAAGAGTCAACAAAATCCGAGGATGTTCTATGAAACTCAATGCTATTCATCAAGAATTGGATGAATTGCAATCAGTTAAAACTAAACTTGGAAAAAACAGAAATTATTATTCCCAAAAACAAACTCCTGCATTGGACTCCTGCACACTGGCCCCTGGAGTTAGGCTCTGCACCCACCCTAAAGACTATGATTAAGAGCCTGCGCATACAGATAGACTTGGATCTCTCCATGAGTACACAGATTGGTTCAGTTACCTCTGCATGTTTTTTCCAACTCCGAAAACTGAGAAAAATCAGAAGATTTTTCATCAGAGAGGCCAGCATCCAAATCACTATTGCCCTGATTCTATCAAAAATTTACTATGGAAACGCGATGTACCTTGGCCTCCCACAAAATCAGAAACACCATCTGCAGATGATACAGAAACAAGCTGCCAAAATGATTTACCAACAAGACAGACGATGTCACATCAGGCCGCTGCTGAAAGAGCTTCACTGGCTCCTGGTGGAGCAGCGCTCTCTGTTTAAAACAGGATGCATCCTGTTTAAAGCCATACATGGTATTGGTCCCAAGTATATATCTCTAAGAATCCTCAAATACTCCCCCCCAGCGTACCTTAAGATCCATGCACATGAATCTATGGGCAGTCCCTAGATTGAGATGCAAACGGACAGGAGATTCCCAGTTCTCTATATAGGGCCATCAATTGTGGAACTCTGTCTTCAACCTTGAGACTTGAATCTGTGATTTAGAAAAATGCTGAAGACTTGGCTTTTTATTCAATCGCTCAATTAGATTGGACTTCCTGATACCGGTAATGCCATAACCAATTTCAGGAGCAAGAGACCTGCAGGTGAACATGCGCTTTAGAAATTCACAATAACATAAGATAACATTTCCTTTTTCTAACTGTGCTGCATTCTGCAAAATTAGAGAGAGGAAAATGCCTCTAAGAATTGTATTTGTGCAGTCGGATGTCCCTTCCATCTAAGAAACAATCCTGCCTGTAACACAGGCACCCTTGCAGCATGGTGCAAAGGTGCCTGCGTGGTGCCAGAATTTACATAGTGCACAAGCGCATTGAGAGAGCAGGAATGCGCTTTATCTTGATAGATATAGATCCAGAGGCAGAAGAAGAAATATTCAGGCCCAGGTACACTGGGACCAAGCCACCGGTCCACACTCAGGTACCCGGAGCAACACGAAGAAGAACTCTGCCCAATCAGGGAACAACCTAAACCCAGCCTAATTGTCCATTTTTGTTACACCTCAAGGCCTTGAGAGCGAAATATACCGCAAACCCATGGCGCGGAACTCACTCCTGCGATATGACAGTCAGCATCCAAAAGCACTGAGAGATAATTTACCCTATGGACAGCTTCTCCGCGTTCGTAGAAATTGCTCCACCTCTGAGTGCTATGAGAAACATACCAGAACTTTAACAACGCAACTTTTGGATAGGCATTATCCTCGGAGACTGGTTAGGCGAGCTCTCAAACGGGCCACTAATAACAATCGTGAGGCCCTTCTTGAGCCACCAGTGAAGAAACTACCTCTTGACAGGTTGACTTTTGTGCATACATTCAGCACATTAACGAATCATATTCAGAAGAGCATTCGAAATCATTAGCGACTCTTGAACTGTTGCAACGAGAAAATTGCCTTACCTTTGTTTGCCTTCAAGAGAGCTCGCAACATCAGAGATAGATTGGTTCACACACGCCCTAAAGTACTGCCAAAAAAGCCGGTGAGCACTTTATGGGACCTACCAGCAGTAACAGGCCATCATCCTTGTAGTGGTTGCTCTGTATGTCCACAGACTTCACACACGACAACTGTTGACATAGGAACCAACAGACCTTGGGTGCAATCTCAGTTTACGAACTGTAATAGTAGCAATTTGATTTACTTAATCACTTGTCCGTGCCAGACTAATTATGTCGGGATGACAACCCGTAAAGTTAAGGCACGTATGTTGGAACACAAAAGCACCTTCAGGTGCAAGAAGCTCACCACTAGACTCATGAGGCATTTCTCAGAAAAGAATCACGGCGCAGAAGACTTCAAATGGACAGTCTTAGAAAAACCTGTTATACCATCACATGTTAGCGACATCGCTAGGTACTTGTTTGTGAAGGAGCAAAGATGGGTTCACAAGCTCCATAGCGATGTCTTAGGTCTTAATGATGATATACCCTGGGTGAGTCTCTAATATACCAGATTTTTCTTTCTTACTCAGACCTCTAGGGTTCATACATCATACCGATTAGGCAACTGCACCCGTTGTCATACTTAAGCTTGGGATTTATTCTCATGTTTATTTTCTAGTCCTATGGTAATTATAGCTGTGTTCCCACCCCGACATACTGGAAGGGATTTGATGGTATTTGTATTACAGGACTCACTAATATTAGTGTCCCTTGGTTCACTAGCCAGTTGTATATTGTGGGCGCTAAATGAGCTATCATACTTTGGCTCTGCTACATGACATCTTGTTAGCATTGACTATTCTAAAATACACCATATAGATCAGTCAGTTGCTTACTATACCAGTTTACACCTGCACCGATACGCATTGATACTTAATGCAAATAAAGTTTTGTTTGAAAATTAAAGCATAAAAAACCCTACAGGTTTTTACCACACGTGCTTTATTTTCATTGTTGTTTCAGCTGCCACTAGCGGTCTCTACCATGGGTTGTGTTGTAAGTTATTAACGTCCTTAAGGGCACTCCCTAGCACCGTTTTGAGTTGTACTTCTTGGGAAGACTCACTGAAGGCTCATTTTGTTTTGAGATCTTAGAGCTCAGTGTATTTTGAAACAGGGCTAAATAGCCGCATGATCATCTTTGCGCTGGCTTCAGCGTGTTATGTTTCCCGATCTTATGGCTTGGTCAGTGTACGATAAGCCGTGTATAATAAACTACATTTGTGAAGCTTGTGACGTCAATGTGAAGTCCACGCCGCGACGTTAACAATGCCGTGACGCTTTTCACGTATTCCTGTAGCGTGTTGCCTCACGTGTCACCCCGATGACATTAGAATTCCCAGCCGGAAGCTTACGGTGTGCAACAAGGTACACTTGGGTACTTAATGTCGTTCCTCTGTCAAGTCGTCGCCTCTCCCCCTGACTCAGCACAGTCCAGAGGTAATGACAGACAGGTCAGTACCAGTGCCGGGGCTCCTCTTTGGCGTATGTTTGTTTTTGACTCTTGGTTTTATCGAGCGTAGAGGGTTTCCTTTGCTAGCGCGCTTACATAGCGGGCATGCTCGTCTTTTCTGGTAAACTGCTACTAATTTGAAATACGCTTTAGATTCAGGCTTATTCTCTCCTGACTCACTTAGTTTGTTTAGACTCCTTACCACTGTTTCTTTGACTAGAGTTCTGTCATGCGGACACAGTAGTATGCACTTGTTTAGGCATACTTCTAAACATATAAACTTGTTGTGAATATATGAGTTTGTACTTGGGGCAATGTTGTTGAATTTAGTATTCCCTTCTAAGTGATCAATGCCTCGCTCTCCTCCCCCTTTTTTTTCGCCTGCAGAGCGGGGCCTCATAAACCTGAGACAGGTTCCAGGGAGGTGAGGTTTGATCCTTTATCATGACGGGTAAGCTGCATATGCTTATGGTTTGAGTGGACACAGAAACGTTTTTGGTCTCACTACTTTGAAGCACATGGGATGAATGAGCTGTTCATTACTTTTGCTCTATTTTTTTAGGTGACGATTGCACCCTGTGATTGTAGGATGAGTACAAAGTGAGGTTGTATCGTTTATCCAACCCCTGTTACTCTCTTTTCACACTATTTTATGAATAGAGTGTTTATGCATGCAGTAGCTTGGTGTGACTTAGATAGGTCCTGAAGAAAGCCGTGGGGAATTTCCCCTGATGGCTGAAACATGGCGACCTAAAAATAGCAGTCACTTGGGATTACTGCTATGACCTAAAAATAGCAGTCACTTGGGATTACTGCTATAGTTTTTTCTGCACCGTTTTTACTAGATGTGAGGAGGGTTGTATCATTCAGAGTAGTTTGTCTCTCCTCACAGCCTTTTTAAAATCTCTTTCACAAATATATCTTTTTTGCACTGCACCACATAGGATTCCTTTATTATGGACATGAGCATACCTTCTTCTTCTTCTTGCATGGTCCCGCAATGGCATTTACTTTGAGCAACAGAGCTTGCCAGCAAGGCAGTCCTTATGATCAGGGGACGGACCTTCCACTCTTGACGGATGACCAAATGATAATATTGATCATTAGAGCTTGATTGATTCATACCCATGCTCTACTTTGAGAGGTAGATTGATGGTAATCCTTGTTCTGCTCTGAATGCCTGTGTGGTATTACGACTGTTCACTAACCTTTGCGTTCATCTCTTTATCTGCTTCTGTTGTTGACCCCCAGTTCTCTTTTTGTGTGTGTACTCTCCATTTGATGGATCCCAGCTCAGCGAGTTGTCTTACTGAGTTGCGTCAAATGATGATACATCTGGCCACAATAGCTATTCTGAACCCCATTTGATGGATTCATTGCATCCTTCTGCCCTTTTGACATGACACCCCATGTCCAGATTTTAATCTCCTTGTTTATGTATAATCTCCTTGTTTCTCATGGTGTCATTAGGGCGTTGAGAGGTATTAAAACCATTTGATTCATTGCATCCTTCAGCCCCCTTATAGTGAGCCATCGTCAGCCAAACCTGGCATCCAATGTCTAGATTCTAAACTCCTTGTTTATGTCTACCAAAAGGCCTGTTGTGTTTCACATGGTGTCACTAAGGCTCATGAGCCTTTGATGGTTTCATTATATTTACTCTTCCACTTTGAACCAATTAAGATTCACAGGAAGTAACATGATGGGCTACCTATCCCTTTGTGGGTCAGTGCACTAATGCAGTCACTGTGCGGATCGGTCTCGTCCATGAAAAGAGGTTCTAATACCTGAGATTGATAAAAATGAGTACCACTGAAACTGGTAACAGCAAACATTCATTATCTGTAAAATGTGCCAACAGACCTTCTTGGGTCTGAACTTTCGAGCTTTGAAATGCAACTTGAACTGTCCTTAGTGGTGATAGTGGCTTCTTGGCCTATCCAGCTGTCTGACTTCATGTGTCCCACATACTGAATTCCCTTACACCTAGCACAGAAAGCTGGCATGAACCCACTTGGGGTTAGGCCTTCAGTTGCTACGTAGGAGTTGGCAGGTGGATTATGGCGTCCCTTTCAATCACTTACCACCATTTCCATTGTCTAGATGTGGAAACTGACAGACCTTAAGTGTTAAGAGACAGTTCTGTTGTTTTACGGACAAGTGTCCCAATAAGCTTCTTTACCAACCTAACAGTTCTATACAGTGTTTATACTGTTTGTACCAGTTAACTGTCAGATGTGAGTTGCTATGTAGCTACATCTGTGATCAAACTTGCCAGCTATCATCTTCCAGTCTTGAGTTGCCAGTCAGGCTCTTTAATCTGTTCCCATACACGTCAGCAATCTGCTGTTAATCAAGTCCCTGGCTTTGCAATTGCTTTCAGCGTATTTATTTTATTTGTATTTTAAACAAACAATGTCTCTGGACTGGAGACCTTGTTTATTGATTTTCGGAAACTAAACAAAGTGTGTGCTTCCTTTAAATAGTTATGTTATTGGGGTCCTAGGAAGCATCAACAAAGGAAGTTGTGACACTCTCTGGATGGGGCTGGGAATCAATAGCAGCTTACTAAATTGTTAATTAGCTGGGAATGTAAGACCACTTCTACTTCAGGTCATGTTGTCTTTATCCCTCTTTATGCCATGCCTGCTCTTTTTACAGGAGGAATCTTAACCTCTTTTGTGCCCGTGACGAGCTGGACTCGTCATGGAGCACAGTCGCGGGCACTAGGCTGACCCACACAAGTGAGGTACCATTTTTCTCGGAAGACTTTGGGGAACGCGGGGTGGGTGGAAATTTGTGGATCCACGCAGATTCCAGAACTTTCCACCAGAGAAATGTGGGAAAATGTGTTTTTTTTGGCAATTATTTAGGTTTACAAGGGATTCTGGGTAACAGAACCTGGTGGGAGGCAGTCAAGTCACCCCATCCTGGATTCCCCTGGGTGTCTAGTTTTCAAAAATGTATAGGTTTGCTAGGTTTCCCTAGGTGCCGGCAGAGCTAGGGTTAAAAAACTACAGCTAGGCACTTTGCTAAAAAAGGGTAATTTTGCATTGTGAAAATGTGGTGTGTTCATGTTGGGTTTTGAGCCATTTCCTGTCGTGGGCACTATGCCTACCCCTACAAGTGAGGTACCATTTTTATCGGGAGACTTAGGGTAATTCAGATTTGTAAAGGAACTGTTATTACCTATTGACTTTCGATGCATTTCTGCCTTACAAATGAAAGACATTGTGTAAAAAAGAAGTCATTCTAAAAAATGACTGATAATTCTCATGCTAGTATGAGTATCCCAATTACGGAAATGTGCAAATATCTACTGTTTCTAAACTCTATATTTTGTTCCCATTTCAGAAATACATAGATGTCTTTCATACCGATTTTTCCATGTACACATTTTTACAGAATAATTACTATATACCCGGTACATAATAAAAAACCATTGCAAGTTGCTGCTCAGTTTTTGGCTCTGGGTTCGTCGGGTTCTTGGTGAACCTACAAGTCCTATATATCCCCACAACCAGTAATGTCCAGCGGATGTAACGGTATATTGCTTTCAAAGAGCTGTCAAAATTAAAAGAAGTTACAGGTGAAAACGTTGACGCAAAAGGCTCTTTTTTTCAACAAATTTTCAATTTATCCTATATTTAACTGTTAGTTTCTATAAAGAAACCTTGATGGATCTACACAAATGACCCCTTGCTGAATTCAGAATTTTATCTACTTCTCTAAAATGTATAGCTTTCCAGGATCCATTATTGCTTTTGTACCCATTTCTACCATTAACTGGAAGGAGGTCGAAAGCAAACAAATAGCAAAAATAGGCTATGTCCCAGAAAATGCCAAAACTGTGTAAAAAATTTTGGGCTTTCTGACAAAAGACTGGTATCCCCTAAAAGCTGGGAAAATGGTGATTTCAGCCCCACAAACCTTTTTTTGATAACATTTGCAGGGAAAAACCCAGATGCTTTCATTTGCAGCCCGTTTTTCCCATTTTCCCCCCAAAAAACTACATTTTGCTGTATTTTGGCTAATTTCTGTGACCCCTCCAAGGGAATCCACAAACCCTGAGTACCTTCAGAATCCCCATGATGTTGGAAGAAAAGGTCGCAAATTTGGCGTGGATACCTTATGTGGTCAAAAAGTTACAGGGGCCTCAGCGCGCACTACCCCAAATAGCCAAAAAAGGGCGTGGCACAGGAGGGGGAAAAGGCCTGGCAGCGAAGGGGTTAATCTTCTAAGCTTATTTATGGCATCACTGTTTGAAGGTTTGTTTTCTGGTGGCTCTTGTTTGCATACAGTATAGTTATTGTGAGCTTTATGGGAGGGCAGGCAGGAATGCATTTTGAAGCAGACATTTTGTGTGACAAATGTAATCAGTGATCAAAGTGCTAGTCTAAAATGTCACCATTATATATGGGGATGCAGATGCTGCCAGTGTATTCTTCCGATCAATCCTTCTAATCAAATCTTAAGCCGGTACTGTTTTTATTTTTACCCTGTGTTTCATCAACAAAACATACATCTAATACAAGAATAGACTACCTGTTTATTGCGTAATTTGCAGTATTTCAGTAACATGTCTGTAAAGTGCTGTCTGGCATATATGGATGCTATTTAAATAAAAATATTTACAGTAAATATATGCTGTAAAATACACAATTTGAATCATTTTTTCCCCCTAATTTTCTTGCAGAGAGCTCCACATGTTTACTATTCAGGCATGTTCACTAAGCTTATGTCCTGCCACTTTTAAAATCCACCATCTGCCCTTGGGTACCACATTTATGTGAGGCACTAGCCTATGGGTTGGGATGACTCATGCCCCCCAACCTGCCCCTAAACCAATAGAAAACATTTTTGCAGGGGTAACGCTACACACTTGTGCAGCGGTTCCTCTGTGCCCTAGTGAAAACAATCCAATAGTGCCCCTCTCTACCAAAATTCAACATTGAAGCAACTTTATTACCCTGTGCAGAGCTTCTTTGTACACCCTAGAGGTATGGCCTGGGAAATCAGTAACCTCATAACCAGTTGTGGGGCAGTTCTGTGCCCAATTTGATTGGTGACTGGCTGGCTAGTAAGGCTAGTAAGATAGTGAAGCAGATCCAAGTGTTATCTACATCTACCAGTGACAGGGTAGGCATCCTTTAAAGATACGTAAGGGGCTGGGCACAGTCCCCAAGCCACCTTGTCAGGAGAAGTTCAACTTCTCCCTATACCCAAGGCCCTTGTCGCAGCTCTGTGAGCCAATTCACAGCTAATCAAGGAGCTATGTTGCTCCTGGGTGACAATTTGGAACCTCAGGTGATTGGGCTTCTTGAAGTTTTTGATCTTTTGTATCACAAGTTTTAATACCAACAAAACAACTTGCCTGGCTAATGCATCTGCTGCACAATTTCTCCTGCCTGTTTAACCAACTTATTTTTATGTCATTCTACAAATATGATATTGTATAAACCTTTGTGATATTTCTGTCTTCACTTATCAATATTTATGTTTTCCTCATCTTATTAATATTTCTGTATATGCATTGTTTGATTGGTTAATAAGTTAAGTTGCAACAAGTTGTTTGCACAATTATTGAACTGAATGTACATTCTCGCTTATGTCTGAAGTGTTTTTGTCCTCCATGAAGTCATATACAATGAAACAAAACACTTGTATGGAAACATTAGCATAACAGTCCAAGCACAATTTTCTAGCTGTTTTAGTTTTATTTGGCAATTGTATCCTTTTTTACTTACTGAGCTATAGGTATGCACAACAATCTGAGTTACAGCATGGATTAACGGCCAAAGCAGGAATATTTTCTGTATTTTTCTGCATTAAAAATAAGTACAGACACAAAAAATTAACTTGTTTTGGTTTGTACTCTTGTAGTGAAGAACAGAACATTTTAAACTTCACTTTAAACCTCAAAGGAAAAGTGGATTCCTTTACTGGGGTGAATGTATGACCTTGTTCTGTATTCTGTCCATCAATTGTTCTTTTTGCATTTGTCACCCCGAGTGGGACGGGTATGGCCAGATGTGGGTACCGTGCTCTCCATGCCACTTAAGTCAAGCTATCCTAGCTGATGAGGGGTGAAACTGGTCCTTGGATGCTTATTTCCAGTCCAGGGAGGACATGGCCTGGCAGTTCGGGCTGGACTGTTCTCATTGGGTGCAGGGTCAAGACTGATTTGCATATGGCTACATCCAAAGTGGAATGGCATGGTGAGCAAAACAACAATGGATTTAGGCCCAGATCTCTGTACCGGGATGAATGTATGACATTGTTCTGCATTGTATTAAATTCTTGTTGAGCGCAACTGTCACCCCAAGGGTATCCTGGCGCTGGACCATAGGTGAGTCATCAGATCCGATACACTACATTACTTTGGAAAGAGATAGGTCTTTAGCTCCCTTTTAAAGGAGGGGAATTCTTGCTTACTCCTGAGCAACAGAGGGAGAGTATTCCACAGCTTAGCTGCTGTAAAACCAAAGGCACGACCACCCATCCTCACTCTAACGAATTTAGGGACTATGGTCAAAAAAGCCGAGGAGGATCTTAGAGGTCTAGCAGCCTGGTACCACGAAAAGAGGTGTTGAAGTGGCAGCGGTCCCAGCCCATGCAGCGCTCTGAACACAACACAGGCAGCTTTAAAGAGAATACGCTGCTGAACAGGCAGCCAATGGAGGTCAGACAGAGCTTCTGAAGATGATGCAGAGCGAGGTCGATCTAAAGCCAGTTTGGCCGCCATGTTTTGAACCCTCTGCAGCCTACCTACTAAGGACTTAGGTGCCCCCAGAAGTAGTGCGTTACAGTAGTCTAACCTACTGAGTCTAGTACTGCGCACCACCTCTATTCGAGCCTGTGGGGGGAGCAACGGCAAGATTTTGCGTAGGGCTCGAAGCAGGCCCATGCACGTAGCTATGGTCTTATTCACCGAGGCATTTAGTTGCAGCCCCGGCTCAAACACAATCCCCAGGTTACGGGCCGACTCCGCCGCTGTCACCGTACCTAAGATAGAAGCTGGCCAGAAACCTTCTGGTAACGTACGGGAGGGCTGATCCAATGAGCAATGAAGCACTTCAGTCTTTGCCCCATTGAATTGGAGTGAGTTGAGTCGGAGCCATTCTGCTGTTTCCGACATACACTGATGGAAAGTGTCCCTCGAGACCGCCTCCTTTCCCTCAAAAGAAAAAATCAGTTGTGTATCATCGGCATAATTGATAACCGAGATGCCGAAAGATTTTATCAAACTGATTAGGGGCCGGAGGTATAGGTTAAAGAGGATCGGGCTGATCGCAGACCCCTGTGGTACACCCTGCTTCACCTGACGTGTATCTGACCGAAAAGGTGGTAAAGCCACTGCTTGCTGCCTATTTTCCAGGTAGGATTCAAGCCAGCCCAGCGCCAGACCACCCATGCCTGCCCCCTTGAGGCGATCCAGCAGGACAGCGTGATCCACCGTGTCGAACGCCGCCGACATGTCCAGCAGCACCAAAAATGCTGCCTTACCCATATCGACACGCGTTCGCAGATCGTCAAGCACGGTTATCAGGGCGGTCTCGGTCCCATGCGCCGGCCTGAAACCAAACTGGGCAGCATCCAAACAAGCGTTGGATTCCAGGAAGTTTGATAAAGTTCTTGTGACCAACTTCTCTAGAATTTTTATAGGGAATGGAAGCAGCGATATGGGTCTGTAGCTGGCAGGACAAAGCGGGTCAAGAGAGGCCTTTTTTAGCAACGGTGTCACAATTGCAAGCTTCCAGCTATCAGGAACCGTGGCTGAGGTCAAAGACTGACAGCAGATGGTATACAGTGGAGGTAGCAACTCTATCTGAAAGGCCTTCCATATCCTATGTGGCAGGGGGTCCAATGGGGAACCCGACGACACACCATTAGCCACTATGCAGAATTCCTCCAAGGACGGGGTGGGAAAACAGGATAATAATTGTTGTTCACCCTCAACCTCCTCGACACCCGAAGGGTGAGGGGGTTTCCGTGGGGAGGACTCCATCAGGGCCACGTGGCTCGGAGTCGAAAGGCCACTCAAGATGAGTCTGATTTTTTCCTCAAATGCAGAGGCCAAAGAATCACACAGCTCCTGAGATGGTGTGGTAACTGGGGCTGCAGAAGCCGTATTTGCCAAGTTGTCAACCAGCTTAAAGAGGGTCTGCGATTTATTAGTGGCTTTAGTCAGAGAATCTTCCAGGAACTTCGCCTTAGCCAACTTTAGATGGTCTTTGTATTCCCGCAGGGCCTGTCTGTATTGTGCACGATCTAAGTCTGCGTACCCTCTCCTCCAAGCACGCTCCGCCTGTTTACAGCGGAGTTTCTGTTGGCTGAGATCACTGGTGAACCAAGCATTGGTTCTCCGAGGCTTGTTCTTCACCCTTTTTAAAGGGATCAGTACATCCAGAGATGTTACAATCTGTTTACACAGGGTAGTATAGCTTTTATCCACCGTTTCCTGCGCCTCAAAGGTTGTAGGCAGCAGAGTAGGTCAATTTGACCCCCTTAGTAGACGGGACCACTGTCTACTAAATTTATACCCAGCCGAACTGTCACTGCGCTGCACTCCAGCCACAGAAATAGACATGAGGATCAGAGCATGATCAGTCCAGCATTGATCCAGGACTTCATTAATGGCAACCAATTTTTTATCAGCAAAGACCAGGTCCAAAATGTTCCCCTTCACATGTGTGGGACATTGCACAAGCTGTTCCAGCTGTATGTTGTTGCATGCTTGGCAAATTTCCCTGTAGGCTAGGTCTTGTGGGCCTAATGGTCGTAAATTAAAATCACCCAGCACTATAAAGTTGGAGTGTGAGTTGGATAAATTGTACACAAGGTCAATAAATTGCTGAAAAGAAGGGGCTATACCGGAGGGAGGTCTGTAACACAAAAGACCAGAAAAAACTGAGCCACCCTGAGCCAATAAGGAAAATCCCAGGAGTTCAAAGCCCACCACCTGTTTAACTGTAAACTGTGAGAGGGCAAGTGTGTCTTTACAAATAAACCCCACTCCGCCACCTCTACCCGTAGTTCGAGGGATATGTCTGATGAAATATCCTGGAGGACATGCCCAGGCCAACTCTGCTCCACTATCTGATGTAGTCCAGGTCTCTGTCAGGAATAAGATATCCAGTTTAGCTGACTCAATCAACAAAAAGATTTTGTCATAGTGCTTTACAAGGGAGAGGACATTCAGAAGGCCACAGGAAATGGGGGGCAAAGACCGTGGCCACACGGCAGAATCTTTATGTGAGGCCGAGTGGTGGTTCAGAGCACACAGTTCTTCCCGAGGATATACTAAATGTGTCCTCATTGGGTCTCTGGAGCCAGGAGCTACCGGGACGCGAACGGGCGCAAACGGGCTTACCTCTGGCGCACCTCCGGCGCGCCCACGGTGCGCCCGCTGCGCGCGAACGCTGCGCGCCCGCGTCTCCATTGATCTTATAGTATTACGCCGCGCGGGTACCGCCTCGTAAGCGTCTGACCCACCCAATATGGCGCCTACAATGTCCCAGGCCTCACTCACCCACTCCAAGATGGCGGCCAAGCGCCGCTGAACCGGAGCCCCCGCTAGCTAAGTCCCGACAAATGCGGGTGATAGAAACGTTTTAAATGCAGGTAAGCCTAACTGTCTCCCCCCGCAGCAAAGCAGCGTAGCAGCAAATTAAAAGAATCTCTATTCCCATAGAGTTGTAAGTAGTTTGTTAAAAAACAGCAATGCGCGCGATGACAAGGTCTGCTTTACCGTGTAAAGAAGCAGTTTATAAAGCTCTCCAATGCGCGGGTACCGCCTCGTAGGCGTCTGACCCACCCAATATGGCACCTACAATGTCCCAGGCCTCACTCACCCACTCCAAGATGGCGGCCAAGCGCCGCTGAACCGGAGCCCCCGCTAGCTAAGTCCCGACAAATGCGGGTGATAGAAACGTTTTAAATGCAGGTAAGCCTAACTGTCTCCCCCCGCAGCAAAGCAGCGTAGCAGCAAATTAAAAGAATCTCTATTCCCATAGAGTTGTAAGTAGTTTGTTAAAAAACAGCAATGCGCGCGATGACAAGGCATTCTGTTCATCAATTGTTCTTTTTGCATTACACAGACATGTAGCATAATGTGAAAAGAAGTGCATGAAACAGTGGAACACTTTCTATAGAATATTGTATGCCCACTAGCACAGCTCCAATTTAACGTTCTTGAAATAGAGCAGCATTGTACATGTTGAGTCGGTTTTAAGCTAGATTGCAAAATCCAGAATGTGATGAGGAGGTTGGGAATGGAAACATTATTGGGACATCAGTAAAGAGCAAACTGCACAGTTAACGTTTATGTTACATTGTTGCACTTGACATTCACAGAGGTTAAAGGGAAATACCTATATTTTCCTACAAGCATCTTTTAACAGAATTTCAAAATACGGCTGGAAGTACAATGTTTAAAGCACATTTGCATATGGTAATATTAAAAGCAGTTTTTCCATTTGGGAGTAGGATATGGAGGTATATTGAATAATACCATGCGATCTAAAAGTGCCTACTAACATTGGGGGGAAAAGAAACTGTGGGTGGAATGTTCTATTATCCTTATGGCAGGGTATGCCCAGACGTGGGTCCCTTGCTCACTTTGCCACTGGATTCAAGCTAGCCTGGCTGATAGGGGTGTGTAGTAACTTACTGCAAGCAGGTTGTGGTATTTCAGTAGTATTTATTGAAGTAGTTACATGTTCAGATGTCAAGTCCAAAACTAGCCCCACCAGGAGCAGCCAGCATGCTGCTCAGCCCTTCTCCAACTGTTGTCTCTGACCCCCAACATTCCATATGACATCCTTCTAGGAGGAACTCACTGGCAGAGCATGTACACATAGAAACCAGGATATAACATATCCCCCTTTCTTCCAAAAAGGATAAGAGAAAACAACACCATAGCGGATAACCGGAGAAAACAGAAGCTAGGTGAGCGGAAGAGAGTAGAGAAAACCAGGGGAAGACAAGAAGAGTAGTGGGAGAAAAGTTAAAATAATCCATTAACCATCCTCCCTTCTTCATATAACAAAAGAAAGAAAAGAAAAACAAAAAAAAGATCAATGACTGCCACCTGCACACCCATTGGCCAGAAAGGTATGCGAGAAGCAAGTCGGAGCAGAAGGAAACAGGAAAACAGAGAAGAGGAGATATACAAATGATAACACACTTCTCCATCATGTAATGAAGAAAGAATTATAAAAAGAACAGCACTGGGGTATAGTGCTGACAATAAACCAAAGCGTAAAATTTAGAGTAAAACAAACACCCAGTGAAAAGTAAACCTTGCACTATGGTAATTGGACTGGAAACCCAAACCACACCCAATGAGGGTTACAATTCGAATGTATAAAGGAATCTCGTATGGAGACTAAAATGTTGTGCACTATTAGAGACATAAACCTTGCACTATGGTAATGGGACTGGAACACAAACCATACACCCAATGAGGGTAACAATTAGAATGTGCAAAGGAATCTCCAGGGGAGATTAAAATGTGTGCACTGGTAGTGCACTGTAGCCACAAGACTAAAACCCGTGTGACACACCTCTGTGGAGGTAAACATTGTGCACTGGACGCACCTCGAATGAATAATACTGTCCACTGTACCAAAAGAAACGATAAACATTTTGCACTGTACAACAGTACAATAGATATTTTGCACAGTATGATATTGACATTATGAAGATTAAGTGAGGTTGTGCACTGTACAACACGAACAATAAACATTGTGCACCGTAACAATGGGGTAGACCCATGCTTTACACCCAACGTGGGGTAAATGTATTTTTGAAGACTATAATGATAGGAACAAAACCCACACTGTACACGCTGTGTAAGGGTACAACCCCTGAGTAGGGTAAGATGTAAACGTGAAACATATTGTGCACCATAGTGACGAGACTAAAACCCTTGTGAGACATCTCATGTTGAGGTACAGACATTGTGCACTGTGTGACAGAACTAAAACTGAAATGGGGCTGACACCCATCCCAAACTTGACAAGGGAAAAAAAAAAACCACGAGCTAAACTGTGCAAAAGGGAAAATGGGACTAGAACCCACACCAATATCCTAAGCAGGGAAACGACAACTGTATGAAAACATGCATGAAAAACATCACCATAGTACAGTCTTGAGGGTGAGTACACCCACCAATAGAAATCAGTTACCAAACGTAAACATAACTTGACTTTAGAATACACAGCATTTTCTGAATGTGCGCAAACACAAACATTTTAAATGTATTGTAAAACAACACAGCAAGCTAATCGTATGAAAAACTGACAAAGGTGTGCCTGTCACCGAGATCCTGAGGGACAGGCGGTCCAACCAGCGAAAATGGGTGGTGCGGCACACGAAGCTTGAGAAAACACTGTGTAAATGATGAAGATGGAACACCCAGTATCTGAAAGACATCAAAATCAACCAAAATACAGTGTCCTAGTTCTACCTGTATTCGAGTCCATGCCAACGCAGCTGACATTTGACTTCCTGATGTTTTGGCTGAAACTGGCAAAAGTCCCGCGCACCTGATGTCATGCTTCACACACATACCGTTGACTCGCCTGTGCAGTACAATCAGTCCAGTGCTGTGCCTGCATTTCACTTTGTTACGAGTGGCTTGACTATTCACGCTGCCACACTGAAGACAATCCGACTTTGAGTGCAAGATTAACTTTAATGTTTTAACAAAGGTTGGCAGGTTACCTGAGAACATTCTCAACTTCCATTAACTAGCGATGTAGGAAGCCTTGAACCGCCAGCCCCAAGATGGCAGAACGCACAGGAGACGCATGCCGAGTGGCTAACGGCGCACTCCTGCTGTCATGCGTCCATAAGCATCATCGACAACCATGAAGGGCGAAGACGTCATGGAAGGCTCAAGACTCCACGTGGCACAATTGGCAAGGTGAGATACGCGAGCCCATTTAAAATTTTAAACCAGAGCGCAACTGTAGATATTACTGGCCTCAAAGTAGAGAAGACGGAAATTCAAACAATTAGATGAAAATAGAACATAACTTTGCCCATAGAGTAGGTCTCGCCTCAAAGAGCAGACTAGAGACAAAGCGATAACTGAATTTACGTCCAAAATAAGTTTGAAAACGCCAACAGTTTAGAGTACAGAGTCACAAGTAGAGTATCCATCGGTGCTCTGCCACCAAAATGTGCTAAGACGTTAACACAGATCAAATCCCACGCATAATGAATTCAAGTTGAGGAACACAGTCAAAGATGAAAGACTTGTGCAGAAACACCTTTGCGTAAATCTGAAAATCTTTACTTCCTACAGGAGACATAAACTCAGTCAGACACAGTGTACCTTAAATCTTGAAGCACTGTAGACATTAGTAGTTGGCAGCATATACATTTGTTGTTGCCATGAAGACCTTAGTAGATGCAAAGACGTAGGCAGCTTTGATGACATATTACCAGAAGATAAAAGTACAGGGATGTAATAACAGCACACCTGGGCTTGAGCTGCTGCTGAAACAGACGCTGTAGGGACAGCAAACAGACCTTTTGAGATGCTGTAAGAACAGCAGGCAGAAACTAGAGCTGCAAAGAGACTGGAACTGGCACTTTTGGGTAGAGGGTGACCAATGTAGAGGTCACTGGTGGGGCTGATGTGTGCCAGTAGTTGAATAAACGCAGCTGTAGTTTCAGAAGTTGCTTGAGGTTGAGAGTAGGTACTCCAGATTTGAAGTTGAAGGCCTCAGAGGTAGCAGACGCAGATTCTTTGGTTCAACTAGTCACCATAAAATTGTAGTAACTTACTCCAAGCTGGTTGTGGTATTTCAGTAGTATTTATTGAATTAGTTACATGTTCAGATGTCAAGTCCAAGACTAGCCCCACCAGGAGCAGCCAGCATGCTGCTCAGCCCTTCTCCAACTGTTGCCTCTGACCCCCAACATGACATATGACATCATTCTAGGAGGAACTCACTGGCAGAGCATGTACACAGAAAGCAGGATATAACAAGGTGGTACCCCGAAACCAGTGCCAGTATGCTTGTTTCTGGTGTAGGGAAGACCTGGCTTGGCAGTTCGGGCTGGACTGTTCACATAAGGAACAGGGTCAAGACTGATTTGCATATGGCTGGGTCTGAACTGTGGTGGTGAAGTGAGCTAAAGAACGATGATGAATTCAGCCCAGATCTGGGACTGGGGGTGAGTGTCTGAAAAGTTTCAGTGCTCCGTCCATCATCTCTTTGTGTTTTCTTTGTTCACCCTAAGTTGGCAGGGTATGCCCAGACGTGGGTCCCTTCCTTACTTTGCCACTGGATTCAAGCTAGCCTGGTTGATGACCGGTGTTACCCTGAATCTAGACCCAGGATGCTTGTTTCCGGTCCAGGGAAGAACTGGCTTGGCAGTTTGGGCTGGACTGTTCCCATAAGGAGCAGGGTCAAGCCTGATTTGTATATGGCTGCGACTGAACTGGGGTGGCTAAGTCAGCTAAAGAACACTGATGCATTCAAATGAGATCTGTGACTGGGGGTGAGTGTCTGAAAAGTTTCAACTCCGTCCGTCATCTCTTTGTGTTTGCTAATATTCTTATAGGCCTTCTGCCTCAGGCTATATCAGCTGTTAAAGTCCCTCTCCCTCGTTATACGCCCTTGCCTGCATCTCTGGCCTATTACTTGGGTTCAGGGCTTCTAAGAACTGGTATAGCCCTTGGCAGTGGGCTATAAGGATATAGTGGCTCCCAATTTACAAGAGTATTTGTTCTCACAGCATGTTAAGCCTTGCTTTAATCACATGCCATGTTGTTTGTGGGATGAGAAGGGTTGACACAACTGAACAGTTCAATACAGCAAGAGAACTTGTGCCTTTGCCTCAGTGATGCTGTTCCCAAAGGAAACTCAACTGACAGTGGTATATCAGACTGTGAGTCCCCAGCACAGATTAGTAACCTAAAAATCTATGTATTAGGGTATCTGATGGTCTCCCTGAATATTTGTTCCTGCTTATAAGGTAAATAGGAAACATCCCCAGGGCATGTTGGGGGTCGACATGAGGCACACTTGGTCCCGAGTCACTAGGAAAGGCTGGAGCCACAATAGCTGTTTGCCACAGACTGTGTCACAGGGCCAGGTAGTGCAAATATGCTTTATTATGTCCATTCAATCCAATCAGAAATTAATTGATCTAAGTAGTTCAGTCACTTACGAGCCATTTAGCCATTGTAATTACCATCAATCAATCAATCAATCAATCAATCAATCAGGGTTTGTATAGCGCAGCTACTCACCTGTGAGTGTCTCAAGGCACTGAGGTAGATGGGATGGGGGCTGCTGATATGTCGGGTGATGGGGGTCAGTCGAAGATCCTTCCTGAATTTAGTCAGCAATGGGGCTTGCCTGAGGTGAAGAGTCAGGGTATTCCAGGTCTTGGCGGTAAGGTAGGAGAAGGATATTTCTCTGGTCCTGGTCTTGCGGATCAGTGGGACAGTGACCAGTACCAGCTGGGTGGAGCAGAGGTGTCTGTTGGGCACGTGGAATGAGAGGCAGTCTTTCAGAGATGCTGGTTCTGCATCATGGAGGGCTTTGTAGGTATGTGAGCGGAGCTTATAAGTGGCTCTTTTGTTGACTGGTAGCCAGTGGAGATCTCTCAGGTGTTCGGTGATGTGGCAATGGCGGGGGATGTTGAGGACCAGTCTAACTGCGACAATTTGAAAATTCTGCAGCTTCTTGAGGAGTTTCTGGGTGACACTGGCATAGAGTGCTTTGCTGTAGTCGAGTCTGCTGCTGATAAGTGCGTAGGTGACCATCTTACTGGATTCAGTGCAGATCCATCTGAAGGTCTTGCGAAGCAGGCGAAGCGTGTTTAAGCATGATGAGGAAACTGTGTTGATCTGGTGGTTCAATGTGAGTG
Organism: Triturus cristatus; assembly: GCF_964204655.1. Taxonomy (NCBI): domain Eukaryota; kingdom Metazoa; phylum Chordata; class Amphibia; order Caudata; family Salamandridae; genus Triturus; species Triturus cristatus. The sequence goes on from NC_140579.1 coordinate 331,103,879, forward strand.
AATAGTCCAGTATGATGCTGAGGTTTTGTGCATGGTCTGTGGGTGTGGGGGTTGTTCCTAGCACAGCGGGCCACCAGGAGTCATTCCAAGCTGAGGGTGTGGGTCCCATGATGAACACCACGGTCTTGTCCGAGTTGAGTTTGAGGCAGCTGTCTCTCATCCAGGTAGCGATGGACTTCATCTCATTGTGGAATTTGTTTCTGGCAGCTGTGGGTTCATTGCTGAGGAAGAGGATCAGCTGGGTGTCATCAGAATAGGAGAAGATGTTGAGTCTGCAGTTCCTGAAGAAGGCTGCAAGTGGGGCAATGTAGATGTTGAAGAGAGTGGGGCTCAGGGAGGAGGCCTAGGGCACTCTGCACCTGATCTCTGTTGGTTCTGAGAGGAACAGTGGTTGCCTGACTCGCTCTGTTCGACCGGTGAGGAAGGAGTGGATACAGTCCAGGGCTTTGTCGTGGATGCAGGCGTCATGGAGTCTCGTAATTAGGATGCAATAGGAGATGGTGTCGGGAGCGGCCGAGAGGTCGCCCCAGTTGAGGAGGGAGCAAATTACATTGGTGGAGGTGAGGAGGGCGATCTTGATTGCTTTGGAAGCCTGATAGGGAGATATGCAGAACGTGGTTGGCTTAGATGAACTCGGAGAGTTAGGAGTTGATGGCCTTCTTAATGACATTGCAACAGAAAACAATGTCTCACTTGGAGATTATTAGGAAGGGTCAATTTAAGAACAGTGAGCTAAATCACAATTGGGAAGGGGAACAAAGGAGGGGAGACCACAACGTAAGGGTGGGGTGAAGAAAGTCAATTTATAATTCGGTAAGTAGTTAAGAGGCACTACAGTACATCTATTATACAATAACCATAACCCACAAGGTGGGCACTGGGCGTGCTAGTGAGAGGTGGACGGCGCAGTGACACAAGAGTGCAAAAACAGCGTGAACGGCGAGAGTAAATAGGATTAAAGTGGTAAAAAACAATGTAGGCTATATACAGAATGTATGTACAAAAATATTCAGGTAATTGAATTGACCACGATGGCGCCTGAGTTCTAGGCTGTGTAGTCGACGGCGTTTCAACCTGAATGATTGCAGGTCATCATCAGGACAATGGTCATTAAATTGAAGGTAGTGCTCAAGCACAAAGCGGTTGTACTTGCTGTGAATCATCGACGGAGCTTGTCAATCGGGTAGGAAGTCCAAGGAAATGCGCTGGCGAATAGTCCAATTGCGTTTTGGCATCGGGGGCGTATGTCCAGAGGGGGGGTTGACTTGAAAGTGCATACTCAAGAAGGCATCAAGGAAATTCAGTGCACTGGACGCTTCACTCATCTGCCTGCAGCACAGAGGCTTCGCTCCTCTGTCACTCACGGATTTACTCCCTCGTCAAACCTCCTGAATTTTCTTGATGCCTTCTTCAGTACGCACTTTCAAGTCAACCCCCTCTCCCCCCGCGCCCAGCTACCGGGCCCTCTCTGGACATACATCCCCGATGCCAAAATGCAATTGGACTACTCGCCACTGCGTTTCCTTGGACTTCCTACCCGATTGACAAGCTCCGTCGATGATCTACAGATCCAGTTTCATTTGTGATCCCCTACAACCGCTTTGTACTTGAGCACTACCTTCAATTTAATGCCCATTGTCCTGATGATGACATGCAATCATTCAGGTTGAAACTCCGTCGACTACACAGCCTAGAACTCAGGCGCTATCGTGGTCAATTCAATTACCTGAATAATTTTGTACATACACTCTGTATATAACCTGCATTGTTTTTGACCACTTTAATTCTATTTACTCTCGCCGTTCATGCTGTTTTTGCATCCTTGTGTCTAAGGGTGGGCGTCATATTTAGTTCAGCTCGCGGAATTTGTGATATTTTGACTTTTTCGCGTTCCGCGGAGAGCACGAAAATGCCAAAATTTCCGCGATTTGCAGCGTTGCGAAGATTTTTTTCATGTTCGCACTTTGAAAATGTGTTCTCAATGAGTTTTCCAATCCGTTCACGTGCTCCACGAGATGTTGATAGCAGGTTGCGCTATCCCGCGAGAGTTCGCGATCACGATCACATCATTCGCCTCGCCATCAGACACCGCGAGAGTCTGAGATCGCGAACATGTCATTTTCCACCGTGAGAGAGAGCGTGAGGTCGCAAACACGTCAATCTCCACCGCGATAGAGAGCATGAGACCGCGAACACATCATTTTGGATGCGCCATCGACATCCGGCGGAAGTGTGGTGAAGCTCGCGATCGCGAACACACCAAATTTTCAATCTGGAGAAGAATATTAACTCTAGCAGCATAAAACAAACTTCCTGTTCCTGTCCAGCAGGCTCCTCCCAGTGCTTTATCCATCTCCTGTTCATTCTGCCTTTGGATTTGAGCTGGAAGGATCACTCTTTGTGTCTGCTGCATCATTATCATTGGATTTGAGGACTTTTGAATTTGATATTTTACAAGTAAGTTGGTGTTGTGTCTGTTTGATTGGGGGCATTGCAGTTGCTGCACCTACAATTTTGGTACTTATCATTCTTTTTTTAAAATTGTTGGGGGTAGCCAGTAGGCCCACAGCTAGTCATGGGTGGGTGCATGATGAAGCAACTGTTCCTTTGGTGTGTGTTGAATGTTTTTCAAACATCATTTAGGGCATGGATGGCATTGGATTGAGTTGGAAAATGTATTTTTGGAGGGTATTTCTGTTTTTGGGTGTGCGTTAAAGAAATGCCTTTGCTGTGTGTGCCTGGTGTGTTTGTGTGCACCCTGCATACCTTGTTTTGCCCTGTGGATTTTTGTTTTTGCATTTTATTGCATTAAAAAGGCAAAGCAGTGTGGTTTAGCATGCATCTTTTGCCTGGCTTCTTTTATAAGCCTTTTGCCAGTTCCTTGTTTCCCAGGCCTCCTGCTTGTTGCTTGTGATTTGTGAGTGTCCATGTGGGTGATGGCCTTTTCTGGTGGGAGTTATTAGGGTGCTGCTTTTGCCATATATAGGTATGCATGGTATTCCTTTGTGGCCTAGGCTTCTTGTTGTGGCCCTGGCCATGAAGCTGGCGGCTATTTTGAAGGCAGGCAGTGTTTTTTTGCAGCAGGCCTGCATTGCTTGTCTTCTCTTTCTTGTAGTTCGTGGGCCTGGCCATGTGGCTGGTGGCCATTTTGAAGCCTAGGCCTGCAAGCTTGTGTGGCCTTGTCTGCCCACGGGCCTGCTTTCATCCAGTAGGCTCAGAGCAGGTAGCCACAGGTGCATTAAACAAGTGTTTCTGTGTGTTCTGTTGAATTTAAACATCATTTAGGGCATGGATGGCATTGGAATGAGTTGGAAAATGTGTTTTTTGGGGGTTATTTCTGTTTTTGGGTGTGCGTTAAAGAAATGCCTTTGTTGTGTGTGCCTGGTGTGTTGGTGTGCACCCTGTATACCTTGTTTTGCCCTGTGGATTTTCAGTTTTGCATTTTATTGCATTAAAAAGGCAAAGCAATGTGGTTTAGCATGCATCTTTTGCCTGGCTTCTTTAATAGGCCTTTTGTCAGTTCATTGTTTCCCAGGCCTCCTGCTTGTTGCTTGTGATTTGTGAGTGTCCATGTGGCTGGTGGCCTTTTCCGGTGTGAGTTCTTATTAGTGTGCTGCTTTTGCCATATAGGCCTGCATGGTTTTCCTATTGGCTTACTGCTTCCATCCATCCCCTTTGCCAGCAGCAGCTCCCTTCCATTACATTTGTATTTTGGTTGTTGTTCTTATTCTTTCCTATCCTTCATGAGAGTGTAGTGTGTACACTGTACACAGTAAGTAGTATACCATAGCCCTTGTTGCCAAAGTCTCACAAATGGCTACACTATATCTTTTATTTGTTTGTTTGTACTAATAGTAATTGAACCACAACAACAAATGCAACATTTCACTGATGTTCTTCTCCTGGCTTATTTTCTTTTAGGTGCACAAAAAGACAGAGGAGAAGGTAACTATCAACATCATCCGTTGTCCTGCCAGACAGAAGTCCTGCTGCACACCACATCACGTCCACGTGTGACTACAGACATCTCTACAACTTGTGCACCTGCGTCCTGTCTGACATCTGAAGAAGATGGCCCCAAAGAAAGGTACCAGGTCCTCCAGTACCAAGAAAGTTGCCGGTGAGAAGAAGAAGGAACAGAAAAAGCAAGAGGCACTAACCACGACTGGTGTGCAGGCAAATGTGTTTTTGGGACCCAAAAATTACGCCTGCAGCAGCGTTGTCCAGCGGGAACCAAGCTGGGAGCAGCACCTCCGCACCAGCGGGCCAACCCCACCAACCTAGGCCCAAGCCCATGAGTGTCGCAGAGGTAGCCAGTCTACTAATGAGCAGCTATGTTGAAATGTCATTATCGCAAAGTAGTACACAATCAACACAGGTGGAAACTCAGCAGATAAGTGTGCAGAAGCAAGCAAAGCCGCAAGAACAGCAGCAGCCGCAAGAACAGCAGCCGCCACAAGAACAGCAGCAGCCACAAGAACAGCCACAACAACAGCCCACAATAGTAGTTGTTCCTCCTGAAGTAGTGGCATTTCAGGAAATCAAGCTTCCTGCAGACAAAGTGGAGCAAACCACTGTTTCAGAAGATCCATTGTCTTCCAGGCCCCAGCAAGGAAAAGGAGAGTTAGTCCATCACCTTTTCTTCAAGCCCCACTTCTGATGATCTTGATGCCACTTGGAAGCCACCAGCTCAGTCTGAGAGTGATGCACGCCACAAGACAAGGCTAGTGAAAAGGAAGGTTCCAGAAAGTCTTAGAGTTATGTAGGTAGATGTACAAGAGGGGGATGATGATGCTGACGAGCCAGTCATCACAGACATCACTGCCGGTCCAAAGAATATGGAGACCAACATTATTACCCTATCCAAAATGGCTGCAAGGGATGTAGCATGGATACCACCAACACAGGTAACACCACCACGACCTACAGCTTCCATATTTTCATTTGCAAAGGAAAGGCAGGGACCTACATCCAGCTCAACCATCACCTCAGTAGGTAGTGGTAGAAGTCACAGTGTAGCTGCACAGAGTCACATTCCAAGCACACCCTCCAGTTCATCTGGTATTGAAAGTGGCACATCCAGAAGCACCAGAAAGTTCTCCTCCCCAGTTTGGGACTTCTTTTCGTTTAGCAGTAAGGAGGAGAACATTGCTATATGCTCAAGTTGTCGACATGCTGTTAGGCGGGGTAAGCTTGGTACAAACTATGGTACCAGAGGCCAAACAAGTCATCTCAAAATACACCAAACTATTGTGTGGGAGGCTCACCTACTTCGCTTAGAACAAAGTAAAACTCAACCCATTGTTGTTGGGCATGAAGAATCAGGGGACGATATTATCGTGGTGGAAGGTGAACAAGACGGAGACATTTCTAGCCCTGTCCCCAGTAGTGTAGTGGTACTGCCCACATCCTTCTCAGCAACATCTCAGTAGCACCGCAGTAAGAGTCAGAGTCAAGCTGAGACACCAAGGCGACCGAGTAGTACTGCAATTAAGCAAAGTGCGTCGTTGAGCCTAACTAGGAAGAAAACAACTGCACCACAAAGGAAAATAATCCAGCCTACCATTGACAACATACTTAGGTTGGAGGGGCAGTACCAACACAACCACGCAACGGCACGGTTGTACAATGCGAAGCTGGCTAAAATGTTAGCGCTGGACCTTATCCCTTTTTCATTTGTGGAAGGGGTGGGTTTCCTTGAATTGGTGTCAACCATTTTCCCTAAATGGAAGGCTCCCAGCCGGTCTTATTTCACAAGAGTTGCTGTTCCAGCACTACATCATGATGTGCTGGAATTGGTTGGACAAGCTTTGCAGCAGAATGCTGTTCACGATATCTACCTAACAACAGACATGTGAACCAGTTGCCAAGCCACTGATTACATGTGCATCACTGCACACGGGGTCTTATTTGTGGGGGTTAGAGATAAGCTATCTGAAGTAGGTGCAGTTGACACAGCTGACATTTTTAAAGCTACTCGGAAACATGCAACTGTATCCATGTTCGCCATGGAGAAATCTCATACTGCTGTAAACATATTGTAAGAGTTTCACAGCAAGGTTTTTGAATGGCTGCACCCAAGAGGGCTTAAGATTGGTTTTGTTTCCACAGATAATGGCAGTATTGTACTTAAGGCCATGGAGCTTGGTTCCTATTTCAGGTTCCGTGTTTGGCGCATTGCATTAACATTATTGTTCAAGACTTTCTGAAAAAATAAGCCATAGTCAGCAACTTACTCACCACCTGCCGAAGAATATGCACTCATTTCAGCCATTCTTTTAAAGCTCAGAAGCAGCTGAGGATCATTCAACGTGACTATAGAATGCCAGTCAAGCACTCATCCAGGAGGTGGCAACACGTTGTAACTCAACTTATTACATGCTTGACCGTCTTTTTGAGCAATACAGGCCAATCAATGAACATATCATGCGAAGAGGGGATGCTACTGTGAAAGGCATGACCCTTCAGATGGACCAATGGTGCCTAGTTAAATGCCTGACTGAGATGCTTCTTCCTTTTGAGGTCTTCACACGTGAAGTCAGCAAGGAGGACTGTACTATGGGCCGAGCTATCCCATTGTTGCAAATGCTAGAGCATCACCTGAAGGAGGTGTCTGAAGCATACAAAGGTGTAGAGAAAAAAAATGAGGCATATGAGTTGGTGGAGAGCTTAGCCTGTGGCTTAGCTGACAATACAAGGGTGCAAAATAAGATTTTGTCACAAAAACATTACATTTGTGCCACAATTCTGGATCCACGGACAAAATGGGCACTGAAGACATTAATTCCTTTTTCAGAAATGGATGTTGCCCGGTACAAAACTTGGATAGCTGAGTCAGCGAGTAAGTTGGAAAATGAACGGCTGCTAATTAATAGCCCGCTAGATAAACCCACAACAAGTACTGAAGCAGGGCATCCGGCGTCAAGTTCAACTTCGGAGCCTGAGGGCAGTGCGTTTGGCTCAGAACACTCACCAACACTATCGACAACCGCAAGAACTGGATCATTAGGCCCAGTAAAATCGTTACAGGATTGGTATTTATAGCAAGGCATTGGTAAGTCCAATGCTGATGCAACTAGAAAAGAGCCCGAAAAAAAGTTTAGCACCCCTGAACATTGAGCGGATGGTCTAGGCCTATCTGGACGACCCAACAGAGGTGTACATTGATCAAAACCCATTGCGGTATTGGTATGAGAAAAGCTCAGCAGGCTGGTGATAAACTATCTGGCTTGCCCTGTCACAAGTGTCTCTTCTGAACGTGTTTTCAATGCTGCTGGTTCCATTGTAACAGCGAGGAGGACCAGTCTCTCACCCAAAAACGTGGAGAGGTTAACCATGATCAAAATGAATCAGCACTTTATACCACCGAATTACACAATACATGAATTAAGGGAGGAAGATGAGGACAGCGGCTCAGGTGACAGAAGTGGTGTGTTAGATGATGATTACCTACTTCTGGTTGAACCCCCAGAGTTTGAGGACGAGCTATACTTCCCTGACAATTAGGCTTGCACTTCTTACTGTCTTCCTCTCTTATTTTCTTTTATTTGTGTGTCTGTCTTTCTGGTTAGAAACTTCGAATCACAACAAATCCATCACCACCGTCTTCTAATTGTTTTATTGCCATATGCAAGTTTCAGCTTACTGCATTTCACAGTACACTCCTCCGAATCCTGCTCCTCCATCCTCCTGAATCTCCCTAAATCCATTGCCCTCAAGAAGACAGATGATGATTGGATGATGTAAAATAGAAGAAAAAAGAAAATCTTTCCTAGTCCCTCCAAAAGAACATGATTGATGATGACAACTATAGCTATCCTCCTTTCTGATCCGAGAGAGACTGCCCATTAACTGAAGATGAGAAGGAACAGGTAATGAATGATGCCATGCATTGGACTCTGAGTGATTTTGTTGTTGTTTGTTGTGCATGAAGTTACTTCATTGTGTACTTTATGTAATAACCTACGCACTAAAAGTAACTCAAGTCACTTTTTCCCTTCTTGTATTTTTAATAACAAATTTGTACTTCTACTGCAGGCCGATACATTTCATTTTGAATATAGGAAGGGGATTCAATCTGTACACTGTACACTGGGCAGGACAACACCATGATGATGATGGCGAGAGAGACGGCCCCTTCACTTAAGATGAGATGGAACAGGTAATGAATGGCATGCATTGGACACCGACTCTGAGTGATTGGTGTTTGTGTTTTTGTTGTTTGTTGTGCATGAAGTGAAGTCAAAGTGTACTAGTATTTACTCTACACACTAACAGTGATTCAAGTCAATATTTCCACTCTTGTTGTTTAATAACATAATTGTACTTCTACTGCAGGCCAATCCATTGCATTTTTGAATATGGAATCTGGACTCACTCGGTACACTACAGACTGAGTTGAACAACACCATCAAGATGACCACAGTGACATAGTATCTTCACAGTCACGCAGATGATTGATGGAATTAGTCAGGGCGTTTCATGAGTGGCATAAAAGGTAAACAAGTAAACAACAACCACAGCAGACCTAAATGTCTGTGTAGTGGTGGAGTCAAGTGTAGCAGTGGTATGACTGTGGTGCATTGATTTAGTCACTTAAATTGTAAAATGCTATGTTGCAGGATATGTGCTTTGCCCAACTCTTTAAAAAAATGTACACTAAATGGAGGATGTGCAAAGGGTGCCGTCACCATGGGCCTCCTCTGTCCTGTTGTGTTGTAGGTTAATGCTGGAAACAGACTAGCGTTGAGATGATGCATCCATGCCGCCTCGGAAAGTGTTCTTGTTGCACTACACCATAACTTAGTGCATTTTTTTCAACTTGGTTTCTCAATATCCCTTTTGTTTTTGCATCTACAATTACAGGCTGGGCCTTGCCCTGTGCTATACTTGGGGAAAACAATGCACACTTACCTTACCAATTAATCTACAACTGCCAGGCAGGCAGTGGCGTCACCCAAGATTGATGGACGGAGCATCCATGAAAGGGAGGACCAAGAGGAATGCCGAGATTCAACTCCCCATTTGACCAGGATAACACAGTAACAGTATCAACTTTCATCATCTTTTAAATATTTTGATTCATTTTTTTGTCTACAATCACTACAACAGTGTGTTGTTATTATTATCATTAGGTTTGCTCTCTGTTTATAATTCATCCCTACAGATATTTTAAAATTTTCTTTGCTATATGTAAAAGTAAGCCCGGTAACACTGAACACAAACTGTATGTACTCCGGGTCTCCTTATCATCATCATGCATGCATTTCCTTTTTCTCCCTTAACATATTGATATGGATATGGTAGTTTACAAAGATTCTGTTGTTTGTTGTTTGTCCATGCGTACTGTTTTTCTTTCTAAAACCTTTCCCTAAACACCCCTTCCCACCCATTCAACAAGCCCTAACCCTCTTCCCCCGGGCTGTGTGACTTATTGACGTATGACTAAATTAAATGTACACCAATAATTTATCACACGCTTGCTGGGGCGGATGTGGCAAAAGCAACACTACTTCAATTTCAAGGTAGAGCGGGGATCTTCTTCTGCTTGCCCACCCTGAGCAGTATATTTGTGAGGTAATTATTTTAACGAAGGAACCTATTACATCAGCATTAATTGCTGGCATTGATTGGATTAATGGATTTGTTGTCATCCTCCTACACAGCACTAACAGTTACGCTTGTGTCCAGTGTACTGTAGGCCTGGTCAAGTGACTCGACATAACTAGAGTTTATAACTCTGTGTACTACTAGGCTATCCCCACCACCATTATGTTTTGTTGTATTTTTGCATATTATTGTTTGGCAGTAAGTTCTGTACTGTACTTCATTCTACTACTCCTCGAAGAGACTCTCAAGCTACTGACTGTCTCATTTTCTTGTTTTGCAAATGCTGCTGCCAGTGTCTACTACTACTACTCCCACCACAACCATGGCATGTTAGGAAAGAAAACCATCATCACCATGCAGCCATTGCTGTGCCTAAGTTAAACATCAAGCAAAGGTAAGAGAAGTTTGGGGAAGGCATATATAATAATGGACATGGTTTCTTTAATTCAATTTCACACACCCCTTTGAGTCCAGTTGCAGAGTGCCTAGAGTAGAAGAGACTGACAGTACTAGTAGGACAAGTCACTCAGTGAGGGGTGCCGCATCTATCTGTTTGTGTCTTACAAAGTCAGCCAATTATTAAAATCAAACACTGGCTGTGGGCGGCCCTGCACCAACAAGGAAAGAAGGATACAGTGTGATGTAAAACAGTAACCCCACCCAGAAAACATTAACAACATTGTATGTGAAGTAGAATTATATTATTTAATACCCTAACAAAAATAAACTATGTAAAAAAATCCCACAACACCTGACCCACCCCTCTCCCTAACCCCAACCAATGTCCGTAAAGAAGAAGTCCAACAAAATGTCCAATTGTCCAATGAAAAGAGAAAACCCAATGCCCGATTCCCACCCACCCAAAGAATAAATAAAAAAGGGGCAATAAACAGGGTCTTAAGTTCGGCGGGCTTGACTCTGGAGGACACATACTTGCTCCTCTAGGCGGGCAACACGGTGCTTCAATGCGTGGCAGTTGCATCCATGGGGGGGGCAGCACTGATGGAGGGGCAGCAGCAGGCGGCTGCCAGACGGTGGTGCTGTACCACTGGAGGGTGGTGGCTGGGGCCCGCGGCATTGGAGGAGGCTGCAGCTGCTGCCGCCTCCTTTTCCTCCTCTTCCAGAACCACCAGCCGATGATATTCACTCTGTTTGGCCTCCAGCTTCCGGCGCCGGGCCTTGGCTGCCAACTCCTTCCTGTCAGATTTCCCCTTGGAAGGAGTAGCTATATATCAAGAAGAAAAAACCATTTTACCTTTGTCTCTTTTATTTTTGCACACGCGTCGTTACCTCGCAGCTTGTTGAATAAAGAGTGACGCTTTTGAGCCCACATGGCCTCATACTGCTACTGTCTAAGTGCTGCGCACAAGGTCAAACAAAACTAGCCACTTTGTTATGGAGTTCTGGGGTTAGTCCATATTGCTTATCCAAAATGCTACACTTTTTGGCACGACTGCGAAATGCTTGCAATATACTAACGCGCACCATTTTTCTCATAACAGATGGAAGATTCCCTTCTACAAACCAGAGCTTTGCAGTGCTTATGATGTAACCAGTACTAGGTTCTTCTAAGGTGAGGGGTCCACAGAATTCGCTCAGAGATCTTCATTTATAATTTTATCTAAACTATATTCCTACAAAGGGGATGGTGGTGCTTCCACCACTGTTCATGTTATCATGATTTCACTTTTGTTTTCCTTCGTTCTATGGACTTGTAGTTGTAAGTGTAAATAAGTGTAACAATGTTTATAGTTTTAATCTTATGCATTTTGCTGTTGGTGCTGCATTATAGAACAACGTACAGAGCTTGTCAATTGCAAATAAAACTTTTGAACTTACATAGACTCGGTGGTATTTGGTGTGGACGGACTTACACAAGTGAGCAAGCGAAAGGAAGGGTGTGCATGTGCATTGCTTCCACGACTGAGAGGTCAGGAGTGTTATGTTCTGGGTTGTCTACTCATTGGGTATCTTGGGGGGGTTCGGAGAGCTTATAGTAATGAAACACTACTATAACTAGTCGGGCAGGGGATTGTGGTTGGTTCTGTTCTGATTGAGGTGTGAGGAAGGTCCAACCTCCCATCACCAACATCCTATTTTCTTGTGCAAAGTTCTGTATGTGCAAAATCCCTACAACAGTAGTAGTATGTCCTATCCTATCAAAATAGTAAAATCTGGTTGGGCATTTTGTTGGTGGGAATTGTCGAAAAACATCAAGATTAATAAAGCCTCAAAGATTAAGAAGACTAGAAGGAGTACAAGACGACATCCCAAAGGACTGGACTCAATGGCTAGAGCTACTGGTGAATCGGAGTTTTATTTAAAACCTTTTAAATAAATAGTGGCCCACTGGGCAAGCTTAGCTACAGACAGACTAATAGTAGTAGTACAGAGAGACATAGCAGAGGCAGTTAGAGGCAGGGATAACAAGACTTAGAAACAGATAGTCTAGATTGAAGGATAATTGCTGGTAAAAAATAGCATTAGGAAACGGAAACAATAGTTCAGAAAAAATACGGTGCAGTTAAGAATTATTAATATTAAGAACAGGAATACTTACTGGGGCCAGCAGAAGAGCCCTCGTTCTGGTCCTCCTGTCCTTGGTGTTGTTGAACTGCTCCCGCTGACTCTGACCCCGTCTTCTTGCCCCTGAGTGCTGATCATGAAAGATATAAGAAGGAAAGAGACAAACATTGATGATTCGTGTGAAACAAATAAAATATTTTTAAAAGACTGTCAAAAAAACATTTATGTAAACAACAATTGCAATAAAATTGACCTATCTAATCTGGTCGACAAGTAGTATCGGGGGATTCGCGGACCGACTAGTTATTATTTATCAACACTAATCTAGTGTTCCATTCTGATTCCAGAATACTAACTAAGCCTAAGTAGTACGTACCACCTTGACCTAGCCCACCTATTCCAGGTGTGCCAATTGTACATTAAGTAAGCATTTCCACTTCTTTTAGTCCTCAAAAATGCATAAATGGAGGACGCATGCCTGCATTTTTGCATACATCAAATTGTTGGTTGGTTAATGCTGATGTTCTGCTAGTGCTAAGCCTATTACCACTCACTGAAGAAACTGCAAAAGGTTCTACTAAGGACTGGGGTAAGCACTAGCAGCACTCAGCAGCACGTGACTTAACAGAGGGGGCGTCACGCAGGCCACTAAAAATTACAAACTCATAATAAGTAACTAAACCTAAGTATCAATCCACCCCTATCTCTTAGTGACAGGACAAAGGAAGGACTAGAGTCACTCTAGCATTACCTAACTTAAGTTTTCTAAAATAAACTCTTACATAATCACGCAAAACGAGCGCAAACGCAAAGTTGCAAATAACAAGATTAGTAGCGCAGAGCACCTATGTAATAACAATCACAGAAGACTTTTAAACGTAAATTACCTGTAATGTAAGCAGCAGTATTCTAGCTGGTCAGAAAGAAAATATATTTGCAACATATAACACAGAGCAGAAGAACAGACACAAAGTAGTAATAATTAAATAGCTACTCACCAAGACCCGGGACCTCCGCTCCTAGCAGGTCCAGCAGGTCCTGCTACCGGTCCAGGATATCGGACCACCGGTGCGTCAACTGGTACTGGCTGCGCCGGACACCAGAGCAGCGAAACACTGCCCGACGCACCTTTCCCCACCGCTGCCGACGCTCCCGGAGCCCGTACCTGGACCCAGGCCTGCCGCCTGCTGCCAGGGTTAAGGGGAGGTGGCGCTGCACAAAAAAACCCAGTGCGGCCAACTCCACCTCCCCAAATAAGGCCCATGCCTGCATCCCTTGCAAGGAAGCTCTGGCTGCGATGCGTCCTGTGGCCCTTTGCCATGGTTCTGGGGTAGGCCGGGGGCGGAAAAGAAAAGGTAAACATTTTAAAAGTAAGTAAAAGAAATGAAAAAGCATGTAATAGAAAAAGAGGGGAAAAGTAGTTAAAAAACACACAAAAAGTAAACAAAAACAAAAAATATAGAATCAGGAAAATAGAGAGATAATAAATAAAAAAGATCAAAAAAAAGTTTTCAGAAACAAAGGATTGAAAAGATAGAGGGAGGATTGAAAAGCAGGCCCCAGACCCATAGCAATAGAGTGAAAAACAAGATGGGCGCGCCCATTGCGACCGCATGGGCAAGTTCGCGAGATATTTTCCCCCGAGCACGCAAAAAGCGTTGCAAACACGTAATACGCGTTCCGGAACAGGAAATTTCTATCGCGAACGGGCGCGAGAATGCCTTGCGCGACCAGGAAAAGGAAATAGCATCTCGAGCAGGCGGGACAAGTGAAAACAAGATGTCCGCGCCCATTAGCGACCGCATGGGCAAGTTGGCGACACATTTGCAACGTGATCACACAAAAAACATCGCGAACAGGCGGGACAAGCACTTCCGCATCTTTATGATATTTCCGCGCGTTCGTGGAGATTTTTGACATTTTCACGAAGATTTGCGTAACGCGATTACGCAAATTCCGCCCACCCCTACTTGTGCCACTGCGCCATCCACTTCTCACTAGCACGCCCAGTGCCCACCTTGTGTGTTATGGTCATTGTATAATAGATGTACTGTAGTGCCTCTTAACTACTTACCGAATTATGAATTGACTTTCTTCAACTCACCCTTACGTTGTGGTCTCCCCTTCTTTGTTCCCCTTCCCAATTGTGATTTATCTCACTGTTCTTAATTTGTCCCTTCCTAATAATCTCCAAGTGAGACATTGTTTTCTGTTGCATACTACTCCCGGTCTCACCTGGGTTAACGGGCTGTACTCCTGTTAATTGTTACTTTCTTAATGACCTTGGCTGGGAAGGGGGGCAGGAAGATGGGTCTGAAGTTTTTGAGGTCTGTGGTGTTGGAGGATGGATTCTTCAGCAGGGGGTTGATCTCGGTATGTTTCTTGTCGTCGGGGAAGGTAGCAGTCTCGATGTAGCAGTTGATGGTGTGGCGTAGCTCGGGGGTGATAGAGGTGGCGGCTTTGTGGAAGATGTGGTGCAGGCAGGGCTCTGAGGGGGCTCCAGAGTGGATAGTCTTCATGGTCTGGAGCATGTCGTCCGTGATGAGTGGGTCTTGAGTGTTGAAGCTTTCGTAGATCTGCCTGATCAAGTGGGTGCAAAAGGTGCTGAGTGTTTTGCAGAGGTCTTGGGACGGTGGGACGTCTGTGGTCTAGCTGTTGGGTCTGGAGAACTCATTGATGATGCTGTTGTGTGCATTGGCATTGATTCTGTCTTGAAGGGCCATTTTCTTTGTAGTTTTGAGGAGGAGGTGGTGTGCGGTGACTGCGGCTTCGAAGGCTGAGTGGGCTTTCGCATTTTGTTGTTCCTTCATCTCTTCTCAAGCTGTCAATTGGTGCATCTGGAATCCTGAAGGGTGGGAGCTAACCAGCTGACTATTTTGGAGTGTTGCTTGAGGGGTGCCAGAGTGTCAAAACAGTCGGCGATCCATCGGTGGAGGTTGCATGCTAAGATCATGGCATCTGGGGATGTCGGTGGTGGGGTTATGATAAGGGAGGCGGTGAGATGTTCTTCGGTGACCTTGTTCCAGCCTCTGCAGGGGAGACGGTGGGCGCAGTGGGTTTGGTAAGCATGAGTACCGATGAACTCTACAAGGAAATCGTCAAATGCAGGGGGGCTTTCATAATGGCTTTTAAAGGCAATTTGAAATTTACAATCCTAGCACTTGCCTGAGAGAGCTTATTTATGTTGGGTGGCCAGCCAAATACGGAGGCAGCTAGTCCAGTCACCTATTTGATAATGTGCTACCATTAATGCTACACTTTTCCACTTACAATTTTGAAGTGGCAAAAGAAAGAGACATGCTCTCTGTGCACTGCTGAGCGCATACGTACAACTGAATGGCTGCATACCGACCTAGAAGCTTCCTCCTCATATATAGTGGCAGACTTCTTGGTAGTGGATTGTTCTGTGAGAAGGACTTACCTTGCTTGACTCAATTTGTTGGTGCAATGGTCCTGAAAACTTGCCCCATGAAATGCGCAGAACCCTCAAAAGTATAGCAGTATCTGAGATCTTGTCGGTCACTTGATCACACAACCACATCACAGACCTCAAATAACATGATCTCCCAAAATACAAGCACTACCACCACAAAGTCCACCTCAAATGAGGAGGATCACCAGACACTCACAAAGAAGGATCTTCTATCCAACTTGGTAGACATGCAGTAACAACTCACAATAATTCTAGTGGAACAACTTCAAATAATGGAGAAGTAGATCCAAGTAGCAATGAGGAACATTACCAAATAGATAAGTGCAGGGAGGGAAAGAGGTAACAGAAATGTACGGGGCATATCCGAATTATAAATGAAATGATCAACGGTAGATGAAGTGGGGGAACAGAAAAGGAAATGTGAGGACCTTGAAGACCGATCCTGGAGTCACAATATGAGAAGGTTTCCTGCATAACTTTGTTCTGTAGTTCCTTATTTACCCACATTCTAGATGAAGAGGCTCTACCTAAAATATTCATTGTGTGGATGTATACAGTGGGGCCTTACAAGGTGGAGACCAGACTGAGATCCAGAGACGTTATAGCAAAAGGACTAAATGGGATTATTGTGTGTACCAGGATACATTCCAGGCAAAGCTGGCCCACAGAAGAGCAATGATGGGGGTGACTTGGGGGCTCGAGCCAGAGAGTACAGCTCCAGCCTGAGAGTATAGCCGGGTGCAGAGAGTAAGGCCAAAGCCCGATATTCTGGCCGACTGCGGACGTAAAGATATGATTCGTAAATGACCTCTCTGAATACCAAAAGTCTTAAGGTTAGACTTTTGACTCAAATTGCTTTTGTGAATCGGGCCCATAAAAACTTGCAGACATAGGGCTCTTGGACGTTCTTGTGGGTGAGCCATTTAGAGGAGAGAAAATACACATTTTTTTCTCACAGCACTGGATGTTCTCCCATACTGACCAAATATGGGGAACACCCAAACGTTTTACTCAAACTGTAAAATTAGAAATTGTACTGATGTCAGACTACATGCCCATAGTGGACTTCACCTGCTGAGAGACAGTTTTGAGAGACAGAAGTTGGAAATTGTTCGTACTATTCTTAAATACTCTCCTTTGGTGGATGTCTGGGAAGCATTTAATGTGGAAATACTGGTAAAGTTAATCGCTACCAAATCCATTAAAAGCATGGTCCCTCATGAAAAAGAAATGAGAATCTGATTTGAGAGACAAAAGAGGGGGGATATATCGGAAAAAAATTGCTGCATTTTCTTAGTGAAATAGCACAAACCCGTAATCAGCTTGATCTCATGTCAACCGATGGATCAAAGACAGACAGCTCTTCTTTGCCTAAAAAATGTTTTATGAAAAACCTAATAAGGCAGATAAAGTTCAGATGATTCACCTATGTAGGGCAATGGATACTACACATACACCCAATAAGAGATCCTGGGAAGGGTCCTTACCTTAGACGGAGAAGGATAAACAGGATGCTTTTCTAGAATTTTATCAGCAATTATTCCAGAGTCAGTATCCCACTCCAAGGGCTGTAGGTTATTTTCTATTAGCTATACAATGGCCAAAGGCTGTCAGTTAATGCCAGAACAATTGGCTTGGTAAGGCTTGTTTACCTATCTGGATTGCTAATAGAGGACACATTTAATGTGGTGCCCAGGCTTAGTTTATGTTCCTCTTTGACTCTGATATGGTTTTGTTTTAGCTGTCTCCTGCCTAAAACGGTCTCCACTGCAATGTAACATGATGGTGAAGATTCCCCTGTTTTCCCCCCTCTTTACAGTTTCAAAATAGTGACATATATGGTATTGCATTATAATTATATTTATATGTAACACCACTCCTGGTGAGGGATTGAAACACTTCACAGCAAGCAGCACAATCCCAAAGTTAGAGGATAATACAGTGGTTATTGTGGATTTGTTGGAGGTAATTAATTCTGACAATATTGCTTTCATTATTTATCTACCAGCTTTTGGCTGTTCCAGAACAGAATAATGTTAACAAATAGCCGGCATTATTATTTTTTTTTAAATGTGGTGATCCTTTGAGGGCCATAATAAATTAACAGAGGCTGAAGTGGGCTTACTCTTTATCCCATTGGGTATAATGTGATATTGCTTATGTGGAAAGTTGAAGCAATAGTTTTTTTATGTCTTTTAACATCTTTGGAGATGTTTTTTTGAGACATTCTTTGGGTCTCAGCATTGAGAGCGAAGTTTTTGTTTTGCTTTTCCACCTTGCCAAATTTCACACACTCACACCCATCCACAGTTTTATAAGTATAGGTCTGCTTTCTTTATAGGACATAGTATTTCAGAAGAAGGGTTTTAAAAGATTTTAGACAGGTAATAGAGACAGTGCCTGGCTGAATGACTGCTGCCTAGTTCATGACTTGAGTAATCAAAGACAGTTCTGATGTAGAATCTGATAGTGAGAGAACATCAGAGAGAAAGAATAATGGAGCAAGATCTGGGAGCGATTTTTCAGTCATCTGAGTTTCATTTGATGACTCATCTTCCAATGATTCTGGGGAACATGGTTACAGCAGTTGTGATTTCCCTTTGCATGCACAATCAGAAAGGCGGTATCAAGGTAGCCCAATTCACAGACAACATGGCAGCTCTGTAATTTAGTTCAGTCCCATTTTCCCGTATTCACTGCACCCACTGAATGTAAAGTCAATGCTAATTTTTTTTTGTCTATTGATGATTTCCATCTCTTTTTGGATGATGACTTTCTTGAGAAAATTGTGCACCAAAGAAATCTATGTGCCAAACTGTGTCTGATGAAACATGGAAGCACGCTTGGTCCTCATTCTAGGACAGACTGGTGAACTCCCACTTCACTTGGGGAGTTGAAAATATAGGAATAGTGTACAAACAAGAGTACAGTCCTATTGGTCTTCTCGCATGGTTTGGGCAATACCCAGATTTGCACTGGTCATGAGCAGAGATAGGTTTTTGATCCTGAAGCATGTGCTGCATTTTAAATAATATTCTGCAGTCTTGCCATCCAGACCATGACAGCTTGTTTAAAATTCAGCCTGTAGTGGAACATTTGTCTGCAAGGTTTACAGATATTTATAACCCTAAAAGAAATGTAGTGGTTGATGAGTTCTTGATCCTGCATAAAGGGTGATTACTGTTCAGGCAGTACTTACCCATCAAAAGAGCTTTTTATGCTATGCAAGAGCTCTGCTGGTTATGTATAGAACCTGAGAGTATATACAGGGAAGACCCCCTCTACAAATCCTGAAGGTAGCCCTTTTATGCTAGGAATAAATGCAAAGGTTGCATGGGAGCTTGTCTAATCACCCCTTTATAATGGTCATAATCTTTATGTGCACAAACACAATAGAGCTCTCCAAAGCAACAAATAAATAAAAGTGTAACTGTGCAAAAATATAACAAAACATCAACATACTAATATATATTATGTTTATTGTTTATAATCACTTAAAATTCATAAAACGTAAAAAGCAAAACAACACATCAAAATCACATCTTCAGTTTATTCTGTTTATACATGCCATATCTGCCTTTTGTTAGGTGGGTTTCTTTAGAGTCAATATTGATTTTGCACGTTCCATTAGAATTGAGGGAAAAATTAAAAGCTATGGGGCAGATTTATGACGACTGGCGCATCCCTGCATATCAGCAGGGATGCGCCAGTTATTATGCGCCACAGCTGCGCCACCATGGATGCGCCGCATTTATAATGCGGCGCACCATGGGGCAAAAACGGCACAGATGCGTGACGCATCTGTGCCGAAAAGTGGCGCATTGCTGGAGTTGCGTCGCAAGCGCGACGCAGCTCCAGCAATGATCTGGGGGGCCCTATCTGTACAATGCTGCGTCAATCCTTACGCCTGCTTCAAGCAGGCGCAGGGTTTTGACGCAGCATGGGCCTAAAAGTGACTGAGTGAAATCTTGTAGATTTCACTCAGCCACTTTTAGGAGGCGTTCCTGCGCCGGAACGCCCCCACCTGCCCTGGAACACCTACATGTGGCGCAGGGCTTTACAACGTGACGCATCTGGGAGATGCGTCACGTTTGTAAATGCCCCGCACCATGGCGCAGGATTTGCGCCGCTGCTGCGTCACAAAAGTGACGCAACGGCGGCGCAAAAGTGCCGCAAGTGCAACATAAATCGGCCCCAAAGTTTGTTCATAGAAACAGAGCAGAAGCATTACATGACAATGTCCTTGGATCATAAAGGAGCTTTGGACAACTGCTTGGGTAATAACCCAGTGACATATGACCATTATTCCTAAGCAACAGCAGAGACCTGTGTCTATGATGTAACATTTAACAATTTGAGTTTTGTCAAAAGGTTAAGAATATCAGAAGTTTACTTGGACAAACCTTAAACTGTGTGATTAACATAGCGTACAAATTGCCAGATAGAGGGCTAGATTGTGGCTTTATTATTTTCGGCAATGAACTAGGAGGTTGTTTTGGAAAGTGTTATTTAAGTACAACACCTTTATACAATTTAATTTTTTTTCTCTTCTTCTTTTTTTTCTCTTCATTTTTCCCTATGGTGGATGGTAAAGTTGTTTCTTGTGTGGACTGTGCAAAAATACTGTATAAATATTCTAAATTACATTGTTAAATAGTTTGGTTGGTGTGTAGATGTTACAATGATTGTTTTTGTTTGGTTTTATTTCCAAGTTTTCTTGCGTGATTTACTCCACACGGAAGGTATATATGTGTTATTAAAAACTGTGTTTGTGTCTTTACGACTCTGTCCCCTTTGCTTGTTGAGGGGTCTCTATCTTATGACCTTTATGCAGGCAAATTCTATACAGCAGTCTAGCTGTTCAGCAAGATTTACAAAGCTGGCACTGTGGCATGCAACAGAATTTGATTCTGTTGCAAAGTATTCAGCATGATCTTGTTTGTACAAAGTGCTACAAATGCAACGAGAACTGCATTGCATTCCAACAAACTGTTTGTAGTCACATTTTCAGATAAGCAGGATGTTTACGTGCTCACTATAATCCATGATGAGAGAGCTTCCTTGTTTGCGCTGGGATGGCGGAAGTTCACATGCTTAACTCTATACTAGATTGCATCAAGTATGTGGGTGGTTAATATATATGAATAGGTTTTTCAGCCATATAATTGAGTCGTAAAACTTCCACATGGTATAGGAAGTTGTTACCTTGCACATGGCGTAAAAAGTTGTTTTCCATCAGACCATCACAGGTAGACCAATATATTTCCTTGACTTCCTGTTGACTGTAAGTGAAAGCTTTAGTGCTGCAAAAGCAGTAGCCTATGCTTCATCTGCTGTGGAGGGCGTTGTAAGGCTGTATGATCGGCACTTTGCCAACTGCAAACTTGCAACAGAGAATACAAGTTGACCATGTTGGTCTGAGCAAGGAAAAGGGAAGGAGAGTCTGTATTACTGCCTGCAGTGCCCAACTCAGCCAGGACAATATTTTTCAACTTGCGTAACTTTCTACCATACGAAAATGAAGTTTTTGGAAATTGACTGATGTGGCTGTGATGGATTCATACCTTCCATGGACCACTACTTAACTGAGCAAGCAGCCTTTCAAATCGTTGCCTTTCGTTGGGAAAATGATGTGAGGTCTTAATTATGGCCTGCTTGTCACCTTCATCCTCCATCAGAAAGTGGATGCGGTTCTGTTTGCCATACGGCAAGTGCATTATAGTTACAGCATTGCACATAAGAGTTGGTGAAAATAAGCGACATTTTCATAGAATACCCTGTGTGCCAAAACCTAAAGCCCATGGTAGTTTTGGAAGTGCTGTTTAGGGAACTTAGGAGAGTCTTCCCCAGCATGTTTACCTTAGTTTCAAAGATAGATTTATTTGCTCACATAGCTCAAGGAATGTAGGCAAAATCCCTAAGACATCCTCGGACACCACAACTTACGTTCACAAAATGTAAGGAGTTGCATTTAGCACAGCGAGTTTGCTAAAGGTGCAAGAAAAACACATCTTCTTGCGCTCAAGTGGTCGTCACAGGGAGCCATTAGTAAAGGTTCACTTGGCACATATACAGTTTTAATCAGGACTTTGAAGGAGACAGAGCCATGAACAAGTAGGAAATGCTTAGCCAAGGTTTGTTTTCATTGGGCTGTGATGAAGCAAATTGAGGCAATAACCTAGAATATGTCTGGCATTATATCTGTAGAGGTTTGCTTGAGGGGGAATTTTTATACAAGTTGGACAATGACTGGGTAGAAGACTGTGTGAATGGTGATCAGTCCGGTGGCAAAGAGTGTGATGGGTCCTTGAATGGGGGCTGTATTGTGATGTGAGTGTTCCGCTCTGTTGTGTTGGGCCAATGGCTTGCTGTATGAACACCATTGTGTTTGGTGCGTGACAGGCATCTGAATGGCCTGTAAAGCAGTTGGTGCCTTGACAAGGACTTACTGCTGACCTCCAGCAGTCATGCATTCAGTATTCTGACACTGCTAGTAGTTTTTGATCTTTGAACCAAGCACGTCTGGAGTTGCTAAAACCAACTGGAATAAGTCTGTACATTAGCATGAATTTGAAGGAACTTCCCCCATCCCAAACCTCTGCGACAACCTCACCACCTACTTCTACCACAAGATCAAGAAGATCTACGACAGTTTCACAACTTAATACTCACCCACCCTGCCCACAACCACCACACCAAATGGCTCTGGCTCCCAGCAGACCTTGACCAACTGGACTAACCTCACCTTTAATGACACCCTCAAGATCATGAAGAGCATCCACTCCGGAGCCACCTCAGACCTCTGCCCTCACCACATCTTCAACAGAGCCGGCACCTCCATTGCTTCCAAACTCTGCTGCACCATCAACTGTTCCATCAAGTTGCAAGTTTTCCGGAAGACTGGAAGCATGCAGAGATCAACCCCCTGCTGAAGAAACCTTCTGCCAAACCAAGAGACCTCAAGAACTACAGACCCATCTTCCTGCTCCCCTTCCCAACCAAAGTAATGGAGAAAGCCATCAACGCTGAACTCTGAGTTCGCCAAAAGGAAAAATATCCTGGATCTCTCCGAATCAGGCTTCAGTAGCAACCACAGCACTGATACAGCTCTCCTAGCTGCTACAGATGGCATCCACACGTCCTCAACCGAGGCAAGACAACACCTTCATCCTCCATGGTCCTCTCACCCGCCACTGTGCAAGACTCCACGACACCAGCATCTGCCACAAAGCCCTAGAATGGATCCCCTCCTTCCTCACCGACTGGATGCAGAGATTCAGACTTCCACCGTTCAAATTAGAACCCACAGAGATCAGCAGCTGAGTGCCTTAGGGATTCTCCGTGAGCCTCACTCTCATCAGCATCTACATGGCCTGCTTTCAGCCATCGTCAGAAGCCACAGACTCAGCATTGTCTCCTACACTGATGACACCCAGCTGATTCTCCCCCTCACAGACGAACCCACAGCCACCAAGTACAATTTACACAACCAAATGAAGGCAGTCGTCACCTGGAAAGGACAGCAGCCTCAAGCTTAACTCAGACAAGACCGAAGTCCTCATCCTGGGCTTCTACCTTTCTGCCTGGGATGACCCTCGGTGGCCCACAGCACTTGCAATCCCCCCCACAGACCACACACAAAACCTCTGCATCATCCTGGACTCCTCTCTCTCAGTGATCCACCAAATCATTGCCGTCTCATCCTCCTACTTCCACATGCTCCACCTCCTTCATAAGATCTTCAAGTGGATCCCCACCAGAAAACTGCAGACCAACTGGAACGCCTCCGCCAGAGTCATCCTAAACTTCTCATGCCACAACAACATCACCGACCTCCTAAGGGACCTTCATAGGATACCTGTCAACAAGAGAATCACCTTCAAGCTTCTCACAAATGCCTACAAAGCCCTCCACAATGCCAGTACTGCATACCTCAACCACCCTCTGCACTCCCTCCAGACATTTTTGCTCCGCCCAACTGACAATGGCCACCGTCCCACGGATCCACAAGACCACAGCTGGTGGAAGATCCTTCTCCTACCTCTCTGCGAAGACCTGGAACTCCCTGTCTCTACACCTTAGGCAATCACCATCGCAGCCGCAATTCAGGAAGGACCTCAAGACTAGGCTCCTAGACTGAACCGCAGACCTAGCCACCCACCCCCACCCAGTTCCTTGAGACCCTCAGGGGTGAGTAGTCATGCTCTATTAGACCTTGATTGATTGATTACAACCCTTCACATTTTGGAAAATGAAACACCCAGAGGTGTCAGGATGGTGTAACTTGCATTGATCACACTTACCCACAATGCCCTGCAAACTTTGAACTTTGTCTAAATGCTTAAAATCATGTATTTTCCTCACATATCTGTGACAGAATCTTCCAGGATCTGTGGGAATCCACAAAATTCCTACTACCCAGTATTTCCACACTTCTCCTGAAAAAAATGGTACCCCGCTTGTGTGGTGCAGCCTAATGCTTACGAAACAAACTGACCTAAAATGCAATATAGATACATTGGTGGCCGTGGTAGCTGTGGTTTTTGACATGGCCTCAGCAGCCTCCCAGGGGAACCTACCAAACCACAATTTCTGAAAACTAGACACTCAGGGGGAGTCTAAGTTGGTGTGACTTACATGGATCTTCTAAGGCTTTTTTCACCCAGGCGGCCTTGCATAGTTTAAATTTTAAATAAAAACGTGTTTCCTCATATTTCGGGGAGAGAAATCTCTGGAATCTGCAGCGATCTGCAAATTTCCTATAACCCAGCATTCCATACTTCACCCAATAAAAACAATAACCCACATATGTGGCTCTGACTAGCACGGGAGACACACACAATCTGAAAACGTGATACATGGAGACATTAGCAATAGGAATTCCTGCAGTATTTTGTCCCAGCCTTAGATACCACCCAAGGAAACCTACCAAACCTTGCAAACTTTATATGTTGCCTAAAATCACACATTGATCTCACAATTCTGTGATAAAAACTTCAGAAGTCTGAGGGGATTTAGTAACATCCTACCTCTCAGCTTTCTTATACTTGTCCCCATAAAAACCCTACCCAACTTGTTAGACTGGGCCAAGTGCCTGCAACAGGAATGGATCAAATCAGGGACAATAGTAGTCCTCATTAAGGACTCATAATGTCCATGGTGTGATAAAAGCATCCCATTTCTGTGGATATTCCTACCTGCACTGATTGAGATCATTCGTCATTAGATGACACTTAAATTGAAGGAGCACACATGATGATGATTGAATTACCTAGATATTGAGATACGTTGTCGCTCTTAACTATGGCCCACAATCACATATAACAGTTACAGACTTGCTATACCCTTGCTTTCGTGTCATTATACTCAGAAGAAAAGAGAGTCAAATGACGAGGTTAAACATACACTGAGAGCAAAAAATATCACCTACGAAGGTTTCGCTCGCCTGACACCTTTACATATGGAACAAATTACAGTTTTTGTATATTGGTACACTCTCATACACCTGCTCATAAATGTCCGTTCCATCGTTGTTCTCGCATCTCCATCTCCACAGTGGGAGAGGTGCATATAGCACTTTTTTGGCCAATGTGAAAACCTGTAAACTATAAGACAGGCTGACTAATAATTGACAAACTGTGCCACAGAAAAATAGGTTCGAAAAATTCATAATACAATTGAGACACTGAAGCAGCCACTGTGTAAGTGATCTGTATCTTATTAAATCATTTTATTCAACAGGTTACCACTGGGACATAGCATTTCTTAATAAACCTGCCTTTGGCATTTCTCAGAGGTGGCGGAAACTAAGGGAACAAGAAGAATACTGTTGATATTGCCTGTATTTTTTTATTTTGTTTTTCAAGGGAGTTTCATTTGTTTCCTTGTGATTGCAACTTTGTCTTGCTGCATAAATGTTGAGGCGTGGGTGGGAGAGAGATATTAGGAGATTGGTCAAGAGAGAGACTGAAACAAATACAAGGTCTACAGAGCACGTTGTGTACCAGGGAGTCACGGGATGATAGGACACAAGCAATAACATATGCCACGTGCCACTCAGTTCAATAGTCTTTATTCGGTCAAAACATTTACCATAATAACATAGAACACAGAATTAAAAATACATTGTCCATCAAATAATTTCTAAGCTTTACGGAGCCTATTAAAAAGGCTTCACACATCAAATTAAAAGGGATTTTAAACATTCATTATAATTGATGTATACATTTAGTCAATCGTATAAAAATACTGCATTAGCACCCCTGGTGACTAGCACTCATTTAAACCTATTAACGATTTCATCAGGACTAAAGTAAGTATCCTTATGAAGCATACCTCCTTTTCAGTTTTATTGCAGACAAAAAATAGTTTAGGACAGAGAAACAAATAGTAGGAGTATTCAAACATTTTAAAAATATCGACTCCTCTTGGTGTAATGTAAACTGCTTGTGATTTAAATCTACTATATAAGGTGCAAAAAGTATTACATGTGCTGTCATTTGTGGTGAGAAGATATTGCATGGGCAGCCCAGAAGACATTCAAGCCAGAGTTAAAGGAAAGCCACCAAATAATAAATTTAATGTAACCTGAACCCCGTGAGATAAAATCTATGTTCTGTTTTTTTCACCCAGGTTAAATATTCACCTATCCCAGGAGTTGTGGAGATAAGAAAATAGTTATGAACTGAGGTTAAATGACTTGAACTTGCATTTCTAATATCTTCATTTACAATAATACATATGTCCTTAACTATGGCCTTAGTTTGGGACACAATGCTATCTGGAAAATTAAAAAGGTTAATCAGGCCTATATCATTAAAGCTTTTCTTGACATATGCATGCCAAGGGATAAAGCATCTATTGTCCAAATTCAGACACTCGCTCAAAATGTCACTTGAGAAACCTGCTTGTGGGGTACACCAGATTTTACTCAGAGTAAAAGGGGGGCCATTTTAACTATGATTTCCAAAAAGCCCATATCCAATTCACTGTGGGAGATAAACTTGGTGTCGATTTTGGGATGGCCATTAACTGACAGAGGAACTTGTTTTCAAAGGACTGCATTCTAGGTGCTATTTCATGACCCCATATGCCCAATTCATATGTTTCCGCACCTAGACATTTAGATTTACATAGCTGGACCATCTCTTTAATTGGCCATGTTCACTCAAAAAGCATACAATGTCTATACACAATCACTACTTTCCCAGAACATAAATGGCATCAGCAGGGATACTAGAAGACACAAAATCTGGCCCTATGGCGCAATGTGAGTATATCTATGCTACAGACGACCCATGTAGCAAAACTGAACTTGACAAAATGCGTCTTAAATGGGATGGAATGCATTGGTACACCACATTTTTACTTCAGCTACAAGGGATGTGCTGATTTGGGTGAGCAGAAAATATACTGTTAATCTGAATAGCAGACATGTGGGAGTGACTGAGAAATTATACGTCCGATGCATGCTGGAGTTTTTCTCAAACATTTAGCATGAGTAGTTGTATCCTATGTAGAACACCAGAGAGTGTGGATGGGAGACTACTATTGTATATTGGAATGAATACTAAGTCGAATTTAGCAGAACAATAAAACCAAAGTTTAGCATATAATTGCTATGAGAAATTGGATTGTTGTTTGACTGGGGTGTTAATCCTGGTCAAGCAACAGCCACATTGTCTGTCAGAGTGAACCACAAAAGTCACTAAATTAACCTGTGCTTAACCCTCTGATAGCATGGCACAAAAGCAGTAAGGTTTAACTTAGAGGCAATGTGTACAGTATTTATGCAGCACTCGAACAGTAATCCAGTGAAAACAAAATATAAGAAATATCCCACACAAATTTAGAAACAGAGTAAATTTAAGAACATTTATTTGACTCCAAAATGACAAAATTCTAGAATGGATAAACTATAGCCATCTGCGATGGAACACCAGTTGGATACAAGAAGGGGATTGGGCTTGGTCTCCACTTCCCTTCAGACTTAAAGAAATTTCAAGAAAACTAATTCTGTGAGGTAAGGCTGCAGGTGGTGACTGAGGAGTGAACGGCTGGACAAAGTCACAGTGAAAATGTCTATGATTGGACTTATTGACTGATTATGTGTTCGGCGGTCCAATGGACCGCCAAACGCTCAGTGGCAGTCTGACTGCTGTGTTTTGAGTTGGGCAGTTGGACCTCCATGGGACCACTGCTGCCACCAGGGATCCGTGATACCTTGTGGTCTTGCAGCAGTCCAAGGGCCGCAATATGCTGGTGGTGCCACACCATCAAGTATATTATTAGGTTCCTCGCCACCATGGCAGTGAGGAAAGTAAGGGGGACCTACAGGGCCCCCATTTGAATGCACCCAAGTTTCTGTAGGGCATAGACTGTACCAGTCCATGCCGTGCAGGACCCGGCTTTGGTGTTCCCATTGTGCTTCCTTTCTAAGGCTCTTCACCTGGGACCACCAAAGTACCTTCCGCAAGACCAGAAGAAAACTCCTAATCTGGCGGGCGGGCGGGCTTGGAGGTGTGGAAATAGGGTGCTGGTGTGGCGGACCGCTTACACATCTCCAAACTCGTAATCAGGTTTTTAGACACTTTTTTGGAAGTCTAAAATCTCCAGTGGTATGAGGCAGGAGGCTGTAGCCAATGAGCGATCCACACGTGAATGATACCCATTCTGCGATGAACTGCTGAAAAGGATCCTCTGCTGCAGAGAATAACATAGCAGGAGCTGTTGTGAAGTCAGGCCGACCGGGGGATAGATGAGCAGGTTGCTCCCGGTCTATCTGGGCACCTTTTGCACCACCACCAAGAGTTCAGGACTGGAGGAGCACCACACGGGGGGTTAGAATTCACTCACACTGGGTCCAGTTGCGGGTTCAAGATGGTTGGAGCCTTTTATGTCTTAAGACTCTGATCAGGAGGCCAGCCAACTAGCTCTTGGAGTCACTCTGGCAGTCCTGGGTACAAGTTATGAAGCAGGGCTCAAGCAGCAGTGAAGGCCTCTGAAGGTTCAATTCAGGCTCCAGGCAGCAAAGCAGACCTTCCAGGTACTGCAATTTCAACGTTGTAACTTCAAATCGGACTTTACCATTAAAGAGGATTTTTAATTTTAATTTCTCAGACACCAAACTTGAAATGCTTACCTGTTCCCAATCGACTGTTGGTGCATATTAAATGTAAAAGGGCAACCTAATGTTATCCTCTAGTGCAGGTAGGCCTCACACCAGTGAAAAACAAATTTAGGAGTTTTTCCTTACCAGGACACGTAAAATATAAAAGTACATGTTGAACCCTTTAATTACAATGCACACTGCCCTCTGGCCTACCTTGAGCATACCTTATGTGTGACTAATATACAATGAAAAGGGAGTTTAGGCTTGGCAAATGGGTTATATTGCCAAGTCAAAGTTGCAGGTGTTTAAACCTGCATTCAGGTTGCAATGGCAGGCCTGGGACATATTTTAAGGGACTACTTAAGTGGGCGGCCCAATAAATGCTGCAGACCCACTAATTGCATTTAATTTACAAGCCCTCAATGTTTGGTATACAACTCTACAATGGACCTAAAGGTAAATGAAATATGTCAATCAGGTGTAAGCCAATTTCACCATGTTTTAGTGAAGTGTGCACAAGCACTTTAGCACTGGTTAGCAGTGGTAAAGAGCACAGAGCCCTAACGCCAGAAAAAATGAATTTCAGCAAAAAGTGAAGGGGAAGACCATCCTAAGGCTGACAGGTCTAACAATGATAATAACAGCTTGGTTTAAAAGAAAAGTAGGCATTTTCCTTTCTCTGAGAGCCTGTGTAACTTTAGTAATCACAACATAGTGCTCTAACAAACTACGCAAGGTTCTCCTCCTGCTCATTTTGATTGTGGATATAAGACCAGGATGGCAGGGGGACAACACATTTGCATATGTGCTGAAGACATTTTGGTGACAAAACTTGAATTCATTACTCACTTGATTACTTTTCTGGCCTGCATTTCACAAATTAGAGTGTAAACACAGAGGCTGTGTAGTTAATTTGTTGTTTGATTAAAGTCATGGATAAGTTTTTGCCAAGGTTGAACTCGGCTTTTCCAGGTTTGCCTTCTGTATCCTTTGATGCAGTAAAAGTATAGACTTTTTTCTCTCTTAAATATTACTATGGGTAGTAATTTACATATTTTAACAAAGGGTCTGAAGGGAAAGAATTGTCTTCATGTTTTATTGTTTCTCTTGTGTTCCCTGCTTGCATTCACATTGGGATGATTTTCACTAATATATAATAGATGAGATTTGATTTGATTTCTCTCAAGTACCAGATATCGTAATTGTACACTGATAACTGATCGCCTGGTAATAATCCCCAGATTTGCAGATTATTACAATCAAAACAACAAAAAGTACAGATCTGTTTTGTGTTACACACAAAAAATCACTGCTTTAGGAGACGTACCTAACTAACTTAAAAGAGGAAGCTTGTGACAGTATGAACAGGTCTATTGATATAAATTGCATTACATTGGGAATATTACTGTAAAATTTGATTAAGGCTCTGAGAATAGATGGTTTACTAGGAATCCTGAGGGGGACCTGCCGGGGTACTGGATCTTTCCTTTATCTTCAAGCTAGACTTAGAGCCATTGGAAAAAATAATGTGGGGCAGACACACAAAGTGAAGTATTACGATAGGAAAAACAGCAGATGTTATATCAATGTATGCAAGCAATGTCCTGGTATTCACAAGCTATCCTGAGGCCAATAGCCCCATATACGTGACACGGTGAAAGAGGTGAGGCATTACACAGGATTTACCACAAACAGAGTGGGGGCCTCAAGTAAAAACACATAGATGCATATATACAAGCCCCCTTGCGCCACCAGTGTGTCACTTTTAATATGTGGAGAAGTGACATACCGGCGCCGCAAGACGCTTGTAAGTAAGCCCCATAATTTGTAAATGTGGTCGCAAATTGTTCACCGATCTCTTGTGTATCCAGTCTGTTTTTGTGAATTGACCTATGCACTAATAGGTCAGTTTAAAAAATACTAACTCACAGGAGGTTTCAGAATGACCTAGCAAATTAACTTTAATTAGGCAGGTCACAGTTTAGGCAACCCCCTGTGATGGGCTGCTAATGCAGGGATGGAGACCTGCAAAGGAACAGCAGTCTTCCGTCCATGCAGTTGCATTTCCAAATGGGAACTTTTTATGTTCTTAAAGACAGCCTGAGTCCATTAAAAGAACAAGTGATGCTTTAAAATTAAAAATATAAAAAGGATTGGTAAGACTTTGGGAAAAGCAAGTACTGAGGAAGCATTCATGATTCCCAAAGTTGAAGATGTTTGATAGATCAGGTCCCCCATAACGAGTAATGTATGCTTTTCCCATATTTATGCAATCTGGGATTTACTGATGAATTTTAATCGGGTGGCTCGATCTCAACAGCCGATGAGCCAACCAGTAACTATCCATGTGGAGTAGGTATAGCCCCCGCCCCCCTTAGTAGTGGCAACATATAGTTTGGAGTTCTGCAACCTGGGATTTTTGGAGCCCTAAATGAAAGGAGAATCAATTTATCAATATCTTTATATAGTGTTCAGTGGATCATCAGTGGGAGCATACCGAAGATATAGTTAAAGTTGAGAGCTCTATCCATTTGAATGATTTGCACCCTGCCCCAAAGTAAATTAAGGTGGACCATTTTTGGAAATCTGCTTTCCTTTTTTCCATCAAAGGGAGGATATAGTTAGGGATCATCTTCTGTAGGCCTCGAAAGATGACTGTACCTAAATATTTCAGATTTTCATTTTCATGTGTGGTGGGCCTCTCATTTTGAGCAATTTATTTTATACCCTGTAAAACCTGGAAATAAATCAATTTGTTTATCAGGGAGGTGGCCAATTCAGGAGGGTAAGCTAACATGACCAAGATGTCGTCTGCATAGTAAAATGCTTTGAGTTCTCCTGCTGACATCAGAAGCCCTTTGATTTGTTCTGTATGTTGTATGACACTGGCCAGGGGGTCGAAGGCTAGAGTGAAAAGTAGGTGGGAAAAGGGCAGCCTTGTCTCGTGTCACGGTGAACTGTAAAGTCGGGGGAGTTATGGCCTCCACAAGTAACCCATGTAGTGGGAGCGAGGTATGTAATTTTGACTAACATGAACTATGACCATTTTTTTTACCAAGGTTCTAAAAGTATATATCCATTCCACCCTGTCAAAAGCCTTTAAGGCACCTAATGATAGAATAACCCGCTCATCAAAGTCATCACTCACTTGCAAGAGAATGCATAAGAAATTACTGAGCAGGTTAGTCAACGAACGTCGCTAAGACAAACTCTATTTCAGTGGGGTGTATTAACTGGAGAATGACCATTTTAAGGCAGTTGGCCCGGACCTTCGCCATGATCTTAACATCAGTGTTAATGAGCGATATCGGCCTGTAGTTGGAACAATCCATGGGGTCCCTTTCAGGTGTAGGGATTAGGGATATTCTACTCTGGGATATTTCCTCTCTCAAATAACCATTCTCAAGCAACTCTCAAAACATTGAAGACAGCCCTGGTTTTGTTTGCAATTTGGTGAGTTTATAAAATATTTTTGGGAAGCCATCACCCCCAGGGGCTTTATTATAGGCTAATGTCATCAAAGTCATGGCAAACTCCTCATTGGAGATCAGTCCTTCCAGGCTTTTTGATTGTTCCAATGTCAATGTGGGGATAGATAAGTTTTGGAAAAACTCAATTTCTGTATCGTGGTCAGAGAGTCTGTCTAAAGAGTACAGGGATACATAGAAAGATTGCAATTCTGACATTATGTCTATCGGCTTGGTTAGTAGACCTCTTATCTTGGCACACATGACCGCCCGGCAATACCCTAATGGACTCTAGCAGATGAAGTCAGGGGCAAACAGATGGCCCACCTTTTCTCCCAGTTCATAGTGGCACCGATGTAAGTGAAACATCGATGTTTCTGCTGCTGCTATTTGCCACTCATTTAATGCTGTTTTGTCTTCAAGTAAGCATCATAGTAATGCTAGGATGCGGCTTTTAGAGTAGCAGACTTTCAACGTTTTTTTTTTAATTTTCAAAAAGAAAACCTGAAAGCAGGGTTTTCTTGGTTTCCTTTTTGAAAATAAAAAAACACAATGACCCCCTTGCCATAAGAGTTTTCTGCCATGATGTTCAGGTCATTTAAACGTTTTTACTTTGCTGCCATGTTTTATCTGGCAGTGATAGATAGTGAAACCTGCTATATTTCTGCCCGCTCCAAATAGGGTGGGTGGACGAATGGGCAAATATCTGACGGGCCTTCAGAGGTGTATTTCAGCAGCGGAGATGGAGTAATCTCTGCTGTAGACATATTGGGGGTCCTCCCAACTCTAAATAAGGCTGACATACCACCAAATTTGGCAGAGAGGGTACTCCGTCACAGATTCAACAGTGTGCGTGCTCTGACAATTTATAAATTGGGGCATAGGAAATCAAATAGTTTTAAATTCTTTATAGGTGAAGAAGAAAATGGAAATAATTTACAAATTATTATAGAATATGAATAACACAGCACACATAGTCAGGTTTTTTAATTATATCCAATACTTCAAGGTAAGATTTTAATACAATAGGTTAATCATATAACAAGTTTTTCAATGAACCTCTATTGTTATTATAATGCCAACCTATAGAATAATAATTTAACTTAGCCTTCAAATGTTTAAAAGGCATCCATAAACAGTTGTAAAGAATACTCATTTTTAATTGGTAAAGAAAAACATTAGCTATCCGGATATATTATATGACCATATCTGTTGCTATAGTTTGAAAAAGTAGGAGATGATTTCATATTCCAAAATTCTTAAATTGTCTGCAAATTATAATTATTATTAGAAGATTATTTCTTATAGATTTTAGAAGCAACATGACCAGATCTATGAATTTTAACAATGCCAGAGTAATCAGAGTTATTACAGTGAAGGTTACACTTGTGACACGAAATGACTGACGTTTTTATGTATTTTCTAGTTAGATATTTGAGCATAGTTCAATGTCAGCAATCTTTACAATGGAAAACCCATTGGGGAATGAATTAGGTATACAGTTACATAAAGTTTCATATTTACTATATTCAGATACAGATAATATATATTTGTTCAGGAGATCTGTAAAAGTTGTTGACTTTGGATAAGATCATAACGCTAGTTCACTTCTTAGCTCAGGCGGTGAAGAAGAAAAGATTGCCACTGTTTTGCTGTTTCATTGACTACAGCACAGCTTTTGAAAGAGTGGATCGCACAAGGCTATGGTGGAAACTAGACAATTTGGGAATACCATCCAAATTATTGAATGCAATAAGATCACTATACAAGGATACCTGGGTGCGGGTCAAAACAAGCTTCCACTCAGTGACCCCAAAATTGCCACAAACAACGGGCTCAAACACGGCTGTGTGTTGGCGCCCATCTTCTACAATCTGTACACCACCGATCTGGGGGCTGCTTTGCAAAGTGCCAACTTAGTACTTCCCAGGCTGGGAAATGTGAGGCTACCAGTACTACAATATACTGATGATACAGCAATAATGGACCACATTAAAGTGGACCTCCAAAAAGCCCTGCATGAGTTGGATCACTTCAACAAGGTAAACTCCCTGATGGTCAACCAGTGGAAGACCAAGGTAATCTTCTTTGGGAGACATCATTTCAAAAGGCAAGCACAATGGCTCTTGGGGGATTTACAAATCGGCACAGTGGCCTCTTATAACTATCTTGGGGTCTGGTTCTCAGAGCGGGCCAATGCAAATATTCATTTAAACCATCTGAACTCCAATGCCTAGAATATCATACACTCGCTAAAACAACTGAGCGAACATTTGCTAAACCCTACAGGGAGCTCAAAACTCATGGCACTAAAAGCCAAACTACTTCCAGCCATCAGTTACGGTCACCTGGACTTCCCGTGATCACTTGATGCCTTCTTGAACCAACTCCAAGCTAAAGCTTAAAATCAGTGCTGCTTGTTCCCCCGGCTGCCAGGAAATCAAGGCAGAGATTGGAGCTCAGCCTAGAGAGGCCAGACCTGACGTGCAAGGGGGACCTTATAAAGCTCTACCTAAGGATCGTGAGGGCCCAAGCTGAATCCCTAAGATACCAACTGAGATCCGCCTTTGAGAAGGCTGGGACAGCTTGGCATGCCAATATGGGCCACGGATATCAACACTGTTAAGATAGAGGCAGCGAGCCTGTGACTTTTGGAAATCCCACTCACAGCCTGGATAAAAGCAGTAAATAAACAAGTCCGTGAAACATCTTTTGCTCAAGACATCAAAGCCCCAACTTAGAGCCATTGAACAAATCATACATGCAGGGGAAACCCCAACTTTACCTTACTGAGGCCATGACACCGCAAGTCTGCAGTAAAATATTGTTTATGAAACTATTAACGCTACGTATCACTGATTTCAATCCAGCATGGGCACGTAAGGGGGGTAATATAGAATGCAGGCTGTGCTCCTTTCAGAAGGAATCCTGGCTGCACCTCCTGTGCTGCTGCCCCAAACTAAATAATTATCGCAGGCACCTTCTTCACCCGATTTGTTTTGCCAACAGGGCAAAGACCTGCAGGGAGGCCTCAGCCTTATGTTTCTCCAGATCATCGACAATGAATCTAGCAAGAATAGGGAAATGTACTCTTCTGATTAGGATCGCATTAAACTTAAAGGGGTCACAGGAATGTAACCTTGTTCCTGTAACGGATATGCCAAATTATTCCCCAAAAATCAGGGTGGTCCCCGACAGGCACTAAGGGGTCCCACCCAACTATTCAGACCTATCAAGTCAGAGCATTTTAATGTATCAATGGTTTTAAGTACAAATGAAATATGCGCCGAAGGAACTGTTGATCAGTCAATAAAAACTAAACTGTAATAGATAAAGGCATTCCTTTAAATGATGAGCACTAAATAAAAAAGTCTAGCATTAGTCCAGGAGTTTCAATGTCTGATATTGCGGGCTAACTTGATTATAGCGTTCAACCAAATGTTGCTCCCTTAGAATACTTGGGGGCTCATTACAGTGGCGGACGGACTCGCTCCGTCCGCCACGGTGGCGTGAACCGGGACCGTCTGCCATGTATGCTGCAGTCCTGCATACACTATTATGATGGGTACGCCACCGCGGCGGTCGTGTTCCGCACCGGTAACAATGCAGTGGTGGCTGCTGACAGCAGCACCGCCGCGATGCCAAAAAGAGCATGTTGTGCATTTCACTACACTATGTGGCAGGCATTACAGAGTGCCTGCCACTTGGTGCAGTGAAATGTTGGGGGGTACCATGGGTACCCCCACCAGTGCACCCTCACCTCCCCCCAACACAAGGGGGGCCCGCAACAGGCCCCCAAATCAAAACGCTGCCTGCCTTTCAACAGCGGTTGAACCGCAGCGGAAAGGCTGGCTGGAGACCTCACCATAATTTGGCAGACGGTGCTTGCTAGGTACCGCCACCATTTTGTGGATGCAGACCACTCCGATGGGCAATCGTAACGATTGCCTGTAGCGGTTCTGTGGCGGATGGGCTTTGCCAGCGCCGCGGTCACGGTCTGAATCCCACTGCCATAGTAATATGGCAGTGGGAGTATCGCGGTCCGCAGGGCCGGCGGACCTCACAGCCGGCCCGGTGGTGACGGTCCTTCCGCCATCCTAATGAGCCCCTTGATATCTGTATGATGTAAAGCATCATAATCCAAAATAGCTCTTCTTGTAGATTTAATGCAGAATTTGTGATCATGTTCATGTTATTAGATACAGTCAAAATTGTAGATAGGGAATCCAGGTTATCTTTATTTTCTTTAATTGTGAGCCACAAAAGAATATTTGTACTCTTGTTCAATTGAAACAATAAAGATCAATGTTGTAAAATAATGGCAGCATGATACAAATAACAGCTTTGGAAGCCTAACCCAACATTCTCTTTTAGTAGTAATTCACTAGAAATTTGATATAACACTTTGGGGCTAATTAGGATGTCGGTCAGAAAGTCTTCCACCCTGGTTTAACTTCCGACTGCTGTATTACAGTCACAGCGGTGGGTTTGAAACCAACCAGTCAATTCGGCTGACTTCCAACTAGTCAGAAGTGCTGCATAATAACATGAGGAAGGTCGTTTCCACCTTCAAGATTAAGATTCCACTTTCCAAGAGCAAATCCATGTCGGCCTTTCTGACATGGATTTGCTCTTGGAAAGTGCTTTTGGGGGCCCCTATCAAGGCCCCATCCCCCCCTGGCACTCCGGTTGGAGGACACCTATGGTGCCCCCTGTAAATACCTGTACCATATTGCAGGCACCGTGAGGGGCCTGCCACACGGTGCAGGGAATTACACAGGTTCCCATTTCTCAATGGGAGCTTGTGCTATGGCCGGTTTATGGTCGCAGCACAAGCTCCCATAGAGAAATGGGAGTATGTGACCGCAATATGTGCTGTCTCATTGTAATTTCGGTCTTGGGAACGGTGAACATAGGTCGGTAGGTCCCGAGACCGCAACAGTCCGCCCGACATTGTAATCATGCCCTGTGTCGTTTCTTATTAAAGAAACTTGGAAAAAATAGTAACATGGATGCCTTTGATTTTAGTAATAATATATTTAATGTAAAATTCCAATGTAAGTTTTGTAGTGTGAGTAACATGTATTCTAAGATACTGGTTTTCATTTTGACACCAAATAATGTTATGTTGATTAATCATATCTGATGAACAATGTATATTCAATTAAGAATTCAGTTTTGATTAAATTTAAAGCATAACCAGATCATTTTGGATAATTATAAAAAAAACATATATAGCAGGCATAGAAGTAACCATATCTATAACAATTAATAAAAAATTACATGCACCAAATGCAAATATTTTAACATTGCTATTTTCGATAAGAATGTCTTGAGGGAGGAACATGGCGGCAGCAGGCTAGCTGCCGCGGTACCCTGCTCCGAGCTCCCTGCAGGGCGTCGATTTAGATGCAGCTCTTTTTCCTTCTATTACCGTAATTATTAACTATTTTTAGCACGCCATGTAATCAGCGACCTCTTGTACAACATTAATGAACCAGTTATTGGGTTTTTAGACAAATGTTTTCAACTCGCCGTTTTTTTTTTCTACGAGTCTGAAAATAACCGTGCTGGTGTAGTCTCCTTTCTATCCCCATGAGTCCGAGGTCGGGGGTGATACAGCCGCTTCCTGAGGACCCGGCCCGAGGAACACTGCCGTCAGCTGGAGTTCAGCATAGCTTGTGGCTCTGGCTCCGGGCCGCCCTGGAGCTCCGTCGGGGGAGGAGACAGTGGAGCTGTCGGCGTGATCCCCAGCTTGGTATCAGCATTCGTCAGAGCACCGACACCCTCAAGCTCCGGGAGGAAAACAGCACGGAGAATACAGCCGGTAGATTTAAGCCAGTTGACCAGGTGACGGGCAAGCCTTTTGATAAGGGGTCTTTTGTTCAAGAGGTGATTTCTTGTGTTGTGGGGAGGTTAGAGAATTCCCCCCCTACAAGTGTCAAGCGATATTGCTTCCAGAGCCGGGGTGGCAGGGGTCAGTAACTCTACGAGCAATTCTACGAGGGTTATAACGAGAGCCATATCAAGAGCTAATACGCGCGCGGTTCACTCCCAAAAGTTAGTAACACCTTCGCTTCCTACTAGTAAGGGGTCTTTTTTTAATAAACCCGTGGGAGAAAAAGTTAAATACTACGCAGAAAGAAGACGCGCATGCCAAAATAGAGTGAGCAGGAAGTCTTCAGCTGAGGTAGTGGCTGGGGTTGGCAATAAGTCAGTCACAAAGCTGGATTGCGGTAGCGCTCCCCAGGGTGGTATAGAAGGAGGTGGGGAGACGGTTGAGCCCCCCTATAAGTTAAAACTTCCTGATCCCCAGATCTCTTCAAAAACTTCTTCATATTTGCATGTTGAAGTTAAAGCCAAACACACAAAGAGGTCTGGTAAAATAGCTAAGTCGAACAAATCTACCAAGTTAAGCAAACCGCTTTTAGACTCTACCTCAAGAATCACACCTTCATTACGATCGTATTTTAAGGTTGTTCCTCAATTACTTGATTTGGCTCAATCACAGCCCCAGATTCCTTCTGCTTCCGTCTCTTCGTTAATAATTTCCGACATGTTGGTTCCGTCAGTCATAGGGGGCTCTCCTGAATTGTCACTTCAATCAGTAGATTCGGGGCCTGCTGTTCCACCTACTTCACCTGCGGAGTTATCGGCGGAGTTATCGGCCTGTTCTCTTTCTGGTGATTTACTGTCAGGGACTCAGACACGGGTATCTTCTGGTGGCGAGACCGACGGGACAGTGTACCATGACCCCTTAGTCTCTTGTGATAAGGTTACAGGTGATTTTGACTTTGAAAGTCTTGGGGCTGTGGGTACATCTGTTGGAAAGGACCCTGGGCAGGATTTGGTTTTTGAACCTGTGTGCTCGAGGAATAAGGCTGTTCAACAAGAGTTCCCGCCTGCCATTGATGTGGTACACTTGAACCTCAATTCGGGTAGTGCTATTGATTCTAACAGTGGTTTAATTTCAGATCCTCCTGCGTTAGATCTCCCAGATTCCGCCCTACAGCTTATGTTTGCTACTCTGTCGGCTGATATTAAAAGGGGTTTTGAGGAGTCTGCATTAAATCAGCGGGAGATAAGAAATTACTGTGAGTCTTTAGACACCAAGATCGATGGACTCTGCACGAGAACAGGAGTCCTAGAAGAGTCAGTGGCCAGCATGTCAGTTCAATTTGACAAAGCTAAGGAGGAAATTGAGAGGCTTAAGAGAGCTGACACCGCTATGGCTGAGAGAATGGATACCCTTGAAAATAATGCCAGACGGAGCAACATCCGAATTTTGAATGTGCCTGAGGGCAGTGAAGGTTCCGACATTAAGCGTTATATTATCACCCTTTTGAGACATTCTCTTAAATTGGATCAAACTGAGGATGAATTATCATCTGAGATACAGCGAGTTCATAGAGAGCCATTTAGGCGGAACCCACAACGGACCAAGCCAAGGAAGATTTTATTGAACTTCCATACCTACTTGCTGAAAGAACATATTCTTAATCTTGCACTCAAGCAAAAATCCCTGGCAGGGGTGGGGTTCACGTTTCAAATACGTTCCGACCTGTCGAGGGTTACCCTTGAGAAACAATGGGAACTAGGAAGTAGAATGGAGGCTTTTAGGAAGCTTGGCGCATCAGTTCAGATGGGGTTTCCTGCTGCTCTCAAAATTATGATCAATAATAAAATGCATAATATCCGTTCAGTACAGGCGGCGGATGATCTTCTGATGTCCTTAGGGGGGGTCTAAGGATGGTCCTGCCTTTGGTTAAGATTCTTGTGTTATTATCTCTGATTCTGACTTGTCTTGGAAACTCTAATGTAACTTCCTCTACTTTTTCCCTCTATTCTTTTGTCCTCAAACAGATTCTCTTTTTTCTGTGTCCTGTTAGCAGGCTTTTATGTGTTTATGGGCAAGTTTAGTTTAATTTAGGTAGATCAGAAGGGGAAAAAAAACAAAAAACTATATTAAGTGGAAAAAATAAGTAAAAAATAAAATAAAACAAGGGGGTTCTCACAAGGGAATTTGAGAAGATTGCTGTTTTACAACTCTCCTATCGTACTTAGTTAGCGACACCTTGTGTGGGATCGGCAAAGGGTAGGGAGTACCACAAACCGGGTTTGATCCGGTTAGGTAGTACCAGGGTTCCTCATGGGTGGGGGGGCAGTATGGGTGAGGGTCTGGGTTTGAGTTTGGGTGTGAGTGGGGGAGGGTGGGAATATAAGCGAAACTCATCTTTGTTTTGGCTGCAGGCATGTCCTTTTTTCTTAATGTTGGATAACTTAGTCAAGATTTGTACGTTTTTTTTCTATAGACTCCATCGCCATGAGTAATCTTAAGATTCTCTCCTGGAATGTTAATGGCCTGCGCACCAAGCCTAGGGCAAATAGAATCCTACAATATCTAAGTGATTCTGATGCGCAGGTCATTATTCTCCAGGAGACTCACTTGGTGGAGAGCGAGATATCTGCATTGGTTAAAAATAATAGGTGGATAGATATATCAGTTTCTACCACGCAGTCGCTTAATGTGAGAGGTGTATCTATTGAGGTGTATCTATTTTTTTTAAGAAAACTATTATCACTAGATTAGTTAGCCAGGTGGTAGACCCGGCTGGGAGATGGGCAATTGCCATGGTAGAGATAGGAGGTTTTCGAATAACATTGGTAGGGTATTATGGGCCCAATAGAGAGGACCCCTCAGCATTAGAATCTCTATTTTCACAGCTTTTGCACGTCCCTGAACCCACTATTATTGCAGGGGATTTTAACATCGTACTTGATTACGCTCTAGATAAAACGCCATCGAGTCGACAGCAAGTTTTTTCTAAGTCTAGGGCGCTTCTACTTAATTGTATGCAGCAATATGGGTATATTGATATCTGGCGGGTAAGGGTAGGTCAGCAATCTGGTTTTTCCTTTCGAAATTTTAAATATCGCCACCAGTCTTGGATTGAATTCTTTTTGACTAGTCGCAATGTGCAAGGTTCCATAAAGAATATTAGTTATTTGCCTTCTCATCTGTCGGACCATTCTGCAGTAAAGTTAGATCTTGTAGGCATCGTGGAGCTCCCTAATAGATCATGGTCTTTTGATCGCATTTTTCTTTCATCATTGGATGATGTTGCCTACCTTAAATTGGAGGCACGCACATTTTTGCAACTTAATATGAATACAGCATGTATAAATACTGTATGGGATTCGTTTAAATGCTTTCTGCATGGAGCTATTAAAAACAAGGTCACATTTCGCAGAAGGCAATATACCCAGGAAGTAGCGTCTATTGAAGCCAATCTCCTATTAGCGCAGGCGGAATTGGATCTCTGTAGTAGTAGTAATAATTCTAGTTTTATTTCAGCTAAAAAAGAGAAACGGCTTGAGCTGAAAATGCAATTGGCTTTGGTTCTAAGGCAACGCCTGCTTTGTAGATGGGAAGTTAGCAAACTGGCCCAATTTGAATTTGGCGAAGGGGCTGGCAAATTGCTCGCCTGGAAATCCAGAACTGACCACGTCCGTAATACAATTAATTCAATCACTTCCAGCTCGGGGTCCATAACATCTGATGCAGAAATCAGAATGGCATTTAAAGATTTCTTTCAGGAGATTTATCAAGAGGATAAAGACATCTCCCCAGAATGTATTAGGGAGTGGTTAAACAACATATCCTTACCTTCGCTCTCGTCAGACCAAAGAGCCTTTTTAGATATGGCAGTTACGGAGGAAGAAGTGGTAGCCGCAATTTGCGGAAGTAAGTGTGGTAAGGCGGCAGGGCCTGACGGCCTACCGGCTGAAATATATAAGAAGCTGGTGGAAGAGATTTCTCCTCTTCTTGTGCTGCTTTTTAATCAAATATTGCAGGAAGGGGTACTTCCTCCTAGCTCCTGGAACAACGAATCTATCACTTTGAAACTCAAGCCCGGTAAGTCCCCCACAGAGTGTGGGTCATATCGTCCCATTTCCATTTTCAATGCCGACTATAAAATCTTCGCATCGCTTTTGGCTATGAGATTGGGTAAGGTTGCTTCGGACATTTTACATCCTAACCAGAAGGGATTTGTAAGGGGTCGCCAGCTCTTTGAATTAACCTACGATCTAGTGGGTGCTATAGATATGGCTACTACTAACTTTTTGCCATTTGCTATCCTCACGTTGGACGCCACCAAGGCATTCGACAGAGTCAATTGGTTGTACCTGTCGGGTGCCTTGGCCAAGTTCAACGTGGGTGAGGGCTTTCGTAGAGCCGTACGACTTTTATATCATAGTCCATCAGCATCCGTTCTGGTTAATGGGTGCCTATCCGAGTCCTTTAATATCACAAGAGGAACGCGGCAGGGCTGCCCTCTTTCTCCACTGCTTTTTGATCTCTATATTGAGCCTTTTGCCCAGATATTGCGGGATAATGATATCATCAAACCGTTTAAGTTTAAAGCATGGGAGAAGAAGGTGGCCCTGTATGCGGACGATGTTCTGATCTTAACATCAGAGATTAGTACTGCCTTTCCTACTGCCATCAAGCTAGCCCTTGAATTTGTGAATGTTTCGGGGTATGAGGTGAATGCCTCAAAAACCGAAATGATGGCTTGGAATACGGATCTAACAGGATTTATTGTACCACTCAGCACAAGCCTGAGATATTTGGGGCTAAGAATTGTTAAGGATATTAATTTAATCGCGTCTACTAATCTATCTGCAGTAGTTAAAGAGTGTCGGAAATTAATGGAAGCATGGGGACACCTCTCCTTGTCGGTTCTGGGACGTGCAAATCTGGTTAAAATGTCTATTTTGCCAAAATTCTCGTTCTTATTTAATACAATTCCACTTTATTTTGATACATTTTCTTTGACTAAGTTACAAGCCAACATTAGTTTGTTTATTTGGAAAAAAAAGAATGTTAGGATTGTATGGAAAAAAATTAGGCGGCGTCGTGAGAAGGGAGGATTGGCAGGGTCTGATCTACAGATTTATGCTTGGGCATTCCAGTTATCTCACGCCCGCATGCTGCTAAAAATGCCACTTAATCAGGGGGTAGGGACAATGTTTTCGGCCATGTTGGAAGGTGAAGGATTTGGACAGTCTGGTTTTTTACTTAAGTTTGGTGATCCCAAGTACTTTAAGAAGGTTAAACTTAAGGTATTACAGAGTTTTGCTTAAACTTGGTTTAATATTAGATCATCTATCAAACTGGGATACTATTCGGACAGAGCACCCATTTGGGATCTACCAGAACCCCCGTCCTGGACAAGGGATGCATTATCAGCTCCAATGAAAGAGGCGGGTATATCAACTTGGGGGGACCTATTTGCTGAAGGGGTGATGCTTTCTTGGGAACTCTTAAGCAATAAAATAGGTCCCAATTTTTCTAGATTTAAATTCCTCCAAATGTCAAGCTGGGCACAGGCTCTTCATAGTCAAAATCCACGTTGTAAGAACTTTTTAGTAGGGGGCAGCAGTCAACTGTTATCTCTTCTATTGGACAAACCACCTGTCTCAAAAGAGATTTCCCTGTGGTATAATTTAATACTTGAAGAGATTGACGGGGAATTTAATCTACCTGAGCAACTTTGGGCCCCCGTGGTATCCAGCTGTAATGTGCATGATTTTTGGATAAAATCCTGCACAATTATGTGGGATATAGTTAAGCCAGCTTGGCTTCGAAGAAATCACCTATTTACTATTCATAGGGCATATTATTCTCCACAGAGGCTGTCCGAGTTTTCTAGAGACAATCAGGTGGCTTGCCCTCGATGTGGCTTGATATCAGCTTCCGACATTCACATGTTTTTTGAATGCCATTACCTGTCATTCTATTGGGACGCCATCGGCAAGAATCTTACTGCTTCCTTGGGTTTTCCTGTCGTCATTGATCTTAGACTAGTAGTCTTCGGAATTTTTGATTTGGTTCGGAGTCCAGTAAATAATCTTCTTT
The DNA here is from genome assembly GCF_964204655.1 of Triturus cristatus. Taxonomy (NCBI): domain Eukaryota; kingdom Metazoa; phylum Chordata; class Amphibia; order Caudata; family Salamandridae; genus Triturus; species Triturus cristatus. The sequence continues at coordinate 331,147,948 of NC_140579.1, forward strand.
TCTATTGTATGCTGGTAGCACGCAGGGAAATCTGTAAACGTTGGAAAGAACCTGATCCCCCAACTCTATTTGACTGGTGTTTATCCATCTCCCAAATTTCGAAGCTTGACCTGGCCAGGTCCGGAAATCCAAGGAGAAGAGCTTTTTGGTTGTTGCTAGATTGGATTGCTTAGCGGTTGGTTTTTTTTTCTTTTTTTCCCCCAGTCCGATGATTATCTAGCCATGATACAATCTTCTTGCCACTTCAAGTAGCTCTCATTTGCCTAAGTGGTCAGCATTGGCGTCATTGGCATATGGTGAGCAGTTGCCGACTTAACAACTGGGCTCTGGGCTATGTATGATATTGGCTGTTGCTGTAGAGTTGGGTCCTCCTCGGTTAGCCGCCAACTTACACCAGTTGAATACTGAGTCAGCACGCCTTCTATCTAATAAGTCCTTGCTGCCTTTTTTGTACAGTCTGACCTTTGCAGTCATGATAGAGATGAGGACAAAATAAAAGAAAAAAAAAAAGAATGTCTTGAAAAAAAGTGAGGAAGATCTGAAAGGATTCAGGAGAGGTTCAGTGGCTAAAAAGCAGAAGAAGGAGGGAAACAGCACATCCTTGGCTGATGCCTCTAATGTTAAGACGAATAACCATTGATAAAGATTTTGGCTGAAAGGTGTGTGTGTATAAAGAAAGCATTAACCATAGCAATAAAAAGTTGACCAAAATTAAAACACTGAAGAGCACGGAAGAAAAAATGCTAATTAACTTTGTCAAATGCTATTTTAGTTAATAAAAAATGATAAACCTTGTGTTGTGAGCAGAAAATATAATTTCATCAAACCTACTTGAATGAATCAAACTATCGAGAACCTCAGATAATTTACTAGCAAGAATTTTGAAATATATTTAACAGTCTTTATTCATTGATACAAGTGACCTATTATAAGAAACACAATTGGGGTATTTTTCTTGTTTAAAAAAAACTACAATAAGTGTGCTAGAGAAGGATCCTGAAATGGTAGAATTGTGAGCAAAATGATTAAAAATAAAATATAGATACAGGGCTAATTGTAGAGGAAATGCTGTATAGAACTCGGCTTGTATGCCATCTGGCCAAGGATCTTTCCCAGAAGTATGGGGATCAATAGTAGAATACATCTCAATTAGTGAAATAGGGGCATGTTTTTATTATCATGAAACATAAAAGACATATTGTATTTTGGCAAAAATTAATTTATTATGTTGGGATCTATGATGGCTGGATTATTATAAAGATTAGAGTAGTTTCTTTAAAACTCTTTTAAGATGTTATCGGAAGCAGTTAACAATTCACCAGAATTAGACTGAATAGCATGGATTTGTTTTTATCATTCTTGATGCAAAAATAAATGGTAACTAACCTTCGAGATCTATTAGCTGCAAAGCATACCTTTGCTTTATTACTCATTATTTGTATTCCCAGTGTTTTGCTTACTAGTGAATTTTTTCATAAGTGAGTTTTTGTAAATATATCATGCATTTATATTAGTTGAAAAAAATTAAAGGAATTCATATTTTGAGACTGCATCACAAGCACTAATACAGGGAGCAAGTTACCTTGCTTTGACACACTGCAGAGATCAGGGTCACAAGTCCTCACCTCACAGCCTGGGATGCAGATACTTACCAGGGATACTATCTATCTATACCTATGTTAAATTGACAGAAAGAGACTTTGGATTTCACAGGTTCATCTCTAGGACAGGTTTCAAGTAATTTCGGACTTTTTAGTGCCCTCTATTGTAACTAGGAAGGAGGGGTGAGCTGGGAGCTCCTTGTAAGGAAGGCTCAAAACAAATGCGCAAATGAAGGAAAGGATTCATCTTTCAGGTACCTTCCAACTTGCTGGGGATAACAGGTCTGGGGCACAATGAAGCAGGATGTGGGGAGGTAATGTCTCCTGTCCCCCACACCCTTGGATCTGGTGCATTTCAAAGGAATTAAGGCCCTCAGTTTGCAAGCATGATCACTCTGTGTGCTGAGAATGACAAAATATCCAGAGAGCCAATACGTGGAACTCAGGGCAGGTTTGCATGCCCTCTCCAACCAAAGCAGGGAACTACCTGTCAATACAGGACTATTTTATGAAGAATCAGCTTTTTATCTGTAAACGTATTGACCTAGTTAACTTAAAATTTGACAATAGAAATAGGATTTCGACATATGTGAATTTTATACTTGCTTTATTTGCACTAGAATTAATGGTCCAAATTAATTGGCTGACAAATAAGCTCATAAGTAGGGGTGGGCGATAAATACTGCTCCACCGGCAGAGTTCTATGAGTTTTGGCCAAACTCCGCCAACCATCTTATGGCAGAGCTTTTTCTTGTGCACAGCTCGCATACCGTAAGTTGACAAGCAAGAATTGGCGTCCCCTAATGCCATTTTCATGTACTACGAGGGAACCCTGTGAGATATTCTCAACTTGGGCCGTCAAGAGTGGTCTCAACAGTCCACGATAAGAAAGATGCTCGTTGAGTAGAAAATCTACTCGACAACAGCAAAAAAGCAGCGCCCTCTGGTGCACTGTGCGGAACAAGCTCCCAGTGATAAAAATCAGTGCGAGCAGCGCATGCTGATTTCTGCCTGCTTGTGTAACTCCTCAGGAATCTTGAGGAGTTTTCATGTAACTCCACGGAATTCCGCAGAGTTAAATCCACGAGTTCCGCCCACCCCTACTAATAAGATGGGGCACGAGGTTGATGAACATGCTGGTAAAGACGCTTTTACATATTTGTATGTGCATTTAGAATCGTCCACACTCAAACTTCAGCTACTTAAAACAATTTGCACTTTGTATTGTATGCCTGAGGTGTATTGTACACATGAGGTGCTAACTCAATGGGTAAAAGGGAACAGTGATACTTTATTACGTCGACGTTGCAGGGAGAGGAATGGAGATACAGTACATATATATGTTCTGCTCTTTTCAAACTACTGGTTGGAAATTGATGACTGGTTCTCATGAAAATTACAAGTGCCGGTGAAATTAAATGCATATAATATCATGCTGGGTATCGATCTTAAATTGACGCAGGTAAACATATTGTCTTTATCTCTATTATTATGAAGGTCAGATTATGCATTGCTTGTGAGTGAAGGAGCCAATTACCACCCCTTTTGAAGTTGTGGTTTACATCTGTGTGTCACTTTCTTTTTTTTTTTTTAATCTTTTTATTCAACAGTCATCGACATATAGTAAGTCATACAATACAGTCAGTATCATTATAGGCTTGACGGACTAGTACAATCATCGTTCACAGTATACATCATTAGGATAAATCATGGGGTAAGTAGGTCATCCAATTCACCATTAAGAGGGGGAGAGCATATGTCTCCACGATATGAGTTCCACGTACTTAATATTCGTGACCATTTTTAAGGGCAGCCACGTATACAGTCTTTTCCCAGTACATACACATGTCTAGGTTTGTTTCCCATGTCCCTATTGTGGGTGGTATGGCCGCTCCCCAGGCCTGAGCAATATTTCTTTTTGCTATCATAAACCCCAGAGTTGCCCACTGTATTTGGTGTGAATTTAAATCAGTAGGCTCCCATATGTGCAGGAGACATTGACGCGCTTCCGGGCAAATAACCATTTCAAACACAGCACTCATTACCCCGTGTATTTCTCTCCAATATGCTTGGATATGCTTGCATTCCCACAGGATGTGCATAAAGGTGCCTGGCTGTCCACATTTTCTCCTACAACCCCCTTCGCTCGCCCTACCCATCTGCACCAAGCGGGGTCCCGTAATATATGTCCTATGCAGGATTTTGAGTTGCACTAACCTAAGTCTTGCTGGGATAGCTACTACTCTGGGGGAGGACACTGCATCTCGCCATTCCTAATCATCCATTTCTATACCCTCTGCCACCCATTTATTTCGTAAACCTAGAAGGGGGTCATCAATATTGTATAATAATTTTTTATATATATAAGGAAGACGGTTTTCTCTGGGAGGTGGCCATCTATTAACCTATCCTCTAGTGGGGAGGACTCCGGAGGGGAGAAACCCTTTGGAAGGAGTGAGTGTATTGCGTGACAAACATGGGTATAGCGAAAATATTCAGTGTCAGCTAGCTCGTGGAGGGAAGCGAATGTTTTAACACTTCCCTTTTCCCACAGGTCTGCAATCTGGCAAATGCCGATCAGGTCCCATTTATCAAATCCCTTTGTCTTCCACGAACTACCCAGTCGCTCAGGGGGGTTGCCAGTGTCAGTCTATACCCCCATCCGAGGGATCTGTTAGCTACATGCCACACTTTTACGGAATGGCCAGTGGGGCCTGTTAGGTGAAATCTGGGTCGGTTTCAAATAAAGTGCCCTATTGTAGTTCCCTCCCGGGAGAAGCCACCTATCCATACGAAATCCAGGATCTTCAGGGTTGCCGTATGTGCCATGATTGATAGCTGCCAGGTGAACGCGGCCCAATAATATTTCCTTATATCAGAGAGGCTGATGCCTCCGTCATACCAGTTTAAGGTGAGTTTACCAAGGGTGATATGTTGCGCTCCATTCCACAATAAGTCTCTCTGGAGACTTTCAATTTCCTTAATGTATGTCATTGGGACTGGATCAAGCGTATTTTGCAGGACATAGTGGAAACGAGGTAGGGACATCATTTTAAAAAGGGCAGCCTTGCCCAGGAGGGCGAGGGGAAGCGATTTCCAGCTGACTATATCTCGCTCCAGTCTTAATAACGGTGGAAGCAGGTTTCTGTAGTACCGGAGCGTCTTATCTAAGAAGAGAAATATTCCCAAGTATTTGAATCCCATAGTGCTGATCTGGATCTGGCAGTCTCAGGGTAGGGCAGGTGATTCTCCCTGAAGGACATACAAATGGGACTTTGTCCAGTTAATCGTGAACCCCGAGTATCTGCCAAATATCGCTAAGATATCTAGGACTGTGTGCACTAACCAATGACGATTTAATCTTTCCAAACGCCTCTTCACATGAAACATTCCAATTAAATAATACTGCTTTTTTTAACACCATCCTCATAGGTTCCACAATCTCTGAAAACCCTGATATAAATTTTGAGCAATACTCCGCTAACCCAAGGAATGATTTCAATAAATCTTTATCAGTTGGTTGTGGAGCATCTACAATTGCCTTTATTATGCTTCTCTTAGGTTTAATCCCCTCAGCAGATATCTCATGCCCTAAATAATCCACTTTTTCCTTTCTTATCTGACACTTTTCTTTCTTGATAGTCAACCCATGACTAGCAATCTTTTTCAAAACATTATTTAACAATTCATCATGGTCCATAAAAGATCTTCCCACCACCATGATGTCATCCTGAAAGCACAACACACCATCCATCCCTTTGAAAATATCTTGCATGATCCTTTGGAACACGGCAGATGCCGAAGCTAGACCGAAAGGCATGCGTCGATAGCGGAAAGCCCCCAGCGGTGTAACAAAAGAGGTTAGAGCTCGTGACTCAGGATGCAGATTTATCTGGTGGTAAGCAGCTGACATGTCTAAGACACTAAATACTTTTCCACCACCCATAACACTTAGCATTTCTGTTATATTTGGCAATGGTTGTCGATCCACCCATATATTTTGATTTAAATCTCTTAAATCAATACAGAGACGAATGTTGTTTCCATCCTTCGGTGCGACAACGATCGGAGAAAGCCACTCCGATGACTCAATGGGTTCAATAATTTTATATTCCAAAAGTTTGTCAAGTTCCTTCTGTAAAGGTTCCCTCATTAGTAAAGGTATGGATCTGACCTTATGTACCACTGGACGAGCATTCTTCTTTAAAATAATCCGGTGAGTAAAATTTTTGAGCATGCCCAAATCATCAGAAAAAACCTGCGGAAATGACAACATTAATTTTCTTCCCCACTCAGAATTATCATCAGAAATAGGCAAACTACATTCATGAGCAGGTTCAACAATCATGACTGGTTCCTTGGCATTGGGCTCCAGAATTATATTGAGATCTTTTTGGTGTCGCCACCCTAAAAGATTCGATCCATCTTCAGTTATGTATATTCTACCATGAACGCTGTTGCCTTTGAAAAAGATATCCATCCACAACATCCCTATGATGTTTATTCTCTTTCCACCATACCCCACAGCACTTATATCCGAATTTTGTAATTCAGCCAAATTTTTCTTTAACTCATTTAAGTAAACTTCCCTTGAAATTAGTGTAAACAAACTACCTGAGTCTGCTAACACTTTGACTTCCGTTTTTTCTAAAATAATGTCACAATGGGGTTTTTCTAATTTCTCAGTACTTTCCATTTTTATATTATTATTACTAACCACACTAATACTTTCTTTACGTTCTGATACATTACATTCATCAATGGAAAGCATTAATTCCTCTCTTACTTCCCCCAAATTTTCCACCATTTTTACACTGGAATTTTGACCTCTAGTTCTACACATTTTCGCTAAATGACCTTTTCTTCCACACAACCTACACGTTACGCTCCTAGCACCACATGCTAGGCTAGACGCAATGTGTCCAGGACACCCACACCTGTAACATGTAATTCTTTTTCTAACAGTTCCACTCGATGCATTAGAGGTATTGAGCATATTAGTACTTTTTTCATTTTTAAAATTAGATGACTGAGAATGTGAAACCTCTGGTTTAGTCACTTTTTTCAGACCTACTTCTTCCACATCAAGATTAACTACTTCCTTTTCTGAAGGTTTCATATTTAATTTCCCAATGTCAATTTCTTTCATCCACACATCAGTGTGTTCTAAGCTTCTAGCAATCTGTACTGCTTCATCTAAGGTAGGATCTAGAGATAGAAGTCTTTCTTTTATTTTTCTATTGTTGGTGCATCTCACAATCTGGTCGCGAATCAAAGATTCCGTCAGCATTTGAAATTCGCATGTTACAGCTAGTCCACGTAATGACGCCACATAAGTCATTATATCCTCATCATGTGCTTGCACACGACAAAAGAATTTATGTCTCTCAAACACCACACTGAGTTTTGGGGTAAAATGTTTCTCCAGCATCTGTATTGACATCTCATAAACATTTATAGGTTGCCCATTACCTACACCTAAAGAAATTCCGGGAAGATCGTCATATATTCTCCTTCCCTCTGTCCCTAGATGATGTAATAAAATAGCTTGTCTTCTTAATGGTCCATATTTATCACCACCAATGGCCAAAATATATGTTGAAAAAATGTTTTTCCACCTTTTCCATGGAATTGTAGGTTCACCAGGTATCGGTAAGAACGAAGGTGGAGCAGACATACCTTGATCAGACATTCCTGCAATTCAAAATACAAATAACAAGCTAACAAAACTAATTAAAAAAATAAACTATAAAAATAGACTAAAATAATTACCTAAAATAATAATCTAAAATAATTATATTCCTACATAGAAATTGTAGATATAAGTATTTCATTCCTTTCTACAACTAAATGAATCTTTGGGTGAGTCCTTTTTCTCTTTCACCTATTTCAGGAAGTCACCTTAAGCCACATGGATTATTTTTCAGAGCTTCCAAAATGAATAATTCCGGTAAGAATTTGTTTAAATGTGTTGAATATATGAAGGGTTAGTTGTGGTGATCAGCAGTATTCACTTCAAAAGTCTTTTGGCAATGTTTAATCTGTAGCGCGATGTTTTCTCACACACGGCTTCATTTGGCACTTATTTCCCATTAAATTGCTTTTTAAACTTGGCTCCGCTTGTTAAATGCCAATTATAATGCTTTTAAACTTGACTTCGTGCTTGAGCGTTAGGCACAATGTTTACTTTTCATTAACATGGCAGCTTCCCTTCCTTCGAGCTCGCGCGCTTTGCATTCCATTAACTTAATTGCTTGGCTTCCTTCGAGCTCGCGCTCTACGATGTTTACTTTCAATCTATAAGGCAGCTCGCCTTTCTAGCTCACGCGCTAGATGCAATGTTTGTTTTTCAATTATCCAAATGGGTTTTTACACGCTTGGTTGCACGCGCAGTTTATCATTAGAGTTAAGTGCTTTTCATTAGACTTGGCTCGCGTTGTACATGTAATCTTATCAGCATTTAGATTGAACAGTTCATTTAAAGATAAAGAGTTGAACGTTTACTCTTCAGTTCAAATAGAAACTCGAGCTTCTGAATCAGCTTTTCAATCGATTCTTTTTACGTTCAACTACACTTGTAAGCACACTAATTATCTTCACACTTGGCTGCATATAAGAATATTGAAACTTCACCACTATTTATTCTTTAATTGAGTACGTTGAAGATTCCTATTGTCCATAATATTGGTAAAATCACTTAAATACGCAGCTTCTTTTTGCTTGTTGCTTCAAGTATAAACAAGCTTTGGTAAAGTCAAGGTGAAGATAAAAAATATCCATATATCTTCTACTTACAGTTCAGTTCCTCAGCAGTATTTCTAATTTCAATCTGCTTTTCCAGGGGTGGAGGTCACTCAATTATCTGCCCCCTGCGCAGTTTCCTTCTCGTCACCATAAAAATGTAGTAACCACAGGGACAGTGGTTGTAGTTTAAGTCCTTTATTTCTCCAGATGATCAGTACACATCCATAGAGTAACCTCCAGCTTCATCAACTGGCAGCATTCACAGAGTCTCTCAGTGATGTCATTTTAATGACATCACTGAGTTCTACAGCATTGAATAGAAACTCCACACTGTGATTAGGGATTTCCTAGGGTAGGCCAGGTAGAGCAATACGTCATCTGCGTAGAGTGAAATACGGTCCTCCCATTCGGGAGACCACCGGAGACCTTGGATAACCGGATCTCTCCGAATCCATGCCGTGAGCGGTTCTGGTGCTAGGACAAACAGGAGGGGAGAGAGCGGGCATTCCTGACAGGTTCCCCGACTAAGGGTAAATGTGTCTGATTTCTTGTTGTTAACAACCACTTGTGCCAAGGGCATCGTATGCAGGAGACGTACCCATTGAAATAAACTTGAACCAAACCTCCTTTTGTGGATCACAGCCATCAGATAAGGCCATTAAATAGTGTCGCTTCTCTACCTAAAACACAGTGGCAGGTTTAATGCTGTGTTCCGATGCGGTATTAAGCGGGATTGGTCCGGGTGTTTAAGCCTTGTTATGACTTTAACTAAGCTATTGGCTAAAACCTTAGCGAGAATCTTGGGTTCAGCGTTAAGGAGTGAAATCGGCGTATAGGAGGAACAGTCCGTTTTGGGTTTGATTTCCTTATGGATAGTTACGATGGTGGCTATTCGTTGGTCAATCGGTAGTTCCCCCATCTTTATGCTTTCTTCAAACATGGCTTTCAAGTGGATGGCCAATTTGTCCGGTCTAAGTTTATATAGTTCGATGGGGATGCCATTAGGGCCTAGGGCCTTCCCTGAGTTTAGTGATCTATAAGCCTGTGCTATTTTGTCCGCTGTTAAGGCACTATCTAGTAGCTGTTCATCTGTCGAGGAGAGGGAGGGAAGTGCTATGTCTCTCAACATCTCATAAGGCTCTTCGTCAGTGTAGGGTGCCACCGCAGTGTATATCTCAGCAAAATGTCGAGCAAAGCAATTTACAATTTCTTGAGGATCAGTTATACACGTGCTGTCGGTGCCCCATAGAACTGGGACCAGTCTGCTTGCCCATTCCTTTTTATCAAGCCAGGCTATTAATTTCCCAGCCTTGTCTCCCAGGTATAATTTACCGAGTTTCTCCCTCCCCAAAGTTTTAGCTTTTTCGGTCACCAGTGCCCTATACTCATCCTGCTTAAGACTTAGCAAGTGGAGCGACTCCGGAGTGGTCATCGCCTCAAATTCTCTTTCTAAGCGATAGATCTCGTTCTCTACGTCGGAAACCTATTTTTGTTGGGCTTTCTTCTGCCCAGATTTTAGGGACAAAGCTTTACCCCTAATTACTGATTTAAAGGCTTCCCAGAGTGTCTGGTAGGAGTCTACTGTGCCTTCATTTTCAGCAAAATAGTTATCCATCGTTTTGATGAGGGCCTTCTGGATTTTGGGATTACGAAGATGCCTGGGATTAATTGGGACAGCTCTACCCACCCTTATATGGTCTAGGCATATGTGAACCCATACCTGCGAATGATCGGAAATACCCCTAGCTAGATGTCTGATTATTTGGGCTTGTGAGATTTGTGGGCAGGGAACTATGATATAGTCCAGCCTGGACAGAATGTGGTGGGCTCCGGAGTGGAAAGTGTGTTGTATTTTCTTGGGGTTATATGTGCGCCAGGCGTCCGCCAATCCCAGGGCTTCAAGGAAGTCCGGCAGCCATTTAGTGGAAGGTTCCATTTCCCATGGGGGATGGCGGTCAAGTATACCCAAGACCACTGAATTGAAATCGCCCCCCCAATAGCAATAACCCATCTGGCACTGAAAGAAGAATAGTGAGCAAGTCGTGGAATGTAGTGGATTGGAGGCCAGGTGGCACATAGATAGACAACAATGTTATGGTACGCCCCTCCCATGTCCCTGTGACACCTACATATCGGCCTTTATCGTCAGCCCAAGTGGAACTCACACTAATGAGAAATGTGTTTTTCACCATAGTACCTACTCCCCTCGAGCTAGTGGTAAACCCTGCATGCCCTATGAACTTGTATCCTCACCGGCACATTGCCTTACATCATTTGCCCTATCAAGTGTGTCTCCTGGAGAAGGACAACGTCAGGGGCCTGTTTCTTAATATATTGGAGTACTATAATACGTTTGACTTTGTCGCCAAGCTCGTTGACATTCCAACTCAGAATTCTGGCACTCTTATCCCACTGTGTATGCATTATAACTAATTAAAAGCATCATGGTCTCAGTCAAGCCATCATAGATGGTCGATGAAAAAACTGCAACAAAAAACAACAAAATCAAACCCCTGATCCAACAACCCCCTCCCTGCTTCCCTGCCCTCTGGGCCTTAAACTGCCCATCAATAACTAGCAGAGTGCCTGTCGCCCTAACTGTTACTAAACGAAGAACCTTGAGGGGTGGTATGCCCGCCTCCCTAACCCCTGTCAGTAGCAGCAATGTAGTCCCCCAGATAGAGACTCATTCCATTGAGAATATGAGAAATACAAAAGTGTACCCTCACCCGGCAGTCTCTTCAGGAGTGTCCCAAATATCAGTCTCAACATGGCTGGAGGGCCATCCAAGCCCGCTGGGTGTTTTCACATTGCTAGGGTAGTTCACTTCCTGTTCCGAAGGGAGGAATCTCCACCACTGTCTTGGCTGTTGACATGTTGACCTAACCGACTCTCCAGCCAGTCTGATGCCAGCTCTGCTTGCTCGAAGAACCAGGCCCTTCCATCGGCCTCAACACGAAGTTTCGCCAAGAACAGCATTGCGTATTTGAAGCCACCTTCACGTAGTTTCCTCTTTTTCTTGTGTTGAAATTTTTTATTAGCATTTCAGAATCATTAAACAAGAACAAGAAAACTCAAATACAAGTAATAAGGGTAAGGATCATATGATGGAAAGTAAAAAGTAAATCCATATATGGAACAATATTTAATATTATGCTATCTAGGACAATAAATATATATAACAATATATAAAGGAAAGAGTGAAAAAGCATATACAATCAAGTTTTAAAAACTAAATGAGAACAAATACAAACATGTTAAGAAAGTAAAAAAGGATTCCATATCTGTGAAAATAACTCTAGTTGATCTTGAATATTATATATAATCCTTTCATGCGAAGCATTTTGAATCATAGCAGATAACCAGGACTTTTGAGATGGTGGAGTGGAAGATTTCCATTGTCTTAATATACAGATTTTAGCAGTTGCAAGCGCAGTATGTAAGAAACGAGATTGTGGTTTAGAAAGAGTGGGAATATTTCTGAAATCATGTAATATAATATTAGCTGTGGAAAGGGGTAAATGCAGTGAGATAGACTCATGTAAAGTCTGACCTATGTAAGACCAATAATGTTTAACCAATGAACATGTGCAAAGAATATGAACAACATCACATCCAAAAGCATTACATCTCCAACAATTGGAATGCGGTAACAAGCCTGCCTTATATAATCTAACCGGAGACCAATGCCAGTCATGTAGAATTTTAAATAAGCAAAACTTTAAACAAGCTTCTCGAGCTCCCTTATCCAAACCATCTAGTATATTCATCCATTCCATATCTGAAAAAGAAGTCTGTAAACGTGTTTGCCATTTATGTCGGAGATCACAGGATAATGGGTGTGAAAATAATTGTTTTGTAGAGACCTGAAATGACACCTTTCTGTTTGCCCCAAATTTGTAAATAAAACAATATTGGTGATATAGATAATGACCAAGGTGTGGAGCCAAGAGCTTTGAGAAGAGATTTTCTAAGTTGATCGTATTTGGCATGCTGCAGCAGGGGTAAATTGAATTCATCCATTAACTGTGATAGAGGTTTAAGATCCCCGTCATGGAGAATTTGGTCTAGTGTGAGAATGCCTGCTGATTTCCATTGAGGCTATAGAAAGCTTCTACCTTTAATGCGTATTCTGGAGTTGTTCCATATAGGAGCCTTTAGAGCAGAGGTAAGGGCTGCTCTCGGTGGGTATACAAAATGTTGTACTACCCGCTCCAGCACCTTTACATGTAATCGAGAATTAATGCCCAAGATACGATGCGCTCTTTGCCATTTCTTACGCATTGCAGACAATAGGGGGATACGTGGATCTAATCGGCTTGAACCAGATCCATATAAAACTGCAAGACCATTTGTTGCTGAGAGAAGATGACGCTCAACATGGACCCAATGTGGTGTATTTAAATTATCTTGGAGCATGTATGAGAGCTGAGATAAATGCAAGGCAATGGTATAATGTTCAATGGAGGGAAGACTGAGACCACCATAGGAAGGATGAGCATTTAATTTATGTATAGCCAGATGCGGTTTAATAGAACCCCATATGAAAGATTTAATTTTGGAATCTGGATAAGGGAACATGAAGAGGAAGCATACCAAGAATATAAAGAAAGCGCGGTAACGTAACCATCTTCACCGTTTGAACTCTACCCCATAAAGACAGACCCAGCGCTTTCCATTTATCAAAATCTCGTTGCATCTGAATGATTAAAGGCCCTAAATTATCTGATACCATGGCATCCAATCCCTTATTTACCAAGATACCTAAATATTTTAACCAAGAAGGTTGCCAATGAAATGGATATCCCTGTATCACATCCCTTGAGGTGCTTCACTATTATCCCAATTTATTTTATTCCCAGGAAAAGAAGAAAATTCCTCTATAATTTGAAGTAATGATGGAAAAGATCTGTTTAAATCAGTAATAGTGAGCAGTATATCATCCGCATATAGATAAAGTTTAGATTCACCCACCGGTAAGGAAATACCAACATTGAAAGATTGCCGAATAGCGGACGCTAAAGGTTCAATGGCTAATAAAAATAAAAGCGGGGAGAGGGGGCATCCCTGGCTGGTGTCTCGCTGTATAGTAAAAGTATTGGAAGTAAATTCTCCACAATTGACCAGTGCAGTGGGTTGTTCATATAACAATTTAATCTTTCTTATAAATTGTGCAGGCAAACCAAATTTTTCTAAGATTAGGAATAAATAATCCCACTCCACTCTATCAAATGCCTTTTCGGCATCTAATGATAATGCCAAATCATCATCCTGTATAGATTTAGCAGTATGCAGAGTGTTAGCTAGGGAGCGTAAATGATTTCTGGAAGATCGACCAGGTACAAAGCCCATCTGAGTATTATGAATGAGAGAGGTAATAACTCTGCGCAGACGAGAAGCAAGAATACTAGCTAAAATTGTAATGTCACAGTTAAGAAGTGAAATGGGACGATAACTGCTACAAAGAAGTGGATCTTTTCCTGGTTTTGGTAAAACTGCTATTACTGCTGTATTAGATATATAACCTAAGGTGGAAGTACGTTCGGCTACTTGAAATGCCGCATGCAAACAGTCTATCTCCGGACCAGCGATGCAATTCTGCTGGAAAACCATCCTCTCCTGGTGCTTTATGATAAGGAAATTTAAGGATAGCGTGAGAAATCTCTTCTTCGCTAATGTCTTCATCCAGTATGGATCTATCTTCATCAGAAAGAGATAGTAATTCTAATCCATTTAAAAAAGACAACATTATACCCTGATCTATATGGGCGTCTGGAGTGTATAAAGATTTATAGAATGTGGCAAATTCATTAGCAATATCCTGAGGACATGTTAACATGGAACCCTTAGAGGATTGTAAAGCAGGGATAGTCATAGCAACTTCTCTTTGCTTCAATTGTGCTCTAGAAGTCTACTCGCTTTTTCACCCTGTTCATATTGCCTCCCTTTCATTTTTTGTAAGGCATATTCCACCTTAGAGGTGAAAAGAGAATTTAATGCCATGCGTGATTGTTCCAGTAATTTTCGGTTTTGTAAAGTAGGGCTTTTAGTATATAAACGTGTGAAATTGGTAATGTTCTGTTCAAATTGATTTTGTTTAGCAATATTTTGTTTGTTGAACTGGGCTGTGTCTCGCATAAGTCTACCACGAATATCAGCTTTAGCAGCAACCCATATGACCCTGTGAGAATCCACTAAATTTTTATTAAATGTGAGATAATCATGAAGATTGTTTTTTACAAAGGGGTGTTTTATGACGTTGGATGTTCATTCTCCAGGGTTTACGACCTGGTTTGGGTATCCCAGTCTGTAGACACAAGAGGACCGGAGAATGATCAGAGATGGATGCTTCCAAAATACAAGAATCTTGGATCAATTGGACCGTTCTCTGAGAAATTAAAAAGTGATCCAATCTTGATAAGGTGCCATGGGAGGGAGATCTGAATGTATATTCAACATCAGTTGGGTGTGATAAGCGCCAATGATCTATAAGGCCGTTGTCTGTAATGATATCATTCATAAGGGCTCTGTCGCTGCATTATTCTTATCAAGAGGTCCAGTTTTGTCCAAAACTGGATCTCTCATCAGGTCCCAATCGCCTCCGATGATGTATTGTGAGGTATCAATCTCTGCCAGCAAGTGATTCAAACGTAGAAAGAAATCTTTTTTAGCACCAGTAGGAGCATAAATTGAACCCACACATATATGAATATTACCAATGCACATTTTTGCAAAAACATATCTGCCTTGTGAGTCTTCCCATGTTTTAAGTATACGAACTGGTAATGTTTTTCTGATAAGGATTGCTACCCCACATTTTCGAGTAGGGCCTGTTTCTGAAGAAGTCCCATTGCTGATACTACTGTGGATAACTTTATCCACCCAATCTCTACGAAGTTTTTCAGACTAAAGTGTATTAAGATGAGTCTCTTGGAGAAGAGCCGTATCCACCTTTTTAGATTGTAAATAGGAAAGAACCTTCTTCCGTTTGATATAGTGTGCTAATCCATTGACATTCCAGGATATAGCACATAAATCATGAGCAAGGACCATGTTAGAAATATAAATAAATAAAAAAAAAAAATAGAGACTTGCAAAAAGATGTGATGGAAATGGGTATAGAAGAGGAAAGGAAAAAACCCACCAATAAGAAAGATAAATAAAGATAAAGTATAGAAAGCAAATAAAGAAAGATTTATAGACTACAAAAGAATAATAGAAAGAGTATAATAGAATAACTATAGACTTTTAACCGCGGGTCTGGGCGCACTAGAGCACCGCTCTGGGCCGGGACTCCATTAATAAGGAAAATCCAGGGCTAGAACATTTAAAGAGAGAAAAAAGAAGAAAAAAAAAGGCAATTTAAAGTGGCCAATAACATTGATATGAGAAGCTAGAAAAGAAAAACCCTGAGAAAATAAAATAAAGTCAAAATAGAAAATATGAACTAAACTGGTAAGGAATACGAAGGGATATAAAATCTGCCCTTTAAAGGATAGCATATTATGAGAGCATAACATTTATAATATAACATTTTGAAAATATATTAGAAGATTTAAGTGATAGTAAACTAAATATTGATAAAGATATAGGATTTGAAATATATAAATATCTAAGAATAGGTCAAATAGACAACATCATAGATAAAATAACTATATTGCATGTGATAGATAAATCATGCACTAATAACCTATAAAGGACATCATCAAGAAATATAATAGTAGTGAATAATCAAAATCCATAACCTAAATAAGAGCCCTAATAAAAGATAAGCATGAAAAGTTAATACTGAGACATTTTGATGACTAATATATGTAAAATGCTACAGAGTTGTGACTATCTATTCATGAATACAGGAAAATAAATAAAACATTCCAAAAGGACAAGAGAATTTAACCAGTAAAACAGCACAGAGTTCATCTATATCTGTCAATTAAAGAGACATAAGCAAAAGTAGCTGCAACCTATGGCTTAATAAGTTATATAGGAGCCATGACATCAAATTTATTCCTCATTAGAGGCAGACTTTAGAGGAGAACAGGACTTATCTCGAAGTTGTTCCTGAGTTAAGGTGGAGACAGTATTTAAGGCGGAAGATGTATCATCTTGACTGCGAATAGACTGTTCAAATACTCTGCCTCTTTGACGGGATTCATGTAGATTGCGACGCATGTCATCCACAGATGTGGGACTAGCTTGAGGATTCCGAGAAGGAGCAGGGGTAGGAGCAGACTGCGTGTCCATGTCTTGACATGTCATGTCAACTAAAAAACATTGTATGTCATCTGGATTGTAAAAGTCTCTGGTGTCCCCATTCTTAGAGACTCGAAAGCGTGCTGGATCAAACAAACCATACTTAATGTCCAATTTCCTCAATTATGGTCTCATGGAGAGAAACGCTTTCCTTCTTTCATTGGTGTCACGGGAAAAATCAGCTGCCAATCGTATTTCATAACCGTCATAAGAGTAGGAAACCTGAGTACGTGCTGCTATCAGTAGTTGTCGAACTTGCTCATGCCTTAGGAAACAAGCAATAAGGGGTCTTGGACGTGTGTCTTTACCGTGCCGTGGAGGACATAATCGATGTGCTCGCTGGATCTCAAGCGGTGGATCGAACTCTGAATGCCAACTAATTTAGGGAGTACATTACACAAAAAGACTCTGGTAATCTGGCCTTCAATTTTTTCTGGTAATCAAAAAAAACGAATATTGTCTCTTCTGCTGCAGTCTTCTAAATCCACTAACTTACTACGCAGAAAAAGAAGTTCTTCATCTCTCGACTGCGTTGAAGCGATTTTATTTTCAACAATTGTCAAACGTTGATCAAGACCCTCCGTTTTAGCATGGAATAGTGCTATGTCAGCTCGTATTGATTTAATTTCTGAGGTAAGAGATGAAATGTTTATATCCATGTCTGTTAGCCGACAGCTGATTGTTGAAATTTCTTGGAAAAGACGATCCATGGCAGCATTGGATACCGCCGAGGAAGTATTATGTGCCTTATTAGAAGTTGATGCTATGGAGTTTTTCCCAGACATCTTGTTTGGTTGTTTTAATACATCAGCAAATAAAAGTGAATGAGAAGGTTTGTTTCCACTCTTGTTATTAGACATTCACTTCTAACTTCAAATGTCGGGGAATATTTAAGACTGCAGACAAACAACCCTTCAAGTAGAGCGAATGTAAGGCACCAAGATGAGTAATCTTTAGTTGTGAATAAATACATAATTATCAGAATATTAAATGAATTAGCACTTAAATGACATATGAGCCAGAGTCCACAAAGAAAGATATAGTCAAGTGCTATTGGATTCAAAAAGCATTGAGGAAAATGGCGCAGCAGTTTTATGCAGATTAGTAGAGTAAGCAACCAGTAAGCCTGCAGCTGAAAAATCTCCTTATTTTAATGAAAATTATCATGAGAGAAACAGGTTGCGTGTAAATATTGATGATATCATTTGAATATTGTGGTAGAGCATGAAAAGCATAACCAACAAAGATGAGCTCTTAAGCTGATAGACATATGTCTAAATGGAACTTCAGTTATAGATGATTATAAAAAGGGCCGGTTTACCTCATAAAGAAACATTTTTTTTGACCGGGAATTTTTCCTCAAGCCGGTGTCTTTGGAGTCACAGCCCAATTAGCAGTGAGGTCATCGGGAGTTAAGGTTACGCAAGCACCGGGGATCCTAGGATTCTGCTAGGCCCAGCAAGCCACAATGTATCCACACCTCAGAAAAGCCAGTTAGAGATGGTCTAGCAGGACGGAATTTTCGCAGCTGACAGCTTCAATGTTCCGATTACTCAGAAATGCCAAAATAACATCCTTAGACACCTGCAAATAGATGTTCAATCCATTTGAGTGCCGACCCAGAGCAGAGCCTCACAGTTAGGCGGCCATCTTCCTACGTGGCCAGACCACACCACGTAGTTTCCTCTTGACCTCCAGGAATGTCCGCCCCGCTTCTGTACCCCTTGCGTAAAATCCGTAAAAAAGGTGATCTCGGTGTTGTCATAGCGAAGTGGGGGGCCTTTCCGTGCATTTTGAAGAATCACGTCTCTATCGCGGAAGTTAAGGACTCTCACCAACATCGAAAGCGGGGGGGCCCCTTTCTTCGAGCGCCCGCCCTGTACACGATGTGCCCGCTCTATGACAAAGAATTTGCTAAGACCTTTGGGTTGTAGATGATTAAATGTAAGGTCTTCAACAAAGAGATCTGGGGTTGGTCCTTCTGCTTTTTCCGGTGCTCCCAGGATTTGCACGTTGTTCCGCCGAAGACGCCCTTCATAATCATCCAGTTTCATTTCCATAAACTTGCGGGAGGATTGTAGTTCTTTCACGTCGCGTTGTAGTTGAGTGACATCTCCAAGTAGGCTTGAGGTTGTGATTTCCACTTGCTTTACTTTTTCATTGATTTTGGAAAGATCCACTCGAATAAGGTTCATATCAATCGAGAGAGAGTTCATTTTGTGTTCCATCGTAGTTTTGATACCGGATATGGTGTCCATGACGTCTTTTAAGGTCAGTTCTGGGCTCTCCCCATCAGGGTCTGCTGCGGACTTGTTTATAGTCTGAAGGTCCTGTAGGGCTTCTTTGGAGAGGGTATAGCGGTCCAGTCTATTTGATTGGATTGGCTTGGGTCCCCTCGCTCCTGTGGATTTCGGTTTGTCCATTGTGGGTCTTTGAGAGTCCAGGTCGCCGCTGTTCAGCTGTTATTCATTGCAATGGCCAGCGGGTCGCCGAGTAACACGAGTATTGGGTCTAGTCTTGGCGGCTCTGTGAGATGTAGAGGTGACATGAGAAAGGGATAGTATCACCGCCGCTTTAGAAGGTGAGTTTCCTGCTTGAAGGCAATTAGAGCATCAGTCACGGTGTTTCATAACCCCCTGTGCCACCAAGCCCTGTGACGAAGTAGCTTCACTGCGGGGCTACTTCGCAATACCCAGTGTAAAATAAGTCCACTGCCCCCACTGGTATCATCAGCCCACCAGGGGTTTTGGCTTGGGCGTCAGGGTATTGCTTGCAGGAGAATGGGGGACTCAACACTCATCCAGTGGCACCAGTTCACTGCCTGTGTGTCACTTTCTTGAATTGGAATCAGCAGCTTTGAATCCTAATGTTAAAAAGGCGATATATGACTTTTATCAATATGGGGACAATTATTTAGTCTTGATGGAGACTAGGTAATGGCTACTAAGTATGGATTTAATGCTACACCTTTACATCCAGTGTTTAATTTTTCCCGTTCTACTGTTTGAATAATTAGGGTATTTTGGGGTATTGCTTGTAAAACACGACCATCTCAATAAAAAATTAAAAAAACATTGGTTGATTTGGATGGAAAGTATGAGCTATCATCAGGTTTGCACCACGTAGAGACAATAAAAGAATAATTAATTGAAGTCTCATACTAAGAGGAGGAAGACAAAATCTGGCAATTACAAGCATAGCAATGTCGAGAAATATCGTTGGGGACGATAAGAGAAGAAAAAGGATTAATATAAAGAAAAGAAAGAGACCAAAAATAATAAATCAATAAAGTAGGGGAGTGGTCGAAGCCAAAAGTAGAAGCAAAAGAAAAGTAAAACAAAGAACTATTACCAGTGAGTAAAAAGGCATGATTGTTCTGCATGGTGAGGCAAGTTAGAGAGTTTGTAACAAACAGCTGTTTCTGTAGATTGAAAATTAGACCGGGATAGAAGATTATAGGCAATATCCTGATGATGCTTTCAGGGAAAGCAGAGTAAGTAAATCGTGTAGGTGCAAGAGTTTTTTTAAAGGTAGTAGCAGTACCATACATTAATAAACAGCAAAGAAGAGGGTGGGGTTAAAATGAAGACTAGACAAGGCAACGAACAAACAAACAAAATGTATGTAGTATACAGAAAGATTTAGTGTAGAAGGAGGGGTATTGACAGAATCACTAGCATAAAGAGGTTTGTAAAATCAAAAGGACAGGCAATTGAATGACAAAATTGGACAGAGTGGTTAGGAGAACAGTCACTGAAGAAAGCAAGACAGGTTCAGGACAACTGGGGAAAAGTAATTAAGAAGAAAATAATATATGGGTGAGTAGTGAGATAAAATAGATCAGGTGTTGAAAGTACAGTTTGACTTATTCTGGTTGTGCATTGTAAGGAGTGTAAAGGATTAATATTACCCCAAGATAACAAAACTGACAAGATTTCTTTCATTTGTACTCTGCCTTAAGAATGTTTGTCAGAGGAAGTGAGGGAGTAGTGGTGAGCCAAGGTTGGGTGATTTAGGTAAAGTGATTAAGAGAAGTTGAAAAAGGCCAATGTGGATTTAAAGAGACAAGAAAAGGTGGAATCAACAGTAATCAAAGATTCCAAAGGGGGAACAGATGTAACAATAGAAGTGATTAGCTAGGTGATAGCAGGTGAGCAAATACACAGATAGAAAAAGATTAAGAAGGAAGAAACAAGTGGAGAGGTAGAGAGTTTTTAGGATAAACAAAAGGTCAATATGTGGTGGTAAGGCTTTGAAATGAGATAAACATACAGAAGAACAGTGCCTGGAGAATTGAAAATTAGGCCTGTGTAAGAGGTTGAGGGGTGAGAGGGGGACTGTTTGACTGTGAATACATGTGAATATCAAAATCACCAAGAAAGAGAAAAAGAGTATGACAGCTATTTGTTTAGTAACATATTAACACAGAAAGAGTGAAGTGTGAGAAAATTATGATATACGATGAGAATATTACTGAAAGTACATATCAGGAATTTCAATGGTATCTGCAGCTGTTACGTTTACTGGATGAAGAGTTTGTCATTCACTGGATACTTTGTTCCCAAGAATCAGACTGGTTTCATGTAGAGTTGCGAAAATGTTATGTTGCTTTTGAATATGATACATTCTGTCCACAAATGAGTTCAGAAATGAATATCTTAATGCTCAGTTAAAGTTGGGGGAGGGGGGCATAGCATGCATCATCGCTACACTCTTACCCTGAGACATACACAAACTGCTTTAATATGACAAATCTAGATGACCTTACTGAACTTTACATCTACTCCATGACACATTTACTTGATGAAATTGCTCCAAAACAGCTCAAAAGGATTCCCAGCAAACACTTCAATTCCTGATTTAACTGCTCCCTTAATGAGGAAAGACGCAAACTAAGGTTGGCAGAGAGATCATGGAGGAACTCTCCTTCTTTCCATAACATGACAAAAAGTGCGTATAACATCCATTGCGCCATAGTGAATCACTTTAATCACAGCTAGACGAAGCCAAATACACATTCCCAGACCCAGCCCACTCCCTTTACATGTTTACCCATGGTGAGTTCCCCTCTTAAGGCTATTTGGACTCTCCTCCAAAAAATAATGCATTGTGGAATACCTTTTTACTACCAGATGATGCCGTACTATTCAAAATATAACTTCATTAAAACCTTCAAATCATTTCGATGATCCTCTGTCCACCAAGTGCTTCTAAGAGCTTAGATGTACCATGTTCCCACTCTGATCTAGGATTGTCCATGAATCGCTCATGCCGGGCTTGAGTCCTGAATGCCTCAAGATAGGAAAAGAGAATAAAGACAGCTAGGCGTGCACTCAAAATAAACTGGAGAAACTGCTTAACTAGTTACACTATGATTGTACTGGTTTGGTGTGCACTACCTGAGGTGGTTCTACCCTGCCACCTGGTAATAAAAACATTTACTAGAGCGCTATGTTCTAGACAGGATGTGCACTACCATGTGCACTCAATTATGAGTGTGTGTTAACAATTCATTGCCACTTAAATGTGGTTTGCTTGCTTGTACACTATAAACATGTTCTAGAACATAAGTTTCATAATATAATCAGAATTATCCGAACAGAACTCAATAAACCAAAGTTGAATCGTTCTTCTTGATGTGCTTTTCTTTATTGACACATCTAATTGAAAATCAAGTCCAAATTGTGAATCCAACAATCCATTTGATAGAAAAAACTTTATTCAATCCCAATGCATTTCGGGTGATATCATCACCCTTCTTCAGGGGCTATCTACAAATAAATTTAACAGAAGAATTCATCACATTCAAATGTATCTTTGAGTTTGTTTATCAATAGTGAAATCCAAATGCAAAGGAAATATCTCTCCTTCCACCTAAAGTAGCTGTGGAAAAGGCTGAACTGTAGTAGTTCAAGAAGGAAAACTTTATTAGCTGGAATGTCTCCCTGTTGTAGTAGTGCCCACTCTATAGCCTCGATCCCCTCAGAATGGGGTATGGAGGTGTAGAGGGACACTACATCATTGGTATATATGCTACCAAAAATTCACAAGAATTTGCATGATCCCCCTTTTCGTCCCATAGTGTCAGGATGCAATTCTATCCATGAACCTCTCCTCTAGGTCATTATCTAGACACATTTTTGCAACCCTTTGTACAATCAGGACCTACTTATGTTCAGGACACGACTCACTTTTTAAAGGTACTGAATGAGCTCACTTTACTTCCTGGAGAATCAATATGGCTAAGTACAGTTGACGTAGTGTCCCTCTACACCTCTACACCCCATTCTGAGGGGATCGAGGCTATAGAGTGGGCACTACTACAACAGGGAGACATTCCAGCTAATAAAGTTTTCCTTCTTGAACTACTACAGATCAGCCTTTTCCACAGCTACTTAAGGTGGAAGGAGAGATATTTTCTTCAAACTAATGGTACATCGATGGGTTTTGCGGGGGCACCCAGCTACGCAAATATCTTTATGATGAAGTTTGAACAGGAGAACTGTTAGATCTGGGGGTCTCTAGTTGGCAGGGTAGGTACCTCTGTCCAAGTAGGGACCCTTGCTTCTAGTCAGGGGAAGGGGGATACACTGTTAAGATAACCCCTGCTCACCCTCTAGGTAGCTTGGCCTGAGCAGTCTAGGCTATCAAAGGCAATGTGTAAAGTATTTGTACCAACACTCACAGTAACACAGTGAAAACACCACAGATTTACTCCACACCAGTTTTAGAAAAATAAGGTATCTTTACTAAAAACTTCACAAGACCAAATACTACAGAAAAACCAACATACAATTAAAAAGATTACTTTAAAGATAGTTCAAGAGTTTGCAGAAAGTACTCCAGGATGTAAAAGTCAGTGTCCTGCACAATGCGACTCTCAATGCACAAAATGCGACACTCTCGTGCCCAACAGTACCTGTAGTTGCGATAAGGTTCCCAAAAGCTATAACAAGGCAGATGGCAAAGGCGATGCGATACTCCTGAGATCTTGGGGAGGCTTTGCAGCAGCCCTGCTTCACGCAGCAGAGGTGGATGCGCCGGCTCCGATCTGTAGGGGGAGGATGCGATGACTTTGGCTTTCGTTGCGTAGGTTTCTTAGGGGTAAGCTTCACGCACAGGTACGAGGTGACGATCTTCGGTGCGGCGCGATGCGCGGTGCGGCGTTGACTTCTGGCACCGCAACCCTCGATGCATCGCGGTGCGTGGCCCAGCGTTGACTTCGGGTGCCGCAACCCTCGATGCGTCACGGGACGGGACTTCTGCGTCGACACACGCAGCGACTGGATACTTTCACGCACCGGCAGTGGTGCGGCCCGCAAATTGGTTCTGCGACGACCCTCGCAGCGTCAGGAATCTTCTCGCACCGGGACGATGCTCGACGCACTCGGCGATACGGGGACTCCGGGTGCTGCGATGACGCCGCGATGAAATTCTCCTCGCACTCTCGTTCTTGCGACACGCAATCGGATGATGCGTTGGGTACCAGTTACTCTTTTTCACGCTTCTGCTTCCCAGCTCCCAAACACAGCAAAACGACCTCTTGAGGCCCCAAGACTGGACAAGCACTCCAAGGCAGGTCAGAACTCCTTCAGCAGAGTTCCAGGGGAGCTGGTGGTGAAGTCCTTTTGTTCCTGGGACTTCTTAACAGGGAGCCAGCTCTTCTCAGGCCCTTGGAGATCAGAATCAAAAGAAGGGGACACAGCAAAGTCCTTCCCCTCTCCTTGGCAGCAAAGCAAAACAGCAAGCAGGCAGTCTTCTCCTCTTCAGTCCTTTTCAGCTTTCTCCTTGGCAGAGGTTTCTTCTTAGTTCCAAAGTGATCTAAAGTTTAGGTGTCTGGGGTCCTCTTCTTATACCCCTCCAAGTCTTTGTCTCTCTTTGTTCCAGTGGGGGGATTCTCCTGCTCAAACCGGTTCCTGGGTGTGCTCTGCTCTGGAGCACCTGGTTCCTTTCAGAGTGAGGGGCAGGGTCGTTAGACGCTCAGCAGGAGGTGGAGCCTTCTTTGTGCCAGCAGAGGCAGAGTCCTCAGCCTGGCCAGCAGGGGGTGGAGCCAGCATTGTGTTGGCAGGGGCAGCCCTATTCAAACCCAGGGACTACTCCTCCCACCCATCTAAAGCAGATCTCCCTATTCACCCTGCTGCTGACTCATCCAGGCTCCTGGAGCCACCTAGCCCATCACATGACACCAGTCAGCCAACCAGCACACAGGCACACAGGAAGGTTAAACAGGAGAATAGCTACTTTCTAAAAAGTGCTATTCTCACACAGTGAATTTAAAAACCATCTTGCTAAAAAGATGTATAATTAGATTCTGAACACAAAGATACCAAACTTGGATTTTCTATCTTGCCCTTATGGGAAGATAGGCATGTAAACAGCCTTCCCCATTCTATCCTATGGGCAAGATAGCCTCTCAGCAGTGAAAAACGAAAATGGCTGTAATTCACTACCAGGGCATGTTACACACCTCAGTACATGCCCTACCTTTCAGATACACTGCACCCAGCCCAGGGGGGTACCTAGGGCCACTATAGGGATGCCTGACATGTACAGAAAGGGAAGGATAAGGCCTGGTCAGTGGTTGCACTGGCCAGGTCGACATGGCAGTCCTGGACTGCACATAGGCACTGCAAGCAGGCCTAAGACATCATTTTAGGGCTACTCCTGTGGGTGGCACAATCAGTGCTGCAGCCCACTAGTAGCATTTGAATCACCAGCCCTGGCACACTCAGTGCACTTTACTAGGGGCTAACAGGTGAAACAAATATGCCAATCATGGTTAACCAATCAATATAACAATTTATACAGAGAGCATATGCACTTTAGCACTGGTCAGCAGTGGTAAAGTGCCCAGAGTCCTATTGCCAACAACCACGGGTCAGAAAAAATAAAGGAGGAAGAAGCAAAAAGTTTGGGGATAACCCTGCAAAGAGGGCCGTTTCCAACACAACCCCCTTCCAGCCTAAAGCCAGGGTAGACCAAACGATACCTCGATGGGATTCCCTGCTTAGGGCGATAGAACACGGAAACTGGCCCAAACAGCAGGGCACTATTCCTGTTCTACGCCTTCCTGAACCCGGTTGGATCCCTCCATCCATGCTCTCAGGGTCCACCACGCCAACCCATGTGGAACCCTTCTCCTCACCTGTGGACACCACCTGTGCAGCACCTCGCCTTAACTTGCTCACAGGTGTGTCCCAACCGACAGACAGCAAGCCGCAGTGACCAGTGACAGTGGTCAGGGATGAGACCCAGGCCTTATGCCTCTCAGGGCCCGCAAACCCCTGTGGCGTCAGAAGGTGGGGGGCAGTAGCCCCAGGTGCTTGGCAACCTTTGTCCATCTCCTTTCCTGTCAGGTCGGGTCTGACAACCTGGCACTGACCCACCAGCCCCGGGCCTGTATCCGGTGGCTGGATAGGAGGCTGGGGTAGGCTTTTCCATACGCAGTCCTTCTCTTCCTTGGGGCTCTGTACCCTCCCACCTGGAGCGGTACCCCCTTCTAGAATAGTCAGGGCACCTGTGGCAGGTGTCCTGCACCATTCGCCCACCAGTTCAGGGGTTCTATCTTGCAACTGGGATCCCAGGTCAGGGGGGACACCCCGGACCTGGCCCTCCAACCTAGGGTCTACACCCTCCAGGTGAACCGGGGTCAGAGGCGAGGACTCCCTCCCTCTGCACCCCCTTCCAGAGTTCTGCACCCTCCCCACTGGAGTGGTACCCCTGGAAGCCAAACCGGGCAGGACACAGCTTACAGATGTCCTTCCCCCCAGGTCAGGCAGATCCTGAACCTGGCCTCCCAACCCAGGGACTAAACCCTGCGGTTGCACACCTGCATGGCATGCCAGGACTTCTGGGGACTCACACAGTATCTCCCCGAGGGTGACACATGACTCATGTGTCTCGTGACAGTCTGCCTGGCGCAGATCTCCCGGCCCCTGTCCACCTGACAGTGCGCGAAGCTCCCCCAGGACAGAAGTGGTGTCACCATGGTCACTCCTAGGGGACTCAGCCCTTCTGACCGGTCCCTGACCCACTGGTTCTCCCACTGGGGAACACATCCCCCTCTCACCCCTCAGTCTGGACTTCTGCACCCTCCCAACTGGAGCGGTACCGCCAGACACCAGAACCACTGGAGCTCTGTTTACAGAGGCTCCAGGTTCTCCTGACACTAGGAGATCCTCCTCAAATGGCCTACTAGCACTGTCTAGGCCCCCAACCTGGTGTTCCATTAAGGAACCCACCAGGTCCTGAGACTGGGTTTCAGGCACCTTGGGACCCACAGTCCCACACTCACCCCTTCTCCACTGAGACAGGACGTGAGCCCCTACACCCCTCCCACTACACTGGGACCTAACTGGGATACACTGAACCTCTTCCACCTCACAGGTCTGGAAGATATCCGGGCCACTCCTTTTGGGATCACTCCCCAATGCCTCTCCAGACCTTTTGACATCCAACCAAAGGTCTGCCTCCAACGCAAGCTCTCTGGAACCAGAGAACTCACACTCCACCGGGTGTTGGCATAGCTCTGGAAAACAGGGACTTAAAATATGCTCTCCAACAAATGAATCACACAGCCCCCCACAGTTGTTAACCAAGCTACCGTTTGCCTCACCCTCCAGTGCCTCACACAAGTACCCCACACCACTCTCCTGAGATTGGCAAGACAGTATCTGACTGTCTCTGTCACACAACTCACACTCTTCTGGGCGGTCTCCACACTCACACACCAAGGTTTCTACCATGGGGGAACCCCTCTCCCTGTACCTCTCATCTAGGGTCAGTAGAGTGTCCCTCCCACCACTAGGAATATGGTCCCCTGTGCCAGTTCCCCAATCTACTTCAGGGACACTGCACTCCACTGGAACTACATCATAAACCTGAACCCCCTGGTGTATTTCAACCCCCTCCTTCAAGTCAGGTGCCACATCTCTGGGTGTTTGTACCTTTCTCTCAGCACTAGAAACTACAATCTTGCTGCCACCATCTGAGCTGGACTCCACCTCCAACTCAGCAAAGCTCACTTCTTGAGCTGCCCATTTTTCTTCTTCAGCTGAGACACTCATGGCCTCAAGCCTCTCGAGCTCCAAATCAAGCTCTCTCATCCTCAACTCATGAGCCAGAAGCAATTTCTTCTCCTCCAATGCCTTTTCTACTTCCAATTGCTTCACTTTCATTTTCATTATTTCTAATTCATGGTTTCTCACCCTTTGATTCTCCTCCAACTCCTCTGGAGTGAGCCCCCTACTGGAATGGGAGCTGCCAGCCCTAGAGACTGGTCTGCCCACGGGCAGATCTTGGGGAACAAAACCATTCACTTCATTCGCATCATCTTCCTCTTGGGCCTCCCACCAGGCCTTCAAGACTCTTTGTAGCACATCCTTTCTAGATCCGCTTTTCACAGGGCAACCAAGGTCTTTGCAGAATTGCTTGAGCTCCTCAACTCTGTATGAATATAAATCCGCAATGTAAAACTCCAATTCTGCCCTCTCACTTGTTGCCACCTGAGACATGATGTTCTTGAAGAGTTACTCAAAAATAGAAAAATACAGTATGTGGTTGTCTATTGGTCTGCACGTAAACTAGTGATGTACACCAATTACTGTGGGTCAAGTACAAATACAAGTTCAATCCTCACCGCTGACCACCAATGTTAGATCTGGGGGTCTCTAGTTGGCAGGGTAGGTACCACTGTCCAAGTAGGGACCCTTGCTTCTAGTCAGGGGAAGGGGGATACACTGTTAAGATAACCCCTGCTCACCCTCTAGATGGCTTGGCCTGAGCAGTCTAGGCTATCAAAGGCAATGTGTAAAGTATTTGTACCAACACTCACAGTAACACAGTGAAAACACCACAGATTTACTCCACACCAGTTTTAGAAAAATAAGGTATCTTTACTAAAAACTTCACAAGACCAAATACTACAGAAAAACCAACATACAATTAAAAAGATTACTTTAAAGATAGTTCAAGAGTTTGCAGAAAGTACTCCAGGATGTAAAAGTCAGTGTCCTGCACAATGCGACTCTCAATGCACAAAATGCAACACTCTCTTGCCCAACAGTACCTGTAGTTGCGATAAGGTTCCCAAAAGCTATAACAAGGAAGATGGCAAAGGCGATGCGATACTCCTGAGATCTTGGGGAGGCTTTGCAGCAGCCCTGCTTCACACAGCAGAGGTGGATGCGCCGGCTCCGATCTGTAGGGGGAGGATGCGATGACTTTGGCTTTCGTTGCGTAGGTTTCTTAGGGGGAAGCTTCACGCACAGGTACGATGCGACGAGCTTCGGTGCGGCGCGATGCGCGGCGCGGCGTTGACTTCTGGCGCCGCAAACCTCGATGCGTCGCGGTGCGCAGCGCAGCGTTGACTTCGGGCGCCGCAACCCTCGATGCGTCACGGGACGGGACTTCTGCCTCGACACACGCAGCAACTGGATACTTTCACGCACCGGCAGTGGTGCGGCCCGCAAACTGGTTCTGCGACGACCCTCGCAGCGTCAGGAATCTTCTCGCACCGGGACGATGCTCGACGCACTCAGCGATGCGGGGACTCTGGGTGCTGCGATGATGCCGCGATAAAATTCTCCTCGCACTCTCGTTCTTGCGACACGCAATCGGATGATGCGTTGGGTACCAGTTACTCTTTTTCACGCTTCTGCTTCCCAGCTCCCAAACACAGCAAAACGACCTCCTGAGGCCCCAAGACTGGGCAAGCACTCCAAGGCAGGTCAGAACTCCTTCAGCAGAGTTCCAGGGGAGCTGGTGGTGAAGTCCTTTTGTTCCTGGGACTTCTTAACAGGGAGCCAGCTCTTCTCAGGGCCTTGGAGATCAGAATCAAAAGAAGGGGACACAGCAAAGTACTTCCCCTCTCCTTGGCAGCAAAGCAAAACAGCAAGCAGGCAGTCTTCTCATCTTCAGTCCTTTTCAGCTTTCTCCTTGGCAGAGGTTTCTTCTTAGTTCCAAAGTAATCTAAAGTTTAGGTGTCTGGGGTCCTCTTCTTATACCCCTCCAAGTCTTTGTCTCTCTTTGTTCCAGTGGGGGGATTCCCCTGCTCAAACCGGTTCCTGGGTGTGCTCTGCTCTGGAGCACCTGGTTCCTTTCAGAGTGAAGGGCAGGGTCGTTAGACGCTCAGCAGGAGGTGGAGCCTTCTTTGTGCCAGCAGAGGCAGAGTCCTCAGCCTGGCCAGCAGGGGGTGGAGCCAGCATTGTGTTGGCAGGGGCAGCCCTATTCAAACCCAGGGACTACGCCTCCCACCCATCTAAAGCAGATCTCCCTATTCACCCTGCTGCTGACTCATCCAGGCTCCTGGAGCCACCTAGCCCATCACATGATACCAGTCAGCCAACCAGCACACAGGCACACAGGAAGGTTAAACAGGAGAATAGCTACTTTCTAAAAAGTGCTATTCTCACACAGTGAATTTAAAAACCATCTTGCTAAAAAGATGTATAATTAAATTCTGAACACAAAGATACCAATCTTGGATTTTCTATCTTGCCCTTATGGGAAGATAGGCATGTAAACAGCCTTCCCCATTCTATCCTATGGGCAAGATAGCCTGCCAGCAGTGAAAAACGAAAATGTCTGTAATTCACTACCAGGGCATGTTACACACCTCAGTACATGCCCTACCTTTCAGATACACTGCACCCAGCCCAGGGGGGTACCTAGGGCCACCATAGGGATGCCAGACATGTATAGAAAGGAAAGGATAAGGCCTGGTCAGTGGTTGCACTGGCCAGGTCGACATGGCAGTCCTGGACTGCACATAGGCACTGCAAGCAGGCCTAAGACATCATTTTAGGGCTACTCCTGTGGGTGGCACAGTCAGTGCTGCAGCCCACTAGTAGCATTTGAATCACCAGCCCTGGCACACTCAGTGCACTTTACTAGGGGCTAACAGGTGAAACAAATATGCCAATCATGGATCACCAATCAATATAACAATTTATACAGAGAGCATATGCATTTTAGCACTGGTCAGCAGTGGTAAAGTGCCCAGAGTCCTATTACCAACAACCACGGGTCAGAAAAAATAAAGGAGGAAGAAGCAAAAAGTTTGGGGATAACCCTGCAAATAGGGCCGTTTCCAACAAGAACATATTGAATGATTCATCATGGACAGACCACCTTATCATATACCGTCGGTATATTGATGATATTTTCATAATGTGGCAAGGACAAAAACAAGACCTAGAGAGGAAGCTCAGTGAACTCAATGAATTTAATCCTAGGATCCAATTTATATATACTTTGGATAGCTGGTCCATATCCTATTTGGACGTTAATATTGAATTACAGGAATCCACTATCATAACTAAGGTCTTCAAGAAATACACTGACCGCAACAATACATTGTTGTATACCAGTTTTCATCCGGAATCTTTAAAAAGACACTTACCACTTTCTCAATTTTTGAGAATCAAATGCATCACTTCAGACTCGACTCAAATGACAGAAACCCTTGACAGTACCAAAAAAGATTTTTTGACACGAGGGTATCCACAACAGATAGTGGAAGAAGCAGCAGCAAGACTAGAGGGGTTCCCAAGATCAGCACTTCTAGAGAAGAGAACCAAAACATCTGAGAACAAAGAAGTTTTTGTTTCTATTTTCTCGACCCACTCACCTGCCATCAAGAAAATTATCCTGAATAGATGGGATTTATTGCAGACAGAACCAGACTTTGGCGATCTTTTCAAAGATCGCCCAATTTTCGCGTACAAACGATCACGCAACTTCAAAGAACTACTAAAAAAACAGGACACACAAGTGACACAACAACATAAAGGCATGATGAGATGTTATAACTGCTCACACTGCAATAATGTTATTTTAGGTACTCACTTAGCACACCCTTGGTCAGGGAAACCGATCAAACTTATTTTCTCAGCTAACTGTAACACTCAACATGTGATTTATATGATACGATGCCCGTGTGGCCTGTATTATGTAGGCAAAACCGAAAGGTCTCTGCGCACTCCCATCACAGAACACAAAAGTAGAATCCGTACTAAAAATCTCACTTCCCCCTTAGCAAGTCACTGGGTAGATTTACATCACACCATCGCACAACTTAGATTCAGTGTCATAGAAGTAGTTCAAGATCTAAAGGACAGGGACATGGCTAAATGCATCATACAGAGGGAGACGTTCTGGATCAGGTACCTTGATACTATGCATCCCAAGGGATTGAATGATTGCATGGAATTCTCATGCTTCTTATAGAGCATGAGTCTCATGTCACAAACCAGCCAGTAGACCCAATTTGCTTTGGCAGAACCACATTTTTGAGAGCTCTCAATAGCTCCTAGGTGCCGCTTATGATAAAATGCTACTACACATTCCTCAGTTTTGTTTAGTGACATATATCCTCAGTAGATGGTTAACTAGTCATTATTTGCCCCTAGATAAGCACAGGGTTCATAGTTATTGGACATCTTTCAATAACGAATACTGATTACTCATTCTTAGTGACTAATTGTACTGCTCATTTGTGATGACCACTAGTTTTAATATGTATAGCAACACGAAATTGTATGTATGAGGATTCTTCAAATTAATTGCAGTCACCTCTGTATAAGTATGTCTTAATAATGAATGTAGAACGTAAGCAGTCATAAACGCACTTGATCCTGTTTTTGTTAGCTATTCGTACAATGTATAGTACAGGGAGCTTACATGTATTTTACAAAATTAACTACAGATACCTCCCAACAAGTTACGTTACAATAGTGAATGTTGAGTGTAATTAGATACAAACGCATTGGATCGTGTTTATGTTTGCTATGTTTTTCAAACGTTTATGTATGCAGATTCATTAGACATGTGACCTTTTTGTAGTCGGATGCAATCACATAGACAAAGAGCTCATTCATTGTAAAATTCTTAGCAAAGTTTAATTATTCATGCTATATTAGGGTCATACTGATAGACATTCTTGAGTTTATGCTTTATGGAAGATGACAAATTAATCGCAGAGCAGTTAAATGTAAAGTACGTATACTAAGGTAACACGAGCAGAACTTTGGTATACACCTCAAGGTTCATGTTCAATATAGGAATATTGATAACATCAATCACCCTCTTTATACACCTGTGGCTGGTTTTCTGTTTTCCCTTCAAGCACCTATATCAGAATAACTCAGATTTAGTCTCATCGTAAATTCAATATTACCAGCCGGCAACACTCCGTTTCAATATGGCCGACACAAGAATCTATTAGGTGTTCATTTACCGTCCGTCATCACTTTCACTAACACCCACGAGACTCACGTTCGAGCATTCTTTAATTGACACAACGCATGGGGCTTCTTTTCACCAGGGTGTTTACATGAGAACGGCTACTCTTCACAGATTTCAAGTGAGTAATATTTGAGTTCTGGCACATAATTGAGCCATAACACTTCAATATTCAGGAACGTTAGTTACATTCGTGCTTAACTTGTATTTTACAGAGATCACCATACAGTTTCTTACGGTGCTTGGAACACACAACATAGTTGGAGTGTGAAACGAGCATGACATGATTGGGGTTCTCTGCCTTTCAACGTATAATTTCACATAAATACACTTAGCGACGTGAAATAGTGGTGAGTTTTCGTTTTACCGCACCGCGCAATTAATAGTCAGGCTCACGTACAGACGAACGATTTGTATTTACACTGGCTTTTGCTCCACAGAACGCAAGTCATATATTCAAACAGTAGCCTTGGGCTCGTACACCAGTCTACAGTTGGTCTACTTTAAGGTAGTTATTATAGTCACTGAAACTGGCAGACACACATTTCTCCTATTCTTTGCGCACTGGAACACACAGCACATTGGTGTTTTGAGGGCAGCGTGGTTCTTTAACTGTCTCTTTTACAATCACTCTTCAGGTCTACTATTAGTCCTTGATAAATACGAATAGCTCCACTCTAATCCTCCTGGCTGACGGAGCACCATTCTTTTCTTTTCAATTAGCATTTGGCTTTCACTATTGATAAACAAACTCAAAGATACATTTGAATGTGATGAATTCTTCTGTTAAATTTATTTGTAGATAGCCCCTGAAGAAGGGTGACGATATCACCCGAAATGCATTGGGATTGAATAAAGTTTTTTCTATCAAATGGATTGTTGGATTCACAATTTGGACTTGATTTTCAATTAGATGTGTCAATAAAGAAGAGCACATCAAGAAGAAGGATTCAACTTTGGTTTATTGAGTTCTGTTCGGATAATTCTGATTATATTATGAAATTTATGTTCTACAATGTGTTTATACTGTGTACAAGCAAGCAAAGCACATTTAAGTGGCAATGAATTGTTAACACACACTCATAATTGAGTGCACATGGTAGTGCACATCCTGTCTAGAACATAGCGCTCTAGTAAATGTTTTCAAGATAGGAAAAGCCACTCCCATCCCAAAGAAGCCCAATGCAGTCTTATCTGATCCTAACAACTTCCGCCCAATTTCTAATATCATGACTTTAGCCAAGCGACTTGAGAAATGCATTCACACACAACTCTGTAATCACATAGAACAGTTTCCACTCCTGGACCAATACCAATCGGGTTTCAGATCTGAACAAAGTACTGAAACTGCTCTAACACACCTTGTCAATGATGCCCTGAGATTACTTTACCAGATTAAACTGTGCCTATTTATACTTCATGAACTCTCCTCGGCATTCAATACAGTCAAACATGAAAACATAATGTATCTCCTTGAAAAAAGGATGGGGTTTTACGGCCCAGTTTTAACTTGGTTTGCCTCATTCCCATATAACAGAACGCAAAGAATCAAAGTCAACCATTCCCTGTCTAACTGTCTCAAATGGAGTGCCTCAAGGGTTTGCACTCTCTCCCCAACTTCTACAGGGAACTCCTCACCGAAATTCTGAACTGCTCAAACATACAATATCACAGGTACACCGATGATATTTAATGGTGCTTGAAACTTTCTTCACCGGATGATATCAAAATTCTTAACCCTGCTCTTCTAAAAACTCAAAATCATCTTATGGTAAGTACGCTCAAGATGGACTTCCTCCTGATTGCTCCCCAAAATAACTCTTCCCCATTCAAGACTGCCTTAAACAACTAACGACACTCAACTGCGCTCCTCGTGTTGTGGATTCCACTAAATCCTTGGGCATAACTCTGGATAAACACCAGAGTATGCAAGACCACATCAGTGCAACCATCAGAAGAGCCAATCACCAACTCATCAACTGATGACATGCAGCTAGAAGTCCAATCTCTAGTTACTTCCCGCCTAGATTATGGAATTGTGACCATGTCTGGGCTACCTAAAGCTCAACTGTCCCCCCTAAGGGCTACGCTGAACTCGGTGGCCAGACTCATCACGGGATTAAGAAAATATGATCACATCACACCAGATCTAACTCCACTCAATTGGCTCTCTCTCGAAGTAAGGGTCCGGTTCAAGATAGCCTCCCTGATGCACAAAGCACTTCATCATAGCACTCTAATTTACCTGGCAAGAAAACTTGAACTATCTGGTTTGAACCAGACCCTAAGAAGCTCTAACACTGTACTATTGAAACCACAAAAATTCAAGAAGAAGAAAACTTACAACCACACTTTCTCCAGTCTTGCTCCAAGAATATGAAACGCTCTTCTGCCAAAACCAGAGCTAACCCTTCAACCACCTCTTTCAAAAAAGAAGTCAAAGGCTTGTTCCTGAAAAGCTACCTTCAACTATAGATTTGAAGTCACAAAACAAACTTTTATTTCATGTTTGCAGCACAGATCTATCTTTCAACTATGCAATGCTTTGATTCTTTATATCTAATATGATCGTCTTATGTTTGTTTGACTTCTTATGTGGTTTGCTTATATGTACAGCCCTCTGATACCCTTTTGGGTCATGTTCGCACTTTATAAAACATTTTAAATAAAATAAATCCATCATCTGCTGTATAACCTACATATTTTAACAACAAAATGATTTGCTTCTAGCTCAAGTGGATCAAACATTACTGAAAGTGTGGCAACTCGTCATTTCATAGACGAAAGCCCTTTAAAAAGGTCACCTCACCATCTTTCAATTGCTTACTGCTGTATTTGGATATTAATCTGGTACTAATAAAGTGACATCCTTGTTCAGAAAGTATTACCAAGTGTAAAAAGGCCAAAATAGCGAAGTAAAACAATCACAAAATCTAAAATGTTAGCTTTAAATGCTAAACATTGGCCCTGAGGAAGCTACAGGATAGTCAAGTGATGTAATATTTGTTGGCAATTTTGTGTATGATCTTTTGAGAATTTGGCCCACTAACTCTGGTAATTTTGAATTTAACATTTGAGAATTTGAATTAAACACTTTCTACTAATTTCCAACTGTTTATTTTTACATCGCAGAGGTCTTGGGGAATGTTTCAAAAGTCAGTCCTCATGGGGCTCTGATGCAGTGGCGGCTCACAGAGGGAGTGCTGCGGGCGGTGAGGCGGGACAGGGTGGGGGAGTGATATACGAAGGACAGGAGTAAAGTAAGTAATTAAATAAATAAAACTATTTATCTTGCACTCGCTACCCACCATCTAGAAATCCATAATATAGAAACACATTTCATCCCTACGCATGCTTGCATGCATTGTATTCATTTGGATTGTAGCACATTCCTAAACTTGGTCGGGCCACAGAATGCTTAATGATCAATCAAGCCAGGCGCTACTTCACTTTATTGTGAGATTGGAGAAAGTGGTTGGTCGAAATTTAGCTATGAGTAAAGAGTATTTCTGTGTAGCATGAGACCCGATGATGTGACTTCATGCAGCAGCATTTAACCCCGCATTATGCACTGAGCAGTTTGCAAAAAGATGTAGAAACCAGAGCCTGAAGTCCATGAGGTTGTTGACTCCTGAGTTTAACAAAAACCTCATCTTTATTGCCTGTCTGAATTCTATAGAGCTGTTAATGATCCTTATACTTTTTGGGAGCTTGTTCCTACGCTTGCACGCCAAAACAGAAACTGTACTTCTTCCAATGAGTGTTTTCTAAAATATGGGCGTGATCACAAGTAGTTCAGGTTTGTGTATGAGGTCTCTTCTGTAACTGTAAATTTGATTAATGGAAGTATGAATACAGATCCTGTTCAACTGATTGCCCAGTGTGCAAAGCAGAGTGCTTTGTCAGAGATTTGTCTTGCTACTGGTTCCGACTGTTGGGCTTTGAGGGCAGGGGCAGTGTGGTCCGATCAGCTCAATTTTAGGAATTGTTTAGTGTTGTGGTTTCTTTGCAGCTTGTCAATTAGCAAGGGAGTTTTGGAAGTCACAAGGACACATCCTGATATCGACTATACTGTAGACACATGCACAAAGGCAGCTCAAACCAGCTAATGAACACATGCTGGTGGAGTCAAGGTGTGAAAAGCTAATCCCTTCTTCCTCTATTGGTGGAACACACAGAATCGTTTCACAAGACATATTTACAAATTAGTTGGGAAAGACCATAGGGGAGACCACTATAGGGTAATGTACCCACTTTTGACAACACTTTGAGGTCGATTACAATGCGGCTCGTAAAGGCTCTGACCTGCGTTCGGAGCCTTTACAGTCACATAGCAATGAGCTATTTGGTTTCCTTTCCAACCACCTCATTACGATGGAGCCGGTCAGAAAGGAAACTGGCCAGTCATTCTGGCGAGCTTCAGATGGGCTTGGAGAGCCAATCCCTCAGTCCGAATCTGGCCTGTAATCTCAAGGGCGGACCTTTACACCCTAGAGACTATGATGACTGTTACCGACATGGTTTCTATGCCGGTCTGTCCGACTTGTAAACCATGTCAGAAAACATCTTTGGGGGCCACCAGCAGTGTCCCCTTAGGTGTACGGTCTCCGGTTGGAGGCCAAGGGGGCACCAATGGTGCTCCCCTGCTGATCCCTGCACCTTGAGGCAGGCACCTTGAGGGGCCAGCCACAGGGTGCAGGGATGAACAGCACATCCCATTTCACTATGGGAGCATGCATTACAGACAGTTTACGGCCGGAATGCTTGCTGCCATGGTAAAATGTACGAATGCAACCAAATAGTGTTCGGTCACATCCTAATGAGGCGTACCGGACCGCCGACCGGGTGTCAGTCGGTCCCATGACCGAAGGGGTGTTGGGCGCAAGTGATTCCGCCCGACATCGTAATGAACCACCTTAGTATCCTAAGAACATAATCAGAGTCTAAAATGAACTTAAAAAAATTCAAATAAAAACATGGTTTAACAATATAGCCCAGTATAGTACATGATGATTATAACACAAAAATAACACAACGCAGCACAGCAAGCAAATTTGTTACCCTTTGTTCCATGAACGGGAAAGAGTGGAACAGCAAAAGATGTGGCACTTTACTACTCCCTCACTAGAGCTGGCGCACTTTATGCTGCCATGCACAAATGCAGACACTCTTGCATCATAGTGCAAGGATGTCTGTGCTGCGGCCATCATAATATTTATGAAGGAATTGGTCCTTTCCTGCACACAAAATCTAAGTAAAAAGGCAACATGGGTGTGCTGAAGAATAGAGCACATACAAAGATGAAAAACTTTAGAAAAATAAAGATATTTCTCTTTGTCACACCAGCCCTAGGTAGGTGCAAGGTTAAACTGTGTCTATAAGTCTTTGAAGATGTGCATTTATGTCAAAATCTATGGGTGTATGCACAGGAAGCCCACTCACCACCCATGGAACACCTCCCTGATGCAAAGTAATGCAAGTCAGCATATAGCACAACATTACGCTACTTTTTTTCTACAAACAAACCCAAACTGTGATTTGTGTTGTATTTTAGATATAGGCAAAAGACTTTGTGTTCAGTCTGCCTTAAAAAAAAAGTAATGAAAGCGCTTCGCAACTCAAGACCCTGGCGTATCATACTGTCACGTATCATGAGGTCTGATTGGTCGACTAATCTAAACATGTAGGGCCTGATTCACAGAGGTAATCTTACACTTTGGAGCAACTTTACGATTGTATGCTACTATTCACAAAGGGAATTACAAATAGTATCTTTACAACTGCGGAGTTGCCGCACATAAAAAGACCTATCTTTTTATGTGTAGAGACTCCGCAATTGCAAAGATACTACTCGTAAATCCTTTGTGATTAGCATATAATCGTAAACCTGCACTAAACTGTAAGTTTATCTTTGTGAATCGGGCCCATAGAATTTGTGAAAGAGCCTTTCTTTAGGCATTGTTTACAATGGCCCCTATACTCAGATCACAGTTTTTATCATGAACAAAAGCCACACAGAGAGCAGAGCTTTAGCTAACATGGTGAGATGCTTCCATTAAGAATTTATATTTACCCAAGTCTAGTCTTGTTTATTTTATTTATTATACAGAAATCTAAAAGCCTTTCTACATAGAATTCCTGTGCACCTTTCTCTTTCTATGCCATTTATTCCTCTCCCCAGGCTTACCCTTATTTATTTATTTAGAAGCCGAGGCCTGCATTGGGCAAACAACCAGTGCAAAATGGCTTTTTCAAGGTTTTTCCATTATATTTGTCGGTGCTCAACACATATTGTCATTTTGGCAGCGGTAGTACAGTGGAGCAGCGACACTAAGTATGTGGCCTACTTTACTAAGGTTTATGCGGTGCTTGTTTGGTGCTGCATTCCTGGGAAAATCGATACAGTGCTTAGTCGCTTTGGATGCTTTACTTCGCGTGAACACCAGTGCACAACTTTAGTAAATAACACATTAACTGTTATTGATTGCTAAGCCACAGGAAGGAAGAGCAACCTATGTACTTGCATCTACACCACGGTCAGAAATAAACTGAATTGAATAATTAAATCATACAAATGGAGGGGCAAGCAATAAAAGTAAATCTCTTCAACAGTTATTCATATGGGCAAGTTGCAGAAACACCCGTCTGAAATTTGAGATGATAAAGCAATTAAAAGTGCCCTGGAAATTGTTACAGTCTGACTTCCGCCGGATTGCGCTCTCTTCACTCTTGGGCTTAATTCCCATGGTTCACGATTCAGACATAGAATACGTAACAAGGTTCTTTAATTATTGTATCTTTGACATCTGTTTCTGTCTTTTCACTTAAGATTTAGCAGGTTATGTGTTCTCTTCTCTGGGAATTAATGCTTCCAATTAGGTGTCTTACTTTTTTGCATTCCTTGACAAGAGTTCACCCTTTAAGGACTTTTTACCTTGTGAAGATTATTTTTTGCATAAATGGGAGCAAAACGTCTGTCCCTTCCAACTTTAATTTGTTCACAGAACCTATCAGAGCCATGGTTGCGTTCTCATTTTGCTTCGGATTGAGGAATTATTTCGTCTGCTGCAGTGGGAGTTCTCCACCTTTTGGTTCTGCCTCACCATAAAATGCCCAGATGCCATAGTTGTGAGTAGATTTACTCACACTTCAATTTAGGAGCTCAATTTTAAGATTTGCAAATACATTTACAGGTGCAATTTGACAATTTATGAATCGCAAACTAAAATGATGCTATATTCGTATATCTAAACAGAGCTCCTTCTGATCCGCGATGTTATTCTTCTCTCCTAGGACAGACTACGCTTAAATCAATGAACTTCGATTATGAGAGCACTCATCTTCGAATTCTGTAAATCAGCGGTACCTGTTGCTTCATTTCTCTGCATGCCAACTAAGGGGAGCAGAAAACTGGCAATGAGAAGTAGCAAGATCTACGGTGCTACCCCACGGCCAGATATCTTCTGTACGGTGCCTGGTGCCAGCTGTTCGCTCTGCTTCACTGTGACAATCTTCTCTGCCCACTCCTTGAGTCCTTTCGGTGGTGTGTTTCCATCCTGATGGGGCACTGTATCTTCTGCACGCTATTCTACTGATCCCTCCGTTGAGCTACATGGATGGTGCCAGTTGTTCTATTGCCCTGTTGCCCCCCTGGGTGATGTCAGTGGCCTGCTGTACCGAGTCACTGATGCATTATAGGCTGTCACACAGCTGGGGTCTTGTTTTGAAATAATGCACAAAATCCGGTTGTGGTTACTGAATTCGTGCTGCTTTACACTTTCACAAGATTTCAAGAGTGGCTGCCATTTTCGAGTGATGTTGATCCACAGCAGCCATCATGTAGTGGTTTTAACCTTGAAGTTGTATTTTTCTAGTTTTTTACGTATGCAGAAGTCATCTTTACCTCAGGCAAATTGCTGCCCACCTCTTCTGTACCAGCCTCAGTCATTCCCCTCTTACTGGGCTTTGGAACTACATTTACCCTCTAGGTGACTTACTCCTTTGCACTGCAAGCCGCACTGTTTTCTACTGGGTACCTTCACATTCTCTACCTGGGGGTCAAGACACTGTGTTTTGTCAAAAGCCCTCCTGCCTGGACTTTGTTGTCTGTACTTTCTGAGTAATAAGGCTGGACTGTATTCAGCCTAACTTCTTGCATACACCTGTCACCCTCTTGTTCCTCACTGTTCGCACAGGTGCTACACCTACCTCATGCATCTGAATGCCAACGAAAAATCCATGCGTTTCTTAATAACGTTTAACTTTGAGACATTGGGGGGAGCAGCTGCACAATTTTGCCAATTAGTCACCTGACTACTCTGATTTAAAGGTTCAGGGGTTTACTCATTGATGACAATGTCAACGACATGCTTATGAACGCTTGCAGTTCCATGACGAAATAATGAAAAGACCTGATCCCAACTCAAATTAGCAATTTGACCCAAATGTAAGACTGAAAAAGAGCAATGTCCAGTTATACCTGCCTGTCAATAGTCTAATAAGTCAATGTCCATTTTCTGACTAGACTGAAAGGTGTTCTCTCACTGTAATATTCTCAAATTCAGTAATAACAAAGAAAGTAATCTCTGTATCATTGAGGATTGCTATGTGATGTTCTGCTAAATAAAGACTCCTAGGTG
Organism: Triturus cristatus; assembly: GCF_964204655.1. NCBI lineage: Eukaryota > Metazoa > Chordata > Amphibia > Caudata > Salamandridae > Triturus > Triturus cristatus. Next base: position 331,189,427 of record NC_140579.1, read on the forward strand.
AGCATTTTGAATGACCTAAAATACTAATTGTTAGATCTGACAGACATTTTCCCCCAAACGTTTTGTCTACTCATCTCTTGTTGCTGAAATTCATTTTGCTGGATTTAGGACGTTGTGTACTTTACCACTACTAACCAGCAAAGAAAAGAAACATGCAAGAGCTACTCCTTCTCAACTAGGAATTACAGTTTGAGTGTAATATGGAATTACCAATATTAACCAATGAGAGGGATAGGTCTCACAGTAGTAAACAACGAATTTGGGTATTTTTCACTACCAGTGCATGGAAAACTTAAACATACATGGCCCACCTTTTAATTACACAGCACCCTGCCTTATGGGCTACCTAGGGCCTTCCTTAGGGGTTACGCATATGTAATTAACAAAGCGGATTGTTAGAAATGGGGGTCTCCACTTGGCAATGGTTTGCACCTTTGTCCAAGTAGAGACTCTTGCTTCTAGTCAGGGTAAGGGAGTTACGCCCTAGACATCCCCTGCTTAACCCCTTGGTAGCTTGGCATGAGCAGACAGGCTTATCTCAGAGGCAGTGTGCAAAGCATTTGTGTACATATACAGTAATACAGTGAAAATAATACAAGACAAGACACCACACCAGCTTGGAAAAATAGGTAATCTTTATCTAAACTAAAACAAGACCAAATGACAAAAATCCACAATACAACATTAACAAGCATTGGCATAGCCAATAGGTCTCGCCTTTGGGACATTATAAGTGTTTAGCCATGCAACAGTTAATGTTACTGCACCAAGGATATTGTGCTGGATAACTAAACATTTAAACGGTCCCAAAGGCGAGACCTATTGGCTATGCCAATGCTTGTTAGCATTTGAGTGTGATTATAGAGGTATGGGCGAAACCGTTTAGGGACGTTCCGTCCAGAATTTGATGGCCTGTGGTGTTGAAAGCACTGCTAGATAACAAGGGTATAAGAAGTCGGGAATGGGCACAAGTGAAGGGTATGACATGAAATTCCAAATGTCAAAATCATAAAATGTGTGATTTAAGATATGGATGTCGTTTAAGAACAAATGTGTTATTTTCTTGAAAGTTAAAAACAACCAATAACTGCATTGTAAATAGAGACACGAGTTTTCCATTTTTACTATAAATGCTTCCCTCTCTTTATTTTAAAAATCACAAAGAAGTAGAGGTTAAGGGTCTGATTTGCAAAGGGACTTACGTGTAGTAAAGGTACAAGTGTGGAGTCTCTGCACTCTGGGCAGCCTCTCTGTCCAGCGCACTGCAGTGAGTGCAGTGCGGAGATTCTTCCATGAGTGAAGAGACACGTAACTTTATTGCATATTAGTCCCTTTGTGATTTGAGCCCTAAGCCTTCATTTAAGGGTCTCACCATATGTTCAATCATGTCTGCTAGATCAAACGTTATGCATATAATCAGAAGCCCTAGTATTAAAACATGCCATCTTGTAATGTGCCATACATTGTCATTACCTTTTCTGTTTGCGAAAGGCACCAGTTATCGAAAGTAGTAAAATAAACTTTTACTAAACTCACCTTGGTGAAACTGCAATGATTGCTGCTGCTTATTGAGGAGCATAAGGGCTGGTACCCAGCTAATGCCCCTTGCTCTCATTGAGAAAAGTGTGGGGTGACCGGCAATATCAAAGGAGAGGCAGAACGATATAAGAGTATGAGCATAGACAAGAACAGAGGAGAGGATAGGATAGTGGAATGAAGGGTCCCGAACACAGGAGAGGGTTGAGTAGTCGGTTACAGGACAGGCAGTCAGTGCGAAGGGAAACGCAGGGGAAACTGTTGGATGAAAGAGGCAAAGATTTGATGAAGGGAGGACGAAATGGTTACAGGGGGGGGCACAGGGTGGATTATCTACTTTCATAAGAGGAAACGTTTGTTAGGAGGATGTTGTGTTAAATCGTAATAATGTAACTACGCAGGGTTGAGGCGCGTGAGGACTTGAGCACTGTGGACTAATTATAGTGTTAATCTTGGAGCAGATGTAGCAGGGTGAAGTCATGAGCAGGTAAGGATGAACAATAGAATACTGATAATTGAAGATGATGGAGAGAGTAAAGAGCTGAAGGTTTGCACAGAGCGCTTGTGGATGGTGAGGTAATGAGGTCCTGGAAATAGATAGATTTGACACCTCCTAGATCATTATGCAGTGTATGAAGGGCTTGCTTATTAACCAAGAAGTTATCAGTGAATATGTGCTTTCGCCATTTATGTACTGCTGCCCTCATTTACTGTTATGCGCTCTTATTTCAAGTGTAATTCATGGCTGAGGCCTATCTTTGGTACAAGGTGGATAATGAAGCAGTTGTATGAGCTGTAGTGCAAGACTGAAGTGAGGTCTTTATGAAGATCACGTGGAAAGCAGTGAGAGCAGTTGGGTCCTGTTTTCTACAGCAGATGGGTACATGAGAGAGCGATCTACAAGGAGGCGAACTGATTTGCATGTGAAATGTGTGATGTCAGATGGAGCGATGATGGGTTTAGATTTGAATAAAGTGTTTGAAATTATCATAAAATTGAGTGGTTTACCTTGCTTGTGGGTGGGATTAAGGAAGGTGTCATTTGAGGAGTGATCAGACAGAAGTGGAGACACTGCCGAAAGCATCAGTAAAATATTTTGGCAAGTTATGGTCACACCAGTGAAAGCAGAATCGTTTGGTGAAGGCAATAAATAGGTGTGTAGCATAATTTTCGCCAGCTGTAATTGAAAGCCATTACTATATAGTTACAGAGACGAATGCGTTTCCAGATGTTTGGAATGAAAGAGGCTTATGGTGCGAGTCCTAATGAGAAAACATCTTGTCATCCATAATAAAACACTGACCAAGGAGACTACGATCACATAGGTATGCTTTACTAAGGTAATACCTAAAACAAATGTTAGATTGGTTTTGAAATAACAGTAAAATCATGAGTCTGAGTCTTAGGACCTGGAAGGCCAGTGCAATCAGGAGTGAAATACGGACAGTATTGGAGCATGCTAGTATAAACTATGTTCAGGATCCTTTGAGACACCTTTAAAAATACATTTTAATACAAGTAAAAGGGATAGCTCCTTTCCGCTCCTAAAGCGTCTTTTTTTTAACGCAGAACAAAATGCTGTATGGTGCTCTGTAAAACACGTTAGCGCCACCTGGTGTATTTCATGCAATACGGCATCAGAAATGTTCTGCCAAATGCAATGGATCTCCGTCACATAAACAAAGGCAATAAAAATCAAACATCAAAGCGGCGAAAGTGAAAGTAATTGAGCAGAGCATCAAAGGGCTGGGTGAGAAGGGAGGGGGAAATGCAAGGGTCAAAGCGGCTAAAGTGAAAGAAAGCTATAGAGAAGGGAGGGGGAGTGGGTGCAGCTGTGCACGTGCATGTGATCGTGCACTCAAGGTTTAGGCCAGCCAAAAGACTGTGGGTAGCACTTTGAAAATCCCACATACAAAATGTCTCTTCGAGCCTTTGGCTCAGCGAGACCTAAAAATATGATTTTCAGATGGTAGAAATAGTTCATTTCAAGCAAAATCAAGACCATAATGACAAAAATCCACAATAAATATACCAAGATATCTTCAAAAATAGGTAATTCGCACAAATAAAGCTTATAGAAACAATTAACTCCACCTGAAGCTATTACGACTTCATGGCACATGAAAATCCAAAGTACAGTGCCAAAAGCGGGGTGCACGGCGGCGGGCACAGAGTCACAGACCCCCAAAGAACAGTACCTTGGCAAACAATGAGAGCAAAGGCGGAGGTGATGCTTCATTGGCGCTGGGCGGTGTTGGTTCTTTATGACCACAGGGGAGGTGAGGCGTTGGTTCCTTACGACCCTAGGGGAGGTGAAGCCTCGGTTCCTTAATGCGGTGCAGGGGAGTTGAGGCATAGGTTCCTTACTGTTGCCGGGGAGGTGCGTCATTGATTCCTTACTATTGTCAGGAAGGTGATGTCGTGGAGGCGGCGAGGTGGCGGTTCCTTACAACAGTGCGGTGTCAATGGATTCAGGGAGTCACCCACTTCAGGTATCGACTCCGGGATGATGAAGCACCAGCGTTGGTAAAGTCAGGGCTGCAGTGTGAGTTGGGGTGGTGCATCGTGAGCATCACAAGTGGTGCCCTTGGCTCTGGTGCAGGCAGAAGCCACGTGACGGCTTTGGAGTCAATACAGTGTGGAGGCGGCCGATATCGGGGCTGCGGTGTTAGTCGGGGCGCTGCGTCGTGCACTTCACGAGCAGTACCCACGGCTTCGCTGCATGTCGCGGCATCGCTGGCCGGCGCCAGGCTTGCAATTTCCCTCTGTGGCAGCTGAAACAGCAGTTCCGGATGCAGGAAGACAGAGGGGATGAAGTATTTGTTTCGCTGAGACTTCCAAACAGGAGGCAAGCTCAACTTCAAGCTGTTGGAGATCTCCTTCAAGCAGGGTACAGGGCACACAATAAAGTCTCTGAACTCTCTTTGGCAGAAACAGCCAGTACAGGCCAACCCCAGACAGCACACTGCAAAGGGGCAGTACTTCTCCTTCAATGTTCCCAGCTCTTGCGAACATTGGAAGAAGTTCCTGTTGAGTCCAGAAGTATTCTAAAGTACTGGTGTTCTGGCCCCAATATTTACATTCCATTTCTCTTTGTTCTCAGGTGGCATAGAGGCTCCGTGAGCAGTCAAAACCAGTTGTGTCCTCTCTGGAACAACTTCCAGGCAGGAGGTGGAAACAGCATTTTTGTAAGGCAAACCAGGCCCATTCAGGTGCTAGGAAATGTCCTCCCCCTACTCTAAATGCAGCCCAGATATATTAAACCCAGCCCTGACTCATCCAGGAAAGGCAGGGCACGCCTCAACCACCCCAGTGGCTGTCTACAGTAAATGTGCATCTCCAGCCCTTGTCACTCCAAACCCAGACAGTCAATCCACAAACCAACAGAGGCACACAGGATGGCTAAGCAATAAAATACCCACTTTCTAAAAGTGGTATTTTCAAACACACAATATAAAAATCATCTTTACTAAAAGATGCATTTTTTTATTCTGAGTTCAGGCATACTAAACTCCATCTTTCTAACTTGTCCCAATGTCTTGACCCTGTGCCTCATGGGAACAGTCCAGACAGGAACTGCCAAGCCATGTCTTTCCTGGACCGGAAACAAGCATCCCAGGGCCGGTTTCGGGCTACCAACCCTCATCAGCCAGGCTAGCTTGAATCCAGTGGCAAAGTGAGCAAGGGACCCGCATTTGGGCATACCCTGCCAATTTAGGGCGAACAAAGCAAACACAAGGAGATGATGGACGGAGTGCTGAACATTGCAAACACCCCCCCCCAGTCACAGATCTGGGTTGAGTCCATCATCGTTCTTTAACTCACTTTGCCACCCCAGTTCAGACACAGCTATATGCACATCAGTCTTGACCCTGTGCCTCATGGGAACAGTCCAGACAGGAACTGCCAAGCCATGTCTTCCCTGGACCGGAAACAAGCATCCTTGGACCGGTTTTGGGATAACAGCCCTCATCAGCCAGGCACTCAACTTTGTGCCAGGATTGCCTGGGTGCGACTTTGATGTACCTGAAGGGGTGCCTCCTCCTTTTAAGAGGCCACTCCTTCTTCATTTTCCATTCATCTACTGTTTCCTTACTAATCCCTCAGTATTGCAGACCAACTGTCCTCTCCTCACTAGGCCTTCTCTGATGCCACTGTGTTGCCAGGTAGTAGTGCCTGGGTGGTGAGAGTGACTCACTAAGCTGTAGGGACACTTCCGAGAATAATCTGAAGTGGGTCAGGAGACTATGTGACCCACCCCTGTGCTTCGCAGAACTGGGCTGGTGCCATTAGGCCCTTGGTGACTCCTTTGGTGTGACTGTCTATTGCTCTCGGCCCGTTTCTGCTTTACATCCTGTGGGTGAGCTTCTTGAGTGGCTGCCAAATCCGTTTTGCAGACTGCCTTCCAATTGACCTTGCTGCCTACCCTCATCTTCTTTCCTTGGACCCTGACTAAGAGTGACTACAGCCTCATGTGGCCTTGTGCCTAGGGGGACGATGGGGTGTCTTCAATTCATGGGTGTAGGATAGTCGGGGTGAGTTGGAGGGCAGAGGGATGCTTGGGGCCACGGGGTCTGCAGTGTGTAATCAATTGACCTGCTGGGTATCAGCATTAGGGTGCTGAGTGCCTAAATGTGTAAGTGCTTCCATATGTCCATACGGACTTGTCTGATATCTATTGCACCACGTAGTGGTGCAGAGTGAGTGTGTGTGTGTGGGAGTGACAGAGGGGCGACAGCCCATAATTCACACCACTGAATGGCAGTTTGCCTGATACACTGATTTCTTGCCAGAAAAGAATTACATTTGACATTGGTTTTCCCTGTGCGTCCTCAGCCTGTAGTGCTGCCAAAAAGTGGAATAATTCTGTGTATGCACATATTTCTGATTATTTTGTGACCCAGGGTGCACCATCTAACTGTGCGGTAGTGAATCATAAGAATTACTAGAGTGGGGCTGGAGTGGGGGACATGTTTCCCCTGCATAAAGGTGCTGGGGGGTTTAGAATAGGATCTTTTCAAAGTGTGCATATTGTTGATGGTATTTGAACACAGTTGGGCCTAGTACTGCTAGTAATAATTAAAGTGTGAATTAGGCCCAGAAACATATGATGTTCATGTTGTATTGATTTTTATATGTGCTGAATACAATGGATCTCATGTTATTTATGGTGAGTGCTGTGCCAATGCTTTACACGTTGTCTCTGTGGTAAGCCTGACTGCTCAGTGCCAAGCTACCCAAAGGTGTGCGCAGGTATACAATGTGTGTAATCAACCGGCCCTGACAGGAGCGGTAGATTTTTCCTCGATGGGGTACTGCCTCAACCAACCAGAAAGTGCCAGTTCCAACATTTGGTGGTAAAGCGGTGAGATTGGACTTGGATAAGCACAGCATTGCATTGCAAATAATTGCGCACCACAACTTCATGTAGACAAAGTGTTCCTTGGTTTCCAAAAGGGTGCCTGGAGGATAGATTGATTTTTGGATCGGTGATTGTTGTTCCCTTTAGAGCTCTAGTTCTGCTCTCGCTCGTTTGCCACCATGCATGGGGTCCTCCCTAAGGGAACTTGCTTGAGTTGGCTTATCTGGACCTGTATATGGTGATGCAATTTGAAGGGTTTTGCCAGGAGAGGGGGGTGCTTGACAGGGGTAGTGCCACAAAGGCAAATCTTCAGAAAGCCCTGCAAGCATGGGCTAAGGTCCACCAAGAGTGGTTAATGAATGGTGGGGGAGATCCTGAGTGTGGGGAGGGATCAGAGCAGATACAGGGATTTCCAAATGAGCTACCAGTTTATGGGGAAGCCCTGTCTTTCGGGACAGGGGATCTTCTTGTCCATAGGTAGCAGTGTGTTTTACAGGAGCCTATCCTCCGAGGAGCTGGAGGACAGAAGGGAAGAAATTACTCTGAAAATTGAGCTTGCCTGACAGAACAAGGAGCAGGTCCTAGCCCTTGCTAAATTTGAAAAAGAGCAAGTCCTTTCCAAATTGGAAGCTGAGCCAGCCCCGACTGAAAGGAAGCTAGCAATGGAAGAGAAAAAGATGGCCCATGAGCGTAGCCTCAAAGAACTGGACATTTGAACACTACTGATAGGGTCCAATTGTATGTTCTATTCTAATATTTGAGTCAAGAGGCAAATACAGCATTTTAATACCTCACTATGCATGCATGGGTGTGCTGCATATTAAGTATGGTTGAAAGAACTCCGGTGCAGTGTTTTGTGTCCTGCAGAATGCCCTGGTCTCAAAAAGGCCATTGATTGTGGGGCTGAAACATGTTGACTATTCACTAGGGTAATAGGACCATTATATTCTTACCCCCACCCAACCCAAAAAATATTTTAATTATACACAAACAAGCAATAATAAAGGGATATCTTGGTTGTTTTAGCTATTTTCGTTATCATCTGAAGACTGCGGCTCGAGAAACATTCAAAATGGTCCCTGGAATACGGTTGTGCCCATTCGCATGTTTAGGGACCAGGATGAGACCTGATGATGAAGCATGCCACTACTAGAGTAGATGAGGGTCTAACAAAGAAATGTTATTTTTTTTCTTTGTCAGCAGGCTGATATGTAGAGGATATACCTTTTTTCTTTTTTTGCAAACAAATCAGGTATGGGATGCTTTGTTTAAGGCACTGCAGAGAGAAGCTATTACATTAAACATGTCCGCTAGAGACATGCTTGTAGTACATCACTGATGTGACAGAAAAATTTAAACCACCTTTGATATATTTCTCACACATGCCGTGAAGGGCATGACGGGAAAAGCAGCTTCTGAGGAACATATCCCAATATAAGAAATACTAGGAGCAAGGGGTGGACTTCCAGACTAGTGTGTTTCATAACAATCATTGAAAACCTTTATACAAGCATGATGTACTGCAAGAATGTTTCTTTGCAAAATAATTCACAACTTCCATCATTTCCCTTTTCTTTCTGGTGTTCCACAATCCCCGACCTAATTTCACTTTACATGTTCAAAAGCTCCAATTTCATTTTACTTGGAGACCTAAATTTGCACCTAGATGATGCCACCTGCAATCTAAGTCAGGCGCTTATGGAGTACCTGGGCACTTTCTATCTTAATTTAATCAATTCTTCTTCTACACACAGAGCTTGCCACTTGTTGGACCCTATTTTCTCTAACATTACTGGTCTCTCCATGGACCCGCTCATACCACTACTTTGGTCAGACCACTTTACCGTGCCTTTCTTTCTTCCCTATCCCTTTCTTATAATGCAAGTAGCATGGTCCAAAGTTATGGCTAGAAACTGGGCCAAGCTAGATATCTGTGCACTCAACACATCCCTTTGCTGGAACAACCCACAGTTGATAACTGGCTACGCAATTCCTTAGACACAATCTTGCCAGCAAAACTTAAATCCTCAATCAGGTAGCACCCCCTGCACCTTGGTTCAATGAAACCAATGAAAGGAAGGTGTTCAAGTGACTAGAAAGGGCCTGGAGGGAGTCATACTATAAAAACTCTAAACTAAATTGTAAAACATTTCTGTCACAATACCACACACATTACAGGAATGATCGCGCCTCTTTCTACACAGAAACAATTCTTAAAGCTCAAAACAGCCCAAAAACACTTTTCAAAGTGGTTCAAGATTTGACGGGCCCAGCAATACTGCTCCTTCACTCTCACTGTCACAAGCCCAATGTTAAAAGCTTGCTGAATTCGATGTTTAAAAGGTGACAGACATTCAACTCACTTTAGCCTCAGCAGCCTTTAGCAACACTTAGTCAGGAAATAGTGCCTCTCAACCCCATCCTCTCGTCCACCTACAAAGGCACACTCCGTGCTATGGGTCAAACACCAGTAATTCTGCAGACCCCTCCCTTTGGATTCCTCTCACTTCCTTGATCTTCTGTAGTTAATTAAATCAGGCTCACCTTTAGAACCAATTCGCCAGCCATGTTTGGCATTCTAAGCCCACACCTCTTCCATCCAATGGTGTCACTCCTGAACTCCTCCATACCCAAGGGGCATTTGCCCAAAGCATAGAAGCATGCTATGGTTATTCCCCTGCTAAGAAAACCCACTTGGACTCGACTACCTGGTCTAATTTTAGACCCATTTCCTTGATATTGATCTTTTAAAAAATACTGAAAAAACATGTCAATGCTCATCTTACCTCATTTGTGGAGGCTCAGGATGCCCTTCACCCCTCACAGTTAGGCTTCAGAGTGGGGCACAGTACGGAGTCACAGAACGGATCTCAGCGCAGCATTCGATACTGTGTCCCACGACACTCTTGTCGATAAACTGACTCAAATAGGTCTCCAAGGGACAGCACTCACCTGGTTTACCTCCTTCTTGCCAAACCGTACCTTTTAGGTCTTTTCAACGCAGGCTGTGTACAACCCTCACCCTTTTGCCTCTGGAGTTCCGCAGTGATCAACCATCAGTCCCATGCTCTTTTACATCTACATCCGCCCTTTGGCAGACCTAGCAGAAAGCTGTGACCTTACGTTGTTCTCCTACGTGGATGATATCCAGATAATCTTTTCATTGTCATCTGGGCAGGTGGCCAACTCTGAAGATCTTAATTCCTTCCTCTGCCTTGGATGAATATCAATCAACTCTCTAAAACTTAACTGGGACAAGACCAAGACAATGGGTCTGGGCAATAATCCCCAGCTCTGGGGGCCCCACACTGGCCGACCAAACTTGGAGCCCTTCCCAATCCTACCTATAAAGTGAAGACCTTGGCTTCTGGCTGGACTCCTCCCTGTCCATGAATCCACAAGTGGACAAAATATCCTGTATATGATTTGTCATCATGAAGTGGCTAAAAACCAATTTGTGGATGCTCCCTTTTTTGGCACAAAGGACAGTGATCCAAGCCATGAGCCTCCCAAGGCGTGACTACGGTAACATCTTGTACCTGGGGGAAGACAAGGCCACGATCAGATGGCTCCAAGTAGTCCAGAACACAGCAGCAAGGCTTTTATTTCGGCTTCTCAAATACTCCTCTGTATCCGGTCTCCTGCGCAATCTCCCCTGGCTCACAATTGATAAACGCATCAATTTCAAGGCACTCTACCTTATGCATAAAATCAGCTCATGCTCTCCATCTCGCTACCTGCTAGATCTGATGGTGCTCTATCATCCTCCTCACCCACTGCGTTCGAGCAACCGTTTTCTTTTTACGGTCCCCAGAATCAAACACACCCGGATGGGTGGCTGCTCCTTCTCTTTCCAGAGCCCCAATCTTTAGAACAGTCTGCCTGAGCCTTTGAGATTTTGTTTTTCCTCCTTATTTACTTTCCCTTAGAAGCTTAAAACCTTGTTGTTCTAAGTTCATGTTGTAGGCCCTTCCTCTTTATGACTAATTCTGTCCACAGCGCTGGGAAACCCTCTGGGTAGCTATGCTGGAGCGGGTAGTACAACATTTTGTATACCCCCCCATTCTGCATGTTTATATTAATCCGAATAATCAATGAATTGTAGTATTACTAATTTTTTTGAAGTGATAACTCACCAACTATATTAACAGAAGAATTACACGTGGGAATTGCACTTTGCATGGCTATATTAATTGTGAATTAACTTGTGTACGCATAGTAATAGTAGAAAATTAGAATATTATATGTTGCTTTCAGTGATGTATTTGTGATTTGTGCTTTATTCAGTAAGTATAAACTGCTCTCAGTGTTGCTTCTGCTAGATAAATACACACACATATGGGTATTAGTAAGGGGATAACATTTTATTAGTCATTTCTATCTTTTAATTAAGTTTTTGTGTTTCTTTTGTTTAAGTTGACCATTTCGGCCTATACAAGATGGCTGAACGAGACGTTAAACGTGACTGCCCTAACAAAACGAGGTTCTGGGTGAAGTGTGCATGGGTCACCGCCAGCAACAGTGGCCTGGACCTGACCCCGGGAGAACATGTACCCTCCAAGGTCGTTCCGGGAATCCATCCAAAAGAAAGGACAATGCTTGATTTAAAAGCCGGAACAAGCAAGTTGGATGACTTCATTATCCGACACCCTGAGAACTGTACCCCGCAAGTCAAAGTTGACCAATGAGGACTCTCTAAACCCCGATCTTGATACATTTTGTTATTATTTTCATTATAAAAGTATGTAGGGAATTAGGGTAGTAACGCTACGACCGGCCCGCTCTTCTTTGACGAACTCGATTTCCTGACGTTATGCTGACGGAGAGGACGGTGACACTGCTGGACAGCTGTTATCCTGAATCTATGAGAGACTGAATTGCAGCCTAACTTTGCTGACTAAATTCTTTTTGACTGACTGACTTAGAGGACGACTTTAGCCAGAATAGGTAAATATGATGCTCTGAAATGCTAATGATGATTTCTAACATTTCTTTCAATATTTCTTAGATAAAGAATAATTGATTAATTGACAAATGTGTTGTTTCGATTATTTGAAGAAGAAGATTAAGAGAAAAGTAATAGAGCAAAGGTAGACGAGTTAATCATCAATTATCAATTCAACTAAATGATCTATCTCCGTATGGGAGGGATATCTTAGGTTTAATGTCAAAGTGTTTAGGGTAAAGTAAAGGTATTCCTCTCATGTCAGTGTTGAGAAACGTATTTTCCCTCAGAAAACAGGTCAACCGAGTGTAAGTATATTGGTGTTATGGGCCCCACCAATGAATGTATGTGAGTGAATTGGATGCCGAGGTAGTTGGTCTGTGCGGAAGGGGGAATTTGACGTTCTGCACTGCAACACTATGCGTTCCACATATCTTAATAATAATATAATTTCTTTCATCTTTTTTTTATTTGTGGAAGAGGCAAGATGTTGTGTCCTCTTGCAAATATACAGTAGTAGCAGGGATATTGGGCTGAGTGCTAATGAGGGGACCGCAGAGGAGCAGCGATGTGGGGGAAGAAGTAGTCATGTCGCTGTCTATGTGAACAGTAGGCTCCAGATCAGTGAGTAGTAAAAAACAATTGGGAAAAAGGAATGGTTGAATCAGGAACATGTGTGTAGGCATAAAGCTGAGCTGATATTGTACTGTTTAATGCACAGACTCCCGGAGTAAGTGCATGAGCTGCAGACAGGCCAGAATGAAACCCCAAAGAAGGTACCACATCTATTTGCTTCAGATCTGTGCTGACTCCAGCTCACGCACCAAATCCGAGAACTGTATGTGCTTCAGACTGTGAGATGCCAAAAGGCGTGTGCACGGCTCTGATCTGAACAAGGGCATCCATTCATCATAGGGCCTCTTGTCTCCGTCACTTCCTATCTGGACCAGTAGGCTGCTAATATGGCCCCTTGTCTCAGGTGCTTCCTTTCACCGTAGGCTAAGAAAAGGGGTAGCACAGTGATCAAGTCAAGACAAGGTCAGGGTGTCCGGAAACAGCAGTACAAATATGTTTATTCATAAGGATTGATTCTGTCTTTTCTGCATATTTGCTCCGATGATGACAATGGGAGCGGCACTTTGCTTGATATCGCCTGGCGATATGTTAATCTTTCGCTGTGCACTATTTATATAATAATCATGCAACATATGCAAAGACATCTCTTGAAGGAAGGTAATGATTTTTAGTTTGAGATTGGCATTTCATCGTTTTTCTTTTTTCTCCTATAAATTAAGTAGAATTTATTGCAAACACGTATCGTATTGCTGAGGCATAGCATGCTATGGTAATGTGCATATATAATGATGTTCCCTTCGCCCTTGATTCCATTAAGCAACAGTTATTGGGCTAAGCAATCAAAACTTGTAGATAAAAGCTTTACATTTAATGAAAGATATTTTGGATAGTTGTCAGAGCTCCAGAGTCCTTAATGACAAAAATACATGTTTTTGTAAAAGAGAGAAATTAAAGTGAAAACTTGGCACATACCTACGTTACTCTGCCTAATGGAACAGTTTCGCGAGATACAAATATTTACATTGCGAAAACAGAAAAAAATCTTCATTAAGAGAAAAGGGGAGGTACCTATGAGGTGTGCCATACATCGAAGTATGCCATACATCAAGGAGTCAATCATCCTCTGTAACCAATGTTCTGACTCTCTAGCGAAGCCCAAAAATTCAGCTTTATTTCATATTTATCATTCTTAGATGGGCGTAACGAAACTTGTAAGTAAGTAAGTAAATTTTATTATGCTTGATTAATTAAATCCATTGCTTATAATACATAAAGAATAAAATCAGAGATTATATAAAAATGCAGAAGTTATAAAGTTAAAATAGCTACTTTGTGTTATCCATAAAAAAAGGAATTTGTTTCAAAATTACGTAACTGATTGACTCATAAATGCTTAAATCCCTAATACAGTTAATGCTCAGTCTGTTAAAAGTCAGTTTGGTAAAGGTTATCTGTTTAAACTGATGGATGCTCCTGCGCGGCAAGTAACGTCTACCAGTTGTACCTGCTTGTAGTATCACGGTACCAGTTAGGAAACCTTGATGTAGCATTTCAGAGCCAGATCTCGGAAAGTCAAGGCCATATACGGATCTAATTCGTAACAATGGAAGATAGATTTTTCAGCCTTTGTTCAGATAAGACGGCAGTTTAGCTGTACTAAAGTTGGATTGAAGCACAGCATCACCGCCTGTCTACAAGACCTGACTCCATGCTGGTTAAAGAATGGTTTCAACAAAGATTTCCGTATGTCCTTTAGATTCTTGCAGATACATATAATATGAATAAGGTTCTCCGTGCCGCAGGTGCACAGACGGTAAAGCTGGTCACCTCCTCTTCTTTCCCAAGGCGGTAAGAATGGATTGATTAAGCCAACCCCCTACCGGAGTCTTAAGAACTTTTCCTTTGTGGCAATCTTTGTTCCTGCCTTAAGATAGGGTTGGGGTTTAAGGACATCATAATTATTGAGCACAGCCCAGCCGTGAGCACCTTTGGACAATGCATTCTTGTCCTCTATGGATGATATTAATCCGAGTGGCCCATTGAGATGTTCCAGGTGTCTGTCAAGCCAAGAGTTTTGATGGATTCCTGAAGGTAGATGTTGGCTGGCACTTTCCCAGTGCGGAGCAGCTCTACCCAGAGATGGTTATTCAAAGACCCTATTTCAGCAGCTCAAATTTTATGCCAGCTTTTTACGAAGGCTCCCTTTCTTTCTACCGCCTGTTTTTGAAGTCCAAATTCCAACCTTATTTGGGCCGGTCAAGCATATTTGAGCAGATGGAAAATCGCTCGGTAAGAGGATACCATTATGCTATCAAGAGTTTTTGAAACCCCGAAACCGGTTCTAGTATGCTTGTTTCCAGTCCAGGGAGGACCTGGCTTGCCAGTTCGGGCTGGACTGTTCCCATGAGGCACAGGGTCAAGACTGATTTGCATATGGCAGGGTTCAAACTGGAATGGCATGGTGAGCAAAACAACAATGGATTTAGGACCAGATCTCTGTACTGGGGTGAATGTATGACATTGTTCTGCATTCTGTCCATCAACTGTTGTTTTTGCACCAAGAGTTGCGGTGTCTCTGCCAGTCAAAGATTCACTTCCGTAGGTGATTGTAGGTTGCAGTTTGGCTCACAGGACATTGAAAAGAGGGTCAAAGGTTAGGTCCAGCAGCTTCTTCAGGGGCTTCAGCGCTAAATAAGTCGTGCCTCCCTTCCTTCACAAGGTTTCCAGCTGCGGCTTGAAGGAGCTGTTATGTCTAACAACACGTCCAGATACTTGTAACTTGTTACTTGGTCTAGACGTTTACCAGCCAGATACCAGTTAGGGTTTGCCCTCTTGTGATGGTTTACTGCCATGGTTTTGGTTTTTTGGAAATTTATTTTTAGGACATTCTGTTGCGAGACACATCTAAGAGGCGCTGAAGTCCGATTGAGGTCCGGCTGATCAAGACTAAATCGTCAGCATATAACAAATTTGTCAGTGTCATGCCGCCAAGTTTCGGAGCATGTGAAGAGCAACTGTCCAGCTCCTCCGGTAGATCCGCCAGGAAAAGACTAAATGACAGGGGGGCCAAAACGCATTCTTGCTTAATTCTTACCCATGTGTTAGTGAGCAATTGAATGAGCTGGTCTTAGAGCGGTGCTGGTATCCCCCATATGTACAGCTTATGCCAGAGCTTGGTACAGTCAACATGGTCAAAAGTCGCAGAGTAATCTATGAAGCAGAGGTATAGAGTGTATTTGCCCTGCTGCGCAGCATCCATGAGCATGGTTAATGCCATGACATTAGTGGTAGTGCTGTGCCCTTGGTGGAAACCTGTTGGAGTTATGGGTATGATGTGGTTCGTGGAAGACCAGCTAGCCAGTTCGTTTAAAATGATACCCGCATAGTATTTGGCCTCAGTGTCTATGAGGGCTATCAATCGGTAATTGTTTGGAGCAGACCTCATACCTTGCTTATATATTGGGCTGATAATTGAGCCTCTCCATGATTCTGGAAATGCGGAGGTCCTTAAGGCATGTCCTACCACTGGAACTAGTGCTTTGCTCCAGAATGCAGGCTCCTGCTTGTACAGCATTGGAGGTATGCCATTAGGGTCAGGTGCACCCGCCCTTCTTCCTCTGGCTATTTGTTTCTTTATTGCTGAAGCCAGGGGGCTATTTTGTTCGTCTACTGCACTCGATGGGGAGTGTAGGCCTGTTGGCAAGGCCATCTCCTGCTGCGTGGGCCTTAGTTGTACACTGTCGTCTGCGCTTAAGCGCTGATGGATTGCTGCTGCCCATGTTGAATTATTGGCACTGACATTTCCAGGATATGCTAGAGGAGTGACGAGTACTGGTTCAAGATCATTAAAGTGTTTGAAAAGATAGTCAGCCCAAATTGCTTCTGTGATGTTGGAGTCTATGCCGAGGTGGTTAGGCCGCTGCAGTTTGTTTATTTTTCTGGTTTGCCTCATGGAGAAGTTCTGCCCATAGTTCATTTTCCTTTGCTCTTTTATTTACCCATCTCCTCTGTTTAAGTGATGTTCTTAATTCCCAGAGAGTGCCTTGTAGACTCGGGTTGTTCGGAAATTTGCGTTGTTGTTTTAAAGTTCGATTTATAGATTGCTTTAATTTTTTAGAGACAGGGCTCTTTACCACCTTAGTAGTGTTTGCTGCGGCTCTCCTCTGATTCAGACTTTGCCTAGATGCGAATTTTCCACCTAAAGATGTGACAAACCTTTCCCAACTTTCTAAGGGCTGGTCTAAATTTGCTTCTACCGGTCAGTATAGGGCTTTAGCTGTTGTTATTTCATCTATATTATTGGAGCTACACCTTATTCTTTTAAGATTACTGGTTTCATACTGCACAATGAATCGTCTAATTTCTGGTGGGTGGCATGATCTTGCTTGAAGACACAAGGAAGGTGATCACTGAATTCGTTATTGACGATCTTGAAAGTGGCAATTTTGTTGAACAGAGTCAGAGTCGTGAAAGTATAATCTAAATGAGATGATACTATGGTCGAATGATACGTTGCTACTGGGGAGTTGTCCTCTTTAAACCGGCCATTTAAAGCTCTCATATTTAAGTGCTCCAAGATCCCGGAGCAAGTTCTTCGCTGTCCTTGTGGGCTTGATGGTCTCAATTAGACCTTGCGTTGGAATATCCCATGCGTCCGATAGGGCTTGC
The DNA here is from genome assembly GCF_964204655.1 of Triturus cristatus. NCBI lineage: Eukaryota > Metazoa > Chordata > Amphibia > Caudata > Salamandridae > Triturus > Triturus cristatus. The sequence continues at coordinate 331,206,514 of NC_140579.1, forward strand.
GTTGCATCATCCGCCTGAGTGGACCCTTGAAGGTGCATGTTGAAATCTCCGGCCAGGATAAGGAGGTCTGTTGTCTCTTCTTCCAGTATTCTCTTTATCTCCAATGACAACTCATTCGCCGTTTTTGATTTTTGCTTGGGGTGCACATAAACATGAATTATTATTATGTCTCGTTTGAGCTGATTAAGCTTAAGCTTTACTTTTGCGGCCTGAATGCAGCTTGGAGGTGTTAAATGGGATGTGATAGGGAGAAGCTCCCCTATTTCAGGTATTGAAGCTAGGATTAATAACCCTCCCGAGCGGCGGCCAAAGTCAGATTCCCTGGTTGCCAGTAATGAGTGGGAGGTGTAACCTTGCAGGTCATAAGGCTTATCTTCCCAGGTTTCCTGAAGCAAAATTATGTCAAAAGTTTTCAGGTAATCTAGGATCTCTTGGTCACTCGTTTTTAAAGCTAAACCATTAAAATTCCAGATGCGTATAGTGGTGCTGTGTTGTGCTGTTTGAATTGGCTGTGCTGCATCCGGCTGTTGTCAATTTGGACGTGCTGAAGTAATTAGTCGTTGTGTGCCGGGCCCGTTATTAATTGTTAATGGGTGAGTTGGTGCAGATTGACCTTGAGTTGGTAGTATTGCAATTGTCAGTTTAGCTACTGTCGTTGTGCCTGGTGTTCTGCTCCTTGCTCCTTTCAGAACTGAGAAGGTTGTCTGGCTTAGGTTGCTTGCTTCTGTAGAAAGGGAGTAGGATATAGTGGCTTTGGAATTGATTTCAAAATTATCCCCTAGTTTTGAAATCTATTTCTTTCCCGTAAGATTCTGCCTGCAACTTCTGAGGCTTGCCATCTTGTTTTGGTTGCTTCAGAGCTCTGGCTGTTAATAGATGGCAAAACTTCAACAGACAGTAAATCGGAGGTTTCAATGTTGGCGTAACGAAACTGCAAGGTTTCTGGAGCGGCTCCCTCCGGACTCAATCGGGAGCTCTCTGTCCAGAGTACTGTGCTGAGGGGGTCTCCTGGAGCTTATGGGCCCCCCGCACCGCAAGGGCAGTGGGGGCCTGTGTTAAGGCCAGTTCTGTCGCGGCTGGCATCACATGCGGGTTTCACGTGGGGAGGGGGGGCCATGCACGGGGGTTAATTTAATCTCACAAATATATATAATTAAACTTACTATAATGCCGGCTGGGTCCCACGTCTTCTCTGCTCTCCTACTCACCCGGACTGGGAAGCAGAAGCAGACAGCCAGGCTCCCTCCCTCCCCTAAGCCAATCACAACGCTACAAGCAGTGTTGTGATTGGTCAGGATGCCAACCAGCCAGCCACTTATGGGGAGGCCATTTTCTCCATGCAGGCTGCATTGCAGCCTGCATGGAGAAGGGCAGAATGCGCATGACTGGTTTGGGCGGCCCCTGGGGGCTAACCAAACAGTCTTTGCGCACTCTGGAGTGGGCAGGCACACCACTCCACCCCTGCCGTGCTCTCAGAGCAGACCCGCCCGCCACCAAAATAAAATGGTAATAACAGAAAGTTATTACCATTTTATGTTTCTGCTTCTCGCACTGTGAGGCGCAGTAGGGTGACTCTCCTCTGCCCTAGTTGAGGAGCTGCTCCTGGTTAAGGCCTTTTGTTATTGATCAAGCAATACCACGCACCGAGGCAGAAAACATTATTTAAGTAATTGTAAATTTGTGACACTTGATATGTGTGATAATACTTAGGTACTTAAAATAGCCTCCCCTTAGGTATTCTTAATAATGTGAACTTATATTTGTTAACTGAAATCTGATTTGGCACAAGAGGGTGTCAATTAAGAATGTCGTACAGTAGAAGTGATATAGGAATTACCTGGACCCATCAATGGCTAATTAAAATGCGTACAGTCAACATGGCGGCAATTTACCCCACCACTTGAATCTGACACTTAAATCTCACTTAAAGTCCAAATGATTTACTGCCAAGATGCCCATAGTGTGAGTCACCTTCAGCTCGCACAGCAGTTATCAACATGTAGACCCACGCTCATAAAGGGAAAATGAAACTAAAAGGCTGAACAGGCTGAAGGTGATGTCCATCATGTGGCCTGTTGATTAATTACTCCCAATAACGCCATTTACAGCAGAATCATGCCGTGTCTGTATTTTTTTGAGGTAGTGAAGCTGAGGTAAGTAGTGATATTCAACCAAAATCTTAGGGGCAGATTTACAAGCCCCTTGCGCTGCCGGTGCATCACTTTTTGGGACTCACCGGCAGTGCATTTTTCTGCCCTATATTTACAAGGACAAGAAGAGCCACCCGGCGTGGCTTTTCCTGTCCCTGTAAATACAGCCTCTTTACACGCAGCACTTTGCATGAAAGGGGCGTTCCATGGGTGTTGCTGTGGGAGTTACCACGCAACACCCATGGAACCTGACACATTTCCATATTTACAAGAAATCTTAAATCTGGAAATGCGTCTGAATGCTACGCCTCCCCAGGGGAGGCGTAGGGAGGCGCAACGAGGAGAAATGTATTCATTTCTTCTCGTTTTGTTTCCTCTTTCTATGCGTGCTGCATTCTGCAGCACACATAGAACGAGGAAATGACCTCTAATCATTGTTTATGTACAGGAAGGTGTCCCTTCCTATACATAAACAATCTTTTAAATCAATGACGTTTTACAAGTTCTATGTGTGCTAATGCAGCGCACATAGAAGTTGTAAAACGTAATTTCTGATTGTTTATGTGCAGGAAGGGAACCCTTCCTGCACATAAACAATCATCTCCGTGACGGAGGCAGCCTTTCACCATGTTGCAAGGGTGCCTGCGTCAGCGCATGGCAGTAGTTTGTGTGCCAGCGCTTGGGGAAGCACAGAGATGCGACATATTGTTGTAAATATGTTGATTCCCTGTGCTACAAAACTAACGCAGTGTGGCACAGCAAAATGACTTGCTGCACAGCGCTGCATTAGTTTATTGTATATCTGCCCCTTACTGCCTATTCAAAATGATTCTTCCTATTGGCACAGATGGGTCACAGCAGATGTTGTCGTCATTAACAGACTTTGCAGCTTATGGGTGTAAATAAGGATTGCATTTAAGCCTGAGCATAGAATTCTGCTCTGCTCACGGAGTTTGCTGAGTTTTTTGCACTGCGCACTTCACGTAGCACATTAAGTTGGCAAGTGTGAGGGAGGAAAATCTTACTCCAGACCACCCCACGAGATTTCTCAGTGAGGTCAGTCGCAGATGGCTGCTACCACTCACGTTGATAAACCTTCCGTTTACGTTGTGGAAGCTGCTGCTTGAGAAGAGAACATTTACTCGAGTGCCAGAAAGAAACAGCGCCCTCTTGCACTGTGCATGGTTCTTTCCGCGCTGATTTTCCAGCCCAGGACAAACACCTGGTGGTAAAAATCAGCGCAAACATCGCAACCTAACGCACTTCACCACTTCTGGAACTTCGCATAGCGCGGCTGAGATTTTTGGTCACTTTGCGGAGTTCCACATAGCGGCACTCTACAAACTCCAACCAGTCCTAATTAAATTCAAGTCAATGTGCATTGTGCCTGGGCAATTCATGAAATTGACCTGACTTTCCGCACTGCCAGCTTTCAGCAATGTGTGCCCTCCAGTCCACTCCATTCCTATTGTGTTTGGCAGAAGGCCATTTCATGATTCTGCATTTAAAAAGGACACATAAGAGAGGCAACAAGGCAATTAAGTGCTTTTAGGGAGACATCTGAGAACTGGTTGCTCCCTAATTGGTTAAGGTTTTCCTGTTCATTTAACGAATAGAATTATTTCCCTATGATGAGCACATAGCATAAAAATACCATAACACAGCAAAACATAAAATAAAATTAAGTTTTAATATCAGAAATACACTTTGTCTTTGTGAGAAATGCCTTAGCTTCCCAGAGTAACAGAGTGTATAATGCACTTTTCCCAATTAACCCATTGTAATGCATGACCTTCAATTAACATGAGATTGCACGGAAGGAGTAAGAGGTTGATGCTAATAAAGAAGCAAAGAATGGAAAGTTGCATATTAGAACCATCTTGTGCAGCATATTACATTTTCTCATGAATGAGTTATATTTGGTGGTGGAGAGAAGAGGTCTCTGCAAACAAAAGATTTGAGATGAAAACCTTGCACAAGATCAAATAAGACACTAGTGGTCAACTTCGTGTGGTGCATTGACTATTGTAAATCAGTGGTATTCAAAAAGAAGATCCATTGTTTTTGCATCAGTAATAATTGGTTTGAAATGGGCATGCATTACACTCAGTAACCACCCATGTAAGAGTAGAAAAGATAGACCATTTGGATCATTACACTCAAGATAAGCTATTGTTAGACTTGGAATCTTTGGCGTGGTTTCTGCTGACTTTTTGCCTCTACCTCCTGTGTTTTTGATGCAGTGCTGGATTAAGGTTTTGCAGGCTTCAATGCTTTTGGCACTTTGCCACTGCTGACCAGTGTCAAACTGCAAGTGCTCTCTGTGTAAATTGGCTTTACAATTGGGTCTCCCTGATTTGCATATTTGATTTACTGGTAATCCCTTAATAAAGTGCACTAAGTGTGCCATGGCCTGTAAATCAAATGCTACTAGTTGGCCTGCAGCACTGATTGTGCCACCCACATCAGTAGCCCTGAAAAACGTATATCAGACCTGCCAGTGCAGTGTCTGTGTGCAGTTATTAACTGCCATGTCAACCTAGCAAGTGCACCCACTTGCCAGGCACTAACCTTCCCTTTTCTTGTATGTAAGGCACCTCTATGGTAGGACCAAGGTACTCCAGTGCGCAGGGTGCAGTTCCAATGTAAGGTGGGACATGTACTGATAGTGAAATACTGCCAATTCGTTTTTCACTATTGAAAGGATATCATGCCCCATAGGATAGAATGGGAAATGCTTTGTAACATCTTACAAGTATAACTTTCCATTGGGACGTGATAGAGAAATCAAGTTTAGGCTCTCTGAACTCAGAATTTTATAAGACATCTTTTAGTAAAGATGTGTTTTAAATTGTGTGTTTGAAAATGCCACTTTTAGAAAGAAGGCATTTTCTTGTTTAAGCATTCTGTGTACCTCTGCCTGTTTGTGTACTGACTATCTGGTTTTGTAGTGACAGGGGCTGGGGATGTACATTAACTGTAGACAGCCACTGGGGGAGGGGGGTTGAGGTGTGACTTGCCCTTCCTGGATGACACAGAGCTGAGCTAAATAGACCTTGGCTGAATTAAGAGTAGTGGGAGGAGATTATGGCCTGTCTCTCTTGCACAATGCTGTCTCCACCCCCTGTGGTCATACTGCACCAGTGAGAAGAGGACAGGACTGGTTTGGACTGGGCTCAGAGACCCTTGAACAAAGAACAAAAATACATTTTGGGGTATAAGTATGAGACCTAAAACCCCAGAACTTCAGATTACGTTTGGAGACAAGAGGGACCTTTGCCAAGGAGAAAAGCTGAAGAGCTGTGAGGAGGAGTACTGCCCCTTTGCTGTTTGCTATGTGGGGTTGGCCTGCAGTTGCTATGTCTGCCAAGGAGAGTACAAAGACTGAACCTTTGCTTTGAACCGGCTTGAAGAAGATCTACAAGGACGTGTGTGTGCCGGCCTCCTGTTCTGAAGTATCAGGGACCCAAAGACGTCCCCTCCAACTCCCCTGAACTCTGATACTGAGAGTTCTGACCTGCCAGGAGGTGCCTGTTCCAGTTCTGGGCCTCTGGAGGTTGTGCTTGCTGCTGGGAGCTAGAAGAAAACCAAAGAACTGAAGAAATCGATGCATTGCTCTTCTTGCGGCTGTTTTTCTGATGCAGCACTGCTGTGCGAGAAGAATATACACGCATCGTAGTGCCGCTACCTAAACGGACACAGCGCCTATTGCCGCTGCAAGACCAAACGCATCGAGGGATCGCAGCTGAAGAAGCCGATGCAGAGCCGCTCGACCGCGCTGCATGGATTGCCGACGGCTCCCGGATTTCCACGCATTTTACCTGTGCGGCAAGTTTACCCGATGCATTACCCCCGGACCAGAACTGTCTTGAAGTCGATGCATCACTTCCCCCTACAAACCGGATTTGACGCATCACTTCTTCTGCATGCAGCAGAACTGTCGCATAGCTCCCCAAATTCTCAGGAACTGACTCATCTCTTTGTTTCTCGACGATTCTCATCTCTGCAAAGGTTTGGCCTTGTGAATTTTGACGCATCTATAGGTACTTTGAGAGAAATCATGCACCCAAAGTTTTCTATGGACCAAGTTGTTTGATACATTTTTAAAGTCATATTCCTAGTACATGTATGTTGGCCTTTTTTTGTTTTGGTCTTTTTGAGTTTAGATAAAGATACTTTAGTTTTCTAAAATGGCGTGGTGTCCATTTGTGGTGTTATCACTGTATTACTGTGTGTTTTGAGTACAAATACACGTTGCTTTTAGGATAAGTCTGTTTGCTCATGCCAAGCTACCCAGGAGGTGATCAGAGGTTATCTAAAGTTTGTATCCCTCTTACCCTAGCTAGAAGCAAGGGTCCCTATTTGGACAAATGTGCCTACCACTGCCAACTAGAGGCTCCCTTTTCTAACAGCTATTATTTATTTCAGGCTTTCTTGGATAATGTAAATCTCTTCAACTAATGGCAAATAGAGCATGGTCACTGTCATGTTCAGACTCTATACTAGTTGCTAATTTAGTCTCACTTAGACTAAATGATTGACAAAGGCATTATTGTGTAAAATAAAACTAACACTCAAGAATGTTCATAGAATTCTGTTATGGCCTGTTCTTGCCTTTTTCATGTTATATCTCCTCAAAGAAATATAATGCCTTGGAGCCATGTGTATATCATCTTGAATGTGATGGGCACTCAGCAACAGGCAGAATCACTTGTGGGATGAGCTATGCGGGTTGTGTTGTCTTTGTGGAGGATGGCCATTAAAGAGAACTTGAGCTAAACGTGCGCCTGGGTGTTCTCTTAACACTGGCGACGAGTTGGAGCATCCACCACTAAGGAACCCTGTGTCTGACGTCCAATACAAGCTACCGCTGTAAAGAATGGTGTCAAGAGACTGCGTTTCACCTTACTTCACTCGTTTTCCTGTGAAGTACAACTAGAAGGTGTATGTACCACAGCGTGTTCATATTGATTACGCTAAATTGTACCCCTATCATCCTCCTCGCAATTAGCGTCCAGGATCTTTTATTTACCTACTAAACAATGGTGGAGGGGAAAAACAGTCATAACACGATGACAATATCATACTTGAAAGTACCACAGACTCCGACTTTAGGTTTATCAATTTATTATAAAGCCAAGAATAATAAGATGTATACACATCGTAAAAACATCATATATAGGTACAGGAAAATCAATACAGAGCCGATCCCCCGAATATAAGTGATTCGGCACAAAAGGAATAAAATGGTGAACTCCAAGAGCCGGATACAGCACAAAATAGAAACGGAGTCCAACCATCTCTTCATGAGACAATGAATCAAATCTGTTCCTACACTATGCTAAAAGGGTTCCCATCTAATGACCTTCTATCAGATCCCAAAGGTCTCAGCACGTGTTGACTCCCTGAGAAGTACTTACATCAAATGGGTTAGGGTGCTTAAGGCTAGGAGCAAGTTCTAAGATGCTCCTTTCTCTCCGAAAGCTACCAGAAGTCTGGGGTCTCTGTCCTTGCGCATCATATAGTAAAGAATTCGATTCTCAGTTCATCCTGGTAACATTTTCCATTGCAACTTTTTCTAAATGGGGAGGTTCACACTTCTAACTAAGACTTCTTTGTTCGGCGTGATGACCTTGGTTCTCAGAGCAGCCAGACACGAAAGATACCCCCCCTTCTCGCTTCCAACTGTCTTCAAAGCATTCCTTGTATCTTCTCCAATCTGAAAATAACAAGTTGGCATTCCGATACCTACAGTAGGATGACAAGACTGCTATTTCTTGAAAACAACATGCATTTCATTATTTCTTTCTTGAGAAGCCAAGGAGGTGCAAAAACAAATACAGTCTTGGGCCTAGAAGTCGGGCAATTACACAAAAACAATTAAAATATATGGTTATAAATTGTCCTGCTTTCTGTATACGCAGGCATGATGATACATACATGATCATATTATAACATAGCACTTCGGTGAATATATGCATAAATCTACTGAGTACCTTTTCAGTGATTATAAAACACTGCACAGTTGTACCTAGGTGCATGACAACTATAACTATAATGTACCCATATAAAATAGAGTGCTGAAATCAGTTTTCCCCTCTTATGACTAGTGTCATAACACCATATTACATTCTTTCAGAATTTCCTCCTTGTAGAAGAGACCAACCTAAACAGAAGATGTAGCTTGCTGTCAGTGTCTAAATTTCTCTAACCCCTTAAGATGCTGGTAATGACTGTCCTGCAGTCTTTCCATTTGCCGTTCTCATTTCTTTAGACATGTTCTTGATGTCTTGCTCTTTGCCATTTGCATGCTTTGATGACTGCCAATAATATAATTATGCAAATGACAGTTATGATAATGGGTTTTAAGATATAACCCATAATTCCCAGTCCTAAACTGTCAAACCAACTGCCAATTTGTCCGAAACCCTTACCAATGTGATCCCAGAGTCCCTCAGCAGCCAAACTACTCAATTCTTGGTGGATATCAGAAATGTTGGCAATATATTTCCTTATATCCCAACTATTGTCTGGAATATAAGTACAGCCCTGCTGGACTCTCAAAAGTTTACAGACTTCTCCAGCTTTTGCTAGTAGGACGTCTAAAGCAAGACAATTTTGAAGAACCATAGCCCTAATCGAGACCATCTCACCATCCACTAATAACAGGATATGTGCTGTATTCACGGAGAGTTTATCCACTATCGTTGCCAGCTTTCAAATTTTTACATCGTTCAAAACTACACCTAAACTAGGTATCATGGCTCCAAACACATCACCAATAATTTCTCCAACACTAACACCACGTTTTCCCCAATGAGAGCTTTTTCCTGCCAATGGCCACAAATCATCCACATGAAATATCTTGGGAAAAACAATGGCTAAATAACATGCCCCGTACCAATTCTTGGGCAGTTTCACATAAGCATTCTTACCACACACAAAATAAACATTAGGCACCATGGTCAATTTATCCAATAGTGCTTTTCTTATGGATTCTTCAATCAGAAAAATGTGTTCACAATCACTTTCACCCACGAATATCTTTTCGTAATAATTGGACGGATGTCTAATGCACAACTTTCCTTTTTGCTGAAAGTCTAAAGCTATTGGTCCTGAACTTCCCTTTGCCTTGTGATCTAATTCTTCCTTGGTCCATGGCAATACCTTATGCTTTGGATCTGGACGAAACAAAGTTTGCTTACGTCAATCTGCTCTCTGATCTGCAAATTTATTTTCAATGCCAGTTAGCATGAAGGGGAAATTGTGTCTGTGTGCATAGGACGTATCTAGAGTGATGGTCGGCACGAAGTACTTAGACATACGCTCTACTTCCTTGTAATAATCATATTTATTCATGTATTTTAGGACTGGCACTTCAGACAGTATCACATCATAATTCGAGAAATAATATTAAAAATGGACTTTGCTGTAAAACATACTTAATAATACACTACAAGTAATACCATAAGTCACAGTCAAGTGATGGTATTGTATGCCTTCCTCTACTGAAGCTGGTAATTGCATGCAGACTTATCAGTCTTTCGCTTCCATAGTGTTCACATACTCGTTCAACAAGCGTGCATATGCATTCAGCGTGAAATCACCCATCGACAGATCTACATGCAGTCTACGACTAGTTTCCTTGAGCATTTCCCTGTATTTCATGGATGGACCACCTTCTATATCAACATTTGAACCAGGTGGGGTACGGGTAGGTTGTTCCCCATTCTTTTCATCATTGGAAGACCCACTCAAAGATGTGACAATCACCACAATTATGGCAAGCAGCATTACTGCAATTAGAGTTCCAATAATACATTTTTTTTTCGATGTTTTGGAAGCCATGTTTCCACTGTCGTATTGGAAACACCAAAGAAACGTGGAAAGTCTCTGTTTTTCTTTTCTGTACTTTAAGTTCCAAATTACAATGTCCTCATTGATTTCTTCACTCGATTATTGCCAAATTTAGTCCATCAGTACTAAGCCAATTGTAGAGAAGTAATTAACCCTAATCCTGAATTCTTCTCTCTATTGAAAGAACCCTCATTTTAAACCTTCTTTCACTGGGGGCTAGGTAATTTTCTTTCTAAGGCCTAATGAGTTCTTTGATCAGATTACAGTACAAGCTTCATCTCTAATGAGGTTAGAGCCATGTATTTGTAGAACCATTTGCAGGATTTCAGCACAACTTTCTCCCAATTCCAAGGCAGTAAGCTGTCGACCAAAAGAAGGGAAAACAACTTGATTAAGGATCAAGAATCGCAGTCCACACAACCTGGGTGGATTCGTAACATGCAGTGTTAGGGTTCCAAAGGCTTCAACTCCTGGGACTAACAACTGAATATCAATCGAGAGGGTGTCCCTTCCGTTGCTCACTGTTCCAGTTCCCAATCTCCCGGAATTCCTCTGTCTCTGCATCTGCAACCAGATATGTCCACTCAGGAGACACGTATTTCTGAGACTGTGTTCTTTTTCTTCTTGAGCGTCTTAGATCATCCAGATTATCTTCTTGTTCACTTTGTTCGATTTCGACATTTCAGGAATCAGAGCAAGATGTTTCTCAGATGCAAGTCTTATGTTCAGCCTTTCTTTCCTTGCTGGCCACGTTTCTGGTCTGGCACTTGTCTGTTCCTTCAGCGCTAGGCCGTTCACTCGGGTCTGGTTCAGAGGGTACTTCCACAATGTCGTCAATTTCAGGCTCTGGAGTCGGTTCTTCCGCAGGCAGTTCTCTTTCACCTTAAGCTGTTTCTCTTTGTACGTCTTCAGAATCAGCTGGTCTTTGGGCACCTTGGGGAATTGGTGTCTCCTCTACAGGCTCCGGAACCTTGCGGGTATGTGAAGCATATATCCAATCCGGCAGTCCTCCACACTTCATCCAGACAGCTCTTCCACACGTGCTTGCGTACAAGAACCCAATCTCCGGGATTCAGATCATGCAGCAGGTCTCTCAGGTGGATGCAGTTGCAGCCTCGATCTGGTGGGACACAGAATTAACTACATCAGCCAGTCCTCTACAATAGTCCAATACCATATCATCAGTGATATTTATCAAGGCTGTGGCTGGTACTATAGGCAATCTCATAGCTCTCCCTGTCAATATTTCATGTGGTGATAGCCCTGTCCTCCTATCAGGAGTGCTATGCAAACTCATTAAAACCAGTGGCAAAGCATCTGGCCACTTCAATGCAGTCGATGAACACACCTTAGCCACTCTCATTTTGATCGTGCCATTCACTTGTTCCACCAGACCAGAGGCTTCCGGTCTGTAACTGCAATGCAATCTCTGGTCTATGTTTAAAGCAGCACACAACAGTTTCGTGAGTTCACTATGGAAGTGACTTTCAACTGAGGTCGTAAATCCGTACCGTGGGATAAGTTCTCGTAATAACAGCTTTGCCACAGTGAGACTATCACATTGTCGAGTTGGATAAGCCTCAACCTAACGTGAAAAGATACACACCACCACCAATACATATCTCAGCCTATTGCATCTTGGCATCTCAATAAAATCCAATTGTATTCTGTTAGAGTCGGGGATCTCTGGTTGGCGCAAGGTTGCCCTTGTGTCAAGCAGGAACCCTCTCCTCCACGTCAGGGCGCAGGATAACCCCTCGCGAATGACCCTTGCTCACCCTCTAGGTGCGTGGCGTGAGCAGCCAAGGCGATTCCTCAGGCGTTGTTGGTTAAGCACTTACAATCATACACACAGTAAATACATCAATCCCCCCAGAAACGGACACCAGGCTTGGATATATATAAAAATACGCTTCTTTATGTAAAAATACGGTATATATATCTCAACAGACTTATCACAAGACCAATAACGTTTTCGCTAGGCCACCAAGTTATACAGCAGGCAAATGTTCTTGGTTCGTTGTTTCAAATGGATACTTTGTAGTCTCTTTACTTGTAGTTCCAGTACTCACAGGGATCGACTCCTGGGAACGGGGAAATAAGGCGTTGCGGGCCCCGAGCCCGATACTGGAACTTCTTTCGTGATGTGGAGAGTCGGCACAGGCCGGTGCGACTCTCAGCTTGGGAAGTGTTCTTGGGTCCTCAATCAGCAGGTGTGGGCAGGTAGGCAGGCGCGGCCCGCGACCCTTTAGCACGGCGGTGCCGGAGGGTCTCCACAGCGGGGGCGGCGCGGCCTGAGATGTCCGAGGATAGCGAAGCGGGGCCACAGGGCACAGTCAGTGCAGCTGGGTGACCCGGCGTAGATCACAGTCGTCGGACGGCTTCCGGCAGGAGGGGTGATAGCGCGGTCAGCGCGCTCCAGTAGCAGGCGGTGACAGGGATGCAGGCGGCCTGGCCCGGGGACAGAGAGCGGCTCTGGACGGAGCGGGGCTCTCACGGGTTTGAGGCAGGCAAGCTTCTGAGTGTCACGGCCCTAGGAGGGGCGATGAGGGGCGCAGTCTCTTTCCAGCGGGATGCACACACGGCTCAAATTGGAGGACGAGCAAAAGCACAGAGAACCCACTGGTCCTGGGGTTCAGTTCAGGGGGCAAGCTCAGATCAAGCCCTTGGAGAATGTTCAAGCACAAAGTAGCAAAGTCTTTTCAGCAAGTCTCTTCCTCTCCTTTCTCAGCAAGGCAAGCAGCAGGCCAGCTCCTCCAGCGTCTTCTTCTCCTTCTAGTCGGGCAGAGGTTCTTTGTGGTAAACAGGATTCTGATTTCTTAGGAGCCAGGCTCCTACTTTTATACACCAATTCTTTTGTTCTTTAGCGCCAGGGGGCCTAGGCCTGGCTCAGTCCAGTTCTGGAGCACTCGGTTATGGTGACTCTGCTCTTTCCTTTCAGCAGCAGGGCAGAGACATCAGCCGCCCCACAGGGGGTGGCGCCGGCTTTGTGGTGGCAGAGCACAGGTCTATTCAAGAGTCAAGGTGTACTCCTCCCACCCATCCAGGTGTAATCTCTCTACCCACCACCTGGCAGCCAACCTGTCTCTGGGGATCCCCCCACCCTGCTCCTTACTGTTGCCAGGCAGAACACATACACACAGCAGAGGCGGACTGAGATGGTCAGGTCAGTAAATACTAACTTTCTAAAAGTAGTATTTACAAACCCAGGATACTAAAATAAACTTGACTACAAGAAGTATTTTATTATTCTGAGTTCAGGCATACCAAACTTGACACTCTACCATGCTCTCTGAGTCCACTGGGGTCACAGCGTTGGCGTGACCCCGGCAGCCCATTCTGGCCTATGGAGAGCAGGTAGCCTTCAATAGTGAAAAACGACAAGGCTGTAATTCACTACTAAGACATGCCACACACATCAGGGCATGTCCTACCTTATGCCTACAATGCACCCTGCCCTCGGGCCTACCAGAGGGGTGGCTAATATGTAGGTAAGGGAAGGTTTAGGGACTGGCAAGTGGGGGCACTTGCGCAGTCAGCGCGACGGTCCCGGACCGCGCACAGGGTCTGCGGTGGCAGACCCTAGACACACTTTACAAGGCCGCTTCCGTGGGTGGCGCAACCAGCGCTGCAAGCCCACCAGCAGCATTGGCATTCACAAGCCCTGGCACCCCTGGTGCACTTTACTGGGGACTGACAGTGAATCCAATAAACCAATCATGGACATCAATTACAGGTACACTTTACTTAGGGAGCACTTGCACTGCGGCACGGATTAGCCGTGGCGCAGTGCCCTGAGCGGACAACACCAGCAAAACAGTCGAGGCACACCATCAAAAAGTGGAAGGGAAACTCACGCCAAGGTGCCAGGTCTAACACGTGTCCCCTCCAGCTGAAATGTGGGGAGAACTACCCTTGCCCAGGGGGTTCCTCGTCACTAAGGCGGAAATACCTGGACAGACCGTCAGCGTTGGCGTGATCTGTACCAGGACGGTGTTCCACCGTAAAGTCCATACCCTGTAGGGAGATGGACCACCTCAACAGCTTCGGGTTTTCACCCCTCATTTGCATCAACCATCTGAGGGGCCTGTGGTCCGTCTGAACCCGGAAGTGAGACCCAAACAAGTAGGGTCTTAGCTTCTTCAGCGCCCAGACCACAGCAAATGCTTCTCGCTCAATTGCACTCCACCTACTTTCCCGTGGAAGTAACCTCCTACTGATGAAGGCTACGGGTTGGTCCCAGCCCTCCTCAGTCATCTGTGAGAGAACAGCCCCTACACCATGCTCCGAAGCGTCTGTCTGGACTAGGAATTCCTTGGAGAAGTCGGGGGCCAAGAGCACGGGCGCCGTGCACATGGCAGTCTTCAGGGTGTCGAAAGCTTTCTGACAGGTGTCAGTCCAAATCACGTTCCTGGGCTGCTTCTTCGAAGTCAGCTCTGTCAAGGGGGCAACGATCGTTCCATAGCCCTTGACAAACCTCCTGTAGTACCCAGTGAGCCCCAGGAAGGCCCTCACTGCGGTCTGCGTCTTGGGGGGTTCCCAAGCCAGGATGGTCTCGATTTTGGGTTGCAAGGGTGCCACCTTGCCACTCCCCACTTGGTGTCCCAAGTACACCACGGAACCCTGCCCGATCTGGCACTTGCTTGCCTTGATCGTGAGGCCTGCTCGGCGCAGCGCCATCAACACTTCCCAGAGGTGGCGCAGGTGTTCAGGCCAGGTGGCACTGAACACTGCGATGTCATCCAGGTAGGCGGCACTGAACGCATCCAGCCCAACCAGTACCTGGTTGACCAACCTCTGAAAGGTGGCAGGGGCATTCTTCATCCCAAATGGCATGACTCGGAACTGGAAGTGCCCATCTGGTGTAGAGAATGCTGACCTCTCTTTGGCCCCATCGGTCAAGGCGATCTGCCAGTACCCAGACGTTAAATCAAACGTGCTGAGGAACCGGGCAGCCCCCAGCCGATCAATGAGCTCATCAGCTCTGGGGATGGGGTGCGCGTCAGTCTTCGTGACTGAATTGAGTCCTCTGTAGTCCACACAGAACCGGAGTTCAGGTGTGGCTCCCGGCGCAGCAGCTTTGGGGACCAAGACCACGGGGCTGGACCAAGGACTGCTGGAGGACTCAACCACCCCTAGCGCAAGCATTTTGGAGACCTCCTCCTTAATGCAAGCTCTGACCCTGTCAGTTACCCTGTAAGCCTTGTGCTTCACAGGTAAGCTGTCTCCTGTGTCCACATCATGGGACACCAGGAACCAGGGAGAATCTGTCGGAAAACTGCCCCAGCAAGTGGCGGCAATCTTCCTGTTGTTCGGGCGTCAGGGTGGGTGAGAGGTTAACTCCATCCACTGACCCATCTTTCTCAGAGGCCACTAAGAGGTCAGGAAGAGGCTCGGTCTCCTCTTCCATTCCATCATCAGTGGCCAGCAGCATGCCCACTTCGGTCCTCTCTAAGTGGGGCTTAAGGCGGTTAACATGTAGGACCCTCAAAGGGTTCCTGGGAGACTGCATGTCCACCAAGTAGGTGATAGGACTTTTGCGCTCCACAACCTCAAATGGACCTGTCCACTTATCCTGAAGTGCACAAGGCTCCACTGGGGCCAAGACCCACACCTTTTGTCCAGGTTGAAGCTCTACCAGAGTGGCATTCCGGTCGTACCACCGCTTCATCTCCTCCTGGCTGGCTTCCAGATTTGCCTCAGCAAGTTGCCTGAAACGCCGAGTCTGGTTTCGGAAGGCCAGCATGTAGCTGTATACATTCTGGGGAGGTTTCCTGGGAGATTGCTCCCAGCCTTCCTTTACCAAACTCAGAGGTCCTCTTACCGGGTGACCATACAGAAGCTCAAAGGGGCTGAATCCTAGAGACTTCTGTGGCACCTCTCGATAAGCGAAGAGCAGGCATGGCAAGAGGACGTCCCACTTACGCCTCATTGGACCGTCCAGGCCCATGATCATGCCTTTGAGGGTTCGGTTGAATCTCTCAACCAACCCGTTTCCTTGGGGGTGGTAAGGAGTGGTGAACTTGTAAGTTACCCCACACTCCTTCCACAGGGATTTCATATATGTGGATATGAAATTGGTCCCCCTGTCGCTCACCACCTCTAGAGGGAATCCCACTCGGGAGAAAATTCCCATCAGTGCCCGTCCCACCACGGGGGCCGTCACTGTCCTCAGAGGGATGGCTTCAGGGTACCGGGTGGCATGGTCCACCAAGACCAGGATGAACCTGTTGCCCAGGGCTGTCTTGGGGTCCAGAGGCCCCACAATATCAATACCCACTCGTTGGAATGGCGTACCGACCACAGGGAAAGGTTGCAGAGGAGCCTTGTGCTTCCCTCCGCTCTTACCACTTGCCTGGCAAGTCTGACAGGTTCGGCAGTAGGAATCTGAATTCTTGTGCATTTGGGGCCAGTAAAAGTGGGTGACAAGCCTGTCATAGGTCTTGTCCATCCCCAAATGTCCTGCTAACGGCACATCGTGAGCCAGCCCCAGTAGGAAGGTTCTGAACTTCTGGGGTACCACCAGCACACGGGCTGACCCAGGTTCAGCAGCCTTAGGCTCGGAATACAGGAGGTCACTCTCCCAGTACACGTAGTGTGTTTTGGCCTGAACACCATTGGCCTGGTCTGCAGCCTGCTGCCGCATACCCACGAGAGAAGGGCATTCTTTCTGCTCCCTGCAGAATTCCTCCCTGGAGGGACCTCCTTCTTGCTGCCAATGGGTCAGCTCAGGCAAGTCTCCCAGTTCGGCAATCTGTTCCCCGGTAGGCTCCAGAGCATCCCCCTCAGGGTCTACTTCCTCCTGGGCCGTGGGAACTTCGGGGGCCGGTTTCCCGCGCCTCCTGCGCCTTCTCCCTAAGGCCGGTTCCTGGACCTCTCCCTCAGGCTCCAGGACCCTCTCAACACCCCTACTGGCTGCCATGGACCGGGTGGTCACGCACGCCCAGTCGGGTAGACCCACCATCCGCAGATGCGTGGTCTTCTCCACCTTTTCCCAAGGGGAGCTCTCCAGGTCGTTCCCTAGCAGACAGTCTACAGGCATGTCAGTTCTCACAGCGACTTGTAGAGTACCAGAGACCTCCCCCCACTCAAAGGGAACTTGAGCCATTGGACAACGACTCTCTATGTTGTCAGCATTGACAACCCTACAGTAGGCATTGGGTACAATCTGCTCTTGAGACACCAGGTGTTGCCTCACCGAGGTCACGCTGGCTCCTGTATCTCTAAGAGCCTCAACCTTCTTTCCATTGATGGTCACTACTTGCCCATATTTCTTAGTGTTAGAGGGCAGGTAGGTTACAGGGACCATCTCACTGTCTCCTAGCGAGACTAGGGTCATCTGCCCGGGACCCCCACCCTCCTGGACTGCTACCTCCTCCCCAAAGTTAACACTAGCTACTTGCCGGGGTGGAGCACCAGTGGGTGCGGTCTTACCAAACAGGCGACACTTAGGATCAGAGGCAATGTGACCCGGGTCACCACACCTATAACAATTGAAGGGCCCCTTTGGAACAGGTCTACCTGTCGGGGCCCCGTTCTGCTGCGGGGGTGGGGGAGGCTGAGAACCCTTCTGCTGGTTCCCTTGGGGATTACTTTGGGGGCCTTTTTGGAACCCTTTCTGTTTACCCCTGTCCCCCCCACTCTTCTGCTGGGGACCCTGCCCACCTTTGGCGGAGTCTCCCACTTGACCCTTGTGGACCCTGGTGCTGAGCCAGCGGTCCGCCTCCTCAGCAAGCTTCCTCGGGTTGGACAGCTTGCTATCAATCAGGTGCTGGCGTAGCTCAGGAAAACATTGACTGGACAAGTGCTCCCATGCAATTAAATCAAGCAGCCCTTGATAATCATTCACTTTGCTACCCTTCACCCAACCATCCAGTGCTCTGCAGAAAAAGGTTACATACTCCACATACGTACTCTCAGGGATCTTCTTAGTCTCCCTGAACCTCTGTCTATATAGCTCAGGAGTTAACCCATACCTGGTCATTAAAGCTTCCTTCATATGGGGGTATGAGGTCTGGACTTCTAAGGGCAAATCTAACAGTGTGTCCCGCCCTTCAGCAAGGAACCTTCCCCACAACCCCGCTCCCCAGTCTTTCTCAGGGACCCGGTGTGAAGACATGGCCACCTCGTAGGCTCTAAACCACTGCCCTATGTCATCCTTTCTAAAATACTCCTTCACTACATCTTTGGGGATGTACACCTTGGACTCTACCTGCACCGGTGGAGTGCTGCCACCAGAAGGAGCGGTGTCCAAACTTTTCGCCTTCAGCTCCAACTCCTTCAATCTTATATCATGATCCATTTGGCGTTGTTGTGCCTCCAGGGCCAACTTCTGCTTTTCCATTTCCATTTGTCCTGCCAACTTTGCCATCTCCATTGCATGCGCCCTGTCTGCTGCCCTGTCTGCCAGCTCCTCTGGCGACCGGACTCTGCTGGGCTCCTCAAGGTTGTCGGGTGGAACGATGTCCCCCGCATTCCGTGGGTCTCTTGACTCCTTCCAGGCTCTCAACGCCTTGGTGTACTGGGGCTTCCTCTTGAATCCAGCATGGGGAACTCGGAATTTTACACTGTAGCCTTTCAATTGCTCCATCGAGTAGCCTTCCAGTCTCTCCCAATCCACCTCATCTATTCCAGAAATCACAGAGAGCGCTCTTCCAGCGGAGAGTGAGCCAGGCATGGTTGCAGTAATGGCAGATGTCTCAACAAAGTTCCAAAAATGAAAACCTGTGGCTGCGTTACTTGGTCTGCTCTCACTATCTGGTGATTAATAATTCACTGAATGCAAATTACAAGTGCAAATCCGAAATCCCAGCGCTGCCACCAATGTTAGAGTCGGGGATCTCTGGTTGGCGCAAGGTTGCCCTTGTGTCAAGCAGGAACCCTCTCCTCCACGTCAGGGCGCAGGATAACCCCTCGCGAATGACCCTTGCTCACCCTCTAGGTGCGTGGCGTGAGCAGCCAAGGCGATTCCTCAGGCGTTGTTGGTTAAGCACTTACAATCATACACACAGTAAATACATCAATCCCCCCAGAAACGGACACCAGGCTTGGATATATATAAAAATACGCTTCTTTATGTAAAAATACGGTATATATATCTCAACAGACTTATCACAAGACCAATAACGTTTTCGCTAGGCCACCAAGTTATACAGCAGGCAAATGTTCTTGGTTCGTTGTTTCAAATGGATACTTTGTAGTCTCTTTACTTGTAGTTCCAGTACTCACAGGGATCGACTCCTGGGAACGGGGAAATAAGGCGTTGCGGGCCCCGAGCCCGATACTGGAACTTCTTTTGTGATGTGGAGAGTCGGCACAGGCCGGTGCGACTCTCAGCTTGGGAAGTGTTCTTGGGTCCTCAATCAGCAGGTGTGGGCAGGTAGGCAGGCGCGGCCCGCGACCCTTTAGCACGGCGGTGCCGGAGGGTCTCCACAGCGGGGGCGGCGCGGCCTGAGATGTCCGAGGATAGCGAAGCGGGGCCACAGGGCACAGTCAGTGCAGCTGGGTGACCCGGCGTAGATCACAGTCGTCGGACGGCTTCCGGCAGGAGGGGTGATAGCGCGGTCAGCGCGCTCCAGTAGCAGGCGGTGACAGGGATGCAGGCGGCCTGGCCCGGGGACAGAGAGCGGCTCTGGACGGAGCGGGGCTCTCACGGGTTTGAGGCAGGCAAGCTTCTGAGTGTCACGGCCCTAGGAGGGGCGATGAGGGGCGCAGTCTCTTTCCAGCGGGATGCACACACGGCTCAAATTGGAGGACGAGCAAAAGCACAGAGAACCCACTGGTCCTGGGGTTCAGTTCAGGGGGCAAGCTCAGATCAAGCCCTTGGAGAATGTTCAAGCACAAAGTAGCAAAGTCTTTTCAGCAAGTCTCTTCCTCTCCTTTCTCAGCAAGGCAAGCAGCAGGCCAGCTCCTCCAGCGTCTTCTTCTCCTTCTAGTCGGGCAGAGGTTCTTTGTGGTAAACAGGATTCTGATTTCTTAGGAGCCAGGCTCCTACTTTTATACACCAATTCTTTTGTTCTTTAGCGCCAGGGGGCCTAGGCCTGGCTCAGTCCAGTTCTGGAGCACTCGGTTATGGTGACTCTGCTCTTTCCTTTCAGCAGCAGGGCAGAGACATCAGCCGCCCCACAGGGGGTGGCGCCGGCTTTGTGGTGGCAGAGCACAGGTCTATTCAAGAGTCAAGGTGTACTCCTCCCACCCATCCAGGTGTAATCTCTCTACCCACCACCTGGCAGCCAACCTGTCTCTGGGGATCCCCCCACCCTGCTCCTTACTGTTGCCAGGCAGAACACATACACACAGCAGAGGCGGACTGAGATGGTCAGGTCAGTAAATACTAACTTTCTAAAAGTAGTATTTACAAACCCAGGATACTAAAATAAACTTGACTACAAGAAGTATTTTATTATTCTGAGTTCAGGCATACCAAACTTGACACTCTACCATGCTCTCTGAGTCCACTGGGGTCACAGCGTTGGCGTGACCCCGGCAGCCCATTCTGGCCTATGGAGAGCAGGTAGCCTTCAATAGTGAAAAACGACAAGGCTGTAATTCACTACTAAGACATGCCACACACATCAGGGCATGTCCTACCTTATGCCTACAATGCACCCTGCCCTCGGGCCTACCAGAGGGGTGGCTAATATGTAGGTAAGGGAAGGTTTAGGGACTGGCAAGTGGGGGCACTTGCGCAGTCAGCGCGACGGTCCCGGACCGCGCACAGGGTCTGCGGTGGCAGACCCTAGACACACTTTACAAGGCCGCTTCCGTGGGTGGCGCAACCAGCGCTGCAAGCCCACCAGCAGCATTGGCATTCACAAGCCCTGGCACCCCTGGTGCACTTTACTGGGGACTGACAGTGAATCCAATAAACCAATCATGGACATCAATTACAGGTACACTTTACTTAGGGAGCACTTGCACTGCGGCACGGATTAGCCGTGGCGCAGTGCCCTGAGCGGACAACACCAGCAAAACAGTCGAGGCACACCATCAAAAAGTGGAAGGGAAACTCACGCCAAGGTGCCAGGTCTAACATATTCTGTTAAAGGGACCTCCTGATCTCCCAATATGATTAATTGTAACCACAGTTCTTTTTCCTGCATTCATTTGCTGACATGTAACACATCTATGACACACTTCTTCAGCAATCACACGAAAGCGTGGAATAAACTACGTCTGCCTGATCACTCACACCATGGCATCTTATCCCAGGTGAACTGCTCCGTGAATCTGCCTTGCCATTGGGCTCAACAAACAATTAGGAAGTATTGCTCTATTATCAGCTGACACCCAAATGCCATCATCACTCTTTTCACAGCCTGCTCTGACCCATGAAGCGTTTTTTTCCTCTGAGACTTCATCTTGCAACCGTTTCACTTCATCTCATGTATCAGCTACAGCTAACATCATGCTGAGCTCGGCCTCTTCTGTGCTTTCTCCTGTATATTACCCATTAAAAACACATGCATGTATGGCACAAAAACGAGCTACTTCATCTGCATAATTATTACCTTTTGTGACAAAGTCTTCTCCCTTTCCGTGAGCAGCGCATTTTACAACTGCTATGACCTTGGGCTTTTGCAAAGCATCCAATAGTTGGCGCACATATTCACCATTTCGAATCGGAGATCCTGAGGATGTTAAAAATCCCCTTTGAGGTCACAGCTGTCAAAAATCATGAACTACACCAAACCCGTATTGGCTGTCCGTATAGATCGTCACTTGGATTCCATGTGAAATAGTACAGGCACGTATCAATGCAATGATTTCCGCTACCTGAACAGAGAATACTCTATTTAAACAGGCAGCTTCTACTACTCCGGTGATGGTACATACAGCAAATGCTGCTTTTAGGTACCCTTCATTGAACCATCAACAAAAAGGATCAAATCAGAGTCGGGTAACGGTTCATCGACAATGTCAGGTCTGAGTTTGGTAGATAGTTCGCTACCTTTAGACTGCAACCAAGTAATTACTTGCTCATATTTCCTCATGACATCAGGTGAAGGACCATGCGTTACAGAATCTTTAGGTGGCTCTGCTGTTGGCCACTCAATAGCAGTTTTGCATGCAGCCCACAAATCTACCGGGACCACTATATCGAACAGAGTATTCAAATCGATCCACAACACCTTCGAGATCTTGACAAACCGGTCTATCTGCTTATACCATTCTGCAGTTTTTTCCCTCAGCCGAGGAAATCATTCAGAAAAGCAGCCAAATCACCTCTGCTCCATGGCACGTGTACATACCCTCCATTCTGCACTTCTCTCAAAGGGAAATTTCCAGTGGCTTCCGTCCCTCCCCCCTGAGGTGAGGAGGTACCTATTCCGGTCTTAGCGCTTTTCTTTTTGGCCCACCTCTCTTCCCATCTGTCTAATGCTTTCCATGCTCGCATGCCTATTACCAGTTCTCTAATCTGAGCTTTCAACCCAACAGTTCGCTTTTCCTCCAACTCCTTGTCTGTGTAATTTAATCTGCAAGAACCCTGCATCATCTTGGTCTTTGTCAAATCAACATCATAGTTTCATGCCAAATGCCATAGGGCATCATAAGCCCGCTTTGCCTTTCTTGTAATGTCCTTGGCTACAAACAACAATTCATTTGGGTGATATGTCTTGATTCGTTCCAGAGGCAAATTCCCTTCTACCACTCCATCTGTTTCCACCTTCAATCAAACTACATCCAACATTGGCTTTCTTATTGCACCTTGCAGCGCTTTCTGATTTCTTTGCCTTTCTCCATATTCTCTGTCACAACTCTGTGTTCTCCTAGGTATGGCTCCTTCTACCCTCTTTGCTGCTGAATGATCTTCTCTATCCCAGCTCCTACTCCTCCAGTGATTACCTGCACACGCACCTTGCGGCCCACCCAGTATCTTGGAAGGCTCTGCTGTCATTCTTGTTGTATTTAACATAGTTTACCTGGTTGTTAGCTACCATGGATTGTCATGGTGAAATGGAACACTGCGGTCCCCTAGCAACATCCATCTGATTGTAAACTGAAAAGAGGTGGTGGAGGAGTTGCAGTTGGACCTGTAAGCAGATGTGTCCCAACAAACAAGATAGTTATCGCCCTCCCAAATGCATCATCAAAATTAAGAACAAGGATGTACATGTATGGGCAGATTTTTGTTCCCCATTTACCATCATAGACAAGTTTATTTGGGAAGGTTTAGGTGGTAATTTGAATAAATTGCAGCCCACCGATGTTATTCCAGAGGGATATTGTGGTGAAAAGCTTCCTGTGTTAGGTTGTATAGGAACTGAGATGCGTTTTTTAGACAGGAAGATAACAGCAAAATTATTTGTAGTAAAAAAGGGAAGATCTCTTTTAGGATGGAAGGAACAGAGAGCACTCAACATAATATTGAATCCTAATCATCCTCAACAAGTTTTGCTAACCTCACCAAGTACAACTTCCAAATGGGTTAATAAATTTCCAAAATTATTCAGTGAAAAATTAGGGTGTTTGAAAAAATTCAAACACAAAATTATTTTGAAAGTAGATGCTACCCCTAAAGTACATAAAGTAAGAAATGTACCCTTAGTTTTAAGAGAAAAATTTAAAAATGAATTGGTCACATTGTGTAATGAAGATATTATTGAACGTATTGAGGCGTCCGAATGGTTAAGTTCAGTAGTTTTGGCCCGAAAACCTAATGGAAATATTAGGATGTGCATTGATTTGAGAGATGTAAATGACAATATCTGGATAGATCGGTATCCGCTCCCACGAATAAATGAAATGCTAGCTACTATCAAGGGGGGAACATATTTCACCACTTTAGACCTATCTAATGCATACCACCAAATACTATTACACGAAGACTCAAAGCACATCACTTCTTTCATTACTCCAGAAGGAGCTTTTCAGTTTAAGCGCATGCCATTTGGTTTAGCGTCCGCTTCAGCTGTGTTCCAAAGGGTTATGCAATCTATATTAACCGGTCTTAAAAATGCAGTGGCTTTTCAAGATGATGTGTTAGTATGGGGGAGCGATGTAAACAATCATGATTTAATCTTGGAAGAGGTTCTCATCAGACTTTCTGAAGCTGGTCTCACTATTGCATTAGAAAAATGCAAATTCGGAGTCAATGAGGTGGAGTATCTTGGTCATACTTTGTCCAGTGAGGGAGTAAAACCAAAACGTAGTTTGGTTGAAGCCATTGAAAAGGTTCCCGCCCCAAGAGATAGAGATCAACTCATTCTTGGGGTTAGCAGAGTACTACTCGAAATTTGTTCACCATTTTTCAGACAAGGTACAAGAGCTTAGGAACTTGATGAAGAAAGGTGCCAAATTCGAGTGGACTGAAGCTTTTCAACAAAACTTTGATTCTATCAAGAAATGCATCATAAATGCTGTGTCATTAAGGCCATTTGACCCTAATGACCAAACTATCATCACTACTGATGCCAGTAATAATGGGTTAGGTGCAGTACTAATCCAGAGGCACAAGGGACAAGAAAGGGTTGTGGCGTTTGCATCCCGCACACTAAAAGGGGCAGAACACTCTTATTCTACCATTGAGAAAGAAGCTTTAGCATGTTGGTGGGGCATACAATATTTCAGGACATTTGTGTGGGGAACCAAGTTCCAATTACATACTGACCACAAACCTTTGATAGATCTATTCTCCACCAGAGGTGCAAGCAAGGCCACTCCCAGAATAGCTAAATGGTTATACCGTTTGCAAGAATATGCTTTTGATGTGAAATATATTCCAGGTGTAAGGAATGTAAATGCAGATTGCATATCTAGATTACCGTTAGAAAATACATATGAGGAGGAAGATGATGAATGGATGGTTGCTGAAATAAAGGATGTGTGTACGACCATCAGTGAAGTTGAGTGGAAGGAGGCCATGGAGGAAGATGTCGTACTTGGCATGGTTATAAAAGCCTTAAGTTGTGAACAAGGATGGAAGGCACATAAGGATCTAAATTCTTTCAAATTGATATGGTCTGAGTTGAATATGATGGAAGGTATACTTAGGAGAGGTAATAGATTAGTGGTTCCTGAGAGATTAAGAAACAGATTACTAAACATCATGCATGAAGGGCATGGGGGTATGTCAGCTATGAAGAGAAGGAGTAGATTTTTGGTGGCCTGGTATGGATGTGCAAATTGAGCGTTTTGTTCGAGATTGCATGGCTTGTGCGTTTAGCGACAAGACTCATTCTTCTCAAGAAACTTCTATAAGTGCGTCGCCCATGCCTAAAGGTGCATGGGATAAATTAGCCATTGATATATGTGGACCTTTCGATATCTTGAATGCATCAGAGAGATTTGCCATAGTTATGGTAGATTACTTTTCGAAGTGGCCGGAAGTTGCCTTTGTTAAAGAGGTCAAGGCTGCAAGTGTTATTTCATTTTGTGAAGACATTTTCAGAAGAGAAGGTTGCCCCACTGAACTTGTTACAGATAATGGACCCCAATTCATATCAGATGAATTTGAGAGTTTTCTGAGGAAGTGGGGAATCAAGCACACTACCACGCCAGTCTATCATCCGAGGGGAAACGGGTTGGTGGAGCGTTTCAATAGAGTACTGGTTGAATGTATTCAATTGGCATGCAAAAACAAAGAGTTATGGAGGCAGTGTGTCAAGGACATGTTGTGGTCGTACCGCACAACTCCACATTCTGTGACTAGAGAAACGCCTTTTTCCTTACTCAAGGGAAGGATTCCTTGTTCTGTGGCTGTTCCACCTTGGATGAATAGAGCGGGAATATACAATGCAAACTTAGAGGAAATGCGGAACAGAGTAAAAAAATATCAAAAAAATTATTGTGATCGCTTTAATGAAAACATTGTGAAGCCAAAACGTTGTTTCAAGCAAGGAATGTTTGTGAGAGTATTTGTTGGGGACAAGTCAAAAAAGGGTCATTATAAATGGTCTTCTCCCAAAAAGATTATTGTTGTTAAGGGTAACAGTGTTAAGTTGGATGATGGAAATTGGTGGAACACTAGGAAGGTATCACCATGCTCTGACACTGAAATGGTTATGCCTCCAAGTACTCAACAGAATATTGTTGCATGCAGAGTTAATACTGACCTTGTTGGATTACCTGTTGCTAAGGTCAAAACGAATGTAAGACAACGTACAATGCCTGCAAGATATAAAGATTACGTATGTACATAGTTTTATTTTAAAGAGGGGAGATGTGTTGTATTTAACATAGTTTACCTGGTTGTTAGCTACCATGGATTGTCATGGTGAAATGGAACACTGCGGTCCCCTAGCAACATCCATCTGATTGTAAACTGAAAAGAGGTGGTGGAGGAGTTGCAGATGTGTCCCAGGGGTCTGTACCATACTACTAATAAATTCCTGTTCCATCAAGAAGTGTGTGTTACCTGCTTCACAAAAATTCTCTCTTCCCTTGGCAACATTGACTCTCTCACCGGTTGTACCCACATTCGGAGGTCTGACCTAGAATGTGCCAAGATTCCTGTTTGTCTCCTTGCTGACCCACTATCCATTCATGATGGATCTGCAGTAGCAGGTAATGGAGTGCTATAAGCCACCGGTACCTGTCCTAAGGCTGCTCCCATTTGTGTAAGGCTTCCCCCTGATATTGTCTCTTCCATGTCACCAGTGTATTGCTGACTGTCATTCTGTCTATCATCAGGAGTATATATGTGGACTACTGGTCCAATGGTAACTGGTACTGACAAGGCATCTGGTAACTGCGTATTCCCTGCAGACTGGGCTAATTCGTAATTGGGGTATCTCATTACCCCAGACACTCCAGGGATCCTCACCATGGCTATTTGTTTCCTAACTCTTGTTGGCTGTTCTTCTACTCCCACCTGTCCTGCTCCCACTTTCTCCTCTTGCGGTTGCGACCTCTCTGTCTCTGTCTTGGAGTCACAAGGTGGAGGACGTTCTGCCAAGAGCCTATCCAAGAAACTATCATCTGTGTCACTGTCCTCATCTTTCTTGCTCTTTCCCTCTGATTCTCCAGCTAACATTCAAAAAGGATACAAGCGCTCTCCTTCTATCGTGTCCACTCTCCATCGTTTCAGCTGTGCATCCCATCTTGCATCTTGATATGCCTTCATTGCTCTCCTCATATGTCCCTGTGATGTCTCTCGTTTCTTTGCTAATGCAGCTCTCATCCAAGCGTCTAAAGTCTCAAATTGTGTGGGTCGAGGTGGCGGTTTAAGGGCAGCCATCACCCCCCTCAGCTGGTATTATACCTCCATACGAAATGACCCATAACGAGGGAGGCCAATTCCCCTTCCTTCTCTGTGATTTTATGCCAATTCTGAAGCCAAACAATTGTATGCAAACCCACATTCGTTGCCATATAATGCGCGGGGGTATCCTCCGGTGGAGCTTCCTCTCCAACCCAAGTCACCACCCCTCGGTCACCTCTGCACAAATCTCTCAACACCTGAAAACAGCGCATTATGACAAGTAATCGATTTGCAACCCACAATCCAATTGCTGACTACAAACGCAAAGCAACCAGTCCCAGTGCGGCGTTATGCCAACTGACCAATCCCAGCGCAGCGCACCCTGACGTCACTACTCTCTCCTTGCAGCGGCTCACCCGCCTTTACAATTTCGCTTCGTACACTCGCTCACACATTCACTTCTGCAACAAACTGTATAACCCAAGTGACCGGTCCTACCACAGCCACAATAACTTACAGTTACAATAACAAGTAATTGTCTGCCCGCTAAAAGATCGATAGAACACGCACACAAGAACACTCCTCTACTATGACCTCTTGCCTGCGTTGGTATCTTACTCATTGCGATCCACCCCCGGTACCTGGGGTTTCTCACAACAAGTGATTTCCGCACTCACACAAAGTTCCCTGACACAAGTGAACAGTCGATAGAGCTTCACGACTCCCACAACTTACTCAGACAATTACATTACAATACTATCCCGGGATCTTGGACTTCTCTTGAGCCTGTTCACCAAATTCTCTGATCCGCACGTGTTCGAACCAGTACTAATAACCACAATCACTCAACATGCATCCCAACTCCGCTAAACATCATGCAAATAAAACCCACCGCAATCTAACACTTTTTACAAAACCTTCATACTCAGGCCGCCCTTTTCGTTCCACCGCACCATCAACGTCTGCCCGTTTCGCCACTCTTTGCCGATGTTCCATCTGCTGCATCCGACCTCGATTCCTCCTATTCTACCCTATATTTCTTCCTCCCCCTCACTTATTTAGAGGTAAACCATCCTCTGCTACCATTTGATTGCGCTAAATTGTACCCCTATCTTCCTCCTCGCAATTAGCATCCAAGATCTTTTATTTACCTACTAAACAATGGTGGAGGGGAAAAACAGTCATAACACGATGACAATATCATTCCTGAAAGTACCACAGACTCCGACTTTAGGATTGTCAATTTATTATATAAGGCCAAGAATAATAAGATGTATACACATCGTAAAACCATCATATATAGGTACAGGAAAATAAATACAGAGCCGATCCTACGAATATAAGTGATTCAGCACAAAAGGAATAAAATGGTGAGCTCCAAGAGCAGGATACAGCTTAAAATAGAAACGGAGTCCAACTCTCTCTTCATGAGACAATGAATCAAAACTGTCCCTACACTACGCTAAAAGGATTCCCATCTAATGCCCTTCTGTCAGATCCCAAAGGTGTCAGCACGTGTTGACTTCCTGAGAAGTACTCATGTCAAATGGGTTAGGGTGCTTAAGGCTAGGAGCAAGTTCTAACATGCTCCTTTCTCTCCGAAAGCTACCAGAAGTCTGGGGTCTCTGTCCCTGCACATCATATAGTAAAGAATTTGATTCTCAGTTCATCCTAGTAAAACTTTCCATTGCAACTTTTTCTAAATGGGGAGGTTGACACTTCTAAGACTTCTTTATTCGGCGTAGTGACCTTGGTTCTCAGAGCAGCCAGACACGAAAGATACCCTCCCTTCTCACTTCCAACCGTCTTCAAAGCATTCCTTGTATCTTCTCCAATCTGAAATAAATGAGTTGGCATTCCGATACCTGCAGTAGGATGAGAACACTGCTACTTCTTGAAAACAACATGCATTTCATTATTTCTTTCTTGAGAAGCCAAGGAGGTGCAAAAACAAATACAGTCTTGGGCCTAAAAGTCGGGCAAATTAACAAAAACGATTACATTATATGGTTATAAATTGTCCTGCTTTCTGTCAACGCAGGCATGATGATACATACATGATCATATTATAACATGGCACTTCAGTGAATATATGCATAAATCTACCGAGTACCTTTTCAGTGATTATAAAAAACTGCACACCATATATTTGTACCTAGGTGCATGACAACTATAACTATAATGCACCCATACAAAATAGAGTGCTGAAAGCGCTCTATCAATATCAAGGAACAGATGACTGGGCTCAGCTTGCTGTGAGCCCCTTCTTATTTGCAGTTTGAGCCATGTGAACAGCTTTATAAATGTTTTTACTTTCCATTGGTCAAGCGGCGTTGGGCAGAATTTTAATATTGGAGCGTCCCCGGAACGTTTTCAGCACAAATGCAGTAGCATTCGAACATGTGTGAGCAGCGTCATTGAGGAGCATATGAACTGCATCCCTCTGCGTGGACCTAAAGTCACGCAGCATGTCTGCGTGGGAGGCCAAGTGTATGATGGGAGACTTTGCGCACACATCATTGATAATACAAACTAGTGCGAGTCTGCTGACGCGAGTTCTTGTGTGAAAACTTATGTGGGCACACTCGTCAGCGTCAGCCTTTCATGAACATTATTTTTACAGAGGTTGCATGCGTTACTCTGGCGCACCGCTATATTTTGTTTTTGTTGCTTTCAAGTATTCTTTGATGAGATCCCCAAAGGGGTGTGCACGCTACATTAGGGCACCATTTATATGCTCGCTTGACCTGTGTGGCACCAACCTGAAGAAGTAAGTAGGGCAACTCTTACCCCAGCATCTTCTGCAACATATGACATCTCCAGTGATAACATTACAAAGCAAGAGAATTTGTGTGATCTTCTCATTGGCTGTTACTGATCTCCATGAACGGTGAATCTTTGAATTCTTGACTGATGATTTCACCTTTGACTTGCATTTATTATTTTAGTTTGTTTTGTTCACTTGTTCTGTTAATTTAGTATTCTAATGTTGTTTTTTGTGTCCTGCGATACATTCTTCTCCAGTGCTCCTTGCTGCTTAGCCAGGGTGAATGTGATGTCACGAAATGTAGATGTGTGCCTGGTTTAGTGAGTGTAAGTTGGTGAGAGTGGGCTGAGCAGCAGGGAGGCTGCTCCTTGTGGGGCCTAATTTCCATACTTGAAACCAACTGTAACTGTGACTTGATAAACCTTTCTCATAACCTACTTTACTGCCTACTGGATTATCTATATGCAAGGATAATACTTTGAAGTAAGTGGCTGACAATGTTATACGAGGAAAAATACTTTTATTCAGGTCAAACAGTAGTGCCCCCCGACAGCTTCAGGCAACAGACTGAAGCAACGTGCCACTCTCTGGAACACGAACAATACTGTGTTCCAAGAGAGAATGTACATAGTTAAAGTAATACAACAACAAGCAGTAAGTATTGAAGCAAGACATTACTACATTGAGTTTTCCCTTTTTGATTAAAAATTTGTTTTAATACAACCTGTTAGACCCGGGATCCCTGGTTGACTGAGGTAGGTACCTTAGGCCAAATAGGGACCTGCGATTCCATGTCAGGGAAAGGAAGGATACCTTCTTAGATAGCCCCTGCTCACCCCCTTGGTAGCTTGGCATGAGCAGCCAAGCTTATCTCCAAGGCAAATGTGTAAAGTATTTGCAACCACACCCACAGCAACCCAATGATGACACCACAAATAGACTCCACACGAGTTTCATAAAAAAAGAGTATAAATTTATATAAAAAGATATACGATAAGACCACACAATATGAATCCAACATATGCGTATTTGTAATATTCCTCCTGGCTGGTTATTAGGCCAGCCAGCCCTTGTCAGTTCTGGCGATATTAATGAGCACTTCTAAACATTCCACAGCAGTCGTAACACAATGCTATGCAGTTCGTAATGCTAGAATCAGGCACTTTGCAATGTAACAATAATGCAACTCGTAATGATAGAATCAGGCACTTTGCAATGTAAAAATAATGCAATGTAGTATCCACCAGTCAGGAAGTTCAGCAGAAACAATGCAATGCGTAATACGCTAATCAGATAGTTCGTTATGCAGGAACAATGCATTGCATAATATGCTTCCGCACCGATCACGGTGCCTCAGGCAGTCTCTCAGCCACTGGTACTACTCTCCGTCAGCCTCTGTCAACAGTTTCCCCCCACACGGTTATGATGTGAACAAAGAGCACAGCTCCGCACTCAGGCCCCGGTATTGCCACACCTCTGTTTTATGGCAGCAACCCAAGCCTCTAGGGGCTACTCCTCCCCATACACTCCAGATGCGGGTCAGCCTGTTGCTGTCTCACCTCCTCACCTGGGTCAAGACATTCCCCAGATCCTATCGCTTTAAAATCCAGACAGTCAATCCACAACCAGGCAGAGACACACAGAAATGTTAGAGCACAAATATCCAGCCACTTCTAAAAGAGTGGCTTCTAAACACACAATGCAAAAACCACCTTCATAAAAAGTTTTGTTATTACATTGTGAGTTCAGGCACACTAAACTTCACCTCTCCATCTTGAGCCTTTGGGAAGGTAGGCTGGAAAACATATTACACAGCCTTCCCAGTCTATTGTATGGGCAAGATGGCCTTTCAACAGTGAAAAACGAAAATGGGGATTATTTCACTGTCAGGACATGGTACACACTTTAGTACATGTCCTACCTTTCACGTGCACTGCACCCTGCCCAGGGGTACCTTGGACCTACCATAGGGGTGTCGGATGTGCATGGAAACGGAAGAGTAAGGTCTGGCAAGTGGGTGCACTTGTCAGAACAACATGGCAGTTTAACAAACTGCGCGCAGGATTTACAGTGGCAGGCCTGAGTTCCCTTTTTAAGGCTACTTGTGTGGGTGGCACAATTAGTGCTGCAGGCCCACTAGCAGCAGTTGCGTTACCATTCCTGGCACACCTAGTGGACTTTACTAGTACAGCAAACATACCAATCATGGACAACCAATTGCCATTACACTTTACACAGGGAGCACTTGCACTTTGACACTGATCAGCAGTGGCAAAATGCCAAAAGCATCTAAGTTAGTCAAACAAAATAGAGGAGGTAGAGGCACAAAGTCAGGGGTAATCACGCAAAGAAATGCCAGGTCTAACACGTGTCCCCCCCCCAGCCGAAAAGTCAGGGGAACTACCCACCCTCATGGGAGTTCTCATCACTCAGGCGGAAATATCTGGATAGACCATCAGCATTGGCGTGTTCAGTTCCAGGGCGGTGTTCCACCGTGAAGTCCATTTCCTGTAGGGAGATGGACCACCTCAACAGTTTGGGGTTTTCAACGCTCATCTGCATCAACCATCTGAGGGGCCTGTGGTGTGTCTGAACCAGGAAGTGAGTCCCAAACAAGTAGGGCCTCAGCTTCTTCAGCGCCCAGACCACAGCAAAGCTTCCCTTTCAATTGCACTCCACCTCTGTTGCCTGGGGAGCAGCCTCCAGCTAATGAAAGCTACTGGTTGGTCCAAGCCCTTGTCATTCAATTGTGAGAGTACTGCTCCCACACCATGCTCTGAACCATCTGTCTGTACTACAAATTCATCCCCAGCGCCAGCATCTTGGAAACCTCCTCCTTGATGCTGGCCCTGACCATATCAGCTACTCTGTAAAAGTTTCGTTTTACAGTCAGAGTGTTAGAAATGGGGGTCTCTAGTTGGCAAGGGTTTGCACCTTTGTCCAAATAGGGACCCTTCTTCCTAGTCAGGGTTAGGGAGTTACACTCCTAAAATAACCCCTGCTCACCCCCTTGGTAGCTTGGCACGATCAGTCAGGCTTATCTTAGAGGCAGTGTGTAAAGCATTTGCACATAACCAACAGTAACACAGTGTAAGTACTACAAACAGACACCACACGAGTTTAGAAAAATATCCAATATTTTTATATACTTAAGACAAGACCAAAACGATAAAGATCCACAATACAGTACTTAAAAATCTTCAGTTATCAAAATAACCTTGTAAAACAGTTCCGTGATGTCAATAGCTCCGTCCGGGGCTATCACGGTGTTGTGAGCAAACAAATCCAAACAGTTCTGACTGACCGCGGCGTCGCGGGCCAGCTATTGTGTCAGAAAGACCCACAAACAGTACCTTTCAGAAATGCAGGGCGTCGATAACCTCTGGATGAGCTTCCGAAAACACAGCGTCCGCAGGCGTCGGTTCCGGAGGTCGGTGCAGGAGTGGGCCCTCGAAGTCACACGTGTTGCAGATCGAACTTCTCTTTGCTGAAGTCAGGAGCGCAGGCGTCGGCAGGCGTTGGGTGCTGCAGCGGGAAGTACAGCGCTGCGGCGTGCGGTGCCCTTAGGTCGCGGTGCGAGCAGCGGCTCGGTAGCGGTGTCAGATGGCATTGTCGGTGAGACAAGGGTCGCGGTGTGAGATGAAGGCGGTGCTCGTCACGGTGCTGGCAGGTCACGGTGCAGGCAGCTGCGTCGTCGTTGCTGAAGCGCTGTCGTCATCTGACTAATGGAGTCGATGGCACCAGCGTCGGTAGGCCAAGGCTGCGGTGCGGGATGAGGGCGGTGCGTCATGTAACTTTACGAGCGGTGCCCTCGAACTGCGGTGCAAACAGCGGTGTTGATTCCGGCATGGAGCGTCGTCGTTGGGGATACCATGTGGTGGGAGGTAGGATGTCCCTTGGGGATGTCTGGGCAGAGCCTGCCAGGCACACCACATGCACACTGAATCTGGGCCCCTAGTCGGGAGCACTATGCTGGAGTGTAGGCTGTCAAGTGTGGCAGCGCATAGAGGATGGCCATATCTAAGTCGCCCAGGCCACCACCTGGATTGCCATGGTGGGCCGAAGGAAATGCGGTGTGGAAGCCAAG
This sequence comes from Triturus cristatus, assembly GCF_964204655.1. Classification (NCBI taxonomy): domain Eukaryota; kingdom Metazoa; phylum Chordata; class Amphibia; order Caudata; family Salamandridae; genus Triturus; species Triturus cristatus. Next base: position 331,240,518 of record NC_140579.1, read on the forward strand.
AAGTGCATCTGCCCCCAGCAGATGTTAGAGCAGAGCCCAGTGAGGCTCAGTAGCCCCAATACCTCAGGCTCATCCTCAGTCCTTGTCGCCACGGGGCCTCCAAGGTGTAGGCCAGGTCGCCAGTCACTCTGCCGAAGGTGCTACCATAGTTGTGGGAAAGGCATCCCCAGGCACCACCATCTGGTCACTACTGGTCAGGTGAAAGAGGAATTATGCCCGGGAGCCAGATGGATGGGTGTTAGGGCCTATTTCAGCCACAATTCGGCACGGATTCACCGGAGCTACAATGCCATGCGGTCATCATGGTTGCCAGCTTGGCCATGCCCCCTCCTAATTGGCATATTTAATTTACTTATAAATCGCTTGTAATGTGCACTACATGTGCCCAGGGCCTGTAAATTAAATGTTACTAGTTGGCCTGCAGCACTGCTTGTGCCACTCAACTAAGTAACCCTCTAACTATGTCTCAGACCTGCCATTGCAGGGTTCCTGTGTGCAGTTTACTGCCACTTTGACTTGACATTTACAACTACTTGCCAAGTCTTAATCTCCCCTTTTATTACATATATGTCACCCCTAAGGAAGGCCCTTGATAACACATAGTGCTTGGTGCTATGTAAGTAAAAGGTAAGACATGTACGTGTATGCTTTACATGTCCTGGTACTGACAAACAGCCTATTTTGTTTTTCACTACTGTGTGGCCTACTCCTTTCATAGGCTAGCACTGAGAATTCCTTAATACACTTTTAAGCTGTAATTTCTGATCAGACAAGAGTAGCCTTTTCATGTTTCATATGTTTGGAATGATCTTGAGTGTGGAAACCTTTCTACTACTCACCCAGTCAAGAGATCTGGGCTTAATCCATTGTTCTTTTGCTCACTATGCTAAACCAGTTTGGACACATCCATATACAAATCAGTCTTGACCCTGCTCCTCGTGGGAACAGTACAGCCAAAACTGCCAGGCCAGGTCCTGCCTGTGTTGGTTTTGTCTCACCACTCACCTGAAGAACCAGAACAGGAGCGATGCTTGTACCGCAACTCTCGCCGTATACTTCCCAGGTCACTGATTACTTACAGTGAACCTGGCAAATATACAAGGAGGGAAGGGGTTTTGGGACGAGAAAGAGATAAGATAAGAGACTTGATCCGATTCTGCTGTCTGGACCGGCCAGGATGCCACTCGCTGAATCGTCTGTTTCTTACTGTGGAGAACAAGGAAATATTTAGTTGTATACTTGTCTATCTATTGATGAACTCTTCCTCTTAACCTTTAAATCATTATGATGTAATCACCTGATTAATATGTTTTACGTTTCCTAAGTCGTGGTGCCTTTTCCAGTCTTCATACTGCACACTATACACTTCTTGTAATATTTAACCGATTTTTCTTCTTGTCTCCTTCTTTGTATGTCTTTACGATTTTCTCTTTACTTCGTCTTTTTCTTTTTCAATTAACTCGTTCTAAGCAGTATTGGGGAGTGCTTCAATTGTGACGGCGCTATAAAGGAGAAATAGCTTCCCTAATAATAACAGCCTTAAACATTGCTAGATTAAATAAAACATTGGCTCTATGCTACTCATGAATATACAGTGTAAACAAAATATTCAGCAGTAATTACAGTAATTATAACATCATAATGTTACTTCTTTAGTCTCAAGATGGTCAGGTTGATTGAGGACTGACCACCCAGTGGCAAACACGAGGAAAAGCAAGCAGTATGTCTTCATGTTTTAAGGCCTTTCGAGTGCCTTACGATTGTCTCCGTATGCTCTCAGTGTGTAAAAGTATTCCTGCAACTAAATGGCCACAGTCTGTTCTTCTGTTTTATGCGCGTGCTAATGTAAATAAAAGTTCCCTGTATAATGGGACTTAGCTCAAGCTGCAACTCCGCTGGACCGAGAAGGGAAAACGGATGTTCAACGTCGAATGGTGCTCTGCCCTAAAGTCCTGCGCCGCTCTCAATCCTCTCCAAGCTTCGTTCGCTGTCCAGGAAACCAAACGATGCTCCGTGCGCCGTCCAGGAAACCGGAATGACTCCACACCGGCTCAATCAGGAAGAAAGTCAAGCTGGGGCGCCTGGGCAAACAGCTGTTAATAGCCTGGGATCTGACGTTACCGATCACATTTCGCCTTGGTGACAACGGCAACGTGAGGTAACGGAAACACGTGCAATAACCAAAAACGAAACGTGCTTCTTTCTTTGTGCCAATAACGTAAGGCTCTACATCACGTGCAAAGGACACAACGAATACATGTCAGGAAAAAATACTCTATGTCATTTTTAGTGTACAGATTGCTTTGTTGTGGTCCAAGGTTGCCATCAGAAAACCTGTACCATTAAGTTGGTTCCTAATCAACTCACACACAAGGTTTGACATGGATAAAGACCTTCCTTTGAGATAAAAGGCATAATGAACACAAGACTAGAGGAACATTGGTGCGTATATTACTGACACCCTGGACTAGAAACAAGCATCCTGGGACCATTTTCAGATATCAACCCTCATCAGCCAGGCTGTGACTGGAGGTGAATGTTTGCATTGTTCAGCATTCCATCCATCATCTGTTCTTTTTGTTTTGTTGCCCTAAGTGGGAAGAGTATGCCTAGACATGGGTCCCATGCTCACTACACCACCAGATTCAAGCTAGCCTGGCTGATGACGCCTATTAAAAACTTAACAGCTGTTTGGAGAAGGTGTCCAACTGGATGGCAGCTAGGTGCAGGGATAAAATGGTCTTCTTGGGCAGGGAGGGGATGATAGTTACGTAGTGTCCTGTCCATGCACAAAGCATGATTTCCCCTCCCAACCACAGATAACCTTGCAGACAGGACTAGGTTAAAAGGGATTGTGTGCACTTCAGAGGCCAGCCTTGGAAATCACCTCCACTTGAAAGGCACTTTTGGCTGTAAGTACCAGGTCCCTGACTCCCACAAATCAGACACTGTTGGCTCAACTGGACTGATTTTCTGGAAGGACTGCATTTTTGCTCTGCTGCCTGCTTCTCCTTGACTCTGCTGAAGGAGAGCTGAACTCTGCCTTCCCTACAAGTGATCTTCAAGATCTGACCGGCTTGACTCCAGTTTTCTGAAGTCTCAGGGACACAAAAGACTTTTGCAATCCTGTTGGTGCTGCTGGACTCTGCCATCTGTGAGTCTTACTCTTGCCTGACACGTCCCCTCCAAGTCTGGGCCTCAAAAGTGGGTTCTGCAGCTACTTTGCTACAAAAGCAACACATCCTCAGCACTGCGCTGATCGAAACCTATGCAGTAACCTTTGACGGCGAGCTGACAGCCCTGCATAGCTTGATGATGACATAGGATTTGACTGCGAGGTTCGATGACGACTTAGCCCCAATCCAAGTTTCCTACCCGAGGCTTGACTTTGGCACATCAACCCAACTGTGAAGCTCGACAACGACAAAGTGCTGATCCAAGGGCCGACCATGAAGCTTGACTTTGACGCATCAACCTGCCTGCGTGGATTGGAACCGACACAATGCCTTCACTGCGTGGAGAAGAACAACGCATTTAGTTCTTTGCAACCAGGAAAGTTACTTTGTTCACCGGATCCTGCATGGGTCCTGTAGCCGGCTTGTGCTTCCAAGAGGTTGGCCCAAAGTTTGACTTTGCTTTGGTTCAGCATGCCCTAAAGTAACCTGTTTAGCAATACTTGCTGCTAAGCGCTTTACTGCATTTATTTCTTCAAAATTCAATATCTAACTTCTACCCATTGGCCTTTTGCCATTGTGGTCTTATTTTGCTCAGATAATTATTCTCTCTCTGTCTAAACTGTTGTGAAGTCTTTTTGTGGTGTATTTACTGTGTTTTAGTATAAATTATTGTATGAGTTATTGTACAAATATGATACACATTGCCTTTTAAGTTAAGGCTGCCTCTTCTGTGCCTAGCTATTAGAGGGTGAGGTTAGGATCATTTAGGATTGTGTTGTGACTTACCCTGACTATGCTTGTGGTCCCTACTTGAACACGGTGCATACCTCTGCCACCTAGAGACCAATTTCCTAACAGGAATAACTTGCCATAGCATGAGGACACAAGCATTATGCAAACACCCATTTCACCAACTTGTTTTTCCATGGCAATAACTCATTTTCCACGGCATGCCAATAACACGTGCAATGTGAATTCCCTTCTTCAAAGTCTCATCAAATTGCTCTACCTCACGGTTTACTTTTAGATGATAATTTCCACATTTCATATACACCACACCATATTTCTTCAAAAACGTTTCCTTTTCATGGGAACAGAACTGTACCCCATTTTTGGAGAGAATTGATTTTGGTTAGCCTTCATCAGAAACAACTCTTCCGGACACCTTACTGCACTCTTTAAAGAAATATCAAGAACACACTTCACCTATTGTCACTTACATAACAAATCATTCAACACAACCAAATATGGGGTAGCATGTTCCCCTTTTATTTATTTTGTATTTATTTGAATTGCTTTATAAAGCGCGAACAAGACCCACTGGGGTATCAGAGCGCTGTACAGAGTTGGCACAAGCAAGAGTACAAACACATTGTGTCAGAAGGTGAAGTTACAAATTAGGGGAAAACATTTAGGTTAGGAGTAGGGGGTATCAACGGTGCCCTAGAACACGAAGAGTAAAACATCATAAAATAAAATGCACCAAAGAAGTGCAATACGAATAAGGGAATTTTAACAATAACAAGAGCGAGATCACTAGTTAATGCAATTAAGGAGCCATCGAGGACTAGATCAAAATAATGTAAAGGCATACGATAAAACGCATCAGTGTAGTACAACAAGAATTAGGGTATTAATAAAAACAAGAGCATGATCAAAGAATGAGGGTCTTAACGTTCGTTCAGGAGTAGTCGTTTAAAAAGTTTTAAAGGAAGTAGTGGAAAGATTGGATCTGATCTCGGATGGCAAGGAGTTACGGATTCTCAGAGCAAAACCAGTGAAAGCACGGTTGTAAGATCTTTTCTTTTTTAATCTTGGAGGTTTTAAGAGAAGGGTGGACGTACTTCTGAGGTCATGGCTGAAGCCCAATAGTTCAAGCTTATTTGTTAGGTAGGATGGGGTGTTGTACTGTCTGGCTTTATGAGTCACGCAAGCTATCTTGAGTCGGATTCTGGCTTCAATAGATAGCCAAATTAGTTGTAGAAGGTCGGGAGAAATGTGGTCATATTTTCTCGAGCCCTTTATGAGTCTGGCCAATGCGTTCAGGGTAGCTCTGAGTGGGGCCAAGCTAGCTTTAGGACGTCCAGCAAGGGTCACCAGCCCATATTCCAATCTAGGGATAATCAGGGATTGAACCGCCGGCCTGAGGTGTTCGGGGGGGAGGAAAGGTTTGATTTTCTTAAGTGTGTTGGAAATTGGCTCCCCTAGTAGTAGCACTGATGTGCGCTTGCATGTTTAAGTGTTTATCCAAGGTGATACCTAAAGATTTGGCAGAGTCTACAACATGAGGAGCGCAGTTTATAGCAGTGAGGTGTTTAATCCAGTCAAGGGTAGGAGCCGAGTGATTGGGTGGGGAGATCAAAAGAAATTCAGTATTTAGTAGGAGATGGTTCTGAGCTAACCATTGTTGGGTTTGTGCAAGTGCAGCATTTAATGTTTTTATGTCCTCTTGAGAGGTTATGTTCAGGTACACTTGCGTGTCACCCGCATAAATGTGGTATTAAATGTTCGCTCGGTTCAAAATTACAGCAAGTGGCTGCATAAAAAGTTTGAAGAAAGTGGGCGGGAGAACGGATCCTTGGGGGACTCCAATTATGATAGAGGTACTGAAAGCAAGGGGATGTTTAACTTTGATCCTTTGAGCGCGGTTGTGCAGGAAGGAGGCAAACCAATTTAGGACCGGGCCCGAGTGACCCATCCTGTGTTGAAGAAGATCAATCAGGTTTTCATGTTTGATGGTATCAAAGGCTGAGGACAAGTGCAGAAGGATCAGGAGACAAGGGACATTTTGGTCAAGGGCTCTCAAGGCCTCATCAACAATGTGCGTTAGTTCCATTTCAGTATAGCCCTGATCTGAAACCTGACTGATGAGGGTCAAGTAGTTGATATTTCTCAATGTGGTTGCAGAGCTGCGAATGGACGTATTTTTCAAGCAATTTAGCTACAGCCATACTGCTGGTTATAGGTCAGAAGTTGTTTGGATCTGATAGGTCTGCATTGGGCTTCTTAGGAATGGGAGTAACTTGCCCAACCTTTAGGCAGTCTGGAATCTTTCCCTGTAAGAGGGATTCATGAATGATCCTAGACCAAAGAGGGAGAATGGTTGAGTTTAAATCTTTATAGAGCTTAGTGGGTAAAGGATCACCAAAATGGTAGGATGGTTTAGGAGATGCCATGTTGTGAAGGAGCTCCATGCAATTCCAAGAGGTGTTGTTTTTGAGAGAGCAGCCCAACAGCGAAAATAGTGTTGAGGATTCTGCCAGCTCCACAGATCCTGCGGGATGTTTGTTAGGAAGTTTCTTAGGTAACAAAGTTGGGGTGACAGGTAATATCTCCAACTCTATTTTCCTTGTTTTTTCAGAGAAGTGAGCTGTGAAGGCATCACCACTAGGGAGCAGGGATATCGGAGTAGAGATCTGGTTGGAAGACTGGTTAGATTTTTCCTTAATGATTTCAAAGAGTTTTTTGAGTCTAATTTTGGCTCTACCCAATTGAGTTCTGAAGTGGTCTGTTTTCGCCAGGCGGATGTGTTTGTTGTAGGAGCTTCTCACTTTGAGTGAGATTTGTGGTATAGGGCGTGTTTCTCCAGAGTCTCTCAGAGAGTCTATGATTGCGCCGTTCATCATTTAGGGAACCATTAAACCACGGTTCGGAAAGTTTGACTGGAATCCTTTTCAGCTGCTATGGTGCAATAGAGTCAAGAATGTTAAACAACGTGTTAATGTAATGATCAGAAAGATCGTCAAGGTTGGTCATATTAGGGGGGGTTGTAGTCTATTTTTGGTGATTGAAGTTAGCATATTGATGTTGAGGTCTCTCATATTGAGAGTCAGTTGTTTCGCTTTAGGAGGTTGACCCTGCCTACCCAAGCCCTTATCTAAGATGAGGAAGGGAATTTGAAAATGATCAGCCCAGTCACAGGATAAGATGTCGCCTATTTTTATGATGTTGTCTTTGGCAATGTTAAGGTCGAGAGTGGCGCCTTTATTGTGTAGGACCTTTACAGAGCTGTGAGAGGTTAAGGTCAGAGAGGAAAGTCTTAAAGGAACAGACAATAGGGTCATTTGTGTCATTCCAATGAAGGTTAAAATCTCCGAGGAATATGTGTTGATCCGAGTTCGATCTAATGACCTCCATGATTTGCTCTATGAAGACCAGCTTATCACCAGGAGGGTGATAGATCAAGTGCAACACACAAATCTACTTGCCTTTGTCCCAGATTTCAGTGACTAGCTGCTCACAGGAGGATAATACAGCACTTGAGAGATTGTTTTACTGTGAGGTTGGACCGATGAATGCAAGCAATACCCCCCCTCACCCCCCCGTTTTACCAAGTCGATCACTTCTGAGAATGGAGTAGTCAAAGGGGATTAGGATGTCAAGAACTGGGGAAGAAGAATCATTGAGACAGGTTTTAGTGATGATCAGAAGGTCCAGGCTTTGTGCAATGATGAGTTCTGAAATATCAGCTGCTTGTTTCACAGCTGATCTACAGTTGAGTAGCATTGATTTGACGTGCAGATTGGAAGTGACCACTTCTTGATGAGAGGTGGTTATGTGAAGTAGGTTTTCTTTGTTTACCTTTCTGAGCTTAAGACTTAGTTCCCTGTCAGGATCCGCAATGATGGAGGGGATGTTGAGAGTAGAGTTGGAGGTGGAGACCATCCTCGAGTCAGTGTAAGACAAAAGAAGGGCGAGAATGTCCTCTTCAGATAGCTGAGGTAAGGGTCTGTGGGGTCTAGAGTGATGATTAGGTAAAGTCCTAGAGCTCCAGGCAGCTGGAATTAAGATATGAGCAGAATGCGGGATGGTCGTTAGCTGAGTAGAACAGATTCTGTGAGTTGTAAATGTCATTCCTCTGAGCGGGAGGAGAGACCCAGCGCTTCTCCATCTTCAAGGAGAACTAAAGTATGCTTTAAACCATCTCTTAGACAACTGAGATATCATGCTTGAGGTCCGCAATCTTCTCCTCAAGGCAGGAATTGTTCATGCACTTATTCGCAATACTAGCAAGCGAATGTAGGACTGGTTCAACAGTGAGAGGGGTAATAGAGGGTTGCAAAGGACCATTGGCACAGTTACAGAGGGAGATAAAATCATGCTCGAGACAGGAATCAGAGCCTGGAGTGTAAATAGTGAAAGTCAGAGTGGAATTCGGAGAGGTGGAGGCTGAAGAATGTAATGAGAGTGGGGGTGAGCATCTGTTATTGGTCAGCGGACTGGAGATAGCAACTAGGTTCCGCACCCTGCATTCGGAAGATCAGGGCCTAAGGGAAGAATATCCAAGCCTATCTGGGTGTTTGAGTTAGTAGGATGTCCTCACCCCCATTGTTGGAGCGAGCAGTGGGTGACCCAGGGGACTGAGGATAAGAGGGAAGGCAAGGTAAAGGAGAAACAAAGGTGGGGACAGCCAAGAGGTGGGTGGTACTCAGGTCAGTTAAACCCTTGCATGCGCGAGGCAGAAAGGGGTTGTTTGGGTTTGTGGTGTGGGGAGTAAAAATAACGTTAAGTTGGGAAGATCTGTGGGTTGCGTGTTTACAGATTGGAGTGCGATATAAGGTGTGGAGGGGCCGTCTATCACCTTGGGATCAGAAAATGTGGGTGGCCCGGTCTGACATCGAGTGGAAGGGTTGGAGTTAGTTAGTGTGTTTTTAATCCACAAGAAGGCATAGTCAATTTGCTTGAGGTTCAGGCCCGAGGCTTGAATAAGGACATTACCATTATTGTAGAGGGAGACAGTCAGCTCAGCCTTAAGGACCGGGAATGGAAGCTTGGTTCAACAAAAGCCATGCAGAGTTTTGGTCAGCTGTTTGGAACTAAGCATAGAAGTGAGGGCCTTTCTCCACTGCACTCTTCTGTTGGTGTAGAAGATTAGGTCTGTCACTATAGTGCCCTTACTGGAGATATATGTGTCTGATATAAATGTTTCGGGCCAACATTTGAGGAGATTGTCTTTAAAGGTCTTCTACACATTTATCGATAGGTTAGGGGGATAGATAATCTTAAAAGAGGTCACGCCTGATTGAACAAAAGGGTTAGAGGCATGATAAGTATTTTGTACCATGATGAATGTGGCGCGCAGGAGAGAGCGGTTAAGGGAACAAAAAGGTTCAGGGTGTAGATATAGGAGAGTGTGGGAGGAAAGGTAGACCCAATTAGGAGGGGACCCTGGTAAAAGGAAGGGGAGCAATAGTCATCTCCCCAACGTGTATTGACAATGCAACTGCAGAGGTGAAACATTATGCGGAGGAGCGGTAGACCGGGTATTAGGAGCCCATTAAGTGATAGGGGTGTAAAGCTGAGGAGAGTAAAATCCCAAAAGGGGGCGTAGGTGGTAGCGTAGGAAGAGTAGTCATGTACCTAGTTTTTCAGTGAGGTATCCAAAGACAGACCTAGCAACTTAGGCAAACGACAATCAGAAAAGAAAAAGGAGGAAATGGGTGCAAAAGACGAGGACCATAAAGCTGACTGAGGACTTCCAGGTATTTAATAAAATTGGCCATCAAAAGGTGAGTATAGTAGCCTTGGCGATGCAAGAGCAGCGAGAAGAGACAGAAGCAGAAGCTGTGCCTGAGTTAGGAGAGAACTAGAAGGACGAGTCCCTGCTTGCAAGTTAAATGAGGTATAAGACGAGTGAGGTATTATTTCACTAATTTCAATTAAATCCTGCTCGAGTGAACATCAAGGCCATTTTAAGAAGGACCCAGAGAGTACCTAGCTCAGGTGTTGAAGAGTCAAGGTTCAGGCAATCTTCGAGGCCATTTTGAGTAGTGGCATTTGCAGTTGCCTGAGAATGGATGATAAACATGAGAGGCCCATTTTGAAGTTCGTAGTAAAACTACTACAGCCTACGGGAGGCAGTTACCTCACAGCTCAAAGTGAGCCACCATTGTTGCAGGGAAGATTTAGGTAAAAACACTTTGTTCGGGGCGAAAACCGGGTGGAGGCGTCACTCCTCCACACCCGGACAAAAGGCAGCTAGTAAGGAGAAATGCAGAGAACGCCTCTGTTCCTTAGTCATAGTCAAGGCATCAGCTGCAGGCAATCCAGAGCAGAAAGAGTCTGCCAAGCACTCATCTCTCTGCAAAGGTAGCTGCAACAATGTATCAGGTCAGCACGTCAGGCCCTCCGATCATGGAAGCACGCAAACTCTCCAGGCAGATTGGGAATCAAACAGTTAAACACCTCATGTATCCCAAACCGTGCACCAGCGTGCCGAAGCTATGCACGCTCAGCAGGCCACACAGATGAAGATTGTCATTAACTCCCTGACACTCAAACCTTCAACCAGGTTGCGGTACATGCGGAGGAACCAAAGGGGTAGCAAAGAGGTCGGCATTCTGGGCTGCGGTAAACAGCAGAAGCACCCAAGGCAGAGATGAGATCGGCAATCAGGGCCGCAGGAACAAACAGAAGCACCCAAAGGCAGCAGTGAGGTAACAAAGAAGTCAGAAGACCCGGGCGCCCGACATCCGATCCTGGAAGCACAGGCTGGACCCAGCCGAAGACTGGCCAAAGCTTCCTTTTGTTTTGACTGAAATTGTCTTTTGCATTTCAGCACCCTGACACCTTGTCACCTCACTTTGCTTTACTTCTTTGCCATTGGATACAGGACTGTATCCCACTGTACATTGCTTGTTTAGCGCTTTGACACCTGTTATTATTCTTGATTAAATCGTACTATTCGACTGGATAGAAAAAATATAGAGCCGATTTTGTTCTATATTCATTGCCTTGCTTTAATTTCCTTGCAACAAAGTCTTGTAAATATGGAGCAGGCTCCAGCGCCACGGAATATCTCGAAAAGTGATGTTCCTGCAGCGCAAGGGACCTCATAAATGAGACCCTTAATCTTTAAAACTTTCTCACAATTGCAATACTCAGATCAACTTTGCAGTAAATCCTCAAAAGTGACATCCAAACAGGGGCGGCTCCTCCATTAGGGTGGAGGAGCGGGAAGGTACGTTTATTCTTTTTTTAAAAAAATTAACCCCCCACGCGAACCCCTGCGTGAAAGACGATCCCACCCCCCCAGCCCGCGAGTCATGTCAGCAGCGACTGCGTCCAAACCAGAACACCAAAATTCGATGCCCACATGCCACTTATGCTCAATTCCACGTGGAGAGTTGAACAAATTGCAAAGAACAGCAACCCATCTCTCTCACATATTTCCATACACTACATTCCAGGAGGGTCTCAAACTCTCACCCTTCTCTATTTCCCTTTGTTCCAATCACGGATCAATCTTGTTGATACCTCTTTCAAAATATCATCATTACTTAACGCCTTCTTCCACTTCTCTTCTGAAACAACTCCATCCGAAAGACACAAACACTCATATCCATGAATGCATCTGACTCACCCATACCATCGGGCTCAATGTAGACCAACCTTGACACACAATTAGCAGCATTATTACATATATCAGATAAGTATTCAACCACAAATATGAATTCCTGAAAATCGATGACCCTCAAACTCATATTTATCTAACCACTTCTTAGGCACACATTTTTTCAACCTCATCCCCTCCTCATCGCTTGTGGACAAATTCAAAATGAAATGGTTGTAAAACTCCAACATACCAAAAGAAGACAATGACTCCTCTTTGTTCACAGGTAAAGGTAATTTTGCTTATGGCATCCACCATTTCCTTTTGTGCCGTACACATTCCGCAGATAGCATGTGCCCAAACAACATATCTTACTCACCACAAATATACATTTTTTGCCCTTAGGGTTAACCCTTTTCATAGAAACACAACAGAACTTGTTTCAACTATTCATTGTGTTTCTCCCATGTATTCCCTCATAAACACTTTTGGAAAACACACAGGGCCGCTGAATCAAAGGATAACACTATCAGGGAATTAAACTATATTGGAAAAAGAGTGATTGCACCGGGTAAAGTGCCGTTTTACAATGACATGGAAATGACGCAGCTCTGGACTCACATCTATATAGTATAACACACAACGTAAATTGCTAATAATCTTTTTTTTTTTTTAAGTAATTTTTTTCCCTTTTATGTTAAACTTTTTATACTTTTGTCACCCTTTATGTTCATCTATAAATGATTAAATATGTGTGCAAATTCAATTGAAACAATCTTTTTTCAATACATAGATAAATCGGCATTACAATTAGTGTTACATTAATTTGATCACAATACAATGTAGAGACAACAATTCTAGCAGCACATTATATTTTTCACATATATTGTAATCAACCACAATTTACAATAAAAACAAACTAATATGAGTAAAACACTGGCAGTGATTTGAGGAATACCACCAACGCGTTTCGGCAAATGCCTTCTTCAGGATTTTCTTTTACCAGTGAGTATTCTAAAATAAAAATTCAAAAATTATATACAAATAACGATTATCATCCAGAGCTATAAGTGCGCCAAAGCTAGATACTTTTGATATATCTATACATCGAAACAATCAAATGATGCTTCTGAAAATGAGGTCTAGGACAACTAAAATCAAACAACACCGTGCACAGTCACCGCGATCCACAAGACAATTCATTCCTCCTTAGAGCGATGTCTAGTATTGTGCATTCATTTATTGCACCTTTTATCTTCCAATACAAGGGGCCAGTCAGAGAGGTAAAAGTGAATAGTTATCTGTATTCTTATATTAAATCATCCCAATTTCATTTAAAGTTTTTTACCAGACCAATCTCTAATCATGGTCTACAATCTCACAATTCTTTTTACTTTTAGTACATAAAACATATCACCTTTGTGTTATCAGTATAGCGGTATGATCTAATGGTATTTCCTACGTTGAGCATTGAATCTCTGTATTTTCTTATAATCACATATGGTGGGGTACATTTGTTAAAAGAAGATATTTCTTCAATGTTTTCACTGATATTCAGGATACGTAAAGGAGTCCAACGTAGCTATTTATCTGAAAGGCATAGGATACAATGTGTAGATCTGCTGTTTTATATGGCAATCATACTCTCCCACTATTTCTGAGTGTTGTCACTGTCTTACTTTATTACTTACTTATAGAGTGCTTTATGTGCCTTCTGATGAATTGTCTTGTCTAATTGTAGATATCACCAACATGTAGTTTCTAAATATATGTTTTTCCTGAAATGTTAATACATAAGTGATTTATTAACTACTTTTTAATTTTTTTGATTTATTATAATATTCCTTATAGATATTAAACTGATTTAATCATACCCACTTCACTTGCACAGGACCGTATTGCTTACACTGTGATTGTTCGTGTTATATCCCCCAAGGGTATCAATCCGTTTGGCAAAGATTGTAGAGTCCTATATATACAGATAAAAGAGCATATATAGAGACCTATATTCACACCTAGATGTTATTGCGTATTGCTCGACATAGCTTTCATTGCAGTGACTTTATACTAAATAAGTGATATGTATTTACCTAAAACTTCATATGTAGCCGTTTGTTTGTCTTCTTCAGGTATTTGCTTATTGATTTTTAGTCCGTATATTCTTGTTCCATAACTCAGATTCTATATTTCTTTCAAAACCACTGTGAGCACAAAGTTATACAGGAGAAGGTAAAAAGGGGGGGGGGGGATTTATTAATCAGCTCTACTCGTGAGCCATAACCAATTGTAATATGACCACATTTTTGTCTATAAACTATTATATAGCATTTCTCTATCTCTACACATAACTTCAATTTACTTTATATATATCTGATATTATTCCCAAATATGAGATGCGTCTCCTGATAGTCATATGGCTAAAGCTGAAACTTACTCTGTTAATGTTGCTCTACATTACCAAATATGTAGAGTCAGCTAAACTGTAAATGTTACAGTGCAACTATTCTCACTTCTGTTCTCGAATACTAACATTGATTAAGAGATGCCCTTTCTCTTCATTCGTTACATATGCCGGATATCTAGACGCATGCTTTTTTTTGGTAGAAACTGAATGGTTTTATTTAGACTAATTCACATGAGACTGTCTGTAAGAATACCTATTATCTAGGTTGCATTTTCTACATATTGATTATGCTACGTTATTTGCAACCAATATAATTTCATGTCGGAACTTCGGTTTATAACACTGCCTCTTCACTCTAACTGATCGTATTGTAGTGTCCGCAAACGCACCGTTATTTATGTATGCCTATTCACTGTGATATAAGCTCACCTTAAATACGGTATTCTTTTCGGCTACCTGCAATCTCCTTTTACGCCAAACAAGGCTTGCTGTTTTCGTTACTTATTTAACCCCTTCGCCGTGGCAGGAATTCTGCCGCGGCGCTGGGGGGGTTTGGGGGTAGTTGCGGTGGCGCTGTGCTCGTGACGGAACCACTCCGTCACGAGCCACGGGTGAGCTGTGCTCATGACGGAGTGGTTCCATCACGTCTCCGCCCACTGTGCTAATCGCCCGCACAGGCGGGGAATTAGCGCCGCGTGGGCGGAGAGGCCGCCAACGGCCGCAGCATGACGGAACCACTCCGTCATGAGCACACGGCACCCGTGGCTCATGACGGAGTGGTTCCGTCATGAGCACGGAAAGTGTTAAATAGTCTCTTTACGTGCTGCTCTCGCGTTCTTACGCAATGCCGTCACGTACTCAACTATCATTTTGTGGCTGCCATGTTGGAGTGTATATTATCCTCTTCTTTTGATTTATAATTATTGCAGATACGTGGAAATAAGCTTACTAACCGCGTGGCAATGTCTGCTACACATCACTATTATGGCAGACATATTTGTTGTGCTGGCAACTCGGTTTTTGACACTACATATTCACGTTAACTAACCGCATTAAAGAATGCGCAATGCACCGCTATTTATGTTGGATTGTTCGCTGTGATATAAGCTCACCTTGGATGTGGTGTTTATTCCAATTACCTACAGCCTCCTTTTTCACCAAGCAAGACTTGCTGTTCACCATATTGTAGTGTATGCTGTCCTCCACTCTAAGATTGTTATTATTACATTAAGGTCGATCGCGTTTATTGATGTATATTTTACATAATTACTAATTCCTTTTATAATAATATTACAATCACTATTTGCGTTAATTTATTTTCTCAACCGTTATTTATCCAATCCAATGTATTACTTGAGCCCGTATTCACTCAACATCACCTTATATTCAAAATCTTGCGTTTAATTTGTTCCCCACTCGATTTTTTACTTTCTGTGGTGTAAAATAACGTGTAGGTTCCCTTACACTCTTAATTCTCCTCCACAGTTAAGTATAAGTCCATTATGCTTTCTTATTGACTACTGAACTATATGTAAGTACTAATGTAGAATAGACCCACAATATATCATACATATTTAAGTATTTTACAAAAGGAATTTCCTGGGCAACATCAAATTGTGTAAGCTCGTATCCAGTATCTTTTACGGTACATTGTGCGTATTTTTTATTAAAATAAGTTTGCAATGAAAAGCTCATAATTCACATCTTACATCTAGCCGCAATACAATGTACAATATATTCAGGAGAATGGCTTATATTAGGGTATTTATTTATTGGGGAGATCCTCTCGCATCTGTCATTATTTGATTGCCTGATCCCAGGGTATCTCTAAATTTAGACCTTTAGTGGATGTTCCCAAAACAAAAATCCAATAAACTTCTCTGAGTTTTCTGGTTTTATCCAATTTTAGCCCTTCTTTGTGACTGATTCTTTCTAAGGTATACCACTGCATGTCCTCAGGGGCGTGGTTCTAATCAATGTAATGGTTGACCATTGGTGCTGCCGTTTTCCTGGTCCTAATTGCGGACCTATGGTCAGTTAATCTTACATTTAATGCCCTACCTGTCTCACCTACATAGCCCAATCTACAGGGACATATAATCAAATAAATTACATTTGAGGTTTTGCAATTATTGAGATTTGTAGGAGAGATTGTTTGATCATGGAAACTTAATGTTGGTGCTTCTACTGCTGTGGCACAGGATTTACAACTCATGCATTTGTATGTCCCTACTATAGGTTTATCATTTGTGATACCCATTTGTTGACTCACATCAATTTTTTTCATACGTGAATGCACCACATGATCTTTTATGGATTTGTTTAGTCTATATGCAAACATAGGCTTGGAAACTCTTTTTTCGTTAGATGCATTCACATTTAGTATGTGCCAACTGGCAAATACCGCCTGTCTAATTCTCTCATTTAGCATGGAATGTCTAGTAATAAAGACTAAACTTGGATCCTTTTTCTGTTTAGTAGTTGTAAGCAAGTGCTGTTGATCATACAAACGAGCTCTTTTATAGGAGTCTCTTATTATCTTCTTAGGATAGCCCCTGGCCAGGAACTTCCTTTTCATAATCTCTGCCTTGATGTCGAAATCCTGTATGTTAGTGCAATTACATAGAAGACGTAAAAACTCACCAAACGGAATACTGTTTTTCTGTATGGTTGGGTGGTAGCTATCATAGTGTAATAACGTATTTCTGGCGGTGGGTTTAACGAATAAATCCACCACCAGAATACCTGCCTGATGTTTTATCCATACATCTAAATATTCCACCTGTTCTGTACTGATGTGATTTGTGAAGTGTATATTCACATCGCATATATTTATCCACTCAAGGAATTGTAAATTTTCCTGAGTGTCATTCCAAATAAAAAAGATATCATCTATGACCCACAACCATTTGGTCACGGATTCATAGAACGGGGCTATCTCAAGGAAAACATATTTTTTCTCAAATTGTGACATATAGATATTCGCTACAGTTGGTGCACATGATGCCCCCATGCTGACACCTTGTTTGTGCTTGTATAGTTGATTGTTAAATTCAAATACGTTATCTCCCAGTACTACTTTTAAACATTCTAAGAGAAACAGTGATGGACATTTGATATTAAAGTTTTGAATAAACCAATGTACTGCTGCTATTGCTCCATCAATAGGGATTTTGCTATAGAGAGCCTCTATATCCATCGTTACCAAGAATTGAGTATCTGGGCAAAATGTAATATTTTCTACAAGGTTAATGATATGTCTTGTGTCTTGCACAAAAGCTGGTGTCCGAGATATATAAGGACATAAGATGGCATCAATGTACTTGGCTAGAGGTTCCGTGGCTGAACCTATCGTAGTCACAATCGGTCTTAATGGTGGATCTAGTACATTTTTGTGTACCTTAGGGAAACCATATATACTAGCCATCCGAGGTTTATCTACATTTAAAAAGGCCCATTCTTTTTCGCAAATTTCTCCTTTTTTTAATTTATGAGTAGTAAGTTTACGTATCTTGCTAACTGTGTGGATTGTGGGGTCCCTTTTAATCAATGTATAAAAGTGTGTATCACCCAACATGTTATCCATCTTAGTTACATAAGTGGGGGTGTCATATACAACAATCTCTCCCCCCTTGTCACACGCTTTGATGATCTTATCTCTACTTCCTTTTAAGTCCTCTAAGGCTTGATATTCATCTCTGCTCAAATTAAAGGGAGTTTTCTGTACATGCTTAGTAATGTTGGTAAATTTATTGTACAATACTTGTTAGAATATAGCCACCTCTGGTGGTAACTGATCTAGAGTGGGCGTAAAAAACGATTTTGGTGCAAGACCTGATAGACTTGTATTATCAGTTTGATCTTTATGCTCTAAAAAAAACATTTTTAGCCTAACTTTTCTTAGGAATGCTTGTAGGTCTCTAAATAATTCACATTTATTAAGACCCGAATGTGGGGCAAAGGTAAGGCCCTTAGATAAGACTTTCATGATTGATGGGGATAACTGGGTTCCACTGAGATTAAAGATGGGTATAGTCTCTACTCTCTCCAATATCTTTTGTTCCGTGTTTCTAGATATTGGTTGAAACCCATCGGTGGATTGGCCTGGAATTGGTTGAAATCCATTTGTGGGTTGGCTTGGAACCTCGGCTGGTACTGTGGTCTCCAATTCACCCGTCTGGTGAAACGCCTCCCTAAAAAAGGCTGCGTACCCCGCTGTCTATTGGCGTTTCGTAAATGAAATTGGGATGATTTATATAAGAATACAGCTAACTATTCACTTTTACCTCTCTTACTGGCCCCTCGTATTGGAAGATAAAAGGTGCAATAAATGAATGCACAATTCTAGACATCGCTCTAAGGAGGAATGAATTGTCTTGTGGAGCGCGGTGACTGTGCACGGTGTTGTTTGATTTTAGTTGTCCTAGACCTCATTTTCAGAAGCATCATTTGATTGTTTCGATGTATAGATATATCAAAAGTATCTAGCATTGGCGCACTTATAGCTCTGGATGATAATCGTTATTTGTGTATAATTTTTGAATTTTTATTTTAGAATACTCACTGGTAAAAGAAAATCCTGAAGAAGGCATTTGCCGAAACGCGTTGGTGGTATTCCTCAAATCGCTGCCAGTGTTTTACTCATATTAGTTTGTTTTTATTGTAAATTGTGGTTGATTACAATATATGTGAAAAATATAATGTGCTGCTAGAATTGTTGTCTGTATTGTGATCAAATTAATGTAACACTAATTGTAATGCCGATTTATCTATGTATTGAAAAAAGATTGTTTCAATTGAATTTGCACACATATTTCATCATTTATAGATGCACATAAGGGTGACAAAAGTATAAAAAGTTTAACATAAAAGGAAAACAATTACTTTAAAAAAAAAAAAGAAATAAAAAAGATTATAATCAATTTACGTTCTGTGTTATACTATATAGATGTGAGTCCAGAGCTGCGTCATTTCCATGTCATTGTAAAACGGCACTTTACCTGGTGCAATCACTCTTTTTCCAATATAGTTTAATTCCCACATAAACACACCATCCAGATAACATTTTACACCATTGGTGGCCTCCATAATCCTTTGAAAAACGGACAAAGCCAGCACCAAACCAAAAGGTATGTGCCTATACCAAATAGTGCAATAAAGGCTTTAAGCTCCTGAGATTCCTCATACAACACACCTGGTGATAGTGCCCTCAAGTTAACGCAAAAGCAAATCTCAGCATTGGAATTCTTTGCCACAATTGATGCCAAGCACTCCCTTGTTCCAACTAACTTATCCAATTCACATTTCACCAGATTTTATACCCCTACTGCCAGTTGCTTTACCTTGGAAACACTTGGTTCAGCACCACATTTAAGCATTATTTTATACACATAGGACTTTAAACATCCAATTTAATCCAAGAAAACCTCTGGAAATTCACCAACAGCATTCAAACAACCAACTCCTATCTCCCAAACTTTTACCTGTGGATTCATGGTAGGGGTCCAGGTACTCTCCATAATCTTTCCGCACTCACCATCCCAGAATATCATTACCACTTTCAGATACGTAAATTTTCTCTTTTGACACGCTATCTTTGAATTCTAGGTTGCCATAAAAATACCCCCGCATTGGAATCTCCTGCGCCCCACATCCACTTGGCTTCACATTCAAAGCATTCAGGTCTTCAAAATCCCCATTCAATTGCTGGTAGGTATCCTGGTATATTATAGTTAGGGAGGAACAAGTATCAAAAACATTCTTACCTCCACTCAGTTCAGCCTCACAACTTCAAACAGGTTTGCACACTAATTCCTACATAACTGTGTCACAATTTCAGCAAATCAGTCACTCAATTCATGTATTTTCATTGGTGGAGCAGAGAACCTAAAACATTTCATAATGTGTCCCTTTCTTCCTCACCTATATAAAGCTGGGCTATCCTTAAAACTGACCATGTGACCTTGCTGTCCACATCTATAACATGTACCATTGAATTTCCCGTTACTATGTTTGCACCTCTCCTTACTTGTTCCTGCTTTATCTTTCACTCCACTCCCCACACTCACTTGTGTTTAATCTTTAGCTCCAGAATTCCTTCAAATGTCAGAAACACATGCAACGCATGCTCCACTCTCTTTGCATTCATTAATACTTCAGACAAAACTCTTCCTTTAGCCATAGTTCATCTGTCAACCTCTCTTTACAATTTAGCAAAAACTGATCACGTATGTGTTCTTTGCATAGTGCACCATATTTGCATGTAGCAGCCACTTTTGTCAAGCTGGCTACATATTCTTCCACACTCTGATTCTCACCCTGTACTCTCTTCCCAAATTGGTAACTCTATAGAATTATGCTTATTTTGGTAGATAGTGTACTTTTCGTTCAAATAAATTTCTTCTTCATCTAACTCAGGTAACACCTCAAATATATCCTGTCCTTCCCTCACCCCAAATAATGTACTAAAAGCACAACCTTCATCTTCATTGTCAAACTGTTCAGACATACAATAAAGATATAATACAGAAATACTTTTTTCCATTTGGACCACTCAACTTGCGTATTTCCTGCTTTGGGCAACAACAAAAGAAAACAGGGGTGCTGTAATGTTCTGCATATCCTAACCACCAAGGTACAAAATATCACCAGTCCATATGGATTAAAGCACAAAGAGTCAAATACGTAAGATGTGCTAGTTGCTGTCACAAATGCAACTACCCAATTATAATTCACACAAAAAATGGTGGGTCTGCCACTGATAGGTATACTGTTCTTCTGCAAGGTAATAGTGTCCCTGTCACCGACAGGTAGAAGGTTCCTCAGCAAGATAATAGTGTGCCAGCCACTGACAGCCAGAATGTTCCACTGCAAGATAATGGTATACATGTCACCAATAAATTAAATATTGTAGAACCAGAAACCCTATATTACTTGCCTGATGTTGCAGTACCAATAACCACAATGTTTTTAATAAAACGAATGGTGTGCCTGTCAATGACGCACTTGATGCAACTGACAAGCAAATATAGATGGATGTTGTACCTGCTGCAACTGACAGGAAAGCATCCTAGGATAATGTACCTGTTACCAATGTACTTGACGCAAGTAAAATGTAAGTATGAAAAGTGAGCTGGTCACTGATTAATATCTGCTGCAACAACAAAAAAACTGTCATATTAACAGCAGGCAACATATTCTAGGCAGTTCCATTCTCACATCGTTGTCAAAACCCCAAAAGCTCTATTGAACTGGTCAGTGATAAACCAATCCTCCAAAATGGCCGCCTCATACACTCCTTTGTGTGTTCTTTATATAACAACTGAGCATGTTTCAAATTCCAGCCTAAACACTTAAAATGACAGCCATGTTTTTGATCAAATAAAGGGAAATCAGGCTTGTATGAGTTGTGCCTAAAACTCCAAAATGTCCAGCAAATCTTGGAAACCTTATTTTCTATGGCGAATTACTTATTTTGCCATAAGGTTGTAATAATCATCTAAGATGGCTAACACTGGTTGGAATACAGTTTTCCATTTGTAGGTTTGTTCAGGCACACTACTGCTATGCCCCATTGTGTGCCCATCAGTCTTCCACAACATTGCTGTACCACATACAAGATGTCAATCAGCACTGACAAATTGCACTGGTAGAATTTCCACACAGACACTACACAACTTCTTAAGCATGAGCTCAAACCAACTCTGCACTCATGAGTTCTGCACATCAACAAGCCTCCTCTTCGCTAGTGTGAATGTAAAGGTCATACAGGCGAATGTTCAAGAAAAAAGGTAAGTGCTTATTAAGCGGACCTCAGGCACATCATGTCCAACAGCAACTGTCTTCAATAGAATTTTTGCTTTGAAGTTCCATGCACCTACACCAACATTGCAGGACATTACAGAGATCTACTCATCAATAAATGAAAGCAAACTGTACTCTTGATCACTAATTAAACTAGTGCATTAATTAATGCAAATATTTAAAAAATATATATCAATTTTACCTGATGTTCCTTGGAGAAACTCATAATATTTCACAAACAGGTTCATTCTCGGAGATTCAGCTCAGTTTCAAAGAGTTCATTATTGGCCGATGAATATTGAGACAAAACATCATCAAATACTGTAGGTTGTAGGATCTGCACGATATAAGCCATTATATAAATACATAAAAATAAATATACTGAATAGTACAGTCTTTATAGAGGAGGCTTTTGGCTCTGTAGTGCCCTCTATTATTGTTATTATTATTACTTAACATTTCTAGAGTGCATAGCTACCCAGAGGCATCCCAGCGCTAGCAGCATAGCAGAAGAAGGAATGGAGCTTACAGATTGATGTTTTGATATAACCATGTTTTCAGGTGCTTTCGGAAAGTAAGATGATGGGTCTCTGAACATAACTGCAGGGAAAGACTGTTCCAGAGCTTAGCTCTGCTATATGAGAAGGAGCTGCCCCCACTCCGCATCCTTTGGATTTTGGGAATGATGAGCAGGCTCAGGCTTGCGGAGTGGAGGGGTTTCCTGGGACGATAGAAGGTAATGAGGGACTTAAAATAGAAGGACCTTTGTCCATCAGGTTTTTTGAGCTATACAGAGGGAGTTAAATGTAATCCTTTCCACAATGGGTAGCCAGTGTAGGGTCTTCAGACATGGCTTCACCAATTGAGTTCTAGGAGTTCCAAGCAGCATGCCAGCGGTGCAATTCTGGGGCACTACGAGTTTCCTGATGGTAGATTTAGGCGCACCCAGATACAATGAGTTACCATAGTCCAGGCGCGGGAGAACCAGGGCCTGGACCATAGTTCTCCTAGCCCCCATGGGAAGGAGGGGAAGAATTTTCCTCAGCACTCGAGGCACTACAAAAAGAACTTCACAATGATTGAGATTTATGGGGCATGAAAACAAGTTGTTCCAGAACAGGTTGTTTATCTTGCCCAGCAGCTCTGCAATGTGTCCAACAGGTCCAGTGTCTCTGGGCTCTGAATGATTGGATCCTGAGATTTCAGACACAGTCATTTCAGGCCCAGGCACACGCATAGCATTAATTTTGATTACTGTACCCAAAGTTATCGCTCCTTAGTTGCTGCATCAAAGTGTGCCAGGTTGTACAGTACTGCCATTCACAATCTGAGCAGCTTCTCAGAGTGCATCAGCATGTTCAGTGCCAGCACTCACACCCTTTAGCAGGATCTAAGTGCGACAGCTTGTACTGTATAAGCATTCACACTAAGCATTCCCTTAGTTGCTGATTTAATTGTGCGTCTCTCTATGGTGCTAGAATTCGCACTAACATTCACATCTTAACCTGCATCTAGTTGTGCCAGTGCATACAGTACAAATGCAAAAAGAACAGATGATGAACAGAATGCTAAACAAACCAAACATTCACCCCCAGTCACAGATCTGGGTTAAATCCATCATTTTTTTGCATTCCGCACCAATTAGTTTACACAGTACAAGAATGCACATCTCTCACCTGTTACAAAAGTGTACCAGTATGTTCACTACTAGGATTCACAGACGTTTCCTGCTGGTTTGTGTGAGCCAGCTAGTACAGCACCAGTTTACAACCCTTAGCTGCAGGTTTAGGTGTTCTAGCTCAAACTGTATCGCCACTCACACACCCCTTTGGCTGGCCAGTGGCCTATGTGCGCCTCACTAAAGCATGCACATAGAGTGCTCGCAGTGCCACCTATCAGCCTCTGATAGGTGGCACTGCAAGCCCTCTATGAGGATGCCGTAACACGTACCAGCCACTTCCACAGTTTGTTGATCATATTTTAATGATTTATCGAGCACCAGGCTTTTATTCTTAGGCTTTGGGGTGGGTGCGTGTCCCAGACATGTTGGCCATTGCAATTTGAGATCCGCGTTGGGTAGATTGCCCAGATACATTATTTCAGATTTGTTGCCATTAAGCCTAAGGCAGGAGTGTTGCATCTGATGGAGCAGGGTTTTTACTCTAAAACCGAATATCTGTTTCATTTTCGCATGTTATAACTAAAAGTACTACTGATTAATTATTAAAATATTAAAAGTTTGTTGAATATTGAATAATCAACCTTATTAACAAGAGAATTACACGTGGGAATGCTATTGCATGGCTAAATAACAAGTGAACTAAGTTGGTGAGCAAACTAACAGAAAACGATGTTGCTTATGTGATGTTATGGTGTTTTGCGCTTATAATTAATATGCATTAATGGCTTCTGATGTCGCAAATGGCTAGATAAATACACACACATAAGGGTAATTGCAGGGGAATAACACTGTTCAATCATCTCTATGCAGTAATTCTGTTTTATGTTTATTTTACTTTAAGTTGTCCATTGTGGCCTGCCACAAAATGGCCGCCACCCGCAGCCTGCATTGGAGTTGCTGGAAATTTACAGAAAGGCATCGCTCTGCCTGTGACCTTGCACCTCCGGTGAACTGAAAAGCCATAAGCATGATGACAAGTCTGGGACAACAGCCAAAAGCCCCTGAAAGACGGAAAAGTTGATACGAACTGAGAGTGAACCCATTTTTGCAACAAATTCAACTAATAGAAACATTCCTGAATGTTGTGAATTAGTCATGAACATTCAATTTTGCTATTGATTAGTTGGGACAATCTATGTGAGAACCTTCCGTAAAATATCGAAAAAGTACCAAGATTACATTATTTCCGCCATTCATCCGTTCTGAATAAAGAAATGATACTTTTTAGAATGTCAATTTCAGTATAAAAATAAGTAGACTAGAGAGGTCTAGCGCCACTTCTTCCCAAGCTGATGATGCGAGGTCCCTATGCTGACGGAGAGGACGATGACTCTACATGACGGCAGAAGACTCTAATTTTTCTTCAGAGGACCGGTTCTGACTTAGGATCTGACATTTAGACAGAATAGGTAAATATGAGAAAAATGAATTTGCATTTAATTGGCTTTTCTTGAAATATTAGATAAATGAACAATCTGTTTGAATTCCTGTCTCGGGTGATTATTTCTGGTCATGTTTATTTGATTTTATTGTGTATTCTTTGAAATGTATTTCACTAGATCTTCAGCAACTAGCTGGTCGCATTGACCTCAAAGTATAGGCAGATTAGATAGAGCATATGTGAAAGGTGTTTCTCCTTTACAGGGCACGGAGAGTGTGATTTAGGGTGAATGTTGGTGTAATGGGCCCCACCAGCGTGTGATGTGTGTATGCGTGTGTGACTGTGAAATCATTCCGTCCGTGGAAGTAGAGGGGATTTGGAAGCTCTGATCTGCATCAGTTTCTTGGTAGCAGATTGATGGTTAGCTATTGTCTTGATCTGGCGAAATTGCGTGTATATAGGCTTATTGATTATTGATTGATATTTGTACTAACACTATATGTTGAAGTCGTGTTGAGTTCTATGTATTGCGAACGGCTTCTGGGATGTAGGAAGTCGGTGACAGTTCCGTAGTAGAGCAGAGGGAGTGTTGCTCTCGGAAAAAGGCAGGATTGTTGGCCCTGTATGCAGACAGGGAAAACGTGTGACAATTGAAGTTGCGCGTCGCATTGTCTGGATTCGACAAGGTAGCATCGCTGTGTGTTGCCATTAGAAACGTTTTCTGTGTGAGAGAAGTGTATATGATAGCAAAGGTTATCTGTGAAACTCTGGTCTTAAGTCCCAGGGATCCGTAAGGTTTTCCGTTAAAGCTTACCGCTGGAGAAGTAATAGGTATTCTCGGAGCTTGTTAGAAGGACAGGGCAGAGGTAAGCGCTGCTTTGTTAACGTATGATATAATTCTGTAGTAGGACAGACTGTTCGCTGTTCTCAGGAAAGACAGAATTCTGTGTGAATATACTACATTTTCTGGTGTGTAAGTGCGTGAATGAGAAGGCATTCTGGTTAATTGTGAAACTCTTAGGAGCATTCCGAAGGGGAACAGTTAATTGATGCTTGTTAGAAGGGTAAAGTAGAGGGATGTGCTACTTTATCAACGGAAGTAACGATTCTGTAGTAGAGCAGAGGTAAGCGCTGTTCTCGGGAAAGGCAGAATTCTCGTGGGAAAGGTCTTTTGCTGTTCTGTGGCTAGCGAAGCAGACAATGGAGATGTTTGTATGTTGTAACTAACAGACTCGTAGAAGTTGAAACAAAGTCTACCGAGTAGTCTTGTAAAGGAGGGGTAGACGAGAAGGACAGGAGACAGGAGCAGAAGCGACTGCAGCGGCTGCTGACGTCAGGGAGACCCCGCTGTGATTGGACAGTGGGCTAGAACAGAGGAAGCGCAGAGTTTGGTGCTTTAGTGTGAGTCGCGCTGGGATTCGCGGACTGAGTCAGTGACGTAGACGCTCCAGGATTGGTGCATTAGTGTGAGTCGCGCTGGGATTCGCGGACTGAGACAGTGACGTAGACGCTCCAGGATTTGTGCGTTGGTGTGAGTCGCGCTGCAATTGGACAAAAGATCGTACAGCTGTAGTAAGAGTAAACAGCTAGTGGAAAATAAGAAAGATGTATTACCATGCTGAGGAAAAGAAGAAAAAGTCCTTGTTTAGTAAGGTTAAAACCTGGTTTGACAAGGATAAAGACATAGTGACAAGGGAAGGACAGTTATTGCCCCCGATAAGAACCCCGGCATCCTTCATGGTTGTGAAGTATGGGTATCATACCTGTATTTGGTTAGATAACTGGGTGAAATACTATAAGGATGACGGAGTGTTGGCGTTCCCAGAACATGGTTCATTTAATCTGGCCATACTGAGGAACTTACGAGAGCAGATGATGACCCTAGAGCCTCGGCCTAGGCCGACGCAGTTTGAGGCATTAACTGAATGGGAAGACGAAATGCATGAACGAGAAAAGCAGAGGGGTGGGGTTAGCTACCGATATATGTTCGGGCGAAAGTATGATCGCGAAACCCATCATGACCGAATGAGAAGGTGGCGAGATGCCAGTATGACCGAGGGGTTATATCCTGTAAGAACAGCAGAGGAATCAGGAGGGAGAAAGTGTACGGAAAAAGAACATAATGTAGAGACCAGAAGATATGGGGCAAATGAGTCTGATGATGATATCTTAGAGGACATGCTCTACAAAAGACCACCCCCGTATAGAAGAGAACCAGAGGTCGGAACAGCAGTTACCCCAATAAGAAACACCCTGCGGATTATAAAGACAGGGGCTACAGCCCCTGAGCTGAAAAGTGGTTGTTCTCTGGTGGAAAGAGAGAGAGAGAGAGAGAGAGATAGAAGAAGAGAGAGAGAAAGAGAGAGAGAGAGAGAGAGAAAGAGAGTTAGAGAGAGAGAGAGAGAGAGAAAGAGAGATAGAGAGAGAGAATGAAATTGAAAATGAAAAGACCAGAGAACTAGCAAGAACTACATCTGAACTAACAGAGAAAATCAGGGAGCTGACTAAGAATCTTGAGGCTGTTACAATGCCTGTGACAATAGGCCCGGTTATGCTGAGTTTTGACAAGCAGAGGGCGGATGAAAAAGGTTTGACAGTGCCATATGTGGGCAATAGGTTGATTGTACCTCCGGGACAGGCAGAAATGAGAGCGGGAGAAACACAATGGAGAACAGGAGAAAATCAGTGGAGACATACTGTATGTGGAGGGGAAATGAGTGTGCAGACTAACTCAAGTTTGAATTCTTGATGTATGGAAGGGACCAGTGGATCAATTTTGGAACCGCAGAGGGTGGCAGAACCAGGGGGTGCGGAAAAATCTGTGATAACTGCTGAAGATTTGAATGACTGGCTGAAAACATTACAGAAAAAGGAGAAAGAGTCACAGGGAATGGATGTAGCTAGGCTACGTATGGAAACGGAAGAATTGATAGTAGGAACCATACCTACAGCTACACTGAAGAATTACCAGGAAGGGGAGATTCTCTTTTTATGTAAAAGTATCACATGGAGAGCAAAGAACATACATGACAGGTTGAAAGGAATAGCCAGTGAAGTGGGAATTGACATGGATAAGATGAAAGCTTTACAGAAAACATACCGAGTGGATTTTTCAGACAAAGATATTGAGAATCTGAACAATGCAGGCCGAACAGGACAGATTAAGGAAATGATTGCCTTGTTAAGGAAATGGGGAGATGTAGAAAGATGGAAAGACAGATGGTATCAAAAGCGAGAGGATGGAGTGGATAGAACTTACTCAGCATTTCCCCTAACAGAAAAAGAGAAGGCAGTGACAGCTTACCCCATGAGAGAGATTCCAGGAGGAGGGTATGTACATGTCCCATGGACCAGACAGGATATTTTATCATTTACGAATGACTTCCCTCGACTAAGGGAAAAGCCTGTGGAGTGGTACAGACAAGTTGACAGATTTGTAAAGCTGTCAAAAGTACTGTGGATTGACCTGAATAGTCTGTTTGATATAATTGTACCAGCAGACCTGTGGGACGAATGTAAAATAGTCATAGACTGGCCTACTAAGGAATACCCAAGAGATCCAAAAACAGGAGCTCCAGACCCGGAGGTCATGAAGAAATATGAGCAGGTTATGGCCTTCTTGAAAAATAAAGTACCCTCCAAGGAGACAGACTGGGTTAAAATAGACCGAACACATCAGGAATTGAAAGAATCAGTTCATGCTTACTGTGAAAGACTGATACTAGCTTTTAAGCAGTTCAGTGGAGATGAACACCTGGGTGACAAGGTTCTGAGTCACTTTGTGTACAGATTTGTGTACGGTTTGCGGCCTGAAATCAGTGAAATGATACGGCAGCATACCGTGGATTGGCAGAGTAAGAAGATTGATGAGATTTTGAGACATGCAAAATACTTCAGTGATGAGATTGAGGCAAAGCAGAGAAAGCTGAAAGAAAAGGCAATGTGGGCACAGGTGAAAGTTGCAGAAAGACAGGAAGCTCAGCTGGTTGAACAGGCAAATAACCCAGGAAATAAACCTAGGTTTGGGCCAGGAAAAGGAAAAGGGAGTATTGAAGAAGCAAAGAAAAAGTTCCCCTGCCACAACTGTGGAAAATTGGGGCACTGGAAATCCGAGTGTAAGAATCCACCGTCCACTAACGATGATAATTCATCATTGAATTCGCAGGTGCAGAGCGAGGGGTGTGGTCAGCATCGGCAACAGCAGAAGGCTGATAAGCAGCAGAATCAGGTGCCAAAACCACCCTTGCCACAGAGAAAAGGATCCCAGAAGTACAGCCAAGAAACGGGGTTCTACGATGAAGAACAGGTAATCAAACCAAAACGCGCAAGCGTTGTATCTCAGTATTGGATGAAAAATGAGGGAAGTGACTTTGAGGGAGACTTCTGACGGTGCCGAAGAGAGGAGGAGGAGTGCGTACTTGGCGCTACTCTGGAAATAGACCAGGCAGGACCTTTTGTAGATGGGAAAATTAATGGTGAAAGCATCACTTTCCTAGTTGATACTGGGGCTACGAGATCAACTGTCAGGTCAGCTGATATAAAGAATCTTCCTCTCTCGGACGAAGCAATCCAAGTGGTTGGTGTGTCCAACACACAGATTAAAACACTGCTTACTGAACCAGTAAAGGTTAGAATAGGGAAATTTTCAGACATGCACCGATTTGTGGTGTGTGACACCAGTCCAGTAAACCTGTTAGGCAGGGATCTGCTGTGCAAAATGAATTGCACTATTTTCTGTACTCCAGATGGAATAACCTTTGAAACACCTGATGAGGATGTGCTATACAGAATGACCATGGATAACAGAGAATGTGAGGCTTTGGGAACATATGCAATATTTAATCCTGATGCATTACCCCCAGAGTTGAAACAGACAGTGAAAGCAGCAGTTTGGGATTTTACTGGAGAAGATGTGGGCCTGATGAGAAATGTAGATCCAGTAAAGATTACTGTAAAAGAGGGAGTGGTTTACCCAAACATACCGCAATACAGATTGACACCTGAAAAAATTGAAGGGATAACACCCTTAATTGAGAAGATGATCCAGCAAGGGGTGTTAAGAGAAATATTGAGCAGCCCATGTAACTCACCGATAATGGGACTGATGAAACCTAATGGAAAGTTCAGAATAGTACAAGATTTGAGAAAGATTAACAAGATTACTGTGCCATGTTGTCCGATTGTGCCAAATCCATCAGTGATTTTGTATCAGATTCCTCATGATGCAGAATGGTACACGGTAATTGATTTGTGTCATGCTTTCTTTTCAATCCCATTGCATCATGACAGCCAGCCGATATTTTCTTTTAGATTTGGAGAACGGATTTTGGCATGGTGCCAAATTCCACAGGGGTATACAGAGAGCCCCTCAATATTTAATCAATTGCTAAAGAAATCTCTGGAAAGTCTGACAATGCCTGAAAATTCAGTT
Source organism: Triturus cristatus (assembly GCF_964204655.1). Classification (NCBI taxonomy): domain Eukaryota; kingdom Metazoa; phylum Chordata; class Amphibia; order Caudata; family Salamandridae; genus Triturus; species Triturus cristatus. The sequence continues at coordinate 331,270,726 of NC_140579.1, forward strand.
TTGGTCCAATATATTGATGACCTACTTGTGGCATCAAAAACACGTGAAGCTTGTGAAGTAGATACTATTGCATTGCTGAATCACTTGGCAGATGGAGGATTAAAGGTATCTCCAGCCAAATTGCAGTTCTGTAAGAAAGAAGTCCAGTATCTAGGACACAATATTGAGAAAGGCCTGAGAAAAGTGACCATTGACAGAATCAAAATAATTAGGGGAATGAGAGCCCCAATGACACAAAGAGAAGTGAGAATGTTCCTGGGAATGGTGGGTTACTGTCGTCAGTGGATAAGTAATATTTCCCTGATTGCCAAACCATTGATTAAATTGACCAAAAGTGAGGTGAAAGACCCATTAGAACTAAACCCAGAGGAAATGGCTGCATTCAGAGAGCTGAAAGACAGACTTTGTGAGGCTCCTGCCCTAGGGATGCCTGATTATGAAAAGGAATTTGAATTGTACCGTAGTGAAAGAAATGGATGTGCACTTTCAGTGTTAATCCAGAAACACGGACGTCTGAGAAGGCCAATTGCCTATTTCTCAGCAACTCTTGACCCAGTAGCTGTGGGTTTGCCAGGTTGCCTAAAAGCAGTAGCTGCTACCTGCAAAAGTTTGGAACAAAGTGAGGGAATCATAAAGGGATACCCTGTACGGGTATTTGTACCTCATGATGTGGCAATCCTTTTAACAAGGAGCCGGACACAGTTCATGTCTCATAGTCAAAAATAACAATTGATGGACAGAATGCAGAACAATGTCATACATTCACCCCAGTACAGAGATCTGGGCCTAAATCCATCGTTTTTTTGCTCACCATGCCATTCCAGTTTGAACCCAGCCATATGCAAATCAGTCTTGACCCTGTGCCCCATGGGAACAGTCCAGCCCGAACTGCCAAGCCAGGTCCTCCCTGGACTGGAAACAAGCATCCTAGGACCGGTTTCAGGCTTTCAGCCCTCGTCAGCCAGGATAGCTTGATTCCAGTGGCATGGAGAGCAAGGGACTCACGTCTGAGCATACCCTTCCCACTCGGGGTGACAAATGCAAAAATAACAATTGATGGACAGAATGCAGAACAATGTCATACATTCACCCCAGTACAGAGATCTGGGCCTAAATCCATTGTTTTTTTGCTCACCATGCCATTCCAGTTTGAACCCAGCCATATGCAAATCAGTCTTGACCCTGTGCCCCATGGGAACAGTCCAGCCCGAACTGCCAAGCCAGGTCCTCCCTGGACTGGAAACAAGCATCCTAGGACCGGTTTCAGGCTTTCAGCCCTCGTCAGCCAGGATAGCTTGATTCCAGTGGCATGGAGAGCAAGGGACTCACGTCTGAGCATACCCTTCCCACTCGGGGTGACAAATGCAAAAATAACAATTGATGGACAGAATGCAGAACAATGTCATACATTCACCCCAGTACAGAGATCTGGGCCTAAATCCATCGTTTTTTTGCTCACCATGCCATTCCAGTTTGAACCCAGCCATATGCAAATCAGTCTTGACCCTGTGACCCATGGGAACAGTCCAGCCCGAACTGCCAAGCCAGGTCCTCCCTGGACTGGAAACAAGCATCCTAGGACCGGTTTCAGGCTTTCAGCCTTCGTCAGCCAGGATAGCTTGATTCCAGTGGCATGGAGAGCAAGGGACTCACGTCTCATAGTCGGCTGACTAAATATGAGAGTCATTCTTGGTGCAACCAATGTAAGTCTGGAAAGATGTGTGAATGTGAATCCAGCGACACTGTTACCTGATGCTGAATGTGTGGGAGTGAGAAATGATGTTGATCATGACTGCTTGGATGTACTTGATTACTGCACAAAACCAAGGCCAGACATAAGAGATCTGCCATTGCCTGAAAGTGATCATGTGTTGTTTGTGGATGGATCTTGTCTGAGAACAGATGAAGGAGTGTTGAGTGCTGCATATGATGTGTGCAAAGTCTCGGAAGTTGTGGAAGCATCACCATTGAAAGGAGTTAAATCCGCTCAGGTGGCAGAATTGGTGGCACTTACAAAGGCATGCAAGGTTGGGAGGAGTGTGAGAGTGACTGTGATGACTGACAGCAGTATGGTTTCGGAGTTGTCCATGATTTTGGCCAGCTATGGCTACAAAGAGGTTTCCTGACCTCAAGTGGAACTCCCATAAAGAATGCTGAAGTGGTTGGAAAACTGCTAGAGGCAATACAGCTGCCCAAAGAACTAGCAGTTGTAAAATGTGCTGCTCATGGTCATGGTGACGATTTTGTAACAGTTGGTAATAAGTTCGCCAGTGACATAGCACAATATTGTGCAAGGAACAATCACTCAATTAACAGGAGCAAAGAGCGGGAAATGTCTTTTTGTTCATTAATGTTTACTAATGAAGTGGGGACATGGGAGGAAGTAAAACAGCTGCAGGATGAGGCAGAAGATGATGAAATGAGGGATTGGGTGAAGGCAGGTTGTGCACCCAGAGAAAAGGATCATGTGTGGGTCTACAGGGATGGAAGACCAGTCATGCCAAACAGCATGCTGTCAACAATGGCAAGGATGTATCATGGCCAAGGACACTTGGGGAGGGATGCTATGATAAGAGCCTTTAAGCAAACCTGGTACAGTCCAAAGTTCAGACTGATAGCAGAAAGTCTTTGTCAGAGATGTCTGATATGTCAGCAATTCAATCCTGGAAAGAAAACAGTGGTGAGCCTAGGAACAATTGGCAGAGAGGGAGGACCCTTCACAAGAATGCAGATAGATTTCATTGAAATGCCCCCAGTCAACAGGTTGAGGTATGTTCTGGTGGTGGTCTGTTTGTTCTCAAGGTGGGTGGAGGCGTACCCGACAAGAAGAAATGATGGGATAACAGTGGCCAAATTACTGTTAAGAGAGTTCATCCCAAGGTACGGGTTCCCAGTAACCATTGAATCAGACAGAGGAGGACATTTTTATAATGAAATCATGAGTCTAATTTGTGAAGCATTGAGTGTACAGCAGAAGTTGCATTGTGCTTACAGACCAGAGGCTTCTGGGGTTGTTGAGCAGATGAATGGCACTATCAAAAACAGAATTGGCAAAATGTGCTTAGCCACAGGAATGAAATGGCCCGATGTCTTGCCTCTAGTCCTGATGACCATTAGGTCTACTCCAGACAGAACAACAGGTTTGAGTCCACATGAAATTATCATGCGACGTGATATGAGGCATGCATATGTACCAGTGAACAAGCTGATAACTATAACTGATGACATGATTTTGGATTATTGCAAAGGCCTGGCTGACGCAGTTCATTCTGTGTTTCACCAGGTTGGAGAAGACGCCACCACACTTGAAAAGAAACCAGCCCATGATCTGAGCCCAGGGGACTGGGTAAGGATAAAAGTCCACAGAAGAAGAAATTGCCTGGTTCCAAGGTGGGGAAGGCCAAGACAAGTCATCTTGACCACAACGACTGCTGTGAAGTACGCTGGTGTGAAGAATTGGATACATGCAAGCCACACACTGAGAGTTCCAAATCCAAGAGATGGTACTGGAAAAGAATACTTTGAAGAATCAGACTCCAGTGATGATGCAGACAGTGAGGCAGTAAGAAGGAAAAAGAATCATGAAAGTGGGGAGAGTGAGTCAAGAGAAGCTTTCATCCCTCCAGAAGATGTTCTGAAGAGAACAGTGCAAACTGCAGAAACAAGCTCAGACTCAGAAGAATTGCCTGAGGTTCCAATTGACAGTGATCAACACAAAAAGAAAGAAAGAAACGAAAAGAACATTCCAACAGAAGAGACACCTGAGTCACATGAAGGAATTGGACAAGTTCCACCTGAGATAAATATTGAAGAAAAAGGGACAGACAAAGACAGAGAGGGACAGATTGCGGAAAAACCCCGAGGAGGTGTAGGAAACATCAACAACAAGCTAGGTGAAGGGACAAGCAGACAGCAAGAAGATTGCGAGTCAGAGACCCGAGGAGGGACAGAAGCAGGGAAATCTCAATTGGTGGAAAAAGAGACTGTTGGAGAAAAAGAGGTTGCTAAAGAAAATGAACCAGTAGCAACTGAAACAGAGTCTGATGAAAGTGACAATGAAACACATGGAGGACGAGTTCTGAGAAGGAGAACTTGGCTTGGAGAAAGAAACAATAAAGAAGGATAGCAAAAGAGAAACGCTAAAGGAGATCTTTGGCCAAATAAGATAAAGAGACTGAGGTACAGACTGACACGGGTTAACTCTTCGAGAGCTGAGCAGGTGAACGAAGTGTCAAGTCAAAACCCAACCAAAGAAGAAGAAGCAAAGATACCTGAAAGAGCAAAAAGAATAAGAAAACCAAACCAGAGGTACAAGTCACCGGAATGGACGTATGTGGCACTGTCTGAAGAAGGAGAAGAGGCGGACAGCCAAGGAAGTCCAGAGGAGGGTTTACTGAAGGAGGTTGCTGAAGAAGAAGCTGTGGGAATCCTGAGAGTTATCTTGTCCGACATTGGAGAAGAGACGGATGTTCAGGACCTGCTACAGTTCGATGATGATGAAGAGACAGTGAAAAGAGGATAATCCAAATTGAGTGAATCCAAGAAAAATCACTTGGAGAAGAGAAGAAGAAGTAATACTAAAAATTAGTAGAGTGTAATAATCTGTTGGGTACTTGCTGCCCTTAAAAGTTCAGTAAAGGAGTAGAAGAGGCTAAGTCAAAAGACACGGTCAAATTAACAAAATGGCTAACACTGAGAATAAAAGTAGATGTACCTTTCTGAAAAGATGGTGCAAAATGTGCTGCTGCTGTACAGGTTTATTAATGCTACTTTGGAGCGTGCTTGCTCTACTGATTTCATTTAGAGTTACTATAGACACTTTAGAAGGTCATACTGAGAACAAGACTAATATAGGGAAGAGTCCATTAAAGGTAGTTCCGACTAGAACTAGTAATGTACATATTCACAAAGATAGGTCAATTAACGATTTTTCTAGCAATGTTTTTTCTAAATTGTTGTATGAGTACGTAAAGACAATGGAAGTAAGGGATTGCTACGTCTGCATGCAATTACCTGCCTCTGTTTCGGAAGGAGTGACTTATCATCATCTTCCGGCTACGTATGGAATTTCTTGTAGTGTGTTAATTAGTATTTTTTATCAATTGGGGAAATTAGATTACAATATGTCTAATGTAGATAATATTCTTGGGCAGTTGCCTATGAATAAAGCACTGAATCCTGCAAAGGATGCTAACACTTTAGGTGAGATTTTTCTAGAAACCAAAGAATTAACCTTAGACTATGTTTTTAAAAACAATTTAACTTGCAAATTGAAAGGAGAAGAGAAGAATTTTCTAGACATGGTTGAGAGAAGAAGGTTGAACATGCACAAGAAAGCAGAAGGGCATAAAATGAGTGACACAATGTGGGATATTGAGAAAGAAAAGGAGTTGAAAAATGGAGCCAGTCCAACTATGGCTATAGATGGCCCACAGAAGGGAAAACTGTGCATTACCAGGAAGAGATCCCAATATGATTATTATTTCATAGGGACTAGTGAGTGCCATTATAGATACTTTATTGCAACCGTATGGGGATTTGGAGGAGGAGAAGATCCAGTTTTTCCGGGAGTGTATTATATTTGTGGGAACAAGGCTTATTACCGTTTGCCTGACCATTGATTTGGTACATGTTATGTTGGCCTGGTCTTTCCAAAGATTTTTCACATGGATAGAGTAGATGATGCTGAACATTCTAACACATTAACACGCTATAAAAGAGAAACATGGACAGAAATTGTAGGAGATATTTTTGGAGCTTTAATTCCAGCAGTGGGAATTTCTTTAAATGCATATGGCATTCGGAAACTGTCCACAGTGGTAGATCGCTTATCAACAAGCACCGCTGGAGGCTTTCTTTTGGTTAATACAGAAATGGTTGCTTTGCGTGCTATGGCAATGCAAAATCGACTTGCCCTTGATATTCTTTTGGCAAAAGAGGGTGGAGTCTGTGGAATGCTGAAAGTTCAACATTGTTGCACTTATATTCCTGACGAAAGTAAAGATCTAAAAGTTTACATCAAAAATATTACTGATTTGCATGAAGAATTAGTACCACTGGAAGCTGAAAGTATCTGGACTAAAATGGCTAACAAGATGATTGCTATTAAGAACTTTGTAGCTAAGATAGGTAGTACCATATTTGGTAAGATATTATTTCCATTAACTTGTGTAATAGTTGCATTATTGATCCTTAGATTAGGATGTATGTGTTGTAGATATAGAAGAAATAAAAAGAAAATTATAAAAGAAAATGTTAAAAAGAGACAGAAGAAATCAGAAATAGAACTAGAAGAACTAAGAGAAAGCATGTATATAGAAACTAAAAAGGAAGATGAGATGGAAACTAGGGTCTAAAAAAGAATAAGAAGACATTTCAAATTCTTCCAAAAGGGGAAAACTAAAATTGATTTTTGGGGTTTTGATTTTTGTGGTGATTATATATCACCAAAGGGGGGATTGATGGAGCAGGGTTTTTACTCTAAAACCGAATATCTGTTTCATTTTTGCATGTTATAACTAAAAATACTACTGATTAATTATTAAAATATTAAAAGTTTGTTGAATATTGACTAATCAACCTTATTAACAAGAGAATTACACGTGGGAATGCTATTGCATGGCTAAATAACAAGTGAACTAAGTTGGTGAGAAAACTGACAGAAAACGATGTTGCTTATGTGATGTTATGGTGTTTTGCGCTTATAATTAATATGCATTAATGGCTTCTGATGTCGCAAATGGCTAGATAAATACACACAAATAAGGGTAATAGCAGGGGAATAACACTGTTCAATCATTTCTATGCAGTAATTCTGTTTTATGTTTATTTTACTTTAAGTTGTCCATTGTGGCCTGCCACAAAATGGCCGCCACCCGCAGCCTGCATTGGAGTTGCTGGAAATTTACAGAAAGGCATCGTTCTGCCTGTGACCTTGCACCTCCGGTGAACTGAAAAGCCATAAGCATGATGACAAGTCTGGGACAACAGCCAAAAGCCCCTGAAAGACGGAAAAGTTGATACGAACTGAGAGTGAACCCATTTTTGCAACAAATTCAACTAATAGAAACATCCGTGAATGTTGCGAATTAGTCATGAACATTCAATTTTGCTATTCATTAGTTGGGACAATCTATGTGAGAACCTTCCGTAAAATATCGAAAAAGTACCAAGATGACATTATTTCCGCCATTCATCCGTTCTGAATAAAGAAATGATACTTTTTAGAATGTAAATTTCAGTATAAAAATAAGTAGACTAGAGAGGTCTAGCGCCACTTCTTCCCGAGCTGATTATGCGAGATCTCTATGCTGACGGAGAGGACGATGACTCTACATGACGGCAGAAGACTCTAATTTTTCTTCAGAGGACCGGTTCTGACTTAGGATCTGACATTTAGACAGAATAGGTAAATATGAGAAAAATGAATTTGCCTTTAATTGGCTTTTCTTGAAATATTAGATAAATGAACAATCTGTTTGAATTCCTGTCTCGGGTGATTATTTCTGGTCATGTTTATTTGATTTTATTGTGTATTCTTTGAAATGTATTTCACTAGATCTTCAGCAACTAGCTGGTCGCATTGACCTCAAAGTATAGGCAGATTAGATAGAGCATATGTGAAAGGTGTTTCTCCTTTACAGGGCACGGAGAGTGTGATTTAGGGTGAATCTTGGTGTAATGGGCCCCACCAGCGTGTGATGTGTGTATGCATGTGTGACTGTGAAATCATTCCGTCCGTGGAAGTAGAGGGGATTTGGAAGCTCTGATCTGCATCACATCCATGTTGCCACCTTCTCCAGGCAGGAGTCTAGGTCAGAAGGAGCATTGTGCTGATGATTTAGAGAAACCACTAACTGGGTATCATCGCATAGGTGAGAATTTTTATCCCGAATGGAAGGACAATATCTGCCAGCGGCCTCATATACACGTTTAATAAGGTAGGACTCAGGGAGGATCCCTGAGGAACTCCATACCTAAGGGGTAGACACCTGGAGGTAGATTCTCCAGCAAATACTTGGAATGTTCTGCCACTGAGGTATGATTCGATCCATGCAATTGCTTCCCCCGACACTCCTAAACTCCTATTAAGGAGGATATCAAAATTGACAGTGTCAAACGCGTCACTCAGGTCGAGGAGAATGATGGCTACTGCTCCTTCCTGGTCAATTTTCTTTTGAAAAAACAGTATTATTTAGACTGCCATCAACAATAAGATTAGGACTGGTGGGGAGTGTAATCATTGCCTAAAAGCCTTTACAGAATATGAACATGAAGCAAAATACACTCTAAGAATTCTACTATCTCCATTGTTAGACATTTGGTTCTGAGGTGAAGTGGGTGTGAGCCCTCTTCAAGCCAGCACCACAATCCTAGTCAGGGGGATCCACAACTATTGTAAAGTAAACCTTGTGTTTAACTCTCTGGTAAACTGAACACTAGCAGTCAGGCTTTTAACTTAGAAGCAATGTGTAAAGTATTCAGGCAAAACACAAAGAGTAATAAAGTGGAAAAACCACACAAAATGGCCTCAAACAGTATTTATAAAACTATAGTATATTTTAATAAATAAAATGACTCCTAAATGAAAAAAATATTGAATTAGAAAAGTGTGTTAATGAGTCTCTGAATTTAAAATCAAAGAGGTGTGAAAGTGTGCAAACCAGGCAATGAGCCACGCTAGAGCACGCAAAAATGAAATGTGTAGAAAAAGGCTGCAATGGGACAGAGGCAAGGTCACACAGATCAGGCTGGTTGTGAGGCTGCACAGCCGGGCACAAGAAGCAAGGGACTCCAGACAGAAAAGTTACCCTGTTCAAAGCGCTAGAAAGTGTGAATGTTTGTTAGGTGTTGCCGAGAGGTTTGGCGGGCTGCTGCGTCATTCTTGGTGAACAGAGACCAGGGGTGGCAAGGCTACGGCGTCTGGTGCGGTAAGGTGCAAAGCTTTGTGAAAAGGTGCCACGAGGCCTGTCGGGCTTCTGTCAGGCTCGAAGGGCGGAGACCTAGTGCTGTGAGGCTGCAGCAGCTGTGTGAAGGGCAGAGAAAGGCACAAAAGCTTGGTTTGCGCCATCCAGCAAGGTCTGGTGATGGTTTGCATCAGTTCCGTGCTGCAGGTACTAGTAGTGTTCTGAGACTCTGCGGGATCGTGTGTCAAGCAGGGGAAACCGGCAATGGGGAGCAGAGTGCAGGGGCACTGCAGGGCTTCGCTCTGGGTCCAGAGACATTTTAAAGCATGGGTAAAGTGGCCTCTGGTCCAGGGCCCCAACATTCGAGGAGCCCCATCAGCACAGGCACAGACAGTGACATGAAGCAAAATTGATGTGGCCCTCTACACAATGTGAAAAGGGGCTTTCATGTCTCCACTATCTCATAAATATTCTTTCCTCTGAATGAAGGCCTCCTGAAGGACTGGGGTCCCCTTAAAAGTTTGGAGATCAACGAAGAGGTTTGTCAATGATCAGACCATAGTTGCGGACAGATTCAATAAGCTGAATATTAATAATAAATTCAGAATTGTTCTAAGCAGGGGGCCCCAAATTATGTTTGGCCCGGGCCCCCAAAATCCTAAGATGTCCCTGTCTGGGCCTGGAAGCAGTCTTCGGGAGCAGAGAGCAGTGGCAGCGAGGACTTGTGTCGTCTCATGGTGAAAGTAGGAAAGAGTGCACTCGGACAGCTTCCAGTGCCCAGGACTAGTGGAGCCAGGCTGTAGAGACAGGAATCCTTTCCACAGAGGCCGAGCAGCTGTGACCAGGACAGGTTCTGGTCAAGAAAGCAGATGAGATGCCTGGAACTTGTTGTGTCCCTGAAAGTTTAAGCAGTAGATCAGTCATCCGATCTTTGGAGTCACTCAGGAACTCTTGGAATAGAGGGTAGGTCCAGGATATCCAATGCAGTAAGGAAAATGGCTGCGCTGTCTTGTCTTCTGTTTCCAGTCTAAAGATGATCTAAAACAGTCTTTGAGCTGGGCCTTTTTATCCAGGTGCAAACCTTTGAAGTCGGGGACAGAGTATGGATACCTAATCCTGTCCTATCCAGTTCCTCTCTCCTTCTTCTGAGATGCCAAGGTGTCTCTTCCCTGGTGTGTTGGGTATTGTACGAGTGTGAAGACAGGCCACTGAAATAAATGGTGTTCACCACTCAGCAAACCCAGCCTCTATTGTCTAGTGTCTGGTTACAATTCACAAGCCATGGAGAAAGTTATCAGCATGCCAGGCAGGGGAGACTACACCCAGGAAAGGCCCCAGAGACTGGAAGCAGAAAAATACCAACTTTCTAAAAGTGGCATTTTTAGGTCGAGCCCTGAGCCAGCGGTTTGATCTGTGGTAGAAGAGTATGGGGAGAAGCCACACCACACCCACTCCCCTGCCCACTTTTTTATTGGCTTGTGTCTTTGTCATCTCTAAATGCTGCCTTCCGATTGGTTTATAGGCTGTAAGTCCCTTCTTATGACATCCATGTTGTCATTTGTATCCTTCCATGGCTACTGGCCCCTTTACTTCCAGTGCTGAACGGTATGTGTTATTTAGACTGTGAGCACTTTTTTCTTTAATGAGGTTCTCTTACTGCTCGTGCATTCTCCCCCCCCCCCCCACTCCCGTTGTTAGTTCCTTCTCGCCCCCTGACCCTGCCCGCCCTCCCGTTTGCAATGCAATAGGGCTTGTGTTAATGCGTTTCCTATTTCATTGCAAATGCTTGGTTTTTTTTACTTTTACAATGCCAATTGGTTAAACTCGCAATTGCGAGACCTATTGCATTGTGTCTCTCTCGCGATGAGCTCAGTTCCTTCTGGAACGTTTTGCACGCTGGATGTGTGGACAGGGCGGCAGTAGTGGAGTTTCCAATGGGGCCATGCTCTGAGTTAGGAAGTACTACTGCTACGAAAAGGTGTCTCGAAACAGATCAAAATGAGGTAGGATTCTACGTGAAGAACTGCTGTTATTGAAAACTGCCCTCCTCGGTGACACGGGATCACATAAGAACTATCTGCTTTTGGGCACTCCGTACCATCCAGTGCGTGTTTGTTGCGATACATCGGTGTGCAGGAGCGAGGGCTGCACATCTGCAGTTACATAGGACGCCAGGCTGCACATCATGTGGGCGAAAGCGCCAGCGAAGCTGCTTTCATGTACACCGCACCGAGGCTGTGTTTGGAGCGCCAGTTTCTTCACTTCTTGTTCCAAGTCTGCTCCAAAGCAGCAGTATTTTTCCACGTGAAAATGTGCGCTTTTGATACTGGCAGGAAGGTAAACGTTCACTGCTATTTCTTGCATATACCTGTCATTATATGAGATTGTTTGGGTTTTTTTTTTTTTTTTTGTCTTTATTAAAGGCAGACACAATGTGATGTAGCATCCCTATGGCTGGAATTTATTTTCTGAAATCGTGCCATTTTGAGTGGCCACAAAAGTTATTTTGTAATGTAAGTGTTTAAAGTAGCCCTGTGTCATCTTAGAGCAGGACACCAGGGTGGCAAGAACAGTTGGGTGTGAAGGCTAGTACTGTGCGAGTGGGCACACTGAGACCAGTGGATTAGGGGTGTTAATGGTAATGCTGTATGCTGAGCACAGGTGGGCGGTTAGGTGGTGAGAATGGAAGCACTGAAGGACATACTGTATGAGCTGGAAGACATAGTCCAGCAGTCAATGAGTGTGAATGCCAGCCCTGTACAAGATCAGAGGCTGCGAGCACTCTATGTGCATGCTTTACTGAGGCGCACTTAGGCCACTGGCCAGGCACAGGGGTGTGTGAGTGGCGATACACTGTGAGCTAGAACACCTAAACCTGCAGCTAAAGGTTGTAAACTGGTGCTGTACTAGCTGGCTCACACAAACCAGCAGGAAAAGTCTGTGAATCCTAGTAGTGAACATACTGGTACACTTTTGTAACAGGTGAGAGATGTGCATTCTTGTACTGTGTTAATTAATTGGCGCGGCGTGCAAACAAGTGATGGATTTAACCCAGATCTGTGACTGGGGGTGAATGTTTATTTTGTTTAGCATTCCGTTCATCATCTGTTCTTTTTGCATTTGTACTGTATAAACTGGCACACCTAGGCGCAGGTTAAGATGTGAATGTTAGTGTGAATTCTAGCACCATAGAGACGCACAATTAAATCAGCAACTAAGGGAATGCTTAGTGTGAATGCTTATACAGTACAAGCTGTCGCACTTAGATCCTGCTAAAGGGTGTGAGTGCTGGCACTGAACATGCTGATGCACTCTGAGAAGCTGCTCAGATTGTGAATGGCAGTACTGTACAACCTGGCACACTTTGATGCAGCAACTAAGGAGCGATAACTTTGGGTACAGTAACCGAAATTAATGTTATGCGTGTGCCTGGGTCTGAAATGACCGGGTCTGAAAACTCAGAATCCAATCATTCAGAGCCCAGAGACACTGGACCTTGCGGACACGTTGCAGGGCTGCTGGGCATGATAGACAACCTGCTCTGGAACAACTCGTTTTCATGCCCCTTATATCTCAATCATTGTGAAGGTCTTTTTGTAGTGCCTCCAGTGCTTTTCAGGCATGTGGAGCCACTTGTTACTAATCAAATGGAGCAAAGAATTCGGGGGAAGTGCTTGAAGCAAAGGTGCAGGTGATGGGAGACATCCCAGGCCCACAGAACTGGCTGAGTTCACCTGAAACTACCCCCGGGGTCTTCCCCGAGAGAACTTGAGGCCGTGACCCTCTTGGGACTGAAAATCTGGCTATGGGATCACACAAACTCACCATTTCCCTCTGTGTCCCACTCCCTCTCCTATTCCTTCTCCCTTGCCCCATTCTTCTCTAACCATTCCTTTCTCTGTGTCACTCATGCACACTTCTCTCTAAACCCTCTTTCGCTCTCTGCCTTTCACACACACACACATCCTGCTCCAGTATCACACTCTTTCCTGTCATTGATGTCGTTTATTTTCCAGCTCCCCTCCCTCATAACATATTGCCTAGTTTCAGGTTCTACGGCACCGCAAGGTCATTCGAATGGCAATAGCGCAATGCAAATGTGATTACTCCCACTGCAAACAAAAAAACTAAAGTTAAAAAAGTTAAAAACATTGTCATTTACAACACTCTGATAGCTCTAACTTTCACAAATGCGAGACCTATAACAATTGCAAATGCTTGTTTAACATTATGAGCTAAAATCCAACTTTACCATTAAATCAGATTTTAAATTTTAATTAATGTAAGTGTAAGAAATATTTCTCTAGCTGCCCCCCTTCTCATTCCATAATTTAGTGGTTTGCACAAAGGTGAATCAGTGTTAGTCTAGGGGAAAGTCAGGCCTTGCAACAGTGAAAATCAAATTTGAGAGATCATCACTGTTAGGACATGTACAACTTAAATTAGCTTTGTCCTGTTTTTCAACTACATAACACCCTGACCCCTGAGCTGAAATGGCCTACACTAGGGGTGACCTACATGTAATAAAAAGGAATGTTGAAGGGTTGGCAGGTGTTTATTCTGGCAAGTCAAAATGGTAGTTTTAAAACTACATTGAAGGCTGCAGGAGTGCAGGCCTGTGACAGGTTTAGAGCTACAGTAGTGGGTGGCACAATAAATGCTGCAGCCCGTTAGTAGCATTTGATTTGGAGACCCTGGGTGCCCCACTACTACTTACCAGGGACCTACCCATAAATTAAATGTGCAAAACAAGTATATACTAATTATATCATGTTTAGAGGGGAGAGCACAAGCCCTTTAGCGCTGGTTAACATTGAAAAAGTGTTCAGAGTTCAAAAGCAAACAAAAATGAACTCAGCAACAATAGGACCAAAAGGGAAAAGGTTTGGGGAGTGACCACTCAAATGATTTTCAGTCCAACAACTGCAAAATGAGGGCTTTAATAAAGCTACATCAATGGTGTGGTGTGGTATAGAATGTGCATGCTTTTCAACACTAGGCAATTGATGTGCCTGAAGCATCTTAACGAAACATAAATGGATGGGTGGTGTGGTGACTCATTCAAACCCCATAGAGTTAGTCCAATATAGTGGAAAACCTAAAAGACAGATTTAACTCTAGAGGTCATCTTGGTGCCAATCCCAACTTGTCCTAGGTTTGAATGTTATGATGTTGGACCAGTACCTGTACAAGAACACTGCATCTTGAGGAAGTAACAGTCACCTTCACTCTCAGAGACCAGCTTCCCCTTCACTCTACTTTACCTCGGACTCTGGGCGTCTCTCCACTGCTTTCAGCTAGGTTTATGCTATACAAATGCCACATACATACATGTGGCCTTATGTAGAGAAACCTTTTAGTTTTTATTGATATGCTCATCTGAGTCATTAATGTGTTTGATGACTGCCTGTGGGTACATATGAGTGTGGACACATGGGCCACTCTGGGAATGATATGGTATACTTCATTAACAAAAATATTCCAAGATGGCCATGCTTGCAAATTTTTGGTGGACATGGTTGAATGGTTTTGTCCCTAAAGTATATCAAATCAAGCAAGCATTGACAAAGACAACAGCTCTGCGTTATTTGACCAAAATATCAATTAAAAAATATTGTGGTTCACAAATGTTGTGGTCAGAATATTGTGTGGTGTAAAATATTGTGGCACTTAATATCAAAGGTAAGAATATAATTTTTGAGGTATGTGTTTCGTTTTTGAAATATAGTTGTGTGAAATGTAGTTATATTTAATATATTTGAATAACATAATTTTAATTAGTTTGACATATATTAGTTGCTTTAATCATTAATTAATTAAGTTATTAGAGGCTGATTATGACTTTGGCAGTCTGGGAGCAGGGCAGAACGTCACCGCCCCAATCCCGCACCACCAAAGTCGAACTCCGGCCTCATGCCAGATTAGGATTTTTCCCCTGGTGGGATGGGTGGTCCTTTGGCATTCCCACGGCGGTACCTTTGAAGAAGGCATCACAATGGGAACGCCAAAGCAAGTTCCTGCACAGCATGGACTGTTTGTCCATGCCGTGCAGGAACTGGGCATTCATGCACACAGGCATCCCAGTATACAGGGGCAACAAGGGGCCTGTAGGGCCCCCTTTGTTTCCCGACTGCCAGCCTTTTCCGCCAAAAAAGGCTGGTAGTGGGAAAACTTAGAATATGCCTGGCAATGCTGCAGCAGCACCACCAAGCATATTGCTGCCCCGGACAACCACACAACGGCAAGGGAACGCAGTTCCCTGGCGGTTGCGGCGTTCCCAACATGAAATACTTGTAATATAGGAACTTGGACCACTGGTGCAGACGTCCCCGCACTCCCACCATGGGTTAATGGTCCGGTGGACTGCCGAACTTGTAATCAGGCCTATGGTATTAGAATAATATTTGTGCATAATTTGTTTTAATATAATTAGTGAGTTTTTAAGTGAAATGGATTTTTTTAATTCAAAATTGTCAATTAAGTAGCAGATTGTTGGGGCTTGGCTAGCACGCCAAACAAGATGGCTGCATAGATGCAGAACTCCGCTCCGCCGTTCATTGCAAATTTTCCGTTTTGGGAGTAATTTGTTCACCGCTGCAGAATGGACGCAGGAATCCACTTTCGCACACCATGGTGAGCCTCCATACAGCTTTCATGCAGTTTCTTCATTTCTAGTGCATTTTTAATAGCGCGACTCGGCTCACGTTTTGGCGGCCGCCATTTTGTCTCTTACTTCAAAAGCTCACTGTGCTTCAGAATGTTTCCTATTTTGCCTCAGCTCATAATTCATACCCTATTAATGGAGCTCTTATCTTCGAGCTATTAACTTCTCTTCCTGTTGTGGAGAAAATGTTATAGTAGCCTGTGACTCTCCTGGCATTTACCGGAGCCGTTCTCTTCACTAGGTCTGGAGGTTGCCACCATTTTGTATTCTGGCCATTTTCCTTCATGAGGTGTATTCTTTTAATCTCTTCTTGGTGGTTTCCTCTGCCTTTTGGCCTCATACCACATATCATTGAAGGAGCTCTTGCTGGATTTTGCAGGCTGCAGCTAATGTTAATTCTTTTGCCGTTTTTGTTTATGGTCTGGAATTATTGAACTTATGAGTTTCGTGTTTTATCACTGAATTCCATCACACTTTTTATGGGAAGGCTCCGAAATCTTAAACTTGCTACTTCATCTAAAAAGTTCCTGCGTGTTCAGTTTCAGACTCAAATTCCAATTGTACTGAGATGGAGGATCTCCCCTCTCAGAAACCGATAATTCTTCAGGCACCATATCAAAGGCGCAGTTTTCAAGCAAATGACCTGCAATCTCTACTAAAAGACCCAAAAAAGACCCCCCTTCTCCAGAAAAATCCTCCCCGTCAGCCATGGATTTTATTCTTGAGGAGATCCGAGCTCTGAGACCCTTCATAGAGGAAACTAATAAAACTCTACAATGTTTGAACGATAAATGGTCTTCTTTGGATTCACGAGTGCTCATTGTAGAACAGTGAACGTAGTCCCTCGAAACTTTGTGCTCTCATATCTCATCTTTGTAATCTGAAGTTTCTCTCCTTAAAAAACAGGCGGAGGACTTGGAAAACAGAAATCATAGGAACAATCTTTGACTTTATGGTCTTCTTGAAAATATTGAAGGTTCCAACCCTACCGCCTTTTTCTAATCTTTTTTGCCCAAGCTTCTGGACTTACCTGCTACTCCTTCTCTCAACATTCAAAGGGCTCTAGACTTGGACTGAAAATTTCTGTGAAACCTCATGGCATCATCATGCTTTTTCTGCTATACACCAACCTTCTTCAGGTCCTATCAGCTGTCAAGACCAAGAAACAGATTTTTTGGGAAGGTAACCATCTCTTCTTTTCTCAAGATGTAGCTAAAATCACAGCAGACCGTCTGTCATGAATCTCAGGTGTTAAGAACATACATCACTGTTGGTGCAACAAAAGCACAGTACTGTTCCTTAAAAAACAATAAGATTCATGATGAACCTGTTTTGCTGTAAGTGTAATGCCAGATGTTTAACTGTTGTGCAAAGTAATCATCCTTTTGGGATGTTTTAGTTGTTTTAGTAAAGGGATCATACTTTTATTTGCCCAGAGCATTTGTGCGCCCTTAAACACCTAGAAATAACATTGCTTTGCTTTTTGTAAAGATAGCCAGTTCGTGGTAAGTTTATTCTCATGTTTTGAGCAACCAAGGCTTCCGTAGCAGCAGGAGCGCCTATTTAAGGAGCCACGCCCGTCTGCTGATTGCAGATTATTCAGTTTGGCCCGAGTTTTGTTGCTGGCGCTGGGTGTTCAGTTCTGGAAAAGAAGAGCAGGTAAGAAACTCTGTTTTGCCTTTGAACTGAAACTATTCTAGTTAGAGTGCATCCCTCGTTTGTAAGCTAATGCGCTCATTTTCTCAGAAGAAGACTTTCCTCATGTCAGTTTGACAAGTGCCAGATGCAACCAATGCTTAGATTGTCTTCCTGCTTGGAAATGATTGAAGGAGCGCTTTGGTTGAATTTAAGCCTAGCGGTGAGGCCAAAGAGGATTTGAGTATAATTACGCTTCTATTTCAGAAACTGAACATTGAACCTTGTGAGACATTATTTATGAGACAATATTTTGCCATTAAGGAATGAAAAGACTTTGAAACAGTTTGCATGCATGTACTACAGGAAAGCTGAGACATTATTTATGAGACAATATTTTGCCATTAAGGAATGAAAAGATTTTGAAACAGTTTGCTTGCATGTATTAAAGGAAAGCAGAGACTGGACTCTAGTGAAAGTTAAACAATTTAATCAAGCCTTGAAAAAACGAACATAGCAATTGTAATCCTTCAAGCCTTGCTTCTTTCCAAGTGAAATACAACAACCTAAAATTGCTCTAAAGGAATATTTTTAAAGTCAGCTTTCCAGATCATGCGATTGTTAACCATCAAGGCAACAAATATTCTTTTCACAGGTAAATCTGGCAGTCCGATATGTTTATGGCAATGTAATTATGTGTGTTTAGTAATAGAACAAGAGAATCAGAATTAATCATATTGTGGTGTCATTTCAGATCTCCCTCCCCGCAGTACCCTTCCTAATTCCCTTCCCCTCATCTGGCCATCCTGAACCTCTGTTAACTCAGAATCAGAGTCGGGGCTGCCAGAAGGTGGGCCATTTGAGGGTACTGCTCCTGAGGAACTTGTGGACTTCTGACACCATCGGAAAAAGTTTCTTGATCTTCGTCCTCAATTACGCTCAATCAACGCCAGGTATGGTCTTCTTCATCCATGTCTTCTCAAGGTTATATATAAAGACAAAACTACAACATTTGATAACCCAGCGACGCTACAAGAGTTCCTTCGTCTTCATGGAGCTGATAACATGGATACTTCGAGACCTACATGACCATCATTTTTGCCTCGTGTTATTTAGCTGTTTCTTGTTCAACGTTTTTCGATGAATGCTGTTTTACCTGTTAGCTGTCTCGCACACTCATGGTGGATTACTCCTGTGGATGCACTACCTAGTAGCACGGACATTATTGGGGTGAATGCTGTACAGAGGTAGCTTATGTGCCGGGGTGATTATTGCAAGATGTCCTGATTTGGCTGGGGGGAGGACTATGGGGGACGGGGATTGACTGCATTGTGTTCTGTGACCTAATAAAGTTTGTTTAAAAAAAAAAAAAATGAATGCTGTTTTACCTTTATCTTTGTAATGCCTATATAATGTTGTCTCACTTTTGTGTTCCATATATTTTTCTTAAATTTCTCATCTTATGGTTATTTCTTTCTACTTTTCCTGCTAATTTCTTTTATCTCACTTACAGGTGTGTTACCTCAACAATGTTGTTGTCTCCTGATTCTCCTGTTACGTTGAAGTCTTTGATTGTGGTCCTCTTAGATTGGGTGGAGCTTCGACTGCTGTCGTTGTCATCTTCTGGTGTAGTCACTCCCTAGTTGTGTTGTATTTGTAGGTATGTTGTTCAGTCATCTCTGTATGACATGTACTGTCTCCTTGTTCTCTATCTTCTTTTTTCTTTGTTGTTTCTTTCTATTCACTTTTCTCGACTTTTTTGTTCTCTTCTTCTTTATCTCTTTTACTTACCTCTTCCATTTTGCCTGTTCTTTTCTCTAAAATATATCCATCTTATTTCTCTTACAACTTACATACTTGTAAATTCTTCTCCCTATTACAATCGCCCGCCACAATTTGAAATATGCAGGATGCGACTGCCAGGGTGGCGGTCGCATCCTAATGGGCCTGGCGGAACTGCCGCACCTCTGGCGCTCGGTCCGGTTTACCGTTACGGTGGCGGGTGGACAAAGTCCGACTGCCATCGTAATGGGGCCCTAAATGTTTGGGGTACTTATCAGGAAGCTGATGTTGAAGGGCGTTGGGTTATTGTTACGTTTCCTATAGATAAGATTCCTGTAGTTATTTTTAATGTATATTGACCTACTTCGATTGATAGACTCTTCTGGTCTAATTTATCTGATAAATTACTTACATTTGATGATGATTACGTTATATTTGGTGGTGATTGCAATAAAATTCTAGATACCATTCTTGACAGACACTTTAAAGGTGAAGTTCACCCCTTCCAAAATGCAAGCCCAGTTTGTCTCCTTTGTGTGGCGTAAAGCGCTACTTGATATTTGGAGACTTTGACATCCTGACCTTAGAGAGTACAGTTTTTATTTGGCTGCTCACCACTCCCAATCCCGTATTGACTATCTTTTCTTAAGTAAACCCCTGTCCCAACATGCCATTCACTCTGAAAATTGGTTCAATCCTTATATCAGACCATGCTCCTGTTTTTGTTGACATTGATTTGGTCTCTTTTCCTCTCACCCTGGAAGATGGCGTTTTAATAATTCCCTATTACTTGACCCCAATTTTTGTCAGAAGTTTAACTCCTTTGCTTTGGAATTTTTCTCCATCAATAACACCCCAGAGTCTCCTTTTGTTATGGTATGGGATTGCATTAAAGCAGCTGCCAGAGGTTTTATTATGAATTTTGTGTCACAAAAGAAGAAATCTTTGGAATCCCAATCCTCTTAGTTACTCCATAAAATTAAACAATTGGAATACGCGTAATATCATTCCAATAATGAGTCCACTCTGAAAAATCTCCTTGATACCAAAATTACTTTTAATAAATTATCCACTAATGCAGCTTCCAATTATTTACTAAAAAGCAGTTCTTGTTATTATGGTGGCCAAAACAAAATGGGTAAACTATTGGCTAACTATTTAAAAGTGAGAAAAGATAGAGCTAAAATAGAATCTCTGAGAAGCTCTGCTGGCACTCCTATCTATAACGACAAAGATATTTTAAATTAATTTGTTTCCTTCTATAAAAATCTTTATACTCCTGAATCTTTACCTGATGAGTCTGACCTTCTCTCCAATTTTCGATCTATTCCCTCTCCTACATCTAATCACATTGATTTTGAATCTTTAGGAGCAGATATCTCCCTAGCAGATATATCTCATGGAGTTTCAGTACTACACCGTGGGAAGGCGCCGGACCAGATGGATTTACCATTGAATTCTACTCTCACTTTGCAAATATGCTTCTACCTAATCCTTTACTTGTATTCCAATCCTTTGGGGACACTGGTGCTTCCAGTGGTATGTTTTAAGAAGCACTGATTTGCTTAATTCCCATAGATGATAAGGATCATTCTCTTTACAAGAATTATCGGCCTATTTCATTAGTTAACACAGATTATAAGATCTTTGCGAAAATTCTGGCTCTCCTTGTTGATCCTATTTTGCCGGATCTCATTGGTCCTGAACAAGCAGGTTTTGTTGAAGGGCGTCTTGCATCTGACAACGTTCGAGTCTTTTTTAAGATTCTAAGCAAAGCCTCTTCCCTCGATCATCCGATTGCAGCGATTATCCTAGATGCTGAGAAAACTTTTGACAGGATTGGTTGGGACTTTGTTTCAAGCTCTGAAATGGGCTGGTTTTCCCTCTAAATTAATAGCTTTGATTTCTTTATTATACTCAGACCCCCGGGCTTCAATATTTGCTAACGGTAAGTCTTCTGATTACTTCTCGTTGCGTAGGGGGGTAAGACAAGGATGCCCTTTGTCTCCTTTATTATTTATCATAGCCCTGGAACCTTTCCTAACTAAAATTAGACAAGATGATCGTATTACAGGTTTTTAATTTCGTCCCATCAGGTTAAGATGTCAGTCTATGCTGATGATATTCTTTTATATTGCTCCAATCCTGAAACCTCTCTCACTCCTTTTCTTCAGCAAGTATCCTCATTTTCTAAACTCTCGGCTTATCATCTAAACGCTGATAAATGCAAAGTTTTTCCTTTAAATTTTCTTTGTAAAAAACAACTCTTTGATTCCTCTGGTTTTACCTGGCAACCGATCAAACTAAAATATTTAGGACTATGATTTGCACCTTTATTATCTGACACATTAAAACAAAATTTTGAATATATTATTAAAAAGTTAAGTGATACTATTAGTCACTGGCATTCCCTTTTTCTCTCCTGGTGGGGTAGGTAAGATGATGCTATTCCCTCTTGTGCTATATATAATCTCTACGATTCCTATTCATATCCCTCAATAATATTTCAAAAAAATGTATTCCAATTTGATAAAATTCTTGTGGAAGGATAAAGCATCGCGTATAGCCTTAACTTCTCTCAAGAAGGATAGGCCAAATGGAGGCCTCAAATTCCCCGACTTTAAAACTTATCATTCTGTTTTCTTACTAGAACAGCCTGCTAAATGGATCTCTACAAACCTTCCCTTACATCCACCTCTGTGGTGACCAGTAGAAGAATCTTTTATTGCCCCTTTTATCTTTCAAGAGATTTTAACTTTTTAATGCCGATATTGCTTCCTTGCATTCACCAGTCATTTCTCATTCCCGTAAATTCTTATATCCCCTATTACATTCATCACATCCTTCCATTAAATCTCTTCATAAACAACCTATTAATAAATCAATACGGATTCTTTCCCAACTCATATCTGACAACAAACCCCTTCCTTTTTCTGATCTCCAATCTAAATTTTCTTTACCGCCATCCTCCAAATCGCAATATAATCTTCTTCATCTCTCCCCCACTCAGGTTCTTCGGAATCTACCAGCCTCTACTGATCTTCCTGTAGCTTATGAATCTTTACTTTCAATTCTAGAAGGTTCTCCTTCAGCATCCAACATTTACAAATCTTTACTATTCTCTTCAGAAAGGCATAAATCAAAAACTGAGAGGGCTTGGGAAAAGGATTTTTCTCAAGAGTGGCCATTTGCTACATGGGATACAATTTAGTCTAAACTCCATAAGACCTCTCGGGCTGCAAATACCACACAAACCCTTTTTTTCATTTACCATAGAATATTATTTTCCCCAATGTCCTTGGCCTCTTTTTCGTCAGATTTTTCCCCTACTTCTTGGTCCTGTCCTTGCCCGGCCGCAAACTTAAAGCATATGCTGTTTGAGTGCCCCCCAATCCATCATTTCTGGCAATTAATCTGGTCCAAAATTACGATAATTTTTAAGGTCCAAATCCCTTTTTCCATCACAATCATATTTTTAGGCATCCTATCTCCGCAATGGCCCCAAACACCATTGAATTTTAAACTTTTAGACTTATTATTAGCTATTGCATTTCACTTAACTTCAAATTAGAAACAAGCTGATAAGGTCACTTTCAGAGCATGGTGGAATGCTGTCTGTTTTCACCACCGACTGGAAACTAATTATGTTTTTCCCATATCTCTAGTATTCAAGAGGGATCTTTAATGGCTTCCTTTAACAACTTATCTATCTCAATCCGCCTCTTCCTTTGTCACCTCTAAAAATGTATCAGATGATGTACGGAAACCACCTTAATTTTCTTCCTTAGCCTTTTTCCGCATGTTTATTTAGTTGATTCTTCTTTACCAAATGTTTATTACAATACTTTTCTGACTTCTCATTTATTGTTATGCTTACAGTTTATACCATTTGTACAAAATGTATAATGTTTTAGCTGCCCTAAATTAAGTACTTTGTTCCCTTCCCCCTTGACCCTCCCCCTTTTTCCTTTATTTTGCTTTATCCATATTGTATTTCTTCTTCTTATACACAGTTACAAAGTTTACTCCCTATATCTTCTTTTTATTTTACTTCCTCACATTATTGTCAAATAGGTTGGCTTTATCCATTTTATTGCTGTTTATTGCTGTATTTTACTCTCAATAAATCAAACTTCAAAAAAGAATGTAGCAGGTTGTTTTTCTAGGGGATAAGGGTGATAAGCTTTTAATATGTAAATTAGTGTTTATAATGTATAATTGATGTTTTATGAAATTACATATTAAAATTATATTTAAGGATGTAAATTAATAACATTATTAATTGTTATTTTAATTATTTATTGGGTTTCAATTTACTGTTCGTTGGTTGATCCATTTATTTGTTGTAGTACTTTATTCGACATATAAAAAATGTCATAAAAGTGTAGCACAGTACATATAAGAACAATTTAAAACCTACTACAACAGATGGCTTCATTCCTTGTATAGTTAAAAAAAAGTACAAAAAACAGCATATATATACACATGACATTTTCAGATATCCCCTTTGGGTGAGATTGTAAACAGTATTAGTCCTACAGGGTCAAGGAGGTGGGTGGTTTGGTTGTAATTGGTGCGCCTTGAGTAGCCTGCGTCTTATCCTCCATGCCCAACCCAGATATTTGGCGGTCCCACAGATTACACTAGGGACAGATGTTTCGTAGGTCAGAATGCGCAGTGCCACCCTGGCAGACCTTATACCCAAATTTTTATAGACCGGTTTGAGCCACCTTAGTCTCGGTTGCCTGTATGCCTGGCAGGCAAACATAAAATGGCCAATGAACTCTACAGGCGAGGCACAGCCTGGGCAGCCTTTTGAGTTCGCGATTGCCTTGCTCCAGCTAGATTGAAATTCATGGAGTGAAAGTGTACCATATCTCAATTTGAGATATAGCGATCTATCTTCAGGGGATTCAATAAGGTCCAAAAAGGACTCCAAACTAGGAGCAGGTTTCGTGTCCAGAAAGTTCACAGTGAGCGCACCCTCCTGATTTCTTACGGTATCGGCCGTGACCCAATCCCAGTAGATTTTTTTCAACATTAGTTTGGGTGGAGGGACCTGGCTCACCCAAGCCTCTTCCAAACCTATCTTCTGCAGTTGTTTTTTCAGGTTCGATACCCAAGGGATCTTGTGTTCTGCTCCCAGATTTAATAACTCGTCCAGGGCGGAAGCATAGTGGTGGAGTTCAGGGGACCTTCTAATCCTTGACCAGTATAATATAGGGCGCAACCTGGCCACGTTGCTGATGTTTTGTCTGCCAAGGTCGCAACGGAGTGGAACTAGCGGGGTGGACATGGGGAGCGAGACTAAGTCTCTGAAGAACTTGTTCTCAGATCTAAGAAGCTCTGTCAGATTTTCGAATCCCCACAGTTCCGCCCCGTAGAGGGCCGCTGACAATGCCTTCCCCTCATAGACCTTAATAGCCGCCGCTATTGGCCTGCTATATGAGAGCCTCTGATGTTTCGATATTGCCCCTGAGGCTCTTTTATGGGCAAGGAGCATTTTCGAAAGATGGGGGGCCCATTTAAGCTTGTTGTTCACCCTCACTCCAAGGTAATCAAAAGCCTCCACTAGCTCAAGTGTGGTACCATTAAGCTTGATATTATTCCTAAAGTTTTTTGAGGGAGATAGCGCCATCAGCTTGGTTTTTGATGTGTTTATTTTCATACCCCTGATGTCACAAAACTGGGCAAAACGGGACAGCAGTCTTTGCAAGCCCATAGGGCTTTTTGAGATCAAGAGAGTGTAGTCGGCAAAGAGCAGGGTAGATATTTTTTCCCCGCACAGGGTTGGTGCGTCGACCATGTCGCCTCTCAAATAGTCTGCCACACCATTTATATAGAGAGAAAACAGGGTCGGGGCCAGAACACAACCCTGGCGCACTCCTTTCTCGACAGAAATCCTCTCTGTAAGCTGTCCCTGGTGTCCCCACCTAACTTTGGCAAAGTTGCCTACGTGGAGGCGTTTGAGGAGGTCGAGGGTTAGGGGAGGGATACCCAGATCGTGCAGTACCTGCCACAGCTGTAATCGTGGGACCAGGTCAAAGGCTGTTTTTAAGTTAATGAATGCCAGATAAAGGCTGCCTTTTTCAATGACCACAGATTTCCAGTATATGGTACAAAATCTGAAGACCTGGTCGATAGTACCTACTCCTTCCCTGAAACCTGCTTGTAGATGACTCAGGATACCCTCCTCATCTATCCAGGCCTTAATCCTAGTCAGGAGGACTCTGCCAACCACTTTTTGAATTACATCGATTAAACTAATCGGTCTGTAGTTGGCAGGGTCCCCCCTATCCCCTTTTTTGTAGATGGCCACCACCTCCGCCCCCTTCCAGGAGTCCGGGATTGGGCATCCTAGAGCTAGATGTTTTAGAATCCGGAGAATAAATTCTGCCCAGAGGTCTTTTTCATGAAGCAATAGGTCACCTGGGAGACCATCGGGTCTGGCTGCCTTTCCCGAGGCAATCATGTTGATTGCAGAGAGGACCTCATTTAGACCAAAGTCGGCCTCCAACTCTAGAGATGCCGGGTGCTCCAATTCCAGAATCTGCTCCTCGTGGCCCACACTTTCCCTAGATGAATAAAGATTTGAAAAGTGTGAATGCCATTGGGACCCTGTTATATGGTTCGGGATTGGATCGGCCCCACCCCTAGTACTGATGTTTATGAGGTTCCAGAAAGAGGAGGAGTCTTTCAGTAGGGCTGCGGCCTTTAAGTCCTGCCAGTGAGTTTCGTCCCACAGACGCTTTGCCTTCCTTATGGTATTATAATACATTTTCCGGGCATTGGTGATGGCTAGCTGTTCCTTGGATTTGATGGCTCGGGTTAGGGTCTGTCTCATTTCCCTACAGTCCTGTGAGAACCAAGGGTTTTCTATTTTTGAGGTATGTCGCTTTTGGTCCTCCTTTTCCTGCCTCACAAAGAAGTTCCCAACCCTTGCTACCGTCCAATGGTAGACTTCTAAGAAGTCATTAGGGGGGAGAGTCTGCGAGAGGCAGGCCATGGGCATGTCCAGAGCTGCAATGCCGTCTTCAACTAAGCTTCTGATTTTGCACAGGTCCATCTCTCGCTTTGCCACCCTTGGCCACTTGAGGCATCTGTTACAATTAGTAGGGGCGACCTCTCTAGCCCCAGGCCTCTGTTCAATTGAGGGCTCAATAGAAGTAGTAACCAGCCCACGCCTAAGTTGCATGAACAGAGGCCTGTGATCGCTCTCGGGCCTGTAGACCACTTCCATATCAATGAGATCTGGCCAGAGCTCTGTGTCCAACAAGATATAATCAATGCGTGAGGGGGCACCAGTTCTCGTAAATGTAGGGGCACCCAAGCCATCTGATTGGGTTTGTCCATTTGTGGCCCTCAAGTTGAACTCCAAAGTAAGAGCATTGATTTGTACAGCTCTCTTAGACCATTTCTTCAATGGCGGAAGAGTTAGTTGGGGTATACCCTGCTTGGAATCAGCATCGCCGATATCCAGGATGTCATCGCTTCTCAGGGGCTCAAAAGTACAATTTAGGTCCCCGGCAACTATGACATCCGCCTTGGAGGGAATTGCTGAGAGTTTAGACTCAAGAGCTGAAACAGTCGGGCTTGCTTGTCCGCCAGGAGTACCTCTAGCATAGATGTTAAATATTTCAAGGGGAAATTGATGGTCTAACCCTTTGATAGAAATATGCAAGAGGTCATGAGATGGAATTGCATGCATCTTAACTGCCCAGTTCAAGCTGATGTTAACCCAAATTAGGAGACCCCCAGAGAGTCGTCCTCGTGTGGACCTAATTGCTGGAACGAAAAAGGTAGTAAACCCTGATCTATGCAGGGGGACCAGACTCCAGGTTTCCTGAAAGAGGATGACATTGAACTTGTCGATAAAATCACTCCAAACAGGATCTGTCAGATTCCTCCTTAGCCCCGCGATGTTCCATGATAAAAACTTGATGACACCCGAGGGGATTGGCATTAAGGAGGTCCCCATGTCCACCGACATACTAGCTTGACAGCCCTCGTCTGCTTCCAGTCTATCAGCAGCTTCACCCAAAACATTTAAGAGCGGGTTGGAAGCTGGGGTGGTATTCGAAACTAGGCCCACAGCTGGATGAGGTATAAGTGGACAAGAAGGAGATCTTATATGTACATTGGGTAGTCAATCTACTTGTCTTAAGCCAGAATCCTCTCCCTCCCTCTGATGAGTCCAAACAGGAAACCTACGGATCTGAATTGAAGAGTGAGCAGGTGGTGAGGTCCTATACTCTAGCAAGAGTAGGTTTTCTGCTAAGGCAGGATCCCCGAAAACAATCTCTACACAATCAGTACTGGCATCCACCTGTGAAAGCCTCCTTACCCTTGTGATGTCCTCTCTAATGATTGATCTGCATCCTCTTACATGTCTCAACCAGTGTATAACTTTATTATGTAAAGATTCACTGTTTTCAACAACGCAGCGTGAAGTCAATTTTGGAGCATGAGTCATGAAAACAGGAGGGTTGCTATACGCGGGAAGGGAAGTGACCGGGTAAGCTGAAGTGTAAAATGTTAGATTGTTATTACGAGGCGGAAGAGAACTAGGGGTACATCTAGAAGAAGGATTTACAGTGGGTACGCTTGGTGGCTCAAAGCGTCTCATCGTGTCTAGATGTGGCATGGAATGGCCATTTGCTCTAGTGTGGTTTTCCTCTAATTGAGCTCCCACATTTACATGGTTGACATTAGTTTTCGGGGAAATTAACTTTGGTAAGTCGGACTTCTTCATAGGGAGGGCTGCCCCAGAGGGTGGTGGAAGAACAGGGGAGCTCAGAGAGGGAACCCTGCTCATAGTAAGACTCTCCACTCTCTCACTGAGATCAGCCACCAACTCCTCTAATCTCTCAATTCTACCATAGAGCGCTGCCAAGTTGTCAACATCAGACCTGGTAGAAATCACGGGGTCCGCTATGGGCTCAGCTGCCGGGCTAGTGGGATGAAATAAGTCAGGATCAAGGGAGGAAAACCTGTTAGAACATAATAAGGGTTGGAGGGCAAGGTCCGGAGTTACTGGGACCACTTCAGAGGCGTTCATGGTGACCATGGGCTGTAAAGGAGTGAGTTGCGGATCAGGAATAGTAATGGCGGGGACGGAGTTAGACCTTTGTTGTTTGGTCAGGCGCTGGGTATGAAACATAGATGGTATTGGGCTATTGGACTTTGGGGCAGCTTTAGCTGTCTGACTCCCCGCTTGCTCGTCAAGCAGCGTGTCCTCGCAGTCATGAACAATTTCCTCTATTCTGGTCAAAGTGCAATTCATAGCGGCGTGGATGCTCTTCTTAGACTTTTTGCTAGTACTCATCTGGCCTCCCTCTACGGCTTTCCTTTTGCCCATAATTGTAACCCAACAGCGTAAGGGATAACACAAGCTATGGGGCGACAAACAAACAGTTTACAGGAAACAAGCTCCTAGTTACACCACAATGATCCGGGACCCTCGCACACTACATAAAAGTCAATTAGCCGGAGTACAGTACCTTGACAATTGATTGGTAAATTGGTGTCAGTACATCCGCATTAGGGGGTGGCCCGGTCCGGCCTCCTTCGACCTCGGACGGCCTCAGACGGCCCGCCCTTTGCCCGGGCTTAGCCCGGCACCACCCGTGCGCAATCCCGCGACGCGGGGGTTCAGGTGCTTTTTGTAGTCACCTCCAGGTGCGGGTGGTGGGCGGGAGCCTCCGGGCTCGAAAACAGGAAGCAGGTACACCTGGGTAATGAAGTCCCCCTCCAAGCCGCAGGCGCGATATTGACAGGCGCGGCGGCGGGAGGGAGACCAGGGCCAGGACACCGCCAAGGGGCAGAGAGACAGCACACAAGTCTCCACGCCAGTGAAGTCAGCACAAGGTAGGTCCCCCATTTATTTAATTGTCAAATGTTATAAATAATGTGACATATATTAATTAAGTTAATAATAATTGTTTTATTTAGACATTAGCTTAATAATATTGTTTTAATTGTTATTATAATATTTATTTTATTATAATAATTTTAGTTGTTTGTCATGCTTGTTTTTGAGGGTATAATGAGGAAAGTGTTTATAATATTGCTAATACTCTAAATATTTTACATGTATTTTTTTTTTTTTAAAACCTTTATTCTTTTAAGTCAGGGACACAGCTATTCAGCCGACAACCCGGAGGTACGGCAGCTTTAGAAACACAACACAAGCGAGCGTCCACATTTCACTGATAGGAGAATCAAAAGGTTCTGTTTTAAATAAACACAAACCCAAACCTAAACACAAGCAAGGCGATAAGTACTGAAAGCACAAAAAGGGTTCCCATCAGGGGGAGCGAGCCCTATTTCGTCCATCAGACACAGGTCTATAGTAAGGGAAGGAGGGGAAGGCAGAGACTCAAGAAGGCAAACACATACCAGCAAAGAATACAAAGCCGGAAAGAATGCTAAGGGGAGAGCTGCTCCTCAGGCGGGTCCGGGTCTGGGGGCAGGCATATGCCCCCTCTGTACTGGTTCCATCGCCCCCATACGGTGTGCCATTTCCGGGGGCGCCCTCGAGCACAATACACTGACTTCTCCCTAAACATGCTCCAATCCATGTTTTCCATCCACGCTGTCATTGTAGGAGGCCTAGTAGAGCCCCACAGGCGAGCGATGTCGCGCTTAGCTACCATGTTCCCTAGGGTCACCTACTGAGTCTGTGCCGCGTCGTGGTCAGTAGGACCCCAAACATTCAGGAGACAACACCGCGCCTCCGGCTGCATGGCGATGCCCGTCACCTCCCCATCACATCGTGGATTCGCTTCCAGAACTCCATGATCGCACCGCATTCCCAAATAATATGTAGGAAGGTGCCCACCATACCACAGCCTCTCTTACATAAGCCCTCCTCAGAGAAACCCATATGGACCAGCCTAGGCCCTGTCACGTAAACTCTATGGAGTATTTTAAGCTGCACCAGCCGCAGGCGCGCAGGGATCGCGACCTCTTTGGGAGAGGAAACTGCAGACTGCCAATCCTCATCATCTAATTCGAGGCCATCCCTAGTCCATTGATCGCGCAACCCTAGAAGAAGATCTGCCCGTACATTAATTAGTTTCTTATAAATGAGAGGGATCGTACTCTCTGGCATATGGCCATCCAGGATCCGGTCCTCTAACGGAGAGGACTCAGGCACCGTCTCCCCCTCTACAAGGACTGACCGCAAGGCGTGACACACTTGAGCGTATCGGAAGAACTCCGTGCTCCCTAGCTCATATTCCTTCTGCAGCTCCTCGAATGACTTCACCCTACCCTTAACCAAAAGGTCTCCAACCCTGGATATACCGATTAGGTCCCATTTCTCAAACCCTTTTGTATGCCAAAGCTTTCCCAGAATATCGGAGTCAAACAACGGGGTGGCAAGGGTAAGCTTACCCTTCCAGCCCAGTGAATCTGTCGCCACCTTCCACACGTGCACGGCCACCCTGGTGGGCCCCGTAAGGGTTAAGTCCAACGACTTCGAGTACAACGCTCTGTGGTAATTACCCCCGCGCAGCAACCACCGGTCCATGGCGTAGCCGGGGCTCAGCGCCGGACCATAGACACCATGGTTAATCGCGCTCAACTGAGTGGCCCAATAATAACGTCGAATGTCTGGAAGCGCGATACCCCCGTCATACCACGGAAGCGTCAACTTAGCAATCGCTATGCGCGGTCGCCCTTCCCACAATAGCGCGCGCTGGAGGCTTTCGACCTCTCGGAAATAACTGGCCGGGACCAATTCAAGGGTATTCTGCAAGGCATAGAGGAAACGGGGAAGAGATATCATTTTAAACAGGGCGGCGCGGCCAAGGAGGGAAAGCGGCAGCCGCCGCCAGCCCGCCACGTCCCGCCGCAAACGTGCCAAGGGAGGGAGCAAGTTTTTCTCGTATCGTAAAGTGGGGTCAGTGGAAATATAGATCCCTAAATACAAAAAGCCCTGCAGGGCGATCTGGATCGAGCAGTGTCGCGGGACAGGCGGGACATCACCACACAGGACATACAAGTATGACTTTCCCCAATTAATAACAAGACCAGAGTTCCTACCGAAAGAAGTCAAGACGTCACAAACCACGATGAGAGATTTCTTAGGCGAGGTGAGGTATAACAGAATATCGTCGGCGTAAAGCGAAATATGTCCTCGTGGTCAGGCGACCAACGAATCCCACGTATATCCGGGTGCCATCGTATCCACGCCGCCAGCGGTTCAAGTGCAAGGGCAAACAACAACGGCGACAGGGGACAGCCCTGCCGGGTGCCCCTCCCGAGCTCGAACGGTGTTGACGCCCGCCCGCTCACCACGACGCTAGCAAGGGGCCCCTCATAAAGCAACCTCACCCAGCCTACAAAGCCAGGCCCGAAGCCGAACTTGGCTAGCACAGCCCACAGGTATGCCCACTCCACCGTATCGAAAGCCATCGTGGCATCGAGGGCCGCCACAATGGCCGGCTCTCGCATCGTGCCCGTCCTAGCAATCACTCCATGAAGGCGTCTAAGATTCAGTGCAGTGTTACGGTGCGGGATAAAGCCCGACTGGTCCGGGTGGATCAAATCTCCAAGCACCCGGACCAGGCGGTTAGCAAGGATCTTGGCAAGGATTTTCGGCTCGGCGTTGAGAAGTGATATCGTCCGATAGGAACCACACTTATCCCGGGGCTTACCGTCTTTGTGTATTACCACAATCGTCGCCAGTCGTTGATCGAGCGGAAGAAACCCATTCACCCGCGCCTCCACGAACATGGCGCGCAGGTGAGGAGCCAACTTATCCGGACGAAGCTTATACAACTCAATCGGCAAACCATTTGGGCCCGAGGCCTTACCCGAGCGCAACGCACGGATAGCACATGCCACTTCGTCAACAGTTATATCTCCATCGAGGTCATCCCTATCTATGGCAGAAAGGCAGGGCAGAGCAATATCACGCAGAAGGTCGCACGAGTCCTCAGTCGGCCTGTCCGAAACCGAGGTGTATACCGTACGAAAAGAGTCCGAGAAACACTGGACTATACCGTCGGGGTCAGTGACAACCTCTCCCCCATCCATCGACAACTCCGGCACCACTCGATTAACACGCTCTTTTTTATCCAACCACGCCAACAGTTTCCCGGCCTTATCACCGACATCGTACAATCGACCCTGCTGCTCCCTATTGAGGGTCTTGGCAGCGTTCGTCACCAGATCCCTGTATTCCAATTGCGTCAAGCTCAAATTATGCAGTGTGGCCGCTGCAACCTCCTCCTCCAAGGCCATGTCTAAAGCCGCAATCTCGTCCTCAACTTGTGTCACCTCGGCGTCTCTCCGCCGCTTGGCGGCCACTACCAAGGAAAGGGCCTTCCCTCTCAATACGGTCTTAAACGCTTCCCACAAGGACACCGCAGATTCAACTGAACCCTGATTATCCTGAAAATAGTGATCAACTGCCTTCAGCAACGCACTGCGCAGCTTGGGGTCACGAAAGTACCAGGGGTTAATGGGAGCCACCCTGCCCCCCACTACCCGGCCACTATCCAGACGGGCCCACACCGGCGAGTGATCGGATATACCCCGTGCCATGTGCCTAGCCTCAGATACCAATGAGGCGTGCGCAGCCAGAGTGAGCAAGTAATCAATCTGAGAGAGACTACCGTGGGCCCCGGAGTGAAAGGTATGTTGTCTCTGAGTGGGGTGCCGTAGCCTCCAACAGTCTACCAGGCCAAAAGTATCTATAAAGTCGGGAAGCCACTTCTGAGCCCCCCCGGTGTCCCTGGGCGGGTACCTATCGAGCAATCCAGATCCAACCGCATTGAAGTCTCCTCCCACCACCAGCATCCCTTCAGGGAGTTCCAACAAGGCCTTGCCCAGACCAGCAAACGTGGAGGCCTGCAGGGCAGGAGGGACATAAACAGAAACCAATACCAACGTTCTGCCCTCCCACCTCCCCGCCACAGCCACAAAGCGCCCCCTATCATCAGCAATGGTGGAGTCAACCTCAAATGGTAGGGAAGCTCTAACAAGTATGCCCGCACCCCTGGAGCCCGAGGAGAACCCCGAGTGAGCAATGAATTTATAACCCTTTCTATTAAGTGCATAACACGTATTCCCTATAAGGTGGGTCTCCTGCAAGAGGACCACATCTGGCGAGGTCCGTTTCAAGAATTGTAGGACTATCCCCCGTTTAATACGATCCCCTAAGCCATTAACATTCCAGCTAATTATGTTTAAGCCCCTACCCCCCATCCCCAAACACAAAGAGACCTCCACCCCCCCCGGAGAACCACAATCGGACAATACTGACAACAATTACTACGCCTTGCAAGAAAAAAACCCCCAACAACAACCCCAACATCCCAAATCCCCCCCTCCCTGCACCCCTCCGTCAGCTGTCAAAGCCCCCCCAACTTGCAGTGTGCCTGTCGCCCTATCAAAAACAAATCTACAAAAAGTACCCCAAGGGAGGAAAGAGCTCCTATCTTCGCCCCGCCGCCCTCCCATTACTGCAGTAGGGTGCTAGTCACTGTCCGGGGCTGAGTCAAAACAGACCGACACCGGAGGTATCACTCCTGTCCATCCCGGTCGCCTTCCGTTCCAACCACGTGGTCCCCGCCGGGCTGTCGCCGAGGGAGCGCATCCAACCAGTCCCTTGCCATGTCCGGCGATTCGAAGAGGAAAGTCCGATCCTCATACACCACACGTAGCCTGGCGGGGAAAAGCATGGCATATTTCAGGTCCATCTCCCTAAGCCGCCTCTTCACCCCCAGGAAGCTCTGCCTTTGCTTCTGCACCATCTGGGTGAAGTCAGGATAAAAGCTCACAGAGGCATTCTGAAAAGGCACCGGGCCTGTCACCCTCGATGCTTGCAGGATAGCGTCTCGGTCTCGAAAATTAAAGATCCGGGCGACAATCGGTCGCGGGGGGGCTCCCACCTTAGGCCTTCTGCCAGGCACTCGGTGAGCCCGCTCAAAAACCTGCCGAGGCCCTTAGGCGCAAGATGGTTCACCACCAAGTCCTCGACGAGTAAATCCACGGAGAGCTCCTCCGAAGTTTCCGGGACCCCAATAAGGCGCACATTGTTGCGCCGGGCCTGACCTTCAAAATCCTCGAGCCGGCGGGCGGAGAGGTCATTCGCGGTCCGTAACTTGCGAACCTCAACCTGGAGTTCCGAGACATCATCCGCGAGGCCAGTGGTCTTGAGATCCAGGGACTTGACCCGCTCATTGGTTTTGCCCAGGTCCGCGCGAATCAAGTTGACATCAACCAAAATCATGTCCACCTTGTGCGCCAGGGTCTCGAACTGTCGCCCAATCGATGATTGCATCCCCTCAATCGCCCCCTTGATATCCTGCAATGATAACTCCGAGGCTGGGGATGGATCGGCCTTCTGTGCTTCCAGCGCCTGTCCCGATCCACCAGGCGACCCCTTCTGCTGGGCATAGCGATCCATATTGTTGGATTGGGTATAGCCTCCCCGCCTGGTAGCCTTAGACTTCGGCTTGTCTACCTCCGATTTGGCCGACATCTCGAACAGCAGGGCGGTTAGTTACAAAAAGACGTCCCTCGCTCAGCCAGAGGAAACAGGGTCAACCAGAACTGCAACAGCCAGCCAGGGTCGAGTGCAGGTCTTCCAGATATCAGGGGATCGGCATGAAGCACTCCCGGGCCAGAGCAAGTAAAGGGCAAGAAAGCGAAAGTGAAAGTGCAGCGGCACCCGTCCGCCAGTTCACACCTCCCAAGGCCGCTGTTGTTCAATTAGTGGCCGGGCATCCTGCCAGCGCGAGCCCCTGGCATCCTTCGGAGGTAGGCCGCAATCTTCCGCCATGCACAACTTCGGTTCCCGGTGGGCGATCTTAGCCCGGACAACGTCAATCGCCCCAGCTGTGACTCATCTGCAGGATTCCGTGCATGAAAAACAGGATTTAGGACAGGATAATTGCAGGAGGGCGCGAGGGTCGCGGGAGCTCAAGGCTCACACGGCCATCTTGGTCAAGCGCTAGGCTCCTCTACATGTATTTTTTTAATTCATAATTTAAAATTTGCATTTTACATTCATTTTATTTGTTTTATATTTAATGAATACATTTATTATCTAAAATATATTTTTGGATTCGGAGTAGTAAATCAGACCCCTCCAAAATCCAACACTTTTCTTATTGTACCTTAGCTTGGAGTGGAAGTAGTAATGCCGACCCTTTCAAAGGCCAACACTTTCCCTGCTGTTGCTTAGATTGGTGTGGGAATAATACATCTGACCCCTCCAATGTCCAACACTTTCCCTAGTTTTTTTTTACCACTAGTGAGTTGGAATAACACATCTACCCCTCCAAAGTCCAACACTTTACCTATGTTTCCGAACATTGCAGTGGGAATGGTAAACCTGACCCTTCCAAAGTTTAGCACTTTTCCTACTTTCCTAGTTTGGAGTTGAAATAGTAAATTTAAATCACCCAAAGTCCACCACTTTACCTACTTTTGCTTAGTTTGGAGTGGAAATAGCAAATCTTATACCTCCAAATAAAAATGAATGCAATGAATTGAATGCTATATAATAAACACATTCAAAACAGCTGTGTTGCTCTCATTTCTCCCATCATATTACCAATTCTGGATTGCTAATTTTGAAACAGAATCAAAGGAGTGATTAGCAAAAACTCTAATTACCAGCAAATTTGAGAGGATTCGGAATGAAGAGTTAAAACGCAAATGTGTTAAATCCTATTTATTGATCACATGTAGGGATAAACAAAGTAACAATCCAACTGTCGGGCCTGATTGGTAAATATGTATGTTAGACCTGACATGGTTTTTCCTACTAACCAGCGCTAAAGTGTTTTTGCTTGCTCCTTAAAACATGGTAACATTGGCTTATACCCAATTGTTATATTTAATTTACTTGTAAGTTCCTAGTAAAAAGTAGTGCTAACGACCTGTAAATGAAATGCTATTAGTGGGCTTGCAATATTGATTGTGCCACCTGTAGTTCGTAGTTCAAATAATTTTATTTGATTCTTGTGAATCATAAAAGTATACATATATACAAATATAAAAATACAATTAAAAACATTTATGAGGAATGAACATATTTTCTGCAGTAATTATTATTATACCAGAAAGACTCAATCAGTTTAAAAATTCTCACAGCCTTCAACATCACATTTTATACATATTATTGATTCATAAAAGTGCCTACAATAAATATGAGATTTCATTTCCTTTCACAATTCATAGCGTTTACGGATTGAAAGTGCTAATCTAATAAAACTACATAAAGTGCATTGTACTCTGTCTGGCCAAATTATTACATGGGCAGGGGGTTAGTCTCTCACACCAAGCAGCCTGTTTAGGATAGGCCACTAAAAAGTGCAATGTGCCGAGTCTTAATCTAGTCATCGGAAACGCGATTGTGCATGCAGGGTAAAAGACAGGTGAAATTGCTGATGAGTTGGCATCCCACCATCCGACATTCGCCGATCCTGGTTAGACATACTTAATTCAATTCGGTATGCATTTTTAATAGCCATTTTTCAGTTGTTCTGCATAGTTTCTGGGTTATTATAATATTCTTCTAGTCCAATCTTACAAAAGGTGTTCCTTACATATGATAACCAAGGGAGTGACATTGCATTGTCCAAGTTCATACAATCCCTAAGTATACTCCTAGAGAATATTAAGTCTTCTGAGGACCAGACTTCCCCCCATAGGATGAGTGGGCCGATGTTTATCCTGTCTTTCACAAATTCCAGACCCACCTCAGAATGGCAAATCAGTGTTGGTGAACTACTAGGAATCATTAATAATCTTTTAAAAAATGTGTTCTCTAAAATCAGAATTTGGTAGCTCTTATGATAACCCCACACTCAGCCCCAAAGGTAGCTACAGATAGACATGTTGATTTGTATAGAGGTATCATCTCTGCTACTGGCTTGTGTCCCAATTTGCAAGCAAAATGGAAACGCCCCTCTATTATTCTACTGGTCTGTTGGGCCCTTACAATAACGAGGTCATCCCAGTTTAATTTACTATTAAAAACATTACCTAAGTAAGTAAAGCTGGGCACCTTCTCAATAATTTTCCCCTTCACCATGAATTTCCTAGTTTTAGTTTTCTTTGGACCACAGACCATAACAAATGATTTGCTAAAATTTACTTTAAGGTCCAGGGTTAACATAAAATCAGTGAAAACAGTCAGGGCTTTTTGTAGGCTATTGGCCGTTAGGGTCATTAGGACTGTGTCATCGACGTATGATAGCAGGGGGACCAGTTTGCCATTTAGTTTTGCAAAATACAGTTGTTGTTTAAGCAGTAATGCCTCTAAACCATTTGTGTATATAAGGAATAGGAAGGGGGCCAGGATACATCCCTGGCAAACCCCCTCCGTAGAGGCAATCCGCCTGGTCTTCTCACCTCCTGGCCCGAAACGAACCACTACAGAAGTAGACTCATGCAGCCTATGATTGTGCCACCCAATTAAAACATGTCTCAGGTCTGCCATTGCATCATGTGGGTGTGCAGTCTAAACTTCCATTTGTCAGGCCCAAACCTTCCTTTTTAATTCATATAAGTCACCCATAAGGTAGGCCATAGACAGCCCAGAGGGCAGGGTGCAATGTATCTAAAAAGTAGAACATGTAGTTTTAAGTCTTACATGTCTTGGTAGTGAAACACTCCTAAATTAGTTTTTCACTACAGCAAGGCCTACCTCTCCCATAGCCTAACACTGGACTTTTCTTATTACATTTAATAAGCTGTAATTTCCAAATGGGACCAGGTAACTAATTCACATTTGGCTTCTTAGGATTTGTAATGAATAGTCCTAACTCATGGTGTAGTCAGATATTAAATTACAATTTTGAAAATGCCACTTTTTTGAAAGTTGGCATTTTCCTACCTTAGTTATTTAGGGCCAGATACAGAAGGAAATCATTTAGTGATTTCCTAAATGTGTATCTTTACGATTGGAAATACGATGAGGAAATCGCAAAACGGAAAGCATGACAGTGTGTGGAACACTTTTAGGGATTCCTAAGGGATCGCAAATGACCTACCTCATGAATATTAATGAGGTAGGTTGCAATTTGTGATGCCCTAGAAATCGTAAAAATCACATGGATGGTGGTCTGCTGGGCTCAGCAGACCACGACGTCTGTGATTGCTTTTAAATAAAGCACTTATATTTTTTTGAAATGCAGCCCATTTTCCTTAAAAGGAAAACAGGATGTATTTCAAATACAAAAATTAAAAGTTTTCCCGTGGGGACCCCTTCCCATTTGTGAATGGGTTACCACTTACTTGAAATAGATGGTAAAATGCTAATGTTTTGCGACCACATTCACGGTCACAAAACACTCATGCATACCATTATGATTCGCTATTTGGAAGGGATGCCCTGAACACGCCCCTTCCAAATAATGAATCGCAAACCCATTCTGCGATTTGGTGAATCACAAAATTGTGTTTACTACATCGGAAAAGCATGTTTTGTGATCACAAATGGGCTGATTCTGTGTTTCGGCCTGTTTGCAGGGATAACAATGCTTGATGCATCTGGTCCTTAGTGCCTGCAGCCTATCTCTTGGTCACATGACTGGGCGCAGTTGAAAGATGTGCTTCATGTTTTCCTCCTTGACAGCCACACACAATTGGGAGTTAGGTGTTATTGGATTGGCCATCACTAGCAGGATGGGAGGGAGAAACTGGACCCATCCCAACCTAGACTTGAACAGACTGTGTCCTGCCTTCACATAAAGGGCTGCATGCCCCATGTAGTTAGTCTGGTGTCAGAGCCAGGAAGGCAGGACATCTGTATAATTAAAAGGCATACCTCTAGAACAGTGATACACCACATTCGGCACTCCTGAATTTTAGTTGCAGCACCTTGGTCAACAACAGCACCAGGCTGCTGTTTACTGACTCAACACTATCATTAAAAGTATGCAAAATAAACAGGCACACATTTATTTAAAGGCTGATTGTAGTTAAAGAAAGGAAGTAACTAAACTAGGGTGACCTGCATTACTTAACTTTAAGGACACCTTCAATTATGAAAACATTTTGCTGCAAACGTGTAAAAATATGATAAGGTCTCCTCTAAAATCCGATCATCTAACGCCTGCCTTGCCACAGTTCCCCGAATCAAAAGATCTAGGGCCGGAGGCAGGTCCTTCGAGCTCAACGCCTCCAAGCTTTGGAACTCCCTTCCCCCCTCTTTAAGATCCAATCAGACTCTCTCCTCATTCCGCAAAGAACTAAAAACCCTCCTTATCAGAAACTAAGCACCTCACCCCCTCCTCAGAGTACTTTGCCCATCTACTCAGCGCTTGGACGCCCTCGGGCAGCAGCCGCGCTATACAAATCACCTTTTCATTTAATTTAATTTCATTTCATTCATTTCTAAAATAAAAAAAGTGTATTTCATTAACATGCAAAACTGTTTCACTTTAGTAAATTAGATTATATTAGTCGATTGAAAAGTATTTTTTTTAAAATATGAATTTAGAAACATTCATGACCCCTCCACCAGGATAACAAGAGTGAACTAAGGGGCATGTCAGTTGTTATTCCACTTTATCGTCAATCAATCACAGACAGGAGAAGCTTTTGTACAGAGCTCATCATGAAGTGGTGTATTTCGAGGTCCTCTTATATGTGATAATGAAGAAAAAGAAGGAAAAGTGAAATAAAATCATTGCCTAAGATCACATAATTTGGTCGAGTGGGGAAGTTGGAAGTGATCCCAGGTTTTCTGGTGACTCCGTGTTGTACCAGAAGGGGGCATTGGTATATGTTTGCAATGAGGAAGAAGGGATGGCATAGAAGAGGTTTATACTTTTTGTTTATCAGCATTATGGGTGGGATGTGGGAGCATAAACCTCTTTAGAGCTCTATAAGTCATAGGCCTGGGGCCCTTTGCAGTAGATCTAGCACTGAAACGCCCCCCTTCTGGTCATCCATGTAGTCACTGCATAGTAGGTTGAAAATCTCAGGCAGATGTGTTTACATAGTGCATGTGGCTGTGTACATACAGTGCTGCGGGTGCTAGACCTATGTCACTCGCTTCGGGCCTCAGATGGAACCTGGGCTATGTATGCCAGTCTGCCTCCAACGCCCCATACCTCTGATATGCCAGGGCACTTAGTGACCTGGTGACAGCGCCTGTACTACTCCAGCGGTTGCCAGCTTCAGATGGCACAACTAGTGAATTGTTTGCTTGGGCAAGGGAGTTAGAGCGTGCCTTGGTGTCTCCAAGAATCAGGCCATGCACCCTGAGGATGCTCTTAATTGGCAACTCGTGACCCAAAAGATTCCAATTACAACATGCTCGTGTCCAGTCCCTTTTCTATACTCGCATCACTGTTTTCACGCGTCTTTGTTTTCCTGATTATATTATCTGACCAGATTGTACGCCAGGCAACAACAATTTGCTGCATGTAGTTTTTGCTGTATGTTTTTGTGGTTATTTTATTTGTGTTTTTTTCCAAACACTTCTTGATTGGATCTGTAATTAGAGATATGTTGTGACATACTTGCTCGTGCCTTCCGCATGAGGTTCGGCATGTCGAGCGTGGGTGGAATGTAGGTATGTCATGACGTGGGAGGTTGACGATTGAGTGGGTGCTGGTCAGACGATAGGATCCAGTTTTCTGTACCGTGCCAGTTACTTGGATTAAAATATAACTTATACTACGAACTGGTGTCAGTCCATCTTTATAGAAATGGCAATGAGCAGGAGCAACAGTGGCATAGTGTACCCATGTGTGTGATTTGGCCTCTCTCAGCCGAGAG
Organism: Triturus cristatus; assembly: GCF_964204655.1. NCBI lineage: Eukaryota > Metazoa > Chordata > Amphibia > Caudata > Salamandridae > Triturus > Triturus cristatus. The sequence continues at coordinate 331,311,469 of NC_140579.1, forward strand.
ACGATTCACTGTGCTGCTGTGGAGGAATCTTACATTTTCTCACTTGAGGACTACATTACTTGTGGACGTTTGCTGTATGGAGGTATTGTCAAAGTTTATTTTTACCTCTTTAGCGCAGCTACTGGTATGCGACGTTGAGAAGAGTGCATGAGCCTACAAGCCTGTGAATATTAGCGCGTGGCTCCTCCGTAATCCAAGTTGTGCGCGAGTTCTCCAACACTCGAGCCTCTGCGTGTGACTCTTGCTGTCACTCTATGAACACTCATTGTATGACGTGGTGCGTGCTGCTGCGAAGATAAAAGAAAACTCTAGTGCGCTAACCTTCTCCCGCACTTGAGTTCTAGCGTATGACTCTTGATGTCCGTACCATTATTAAAACAAATTTGCGTCTCATGACATAGTGTGTGCTGCTGCTGCGAGAGATAGAGGAAAAAATCTAGTGCGCTAACCATTGTTGTACGCCGCACTTTCTCATCGCTACTACAACCATACCTTCCTGCATTATTATCAGCGATTGGCACGCTTTATAAATGCCTATCTACTGACCTACACAGCGACGGCACGCTTTTCCATCAGCCATAGGCACGTTTCATTATAGTTCATACTTCTTTGGTCTATAAATCTTCAGCGATAGGCATACTTTACTCACATCCGCCTATTATTTTTATTATTAATAGTGTTATTCATACCGTGATAGAAATTATTTTGAGATGTAATATTGTGTTTACTTCACTACATTCTTTTTTTTCTTTTCTTATCTTGTTAATTGGTCCACTTATACATAAATATACTTTTGTGGTTCAGACACTTCTACACATCTTCTTTAGTATGACTACTGGCAATATTTGGAACTTGTCACCTCCACTGGCATTTTTGGCAGGAAAAGGAGAACCCATACTGAAATGGAAACAATGGAAGGAACATTTCGCAAATGATATTTCCACCTTCTCTGATGATGAGGAATTAACACCTGTAAGGATGAAGAAAATTCTACTACATTGCTAAGGGGCAGGTGGATTGAAAATTTACAATCGCATTCAAAAGAAAGTCAGGCAAGATGATATAGGTAATGTTTATGAACATGCTCTAGAAGAGCTCAACAGGTATTTCAATCCTACTGCTTGCGTATCTGTTGCTCAATACACATTTTTTAGGAGAAAGCAAGAAAAAGAAGAGCCTGTGGAGGATTATGTAGCTGCTTTAAAAAACATGGTATTAACGTGTAGATTTGAGAATTTACACGATGAGTTCATAAGAGACTAAATTGCTATGTGTTGCTCGAATAAAAATATTCAGGAAAAACTGTGGACAATGAGTGAATAATCTTTACAAGATGTTATAAATGTAGTGAAGAAAGCTGAATTAATGGGTAGATATGCCAGGGCCGTAGTTACATAGAAGGGTGAGAGAGTAGGTGAAGATTCAGAAAAACAGTGGTAGCTAAAGTACAGACAAAGGATATATCCAATAGCACTCTGAAATTTGGAAAAAAAAGGGGTTAAATGAAAGTAAAACCTTTGTATCGTCTGAACATCCTACATTTACTGGGAGGTGCTATAGATGTGGCAACAAAGGACATTTAGCCAACTTTAAAAAATGCATTGCAAGGTACCAAAAATGTTCAGGTTGTGGTCTTGTTGGTCATTTTGAAAAATGTGAAGACATGAGAAAAGCAACAAGAGCGGTGTGAACCTTCTTACTTTAGATCGTTTGTCAGATTCTGATGATTCTTCTGAAGATGAGGGAAATTTGTGCATTGTGAACATAGATGAGGGAGTCTCTATGGTAGGAGAACAACGTAAGAAAAAACCCAAGTGTGAAATAGACATGGGTGGGGTCCTGATCACTGTTACTGCTGATTCAGGATCACCTTACACAATTATGAATGAGTAAGTTTGGAAAGAAAAATTTGTTCCAATTTTAGGGAATATTTTAGATCACACGGAGGTTTGTCTCAAGACTTTCACGGATGAGGACATCAAGATGCTAGGAGTTAAAGTACTAAATATTACATTTAAAAACAGAGAAGCAAGATGCAAACTTTTTGTAGCTGCTACAGGACCTTCTGTTCTCGGTTGGGGGGATCAAGGTGAACTAGGGATTAGATTAGACCCGAATAATCCTGAACCAGTTATGGTAGTACAACAAGGTGAATTAGAACTTGAAATTCTCAATATGTATCCTGAAGTCTTTACAGGAGCTATCGGAGAGTTGAAAGGCATCCAACACAAACTTTTGTTAAAGAGAGATGTTATACCACAAGTACACAAAGTAAGGACATTCCTTTAGCTTTGAGGGATGACGTCAAGGGAGAATTTGATAGAGTGTGTTTAGAAGGAGTTATTGAGAGAGTAGAAGCATCGGATTGGGTTTCTCCCTTGCTGATTGCCAGGAAGGCCAATGGTAAACTCAGGTTATGTGTGGACCTGAGGGATTTAAGGGGGGGTATTACTGTTGACGAATTCCCATTACCTAAAATAAGGGAGATGCTCTCTGCCACTAAAGAGGTAAAGTGGTTCACAACCATTGATCTCACTGCTGCTTACCACCAGGTTCCGCCACATAGGAAGAGTAGGAGCCTTACTACTTTTGTAACACCTTTTCGGTGTTTTAGGTTCAGAAGAGTGCCATTTGGGTTGGCATCTGCTGGTGCTATGTTTCAAGGCATCATGTTTGAGCTGTTCAAAGATAAATGAAATGTAGTGTTTTTCCAAGATTATATACTGGTGATGGGGAAAACTAACAGGGATCATGATGTGACTGTGAAAAGGGTGATGAATATTTTGAAAGATAAGGGTCTTACTGCTGAGTATAAAAAATGTAAGTTTGCACAACAAAAGGTGACGTATTTAGGTCAGGAAGTTTCAGTGGAAGGCATCAAACCCCAAAAAGAATTACTGGACGCTATAGAGAAAGTGCCTGTTCCTGACAGCAAAGATGATGTGAGAGCCTACTTAGGCCCAGTGGAGTTTTACTCAAAGTTGTTGATTTTTTTGTGTAAAAAAACGTATAAGATAAGACAACTATTGAAAAACAAGTATACATTTGTATGGTCCAGTGAATGTCAAGAAGAGTTTATATCCATCAAAAAAGAATTGTGCATGTCTATACTCTTGCAAGGATTTGATCCCACTTTGAAATCCATTGTTACAACTCATGCGAGCGTAAAAGGCACAGGCAGTTCTCACCCAAAGAAATGATGAAGGTGAAGAATGCGTTGTAGCCTTTGACTCTCGTTCTTTTACTGCTGCTGAGGAGAAGTATTCGGTGATAGAGTGAGAGGCACTGGCATGCGTCTGGGAGTTAGAATACTACGGGCCATTAATTTGGCGAAGCCATGTTTTGCTTAGAAGTGATCATAAACCTCTCACCAAGGTAATGGGTTGTACAAGGCTTCACCAAGATTGACAAGGTTATCTGCTAACTTCTTGATTTTAAATTCACTGTCCAGTACATGCCTGGTGCACGGAATAAAGTAGCACATTTTTTAAGTAGACTACCCCTGACTATTCCTGAGATTAATGTACATGACGATGATATTGAACAATTCAGTGTTGCACTTTTGAATGAAGATGCAAAGGTAATTTCTTCACTGCTGTGGAGTCAAATGTATGAAGAAGATAGTGATTTATCTGAGGTGAAGAATTGGATCACAAATGGTTGGCCCACTAAGGATGAAGTTTCCCCCCAAATCAAGGTGTTTTGGGAACTCAGGGATGAATTGTCAGTAGAAGAAGATAAAATATTAAGGAATGGTAGACTTGTACCACCTGAAAGGTTAAGAGACAAAATTGTTGATGTATGTCATGAAGGACATTTAGGTATTACTTAAACCAAAATCAATTAAAGGAGCTATACTGAAGGCCTGGTATGGGATTGTACATTGAAAGGAAGGTACAGGAATGTGTGCAGTGTCAGAATGCAGATAAGAGTAAAATTACTTTAAGACCACCTCTATGTCCCGTTAATGCACCAGATATGCCCTGGGAGAAGTTAAGTCTGTTCAGAAGTACATTATTGTTGCTGTAGACCATTTTTCAAAATGGCCTAGAGTTGTTATAGTTGAACAGGTCAATGTGAGCACTGTGATAATATTTTTGGAAGAGATTTTCCATAGAGAAGGTTTACTCAAATTGGTGATCACTGATAATGGTACACAATTTGTGGCTGAGGCTTTTGAGACGTTTTTGAAGTCTAATGGAGTGAAACAGAGTACCACTTCACTTTATAACCCGGCTGGAGATGGTGCAGTTGAACGTTTTAACCGAGTGATAAAAGGAGCTATCGAGTTAGCCAAGTGTAATGGCTTGGAGTGGATAACGGAGTTGTTTCACACAGTGACTGCGTTCAAATTAGCACTGTGTATTCTACAGGACATAGTCCATTTGAATTAATGAGAGGGAGGACGGCTTTCACGAAAGACAACATTGGGTGGATGCCATGCACTAAGAGAGTTAATTGGGAACCTGATGTAGTGAAAGAACGTATTGACAAGGCCAAACAAACATATAAGGAATATCATGATCTCACACATAGTTGCAAGCCAGTCAAATTACAGGTTGGGGATTTTGTGAGAGTTAAGAGAAGTGGAATCTTAAGGAGTGGGCAGAACAGGTTTTCTAGACCACATAAGATTACCCAATTGTTTTGCAATGCCGCTTTATTGAGCAATGGTAAGGTTAGGCAATTTAGTGCCTTGTCGAGATGTGATAAACGTGTAGTTAGTGAAGATAATAAGGTTTGGAAAGGGTGTGATTGGTGGATGGAAGATGACGAAAAGGAGACAACACACGACAATATCTCAAATGAAATAAGGGGAAACGTAGAGGTGTCACAACGTGTTCAAGCTCCAGGAGTTACAGGAGTTGAGACAGCTGGTAGTGTGGAAAGGTTTGGGAGGATTGTGAAAAGACCCACCAAATTGAAGGACTATATTTGTGTTTGAAGGACTATATTTGTGAATAAATTGTCATTTTATTTTTTATTTTTTGTTGTTTTATGTCAAGGGAGGGGAATGTCCTTCCTTGCTCATTAGGTTAAGTTGTTTCCTGATTCATTTTATTCCTGTTAATTTACTTTGTGTATTGAGCACATTAATCGATATATCTCCTTTTTGTTCCTAGTTGTGTATATTAAAAGAAGGGGATGTGTTGTGATATACCTGCTCGTGCCTTCTGCATGAGGTTCGGCGTGTCGAGCGTGGGTGGAATGTAGGTATGTCATGACTTGGGAGGTTGATGGTTGAGTCGGTGCTGGTCGGACGATCAGCTCTGTACCCTGCCAGTTACTTGGATTAAAGTATACTTTATACTACGAACTGGTGTCAGCACATCTTTACAAGATACTGTGCTATATTTCCTTTGCCGGCCGCAGATTTTACAAACGTTTACAGCGTTATCTGGTTGACCGGCGACACATGAACCTGAACATAAATGCTGAAGGAGGATTACATGCTTGCATATTGGTGGTTTGTATTGTTTTGAGCTCGTTCTGTGACATCAACAGTGACTGGAACACAGACACACCACGTGACGTGTGCATATAACGTCACAAAGACTGTGCTTTTTCAGTTCTGTCATTGCAGTTTCCCACCTCGAATGCGTGTTCAAATGCTGTCTTTTCAGGAACTGGAGTTGATCGTTTTCCAAGTTAATATGGACTATATTTGAATTTATTTTCATACACTGAAGAGCTCTGCTATATACAGGTCATACAGCTGATTCAGATCTCCAAGTGCCTCATGAAAAAAAGTCACCCAGCAGGTTCTTCCGGCCTCACCTGACTGCAGGCACAGGACGCTGAAGAATGACAGGGCGTTGAAACCATTACCATATGTAGTGTGAGTTGCCTATGCATTGTTATTGAAAGTGTTTGTGGCATTTTAAAAAGCATTGCTCCTTGGCAACAGCCAGTTGGCTCCAGAAAGACATGGGGAGCTGTGCGGCCCGCACAGTTTTTATGTAACACCGCAACTGTAAAGACTAATCGGAGGATGAAGGTAGGTTGAAAGTCTTTATTTGTAGAAATGCCACTGACACCAGACAGCACGTATTCACAGCGGCTGCAGGCAACCGCAACTGCCACTACAACCATCGCCTATGCCTAAGATTCTACCCTGGAACATTGGGACGTCATAGAACACATGGGCATAGGCGCGCAGCAGGAGAAGCCGCGCGAGGCCAGAACAGGAGCAAGGGACAAGGCGGAACAGAAAACAATGAGCATAAGAAATGTACAACACAACACATCTCTTTCTCAATCATGAACAAAGTTGGAGAGGTAGGGGAGAACTAGTGTGAGACAGAACGAGGAGGAAGGCGGAACCAATGGCTTTAATCACACACAAAGTCATGTAACTTAGCTGGTGGTTTGACTACCCTACTGTATCTGTTCACCATAGGTTCCTTCCTGACAGTGCTACTAGAAGGGAAAATATCGTCAGTCTCATGGCTATTAAGTTTAAGGGTTGCACTGCTTGTGCCAGGATTTTGTTGGGCATCTTCCGATAATTCCCCACTGAAAGTACTACAACTGTTCTCCCGAGTGGGAATACCATCAGGAACGTTCACACCGTCAGGAGACGCAGTATCCATCCTCTGTGGGTAAGAATCCCCACAGGTACCACCATCCAGAATCCAATCATAGTCTGGGGAAAAGGGAGGACCTTGGTTGTCAGAAATATCATGATGGGGAAGTGATCGCGCCACCTCTACACAAAGACAATGAAGAATAATGGCAGGTTTTACCACCACTTAAGAGGGCAGAGTTACAGAAAACTTTCTTAATCTCCATGGGTTGTGAGAAATGACTTTGACCCTTTCTTACAAAGTCAGTTCTCCTCACCCTGACTCTGTCACCCACCTGTATGTTAACTTTTTTGCATGCATGTTTTGAGTCATAATATTTTTTGCTGTTCATTTGTGAGTGTAACAACATCTTTTTCACCTTACCAGAAGACCAACAAACTCTCTTAGGTGTGAGCCAACCCACATTGTCTTTGGTAACGAGGGTTCTTCCTCTCAGCAGTACAAAGGGACTGGTACCTGATGCCATAATGAGGAAGAGAAAAAATTGATGGGAGAAAAAAAGGAGGAGAGATGTCACATGAGAAAAAAAAAATCAAAATGCACAAGATGTGTGCCAGTCACGAATGAAGGAGTGAAATTACAACCAAGAGGTGTGGTATCACCGATACGGAGAACACATGTAGAAGGTAACATGTGATGCGTGGGAATTAACAATGCCGCACTGCAATTTGAAGAAATTAGGTGTGCGTGTCACCGATACAGAAAACACACGTTGGTAATGTGCGTGTCACCGGTAGGGAGAACGTACGTAGAAGGTGTTCTGTAGTGCAGGAAGTAACAATGCTTCAACTCCAGCTGAAAAATAGAGGTGTGCGTATCACCGGTGCAGGAAATGCACGTTGACACTGCACATAGTAACCGTCTATGTAAATAATAAGCAGAGGTGTGCGTGTCACGGATATGGAGAACGCACGTAGGGGATGTATTGCGCAGAGGTGAATAACCCTGGTGTGCGTGTCACCGTTAAAGCAAACGCACGTCACACAGTAAAAGCTTAAATAGAAAGATTCCCAACTTAAAATGGTCGCCAACGCGTGCGTTTCAATGACGTCTTGCCTCACTCTGAAGGGAATTCTGGTCAAACCGCCGCTTGGCGGGAATGACGCAGAAGAACATGAGGAGACAGGGCATTTCCTCCCAGTGATGTCATCAGTGATGTCACTGACCATGTCATGAATGATGTAATATGTGACATCATCAGCAGTCGGTTGCGGGCGTGCAAGTTATAGTTAGCTGAACTAACTATAACGGAGGAATTTCAATGGTTTTGTACGAGTGAAATGTCCAGCTAACTATAACACCCCTAAAACCTATGGGTTTTTCAGTGAATTTCTAAGGTTTTTTAAATGCTAATTCCTAACTATAACATGTCTGAAACCTATGGTTTTTTCAGTGAATTTCAAAGGTTTTTAAAATGCTAATTCCTAACTATAACATGTCTGAAACCTATGTTTTTTCAGTGAATTTCAAAGGTTTTTTAAATGCTAATTCTTAAGTATTACATGTCTGAAACTTATGGTTTTTTCAGTGAATTTCAAAGTTTTTTTAAATGATATTTTTAAAATATTTCTTGTTTTAATTTTTTTTATATTCTTTAACTACATTTTTTTAATCTACTTATATTTATATATATTTTTTTTAAATTACACTACACATATTTTTTAAAAAGTTATTTCTTAAAAAATAAATACGTATTTTTTTATTATTTTATATTCTTTTAATTATGCTTATATTATTTTTTTCTTTTTTTTTGGAGTCGCGCACCCAACGCGTTAGAATCGTGCATCCGACGCGTAGAAGTGGTGCACCAAATGCGCTGGAGTTGCACACCCTACAGGTTAGCAGTCGTGCACACAACGTGTGCACTCTAGGGGGCCGCGCTGAGAGCTGCGCTGAATGCGCGACTCCTAATTTTACCATAAAAAAATAGCCCCATCACTAATTTTTACTATCCCCGGGGACCCCTTCCCCGGGGCTTATAAAACACGTTGGGGACCGTGGGGTAGCCCCAAAGCCCCCACGGTCCCAGCCGGCTCCCCGCGTCCTTCAGGAGCCGGCATTGCTTTTCCACATGGGGAGCTGCTGACAAGCAAGATGGTTTGGATTTTGAAAGAGAGAGCAGGTTTCCCTGCTCTCTCTTTCAAAATCCAAACCAAGTTTGCTATGGGAGGGCGTGAGACTCCCGCCCTCTCATAGGAAACAACAGTGTCCTGGGGGTGGGCACCCCAGGACACTGCAGGAGCTGGCCCTGGGGGGTGGCGGTCCCCAGGGCCCTCGAGGGCTCCAGGAGGGGGGCCACGCAGCCCACCTCCCTCAATACATAAAGCCCCGGGGGGGGTCCCTGGGGCTTGGGGGGCCGTTTACTTAGCCCACCCCACAAATTATACTGAGAGGGGCTTTCGAGCCCCTCCCAATTTATTTTGTAGCCCGGGGGGGTGGCGGTCCCTGGGGGGCCCCTCTGGGCCCCCTTTAAATGTAATAATTTTGTCCCCGGAACTTGGCCCCCCCAGGGGCTAATTATAAAAAAAGCTCTGTTTTATTTATATTTTTTTATGGCAGGATCCGTGCACCCTGTGCGCACTTTGCGGTTTAAAAAAAAATTTAAATTGGGGGGGGCCCTGGGAGTCCTTCTGGGAGCCCCTAAGCAGGTCTAAAGGGTCAGGGTATTTCTACCCTGCCCCTTTATACGTTTTGCACACTTATTCCACAGACTTCTTCAGCCTCGCTTCTACTGAGGCACAAAATGGCTGCCAACAGTTCCTGGTTTCGAATGTTGACAACCACTTGACAGCCAATTAGCATTCAGTGCGCGATCGGGAGGCTGCGCTCAGGGTGCACTCAGGGTGCACGTATCCAGCGCGGCCATAGATATATATGTACTTTTAACTGTAATTTTCTTAGGAACTACTGAACAGATTGACACCATTTAAGCAAAAGGCATGAGTCTGAACTGAGGGACGAGAGATATGCTTGTATTACTCTGTAAAGTTCAATAAAAGCCTGTTTAAAAAAAAAAAATGAGTCTGAACTGAGGACTACTTTTTGCCAAATTTGGTGTAATTCCGTTCAGCAGTTCGGGCTGTAGCTGTGGCTAAATGTCCTATCGGAAATTGCATGGGGAAAACACGTTTTGGGACCTTCCTTTTTTATCGGCCCCCGCAACACAAATCATCCCAAGACTTTCAGGATAGGAGCGGACCGGAGCTGGCCAAAAGTTTTGAAAGTTTCGCGAAGATTCGTCAATCGGCGCCAACGTTATTGGGAATAGAATGTTGCGGATTTCCTATGGAAAATAGGTCCTAACTATAACTACCTACTGGCGATCGCCAGTAGGTAATATATTTATATTGACTAAGAAGTCAAAACTTACAAAAAAGGTTATTGGAAGAGTAATGCTACAGCATACATCACAAAAAGCTAAGATTTTTACAAATATCTGCAAGTCAGAGACTTTCTGTTGAAAAAAGGGGGTGGTAACTCAGCTTTTCAGACAATACAGATTATAGATATGATTATAAAGAATAATGTAATTAAAATTGGCGAAATCTACAACAACTTAATCACTAATTTACCTGATGATCTCGACAAACATTTTCAGATATGGCAGGATAAATTAGACATAACCAACAATTCAATTCAAACTGCATTTAACCTTTCGCAATCAATCTTAATTTCAACTAAACTACTAGCACAATATTACAAGACCTTTTTCCAGCTATATTATACCCCTAAAAAAATAGCAAAATGGAGTTATGGAAAGGGGACGAAATGTCCAGGATTTGCTCTCCCCGAAGCGGACGTAATACACATGTTTGCTACCTGTAATGAACTCTCTGCTATTAGACGGGATATCTCGATCTTTCTCTCAAAAATTATCAAAAAAGATATTGAAATAACAACCGCACAAATAGTTTTGGGCGTTGAGGGGAATTCCCGACCAACTCAAACAAGGGGATTTATATTTATCTCAATGTCAATACTGAGAATCTGTCTAGCATCAGCATGGTTAGATCCACAACCACCTTCATTTTAACAATGGCGGGCACGTCTACTTGCTACTTATAGCTTCGAAATCGCAATTTATAGATGTAAGGGTTTGATCAAGAAAAAGAAAGGTCTAGCTATCTGGGATCCACTAAGAACATGGATAGAAGGTATTGAATAACTAAGATTAAATGAAGCTATGCTATAATTTTTTTTTTTTTTAAATGTATATATATACAAACCAACTGTAATGCCTGTAACCTGATGGGTGGGGGGGGGGGGGGGGCTTGGGTTATGTAAAATAAGTTAAAAAAAATAAAAAAAATAAAAAGAAAAGCTAAGATCTTGAGAGTGGAAGACATGCTTGTACAAAGCAGGAAATGGGAGTCTCGAACTGCCTCAATGTGAAATATTTCCTAATATATTATTCTCTCAAAATATGGTCTGCTAATTTCAAACTCTGCTAATAAGCTACTAGAACACACTACTCAGATGGAGGGATATCAAATCACAACCTTTATCTTTAGAGGCTGCCCTGGCCCACATCATCATAGGCTGATTCACATGTCCACGAACAACTAGCGTCAGCATTCTCCTTCGCTTATTCTGCACCCTGTCCTGTCATGGCCCAGGGCATCATCGCCTGAGAATCCAAAGCAAAGGCCAGTTAAATACATGAGCATTCTCTATTAGGGGCTGTTATTGACTGTTAAGAGCCAGAACTCCTGCAAAAGACAAAACATACATAGCAAAAGCAAAAATAATGTAAGTGCATCCTCTCACTGTCTCCGTCCTATAACACAGCCACTTCACACACATTGCCACACAAGCACCTGTGCTCCTCACACAACAAATCAAAACAATCTCATCAATGCACCCCTCATCACTACTTCCCAGCAAGGTTTGCTCACCATGCAGTGCAGCAAGCAAGCAATATAATAGATTTAATTTCCACTAATAACATTAATAACACTAATATCAATCATGGGATTTTTTATACAGAAACCTGGCTTATCTTGATCACCACACACATTACTTATGTCGTGGTCCCTCAAGATTGCAATGTCGAGCATATCAGTCAGCTAATTTGACCTGTGGAACAGGTGATGTAGTCACCCCTACAAACTTCATGTTTCTGTACATCAGTGGTAACATGGAGCTGGACTGGAGCCATTTCTGAACGAAGGTATTGAGCTTGTCTCCCATGTCTAAAAGTGGCAATTTTTCTAACAAGCAAGAGGTGTAGAAAGAAGGAAAATATTCAGTAATCTAAGAAATGTGTGAACCTTTGAATGTACAAGCTGTAAGGAAAACTGAGCATAATCTACTAGCCTGTGTGATGCAACGTTGTTTACAGACAAAAGTTTTTTGTTCATCATGCAAGAGCGGTGGACAGTTGTGTGATGCACATAGACTGGCATTGACATTTACACCACAATTGTTTCCTAAAGGTGTTTTTTTTTGTTTCAGAAATTCGCATCCCCTCATCCCCTTATCCAATTAGTTCAAGAGGGATTTTATTATAATTATTCAATACTTTTTAAATATTAAAATGGTTTGAAAGTTTTAGTGTTTGGGCTCTTGAAGTTAATGTTGTTTTGGTGCTTCAATACTTTAACCACTTGTGAGAAAGTACCTCTTTTTGTGTGATCACCCCCATTTTGTATGGGCAGGTGCTGCTGGTTTTTAAACCCTGCACACTGGGGCAGAGCAGCCCAGTGTATGTCCTCTGACCCCTATAACATGAGAGAATCAGCTAGCTCCTAACTAGCATATTAAACCTTCCAACGGTAGGGAAAGTTAAATGCCACCCATAAACTGCAGCATTAGTTGTGTCTGCAGAGTATGTGGTGCCATTCAACTGAGAGCCCTAAATGCTGCAGCTTGTAAACCTGCAGGTGAGTCTGTCAAAATAACCATTTTAGCAGGAAAGAACCATAATTGTAAATAATGAATAAATCACCCTAATTAGGGTTTGTAGCTTACGAGGTAGGGTGTTCTTACAGTGCTAAGCCCCCACAAGCTACTTTGACTGTGCATGGCTATAGCTGATCCTATGCAGTTAAAATACCACCCATTTTTGCTGAATCTGGTTTGGGATAAGTTACAGAAACTTAGTCTGCCTGATACTCCAGGAGGCTACTTATCAGTACCCTGCCAGGAACTGGCCCCTGTCAGTGTTTCTTCTTAATATGGTGTAAAAAACTGCTCCCAGAGCAGAAACAATTGCTTAGGTCTTTTGTCTGGAAACTGTGGGTGTGAAGTATGCCTCTCCTCTCATTTTAGGAAGAGCAGCTGGGGTGGGTTCAGGAACTTCATTAACTTGAAAGAAACCAGAGTGAGGGCTGACCTCTTACATTTAGGTGTAAAAGAGTCCTAGGGATGAGAAGCCTTTGTTCCTTGTGCCAAGCGTAGCCAACTTGGCACCAACCCTGTGGCAAGGGAGCTGGCCCCAAAACAAATTTTGTATGGTTGAGGAGGAGGGGACTACTCATTTCCTTAGACACACACCTAGCTGGAACACCTATCACCTTCAAGGCAAGAATGATTCTTTCATGTTGGATGTTACCAGAAAAGTGCTTTTTGGGATAGTTTGCAGTGAAGCAAGCAGGATGTGCTACAAAAGAAGGAAGGTTTGCCATTGGGAACTTTTTTCTCATTGGTTAAGGAATCTCTATGGGGTCACCACAACACACTGGCTAGTGAATTCTATGAACTTGGCACCTCCCCACAGCTCTTTAAAACTCTTTTTTTATTTTATTTTTTTATTTTAGGATTTTATTGCCACAGAAAAAGTCATCTGAGCCTGTGAAAGAAGAAAGGAGGACTGGGCCGGCTCCCACTAAAATCCAGGACTGAGAAATGGACTGCAAGGGGCAATTGACTGACCTCCTGTGTGACTACAGGAAGGTATCAAGCTGCAAGAGGTCTTTTGACTAGAGTGACCAGCAGACCAGTAGCAACTGGATCTGGACTAGACCCAGATGGTGTTTTCTGTTGGAGTGAGTCATGGCCCCAAACTGTTGTTCCTCTGGTTCTGAGAGCTGTAAATGAAACCAAGAGGAATAGGAACTGCTTCAGAAAGTCTAAATATTGTGACTTAGAAAATGTTGCCCCAGAGCTTCTACAGGACCTCGTGGCAAATGTCTACCTTCTAGGAAACTTAATTCGGTAAAGCTTCTAGGCTTGCCTTCCTAGAGAATATTGAGCTCCAAAAAAAGAGACTTAGTGCGAAGGTGGAAATCTTGAACGGGCTGAGATGTGTAAAGCATCTGATTAATCAGAGGACTTCAGTGTGTGTGAGAAAGGTTCCACCAAAATCAGTGGTTTCAGCAGTACCTCATCCAATAGCTTTCAGTCTTAGAGGGGAATCTGCAACAATTTGGAATACAGCATTTACCCTTGCCCCACTGCAGAGTTCAATAAAAAAAGACTGAGTGAGAAGATAAAAACTTTGAATGAAGGGCTTCTGCTCAGTCACCCGTGAACAGTGACCTCAAATTTGTGTTTTACTTTTGCTTAGCTCTTTTTGCCCTGGATTGAATTATAATCATTTTGGTGTCATTTGTCTTATTAAATGTTTTCTTGATTTTTGTAAATTAGTTCTGGTAGTTTTTTTTAATTGCGATTTGACTTTTTAAATAATCTTTTAATTTATCTGCTCTGTTCCATAGCTAAAAGAGTTGAGCCCAGTTTAATTACTGAACTTGTGTGTTGGGGCTGACAAGAGTTTGGGCTTTATTATGTGAGAGGATATCTCATTGTCCAAAATTAATAACCCATTTTCTTACACCACATTTCTCTGAAGAAATGCTTGTCAATTTTGACAATAGCTACAGAGGGTAATCCCACATTTCTTCATTGAAATGTGTACTTAAATAGCAAGGAACTGAGTTAGTAACTTTGTGGAAATGCGTACATTACTCACTCCAAAGTAAACAATTTAAGGTTTAACTTTGTAATATTAGCGTGAAACACAGTAAGTTTGAGAGAGAAAAACATTAAACATAGCAATTTCACATAACCTTAAAGTCCAGCACACTTACTCCTATGAATTGTCTGCCCTGCAAACAATCCATTGATTTATGTATGAAGAAATACTAATGAGATTAATGATTTTTTAGAGACTGTTATGGGGGTTTTGTGACTGCACTTGAAGTTGAAAATTATTGCAAATTGTAGGAGAAAACATGTGATGCATTTATTTCTCAAATTCTATTTCTAACGCTGATATATTCTTCGTGAATGAACCAATTAAATGAAGCGTTGTTGCAGTTCTTATCATATTAGCCAAAATTCAAGGCAGTTGCCAATTAAGAATTAGCTGGGCACATTTTTTCTTTCAAATGTCCACTATCCTCATCAAAATGACTCTATTTTTTATTTTACATTGGAAAGCTCAGATATTCTTCATATGCCTTCATTCAGAAAATCGTAGAATTCATAACTGGGCATTCTGGGAACAGAGCAAACTCTGCACACGCAATGCTCTCTTGTTGCCATCCTTTCCCCCTCTGCCTTCTCAACTGAGCAGCCTTCTGCCCGCACCTTCAGAATATATAAGAGTGTGGTTTCTACGTCAGCTACGATGACTATTTTCGATTTGTTTTTCTTTTTTTTTTTTTTAGAACTATCACATTTTGCCCTTTCAAACAAAACCTCATTCTCGGATGTTAAGAAACATGCTCTGCAAAAGAGAAAATCGGAAAGGTAGCAAGCCATATACCCCTTAGTGCAGTAGTTTCTCTATCAACTACAGTACATATCAGTGACATTTGAAATCTCAGTGCGATGTTTCACTCATAAGAGGGCCTTGGGGGTATATTATAAGATTTACCTCTGATCGCGCGGCAGCAGCGGCGTTCGCCGCCATGCCCAAAAACAAAAAAGATAGCTGGCACAGATAGGGAGAGAGCCCCAAAGGGTGGCACTGCATTGGGCCCGAGCCCAACTGTGGGGAGGCCGCAGGGCCAGGGCCACATTACAAGTTCATTGCGGGAGAGGGAAGGGCGAGGCATACAATAGCTGCCAAGTTTTTAGATTGGTCATGTGTGACATTATCAAGGTTTAAGTGTGGGTTAGGTGTGACATTCTACTCCTTATATGCGACACTGTGAGTGAAACCCAATTGGTATTAAAACCCATGTGTAAGAGTCCCCTGTGGCGAAATATAAAACTGAAAGTAGGTCATTGGCGTAACGAATCTTGAGGGGGCCCCCTGCACGGTACGTGGAGGGGCCCACTCTGGACTCAATCAGGAGCTCTCCAGCCAGAAGATTGTGCTGAGGGGGCCCCCCTAGAGCTGCCCCCACACCGCAGGGGCTGCCGGGGCCTGTGTTATGCCACTGAAGTAGGTACTACCTTATTTTTGTTCATATATACTTGCGTGCACAGAGGTAGAGCTGCTCAATGGTGGCATACTGCCATTGTATTCAAAGCTACCTATTTTCTGCAGAGAGCAGGAACCACCCACTATCAGCCTAAACCTTTCTCGACCCTTTAACACCTAGCCAGGATGCTAGACAAATAACATTTTAAAAGTGAGTGGCTTACAAAGAACTGCTGGTGAGTTTACAGGAGCTCTCAGAATTGTCTGAATTTGCCATGCAGGAATGCTTGAAAGATTAATGATTTGTATTCATCTGACCCATTATGTGTGGCACTTGGCTCACAGGGTCACACATCAGGCATAGAATGTCACACATAACCACTGAGAGAAATGACTGCACATTTAGAAATTGACATATTTTAACATATTAAAGATGCAATTTAGAACATGTTTTAACATAAGTAAAATGCATATTTAGAAATGACTTGGAAAATATGTGAATATATTTTAGCAGAATAAGTAAATAAAACCAAAACATATTGTAGAGTGACAGACATAGATGTGAAAGATGCGATTAGAAAAGCGTCATTGAAATTGCATGTATTTTAAAAATGTGCACCAAACAACTATACTTTAGCCTGTGCAGTGACTAGGCATTTGCTCATAGTTAACTGTACTGTGCAACAGCCTAACATTGATGTCATCTTAGAAATGTGCTGACTTAAGTATTATGCTCATTTAGTTTCTCTCACCCCATATTAGATAATTTCCATTGAGAATAATAAACTTATTAAAACTGAATAGAATAATTGGTGATGTAGACAATGTTGCTTAAATATTTATTTTGATATATGTTTTCACATTTGCTGACTAGCTTTTGTTTCTGTGATGAAACTCACAATACGTCTCTAACTTAGGTAAGAGGGTTCTCATGGGAACCTTCCTTTATGTAACAATTGTACCAAAGGACTCTATCAATTCAGATGACGAGAGTGCAGACTGTGGGAATCAGAAAAAGAGGCATCATAAGTCTAACACCAACACCTTACGAACAGTTCTGATTGGACATCGATGAAAGGCGTTGTTATGAACTGATTCATGTGTTGAAAGGTTATAATAATGAGTGTTCCTAGCAAGTTAGTCCTCATAAAACCTCTATTTTCCTCTTATCTGTCCGGTAGTCTTCCTGCTGGATTTTCTCCTTTTGCCCAAAACTCTTTTTCTCGGAGAGTTGTTTCCTTTAGCCCCTTGAGGTGACTTATTTTATTAATTTTGTGATCGATGCTACTGCACATATCATTACTCTGAAAGTTGCTATTGCAGCTTAAGGAAACTCGCTGAGTTTCCTGAACTACTCTTTAAGAGGAGTTCACCTTTCTATTCTTCGCTCTCTTCCAGTAGAGTTCTTTATGGGTTCTTACTTAATATAGGTCCTTTAGTAAGCTTATTGGGTTTCTTTATGGAAAACATCTTGATTGATGCTTAAAATTCTAACCATATAAATAAATAAAGCCTTTAAAACTAAATTTAACCTTTCATCATTGACCCAACGTAATCCTAATATGTCCACGATATTTGATTACTTTATTTTGTGGGTAGCTCTAATTCTGAACACGGTGGAAAAGGTCGATTCAACCTTTTCGGAGCCTGGAGGATTCCCTAGGGTGCTATTTGTAACTGGGTGTATTTTAAGATCTGCACCATTGAGGAGAATCCCTTTGGGCTCCAGCACCACACTTAAACAGTGATAATGTCACACATGACCACTCTAGAAACTTGGCAGCTATGGCTTCTGAATAGCTTCTTGGTGCAAGTTAGCACCACACGCTCATTTTATTAGAGACTCCAGAGCAAGATCTTTCTGGCACCCTCAAGCCTCTCCATTCTGAAGGTAGGTTCATTTAAATCTATACATCTATTCACATAACATATATTGTTAGTAAACATGTGCCGTAATCTACAATTTTGCAGGATATATATTGATGTGGAAAGACAACAGACTTAAAAGCCTACCTCGTAACCTCAAATTAGTACGGGTTAAATGCTGTAGCAAAATTAATTATGTTATTTTCCTTTCTTAAATGTTTTGATGGTAGCGTGATATGTATCCGCTAGGAGGAGAGAGATGGGGTTATACTTACATGCCTAACGGCCGATAATATGGGCTCATAGCTATAAAACAGAACTTGGTGTTAAGATCATGCGTTGTCCAGGTCTCCGTGGAGACTCGGGTACATAGGGCCTTACTAGTCACACTGCCGCAGTTGGTGCTGGGCTTGATGTCTGCTGCTCCGCGGGTCTCAACAAATTCTCATGAATACTGATTAAAAGTGATCTATTGTATTTTTTAAAGTATCAGCATGTTTTTTTAAAATCATGATTCCTCCCTCGAGATGTCTTGATTTTTGCTACGACGTGCACACCTAGGTAGGCAGAGGCACTTTTGGCACTCAGTACACGATTGCTGTTAGTCTGTCGACTGGACCTCCTCTGAGGGTCAATCAGACACTGCCTGGTGACAGGTACCATCCATGATCCACGCCTGCTCACTGCTGGATTCAAATTGTATAATGTTTATCAACATGACGAGCGAAAATGATTCCTCGCACAATGCTCCTGTTGCAGTGGTAATCCCACGGTAATATCACTTTGGAAAATCTAGGAAATGTGACACCATTACCTCTGATTCCCGTTACCCCGAGTTCCGCTAAAGGTCAATGGATCTTTGCCACCGTTTATGACCAGGGAGCTTCTACATAAACATGAGCAATTCATAAAATGCAAATAAACATTTTAGTCAATAATGAGAGTTATGAGCAGTTTTAAAGGGATTTATTTTCCAATCAAAATTTAAGAATCTCTGACTCTTCATTCAGTAGTCAGGTATAAATCAGGTTGCAGAATTGATAACACAAAAATTAGGTTAGCACAAAGCATCATAATTTGCGCGTTCCATAAAGGAAATAATCCCTATTCTAAGACAATGGGGCTCAAAAGATGTCCTGAAAAGTTCCAGAAGCAAGAGTGAGTTAGCATAAGCCAATCAATAATTAATAATTCCTGAATCTCCCATGAAGGGAAACAAAGAATAGAATAGAAAAGAATAGAGCAAATAAGCCTTGGCAAAGCCAATGAGTCAAAGCAAAAATCAGAATGGAACTAAACCTACATCTAATCTGCCTACGTCTGCCTACGTTCTGCTCTCCATCAAAGGTCTGCTCTCTCCTTCACTGCATCTATAAATCACTAATGCCCTCTCCTTCATTTCTGCGTCGGAGTCTGAAACTCTTCTGCAGCTTTGCGTCTCTAAATCTCTGTCTGTCTGTCTCTCTCAAAGGGCTCTGAAAGTCTTCCTGCCTGTGTTCTGGAAGGCGTCCTGTCTCCTCTTCTTCTCTCTTCTCTCTCCCCCTCTGCTCTCTCCAAACTCCTAACTAGGAACGCGTTTATCAAACAATAATGTTACAAAGCATGTGGCGTGACTTTCTCTTCCTCCAACTGTAATCCAGCATTCTCCAAAAGGATGCCTCCACACATCTGCAGATTTCATATGTCATCTCTCAGACAGGCAAAGATCCCTTCCACGGTACATTCTGCATCTTATTTAACACAATTTCATCTCCTAACCTTCCTTTTTAAAAGATACATTTTATTTCTAACTACACACATAACATGAACTGCAAAAGAACCTTTTTTTTAACTAAGCAAGATACATTAAACTTGGTAATCCACTTTTGAAATACATGATTTTCTGTTCTCACTAAAGCAAAGAATTAAATGAGGCTTTGTTCAACATTTCCAACAACTACAGAGATAAAGCTCAGACCAAGGTCACAGCTGTAAATCATGCCACTGTTCTCTTTGCATGGAGAGAAAAACATTCCTTTGCTTATCTTTAAAGTCGAAAGAAACTAACGGATCAGGCTGAATCACAAGCTGGTTCTGTTTTCTACATTATAAAATGTTGTGCTTATTCAAATGCAAGTTATTTTCTACTAATGCACATTTAACAGTTTTCACAAGTTAGAGTTACATTTTCACAGTGAGAACAACATCTAACTAAACACATTTAAATCAAACTATGAATTACTTGCACATGGGTTACATAAATTGCTAAATTAAAGTGTCTGGCTGAAGTCTGTGAATTTCAAGAGCTCAGGTTTTCACTCTGTGGCACAAAAATGTGCGTGTCACCTTTCAAATGCAGTTCTTTATTTCTGAAGCAAAGGCAGGGTTTCCATTAGTAAAGAAAGCACAGGTTTAGGCTCTTTCAATCCTCCCTCTGATGATTTAAATCATCACACCTCTGAGGAGTTCTACTCATCACACCAAGTTCATTCCACATGTGAGATCAATCAGATCATATATAGTCAGGCTCAAAGGTTCAGTGCAGAGTTCTGTAAGTAGCTTCTTAGAACGGTTAGTTATCACAGAAGTGTTCTTTTTTTTATTTTTATTGACCAATACTTGTTTTCTTTTCAGCTTTTGACAGTTCTCAGTCATTGCTCAGCTTTGCACAGTTCTCTTTTTGTCTCAAGCTTGAAATCAGGGTGGCTTATACAGTTCAAATCCTGCATCACACACTTCATCCATTGTTACGTTCAGTGCTTTGTCCATGCAACATGACCATTCAGGTGCTGGATATCTCCGCCAGAGTACCATTGATCTTTTGGACTTTCCCAATCCAAGCCTTCCACCATCGCCTTTACTTTGTTCTGATTCAGACATTTCAGCTATGAGTGCAAATGTTTTTCCAGTGGACAACTGCAGACTTTTCGTGTACCCCTTTAGCCAACTTTCTTTCACTCCCACTCGTGGGCCCACAGCACTAGTTCTTTCATCAGAGGCTGGACCTGGCTCTTTCATCACTTCGACACCCATTTCATCCGAGCCATTTTCCAGTTCTTGCTTTTCGAGTCCCACCTCAGTTTGCTTTAGTGCTGCTTCCAACTCAGTGTGTTCCCCTACAGCTTGACTAACCCTCTTCTGTGGCCTTTCGACCACCGCTGGCATCTCTTCTGGAAGAGGAGCTGTTTCCTCAAGGGGCCACAGGACCCTACGAGCATGGAAGACATTCACCCAGTTCAGAAGGCCATCATTCTACACAGCAATCGTTGTGACCAGGATCATTTGCAACTGTCTTTTCCATTTTGGTTTCAACCAAGTCTTACGAATGTCATCATCTCTCAGATCGAGGTTGTCGCACCGTTCACTATGCAGATCTCGTGTAGCCACTGCAACTTGATGAGAAACTGTATGAGAAACTGTATGCGCCACATCAGCCAATCGTTCACAGCAATGGCTCATCTTCTCATCTTCATTTGTCACAAGTGCTTTTACTGGTACATCATTAAGCCACTCCAGTGATGTTGAGACACAGTCTTTTGCAAAGCGAGACTCTATGATGTCTTTCTGTTGCTTGATTATGCTTGAAACTTCAGGTCGATAGCAGTGCAATACTTGTTCAGTCTGTAGTTCTGCACATATCATTTTCTGGACCTCATTGATAGAGTGGGTCTTTTGATCTGATTTCAGAGAAACTTGCAATCTATACCTGGGGATCGATTATGCAATAACACGTTTGCTACCATGTGGTTGTCAACTCTTCTGGTTGTGTAGAAATCAGGCATTTTGATGACAGTGTCCTATTGAATTATTTTGAAGGGACCTTCTGATCTCCCTTTGTGACTCAATGTAGCATGTGTTCTTTTCCTTGCATTCAATGGTTGACATGTCACATCTCGATGACACTCTTCTTCTGCGAGCTTCCTAAACATTTGCTGGTATCTATATTTTCCAAAGAGACGTTTCATTGAATTCCTCTCTAAGTGTGTATGTCCATGCATGTATCATGTCATTGGCAACGACAAACTGTCTGGCAACATTGATCTCCCATCAGCTGATACTTGGATGTCATTTGCGTTTTACTCAAAATCTGTTCTGATCCATCCATGTTCTTCCTCTGAAACAGTTTCTTGTACACCCTTCAGCTCTTCACAAGTGTTCGATATTGACATCAACATTGGATAGACAGTGTCCTTTTCAGATTCACATGTAAAATTTCCCTTAAATGTGTAAGCTAGCAGGGCACTATATTGAGCAACCAAATTTGCATCTGTCTTTCCCATGACAATTGTTACTCCCATTTGACCAGTAAGACTGCATTCTATGGTAAGGACATTCAATTTTGTATCTAGTGCTGAGGTAAATTCTTGTAAACATTGGCCATCTACAAAATAGACATGATCGGGCTCAATCAGGGGTTCATCATTAAAGCCTAACCTTGGCGTCATGCATTGATCCATGACACCTACGCATTCATGTTCATCTTCATCACAAACATTTTCCTTTACTAGCAGTAGACTCAATACATTTGAATTTTGAGATGTTTCAGTCTCAAGATTTTTCAGTAACAATTCCACAAAACAAGAACCCATTTCAGTTATTGGACATTCCATCATTAATTTCTCACTCTTTTTGTGACTGACATCAACTACAGCTACTAAGTTAAGGCAGCTGGGCACTTCTGTGACTATGGGGTCAAAGGTCATTGGGAAAAACGTCACAGACTTTTGAACATCTTCATGTTTTTGAACAGGCACTGAGAGAGCGCAGCCCTCCCTCTCACTGCAAATTGGTGTATATTCTTTTAAATAAACTTGTATCCCTAGTGCCGGGGCACGACACATTTTCTCTTTCGACTCTAGGCATGCTTTTGTGCGATCGTTGTTCAATGGAAGCGGATCAGACACATCCTTGTGTGTCAGCCTCAGTAAAGGCTTAGCCACTAGGAAAAGGTTTGGTGTCGTCTGTCTACAGTAGCCAACCATTCCCAACAGCATTCTGACTTTTTTCTGAATTCGAGGTGGCTTCATCTGGTGAATTGCTTCCACTCTCTCTGGTGACACCTTTCTAGCTCCTTTTTCAATTATGTGTCCCAGATATTGATCTCCTCCTTGGCAGTACTCCTGACTATCCTCATTATAAATAGGCCTGGGCTAAAATTCCGTTCCGCTCGTGGAAATTGCGATAATTTGACATTTACGCGTTCCGCGGAGAGCGCGAAAATGTCAAAATTTCCGCAATCCGCATCTTACAGGATTTTTTTATCTTGCTCGCATTGTATAAAAATACATTCTCGCGTGCGCGCGATCGCCTTACCTGAATCCCCGCGTTCGCCGACAAGTTTTCCCGATCCGGTCGCGTTCTCCACGAGATTTTGGATTGTTGGTAGCCATTTGCGCTGTCTCGCGACAGTTCGCGCCCGCATTAACGTCATTTGTCACACGATCACAACATTCGTCGCGCGATCACATCTTTCTTCTCGCGATCATGCACCGCGAGAGTATGAGATGATTGAGATCTGGCGCCTGTAAACAACCGCATGGGTAAGTTGGCGAGCCGCGAACACGCAGAAAATACCGCGAACGGGCGGTAAAAAAACTTCCGCGTCTTCGCGATATTTCCGCGTGTTTGCGGAGATTTTTAACATTTTCGTGATAGTTTGCAAAAGTGAATTTCGCAAATTCCGCCTGCCCCTAATTATAAACCTGACAGATATCAATAACGGTAAGCCATTCTTCAGTACATGCAATTTGAAAAGGTATATTGGCTGGATTCAGTTCCACAGGACAACACAGACCAACTATGCTACTAATCTTCTGCACTTTTCTGTACTTCTCATTGGGTTTCTGTAAACCTGTGATCAGACAGTTACATGAAATTCCAATCAATTCCTCCAAAAGTCCCTCGCTCAGTTTATCTTCAATTATGGGTGAAATTCCTGCAACTGTCTCTCGTGTTGAATTGTATGATGGTGTTGCTGTATACATGGCATCTGATTCTAATTTGACTAAGACTGGTTCTGCACTTTGTATTCATTCGATAACTTTCGTTGTGAACTCCCATACTATTGGGTTCACTGTTTCTTCCAAATCAGAGGGTAATTTTTCAACCGTCATTTCTGAAAACAATCCTTCAGCTGTCTCTTGTTGAGCCATTCTAAACTGTACATCCTCATCAGGAGTCTGATTTTCAATATCTTCCGGTGTACAGTAAATTGTGCAGTTTAACTTGCACCACAAATGTTTTCCTTGCAGGCCTACATTACTTGAGTCACAAAGAGCAATTTGGTAACTTTCCTCAAATTAACCTAATTTTGCTAAAACCTGCTCTAAAACCGAGTTTGCAATCTGTCTGTTTAGAACTCCTACAACTTTGGACTTTTTCCCTAAATCAGGTAGGTCTGGACCTTCCACTGTTCTCACAATGGATCTGGTGATCTCAGAAATGTTGGGGCCAAAATTGTCGATTTCAAATACAGCCGACTGTTGAAACATTTTCTGATTTTGGTTCTGAGAAAAATTCAAATTTGCTCTAGACAACTGATTTAAGTTAATCTGAGGGCTTCCCATATTTTGTGGGACAATCTGGGCTTGGAGAACTTGTCTCATTGATACCTGTTTCTGAATTGCCATTTGCTTTTGCTGAACTGGCATCTGCATTTCTCCCTCTATTTGTGCATTTCCATTTACTGCATCAGGTTTAAGTCTACACTTCCTCTTCCAATGCTCAAATCTGTTACAAAGATGGCAAAAGGTCACTTTCTTCAACATCGTGACATCCATACTCGAATTTGGACCAACCAAAACTCCTCTATGTCTGTCCTGTAAAACACCAAATCCTTCTTCAGCGCCTTGTACTCCTGCTTGTGGAACCACACCTTGTATCTCACCTTCACCCTTCGCAATCCCAACTATCAACTTTCTTTGCCAACCAACCACACTTTGCTGAATGTACACACTGATCTGACCAAAGATCATTAATCCAATAACAAATTGAGAAACAAAGAATCTCAAATAGCTAACATCAGTACACTCTCTCTTGCTGTGCTGTTGAAAATCCTGACACACTCTTTCACAAAATTCATTAACCCCTTTGCTGCTAGGCCTTTCCCCCCCTGTGCTAAGCCTTATTTTGGCTATTTGGGGTAGTGCGCGCTTAGGCCCCTGTAACTTTTTGACCACTTAAGGTATCCACGCCAACTTTGCGTCCTTTTCTTCCAACATCATGGGGATTGTAAAGGTACCCAGGGTTTGTGGATTCCCCTGGAGAGGTCCCAGAAATTAGCCAAAATACAGCTAAATTTTGTTTTTTTTGGGAAAAATGGGAAAAAAGGGCTGCAAATGAAAGCGTCTGGGTTTTTCCCTGCAAATGGTATCAAGAAAAGGGTTGTGGGGCTGAAATCACCATTTTCCCAGCCTTTAGGGAATGACAGACTTTTGTCAGAAAAACAACTTTTTTTAAACAGTTTGGCATTTTTCTGGGACATAGCCTATTTCTGCTATTTTTTGTGCTTTCAACCTCCGACCAGTTAATGGTAGAAATGTGTATGAAAGCAATAATGGATCCTGGAAAACTATACATTTCAGAAAAGTAGACAAAATTCTGAATTCAGCAAGGGGTCATTTGTGTATATCCTTCAAGATTTCTTTATAGAAACTAACAGTTAAATATTGGAAAAATTGAAATTTAGTTGCAAAAAACAGCCTTTTGTGTCAACGTTTTCACCTGTAACTTCTTCTAATTATGACAGCTGTTTGAAAGCAATATACAGTTACATCCACTGGACCTTTCTGGTTGTGGGGATATATAGGACTTGTAGGTTCACCAAGAACCCGACAAACCCTGAGTCAAAAACTGAGCAGCAATTTGCAATGGCTTTTTATTATGTACTGGGTATATAGCAATTATTGTGGGAAAATGTATACATGGAAAAATCGGTATGAAAGACACCTATGTATTTCTGAAATGGGAACAAACTATAGAGTTTAGAAACAGTAGATATTTGCATATTTTCGAAATTGGGAATACTCATACTAGCTTGAGAATTATCGGTCATTTTTCAAAATGACTTATTTTTTACACAATGTCTTTCATTTGGAAGGCAGAAATGCATCGAAAGTCAATAGGTATTAACAGTTGCTTTACAAATCTGAATAACCCTAAGTCTCTCGATAAGAATGGTACCTCAATTGTGTGGGTAGGCATAGTGACCACGGCATAAAATGGCTCAAAACCCAACGTGAACACACCACATTTTCACAATGAAAAATTACCCTTTTTTTGCAAAGTGCCTAGCTGTAGTTTTTGAACCCTAGCTCTGTCGGCACCTAGGGAAACCTAGCAAACCTATACATTTTCGACAACTAGACACCCAGGGAAATCCAGGATGGGGTGACTTGACTGCCTTCCACCAGGTTCTGTTACCCAGAATCCCTTGCAACCTTGAAAATTGTCAAAAAAAGTACATTTTCCCCACATTTCTGTGGTGGAAAGTTCTGGAATCTGCGTGGATCCACAAATTTCCAGCCACCCCACGTTCCCCAAAGTCTTCCAAGAAAAATGGTACCTCACTTGTGTGGGTCGGCCTAGTGCCCGTGACAGGAAACGGCACAAAACGCAACGTGGTCACACCTCAATTTCGCAGTGAAAAATGACCCTTTTTTGGCAAAGTGTCTAGCTGTAGTTTTTGAACCCTAGCTCTGCTGACACCAAGGGAAACCTAGCAAACCTATACATTTCTGAAAACTAGACACCCAGGGGAATCCGGGTTGGGGTGACTTGACTGCCTCCCACCAGGTTCTGCTACCCAGAATCAATTGCAAACCTAAACAATTGTAAAAAAACAAAATTTTCCCCACATTTCTGTGGTGGAAAGTACTGGAATCTGCGTGGATCCACAAATTTCCACCCAACCCGCGTTCCTCAAAGTCTTTCGAGAAAAATGGTACCTCACTTGTGTGGGTCAGCCTAGTGCCCGCGACAGGAAACGGCACAAAACGCAACGTGGTCACACCTCAATTTCGCAGTGAAAAATGACCCTTTTTTAGCAAAGTGTCGAGCTGTAGTTTTTGAACCCTAGCTCTGCTGACACCTAGGGAAACCTAGCAAACCTATACATTTCTGAAAACTAGACACCCAGGGGAATCCAGGATGGGGTGACTTGACTGCCTCCCACCAGCTTCTGTTACCCAGAATCAATTGCAAACCTAAACAACTGTAAAAAAACAAAATTTTCCCCACATTTCTGTGGTGGAAAGTACTGGAATCTGCGTGGATCCACAAATTTCCACCCAACCCGCGTTCCTCAAAGTCTTTCGAGAAAAATGGTACCTCACTTGTGTGGGTCGACCTAGTGCCCGCGACAGGAAACGGCTCAAAACGCAATGTGGTCACACCTCAATTTCGCAGTGAAAAATGACCCTTTTTTGGCAAAGTGCCTAGCTGTAGTTTTTGAACCATAGCTCTGCCGGCACCTATGGAAGCCTAGCAAACCTATACAATTTTGAAAACTAGACACCCAGGGAATCCAGGATGGGGTGACTTGACTGCCTCCCACCAGGTTCTGTTACCCAGAATCCCTTGCAAACCTCAAAAATTGTCCAAAAAACACATTTTGCCCACATTTCTGTGGTGGAAAGTTCTGGAATCCGCGTGAATCCACAAATTTCCACCCACCCACGTTCCCCAAAGTCTTCTGAGAAAAATTGTACTTCACTTGAGTGGGTCGGCTTAGTGCCCGTGACAGGAAATGGCGCAAAACACAACGTGGACACACCTCAATTTCGCAGTGAAAAATGACCCTTTTTTGGCAAAGTGCCTAGCTGTAGTTTTTTAACCATAACTTTTCCGGCACCTAGGGAAACCTAGCAAACCTATACATTTTTGAAAACTATACACACAGGGGAATCCAGGATGGGGTGACTTGACTGCCTCCCACCAGATTCTGTTACCCAGAATCCCTTGCAAACCTAAAAAATTATCATAAAAACCACATCTTGGCCACATTTCTGTTGTAGAAAGTTCTGCAATTTTCGTAGATCCATAAATTTCCACCAACCCCAAAGTCTTCCGAGAAAAATGGTACCTCACTTGTGTGGGTCGGCCTAGTGCCCGCGACAGGAAACGGTGCAAAACGCAACGTGGACACACCTCAGTTTCACAGAGAAAAATGACCCTTTTTTGGCAAAGTGTCTAGCTGTGGTTTTTGAACCCTAGCTCTGCTGACACCTAGGGAAACCTAGCAAACCTATACATTTCTGAAAACTAGACACCCAGGGGAATCCAGGATGGGGACACTTGACTGCCTCCCACCAGGTTCTGTTACCCAAAATCCCTTTGCAAACCTAAACAATTGTAAAAAAAAAAACATTTTCCCCACATTTCTGTGGTGAAAAGGTCTGGAATCTGTGTGGATCCACAAATTTGCACCCACCCCGCGTTCCTCAAAGTCTTTCGAGAAAAATGGTACCTCACTTTTTTTGGGTCAACCTAGTGCCTGCGACAGGAAACGGCTCAAAACGTAACGTGGACACACCTCAATTTCGCAGTGAAAAATCATCCTTTTTTGGCAAAATGGCTAGTTGTACTTTTTTAACCATAGCTCTGCCGGCACCTAAGGAAACCTAGCAAACCTATACATTTTTGAAAAGTAGAAACCTAGGGGAATCCAGGATGGGGTGACTTGACTGCCTCCCACCAGATTCTGTTACCCAGAATCCCTTGCAAACCTAAAGAATTGTAAAAAAAAAAACATGTTGCCCACATTTCTGTGATGGATAGTTCTGGAATCCGCGTGGATCCACAAATTTCCACACACCCCGCGTTCCCCAAAGTCTTCTGAGAAAAATGGTACCTCACTTGTGTGGGTCGACCTAGTGCCCGTGACAGGAAATGGCTCAAAACGCAACGTGGACACACCTCAATTTTGCAGTGAAAAATAACCCTTTTTTGGCAAAGTGGCTAGTTGTAGTTTCTGAACCATAGCTCTGCCGGCACCTAGGGAAACCTAGCAAACCTATACATGTTTGAATACTAGACACCCAGGGGAATACAGGATGGGGTGACTTAACTGCCTCCCACCATGTTCTGTTACCCAGAATCCTTAGCAAACCTAAAAAATGGTCCCAAAAAAACAATTTTTCATACATTTCTGAGGTATAAAGTTCTGGAATTTGCGTGGATCCACAAATTTCCACCCACCCCGCGTTTTCCAACGTCTTCCGAGAAAAATGGTACCTCACTTGTGTGGGTCACCCTAGTGCCCGTGACAGGAAACGGGGCATAATTCAACGTGGATACACCTTAATTTCGCAGCGAAAAATGACCCTTTTTTGGCAAAGTGCCTAGCTGTAATTTTTGAACCATAGCTCTGCCGGCACCTAGGGAAACCTAGCAAACCTATACAATTTTGAAAACTAGACACCCAGGGGAATCCAGGATGGGGTGACTTGACGGCCTCCCACCAGGTTCTGTTACCCAGAATTCCTTGCAAACCTACAAAATTGTCCCCCCAAAAAATTTGGCCCACATTTCTGTGGTGGAAAGTTCTGGAATCCGCGTGGATCCACAAATTTCCACCCACCCCGCGTTCCCCAAAGTCTTCCAAGAAAAATGGTACCTCATTTGTGTGGGTCGGGATTGTGCACGCAACAGGAAACGATGCAAAACACAACGTGGACACACCTCAATTTCGCAGTGAAAAATGACCCTTTTTTGGCAAAGTGCCTAGCTGTAGTTTTTCAACCATAACTTTTTTGGCACCTAGGGAAACCTAGCACACCTATACATTTTTGAAAACTAGACACACAGGTGAAACCAGGATGGGGTGACTTGACTGCCTCCCACCAGGTTCTGTTACCCAGAATCGCTTGCAAACCTAAAGAATTGTAAAAAAGAAACATATTTTGCCCACATTTCTGTGTGGATCTACAAATTTCCACACACCCCACATTCCCCAAAGTCTTCCATGAAAAATGGTACCTCACTTGTGTGGGTCGGCCTATTGCCCGCGACAGTAAACGGCGCAAAATGCAACGTGGACACACCTCAATTTTGCAGTGAAAAATGACCCTTTTTTGGCAAAGTGCTTAGCTGTAGTTTTTGAACCATAGCTCTGCCGGCACCTAGGGAAACCTACCAAACCCACACATTTCTGAAAACTAGACACCCAGGGGATTCCAGGGAGGTATGGCTTGCGTGGATCCCCTAAAGTTTCCTTACCCAGAATCCCCTGTAAACCTCAATTTTAGCTGAAAAATGCAATTTTTTCACACATTTTTGTGTGGGAAAGTTGTGGCATCACTGGGCTGACACAAATTTCCTGCCACCCAGCGTTCCCCTGGTTCTCCCAATAAAAACGGTGCTTCACTCATGTGGGAGGCCCAATTTCCCGCGACGGGCAAGGGCAAAAAACATAGTGAGGCGACATCAAAATTGCCTATCTCAAAACAACCAGGTTTTGCAAGGGGGGTACCCTGGGTTTTTGGCCCGGTACTCGGCGCCACCGATGAAAACCTACCAAATCCATACATTTCTGAATACTAGACACCCGGGGGCTTTCAGGGAGGTATTACTTGCGTGGATCCTCCAACGTTTCCGTACACAGAATCCCCTACAAACCTCAATTTCAGCTTAAAAAATCACTTTTTTCAAACATTTTTATGTGGGAAAGTTGTGGCATCACCGGGCTCACACAAAGTTCCTACCACCCAGCGTTCCCCCGGGTCTCCCGATAAAAATGGTGCCTCACTCGTGTGGGAGGCCCAAGTACCCGTGACAGGCAAGGGCCCAAGACATAGTGAGACGACATCAAAATTGCCCATCTCAAAACGACCTGGTTTTGCAAGGGGGGTATCCTGGGTTTTTGGCCCAGTGCTCGGTGGCCTCCTAGGGTAACCTACCAAACCCACACATTTCTGAAAACTAGACACCCGGGGAATTCCAGGGAGGTATGGCTTGCGTGGATCTCCAAACGTTTCCTTACCCAGAATACCCTGCAAACCTCAATTTTAGCTGTAAAAAAATCACTTTTTTCACACATTTTTGTGTGGGAAAGTTGTGGCATCACCGGGCTGACACAAATTTCCTACCACCCAGCATTCCCCCGGGTCTCCCAATAAAAATGGTGCCTCACACGTGTGGGAGGACCAACTACCCGCGACAGGCAAGGGCACAAAACGTAGTGAGGCAACATCAAAATTGCCTATCACAAAACAACCTGGTTTTGCTAGGGGGGCCACCTGGGTTTTTGGCCCCGTGCTCGGTGGCTATCTAGGGAAACCTACTAAACCCACACATTTCTGAAAACTAGACACCATGTTGCCCACATTTCTGTGATGGATAGTTCTGGAATCCGCGTGGATCCACAAATTTCCACACACCCCGCGTTCCCCAAAGTCTTCTGAGAAAAATGGTACCTCACTTGTGTGGGTCGACCTAGTGCCCGTGACAGGAAATGGCTCAAAACGCAACGTGGACACACCTCAATTTTGCAGTGAAAAATAACCCTTTTTTGGCAAAGTGGCTAGTTGTAGTTTCTGAACCATAGCTCTGCCGGCACCTAGGGAAATCTAGCAAACCTATACATGTTTGAATACTAGACACCCAGGGGAATACAGGATGGGGTGACTTAACTGCCTCCCACCATGTTCTGTTACCCAGAATCCTTAGCAAACCTAAAAAATGGTCCCAAAAAAACAATTTTTCATACATTTCTGAGGTATAAAGTTCTGGAATTTGCGTGGATCCACAAATTTCCACCCACCCCGCGTTTTCCAACGTCTTCCAAGAAAAATGGTACCTCACTTGTGTGGGTCACCCTAGTGCCCGTGACAGGAAACGGGGCATAATTCAACGTGGATACACCTTAATTTCGCAGCGAAAAATGACCCTTTTTTGGCAAAGTGCCTAGCTGTAATTTTTGAACCATAGCTCTGCCGGCACCTAGGGAAACCTAGCAAACCTATACAATTTTGAAAACTAGACACCCAGGGGAATCCAGGATGGGGTGACTTGACGGCCTCCCACCAGGTTCTGTTACCCAGAATTCCTTGCAAACCTACAAAATTGTCCCCCCAAAAAATTTGGCCCACATTTCTGTGGTGGAAAGTTCTGGAATCCGCGTGGATCCACAAATTTCCACCCACCCCGCGTTCCCCAAAGTCTTCCAAGAAAAATGGTACCTCATTTGTGTGGGTCGGGATTGTGCACGCAACAGGAAACGATGCAAAACACAACGTGGACACACCTCAATTTCGCAGTGAAAAATGACCCTTTTTTGGCAAAGTGCCTAGCTGTAGTTTTTCAACCATAACTTTTTTGGCACCTAGGGAAACCTAGCACACCTATACATTTTTGAAAACTAGACACACAGGTGAAACCAGGATGGGGTGACTTGACTGCCTCCCACCAGGTTCTGTTACCCAGAATCGCTTGCAAACCTAAAGAATTGTAAAAAAGAAACATATTTTGCCCACATTTCTGTGTGGATCTACAAATTTCCACACACCCCACATTCCCCAAAGTCTTCCATGAAAAATGGTACCTCACTTGTGTGGGTCGGCCTATTGCCCGCGACAGGAAACGGCGCAAAATGCAACGTGGACACACCTCAATTTTGCAGTGAAAAATGACCCTTTTTTGGCAAAGTGCTTAGCTGTAGTTTTTGAACCATAGCTCTGCCGGCACCTAGGGAAACCTACCAAACCCACACATTTCTGAAAACTAGACACCCAGGGGATTCCAGGGAGGTATGGCTTGCGTGGATCCCCTAAAGTTTCCTTACCCAGAATCCCCTGTAAACCTCAATTTTAGCTGAAAAATGCAATTTTTTCACACATTTTTGTGTGGGAAAGTTGTGGCATCACTGGGCTGATACAAATTTCCTGCCACCCAGCGTTCCCCTGGGTCTCCCAATAAAAACGGTGCTTCACTCATGTGGGAGGCCCAATTTCCCGCGACGGGCAAGGGCAAAAAACATAGTGAGGCGACATCAAAATTGCCTATCTCAAAACGACCAGGTTTTGCAAGGGGGGTACCCTGGGTTTTTGGCCCGGTACTCGGCGCCACCGATGAAAACCTACCAAATCCATACATTTCTGAATACTAGACACCCGGGGGCTTTCAGGGAGGTATTACTTGCGTGGATCCTCCAACGTTTCCGTACACAGAATCCCCTACAAACCTCAATTTCAGCTTAAAAAATCACTTTTTTCAAACATTTTTGTGTGGGAAAGTTGTGGCATCACCGGGCTCACACAAAGTTCCTACCACCCAGCGTTCCCCCGGGTCTCCCGATAAAAATGGTGCCTCACTCGTGTGGGAGGCCCAAGTACCCGTGACAGGCAAGGGCCCAAGACATAGTGAGACGACATCAAAATTGCCCATCTCAAAACGACCTGGTTTTGCAAGGGGGGTATCCTGGGTTTTTGGCCCAGTGCTCGGTGGCCTCCTAGGGTAACCTACCAAACCCACACATTTCTGAAAACTAGACACCCGGGGAATTCCAGGGAGGTATGGCTTGCGTGGATCTCCAAACG
Organism: Triturus cristatus; assembly: GCF_964204655.1. Taxonomy (NCBI): domain Eukaryota; kingdom Metazoa; phylum Chordata; class Amphibia; order Caudata; family Salamandridae; genus Triturus; species Triturus cristatus. The sequence continues at coordinate 331,344,747 of NC_140579.1, forward strand.
TTTCCTTACCCAGAATACCCTGCAAACCTCAATTTTAGCTGTAAAAAAATCACTTTTTTCACACATTTTTGTGTGGGAAAGTTGTGGCATCACCGGGCTGACACAAATTTCCTACCACCCAGCATTCCCCCGGGTCTCCCAATAAAAATGGTGCCTCACACGTGTGGGAGGACCAACTACCCGCGACAGGCAAGGGCACAAAACGTAGTGAGGCAACATCAAAATTGCCTATCACAAAACAACCTGGTTTTGCTAGGGGGGCCACCTGGGTTTTTGGCCCCGTGCTCGGTGGCTATCTAGGGAAACCTACTAAACCCACACATTTCTGAAAACTAGACACCTGGGGGCTTTCAGGGAGGTATGGCTTGCATGGATCCCCCAATGTTTCCTTACCCAGAATCCCCTGCAAACCTCAATTTTAGCTGAAAAAATCACTTTATTGACACATTTTTGTGTGGGAAAGGTGTGGCATCACCGGGCTGAAAGAAATGTCCTACCACCCAGCGTTCCCCCGGGTCTCGCCATAAAAACGGTGCCTCACTCATGTGGGAGGCCCAAGTACCCGCGACAAAGGGAATCTCTCTGGTGCCCACACCAGAGGGATTTCAAGGGCTATGTTTCATGACGAGCTGGACTCGTCATGAGCACACGACCACTGTGTGCCATGACGAACCAGCTCGTCATGAGCATCAAAGGGGTTAACCAAATCTTTTAGTTCTTGTGAGGTTCTCTTGATCTTTACCCAATTAAGATCTTTTGGTGGAACGCGGCTCTTCAGAAAAGTAAACACTGCTTCATTTTTCTCCATAACAACAGAAGATGTTGCATTAGTGCAAGACTCTCTCATTGTCTCCTCACTTGGCCCTTGCACAACAGCTTTACATTCAGACCACAATTCAATTAGCTCTGCAGTGTCAAAGAACATCTTGAAATCAATCCACAATACATTTGAGATTTCAAGAAATCCATCAACTTGTGTGGTACGCACAGGTTTGTCTCTCAAGTTTGGAAATTTGTTCACAAATGCTGCAAGTTCACCTTTGTCCCGTGGTACATGAACATGCACTTCTCCCACTATTTCTCTCAAGGGATAAGCTGAAGTTTCTCCCTCACCCTGTTCATTGTTTTCCTCAATTAGGTCTGATGGTTTCGTTTTCTTCTCCCATTTCCTTGCTAGGTCTGGGGTTTTTTTTTTCTTTTCATGTTTCCTTGCCCACTTGTCTCCTAATTTCTCAAAACCCTTCCATTCACAAATGTATTTCACCCATTCTGCAATGTGTAATCACATGTGTGAAGAACGTGTTGTCTCAATTGCTTCATCATCCACCTGTACCCTGAAGCTTTTCTGAAATTGAAAACTTCCTGAAACATCAATTTCATCTTTTCGGGCCAAATCAGTTAGTCTGTCACGTATAGTTTCTGCACATTTTGTAATTTCCTTACTCAAGTAAATTAAGTATTTTTCCTGATACTGGTTCAAATTCCCAAGATCTAAACCTTCCCTGACAAGTTTAATTTTTAAATTTGAAACATTGTGTGGTCTCTCTTTTTCAGGTTCTGGGTCAAATTGTTCTACCATGTTCTCTATCCTTTCAATCCCTGCTGCTTCCTCAAACCATGGTCGAAAAATCCCATCTTCAATTAACTCTGTTTCTCCCTTTGCTATTGGTGTTGTAAAGACAATATTTTCTCCATCTTTCAATACTTGAACTGTCTGGGGCAGTTTCTGTTCTGTAATCTGTGAATCCTTCTACAGTTCTTTGAGCTTCTTGAGTTGGGACCATATTAATTTGGACGGTCAAAATTTGTCTACGCATTGTTTGTGCATTAACGCCTCGAGGTATCACAATCGGTATCGAATCAACAGGCGGTGGGGCAATCTGGAACGTCTGTAGAGTTAACTCAATCTGCATTTCCTTTGGTTCAACAGAAGCAGTGGCCACTGTTGTACTTGCTGGTACACTACTATCAGAATTTGTACTGGGGATCACATTAGGTGGAGGACACTTAGTTAATAATGCATCCAATATTCCATCCCCTAAATCACTATCGGTTTGAGGCTTTTTGTCATCTATAATTTTCTCCTCCTGTATCTGATTCTTTACCCTTTCGTCCTCTCTTTCCATGTCTCTTGCTGTCTTTTCCCACAAGCTTAAGACTTCAAATTGTGCAGATCTAGATGGTGACTTTATTTTCGATAACATTTCTCTTAATCTGTCAATAATTTGCAGTTCAAAAGTACCATATTTTGGAAAACTCAAAGGACCCTCTTTCTCAGTAACCTTGCACCCTTGGCGAATTCACAAACATGAAAACAATCCCAAATTTGTTAACATAAAATGTGCAGGCGTTCCATCAGGTGGGGTCTCGTCACCGACCCAAAGCGAATTTGTCGCTTTACCTCTCAAAAGTGTCTTAAAACCCAATCTTTTTATTCAATTCCGTAAACGTCAAATTATTCCCTCCAATCCTGTTACAGTTTACATTTTTGAAGACTTTCAACCAATCTAAATACGGTAATCACACAACGAACCTATCACAGTGCGGCACAGTCTGATGTCACTTTTCCCCTGCTCGCAGCAGCTCACCCTCCTTTACAATTATCTCGTCTCACCCTTGCATCCGTCCCATTCACACTCTGAAGTAATTATCTGTCCACAAAACGACCGGACAATCACTTCTCTGACTACCTCCGACAGTCTTTCGAAATTGTTGACCTCAACTGGCAACTGTGTGTCTGCGAAACGACCGGACAATCACCTCCACTGATAGGTTTCAATCACTCAATGTTCTACATACAACAACCCACGACCAGCGTCGATTACTCACGCACTCGCACATTCACTCCCTCGATCTCGGTCTGGGTAATCGATGACGATGGTCAACAAAATCTACCTTGGGTGTCTTCTACACCACAATCACTTAAGCTACTCATCGAGCCTAAGATTTTCCCGGGCTGCGTGCGCTTACAGCCTGATCTCACAATCACTCAACACTCACTCCAACTCCGCAAGACATCACACCATCAAAACAACACCGCAATCAGAAGTGGTGGAATCCAAAATTGAGGACTACTTAGAAGAGTGTAATCTTCCCTCCCTTTCTACTGCTGATCGAGAAGATTCTTAATGGCCCCATCACGATTCAGGAAGTTGAGATGGTTATTAAGTTGTTAAAGAGCGGCAAGGCACCCGGACCGGACGGGTTCACTGCTAGATTTTATAGGTGTTTCTCCTCACTCATATCACAACCACTCTTACACCTCTTTCAGGAAATCAGCGCTGTTGGAGAGGTGAAAGGAACGTTATCTGAAGCTATCATTGCTGTTCTCCCAAAAGAAGGGAAAGATCCAACGCTCCCCAATAATTATAGGCCTATCTCACTTATTAATCTTGACTGTAAGCTCCTAGCCATGATTCTAGCTAATAGACTTCAGAAAGTTCTGCCCAAATTGATACACAGGCAGGCTTCCTAAAAAATAGACTGTCCAGTGATAACACCAGAACACTAGCACATGTACTCGAAAAAGCGAAACTGTTATCTACCCCCACTGTGGCAATCACACTTGACGCCGGAAAGGCTTTCGATAGAGTCGATTGGAACTATTTGTATGCGGTACTAAATAAATTTAACCTGGGCCAATTTTTACAAAGACGGTGATGTCCCTCTATTTTTGTCCCTCTGCTAGAGTTAGAGCGGGCGGTTTGTTCTCCTCCACGTTTCAGTTGCACCAAGGAACCAGACAGGGGTGCCCCCTTTCCCCTTCACTGTTCTTATTAGCTATTGAGCCATTTCTCCATCACCTGAGGGCTAGCGAGGGTATTGCCGGAATTCCGTTTGAAGACTGTATAATAAAGCTAACCGCATATGCGGACGATGTCCTGGTTGTCTCAGAAAGGGCTGAAGAGGCTATACCGGCTCTCATGTCCACCATTGGTGACTTCTCCAGGGTGTCTGGATATAAGTTAAATAAAGGTAAAACGGAGGTTAAATTGTTAAATAATCAGGGGAATAGAGAGGTTATGGGGGACTCTGGTCTGACTTGGCAACCGGGCTGCTTTAAGTATTTGGGGCTGGATTTTGATAAGGACCTAATCACAACATTGTGTGTTAATGAAATCTTGACTTTAAAGAAAATATTTAAATTACTAGAAGGTTGGTCCCCGAAATATCTTTCATGGTGGGGCAGGGCCGAAACCTTGGTCAAGGAAAGGAGTTAATCTGGTGAGTGATTTGTTCGAAGGGGTGCACCCTTTACCGTTCTCTGCGCTCCAGACCAAACACAACCTGGCGCCGATAGATTTTTATGACTTTTTGAAACTTAAGGTTATTTTATCTAATCGCTCCCTCAACCCGTACGACCCGTGGCTTAAGACCCATGTCCCACGGTTTTTGGCGGCTGGTCATTTTGTCTCCAAAATTTATAAGCTGCTTCTACCTACCCCAAGGAAGGCACACAGGAGGAATGAATTCAAGTGGGAGTCTGAATCCAACTCTACCGGTTTAGTATTTGACTGGGATATGATACATACCACTGCTTTAACAAATAAGATCTCACCAATCTTAGCCCAAACCAAGTACATGATCATTAATAGAACATACTGGACGCCAGAAAAGCTTTTTAAACTCCAATTGAGAGATAACCCACTGTGTTGGAACTGTGATTCAGCTGTAGGAGACTTGGCTCATATGCTCTTTGGCTGTCCCGCGTTGGGATTATTCTGGGGAAAAGTATTTGACTGCATAGAACATATTTTCGGCATTAAACCTAAGAGAGAGTTTGTCTATGTTATATTGGGTGCGTTAGATCAGGAGCTCCATCACGCCAATGATCACCAGTTGTTAGATATCTTGCTCACTCTGGCCTGTAAGGTAGTGTTGTGTAAATGGAAGAGCGCCTCTGAGGTCTCATTCAGGGTATGGCAGGAGTGGCTCTCCTTTCTAAGAGGAGATGATAATCCAGCTCTGCATTCTTCACCATGGCGTGCTTCCCACAGGAAGCTTTGGAACTCTCTCGATGGGTCTTCATTCTCATTTGATCCACCTTGATTAAAGGATACGTAGGATACGAAGGATGATATTTTGTCATAAAGAATGCTGCAGAATTCAGTATAGGTCTTCGTGACGGTGACTTATATGCAATAGTGTGTTGGCAGTAATGGTGCTTATTCAGCATGGCACAATCGGACCCTATGGTATGCTCCGTGTGGCTTCATGAATTAATATTAGTTTGCTTTATTTGATCTAATTTTCCTCAGTTTAATGTGACTTCATGATCTGAATTAATGATCTGATCTACTGATTTAATTATTATGTTTTGTAAGGACTGTTGCGCTATATCTGTTTGTGAGGTGTATGAACCACCTATGGATTTGTTGGATCTCAGGTACAATATGTTTATTTTGTTTATTGGAATTACATATGTTATATAATGTATTTACTTGCTATTTTTCTATTTTCTTTTTTCACCGCAATCTAACACACTTCATGCAATTACCACAACCGCCACTACCGCAACTGGAATTACCACAATTGAAATTACCGCATACCACAATCTAATCCAATGCAATTACCACATATGCCATTACCGCATACCATGATCTAATCAAACGTAATTAACGCAGTATGCAATTACCGCAATCAAAATTTACCGCAATCAGAAAATACTGCAAATGCACTGCTTCCTATTAATACTCACACCTTCTTCAGTAACCGCCTTCTTGTACCGCCTTCAAATAGCGCTTTGCCAATCTTCAAGTTCTGGGCATTGGAATCAGGAATCAGGACTTTTTGGGGCTTAGGCCTTATTCTAACGCAATTTTTTGTAGCTCCTTCCAGGGCATTAACCTAAACGCTGCTCCTTCTGGTCAAGGTGTTTAACCTTACCTCTGCTACCATCCTGTTACTGCGGTAATCCCACGATAATCTCACTTTCGAAAATCTAGGAAATGTGACACCATTTCCTCTGATTACCGTTAGCCTGATTTCCACTAAAGGTCAATGGATCATTGCCACCTTTTATGACCAGGGAGCTTCTACATAAACATGAGCAATTCATAAAATGCAAATAAACATTTTAGCCAATAATGAGAGTTATGAGCAGTTTTAAGGGATTTATTTTCCAATCAAAATTTAAGAATCTCTGACTCTTCATTCAGTAGTCAGGTATCAAGCAGGTTACAGAATTGAAAACAGAAAAATTAGGTTAGCAGAAAGCATCATAATTTGCAAACAGCGCGTTCCATAAAGGAAATAATCCCTATTCTAAGACAACGGGTCTCAAAAGATGTCAGTCAGAACCCCTGAAAAGTTCCAGAAGCAAGAGTGAGTTAGCATAACCCAATCAATAATTAATAATTGCCGAATCTTCCATGAAGGGAAACAAAGAATAGGGCAAATAAGCCTTGGCAAAGCCAATGAGTCAAAGCAAAAATCAGAATGGAACTAAACCTACATCTAATCTGTCTACGTCTGCCTACGTTCTGCTCTCCATCAAAGGTTTGCTCTCTCCTTCACTGCATCTATAAATCACTTCTTTCTTTCTGCATCGGCGTCTGAAACTCTTCTGCAGCTTTGCGTCTCTAAATCTCTGTCTGTCTGCCTCTCTCAAAGGGCTCTGAAAGTCTTCCTGCCTGTGTTCTGGAAAGCGTCCTGTCTCCTCTTCTTCTCTCCCCCTCTGCTCTCTCCAAACTCCTAACTAGGAACGCGTTTATCAAATAATAATGTTACAAAGCATGACTTTCTCTTCCTCCAACTGTAATCCAGCATTCTCCAAAAGGATGACTCCACCCATCTGCAGATTTCATATGTCATCTATCAGACAGGCAAAGATCCTTTCCACAGTACATTCTGCATCTTATTTAACACAATTTTATCTCCTAACCTTCCTTTTAAAAGAGACATTTTATTTCTAACTACACATATAATATGAACTGCAAAATAACATTTTTTTAACTAAGCAAGGAACATTAAACTTGGTAATGCACTCTTGAAATATGTGATTTTCTGTTCTCACTAAAGCAAAGAATTAAATGAGGCTTTGTTCAACATTTCCAGCAACTACAGAGATAAAGCTCAGACCAAGGTCACAACTGTAAATCATGCCACTGTTCTCTTTGCATGGAGAGAAAAACATTCCTTTGTTTATCTTTAAAGTAGAAAGAAACTAACAGACCAAGCTGAATCAGGAGCTGGTTCTGTTTTCTACATTATATAATGTCGTGCTAATTCAAATGCAAGTTATTTTCTACTAATGCACATTTAACAGTTTTCACAAGTTAGAGTCACATTTTCATAGTGAGAACAACATCTAACTAAACACATTTAAATCAAACTATGAATTACTTGCACATGGGTTACATAAATTGCTAAATTAAAGTATCTGGCTGAAGTCTGTGAATTTCAAGCGCTCCTGTTTTCACTCTGTGGCACAGAAATGTGCGTGTCACCGTTCAAATGCAGTTCTTTATTTCTGAAGCAAAGGCAGGATTTCCATTAGTAAAGAAAGCACAGGTGTAGGCTTTTTCACTCCAAACGGAGTTCTTAATTCATGATATGTAAAGACTAGCTGAATTAAAGGAAACACGACGAGGCACACCAGTATATTTTGACAGAGTGTGCTCACTGCTAGCATAGTTCACTGCTGCTTCTTGTTGCGGGTTGGTTGTAGGGCACTATAATATGTGTGACTAATGCATTTTACTGCGGTGATGGGGACACCAGCACTATAATGCGTTGGTCAAACCCCTGATACGTGGTACTTGGCAGGGAATTTGCCTGCACCAGCAGTGAGCATAGGGACATGGACGCACATGAGGGAGGCTTCCCCTGAATGCAAGAATCGGCGGGAGATAAGACAGGGGGCTTAGGACAGCCCCTGAGGGACTTTTTGTCTTTAGTAGCAGTGGATGTGAGATTCTGGAGGCCGGCAGAGCCCCCAGGGAGCATTTTGCGGGGCATAGTAGTTGGGTCAGGGTACCCTCTTTGTGCGCAGGCGTTGATACAGGGGAAGGTTGCGCAAGCACACTGGGATTTAGCAACAATCTTTTTGTTGCAGCGACAGATGGTGGTGCAAAATTGGGATAGTCTGGTTCCCTTACACCCATGTAAGTGATAGCTTGGTCTGGCGTGTCCAGCCTGATGGCATTGTGAGATGATACAGGTACCACAGATGGAATGTCTGGTGGGACCTCTACCCAGATCAACAGAGGAGGGTCTGGTGTGGCCCAGTGCAAGAAGAAGGAGCATCACAATAAGCATTTGTGGTGGGATGCTCAATTGCTGGATACTCAGTTGGGCCCTAATGGGGCTCCATGGCTGGACGGTGTGAGTGGTGATGATGGCAGATTTGAATGAATTAATAAATGAATGAATGAATACAGAATCTGTAAAGTGCTCTGCCACTCTCAGTGGAGCATCCTGGCCCCAGGATTGCAACTGCATGAATTCAAGAGAGAAGGGAAGAGATGAAAGAGATGACATTAAAAACTGTAATTAAATAAGGGAAAAGTAGAGTTGATCTGGGGCCTGGAAAAGCCAGGTCTTTATATGGTTTTTAAGAGGACTTCCGGTTCTGTGAAACGCTGATGGCTAGGATGAGAATAAAATGCCTGGATCCTAGTACTGAAAAAGATCTACCACACAAGGGGCCATATTATCAAGGAATTGCGATAACATTATCGCCGCTTTAGCAGCAGATAACAGCCGCTAAAGTGGCAAAAATGGGTTTGATAATATGCCCTTGTGAATTCCCATAAAAGCCCAGGTTCACACCAGAACCTGGGCTTCTATGGGAATTCACAAGTGCATATTATCAAGCCCATTATCACCGCTTTAGCGGCAGTTTAATGTTGTCGCCGTTCCTTGATAATATGGCCCCAAGTTCTTAGTCTGAATGAAGGGGGCTTAAGAAGATCAGCATGAGAGCATCTCAGAGTTCTTGTGGGGGTATAGTGCACAAATCTATAAGTAAGGTTATTGGGTCCAACAGCTTTGAATGCTCTGAACACAAGTAGTACGCTTTTAAAAAGGATCTTTTTATGTACTTGTATCCAGTGTAGAGTTTTTAAGGCTGTGGAAGCAGAGCTCCATCTGGGGAGTTTCAACACAAGTCTAGCAGCTGTGTGTTGCACCTTCTGCAATTATTGCAAATGTTTTTCAAGGCTTCAGCTTATAGACCATTACTTTAGTCAATCCGGGAAGTGATAAGGGAAAATGCAACCAATTTACTGCAAACTAGAGGAAGAAAGTAAAAAAAACTTTCCAAGAAACTTGATAAGGTTGAAGCACATGCCTGCCACTGCGATGGCTTGTGGATAGAAAGGGCGGTATAAAATGTTACTCCCAGGTTTCATGCAACTTCTACCGTCACAGGAGGCAGATGCACAGAATTAGGCCACCATTGGTTTGGTGAAAAAAGACTGGACTTTCAGAATAAAATAATACCTGTCGTATCTGTGCTGCATTTTAGATGGTTTGCTTGCATCCACAATATAACTGCGCTAAAACTGTTTTTTAAATTAAGTTCTGAGCCTAAGGAGCCTTTAGCAAGTGAAAGGATTAACTGTGTGTCATTGGCATACAATGTTGTGGCAATTTCAAAAGAGGCTATCAAAGAAATTAGAAGGGCTATATAAATATTGAAAAGTATAGGGCTAAGAGATGATCCCTGAGGAACTCCTGATGTTAGTAATTATTCTGTTGCAGTGTAATGTCCCAAAGTGACTGCTTATCTGCGACTGATTAAAAAAGATTTGGGGGCAGATGTGCGACGTTTTTTGTGGTCGCAAATGGGAATTTGGCCCGCTTGCGACCGCAAAATTGGTCTGCCCCATGCACAAACCATATTTTGCGAGTCACTAAAATATTAGCGGCTTGCAAAATATGGTTTGCAACTCAGTTTTAGAAAGGGGCATGTCAAGGGCGTCCCTTCCTAATAGCGAGTCTAACAACAATGTCTGATTGTATTGGGACCGCATTTGCGGTTGCAAAACAATTGCAGTTTCCCATCAACTTCAAGTAGGTGGTAAGCCACTCGCAAATGTGAAGGGATCCCTAAGGGAAATATTTTATAAGAGCAGGCAGTGGTCTCAGGGACCACTGCCTGCACTTAAAAAATGAAACTGAAAAGTTTCATTTTTCTTTTTTTAAATACATCACGTTTAAAAGGATTCATAATGTCAACAACTTTATGAAGAATGACTGGGGGATTGGGGTGATGGTGATTTGGAAATAATTAATTGCACTCTTGGTAACCAGTAATAGGAACAGAACAGGGCGCTCAGCACAGTGTATTGGTGGAAGGTAAACAGAACAAAATATTATCGGTGCTACTAGCAGAGGAGGGTCGGTTGTCAATACAGCCCTAGTTGAGCCCTTCAAAGAAGAAGACAAAGCAGAAAACAGAGCTCCAATCTGATCACACTAAGAGAAGTTCAAAGTCAATAATGTAGTAGACACAACTGTAGTCATAGTCCACTTTTAATCCAAAATGATCAGTTTGGGTCGCACGATATCCAAATTCTATACATAAGTATTCTGTAATACAATCCACATAGTCAGCGTACATTCCTTCAGTATTTAATACTTGATACAGCCAACACTTGTTTCGTCGCTTGGCAATTCATATCTTGACTTCTTCAGGGCTGTAAGTTATGAATTCATAACATCAGAAACTATATCCCATCAGTTTGAGACGGACCGTCACCCACCAAGGTGCAATACAGTCAGAAAAGTGAAGCTAGATCTGGTCCAATTATAGTAAACCATGGTGCCAAAAAGAGTCAGTCTAAGGAGAAAAGGAGAAAGTAAAAGAGAGAAGAAGTGTGTGGAACATAAAAAATGTGTGGAAAAAAGGGGTGGAATAAAAGGGATGTGTAGAAAAAAGTAGAAAGAGCTAGAGAGAGAAACGCAGTCATAGTATGCAGTCAAGCTAGTCAACAAATGTGAGGAAGTTATCTATCACCAGAAAAATAAGGTAGCAGTAAACCATCCATGTAATGAACAAGGAAAATGTCAGTAAGTAAATGGAAAAACCCGGGGTCCCTCAATATCATGCGTGCCTTATAATAGCATTGGGGGAGGAAATTAGAAAGAGTAAAACCAGTATAATAATGACCTGATAAGGATGGGGACAAACTTTATGGACTATGTCCATCTGTAAAAAGATCTCATGTGACACATACAACAAAGTAGAAATAGGTGGTATCTTGTCAAATGCAGAAAGAAAATATATTATGACAATGTGAGTGTTATGTAAAAACGAGCAAAATATCTGACAAATTACGTCACAAACGTCACAAAACATGCCGTAACCATGGTCTACATTAAGTAGTAGCACCCACATGATAGGTAAAACATACCCTTTAAAGAAGAAAGGGGTACATGCATCAAGAGATGCTTTTGAGAGTCCTTAGTTGCGTTTATTAAGCAATCGCAATTAGGGACTCTCAAAAGCCTATGCATGTAGAAATCGCTATTAAAATAGCGATTTCTAAACATTCCTTAATTGCGAGTCGCAAATTGCGAGTCGCAATTAAGGAATGGCTTCCCATTCATTCCTATGGGCCTGCAGCCCCAAAGGAATGAATGGGAAATTGCAAGCGCAATTTGCGAGTAGCAATATGTATTCGCAAATTGCGCATGCAATTTCAAGGGTGCAAAGTTGTCAAAAGGACACCCTGTTGCACCCACGAAATTGTGATGTGCACCCATGATGCGCACACACATGCCCTAAGGGCATGTGTGTGTGTAACCTGAAACTTTGAAAAATGCATTTTATTGCATTTTTCAAAGTTTTAGCAAATTACAGACCAGTTTGATTTCACTGTAATTTGCAGTCCCAAATAGCGAAATTGCTATTTCAAAGTACTTCTTGATTGCATTGAAGGAATTGCAAATTGCAAGTCCTTAAATGCAATCGCAATTTAGGAACAAGCAAAAAATTGCAAATTCTTAAATTGCGTTTGCCAAACACTTTCATGCATCGCTAAAGGCCAGTTTGCAAGCGCAAACGGACGATTTTTGTGGATCGAACCATTTGCGCTCGCAAAAACCACTGATGCATGTGCCTGAAAGGGCCTCAAGATGGAGAAAGTGTACACTTTGGAGACATCCCTGGACCCTGTGCTTATAGAGGAAGCGACACTGCTATATTGACACCTTGTGAATGGACGTTATACTTCTTTGTTAGAAAGATAAGCTAAGAGAACATGAGCTACTAATTGCACGGACCTATTGTGATTCATCTGGGGAGAATCTCACCACCCTGAAGAAGTCCCATGAGGGATGAAACGCGTTGGCAAGGCAAAGCAATTGTGTGGGGATTTTTAACAATTAATGGAACACGATTCTGCAATAAAAGATTTTCTACGACTACAATCAAGATACATGATTGTGTGACTTTTTTGCTTGGGAAGTTATTCATTTGTTCATGTATTGTGTTTACTTATTAGAAAAAGCTATACTATGACAGCCACATAATTAGAAAATATTTCACTCGGGTGCGGGGTTAATTCTGTGTCTTGGATAACTGAAAATAGAGCTGAGGAATAACTTAAACAATTCCCCAACACATCAACTAAAACCAATACTCATAGTCCATGTCCAATACGTAACATTCACCACAAATAATAAGAGACACTATAAGTCTAACAGACACCATATATTTGCCCAGAACTAACAGAAACATTTACCGACAAAGTGTAACAAGCACGGCTAGTAAGCTGTTGTGTCACTGGCGTGGACCACCAGCGCCGTCTTGGTAGTTCAGTTTAAATGTTCAGGTGATCAAGTGTCAAGAGCCCGTAAGAACGCGCACAGTGATGTGCGATCTCGGTGTTCGAGAGTGCGCGAGTATTGTGCCACAAAGTATAAAGAATGTAATTCCAAAATACAATATATCATCAATAATTATGGTAGAAGGTCGGCACCAAGAGTTGACCAAGATAAGAATCTAGTGAAAGCGGTACTAAACACACAGACATCTATGACGGCTGGAATGTAATGGTAAATGAGAGTTCGAAGTTAGAAGTACAGCTGCCTCTTAAAGTGGTGTCCATTCAAATTCATGAGTGATACAGGGAAGGAACGAGAGTGAGTATATAGGCTCGACTGTGTGCACACCTCTTAAAGCACACATTATCACCAAAGCTAAGAGAAGTGTGTAAAAGATGACCGTTTTAGACAAAGGGTCAAACGAAAATATATACAATGAAATAAAACAACAGCATGTATTATCATATATCTGTACATTCTCCTAAACATATGCATACCCAGTAGTATACAAAAAAGTAAAAGCTCTTCATAAACAATAATGATCAATCATATTGACTAAATTATACATCCACATACATGTTATAGTACAAAGGTTATCACTAAATACATGTAGGACAAAACTAGGGCATGACCTCAGCAATACATAGCAGTGATGGAAGACACCGTACAGACTGAGTTAGATTTGGTCAGATATTAGTCTCCAAGGAAATATTGTAGTTCATTATCAATTTTAATACTGAGCTCCCAAGATACACAAAGATCCTCTTAAGCCTTTTGGGAGTCCTATCATATCTGGGATAGGTGGCCCGACAGAAAGACTATCACATTTTGTTGATATTTTCTTGCCCCCAATGCTCTTTGCTCTTGCTGTGGAGCCATTTGCTGGTGTGCTGAGGAGGGAGGATGGGGGTAGGGCATCCCACTGATTGATGGAGTACAAGTGATCGCACTATAGGCAGATTATAGGTTTTTGTAAATGTAAGATACTGAAACAAGATCCCCTGTAACGTGGGACAGTGGAAGGCCTTGGGGAAGAGATGTGGTCTGTGAATGAGCTGGCACCTGATAGGCAGAGAATACCAGAAGTAGTGATGCAACTTGGTATCACATGGGAGCCCTTAACCTTTTAATACCTCTGTGTTAAGGTCTCTAACTCAGACGTCACAACTCGAGAGAGCAATTTAGGCTCCTGTGCTGTGATCACTCAGGAGGAACGTGTGTTTCTGGCACATGGTACAGTTACCGCTGATGGCCCGAGTTGCATTTTACAAGATGTTAATACTTCCCAGAGTTTACTATCTTTTCATGAAATTCCCAGTCTTGGTGCCTCAAAGCTGGCTTCAAGCACTATGAACCTTATCATTTATCTGCCCATCTCGAGTGGATGGCTTGCTGGCTACCTGGAGTTGGTCTGGCAGTGGTTGGTGAGTTGTGGGGTCCAGAGCAGAAAGCAACTCTGGTGGCATTGCTACTTAGTGCCTTGCTGATATTTATGTGACAATTCAAGTTTCTCTATATAGTGATTTGCTGCTGGAAAGCAGTAACCTGGCAAACCAGAACATCAGCTGCTATATACACCAGCACTTACAATAATGGGTTTATCAACACCAGGAGGGGATTTCCCAATGGTGGAGTGCTTATATGACTGGCACGCACCTGGCATTGAGAACATTGGTAGGTGTTACTCAGAGGGACCCTCCAAGACCTAACTACCGTGATCGAGGAAAATGGTCTCCCTGGTGCTCATTTCCTGATGCACATTACTGCAGTCAGTACAGGGACAGTAGCAGGCTGGACGTAAGTTCCCAAGCAAGTGTTGCTGATGTTTGGCAATCACCATAGTTTGGTTTCTTGCCTGTATAAGTCCCTCCCTGAGATGGTGACTGATAGGTTTCCAACCTTGCAGAATACATGGGAGGAGGTGATCTGCAGGCAATTCCAGAGAAAAGAATGGGAACAGTCACAAAAACATGTCCGCACAGTCTCAAGAAACACCCGCCATAAATACACAGGTTAATTACTTGCAAAACACATACTAATAATCACATAGGCTAAATATACATTTACACACTGACACCATGAGCTTCCCTCCTTGGGGCCTAGTGGTCATTGCCCAGTGTGGACTCCCATTTTGGTTCCAAGTTACAAAAGACCTAGAACATACACTGAATAGGAGGCCATTGTTCACAGCGGAAGCATGCTTGTTGAGCTTATGTGTGAGGAAAAAGGAGAGGAAGGCTGACAATAGATTCCTGGACTTTGCTTTGGTGCTTGACATTAGAGACATTACCATGCACTGATGACTCCCTGATGAACTACTGCATAGTAGGTGAAAAAAACAAGTCAAAAAATGGGTTATAGCAGAAGGGGACTGCTGTACGCGGTTAAAAGCACTACGATTTGGGGTAAACACTGCTGGCAGATCTATGGATGAAAGTGATCTCAGCCTTTGTTTTACCTGGGGACTGACAAAAGAGAAGCCAACTTTAGGTGCTCTGTGATAAAGGCTGCCCTTCCCTCATAGATTGATTCTTACCAGATGTGCCATAAATTCTCATACTATGTTAATGATTATATTGGGGTTACAGATTTGGCCTTTTCCACAGCTGGGAAGGACATTTGGAAGGGCCATATATGGCATCCATGGAAGGGAAATATGCATATATTGAATTGGGATGATGCATCAAACGTCTTGTTTACTATTTAATCTTTACTGTTGGTAAAGGTTGTCAGCTGGAACATGCATCAAGCAAACATTCTGTAACTGTGGAAAGACGCAGGAACATTTGGGCATCTTTTTCTGTTATGCATATGTAGTATTTGTGATCAACAAAATGTACAATAAAAACATTTAGCAAAAATCAATGTTTTTAGCACTATGAATGAATGGAGGGTCCAGATTTTTTTAAAGCCATATTCAAAAAATATTTTGAGAATGATTGAGACATCTGGAACTCCCAGGTAAAGGCTGGCCTAGTGTGTGAAACTTAGCGGTGTTTGATTCTGCAGTCCCGGGGTTCATTGCTCTATGCCTTAGCAATACTGGTCAAATAGTGTCCCTCAAACACTTGGATGTCAGTATTAGTAATGTAATCCTAGCCTTCTTATGGAGTTTAGTAAGGACATAAAGCACACTCTATTTGAAAAATTGATGGTTTAGTCCATCAAAAGATTGAGATTCACAATGATTTCTTTTTTATTTTGATAACCTATAACAGTGCTATATTGTAAAACTAAAAATTAGAACAATTTTCTACATTTCTGATATGCAATATGGAGGTATGTTTCAGAGACATGAAGGCTATCTGATGCCTTGTAGCTCCACAAATCCCCCTTTCTAGAGTTGGGTATATTACCTAGAGACGCAGTGGTGGAGCAGCACTGCCCCTCATTTCTTATGTACTATCTATGACAGTAGTTTTCCTACAGACTGACAAATAATCTCTGGGCATCAGATGGCAACGTTGTTCCATCCACTGAAATCTGTTATTAGCAAAGTTATGTTGTGCAACAATTAGGTGAGACAGCTGAACTACTTTGGCCAGAAAACACAGGCCATTATGCCCTTTTTTTGGTTGACTTATGTATACATCATTCTGTTCCATTAGAATGTAGATGAGCACATGGGTGTGTGCTTTTTTTTGTTAAAACAAATGAGTAGTCCTTCCACTTTTCAAGACTCAACATACTAATGCTACGTGTAAAGACAATGTGTGTCAAATTAGAGTGTTTCTTAGTAGGCAAAATGGGTCAACTTCACTATGACTCCACTTGTCCATTCCTTAGCTTTTATGTGTGTATATTTTGGTACAGATGTGTACATAAATGAATAAACATAAAGATC
This sequence comes from Triturus cristatus, assembly GCF_964204655.1. Lineage (NCBI taxonomy): Eukaryota > Metazoa > Chordata > Amphibia > Caudata > Salamandridae > Triturus > Triturus cristatus. Next base: position 331,361,365 of record NC_140579.1, read on the forward strand.
TAAAAAGCAGGGATATGTTAATTGCAGAACCAGAACTGAAACAAGTTTGCCCTGGTGATAAGGATTCATCTGTACCAAACGTGCTACCACAGTGTTATCTTTTTATATTGTACCAGATCAAGAAATATAGTGTGTTATGTGAATATGATAACAGTTGACAGAGCTTACATTGTGATGAGTAACTTACTAAATGTTGTTGATACATTGATGGGGGGGGGTGATTTGTTGTGATCACTCCTGTTTTACTCTTCTGAATTATATGGGTTGGGTTAAGAAGAAGGTTGCGTTGGAGTGAGTAATAAAAATGTCACTCACCCTGCAAGCATCTGTTTGTAGCATACAGTGCTGCAGATTCACATGCTCAGCACACTCTCGCCATCCAGTGCTGGGCTCAGATACCCACAGGCTGCCCCTCCACAAAGAAGCACTTAGAGTCATGTGGTTAAGTGCGAGCTCAACAGCATGTTAGACTATTTCTGCCCTCTCATACCTTTGGTTTGTGATATCTATGCTAATTCATCAGAGGTATAGCACTACCTGCAAGAATTATCACCATGATCTATTTTTGCCTCGTCAGTGCATTGATGGTGGGAGTAGGAGGTACATTCCTTGCTGAAAAATAGTCTCACAACTGAGGTCAAATCCAATAAACATTGAAATTATTGTGTTATGACTGATGTGCGCTAGTGCTGTTGTCACATAGTTTTTGTGTAGTGTACTTTCTTTTAATTGTGTTTCAATTCGGGTGCACTTTGTCCGCAAGATTGTCAAAAAGCTTATATCCAGCTCCATTATTGATCCCATGTGCACCACCTACACCTGCCCTTCCTTGTTACCTAAAGCACAAGATAATCCTAAATCCGTTGTAGTTCGCCATCTCTCTGGCCACCCACCTTCACAAAATATTTGAATTTTTCAGTATGCTTTGTCTCTGGAACGGTATGTAGCCCACTGCTAGCCTCCTTTGTGATCTGCCTGTGTCACCTCTGCATCTCTCTATGCTTCCAATGCTGTTGAATCTACTGGAAGCTGGGGTGGACGGAGCTCACAGAGCTTCACTTCGGGAAATTCTGTGGAGTGTCCGAAAACCTCTACCAAATTTCACAGAGTTCCATTGGCGAGCGGACAGGGCATTGCTTGACACCCCAATATCCACCTACAAGTCAGTGTTTAGTGCTGGAGCTCACCTCTCATTGGCAAAGTTTTTGTACACAATGAAGACACTTACTTTCAATTACGATCAGCTATGTAAAATGAGATTAGCTGTATTATGCCTTCCCATGCCCTGGCTACTGTCCCACCACACACTGGATCTCATCCATCTCCACCAATCCTGGGTGGCTTCCACTCCCTAAATCCCCATACTGCTTTCTCTGGCAGGTTCGAGTGTGAGAGCCCATACTCCGACTCCAGTCCTCTCCCCAGTGGGATCCCTCTGGTGCTGGCTGGAACAGGGAGGACGTGAGGCCTGGGAAGGCATGGGAAATTAGCAGCAAACTGCCATGTGATAGGAGGGTAGGACGCTCTTCGAGAAGGGCGGGGGTTTGGAAAAGCTGATGGCCCGCGGCGCTGGCTCGGGTAAGAGAGAGCTTGCTTTCTCTCTCACCACGAAAGTCAGAAGGACCCCTTCCCCAACCGCAAGCTGGAAACTCCCTCTACTGCAAAGTGAAAGTGTGAACTGGACTTTTAAGAAGGCTGTTCCCTGTGCTTTGACGGTTAATGAAATTAAATCAAAGCTTCTTCATGTGCTTTGAAGACAGTGATTAGGCAATTTCACCCAGCCCTAACAGCCGCAGAGAATACAGGAGGCGCTGAAGCAGCATAAACATTAGTGGCCATAATGGAGTGTAAATAAATGTAATAAGCTATCATATACATCTGTGGACCGCGCAGTATCTATAACTATCTTGATGAGGCAGAGCGGCATCCAACTAAGAGAAGGAGTGAGCGGCGCTGCAGCTGAGCGCACTGTTAAACTGCTCTGCTGTGTTTGGTGGAGTTTTTGCAGAACTCCGCACTCTAAGTGAAGTGCGGAGCAGCAAAAGCTCTTCAAACTTTGCTAGCAGAGCAGAGTTCACCGCCCACCTCTACTGGAAGCCATACCTCCATTGTTGTCAGACACCTCTCTGGCCACCAATCCACTTTTGTAATGTGATTTATATTCCCCCCCTTCAGTTCAGTATTAACTTTTGAAGTCATCTTTGCCGGGTGCTGTAACATGCAAGTATTAAGAAGTGCCACCTTTGCTGGGAACTAGTGATGTTTGCCTCTTGCCCAGGTGATGCCCTCAGTGCGTTTTGGGTAACATCCTGTAAACACTGAAATGTTAATGTTATTGTGGCAGCATCACATGCGAAGACTGTGATATTGCATTATATGCAGTGTATTTTCTGTTTTTCAGGTGCTGTTTGTTCACCAGAGACCTAATCAGCCTATTTCCCGCTCCATTTGTTATCCCTATAGATATCTCCTCTACTGTCTCAACGGCCCTTCCTATGCTACCAAAAATGCAGAGAGTCCAACTTCTGTTGTGGTCTGTTGTATTTCAGCTCCTGTCTGGCCACACAGTCATTCACATCACATAGGGTCTGATTACGACTTTGCCGGTGTGGCGATGGGTCTGCACTGCCACTGCACTACCAAAGCCATGGCCGGGCCCCCCACCAGATTAGGGAATTTCCTCCTATCTGGTGGGCTTTTGTATAGCTGTTCCCAGGGCGGTTCCCTGAAAATGGGCACTGCAATGGGAATGCCAAAAACAGTTCCTGCACAGCATGGAATGAAAAGCCCCATCCTTGCCTAAAGCAATCAATCTTGGTTTGGAATCCACACATGGAACCAGCCAATGGTCAATGGTGGACTAGCAATAATCTTTAACAAATTCCAATGGACCTCATGTTTTAAAGACGTAATTAGACCCAAATGGGAATCACTTGTGCTCCACTGATCACTGTCACTTACATCCTATTGCAAGCAACCAAGAAACCAAAACTGATCTCCAACAACTTTAGAGAATTTCTTAACTTTCAAATCACCCATCAAAAAGGTAAAAAGATACTGTTCTTCATACCAATAACCATGAACAAATGGCCGACCAGGGAATTTTCAAAGTAATCTCCTAAAAGTCTGCAACACTTTATGAAGCATCACCTGTATTCTCCATTATCAAGTTTTATGTAATGCTATCACAGACCTTATCTCCCCAAAAGAAAGATGCTGTAACAACACTTCAGAAAAAAAGTGTGCATCATCCAAATATTCAGATCAAGATGAAAAAGACTAAACCCACTGAGACTGAGACTGCAGGCCCACTGGACTCCTTGAATCTGCTTTCAGAATCCCAGTTCAAGAAATTCATCAATACAATAGGCCTAGCTTGTACACCATCAGAATCCTTCACTACTGAAACATTGAAAGACATCCTATCCTCAACAATTTAAATCCCCTGCAGGAGCCCTTCCTACACCTCTCTGCGTACATCCAGCCACTCAGGAGGATGATTCATCTAGATCCAGCAGACTCTACCAGAGAAAGACAAATCTTGAAAGATTAATGCTTAAGAAAATTACCCAAGGGCAGAATGACGTTTGCACATATTTCCTTACTGGATGACAAGAAGACTATGGTAGATCCAAATTGGATCAAAATCTCTAGAAAGCCAATGTGGTGAAACACTAGATATAAAGGCTAAGGCAAGGGGCAACGCTAAAAAGCAGTAGTAAAGAGGTAGACGGGCCGACCATCATTAAACTTTTAAACAGAAGGATGAAAAGAGTTCAGATTTTCGATTCTTCCGTGACAATCTCCTAAACGCTTCAAATTTAGATTCCATGCAGAAGTTGGCAGGGAGCATGTTCCACAGCCAAATCAGTAGGCACCCAACCCACATGAGGCCGGCTTGGAAGGTATCCTAAACAAATGGATCTGAGCTGACGTGGGCATGTCTCAACTCTAATTTGCAGCCAAGCAGCTATTGCACTTGTGCACAGCCTTTGCCAAAGTCCATCCCGCTGCCTCCTACAAAGAGAAGAGTAAGTTGGGGCAAATAAAATGTTAAACTGTATATCCTCTTACCTTTCTAACAGATCAAGAATGATATTGCTTCCTCCATGTATGTAAACTCCTTTCAGGACCAATGCTGGCATGTCTAATTGGCTTGATCTTGTTATATCTCCTCTTGGAGGCCTATGTCAGCATGCTACCATAGGTCTTCAAGCCCTTCACCTCAACTTTCTACAAATACACAAGTTACACCTTTTCATCTCAAAGCCAGAGTGAATCTGACTCTTTGGCACTAGACCTCTGCCAAACAGCTGTCAACTAGTGGATGCTGAGTAGCTATATTAAGCTGAACTCTTCCGAATCAGAGATCCTAATTTGCAGAGAAATGAGTAAGGGTGTATGAAATGTGTTTAATTTGTTCCAGGTAATTACAAGAAATGTAGACAAAATGAAGCATAATTGTGTGCAATGCAAATCCATCATTTATAGCTATATTTTAGTGTGATATGTGATAGGTTTTTACACAAGGACACATTGCACAGTAAACAATAGAATGAAAAACACAACTGCAAACACAGGCTCATTGGAGTCTTTAATTTGGTTGGACATTTCCCAGAAAAACCCATGCGGCTCTTATAGCCGTCTTTTTAAGGATTCGATCCAAGAACTGTCTGCGGGTGCCCTATGGGACCTTAACCCCAGTAGGTCAGCATTTAAAACTAGCATTAAGAAATGTATTCGAACAAGGTCCCTACTTATTGACAAAGCTCACTTTGCCAAACGCAGACACGCGTGGGCTACAATGAGTTCGTATGGTCGCCTATCCCCCGCCTCCTACCTATCCTGCACCTATTCCTTGCACCTAAAACTCAGTTTTGTGGCTGTCAGACTGGGCGAATGGCAATTTTTAAACGACATGCCCGCCTGGCGCCATCTGTCAGCGGAAGTAATGTGCAGTGGGTGCGGCACGACTCCTGAAACCCTGGTCCACATAGTATGTCTCTGTCCCACATTTATGTCACAACGTAGACGTAAACTGAAATCTGAGTGGAACAGGCTGGGAATCTGGATGTGTAGACAAGCAATTATTGCAGCATTAATGCCAGATAACACAGCTCTAAATATTGCTTTTACAATCTTTATACGACATGCATACCGCACCTTCAGATAGTAACGGGAATGGCTCGCCACTACGCTATCTTTTAGGAGCTATTCCGTACCACACTGCAACCCTTTTTGTGCTGCTAAAATTGCTCCTATTTGACTACACTGTATATTCTGCTGTTACTTTACGAAACATTGGATTGCAATTATGGCTGATTGTTAAGACCCGAAATCGAATGCATTTTATATGTCACTGTCATTGTTGCTTGCACGTTCTGCTTTTTTATCATTCACTCATCAGTGAAGTTTTTAAAGTAATTTGAAGATTTTAATAATTATTGTCCCATGTATTGCTGCTGTAATTTTGAGGTGTTCTTTTAAGGATATTTTTATACCCAAATAAAGCATTCTTTCTTTCTACAACTGTTGTGAGCAACAGCTATTCACTTTCTGGGTGTTCGGTTATTCCTGCATGCTTGTGCTAAAATGTAATCACTAATGGTGCAATATTATGTCTTGTAGTGGCACTATTTCAGGAATTTTGCATCAAGCTGGTTACGTGAAAGTGTGCAAATTATGCTGGTATAATTTAAATTTCACCTAGACATGAAAATGAGGAACTACTAGTTATTTGACAACCAGAATTAGGCCCACTGAGATCAACATTGACTGACTTAATAATGTAGAGAGTGATCATGAACTTAGCATTTCCCTTGTTTCTTTATTGAACCAAGTCATAATTAGTTATTTCTACTGTTGGGCAGTCCTGCTGCTGTGGTGCCTTTCTAAGGCTCAAAGGAGAGCTATAGAAAGGCAGTCCTGTGGGAGCATCGCAGCATGTTCCTGCACAGTGAGAAATGCACCATGTCATGCATTTTCCTGTACAGGAACTGGATGTGTAATCATGCACAGGACCACAACATGTGCCCCCCTGCATGCACCTCTCTGCATATAGGCATAAGAGGGCCCTGTAGGGACCCTCTGAGTTTCCTCACTGCCACACTTTCCCTGGCAGGCTCACCACCGTAGATAGGGTTGCAGTGAGGCAACTTTTAATATGCTTGGTGGTGCGGGATCACAGATCCCCAATGGTTGCAGCTGTCCTGTGGTGGTCCGACTGCCGAACCCGAAATACAGCGGTCAGACACCACATGTTCTATGGTCCATCGGACTGCCCAACTTATAGTCAGGCCCTATGTCCCTTGCTTCAACCTAGAAAAACTGCAAATACACTCAAGGACCTCTTCATCCCAAAATGGTTAATTGTTCTCTCCTACAAAAAAAAATAGAAGTAGAAAAACCAATGGGACTCCTTTCCAGCAAGGGCTGAAAAATTCAATATGGCATTATATTCATGGAAGGCAGTAAAGACTTGACTCCTTACCAATTGATGAAGAATATCCCTTATTTATTCCTGCTAAATAATGACACAAAAATATCGTCCGACTATGATACTGTGATCAAAAACATATTGGACTAAAATATCATATTTTTTACTAAATATTGTTTATTTATATATTTATTATTATGTTTTAATTTTATTATTCTTTTTTTGAGAAATGTATTTGTAATTATAATCAATTTGAAATTGTATATTAAATACTCTAAATTATCCATCTGTTCATCATTTACATTATTATTAAATATGTGTTTACATAGTTATGTAATAATGTAAATTTGAAGTTTGGGGTTTATTGGAGAATAGTATTGGTAGTGTTTTAAATTAAATGTAGATAGGTTGATGATAATGTATTATTTATTAATTATATAAATTGGTTTAATGTAAAAAGATGTGTAATTAGTGTAATTTATTGTAAAATCTAAAATTGTTTACGTGGTTTCTATGAAAATATTTATTTCTATTTACTAGTGGTGGAGTTTATTGTGGTTTTGGTAGTTAATATTATTAATTGTTAATTTTTACTATGTTTTAAATATTTTAAAAGTGTAATATTTGACATTGGTATTTTCTTGTTTGCATGTTTTATAATTTTACAACCATTTACATTCATTTTTTAGGAAGTGAGCTTTATTAGTGCATTGAGTGGTTAGTCCTAAAATTAAAATATAGAATAACTCACATTCCAAAAAAGAAAATATTTTTAAATTATTTATTTAATTGTTGTCCATTCTTAACTTATTTAAATACTTGGGTATATAATTATTTTGTATAAACATTCATTCTTAAGTTATTAATATGCATTGTGGGTATATTGGAGAGTAGAGGTGTTGTGTTTTGTAAAATAAATTATTTAATTATAAATAAATATTGAAATATGTAAACATTTTTATAATCATGTTTTAAGATTTTTTATCTGTGTTTTATGTGGGATTTTATGTGACAGTGTTTTATTTTTATTTAATAGATCGAATATAGTGTTAAAACAATGATAACCTATCATTTCAGTTAATGGTTTATTTATTTTAAATGTTTACATATGTTATTTGGTTGTATTTAATCTGACCTCTTTAATGGATGCTTTCTCCTTAATATTTGTTGGTCTGAAGTTAAAATAGCAAATGGACCCCCAGCCCAAACCCAGTGTATGCAATGTCCTCAATGTTTGTTAGATTGAACTTAGAATAGTAACGCTGCCTCCCCCAATGTATGTACTTTCCCCAATGTTTGTTAAATTTCAGTTAGAAAAAGAACACTTATCCATCTCTATGTAAGTATGTTCCCTATTCATTGTTAGACTGGAGTTAGAATAGTAAATTTGTCACCGAGATGTATGTACTTTGCCTAGTGTTTTGTAGATTGGAGTTAAAAGAGCATATTTAACTCCTCTCCCAAAGTAAACACTTTCCACAATAGTTGTTAGATTGGAGTTGCAATAGTAAATTCGCCTTACCTCCAATTTATGCACTTTTCCCAATGTTAAAGACTGTTGTTAGACTAGAAAATATGAATGGCACTTCCCCGCCCTCTAATGTATGCACCCTTCCCAAATTCTGTTTGAATGGCATTGGGATAGTGAATCTGAACCACCCACAGCATCTTCCTCAAAGTATGCACTTTCACTGATGTTCGTGAAATTGGAGTTAGAAGCCTAAATCAGACCTCCTCTCAATCCTTGCACTTTCCCCAATGTTTTATAAATGGGAATTAGAACAATAAATTCCTCTCTCCTCGACAATTTATTCCTTTTCCCTGATATTTGTAGATTATAATTTGTAATACTGTAATTGGATTTTTTCATATTAGTTTCTTTTTTTCCATGTACGGAATTAGGCTACTGCATGCTACTAGATCCTTTATGATATTTAGATTGTATTTAATGTAAAATTATGCATTTATTACCCATCGTATTTCTTTTTCATATTGGAGTTGTGCTTCCATTTAGCCTCTTTTATTCTAAAATCCATTAGTATCAGGAAATCTATGTCTTTTTATCCTTGATGTAGAGCCCATATGGACCTCTCAGGTACTGTATTATTGCATATTGCACTTTAGTCCCTGCCTAGGTATTAGGAAATTCATGTCCATTTATTTCTTGACATTTAGTCTATTTGGATCTTTTATTTATGTATTACTGTATTTTGCACTATAGTCCTTGCCTAGTTATACCTTTTTCATAAAATCAATTTTTAATAGCTAATTTGCTAATTTGCACTTACTGTTCCTTCTCTATGAAATAAGGATATTTATTGGTACTGTATTAACGCATTTGCACTTTACGTATTGAGATTATTATATAATTTTTTATGTACTTATATTAAGGATAAATTTGTCACATCATTCATAATATCCATTTTTAATAAGTAACTTGTACCTATTGTTCTCATCCGTTAGCAAATAAGGATATCTTTTTGTATTGTATCAAGGCATTTGCACTTTACATATTGGGTTTATTATATGCTTATGAACTCCCATGTACTTGTCTTAAGGATAACTCTGTTTTTATATGTTGCTGTTCACGTCTATGCTTATATGGTTGATGTATATCAACCAAATAAAAGTTATTTGAATTGAATTGAGTTGTGCTGTATCATTTTTTTGAGGTAACACATTATGTTTATGTTTTGTGTTATTTATTATGAGTATATTATTTCTATAAAAAAAGAAACATAATTGACATTTATTTTAAACAATAATAATGCTACATATAAGTAAATACATTCATCGCCAGTATAACGTTGATAGGTTGGACAACAATATTTTGGTAGTTGATATTTTTGTGCATTTTATGATAAGTAAGTAAAGTCAGTTTTTTTCTAGAGGTTGTTATTTTGGCAATAATAATTTTAAACCAGAATATTTTTGTAGTTTTCATTCTGTCATAGAACCTCATGGATTAATGCCTTCAAGTAGGGCTTTAGTGAGATGTACAAGGTTTACAATTGAAAATAACACATCCAATTTGTCTTGACAATGTCCACAATTTCACTTCTCCAAATTTCCTGGACTAAAATTTATTTTGATATCTTGCCGAAAGTATGAAAAATTGAACTTGCACTCAGTTGGGATAGCGAGCAACTTCCTTAGTCATATTAACTTGGAGGTGCCGTTATACTGCTACTGAAAGGTATATCATTATCACAGTGGTAACAAAACAGTTGAAAAGTCAAACCACAAAAAAATTAAAATCCCAGAACCAATTTAAAAACATGGACCAAAGTGTAATGAGTAAAATTACATCAACATGACAAAAACCCAACAAGCGTAACAGGAGAGACACATTTTTAAATATTTAAGGCAAAAAGTGCACTAAAAAACTAAAGTGCCAATCAGCAATCACAATTCGTGATTGACCATGGCCTTGTCATAAGTTCAGACTGACACTGATGGAGCGTGAGCTGAATACACCAAGTGAGTTCATCTCAATCAAAGATTTTCCCTTCTAATTTCATTTTAAATCATTTTAATTTAGTCTCTGAAATGGAAGTTGAAATCCTCTAATGGGGCAAGGTGGCAAGCTTTATCTGCTGATGTTCTCTCAAAGACAGGTAGTCACTTGATGATGTCCTGCTTAAGCCATCTGTTTTGGTGGAAAAAGTGCAGAGTTGGAGAAATTCAAATTTTGAGCACTCAAATGAGGCAGACAACTTTCACATCTTTGCCAGTTCAAACTTTCTACCATTAGACTTATTTCGGATTTATTTATGACTATTTAGCATAAAAGTCCTCAGCTGGTAAAGCCTGCATTTTTCTAAGTTTCTTCAAAATCAGACTACTCTTCCACTAACGCTCTGGAGGTCTTTGAAGTCCAAACATTTTCTAAGTTCCAACATTTTAGTATTTCTGGAGCAACTCCTCTTGGTCTCATCTAAAGCTTTTGAACAGCACATAAGAGCCAGGACTCACTCCAGCAGGGGCCACATGGAGGGTCCAGTCTGGTTCAAGTTGCTACTGGTCAGCTGAGCAATTCAGGAAAAAGGCCACGTGCAGCTTACAATATCCCTTTAGCCACACAGTAGGTCAGCCAACTAACTCTTGACATCCACTTCTTAGTCCTTGGTTCTATTGGGAGCAGTCTAGCCCTTCAGATATCCATAATGGTCTCAAATATGAAGTCTAGTTGTTTCCTCTTCTTGCACAGGTTCAAGAGTGTTCTCATAAACTTTGGGTGAGGGACCACCTTTTTTTATAAAACACAGGTTTTCCTCAAATTTCTGTGAGAGAAAGTTACAGAATCTGTGGAGATCAACACATTTTCTACCATCTAGTGGTCCTACACTGATAAACACTACCCCACTTGTAAACTCTCCTAATCTGTCTCCAGGGGGTGCAGAATGTTGGGCCCATTCTGATGTGGGAGCACAGGCTGAGTGGGACACATCCTACCCCTACTTTTTACATTGTTATCCCTGGTGTTTACTGGCCTTTTTACCCCAGTGGAGGATTAGCTAGTGGATAAAAACAATATTAAAGACTGTTATGCCAATGGTAAAGGGGGGGGAGGGCATTGGGGAGCACAAACCCATGTCCAGGTGGGCTGCCTCCCACCACAAAAAAGGTTCACTAGATATTGCCTGGGTCTAGTGAGCTTTCTGGCTCTTAGAGGGGTAGATTGGGGGTAAACACCCCCTAATTTCCCCATAGGAGGGGTAGAAAGACCGTTGGAAGGAGAGGATAGACCCATGCATGGGGGGGGCAATCCACCCCAAAAAATAGGACAAACTACATTCCCTAGTGCCAAGGCAGATTTATGCCCCCATGGCAGTGCCAGGGTTAATCCCCCCCCTATCTGTCCCCATGACAGGAAGAAAGACTGTTATGCTGAGAAAACTGGGGGGGATAGAGGTAGGTTATTTGTGTCTCATTGAGTAGACTTTGCGTGCCCAGTGCTTTCCCCGAGCAAGGATCCACAAAGGAAAGAGAACGCTCGAAATGGGACAAGTTAATGTTGTCTTGTTGGAAATTGGTTTACTCGTTGAGGGGGTTGAAACCCTCCTCAAGCAGCAACCACATTTCCTGTCAGGGTGAAACCGCAAGAAACCCAAAATTAACCTGTGCTTAACCTTCTGGCACCTTGGCACAAAGCTGTTAAGCCTACTATGTAAAATATTTATGTAGCACTTCAACAGAAATAAAGTGACAATGCATTACAAGAAAAATCCCACACCAATTTTGAGAAACAGAGTCAAATGAAATAAATAATTTGACCCCAAAATGACAAAAATCCAGTAAATAGAACTGGAGACATTGAGTTTTAAAGATGTAAGTGAAAAAAGTGTCTAAAAGCACAAAGTGCCAACTTTGGTTATCTGGTCATGCCAGATTGGGACAAAGTCACAAGTTCTGGCTGTCTGCAATGGAGCCCAGGCCAGCTACAGGGTCCAAGTTATGCCCACGGAACAAAAAAATCTAAAACCCTAAAACCCAGGAGCTGTGAGGCTGGGATGTGAGGTCTTGTGTGGTCGTTGAGGATGTCATCAATGAGAAGCTTGCAGTGCAAAGCGCTGTGCTGAGGATGCGTCGCGCATCAATGGTTTTGAGGAGACTGCAGGCTGGAGTGCGAAGAACTGCATTGGGGATGTGGCACATAGCAGCAGTTCTGAAGCAGAGCTGCAAGGAGATGAATTGTACTGCTTTGGTTCTGCCCACAGGACCACAGCTGGGCTGGCAGAGCACCATAGGACCACTTCCAAGAGTCCAGGACTGGGGTGGCACCACCGGGGGGACAAGACACTCAGCAGAATATGTCCAGCTGCTGGGTGTACGGTGGTTGGAGCCTGTATGTCCCTAATGCATCTGATCAGGAGGCCAACAACCTGGCCCTTGGAGTCACTCTGGCCCTTGCATTCACTCTGGTGGTCCTGGGTTCAAGATTCAGGTCTAATCCTTCACTCAGGCAGAAGGCATCAGAGTAGCAGGGCAGTAGAGTAGCAGTCCTTCTGGCAGCAGAGCAGAACAGCAGTCCTTCTTCTGCAGCATAGAGGGGTCCATATGTGTACTGAAGAGTTTGGTCTGAGGGTTCCAATGTATACCCGGTGCCCCTTTGAAGTTAAAACAGGTACTGGAGGTTCAATCCCAAGAGGTGCTTGGAATTTCCTACCTCCCTGCCTGAACCCCAGATTGTTTGGGGTCAAATTAGAATAGTGTCAAACCCTTTGTGAGTATGCTGAGGCAGAGCCTTTATGATGTGCAGGAATGGCAGGAGACAGTTCCTCCCTCTCATCAAGTAAGGGATGACCAATTGTGAAAACAACTATGCTCCTTTTTCTCACTGTCTGGGTGCAATATACTAAAACCAACTGCCAGCTGCACCTAGTCATATGATCCAGCAAACAGGCTGCAGGCACAAAATGGTTAGTGCAAGAACCTTCCATCTCTGCAAAGGTAGCATTTTCAGAATTGTGACTTAAAATTACGAATTAACCAATAAACAGGGCTTTAAATTACAAGCCTTTAGATAACAAACTAAATTCCTACCTGAGTCCAATTGAAGTTTATCACTTATTAAATGTAATAAGTTATCCCAATGTTATCCTATTGGAGAGGTAGGCCTTGGGTAGTGCAAAATTAATTTTTCACAAGCAGGACATGTAAAACTTTTAAGTACACTGCACCCTGTCTTGTGGGCTGTTTACTCTGCGAAGTGACGAAAAACTCTGCGAAGTTCCCAAGGTGCGGAGTGCAGTGCGAACTGCCGTTCGCACTTGTCATCCTCCTCGAGAGCTTACCATTCGCGAGCAGAGAAAAAAAATCTGCTGTACTACGCGAAGCTGTGTTTTCTGCACTCAGCGAGCTCCGCGGAATACGGAGTGCAGAAAACTCTGCAAACTCTGCGAACGGTGCAGAGTTCACTGCCCAGGACTACTGTTTAGGTCCCATCCAAGGGGTGACTTATGTGCATTCAAAGGAAGGTTTAGGCCTGACATAAGGTTTATATTGCCAGGTCAAAATGGAAGTTTTAGAACTGCAAACAAAGGCTGCAATGGCAGGCCTGAGACATGTTTAAAGGGGGGACCTATTTAATATTTTAAAACAAGAGTCTTTCCTGCCTTAAATGGTTATTTGACATGTGTACCTGTAGGCTTAAAATCTGCAGGAGTCAAGCCAAACAGACTTGCAGGGGTAGGCCTGTCAGAGGTCGGATCACATAATCTGGAGCCTAGTCAGGACAGCCCCAGCATAGAGAGTGAAAAAACTGTAATATCAGCCACTCAAAAAAGAGACATTTTCTGACATGTATGTTCATACCTCTCTCAGCTAATTGCTTAGCTATGAGTGCACCTGCTACTCAGCAGTCTCTTTTCCAATATTTCAAACATCTTTGAATGAATGACTGTTGTATACAATATTCCTTATACTCCTAACAATTACGGCATGCCTCACAAAATAAAATACAGTAAGTTCACCAGGTACACGTTGATGACTAAACCACTGTTGTTGTGTTATACAAAAGGGTGCAATTAAGTTAAATAACAATATATATGCCTTTTTGTGGGAAAATCCAAATCTCCACCTCGTCATGAGGGATAGGTTATTCAGTAAGCAGCTCTACTAATATATCTCCCCATTGACCTGTAGTACCTTCTGTGCATAACCCATGCTCTTCCAGTACTCAACTCAATAAACACTTCTGCCAATGCTCTTCAAACCTGCTATGCATCAGCCTCACTATTCCAGTACTGAAACCCACAGAGAACTAAAAAGCTTAAACTGTATGGTCATATTCTATCCCATGTATGTATTAAGAACCACATACTGCTCTGTCAGTATTAATAATGTTCTTTTGATTGGACTCCACACTTATTGCACAGAAGTACTAATATTTCATCTCAGGCATTCACATAGAACTCTTGTAGAATGCCACAGTCCCAAGTTACATTAGGCTTTGATATTTCTTCTTGTGGGCCTACAGTCAACTGTTCCTTGCACCACAACCTTGACTTAGAACCTAATTACTTGACTCCAATCACAACATTTTCATTGTACTTAAACTTTACCTTGCAGAAACATGTGGTATCCAAGCAGAGTATCACAATGCACCTCTTCCCAAGAGCATCTGTCCTATTCAGCCAGATCCTCTGTTACTTCAAATATGAAACTTGAATGCAAAGTGTTTCACCTCATTTCCATGCAGCTGTATCCAAGTCTTATCTATCACCCTTATCCAGATACACATTTCTTTAGCTGCAGCAACCATTTCTGATTATGAAATATGACTGATTCACCATACTGCTGAAATATCAATGAGTTACCTGAAGCACCTCTTGCTCAGTACACTCAACTCTTCAAATCAGGTAAGTCAAACACTGAATCACACTATCCCTTTCCAATAGCTAACAGAGAATAAAGGACAACCAATGGTGTAAAATCCTGAAGCACATCCGCTAACATGGGAATCAACGACAATTGCTTAGTAAGCCTTAGGGTGTCATTAGGATGGCGGGCGGACTTTGTCCACCCGCCATCCTGATGGAAAACAGGACTGCCTGCCATTTGTGCGGCGGTCCCGTGGGGGAGATTAGAATGCGCCCACCACACTGGTGGGCGCATCACGCATTTTTAACATTGCGGCGGATGGTGCTTTCAGCAGCACCCGCCGCAATGGTAAAAATGCATGTCGTGCATTTGCATGCACAAAGTGGTAGGCACCGCGCGGTGCCTGCCGAATTGTGCATGCAAATGCAGGGGGGTACCATAGGTACCCCCCATGTGCACCCCTCACCCCCCCAACTTCCTGGGGGCCTGCAACGGGCCCCTAATTGTGAACTCCGCATGCCTTTCCATGGCGGCAACAACACCACGGAAAGTCTACTCTCCGCCTGCATACTAATATGGATGGCGGTGTCTAGCCGACACTGCCCCATATTAAACCCTTTTCTGCCCAGTCGACTCGTCGACCGGGCGGACGGTCTTCCCGTCCGCCATGGTACCCCCCACCATACTGATATGGCGGGGAGTAATTGGCATGCAGGTGGTGTAGTATGGCGGGCGGATCCGCCCGCCATACTAATAGACCCCTATGTTCTTACCTGCAGAACCCCCATTGTCCCAGTTTGTGAAACACACCGAATGAATCAATGAATAAAAGAATGAATGAATAACTATTGTTAGGTTAATGTACACCTTAACAATGTGAAAAATAGCAAAACAGAAAGCACATACTTGACAATGTAACTCTTTCCATTACATATTTACAAATATTGCAATCTATCTATCTATCTATCTATCTATCTATCTATCTATCTATCTATCTATCTATCTATCTATCTATCAATCTATCTATCTTGGCTATAACTTTGGCGTTGTTTGACCAATCTGCGTGAAATGTTCCCAAAAAAGTGTCACATGGGTGCTAATGTTATGGAAAGTTTGGGTGTGATCCATGCAGTGGGGCCAGAAAATTTGGGGCATGAAATAAGGTTGCATTTGTAATGTTAATTCCCACAGGAATCTTTAGCCACATCTACAGCCCGAACTGTTGAACACACATACACCAAATTTGGCAGTGAGTTTGATGTTGGTTCAAAGAAGTGCCTTTTGGTTATTTGGTGTTAATCCATTCAGAAGTTGTTGAGAAATGTGATTTTAAAATTATAGTGATGCCTCTGGCCATTGATCTTTTGCGCTGGTTTCGCGAGGAATCACAAATACACGCGCCAACAGGAATGTTCTGATTGGCTGGACGTAACCTGAATAGAAAGTTGCGGCCACCATTTTATCTATCAGGAACGTTTCCTGCTGGGCGGCTCCCTCATCAGTGACGGCACGCCCTGGAGGAGTTCTGGTAGCTAGGCGCCGTCTCACAGCTGACGATCGCAGCACGGCTTCCTCGCTGGTAGTGAGGATCTTGCCATCAACTCAGGGCCAGCAGCGGTGATCACCACGATGGGTTTTCACAAACTGTGTGCAGACACACGCACACAGCGTCACAGGAGCGATCCCGGGGACGGAGCACTTCTGAGCAGTCACGACTTCACGGAGTTCACAAGCTTTGCGCAGACACATGCACACAGGGGCTTAAAGATGATATTGGAAGCTTTTATATCCCTGTGTCTCCGCAACAGGAGGCCAGCTCACTCAGGCCCTTGGAAACTTCTCTTCAGGTTACAGATGGACACAGCACACAGCAAAGTGCTTCTTCAAGCAGGGGGACACAGCACACAGCAAAGTCCCTTTGTCCTCTCCTTAGCAGAAACAGCACACAGCAGGCCAACCTCAGACACACAGCAAGGGCAGTACTTCTCCTCAGTCTCTTCAACTGCCCTCTTTGGCAAAAGGTTCCTCTTGATCATGAAGTGGTCTAAAGTTCAGGGGTTTCAGCTCTAATATTTATACCCCAAAATGTCTTTGTTCTCTTAGTGTAAGGGGTCCTGAACCCACTCCAGACCAGTTCTGGGTGCACTCTGCCAGTGCACAACTTCTTCCTTTGTCAGTGTGGGCCAGGGTCTTCAAACACACAGTAGGAGATAGAGCCAGTCTTTTGTGGAAGGTAGGCACAGCCCTAGTCAAGTAGAGGTGCTACTCCTCCCACCACTTCAAATGCAGATCATCCTATTCAGCATAGGTCTGACTCATCCAGACTCCTGGAGCCACCCCAGCACCTGCCACTCCAAAGCCAGACAGTCAATCCACAAACAGGCAGAGGCACGCAGGAAAGTTGGACAGGAAAACAGCCACTTTCTAAAAGTGCTATTTTCAAACACAGAATTTAAAAACTATCCTTACTAAAAGATGTGTTATCAATTTCTGAATTCAAGGATACCAGACTCCAATTTTCCATCTTACTCCTATGGTAAGATATGAATGTAAAAATGTTACAGAGCATTCCCCGTTCTGTTCTATGGGCAAGATAGCCTTTCAATAGTGAAAAACAAAACTGGCAGTATTTCACTATCAGGACATGTTACACACACCAGTACATGTACTACCTTTCCCATACGCTGCACCCTGCCCAGGGGGGTATCTTGGGCCTACCATAGGGGTGTCCTATGTGCAAGAAAAGGGAAGGGTGGGTACACTGGCCAGGTCAAAAATGGCAGTTAACAAACTACGGTGGTAGGAATGAGACAACTTTCAGGGCTACTCATGTGGGTGGCACAATCAGTGCTGCATGCCCACTAGTAGCATTTGTTTCACCCGCGCTGGCACACTTAGTGCACTTTACTAGGGACCTACTGGTGAAACAAATATGCCAGTCAGGGAGAACCAATCACAACATCAATTTACCCAGGGAGCACTTGCACTTTGACACTGATCAGTAGTGGCAAAGTTCCCAAATCATCTAAGTCAGCAAAAACAAAATCCAGCACAGCATCAAAAACACAGGAGGTAGATGCAAAAAGTCAGGAAAATCACGCCAAGGATGCCAGGTCTAACAGTTGTTCTAGCAAATACAGTGGAAAAACATGAGTTTGAAGTGTACAGTAATAAACTACTAGTGTGTAAAATACTGTAATATGTGTTAATACATGTGTTTTCACTTCATGGAAAAGGTGCGATTGTCGCGGTTAACAACGTCATCGCGGCATCCTGAATAACCGAGAAAACAGAAAATAGGTCTGAAAGATGGTTTTTAGAACTTAGTGTAAAAATATGAGTTTAAACATGCTGTGAAAGAAGTATGTCTATACTAATATGTGTAGTTGAATGTTCAGAATGGATTTTTTTACATATTATTTTTGGATTTGTTGGTGCCCATTGAATGTCTCCTTTGGTTTTCTATTTTTGCGACTAGTCAGGAGGGATCGCTACATCGTTGCGAAGATTGACAACAACTGAAGGAAAAAAAAACCTTTATCAAAAACTTTACAATATTTCGGG
The DNA here is from genome assembly GCF_964204655.1 of Triturus cristatus. Classification (NCBI taxonomy): domain Eukaryota; kingdom Metazoa; phylum Chordata; class Amphibia; order Caudata; family Salamandridae; genus Triturus; species Triturus cristatus. Next base: position 331,379,690 of record NC_140579.1, read on the forward strand.
TACTAGGGTGGTTCTAAGAGCCGTTGTGTTGGTTGTGTGTATATGGCTGCTATACATAAGACCAGATGCAGAGTTTCATGTGACCTAGAAATACCCTGTTTCCTTCATCTGTAAAGTGCACTCCATCATTTCTATAAATTCCGTGGGGCTGATTCACAAAGGTAATCTAAGACAAAAGTCTAACTTCACGACTTTTGGTATTCACAGAAGTCACTTATGACTTTTAGCATTCACGAAAGTCATTTACGATTCATATCTTTACGTCGGGCCGGAATTTCTGCACTCGGGCCGACTCTTCCCATCCAGGCTGGAACCTCCACACCCTGGGTGGTGTTTACACAATTGGTCCGGAATTTGTTTACACAATCGGGCCGGAATTTCCACAATCGGGCCGGAATTTCCACAATCGGGCCGGATGATCATTGCCTTCAGTGATAAACACCTATGTATGTGCTTACCATCTCCCACCATGCTCCAGCTGAAACACTTCAGCCCAAAAGCAAATGCCAACCCTGCAGCAAATATAAATTCAGAGCTAACACATACAAACCTCCCAACATGTCACTGAATATGTTTGTTTCTCTGCCGCTTGCCATACGCCAAGAAGAGTTGAGGACGAGGAATATGAGGAGGAGGAGAGTAGAGAGGATATTCAGACAAAGGATTAACCTATTTGTGATGTCCAGCCAAGATGTCAGGGCCAGATACCGTGTCCCCCCATATGTCATGTTGGAGATTGTTTGTGAGTGGGAGAAAGAACTTGACTCTGTGACCTGTCGCTCCCCAGCCTGCCATACTCGTTCTGTATCTGTCTTAATACATCTGGTATTACTGCTAATGATTGGATACCATGATTTTTGCTATATATGGCAGCGAAAACTGTACCCCCAAGAGGTACAATCCTCTATCTAGGGAGGGCTTGTGTGTGGAAATACTGCCTCGAGCTGTGGTATCTTTTGAGCTATCCAGAATGGCATTTGTTCATGTCTAGTGGGCATTTTACCCATAACGGTATGTAGCATTTTTGGTGTTAATTTAGTTGTTTATCCCTGAATTTGTCCTGCTGGTGTAGCCCTTGCTGGCTGAAGTGTGAGTGTTCTCATCATGAACTGTGTCAGGTTTCTGTAAAGTTGTATTATTTCTTTATGAAGTGGACGTATGTCTGCTACTGGCATTTTGTCAATGTCTGGATATGGTGTGTAAGCCACTAGGACCGGCCAAGTTGCTCCATCTCTTCCGAGAAGACCGAGTCTCACTTTTTCTTTTGTGTGTGGGAGGGCATCTTTAAACCAGTTTATGTGCTCCTGGTAGGTGAGCAGAATTTTAATGACCTCATACAGCCAGTATTTATCTGTTGTTTCATCTTTAGTATAAGAATGAAATGTATGTGTTTTTGCATCTGCTTGTGGGAATTTAACCCATGAATAGAATACCTCTGTTCTGTATGATTCATGTGCCTCAATCACTAATGTGACTATCCCACCCCTAGCTGTGACTCCATAGTCTGCTACTTTAAAATTAAGGGCAGGTCTGACATTTTATGAAATGTTTATTTCATCTTCTTCCTCCTTTGCACAGCTGCACATTGTGCTGGCACAGAGGTGTCTTCGTCAGCCATTATTTTAAAGAAGGAAAAAGTTTCAATGAAACCGAGATAAGGTTTTATGCACAATAGGACCTATTTGTCCTTCAAGCTTGATAAGCCTGCAACCAATACATAGGATATTCCTACTCAGCTGTGGCGGATACTACCCTTCCCACTCCAGACATCTCTGAAAAAATGTGGGTAGGGGTCTCTGAGACCAGGATGACTGAACTACTCAGATGTGACCGTTAAATAAGTACCAAACCAACATTGACGGTGCCATGTCATGTAGTTCCAATAAACCTATATAGGATCTGCGCATTTAGACAATATAGACTGTGGGATTGGTGTCCAGACTGATTCCAGACACCCCCACCAGGTTTGTTTGCCTGTCTGCCAGCTAGCTCACAGTGCCACTATAAACCCCTCTTACCAAGGACAGAATAGTTCTTGGTAACTGTCAAACATGACAGCTCTGCCCCATCAGGGATCGTGGAAACAGTGCGATACTTTTCGCTCGGTCACTAGTGCTCACTTTGTCTCAGAGAGATACACAGAATAAATGGTGGGGACCTTTTCAATAAGCATTTATTGAACCAGTGCCATTCTAGTAAAAATTAGGTTCGCTGAAACAACCATTAGACAGAAACAGATATAAATGATTATTAGCACCAACAGAGTAAAAGGATGGTAGCTTCCTACCATAGTGCTAAAACAATTAATACAAGCAGGTATTGAAATACATGACAGTAATAATGCGCACTCCTACGATGCAACCCTAACTAGATGTACCTAGAATGTATGTAGGTGTAGAGCCCAGAATCCCTCTAGAATAAATTCAACCCCATTACCTGAAGTGAGAGACTGTGAGCCCCTGTCTTGGTCTCGAGATGGACACCCTGCGAGGGATGTCAAACCACTGCGAGCTGGAATGTCTGCGTGCAGGAACCTCACAGTCTCGGTTCAGTGTGTCAGCACGGAAGTCCTTTTTCGCCTCACCCTGCCTCAGCAAACATATGGTGTTTGTATACCCAATGTGGTACCCTCAGGGGATCTACCTTGCTGGGTGTTGACGGACTTAGGATGACAGAAGGAATGACCCTTATAAATAGTTATTATGCAGGAGATACTAAGAACCGTTATGTAGTATAATGTCCGGGGAATATAGGTGAAAGGTCTGGTTGCTACCTGAGCCTACATAGGGCACCTGTATGAAACATAACAGTCACCAGCAGCAGTTGCCAGCTGTTACCACCACACAGCACTGATAGCAACGAGATAACATATTAATAGACAAAATGTGTATGAGATGGTAACTGATATTTGAAGGAAGGGGATAATTATGGTGAACGCATCCGCCTACCTTTGTTTACACCTTCTTTGTTAGGCCCATCATGCCTCATGAGTATGATGTTGTCTATAGACAAATTTAAAGGAGTGTACATCATCATGCAGACCAGTTTCACATTAGCACATCTGATAATATCATTACATTGTAGAGTTAATATGTGATATTTCCAATAGTCACGTACATATTGTGGCACATTTGTGCTTCCTGCCCCATTTAGTCACAACAACCATTTAGTTCTGGGAGTCACACCTTTGTTATGTTCAATCTTTGTGTGTCCTCCATACCCACCCATTATACATGTACAACATCATGGTCCAACTTAGCTGTCAATGGATGATAATTTGTCCAGCACACACCCTAACCTCGTACATTATCCTGTCACTTATATACATGGGAATACGGTAGGAGAGGAGGCAAGCTGAGATACATATTGTGGTGAAGTGTAGAATCTTAGATGTTTTCCGCCTACACTGGATCTGCGTTGTGCAGTTCAGCCACCTGATAGATATGTTTGACTTCCTCTACATCCATGTTAGCAGCCCTTAAACCCCTCCAAAAAAACCACAACCTAACTGGCATCAGTGCAGCCCTCATCACACCAATTTCATACATTTTGATCCCTGGGATTTTCAATGAGAGTTTTCAGATCATTGACTAACAATCCAGTTGTGTCTACTTCACTTCCTATGACACAATGTAGTCTATTATGTAAATACTGCAGTCACTTGCCCTACATTTGGTGTCATCCTTTTACTCGCCCCCATGGTGTGATATGGAATGGGTTAAAATGCCAAATGTGGGCATATTGTGATTAGGGACAGCAGTGATGTAGAACACATGCAACATACTGCGGACATGAAATCCACATTTCATGAGCAGGAGCATTCAGGTACATGAATCTTGCCAGGTTCCTGCATCTTCCCCATGTGTTGTTCCTGAGCAGATGTCCCAGTCAGCCTTGTAGCAGATGTCACTGTGGGGCCTGGAATCCTGTACAACATCATTGGACCTACAAAGAAATGTATGTCTGCCAGTTAAAATTCCAGTTGCCACATATGATGCACTCGATTTCAGAGTTCAGTTCACAGTTCTGGGACTCTTGTTGGAAAACATGTAATGGGCCCGATTCATAAAGGTATAGTGAGACTAATATCTAACTTTACATCTTTTTATATTCACAAAGGGCATTTACTTCTCGTAGGTGTGCTTTCTGAATAACGAAAGTCATACATTTAGGCTTTCATCTCAGTTTACCTTTGTGAATTGGGCCCAATATGTCCATCTGTTGTCTGCTGACAATGTAGACTTTTGGATCCTCTCCTGACCAGATTTACTTACCAGTTCGTGAGGGTGTTATGGCTTGCTGTGGATGATGTTGTTTCCTCCCAGCAGATGTAGGTACCTCTGCTACAGTGGATGGCTGAAATCTGGCTGAATGTGTTAATGGAGGAGACCAGCGAAAAGTCAGCTAAGCAAAAATGTACATGTGCAACTTGTCAGATTTTTCATCAATGTAACTACATGCTAACAGTAATACTAAGTGCAGCCATGTTCGGTGGAGGTAGGAGCAGTGGTGCGGTGGGCAGGGCATGGGAAGAATTTATCCAGATGACGGAATGGGGAATATCAATTTAAAAAAAGAAAAAAAGGAGATGAATAGTAATATCTCACCTTGCGCTCGGCGATGCGGCGAGTGCAAGGTAAGTGGTTTCGATTGTTACTTTCATTTTATTTTCCTTATTATTTTGTCTGTTACACTACCTCCACCCCATACCCACCCGCCCCCCTTACCTGCACCTGCCATGGCTGGTTAAGTGGAAGGGGAACTTTGTCTATTGCTATTTAGCAGTGTTAGGTATATAAGCCATATTTTTGCTGGTGGGAATGGGATTTGCCATTCCCATCTCTAAGGATTCTGGGACTTGTGGTGCAACCCACAGAAGAAGACACATGAGGCACTGACACACTATGCTTTAAAAAAAAAAATACTTGGAACAACTTCCTTAGTCACAATTGTGGTGCAATGCAGACAGATATTTCATATCCATCTTCTGGTCATCACATTTACCTGGTACCACATTGCAAACATCACTCTAGTGGGGTGCGATGGAGGCGGGTCTGGATTGTAGACCAGGGATAATTCTGGCCAGCTCAATCCTGGGGTACTTCTCCTTAGCCCGCATCTTCTCATCCTGTTACTTCTTCTTGATGTCATTTACAGTGAGGAAATCCTCCCCCAATGCTGTGACTTCTGTGTGCCACTGGTGCTGTAAGAGGGGAAACCATAAAGCTGTTTTTAGTGCCTCCCAACAAACTCTAAGGTTATGGTGGTCTCCTCCTCTGTTAAAAATGTTCTTCCTCCTCTGTTGAAGCAATTACCTGAAGTGATGCACAGAGCAGTCAAACATGAATGTGATGTGGACAAACCTGGTCCTTGTTAGTGTGCTGCTTTTATATTGTTTGTAGTGCAGGTCTTGCAGGTGGTGTCAATTGACTTCATCTTCTCCAAGTGCGGGGATGGTAAGCATGTACGCAGGTGTTTAGTAGTGAAGTCAATGATCATCCGGCCCAATAGCGAAGAGTCTGGTCCAATGTTTGAATATGTTGTCGATGCACTTACTAGAAGATTTAAACACAGACTGTTGACTTATAAAGTGAAAAAGTAAATAATGATAACTGGCAAAAGTTACCTGTGTATTTATTTGTAGAGGGACAGTTTGACTTATCTATATGGAACATAGATATTAGATATCCATTTTGTATGATAATAAAATGCCTGCTAATGTAGAAAAAGTACGAAGGGGCTATAATAAAAAAAGTCAACATTTATTTTGTTTTGCAGCATTGCAATGGGCCATTATGGATTGCTCTCCAGCACTCACTGCAATTCCACAATCCATGCAGTATTATGCCATTGGGGGGATAGTGGACTTTTGAATTAACACTCTGCTTCAGTGTTGCTGTGCCGCTATTGAAGTCAAGGGTCCTTCAGCTTTGCCCTGCCTTCTTGATGCTCACTATGAACTCGTCTTATGAAATGTGCAAGAAATATAAAACAGGGAAAAAAAGTACAATGCATGACATTTTGGCAGCATTGCGAATAGCTGTAACTCGCTGTTCACCAGGTCCTATACCAACACTACAGTCCATGCAATACATGGCCATTCTTGAAAACTCTCTGAACCATATCTGTTTTAGTAGTCTGTGCCTCTGAAGGGACTTTCTGGCTGGGAATTGTTGCTGCTGCCAGTGAGATATATGGTCCTTTAGCTTCCTTCTGCTTGATTGGCAGTTGGAGATGTTTTCTATGATAGGTTTTAGGATGATATGACATGAACGTCATCCCACATGATTCCAAAGAATTATCTAGCCAAAATCTACCACATGCTCACACTAAGCATCTGGAATGAAGATTCAAGAAGGAGGAGTGGGTGTATACTTACTATTTATTTTACTGAAAATTATAGTATTCAATTATATTCCTTACTTTGCCAGTCATGTGATGGTTCCAGATTGTGCATTGCACTAGTTTTGCAGCTGTTTTTAATTCCCCTTGAGTTTGGGTAACAATGGGTAGTTTGATGGGTGTTTGGTAGTAATGTTCTATTTGTAAGTTTAGATGTTGAGTTATTTTTTTAAACTGTTCTTTTTTTATAAATGTATTATTAATACAAAGATAAACCAATATGTTACTAAACAGCTAGACTCAAACTTTGTGTAAAATATGTCTATATATCTGTTTTTCACTTTGTCATTTGTATTTGTGAGTACTGATGTCATTGCGACCTCCGGTGTTGCTGTGAAGAAGGAAATGCATTTTTGATTTAGTTATTTTGACAAATGACTACAAAGAGGAATGTTAAATTAGATCTTACTAAATAGCTACACTGAAACCTTATGTAAAATATATCTATATATGTGTTCCTGGCATAGTACTAGTTGGGGGAGGAAGTCATCATGGCCATTGAGGGTATTTGGGGCCAAGTATCCCTCTTGTTACCTCCAGCAAGTTCCACACAGTCAGTTTGCTGAGAGGTCTTCGGAGGCCATACCCCCTTTCTGCACCATTCTCCAAACACGTCTCCTGGCACCCTACTGGTTGTGGAATAAAGTTGTCTTGGATGCTAAAGGACCTTGGGGACCAAGAAGCCCTCCCAGTACTTAGTGGGATATCTGAGAGCTGGTGAGATGCACAGCTCCCTTTCCACACCATTCTGTAAAGACCCTTGCTGCTTAAAAACCATGGAAATTAACTGAAAAAACCAAAGGTTACATGTAAGGTATAGTTAGGAAATAGGATTAAAAAACCTTATATATTCACTGAAAAAACCAAAGGTCACTGGGGCGTTATATTTAAGCTGACATTTCACTCGTTCAAAACCAGAGAAATTCAGCAGTTATAGTTGCCTGAGATAACTATAACTTGCCCCCTCAATGCACTGCTTATGACCTCACATATTACATCACTCACAACATGGTCAGTGACATCACTGATGACATCACTGATGACATCATCCACCGAATTTTTGATGCACCCACTCACACACCCATGTAACCTTTCATACGTATTCATATCAGTACTTACATACCCACTGACTGATTCATAGGTCTACACACACATCAACTCAGTCACCCATACAGCCACTCATACACCAACCCACTTACTAATAAAGCCACTGATATATCTACTCATACAGCCACACAGCCACTCACACACTGTCAGTCACCCATAGAGCTACTCACACACCTACTCACTCATCCATAGAGTCAAACACACAGCCACTTACTCACCTATACAATTCAACACACACCAACTCACTTTTTAATACAGATATTAACACATACTTACTCACCTATACAGTCACTGACACAAGCACACACTCACCCATACAGTCACTCTCACAATCACTCACTCACAAATACAGTCACTTATATATTCCAACACTCACCTATCCTGCCTTTCACATATGCAGTTACTCACCCATATACCACTGAAACATCTATTTACTCACAGCCATTGCCATATGCACACTCACTCACCCATACAGCCCCTCTTTGACCCACTCATGAACCCAAACAGCCAGTGATTCACCCACTCACTCATCCAACCAGGGAGTCACACACCCCACACCCACCCACACAGCCACTCTTACGCCCATACAGCTACTCAGACAACTAATCAATAACCCCTATAGCCACTCATGTTCCTACTCACCAACCCATGCAGCCACGTACACACCATTTGACAGACTGATACAGACATTCACACTAGTTAGTCACTCACCCATACATTCACTGTGACACATATAATCGCTTACTTATATAGACAGTCACGCACCCACAAAATCATCCGCACTGGCACTCATACACCCACTGATTCATCAATACACCTTGCTGTATATCTATTTAACACTCATAACCTTTTATTAAACTCAGTCACCGGGTGATGTCATCAGTGATGTCATCAATGATGTCATTTGAGATGTCATCATTGATGTCATCAGTGATGTCACTGACCATGTCATGAGTAATGTAATATGTGAGGTCATGAGCAGTGCATTGTGGGGGTGCAAGTTATAGTTAGCTCAGCTAACTATAACTGCTGAATTTCTCGGGTTTTGTACAAGTGGAATATCAGCCTAACTATAACGTTCCTGTAACCTTTTCAGAAATAAATAATATAAAATTAAAAAATAATCAAATAATAGTCATAAGTATATTTAAACAATATTAGAAAAGTATTGAGGTCTAGGAATAATAGTTGTACTATTCCCACACCAGTATATGCTACAGTATTGAAAGTGTGGGCTTTCAGAGGTGTTACATTTTCTAGTCCCTCTTCAAACAGCTCAACAGTAGAGAAAGAATTGTACTTAGGAGGGTCACTTTTCTGTTCCACCTCCAGTCAATGCAACAGTAGGGCAAGTGATGGGTTTGAGGTGGGTAAGATTTACTATTCCCACTCCAGTTTGTGCAACAGCAGGCAAAGAATTTCACTTAAAACACATTACATATATGAATAACCCTATTAATTTAGAACAAACATAAAACTCATAATGTGAACATTATAATTTAAAGAAAAATCATATATATATATATATAAAAAAATTTATATATATATGAAATAAGAACACAATTAAACATTTTACATGATTAGTAAACAATGTAATAATAAGTGTAAATTTGAAAAAATATTTTTTATTAATTACTTAATTAAATTCCCAAAATATACCCCCACAGTCCTAGTAGCTCACACTTAGGGCCCGATTATGACTTTGCCTGTGCCGCACCAGGTCTGCTGCCTGCCACACCAGCAAAGCTGTGGTCAGACCACCCACCAGATTAGAAGTTTCCTCTTGTCTGGCGGACTTTGTTTTTGATGTTCCCACAGCTGTGCCCTGAAAATGGGCTTCACAATGGGAACGCCAAAACCATTTCCTGCACTGCATGGACTAAAATGTCGATGGCGTGCAGAAAACTGGTGTTCATACACACAGGGGGGCCCTTTTTGTGCCCTCCTGTGTGCATCCACAGGGCATGAGGACCCAGAGGGTCCTATAGGGCCCCCTTTGTTTCCTCTCCACCACTCCAGAGAGCAAATTTGTAATATATTTGGCGGGACCACGGCGGTCCCGTTAAGCATATTAGTGCATCTTGACTGTTGCAAAACCACCAGGGAACTGCAGTTTCCTGGCGGCTGCGGAGGGGACTTGTCAGTCACACTACACATATCATAATAGGGCGGCTGGGAGACCGCCACCACCGCACCTCCGTGAGTCTGGAGGTCTGTGGACCACCAGACTCGTAATCAAGAACATAGAAAATATCTAAAATAAATATGTATAGAACATTTACATTACATAATTGATAATTCATAATCTAATTAACAATTAATAATTATTTGTTAACTAGTTATTACTTAATTAATGGCCTACTCTATACCCCTATAAACCTAGCAACCAAAAAAATAAAATATAGCTAAAATGCAATCAAGATTACATAGTGTACATAATAAATTATCAATTAGAAAATAATGAATATATATTCGATAATTAATTATAACTTAATTAACTTTCCACCATAAATCCCTACAAATCCAACAGCCCACACCTACAATATAATGAATATATAACGTTATTAACCAATTTACATGAGTAATAATAATTTAAACAATCGATAATAAATGAATAATTATTTTTTAATTAATTATTACTTAATTAACTTCCTACTCTATACCCCTACAAAACAGGCAGTTCACACCTGAAAAATAAAAAATATTTAAAGTTATTACACAATTTACATGAGTAATAATCAATTAAATAGTACTTACATATTTCCCACCCTATGCCTCTACAAACCCAGCGTCCTTCACATATTATAACTAAAAAAATAATTATTACGCAATATACATCATTAAGCATAAAAAAAAATACATTTATTAATTGTCACTTAATTATTACTTAATTACCTTCCCATCCTATACACCTTCAAACCTAGAAAACACGCTATGGCACTATAAATTACAGTTAGCAAATACATTAAAAAGAATTATTATATTTAAAAATGTGATTAATAATTATACAAACAATAATGTCACAAAGTTAGTATATGAAGTAAAACACATTTATATAATTTAAAAAACGATATTTTTTACAAATCTGTTATTGAAAATGATGTTAACAACAACATGTGGGCCTCATTACGATGTCTGACGAACACACCGTATAGGTCTGGAACCGCCCGACTGACCACTAGAATGCGAGCTCCCATAGGGCAGTTTGAAACATCCATCTCACTATGGCAGCTCAGTTTAACTTAAGTTTTAGTCTCAGACTTAAAACCAAAACTTAAATTAAAGTGAAACAAAAGTCTAACGTTACTACTCGCAAAGGTCGTTTGTGAATACCGAAAATAAAGCAAGACTTAGCTTTGTGAATCGGGCCCAAAAAATGTCAGGGCCTGATATATAAAGCCTTTTTCAGTCACAGACCCATCAAGTTCTCACAATCACAGGGTTTGCAATGCAAAAGTCCTTTTTGGTTCAAACGCCCTTTAATAATTTGAAAAGTGTTCCCAACTCCTAGAGAGCATTTCTATGCTTTTCTAAATTGCCAACAGGAGGGGGCATGAAAGGGGCACCCCCTTCCTATTTATGCATCATAAAGGTTTGTGTCTGCAACTGTGGTCGCAAACCATTTATCAGTTACTGACCCCTGCGTTGAGTTGTCTCCTTGAACAGCTTCCATTTTGAGAATTGTATCTGGATCATTTTGTGCCTCCCCTTATATCTTCAAAAATGGAAAAAAAAATTTGAAAGCATCAAAAGTCCTTTTAAGTGGATGAGGACTGATTTAAAAAAAAAAGTTTCCTGTTTCAGAAGGCAAATGCAGGTACGGAGTCTGCTGTTCATTCAAGTTGCATCACCAACTGCACACCAATTTGCATACATATTGCATGCACATTGCTCTTCTTGGTTTGTGAATGAAATGTTATACATCAGGACCTAACTTCTTCAAGTGTTTAGCATTGCTAGCATCACTGTTTATATGTGAATAATGTGCTATGCCTTACTTCACTGAATAAAACTTTGACCCTCTTTTCCTTAGGTATTTATGTTTTCAGTGGCTACAATATTACATTCCAATTTTAAAATTTAGTTATAGATTTTAAATCTGATTAAATTCAATCCAAATCAATATTAGTCCTTTGGAAATGTCTATTTTGTTTACACCTTTGTCAAGGCTACAATGTATATGATCTGTATTTTCAAATTCAATAAGTGATGAGGAACTGCAGAACCAAGTGAATGGGCAGGCGACATATGTAGGAGTGAAACAGAAGGCCCAGTCCAGCTCATCATTTATTTTACAAGCCTTAGTAGACACACATATCAGTACGTTGAGCTTTTATTGCTCATTGTTATCACTATAGCACATATATGGTGGCGAGCACTGGTACTGCAGGTTTAGAACTCCTATCCATAGAACTCTTATCCATCTGACATATAAGGATAAAATGTCAAAATATTTGTCTGTTAGAATGTAAACTGGGTTATTCCTCAAAGGCATGTTGACTTTGTTGATCTGCACTGCAGACAGCCTCTCTAGAGTTTAAAAATAAATAAATCATGGCATCTGTAGAGATGGTCTGAGGGTCATCCCCCTCAGTCATTTCTTGGTTGAAGTGTAATACCCACAGGACATCGAGACTAGAGTGGGTCAATGGATCACCCCCTCCAGCCTTAGATTTGTTGGACATGTCATTCACATTCTGGATCATCCCTACGAACAGCCATTTGGAAATTAAAGTATCAGTCATATGTCCAACACATTGCCTTGTTATGTCTGAGTCTGGATAGTAAAGGGGGCATTGAAAAATAAAAGAATTTGAATCTTTTCCAATATTAACAATGGAACACAACAGTGAGGAACAATGGTGTATGGTGATCAGGGTACATTTCCTTCTGAAGAATTTAAACCTGGTATGGCTCCACGCAAGGGGCATTCATGTTACCTTGCGAGTACAGGCATCAGCGGTGCATACTTCTTTCCAATGTATATGTTTGCACAGCATCGCCACTGCAGTCCATGCACAGAGCAGACAGCACAGTAATTTGCAGTGCCTGCTTCCATCACTGACAGAGGACGTTCAATGCAGATCTCCTCAACCACATAGCAGGTACATTCATCTACAATGAAATTGTCCGGAGGCATAGAGCAGGCACTCTGCAGACACTGTACATTTCCCGAACTCATGCAACAGGTATAGTTCAAGCATCCCCAGAGCCGACTTCCCTCATGCACGGCTGGTTTAGTGCAGGTTTCAACCGGGCACATGCAGAACATTCACATTAAGAAAAATAGTGCAAGTTTCCATTTTACAGACAGTCTGGATACATCACTGACAGTGGGTCCAGCTTCACTCACACACAGCAAGCAAAATACAGGCATCTGCAGTGCAAACCTCCCTCACATTCAGATCAGGTGCAGTACAAGCCTCTGCAGTACAAACGAGCCTCACAAACAGAAGGCAAAGTACAGGCATCCACAGTTCTCGCTTATCAAAAAGGGAAACAGCCTAAACACCTGCAGTGCAAGCTTCAGTAACATACAGAACAGGTGCACTACAGGTATCCACAGTGCTTCCCTCATACACAGAATGTTCAGTACAGGCATTCATGGTGCAAGCACCCCTAACACATAGAGCAAGCACAAACACATAAAGCAAGTACAACCGGAAGCTTCACTCACAAAGAACACAACATAATGACAAGCATCCGCATGTAGTGTCCTGCAGGACACGTTCTAGTGTTTTAGCAAACACTTGAATTCCCAGCCACTCCCTTGAGGGCTGGACACACATGAACCCCCACGCATCCATCACAGGCATCACGAGTGGCATGACCCTGCCAATAAATGGGCCTGGGTGCATGTGCTCATGGCCAGTTACAGTACCATACCATCCGGTGTCTGTGTCCCTTCTTGCAATCATGTGGGCCTAGGGTCCCGACACCAAACCGCAGTTCAAACTTCCCTCGTTTACCAATCAGGTACAGAGCAGTAGGCTTACTATTCTTGGAATTCTGGCAGTGATGACAGTAATGCACGATTCCCTCACACACACATAACAGACAAAGAATAGGACTGCAGTGCTGACCACTCCTCGGCTCACACAAAGAACATGCACAGCAATGGGAGCAGTGCAAATCTTATTCACACATACAGATTGCACACAGCACTGGAAAAAGAAGCGCATTCTTCACTTACACGGAGGAGGTACAGTTCATGCATCTGTAAAGCAGGATTCCCGCAAACACAAGACAGGTACCGTATAGGCATCCACAGGGAAACCTTCCTTTACACACAGCACGTACAGCAGCGAGGAACTGGTACATTCATTGCTCAGCCTTCCCTCACAATCAAACGCATGTGGTTTCTATAAGTCTAGCACTGACACAAGCACATAAAGGACCGTTTTTATGGGCAGTTGTATAAAGTTGTTTTCGGTCAGTGGGTGAGTTGTGTAAAGGACCTCCGATGTAGTTAGGCGTATAGCTAAATATATCAGTTTGATGCAGGAGTCAGATGTAGAAGGTCCGATAAGGTTAGATAAAGTGGCCAGATGCTGTTAAGCACATGGAATCACAAACGGTTAAGGGTTTCAGACGCGTTTCGGCCCAAAATGTTCAATATGTTACAATACTCATTTTGAAAATATCATATAATGATCTTTCACACTTACTATTCCTAACTACATATCTGCTTGTGTTATCTGCTCGTATTATCAATGGGATAATATTGTCATGCAATATAATGCATGTAAGACAGTGACCCTGCCCGACTTAGGCTCAACTTTCCGATGCAAAGGGGAGCATTGGGTCAGAAACAAATAGGGTATCTTGCAGTGCACTGTTGGACAAAATGTCTGTTCTGTCTGAAAGTGTCATCCTTGGCATGGGGTCACTGGACAGGTTGCTACTGGGTGATATGAAGAAAGGTAAGATCCTACTGGAGTGAAATACTGATGTGGATGGGGACAATGATGGTGCTGTATTCAGGAGGAGAGATTCTATTAGGTTCATGGGCGAAGGGTTTTAGGGACTGACAAAAATCCTGTTAGAAACAAGGGTGAGATCCTCTTAAGTACATGAATGAAATGCTCATAGGTTAAGAGACAAATGTTAGGTACAGGACCAAAATCCTGTAATGTGTATGGGCTTAATCCTGTTAGCTTAAGGTTTGAGTTCCTTCTGGGTACGGGAGTGAAATCTTGTTTGGTTCATGTGTGATTGCTGTTAATTATGCTGTTGGATCCGGGGGTGGCAGGGTGCAGTTAGGCACAGGAGTGAAATCCTAATGGAGAGGGCCATTGGAATTTTCCAGCTATGGATGACCAAAGTGAGCATCAGGGGTAATTACATTTTGTTGCACGAAGGCAAATTGTGAGGCATAATGTGGAACATTCAGCATTATTTCAATATTTTGACGTTAACACTGTCTGGAATTGGGTTATCGGTTGTTTGTAGTGAAATCCTTCTCAAGCAAAAACCACAATCCTTGTCAGGGTGAACCACAAACATTATAATCCTCTGAGAGCTTGGCACAGAGAAGTCAAGCTTAACTTAGTAGCAATGTGTAAAGTATGCAGCAATTCAAACAGTAATAAAGTAAAGACACAACAAAAGAAGAATCCCAAACCAACCAAGAAAAATAGAGCAAATATAATGAATAAATTAAGATCAAAAAGACATAAATCCAATCAGTAGAACTGAAGATCTGAATTTAAAATATGTATTGAAAATAGCGCCAAAAATCCCAAAACACCATTTGTGGTTATTGGGTTGTGCAAGACCAAGAGAAAATGAGCTGGTGACCATGATGGAGCATGGGCCAAACACAGGAAATGGGTTTAGTCCTGCTGAAAAGTGACCTACTCAGTCCTGCTCTAAGAGTTCAAAAAACTACAATTAAGTTCCACTGAGGCCTCACCAAGGATCCAGGCCCTAAGGAGCACCACTTGGGGTTCGGGGACTTACTCCAAGTGGGTCTGGGAGCTGGTTTAGGTGGTTGGGATCCTGTTGTGTCCCTATTGCTCAGAACAGGAGGATACTAGACTAGCCGTTGGAGTCACTCTGGGAGTCCTGGGTTTAGATGTAGGGACATCATTGACATTAATCTGATATTGCTCTGCATCGATCCCGGTGAAGCTTTTTACCTTCAAACATTATTCTGGAAGTTGGATTTCCTCATCAGGGCAAGGCTGCGTGCTGAAACCGAAGAGTGTTTGACACAGCTAAATCAGATTTGCTACTGCAGAGAAGAACGTAGCCGGAGCTGTGGGGACATCAAGCCCCAACAATGCACCATCAGCAGATCTGCAGGTAGGTTAGTCCTGGTCCCGCTACTGTTCTTGAAGTGAAACACTTTTTAGGTTTTAGGTTTAGGCAGGAGTACACTTTGACACCAGTCAAGTCTTTTATTACCTTGGGAATGGCACTTGGGGACTCACTCCAACAGAAGCCACCTGCATGGCCTAGGGCAGGTCCAGTTGCAACTGGTTAGCTGGGATTTTCCAGGAAAATTGGCTTCCTGCAGCTTTTCTGTCCCTGTAGCTTAACAGCTGTTCTGAAAAGGGGCCAGGGGTGACACATTTATGGCTGGCACTAGCCTGTGGGTGGGGTGACACCCTAACCACTAAGGCAAAAGATTCCAGGGGTAAACCTACCCATTTGTGCAGCAGCTCACGTGTGCCCTATTGCAAACAATGCCACATGGCACCTCGCTACCTAAAATCAAGATGACAAAAACCTTCTTGCCCTGTGCCCACCATCAAGGTATGGCAGGAAATGAACACCCCCTCCACTGTTGTCATTCAAAACATGTTCTGAGGTCACCCCCTCTTCTACATGGCCTGGTGGCTGACTGGCTAGGGAAGGACAAAGTAATGGGGAAGATCCAGGTATTAGTTACATCTGCCTCCGTGTATCTTTGAAGATAATTAAGTTCCTGGGCACTGTTCAGATGGTCGTTCTGACAGGGGAACAGACCATCTCCCCACACCCAAGGCCTTTGTATCGGCACAGGGAGCAAGATCATACCTCATCAAGGAGCTATCAAGCTACTTGATGGCAGTTGTCAGCGCATGCAAAGAGGCTTCTAAATGCGTTAGGCAGGCAAATGGTGACCTTTTAAAATACCCTTTTGTAACATATGAAGTACAAATTAAATTTTACCAATGAATTGGATTTGTAGTGCATATTTTAAAACGTTAAAGCATGAACATTTCCTGGTTCCTAGATGGAGATAGCATAATGTACTTGTATTATTATCTCCCAGAGCTTCCCTGTGAAACATCTCACCCTGCTAAAGTGAAAATACTTTTCGGGCTCTAATCACTGTAAGCACAGATCTTACCTAGAGGTGCCGATCACGATCCTGTAAAAACCGGGTACGAGCCGTTGGACGGAGCATATTCTCCGTCCGACGCGTACCCGGTCGTAACAATATACAAACATGTAAGTACGATTCGCACGGAAATACTATTTCCGTACGAATCGTACAAAACCCCGACCGACGAAAATAAACATACAAATGTGATCCGGGAAAGCGCCGACGTAACGTCGGGACGCACGCAGCCTGCCATTCACGAACCAGGAAGTACGATTCGCACCAACGTCATCCCGCACGGAGAATATTTTCCGGCAGCCAAAAACTGCCGGGAAATCAGGACGACGCGAACAAGGAGTACCTGCACGCGACGGACAGACATGGACCCGAACCTACGTGTCATCCCGGTCCTCATAGCAGTTGACCTCCTCTACAGGTTACGACGCAGACGCCGCAGAAGGTCAGAACAACAAAGGGAGGGGGGAAAGGGGGGGGGCAGGAGCAGGGGCAGGCCACAAAACCCCCACCAAAGTCACACAGCACACATGCCCTGGACATACCTGACCCCCAGGCCCTGGTCACTACGAGGGGGTGGGGGCGTGTCCAGCAAAGCCAGCGTCCGCCACAACGGAAGTGGTTGACGACGCGAACCGGCAACACAACAATACAGGTACGTCCCGTACCCACGCCTTAAGAGCGTGGGTATGAGTCGTACCACGCCCACACCTACGTCACCCCAACAATGGCGGGACGGCTGTACCCACGTGGCAAAGGCCTGGGGACGGCCCGCACAAGCATTCCATAGCATGGGTACGGATATGTACGGACCGTACCCCCACCCCCATATGCATGGAGCGTACCCCCCACCCCAACAGTGTAAGTACGACCCGTACCCTCACCCGCGTATGCATGGAGCGTACCTCCACCCCAACCGTGTATGTATGACCCGTACCCTCACCCGCGTACGTATGGAGCGTACCCCCACCCCAACAGTGTAAGTACGACGCGTACCCTCACCCACGTACGTATGGAGCGTACCCCCCACCCCAACAGTGTAAGTATGACCCGTACCCTCACCCGCGTACATATGGAGCATACCCCCCACCCCAACAGTGTAAGTATGACCCGTACCCTCACCCGCGTACGTATGGAGCGTACCCCCCACCCCAACAGTGTAAGTACGACCCGTACCCCCACCCGCGTGCGTATGGAGCGTACCCCCCACCCCAACAGTGTAAGTACGACCCGTACCCTCACCCACGTACGTATGGAGTGTACCCCCCACCCCAAGAGTGTAAGTACGACCCGTACCCTCACCCGCGTATGCATGGAGCGTACCTCCACCCCAACCGAGTATGTATGACCCGTACCCTCACCCGCGTACGTATGGAGCGTACCCCCCCAACAGTGTAAGTATGACCCGTACCCTCACCCGCGTACGTATGGAGCGTACCCCCCATGCCAACAGTGTAAGTACGGACCGTACCCCCACCCCGTATGCATGGAGTGTACCTCCACCCCAACCGTGTATGTACGACCCGTACCCTCACCCGCGTATGCATGGAGCGTACCTCCACCCCAACCGTGTATGTACGACCCGTACCCTCACCCGCGTACGTATGGAGCGTACCCCCACCTCAACAGTGTAAGTACGACCCGTACCCTCACCCGCGTACGTATGGAGCATACCCCCCACCCCAACAGTGTAAGTACGACCCGTACCCTCACCCGCGTACGTATGGAGCGTATCCCCCACCCCAACAGTGTAAGAATGACCCGTACCCCCACCCGCGTACATATGGAGCGTACCTCCCACCCCAACAGTGTAAGTACGACCCGTACCCTTACCCGCGTACGTATGGAGCGTACCCCCCACCCCAACAGTGTAAGTATGACCCGTACCCTCACCCGCGTATGCATGGAGCGTACATCCACCCCAACCGTGTATGTATGACCCGTACCCTCACCCGCGTATGTATGGAGCGTACCCCCCACCCCAACAGTGTAAGTACGACCCGTAACCTCACCTGCGTACGTATGGAGTGTACCCCCCCATGCCAACAGTGTACGTACGGACCGTACCCCCACCCCGTATGCATGGAGCGTACCTCCACCCCAACCATGTATGTACGACCCGTACCCTCACCCGCGTACGTATGGAGCGTACCCCCCACCCCAACAGTGTAAGTACGACCCGTACCCTCACCCGCGTACGTATGGAGCGTACCCCCATGCCAACAGTGTACGTATGGACCGTACCCCCACCCCGTATGCATGGAGCGTACCCCCACCCCAACCGTGTATGTATGACCCGTACCCCCACCCGCGTATGCATGGAGCGTACCCCCACCCCAACCGTGTATGTACGACCCATACCCTCCCCCGCGTGTGCATGGAGCGTACCCCCACCCCAACCGTGTATGCACGACCCGTACCCTCACCCGCGTATGCCTGGAGCGTACCCCCACCCCAACCGTGTATGCACGACCCGTACCCTCACCCGCGTATGCATGGAGCGTACCCCCCATGCCAACAGTGTACGTACGGACCGTACCCCCACCTCGTATGCATGGAGCGAACCCACACCCGTGTATGTTCTAAGCGTACATATCCTGAAATAGGAGGGTTGGGTGCAGAGGCCTCCCAGCAGTGCCCAGACACAGGAGGGGTGGGTGCCTAACACTCCCAGCAGTGCCCAGTCACAGGAAGGGTGTGTGCAGAGGCCTCCCAGCAGTGCCCAGTCACAAGAGGGGTGTGTGCAGAGTCCTCCCAGCAGTGCCCAGACACAGGAGGGGTGGGTGCCTAACACTCACAGCAGTGCCCAGTCACAGGAGGGTTGTGTGCAGAGTCCTCCCAGCAGTGCCCAGTCACAGGTGGGGTGTGTGCAGAGTCCTCCCAGCAGTGCCCAGTCATAAGAGGGGTGTATGCAGAGTCCTCCCAGCAGTGCCCAGACACAGGAGGGGTGGGTGCCTAACACTCACAGCAGTGCCCAGTCGCAGGAGGGGTGTGTGCCGAGGCCTCCCAGCAGTGCCCAGACACAGGAGGGGTGGGTGCCTAACACTCACAGCAGTGCCCAGTCACAGGAGGGGTGTGTGCAGAGTCCTCCCAGCAGTGCCCAGTCACAAGAGGGGTGTGTGCAGAGTCCTCCCAGCAGTGCCCAGACACAGGAGGGGTGGGTGCCTAACACTCACAGCAGTGCCCAGTCACAGGAGGGGTGTGTGCAGAGTCCTCCCAGCAGTGCCCAGTCACAGGAGGGGTGTGTGCAGAGTCCTCCCAGCAGTGCCCAGACACAGGAGGGGTGGGTGCAGAGTCCTCCCAGCAGTGCCCAGTCATAAGAGGGGTGTGTGCAGAGTCCTCCCAGCAGTGCCCAGACACAGGAGGGGTGTGTGCTGAGTCCTCCCAGCAGTGCCCAGTCAGAAGAGGGGTGTGTGCAGAGTCCTCCCAGCAGTGCCCAGACACAGGAGGGGTGGGTGCAGAGTCCTCCCAGCAGTGCCCAGTCAGAAGAGGGGTGTGTGCAGAGTCCTCCCAGCAGTGCCCAGACACAGGAGGGGTGGGTGCAGAGTCCTCCCAGCAGTGCCCAGTCAGAAGAGGGGTGTGTGCAGAGTCCTCCCAGCAGTGCCCAGACACAGGAGGGTTGTGTGCAGAGTCCTCCCAGCAGTGCCCAGACACAGGAGGGGTGGGTGCCTAACACTCACAGCAGTGCCCAGTCACAGGAGGGGTGTGTGCAGAGGCCTCCCAGCAGTGCCCAGTCACAAGAGGGGTGTGTGCAGAGTCCTCCCAGCAGTGCCCAGACACAGGAGGGGTGGGTGCCTAACACTCACAGCAGTGCCCAGTCACAGGAGGGGTGTGTGCAGAGTCCTCCCAGCAGTGCCCAGACACAGGAGGGGTGTGTGCAGAGTCCTCCCAGCAGTGCCCAGACACAGTAGGGGTGGGTGCCTATCACTCACAGCAGTGCCCAGGCACAGGAGGGGTAAGTGCAGAGTCCTCCCAGCAGTGCCCAGGCACAGGAGGGGTGTGTGCAGAGTCCTCCCATTAGTGCCCAGACACAGGAGGGGTGTGTGCAGAGTCCTCCCAGCAGTGCCCAGTCACAGGAGGGGTGGGTGCCTAACACTCACAGCAATGCCCAGTCACAGGAGGGGTGTGTGCAGAGGCCTCCCAGCAGTGCCCAGTCACAAGAGGGGTGTGTGCAGAGTCCTCCCAGCAGTGCCCAGACACAGGAGGGGTGGGTGCCTAACACTCACAGCAGTGCCCCTGCAAAGAAAAGAGTGGAGTACCCACAGATCCAATGCCCACAAATGTCAGTCAGGTGCACAAAGATCCTGCAGTACATGTACCACATGTGTGCGAGGCTGGGAGTATACACATGCATAGCGCCAAAAAGAAAACATGTACACATGAATTCATGACAACAGTCTACATACACAAGTACAGTGACCACCAAGGACGCCACGAATGATGCAGGTGGAGACATCGCTCAGCATGCATGGCCCAAGTCTAACGAGTCCGTCACACACCCAGCCAATGTAGACACAGCTCAGCACCACATATTGGAAAGACCCTGCAGGGAAGATGTTAGGTTACACAGAGGAAGGAACACACCTTGGGACGATGTCACCATGCAGTAACTGCTTACATGAACAAAGTTATGTAGCCAACAGCTTGTGATGGCACACAGATACCAGGATCCACCCTTTGACCAGCACAAGACTACAATTCCCACACACCCAACACATAATCACCACCCAAAATAATGGTGCAGGTCCACCAACAGCAATACCAGACAGACAGTAGTGAACTAAGGAAAAAGAAATTGCTTTATTCAGCATCCAAAAATCTGTTTGTCCCTTGAAAGTTCAAAATGTACAATGCCCATAGGGCAATCCAAAGTTCAAATCCAGGTGGGGGACACAGTGGGACGCGTGTCCCCTAGCTTGCCTGCACAGTCAGACTCCTTCGTCTTCCAGAGGGGGGAGGGCATCATGTGGGGGGGAAGGACCAGGCACCGCAGGGACATGAGGGCGAAGGGTAGGCGTCGTGGGTGCAGGGATGGAGGACTCCACCACAGGGGGTGGGGCAGGGCCAAAGGCGGAGGCCAGGATGGCGCTGCACACCTTAGCAAGGTCCTCCAGCGACTCCCCTGCACCCGAAGGAACCACAGGCCCCAAGGAGGGGGGGGCAGAGGGATGGGTCGCAGCGCCACTAGGGGAGGGTGTGGACAGGGGGGGGGACTCAACCACCCTGACCGGGGACTCCCTTGACCGCTTGCGGGGTGGTGTCACTGTGGGGCTCAGGGACAGAGCGGCCATGAA
Organism: Triturus cristatus; assembly: GCF_964204655.1. NCBI lineage: Eukaryota > Metazoa > Chordata > Amphibia > Caudata > Salamandridae > Triturus > Triturus cristatus. Next base: position 331,401,821 of record NC_140579.1, read on the forward strand.
GGAGTCTTTGCCGGATATGTGGCCAGGAGAGCTGAGGGGAGGGGATTTGGAGGGAGTGGATTTAGTGGAATGCGGACTCCCACTCTGGCTGCGTGCCTTACGTTTGCCTCCCGACCCAGTGGGTGTGCCTACTTCACCCTGTGTGTGCGTGCCAGGAGGTGTGCGTTTGACCTTCCCTGCTGGTGTGGTGCCTGTGTCTGTTGTGGTGGGTGCTTGCTGACGACTGGGTGTACGTGGGACAGGCATGGGAGTGGGAAGTGTGGATGGGTCAGGGGTAGGGGGTTGGATGTAGCGCTGCAGGAGACCCACTGCTGCAGTCAGTGTCGAGTCAATGGACCTCAGCAAGTTGCGTTGGTCAGCCTGCGATGAGAAAATGCCCTCCAAGTATGCCTCCATGTTGTTCAGCACTTGGCTGTGGCCATGGAGGACATTAAGCATCGCAGCCTGACCAACCTGCAACTGCCGCAGGATGTCCACAGACTCGGCATTGGCGGCAGCAGTGGAGACAGGGGCAGGGGGTGCGGTGCCTGGCAGGAAGGAGACATGTGGTGACTGGGCACGCTGGGAAGGGACACGAGCAAGTGGGAGGCGGCTGATGGCAATGGAGGGGGCGGGGAGAGATGCTGTGCCGCTGTCAGCTGCTGGTGCAGCCTCCGCCCACTCGGAGAGATCATCCTCGGACCCGTCAGCTTCATATTCTGTCGTGCCAGTGGACAGGTCCTCGGCCTCGCTCTCCTCCGCCTCAGTTCCACTCGATGTGCCAGCCACGATGTCACCGCTGGCACTGGTGCTCGGTCCCTCCGCTCCGTCTGTGCTGATGTCTCCCTCCGTGTCCCCCGACGATGCTGTGGGCAAGGTGAAGAGACAGCAATTAATCACACACCTGTATACATATGTCACATGAGTCCAATCTACATAGGTTACAGTGCATAGCCTGAAAAGAAAGATGAGTAACATCTACAAAACAAGGTACAGATGTAGGGCATGCAACACACAGTTGGTTGACCCACCATGCCACGGAAAAACTATGGAGAGCATGACACAATAGCAAATGACATGAAATGGAGTTTGACAGAGGAGCCAGGCCCTGGGGACAATCCAGCACTGCATCTGCACCACACAGCGTTGCCGAAAATAGGGATGAGCAGGGACCAAATCCATGAACTTGAGGCACATGCTGCATAGGTAATACTGAAAACATGCCCACCATGCCTGGCTCACTGCACCTTGAGTGTACGTGCAGACAAACATCACACACTGGCCAGACCTAGCAAGGAGATATCAGGTTTTGACATGTAGGCTTTGCCCGCACCAACCACCCCCTACATGAGACAATTTGTTGAGACACAGGAAGCACTTACATCTCTTAGTCTGGGTGAAATACACATGGGCTGGATAAATGCAAGATTGGACACAAAATACCCAAGGTGCGCCTGTCCAAATAATCATGTACAAATGGTCATCATCAGATGATTGTAACAAGACACACAGGCACTGGCCACCGTGAGTATGAACAAGGAAAATCAGGTCAGGCTGTACAGTGGACACTTGTACTACATTTTACGTCAATATACATGGTGCCAGGGGACAATGGCACAGAGCACAACCTATGCTGTAGACACTGAGAGTGTCCACATTTTGTGATGACACACATGAAACCTAGGAAAATATGCCCCAGGGGACAGTAGTGGCCACACAACTCCATGGTCCTGAATGGTAATGACTGCAACACACGCCACCATCCCTGCACTATGCGTATCGCACACTCATGCACATCATGTCACAGGCCACAACATAGGACATGCGTGCTGTAAGGCATGACACTTGAGAGACTAACTCCCATGTCTGGACTCAGCATCAGTGCCAACTGACATGGAACCCACAAGAACTGAACTGGACAGGGCACAGGCAAGGTCCCAAAACCTGTTACACACCACCCCCACACATGATGCTACAGGCATAGTTCACGTGGATAAAGTGCCAGCCTACATAACCTTGTGAAGGAGTGACTACACACAGACCAGGGAACACATTGCAAGGAGGGGAAGGGAGGCAGGAGAGCACCGCTATACTGTGGGTAACAGGATCTGCACAGCACCTTTAAACCCTGGCAGTGTATCCATGCAACTGTGCACTTACAAATGCTGGTGACACACAACAAACACACATGTACCTACCCCCTTCCTGCTGCTGCTTCTCCTGTAAGCGCCTGTCCAAGTCTGGAAATACCACCGCCAGCACACGCTTGTGGATGTGGGTCAGACGGCGGCGCCCGCGGTTCTTATGGGTCTCAGGTGAGTCCCCCAGCAGGACCCGTGCGATCCTCCGCATCCAGCACCGGATATCCTGCCAGTGTTTCCTCACCTGGGCCAGGCGCCGCTTGCGACCGTCCGTCCTCCTCACGGCACTGACGGCGTTCATCCAGATCTGCTTCTTGGCAGAGGCGCCTACCTGTGAGGAAGAACAAGTGACACTACATCAATACACCTGGCACATGTCACAGAGACACATATTAGAACAAATTTGCTGTTTACAACAAGGTATAGTATGCATCCAACGCATTGCACCTTTGTCATAGGGACATGATCCTCTGGGGAAGGGCAAAAGCAGTACGTGCCATTGAAAGTACACAGGTGGAATGAGGGCAACGACACAATCAATGATCCAGGCTCACACTGTGCATCACAAGCTACACCAGGATTATGTGCAGCACCTCTAAGCAGTCACATGCCACAGGCCACTGACGCTACCTCAGCAGAGTACACAGACACACACAGGCACAGGACATTCACCTGCCATTGCCAAATGCAGCGACAAACCTCACTCTGCACATGTGCCACTAGACGGGGGGGGCTCACAGGTGTGGGGCTGGCTCTGCACGTCAGACACACAGCACTGCTCCCTGCTCACATCACATGGGCAGGGTATATCCATCCCTCATGCAGCCCGGGTGCCACACTCCACATATGCACCCACCCACATGACAGGGGACTTACACACACACCGATGTCCAGGGTATGAACACATCATGTGGACACTCTCAGCACAGGTACACAGAACTAACACACATCTGTGGGTACAGTCACCTGTCACACTGGGCTGACCACATAATTAAAGGAGGACTGTAGAGGCTACATTCCCAGGAGGACAAGACAGGCAGAATGTGGCATGCACCATGCAGTGATTGTCACAGTAAACACAATGCAAGTGAGGACGGCAGACATGCACCACAGCATGCTCTGGCTCGGAGACATCAGGCATTCCCCCCCTGGGGCCCCCCCTACAGTACATAGCATGTGTGTCACACCTGGACACAATGCCAGAAGTCACAGTCACAAAAAAGGGACACAGTCTGTGCTAGTAGACTCTGCACTCACCTGATACCCTGGTCGCCCATACAGCAGGGGGTACTGTGGGAGGATCACATCCAGCAATGCCAGGTTCTCCTCCAGGGTGAAAGGCTGTGCCCTCTCCACAGACCTTGACATGGTTCCAGGGAATCAGTAGCAGCAGCTGGGTCGTAGAATCCAAAGATGTGCAGGCAAGTGCTCCCTCTTGGGACCTGGCTGCCTTATATCTGCCTTGCTGGCCTGTTTCATGCACAGGAGTACAGAGTGATTGGTCACTCACATTTGCATCCTATGTTTCCTCCAATCCCTTCAAACCTAGCACAGTCAGTGGGTTCTTATTGTGTTTTTTTCTTGAGCATGATGTCAACTCCAGAACCACATTGCAACAAAGTAGATTCATTCAAACTGACTTCTGCTGTGCACCTGCTGAAAAAAATTCAAACTTTAAACTTGGTCTCCATGACAACCAGCATGCATGTAGGCCTTTATACGTGTCCCTCATGTGTCCCCTATGTAATTTGGAGTTTCACACACAGGTACGGTGCGTACCGGGGCCCTAGGGCACCCCAAATGCATAGCAACGGCCCGTACAGGCGTGTGTACGGTCCGTATCACTATGGGTGTGCTCGCGTATGCGTACCCATAGTGATAGTGAGCGTACAGGCGTGTGTACAGTCCGTATCACTATGGGTGTGCTCGCGTATGCGTACCCATAGTGATAGTGAGCGTACAGGCGTGTGTACGGTCCGTATCACTATGGGTATGCATACGCGAGCACACCCATAGTGATACGGACCGTACACACGCCTGTACGCTCACTATCACTATGGGTACGCATACGCGAACACACCCATAGTGATACGGACCATACACGTGCCTGTACGCTCACTATCACTATGGGTGTGCTCACGTATGCGTACCCATAGTGATACGGACCGTACACGCGCCTGTACGCTCACTATCACTATTGGTGTGCTCGCGTATGCGAACCCATAGTGATAGTGAGCGTACAGGCGTGTGTACGGTCCATATCACTATGGGTACGCATACGCGAGCACACCCATAGTGATACGGACCGTACACACGCCTGTACGCTCACTATCACTATGGGTACGCATACGCGAGCACACCCATAGTGATACGGACCGTACACGCGCCTGTACGCTCACTATCACTATGGGTGTGCTCGCGTATGCGTACCCATAGTGATACGGACCGTACACGCGCCTGTACGCTCACTATCACTATGGGTGTGCTCGCGTATGCGTACCCATAGTGATACGGACCGTACACGCGCCTGTACGCTTACTATCACAATGGGTGTGCTCGCGTATGCGTACCCATAGTGATAGTGAGCGTACAGGCGCGTGTACGGTCCGTATCACTATGGGTACGCATACGCCAGCACATCCATAGTGATACGGACCGTACACGCGTGCGTACGCTCACTGTCACTATGGGTACGCATTCGGCAGCACTCCCATAGTGATAGGGAACGTACACAGGCTCTCTGAGCGAATGTACGTGCCTTTCATACATCACAGTGGTGACAGGCAGCACACAGGAAGGAATAGAGCTGACATACTTGTCCATGGATGGACATCAAGGCATTGTCTGGGCATTACTACATGTGTGGGGCACAGGTGTGAAAGGCTGTGATGTGGCACATTACTCCTGAGTCGAGAAGGCAACAGATGTATGATGAGATGTGTACAGATGTTATGTGTGACGGTGCAATGTGTGCCAGGCATGCCCTTAACTCCTTTGACATGTGTGCATGTCGTACTGCACACTTGGGATGACCGTCACTGGCATGGCACAGTCAACAACACACGCAAGTGTCCCCTGATGCCCGCTACAGGGGTTACCACACCAGACATGTCACGACCCACGGTGCACGATGTGTTTATGTCATGTATGTGTGGTGTGTTCCCATTAGCTTGATGTTGGTGCTCCCTCAAAAGCATCAGCTGTTGCAGCAACCAACATGTGTCTGTGTGTAGATGGACATGGCACACTGTTACGCACACCAGGCCACATGTGGTATCGGATGTGAGGTGCGTATGTATGCATGGGACACGGAGTAGCGTAACAAGGACATGTCTGCATCCTCTCAATGTATGTGTGGTGAGTCATTACATGTGCACCTTATTGGCAAGGTGTGTGGGCTGTCCTAGTGTAATGTCATGTGACCTGTGGCTCTAGTGTTCCGCTACCTGTCTCTGAAATCGACATCCTACTTCTGCTGATGTGTTGATGTATGTCACTCCTGTGTTGCGTCTGGCTGTTCACTTACACTGGGACACAGCTAATCCCATGCCATGGCATGTGGAGGTTCACAATCTCCGTGTGCAGCTTTGTCTTGGTAGGAGTGTCACCTGGCAGCCATACGTGTCCAGGTCATGTGGCACATACCTGACTCCGTATGTAGCATATGTGTATTGACAGATTAACATGTGCTCAGTACAAATAAATTGTTGTTGTAGTGCACTCACTCTTCCTTGTCACTTCCAAATTACTGCAGAGCGCCGCCTCTTCCCCGACCAATTCCGGACTTGGCTGACATGCGGGAGAATGACTGTATACGGTGCTACCGCTTCCCCCAACCGTTGATTGAGGAGTTGACGGCAAGGCTGGCACCACACCTGCAACCGCTGCACAGGTATCCTACGGCACTGACACCCAAGCTGAAGGTAATGGCAGCCCTACATTTTCTTGCCACGGGTACCTTTCAATATACCATAGCTCATGTTGGTGGCATGTCCCAGAGCATGTTCAGCCGTGTGCTGCATGATTTCTTAGAGGCCATGTTGCTTCACCTGGATGAGTTCATCCATTTCCCAACTCCTGAACTGTTGACTGGGGTCAAGCGTGGATTCTATGCCCTGGGAGGGATGCCCCATGTCATTGGGTCCATAGATGGGACACATGTGGCTTTGGTACCACTACAGGCACAGGAGGTAGCGTACAGGAATCGCAAACACTACCACTCCATCAATGCCCTTGTGGTGTGTCTGTCCAACATGGTGATTTCACATGTCTGTGCTCGTTTTCCAGGATCAGCACACGATGCCTACATCATGAGGCGTAGCAGGGTGCCTGAAATGATGACGCAGCTGCGCAACGAACGAGCATGTGTTGTTGGTGGGTACACTCTGTCTGTCCTGTATTTTGCGTAGACTTCCAGCACGACCGCTTCTCCTGTCCTACTTATGTCCATGTGGTTTCCATGTAGGGGACGCTGGCTATCCCAACATGCCATGGCTGATCACACCTCTCCGCAACCCCATCACGCCGGCCCAGCTCCGCTACAACACCGCCCATGGCCGGACAAGGCGAGTGATAGAGAGGACATTTGGCCTCCTGAAGAGCCGATTCAGATGCCTCCACAAGACCGGCGGCGCCCTCCCATATGCCCCCGGCGAAGGTCTGCAAAATCTTCATGGTCTGCTGCATGCTGCACAACATGGCAGTTGAGAAAGCTGTGCCACTCATCCTGGATCAAGAGGATCAGGACCATCCACCCGTGGAGGACGAAGGGCTTGGCAATGGGGCTAGTGATGTGGAGGATGTGGTTCCGCAAGAGGACATCCGGAGTCGGCTCATACGCGACTTCTTTGCTTAGTGGTGAGTACCAGTGTCTGTGTGTGCACGCATTGGTCCCCGTGTGGCATGTGTTGCGATGTGTGTGTCCATCTGCATGTATGCCACGTGAGTCAGAGGTGTGTGTGGATGTGTCACTGGAGTGATGGTGCCAATGATGAGTGTATTTCCCCAGTCAACATTGTGACCTAGCATGTTGTCATCCTTACATGTGTCGAGTACATGCACATGCAAGTGGCTGTGCTTTTTGTGGCTGACTTCTTGTGTGTCTCTCATCCCCAGGTACTTGCGCATGCCGTCTGCTGGTTGCATTGTTGTGGCACTGCTATTCCTCATGGACACGTCATCGTGTGCTGACTCAGCGTTACACACACGGACAAGTTTGGAAGTCTCCTTAGGGTAAGGGATGCATCAGGGGTGTATTGGGTGTGGCTGTTGTTTCCGATGTGTGCACACTGCCCCTGTCGATGTTTGGTTCCTCTGCAGACATGTCGCATCACCATGGTACACATGACATGTAGCTGGGTACACCTGAATAGATGGTCAGACTTGTTGACAGTCATCTGTGATGGGATAGTGGATTGTGATGATGGCATCAATGTGTGTAACACTGCCCTCGGACACATACGGTTTGCATTGGCTTGACATGGTGTGGGACTTCCACATAAGAGGATCAATGGTGTATGGCAGCCTCTCCGTGAGCAGCAGGGGGTGTTTAGCTGTTAGCCGACACTTGTGTGCCAGTTCCATGGCTATCACGCATTTGTGCAGCAGAAGGGGGGTTCCAGTGTTGGACCCACATGTTACTCCACATGACCTGTTTATGTGTACTCCGAGTTGCCTCTGCATTCCCGAATACATGAATAATAAAGGTGTCCCTATGCCTCCAAGGTGCCTATTCTCAGTCAATGCTGGTGTGTTGCCACGGTGCATACACCATGTCTGGCATGGTTTTCCGTGATAGTGGCTATGTGTCTATGTGTCGAGTAGCAAGATGCAAGCTGTTTGTGTGGGATTAGACTCTGTATTGTGCATGATGTCCATGACTGTGTGGGTATTGTGACATGTGCCATCCCCATGCATCCAACGTTGGCCAGGCCACCATTCTCTGCATCCACCTGACTCAAGCTTGCAGGACATGGTTCTGCCACCTGTCCACACATACCTGGGTGCCCCCCAGGACACTCCACTTGATCCCTGACCTCTGCGCATGGCTGTCGCTGTACTCAATATGTCTGTCGGCACGGTTGTGCGGCCACACCCTCAGCTGGTTGGGCCCATCACGGGTGTGTATGGTGCTCCATGTGTGTCTTGCCTAATACATTGTGACCCATGTGTGTCCTGTGCCAGACTCAGGCCCCAGGGTGTGGATGGTTGGAGTCATATGAGAACTCAGGCATGGTTAGACTTAACAAGACACATGTAAGGTAATAATGCAAAATGTAGGCATCATCTCTTTATCTTGTAACTTTTTATTTTTGTTGGGGTACGTGGGGGGGTATGACATGAGGGTCTTTCCGGGTGTGTGGAATCCAAAGTTCACTAGGGGAGTTGGTGTCCTTGCCATTGGAAATCCTCAGAGTCCATGCCACAGTCTTTGTCAACATTGGTCAGACAGTGACCAGCAAGTCCATGTGGCAGAGAATGTCTTTTGCTGATGTGCTGCTGTTGGTCCAGTGGGCCAGGTGCCAGGCCAGGTGTCCTGGGAGATGGTGCTGTTGCGCCGACCCTCACGGTCTTTTCCGTGGACGACCCGCCCTCCTGCGGGAACCCTCAGAAGCAGGCCGTGACGATGTTTGGGATGCTCCGTCGGATGTCTCCTCCTCCTCCTGATCCCTCCCTGTGGGTGGTGATGTTATACGCCTGGCGGCACAGGGAGGGTTGCCCATGTTGTCGGCTATCCGTCGGAGTGTACTGTGAATTCCCGTGAACACCGTCACGAGCTCAGCCTGTCTGTCCTCCATCCGCCCTTGGTGTCGCAGTAGACAGGCATGTTGCTCCGCATGTTGCTGGGCCTGCTGGGTCTTGATCTCCTCGAGGATGGACACAACCTGGGCCATGCCTGTGGTGTCCTGCCGGTATGTGTCCAGGATATTTCTGACATGGGAATATACCGGTTCCGCAGCCAACTGGTCAGGCTCGCGCCTCCGCCGTCCTCCACTCCCACCACCCCTGCCCACTTGCACCTGGCCTGCCCTTGTGGGCACATCGGGTCTCCGGGACCCCTGAGGGGTGGCATTAGCGTTGTCGCCTGCCTCCTCCTGGGTGCCCGGTACACCGTGTCCCTCCTGGTGAGCCTGGCTGCATTGTGGTGGTGGGGCAGGGATCCTGGGTGTCTCCTGGGATGTGGCAGGAGTGGGGGTGGTGGTTGGCCCAGTTGTACCTGACGCAGGTGCTGCAGGTGGTTGGACACCAGAGGGGCCAGGTTGGTCGGGGTCGTCCACAGAGTGGTGAGAGTCGTCGCTGCCGGTGGGATCGGCATCCCGCAGAGCCGGGTCCTGTGAGTCTTCCCCCCCAGTGTTGGGGGGTGATCCACGACGTTGACCTGTGTGTAAGAGAGACAATGTTATTTATGTTCCATGCAACATCCATGTTTCATTCATTTCAAAGTTGGCACATTTCCTCTGGGAATTTGGATATGTCTTGCATTCCACTCACAGTGCACTTGTGCATGGGTATGTCCCTTGGCCACAGCTTTTGAGACTTTACCTATGTGTGGCACAGTCTTACTTGCTTTGTCAATTGTGACTGCAGTGAGCAGTGGAGTGAGCAGGTGTGGCGAGCCATGAATTGGCGCCTTCCGTGTTGCACTGTATGTGGGTACATGGAGTTGTTCCACACACTTATATAATGCAGGTAGCTGGTGTTGTGCTCGTGCACAGGTTGAGACATGGCCCTGTGTTTTGCCATGGAGAAGAGAGGGGGATTGAGGCACTGGCCACCCTTGTCTACATGCACGCTGTCCACCTGCTGACGAGCAGACATTCCCACACCCCACAAGGCTGAATTGGTCTCCCTGTGTGTCCCTTTCTCACTTCCTCTCTGTCCCCCTCTCCCTCCCTCCCTGTGTCAGCCTCCTCCCTCTGTCCGTCTCCCTGTGTCTCCCTCCCTCTCTCTCCCCCTCTCCCTCCCTCTGTGTGTCAACCTCTGTCACCTCAGCCCAGCTTCCTAGGCACACACTTTTAGCAGATCTTTGAATGGCCCTTGGCTTGTTGATGTGAGTTTGTTTCTGATCTCCAGGCACCCATTGGGTGTAGTGTCTGTGTCTGCGCTGCTGCTGTGGTGGTGTGTGCTGCCACTCTTTCACAGTGTTGGCTGTTCATTAGCTGCTGTCATGTGCAAAAACGTGCCTTCACCCCCATGTCTTAATGAAAGGCGTCCGCCATTTACTGGCAAGTCTTTCCTGTGTGGGGACACACTGTTTGTCTGGCTGTGACCTAGGCCATATGGGCAGAGGGCATTGTTGTCTGCTTCTGAGTTGCACTATGTGATTTTTGGGGCCCACACTCCCGCCATCCGGCTTACCGTGTCTTGTGTTGGTGTTTTCTGTGGCCTGTGACTTGGCATTGTCCAGCTGGGTGCATGGGGCATTGTGGCGCTAGTGGCATGTGCGTGTTCATGGAGTGTGGTTGAGTCATGCGATAGCTTGGGGTGGTTGCGTGACTGATTGTGAGTTTGGTTGTGGATGACGTTCCCTCCATGTGTGGTGAGTTGTTTGTGTACTCACCCGGTCTCGGAGTCCTTCTAATCCGTCCACTGCCACCACCGGCAGTATGGCCATCACCCTCTCCTCCCAGGGATGGTATTGTACGGGTCTGCGGGGCGGCCCTCCTCCAGTGATGTTGGCCTGGTTGTGGTCGTCGGTCATTTTGGCTCGGACCCTCCTCCGCAGATCGTACCACCTGGCTTGGCATTCATGCCTGGTCCTTCTGGTGGACGCAACAGCATTCACAGCATCGACAATCCTCTGCCACATGGCTGTTTTTTCGGAAATGCTGGTCTGTCTGACCAATGTTCCAAAGAGGTGTGGCTCGACTCTGAGGATTTCGTCGACAAGGACCTCCAAATCTTGGCTAGTGAACTTTGGATTCTTGTTAGTGGGCATGGTGAGGGGTGTGGGTGTGGATGGTTGTGGGGGGTGTGGGTGGTTGTGGGTGTGTGGGTGTGGTTGTGCAGGTGTGTGTGTGAATGTGATGAGGGGGTGTTTGTGAAGGTGTGTGTGTGAAGGTGTGCAAGTGTAAGGTGCAGTAAAGGTTCAAGTATAGTGCTGTAGGTTGTCTGTGGGGTCTGGCAGCAGTGAGTCTGTTGCAAAGGCTCATCGTTTGTGTCTGTGGGCCCTTTTTATTGGTCCATTGGTGGGTGTGGCTGTGTTTGAACTTTGGGTGGGTGTGTTATAAGGAGTGGTTGTGTTTTGGGCCTCTGTTTGGGATTTTGGCAGTTGCAGGTCAGTGAATGTGTTGTATTTGTGCTTGTTGGACATGTTTTGTGGCTTTGTGCCATTCGAATAGTGTATTCTTGTGTTGTTGTGCTTTGTCCTGGTTGTGTACGTGCGTTTTTAGCGTGTGTACGGTGTGTACTTCGGCAATTTTGTTGTACAGTGCTGTCCTTGTGTCTGGCTTGGTACGACTCGTACATGCGCGATGTTGGGTGAAGGTGCTGGTGTTGGGGCCTGGGGTGCGCTCTGTACTTAGAATGTTGGGGTGGGGGTACGCTCCATACGTACGCGGGTGAGGGTACGGGTCGTACATACACGGTTGGGGTGGGGGTACGGTCCGTACATACACGGTTGGGGTGGGGGTACGCTCCATACATACGCGGGTGAGGGTACAGGTCGTACATACACGGTTGGGGTGGGGGTACGGGTCGTACATACACGGTTGCGGTGGGGGTACGGGTCGTACATACACGGTTGGGGTGGGGGTACGCTCCATACATACGCGGGTGAGGGTACGGGTCGTACAGACACGGTTGGGGTGGGGGTACGCTCCATGCATACGGGGTGGGGGTACGGTCCGTACGTACACTGTTGGCATGGGGGGTACGCTCCATACGTACGTGGGTGAGGGTACGGGTCGTACTTACACTGTTGGGGTGGGGGGTAAGCTCCATACATACGCGGGTGAGGGTACGGGTCGTACATACACGGTTGGGGTGGGGGTACGGGTCGTACATACACGGTTGGGGTGGGGGTACGCTCCATACATACGCGGGTGAGGGTACGGGTCGTACATACACGGTTGGGGTGGGGGTACGCTCCATGCATACGGGGTGGAGGTACGGTCCGTACTTACACTGTTGGCATGGGGGGTACGCTCCATACGTATGCGGGTGAGGGTACGGGTCGTACTTACACTGTTGGGGTGGGGGGTACGCTCCATATATACGTGGGTGAGGGTACGGGTCGTGCATACACGGTTGGGGTGGGGGTACGCTCCATGCATACGCGGGTGAGGGTACGGCTCATACATACATGGTTGGGGTGGGGGTACGCTCCATACATACACGGGTGAGGGTACGGGTCGTACATACACGGTTGGGGTGGGGGTACGCTCCATGCATACGGGGTGGGGGTACGGTCCGTACGTACACTGTTGGCATGGGGGTACGCTCCATACGTACGCGGGTGAGGGTACGGGTCGTACTTACACTGTTGGGGTGGGGGGTACGCTCCATACATACGCGGGTGAGGGTACGGGTCGTACATACACGGTTGGGGTGGGGGTACGGGTCGTACATACACGGTTGGGGTGGGGGTACGCTCCATGCATACGCGGGTGAGGGTACGGCTCGTACATACATGGTTGGGGTGGGGGTACGCTCCATACATACGCGGGTGAGGGTACGGGTCGTACATACACGGGTGGGGGTACGCTCCATACATACGCGGGTGAGGGTACGGGTCGTACATACACGGTTGGGGTGGGAGTACGGGTCGTACATACACTGTTGGGGTGGGGGTACGCTCCATACGTACGCAGGTGAGGGTATGGGTCGTACATACACGGTTGGGGTGGGGGTACGCTCCATACATACACGGGTGGGGGTACGGGCCATACGTACGGGGGTGTACATACACGGGTGGGGATACGTCTCGTACATATACGGGTGTACATACACGGGTGTACATTCACAGGTGGGGGTACGTCTCATACATACACGGGTGTACATACACGGGTGAACATTCACGGGTGGGGGTACGTCTCGTACATACACGGGTGTACATACACGGGTGGGGATTCGACTCATACATAGGAGGGCTGGGGGGAGTGTTGGGCGCGTATGTGGGCACATGTCTCCATGGTTGCTATGGGAGTGCGGTGCGGACGGTGTTTTTTCCATCCGGTTGTAACATCGGACGCACGGGATGGATCGTACTAGCGCGGTCGGACTTCACTTTTCACATTTGTACGGTAAATCGTCCGAGGATGTGTCAGACACATTTTCCGACCCGAGGACATGTGGGGAATAATTCCCAATGCGATTCGTATGGTCTTTTTCCCATGCAAATCGTACTTGGCAGTTTGTACGGCACTTGTACGATTCGTACGGTAAAAAGACCGGATACGAGTCGTACGGGGAATTTTTTTACAGGATCGTAATCGGCACCTAAATGTTTATATGTCCTACTTTTAAATACCATGTACACTGCCTTATTGGGCATGAAGGCCTACTTAGGAGCGACTTATATATATTTAAAAGGAGGTTTTAGGCCTGTCAAAGGGGTTATTTATTTTGCTAGATCGAATTTGCAGTTTGGACCTGCACAGCCTGGTTACTGATATGTGCTGCCGTCCACCAGTGCCATTTCACCTACAGGCACTTTGTACTATATTCTGGGGACTTAAAGGTAAGTCAAATATGACAGGTTGAATTATAGACTATTTAGATATGTTTTGCGGTCAGAGCACATGCACTATGGCCTTGTTATTACAGCCCCAGTGCAAAACCTCTAGCCGTATCAATCCAAAACAATGGGGGTGATCAAGCAAAAAGAAGCAATTTTACTGCAGTATGCATATGAAGACTTGTTGATCAATAAGGAGGAGAAGTAGACACATGCTTCCTGAACTATTCTAATAAAATCTCTGAGTCTGTTTTCGAGCATTTGGTGGATGATCATGTTGAAACAATGTAACAAGCAAGGTAGGACAAAAGTGGTTTCTTCTCATTTGATGTATTACATAGAGGTTCTTTTTTCATGGTGATGTCTACAGGCCATCTCTGGGTATAACACAAGATTACCAACATTTCTATTGGCTTTGTTGTTTTGGTGAGTTCATCAATGGGTAGTATTTCCTTATTTTTATGGAAAGGTATATGTAGGAAAAACCAATTGAACAGCTGTCGGAATGTGAGTGTGACAGAACATGCACAAGTGCTACAGCAAAGTAACCCTGAAAACATAAGATGTGAAAAGATCCTGGCTGACCCACGGTAATAGGGTGGCCACATTACTCTAGCTCACTGGGGTCATTGTTTTCAGGCCTACAAATCATTGTTCTTAGTTGTGTTAATCTAGTTAGTACAATGGAAGCAAAACAAGACCACAATGACCATAATGTATGTAAGTGTCACACAAAATGAAGAACATCTGATGTAGGGATCACATTGTATAGGAAAAACAAAAAAAAACATTTCCGATTAACAATAAAAACACAAAGATTCAATGTTAATCTATAAGGTGCAGAAGCCCAGGACATAGGCGCTTTTACAGTTGACTCCTGATGGTTCATGACCACAAAGAAGCTGGTGATTCGTCATGATCATAATTTTACCTTAAAAGTTGGAAAAGTTCCTGGAGGTTGAAGGTCTTAAACAAGATCGAAATTGTAGCCGTCACCTATCTTTGTATAGAGGTATCGCTCTAGTCACTTTCTTTCTCTAAAATGCTCAGAGAAGGGAAAGGTGTTAAAATAAAGCTGCCAAAGTTAGGCTTGACACATTGTCAAGTCCTATGGAGATTCAAGTTTTCCAAGTCCCCGCATTTGCTAAAAGCAAATTTTTTAGACAAATCTCCCAGACATGCTTCCCTGACCCCAGACATTTTCAACAAGTTGAAAGGTGGCTCCTCACAATTCTAGGTAATTTGTTCATGAAAATATTAAACTCCCACTGGTCCTCTGGATTTCTTTGCTGCAACAATAGCTTACGCTGTGCACAGAATCTTCTGTACCCGCATTCACAGGAGAGAATCTTTACCTGAAGAGACAGGTACTAATGACAGGACCTAGATCCCTCTATCATTGGGGTCAGTTATAGAATAGAAGCAAAATTAGCATGTGGATTTAGGGCTTAATGGGTCATAGTTGAGCCCAGGTTCAACGTGAGCTCTCTCTCCGTTGACCTTCACTTCAAAAGTAGACCTCATGCCTCTTCTCATACTCTACACATCACAGTAACAAGGGCCTGGTGCTGGGCTCCATATTGCCAAACAGGTTTTCCCATGTTGGGAGTGTGTGGTGGGTTGGGAGGAAGAGACATGGACGAAAAATCCTGGGAGGCCATTTCAGCAGCATGGAGGTCCTTTGACGTAGGCGATGTGAGTAGCAATGCGTATCAGATGATCCAAGCTTGTTATGAGAAAGTCTTGGCTTTACACCCACATACATACTAGGTACACTTACATAGGCTTTGCTGCATAGGAGTATTCTGGAATATTGTTATGTATCGATATGCCTGAATATATTTACTGTTTTAGCACCATGGTAGAATTCTACCTTTTATTTACTCTGTCAGTGCTTGTGATCCTATTTATCTGTTTCTGTCTAATGATTGTTGCAGCAAACATATTTTATACGAGAATGATGCTGGTTCAATAAATTCTTATTGAAAACGTCCCTATTGTTTATTTTGTGTCTATCTATGAGACTAAGTGAGCACTATTTACTGAGCAAAAGGTAAGGGAAGGATCAAGGGTTGTCATGTTCGATAGTTACCAGAAATATTTTGCTTCTTGGTAAGGTTAGGGGGCTTATAGTGGCACTGTGAGCTAGCTTGCCTAAAGGCTAACCCATCCTTTGAGGGTGTCTGGAATGAGTATGAACACCAATCTCTTAGTTTATATTGTCTAAACGCGCAGATCCTTTGTATTATTAAGAACTATATGACGTGGCAACGTTGGTTTGGTTCTTATTTAATGGTCTAATCTGAGTAGTTCAGTCGTGTTTTCTCAGAGACCCCTACTCACATATACCCAGAGACGTCTGGAGTGGGAAGGGAAAATCTGCCACAGCCGAGTAGATATATCCTATATATTGGCTGTAGGTTTGTTCAAGCCTGAAGTATTATAGTTCTCTATATTGTGCATAAATCTTTTCTCTGTTTCAGAAATACTTCCTTGCATAATGTCTCAGGCTGGAGACGCTGGTACGAGTGGTACTAGTAAAGAGGGTGCAGAGATTGAAGGAGGAGCTCTTAACATTTCAGAAAATTGCAGACATGCACTCAGTAGGAAATTATTAGATTATGAAGTCACATCATTGGGTGGGACTGTAATATTTGTGAATGAGGCACATGAGGCACAGAGGTCCATAAGAAAAACACACCACACTGACAATTTCCTTGCCAATGAGGATAGATACCCCAATAGAGGATAGTGCCAGTTGGGGTACAGAGTTTTTGGAAGTTTATACCAGAACTCATGGTACCGCCTCAATAGTAATCATACCAAACGTTTGAAACAAAAACTGAACAAGTATGGGGCAGAACCTGCCCTGGACTTAGGGTTGAAATTGATAGGCAATTTTGACCAGGTATCAACAATTATGTTGGCTAACATAAAAGGGGAGGCAGCAGCTGTGGCTATATGCCAACACTTCAGGGAATGCACTCCTGCACAGCGGGATCAAGACATACCAAAAATTATCGAAGATACCTCTGCTTTACTGGGTAGAGATAACTTGAGAGCTAAACCTGTGAGACCACAATTAACAAGTAATCCTGAAAAGGACAACTCAATCTAAGCACCAGAGTGACGAGCTGGACTCGTCATGGAGCACAGTCGCACGAGTCTTCTAGAAAGAAACAGCAAACAAGCTAAAAATAATAAGCAGAACGCATCACAATCAGGAGGTGGGTCTCTTCAATAGGAACCCTCTGATAGAAAGTATAATCTTAGGAACTGTGATTATATTAAATACCCTGACAGGTATCAGGATACTGATTCACGTTCCTCTCGTTCCTTTCAGGGTACATCTAAAAATTCCGAGTGGGAAGGATGGTCAGCTCAGAAGAGCGAACAAAGCCAAGAGACACAGATCGCACTTCAGAGTACATTATCAAACAAGAAGATAAACCCAAAAGCAAACCTCAACATAAAAAGAAGAAAGTAGCTGGCCTTAAAATAAGAAATTCCCAGGCCACTGAGGATTCAACTACTGAACAGGGAATGGGCTCTGACGATGCAAGACAGTGCAACAGAAGTAACAATAGCTCGCCAGAACCTAATGGAATTTCTGGTGATAGCAGTGTTGAATGAACATTTCACAGTGGAAACACCTGATACTAGGGTAAGTGGCCCACATCAGTTACATGACATAACACTCCAATGGAGGGGGACATACCCAGAAAAGTGAAAGGTCTCTTTATGGGAGTACCTGACTTTTGGATACAATATCCTTTTGGCTGGAAGAAATTGGCCGCCTGAGTTTGTCATGAATTGTCCAAAGGGGGAAGAGGTCATCGTAACGGGCTTTCGGCGACCTTGTTTCAGAATCACTAAAACATACATACCCGAAGGAGTGGGCGGTAGCACTAGCTCCTGCATTATACTGCAATCATGCAGGGTAGGATGCTGAGACCCCTCTCCATAAAATACCAATAAAAACTACTCCTGCAACACAGAGGCAGTAGCTTATAAAACATGACACAATGAAACAAGCCAGAGAGATCTTAAATCAACTTGAATACCAAGGTGTAATTGAGAATTGCAACTCCTCCATGAATAATCCTTTGTTTCCCGTAATGAATACCACCTAGTTTTGGACTACAGGCAAATTTGATCACATGCATAAAAACATTTGCAGGACAAAATGCACACAATGCTGCATCAATGAATACAATTGTGTAGAAGAAATTCAAAACAACATTAGATATCTAAGAAGGATTTTCTGGCAAAATATAGCACCTGAAAGCAGACATTTGACAGCATTTTCAGTGCTCGGCTCTCAGTGCCAATTCTGTAGACTGCCTCAAGGGTGTAAGAATAGCTCCAGGTTGTTCTCAGGTAGAGTATCAGAGTTATTTCAAAATTGTGATGAGGGGGCATTGTCTTCATAGATTGTACAGGGTGAACAACATTATCTTGGGGTTCGCCACTGGGCTACAAATTTAACTTTAAGAAATCAAAAAATTGCCCACCTCAATGTCATATTTTTAGGATATGACCTTTCAAGTGAAGGAAACAGTCTAGCAGCTATTTTTTTAGAACAATGTGCGTTGCTCCAACCCCCAAAGACTCTAAAAAAACTTACAGTCCATTTTAGAATTCATAAATTTTGGCAAAACATGCATTTTGGATTATGCAGAAAAAGTAAAACCTTTCTAGGACTTAATTAGTAGACCAATCGCAATGGACCGCACTCCGCTAGCCCCTCCTCCGGGTCGCCCCTGGGGAAGTTGGTACATGGAGTTCTTGAGTGGTTCACCCCAATGGGTGCAAGTAAGTACTTGTTGAACTGATGATCTCTGACACGGAGTTCTTGAGTGGTTCACCCCAGTGGGTGCAAGTAAGTACTTGTTGAACTGATAATCTCTAGACCCGATACATGTCCCGGGTTTTGGAATATCGCCCGAGACATGGCTCGGGTTTCGGGATAACTTCCCTCCTCAGTAGAGTAAGTAGTTAGGGGTGGAGAAGAGGGCCGCCAAACAACCGTCAAAGGCCTCGTTGCCCGCACAGGCACGCAGGTGCGTCGTCCAGGAGCTCGTCAGCTCAAAGCTCGAGGGAGCCATATTTGTAGACCAATCGCAATGGACCGCACTCCGCTAGCCCCTCCTCCGGGTCGCCCCTGGGGAAGATGGTACATGGAGTTCTTGAGTGGTTCACCCCAATGGGTGCAAGTAAGTACTTGTTGAACTGATGATCTCTGACATGGAGTTCTTGAGTGGTTCACCCCAGTGGGTGCAAGTAAGTACTTGTTGAACTGATAATCTCTAGACCCGATACATGTCCCGGGTTTTGGAATATCGCCCGAGACATGGCTCGGGTTTCGGGATAACTTCCCTCCTCAGTAGAGAAAATAGTTAGGGGTGGAGAAGAGGGCTGCCAAACAACCATCAAAGGCCTCGTTGCCCGCACAGGCACGCAGGTGCGTCGTCCAGGAGCTCGTCAGCTCAAAGCTCGAGGGAGCCATATTTGTAGACCAATCGCAATGGACCGCACTCCGCTAGCCCCTCCTCCGGGTCGCCCCTGGGGAAGCTGGTACATGGAGTTCTTGAGTGGTTCACCCCAATGGGTGTAAGTAAGTACTTGTTGAACTGATGATCTCTGACATGGAGTTCTTGAGTGGTTCACCCCAGTGGGTGCAAGTAAGTACTTGTTGAACTGATAATCTCTAGACCCGATACATGTCCCGGGTTTTGGAATATCGCCCGAGACATGGCTTGGGTTTCGGGATAACTTCCCTCCTCAGTAGAGAAAATAGTTAGGGGTGGAGAAGAGGGCCGCCAAACAACCGTCAAAGGCCTCGTTGCCCGCACAGGCACGCAGGTGCGTCGTCCAGGAGCTCGTCAGCTCAAAGCTCGAGGGAGCCATATTTGTAGACCAATCGCAATGGACCGCACTCCGCTAGCCCCTCCTCCGGGTCGCCCCTGGGGAAGATGGTACATGGAGTTCTTGAGTGGTTCACCCCAATGGGTGCAAGTAAGTACTTGTTGAACTGATGATCTCTGACATGGAGTTCTTGAGTGGTTCACCCCAGTGGGTGCAAGTAAGTACTTGTTGAACTGATAATCTCTAGACCCGATACATGTCCCGGGTTTTGGAATATCGCCCGAGACATGGCTCGGGTTTCGGGATAACTTCCCTCCTCAGTAGAGAAAATAGTTAGGGGTGGAGAAGAGGGCTGCCAAACAACCATCAAAGGCCTCGTTGCCCGCACAGGCACGCAGGTGCGTCGTCCAGGAGCTCGTCAGCTCAAAGCTCGAGGGAGCCATATTTGTAGACCAATCGCAATGGACCGCACTCCGCTAGCCCCTCCTCCGGGTCGCCCCTGGGGAAGCTGGTACATGGAGTTCTTGAGTGGTTCACCCCAATGGGTGTAAGTAAGTACTTGTTGAACTGATGATCTCTGACATGGAGTTCTTGAGTGGTTCACCCCAGTGGGTGCAAGTAAGTACTTGTTGAACTGATAATCTCTAGACCCGATACATGTCCCGGGTTTTGGAATATCGCCCGAGACATGGCTTGGGTTTCGGGATAACTTCCCTCCTCAGTAGAGAAAATAGTTAGGGGTGGAGAAGAGGGCCGCCAAACAACCGTCAAAGGCCTCGTTGCCCGCACAGGCACGCAGGTGCGTCGTCCAGTAGCTCGTCAGCTCAAAGCTCGAGGGAGCCATATTTGTAGACCAATCGCAATGGACCGCACTCTGCTAGCCCCTCCTCCGGGTCGCCCCTGGGGAAGCTGGTACATGGAGTTCTTGAGTGGTTCACCCCAATGGGTGCAAGTAAGTACTTGTTGAACTGATGATCTCTGACTTGGAGTTCTTGAGTGGTTCCCCCCAGTGGGTGCAAGTAAGTACTTGTTGAACTGATAATCTCTAGACCCGATACATGTCCCGGGATTTGGAATATCGCCCGAGACATGGCTCGGGTTTCGGGATATCTTCCCTCCTCAGTAGAGAAAATAGTTAGGGGTGGAGAAGAGGGCCGCCAAACAACCGTCAAAGGCCTCGTTGCCCGCACAGGCACGCAGGTGCGTCGTCCAGGAGCTCGTCAGCTCAAAGCTCGAGGGAGCCATATTTGTAGACCAATCGCAATGGACCGCACTCCGCTAGCCCCTCCTCCGGGTCGCCCCTGGGGAAGCTGGTACATGGAGTTCTTGAGTGGTTCACCCCAATGGGTGCAAGTAAGTACTTGTTGAACTGATGATCTCTGACATGGAGTTCTTGAGTGGTTCACCCCAGTGGGTGCAAGTAAGTACTTGTTGAACTGATAATCTCTAGACCCGATACATGTCCCGGGTTTTGGAATATCGCCCGAGACATGGCTCGGGTTTCGGGATAACTTCCCTCCTCAGTAGAGAAAATAGTTAGGGGTGGAGAAGAGGGCCGCCAAACAACCGTCAAAGGCCTCGTTGCCCGCACTTAATTAGACCTGATTTTTTTGTTCAACATTGGACACAGGAACACACAGAAATTCAACGTTTATTACAAGCTAAAATGATAGCTTCTAAACACTTACACACACATGTAAATGGTACAAACTTGGTGATCTGTGTAATAGCGAGTCAATCAGGATACACTTACCTCGCCTTCAATGAAGGTGAAACTGGAACCATTACATGCAAATTTCATTTGTACACAAACGCTGAAATGCGTTTTGCATCCACTGAAAAAATACTGACAGCAATACAGACTGATTTAGTGAGAGAAAGAGCACTAGCTCAGGGGAAACACATAATAGTAATGACTCTGGTACCAACCTAAGAGGCTATTACAAAATCAAGCATTCCAAATGTAAAAGCATTGCATCCACGAGGGATACAATGGGCTAATTCTCTCACTGTAACAGATGTAGATTACAAATTTTACTCTACATTAAAATACAAGCATTTCTGCAGTATGAACAAGAATATCCTCTCCCGAAAAAAATAATGCCTCTAGATCAGTAGGAATTCATCATTTACACTGAGGGATCTGTCTAGCCCGCCGTAGGTAGTAAACAGCAAAACAGCACAGCATGTGCGATTGCAAAAGTACGTGTGCGGGACAGAATTTCTGCAATCACTCCTTGTAGTACGAAGATAGACGGACAGATAATGATAGCTGTGAAAGCTACATGCAACAACAGCTCAGCCTTGCCCAAAGGTTTTCAACTCAAGTAATCCTACAAGTTAGATGCGCAAAACCTGCTGCATGCTCAATTTCCAGGTTATATATACATATATATGTATATATATATATATATATTCACTGAAAAAACCATAGGTTTCAGGGGCGTTGTAGTTAGCTGAACTTTTCACTTGTACAAAACAATTGAAATTCCCCCGTTAGAGTTAGTTCAGCTAACTATAACTCGCGCGCCCGCAATGCACTGCTGATGACGTCACATATTACATCACTCATGACATGGTCAGTGACATCACTCATGACATCACTGATGACATCTCAAATGACACCACTGATGACATCTCTGATGACATCATCCAGTGAATATGTGTTTTTCTGAAAATTACATATGTTTTATATATGTATATCTCAAGGTCGATGGAAGAAGAAATGGGTATATAAGTGTCTAAATGGATGATTTTTTTTGAAAAATTGATTGTATAACTGACTGATTAAGTGTATCTTAGTGAATACATGGCTTGGTGAGTAATGTTTAAATATGTAAATATCTGTATCAGTCTCTCACTTTGTGTATAAGTGGCTGCATGAGTTGGTGAGTAGCTACATGAGTGTCTATATAGGTTATTAGTTGTTTTTTTGAGTATCAGTATGAGTGTCTGAGTGTCTGTATGGTTCAGTGGGGGTATTACGTAGTGCAGAGGTGAATGAATGAGTGACTCACTGTTTGTATGTGTTGAAGACAGCATGTGTGCAGGACTGTATGGGTGGATGAGTGTGTGCATGGGTGTGTTAGTGAGTGAATGACTGTCTCAATAGTGTCTTTATGAGTAACTACATATGTTTTAAACTAGTATAGTTGACTATTGGTGTATATGAGTGAGTATATGTGAGAGTGAGAGATTGAAAGAGTTCCTGTATGAATAAGTATGTGTTTCTATAAGTGATTGTTTAAAAGACTAAGTATGTGTAAGTTTCTGTAGAAGTAAGTGTGGTGGTATGTGTATAACTGTATATGCAAGTAAATGGATGTTTGATTCTTTATTAGCATGAGTGACTATGTGTGTGATTAACTCTATGGATGAGTGGCGTTGTGTGACAGGATGTATAGGTGTATGAGTACATATGATGAGTGAGTACATGTATGAGTGACTGTATAGGACTGTTGGTGAATGAGTGGATGTGTATGTGGATCTTAGAATTATTGAATGAGATGTTGTAACTGGTATTGGTATGTCCATTGTTTTGAAAATGTTAGTTTCTATTTTTGAATGTGTGTATCAAAGGTTATATTAGGGGGAGAGGAGGTCTGCCACTCTATCACAAGGATGATGTCATCAGTGATGTCATTTGAGATGTCATCAGTGATGTCATGAGTGATGTCACTGACCATGTCATGAGTGATGTAATATGTGACGTCATCAGCAGTGCATTGCGGGCGCGCGAGTTATAGTTAGCTGAACTAACTATAACGGGGGAATTTCAATGGTTTTGTACAAGTGAAAAGTCCAGCTAACTATAACGCCCCTGAAACCTATGATTTTTTCAGTGAATTTCTAAGGTTTTTTTAAATGCTAATTCCTAACTACAACGTGCCTGAAACCTATGTTTTTTTCAGTGAATTTCAAAGGTTTTTTAAATTTATTTTCTAACTATGCCTACAGAGATAGGACATGTGAAGAAAGAAGAAAAAACGCACAGAAAGAAAAAAAAGAAATACAGAAAGAAACAACAGAAGTCCTCAAAGACGAAGAAAAGTGCAGGAAGAAGGATAACGTGCAGAAAGAACAAACAGAAGAGCAGAAAGAAGCCTTGTTGCAAAATCATCCTGTACCCTCAACTTTTTCAGATGGATACTGGAGGTAACTGAGTCTGGCTAACCAGTCCTAGAGCCAGTGCTATGTTATAAGAGACTCAGAATACAGTGAAAACTCCTACATACACTAGGGAACACCATGCGTTGGGGTCCCCCTGTGATTAGCATGACCTCCTCTGTAAGCCCCTAGTATATAATAGAGCAGGGGATTAAAACTACCTCTTAAAACGCGCCACAGGACGTGTTTGCACACGTCACCTCATGTCCCGTTCCCTCCCTTCCCCACTGTGTAAACACACCCTGTGGCCGTTTTAAGTTGGGAGATTAAGTCCCCTTGAATCCTGGGGATCCCTAGGGTCCAACTAGACCACTAGGTACCTCCTGTAAGCACCACAGAGCTGCGTTGCAGAGAGATGTAAAAAGGGCCTAGACCACCTCTCTGCAGCGCAGTGGCGCTTACTGGAAGCACCTGGTGTGCTAGTTGGCCCCCAGGGTCCCTCAGGATTGAAGGGGAATTATTTCCCCAACTTAAAACGAGCCATAGGGCGTGTTTGCACATGTCACCTCAGGCCCCGTCCCCTCCATTCACCACTGTGTAAACACGCCCTGTGGCCATTTTTAGTTGGGAGATTAAGTTCATATGAATCCTGAGGGTTCCTAGGGTCCAACTAGCCCACTAGGTACCTCCAGTAAGCGCCACAGAGCTGCGTTGCAGAGAGGTGTAAAAAGTGGCATGGCCTAGACCACCTCTCTGCAACGCAGCTCAGTGGTGCTTACTGTAAGCACCTGGTGGGCTAGTTGGCCCCCAGGGTCCCTCAGGATTGAAGGGGAATTATTTCCCCAACTTAAAACGAGCCATAGGGCGTGTTTGCACACGTCACCTCAGGCCCCGTCCCCTCCCTTCCGCACTGTGTAAACACGCCCTGTGGCCGTTTTTTAAGTTGGGAGATTAAGTTCCCTTGAATCCTGAGGGTCCCTAAGGGCAAAATAGCCCACTAGGTACGTCCAGTAAGCGCCATTGCAGAGAGGTGTAAAAAGGGGCACGGCCTGCACCACCTCTCTGCAACGCAGAGCAGTGGCGCTTAGTGGAAGCACCTGGTGGGCTAGTTGGCCCCCAGGGTCCCTCAGGATTGAAAGGGAATTATTTCCCCAACTTAAAACGCGCCACAGGGCGTGTTTGTACATGTCACCTCAGGCCCCGTTCCCCCCCTTCACCACTGTGTAAACGCGCCCTGTGGCCGTTCTAAATTGAGAGATTAAGTCCCCTTGAATCCTAAGGGTCCCTATGGTCAAACTAGCCCACTAGGTACCTCCACAGAGCTGCGTTGCATAGAGGTGTAAAAAGGGGCGTGGCCTCAGAACACCTGTCTGCAACGCAGCTCCCTGGCGCATACTGGAGATACCTGTTGGGCTAGTTGGCCCTCAGGGACCCTCAGTATTGAAGGGGAATTAATTCCCCAAATTACAACTGGCCAGGGGGCGTGTTTGCAGAGTGCTGCAAGGAGGGGGCGTGGCCTCCGGGGTGATGCCATTCTTTTATTTATTTTATTAAGAAGGAGGGCTGTGTGGCCCCCCTTCTTTTTCTAATTTATTGACCCTGGGGACCCCATCCCCCAGGGCCTGCACCCTAATTTTTGTTCTTGAAAAAAACTTAATTTGGTCCCCCCAAGGCCTTAATCGGCCCCGGGGACCCCAACCCCCGGGTCATGGTCTTTTTTTTTTTAATTCTTTAGGAGGGGCGCTGTGTTGCCCCACTCCTCAGGCCACTTATGGCCCCGGGGACCCCATCCCACGGGCCGGCCTTTGTTTTTTATTATTTTAAAAACATATATATTTATAGAAACACCTAGGACATGCTGGACAAACCGTATGTACCTATCACCATGACGATTTGCGTGATATTCATTAAAAGGCGACTAAGCATACAATGAATCCACGTGGAATGTATTTACACCGCTAGTGAAGCTCTGACGTGTCTGACGCCCTACCGTGCCTAATCCCGGCGCCCCCGCCGATGGGTACTCTCCAAGTAGACACCCTTGTTGTTTCTTTATACAAACATGGGTAGCTATTGACGGGCACATTTAATACACACGCACACCAAGCCATTCAAAGGGGATTCGACAAAAATTCAACCAAACTATGCAAGAAACCCCCCTCACGGTTAATAAAACACACATCCACCGCCAGATGTGTAATACTTTTTATTTTACTCTCTGGAAAGGAGACGAAGCTCACTTGAGAGTCACAGCGTGCTCCTTGCTGTGCCCAATGCTGTGTTACACCCACCAGTGCCCGCCGAGTGCCACACACCTCTGTGTTGTATTCCACCAGCTAGTGCTTATGCTATGACACTCTCTAGCCCATGTGCACTGTAACACCACCCCGTGAATATGTCATGCCACACTTGCCTTCGCCCGGGTTATATTGCCCCATCTAACGTGCCTTCCTTGATGCCTATTTTATAACGCACAGTGCTATGCCATACATATTACAATCTGGGATCCATATCTTTGTCAAAGTGCATATGCAACGTTACACTCCCCAGCACATATTTTATATTAAAACTTTAGAGACTAGTTAGATTACACAACACTGCCCTGTTCATATTACACTCCAAGGCGCATATCGCATAGCACGCCCTAGTGCCTGTGCTATCTCGTGCTCTCCAATGAATCTGTCATTGCGCACAATGTATTGCATATTATATTTCACGCCCCGGTTCATCTTATATCACACTTTTTGGTGCATAGTTTATACCATATACTATATCTAGTTTTCATTTTCAATCACGCTCTCAGGACTATGTTCTATATAACACTGCGTTCACCTACTCTCTTCACGGGCATTACATTTTGTGATGGGGTTGGAGGGTCAGGGGGTGTTTCTGCCAAGTGAGTCCGGAGTCACAGTCACAAATGTGCTCTTCTTCCTGAATAAAAGTGAGATTATGCTGCATACTTGTTCATATTTTAAGTAGTTCGCACAGACACACATTTCAAAAACAATAAAGTTCCTAATACCCACCTTCTCTGAACAGTTAGCTTGCTGCCCCATCCACCTCTTCCCTATCCTCTGTTGTCTGAATCCATGGACTAGCCTCCTCCCTCCTGCCATGCATGGTCTGATGTGCTGCCACTGCCCTCCATTTAGCATGATGTACCAGTCCACTCCTCCTGCCCTCCATTGCCCAATTCTATGGCCCATCATTAACCTCCTGCTTAGCCTCTGTGCTTAGCATGCTGCCTCTATTCTCTTCCCCCTGCCCCCGATGTCTTTGTGCATGCCCCTGCTCCATCCTTTTTGCCCACCATGTTCCATGGACCTGCCACTCCTATCTACTCTGAGTGTTCTGTTTAGCTGCCTCTCCCCTCCCACCTGCCTAGCATTGTAAGATGACTGTAACCTGTCCCTGCCACCTCCACCCTGCCTGTCCACATGCCATGCTCCTATCTCCTTCCTCCTGTCCTGCATGGTCCATTTTACTGCCACACCCTTCTGCCCTCCCTGGTCTGTTGTGCTGCAACTGCTCCTCCTGCCTGCCCCGCGTGTTCTGTTGTGGTGTATTGTGCTGCTGCAAACCCTGATGCCTGCCCTGTAGGGTCAGTTTGGTGCACCTCTCCATGTCCCTCCTGTCCTCTGTTATCCTAGTCCATGTCCCTACCCCAATTCCTTATGCCTACCATGATCCAATGTACCATACTTGCGAACATTTTGAACTTGGTAAGAGGGAGATTTTGAAAAAAACTGGGGTATTGGTTTTCCCCTTTGAGTTACATTGAAAAAGGGGAGATTGTAGACAGGAGACATATCAAATAAAGCCCATTTGAGCTTAAAAACATTGGATGTTTCCTGGCTGAAACGGGTCTGTTGGCATGTATGGTTGTACTACCACTGCCTCTTCCTTCTGCCCACAATGGTCTATTATATTGCCACAGCCTCTCTTGCAAGTCCTGTATTGTTGGTTTGTTGCCCCTGCCCCCCTTTCCACTGCCCTCCATAGTCTGTTGTACTGCCACTGCCCTTCCTGAATGCCCAGTGCGGTCAATGTGTTGCCTCTGCACCCTCCTACCTGCCTTCAATTTTCAGAGTCTGTGCCCCTGGCCTCTGCCTCTCAACAGTATCCCAATGAACAATTAGATTGCTAACATTCTATATTTATTAAAAAAGTGTGGAATGCCTGACGTCATCTTGATGCAATCAAATCTGTAATACCTAGAGCATTTCTTTTAGAAATTACATATATGAGAGGGTCTTATTTGCATCAAAATTATGGTTAGTGCTCTAAAAAACTAAAATGAGGACATATTTTCTGAGTTTTCAAATAGCGACAAAGAACTTTTAAATTATTTGTAATCTTTATGTTTTTTTATTCAGTTGACCACTTGATTAAATGTTGCACCTAGGGGAGAGGATGTGGTGTTACTTCCAGAGCTGCAGACTTTGCAACTGGGGAACCAGGTTAGAGTTTCTGCTTCAGCTCAACATTCTGTGATTAAGGTCAAATCACTTAATCTCCCCATGTCTACAACCAAAATGAATTTGATCTTGTGTGATGTAACCAATGCTCATGTAAAGCACTCCAATACCTGACAAGTCTGCAGTATATAAAACTGCAAATTCACAAAAAATAAGTGTTTTGCCCACTTCTGTCATTGGGCTACACGTGGGCTACATCTGGGTGATATTTGTGCTGCATTTGGGCCGTTTTGTCTCTGGTGGCTATCTTGGGAGATTTATTTGTTATGAAGTTTCCTAATTTCCTCATTTACTGCAGTCTCCTCAGTATGAAATGCTTTCAGTTTTTTACTTTGATTCCAACAAGAAGGTATTCAGATATGTCACACATTTGCCACAAATTCTGAATGTTAGCACTCTAGTTGCTCATTAGATCACTGTAGTAAAGCTACTGCTCACCACTGAAGTCTGCTGCTGGTATTAAAAGTGCATGTTTCAGTCTACATATCAGAATTTTTTAATGAAATAGAAGAGGATTTGAGAAGTCACTCAAAATGTGCCCTAATTTTTCTTTCTTCAGCACTAATCATAATTTCTATGGCAAAATGAACCCCCTCATTGTGTTTCCTTTTATATTAAATGTTTTAAGTGTTACCAGTTTATTCCAATCAAGATGGCTTCAGGTGTGCCATACTTTTGTCATAAGTAAGACAGTAAGCGCTCTAGTTGTTCTTAAGAACACTCTGGGACATTCTGTCATTGAGCCATACTTGGGCTACATCTAGGTGATATTTGGGCTACATTTGGGCTCTTTTGTCTCTGGTGGCCATCTTGGGAGATTTATTTGTTATGAAGTTTCCTAATTTCCTCATTTACTGCAGTCTCCTCAGTAGGAAATACTTTCAGTTTTTTATTTTGGTTCCATCAAGAAGGCATTCAGATGTGTCACACATTTGCCATAAATTCTGAATGTTAGCACTCTAGTTGCTCATTAGATCACTGCAGTAAAGCTACTGCTCACCAGGGAAGTCTGCTGCTGGTATTCAAAGTGCATGTTTCAGTCTGCATGTCAGAATGTTTTTATGAAATAGAAGAGGATTTGAGAAGTCCAAATGTGCCCTAATTTTTCTTTCTGCAGCACTAATCATAATTTATATGGCAAAATGAACCCCTTCATTTTGTTCCTTTGTAAATTAAATGTTTTAAGTGTTACCACTTTATTCCAATCAAGATGGCTTCAGGTGTGCCATACTTTTGTCATAAGTAAGACTGTTAGCGCTCTAGTTGTTCGTTAGAACACTCTGGCAAATTCTGTCATTGGGCTATACTTGGGCTACATCTGGGTGATATTTGGGCTACATTTGGGCTCTTTTGTCTCTGGTGGCCATCTTCGGAGACTTATTTGTTATGAAGTTTCCTAATTTCCTCATTTACCGCAGTCTCCTCAGTAGGAAATACTTTCAGTTTTTTACTTTGATTCCATCAAGAAGGCATTCAAATATGTCACACATTTGCCATAAATTCAGAATATTAGCACTCTATTTGCTTATTAGATCACTGTAGTAAAGCTACTGCTCACTAGGGAAGTCTGCTGCTGGTATTGAAAGTGCATGTTTCAGTCTGCATGTCAGAATTTTTTAATGAAATAGAAGAGGATTTGAGAAGTTACTCAAAATGTGCCCTAATTTTCCTTTCTGCAGCACTAATCATACTTTCTATGGCAAAATGAACCCCCTCATTTTGTTCCTTTTTGAATGAAATGTTTTAAGAGTTACCACTTTATTCCAATGAAGATATCTTCAGGTGTGCCATACGTTTGTCATAAGTTGGACTGTTTGCGCTCTAGTTGTTCTTTAGAACACTCTGGGAAGCTGCAGTAGAACACAAAGGAATCAACTTACAGTCTCTGCCCTTGTTGGATGTACGTGTTTTACTGAGAATGTCAGACTTCATTCTCACATGACTGAGAATGTGAATTTACAGAAAATATGCTCTCAGTTTAGCTTATAGATCACCTTCCAAACCTCTGTTGGAAAAGCATGAGAAAATAGTTTTCTCTCAAACATGATTCATGATATCACAGCAGAAGGCTTTTTCACATGGTAAAATCACCTTAGAGCACATCACAATTCCTAAAATGAGTATGGTACCATCAACAAATGATTTATAATGTAACTAAAGTCTTAAAACCTTCTATTAACTGCAATGCTTTTTAATGAGGTGCTATCATGTATATTGGGAGATCTGATTGGCTGTAGAAGTGTTGGCAGCCATCTTGGGACCAATATACATGATAGCACCTCATTAAAAAGCATTGCAGTTAATAGAAGGTTTTAAGACTTTAGTTACATTATAAATAAATTGTTGATGGTACCATACTCATTTTAGGAATTGTTGTGTGTTCTAAGGTGATTTTACCCTGTGAAAAAGCCTTCTGCTGTGATATCATGAATCATGTTTGAGAGAAACCTATTTTCTCATGCTTTTCCCACAGAGGTTTGGAAGGTGATCTATAAGCTAAACTGAGAGCATATTTTCTGTAAATTCACATTATCTTTCTCAGTCATGTGAGAATGAAGTCTGAAATTCTCAGTAAAACATGTACATCCAGCAAGATCAGAGACTGTCAGTTGATTCCTTTGTGTTCTGCTGCAGCTTCCCAGAGTGTTCTAAAGAAAAACTAGAGCGCAAACAGTCCTACATATGACAAACCAATTGAACACCTGAATCCATCTTGATTGGAATAAAGTGGTAACTCTTAAAACATTTAATTTAAAAAGGAACACAATGAGGGGGTTCATTTTGCCATAGAAAGTATGATTAGTGCTGCAGAAAGAAAAATTAGGGCACATTTTGAGTGACTTCTCAAATCCTCTTCTATTTCATTAAAAAATTCTGACATGCAGACTGAAACATGCACTTTCAATACCAGCAGCAGACTTCCCTGGTGAGCAGTAGCTTTACTACAGTGATCTAATAAGCAACTAGAGTGCTAACATTCTGAATTTATGGCAAATGTGTGACACATCTGAATGACTTCTTGATGGAATCAAAGTAAAAAACTGAAAGTATTTCCTACTGAGGAGACTGTAGTAAATGAGGAAATTAGAAAACTTCATAACAAATAAGTCTCCCAAAATGGCCACCAGAGACAAAAGAGCCCAAATGTAGCCCAAATATCACCCAGATGTAGCCCAAGTATAGCCCAATGACAGAATGTCCCAGAGTGTTCTAACGAACTACTAGAGCGCTAACAGTCTTACTTATGACAAACGTATGGCACACCTGAAGCCATCTTGATTGGAATAAAGTGGTAACACTTAAAATATTTAATTTACAAAGGAACAAAATGAGGGGGTTCATTGTGCCATAGAAATTATGATTAGTGCGGCAGAAAGAAAAATTAGGGCACATTTTGACTTCTTAAATCCTCTTCTATTTCATAAAAAAATTCTGACATGCAGACTGAAACATGCACTTTGAATACCAGCAGCAGACTTCCCTGGTGAGCAGTAGCTTTACTACAGTGATCTAATGAGCAACTAGAGTGCTAACATTCAGAATTTATGGCAAATGTGAGACACATCTGAATGCTTTCTTGATGGAACCAAAGTAAAAAACTGAAAGTATTTGCTACTGAGGAGACTGCAGTAAATGAAGAAATTAGGAAACTTCATAACAAATAAATCTCCCAAGATGGCCACCAGACACAAAAGAGCCCCAATGTAGCCCGAATATCACCCAGATGTAGCCCAAGTATAGCCCAATGACAGAATGTCCCAGAGTGTTCTAACGAACAACTAGAGCGCTTACTGTCCTACTTATGACAAAAGTATGGCACACCTGAAGCCATCTTGATTGGAATAAACTGGTAACACTTAAAACATTTAATTTAAAAAGGAACACAATGAGGGGGTTCATTTTGCCATATAAATTATGATTAGTGCTGAAGAAAGAAAAATTAGGGCACATTTTGAGTGACTTCTCAAATCCTCTTCTATTTCATTAAAACATTCT
The DNA here is from genome assembly GCF_964204655.1 of Triturus cristatus. NCBI lineage: Eukaryota > Metazoa > Chordata > Amphibia > Caudata > Salamandridae > Triturus > Triturus cristatus. Next base: position 331,434,070 of record NC_140579.1, read on the forward strand.
GATATGCAGACTGAAACATGCACTTTTAATACCAGCAGCAGACTTCTGTGGTGAGCAGTAGCTTTACTACAGTGATCTAATGAGCAACTAGAGTGCTACCATTCAGAATTTATGGAAAATGTGTGACATATCTGAATACCTTCTTGATGGAATCAAAGTAAAAAACTGAAAGCATTTCCTACTGCGGAGACTTCAGTAAATGAGGAAATTAGGAAACTTCATAACAAATAAATCTCCCAAGATGGCCACCAGAGACAAAAGAGCCCAAATGCAGCACAAATATCACCCAGATGTAGCCCGCATGTAGCCAAATGACAGAAGTGTGCAAAACACTTATTTTGTGTGTATTTGCAGTTTTATATAGTGCAGACTTGTCAGGTATTGGAGTGCTTTACATGAGCATTGGTTACATCACACAAGATCAAATTCATTTTGGTTGTAGACATGGGGAGATTAAGTGATTTGGACAGAATCACAGAATGTTGAGCTGAAGCAGAAACTCCAACCTGGTTCCCCAGTTGCAAAGTCTGCAGCTCTGGAAGTAACACCACATCCTCTCCACTAAGTGCAACATTTAATCAAGTGGTCAACTGGATAAAAGAACATAAAGATTACAAATAATTTAAAAGTTCTTTGTCGCTATTTGAAAACTCAGAAAATATGTCTTCATTTTAGTTTTTTAGAGCACTAACCATATATGTAATTTCCAAAGGAAATGCTCTAAGTATTATAGTTTTGGTTACATCAAGATGACGTCAGGCGTTCCACACTTTTGTAATAAATATAGAATGTTAGCAATCTAGTTTTATTTTATTTATTTATTTATTGATAAAGTTTTATATAGCGCGAACTTGATCCCGAAGGATATCAGAGAGCTTTACAGTTTGAGGGAAACAGATCAGTACATGAGTCAAAAAGGGAATAGACATTGGCATTGAATCAAATAGTGCACAAATAAAAGAACAATTACAAACTTGGGATATGCGAGGAAGGCCGGTTCTCTGAAATATAGTGATAAGGGGAGCAACTACAATAGTTAAATACAAGATTGACCACCAATATTGTAGCATGTCCGAAGCTATTAGAGCTGACAATCGTTCCTCTTGTTAAAGTAAGAACCTATTCATGAAGAATCTTTTTGCTTCCCGTTTAAAAGCAACCTTGGAGGAGATTCTACAGATTTCTGGTGGAAGAGAGTACAGATGTGCCAAATGCAATTTTTACAGACAGGACCATACTTTTATATTAACAGATGCTGGGTCATTGCAGGTTACAATTTAGTTAGGGGGTGACTATTGGAACAGTAATGTGTTTACTTGGCGAGGGATGGGGCGAAAGAAATATGCTGATAAAGTGTAAATAAAACTAGCGTTCATATTTTCAAACAACACACTTAATCGCTGTTGCTGTGCTCTAGCACAAAGCTATATGTGCAGTAAGACACTTGTATATTTACACATGTGGTGATTTACAATGTAACATTGAACACATTCTTGAATGGAACTGTTCTGCCTCAGGCTGTCCACAACTCTGTTGCCTACTAGCTAGATTTGCACATGTACATACTACATATTAGTTAAATACAGTTTCATTGAAAAGTTTCCCTGACCCCCACAGAGAATTAACATTTTGTTGTATAGGTGCTCTGCCTACACTAAAAATGTGTCTACTTTTAAGGCCATTTGTTGCAATATGCCAAACTCTTGTGGTCTTTTGTGGTGGCTTTGGAAGACAGCTGCCCACAGTGACCTCAACACGTTACCTGCACCGATTATAAATAGTCTTATTTTCATGCAGGGGGCATTAATGTTATGTTTTTTAACACTTGAGCATGCTCATACTGAGATTCCCCTCTTGAAGATTTTAGTGTAAAGAATAAAGTGAAAGCTGTGGTTTAAATACATTATATAAACGCTATGCCAGTAATTTAGGTGAAGCTGAAAAAGAATGATAAGGCTTTTGGAAATATGCAGCAATGGAGGACAAATGATGCAGAAAAGTTGGTTAAATTAGGCAGCAAATAAGGAAAGAGACACAGGCATAAAGCACCAAGGAGCACACGGACTCTGAAAATTGAAGGCAGGTAGGAGAGTGCAGAGGCAACAATTTGACCACACTGGGCAGGCAGGAAGGGCAGTGGCAGCACAACAGACTATGGAGGGCAGTGGAAAGGGGGGCAGGGGCAACAAACCAACAATACAGGACTGGCAAGAGAGGCTGTGGCAATATAATAGACCATTGTGGGCAGAAGGAAGAGGCAGTGGTAGTACAACCATACATGCCAACAGTCCCGTTTCAGCCAGGAAACGTCCAATGTTTTTAAGCTCAAATGGGCTTTATTTGATCTGACTCCTGTCTACAATCTCCTCTTTTTCAATGTAACTCAAAGGGGAAAATCAATACCCCAGTTTTTTTTCAAAATCTCCCTCTTACCAAGTTCAAAATGTTCGCAAGTATGGTACATTGGATCATGGTAGGTAGGAGGAATTGGGGTAGGGACATGGACTCGGATAACAGAGGACAGGAGGGACATGGAGAGGTGCACCAAACTGACCCTACAGGGCAGGCATCAGGGTTTGCAGCAGCACAATACACCACACAGGGCATACGGGACGGGAGTGCAGCACAACAATCCATAGAAAGCAATAGGGAGGGGACAGGACCATGCACATGGACAACAGAGAACAGAGGGGAAAGAGGCAATGGTAGCTAGCTGACCATAATGGACAGACAGGAGAGAAAGCTGCAGCATAACAGACCATAAAGGGCAGGAGGGGCGGATCAGGGGCATTACAATGGAACAGACAAGCCAGGAGGGAGGGAATAGGGGTCTGCACATGGAAACAGAGGGCTGGGGCAAGGGGGCAGGGCAGGAGCAGCAAGATGACCATGGAGGTCAGGCAGGATGGGCACTAGAAACAAGACACACCATGGAGAGCAACAGTGAGACTATGATGGCATACACACAGACCATGGAGGGAAGGTGGGAGGGGGTCAGGGGCAGCTAGGTGACCACACAGGGAAGGTGGGAGGGGCCATGGCAGCACAGAAGACCATGCATGGCAAGCGGGTGGGTTAGTGGCAGCACAATGGCTATGATGGGCAAGAAGGAGGGTGCAGGGGCATGCAAAAAGACCATGGAGGATAGAAGGGAGGGTCAGGACCTGGGCACAGACAAGAGAGTTTAGGGGAAGGGGCCTCACAACAGACCGCGTGGGGCAGGCAGGAGGAGCAGTTGCAGCACAACAGACCAGGGAGGGCAGAAGGGTGGGGCAGTAAAATGGACCATGGAGGACAGGAGGAAGGGGATAGGGGCATGGCATGTGGACAGGCAAGGTGGAGGTGGCAGGGACAGGTTACAGTCATCTGACAATCCTAAGCAGGTGGGAGGGGAGCGGCAGCTTAACAGAACACTCAGAGTAGATAGGAGTGGCAGGTCCATGGAACATGGTGGGCAAAAAGGATGGAGCTGGGGCATGCACAAAGACATCGGAGGGCAGGGGGAAGGAGAATAGGGGCAGCAAGCTAAGCACAGAGGCTAAGCAGGAGGTCAATGTTGGGCCATAGAATTGGGCAATGGAGGGCAGGAGGAGTGGACTGGTACATCATGCTAAATGGAGGGCAGTGGCAGCACATCAGACCATGCATGGCAGGAGGGAGGAGGCTACTCCATGGATCCAGACAACAGAGGATAGGGAGGAGGTGGATGGGGCAGCAAGCTAACTGTTCAGAGAAGGTGGGTATTAGGAACTTTATTGTTTTTAAAATGTGTGTCTGTGCGAACTACTTAAAATATGAACAAGTATGCAGCATAATCTCACTTTTATTCAGGAAGAAGAGGACGTTTGTGACTGTGACTCTGGGTTCACTTGGCAGAAACACCCCCTGAGCCTCCACCCCCCATCGCAAAATGTAATGCCCATGAAAAGGGTAGGTGGACGCAGTGTTATATAGAACATAGTCCTTAGAGCACGATTGAAAATGAAAACTAGATATAGTATATGGTATAAACTATGCACCAAAAAGTGTGATATAAGATTAACCGGGCGTGAAATATAATATGCAATACATTGAGTGCAATGACAGATTCATTGGAGAGCGCGAGATAGCACAGGCACTAGCGCGTGCTATGCGATATGCGCCTTGGAGTGTAATATGCACAGGGCAGTGTTGTGTAACCTAACTAGTCTCTAAAGTTGTAATATAAAATATATGCTGGGGAGTGTAACGTTGCATATGCACTGTGACAAAGATATGGATCCCAGATTGTAATATGTATGGCACGGTGTGCGTTACAACATAGGCATCGAGGAAGGCACGTTAGATGGGGGAATATAACACGTGCGAAGGCAAGTGTGGCATGACATATTCACGGGGTGGTGTTACAGTGCACATGGGCTAGAGAGTGTCATAGCATACGCACTAGCTGGTGGAATACAACACGGAGGTGTGTGGCACTCGGCGGGCACTGGTGGGTGTAACACAGCATTGGGCTCAGCCAGGAGCACGCTGTGACTTTCAAGTGAGGTTCGTCTCCTTTCCAGAGAGTAAAATAAAAAGTATTACACATTCGGCGGTGGATGCGTGTTTTATTAACCGTGAGGGGGGTTTCTTGCATAGTTTGGTCGAATTTTTGTCGAATCCCCTTTGAATTGTTTGGTCTGCGTGTGTATTAAATGTGCCCGTCAATAGCTACCCATGTTTGCATAAATAAACGACAAGGGTGTCTACTTGGAGAGTACACACCGGCGGGGGCGCCGGGATTAGGCACGGTATAGCATCAGACACGTCAGAGCTTCACTAGCGGTGTAAATACATTCCACGTGAATTCATTGTATGCATAATCGCCTTTTAATGAATATCACGCAAATCGTCATGGTGATAGGTACATACGGTTTGTCCAGCATGTCCTAGGTGTTTCTATAAATATATTTTAAAACAAAATAATAAAAAAACGAAGGCCTGCACCGGGGGAAGGGGTCCCCAGGTCCTAAAGAATAAAAAAAAAAAAAAGGCCATGACCCGGGGGTTGGGGTCCCCGGGGCCAATTAAGGCCTTGGGAGGGGGGCCACGCGGCCCCCTTCCAAATTAATTTTTTTCAACAAAAAAATGTAGGGTGCAGGCCCTGGGGGATGGGGTCCCCAGGGCCAATAAATTAGAAAAAGAAGGGGGGCCTCCTTCTTAAAAATATAAAGTAAATAAAAGACAGGCATCGCGCCGGAGGCCACGCCCCCTCCTTGCAGCACTCTGCAAACGCGCCCCCTGGCCAGTTGTAAGTTGGGGAATGAATTCCCCTTCAATACTGAGGGTCCCTGAGGGCCAACTAGCCCAACAGGTATCTCCAGTATGCGCCAGGGAGCTGCGTTCTGAGGCCACGCCCCTTTTTACACCTCTATGCAACGCAGCTCTGTGGCGCTTACTGGAGGTACCTAGTGGGCTAGTTTGACCCTAGGGACCCTTAGGATTCAAGGGAACTTAATCTCTCAACTTAGAACGGCCACAGGGCGCGTTTACACAGTGGTGAAGGGAGGGGACGGGGCCTGAGGTGACGTGTGCAAACATGCCCTGTGGTGTGTTTTAAGTTGGGGAAATAATTCCCTTTCAATTCTGAGGGACCCTGGGGGCCAACTAGCCCACCAGGTGCTTCCAGTAAACGCCACTGCTCTGAGTTGCAGAGAGGTGGTGCAGGCCGTGCCCCTTTTTACACCTCTCTGCAATGGTGCTTACTGGATGTACCTAGTGGGCTATTTTGCCCCTAGGGACCGTCAGGATTCAAGGTGACTTAATCTCCCAACTTAAAACGGCCACAGGGCGTGTTTACACAGTGGGGAAGGGAGGGGACGGGGCCTGAGGTGACGTGTGCAAACACGCCCTATGGCGCGTTTTCAGTTGGGAAATAATTCCCCTTCAATCCTGAGGGCCCCTGGGGGCTAACTAGCCCACCAGGTGCTTCTAGTAAGCGCCACTGAGTTGCATTGCAGAGAGGGGGTCCAGGCCGTGCCACTTTTTACACCTCTCTGCAACACAGCTCTGTGGCGCTTACTGGAGGTACCTAGTGGGCTAGTTGGACCCTAGGGACCCTCAGGATTCAAGGGGACTTAATATCCCAACTTAAAATGGCCACAGGGCGTGTTTACACAGTGGGGAAGGGAGGGGACGAGCCTGAGGTGATGTGTGCAAACACGCCCTGTGACGCGTTTTAAGAGGTAGTTTTAATCCCCTGCCCTATTATATACTAGGGGCTTACAGAGGAGGTCATGCTATTCACAGGGGGACCCCAATGTATAGTGTTCCCTAGTGTATGTAGGTGTTTTCACTGTATTCTGAGTGTCTTTTAACATAGCACTGGCTCTAGGACTGGTTAGTCAGACTCAGTTACCACCAGTATCCATCTGAAAAAGTTGAGGGTACAGGATGATTTTGCAACAAGGCTTCTTTCTGCTCTTCTGTTTGTTCTTTCTGCACGTTATCCTTCTTCCTGCACTTTTCTTCCTCTTTGAGGACTTCTGTTGCTTCTTTCTGCATTTTTTTTTTCTTTCTGTGCGTTTTTTCTCCTTTCTTCACATGTCCTATCTCTGTAGGCATAGTTAGAAATTTGCATTTAAAAAACCTTTGAAATTCACAGAAAAAAACATAGGTTTCAGGCACGTTATAGTTAGGAATTAGCATTTAAAAAACCTTAGAAATTCACTGAAAAAACCATAGGTTTCAGGGGCGTTATTGTTAGCTGGACTTTTTCCTCGTACAAAACCATTGAAATTCCCCCGTTATAGTTAGTTCAGCTAACTATAACTCGCGCACCCGCAATGCACTTCTGATGATGTCACATATTACATCACTCATGACATGGTCAGTGACATCACTCATGACATCACTGATGACATCTCAAATGACATCACTGATGACATCATCCTTGTGATAGAGTGGCAGACCTCCTCTCCCCCTAATATAATCTTTGATACACACATTTAAAAATAGAATCTAAAATTTTAAAAACAATGGACATACCAATACCAGTTACAACAACCTATTCAGTAATTCTAAGATCCACATACACATCCACTCATTCACCAACAGTCCTATACAGTCACTCTTACATGTACTCACTCATCATATGTACTCATACACCTATACATCCTGTTATACAACGCCACTCATCCATAGAGTTACTCACACACATAGTCACTCATGCTAATAAAGAATCAAACATCCATTTACTTGCATATACAGTTATACACACACCACCACACTTACTTCTACAGAAACTTACACATACTTAGTCTTTTAAACAATCACTTATAGAAACACATACTTATTCATACAGGAACTCTTCCAATCTCTTACTCTCACATATACTCACTTATATACACCAATAGTCACATATACTAGTTTAAAACATATGTAGTTACTCATAAAGACACTATTGAGACAGTCATTCTCTTACTAACACACCCATGAACACACTCGTCCACCCATACAGTCCTGCACACATGCTGTCTTCAACACATACAAACAGTGAGTCACTCATTCATGCACCTATGCACTACGTAATACCCCCACCGAACCATACAGACACTCATACTGATACTCAAAAAACCAACTAATAACCTATATAGACACTCATGTAGCTACTCACCAACCCATGCAGCCACTTATACACAAAGTGAGAGACTGATACAGATATTTACATATTTAAACATTACTCACTAAGCCATGTATTCACTAAGATACACTTAATCAGTCAGTTATACAATCAATTTTTCAAAAACAAATCATCCATTTAGACACTTATATACCCATTTATTCTTCCATCGACCTTGAGATATACATATATAAAACATATGTAATTTTCAGAAAAACACACATTCACTGGATGATGTCATGAGTGATGTCATTTGAGATGTCATCAGTGATGTCATGAGTGATGTCACTGACCATGTCATGAGTGATGTAACATGTGACATCATCAGCAGTGCATTGCGGGTGCGCGAGTTATAGTTAGCTGAACTAACTATACCGGGGGAATTTCAATGGTTTTGTATGAGGGAAAAGTCCAGCTAACTATAACGCCCCTGAAACCTATGTTTTTTTCAGTGAATTTCTAAGGTTTTTTAAATGCTAATTTCTAACTATAACGTGCCTGAAACCTATGGTTTTTTCAGTGAATATATAAATAGATATATATTTATATGCTGCTCTGGAAGAACTGCTTTTCTGCTTTGTTGTGCTGCCTTGCTGCCTGCCGATCTCTGCCCTGCTCAGGACAAGGACTGGTCCCATCTCACATGAACCCAGAGTGACTCCAAGATCTTGCTGGCTTGCCCCCTGTTTTGAAGCCTCATGGCCATCAAAGCCTTCCTTCAACCCTGCAACAACACCTGGACTCTGCCATCTGGGATTCCATCCCTACCAACTGGTGCCAATCCAGTAACGGGCCCTTGAAAGGTGACTTCTGCTGTACAAAACCATCAATATTGAAGCAGTGACGACTTTGTGCTGATCGGAAACCCTTGCATTGCCCTTCAACGCCAACACAGGAGCCGATCGACGTCATCCCTTTGATAGACTGCACAGCTCAATGGCGATGGATAGCGCAGCTCAATTACGATGCAGCGCCTGAATCATTAAGGGGTATGTTGACGAAGCCTTCATAATTTGCGCAGATCGAAACTGACTCATCAAGTTTTAGACATCGAGTCTTGGTTTATTTAAGGTACTTTTTCACGGGCACCTGCGTGAGTCCTGTCTCCGGCCTGCCCTCCATTGGGGTCAGCCTGAAGTTTGGATCTACCCTGGTCCAGCACTACTTTTTGATTTATTTTTTGGGAATCCATAACTCCATTTCAATTCATTAGAATTTTGTAGTCTTGGTCTTGTTGTGCTCTTAAACATATAATCTATTTTTTAGTGTCTTACTCTGTGTGTGTATGTGAGTGTGTGTTGCACAAATACTCTACATATTGCCTCTTTAGATGAGTCTGTCTGCTCTGTACAAAAGCTAACAAAGGGTGAGCGCAGGTTATCTTTTAGTGTGTATCTAGCTTACCCCGACTAGAGTGGTGGTTCTTGCTTGCAATGGGTGCATACTCTGACAAACATAAACCCAAGTTCTAACAATGGAAATTGAATTTAATATAATAAACTTTGTCTACTGGTGATAGCCTGCTGCAGTCTTTGCTTAAGTGGTAAGTTAAGTTTTTGTTCACATAAAGTGGTTTTAAATTGTGATGTGTCCTACTGTGTTTTCTACATGATCATCTTCAGTTGCACAATAGGATCATTGGTGACTTATTTAATGGGTAAGTTACCTTACCTTACTTGTATTGTACAGATGAAATATTTCCTGAATCTTTATCCTGTTGTGGACCTTTGTATTTTTCTAACATTTAAGAATGTTTGAACTGCCGGCATCATTGCAATGTGTGAGTCTATAGCAAAACTGATACTCCTAGGAGTGTCCTGGCGCTGTTGCCAAAAAAGTGACAGCGGAAGAAGAAAAAGGAACTAGGGGCTGGAAAAAACATGTTTTACGTTTTTTCGAAACACAGGTGTTGCCTTGATACATCTGAGGGTCAAAGGCAGTTTGTTCCAGAGGGAAGGGCTAAAGAAAGAAAGGGCTTTGCCCCCTGACCCTGCCTTCCTGATTGGCTGAGTTCAGGCAAGGCAGAGATTCGCAGAGCAAAGGTTTCTCTGTGGGGCATAGAACATAAACCTGATTTTACCATGAATATTATCAAATAATATACGTGCAGTATCTGGAAAATTTGACAGTATATGAACTTTATATAAGGAAACCAAATAATAAAATCCATCAAAAATATCACAACAAGCAATTTACATGTAGTGAAAAACAAGTATTTAGCATATTTATTTTATTGTAAAGGTTTTGTATAGTGCTGGCTAGACCCGGAGGTATCAGAGCGCTTTACATGAGTATCAGATCATAATTGCAGGTTACATCGTTACAAAGGTTACACAGTTATTAGAGCCTGGCAACATAGTGACAAGTAAGGTTGAGACAAACAAAAAAGGACATATACGTAAGGGAGAAAGCAGGCAAGGGGAGTGTAGGAACTGGGGTCACCAGTTCCCCAGGGGGTAGCTTGGCGCGAGCGGGCAGGCACCCAAAAGCTTAGATGTAAAGTGACCATACAGCACACACATCCACTGGGACAGGAAACGCACGCAATGACTGACACCACACCAGTGAGTTTGAGTAAAAATCAAATAGCTTTTATCTAGATCAGAGACAGGGTAATCAATAATCAGGGTATCTCTATTTCATCAGAGCATTTCGTAAAGCAGGGGTAAACATGTCATTTCATCAGAGCATTTCATGAAGCAGGAATAAACATGTCATTTCATCAGAGCATTTCATAAAGCAGGAATAAACATGTCATTTCATCAGAGCATTTAATGAAGCAGGAATAAACATGTCATTTCATCAGAGCATTTCATAAAGCAGGAATAAACATGTCATTTCAGGCGATTAATCATCATTTCATTAGGCAATAATTAAACTTTCTGTCAGGCAGGAATACACATCCCACGCAGCCTGGGTAGCATTAGCAACCAGTATGCTTTGGACTGGATTATTCCCCGTTCCTGGGGCAAGTGGGGGGCCAACTTGGCCCAATGATAGTCTTCCCCGGGGGAGGGACGAGCTCAGTGCCTCCCTCTGGCCTTCCACCCTCCTCCCTGGGGGTTACCTGTTCCTTCGGCCTCGTGAGGGACCTTGCAGAGGGTTTCCGGCAGGGCGGGGGTTTCGCTCTTCTTGGAGCCCCTCCCGCCAGCAGTGTGAGCTTCCCGGCGATGCCCGGGATGAGAGGGGGGCTTCGTGGGGCATCCGGCGGGCCTGAGGGCAGCCGGGGACCCCCGTGCTTTTGAGGGGTCGGTCCCGGGCCCTCCGATGGCTCCTGGGGCCCGGGGACCGGACAGAGGAGGCCTCAGCAAGGGCGCGCCCGCAGCCGCCAACAGCAGCGCGGCCTGAGGGTGTGCGGCCCCAAGATCCAATGGGAGAGCAGCGGGGGCGGAGTCCAGGAGGATGTCCCGTCACGTGATGCAGGCAACGGCCTCAAGGCCTAGCGCGGCCTACTCTCGATTCCGGCGGCCCTCTCCTCACCGAGGGCCGTCGCAGGGGACAACCAGCCACGGGGCCCACGTCGGGGGGGCGCCCCTGTCGCGACGGCGATCGCGGGGCCCCGGACACCTCAGAGGCCCTGGAGATGTCAGCGGCGCCGGGCTGCGGCGGTGAGTTTGCCCGCAGCACCTCAGGATAGTAGGCCAGGCAGGACAGGCCACACACGCTGGGGGCAGATCAGTTCAGGGGTCCCAGGTGGAGTCAGGGAGCGCAGGGGTGACACAGCGCTAATACCTGGTCGATCCCCCTGCAGTTCTGAGGAAAATTATAGGGTCTTCTCGGCGCTTGCTGGTTCCTGCGCCCTTAGTAGAGGGTTTCTTGAGGGAGGGGGGGTTGCTGGTGGCTGTAGGCAGGTTAGTCAGTCACGGCAGGTCGTCCCTGGTTTCCCCTCCCGCCGGGCCAGATCAGTGGGCTAGTCCAGTGTTCCTCACACAGCTTGGAAGGCAGCACTTTAGCCCTGTCACTCCCAGTGGTATAGGTCCCTGACTAGGCCCTACCGCCTAAGTCTCCTACGTAGGTTCCCCCAGGTCAGCGTCGCCCCAACTGACTAAAACGTTTCCCTCCTTCCCTTATATATGCCCAGGTCAGGTGACCACACTCTCAAGCGGCAAAATGCAGACCCCTCCCTTTTTCTGGAAGGTTCCAGGAGCTTCCCTATTCTAACTATGGGAGAAAAAGGCGGCTGGTGTGGCAACAATGTTTTAGGGTCCCAGCCAGCTCCTGGCGACTAGGGTGCTACTAAAAAGACCACTTTGCAGTAGCAGGGGCCTGTGGCAGCCATGTTGGGAGAAGAGAGCACCTGCACTTTAGCATTGATTAGCAATGGGAAGGTGCTCGGAGACCTAAGGCCAACTAAAAGAGGGTGGAAAAAATTGAGGCAAGGGCGAAAAAAACAGGGAAAGACCACCCTAGGGCTGACAGGCCTAACAGGGAGAGATTCAGGGGAGGGGGGAAGAGCAGGAGAAGTAGACAGAGAATGGAGGAGGGAAATAGGAGGGGAGGGTGAGAGACAGCATGGAATGAGGAGGGGGGGTGATGGGGACACAAACCGGTAGACGAGTCAGAGCTGCGTCCAAAGTCCAGTAAGCTGTGATCCCAGGGGAAGTGGTATCATTTCCCCATCTCTGTTGCGAGAGGCTCCCTATATGCAGTGGACTCTCTCAGAGGGGTCTCTGAGACTCCAAGGCCTACATACTGGATCCTTCCCCAAAAAGGGGAGAGGGAGTGCTTTGGCAAGGGGTGCCATACCATACCTCAACTGTAAGGCGCTGTAGACTCTCTCAGCGGGTTCACTGAGACTCCAGCGTATAATTATTGGATCTATCCCCAACAAGGGGAGAAGGAGTGCTTAGTCAAAGGGCACAAAAAGGACAGGGGGCTAGGTGGTGTAGCGGGTAAGGGGAAAGATTCAGGTAAGAGGGGATAGGAGCAAAGGAAGTAAGTCAAAGAAAGAAAGAGTGCTAAATGGGAACAGATAGATAGATAGGAGACAAGGAAAAAGCAGAGTTACAGAAACACGATTATTATGATTGAGGTGGGATAAGAAGACAAAGCAAAATGTTGATTATCGCTAAAATAGTTTATATTTTTACTATCAGACCCAGAATTGGCAATGATGATGGATTATATTTTCAAGGGTCCAGCCACAATTGTTTGAGAAAATGTCCAAAATACAAATTATTCTCTGAAGGCAAAATTGGAGAATGAATTGTACCAAAGGTTGCTGTTACATTTTCACAGGAGGAAATTACTTGCTCCTCTTGGTGGGTGGTGGTGAGATCCTCTCCCACTGGTCCTGATGATCAAACCTCCTTAGGGTGAGTGTTGGCTCCAAAGTTGCAGGGTAAGAAGTGATTGCAGGTGGGCCCTGGGGTTGCAGGGCATCTCTTTCTGTAGAAGAGCTTGATGTATGGTCCACTGATGTTGTGAGTGCACAGTAAGGGTCTGAGGATTGACTAAAAGCCCTGCATATATCCCTAAAACCATCCTGGACCACACCAGACATATAGCACAAAACATAAATTTGCCTTCAATTAGGTCATTGTGCTCCCTCTACAACTGTTTGATGTCGCCTGTGATCTCTTCATTGTCTCTCAAGAGCTCTATAACCTGGCCTATTTGTTCCTAATGTCAGAGGGCTGCTCCAATGATGTACTGGTCATAGTTTCCCTTCAACTATGGTAATCAGTGGCCTCATTCTGCTGTCGAAATGCAGACCTAATCTTGCCCCCACTACCTTGTGACCATTGCAGAGTTGCCAACATCACACTGGGTCCAACCTCACCTGCAGATTTTGTTGTTGGTGTTGTAGCCACAAATACAGGATCCAGGACTGGGATGTGCACTGCAAATGTTGTTTGGGATGCTGAGCCACAAGGAGCAGTAACTACTACTGGCCTTTGCAGAAGGGGAGACAAAAGAAGGTTGCTATAACTTATAGTGCGATGAGTGAGGCCCATCTTAGTACACTGCCCTACACACTTGATGGACTAGGCTGTTCATCATCTGGATCAGGACCTCACTGATAACTGGTAGGGTGGTAGGGTAGTAGGCATTGTTTCAGGACCTTCTGCTCTGGGAACTGGACCTACGGTATGAAATGACATGATGATTGTTAGTAAATCTGTGCATAATAGTTTAAGTTTAATGGTAAGTGTCAGCCTTTTTACAATGTGGGTTAAACAGCCATGATGGCAGGCACTCTCTGCTAGAGCTCTGCTCAACAGCCCTGAAATCTGGCTGAATTAACTAACTTGGCCCAGCCAGTGAGGCAGTTTTATATGGTAACATCTACCACAGCTGTGTGGCTGGCAGGGCTCCTTACCCCCTACCAACCCCCGGGTTTGTGCTCAGGCCCTTGGGGGCCAATGGAGGGGAGTAAAGCGGCAGCCTGTGCCAGGGGCCCAGACTGGGGGAGCTGACCACTGGCCCACTTGCGCCGTGTTTCGCCTGGGGAGTGGGCACCTGCCAGGCGGAGAGGGTCTGCCACAAATAGCTGTCCCCAGGCTGAATTTATGCTTGGATCAGGGCACAGCGGCTGTTATGAGGATGCAGAGCAGCTAGGCAGGTTTCCAAGGGGTGCAGAGACCACCTGGGAGCTGCCTAAAACCAGCAGGGCGACACCAGGTCCAAAGGTGACGGGAGCCGTCAGCTCCTGCAACATTGATAGCACTGGCTCTTGCCCGCATCTCCTTGGCAGCTGGAGGAAGCACCAGGTGTTGGCAGTCCATTGAGCTCTCCCGCCCCTGATTCATGCTCATCTCTGTCTGCATTATTTTTACAAGAGGGCAACCCAATCTTCCCCCAAGGTACTGGGTAATGTAATCTACGGATAAAATGTTCCTGGAGGAAATATTTATGCTTAGCTCAGTAATATATTGGTCATTAAAATGATCCAACTGCAAACCGTCACTGAATCACTCAAACATTATAAGAAGTGGGTATTGTTGTTCACATAGATGTATTTTTATATGAAGAATAAATCAACATAATAACATATCCATAATAGATAATTGCAGTACAAAAACACATATTTTATACAGCAATACATCAATATAGCAACACTGGTGCCACCACGCAATCACTGTAAGCTAGTTCAATCTAGGGACCAGGGGAAGCATACATTCCTCACAACTATACAGGTTCATAAATCCAGTACATGTAATTTAATTCCTCATGTTTCGACTGTTCAGTAAGGAATTAAGTACCACAAGGTGTAAACAATGATGTTAAAGAGGACAAACCATCAAAGTTTCGGTCTTGGATGGCACAAAAGGTCCGCAAAACCATTGTCAGGACTCAGTGCTGAGAAGTACTTGCCACCACATCAAGTAACTTCTGCAAAAAGTCTCCGCAAATGCTTTCTGCATAAAACAATCTCACCCAAACATAGCTTGTGAACGGGTAATACAATTTTAACTCCAAAAACTGACTGGCCAAACATTCCTTCAGTTGTTTGGCCAGTCTGTTTTTGGAGTCAAAGATATATTCATTGTATTTTTTGGGTGTAAATTATGGCTTTGAAAGTGACATAGGACCTGGCACCTACCTACAACGAAACAGGAAGAGGAGAGGAGCCATATTTCCGCCCTCCCTGCCATCCCCATTGGAAAACAGTGACTGGCCACATTGTGAGGCAGAGAGACTGGGAGAGGCCACAACTATGAGGGCAGCTTGACTACAGGACCCTGCAGCTCCCGGGCTGTCATACAGTGGAGGCAGCCCACAGATTGAAGGTTGGTGTACCTAATCAGGGGGGACATGGGAGGGGTATCTACCCCCTGGGTTGTACTTAATGAACACTCATCCCACCTAGATAAGAACTATTGACCCAGAGATTTCCTGTAGTGAGTGCGTACCCATTACTACTCCTGATAGTCAAGGCCGGTGTGGAGGGAAGCAGACTATTGCTCACTCCTGCCTAATTGCTGCAAGCCCAGAGATCGTACCGCCGGCTGCACTCACGCATCTGACTGGGATGAATTTAAAGACACTGGGGATTCCCGACATCCCTCCATTGGCAGCTACTCTACACTACGTATCCTTCATGATGGCTGCCACTCATGGATAATGGCGGTCGAAGGCAGAGATGTGGAGCCACACCAAGCGGCCGACTTTGACTGATGGGCCTGATCACCCATCACCAACCAAGCAGCTCAAACTACGAGGGGCCCTGATAGGACAGGTTATTGGGGCTGCTTCACCTTGGTAGTGAACACCACATCACCAGCTTTTCCAGCACTTGATACTTGGGACCCATTCTCCTCTGGGGACCCATTGCCCCCAACCATGGACAGGCTGAGGTCGACATCACCAATGCAGACCTCCCCAGCAGCTGTCGCACTGAGTATAATACCGGATACCCCGATGCCAGGCAGCACAAAGGACCCCTTAGCACCTGCAATCAATAAACTGGACACAGTTCTTGCAGCCATAGAACGTTCATGGATATCTATCAAGAACAAATTTTATTTCCTGGTGGCTGAGTTGGACTTTCCAAGTGATGACCACCAGAAACTTGCAGATACGGTGACTGATGGAAAGAAAGTATTGGCTACTCTACAACCACAAACTAAGGACAACCAGTGTACCATAAATTACCTCCAGCATTGGGTGTTGATGCTTGAGGGAAGGGCGGAGGTTGCTGTGGGACATTCCCATAAGAGCAGCGTTCAAATCCTGGCACTGCCAGAAGGAGTTGAGGACCATGACTTGCTGCAATACCTGGAGAAATGGTTCAGATGCTTTGTCACCACATCAGACCTCACCCCATTCTTCTTTCTGGAGAGGGCCCAATGGGTCCCAACGCTCCAACCTACGGGGGCACTGCACCATGCGATGCTGGTCAAACTCCTTAATTTTAGAGACCTCAATGCAATCCTAAGAGTGTCTAGAGTGGCCAGACTTTTAAAGCTCGAAAACAACATTTTTACACCCAAGAAGTGCAATGGCAATGCACCTCTTTTTTAGGAGGACAAGAAATGTTCCTGCAGCCTGGTGTCCAATATTTTTTGATGTCCCCCTCCCTGCTCAAAATCCTTGTGGACTGCGATTCTCTCTTTTTCTCTGTCACAGCAACAGCACAAAATCTACTGGAGCAGCTGAGGACGCCCCTGCCCTTCCCAGAATGGGCGAAAGCGACAAACTTATTGCCAGCGGGGACTGTCCCCGGTGTCCTCACCAAAAAAATCCCTCACCCTGGAACAAATTATTGTGGAACGATGCAGGGCCCTTCTGGCGGAGACATTTGTAGGCGCGGGAGCTGGAATTTTTAACAGTGAGGTAGGCTCACACATCTCCTCAGATGAAAACTCTGGCATGACAGATAGCTCTAAATGGGAGTTCCAGACCCGACCCCTGGTGACACATCAGACCGCAGACAGCATAATATAACCCTGATACAGGCACTCGAGTGCGGGAAACAAGAGTAATTGTCTCCATATCTTCATCACACCACACAATCACTGGCATGCCCATCGTCCAAAGACTGTGCAGCAACAGACACCCGATGTAAGGTAACGGGGTATTACCCCCACCACTTCTTATTCCCACACAGCCGGGCCCAACACATCACAGATGTTAACAGCCAGGACGATTTTGAACTTTGACTTTGCCCCAACCTCATAGCCACCACACCCCATTACTATATGGTTGCTCACCATGATCAGTTTGGGCATACCACCATTTGTGGTAGGCTCTGTGCATTCATGTTTCTGTTTGTTGAAATGTTCCCAAGACTCCTCCCCCAATGATTTAGCCAGGTAGGTGGACATCACACTATCCAGAAGGTACAATGTACCTGTGGCAGGCTAAAGGGAACCTCAGGGAATACTCTGTGCTCACACCACCTACTCCTCCCCACACACAATAGCCCCACCAAGCAACACTAGATTCATCACTCTGAATGTATAAGGCATGCACACAGCAAGGAAATGATACTCAGTATACTCCTACATAACACAACAGTGTGCACACATAATATTTTCCTGGCAAATGCACACTACAGCTGGGAAACTGCGGCAAATACAAAAACAGTGGAAGGGGTTGAAATATGCCACCATGTACTCAGCATATGCCCATGCTGTTTTGGATCCCCCCAGGGATCACCTTCCAGGTTTTCAACACAATGATAGATATAGAAGGGCGGTATGTGTTCATCAAGGGCGTGCTCAATGACTCCTGCATCCTCATAAGGAGCATCTACGCCCCAAACATCGACCAGGGGATCTTCAGGGATGTGCTATCGGGGGTACTAGCAACAGAACTCAAGTACCGTGGGTGCTAGGTGGGCACTACAACTGTGTGCTCAATACCCAACTCGACTGACCCCAACCGCCACTCCCCTGTTCCCCTCCACATACACAATCGCAGCACTTTGCGGGATAGATTCATCAGTGAGCACTTATGGATGCCTGGAGGACTAAGCACCCGATCACTGACTCTGATCTTTCTATTCTGCACCACATGACCTGTACATGCACTTGGATTGTATTCTGTTCTCCCTCACTATACTATTTAAGACCACAGGATAGACCTGTAACCCCAGTTGAGACCTGGGTAGGTACAGAATCATACAACAATGTCTCAACTGGAGTAAATGAGGAGATACAATTCAGAAAGTAAATTAATTACACACAACACGTAGTCCTGATTTTTTTTCAATGTAATATTATTAACAAAAAGGCATAGACTTCTACTTTCCAATGGTTATAAAGCAGCATCATCCATGTTTTTTAAGTTGTGTACTAGGTGCAAGGTGAACACATGCTCGTGAGAAAGTATTTAAAATGGCTCAAGTGAAACACATGAAAAATATAAAACAGCATTTTTGGGGAAGATTTTGAAAAGAATATTATGCATGAACATTTTCATTCTTTAAATACAAGCAGTGGAAAATCATGGCATAATTAACAATGCCCACTAAGCTGATACAAGTCGATGGCATTTCAACCTTCATGACTTGAGGTCATTATCGGGTCAAGGGAACACAAGGAAGGTGATTACTGCCTAATGGGGAAGAAGATGAGAGTTACCCCAGACATTGAATAGACTTGGATTGATGCAGACAAACATGGGGTACTTGTTTTACAATACATGAAGGAATTCCAAGACACCTGGGGAGGGGAAAAAATAGAAGAATGTCTAATGTTGTCCACTGCTAGCATAACTTGGATGAAGCAGCATTCTTAGAAACAATCAAAGTGTGACCATTATACTCACATGGAACAACCTGTCAGAGTGTATACGCCAGGAACTGGGTCAGCTCAGTTGGTCACCAGGGAGGAATGAGGGGGTCCAAATGCTGTCCTTTAATTGGGTTAGTATGAACCCCCGGGCAATGCTGCCTTTAATCATTAGAATGCTTGTATTATAAAGAATCCGTACTATGATCAAGTAATATGGTCAGTATTTCTATCAAATCACACTTGTAAATCACACACGTAGAGTGATATGTGGTCCTTTACACAACCAGATATTGTAACTTATTTTACTTTTAATAACTACAACAAATGTATTTCACATTTATATAACTAAACATAACCTGTGAAGGAAAGAGACCACATGCAAATTAGTTAGATTATTGAATACACATTAGCCCCCAGATAACACATTGCACAAACTAAGTTTGTTTTGAAATGTGTGAACATGAATTGTTTGAAGATTGTGATAATTAAATAGATGTCTTTTGATTCCAAGATTCGGTATGATGAGGGTTACCCATCACTTAAACCATTAGTATCTATTTGAAAGAATTGTGGCAGCTGTTCTCATTGACCACTAACGGGGTAGCAGGTGTTGTGCACTGCACTGTGGAGGGACTCCCTGTAGGTAATGTAGTGACTTAGCAACCTTCTTACACAGAGATAGAAATTATTAATATTTTAAAAGCTAATGATGTGGACAAGGGCCATACAAAGAAAATAACTTGTATTGTCTTTATTTGTATGTACAGGGGAAACGATTCTCACTCACAATGATTACTTGTTACCTCAGAACAAAACTTGTATACATGCAGGAAATATACACTTCTGTTTTTATAACAATCTGGAAAGGAAATGAAGTTAATAGATTTTGAGACATAATAGTTTAGTAATAATAGTGGCCTCTAAAAGCATTTTTCAGAACAGTTGGAATACATTTATGGAAAATATATAGCTTAAAAACATATTTTTGGGCTTATAATAGACAATTTAATCTAGTATACTGCAAGGGAAAAAGTTACAGTTTGCCATTTGCTGCATACTACAATGTGTTTGTAGTTACCTGTCTCCATTCCAGTTGGGAGTCCTTTAATGTGTAGCATCGCATACACTTTTTCCTCCAAGGGCAAGAGGTTCATAGGCCAGGGAGAAACACCACAACCAGTCTTCTGTGCGGCAAGGAAACCTAGGCTCTACTCTACCATGCAGACCATTACAGTGCTTGCGCATTTCCTCCTGCAAACGCCTGCTGTTAGATACAGCATTCACTCTTTTTTTCTGCTTAGAATGCTTTATTAAAATTATATAAGTACAGACATTAGACAAAATATACAAGCACTTCAATTGAAGCAGAATTCATGGACAAATGAAAACAGAACAATCAATGGCTCTATTAACTAAAAGTGAACAAAAGAAAAATCTGAATATAAAGGCAACAAAGGTTACCATGCATAAAATGATGGATACAATGTATATAGCCTGAAATGAATAACATAAGCATTTTACAAAAACAATTGCATTTTAGATTTTCATAAAAAGAATAAAAGAGAGAATGAAGGAGAAACCGGGGAAAGGGAGGGGGAAGAGATAAAACCTGTATTAAGCAACAGCAACAATTACTAAAAAGAAAACAGTGTTAACCTACTAAAGTTTATGGTGGTTCATAGTTGGTAACAATGGATACGGATTGAGCGGATTGACTGGATAGGAAAGACGTAAGTGGTAACTATAGTAGATCCTTTTTAATTAATAAAGGAATGGAGATAGCATATGCACGATCCAGTCTGTGATGATGGCATAATAAATTCTACCAACCAGTAAAATACATTTTAGTGGAATCTTTCCAATTTGTGGTGATACTCTGTAGGGTTTACGCTATGAACAAGCTTATGAGCTTTCCTACCATACCCTGGGATTGCCATTTAAAAGAGGAACCGCCTAAGAAAATGTGTATAATATCAAAAGGAAAGGTTGTGGACAAAATGACATTCAACTTCTTCCATAAGAGCATCCAAAGCTTCTTAACAGGAGGGCAAAGGAAAAACATATGTAAGAGATCACTGTTGACATGCGAACAAGACTAGCACTTTGAATTACCAATCAGCTTAAATTTATGAAGATCAGCAGGGGTGAGAA
Organism: Triturus cristatus; assembly: GCF_964204655.1. Taxonomy (NCBI): domain Eukaryota; kingdom Metazoa; phylum Chordata; class Amphibia; order Caudata; family Salamandridae; genus Triturus; species Triturus cristatus. The sequence goes on from NC_140579.1 coordinate 331,455,046, forward strand.
ATATCCTATTGTAAAAATAATATAGTGTTTGTGTTGTGCTAGCTGAGCAAGATGAAGTATGAATTTTAGCCCAAATAGATTCCCATGTCTGAAGAGAGAGACCCTGGTTAAGATCCACTTACCAAGCAAGCTACACCTTGGTTTTAGTTCTCAAAATAGAGGGGCGAGACAAAATCCTGGATACAGCAGAAGATTTCATATGAGAGGAAAACTCTAAATAAGGGGTGGGGGTTGACCTACTGGTACAGGGAGAGAAGCCTGAGTGAGAAGAGGAAGAAGAAGAGTCCTAAGATCAAGGTAATGTGTTGCATGAAGCAAAGATATGTCATACTTTTCCTGAGTCGCATTAAAATCCATAAGAGAGCGGTCATTGAGTATATGGCCAATGGTAATAATACCTGTTAATCCACTCTCTCCAAGAGAGAACTTTGTTGTTTAGTTTTAGGTGTGTGTTGTACCAAATGGTAGTTTGCAACAAACATATCCATGCGGGAGTTAGAAGAGACAATTAGAGGTTTAGCAACACCTATGGAGTGGATAAGTATTGGAGAGAAAAGGGCCTTAGGGGGTTGAGTGAGAAGAACCGCCTTGTTCAATGAAAATGGTGTACATTGAGCCTGTTCATGTTGACCCCAAGTAGTCAATTCTTCTTGAGTGGTTAGCACAAGGGAGGTCCAAATTTGTTTCAGCATGAAAGCAGAATGGTATTTTCTAAGATTGGAAAAATTGTCCCATCCTTTTTCTTTTGAGTGTTGCTTATGAACTAATGAGATTCTAGGCTTACGATTGTTCCATAAAAATTTGGTGAGAGAGTGATTAACAGTTTTGAAGAAAGAGAGTGGGAGGGATATTGCGAACACAGAGAAATAAACATTTACTATCAGTACCAACATCATTTTATTTGTGGCCAGTCTACCCCACCAGGCAAAAAATAATGGGGACCAACCCTCTGTCAAACCCGAAATGTTGCTAATGATTTCATTTAGATTCATTTTTAATTGTTTCTTTAATGTTGTTTGTATATAAAACACCTAAACTTTTTATGCTTTTTGAATTCCATGTAAACCCCGTGCCTCTGAACAGCCTGGAAGGCAGTATTTATTTAGAGGTTTGACCTCTGATTTGTCTATATTAAGTTTATACCCAGAAACTATGGAGTATTCCTGTAATAGTGAGAAAAATTCCGGAACGCATATGCTTGGGTTAGTAAGGTATAACAAAATATCATCTGCATAAGCAGTGAATTTAATGTCTATATCTTTCAATTAGAAATCCGTGAATTGTGAAGAACGAGGAATTTTTCCCAGAAAGGGTTCTAGAGACAAAAAAACAATAGTGGGGATAAAGGACAACCTTGTCTAGTCCCCCTGTGGGGGGAAAGTAACTGGACTGTTGACCATTGACCAAAATGAGGGTGGAAGGATCAGAATATAATAACTTAATATAATGAGGGATATGAGGACTAAAGTCATGCCATTTCAAAGCTCTAAAAATGAACTCCCAGTTCACACAATCAAATGCCTTTTCTGCATCTAGCGTTATGGCTGCTACTGGGGAATGCATCATGGAGGCCAAATGAATTATGTTAAGGAAAGTTCTGAATCCAATAGGACCAGGAGTTTGTCCATTGGAAGGTGAATCATAGCATTTGAAATGTCTTGCTCTGAAATTGGAGTATCCAAAGGAGATAGATCAATATTATTTTCAGGTGACTTAGGAATAGATTGAAAAAAGGCATCTATCTGGTCCTGTGAAGGAGAGGATTCAGGGGTATATAAATTGTTGTAGAAATCTGTGAACCACTCAAGCATTTTAGAATCACTAGCATGCCTAACACCAGCAATGTCTGTTATAGCGACAATTTTAGTCTTTTGCTTTTTAAACTTAAGGTAATTAGCCAAGGATTTGCTAGCCATAGTCTGACCCCCATACATTTCAGCATTAAACTTAAGCAAACTTTCACAGGAGTCATCCCAAGACTGTTTGTTGAATTGCATTTTTGCCTTAAATAGTTTAGAGTTTTTTTTGTGATTTGATGAAAAACATTTGTGTTCCTTGTATTTAATTTGATCAATAAGCAGTATTGACTCCTTATGTCTCTTCCTCTTTTTTTTGCAACATAATCTATAAAGAATCCTCCAGCCCTTGCCTTAAAAGCAAGCCAAGACAAAATGAATCTGTAAGTCTGAGGGGAGGTTATTATCTAAGAATTCCTGCGTAAATGATGTAAACCGTTCTGTAAATTGATTGTCCAGCAAAATAATATTATTAAATCTTCATCTGCGTGAAGTGGGCATAGGAGTAGGGCAATCCAGGTCTACTATGACTGGGGCATGGTCCAAAATAAGTATTGATTCCATCTCCACATGTGTCAAAAATTGTAGTGTAGGTTGTGTAAATAAAATGTAATCTATTCTAGAGTGTAATCTGTGCACAGGGGAGAAAAAAGAGAACTCCAAACATCTATCAGCCCTTTGCAGGCGATAGCTTTGTGAAAGGTCTAATGCATTTTGTCTAGAATAAACTTACTTTGGGATTTCCAATCTAGAAATGGGTCCCTAGAAAAGAAGAGTGGAGAATGCAGTCCAAAATACGAAATCTACACCATTAGGAACATAAATATTACAGATAGGAAACTGAGTTTTATTTATCTTAATCTCTGATAGAAGCCATCTACCATTGTCATCTTTGGACTCATTTAGCAACTGAATACATAACGATTTATGAAATATTATTACAACACCATTCCCGACCCATTGCTTACACCAGGAGTTTAAGTCCTGTTCTTTAAGATGCGTTTTTTGTAATGAAGCTACTTGACATTTCAACCTTGAAAAATGTGACAACACTCTTTGTTTTTTGACTGGTTTAAAAATTCCTTTAACATTCCAAGAAACAATTTGTGAACCACTCATAAAAGAGATAAATGAAGAGCTATTAAAGAGCAATTAAGAAACCAGTAGGAACGATAGGATGTAGCAAACCATAAAAGATTTTAAGAAAAAGTAGTGGAGATTCAAGTAAACAACTTTACCCACAGCCAAAAACATTGTTGTAGGAAAGATTGAAAGAAGAAATTTAATATAAAACGTAGAGGTTTGTTTGAAAGAACATAGGCTTCCTGTCATCCATCTAAAACCAGGTAATAAATAATAGAGAACCAGAAAAACAGAATTTCTTATGGAGACTTTTGCTGCACAACAAAGAAGAAAGAGAAAAGGGAGAGAGAAGAAAGGAAGTGGGATAAGAGATGAAGAAAGAATGAAAAAGGTATGAGAACACAAACTCCTCAGACAAACATATGCAAGAGAGATGACAAAACGCTTTAGCCATACAAGTAAATAGCAAAAAGAGATAATATCAGAGAAGGGGGAATGAGAAAAACAGACACCGCTCAAGATTAAAGAAAAGTGATTACGACAAAAAAAATGGAAAGACGTTGTGAGAAAATAGAAAACCTTGACCAACACGGCACCCTAAAGACTTACCAGACAATAGGAAAAAAGCACGTCTGAACAAAACATGGACATTGGATATGTATACAATAGTGACCAAATACAGCATCATCGATACAAGAGGGATTTGGATCCTGCAATATTAAGAAAGAGAAATCAGTTGTTAGGTTACAAAAGAAAAAAAAAAAAAAATTTAAGATTTAGTTAGTTCCGTGTCTTCTCCTTTATGCACATGAATACATTTCCTAAGCTTTGTAGGATCCTCAAACGTGTTTGTCCTATTTTTGTATGTGACATTAAAAAAACAAGGGTGAATAAGACCCTATCAAGTATTCATGGAACAAAGCATGGGTCTGAGATCTAAAAACTCCTTCCTGCGATTAGCAGTAGTCTTTGAAACATCTTGACTGAACTGGAAAAAAAATTGGGCCGGACCATAACATTTGTTTAGGTTGCTTGGCCGCGGTGTGAATCATCATTAAGGCAGAATATTGAAAAAAATACTAAATTATTCCCTGTGGTTTATTTGAGGATGATGCGTAGAGAGGGCCAATTCTGTGTGCCCTCTGAATATTGAGATCCGCAGGTTTCAGCAAGCCTACTTTTTGTGGTATGAATTTAATCATGTCGGGCCCTCAGAACCTTCTGGAATGCCGTAAATTCATAAATTGTTGTGCCGATTACAGTTTTCCAAATCCTCTGTCTGCTTTTTGAGATGAGTAGCTTTTTTAGAGAAGGTATACACCTTAGCAACAACATCCTTGGCATCACTAATCCTTTGTTCAACCTCTAAGAGCCTTGCATCCATATGACCCCACGTATCCTGAATTCTTTGGAGTGACGCAGTAATGTCTACCATGAAGGGTCTTCTATTCCTCAGCTCATCCACGATATCCTCTAATGTCAAAGGTAACAGTGACTTGTTTGGAGAGGAAGGATCATTTTTAACCCTTTTATTAGCAGTGCCTCCAGAGTCTTTGTGACCGTTGGCAGTGGAATTGGTAGAGGCCAAAGATTTAGTTGAGTGCGCAGACTCCATATTTGTAGAGACCCCAGTGCCAACAGGAAGCCCAATGTATTCCCTCAATTAGCCTCCAAAGCAACAGATATATTTGATGCACAACTACTGTTGAGGAGAATTACCAGAAAAAAAAACAAAAAAGGAAACTTTTTAGAAACAGTGTTCTTAGGAATCACAGCAAAAGCATGCCAAAAGTGACATCTAGTATATTTTTGACAGAGCCCCTTGAAGTGAGTCTGTCATTGAAATATTACGAAAATCCAAAAGAACAGTAATGTCCATAAAGAAGCAGGAAAGCTAAGAATAGAGTGAAATTCCTCAGCCTTTACTATTTAAACATGCTGACCAAATGCACATTCCTGTAGGGAAAAAAAAACGAGCTGTGAAGATCACAAAATGGTGGCCGGAGTAAGGAGCACACCGAGAGCAGCAAGGCAAAAGCCCTAAATGGATACTCAGTCCAGGAAAAAGCCTGAAAACCTATCTCGCTGCTCCCGGGAACTTCTGACGTGTTTTTGCATATTTAAAAAGTTGCGAGGTGCCGAAAAGCTGTCATTCCCTTTATTCTGTTTCCTCGATATGCCGGAGGAACACTAGGGAGCGGCCATCTTGAATTGCTGCGGCTGCGATCTCCCCACAGCATTCACTCTTGAGACAAATCACTTCAATGTTTGCCTTTTCTGAGTAATAGTAGTAATTTTGACCATGGCTCCAAACAAGTGAGGATCTACCATAACGATCTCATCCACCTTGACTGTCATTTCTGTGTCTGTGAATCTGTGGTTTCTTCTGCCAGCCATGGTTTAAAACTAGAAGTGAAGGGAAAGAAGATAAAGAACACAAACTGTAGGGTAAATGGAAATATATATATATAGCAAAAACAACTTAAAGTTCCAAAAAAACGCATACCTGCTTGTTGCTTGTGAGAAAGGCAGATGATCATGGTATGCCACAGGGTGTTTTTAACGTGTGCTCTGCAAGTGTGATTACTTAGCATATTATTATTAGGTGCATAACTTAAGTGTCCATCTCTAAGATGTAAGGCTATACCATGCCAAAACTGGTCCGCAACATATTTACTCTGACAGAACACTGCTGTGAGCCCGCCCAGATGAAGAACACATATACATTTGGTGGGTGGATTACCGCTGTGTCAACGCTGGAGTGTTATCCATTGCAAATGATTGATTGCCGTCTATGTGGTAGAACTGATAGTAGGACAGATCTACCTCCGACAACACTGTCAGTTGTTCTCCCATTCAATATATAAAACAGGTGGGAGAGACTCTGTCAAGTCGGCAGACAGGTTTATACCTCAATTGCCTCAGGGGAGTCCCTTGGTAACATACGTTGAAACATCATGCCAAAATCTCATTTTAGTTATTGTGTACCATAAACAATTATTTAAAATCACTGTTCTTATTGCATAAAACATTGAGCGAGAACATTGAGAAATTGTAGTTTAACCAATAAATAATAATGTTGACACTTAGATTTGCAGGTACTTTACAATGAATAGTTTGTTTAATGTACTTTGAGTATTTATATTGTATGGTATGAAGTTGTTGAACTGCATTTAAGCACAAATTTACAAGTAATCCATTGGAGAATTCTGGATTTTGTCTCGGTGTGAAAAAATGATATACTCTTTGAGTTCCAATATTGTCTTTCTTCAATTTTTTAGTAACTAAATGCAAAGACAAGTTAACATTCAAGAAAAGAGAAAATTACAACCATCTAGAAATTAATCAAACTATTCAACCTATTTTTTTAGCAGAACACATGTTACATAAAGCACACACGATACTACAGTAAGTTTGCTGAAGTTTTTCTTGCAGATAATACTAATATAGGCAAAGTGCCGCTTTTGTTGCTGCAGCTTGGTGCAGGGACAGAATATCGAGTACAAAAATATTGAATTGCACAAATATTGTCTCAAAGAATCTTGGGTCAGGAATATCAATTTTAGGGAAGTAAGATCGATTTAAAAAATATCGAAGTGTTTAATATCGTTTGCAAAAAAATAGTTGTTAAAAATATTGATTTGTTATTAATGTTATGTACTTTAGTATATATTTTATATGTGTGTGATGTATTTTTTTGTATAAGAATTGTTTGTATGTTTATTATATGTGTTAAAATGTTAGTAGTTATTAAAAATTAAAAGAACATTATTAGAATTTTGCGTTTTTAGTTCAGTAGCGTGTTGTGGGTTTATAGGGGAATAGGGTGGGAAGTAATTCATTTATAAAAAATGGATTGATTATTTTTAGTCATTATTATTTTTTTCTATGTTAAATTTGTGTTTTTAGTTCTGTAGTGGGTTGTGGGTTTATAGGGAAATAGGGTGGGAAGTAATTTAATGATACTACATTTATTGAATAATTTTTACTTATTCATTTCTGTTTAATTAAGATGTTATAGTATTAAATGTGTACATTAATTTGTAATTCATTATTTAATAATTAGTTGTTAATTAATTTTAATTAATTAATTGGCTATTAATTATGTGTATTGTGTAATCAATTGTAGGTGTATGTTGTGGTGTTTATAGGTGAAAAGGGTGGGCAGGGTGTGAAGTAATTTATTTTTAATTGATGAATTATTAATTAGTTGTTAAATAATTTTAATTAATTAATTAGTAATTAATGATGGTAAGTGTGTAATTATTTTAGGATTGTGCTGTGGATATTATAGTGTTAAAGAATATGCACTCAATTAATTATTTGATAGCAGTAGCCCCCCTGTTGCGTTGGCTGAGAGTTTGAGCCAGTCCCACTACAAATTTAAACCAACTGATAATTACTGAATGTGTAGTGCTGGCGGGAGCTGCGCACATCACTTGTTTAAAATACATAATGGAGCTGACAAAATGGCTCAGTTGCCCAGACCTACACGGTAGCGCTAAATCCCTAGGTAAATCAACAATCAGAACCATTAAACAACAGCTCCTGGACAAACGCCAGGGGCTTAGGGAGTGAAAGGTGCTAGCAAAACCAATGGTGAGAAGATATACTACTTTACCCCTGTGCAATCAAGTCCAACTGTATTTACTGGTCATCAGTACTGCCTTTCATCGCTTTGCGCTGACCAGATTTCGACTGCATTTGGTTCCCTGGCTTTTGGCTGTCCCCCAAGGTTTTACAAAACCTGGTACCCTAAAACCTTGTTCTTGCAACAACTTCTCTGAGCAAGATACATTACATTTTACTTTTTCTGTGATTATTATTACTCACTGCACATTTTTTTTAAATTTCAATTACTCAGAGATTGTCACTTTACCCAAGTCAGGCCCGCTTTGTTGTACCTCCAAATGGATTGTTTTGGGTTTGCAAGTTTCCTAACAGGAGCCATTAGGCGTAGGAAAAAGTTGTTTTTATAGCAGCCACTTGTCTTTTCCTGCTTTCATACTAGGGCCCATCTCATGCTAATATTGGTGTTTTGGTGATATACTGTCTTTTGCACTTGGCTTTAGAAATTTTCACTTTATATGATGCTTCTATTCTCATTTTATAACTCGAATTCTGCTCTTTTATTGATATCAAGAATATTCCTATTTTAATCCTTTTAAAGGTTTTTGAGTTTGTTGGTGAAATGTGTTATTTTAACATGTTCACTTTTATGGCATTGGGTTGCCGAATAAAGTACCATTTGATTTGAATGTTTTTTTTTAAATTAATAAAAACTTTTATAGTCATTAATAATTATGTTAATTATGGAAATACATTTACAAGTCTTTTTTTATTGGTGTAGTGTAATAGGGTGTGAACTAAAATAAATACATTAATCTTTTCAATAATTTGTTAATATTTGCTTCTTTTAAATAAATATTGTTTATAAATGTACTTATTACTTTATTTTATATAATGTGTACCTTTTTGTTATATGTAATTAATATTATAATATGTGTTCTTTTTGTATGTTTAATATATTTAATATTAAGGTGCCGATTCCGATCCGTTAAAAAAAATTACCGGACGACTCGTATCTGTATTTTTTTACGTACGAATCGTACAAGTCCAGTACAAACGGCCAAGTACGATTCGTACGTGGAAAATACATACGAATGACCTTGGGAAATGTCTACGACACGTCCCCGGACAGTTTTACGTACGATTCGTAAAACTGAAGTCCGAGCGCACAAGTACGATCCGTACTGGCGTTCCGAATACACATTCGTAGGTAAAACGTCCCGTACGGAGTGAACTGTGTACCACCCCTACCCTGGGTACACCTGGGCGAGGGGTACGAGTTGTACGGCCCCCCCAGCCTCCCACCCCACCCCCGTATGTACGGTGCATACCCCACCCCCGCATGTACGGTGTGTACCCCACCCCCGTATGTACGGTGCGTACCCCACCCACGTATGTACGGTGCGTACCCCACCCCCGTATGTATGGTGCGTACCCCACCCCTGTATGTACAGTGTGAACCCCACCCCCGTACATACGGGGGTGAGGTACGCACCGTACATACGGGGGTGGGGTACGGTGCGTACATACGGGGTGGGGTATGCACCGTACATACGGGGGTGGGGTATGCACCATACATATGGGGATGGGGTACGGTGCATACATGCGGGGGTGGGGTACGCACCGTACTTACGGGGGTGTGGTACGCACCATACATGCGGGGTGGGGTACGCGCCGTACATACGGGGGTGGGGTATGCACCATACATACGGGGGTGGGGTATGCACCGTACATACGGGGGTGGGGTACGGTGCTTACATGCGGAGGTGGGGTATGTGCCGTGCATACGGGGGAGGGTTCCGCACCGTACATTCGGGGGTGGGGTACGTGCCATACATACGGGGGTGGGGTACGCACCGTACATGCGGGGGTGGGGTACGCGCCATACATACAGGGTGGGGTACGCACCGTACATACAGGGGTGGGGTACGCACCGTACATATGGGGGTGGGGTACGCACCGTACATGCGGGGGTGGGGTACATGCCGTACATACAGGGGTGGGGTACGTGCCATACATACGGGGTGGGGTATGCGCCGTACATGCGGGGGTGGGGTACACACCTTACATACGGGGGTGGGGTACACACCATAGATACGGGGGTGGGGTACGCGCTGTACATACGGGGGTGGGGTACGCGCCGTACATACGGGGTGGGGGTACGGTGCGTACATGCGGGGGGCTGGGGGTACGGTGCGGACGTGTAGGGATGGGGGTACGGTGTGTACCGGGCCCCCTTTTCCTCATGCATCGCGGCGTACTTAGTTTTTCTGGCACTTTTTGGCTCCCGTAAAAATATTCCCGTGCGAAGTGCTGTGGGTACGAATCGTACTTGCTGGTCCGTAAAACGCTGCCTGACTCCGTGCGAATGTCGCGTACGCGGTGTCCCGGATCGGACATGTATGTATTTTTTAGTCGCACAGTGTTTTTTACGATTCGTACGGAAATGGTATTTCTGTACGAATCGTACTTGCTGGTTTGTAAGGTGCATTCCCCGGGTACGAGTCGTACGGAGAAAACGCTCCGTACGACGATTCGTACCCACATTTTACAGGATCAGAATCGGCACCTAAATGTTTTAATTATTGTTTATTTATTTATAAGATTATTTAATAGTTTTCAATTGTTTGAATATTACCAGTAATTGTTGTTTCTCTGCTATCCAACACTTTCCCTACTGTTGCACTCACTGGAGTGGGAATAGTAATATTTACCCCTACACTATTCGACCCTTACCCTACTGTTGCACTCACTGGAGTGGGAGTAGTAATTTTTACCCCTTCGCTATCCAACACTTTCCCTACTGTTGCATTCTTTGGAGTAGGAATATACATTTTTACCCCTCCGCTATCTAGCACTTTCCCTACTGTTGCACTCACTGTGAAGTACTCCAATTTTTGAGACTCCAGAGGTGCTAGGGGTAGCACCCTATGACTTCGAGTACTTCCTGATGTGGTATTATAAAATTCTGCATATCTTGATAATATCACAAAGAACTTGGCAACAGAAGCTGAAATATGAAAAGACATCTTTATTAAACTCAAATGAGTGAGACTACGTCGCACAGAAGCCTTAGCAACTGAATGAGGCAGTCTCCAGAACAGAAACCAGTTTCCTTTTTTATACAGAATCTGGGCAACACCGCCCTTCTCTTGCAGTTGGTCTTTCACATATTTTACTTCAAAGAACAAGCAGAGTCATGATTGCAATCTCACATTTCAGTTCAGCCAGCCCGCAATTATTTACCCAGCAAGGCTCAGATCCCACATCTGACCCCAATAAACATGAGCATCTCCTGTTTTGAGAAACAGGCCATAAAGCAGGAAAAAGCAGGTGCGAAAGTGATTAGCCGGAGGCTTGTGTGCGATGAAAGGACTTTATGGTGTGTCAAGCCCTGATGCTAATCACAGGTGGCTGGAGGAAGGGGAGCTCGTGAGACCGGACTGACCTGGGGCAGCGGAGACCACCTGCCCAGGTCATGGAGAAGTCAAGCAGAAAGTACATGTATTCTGAAGGCCCGTACTTGCTTATAATGTGTTTGTCTATGTGAGGGCAATGACAAGATGGCCACCGCTCCAAGATGGAACCCACGGAGTCAATGTATAATAACGTATACATAGTGCATTTGGCAATGGGACGTTATGCAAAGCGCTTGTACATACCGCATTGACCAATCGCGGTTTGCTAATACATGAATAAACAGGGGTAGGGCCCTGTCTCCTACGGGGTCCCAAATACCAAAGTACGACAGACCCTCCTTTTGCCCTTACATAGGCAATCACTATACTCATACTGATCTTAGTCCAGGTCTATATTCACCAGATCATCAAGATGTTGCTGATGGAGCAAAATCCTAGTACTTGGACTCTCTCTCTGGACAGGTCTCCTTGAACACGAAGAAGCACAAAGGCCACATATGGCAGGACAAAATAAGCAATACCTCTATCTAGGTGGCATAAGATCACACCCCCAACAATTAGTGATGTTTACTACTAACTAGTGTCGATGCAGGAGCTGTATAGAAGAATTGCTTACGAATTCTAATCTTTTAACCTGCTCATGTTCAGGAAAAGGGTGAAAAGAGTGCAAAGAAACAGTAGTGGAAAAAAGACATAGGTTGGGAAGCGGGTGCAGAAGTCAATTGGGTAGAGAAAAACAATCCCACCCATAAATGACAACGTCATGTTTAAAACCCACTAGAAAACACGTTATTAAGAATATATATACAACGGGAGAAAGTAGCGACCACTATTACAAATGAAATATTTAGTAACATTTTAGGGCTCCTATACATTTTTTTATGTTCAGGTGAAACAGTGGTGACCCTCATCAATGCTCTGAGGTGAAAAGGGGGCACCTTTCCACGGAAAATGGATTTTATTCTGCTTATACTAGACAATGCCAGCAAAACAAACAGTCTTCTAAAACCTAGTCTATACAATCACACGGAAACCTCTCGTGAAACCACCTATGCCCAGAGTCCGTTCAAAAAGCCTCACTGGCAGGCTTCTATTGTCCATCAAATCTTCTTCTGTTGTTTTCTTTTGCCTGGGCCTCTTCATTCAAGCCTTACATGAGAAAAGAAAGTACTGCTTAGTTGGAGTGCCCTCACAGCTCACTCGAGAGTCTCAATGTCTCAAGGCAGTGCGCCAGTATCTTTCCTTTGCGGCAGGCACTACAGGTAGTGTGCTCACCATTGATCAAAGGCACAGGTCATCTCGTGCAGATTCGGGACCATTCTCAGACTCCAACACTCGTCACTCAGGCTGCTCTTCCATGGGCACTGGAATGTAGTGCCTTCTGTCAATCTTGGATCCGCCGGTGCACTGCACTTCCATTGAAGCAAAGGAAAAGAGGGGGTGTGTGTGGCCAAAAACTCAGGCCAAGGGGCTCAAGGGACTGCACACTGTCAGAGGTTACCAGCACATGACAGGCGCTCTTTTGTACTGAAATTCTGGTTCTTGGCAAAACCAGCTCCTTCTTCCTTTCTGATGTTGAACGCCTTTTGATGAAGCAAGTGCGATGCTTTAAACAGTTCGTTGTATAACAAGGGGACTGTAAACAGGTGGCCTGCGGTCCTTCAAGGGAGTGGCCACACGCCATGGGACAATTTTCGTCTAGAATACACTGTCTTTCTCGGGAAGCAACACAAATAAAAAGGCAGTAGGCAAAACAGTGCCTCTAAGCTTTTCAATTGGGTTTCCGTGTGAGAGCCTCCATCATCTAAGGGTAGATAACTACACGAGAATTCTATCTAAAATGGATGTCTTCACATATGGTGGCATTGTCTAATAGGGCAAACACATTTTTTTTCCTGAATGATTACATATAAGTGTTTCTAAATTCCTTATCTAGGACATTTCAATAGAAAAATCACATGGTACAGTTTATCATAGGCATGTAGAAACCTTTCCTATCAGGTGCACTAGGCAATGCACAGGCTAATAGTCAGATATGAAACAAAAAGACAAGGACTAGAGGGTCCTGATATTTGCATGATTAGAAACTTCTGATCCCACCGAAAATTAAAGCAGCAGGAACAAAAGGGTAAAAGCCACATTAAAAAATAGACATTGAAAATTCGTCATGTTCAAAAGGGTAAACGTAAGATATCTCCTATTGGTATGGAAAACATGTCTTACTATAATATTGAGTCAGTTAGCCAGGCTATCGCTACCCTGACAGTCAGGCTGGAAAACATTGCAGCAGGCCTACGGAAAATTCTTGGAAACCAGTCTGGTCATGCAAAAGGGAATTGTACATAATATGGGGGTTCTTGGTGCATCACTGCAGTCTGGAAGTATGTACCTGAACAATACACCTACAATAATAAATGGGCTGACTGGTGAAAGGAATACGGAAAAGGGAATTGGAACTAGGACACAACTAAAATCCCCAATCACTAAGCATGATGCGACATTGGGCAGGGAAGAAACAAAAGCAATAAAAAATAAAAATCTATAGGAAGGACAAGAATTCACTTGGGTGGTAGTCAGGCATGTGACATCACCAAGAGTACGGGTGATACACAAAAGGCCAAAGTCACATACGTTTTAACTCTACCGCTAGCGACTACACCATATACGGTAATCTTAGGTAATGTTCCAGTTCCTTCTGCAGGGAAAAATGAAAACCTAGTTTCCTTTTAAGAAGCAAAGGCCATATGCTACTTAGTAGACAGGACACCATTACCTCATGTAATATAGAAATTAGGCCACCTTGAGTCACAGATCTATAATTTCATCCTTAGGTCCAATCAAGGATACATAAATGTAGGGCTGCCTGTTCCTTTAAGGGAAGGGCAGTATAACGTGACAGGTGACAGGTGACAGGTGACACACTTCGATCCTGTAGATCTTTTAGTTTTCTGTAATACCATTATAGCCAATTTAGACATGCACTGGTGAAGTGTTGTCTCTCATGCTCACAGCATGAAAATATCATTAGCTGTGGAATTTAGTAACCAGAACAAGTTCAACCAACTGTTGCGTAGCGATGGGCATCGTCATGACCATCCCCCTACAATATAGGTAAACTTGTAATAGTATATAAAGCAGCAACAAAAACAACGAAAACATGCAAAAAATAATAAAAACGCACAAAACGTCAAGCCATCAGATATACTTGCTGTATATCAAGCACAAAAAGCATAGACAAAACAATAGCATATGTAAAAAGCGGTGACACACAACACCATGTCATGTACTTTATGCACTGTAAAACTGCAGCCCAAAACCCAATATTTGGGCCCGTTTAATTTGTCAGGTTTAAAATACTTACCCTCCTTTTTGACAGTAGATCACCAGGCAATGGAAATCTGCTGTCAAATTAATGCAACACTTCGTTTTCTGTTAAAGAAGAGCAACTATAGCAGGCATCATTCTATTTTCTTTTTTAGAGCACCAATGTATCAGCAAAGCATTTAACATGATGTTTGGACTTTCAAAGAAAACCCCTTTGCTATATTTTCCCGGCGGAATTAAGTTCTTTAGTTTTAGTGATGCTATGGAGAAACCAGAAACCCCACCTTTAGAGGCCCGTGTAGCAAGGGCATTCTGCATTCCACAGAGGCAAGGCCCTAATTTAAAAGGTCATAAATGTCAACTCCATTGTTTACGGGAAAGATAGCATCTCAGCAGCGTGACCGAGCCAGCCTCTGCAGGTCTCCCAACCCCCAGCTTCTGACACTCTGAATTCGTCAAAGCCAGAAGGCCTTCCTAATCCCTCCTAACTTGCAATAATTCGCTCTATGTTGAAAAATAATTTCTCCTTTTTAGGCACTAAAAAAAAATTATCCCTATTCCCAGATTGTTAAACTACATGTACTGTGAATAATTCACAAAACTTAATAACACACATACCAGTTTTTAGAATAAATGCTTGTTGTAATCCTATGCAATGGTATACATTTCATCAACCTTACGTGAATTGTATTCACAATGAGTTTTGATATTTTCTTCATCATTTAGTCATTTGCCTTTATTCAAGCTCTGTTCGTCCCCTTTCATATTAGCATATGAAACTCAGTGCCTCCCGTTAGGTAATTACAATATTTTCACCCCTACTGCTAGAACCTGCAATCTCATCTTTCCCCTCCTACTTACTCAAACCGGTACCACATTCCTTTTCATTCCCTTTGTCAATACAACCTTCCTCACGCTACTCTTCATGTCTTTATTACTCCCCTTCATCATCTCTCTTCCCTCCACGGCATTCTATTTTCCCAATTGTTCCTCTCCTTCCTACGCATTACCCAGTTCCTATAACCGTAGTTCTACATTTCTCCACCCCTCTATCATTACTGACTTCATCACGTACCTGCTCACAAACATCCTCTTTTTCCTTCATCAAAAAACAATTCTCCATTTCTCTTTCTCTATGTGGGTGCTAACTCCATTAAGGCCGTTTTTTATTAACATCAAATAGTTGCGGGTTGCGACACCATATTTTATTTAATTTCCCCAAGTTTTTAAAAAGGTCTTGTTTTTCATAGCGTGTTCAGTAGTATCGTGACAGACACAGCTAAAGTTAGAACCTTCAACCCTGATATTGAAACAAGCCTTTGTACTGGCACATTGACTCATTGAATCATAAGAAGGCACAACCTGTAAATATATATCAAAACCTAAACGTATGCATTTACTGAAGCCTGGGACACTTTAAACAGTACTCTGAATGAAAGAAAATGCAATTGAAACAGTCCTTTTTACCCAAATTTGACTTTGATATTTTAAGCATTAAAAAATGAATATCCTACAATTTTCTTGCATAATATGCATTACCAGAATGTCTATTACATAACCCATGAGTCAGGCATTGGAAATAATAACTCATACTTTATAAAAATGAGCTTATTTGCGCCTGCGCCAAGGGAAAATTGTACGCGCAAATGCTTGTCATTTTAGTGATGCAACACAACTTAAATCAAATTTTAATGCTAGGAGGTCATAGTATGAGTATTAAGCTTTATAAATATCAAAAAACGATTTTGAAAAGCACTTATTTTTTTAAAATAATTTTTCCCATGATTAATAATTCTTTTAAAAAAATCCCAATTATTCGTTTTTGTGATAATTCCATGTATAAAAAACAAGCTGCATCCCTTGTCTATCATTTTGGACACATTTAACTCACAAGCCTAAGCGCATAAGCCCAATTTGAAACGCGTCACATTTTTGCGCCACTTTCATTTAAAAAGACGGTTCTGCCAAATTTCACCCGTGTTCAACTGGGAAGGTGCTGGCTGAATGAACATTTCTATCAAATATACTGCAGCTGAAAAGTTTGCCTGTGAACATCTAATATAATGCATCTAAGGAAAATGCTGTAAATTTATTTACTTTTGCAAAAATAGATAATTTCGTTTTTGGGGCCTGATTTATATCTATCGAATGTGTTTCTAATTTTATCCTTTAAGCATTTAACGGCAGTTTTGTATATGTGCACAATTGCTCATTCTATAAATTAAAGCGCAACACATAGCTATTGTAGCACATCACATTGTTCATTTCTGGATTTTTGTTTTAAGTTTCTACTTGATATTAATTAACCAGCAAACTACTTAACAGACTGGAAACATCAGAAGACCCACAAACACATATTGAGCTCATTTCAGACATAAACAGAAAGGGGGTAAACAGACAATACAGCGCGCTTTAGCCATTTTTCATAAATAGCGCCGTCGCAATTTACTTACAGAAGTTGCACTAATGATAAAAAAAACACAGACATTTAAACACACAGTTGACTTACAAATCAATACGCATGACAGAAAGAAAGAACAGCTCACAGACTATACTTGAAACAAACCATTTGCAAATACTGGTTGTAGGTCATATTTACAAGCAACGCTTTTCAATAGTGTTGAAAAAGGCTGCATAAACAGCTCCACAGACAGATGCATGTCCAAGAAGTAGTGAATGCGCTCAATTCACTAGCTCTGCCTAGCAGAACACCACACAAAATCGTTGTGCATATCTTCATTCGTGAAACTGCGCAGAACGAAGGATCCTTGTTTTGTATTATGTCATATTTTAATTCCCTGGGGATACAAAATCACCAAGGAAGAAATATGTTTTTAAATCTAACCTATTTAGATATTTCCCACACTATGGTACCTTTTAAAACAAAAAGCAACACATTTTTCCATGTGAGCTTACAAACAGGCATGCCAAAAATACTGCGGAAAACGCAAGTATTATAATCAAAACCAAATGGAGAAATATCTCCTCATTACCTGCCTACACAAATTGCAATTCGCATATCAAAACCTATACAAACCAAAAGCTACATTTCCCAATTTGCTAAGATCAGGCATCTTATAGCTCACTAATCTAGCTTCAAACTTCAAGGGTTTATCTCTACCAATAAACTCGCAAATATGCGAGACCCTCGGTTTTGGTAATTGCAATGACCAAATTAAAGACCCAAAGAACCAAAGGACTGGGAGCGACCCACTTATACTTAATTCTTATTCTTAATAATCAAAAGGTTATCCAAATTCTAATTGTCAAGTTCTACATGCCCAAACGTCTTTTATAATACTCACGCCAAAAGGGTTCTTTTTCTCACCTTTTGAGTGACATCATGTGGAGGATCAAAATCAGGAAGAGCAGAAATATACCGGACTACACAATCGAAGAATCTCCAGAATCCCTGTGCACAGAGTACCTTCTTGGTAGAAACCCGTTCTGTCCTTCCAGTAGATTTCAGTCTCCTGACAAGATCACTCCCACAGAAAGTCACTTCTCTGATGAGGCCCCACGTTGGGCGCCAAACTGAAGTACTCCAATTTTTGAGACTCCAGAGGTGCTAGGGGTAGCACCCTATGACTTCGAGTACTTCCTGATGTGGTATTATAAAATTCTGCATATCTTGATAATATCACAAAGAACTTGGCAACAGAAGCTGAAATATGAAAAGACATCTTTATTAAACTCAAATGAGTGAGACTACGTCGCACAGAAGCCTTAGCAACTGAATGAGGCAGTCTCCAGAACAGAAACCAGTTTCCTTTTTTATACAGAATCTGGGCAACACCGCCCTTCTCTTGCAGTTGGTCTTTCACATATTTTACTTCAAAGAACAAGCAGAGTCATGATTGCAATCTCACATTTCAGTTCAGCCAGCCCGCAATTATTTACCCAGCAAGGCTCAGATCCCACATCTGACCCCAATAAACATGAGCATCTCCTGTTTTCAGAAACAGGCCATAAAGCAGGAACAAGCAGGTGCGAAAGTGATTAGCCGGAGGCTTGTGTGCGATGAAAGGACTTTATGGTGTGTCAAGCCCTGATGCTAATCACAGGTGGCCGGAGGAAGGGGAGCTCGTGAGACCGGACTGACCTGGGGCAGCGGAGACCACCTGCCCAGGTCATGGAGAAGTCAAGCAGAAAGTACATGTATTCTGAAGGCCTGTACTTGCTTATAATGTGTTTGTCTATGTGAGGGCAATGACAAGATGGCCACCGCTCCAAGATGGAACCCACGGAGTCAATGTATAATAACGTATACATAGTGCATTTGGCAATGGGACGTTATGCAAAGCGCTTGTACATACCGCATTGACCAATCGCGGTTTGCTAATACATGAATAAACAGGGGTAGGGCCCTGTCTCCTACGGGGTCCCAAATACCAAAGTACGACAGACCCTCCTTTTGCCCTTACATAGGCAATCACTATACTCATACTGATCTTAGTCCAGGTCTATATTCACCAGATCATCAAGATGTTGCTGATGGAGCAAAATCCTAGTACTTGGACTCTCTCTCTGGACAGGTTTCCTTGAACACGAAGAAGCACAAAGGCCACATATGGCAGGACAAAATAAGCAATACCTCTATCTAGGTGGCATAAGATCACACCCCCAACAATTAGTGATGTTTACTACTAACTAGTGTCGATGCAGGAGCTGTATAGAAGAATTGCTTACGAATTCTAATCTTTTAACCTGCTCATGTTCAGGAAAAGGGTGAAAAGAGTGCAAAGAAACAGTAGTGGAAAAAAGACATAGGTTGGGAAGCGGGTGCAGAAGTCAATTGGGTAGAGAAAAACAATCCCACCCATAAATGACAACGTCATGTTTAAAACCCACTAGAAAACACGTTATTAAGAATATATATACAACGGGAGAAAGTAGCGACCACTATTACAAATGAAATATTTAGTAACATTTTAGGGCTCCTATACATTTTTTTATGTTCAGGTGAAACAGTGGTGACCCTCATCAATGCTCTGAGGTGAAAAGGGGGCACCTTTCCACGGAAAATGGATTTTATTCTGCTTATACTAGACAATGCCAGCAAAACAAACAGTCTTCTAACACCTAGTCTATACAATCACACGGAAACCTCTCGTGAAACCACCTATGCCCAGAGTCCGTTCAAAAAGCCTCACTGGCAGGCTTCTATTGTCCATCAAATCTTCTTCTGTTGTTTTCTTTTGCCTGGGCCTCTTCATTCAAACCTTACATGAGAAAAGAAAGTACTGCTTAGTTGGAGTGCCCTCACAGCTCACTCGAGAGTCTCAATGTCTCAAGGCAGTGCGCCAGTATCTTTCCTTTGCGGCAGGCACTACAGGTAGTGTGCTCACCATTGATCAAAGGCACAGGTCATCTCGTGCAGATTCGGGACCATTCTCAGACTCCAACACTCAGGCTGCTCTTCCATGGGCACTGGAATGTAGTGCCTTCTGTCAATCTTGGATCCGCCGGTGCACTGCACTTCCATTGAAGCAAAGGAAAAGAGGGGGTGTGTGTGGCCAAAAACTCAGGCCAAGGGGCTCAAGGGATTGCACACTGTCAGAGGTTACCAGCACATGACAGGCGCTCTTTTGTACTGAAATTCTGGTTCTTGGCAAAACCAGCTCCTTCTTCCTTTCTGATGTTGAACGCCTTTTGATGAAGCAAGTGCGATGCTTTAAACAGTTCGTTGTATAACAAGGGGACTGTAAACAGGTGGCCTGCGGTCCTTCAAGGGAGTGGCCACACGCCATGGGACAATTTTCGTCTAGAATACACTGTCTTTCTCGGGAAGCAACACAAATAAAAAGGCAGTAGGCAAAACAGTGCCTCTAAGCTTTTCAATTGGGTTTCCGTGTGAGAGCCTCCATCATCTAAGGGTAGATAACTACACGAGAATTCTATCTAAAATGGATGTCTTCACATATGGTGGCATTGTCTAATAGGGCAAACACATTTTTTTTCCTGAATGATTACATATAAGTGTTTCTAAATTCCTTATCTAGGACATTTCAATAGAAAAATCACATGGTACAGTTTATCATAGGCATGTAGAAACCTTTCCTATCAGGTGCACTAGGCAATGCACAGGCTAATAGTCAGATATGAAACAAAAAGACAAGGACTAGAGGGTCCTGATATTTGCATGATTAGAAACTTCTGATCCCACCGAAAATTAAAGCAGCAGGAACAAAAGGGTAAAAGCCACATTAAAAAATAGACATTGAAAATTCGTCATGTTCAAAAGGGTAAACGTAAGATATCTCCTATTGGTATGGAAAACTTGTCTTACTATAATATTGAGTCAGTTAGCCAGGCTATCGCTACCCTGACAGTCAGGCTGGAAAACATTGCAGCAGGCCTACGGAAAATTCTTGGAAACCAGTCTGGTCATGCAAAAGGGAATTGTACATAATATGGGGGTTCTTGGTGCATCACTGCAGTCTGGAAGTATGTACCTGAACAATACACCTACAATAATAAATGGGCTGACTGGTGAAAGGAATACGGAAAAGGGAATTGGAACTAGGACACAACTAAAATCCCCAATCACTAAGCATGATGCGACATTGGGCAGGGAAGAAACAAAAGCAATAAAAAATAAAAATCTATAGGAAGGACAAGAATTCACTTGGGTGGTAGTCAGGCATGTGACATCACCAAGAGTACGGGTGATACACAAAAGGCCAAAGTCACATACGTTTTAACTCTACCGCTGGCGACTACACCATATACGGTAATCTTAGGTAATGTTCCAGTTCCTTCTGCAGGGAAAAATGAAAACCTAGTTTCCTTTTAAGAAGCAAAGGCCATATGCTACTTAGGAGACAGGACACCATTACCTCATGTAATATAGAAATTAGGCCACCTTGAGTCACAGATCTATAATTTCATCCTTAGGTCCAATCAAGGATACATAAATGTAGGGCTGCCTGTTCCTTTAAGGGAAGGGCAGTATAACGTGACAGGTGACAGGTGACACACTTCGATCCTGTAGATCTTTTAGTTTTCTGTAATACCATTATAGCCAATTTAGACATGCACTGGTGAAGTGTTGTCTCTCATGCTCACAGCATGAAAATATCATTAGCTGTGGAATTTAGTAACCAGAACAAGTTCAACCAACTGTTGCGTAGCGATGGGCATCGTCATGACCATCCCCCTACAATATAGGTAAACTTGTAATAGTATATAAAGCAGCAACAAAAACAACGAAAACATGCAAAAAATAATAAAAACGCACAAAACGTCAAGCCATCAGATATACTTGCTGTATATCAAGCACAAAAAGCATAGACAAAACAATAGCATATGTAAAAAGCGGTGACACACAACACCATGTCTTGTACTTTATGCACTGTAAAACTGCAGCCCAAAACCCAATATTTGGGCCCGTTTAATTTGTCAGGTTTAAAATACTTACCCTCCTTTTTGACAGTAGATCACCAGGCAATGGAAATCTGCTGTCAAATTAATGCAACACTTCGTTTTCTGTTAAAGAAGAGCAACTATAGCAGGCATCATTCTATTTTCTTTTTTAGAGCACCAATGTATCAGCAAAGCATTTAACATGATGTTTGGACTTTCAAAGAAAACCCCTTTGCTATATTTTCCCGGCGGAATTAAGTTCTTTAGTTTTAGTGATGCTATGGAGAAACCAGAAACCCCACCTTTAGAGGCCCGTGTAGCAAGGGCATTCTGCATTCCACAGAGGCAAGGCCCTAATTTAAAAGGTCATAAATGTCAACTCCATTGTTTACGGGAAAGATAGCATCTCAGCAGCGTGACCGAGCCAGCCTCTGCAGGTCTCCCAACCCCCAGCTTCTGACACTCTGATTTCATCAAAGCCAGAAGGCCTTCCTAATCCCTCCTAACTTGCAATAATTCGCTCTATGTTGAAAAATAATTTCTCCTTTTTAGGCGCTAAAAAAAAATTATCCCTATTCCCAGATTGTTAAACTACATGTACTGTGAATAATTCACAAAACTTAATAACACACATACCAGTTTTTAGAATAAATGCTTGTTGTAATCCTATGCAATGGTATACATTTCATCAACCTTAAGTGAATTGTATTCACAATGAGTTTTGATATTTTCTTCATCATTTAGTCATTTGCCTTTATTCAAGCTCTGTTCGTCCCCTTTCATATTAGCATATGAAACTCAGTGCCTCCCGTTAGGTAATTACAATATTTTCACCCCTACTGCTAGAACCTGCAATCTCATCTTTCCCCTCCTACTTACTCAAACCGGTACCACATTCCTTTTCATTCCCTTTGTCAATACAACCTTCCTCACGCTACTCTTCATGTCTTTATTACTCCCCTTCATCATCTCTCTTCCCTCCACGGCATTCTATATTCCCAATTGTTCCTCTCCTTCCTACGCATTACCCAATTCCTATAACCGTAGTTCTACATTTCTCCACCCCTCTATCATTACTGACTTCATCACGTACCTGCTCACAAACATCCTCTTTTTCCTTCATCAAAAAACAATTCTCCATTTCTCTTTCTCTATGTGGGTGCTAACTCCATTAAGGCCGTTTTTTATTAACATCAAATAGTTGCGGGTTGCGACACCATATTTTATTTAATTTCCCCAAGTTTTTAAAAAGGTCTTGTTTTTCATAGCGTGTTCAGTAGTATCGTGACAGACAGCTAAAGTTAGAACCTTCAACCCTGATATTGAAACAAGCCTTTGTACTGGCACATTGACTCATTGAATCATAAGAAGGCACAACCTGTAAATATATATCAAAACCTAAACGTATGCATTTACTGAAGCCTGGGACACTTTAAACAGTACTCTGAATGAAAGAAAATGCAATTGAAACAGTCCTTTTTACCCAAATTCGACTTTGATATTTTAAGCATTAAAAAATGAATACCCTACAATTTTCTTGCATAATATGCATTACCAGAATGTCTATTACATAACCCATGAGTCAGGCATTGGAAATAATAACTCATACTTTATAAAAAATGAGCTTGTTTGCGCCTGCGCCAAGGGAAAATTGTACGCGCGAATGCTTGTCATTTTAGTGATGCAACACAACTTAAATCAAATTTTAATGCTAGGAGGTCATAGTATGAGTATTAAGCTTTATAAATATCAAAAAACGATTTTAAAAAGCACTTATTTTTTTAAAATAATTTTTCCCATGATTAATAATTTTCTTTTAAAAAAATCCCAATTATTCGTTTTTGTGATAATTCCATGTATAAAAAACAAGCTGCATCCCTTGCCTATCATTTTGGACACATTTAACTCACATGCCTAAGCGCATAAGCCCAATTTGAAACGCGTCACATTTTTGCGCCACTTTCATTTAAAAAGACGGTTCTGCCAAATTTCACCCGTGTTCAACTGGGAAGGTGCTGGCTGAATGAACATTTCTATCAAATATACTGCAGCTGAAAAGTTTGCCTGTGAACATCTAATATAATGCATCTAAGGAAAATGCTGTAAATTTATTTACTTTTGCAAAAATAGATAATTTCGTTTTTGGAGCCTGATTTATATCTATCGAATGTGTTTCTAATTTTATCCTTTAAGCATTTAACGGCAGTTTTGTATATGTGCACAATTGCTCATTCTATAAATTAAAGAGCAACACATAGCTATTGTAGCACATCACATTGTTCATTTCTGGATTTTTGTTTTAAGTTTCTACTTGATATTAATTAACCAGCAAACTACTTAACAGACTGGAAACATCAGAAGACCCACAAACACATATTGAGCTCATTTCAGACATAAACAGAAAGGGGGTAAACAGACAATACAGCGCGCTTTAGCCATTTTTCATAAATAGCGCCGTCGCAATTTACTTACAGAAGTTGCACTAATGATAAAAAAACCACAGACATTTAAACACACAGTTGACTTACAAATCAATACGCATGACAGAAAGAAAGAACAGCTCACAGACTATACTTGAAACAAACCATTTGCAAATACTGGTTGTAGGTCATATTTACAAGCAACGCTTTTCAATAGTGTTGAAAAAGGCTGCATAAACAGCTCCACAGACAGATGCATGTCCAAGAAGTAGTGAATGCGCTCAATTCACTAGCTCTGCCTAGCAGAACACCACACAAAATCGTTGTGCATATCTTCATTCGTGAAACTGCGCAGAACGAAGGATCCTTGTTTTGTATTATGTCATATTTTAATTCCCTGGGGATACAAAATCACCAAGGAAGAAATATGTTTTTAAATCTAACCTATTTAGATATTTCCCACACTATGGTACCTTTTAAAACAAAAAGCAACACATTTTTCCATGTGAGCTTACAAACAGGCATGCCAAAAATACTGCGGAAAACGCAAGTATTATAATCAAAACCAAATGGAAAAATATCTCCTCATTACCTGCCTACACAAATTGCAATTCGCATATCAAAACCTATACAAACCAAAAGCTACATTTCCCAATTTGCTAAGATCAGGCATCTTATAGCTCACTAATCTAGCTTCAAACTTCAAGGGTTTATCTCTACCAATAAACTCGCAAATATGCGAGACCCTCGGTTTTGGTAATTGCAATGACCAAATTAAAGACCCAAAGAACCAAAGGACTGGGAGCGACCCACTTATACTTAATTCTTATTCTTAATAATCAAAAGGTTATCCAAATTCTAATTGTCAAGTTCTACATGCCCAAACGTCTTTTATAATACTCACGCCAAAAGGGTTCTTTTTCTCACCTTTTGAGTGACATCATGTGGAGGATCAAAATCAGGAAGAGCAGAAATATACCGGACTACACAATCAAAGAATCTCCAGAATCCCTGTGCACAGAGTACCTTCTTGGTAGAATCCCGTTCTGTCCTTCCAGTAGATTTCAGTCTCCTGACAAGATCACTCCCACAGAAAGTCACTTCTCTGATGAGGCCCCACGTTGGGCGCCAAACTGAAGTACTCCAATTTTTGAGACTCCAGAGGTGCTAGGGGTAGCACCCTATGACTTCGAGTACTTCCTGATGTGGTATTATAAAATTCTGCATATCTTGATAATATCACAAAGAACTTGGCAACAGAAGCTGAAATATGAAAAGACATCTTTATTAAACTCAAATGAGTGAGACTACGTCGCACAGAAGCCTTAGCAACTGAATGAGGCAGTCTCCAGAACAGAAACCAGTTTCCTTTTTTATACAGAATCTGGGCAACACCGCCCTTCTCTTGCAGTTGGTCTTTCACATATTTTACTTCAAAGAACAAGCAGAGTCATGATTGCAATCTCACATTTCAGTTCAGCCAGCCCGCAATTATTTACCCAGCAAGGCTCAGATCCCACATCTGACCCCAATAAACATGAGCATCTCCTGTTTTCAGAAACAGGCCATAAAGCAGGAACAAGCAGGTGCGAAAGTGATTAGCCGGAGGCTTGTGTGCGATGAAAGGACTTTATGGTGTGTCAAGCCCTGATGCTAATCACAGGTGGCCGGAGGAAGGGGAGCTCGTGAGACCGGACTGACCTGGGGCAGCGGAGACCAGCTGCCCAGGTCATGGAGAAGTCAAGCAGAAAGTACATGTATTCTGAAGGCCCGTACTTGCTTATAATGTGTTTGTCTATGTGAGGGCAATGACAAGATGGCCACCGCTCCAAGATGGAACCCACGGAGTCAATGTATAATAACGTATACATAGTGCATTTGGCAATGGGACGTTATGCAAAGCGCTTGTACATACCGCATTGACCAATCGCGGTTTGCTAATACATGAATAAACAGGGGTAGGGCCCTGTCTCCTACGGGGTCCCAAATACCAAAGTACGACAACTGGAGTGGGAGTAGTAATTTTTATTATTATTATTATTAGTAGGTTTTTGTAAAGCGCATAGTCACCCGTAAGTATCCCAGCGCTAAGATCCGGACAAGCCAGAGGAAAACAGGGGGGAGAGAAGAGGAAAAGGAAATCAGGGAAACAGGTGAGTTTTTAGCCGCTTCCTGAATCTGAGATATTCTGGTTCTGTCCTAAGGTCACGGGGGAGGGAGTTCCAGAGGCGGGCTGTGTTGACAGAGAAGCGCCGTCCGCCTGTGCGTACCCTCTTCACTCTAGGGATAGTGATGAGGTATTCATGGTCAGACCGGAGGGATTTTGAAGCTTTGTAGGGCCTGATGAATTTTTTTAGGATGGGGGGGCCTTTGTCCTGTAGGAGTTTGTTTGACAGGCAGAGAGCTTTAAACTTAACTCGCTCTCTCACTGGGAGCCAGTGGAGATGTTTCAGGGCTGGTTTGGCCGAGGATCTAGCCGGGGTATTGGTGAGAATCCGGGCCGCGGCGTTCTGGATCATTTGCAGTTTATTAAGGGTTGCCTCGGGAGCGCCCAGATAGATGGTATTGCTGCAATCCAGCCTTGATAGAATAAGGCCTTGGATTAGCAGTTTCTGGGAGACAGGAGGAAGTAAGGGCAAAATCTTCCTGATAGATTTAAGAAGCCCGAAGCATGTCCCAGCGATTTTTTTGGCTTGAGTCTTAAAAGACAAGTCTTTTTCAAGCCAAATTCCCAGGCTCTTGATCTCAGACTTGGGGGCTAGGGGTTCACCTAAGCAGGGGGGCCAGATGGTCTGAGAGAGGGAAAACCCCTTCTGACCAAGGAGGAGAATATCGGTCTTTGAACCGTTAAGTTTCAGTGACGAAGTATTCATCCATCCTTGAATTTCTGCAAGACAGTTGTAGAGGTCCGATGGTTCTTGGTTTGGGTGAGATAGAGACACCACTAATTGAGTGTCACCAGCATGATTTTCACTCCTAACGGTGTGACAACCTCCTCCAATGGGGACATGTAGACATTGAATAATGTCGGGCTTAAAGATGAACCCAGGGGCACACCACATTGGAGGGGGATTACGGGAGAGCGAGTGTCATTCTCCCAGACCTGAAAGGAGCGGTGGCCAAGGAAAGATTTGAACCAAGTCAGAGCAGTGCCCTCGACACCGATGTTCTTGAGTTGCTGGATTAAGACCCGATGGTTGACGGTGTCGAAGGCCGCACTGAGGTCCAGGAGGATCACTGCCACTGATCCTCCTGCGTCCAAAAGGGCTCTGGCCTCCTTCACTGCTGCAAGTAGGGCGATGTCGGTGCCCTGCCCTGGGCGGAATCCAGTTTGCGAGCTTCTGAGCAGATTGTTGGTCTCCAGATACTGCGAGAGCTTTTTGTTAACTAGTTTTCAGCGATTTTACTGGTTCCGGGGAGGAGAGAGATTGGCCTGTAATTGGTCATATCCGAGGGGTCCAGAGAAGGTTTTTTAAGGAGCGCCTTGACGACAGCCGCCTTCCAGCTGGGGGGAACTTTTCCCTGGAGTAGTGAGGTGTTGATGAGGTGAGTGAGTGGAGGGGCGATGGTGGAGGCCACTTTCTTAAGGATGCGTAGGGGGACCGGGTCCCTGGGGGATCCGCTTTTGATAGTGTCTAGCGTGGTTGAGACCACTTCAATAGTGACTGGTCTGAGAGAGTTTAAATGGGGAGTGGTAGGGTTTGAGTTAAAGCAGTCTTCCTCAGTGATACTGAGGTCGACAGGAGGAAGAGAAGCAAGAATTTTCTGAATCTTCTCCTCGAAGAATTTGGCCAGTTTAAGGCATTTCTCTTCGGCTGCCTTGAGGTCTGGCAGATTCTGTGGTGCAGGGTCTGGGACTTTAAGTAAATCTTTTAAAATGATGAAAGTTTCATTGGCGGAGCAGGAGGAGTTTTCTATCCTTTCCTGGAAGAATGTACTTTTGGTATTGCGAAGAGCGATCTTATAGTTTTTTAAGGAGGTACGGAAGACGTCTTTATTGGCTATAGACTTATCCTTCCTCCAGGAGCGCTCCGTTCTTTTGCACTCCTTCCTTAGGAGGTTAAGATCAGGAGTGTACCAAGGAGCAGGGCTCATTCTTTTGATTCGCCTAAGGGTGGTAGTTTTAGGGAGGAGTTTGTCCAGTGATGTGGTGAGCCAAGAGTTGAACTGATTGTCAGCAATGGCTGGGTCAGAGACTGGGGGGGGGGGGAGAGGCCCTAAGAATGGAAGCCCATTCGTCTGGCGAGAGTTTGTGCCAGCGACGGTCAGTGACCCGAATTTTGGCCTGTTGGGTAGGTGAGATGAAGGGATGCCAAAAGATAGATATTAAAAAATGGTCTGTCCAAGGAAGGGGGAGAGGGGTGCGGGTGGTGAGTTCCGTGATGTTGGTAAAAACGGGGTCCAAAAGGTGTCCTTTGTCATGGGTGGGATCTGAGTTGACTAATCGGATGTCAAAAGACATAAGGTCGAGAAGAAGTTCGGACGCAGTTAAGTCCATGGAGTCTGATAGATGGAGGTTAAGGTCTCCCAAGATAAGAAAGTTGGGAGAGGTAGTCGGTATCTGGGTGACAGTATCGACAAGAGCGCTTGAAAATTTCCCTGGGGTTCCCGGCGGGCGGTATATCAGCAGCCCCGAGAGGGAGTTCGCGGGGGATATTTGTAAAGCAAAATGGCAGCTTTCGCAGTCGTCGATATTGGCATCGCTAGATCTACATGAGAATTGTTCTCTGTAGATTATCGCGAGGCCACCTCCTCTGCCGAGGGGTCTGTTTTGGGATTGGATTTGATAGCCCGGAGGTAAAGCAATGATGATGTCGGAATCCGACCAGGAAGTAAGCCAAGTTTCCGTAAGGAACAAGACGTCAAAGTCGTGATCCCGTACCAGAAGGTTGATTTCATGGGAGTGTTTAGGGAGGGACCAACAGTTGAGGAGGCCCAGCTGTAGGCCGTGATTTCCTGAGGTGGTGGTGGCCGGATTACATAGGCCGCAGTTGGTGAAGGGTTTTCCTCCCGAATGGGTGTAGTTGCACTCGGGATTTTTCGACGGATTAAGTGCTTGGAGCCTATCTTTCGTATAGACAAGTCGGCCATCGGGAGAAATGGGCAGAGTAACTGGGCCTGGGTCCGGCTGGGCCCGGCCTTCGGCGCGCTGACGGCGCGCCCGCTGCGGCGGACCGCTGCTCGTACGTGGAATGCACATGTTTTTATAGGGGGTTCGGGGCGTGGCCTCGTGAAAGTGGGCGTGGCCTGAAGAGAGGCTCGCTCGCTGATGGCGGCAATGTAGATTTCAATCCCGCGGCAGCGTTTATCTCGGCTGCGCGGGTGTCACGGGGTGAAGACAAGTGCCCAACAGAGTGCAAACAATGGGAGAGTAGTGAGTATTAAAAGCAATTCAAACAAACAATGTTTTAAAAATATGATATTGGCGAACAGAGCTCCCGGCTGTGCCTCAGGAGTGTAGGATCTGCTTTGAGCTCGTAGTCAGCTCGGTTAAGTAGGCGGGGGCGTGGCCTCATGAAAGTGGGCGTGGCCTGAAGAGAGGCTCGTTCACTGATGGCGGCAATGTAGATCTCAATCCCGCGGCAGCGTTTATCTCGGCTGCGCGGGTGTCACGGGGTGAAGACAAGTGCCCCAACAGAGTGCAAACAAGGGGAGAGTAGTGAGTATTAAAAGCAATTCAAACAAACAATGTTTTAAAAATAGGATATTGGCGAACAGAGCTCTCGGCTGTGCCTCAGGAGTGTAGGATCTGCCCCGTCGCTATGCAGCACTTTCCCTACTGTTGCAATCACAGGAAAGGGGACCTGTAATTTGTACCCTTCTGTTATCCAGCACTTTCCCTACGGTTGCACTCTTTGGATTGGGAATAGCAGATTTAAACCCTCTGCTATTCAACATTTGCCCTACTGTTGCACTCACAAGAGTTGGAATAGTAAATTTAATTCTTCAGCTATTCAACATTTACCCTACTTTTGCACTCACTGGAGTGGAAATAGTAAATTTTACCCCTCGGCTATCCAACACTTTCCCTACTCTTGCACTCTTTGGAGTGAGAAGAGTAATTTTGACCCCTCCACTATCCAACACTTTACCTACTGTTGTATTCACTGGAGTTGGAATAGTAAATTTAATGATTCAGCTATCCAACATTTCCCCTACTGTTGTATTTATTGTATTGCAAAAGTTACTTTTTTTAAATAGGTTAAGGTTTTTATTAATTATAAAATGTTTTTTAATTTTAATTTATTGATATATGTATATATATATTTTTATTTAATTTAAAAGTTTAAACATTAAGGTGCCGATTCCGATCCTGTAAAACCCGGGTACAAACCGTCGTACGGAACGTTTTCTCCGTCCGACTCGTACCCGGGAAAACCACCTTACAAACCCGCAAGTATGATTCGTACAGAAATACCATTTCCGTACGAATCGTAAAAAACACCGACCGGCTAAAATATACCTACAATTCCGATCCGGGACACCGCGTACGTGACGTCCGGACGGAGTCAGGCAGCGTTTTACGAACCAGCAAGTACGATCCGTGCCTACGTCATTCCGCACGTAGCATTTTTTACGGGAGCCAAAAACTGCCGGGAAATTGAGGAGGACGCGAGGAAGGAGAACCTGTACGTGACGGACACCCATTAACCCCATCCTACGTGTCATCCCGGCCCTCATAGCCTACGACCTGGTGCACAGGAACCGACGCAGACGCCGCAGAAGGTCAGAACAGCACCCAGGGGCAAAGGTGGGGGGCAGGGGCAGGAAACATAACCCTCACCCAAGGCAAAATGTATACATGCCCTGTACATACCATACCTCCAGGGACTGGTCACTCGGGGGGGCGTGTCCACCAAGGCCTGCGTCCAGCCACAACAGAAGTGGACGTGGACGCGTCCCGTCACCACAACAATTGTGGTACGCACAGTACCCAGGCCTTAAGAGCGTGGGTACGGGTCGTACCACACCTACCCCTACGTCACCCCAACATTGGGGGTACGGCCCGTACCCAGGCCTGAAGAGCGTGGGTACGGGCCGTACCACCATTGTTGGGGTGACGTAGGGGTAGGCGTGGTACGGCCCGTACCCACGCTCTTAAGGCCTGGGTGCGGCCCGTACCCCTATGTCACCCCAACAATGGTGGTATGGCCCGTACCCACGTTCTGTAGGCCTGGGTACGGGCCATACCCCTACGGCACCCCAACATTTGGGGTACGGCCCGTACCTAGGCCTGAAGAGTGTGTGGGCGGGTGGGTGGGTGTCGTGCTACGATCCACATCAGTAGACAGAGACATAGGGGTGGGTGCCTAACACTCCCAGCAGTGCCAGATATATGAGGGGTGGGTGCAGAGGAGCCCCAGCAGTGCCCAGACATATGAGGGGTGGGTGCCTATCACTCCCAGTAGTGCCCAGACATATGAGGGGTGGGTGCAGAGGACTCCCAGCAGTGCCCAGACATATGAGGGGTGGGTGCCTATCACTCCCAGCAGAGCCCAGACATATGAGGGGTGGGTGCCTATCACTCCCAGCAGTGCCCAGACATATGAGGGGTGGATGCAGAGGACTCCCAGCAGTGCCCAGACATATGAGGGGTGGGTGCAGAGGACTCCCAGCAGTGCCCAGACATATGAGGGGTGGGTGCAGAGGACTCCCAGCAGTGCCCAGACAGAGACATGGGGTGTGTACATCATCCTCCCATTAGCAAAACTACATGGGTGCATGAAGGCATCCACAATGTGCGACTATGTTGATAGTGCCATGACAACACATCACTGACAGCAGTGTCCCACTCCCACTCCCATGAGGATGGATGTCCTTCCCCCACTGCATGACACACCACATGCATACCCACCCCTGGCGGTGGCAGCACAATACACACACTGAGATCATGCAACAAGACTGTATCCTCATGTTAAACCCTACTCAACTAAGAGAGCCTAAGGGAAAACACACCGTCACCCACATTCCAGGACTGATAGGAATGTACAGGTGCTGGGGCTGCCAACAAGTTGTTGCTCCCATGGAGGGAAAAGGGTGGAGTACCCACAGATACAATGCCCACAATTGTCAGTCAGGTACCCAAATACCCTGCAGAACAAGTAACAGATGTGTGCTAGGCTGGGAGTACACACATGCATAGTGCGGAAAAGGGACCATGTCCACATTAAGCCATGGCAACATACTCCATACACAAGTACAGTGACTACCAAGGATGGCACAGACGATGCAGGCGGAGACATTGCTGAGCAGGCATGGGCAAAGTTGAAGGGATCCCTCACACAGCAAGGAAATGTAGACACAGGTCAGCACAATAATTGGGAAACACCCTGCAGGGAAGAAGTCAGGTGCCACAGAGGAAGGAACACTCCTTGGGACAATGTCACCATACAGTAAGAGCTTACATGACCAAAGATTATTTGCAGAGACCTTGTGATGGCACGCAGATACCAGGGTCCTCCCCATGAGCAGCACACTACAACATTTCCCAGACACCTAACACATTATCACCACCCCAACTCAGGGAGCAGCAGCACCAACAGCAATACCAGAAAAGCATTTGTGTGCAAATTAAAAACAAAATGCTTTATTCAGCATAAAATAAGATTGGATTTGAAATGTACACTATATACAAGGCCCATAGGCCAGTCCATATGCGAATTCCAGGGGGGGGGGACACATTGGGACGCGTCTCCCCTAGCTTGCCTGCACAGTACAGAGTTCCTTTCCATCCACAGAGGGGGGCATCATGTGGGGGGGGGAGGACCAGGCACTGCATGGACAGGAGGGTCAAGGGTAGGTGTTGTGGGTGCAGGGACGGACGACTCCCCCACAGGGGGTGGGGCAGCGCCAAAGGTGGTGGTTAGGATGGCGCTGCACACGGTTGCAAGGTCTCCCAGCGTCTCCTCTGCACCCGAAGGAACCTCAGGCCCCAAGGAGGGGGGGGTCGGAGAGATGGGTTGCAGCGCTACTGGGGGAGGGTGTGGACAGGGGGAGACTCAACTCCCCTGCCTGGGGACTTCCTCGACCCCTTGCGGGGTGGTGTCACACTGGGTCTGAGGGACAGACTGGCCATGAAGGACTCTTTGTCCGACTGTTGGGCAGGGGAGCTAAGGGGAGTGGTTTTGGAGGAAGTGGGTCGTGAGGACTGCAGACTCCCACTGTGGCTGCGTGGCTGCCGTTTGCCCCCCGACCCAGTGGGTGTGCCTACTTCCCCCTGTGTGTGCGTGACTGGAGGTGTGCGCTTGGCCTTCCTTGTTGGTGTGCTGCCTGTGTCTGGCGGGGTGCGTGCATGGGGATGTCTGGGTGTGCTTGGAACAGGCATGGGAGTGGGAAGTGTGGATGGTGCCGGGGTAGGGGGGGGACAGAGCGCTGCAGGAGACCCACTGCTGCCGTCAGTGACGAGTCCATGGACGTCAGCAACATCCGTTGGTCACACATCGCTGCTGACATGCCCTCCATGTACGACACCATCTGTGTCAGCAGTCTGGTGTGGCCATGGAGGACATTAAGCAGCGATGTCTGACCAACCTGCAACTGCCGCAGGATGTCCACAGACTCAGCATTGATGGCAGCAGGGGAGACAGGGGTAGGGGATGCGGTGCCTTGCACGAAGGAGACATGTGGTCGCCTAGCACGGACAGAAGGGACCCGAGCAAGTGGGAGGGCAGTGATGGGAATGGAGGGGGCAGTGAGAGATGTATTGCTGCTTTCAGCTGTGGGAGCAGCCTCCGCCCCCTCTGGGAGCTCAGCCTCGGACCCGTCACCGTCATAGTCGGTGTTGGGACTGGACAGGTCCTCCGCCTGACTCCCCTCGCCCTCCGTGCCACTTGCTGCGCCAGACTCCCCAGCACTGGTGGCACCGGTGCTGGATCCCTCCTCCACTTCCGTGCCGGTGTCTCCCTCGGTGTCCCCCGACAATGCTGTAGGCAAGGTGAAGAGACAGGAAATAATCAGACACCTGTATACATATGACACATGAGTCCAAACTACATAGGTCACAGTGCATAGCATGAAAAGCATCATGAGTAACATCTACAATACTACGCACATATGTAGGCTCTGCACTACACAGTTGGTTGACCCACCATGCCACTTTGAAACAATGGAGAGCATGACACAACAGCAAAGAACTTGATATCGAATTATACAGAGAAGCTAGTGTCTGTGGACAGTCGAGCACAGCATCTGGACCACACACCGTTGCCAAAAATGGATGAGCAGGAACCATGTCCTTTAACTTTTGACACATGCTGTAAAGCACAAACATTAAACCCTGCACAACATGACTGGGTCAATACTTGTTGAGTGTCTGTTCCGACTATCATCACACACAAGCCAGACCTGGCAAGGAGACATAAGCTTGGACATGTAGGCCTTGCCCGCACAAACCCCCCCCCTATCTGAGACAATGTGATTGAGACAGAGGAAGGACTTACACCTCTCAATCAGGGATCACAAAAATGGGCTCCATTAAATCCTAATTGCACTCTAACTACCCCTCGTGGGGCTGACCACACATATTATTGACAAACAACCATCATCAGATAGTTGTACACAGACACACAGGCACTGGCCAGTGTGAGGCTGCACAAGCCACATTGGGTCACCCTGTACGGTGTACACATGTAGCACACTTTACGTAAATACAAATGAGGCCAGGGTACAATGCCACAGAGGCCAACCTATGCTGAAGACACTGAGAATGTCCACAGTGTTGGATGACACACATGATTCCTAGGAAAAGGTGTCTCAGGGGACTGTAGTGGCCACACTGCTCCATGGTCCTAGATAGATCTGACTGCAACAGGAGCAACCGTCCCCGCACTATGCATATCTCCCCCTCATGCACATCATGTCTGAGGCCACAACATCGGTCATGCATGCTGCAAGGCAGTTCATTTTAAGCCTCACACTCCTATGTTGAGACTCTGCATCAGTACCAACAATCATGGACCCCCAAATGACTGAACTGGACAGGGCACAGGCAAGGTCCCAACACATGTCACAGACCACCCCCACACATGATGCTGCAAGCATTGGGCACTTGGATTAACTGCCAGCCTAGATTCCCTTGTGCAAGAGTGACTACACACAGACCAGGGAACACATGTCAAGGAGGGGAAGGGAGGAAGAACAGGACCGGTTGACTTTGGGGAACAGGATATGCACTGCACATATAAACCCTGGCAGTGTATCCAGGCGACTGAGCACTTGCAAAAGCTGGTGACACACAACAAACACACATGTACCTACCCCCTTGCTGCTGCTGCTTCTCCTGTAACCGCCTATCCATGTCAGGGAAGACCACCGCCAGGACACGCTTAATTTGGTGCGCCAGGCATCGGCGCCCGCGGTTCTTGCCTTCTGGTGAGTCCCCCAGCAGGACCCGGGCGATCCTCCTGGTCCAGCACCGGATGTCCTGCCAGCGTTTCCTCACCTGGGCAAGGCGCCGACTGTGACCCTCCACCGACCTCACGGCCCTGACGGCCCGCTTCCAAATCTCCCCCTTGGCGTAGGCGGCTACCTGTGAGGATGACAAAGTGAGACAACATCAATACACCTGCTCCATGTCACAGAGACACACATTAGAACAATTAGGCTTGTTTGAACAGGGCATAGTATGCAGCCAACTCATTGCACCTTTTCATAGGGACATCATCCTCTGGGGAAGGCCAAATGCACTACGTGGCATGTAAAGTACACAGCTGGCATGAGGGGTGCGACAGAATCAATGATCATGGCTCACACTGTGCATCACAAGCAACACCAGGATTATGGACAGCACCTCAAAGCAGTCACATGCCCCAGGCCACTGACGCAACCTCAGCGGAGTACACAGACACACACAGGCACAGGACAATCACCTGCCATTGGCAACTGCGGGTACAAACATCACTCTGCACATGTGCCACTTGACTGGGGGGAGTCACAGGTGTGGGGCTAGCTCAGCACGTCAGACACACAGCACGGCTCCCTGCTCACATCAGATGGGTAGGGCATATGCATCCTCCATGCAGCTGGGGTGCAACACTCCACATATACACTCACCCACATGACAGGGGACTTACACACACACCAATGTCCAGGGGCCATACACATCATTTGGACACTATCACCACAGGTACACTCAACTCACACACATCTGTGGGTACAGTCACCTGTCACACTGGGGGGACCACAGAATCACATCAGGAGTATAGAAACAACATTCCCAAGAGGATTAGCCAGGCTGAATGTGGCATGCACCATGCAGTGATTGTCACAGTAAGCACAATGCAAGTGAGGAGTGCAGATATGAACCACATCAGGCTCTGCATGGGAGACATAAAGCATTCCCCCCCTGGGACCCACCATGAACAACATTGCATGTCTGTCACACCTGGACACAATGCCAGAAGTGACAGACACAAAAAAGGGGCACAGTCACAGCTAGTGGAGTCAGCACTCACCTGCTCCCCTGGTCTCCCATACAGGCAGGGGTACTGTGGGAGGATGACGTCCAGCAACGCCTCATTCACCTCTTGGGTGAAAGGTTGGACCCTCTCCACAGACCTGGACATGGTGCCAGAGGAATCACAAGCAGCAGCAGTGGTGTGGAATGAAAGGTTGTGCAGGCAAGTGCTCTCTCATGGGTCCTGGCTGCCTTATATCTCTCTTGCTGGGCTGTTTCATTTACAGGAGTACAGAGTGATTGGTCAATCTCACTTGCATCCTACGTTTCCTCCAATCCCTTTAAACCTACCCCAGTGAGGGCCTTTGCATGGTTCAAAATTTGAGCATGATGTCAAGTCAACAACCACTTTGCAACATAGTATATTGTCTCCAACCGACTTTTGCTGGCCACCTGATGAAAATTTTTGAACTGGAAGCTCGGTCTCCATGACAACCAGCATGCATGTAGGCCCTTATACTTGTCCCTCATGTGTCCCCTATGCAATTTCACTATCCACACACAGGTACGGTGCGTTCCACACGTACCCCTAGGGCACCACTACTCCTGTGATATGGTCCGTACACGCGTGTGTAGGGCCCGTAGCACTATGGTAGTGTTGCCGTAGGCGTACGCCATAGTGCTATGGGCCGTACATATGCAGGTACAAGCCGTATCTCTATGGCGTACGCCTACGCCAACACTACCCTAGTGCTACGGGCCGTACCCGCATGTGTAGGGCCCATAGCACTATGGTAGTGTTGCCCTAGGCGTACGCCATAGTGCTACGGGCTGTACATACGCGGGTACGAGCCGTAACTCTATGGCGTACGCCTACGCCAACACTACCCTAGTGCCACGGGCCGTACCCGCGTGTGTAGGACCCGTAGCACTATGGTAGTGTTGCCCTAGGCGTACGCCATAGTGCTATGGGCCGTACATACGTGGGTACGAGCCATATCTCTATGGCGTACGCCTACGCCAACACTACCCTTGCACACACGCGTACTCCTACCCAAACCCCATATTGTGATACTACCGTACACACGCCCTCAGAGCGTGTGTACGGTGCGTTTCACAGCTTACACTGGTGATAGGAGGCGCACAGGAAAGGAATCGAGGTGTATGACTTGCACAAGGATGGACATCAAGTCATTGTCAGTGCAGTGCATCATCTGTAGGGCCTAGGTGTGTCAGGCAGTGAGCTGCCACATGTCTCCTCATGTTTTAACCCAATAGTTGTGTGATGACCTGTGTACACATGTCATGTGTGATGGGGCACCATGTGGCGCACTTCCCTTTCACACCTTTTACATGTGTGCATGTATTTCAAACTTGTCAAGCACTGCATCACTGGCATGGCACAGTCCCCAACACCCACAACTGTCCCCTGATGCCAGGTACATGGATGATGACACCTGACATCTCACTACCAGCGTGCCATGATGTGACTATGTCCTGTGTGTGTCATGTGTTCCCATGATCTTGCTGTTGGTGTTCCGTCAACGGCATCTGCTGTAGCTGCATCCAACATGTGTCTGTGTGTAGATGCCCATGTCACACTATTACAACCAGGACACATGTGGACTAACACATGACGTGTGTCTGTATGCATCTAACAGGGACTTGCGAGCTTAGGACATATCTGCGTAGTCTCAATGTCTGTGTGACCATATTCGACATATACCCCTTCGTGGCAAGGTGTGTGGTCTGTCCTTTTTCCATGACATGTGACCTGTGCGTCTAGCTTGCGGCAGCTGTCTGTATGAGATGACATCATTTAAATGCACATATGTGGATGTATGTCACTCCTGTAATGTGTCTGGCTGTTCACTCACACTGGCCCACAGCTACTTTCATGGCATGTCATGTAGACCTTGACAACCCATGTTTGTAGCTGGCTCTGGGTAGGAGTATCACCTGGCTGGCATGCGTGTGCAGGATGTATTGCACAGACCAGACTCTCTATGTGGCATATGTGTATTAGCTGTTGAACATGTGCTCAGTTCATTGACATAGGTGTAGTAATGTACTCAATTTTCGTTATTCCTTCCAATTTTCTGCAGGGCACCGCCTCTCCCCCGACCAATGCCAGACTTGGCTGCCATGAGGGAACGTGACTGCATACGGCGCTACAGATTCCCCCAACGGTTAATTGTGGACCTGACAAACAGGCTGGCACCACACCTCCAACCGCGACACAGTTATCCGACTGCGCTGACCCCCAAGATGAAGGTGATGTCAGCCCTACATTTCTTTGCCACCGGTACGTTTCAATTGACCATAGCTGATGTGGGTGGCATGTCTCAGACCATGTTCAGCCGTGTCCTGCATGATGTTTTAGAAGCCATGTTGGAGCTCCTGGATGAATTTATCCATTTTCCAACTTGTGAGCAGTTGACAGGTATCAAGGGTGAGTTCTATGCCCTGGGAGGGATGCCCCATGTAATTGGGTCCATTGATGGGACACATGTGGCTTTGGTACCACCACAGGCACAGGAGGTAGCCTTCCGTAACCGTAAACATTACCACTCCATTAATGCCCTTGTGGTGTGTCTTGCTAACATGGTGAGTTCCCATGTCTGTGCACGTTTTCCAGGGTCAGCACACGATGCCTACATCATGAGGCGTAGCAGGGTGCCAGAAATTATGCTGCAGCTGCACAATGAACGAGCATGTCTTGTTGGTGAGTAGACTCTGTTTGTCTAGTATTCAGCGGTATCTTAGTATGTGACGGCATCTCCTGACCCACTTCTTTACATGATGTTTCCATGTAGGGGACTCTGGCTATCCCAACATGCCATGGTTGGTGACGCCTCTCCGCAACCCGAGAACAGCTGCAGATCACCGTTACAACAACGCCCATGGGCAGACCAGGCGAGTGATTGAGAGGACGTTTGGCCTCCTGTAGAGCCAATTCCGGTGCCTCAACAAGACCGGCGGGTCCCTCCCATATGCACCGGTGAAGGTGTGCAAAATCTTCCTTGTGTGCTGCATGCTGCTCAACATGGCAGTAGAGACATTTGTGCCACTCATCCTGGATCCCGATGAGCAGGAACATCCACCCGTGGAGGATGACGGCCTTGGTCACGAGGCAAGTGAGGAGGAGGAGGAGGAGGACATCCGGAGTCAGCTCATACGCAACTTCTTCTCATAGTGGTGAGTCTCTGGGTCTGAGTGTGCACGCTTTGAGCCTTGTGTGGCATGTGTTGCAATGTGTGTGTCCAGCTGACTGTATGCTAAGTGACTTTGAGGTGTGTGCTGATGTCATTCCACACATTTTAGCTGACACACTCAATTGACAACTAGCATGGTGTCAACCTTATTCATGTAGAGTACATGACCATGCATGCGGATGACTATGTTTTTCCTGACTTCTTGTGTGTCTCTCATCCCCAGGTAGTTGCGCATGCTGTCTGCTCGTGGCATCGTTGTGGTCCTGCTATTCCTCATGAGTAATGCAACGTGTGCTGAATCAGTGTTACATGCACGGACATGGTGAAAATTCTCCTTTGGGTAAGGATTGCAGCAAGGCTTTTTGGGTGTGGTAGTTGTTTGTAATGTGTGGGCACTGCTCCTGTGCAGGTTATGTTACTATGCATACATGTCGACTCACCATGGGGCACATGACATGTGGCAAGACTCACATGAATTGATAGTCACACTTCGTGACAGTCATCTGTTATGGGATTGTGGTTTGTGATGAAGGCATCAATGTGTGTACAACTTCCCTCTGAAACATGCGGGAGGCTACGGGTGGACATATTGCGATACATCCCCATATGATGCTCAATGGGGAATTGCAGCCTCTCCGTGTGCAGCAGGGGATGTTTGGCTCAACCCCTTCACTTCTGTGCCAGTACAATGGATTTACAGCATCTGTGGTGCAAAGGGGGTGTCCGGTGTAGGTCCCACATGATAATCCAATAGACCTGGGAGTCTGTTAATGTTGATGCTTTTGCATAGGTGTGAGCCTGAGTAATAAAGGTGTTCCTCAGCCTCCAAGCTGCCTCATCTCTGTCAATGCAGGTCTCTTGCCACTGTGCATGCGGCATCCCTGGCATGATTGTCAAGGATTGTGCATATGAGTCTATGTGTAGATTAGCAACCTGCATGCTGTTCTTCATGTATTTGATTCTCTATTGTGCATGATGTCCGTGGCTGTGTATGTGTTTTGGCATGTTAGTCCCCACCACGGGCCGTCAACACATTCTGGGGTGTGTTTCCTGTGCGCAGCTCGGCCTTCAGTTTCATGATCCGGTGTCAGTCATCTTTGGTGATTGTGCATCCTTTGTCTCTGGGTGTGCCATTGCAAACCGGTAACTCCTTCCTTGACATACACCTGTTGCAGTAGTCCTTTCTGACATCCTAGTCTTTGTGTGGATATTGTGGCATAATTCCCAGGACATGCCGCCTGCTGTTGCAACCACTGCAGCAAGGGCACATGTAGTTTCCAGATTTGGCAACACACACACATCAAAGGTGCTCCTCCCTTCCTCCCTCAACACATTCATTTGGCTGTCTTTGGCTTGTCTGTGCCACAGTTGCGTCTACGTGGTACCAAAGGCTGGACCGTCTGCACATGCAACGTGCACATTGCACGACCCTCAGGTCCTTGCATGACCCACATCACACTACCGTGTGATGTTGCAGCCACCCTCCAAGCAAGGTCCATCCACACATCTCCCGCCTGCTCTCAGGCATGCACTGAGCGCACACACAACACCTTTGCATGATGAGTTTGAAACTCCGACTGCCTACACAGCGCTGCCACACCTTCCAGGACCTGTCACACCCACCAGGTCATGTCCCTCCTACTCCCCACTGGATCTGTACCCCTGCAAGGCCATGGGAGTGGGACTCAAGGCTTCGGCATGTAGTATGCTTTCATCGTGAGGCACAGGTATCATCTTTCAGCGTGTCAATCTACAATGTGTCCAGGACCCCCCTATCCACCATCACATGTGCACACGACCTCATCATCAACTCGTATGCCATTGACAGCCAGGCGCTCCTCACCCTCACCAAGGACGCAGACATGTCCAGTTCCAATATTAAAGATTGCATGGGATCCATAGATGAATGGCAGAACAGCAGCCACCTGAGGCTGGACTTGTACAGTCCTGAGGTCAACATCTGAGGATGGTCCCCTTACAGCTGGCTCAACTGCTTGTGTCCCACCAACAGAAGCCCCGCACA
Organism: Triturus cristatus; assembly: GCF_964204655.1. Classification (NCBI taxonomy): domain Eukaryota; kingdom Metazoa; phylum Chordata; class Amphibia; order Caudata; family Salamandridae; genus Triturus; species Triturus cristatus. The sequence goes on from NC_140579.1 coordinate 331,496,654, forward strand.
GGCACCCAGTGTCCACGCACACAAGATGTTGTGCATCATGGGTTGCTTGCTCTAATTTGCCATGGTAATCACCAGCATCTGTACCTCACACTGCAACACCCTCAGCATTATGCACATGATCCCCAGATAGATCCACTCCAAGGTAAGACCGACCATCCCCCAGGTCCACGACAACATCCGTGTCAAATACTGCCCTGCCCTCTACGGGGCAGCCACATCCAAACTCCAGGGACACTTGTCCACATCCAGGCTGCATCTGCACACCTCAGCGTCAACATCCCGCGCCCCAGCCACATCACCGTCCAGCAGAGATAGCTGCAATGGATCACTGTGTGCTGCAGGATGACCTTCAGACTCCTCACCCACACTCAGGAGGCAGGCCACAACCCTGACCCAAAACCAACCTTGTACCACTGTCATCCGAGACCCCGTAGTGCCATCTCCATGCATCCAACCTTGACCTGGCCACCATTCTTCTGATCCACCGTACTCCTGCATGCAGGACATAGTTCTCCCACTTGGGAACACATACCTGGGACTCCCTCCCCGGGAACCTCCAAATGAGGCATGACCTCTACGCCTTAATGTTACTCTTCCAAATAGGTGTGTCTTCACAGTTTCCCTAGCACCCCCTCAGCAGCTTGAGGCCATCACAGGTGAGTATTGTGCTCCATGTCTGCATTGAATGATACATTGTGACCCATGTGTGTCCTGTACCAGACTCCGATCCCAGGGTATGGATGTGTGGAGTTAGTTCAACACTCAGGCATGGTTTGACATTTACACACACATCTGTTGGTGAATAATGCCAAATGACAGCAACATCTCATGACAAAATTAAGTATTTATTTTTGGTGGGGTAAGTCTGTTGGTGGATGAAGTAAGGTGCTCTACCGGGTGCATTGAATCCAAAGCTCACAGGGGGAGATGGCATCCTTGTCAGTTGGAGTCATCAGAGTCCAGACCACAGTGTTGGTCATCATTGGTCAGACTGTGACCAGCAAGTCCATGTGGCAGAGAATGTCATTGGGTGAGGTGGTGCTGTTGCGCCAGGTGCCAGGCCAGGTGACCTGGGAGATGTGGATGGTCCGCTGACTCTTACGGTCTTTTCCGTGGACGACCCACCTTCCTGCAGGGACCCTCAGATGCAGGCCTTGACGATGCTTGTGATGCTCCGTCGGACGAATCCTCCCCCTCCTTTCTCCCTGTGGCTGGTGGTGGTCTTTGCCTGGTGGCACAGGGAGGGTTACCCATGTTGTCGGCGATCCGACAAAGTGAACGCCTCATGTCCATTTGCACCGCCAGGAGCTCAGCCAGTCTTGCCTCCATCCATCCTTGGTGTTGTTGTTGACTGGCATGTTGGTCGGCTTGCAGGTTCTTCATCTCGTCGAGGGTCCCCTTGATGTCTGTGAGGCTCGACACAACCTGGCTGATGCCCCTGGTGTCACGCCGGTATGTGTCCAGGATGTGGCGCATGTGTGCCATACCGGTTCCCTCAGCTGGCTGGTCAGGTTCTCGCCTCCGCCTGCCTCCACTCCCACCACCCCTGCCCACACGAGGCTGGCCTGCCGTTGTGGGCACATCAGGTCTACGGGACCCCTGAGGGATGGCATTAGCGTGGTCGTCTGCCTCCTCCTGGGTGCCCAGAGAAACTTGTCCCTCCTGGTCAGAATGGCTGTGTTGTTCAGTGCGAGCAGGGCTCCTGGGTGTCTCCTGGGATGTGGCAGGAATGGGGGTGGGGGTTGGCACAGATGTACCTGACGCAGGTGCTGCAGGGGCTTGGGCACCAGAGGGGCCAGGTTGGTCGGGGTCATCCACGGTGTGGTGAGAGTCGTCGCTGCCGGTGGGATCATCTTCACGCTGAGCCTGGGACTGTGATTGTTCCCCCCCATTGTTGGGGGGAGGTCGATGACGTTGCCCTGTGTGTGAGAGAGAGACAATGTTAATGCTGTTTCATGCCACATCCATATTTCATACATATTCAAGTAGTCACAGTTCTTCCAGGTGGTTGGATGTGCCTAGCATTCCTCTCAATGTACACTTGGGGATGGGTATGTTGCGGGGGACAGAATTGGTATGTGATCCTGAGTGTTTGCCAGTAGATTTTAGGCTGGGATGCTTATTTGGCTATAGATTGGTCTTGTTGTGTCACATGTCCATTGTGAGAGTGGGTAAATACGTTGCCTGCCCCAGGGGTGTGTGCTTGTGTGAGGGGGGGTTTGTGACCAGGCCTGCTGTTTTGTGTAATGCGATTTGTCATTGGGTCTCCCTCATGGTGCATGCTGGCATGACAGTATGTGTGAGTTCCTGTGCTGGGTATGTGAGCTAGTGGAGTTGTTGTTTGAGTGTACAGTGGTCACAGGAGGGCCTTGTGCTGCCTACAGCAGGGCCAAGTGTCAGCTACCTTGTCATTACTTTGCCAGTCCCTGTGCATTGGGCATGGTGCATGGGTATGTACCTAGGCCATATGGGCTGTGGGCATTGGTGTCTGGTTCTGAGTTGCACAATGTGTTGTGTGAGCCCCACCCTCCCAGCATCCCAGACATCCAGTCTTGGGTTTGTGGTTGGTGTGGCCTGGGACATGGCATTGCCTTTATTTGCGAATGGGGCATGGAGACGTTAGTGGCATGAGCGTGGTTTTTGGGTGTGGTTGTGTGCGGTGAGGGCTTGGGGGTAGTTGCGTGTATTTGGTGTATTTGTGGTGTGGATGGCATTCCCCCCATGTTACATGAGTTGTTTGTGTACTCACCAGGCTCTGCGACTTCTTCGACTCCGTGTACTCCCACTGGCGGAAGCATGGCCATCACCTTCTCCTCCCAGGGATAGTAATGTACGGGTCTGCGGGGCAGCCCACCTCCAGTGATGTTACTCTGGGCGTATTTCTCGTTCATTTTCCTCTTGACTGCCTGCGCAGATCGTACCACCTGGCTTGGCATTCATGCCTGGTCCTTCGGATGTGCGCAACAGCATTCACCTTATCGATGATCCTCTGCCACAGGCTGGTTTTTTGGGCTATGCTGGTCTGTCTGACCAATGTTCCAAACAGCTGTGGCTCAACTCTGATGACTTCGTTGACAAGGAGCTCCAGCTCCGCCGTTGTGAACTTTGGATTCTTGTCAGTGGGCATGGTGTGGGGTGTGGGTGTGGATGGTTGTGGGTGTGTGGGTGTGAATGTGACGGTGTGTGTGTGAAGGTGAGGAGGGGGTGTTTGTGAAGGAGGTTGTGTGAAGGTGTGTAACTTAAGGTGTAGTTAAGGTGTGAGTAAGGTGCAGTTGTTTGTCTGTGGTGTCTGTGAGCAGTGGGTCTGTTGCAATGGCTCATGGGTTGTGTGTGTGGGCCCTTTTTATTGGTCCATTTGTGGGTGTATATTTTGGGGCCGATTCCGATTCCGGCCGCAAAACGAACCGACCGACACGGACCCGGACCGAATACCGACCGACACGGACCAGCGCCGTACGACCCGTGCAGTACGATGCAACGTGTGTGAATTACAACCGACACGTGCGGAATACAAGCCGTATGACCAACCGTAGGGAAAAATAGTGATCCGGACGGAAAACCGATGCGATTTTCACCGACCGACACGAACCCGGAATGAACCCGACCGACCCGTACACGCGATGTACGATTAGCGCAGTACGATGCAATGCGTGTAAAACCAGACCGACTCACACGGAGACCAAGCTGCACGACCGACACGCACAGACTACCGGGCACACAAGCAATAGAGACCTCCGCGAACGACGCGTACCAAACACAGAAGACAGGCAGCGTGAACGAGGCGGAGAAGCCCGCACGAGACAACAGCAGCGTCCATTTCCATCAGATGAACGTCTCCTTCATGCCTACAAAACACAAAGGAAAAAAGACAAAAAAGGACCAAACAAGCAATGACAAAGCCAATAAATACCAAAAAAAAAAATGGGACAAAGACACACCCACAACTCCAACTATATAAAGGACTACAATCACTACCATCATCCCTTGCAAGCAGCAAACACCAGTACACAGCAACCACAGACACACTCACAACTCACCCATCACACAACTCACACACCATCAGCACCTCATACAAAAGCACACACACATACACACAGCAAAACTAACACCAACCCAACATCACTTGCACCCTCACACACACATCCCCCACCACCACCACCCATCACCATGCCTCCAAAGAAGAATCCAAAGTTCACAGATAGTGAGTTAGAAGTGCTGGTAGACGAGATCATCAGAGTAGAGCCACATTTGTTTAGTACATTGGTTCAAAGGACCCCCATCTCACAGAAAACCATGATGTGGGCGAGGATCGTGGACAAGGTGAACACACAAGCACCAATGTTGCGCAAAAAGGACGATATCCAGAACAGGTGGTATGACATGCGCAGGAGGGTCAAGAAACTAATCGAGAAAGATCACGCCTTGAGTCAGCGCACCAGCGGTGGCCCTCCTGCCAAACCAGTTTACTTCAGGACCTGGGAGGAGAAGGTGCGGGACATCCTACCACCAGAGAGCGTCTCTGGCCTAACAGACATCCCAGAGCCTGGTGAGTACACAAACAACATGCCCAAGATTGTGTGGCAAGGGGGCAGTGAAACCATGCACCGCAAGCAAAGCTACACTAACCAATAGATAAACATACCATGATGTGTATGCCAGTCAGACACACACAATACCTGCCATCTCATAATGACTGGGGACTGTGTCATGACATGCACCAACCTACAAACAAATAGAGCAAGCCAGTGGCACTAAGCCAAATAGACACTGCCAGACAGTTTGCCACCACAATCAACACCCACAGGACAGGGACACAGGACCCCCAGAAGCTACAGCCAACACCACCAGCAACACCACCCAAGGGGCCCCAGTGTCACCTGTGCGTACCGCCGCTGGTCCTGCCCGTGTGGAGAGGGGTGCTGGGAGGGGTGGGAGGCACAGGGCACGCCTTGCAGAGGGGTCTGGACTGCATGATGACCCCCAACTGGCACGCATCTTAGATGCGCACCAGGATAGCACCGGAGGATTTGGCCAGGTAGTGGGGATCCTCAAGGACATGCAACACGAGCAGGTCGCCCACCATGCCCGCATAGAGGCCAAGTGGGATGACATCACTGCGGTGCATCGAGACATACTACAATGCCTCTGCCAGATCAACACCAACCTGTCCACACCCCCCTGTGTGCCCACAACATCTGTTGCAACACCATCTGCCAGCGCCACAGGGAGGGAGGAGGACTCTGGCGGAGAGTCCCCTGCACCACAGAGGCCTGCACATGAGGATCCCCCCCCGGAAGAAGAGGGATCGTCCGAAAAGGACATGTGAGAGGCAGATGTCCCAGCACATCCCCCAGGGCCTCCAAACCTGTTCTGGACAATGTTCTTTGTGCGCAACCCGTACACCTTGTCCAATCGCACACAACTCACCCACATGACATGGAGGGTTCATGTTGGGCCAATGTATCAGATTACTGTGGACTTTACTCTGGACATTTCATCTACCAGCACTTACAACTCCAATGTGAACTTTGGATTCCCAAACCACTGTACAGCACCCACCATCCTGTGCACTTCCCTTACACATGTTTGTAAATAAACTCACCAGTACACCATACTTGCCTCTGTTGTAATTCCAACTTGTCATGTTCAGGGAGATGTCGATCTGCTACACAACACAGTGCATGCCAAATACTGCAACAATGTGACCAACGTAAAGTGATACAAAAAGGGGTGGTGATGGACGGAGCATCAGAACCAATCAAACACTCACACCCAGTCAACAGATCTGGGTTTGATCCATCACCGTTCTTTAGCCCACTCTGCCACCCCAGTTCAGACATGGCCATATGCAAATTAGTCTGACACTGTGCCTCAAGGGAACAGTCCAGCCGGAACTGCCAAACCATGCCTTCCCTGGACTGGAAGCAAGCTTCCTAGGACTGGTTTCTGGCATTTCAGCCGTCTTCAGCCAGGCTTGCTTGAATCCAGTGGCAAAGTGAGCAAGGGACTCACGTCTGAGCATACCCTGCCAACTTATGGCAAACAAAGCGGTACAAAAGGGGGTGGTGCTGGACGGAGCATCAGAACCAATCAAACACTCACACCCAGTCAACAGATATGGGTTTGATCCATCACCCTTCTTTAGCCCACTCTGCCACCCCATTTCAGACATGGCCATATGCAAATCAGTCTGACCCTATGCCTCATGGGAACAGTCCAGCCCGAACTGCCAAGCCATGCCTTCCCTGGACCGGAAACAAGCTTCCTAGGACCGGTTTCTGGCATTTCAGCTGTCTTCAGCCAGGCTTGCTTGAATCCAGTGGCAAAGTGAGCAAGGGACTCACGTCTGAGCATACCCTGCCAACTTATGGCGAACAAAGTGGTACAAAAGGGGGTGGTGATGGACGGAGCATCAGAACCAATCAAACACTCACACCCAGTCAACAGATCCAGGTTTGATCCATCACCGTTCTTTAGCCCACTCTGCCACCTCAGTTCAGACATGGCCATATGCAAATCAGTCTGACCCTGTGCCTCATGGGACGGCTGAAATGCCAGAAACCGGTCCTAGGAAGCTTGTTTCCGGTACAGGGAAGGCATGGCTTGGCAGTTCGGGCTGGACTGTTCCCATGAGGCACAGGGTCAGACTGATTTGCATATGGCCATGTCTGAACTGGGGTGGCAGAGTGGGCTAAAGAACGGTGATGGATCAAACCTGGATCTGTTGACTGGGTGTGAGTGTGATTGATTGGTTCTGATGCTCTGTCCATCACCACCCCCTTTTGTACCAACGTAAGGTGAGTCATGGGGATGTGACACCTGTGAGGGAGACACACCACTATGGCAATACAAAACATACTCACCATGGCCATGTTACTCATCACACACAATGATGTTGACCTGAAACACATTGGCATGCACAGACACAACACCAAGCCCAGTCAGTGGAAACAAGTCCACAGGTGAGGTAAGCAGATGTCACTCAGATGTGGGAAGACAGACAACGCACATAACGAAGCGTAGCACAGGTTCATTACATATCAGCAACACGTTTATTCCACACTAGTTGCACGGTAATTCTATGTAACAGTGGACACACGCTCACAATGTGTTGGAGAATGGAAGTCCAGGGATGTGGGGTACATCAGCTGATGGGAATTGTCAACTTCCACACTGGTGTTGACATCTGGGTGTTGGGGGTCAGTGTTGACCACACAACAGGCAAAGTACCCTGGGAAGGACAGACAAGATACAGTCAAAAGCACAGAAGAACAGGAGAGAAATGCAATACACATGTACAAACATGTTGCAAAACACCTACTCAAACACTAGTTAGCAGTATACTACCCTATTGTGGAGTGCACACCAGCTGAATGGACACATCACAGCACACATCCAGTCAAGTGGCACACAGACACACTCAGGCAGCAACAGAGCTGGCTCAACACATTCCAGGCTACCTCCATACATTCACATAACAACCCTGGAAACTCACATTCAGGTGAAGAAGTTGTTGATGAGCTGGGAGTGGACGTCACCATCTTCTTCATCATCACTGGCATCTTGGCTCAGGAAGTGCAACATCCATGACATCGTGTAGCACCCGACTAAACATCGTTTGCGACATACCACCAGCAGTAGCCACAGTGTACTGGAAGGTACCGGTAGCAAAGAAGTGCAGGGCTGCCATCACCTTCACCTCTGGGGTCAGTGCTGTAGGGTATGTCCGGCCAGGTAGCAGATGTGGCGCCAACTGCTCCGCCAACTCCGCAATCAGTGGCCTGGTGAAGCGGTGCCGTATGATGCAGTCGCGTTCCTCTATGGTTGCAAGGTCTGGGAATGGACGATGGACAGCTGGTGCCCTGCAGTACAGAGATGCACAAAGGAAGATTGTCAGTACATCCACCCATGTGGCCATGACCACCATCACTATCACATGCTAGTTCATGACATTACACAATGTACTGAGGTGTTTGCTGTTGGGCATGGACACATATGTCACCTACAAGACCACCGACTCACATCTCAATTCCACATGTCCACATGAGTGCCATGTAGTGCGATGGGCCAATCATCTGGCTGTGTCACCCAACCTATGTGCTGCTGCAACGTTCAAAAAACACACCCCAGTGACAATGGAGGACTCATGTCTCCCAGGCATCACAGATCTTTGCCATGCAGAAACCCAGGCTCCCTGTATTGCCACATCAACACAGCAATGGACATGGCGTAGCACGTACACACCACAAGGCAAGCGTAAGTCCCACAGGTAGTGGCCACTGTTGTTCCTGCCGGCACTACATGTATGTCTCTTAGACACACACCCCATCAAGGTTGATGCATATACCACATGGATGTGGAGACTGTCACCCATTGGTAACATGTGATCAGACACATCTGAGACACAACATGCACACAGACTGTGGGGGCACATCAGTATTGGGGCTACAGGTCTCACTGTGACGTACATGCCATCACCCCAGGACTCAGGGTGTATGTGACATGTCTTAAACATATCCAACCTGACACTGTGGCCTTGACTCATGCCCATTACTGTCCAATTGCACATCACAGTGATAATGTGCACAACACACAAAGGATTCTGCCCCCATGTACACGTGCACAGCCTGGGAGTGGCTGCACAAAGTGGCAGCCAAAAAAACAGATGTGGCCCCCCCAAACAGGGAATGCAGCCTTACATGCCATGGGACACTGTGTGGCCAATGCTATAGTGTGGCAGGTGTGCGCAGGTGTCCATGGCCAGAATATGTGTGTTGCATCTGTATAATAGTCACACTAATGAGGTACGACGCGGGTGACAATGCGTACGCATTGCACGGTTCATGACCAAGCCGTGCGTACGCTTTGTCATTGAATGCGATGAGGTCCGACGCGGGTGACAATGCGTACGCATTGCACGGTTCATGACCGAGCCGTGCTTATGCTTTGTCATTGAATGCACTGAGGTCCGACACGGGTGACAATTCGTACGCATTGCACGTTTCATGACCGAGCCGTGCGTACGCTTTGTCATTGAATGCAATGAGGTCCGACGTGGGTGACTATCGTGCATACGCGTCGGACAGGCATGGTCCGAGACAGGCGTACGCCTTGGCCATTGAATCGTATGGAGACAGGTGCATGTGTATATTCAAAATACGCGTTGCACAGTCAGTTGAACGAGCCGGGCGCACCCATTGGCTCAGGACTGTCATGGAGACGGATGCAGATTCAAAACTTGTACGAGTTGTGCACTGGAAATTCATTTGGATGCCTACAACAATGTTGCAATTTCAAGTGTTCCATGAAGGTGAAGATTTGAACGATGCGGAAGGCGTGTACGAGTCGTACTTTTGAATGGATTGGCCAGATTCATAGAATGCAACCGTGTTGGACCTATCACTTGGGACACATGGCACAGAGTCTGCCTCTGTAGCATAGATAAAAGGGTGGCTGGCACCCAGGGAGCTCACATGCCTGCACTACATGCTACTGGACCACATCCCTGCTACCACTGCTGCTGTCTCTGCATCCTCTGGCTTCTGCTATGGCACGTACTTTGGAGAGGGCCCCAGCCTTCACTGAGGAGGAGAACCAGGCCCTGCTGGACGGGCTCCTTCCAGAGTACAGAAAGCTCTATGGGACACCAGGGGAGCAGGTGAGTGTGCTGTCCACTGCCTTCCTAATTATGCATGTTGTCTGACTAGCAGTACTAGCAGTGTGTACAGCAGTGGCAAGCACTCTCACTGACTACTTTCATCCCCCAAAGTGTGTAGGTAATGAATAGTAATGAATAGTTTTCCTGCTGCTAAATTACATTATTGCAAGCTTAAACTATCCAGGCATTGTTAACATGTCAGACATGCATGTGAGTTTTCATTCCCCATGGTTGCACCACCTGTGTAATTTATTTCCCTTTGTGATGATGACATGTATATCCAAATGTGTGCTGCACAAATCTGGGGCATGTGTGTTAATGTACTTTTCACTTTGTCATCCTCACAGGTTGATGCCCACCAGAAGCAGGAGATCTGGCTGGCCATCGCCCGGGCTGTTCGTTCTGTGGGGGTCTACAAGCGCCGCATTCGCAACTGCCAGAAGAGGTGGCAGGATCTTCGTGGCTGGACCCGGAGGATAGCTAGAGTCCAGCTGAAGCTGTCACCTCCACGCAGGAGGGGCGGACACCGGACCCTGACTCCCCACATGCTCCGTATCCTGGCGGTGGTCTTCCCGGACCTGGATAGGCAGCTGAAGGCCAGACAGCAGTGGGAAGGGGGTAAGTCCATGACTGATCTGTGTACTATGTCTGACTTGCAAATAGCAGTCTTTTGTCCTGGTCACACTTCCACATTACGTAGGTCTTGTAGTCCCAAACTCAGGTCCCTCATTTGTGTGATGCACCCTCCTTATCTGTTCCACAGGTGTGGCCCCTCCAGTCTGTTGCTTGTGTCACTAGGGCACTGTGTCCCTGCAGTCAGCTATGCTTCAGGTACCGGTCAGCATTAGTTCCCGTGAATCTGTTGTGTGTTTCATGGGTGGGTCAATTGTTTACACAATGCCTGAGATATGACATGTGATCTGTGTGTGCCCTTGAGATCTGTACCAATTGCTGGTCTGACTCGCAACATGTGGCTGGGGTATTCGAAACAAACCCATGCAGCAGGGGACTCCAATTTTTCGGCATCAGGAGTATGTATATCAAGTATGTCACACTTGCTTAGCCACCTGACTACTGTCCAGGGCAAAACACTGTTTTACTTAGTCCTGGCCAGTCATGCCCCCTCAAGGGCATTCAGAAACACTCTGTAATCCCACTCCTGTGTATGAAATTGCAGGTTGTGCTTAGTGACATGTGCCCTCAGGTGTCTGCCTCTGTATCATTAGGGTGTGGCTTGTTGCTACATACAACTGGGGTGTCCATGATTCAGAGGGTCTGCATGACATCTGCGATGTGACTGTGAGAGACAAGACCTGTGTGGCACATAGGTGTGTGATCATCTGACAGCGCACAATGGTGTATGCAACTGTGTCTTTCATGCATCTGGGTTACATGCATGGCAGACTGTGATGTGTTAATGTACAGGGGTTTATGTTTGCTGAGACTCATATGAATGATTTGCATTATGTGGGGTCTTCTGGGTCCTGGATATGTTGTTTGCATGGGATGGGTAAGTGCACCAGTCATCTGCAGTCAGCTTTACCCCTGAGCTAGGATTGTGAGTCAGTGCATATTGTTGTTGTCTGGATGCCCTGCCCCTGTGACAGGAGACAGTGTTGACTGACTTTCAGGGCATCCCAGTGCCATTGCATTTAACTTGCTATGAGTGAGCCTGCATTGTGTTCAAGTGTGCACCATGCACCCCATTGTGGCCTTGCCCATCAGGACATGAGTACATCATAGTGTGTGTTGATGGCATGCATCCCAAGCATGTGAAATGAGTCTCTGCCCATCCCTTCATCCGGACACCTGTACTGAGTCAGTCGCAAGAGATGTGCTGTGTGTATAGTGACATACTCCTACATGTTCACTTGCATGTACAACTAATGTGTGGGTGGTGCATGTTGGCACATTGGTGTGTTAGCATCCAGCATGCAACGGACATATGTGTGCCAGTCAAGGAGGGATATGTGTGCCATGGTTGATGTTGAGAATGACAATTGACTTATCCTAAACAGTGTTGGCACTTTGAGCTGTGTTCAGCTGATGATGCCAGGGCTTGCCCTGTGATGTGATGTACTCACTGTGGTGTGTGCAGTCGGTGCAGGTGACTGATGTAGTTCTGTTACTTCCTATTCCTATCCAGATACATCCACGGCCACAGGAGGGGACAGCTCCACGGACCAGGAGGAGACACAGAGCCTTACAGGGACAGAAGGAGAGGAGTCGGGTGGACCCAGTGGCACGGAGGGCGAGTTGAGCCACACAGAGGAGTCGTCAGCACCATCCCCCACAGCTGAAGGCCAAACCAGCTCTGAGGATGACTCCCTTGTGGAGGCGGGTGTCAGCAGCCACCAAACCCCAGCTAGTGCGGCTGTCTCCGCCCCGCCACCACCACCCCCCTCCCATCGGCTCCCATCCCAGAGGTCCCTGTGGGCTCCCGTGTTCGTGAGCATGTCTCCTTTGTGCCAGGCACCGCACCCCCTGCCCCTGTGTCCCCTGCTGCCCTGAGTGAGAAGTCTGTGGACTTACTTAGACAGATCCATGTAGGGCAGACGTCGATGCTGAAGGTCCTCCATGCACACACAGGTCTGTTGACACAACTGGTGTCATTCATGGAGGGAATTTCCTCGGGCAAGTCTGCTCTACAGAGGACCAATGAGTCCGTGGCCTCCTCCCTGATGGCAGCAGTGTCCCTCCTCCAACAGTCCTGCACCCCTCCTACCCCTGCACCACCCACGATTCCTAGCACCCTACCTGTCCCAAGCACAGAAACCCCCAAACCAAGGGCTAGACGTGCACACAAGCAAGCACAGGGGACTGATTCCACACTCACAGGGGCTGGTTTGCTGACACACACACAGTCATCCACAACCACTCCACAGTCCTCCGAGACCTCTCCCTCCCAGCCCCCTTCCCTTGCCTCACCTGCAACCCCATCCCCACAAAAGCTCTTCCTCTGTGACCTTGGCCTCTTCCCCACCGACCCTGCAGATCCTGATTACAAGGGGAAGAGGAAGTCCCCACACACAGAAGGGAGTGCCCCTCACACCCGGACACCCTCCCCCAGGCACAGTCAGACCGAGACGCCCACCCGCAAGTCCCACCGGCGCAAGGAGAGCAAGACCCCCCCGCCACCACGCAGCTCCAAGGCAAAGTCTCCGTCCTCCATCCCCCAGGCCACCACTCCAGAGGTTCCTCTGCCACTCCCTGCCTCACGTTCCCCCACACACAGATACACCATCTCCAAAATTCTAATGCCATCCCCCCTGGCACTTGCTCCTCCACACCTGGTCAGACAGTTGGTGCCACTGATGTGGGGACTGTTTCCCCCCCACTGCCCTGCCGATCTCACCTGTCCCTCATTCCTCTCCCATGGATTTAGGCACTGCTTTGGAGTCCACGACCACCCCGTCTGACTTGGGCACTGCAGTGGTGAGCCAATCCACTCCATCTGACCTGCCCACTGGAGTTGTGCCGGCACCCACCTCATCTGACTTGTGCCCCACAGTTGTGACAGCACCCACCACTTCAGTCATCTCCACTGCAGTTGCAAGTGTCTCGCCTGCATCCCCCACCTCTTCACTGTCTCCTTCTGCTGTGCCCTGATCCTGTCCCTGCGGTGCCTGGCCTGCCCCCATGTATGCTCCTCCGAGGGGATGACCCCGGTCCTTAGCAGTGCAGGCAAGCAAGGTGTGACAGTTGTCATTCTAGTTCACTCCTTGGCATTTGGACATGGACTGGCCATTGGCATTTTGTTTGCACAGACGTTTAGATTTTCATATACTGAATTTGTCACTCTAGTTCACTCCTTGGCATTTGGACATGGACTGGCCATTGGCCTTTTGTTAGAACAGACATTTCACTTTTAATATGCTGAATAAAGCTTTTTTCTTTGTCCCTGTGAACTTGATTTAGCTGTACATCATGTTGTTGTTTTACATGCCCTTGCACCTGTTATGCTTGGTTTACAATGTTGCATACTGATGTGTTGATGTGAGGTACTCCCTGTGATCCATGAGATATGTATCCTATTCTGGTGGGTATCCATGTCATCCTTTGCAGCTACCTGGGTGTGTCAGGATCAACTATTTGTGTACATCTCTCTGTGAGCATTTCATTGGCATCGTCACATCTGTGGCTTGCACCCCTGCACATATGATGTGCTTCCCATTGTCCAAATTGTCACTTCCACATACTTTGTGCTCATCAAGACTGGACCTACAGGTGTGGGCATCATTGTAATAGCAGCAACTGGGGCCTCTGTGCAACTTGCTAGACATATGTTTAGGGTATGTGCAGATGACTTAGGGGAGACTCACATACCCAGGCTGTTGTGACCAGAGCCTTCATTGTGTGGTAACTGATGGCTGACTGACCAAGTGTTCTGCAGACATGAGTGGGACTTGCGGTGAATATGTTTGGCACAGCTGGGCTCCCACAGGAGTTGTGTCCCCTCAAGTAAGTGTGTTGTCCTGTGACATGGCCTGGGCCCATGGTGTGTATTGTATGTGCATGTGTGTGTGTCTACATCCCTGTTCATACACAGACAGTGTTCCCTTGATATGTTCCTGTTGTTGATGCTTGCTGAGTGGTACTGGGTTCATCCCACTACTTTTCCAATGGGCTACCAGATGTGTGGGTGCATGGCACACTACTGTTAATTGGTGTATCATCATTGGGATTTGATGGTTTTGAGTGGTGATGATGTTGTCAGACACAGATGGGACACAGTCAGGGTTCCTCAAGGTGCTTGTTTGTTCGCAATATCATGTAGTTGTCCCTAGGTGGTAGTTTTCAGTGATTGAGACATTTGTATGTGTATGTGACTGCTCCCACTTGTCGGGTTCACGGCTGCCATGCTGGCAGGTGTCAGCATGGCTGCCTTGTGTTTCTCCTTGGCATCTGCATTGTCCTGGGACTGTGGCAGGGATTCTGAAGGTTACATGAGCTTTGAGGTCATGGCCAAGTACCGGACACTGTGCAGTATGTCTGTCATTCCCCAGGGTTGTAAACAGTCCTTGTGTAATGTGTCTGTGCACCTTAGTTCCTGCCTACATTCCTGTGTTTGTCATGGGTGCATGTGCAATGTCACCTGTCCATGTGGACTTCACAGATACACATTGTTGCAGTTCAGGTGTGATGTTGAGGGTGGACTGATGTGAATGTTTGCATGGATGGTCCCCTAGCTCCCGTTTGTCCATGGATGAGGGGCCATCCTGAGTGATTTGTGTATGTGTGATGTACGTTTGTGGCACAGGACACATGTCTGGGTTTCCCAGTTTGTACGACATCTGCCTTTGTCATCACAGTGGAGGTGTCATGCATGCTTGTGTCACCCCACTGTCTGGTCCCTGGGGGTAGTGGTGTTGTGTGTCAGTCTCTTGCTGTGTTAGTTGGTGTTCATTACAGCTTGTGTCACATGTGTCTGTTGTGCTTCCTCTCATCTTCCAACGCCTGATTGCCCACTGAGGGTGTCCCAATGATGGTTTACTTTTGTATGGCACTGTGTCCACATCTGTGTCACTGTGGTTCAGCCCCCCTCATGTGTTGTGTAGTTGCCTGGGGATACTGTGACACACACACAAACACATGTTGTGTCCGATGTGCAGTGTGAGTTTGCCTGTTTGTGCATCTGCACCAGTGCTTTGGTATTGCTGTTGTGGGTCTTGGTCTGGATGCTGTTTCTGTGATTTTGCATGCTGTCCCTGTGAGCCATTTCACATAATTGTGCACATTCATCCTGGTTGTTGGGTGCCATTGCTGGCATGGAATGTGAGTTTGTGAGCTGACACCTACAGTCTACACATGTTGTTTTGATTGGTGTGTCTATTTTCGAGATGTGTGCATGCTTGATGATGGTCACTTCTGCTGTTGTGTCATTGTATGCTGTATGCATTGTCAGCCCCCATGTGTGGTGCCTGTCTGCACATGGCCGAGAGTGTTATGTTTTCACAGCACTGTTACCTCACCACATCTCTATGTGTATGGGACACAACCACTAGTTTGCTCCAGAAGTGTTTGATGTGTTGGGAGCATGGATCATACATGCTGTTTGTTATTTGCAGCTTTGACCATGATGACACTTACCTTTTGGTCACTGTAATGAGGGGGGTTTGGTCCCCATCACCACAATGCTCCACATCTGCTGCATTTTGTGAGCCCCCACTTAACTTCTGTTCTGCACAGTGAGGGGGTGTTCTTTTTACATTGCCACAGTGCTATGGTGATGCTTGCCTTGTGTATGTCACACTCACGTGTTGGTCACACATGTGCTGTTACTTACATTGTATGCTCGTAACCATAATCACTGCTGTGGGCATTTGTCACAGACTACACATTGTTGTCATGATGCTATGGGGGATGTATTTTGCGGACATACCTGAGGTTTGCGTATGCTGGATGTGTTGCGCATCACCCATCCTATGGCTGGGGTGGCAGGGGTGATGGGCAACATAAGCACTATGGGTGGGGGTGGCAGGGGCGATGGGCAACATAGGCACTATGGCTGGGGGTGGCAGGGGTGATGGGCAAAAGGTCCCCTATGGCTGGGGGTGGCAGGGGTGATGGGCAACAGGTCACCTATGAGTGGGGGTGGCAGAGGTGATGGGCAACATAGTCCCTATGGGTGTGGGTGGTAGTAGTAATGGGCAACAGGACCCCTATGGGTGTGGGTGGCAGGGGTGATGGGCAACAGGTCCCCTATGGGTGGGGGTGGCAGTAGTGATGGGCAACATAAGCCCTATGGCTGGGGTGGCAGTAGTGATGGGCAACATAAGCCGTATGGGTGGGGGTGGCAGGGGTGATGGGCAACAGGTCCCCTATGGGTGGGGTGGCAGTAGTGATGGGCAACTGGTCCCCAATGGGTGGGGGTGGCAGTAGTGATGGGCAACATAAGCCCTATGGCTGGGGGTGGCAGGGCTGATGGGCAAAATAAGCCCTATGGCTGGGGGTGCCAGTAGTGATGGGCAACATAAGCCCTGGGGCTGGGGGTGGCAGGGGTGATGGGCAACAGGTCCCCTGTGAGTGGGGGTGATGGGCAACAGGTCCCCTGTGAGTGGGGCTGGCAGGGGTGATGGGCAACATAAGCCCTGTGAGTGGGGGTGGCAGGGGTGATGGGCAACATAAGCCCTGTGAGTGGGGGTGCAGGGGTGATGGGCAACATAAGCCCTACGGCTGGGGGTGGCAGAGGTGATGGGCAACAGGTCCCCTGTGAGTGGGGGTGGCAGGGGTGATGGGCAACATAAGCCCTATGGCTGGGGGTGGCAGGGGTGATGGGCAACAGGTCCCCTGTGAGTGGGGGTGGCAGGGGTGATGGGCAACATAAGCCCTGTGAGTGGGGGTGGCAGGGGTGATGGGCAACATAAGCCCTGTGACTGTGAGTGCCTGTGAGAGAGTGAGGCAGGGGTGATGGGCAACATAAGCCCTGTGGCTGGGGGTGGGAGGGGTGATGGGCAACAGGTCCCTTGTGAGTGGGGGTGGCAGTGGTGATGGGCAACATAAGCCCTATGGATGGGGGTGGCAGGGGTGATGGGCAACAGGTCCCCTGTGAGTGGGGGTGGCAGGGGTGATGGGCAACAGGTCCCCTGTGAGTGGGGGTGGCAGGGGTGCTGGGCAACAGGTCCCCTGTGAGTGGGGGTGGCAGGGGTGATGGGCAACATAAGCCCTATGGCTGGGGGTGGCAGGGGTGATGGGCAACATAAGCCCTGTGAGTGGGGGTGGCAGGGGTGATGGGCAACAGGTCCCCTATGGCTGGGGGTGGCAGCAGTGATGGACAACAGGTCCCCTATGGGTGGGGGTGTTAGTGGTGCTGGCCATGCAACCCCTATGGTGGGCTGTTGTTAGTGGCCAGGATGTGGATCCCCTGTGTGTATGCCATTTTGCGGGTACGTGTCGTTTGTGTTGTAGGTGTCTGACTTACCGTCTGCACCGTCGGCGTCGGTCCCTGATCCGGTCATAGATGTAGAGTACTGGTATGACCTGCGCAATGGGATTCATGATGTGTTCGTGTCGTACACGCTGCTTGTTGCTCCGTCTCGTACCCCCTGCAAGCTGTTCTGTCTCGTAGCCGTGTATTGATTTGTGGCGCGAATCATAGCTGATATGCTTGTTTTCCGGATGCTGTGACGTCCCGTGCGTGACGACCCGTCCGGCGCGTAGGAAGTACGCATAGTACTTGTCATGCCGGAAACTGCTTTGGCTACTGCTTCCGGGCGACTCGGTTCCTCTTTAGGAGTTACGGCTCGAACGGAGAATGGGTATTGATTCACAGCCTACGTGTCGGTCGTGTTATGCGCATCATACTTACTCTACAGGACGGACCGGCTCCGGGTACGTGTCGGTCGCACGGTAATGCTACGGACAGCTGTCCGACCGGTCATCGGAATCGGCCCCTTTATGTAATTTATTTTGTTGAAGATTTAATATTTTATATATTTAATATATATTATTTTATTGTATTTATATTTTAAATCAATATTTTTTACATCTATATTTTCAACTTCGAAATTTTTGATTCAATATTTTTGTACTTACCTGTTTAAGTATAGGGAGTCAATATTTTTGCATTCTATATTTTTTCATCTATATTTTTGTCATCACAGGAGGTGGAGCCAGCATTGGGGAGGGAAGGCACAGCCCTATTCAGGTCCCAGGTGCAGCTCCCCCCACCCATCTACATGCAGATCTCTCTATTCAGCCCTGGGCTGACTCACCCTCTCTCCTGGAATCCCCCAGCCCCTGTCACTCACAGAACCAGACACACAATACACAACCTAGCAGAGGCAGGCTTGGACAGTTAAGCAAGAAAATACCTACTTTCTAAAAGTGGTATTTTCAAACACAGAATGTTAAAACCAACTTCACTAAAAGATGTATTTTATCATTCTGAGTTCAGACATACTAAACTCGAATTTCTACCTAGTTCCCTGAGTCAGTTAGGATTATAAGATGTAATAATCAAACTGTCCATTTTGGCCTATGGGGAACAGGTAGCCTTGCTATAGTGAAACACGAAAATGGCTGTAATTCACTATTAGGACATGCCACACACACCAGGGCATGTCCTACCTTATACTTACAATTCACCCTGCCCTTGGGCCTACCTTAGGGGTGTCTGATATGAAGAAAAGGGAAGGTTTAGGGACTGGCAAGTGGGTGCACTTGGTCAGTCAACATGGCAGTCAGAGACTGCACATAGGCTCTGCAGTGGCAGGCCTGAGACTCATGTTACAAGCTGCTTCTGTGGGTGGCACAACCAGTGCTGCAAGCCCACCAGCAGCATTTGACTTACAAGCCCTGGGCACACCTGGTGCACTGTACTAGGGTCTGACAAGTAAATCAAATAACCTAATCATGGAGTAACTAATCAATACATCAATTTAATATAGGGAGAGAATATGCACTTTAGCACTGATCAGCAGTGGTAAAGTGCCCAGAGTCATAAAACCAACAAAAACAGATCAGAGAAAATACAGGAGGAAGGCAAAAAGTTCTGGGATGACCCTACAAAAAGGGCCAAGTCCAACATGCCCGATTTGCCCAGCTGACCGGTAGCAGGGACAGTACCACAGTCGCCATGGAGGCACTAACTCGGCCCCCTCTGACTTGGACATTCCCTCAGATCGTCTCACTCAGCCAGCCCTCACCCCCATCTTGACCCCTGTTCTGTGTGCTGGGTTGAGCAATGCAAAGGCATACTCCCGTACCCACATTAACACCCTGCAGGTGGCCGGGGATCTCTGCAGCTGCTTTGAAGATGTTGAGGCAACCTGGGCAACAATCGTTGAAGACATCTGGATATCACTAGCTCGGGGATCCCTCCAGGCCCAAGATAATCGCCCGTGAGTGCAACAACATCCGGAAGGCTTGGCTGAACACGCACTGCAAGAACCCCAGCAGCAGCAGCAAGAAGATCATGCTCTGTAAATATGTGATATACATTTGTCCAATCTTAATCGCTTCAACTTTTCTTAAAATGTAATCTTGAGTGGCACTATACATGGAGGTGACAGTACTGGACAGTATATGTGCTGTGTATGCACACTGAGTGCAAGTGTGCCACCAATGGTACATTAAATGGAGGACCCTGATTTCTAATTTGGAAAACCTAGGCCAGCCTGGTGAAGACATTAGGAGTAGAAGAATCCCTTCAGACAGATTTGTGTGCTGCTGCCTTCCTGTAAGCTGGGTGGGACATACTGGAAAAGGAAGAGGGAAACTCCCCCTGTACACTTCAAATGATGCTCTTTCATTTAGTGAGAGATCACAAAGGAAGGGGCCTGTACACATGTCAGGAACAAGATGGGGCTGTTAAGGGAATCATAAAGCTTAGGGCTCTGAGATCAGGTTTCACCATATGATGCAGATATCACAGTGACTGACATCCATGTATGAACTTTGACATACATGGACATTGTTGTGGGATGGTCAGCTTCAGAGCCTCTCCTTCTGTGACAGACATCCTTTGAAGAGATAGAAAAGAGAAGAAAAGTGTGCACTTCAAAAGAAACAGAACCTCAACATGCATTTCAAATACTCGGAGTCTAACTCACATTTGGTATCTGGAAATTGTCTATATGAAGAGGAGGTTGAGACCCCAAAAACTGTCATCTGCCAAGCAGCCAGATGTGGTGTCTGAGGAGGAAAAGCTCTGCAAACTTTTGCCTGTGACTAGGACTGGGGGTCAAGACCTGCTAGTCTCCCTGCTTGGTGAGGGCCCATCACCTAGGGAAACCAAAACCACCTTCTCTGGAGCCTGGGGCACCAAGGCCTGACTGCCTGCCTGCTTGCCATTACAAGTGTGCTCTGTGAGGAAGAAGAAAGCGCTTGAGGGAGCAAGGTACGATTGGGAGCCCAGCCAAGTGGACTCCTAGTGCAAGGTGTGAGGAGATAGCTGCTGCAACAATGCCAAGAGGGACTGCCTTGGTATGGACTAACGTGCGGTGAGAGCCGGCTCTAGGCCGTATTCCAGGAGAGTCTATTGATACCCAAGTGTGAGAAAGTGGGTTTCTGTTGTAGTACACCCCCCCCCTTTTTTGTTGCCAGATTACGGATGCTCTTTGACTTGATGTGATATGGGGCCCTGTCAATCAGGACCCCAGGGCCTGTGTTCTCTCCCCAAATCAAAACCCAATTGACAGCTCTGGCCACAGGTAGGTCCCTGGTAAATGGTACCCCATGTACCCAGGGCACTGTGACCAGAGAAAGCTCCTAAGTGCTGCAGCACCAATTGTGCCACCCTTAGAGGACCTGTACCCTGGCCCACACACACTGCCTTTGCAGGCTGAGTGTCTTGGTGCAGAACAAAACAAAGAGACGACATGGCACACATCCCTGTGTGCCATGCCCACAAACCACTGCCCTGGCATACATCAGTAACCCCTCTAGCTGGGTACCCTATGCCAGTGGTGAGGGTACAGGTGCATGAACCCTGTAGCCCTACAGTGCCCAGTTCCATTCCTGGGCCCTGTAAGTGCAGTGCTGCCATTACGAGTATATGGTGCTGGGAGGTTGTCATTACGAACTCCACAGCACCATAATGGCTGCACTGAAGACTGGGAAGTTTGGTATCAAACTTCTCAGCACATTAAACCCACACTGATGCCAGTGTGGGATTTAATGTAAAATGCACGACAAGGGGGCATCTTAGAGATGCCCGCTGAAACTCGACCAATTCCAAGTGACCTGACTGAGTGGCTGCGCAGTACTGCCACCACCAGACATGTTTCTGGACCCCTGGGTCGAGAGCTTGCTGCTCTCGGGGGCCTGAAACAATGCACCTCCTGGGACGAGGTGCCAAGCCTCCTCCCCCAGGATGGGCAGGGTTCACGAAGTAGAAGCTTCAAAGGCATGCCGCTGTTGTGAACTTCTCCAGACCACTTGCTGTACTCAGCAACTGGTCCCCACTGGTTCTACCCCCCACTTTGGGCGGGAAACCTGGCGGGAAAAACAAAGCGAGGAAGAGAGGTGAGCCCACCTCTGCCAACTCCACCCCTAAGGTGGGGGAGGTGAGGTGAAGCACAACCTTGAGTACCCACCATCTTGAGGATGGGGGAACCAGCCAACCAGGGACAGGCTCCTGCCCCCCTCCAACAGGAGAGTGGCAGAATAGGGGGTGTACCCACCTCAGGGAAGGGACCCATTGGTCCCTGCCCTTTACCTACCTGTAACGCCCCTAAATTTAGTATTTAGGGGCAGCTTGAACCTCCTTCCTCAGATCCAGCAACCACAAGAAAAGAAGAAGAAGAAGGAAGAGAAGCTGTGGAGAGCTAACAAGAGGACGACACCCACTGACTTGGCCCCAGCCCTACAGGCCTGGCTACCCTCGAACCTGCTCCTGCAAAATCCCGGTGTGTCCAGCGGCCAACAACCTTAAAAGCCAGAAACCACGAATCCAGCACACTCTGCACCCGCCGAGCCCGGCCTGTGTATGAGTGAACAAATACCACAAGTAGGTCCCCCCGGTGATTCTGACCCAAGATCTGGTGACCCCTGACCTGCCTCAAGCCTCCCGACGATGCCTGAAGCCTCAATCCAGGAGACTCCCCCTACCGCGACCAGAGCGGGAAAAAAAAGCGACGTCTAAAGGCACCCCTGAACCCAACGCCCAACGGTCTTGTGTGCCCAACCCAGTGGTGCCTGACCATCCCTCTACATCCCAACTTACCCCTCAAAGTGGTGGTCACTCCTGGAAGATCTTCGTCCCCGAGCCTGCAGTGTTTCTTTGTCCCGGAGAATCTCCATTGAATTCAACAGGACACCCAACCTCAAAACTGCACCCTGCACCCGGCTGCCCTAGCGCTGCTGAGGGTGTCCCTTTGGTGCTAACTTGATGCCCAACGTGCCCTGAGCTTAACCCTAGGAGCGTTGCTCCCACAACCCTGTGGCCTGCTTGCCAGCAGCCACCAACCGGAGTCCCCCTATCCCCCATAGGATAACATTGGGCCTCAACACTCTGCACCCGGCCACCCCAGTGCCACTGAAGGTGCAACAGCAGTGCATCACTGACCCTGGGAGACCCCTGAGTCTAACCCAAGAACCCTAACTTAAAAGACAAATTACTTACCTTGAAACCGATAACTCATTTTTCCTCTTAGGATAACATTGACACTTTTTCTCTCAAAAAGTTTTTGTGTCGACCTTTGAAAACTGCAAATATTCCTTAAAAATCAGCCGATTAACCAAAACGCATTTTCTCCACTGTTTTCAGGAAATGTCCCAGTGCTGAATCCAGGATCCAGCACTGAGTAAGAAAAAGTAACGATAACCTAACTTACCTGCTAAGTGAATTTCCTCCCATCACATTGGTGATTCTATGTGTCAACTTTTGTAATACAATAATATTCCTTAAAAATCATACCTTTAACCAAAACGCATTTACTCACCTGTTTTCAGGAAATGTCCCAGGGCTGAATCTAGGATCCAGACCTGTGGTTAGAAAAGTAATTAACTGCATTTTACTTAACAAGCCCATTCAATTGAATGTACTATACCAGCAATGTGTTGCAAACTGCTTTCTTAAACCTGTAGTCAAAACCAGTACCAGTTATACTGCAATTCTGAACTGTGTTCAAACAAGTCTATTACTACTGCAAAGTATTTATATGCTTACCTGTACCAGGCTTGCTTGGTTCTAGAAATAAAACAACAGTATATTTTTTATACAAAACAATTGGCCTAGAGTTCAGTTCTTGAGTGTGTACATCAAATGCTTTACACTGTCCTCTGATACTGCCTTACTGCTCGACCAAACTACCACTTTAGAGAGTAAGGTTCTATCTAACTTTAACCTCTGCCAAACCTCTGGAGACTCTTGGACTCTATACACACTGTACCTCACTTTGGTGCAGTATATATAGAGCCAGTTTCTTACACCAAGTTGTTGCAAGAAACAGGCAGTCACCTGGGAATTGGAAGCTGTGATGCACATGTCAACATAAACCATTGTGGATTGAGTCTGGTTTGCACCCATGAACTGGGGAGCACTTCCTGGGTGCATTGCCATATCACTGGAACCACAGACGGGAGCATTGGAATCCAATCTCAGTCCCCTCATTGGGGAGCACAAGACTTACTGTGCAGGAGAACCACCGGAGTACCTCCAATAGCTGCTGGAGCCACTGCACATGCTCAAGAAAAAGCCAGCGTACAGTTGACAATCCAAACAAAACCCAGCAGTGTGAGTTCCTGTGGTTGGGGCACTTTGAGGGACATTGCAAGCCTCCTTGCTGCTGGAACATCTGAGAGCTTCCCTAGATGTCTGATTCTGAGTGATACTGCCACACCCGAATCTGCTAACTAATGCTCCTAATTATGAGCTGGAAACGTACCTTCTTCTCCTTGCCTATAATTGGTGGAACACTGCTGTATTAAGGAGCTATCCTACACCACTCTTCCATAACTGTGACAAAATGTCCCTTTTTGCATTGACATTGTCATTTTCTTTTGCTGAATTTTATTGCTGGTTTCTACTCGGCATACTGGGGCACTCCTGTACACTGGGGCATTGCTGTCCAGTCTCCAGAGTATATAGTTCAGGAAATACACACATGGCATAGAACGTTAAAATGTCTCCTGTAGACAGCAGCACTTGTTGTGCCATCTACGAGTGAGACAAAGGAAAACATGGCTTTACAATTGTACTCTGACTGCTGCGCAAAACCTGTGGGGCGACTCTTTTTAACATGTAGAAGCCTCCCTTTTAAATATTAGTTAGTGTACCCATGTAAGCCTTGTAGGCCTCAATGTAGGATGCATGATATTTAAAAGAGGGACATATTGAAAATTAATGTTACCATGTCCTTACAATAACACTGCCCTGAAAGCTTTTTCACTGTGGCAGGACTAGCTCTCCTGATCAGATTAAAATACTAATACTGCATGCATCTCAGGAATGGGACCAACTAGATAAAAAATGAAACCACTATTTTACATATTTATTATAATTCCAATTCAATGGTAAAGTTGGATGTTTATTAAACATTATGGAAAAGTAACTTTTTGAAAGGTACCCCTTACCTGCCTGAGCAGTCAGAAGGCTCATTAGCATTAGCCTCTGCCAAGTCCCAATCTGTGCTCAGCCCGGGAAAATGTGTGAAGAGGTGTGAAATTACTCACAGGAGCACAGATTCCTCTGAGCTTAACAGAATTTGCAAGGTGGAGACTGTGGGCAATATTTGTACACCATGTGTCAAATCCTGCTTGTTAGGTCTGTTAAGCCACATGTAACACTTTGGTTTACTTAAAAAGGAGAGAACAGGATGCCAGGACAATTCTTGTGTATCCAATATCTTTGTTGCTAAAGGGCCCTGCTTTTTTCCTACCAGACTTTGGTCCCTGTTTTTTTTGTGGTTACAGCGCCTACTTCAAATTGGATTATAGTGTTATATGTGGGAGGACACTGATGATTTCCCTCTGATATTCCTATACGCATCCCAACCAACGAGAAAGACTTGAAGAAGTTGGACCACCTTCTACTTGAAATCCAGGAACAGAAAGATGTTCAAAGATCATAAGGCTAATCCCCAGGAGGGCTCCGATAACATAACAAAGCTGATGACGACATTTCTGTGAATAATCCCAGCTGACCAGAGTCAACTGGGCCAGGACTGGACTGTTCTGTTGCCCTCTGATTTCTGCCTAGCACCATGAGTCTCAAAGTGTTTCTTCTAAGATCCTGGGGATATTGGAAGTGCACTTGTGTGGTTGTTTGGGCAACAAAAGAAGTATCTGGTCAGCAGTCCGCCTGTGTTGGATTGAATTTCAGGTTTGTCCTACATAGAGAATAATTTTTCCTTACGGCTTGCCACGTACACTGACTGACTATTGTATAGTGTTGTGTTCTGGAACACTCTGTCTGAAATGTAATATAGTGTTAGGTGCTAAATTTGAAATTGTTTCCTGATCCAATGCGTTGCACGTCTCTGCCTTTATTTTTTAAATATCACCTACTCCAACTGAGATGCCATGTTAATGCATGTTCACAGTGATCCACTGAATTTCCCTTTGAATACAAGTCACATGTTTCCTTTGTTAATTTGTTGTAATCAGTAAATTAAATGTTGCAACTGTATTTCACTTTCTGGGCACAAATAATGAGTTTAAATTGTTTAAAAATGGAATTAAAGAGAATTGAGAAACTACAGGTTCCACAATGCTAAATGCATGTTTTCCTAGCACCACAAACAAAGAATGTAAACCATATGTCCACAACTCAAGGAACAGGGGAAAACCCACGGCAGGTACTTTAGAATCAAAGTGCAGAAGCACACCAAAATCAAATAAGAATGTATTTGCTTTGTTACAATACCTGATATTTGTTGCAGTTGTTTAGTTTAGTTTGGTTTAGTTAAGTTTAGTTTAGGTTAGTTTAGTTTCCAAAGACTTCCCCAAATTAGTTTTGTTTGGAGTGGGAAAACGAAATGTAACCCCTTTAGTGTCCAGCACCTTCCCCAAACTGGTTTATATTGGAGTGGGAATAGTAAATGTCCCCCTTTTGCTGTCCAATAGCTTTCCCAAATTGGTTTAAATTGGAGTGGGAATAGTTAATGTTACCTCTTTAGTGTCCGGCACCTTCTTAAAATTGGTTTATATTGAAGTAGGAATAGTAAATGAACCCCTTAGTGTCCAACACCTAGTATAGCGTGGAGTGGGAATGGTAAATGCCACCCTTCCCCAAATTGGTTTACATTGGAATGGGATTAGTAAATGCAACCCCTTGAATTTCCAATGCCTTCCTCAAATTGATATAGAGTGGATTGGGAACAGTAAGTGACAACCCATTAATGTCCAACCCCTCCCCAAATTGGTTTAGATTGGAGTGGGAATAGTAAATACAACTCCTTTAGTGTCCAACACCTTTCCCTTTGATTAATATTGGAGTGGAAATGGTAAAAAGTCACCCCTTTAGTGTCCAACGCATTCCCCAAATTGGTTTACATTGGACCAGGAATAGAAAATGTAACCCCTTTAGTGTTCAACACCTTCCCAAAATTGGCATAGAGTGGAGCGGGAATAGTATATCTAACCCCTTTGGAGTCCAACATCTTCCCCAATGTTTTTTTGATTGGAGGGGAAATAACAACTGCCACCCTTTAAGTTTCCAACGCCTTTCCCAAAATGGTTTAGATTGGAGTAGAAATAGCAAATGCAACCCCTTTAGTGTCCAACACCTTCTCTAAATTGGTTTAGATTGAGTGGAAATTGTAAACTTCACCCCTTTAGTGTCCAATACCTTCCCCAAATTGGTTTAGATTGGAGTGGGAATAGTAAATGTAGCACTTTAGTCTCCAAATCCTTCCACCAGTATGGTTGAGTTGGAGTGGGAATAGTAAATGTTATGTCTTTAGTGTCTAACGATTTTTCCTTTTATTTGTATTTAGTAGAAATAGGTTGTTTTATTTTGTTACAATTATTGGTGAGTAGAAACGCAATAAACAAATCATTAGTTTTATGTTTGCATACAATAATGTTATCAATTGCATTGCTTTATACAATAAACGTCACACATATTTATCTTTTGTTTATTTATTCAAACTTTAGTAATTGTATATTTTGACATTTTTTATTATACAATTTTAATGTCATAAACTAACATTTCTATAAAGTTAAGTACATTTAATATTTATTCTTATTTAAAAACATTATTTAAATATACATAGTTTCAATTTTATTTTAACCTTTGCTTTTGAAGTATATCAAATATTTGTATATATTTTATACCATTATTAAATGTATACTTTGCACATTTTAACTATTTTATAATAATATATTTTAACATGTTTCACATGTGTAATATTTCGTTACATTTTTTAATAGATATAGTTAATATTTTTACAATAGTTTCACATAGCGGGAATTTTTATTACCGCTTCCTTCTATTTTATAATCTATTTATTTTATTTTTACTCTTCATTGGCACAGGTAAGTCCTTTTTTAAGGTTTTTTTAAAAATGGTTTTGAGGGTGGGGAGTTTAGGGAGGGAGGTCTGGAAGGTAGTTATCCTGTTGTCTGTGGGTTCTTTGTGTATTTTTAGATGTATGACTGTTATTGATTTTCAGTGGTTTATATTGTTTTACACTATTTAGGTCATATTTTGCTAGAATGTGTTACATTAAGTTATGTTGGGTATGTTTTGATGATTAACTGTATTGAATATGTATTTTTAGGTGTGTAATGCGTTTTTGCGGGTGGGTTCTTTTTTTTACTTTACAGGTTGTTTTCTAAGATCATGTGCTGTGGCCATTGGACGTTTATGTTGTTTTTTAAGGAAATCATTTTTGGTTTATAATACAACTGTTAGAAATGGGGGTCTCTAGTTGGCAATGGGCGCTTCTGCCACGGCATGACCGCATGGCTAATTACGATGAGAATGCAGAGCTGGCAGACTGAGCAATTCATCCGACCGCCGCGCACACACATAGGCCAAATGAATGGTGGACGGAACCAACTCCACAACAATGCCCGAAGTGTGCCTGTACTCCCTGCCGCCCCAACTTGCTCCTGGTAAGGAAAGCCTTGCGCAGCATGGAAGAGACATCTGGAGGTCATCCCTCATGTGGACACACCCACATACCACAGTATAAAGCCAACCCCTTCCCGGACCAGCATCCTTTGCACACCACAAGCCGAGACAGAGAGAAAGGACACCATTGACTCCCACTGCACAACATCACACCCACCTATCTCTGCACAACACCACTTTCACCCACACACTTCACAGATCTTCACCACTACCTTGCACCGTGCACCCCTCATCCATTTGCACCATGCCCCACAAGAAAAAGCCCAAATTCACTGACTCAGAGTTGAAAGTGATGGTAGAGGAGATAATCAGGGTAGAACCACATTTGTTTGGGCACCTGGTCCAGCACACCCCACTTGTGCGCAATAATCAGATGTGGGCAAGGATGCACCGCAAAGTCAATGCCATAGGGACCACCATACGCAAACTGCGTAACATCAGGAAGCAGTGGCTCGACCTCAAGGGCTGGGTCAAGCTTCTGACCCAGAGGAACTACGCAGCGGCTCAGAGAACTGGTGGCGGCCCTCCCATTCCATCACTAAACTTCATCGAAAGAGAAGAGAAGGTGCTTGCCATAATGCATCCAGAGAGTCTCACAGGAATCGAGGGGGGAGTGGAGGCTGGTAAGTACTAACAAATGTCTCCCATCACACTGCAATGTACTGTTGTGCACAACAAGTGAGCCTCAATCACCAGCCCACATCAAACTCATGTGGAATGCATTCTTTCAATATGAATGGATCACAAGGCTAGCATTTCCTTACTCAGCTTCACCTCACAGGTAGGTAGTCAGCTCAGGCACCCTGGCCCCCCTCCCAAACAGCATGCCCACTCTCCCCACCCCACATTCATGTGTCAGCTAACTTCATTGACAGTGACTCCTAACAGGTAGGTAGCTATCTCACTGGGGAGGGGGTTGTTGAGCCCTGACCGCAAGACCACAACTCCCACAAGGCCCTCTTTCTTCCTTCCCAAACAGCATGGCCCACCCTCCCCACCCCCAGCCATGTGTCAGCTAACCCTGTCGGCTGGGCCTCCTAACAGGTAGATAGCCATCTCACTGGGGAGGGGGTTGTTGACCCCTGACAGCAAGACCACAACTCCCACAAGGCCCTCTGTCTTTTCTCACAGACAGCATGGAGCTAAATGGCCCCCACATTCCGCACTTGGTAGCCTACTCTGGAAACCCCCATAAGTTGTAGGCAGTGCACATACAGCTAATACCATTGAGAGGCCACATGATTCACAGTGTCAGTGATGAAGTCACATGTCACTGCAAAGCAAATTACAAGAAAGCGATCACAAAAAGCCAATGTGCAAGTCCCATTGCCTCAAAGCAGAAAGACTCGGGTCAACACAACACATGCATGGAAACCTCACAAACCACAGGAGGTAAGTACAAAAAGCATAACACAAATCATGAAGTTGCGGCATTGTAGTCAGATACTCGTAGAAAATACACAAATGTCCAAGCATGAACTAAATTGGATGAGCAACAAGTTAGTACCAGAGGACATGTCCTTGGAAATACAATATCTGTACATATGAATTTGATTCTTCAGCAATGTCACACTTCTAACGAGCAATGTATGTACCTCCACATCACGTTTGATGGCTAACAAACTGTTATGAATGCATAGTAATGCCAAGGTAAAAAGTAAGGCCATCTCAAATGAAATGTGCTAAACATGAACCTCAAAGTTGTGCTGTGTACTGAACATGCTGACAATATAACCTCTCTTCAATAGGTAACTCGCTAGCAACAGTAGGCGACTGTGCCATGGGCGAGCCCAGCCAGCCTTCTTCCCCAAGGAAGGTGAACCCTCAGATGCAGACTCCCTAGTCTTTTCGGATGAGGAGGACCGACCTGGCCCCTCTGGCGTGCCCAGGACAGCTCAGTCTCTGGCCCTCACTAACCCCACCACCATGAGTCCCACTACAGATGCACCGCCAATGCAGAGCCCTGCAGCAACGACCAGTGTGGCAGCCACCTCCAACATCACCACCGCTGCCTCCAACACTGTCCTTTTGCCAGCAGTTGTGAATTCCACCAGGCCGACCGGGGATGCTGAGGACATTGAACAGTGGCAGCACCTGGCACTGCCACAGGTGGGAGACCAACTGGGGGACAGCCACAGGAGGACAATGAGACTGGGGCCCTAGACACCATGCTAACTGTCCTTGGTGCATACCAGCAGAACCAGGGACTGATGGGCCAGGTCCTTGAAGAACTGCGGGAACTCCGGCCGGCTGCAGATATCCATGGACACTCGCTTGGGACAACATGTGAAGTATATGGGCCAGCTTGTGGGTGTTCTGAGGGACATGCATGCGGCTTAAATCGCTGCCAACCCCACCCCCCTGTGGCCAGCCAGATGATAGTCACACCACCTCAGCAGCAGCCACAGGGAGGGGTGAGTCACACCACGGCGAATACTCCGACTGCTCTGAGTATGCAGCAAGTTCCCCCCGGCCAAACGGCAGAAGGGACGTCTGAAAAAGACCCCGGGAGGATCACGTGGCACAGCATCATGCTATATCAGTTCTTGGAGCAACCGCTGATGTCAACACTGTAACACTGAGCATTGCCTTTGTTATAAATATGAAACCACATTGCCACAAAGATGGGAGTGTTTGGTTGGACTTTGGAACTCTACCATTGTGTGTTATACCCTAACTATCTGTGTACCATCACTTTCTACTTCACTCCTCACCTGTCACTCATTGCAAAATAAACACAACTCACAACAGTATGCCTTTGTGTCAAGAACATTTTCATAATAGTAAGAAGCATGTTAACTCACATTGCAAGTATCCGATTATGTAAAAGCGAAAATCCATTGAGAGTGTGGAGGAACCTGGAAAGACACAAGGAAATAACAGTGCATTGACATATTATGAAATAACCGCAAAAGCACACCACTAGGCAACACTGTACAATATGCATTACAGATAACACCGGCCAACACCATCAACATGGACAGCAGGGGGACTGGAGCACACAACTGCACCTCCCAACACAGCTTAGCCCTTAGCATCCTGGTAAATGCAGTTCAGTTGAAAAGCTTACTTTTGTTACCGTTGTTGTGTGTCACCAAGGTTGGTGCAGGTCAGTGCTGTGAATGTCTAGACACATGTGTGTTGCGTTACCCTCCTACATCAGTAGGGGTAAGATACATTGTGATCGGTGTCTGCTGAGGAAGCTGCCACAGTCTACTCAGGTCTCTGTGCCTCTCCCTGCCCAACTCAGGTTAAACAACTCAGTCACATGACAAGTAAGCATCGTGACTGAACTGCATTTACCAGAATGCTAAGGGGTGAACTGTGCTGGGAGGTGAAGCAGTGTGCTCCCATCCCCCTAATGACATCATCATGGATATGACGGAAGTTGTCACAGATCACACAGCGCAAAACAATGAAATCCTTAGCAGTGTACCCACAAGTGCCAGCATCACAACACATCCTGTCATGTAGACGATGGTGACATTGTCACATTCACACACTCAAGTACTGTTGCTCAGGGATTTTCATGTGACATGTGCGATCTATGCATGTTTACTCACATGAACACCAGTCCCTGACAACATACCCACTCTAAATCTGTTTTACAACCGAAGTTATCTTCTCCTGAATGAGCACAACTGCTGCGGTTACAGGGCAGGCATCACGTATATAGGAACTGTTGCACGCCGTGTTCCTTGCTGTAGCAATGTTCTCCTTACTCCCCCATATGAGACTGTGGCTAGTCATTTGTGGCCTCACATTCCCACAGTGAAAGCATACAGTGTGAAGGCACAATGGGCTTCTGTTTCAACAAGTAGTCGCTCACATATCAGCCCTGAGACCTTCGAATTGCAGGTGCCTTGACCGTCCCGCACGATTCAGTCACTGCTGAACACGGCACTCCCACTTTTTTCCGGGGAACTGACACAAAAATTATCGAAAGCCTCTGATACTGAAGGCCGTTGCACACTTTTTTCAAACTTGTAGGCTCTGGCCTTGTCCCTTTGTTTCATGCTATTTTTGGAGTACTACCGGGTGTCAGTCTCCAATTTTCAGACTGCATTAAGCGGTTTGATCTCACTACTTGTGGCTGTACAGCTGAGCGATGGTTCTAAGAGTACGCTCACGCTATGTCTGTCCGTCCTATGGTCCAGGCGAACCCCAGTCAGTTGCAACTGAACCATGACCGCAAGCGGCTTCTCTTTGGATTTGTCCAATTAGCTGTGCAATGCATCAGTTATAGGCTAACCTTCCTCTATGCCTATTTTACCTGCGTGCAACCTGTGTTCTACTGTCACCGATGCCCCTTCACTAGGCCATGGATGTCTGCCTTTCCAACACATTCCTTGGTGCCCTGGATCATGAGCTGTGGGCGAGTCCTTTGTTGGTCCACGACCAGGACTGCTTCAGTGAAACACGTTTGTGGGATGCCTTTCAATGTGTGAGACAGGCTGCCAGCTGCGCCTGTGCATTTGCACAACAGCTCCTGTGCCATGCCTACTTTGAACCTCTCCCAGGTTGCCATGGGATGCTCCTTTCCTCCTTGTGGTGCAAGGAGCACATCTGTTTCTTCATACTGCTGGATTGGAGGGCGGTCCTATTTTGCTGAAGATGATTTGGATTGTCTTTTGGAACTGATTGCCTTCGAAGCTGCCTGTGCCTTCTTGGATTCGTAACTACTTAACAACAACAGGAACTGTTGGTGACTAATCCAATATCCTTTTATAGTTTTTTATGAATACTGACAGGAATTGACATTCAGCTCTCTGACTTTTTCCCTGTCTGCATTAGCTTTGACTCTGCTGACCTCTGCGGTCTGTTTCACTTTGTACCACAGACCTGAGCAAAGGGAGGCTATCATCTGACCGTCATGGACATTGTCGACTGGCATGAGCCGGGCTTCCATCATGCAGCTGTAGCGCACAAAATTTAAATGGCGTAGTTGTTTTGCAAGTACCTTAGTATATGCCTGTCACATGAGAAGCGTCCAGAGCTTGTTCTCTGCGTTGTCCAGGAGTACACCCTGAACATTCTGTCCATGGTCGGAGAACATGGTCTGCTGTCATTCTGTTCTGGTCAGGTCCTAGCTCCCCGACTCATCATAGTGTCACAGCTGTTAGAGGACACGGGTGCCTTTTAGATGTCATGGGAAGGCGGGCTAATTGCCCCACACTTGGAAGGTGTTCCATCCCAGTGATGAGAGCGACACAGCACATGTGATATACATTTCACCATGTATTGGCTGAGGAATGGGGTCTGCTGACAAAGCCCATAGACCTGGGGCATTTCATACAACTACTCCCAGCAAGGGGTGGGGGATATGCTCGTGGGTCTTTGTCCAGAGGGATTATTGTTTTTACATATTGCTTCATGTGATATGGATGTGTTACTTTGGTAACTGTTTTTGTACGCATGCATTCTCAACTTGTTGTGGCACGTATGTTGCGTGTTTTGACACTGTAGTAAAAAATGCACATTTGAAAGCGTTTCTTGTCTTCAACTTATCTACTTGTGTACAGGCGCTTGAATACCTTTCAGTGAGTAGGAGAGCTAGTGAGGCACTATAGCAATTTGGGTCCTGTGCTTATGGGTGCTTCTGGAAGCTCAATCCTTGCCTGCCCATGTTCTCTAATCCTGTGCATAGTCCTGTATGTGTACAAAATGGCAGCAACAATTCTGAAAGTTTGTGAGACAACAGCAAGGCACACAGACACAGTCATAGTCGCTCATTGTTAACTTACACGCAACCGAAGTAGTTGACGATGAGCTGTTGACGCTGGTCAAGGCCTTCTTCCTCACCACTGTCATTGTCACTGGGCATGTGTGGGTTGGGAGCGGGGGACTGCTGCTGTTCATCATCGTCCATAATCAGGGGGATCCTTCGGCTCATGGCCAGGTTGTGTAGCATGCAGCAGGTGACTACCATCTGGCATAACTTCTGTGGTGAGTACATAAGTGCACCACCAGTTTTGTCCAGGCGCCTAAATCCTGAATTCAGCAGTCCAAAAGTGCGCTCCACCACACGCTGTGTCCTCCCATGTGCATCATTGTATTGGACTTCCCCCGGCGTCGTAGAATTCCGCAGTGGGGACAGCTACCATGGACGATTGGGATACCCAGAGTCACCAAGTTGTTAGACAAACAGGCAAACAGTTGAATCTGAATAAATGAGGAGAGCAGCATGTCACACATACGTCACAGTCATTGACACAGCCCACTCACCGACAAGCCAGGCCAGCTCAGGGTGCCAATTGGCCATCATTTGGGGAATGGTGCTGTTCCACAAGATGTAGGGGTAATGTGCTGACCCAGGATACTTTGCACACACGTGTGAGATGATCAGATCCGCCTGGCATACCACTTGCGCGTTGATGGAGTGGTAGTGTTTGTGGGTCCTATAGATGTGTTCACTTGCCTGCGGTGGTACGGGGGACTTGTGGGTACCATCAATGGCTCCCACAACATTTGGAATGCCTCTCAGGTCATGGAACTTCCCCTTAACAGGTGCCAAATCATCCCTCCTCGGGAAGTGGACATGTCTGTCCTTGTACAGCATTCATGCTGACAAGACTTCATGCAACACCATGCTGAACATGGGCTATGACATCCCACCGGAGCTGGCCATAGTGTACTGGAAAGACTCAGTAGCGAAGAAATGCAGTGCAGCCATCATCTTAACTGTTGAAGACAATGCAGCCAGGTATGTTCTGTTGGGATTCAAATGGGGCTCCAACTGAGCACATAGGTTTCATACTGTGTGGCGTTCAAAACGGAATTTCCTGATGATTTCGATGTCCTCCATCGTTGCCAGGTCGGGGACAAGTCGAAGGATGGGTGGTCCTGCATAAATTGGGACCCCCTCTAAAGCATTTAATTTCAGGCCATGGAGAAGAGGGGAAAGGACACCAACATACACTAAGAAAACTCCCTCAAGGGCTATATTTCCGTTATCCTACAGACTATATCACACCTGGGATCAATAATTTAGTTAAATCACATCAAAAACATTTGACCATTACAATTTGATTCTCATTTTTTTTATTATTTCATTTCTTTATATATTTTGTACACTTTCATTTCTCTTTTTTCATTTTAAAATTTTCTTTGAAGATATATACATTACAATAAAAAAACAATCTTGTTATTACAACAATGCATCAGATATAAAGAAACATATGTAATGTGTAACTTAACAAAGAAACCCCTGGACAAAACATATAAATACATCAATTTCAAAAAACCTCATTCAAACACATTCAAACTCACACAGCCTACATACAAACTGTATCCGAACAAAGGGAGATTATAGATAGCAAAAAATCTCCAAGACCAGATTGAAACAATACATTCAAAAAGGGGTCTGAACATAGGGTCGACAAGCGTTTTGGCGGTATATGAAGAGTAGTCAAACCACCTTCATCAGGACCTTTACAGATACCCACATATCTACCACAACACCCAGGGGACCTGAAACGACATAAAAAAATAACTGTTATGAGCCGATGACTTATCCTTTAATTTATTGATTGGACCAAGATTTGAAAACCACAAACAAACTTTTGTTCAAGAGAAAGCAAAACTAACAGTTGACAGACCCCACACCACCAAGTTCTCTTACTCCCACTACTCAAATAGGAGTATCGAGATAAAGTCCAACAATACATAATTAATAAGAAAAAGACAATACACAAAAACGTCCACAAGTGCATTAAGGAATAGCCCCTTAATTTCCCTTCAAACGTATATAAGAAATCACTAAAACCCAAAGTGGTGTGACAGATCCTACTACTAAGTTAGCCAAATATACCCTATACAATGTATCAAGAGATTATATACATTATAATACTTTCAAACATGGACGGTCAACAGACAGTCAGTCACTCCACTTAAAGATTCAGCCAGTGGTCTATTTCTAGGAGGACGATGTGTGCTCTATACAAACAGGACATTAAATAGACATAAGCACTAGGTAACTGACTTCCCTTATTACTCTATTCTCAGATCATGGACTAGAGATACCTTACCCAAAATGACTCTTCTTGCGGCCCTCAAATCATTAGGCAGCCATATCTTTTTTAAGAAAACCCATCCCATCAGGGACAGGAGAATTCTGCAAAGAAAGAAACATATTCAGATGAGACTCAGAAAACTACATAATACGTTTTTTTCAAGACTCCATACCAAGGTGTTGGTGCTTCCAAGTAAAATATTGGACATATACACACCAAAAAATACGTTGATGTTGTCTGGAGAGAAGCCTTCATTTTGCTTTCCTCAATGCTTCAATAGTTCATATTTTGATTTTTCATTAAAAACTGATTTAATGTGCAGAGCAACCTCCTCACGATAATACTTATTCGATAGGGGTCTATAGAATAGAGGGGAAACAATACCCGATGAGTCACAACAGATAAACCTACACTTCAATCTAATATAAGCAGTACACACCCAAACCATATTGCAACCCGAGTTCTTTATAAATCAAAAAGCTGGCCTTAAAGCTAGTATGGATCACAAACGATTAATTTGCTTAAGGATATGGGTGAATTATCATCATTGTTACATTGATGAAAGTACTCTGGCAGGTAATGTAATCCAGGAGCCATAGGTGTAGTTAAGTAGATTTATTCATAGTAAGTAGGATGGTAAAGAAGGCCCCACCAGGAGCAGCATCCAGCTGCTCAGCCCATCTCACTCCAACTGACCACACTTCAAACCATGCATCCACGAACATTCCAATGACATCACACACACAGGCTGAGCAGCAGGGAGAAGGAGAAGACCAGAATACAACACATTCCCCTCCTTTAAACAATAAAAATAAAAGAATACAAGAGAAAATAACACAGTAAGCCGTGACGATGACAAGGTCAGGATTTCACATAAGCAATAACAAGAATATACGAATAACTATACATAAAATTTTCAAATAGCAATACAGCACAATATAGGAACTAAAAGCGCGGTTAATAATTTAAAATGGTATGATTAATTGTATCACACCACCTAGCGAAACAATGAAAACCATACATGACAAACAATCCAACACATCGATGCAGAAACCTCACATGACAACTCATCCGACAATAACCAAATGTAAAAACATCTCATGACACTACCATTCAACAGTTCAAGCTGACACACAAGACATCACCTAACCACCATCCCTTATCCAAACCAAAAATACCCAAAATATCACAAGTCATGCCAGTTGGCCAGACCAGCACAAAAAGCGATAAACAGGTAACTGAAACTAAAAGGAATGGCGCCCCTCAGATTAACAAGGCCAGGAATGTATCATTCAAAACTAAACACACACAGCATGGAGAATAAGACTCCTCAAAACACGTAAGGTAACTGACTATTTAAACATATGCTAAGGCATAACACAACTTTATGGTTTAAACTTTAAAAGGGTACTAAACCCCCAGCGCACAGGGTACACGACTCCCCGAAACGCACATCTAGGCAACTCACACTTTAAGGGGTACATGACTCCCCAGCGCTCACAGGATACGCGACTCCCCGAAACGCACGCCTAGGCAACACACACTTTAAGGGGTACATGACTTCCCAGCGCTCACAGGATACCTAACTCCCAGAAACGCATGCCTAGACAACACATAACTTACTTTAAAAAGGGAACTTAACCCCCAAAACCAACGCCTAGGCAACACACACTTTAAGGGGTACATGACTCCCCAGCGCTCACGGGATACATGACTCCTTGAAACGCACGCCTAGACTAAACATATGACACACTTTGAAGGGTATTTAACTCTTGAAACAAACGCCTAGGCAAAACCACTTTAAGGGGTACATGACTTCCCAGCGCTCAGAGGATACATGACTCCCTGAAACGCACGCCTAGACTAAACATATGACATGCTTTAAAAGGTACTTGACTCTTAAAACCAACGCCTAGGCAAAACCACTTTAAGGGGTACATGACTCCCCAGCGCTCACGGGATACTTGGCTCCCTGAACGCACGCCTAGACAAATTTTAAAAGGTAACTGACACCCAACATAAAACAAAATAAAAAGATTGTGACCCATCAAATGCAGATGCCCACGCTAACTAATTAAACAAAGCGCAAACATCATGGTACTAGGATATAAACTATGCCAGTGTTATTACAAATCTGCACTCATGCCTAACTTAGAAAATAATAACAACATGTAAATCGCAGAGGTTGCCAATACCAATACATATTAGGTGATTGATCAAACCACTGCAAAAGCATAAGGTGATCATTAACATTAAACATTAACAGTGTAGATTTTACTGTAAATTTTGCACCATAACTATAACATAACAAACTAAAATAATATAAAGTAGTCACCGTTCTCGTCACTGAAAAAAAAAATGCTCGAATAAAATCCCACTAGAACAGAAGTTGAAACAGAACTGGGAAGGATCCATCAAAATCCACAAGGTGGCAGTGTTGCCAAAACTTAGATAAAGCATCAATAGAAGAAAAAGTTAATTGTAATGCGATCTCCTAGGTAAAACCAACTTAACCAAAAACACCTTGTCCTGTCTCTCTTTACACGCCACATATTACATCAAATTACATTGCAGCAAAACATCGAGGTTGAAGTGAAAAGGATCGGTGCAGCACACAACACTGTACAGATTGTTCAGTGGCCATACTTCGCAGCTCACACGGTTTAGCACGTTCAGGTGGTGCTGATCACATCAACATTTCTTGGATGCAGTTCTAGAAACCAGTCTTTAAGTATGCATTCGCATCGATGAAGTTCTCTTTCCTTCTTTTTTTTTTTAATATGCAAACCAAATTGATTCCTTTATAGTCCACGCAGTGAGCAAACTTCTCCGCTCCCGTGGTTTGGTACACAACTCCGTGTTGCCCAGTGCTTCGGTAATAGAGGGCTCAAGATGGCGGCACGTTGATGGACGCCCGCCAGGTGGCTCCAGGCGCGTCTGTGAGTGGCAACGTGAATCAGCAGTGTAATTGCTGGTGCCATGGGAGGTGGAATAGCTGCGACGTCAAAGAAGATGCCAGTTCGAGCGTAGAACAGGTAAGGGCGCGCGGACCAAGCATATCTTGCGCTTCCATTTTAAAAATTGCACCCTTGTCAAAAATAGCAACTGCCCACTACAGTTCCGTGGCAAAACACTCAGTTAAGCACATCCTTGGCATCGCGAAACAACCCATACCGGGTGCCAACACTTGCAAGGCATCTCTCAGACTTGACATGACTGCGGCAAATCAAATGTGAAAAAAAACGAAACACGATGCCTCCACCAGTTGATGAAAGCGCTAACACTCTGCCAGATCACGAAGTCAGATAATTCCATGTGGGCTTCCCCATATGTATGTAGATCGTTATCAAAAGGAAATTCAGGCATATTAATGTTCTAGAGCAATCTCCGTTGTAGAAATAAAAACAATCCAGAGAAAAATGCAGGCCCTTTGTTGACAAGGCAGGTAAATTAAGCTTCTTATGTAACATTTTCCACAGAGTATTTTGGCATTTAGAAACACAGCATTATTACGCAGCCAAAAAGTCCAATGTTTGAGAGTTTCAAGTTTCAGGACCCACTCTGTCAAATACTTATAAGATATATTTTTTTTTTAAGTTGAAGATGTCAATAGGTAAAACAGGTTACCATTCATTGAGCCACACAACTTCCAACGCCTAAAACATACCTCTGTAGGCTGTCTGTTATAAAAGACACCGGTGGGGCATCCAAGGCGTGGATTAGCTTTGTCTTCAGGCTCAGCTTGCTTCATTTAGGCGCAGTTTCATCAGTTCCTTAGGTTATCGCGTGGTTCTTTACTTCCAATCGTCGCCACTGTTACATTGATGAAAGTACTCTGGCAGGTAATGTAATCCAGGAGCCATAGGTGTAGTTAAGTAGATTTATTCATAGTAAGTAGGATGGTAAAGAAGGCCCCACCAGGAGCAGCATCCAGCTGCTCAGCCCATCTCACTCCAACTGACCACACTTCAAACCATGCATCCACGAACATTCCAATGACATCACACACACAGACTAAGCAGCAGGGAGAAGGAGAAGACCAGAATACAACAATCATAGTTGTCAAATATAATCTCATGACCCAATATAACCAGAGGCAATATCCATGGTCAATTTTTACGTTCATATCTGTACCCATCCAATACTTCTCACCACATTTAGAACTTCAATAAAACCCCCAAATGAATATACGGAAGTATCTAGAACCAAATGA
Source organism: Triturus cristatus (assembly GCF_964204655.1). NCBI lineage: Eukaryota > Metazoa > Chordata > Amphibia > Caudata > Salamandridae > Triturus > Triturus cristatus. Next base: position 331,537,060 of record NC_140579.1, read on the forward strand.
CTTCAAAGGTTCTAAAACCTCGGCACATTTACGAAAAGGCTATTAACGAAATTGCGGTCCCCTCGATATTCGATAACTATAATACAATGCAACCACTGTCTGATGGAATCAGTAATAGTCTCATAACCAGCCTGCTATAAATCGATATTTAGCTTAGCTATTCCGTAACTCGGAGCACGCTCACATTTAAAAGAGACTCTGCATGCATACAACAGCCGCCCAACGTCTCTGTGGCAGGAACGCGATAATTGAAAGCGCAGTGACCTATAAATAACAGAGCTTCGGCTGGAAAATGGCACGAAAGTTAAACCCATGTGTCGCGTCCGTCACTATAAAGATAGGACTAACACAGATTTCAAACATGAGCGCCATCTTATTTACATCATCATATCGCGTTCGTCGCTATAGAAATAGGCCTAGTCCAGATTTCAAACATGAGCGCCATCTAGTCCAGATTTCAAACATGAGCGCCATCTTTACAATATAACGTACTCCCTATCGACAGACTGACACACTAATTTCAAGGGATCTTTGATACTGGTCAAAAAAAAATTTAATCTCACTTACACATTTGCACAATTTGAAGAAAAAATATTACATCTTCCTTTGCTTTGACAAAAAATAACTCTAAATAAGAATTATTTATAACAATCGTGTAAGAGTTTATTCCGGCTTATGTCTTCAACTCCATAATTACTCCAAGAGAAGAAAACCAATATCACGGTCCCAACCTAGGACCTTGGTCTAGATATTCAGATAACAGAGCACATTAAATATAGTGCAATCAGTCAAATCCCTAGAATGCTCTTATCTAATCTGTACAATCTGATGTTCTAAAAACAGAGATCGCTGTCACTGAACAATTCATATGGGAGAAAACAGGTCCATGAAGAGGTAAACAAAGTCAAGTTTTAGTAACATACCAGGCTATGTCTTCATTTAAACCTTCCTTTACACTATTCAAATGAAAGATCCAAAACGTTTCTCATTACTTACGTGTGATTTCTGCCGATTGACCTGCCTTACTAATGACTTTTTCTATGATACACCATTTTACATCCATCTCTGAATGCTGTTTATCCAAACAATGCTGTACTTGTGATGCCGTAGTTTTTCCTGTCCTTATTGCAGATTTATGCTCACTAAATCTAAGGCGGAATTCATGCCCAGTTTCTCCAATATACGCCAAGCCATAGGGACAGAATAATATGTATACAATATTGCAGCTCCAGCAGTTGGTAAGATGCTTAAGTTTTACATTTTTATCCTTAGATCTAAAGTATTCAGTGACTAATGCTGCATCACAAGCATGACATGCCCCACATTTGTGATTTCCTAATATAGGAGGTAGTCCTGTAATAGTAGTTTGGCGCTGGGTATCAGGCTTTTTCTGTCTTGTATCAACCAAAAGATCTTTTAGATTTCGATTTCTCCTGTATGTCACTAGTGGTTGTTTTAATTGTGTCTCATTTTCATCTGTATTCAAAATCCTCCAATTCTTAGTAATCAAATTTTTTATTTTGTAATTTAGTGAGGAATGATTGATAACGCACGTGATCTGATCACGTGGTAAACGATTGGTGCCTTGTAAAAGAGCATCCCGATTATAGTATTTAGCTCTTTTATAGGCATGTCTCCTGAGACATCGTCGCCAGGTCGGGGACAGGTCGAAAGATGGGTGGTCTTCTCATACGTTCTCTTCAGGGTACACATGCAAGAGATGAGTTACAGATGAGATGTGGTGAACAGCTTACCCAGACACTCACACAACCTCAACATTGACAGTACTTATGGTCATGTAGAATGCACAAGTGACCTGTATTCAGATGTTTGTCTTCACTCACTCGACATACTGACTACTGCAACATCCAAAGAAGTTGATGTGTATGGCATATAATACACTGCTACATCACTGCTGCAGCCAGCGATCGACAACTGGACAGCCCTCACCACCGAAGACACACTGAAGACGATGAAGTCAATCCACTCCGGGGCCCCCATGGACCCCTGCCCCCACCACATTTTCAACAGAGCTGCTGACACCATCGCACCCATGCTCTGCCACACCATCATCCGCTCCCTGGCAACCACCTTGTACCCCGACGACTGGAAACACGCTGAGATCAACCCGCTCCTGAAGAAACCCTCGGCGGATCCCACCGACCTCAAAAACTACAGACCCATCTCCCGGCTCCTGTTCCCAGCTGAAGTCATCGAGAAAGCCATCAGCGGCCAACTCGCCACATTCATCGGAGAGCACAACATCCTCGACTGCTCCCAATCCGGCTTCAGCAGAAACCACAGTATGGAAACCGCTCTCCTCTCCACAAAAGACGACATCCGCACCTTACTGAACAAAGGAGAAACAGCAGCACTCATCCTCCTCGACCTCTCAGCGGCATTTGACACAGTCTCTCACTGCACCCTAATACGCAGACTCCACGACGCACGGATACAAGACAAGGCCCTCGACTGGATCCGCTCCTTCCTCTCTGGCAGAACTCAGCGGGTCAAACTCCCCCCTTTCCTCTCGGACCCTACACTTACCACCTGCAGAGTCCCCCAGGGGTCCTCCCTCAGAAATACGCTCTTCAACGTCTACATGGCTCCACTCGCCCCCATCGTCAGAACCTACGGACTCAACATTGTGTCATAAGCAGACGACATCCATCTCATCCTCTCCCTATCCAACGAACCCAACACAGCCAGACACAACTTTCGAGAGGGCATGGACGCCGTCGCCAAATGGATGAAAAGCAGCTGCCTACAACTAAACACCAACAAAACGGAAGTACTCATCATGGGCCCAAACCCGGACGCCTGGAATGACACCTGGTGGCCCCTGCCCTCGGAAGTCCGCCCACCCCCACGGACCACGCATGCAACCTGGGAATCATCCTGGACTCAGAGCTCAAAATGGACCGCCAGATCAACTCCGTCTCGTCCTCCTGCTTCCACATCTTCCGCCTCCTACGTAAGACCTTCAAATGGATCCCCCTCGAACACTGAAAGACCGTCACTCACACCCTGGTCACCAGCAGGCTCGACTATGGCAATGCACTCAATGCTGGAATAAACAAAAACCTCGCCCGCAAGCTACAGAACATCCAAACGCCACCGCAAGATTGGTCCTCAACCTGCCAAGACACAGCCACATCTCCTAGCACCTGCTCACACTCCACTGGCTCCCCATCGAAGCTAGAGTCGCCTTCAAGATGCTAACCCACGCTCACAAGGCCCTCCACGACACCGGACCAGCATACCTGAACAGCCGATTTAAATTCCACGCACCCCAAAGGACCCTACGATCAGCTCAGCTCTCCTATGCCATGTCCCCCTCACCAGAAAGCCCAAATCGGGAGGCCGCCCCTTTCTCCTTCTGCACAGCCAGAGCCTGGAACAACCTTCCGCTCCACCTCAGACAAACAACATCGCTCCCCATCTTCGCAAGAATCCTCAAAACCTGGCTCTTCGACAGACACCCTGCTTGATGGACTGGAACCTGCAAACCCCACCACCCCCCAGCGCCTTGAGACCCTTACGGGTGAGTAGTCACGCTTAACAAACACCTGATTGATTGACTGATTGATTGAATGATTGATTGACATCAGGGATGAGCTTCCCTATGGTTTGATGGTGCAGCACTTGTGTTTCCCAGCATCAGTGCTGAGATGCATGCAGCTGCTGTCACTGCACGAACGCAAGCTTTAGTCCCACAATACACAAAAATATTATGGAATGAGGGCAGTGTGTATCATCTGGACAACGCAACATGGATTACAGCATGGTGGAAAGACACATGTGGACATTATGGGGTCAGTCCTGCGTGAGTATGTGATGATTTTTCGTAACATGCATTGCAATGTTCAACTGAGACTGAATGAGGCACAAATGCACATGGATTGTGTATACATGCCCACATTGCTGACAATGACCGTTGATGTCGGTCAGAGCAATGTTTGTTTGTTCCACATTTGCACTCCTATTACATGTGTGAGAACATTTACAGGCAATGGCAGCTAGGCACACTGCACGCTACACCAGTACGTGTGTTGGAAGTGCTAGGAATTACCAGTGTGTCTGATTTGCAAACAATGGACACCTCTAAATGTCTGCCTACATCGCTGACCCTTCACAAGACGATTCCTGGCCAAGAGACGCCACTCAGATGTCAAGGGATATACATGCGATATTCCCAGGTTGGATGTTTCATTACACAACATTGGTACAGAGCGAGAGACCTTTGTCTCTTTGGACTCCTTCCCTCATTTCAGTCCATGCCGGCCAAAAGGCATGGCAATGTATGTAATTTCACCCTCCCTTTCTTGGACATACCATGTGTGTGAAGACTTGACTCAAAGGTCACACTCTCTCATACTAGCTGGTCACTGTTCTAGTTGTTCTGATGTACCAGCCACTCCCCGAGGGCTGGCTTAACCCCCACCCTACAGACACCCAGCACAAGCGCCACTGGACATGTGACCCAGCCAACAAACGTGGCCGGACGCATGTGCCCTGGGCCAGTTCTCCTATACATGTACAGTGTCTGTGTGGTTACTTTATATGCATAGGGGCCTCGTGCCCCACAACATAACACATGAGGTGCACCAATCACTTTAGGCAAATGAGTTGTGATGTAATTCGCATGACGCCAATGCAAATGCAGAATGTGTTTGCATGCACGATAGCTGGCATCCGCAGCGATGACACGCATTGGCCCCAATTGAATGATGCAGGGTTGGGGTCACAGCTTCCATGCCGCCGCAGTGTGGCAAACGCTATGCGATTGAGCCATCAGCCAATGGGAGCCTTCGCGTACATTTTTTGATATTGTGGTGTGTGTGCTCAGCAACTACGGGGCTCGTCATTGGCCCCAATTGCCTTCAGGTGTACCGAGGGACACTCATGAGGATTGGATGGGCCTCGCACTTTGCATGTGGCAGGTTGCTACATTCATCGTGATGCCGCCACGCTTGCTGGGAGATGTAGTTGTTCAGGGGTTGCATGCGTGGAGATGTTTGGTACGTACCTCTGCTGTTGAGCGTGGCGGCGTCTTCTCTGCCGGAGGTGCCGGAGGTGCAGCAGGTAGAGCAGCGGGAAGTCCTGTAGCACAGGATCCATAGCGACACTGGTGGTTAAGATGGGTTCTGTATCGGCTCTTCCTCTCGGTTGTTGTGTTTCCGCCATCCGCAATGTGGTGGTTTTTACGCAGCGGTGAGAAGGGCTGTTTGCAACATCTTAATCTTGTTGGCGGACGGAACGTGTTTAAAAAGCAATTGGTTTGTTGGTTTAGAATTTCTCATTGTTTTTGAGCATTTTGGTACATTACTATTTATTTTATTATATGCTTTTAAAAATCATTTATGAGTAATGTGCTCCTTTGTTATTTATGTAGAGATAGACTTTAAATTTTAGCATATTGTACATTCTTTGGTTTGTTTGCTAAGTTTAGGGACAAATTGGCTAGTAGATTTCTCCTTTTTTAGTTGTTGGTAGCTTTGCTCTTTTTGTAATGCTTGTATAAATTTGTAACATGTAGGTTGGGTTCTGCCTAATGTAGATTGAAAGGCATTGTGCCATCCTTCCTCTGCATTGTTTGTTTTGGCTTCCTGTGCCAAGGTGCGGTCATAGACATTCCCCCATAGTATTCGGAATTTGGGTTGGCATCTGTGTCCTGAGATATGTAAACTGCCAACCCAAGTGTCTTTAAAATAGTCCAATAGGGAGTTAAGGTTTTCTTCATTTTGTTGGTAGAGAGGGCTTTATATTAGTAGGTTGTAGTGGTTGGCTACCTCTATGAGAGGGACATAGGTTAGGGCTATCTTTTTTTTCTTTTTCAAAGGCAAATTGGCTGTTTATATAATATTCTAAACTTAGGGGGTCATTACGATGCCGATTGGACTTATAGTCCGACTGCCGTGGGCGCGATCCGATTCCAACTGCTGAGGCCGGGAAAGTTCACCCACAACAATACAATGCAACTGCTGCTACCACGACGGTCTCGTCTGCGGCGGTACACATATCCCCAAATATGTTGCTGCGAGTGCGTACAAAATCACAGAAAACATGTAAATTGTACATACTTGCATGACATATGTGGGGATATGCTTTGTGCTCCATGTGCCCCATTGCTGAAGTGTGGCAGGATGTGCACAGTCCAGTCAATGGGAATACATACTGCAGAAGGACTTACCTGGATTCTGGCTCCACAGGGTCATAGACACCAGGGTACAGCTGCTCAGGTGTATGAGAGACCTGGAGAAAGGGATTCATGGCAGAGACTTCTGGGGAGAATCGGAATTGGGTGAGTATGCACCCCAAAACTTTAGTTTCTGATGGCTCGAGGCACTCGATCAGACTGCCACAGTCGGGTTGTCGAAAACCCACATCGTAATCCGGACGGCAGTCAGAGATGCGTGCACTGCCCTATGACTGCTAGTTATCTGCAACCCCCATCTCGATGGTCGTAGAAAGGCTGTCAGAGTCGGCTGTCTGTCAGCGGTCGGTCAGAGTACACGATGCATGCATCGTGATCCGGCAGTCAGACCGACCGATTCCGAGAAGGCAACGGCGGTCCAACCACCTCCGAAAGGACCGTGTAAGCCGGTCAGACTGGCATAGTAATGACCCCCTTAGTGCAGAATTTTGGAGGTGTCTCTATATACTTTGATTGAGTTGACAGTAACAGGCTGCCATGTAAAAGGAATGGTTCTTCATTATGTGACATTGTTAAATATTCATGTATGTGTATGTCTTTGTATCTTCTAGTGCAAGTGGGGTATCACTCGTGGCATTTTTAGTTTGTGCAATTAAATGTTTGAAAGTGGGGATAGGTAGTATTTGGTCTGTGATGTATTTAGTGACTTTAGGTAGTGAATATTTAGAGATTTTATTTGTGGGTTCCTGGGAGCTAGTGCTTGCCTGTCTTATATCTTACAGTATCTCTCTTACTTTTATTTCTGTCACATTTGGGGGATGGTTGTACTCTCTTACATGAATTACAACATCATTTCTGTGGTGGTCCTTCCATAGCATATATTAGAGTAATATTTGATAAATTGCCAGATTACAGTTTCTACTGATGAACTTTCTTGGCTGTAGGTGCAGCCCATGTCATTTAGAAACTGCTTTCCTTTCTGCAAAGGGATATACTTCGCAGGATATATAGAATATTTTAAAGTTTGTACATTAGTTATTGTCATGAACAAATATGCAGCTACTTCTATATATTTTCTGATTAGATGTTTCACATGGCTTTGCAGCTTTTCCATTGGGGGGTTGTAATGTAGAGCAGGTGCTTTTTTTTCTGTTGGATGAAAAAAATCTTAAGTTTCATTATAAATGTTCATTTGTGGGTGGTTTGGAGGAGTTGAGGTTGTTAGGTTTATATGAATTTGCTATTTGGGTAAGTGTATACCTCTGTATTAATTTATGTATACTTAATTTCCCAAATCTTTTGCTGGTTTGTGAAAATTGTTATTTTCTGGCAGTTTATTGCTTCTTCAAGTTTTGGATTTTTCTGTTAGGAAGTCTATGTAAAGAGATAGAAATCTGAGATTATTTCTTTATGTTATTTGTTATATATCATTTTTAAGTTCAATAATAATTATGTTTTAGTTTAACTCTAAGTTTTACTTGGTTAGGCCGTTTTTTTCAAATGTATATATTTCTACTCTAATGGTCTGCTGAGAAAATCCGGCTGAATATCCTTGTCTTGCAGTGTTTGTCATTTTTGAAGTAGTTAGTTGTTTAAATTAGCGTGCTTTCTATATTATTGATTTAAATGTTTGTTTGATTTTATTTGTTGAAGTTGCTTATAGTTTTATTTTACTGGTTGGTTTAATCTTAGTTTGAATTTTTTTCATACTTTAAGTCCTATGATAAACACTAACTTAAGTATAATTTTGTATGTATGATATATAGTTTGATACTTTTGAATATACGTTTCTATATATACATGTATACATACGTAATAATTATTATTTAGATTGTAGTTTAAATCTTTGCAGTTATGCTGATGTGTTTTGGAGTTGTTTTGTTCTCATTTATGTTATATATTTTTTTAGATGATTAATAAAGATTTAGTTGATGTCAAATATGTTTACTTAATTTAGATATAAGTATAAAATGTTTTAGGTTTATGAGAAGTAATCATTTTTAGTAAAAAAGTGTCATTTTTATATTTGTTAATGATTGTTTAAATATTTTAGCAATAATGTTGTAAACAATATTGTGTGAATCAATATTTTTGACATGACATATATTTTTATTTAAAGCCAACAACATTTTCGAGTCCAATTTTTTTGTTTTTGATATCGTTAAATATTGATTTTTTTAAAAACTGTATTTTGTGTACTCGATTTTTGTGGTTTTACTAGTCAATATTTTTGTTATTGATATTCAATTTCCGATCTTTTTGTGTTTCTATATTGTATACATAGATATTATGTCAGTGATGCACTGTTGCTCAGTCAAACCCAGTGCATTTGGTGGAATGTTTCTATTTTTATATGGTGTGTCTTTATCTTTGAGAAAATATCTTATATTCTTCCTTCTCTGCATTGCTGACATCAAACTAGGTCTCTGAATGCGTTGTGTGCCATTCCTCTGAGAGTCCTTCATGCAGCAAAGAAGTGAAGTTGCAATCATATCTGGCTGTATGCTGAAACTATTTCAGCAAACTTTCAGGTTGTAGTAACACATATACTGGGGATGAGAAATGACTACCTCAACAACAACAGCATTTCTCTGAGTCTGTGATTTCCGTTAGACATTTTCTGTTGTATTTAAATGTATTTTTGAGGACCAGACCATTTGTATATATCTTCTAAACATGCGCCTTCTTATAAACTACTCAATAGATATCAGAAGAGGCGACATTATTTTGCTTTATGTACAAAAAGAACAAATATTTGCAAATCTTAAACTTAAGGAATTAATAATATCGAGGATATATTTTGTGATGTTACGAAACAGAAACAAAGTTGGAATGTGTGTGTGGGCCTACTAGCGTATGTGTGTGGGTGAATGCACCTGAATAGGTATGGAAATGTTTATGATGAAGCCAGTAGATAAGTAGAGTTTATAAATGCTACCTATCTTTCTAACGTCAACATCCCTGTGTCAAGTCCTTTTAATTGGTTTGTTATAAGAATGAAAAACGACAGCAATTTCGAACTTAAAGCGAGTTTCCTAATTCCCCATGACATTGGTTCCCGACCAATGGAGAGCATTGCTGCTCAGCATCCTAATATTCCACATGGACCGTCAGATCATGAACACTTTATGAGGGAGGAAACACATTTGTGCGAGGAAGGGGAAATGAACCAAGAAGCATTACGGGAGGTCTGTCATTCATGACAGAGAGCCAAATATATGATAAGGGATCACTGTAATGCATTTGCCATTGATTTATAACCGATACGTAGAGAGCAAAGGAACTGAGGGGCATATCATCAAGGACCGGCGATAGTTATCGCTAAGCGCACTTAGCGCTAGGATAATAATCGCCGGCTAACGTGGATTTTTATCGCTGAGATAGCGTGCTATTAGCAACGCTTATCTCAAAAGCAATAAAAATCCTAGCACTAACTGACAAACGTGAGATAACTGCTGGAAATCCAGCGATAATCTCACAAAGTTTGGCGTTAGCTTGTTGATAGGGCCTCACAAACTTAGGCATGATATCCACCTTACATGGGATATCATGGCTAAGTCAGTCTTGAAGCAGGCGTAAGGAAAGTAGCGATAACAGGGGTTATCGCTACTTTTCTTGCCGCTATGCTTCTTAGTGTGGGGCTTGATGATAGGAGAAATGTCGCTTAGCGACATTTCTCCAGTCATGTCAGGGCAGGAACGCCCGCTTTGCATCTTTTTAGAGATGCAAAGCTGGGCATTCAGAATTGAGGCACTAATGCAAGGTTTCACGCTATAGTTTGACCTTGCTGATTAGGCGATTAAATTACCGCTGCTTTTTGCCCGAAAACGGACGCAAAAGCGGCAATAATGAAACCAAGAGGATTCCTCGGTGTCTTTGATCAGTCAAAAGTCCTTCCTCTGATGCCAGTGTGAATGACTATCAGGCACATCACGGCTGAGCACGCTTCAGCGATCCTTTGATAATTGAAAAGGTGTTTTATTGTGGTCAAAGAAACACTCTTAAGGCAAGAGTGCTTTGATAATGCGCACTTATCCATAAACGGTTGATATTTTCAGGCAGCTTAAATTGTACTGTTTCCACACTGCCTAGTAGCTTTGTCTAGGCTGCAATATTATGTGCATGTAGTTAGCGATTTCACTTCTGTTGGTAGCGACAAAGTACGAGAGCGGAATTAACAAAGGGAGCAAGCGTTGATAACGACTTTTTGCTCCTATGAAAGTTGTAAAGGTCCTCTTGATAAGGAAATGCTTGACCACTTCAAACTGTACCTGTTACGAAGACAACTAGACGCTGGCAATGGTGAGAAGTGGGTGCAATTAGGCCTGTTTTTGCACGAGCATCTGTCATGACATGAGCTTCAGTTGTGTTCACCTCGAAAATCCACATCTTGATGCAAATTCTAAAATGATGTCAAAGAGCGAGGTAATGAGGATGCGGTTATTTTTCTGTTTTAAACTTTTACAATGTTCGGGAGCTGTAAAGAGAGCGTCAGTGCATCTCAGATCTCTCCCAAGAGGTTTTCTAAAGTTAAGGAAGGACAGGTGCACTAAAGGAGCAACCAGCTGAGCCACTGCCCTGTCATGCGCGCCCACCTTATCCCTGGCCATGGCCACCTTGGGGCAGATTTACAAGCCCCTTGTGCCACTTTTGTGTCACTTTCATCATGGGAACAATGACGCAAAAGTGGCGCAAGGGGCTTGTAAATCTGTTCCCTTGTTTTTACTAGTTAGCTAGGCACAGGCAGCCCTGTCAATTGTGGGAGCTGGAGTATGGGCAGAGGAGGGTTTTGGATGAAAGCTACTGCCAGCAAAGAGAGGACGGGAAAAATATATGAGCCTCCTACAAAATGTGCTCACTACGCCACTGGAGTCAAGCTATCCTGGCTGATGATGGCTGATAGCCAGAAACCGGTCCTAGGATGCTTGATTCCGGTCCAGGGAAGACATGGCTTGGCAGTTCGGGCTGGACTGTTCCCATGAGGCACAGGGTCAAGACTGATTTGCATATGGCCATGTCTAAACTGGGGTGGCGTAGTGGGCAAAAGAACGATGAATTTAACCCAGATTTCTTGACTGGGGGAGAATGTCTGCATTGTCAGCATTCCGTCCATCATTTGTTTGTTGTAACGCTCCTACAAAATGTGTGCAGAGCCTCTCAGGCGTCACCAAGGCTGGATGAGCTGGGGTCTTCTGATTGGTTCTGGTGCCCCAGCACCTCAATTGCTCCAGGACCTTTGTTGCACCACTGAATGGGCGAATAAAGGCAAAGGTGGATACAAAAACAGAAGGAGGTGGAAGACAGGGTGAAGAATGAGTGAATAGCAGCAGGGACTGGGGAGAGAGATAAATACAATGATAGAGCAAGAGGATGACCAGGAAAGGGGAAAGAGATTAGTGGAATACAAAGAGATGGGAGAGCATGAATAAATAGGAGGCAGAGAGTGAGAATGGTAATCTAATACTATAGAGGAGGTAAAAACAGTACCGATATCTTCCACTTAAAAGAACAAGCATTTACAATGCAATAGGTCTCGCAATTGCGAGATTTTGAGCTATTGGCATGGTAAATGGCAATGTCTTTTATAATATTAAATGGCTTTGTCATTTACAATACCAATAGGTCAAACTTTGGCAAAAGCAAGACCTATTGTATTGTAGAGTGCGGTGTCCATAAAGCGGGCGCCGCGCTCACCATTAAAGTAAAAAAATAAATAAAAAATAAATGAAACAGAGCGAGTGTCCCTGAAACGGGCGCCGCGCTGCACATTATGGGGCAGATTTATGTTTCCTGGCGCATCCCTGCAAATCAGCACGGATGCGCCAGGGAAGATGCGTAATGCAAGTTTGCCCTTGCGCCACCGCAGATGTGCCGCATTTACAATGCGGTGCATCGTGGCACAAGGACAAGCAGATACGTGACGCATCTGCCGGCGTAAGGTTGGCGCAGTGCTGAAGTTGCGTCGCGAGTGCGACGCAACTCCAGCACTGTTCCAACCTACCCTATCCCTAACATGGTGCGTCAAGCCTTACGCCTGCTTCAAGCAGGCGCAAGGTTTTGACGCATCAGCGTTGGGAAAGTGACTCAGTGAAATCTTATAGATTTCACTGAGTCACTTTTCAGGGGCGTTCCTGCGACGGAACGCCCCCCCTGAGTAGAAACGCCTACATGAAACCTGACGCAGGTTTCATGTGGCGCAGGGCTTTACACCGTGACGCATCTATCATAGATGCGTCACGATGTAAATGGGGCGCAACATGGCGCAGGGTTTAGGCCGCCGCTGCGTCACAAAAGTGACGCAACGGCGGGGTAAAAGTGGCGCAAGTCCCACATAAATCTGCCCCTATATTTGTTTTCAAAAAATGAAGCTGAGCGTGGTGTCCCTAAAGCAAGTGCCGCACTCAGCATGCCAATTTATAAAAAAAATAATAAAAGGTGATAGAACGTCGCCATTGTGCAGTGAGTGCTGTGAGGGAAGGGGGCGGCCACTAAAAGTTAGAGCGGCATAGCGCTCTATACGAAAAGCAGCCACCTGCAAATACAAAACAAGACAGAAGAGGCGCTGCTGCCGGACACTGAACCCTCAAAAGAGCATACCGAGAGCGCCGGCCACCCCGAGATACATAAACACAACGAGGGCAGCAAGCTATCCTATCCCCCGGAAAATCCCCTCTCCCATCGGCTGGGCCGGAAAAACAACTAGCGCCGCGGGAGTTTTCTACATTTAAGGTGCGACAAATACAATTCACGTTCTTTATATTATAACGTTCAGAGGTGGGTTATATTTTTGTGTATTTTCTTCCTTATAGCCTGTACATGTGAAATTGCAGAAAAAAACACGTACTTTCGTTTTGCTTATCGAGAGGCTGTGTTAAAAGCAGCCCCCATCCCCCGTACGTGGAAGCCATCTTGTCTTTCAAAGCATTAGGAACACCTGATGAATAATGTATGCATTTCGCATGTGTCCCAAGCCATCTTAAGGTATTTGTGCAGTCTCCCCCCTTGGGACTCCATGGCACATAGACACACCCAGAGGAACTAACTATGGCATCCTTTAAATGCAGCATCCTCTCAAAATTACTCTTCTGAACAGATACTATGCGAGTTTATAAACCACACTGTAGAATGTGCACTTGAAACTTTTAATAAACAGCTGAAGCAGACCACCGCCCGGCTGTGTCAATACCGGGATAAGATGGCACGTGCCCCCTTTCATAATATGGCTCAAGTTGGGGACTCCTTGCAGAGGAAACTATTGAAGATATGAAAGTCTTTCTCAGCTGGCAATGTCTGACTCCAATGTGGAAAAATGAAGTCATGAAAAAGACAGCCTCCAGCTAGACATGATGCACCACAAAGAGATAAAAACAAATGCTTGGAATTACTGAATCACTGGTATTGACTGGAAAATTAAATTCCATCGTTTTCAGTTCTTTTGTATTATTACAGACTCGGACCAACTTGTATCTGACCGACGAGGCTCAATAAGTTCAAAATGTGTTTAGGGTTTTGCCTTGTAGTTCTAGCTGGACTCCTCCGTTTGGAGCGGGGCCTGGACTGGTTTACATATGGCTGGTCCCTATCTACAAAGGCAATCACTAAATGACAAACGATGCAAAACAAAAGATAAGTGTTGGACTTGGCCCTTCTGGCAGGTTCACCCCTGAACTTTTTTGCTTTTATTGGTGACTTGGTGATAGTGGTTTTTAGTTTCTGCGCACTTTCCCTGTGTCCCAGGGTAAAGTGCGTGCGCACTCTGAGTGCATTTGGTGAGATAGGCCTGCCCTCCCATAGGAATGCATGGGGAATGTATGCGTCCCTGGTAGTTCCTGATGCGTGGGGTGTGCATGGTCGAGTCTGGTATGTACAGATTCGTGTGGTTAAATGCTGCGCAATGATGCGTGCGGCGTGCGTGTAGCTAGTATGGAAGTGCCACTTCTAGAAGTGGGCACTTGGGTGTGCAGTGTAAAATGTGTGCCTTGTCGCGTGATTGGCTGGCTGAGGTCATGTGACGGGCTAGGGATTCCCCAGAGTCAGGAGGAGTCACCCGGTGGTGAATAGGGAGATTAGCATGCTGATGGCTGGGGAGGAGTGCACCTTGGACCTGAATAGGGCAGGGCTTTCCCCACACAATGCTGGCTCCGCCCCCTGTGGTGCGACTGACGACCCTAGCCCTGCCAGTGAATAGAGTGAGTGGCTGAGCACATCAAGGGTGCTCCCCAACCAGCTGCGACTGGTTTTCCCCCTCACCCTGAACCAAGAACAAAGGGCTTTACTGTATAAAAATGGGGCTGTGTCCCCACAGAACTGTTCACTTCCAGGATCCTGAGGGGGGCCTGCTGCTGCTGGAGGCCAGGAGGAACCACCACTTGGGACTGCCTTCCTGCCCTGGAGGGCCCAGTGAGCTGGCCCCTGGCCCAGCCTTGTCCCCCTGCCTACCTTCCTAGAAACTTGGCTGGACTTTGTGCCTATTCTCCCCTGCGCGCCTGGAAGCGCTCTTTGTTTCACTTATAGCGCTAGGAGCGCTTTAATTGTGGCCAGCAGCGCGGAGCTGCAGCTGATAGCGAGGGAACCCCGACGTAGGGATTCCTTGCTATTTTTCCACGTTGCGGGTGCCCACCCCGCTTATTGCCGTGCACTTCGCGGGTGCCTACCCCGCTTATTTGAGTATTTAATTAGCGGGTGCCCACCCCGCTCTTGGTGCCGCATTTTTGTGGAGAATTCATGTCGCGGATGCCCACCCCGCGACTTAAAAACTACCTTGAAAATCACCGCTGCGGCCCCGTTCGGCCGGACCGGAAGTCAGGCAGTGTTCGTGGTGACGTGGGCGGGGCCTCGTCCTAATCCAGGAAGTCGACGGGAGCCTACCCCGCGCTTCCCAGGAGAGCTCCTGTGAAAGTGAGCCCGACAGCAGGAGGAAGCGGAGACCGAGGCTCAGCGGGAGCCTACCCCGCCTACCGGAGGAGAAGAGAGCCGGTGAGTGGGGGCCGCGTGGGACAGAGCGCCTGACGCTCCAACGTGGGGGGCAGCAGGGTGAAAGAGTCCCCCGTGTGGGACTCCGACGTCTGGGGGCCTTTGTGATTGGGAGCCTGCAAGGCTCCAAGGTTCTAGGGGGCAGTTCATTTGGCCGGCACGACAGAAATGCCCCCACCGGAGGTGGGGGCATTTCTGTCGTGCCGGCACCAGGGCAGTGCGAGTGTCGGGCGGCCCCGGAAGGCAGCGGGCCGCCCCAACGTGTCCCCGAGCCCCGAGCGGGACTCCAACGGTTACGTGTGGCATTCCTTTGCTGTTACGAGCGGCCCCGGAAGGCAGTGGGCCGCTCCAACGCAGGGCACATTATTGATCAGAGCCGGCGAGGCTCAGGGCATTTCGTGTTGCAAAGCCCAGAGGGGCTCAGGGGGCCACAAGTGGTGCATATTTAGAGCCAGGAGAGGCTCCAACCCCTGCCATATTTGTTTAAGAAGGCACAGTGGTGCCCCAGCATCTCTCCAGTTGCCCAGCACTTAGTGGGCAACTGCTACATGTAGGTTGTGCTTTGCGCGCCCTGGTTTGCGCAGCCTGCGCAGGCGCGCCCTGACTCTGCTGGACATAGGGCGTCCTTGCCCCGACAAGGCCAGTTGGCCTAGGGACTGCCACAGGGGTGGCTAATGTGAGTGTTGCGCTATTGTTCCTAAACCTGCACCGCTGAATGTGTTTTTATGCATCATGTGTTTTCCTTTCCTGCACCTCTGAATGTGTTTTTATGCGTCATGTGCTTTGTTTTACACCTCTGAATGTTATGCATCATGTGTTTATGTGCTTAGACCCCTACAGGTATTGTGATACTTAGGGGGTTGCTTTTCTCCTAGTACAGGTGGTACTAGTGAGGTCCTGATTCCCTGCGTAATATTTTCCTAAGGTGGTTAGGGTTGCGTAGGTGGTACTTACCTGTTACCAGTAGTTACTGGTTGTGTGCTACATGTGTTATTTTGTGTTACAATAGTTCTAAGTGCTATGTTCTAAGAGTGCTAATTCCTGACAGTGGTCCATGTGGCCCTGTCCCCTGTACATATAATCCCTTGTAAATTCTGTCCATGCCTGTTGGCACATTGTAGAGTGTGTGTTCTTATCTAATGTGTTTTGGTAATACAAAGGCTATTTTTATATAATACCTTGTGTGTAGTTTCCTTTGTGGTGGGCCTTGGGTGTTGTTGCTGGGTGCGCGCGCAAACGCTTTACACATCGCCTCAGAGATAAGCCTGACTGCTCGTGCCAAGCTACCAAGGGGGTGAGCAGGGGTTATCTTTGGCGTGTACCTTCCTTGCCCTGACTAGAGTGGTGGTTTCTGCCTGGCTTTGGTGCAAGCCCTAGCCAACCAGAAATCCCATTTCTAACAATAAGCGATCACTGCTTCAGCCTGGAATTTATGTTCCAGATATAAACATCAAGCCAGAAGGGCAGAGAGGGCTTCACTGGGCTACGAGGAGTGAATAATGAAATGAAAAGTTGCCCTAAGTGCTGAGGAAGATGGGGTCTCTTTGAGGCGTCACCTTTCATCATGGAGTCCGCTATCACTTGTTTATCCTCACCAGCAGGGTCGCACGCAAGGGAGCTCTCAGATAATCTGATTTTATGTGAAGAAACGTCGGTTGGTGCAAAAGCAATCAAGTTTGGACTCATCTCTGTAAAGATTTTTTCACTATCGCTTGCATTCCGGTCATAGTCGGAGCATGTAAGGTAAACGTACAATGACAGGAAGTGGTTTCTTGAAAAGATTTCAAAACAGCTTTCCCAGCTAATTCAAAATAACTTTACATGTGTGCATCTGGGGATGTTGGCTAAGAGATTGAGGCCTCCACCTAAAACATGGCGCATCACGCTTGTGATGTTTGAAATAAGGAAAACAAGCAACAAAAAGACGCGCGGCCGCGAGATGCACTTTGTGGTGGGGGAGGGGGAGGAGCATTGAAACCGAGCAGGCAAGACTGAGGCGCAAAAGTGAAAGCAGGCTGGCTGCCGAGTGGTGTGCGATGTGCGCGCACCTTGACGAGAGAGGAAAGCCATATGGCGCCTCTGCTCGTCATTGTGCGTGTAACCGCACGCCCGTCGCCAGTGCATGCGCCAGTGGGCTGAAGCGCTTCCCCAAACGGATTGCATGGCGGCACGATGCACGTGATTGTGCGTGTGCTCACCATGCAATCCACTTTTGGGAGCACTTTCAAATGCCCCTCTTACTAGAGTCTCGCATTGCGATTGCGTAAACGCAATAGCCAGGCGAGACATAAAAAACACAGCACACTGGCTGCCGCCGAAATCGAGAGGCCAAAAACCAGTAGGGCATGAAGTCTAAACTCCTCCACCCCCCGCAGGTTTGACGGCCATATCGGGGCAATGTGAGAAATGGATATGGGTGTAAAATATGCAGGGTTGGCATTAGTAATAATAATAATAATCCACATTTGTAAAGTGCGAAAAATCACCGGTAAGGGTCTCTAGGCGCTGGGGGCCGTCTGGAAGATTAAGCAAGCTATTGCCCGGAGGCACATGGTGCTGGGCTAATCTGCCGCCGGCGCCAGGTTTGAACCGTGACGCCCAGATTCAAGAGTCAGTCGCCCTGGCCGTGGCGCCACACCTCTTCCTCTGCCCCTAGTGGACAGTATGAGGAGTTTGGCCTGTGTGAGGTGTGGGCACAGCTAGGCACTGTAGAAGGCAGCACTGCAGAGCCATCTGAGAAGATGACACTGGCAGACAGTGTGAGCAGCAGTCACTGGTGGGCAGTGATGGGCAGTGACGAGCTGGCAAGTGTGAGAGCACACGTGTATTGAAGGCAAGAGCAAGTGCTTTCACTATGGCTACATTTGCCACGCACACCGTTCACTGACAATGTCCTGAAAAAAACGTTATCAGCCGCAGTAAGACTACTTTAAACAAGCATTTGCAATGCAATCGGTCTCGCATTGGCGAGAGTTAGAACTATTGGCGTTGTAAATAAAAATGCCTTCTACCCATGAGTTATGGAGTGAATGTATGTGGTTTGGAGTGCAATTATGTGGGTTGAACTGGAATTGTTAGTTGTGGAATTGTGTGGGGTGGAACCAACTTGTGTGGTGTGTAGTGTATATGTCAGTTTTATCAATTTGATCCGCACTATTGTTCTCAATATGTGCCTCCTTGAAAAATTATTTTTTTGAAACTTAAATGAGAAATTATAATTAGAGATTATTAACAACACATGCTCGTGTTTACTCCCTGATATCTAAACGCTGTGACTTTGTTAGCCTCGGTCGTACGTAGTCTCCGATATGCTAGATTGGATAGCATGAGTTCTAGATTTCAAATGCACGTTACCTGGTTGCAAAAGTGGCTGAGACATTTTACATGTCTTCTTTTTAGAAGGCTGACACAAAGGGCAACAAGTGAAGTGCACTAAAGCGCTGACTCTATGTCATAACATGACTTGTAGGAGCAGCCCCGGCCATGCTGTCTGATGCGGCTAGAATAAGTCAAGATGAGTCGTGCCACTGAGATCTGCTTTGCCAAAACTTTAGTCCAGATGTGTACATGTCGCTTTCAGACAGAGCTCTGGGCAGATCATTTTTTGGTAAAATTAGTTATTTTCTAGTGTTTGCTAATAACAAACTTTATGGTGATAGAGTTCATGTTAATAAGGCCATTCAGAGATCATTTCAGTACATCAGCTGCACGGGGCAGTAAAGGGAACAGGATTTTCTAAAACATAGTT
This sequence comes from Triturus cristatus, assembly GCF_964204655.1. Classification (NCBI taxonomy): domain Eukaryota; kingdom Metazoa; phylum Chordata; class Amphibia; order Caudata; family Salamandridae; genus Triturus; species Triturus cristatus. The sequence continues at coordinate 331,555,938 of NC_140579.1, forward strand.
TCATGTTTTATGGCGGAAATTTAATAAATTAGACATGCGGTATTCAGGGGTATAAAACTGTGCTGAAGAGAAAGAAGCTGAGATGTGAGATATGCAGGTAGAGGATTTCACAAAGCTGTGGTGAGGTAAAGGGCATGAGTGTCTGAGAGACTGCAGAAAAAAGTGGTGTGATACTGATAACAAGCAGTGGCAAAGCCAATAGACTTGGCTTGTTTTAATGCAAAATCCGTTACTGTGGCATGTTTGGATGCAACAACAAAAATCTCACTGAAAGGAACCAAAATACTGGTTTGGTGGTTCACTATATGAAGCAGAGGATTTTACTTTAATTATCTACGTCCACGTCCTTAATTATATGTGCCATGAGTTTGGAAAGGATACCTATTTATGCTGCATAGGCCAAGCCCCTTTTAAAACACTCTCTTTTTTCATCCCAAAGCCCTGCCTTCAAACTTTCCACATTAGGATAATAAGCACAATGTAATGTTACAATACAATAACATGTCCATGCTAAGCGCTGAAAGAAAGTTTGAAATTATCTTATTATCAGATTAACAAACATAGGAGGCACGGACCGCTAAAAGCAAATCAACAAACAGGGTGAGAAAAAATATATGACAGCGAAATGTTATCAGCAATGATCGCTAACTATCCGATTTAGCCTGTCGTGTACATAGCTGCTATGGTTTCAGATTGCTTATGTGTGACATGTTGATAGTTTCTATGTACTTATGAGTGACATTCAACGACTATGAGTGACACTTTCTAGTGACCAAAATCATGCAATGATATCCACGGAAATTGACAAATATCAAAACTAAAACTCATTTTACCAACAGGAAACTCAAACTCTGCAGCAGGTGTGTTTAATCCCATTATTTCTAAATAATCACTACCCACCACCCTAACCTAAGTGCTATTTGCTGCTAAACCACAAGTAGTAAAGGGATCTCTGTCACAAAAGTAGCAACCCACTGAGCTATGCACACAAAATACAGTGTAAATGATGGTAGACTATATTTGCAGCAGGCATATTAACCCTTTGTGCTGCTTTATGGTGAGAGTGTCAAAAAATGCCAGTAGACAGAGCTCAGACCTCTTTCTGGTGGGAACATTAATCTACAGGCATTTTTCCTCGAGGTGCACAAAGGAAAAGAGTACCCATTTGCCAGCCACTATGCCCTGCTGGAGGCCACCCCACCCCCCCATTCTTGTAACATTTAAAATGTGAGCTGCGGGTTGGGTATTAAATTTAATTGTTTCTTACCGGAGTCTCCGAGATCAGAATGATCCGATCACTGTGAGAGAGAGAAGCTGCTGGCATGTCACTGCGCCAATATTTAGCCTTTCTCTTCTCAAGAGTCAGAGAGCGAGCCATGTTGCACTGCCTAGGCATGTGGCACCTGCTCTCACTGTGAGACACGCTGGTGTGGCGAGTACGGCGCATAGTCGAGGTAAGGAAGAAGTGAGCAGGTGATCAATTCCCGAACACCGGCTTCCTCCTTTAACTCTGGGCCAGGCAGGGAGCGAGGATGGACAATGACAATAACTCCTGGGGGCCCGGCCGGCATGCAGGAAACTGAACATCCTGCCCCCGCATGCGCCGGACGGGGAGCTGCAAACGACGGAACACCGGACACAGCTCCTCCACAACACACCAAACACAGTGTGTGTCGGCTCCATGGAGGACAAGACAAGACCCGGAGGGGGAGTGCGAGCCAACCTGCCTCAGAGAGAGGTGCCGCCAGCGCCTGGCTAAATCTATTATAACTTTACTCAGCCTACTCTATGTCACTTCCAAATACGTGTCCGGTAATAGGTGTCATTTCCCTCATCCTCCTCAATCAGTGCTCGTGCCACTACTCACCCTCCATTTCGCCAGCGGCTCCCTGCAATTTGTGCACGGCCACCCCCCCTCTTGGTAGAGTCAGTAGCCAGCATCCGCTCTCCTTGCCTGGGGTAGTACTGGTAGTGCTGGAAGTACTGCCTCCACCTAAGGTCGCCAGCAAGAGGGGGATCCTGGCCACAGCTGTGAGCATTGCACGGATGGACTGTATTTTAAGATGGATCACTTCTTCCGGCTTTCTCAACAGCCCATGCGCACGCGTGCGCAGCAAACGATAGCTCCGCCCATATTTTCCTGCCTTCCAGTTATAATTAAATTCTACTTTTGCTTGGTAGCGAGACGTAAGACTGTAGTGTAATTATAACAAGAGAGCAGGATAAAAAAGTATAACAACAAGCATTGGCAATGCAATAGGACTCGCATTTCCGTGAGACCTATTGCATTGAAAACGGGAGTGTGGGTGGCTGCTAGAAGGCCCGAGCAGGACCGTGAGTGTGAGGGAGTGGGGTGTGGTGCCCCAAGAAGTCACTGACTGCGGGAGGGGGGTTAGGAAGGGACAGTTCTGTGCAGTAAAGGGGCCAGTAGCCATGGAAGGATACAAATGATTGATGTTGCTGTCATGGGGAGGGACTAACAAGCTTAAAACCAATCGGAAGGTAGCATTTATAACTTAAGCCAATGAAGAAAATGGGCCGGAGAGTGGGCGGAGCTTCCACGAAGCTTCTACACTATAGTGTATACTGCATGCCTCCCAAAGCGATGGCAGCGATTTCGCACTGCAACGCTAGGCTAGACCTAAAAACAGAACTACGGCTGGACATCGTTTGTCCAATATGTCCTTTCAAATCGTAAAAACACACTATCAGACTGTATGTAAGGCAGGAGCCTCTGGAAGTATGTGCCATGGTTTTAGGGGAACTAGATAAAAGGTTTGTGTTTTATTGCCTTTGGACTCTGGCACTGGAAGTAATAAATTCTCTCTCCACCCAGTGTGAGCTGTTTTTGCCTCACTGGCTTCAATGATAAATCATATATAACTCTGCATGCCTGCCATTCTGTATATCTATCAATCAAAAAATCAATCAATCAAATGTTACTTTCCCAAATTTAGCTTGCTTGTACAATGTTCTATATTTGTCCAACATGATGAGTATATGCATCCAAATCCAAGGTTATCATTTTGTAATGCGCCATTTGATATGATGTGGGGTCTGTGCATCATTAATTCACGTTGCTGTACTGCAAGAAGAACAAGACTGTAAATACTGTTTCACAGAAGTGATACATATGTTGTGGCTTGTCAAAGGTCATCTTATGGCTCACTGTGTTTATGTGTATTACTTTTACGAAAACTAATAAGCACTAGCAACGCGGAAAGGTCAGGTGATGGCAAGCTGTGTTGAAGGTTAGTTTTTTTCTTGCAAACGTATGTCATAAAAAGAAATTGAAAGAAAGAAACCATGCCTCTTTCTTTGCATGTCTGCCATATGCTTGCAATAATATTTAAAATGTAAACACTCCGTATACGTTTAGTCGAATAGTGTGGTTGCTTCCAAGAAGGCATGTGTACTTAGGCCTTACGTGATGGATGCCTTTACAAGATTTAATGCACTTCACAAGAAAATACAATTCTTGTTGATATGAAGAAAGGGTACTATTGGCTTGGTATTGCTTATACCTGACTACTCAATTCAAACGCAAAAGAGATGATAAAAATGAAATATGAAGAGAATTGTGAACAATACATTAGCAAAGTAAAGAATTGACCTGCAGTCATTGCTTAAAATTGCACTTCTTTTTAGGTGAATGTGTACGTGTGATCAGCAAACATTCCTTCATTCGCAGTGTAAGACATCCAACGGCTGAGTTGGTTAACCCATTAGCCCATGCTGTTTGCTGTCATCTATATGGTTTAGTGGGTGGAAGCAAAATGTGAGTGACAGGTGAACAGATAAGTGAAAGCGCCTAAATACCTTATCGCATGATTAGTCACGTTTTTATAAATCCTGATTGATTGATTGTAAGAAAAGAGCGAACCAAAATCCTGTCTATGCATGTTAATATATATAACAAATGTGGTTATTAGTTAAAAGTGGTAAGTACCCGTTTGAATAATTATAATAGTCCTTATCAGGGTGAACACTTATTGTCACTTTTTTAGCCTGACCCTAACTCCCTTGTAGATATGGCACAGAACAAAGAGGTGTAACTTAGAGGGAATGTGAAAAGTATGTATGCAGTACTAAAACAGTTGAAATGCAAAACAATGGAGCACATTATCAAGAAACGGCGATAAAATTATCACCGGTTTAGCGGCATAAAACTGACGCTAAAACGGCGATAATGGGCTTGATAATATGCCCTTGAGAATTCTCATAGAAGCCCATGTTCTCGTGTCAACATGGGCTTCTATGGGAATTCTCTGCGGCATATTATTGAGCCCATTATCGCCGCTTTAGCTGCAGTTTTCTGCCGCTAAAGCGGCGATAATTTTATCGCCGTGCTTGATAATATGCCCCAATAAAAGTAATTAAATGAATTAGAAAGATAGAGAAAAATTTAGTAAACATAGTTGCACCAAAATGACAAAAATCTAATAGGGGGAACCAGAGATATGACTTTTAAAGTTTTAATTAGAAAGAACATCAAGAAGCACAAAGTGTCAATGATGGAACATGGTCACGGTAAAACAGGACCTAGGTACAATTTGACGATGACCACGATGGAGTGCTGGTCAGATACACTAACAACGCTAGTCCTGGTCAAAACCGTTACCTTCCGACATTAGTCCTAATCCACCACAAGAGTACACTTCTGAAGCCCTCCTGTACCTTAGGTTAGGCACTTAGAGACAGACAGAGGCCAGCAAGAGAATCCACTCAAGGTCCAAGTGCCACTGGTCAGCTGGGTAGTTGCATGAGAAGGTCTCTTGTAGTCTCTGTCACTGTAGTTTTAACATAAGTTCAGCCTATGAACCTTGCAGTCACTTCTTTATCCTGGGTACAAGAGAGAGAGAACAGGTTCAGTCCTTTAAGGCTCTTCTCAGCTTGCAGACAGCAGCTTTAGTCATCTTCAGATCTTCATTAAATCCAAGATTATTATGCAGCAGGTGCCTGTAGGTGCCATATTTGTGCCTGGCACGAGCTAGCAGGTGGGAATGATCCCTGATGATGCCCTAAGCAATAGGATAAAGATTCCCGAGGCTAACCGCACACGCTTTGGCCATTTACAAGATGGATAGAGTCTTTATCCACACTAAGCATCTCTGAGAGCTGGGGGTGTGTGTGGGGAATATATATACTATAGTGATCCTGGTGTATTCACACATAAAACACTAGAATCCAGTTTTAGGCAGTCCCTGTTCACCCAACAAACTCAGAGACAGATGTTTGATAAAATTAAAGCTGAGCTTTCGGCAATGAGACAGTGGGTACAACAAAGTGGTTTGGCATTCTGTATCCATCTTTTAAAGGGTGTTCCAGATGTCATATATAAATCTAGCACACATGTCAAACAGGTGGACACACAGTAATGTCAAAGAGAGTCCTTCAGTGATTGGGCCCTGACTGGCTGGCAGGACAAATTAAACGCCCTGTCCAGGTGTCAGCTAACATTTGCATTTGAGAGGGAAGGCCTCCTTGAAGTGTACCCCATTGTCTGATGAAAAACCCCAGACAACGTGTCAAGCATGGTGTGACTTTTAAGCAGGTCTTGAACCTGTAATGTCAAAGAGGATCCTGCTAGCCTCCTTGGCATATTCTATCATGTGCAGATGGGCCATCTCTGTCTATTTCGGCTATTTCTTTCTTTCTCTCTTTCTTTCTTTCTTTCTTTCTTTCTCTCTTTCTTTCTTTCTTTCTTTCTTTCTTTCTTTCTTTCTTTCTTTCTTTCTTTCTTTCTTTCATTCGGCCTATTTGGCCATAAAAGATACAATAAAATATATAATTCAACATAAAAACATCCACTTATATTAAGACCATTCCATAAAAATCGTAAAAATTCATTTGCATGGGGGTTCTAAACACGGGAGGGAATTACAGTTCATATCATCAATATTCAGTCTTTTAGTAATTTTCTCCTTATCTGCCACATAGCCATTATGAATTTGGCAACCGCAAAAACTATATGGGGGAGGGTACTTGTTTTCAATATTCTGTACGAGTACAAGTGGCTCCTTATACCCAGGTTTCTGCATAGTGGCGCTAGCCAATATTTCCTTGGTCTGTTGTAAGCTGGGCAGAAGAACAGTACATGGATTTCCTCCTCATCATGATTACTACATCCTGGACAGATTTTATCATCCCTCTTTGTCCATTTGCAGGTAAAAGTTGTACTAGGCAAAGTGCCTAACCTCCATTGAATGAACAATTTTCTTGCTAAAATGGGGAAAATAATGTCCATAAAACCTTCGAAATGATAGGAATTTTTGGAATCCAGGAATCGATCAGTTAGAATACCATTGTTGGATGCAGAGACCAGAGAAGCTAGACTTTTCTCCCTGTATATCCCCACAAGTCTTTTTCGAGGGACCCTTTGGCAGCCTTGTTCGGGATGCTCCCATAACTCAGGGAGTCTCAACCGATACAGTTCTTTCTTTATAAAGGCCAACCACGGGATTCTATCACGCTGGTTCAAGTTCATTACATGGATGAGCTCTTGCCTATAGTGTACAAGCTCGCCAGTGGACCAGAGCCTGTGCCAAAATCTTAATGGCATTAGTTCCAAATCCTCTCCTATAGAGGGAAGACCCATATCCAATCTTAAGGGGAACAGGGGTGTGCCACGAGGGAGGGCCAGGAGACGTCTGAGGAAATTATTTTCTACAGTTACAAGTTCTGCCCCTGCTTTATACCCTCATAGCTCACCACCATAGGATGCGGCCGCTTTAGCTTGGGTTTTGTACACTTCTACTGTCGGACTGATAGGTTTAAAAGTAGAAGTGTTTACAATCTTCAGAATTGCCCCAGACAATTGGGACAACTTAAGCCGACATCTTGCTATTTGGGGTTCCAAGGATAGGTTCTCATGTAGGGTTACCCCCAAGTACTGGAAAGATTTTACCCTCTCCAGTCTTACTGAACTCAGTGATGGGTTAGGTCTGGTTTTGGGTGAGGGGTTAAATATCATGAACTTGGTCTTCTTTGTATTGATCTCTAGACCATATTGTCTACAGAAAAGACCAAATCCATCTAAAATCCGTTGAATCCCCATCGGGGATTTTGAGAGCATTCCTGGGAGCATTTCACATCTCACTACAAGGGTGCCATCAGTTACCAGGTGATAGTTAAAAGGCACTGAAAGGCATTAGAGGCTTTAGGCGGGCAAAAGTTAACTTTTCTAACGTACCTTTTCTGCAATAGTTAATCACAATTCGACTTTACCATTAGATTGGATTTTGCTTCATTCTTCAAAACAGCCCCTGAAATATTTCTCTATCTGTTTTCTAGGTGGAGATAACATTTATTAAACTTAATATTGTATCCCAATGCTTTTCTATGATACTGCTAACCCTCCTACATTGAAAATAGACTTTTGGGCCTTTTCACTGTAAGGAAATTTTTAACATTAAACATATACATGCACCCTGCTTTAACGGGCAGTAAGGCCAACTTAGGAGGGACTTAGTGTTAGAAATGGGGTTCTCTAGTTGGCAGTGGAATGCACTCTGTCTAAGAAGGGACCATTCCTTCTCGTCAGGATGAGTAGAGTACACACCTAAGCTTGCCTGTGCTCACCCTCTGGTAGCTTGGCACTGAGCAGTCAGGCTAAACTACAGAGGCAATGTGTAAAGCAGTTGTATATAACCCACAATATCACAGTGAAAACACCACAAATGGACATCACGCCAGTTTAGAAAATAAAGTATCTTTATTTAAACCAAACAAGACCAAAAGAATGACAAAAATGAAACATACAGATAGTCAAAATATGACTTTTAGAAGGTGAAAACAGTTCTGTCCAAAGGGTACTATGGATACGTCACTTTTAGCACAAAGTACCTGGGATACGTCAAAATAACAAGCAAAAATAGCCACAGGGAAGGTGATGCATCGGTTTCTTTTGCGCAAGGAAGGTGATGCATTGGCTCCGTGCTCCAGGGGAGGTGAAGCGTCAGTTTCTTACTACCACACAGGAGAGGTTATGCGTCGGTTCATCATTGGACAGGAGGTGAGGCATCTGTTTCTTACTGCAGCCCCATCATTGTTGTAGATTCGATGCACAGGTGAAATGAATGGAAAATCCTGACATGCTGGTTGTGCTGCGGCAATGGCGAACCAGGTGCTGCGTCAATTTTTCCAGCCACTGACCTGTGATGCATCAATTCTTCTTGCCGCCCAGCAGGGCCTGCATTGGAGTCGGTGCGGTGATCTTCAAAATCCAAGATCAGTGCATGGAACTTGGCATGCATCAGTTTCTTGGGCCCCTGGCAGATGCTGTGTCAATTTTTCAGCCGCACAGGGCTGTGCATTGGGAATTTCTCCCGCACGGTGGAGCCGCATCGTAAAATTCAGACGCTAGGAAGGCCAAGCATCAATTTTCTTCAGATCTTCAGTTCTTGACAGCTTCCTGTACCGGAAACAATCTCCAGAGGCCCAGAACTAGAATAGGCACCTTTTGGCAGGTAGGAACTACCAGCAGTGGAGTTCAAGGAAGCTGTGGGTGAAGTCTTTGTATCCCTGAGAATTTAGAACTGAAGGCCAATATACACAAGCCCTTGGAGATTCTTCCAAGCACGTTCACAGCACAGTCCAGTGTTTCTCCTCTCCTTGGCAGAAGCAGCATCTGAAGGCCAACCCACCAAAGTAACACACAGCAAAGGGGCAGTCTCCTCCTCACAGCTCTTCAGCTCTTCTCCTTGGCAGAGGTTCCTCTTGATTTCAGAGGTGATCTAAAGTTCTGGGGTTTTAGGTCTAATATTTATACACCATTTTCTCTTTCTATTCTAGCTCAGTAAAAACCAGTTCTGTCCTCCCTGGTCTAGCTTCACTACAGGAGGTGGAGACAGCAATGTACAGAACAGACAAAGCCTATTCAGGCTAGTGAAAACTCCTCCCAACACTCTAAATGCAGCCTGGAAGGGGACAGAACACACCTCAACCACCCTTGTGACTGTCTAGAGTGAATGGACAAACAGGCAGAGGCACACAGGATGGTTAAACAAGAAAATGCCCACTTTCTCAAAGTGGCATTTTTCAACACTTTACTAAAAGGTGCGTTATTAAATTCTGAGTTCATAGAGTCTAAACTCGAAATTTCTAGCTGTTCCTATTTTAGCTGTGACTATCATGTAGCAGAAGGGAATGTTAGGGCTTGGCATGTGGGTGCACCTGCCAGGTCGACATGGCAGTTACAAAACTGAGTACGCTGCAGGTCTGAGTCATATTTGAAAGGCTACTTGTGTGGGTGGCACAACCAGTGCTGCAGGCCCACCAGTAACATTTGAGTTACAGGCCCTGGGCACACATGGTGCACTTTACTAGGAACTTACCAGTAAATGAAATATGCCAATCATGGAGAAACAATCACAATTACAATTTACACCAGGAGCACCTGCACTTTGGCACTGATCAGCAGTGGCAAAGTGCCTAGAGCACCTGAACCAGCAAAAATGAAGTCTGGCACACAACTGAAAATACAGGAGGCAGATGTAAAAAGTCAGGGCAAATCACACCAAGGATGCCAGGTCTAACACTTACAAATATTTAAATGGAAAGCTTTGGTCTGTAAAAGGGGTTATTGTTTGACATTTGAAATATATGCAGTTAAAAGTAGGATCAAGTGAAATTTTAATTTCAATTTGTAATTGGTATCATTTTAGAAATTTCACATAACATAACCTCTGTGAAATTACAGAGATTACTGCAGTACTCCACATCGTGTAATTTTGGTGAGAAATTTAACTTGAGATGTGCCATTTGGGTAATTTTTCAACATGAGTGGTATTTCAGGTAGCTGTTTTACCTGAGCGGGCTGTTTGGGTAATTTTTTAGCGGGAAACTACAAATTTGACCACAAATGGCAATGTTTTGAATGTGAGTGGCAGTTCCTTTAATGTGGGTGGTCAACTAACATTTCAGGTAGTTTTTTTACCCAAGTTGACAAATTTGTTAATTTTTAAATGCAAAACTGCAAGTGTACTTGACTTTCTGTGTGATGGCCTCTCTCACAGTAAGAAGACTAGCATACATAGGCCCATAACTCTTATTCCATCAGCTAGAAGTCATGATGATCCTTTCTGTTGCACAGTGCTGTTGAGAAACCTGTGAGTTGAATGCTCTCACCTTTATAGCCCAACTCCGGACACAAATAACATTTAGTGGATGATCCATTAGAATTTGGGTTGTGGATGCCAGCTTCAAATAAATGCTCTCTTCAATGAACTGCCCTTTTGTCAAAGAAACAGTCTGCCACAGCAGGGTGACTCAAATTCTAAATGACCCATAACACAGGCCAAGAGAGTAACAGTGACTAAAACCTGGCTGTCAAGTTCAAAGGACTAAGCCTTCCTCTCTAGCAAGATTAGGCGTGGGTATCTAACTCTGCTCAGCTGGTGGAGTTTGCAAAGTTTTACCACTCCGCACTCCGTTTTGGAGCATGATGTTTAGCCAAAAACTTTAGTCTGCCAGTGCCTCTAAAGATGGTATCCAGGCCTATGTCAAGTGCCTTGCATCCGCCACAAATAACTGTTAACCAAACGCAAAGGAACAGAGCCAAAGCCATTCAGAATGTGATGCTCAGCAGCCTGTTTGCTAACAGGCCCGACTTAGTACACAAATAAGCGGTCTCCTTACAAGCTGCAGCTCTCAGAGCAGAGTCACAGAGCTCAGCTGACATGATCAAGTTCAGTTGAAGAAAAGGCATGAAGTGGACAGGGAGTCCAGGAGGGCACCGTGAGGTAGGAAGGGGGAAGCAGTGAGAAGACAGACCGGAAAGCCATGCTGAAAATTAGCTGCTCACTGCTAAAGCAGTGTGGAAGACGCTGTCAAACCAATGCTTTCTCACCAGCTGTTTCCTCAGAGTGCCGGCAGGTGTCCATGTTACTATAACCTATGAGACTTGTGGCAGATGGGGATGTGGAGTGAAGGCGAGTCGGGGGACTGCAGATCTTAGGGATTGTAGTGGTGGTGTGCTCCTATCTGATTTTTGTGGCATTACCTCAGATTCATTAACTTGACGGAAGGTAAAAGCACTTCCACGTTTTGTTTATATTCCTTAAAGAGCATGCAAACATTGTACAGTATGTCCATTAGGAGATGAGGGAGGAGAAAGCTTAAAAAGAGCTGCACAGTGTTTGTCAACTTTACATTTTTGTTCTCAATTCGGCTCTGTGGAGACTTGTTTGCCACAGGGCAGGCTCCCAGGCTCGCTCCTGCACTTGTGGGTGCCTCCAAGTGCTGCCTGTGGAAGAGCAGAGTGTATTGGCCATATGTTGGACTGAGGAGGTGCTGGCATGATTGGGGACAGACTGCTTATAGCACAGAGCCCTTGGGTCACTACAATGACATTTCGTCTCAACGATACCGTCTGGTAGGTGTTTGAGGGTGGCCGGCAGGCATCGCATCATGCCCAGCAATCCGTCACACTGTGCCTGTGGGTCTGGTATGGCTGTGCTCATTTTTATTTCATCACTAGCTTTGCTCTCTTGGCCCACTGACTAAAGCTGCAATATCCTAAGTGGTGAAATCTTTTGTGGAATATCATAACTAGTGGACATCACATACTCTGCCCAATTGCGGAACTCCACACAATTTGATGGAGTTCTTTGGTCACTCTGCAGAAGTCTGAAAACTCTGACCAGGCCTAATCAAGATTCCCTATTCCACAGTGCCATCCTTAGCAGTCCCAAGCCCCACTGACCAATAACTCTTTCTTAAATCAGAGACCTTTGATATGCACAGAGTATGCTCCTCTCTCCTTCCTTCAGTGTGTGCTCCTACCCCATCCATCAGGATTGTGAGTGATAAACATATCCTATACTCGGGGTTGAAGTTCTCACCTCACTTCACCTAACCTTTCCAGGCCCTATTTGTTTGTCTGATTCCCTTTCAGAGGGCCACAGGGCACACAAGTTTTTTTTTTTTCCCATCTGTAGAAGTTGAGGCTGTAAGAAATGGGGTTATTGGTTGACTGCGTATGAGCCCTCGTCAAGCAGCAAACACAGTTCTCGTCAGGGTAAGGAACAACAAACCACAAACTAACCTGTGCTCAACCCCCTGGTAGCTTGACAAAGAACAGTCAGACTGAACTCAGTGGCAAAGTGTAAAGTATTTGTGCAACACTTCAAACACTAAATGCGGGAAAACACCACAGAAAAAGGATCCCACTACAAGGGGAACAGCCATTACAACGCGGTTTTTACCACGCGCAGCTTTTACATCGCATGCGTTACAACGCATGCGATGTTACAACGCAATGCCATTACAACGCAAGTCTTTACATCGACTTGCGCTAGATGGCGTGCTAACATTACAAATAGTGTAGTTTACTATCCCAACACCTTCCCTACTGTTACGTGGACTGGAGTTGGAATAGTAAATTACACTTTTCTAATGTTAGCACGCCATCTAGTGCAAGTCGATGTAAAGACTTGCGTTGCAATGGCATAGCGTTGTAACATCGCATGCGTTGTAACGCATGCGATGTAATTGCACGCGTTGTAATGTCATACATCCCACTACAAGTTAGAAAAATAGATCTTAATTTAATCAATAAAATACGACCAAAATAACAAAATTTCAACTAGTAGAAACTGATATATTGAATTAAAATGATTTTAGTTAAAATAGCACCAAAAGGTGTAAAGTGGCAACTGAGGATGTCTGGTTGCGATGTATCGCGACAAAGTCACAAGTTCAAGCTGACCGTTATGGAGCCCGGGCCGGATACAGGGACCCAGTGAGGCCTACTGTACATAGTAGCTTTAATCTGGGTTGCGGTGCGTTGTGTGTATCGGCATCAAAGATGCATCACACAGCCAAAGCGATGCGTCCAAGTGATGAGCGAGGCTGTGGTGAAAGGTCCTGTTGCATTGACATCAAGGATCCCGTTGATGGGAGCTTGCGATGTGAAGTCTGGAGTCGGGGATGCTGTGCGGTATTGGGGCAATGCGTGGGTTTCGAGAAGCTGTGAGACTACGATGCGGAGTCCAATGTTGTTGTTGAGGCTGCCGTCGATGAGAGATGCAAGGGCCTGCACCAGAGATGCATTATGCAGTGGCGGCTCCAAAGGTGGTGAGGCATGCCTGCGACCATGAAAGTCTTTGTGACAGGTTCAATCCACACAGCGGCGGTGATGCAGTGGTTCTGTGGTGGTTTACACTGTATAGAAGATGCGCTGGTTCCACTGGATGCACAGGCTAGCATAACCCCTTTGGCCCACTTCTAAGTGTCCAGGGTTGGGGTGGCGCAACTTAAAAGGGCAGTCTCACAGATGGCAGAGTTCAGGTGAAGATGCAACGTTGTTGGAAGCCTGTTATGTCCCTCAGGCCTCAGATCAGGAGTCCAGCCAACTGGTACTTGGTGTCACTCTGGGTTTTGGGTTCAAGAGATGCAGGTCCAGTCCTTCTCACCCAGGCAAGAGGTCAGCAAGCAGCAGGTTAGCACAGCAAATCAGGAGTCGAGCAGAGTGCAGTCGAGCAGAGTGGCCTTCCTTCAGCACACAGCAATCCTTCTTCCTGGGTCAAGAGGTGCTCTGTGGCGGTGGTGTTTAAGGCACACGATTTATACTCTGTGTGACTTTGAAAAAGTTGCATTTTCAGGAATCCCAATTTAAAATCTGACTTTACCAAAAGTTAGGATTTTAAATTGTGATACCAGAGTCATCCAACATTGACTAGTTATCTCTTTTCATTTGGAAATTACACTTATGAAATATGGGAGGCCATACAGTAGTAAAAAAAAGAGTTCTTTATTATCAGGACATGTAAAACTTTAAAGTACATGTCCTACTTCTTAATTGCATTGCACCCTGCCATCTTAGGTATCTATGACCTACCCTAGGGGTGACATATATGTATTAAAAAGGAAGTCTTGTGATTGGAAAAATGTTTACTTTTCCAGGTCGAAATGAAAGTGTAAAACTGCACACGGACGCTCTGCAGTGGTAGGCCTGAGATGTTTAAAGGGGTACTTAAGTGGCTGGCACAATCAGGGACAAGAGGGAGAGGACAGAAGTGAGAAAGAGGAGAGGGTAAGAGGGTGGAGTGAGTTGAATCCGAGGTGTGGGGAAGTAAGGGAAAAGTACAAGGGGGTGAATGAAGAAGAAAAGGGAAGTGGGAGGGAGGTAAGCTGGTGATGCCGCAATGAGGGGGGAGGGTGGCAGAGTGGAAAGGAGGTCTAGGGTGAGGGAGGGAGGGAGGAGGCATAGTGAGAATGTTTGTGCTTAATCGCCACAACGCCATCCAGCTCCGCAGCAAGGTGTGCCGAAAGGGTCCGGGGGCATACGGGTCTCAATACTCAGAGGGTGAGGGGTGTGGTGGTATCACATCTCAAGGGTGTTCTCGTAAGAATGGGGCCCATGTCTGCTTGAATGCCTCCACTTGTTCTTGCATGTTGTAGATAACACATTTGTACGTCAATGTCTGAATCATTGACTCTTTCTAATGTTTGTGCAATAGGGGTGTGGGTGACCTTCATTGCTGATGATACATGTTTCGGCCGTAGCAAGAGCTGTGTGTAGGAGGCGATGTAGTAGGCGGCAGAGGTCTGGAGAGTCCCCGACATCATGAAGGAGTATCACGGGGTGTGAGGGGGAGCTGTAGTGACATGGACACCCTCAGGGTGTTCCCGACGGCCATCCAAAGGAGCCAAACCAAAGAACATCCACAGAGAATGGGAGTAAGGTTGTAGTGGGTGGCCTTGCATCCCAAGCAATTTGTGTGAGGGAGTAGTCCCACCCTGTTCAGTCTCACCTGGGTCCAGTACCATCTGTGAAGCATCTTGAAGAGGCAGAATTTTAAGTGAGCCTCCCTGGTTCCCTTGTCCAGGTCTTCCAGGATGTCAGTGTAATCGTCCTCCTCAAGTGTTATCTGTAAGCTGGACTGCCATTTGGCGCAAAGGCTGTGGAGGAGGGGTTGGGGGAAGAGGTGGCACATGAGTAGGCTGTAAATTATCGACATCACTCCTTTATGACCACCCCACATGGTGAGGTAGGATACCACCGGTGAAGTCTCTAGGGCTACAGGCAGTGTGCAACTGCAAATGGTGCCAGGCTTGTTGTGGTTGGACACTAAATACCTGGTTGTGTATGCCCACTTCTATCCACTGCGTCCAGTGGAGGGCCTGACCACCAATGCACAGGCTATCATTTACCCATAGGGGCACCTTATCATGGAAGTGTGGGTCCACCCCAAATAGAGGGTGTGCACGCTACCAGGCCCTTTGTGTGGCCTGTAGCACAGGGTGTGGAGGCACAACTTGAGGAGACAACCCCCGTAAAGGAGGCCGAGGCACTGGCCTTTAGAAAGTAGTAAGCGTTCTATGTGGACCTGAAGTACCGGTGAGCAGGTATGCTAGTTGCAAGAGATGGAGGGCTAGGGCATAGTGTTCTACTGATGGGAGGCCCAGGCCCCCAGACGAGTGCTGCACCATGAGTTGGGCCGCAGCCAGATGGGGCCGCGAGGATCCCCATATGAAGGACCATATCTGAGAGTCGATGAGACATAAAGTAGCCGGAGGCACCAATACAGTGAGCATGCCTAGCTCATATGTGAATCGCGGCATCATGACCATCCTCACTGCCTGTCCCCTGCCCTACATAGAGAAACCCAGGAGGGATCATTTCTCAAAGTGTAGTTTCAGCTGGGCAACCATGGGGTCTAAGTTGTCCACGACCATCCTGTCTATTTTCCAATTGACTAGGATTCCTAGATATTTGGGGTGTGAGGACTTCCAGCAGAAAGGAAATCCATGAATAGCCGTTTTTGTGGTGCCGATTGAGAGCAGTAGGGCATTGCTCTTGACCCACTTTACTTTGTAACTGTACAGGCCCGCAAAGCCATCAATAACTTCCAATAGGGCAGGTAAGGAGAAGTGCAGGTCTGCCAGTGTGGGTGAGTAGGATATCATCTACATAGAGGTAGATTTTGTGCCACCCTCTCTATTGGGGAATGCCCGTAATGTGGGGTGAATGGCGTATCGTGGATGCTAGGTGCTCCATGGCACCTTGGCTATGAATTGGTCACCCAAGTCAAACTGTTTCATGGTGTGAAGCGGTATCCCCATTCAATTCTGTTGCATGATTTTTTGGCGTTGAGAGAGATGGCCATGTCTTTAGCCACACAGAGGGTGAGGGCAACGGTGCGGAGATGGTTGCTGGAGGAACTACCCAGGACAAATCCCACCTGCATGTGGTGTATCAGGGAGGGGATGACCTTGCTAAGGTGCACCGCTACAGGCACCTTCATTGTGATCTATCACTGAATCAAAGAACAACCTCATAAGTGCTAAGAAAGTCTCTCCTTTCCCTATAATACATGTCCCTCCCAGCTCATAGGAATGCAGCACTTTAAAAATGTCTGGGGAGATTCCTCTCCTCCTCATGTCTTCACCAGCCAGGCCTGGGCTTCCTAAAATGGAACCTAAGATTCTCCATGCAATGTACCATTGCAGGCACAATTACACTTATACTTATACTCAGTGTAAATTCACAGTGCTCTTTGGGTACAGCACTGGTACCTCAATGCTTTGTACCCTTACATGGACACATGCATTCAGTAAACAGACTCAATATGTGTGTACTGTTCAACACTAACGTTGTATCAGTTTAACCAGGTTGTGCTATTTACAAACACACACACTGTCAGCACACACACTCACTATGTTTGTACTACATAGCACATCACCCTTTATGTATTGTACTTCAAGTAAGTACACATACAACCAGCACATGCTCTCATTCCAAACAAAAGGTACAGAATTACATCTTTCATGTCATGTATTCCTCACAGGCATACATACACACAGCACAAACACTAATCTCACATGCACTACACAGTATTGCTCTATCTTTGTCCTGTACCCTTCGCTGGCACAAACAAAACAATGCAGAATCACTACTCCTACACATCTACCTGATATAGGCCAAGGGAGAGTCACTGAACCTTACAAGAGTGAACCAGTGGTCACTCTTCTGACCACTATGAAACACAAAAAGGGCATGCTGCCACCACTGTGATTGTGGTATTTTTAGCTTTAGGTATGGGCAGCACCTCTTTAACACTCTGTGGGTATTTCTTGGTGGGCCCATTTTGGTACAACAAGACTGCATTCCCATGAGACAGAACTAGGTAATGGTGCCCATGACCGAAAATCAGTACCACGTTCCAGATATCCATGTAGCCTGGGCACTTGATGTTTGCTGGACCTTCTGGATTAGGGAAATGGTGTGACCTATGTAAGCGATACCACCCTGGATTCACCAATGTGTATAGTTTAAATAAATGTCTGGTGTGGTAGGTTACCTTGGGTACTGACAGACCCTGTGTTGAAATACTGCTGCTACCCCCATCCCCAGAAAAATTGAAATTCCTAGAACACATCTTGATGTCGCCACAATGTGTTTTGTGACCTTTCCTGAATCAGACCCCGTAGGGTACTGTTTTTATTGGGAGATGTATGGAAATTCTGGGTGACAGGACTTTTGTTGATCCAGACTTAACCTTTTAGAAATATGATGAAAATCTGTACTTTTTTCTACTGTTTAATGCGTGTGGGGCAGTCTCTGTAAGTAAACATCATTGGATCTACATAAGCCCTACCAGACTGGACTCCACTTGGTATCAAATTTTCAGAAATGTTTGCAGTTGGTTGATATTCATGGAGGTGTCCTACCATGGCGTACAATGGACCCAAACACCGCAGCTACCCTTGGCTCCGGAAAGATTGAAATTCTAAGGAAAAATCTTCATGCCTACAAATGACAATTTTGGACCTTTCTTTTTGCAGGTGATAGGTATACTTTGACAAGTAGGGTAAAGTTTTCTATAGAGACAAGTGTGGAAACACTCATGACCTGACTATGTAAACAACTGTTTGTGCACAGGTTGGAATTATGAGTTGAAAACTATTTAAAAAATCAGAAAAGTATTTGATACTGTGGAAATTTAGCTTGTGATCTGAACATCATCTGCGCCATCTTGTCTCTCCCCAGCGCGACACACAGGAAAGCGCACGGCAGCCATTTTAGGCACCCTGGTCTCTCCCTGCTCATTGCCGATCGCCAGCGCGTCCCCCTGGCGCTGCGAGCATTCCCCCGCGCGCCGGCCACCCCCGCTCTCTCATACACGGGCCATAAACCCTCTCCTTCTGCGCGACCCTGCCATGGAACCACATCCCACACCTGACCGACATCCCATACATGGTCATGCATCTCTTTGATAACCCCCTTCCTCTGCGCCCCATTGTCCGAACCGATCCCAGGCCATCACCTAGCCCTGCGGATGCAGTTTATTGCCCCTACTGTAAGGGAAACACCCCACATCAAAGGGATTACAGTAGATCAAGGCCCCCCACCCCCTGAGACCCGACCGGTCGCACACACCACCGGGAATTGGCGGAATGTCCAGCTGTGTGATAGCCATCTCCTACTGTGGGTGGGGTGGGGACTTCCACTGTAGATATGTGTGGGAACAAGCTTGAAGTGGGGATTCTGAGGATGTTCTTTCATGTATCAAAGCGATCTCAAGAATGTGCCATGTATGATAAACCTGCAATAAAGTCATAAACCTGTGTATAAGAGGCCAGGCCTCAGAGATGCAGAGAGAGCACCTCGTGACGATACCTCGCTGTCTGATCTGATGTGTTCCACTCCGACGGAATAAAACTTTGTTTCCTGCCTTCCAGTCTCCGGCGCCTGCCTCTTTGTTGGTTTAGCATCGAATGGTATAAGAGGCGATTACCGCCGGGCAATACTTGAAAGGTTATCGACTACGACTGCCGCTACCATTTAACAATTGGCGTCCCAAGCGTGGGGCCCATCAGCGACACGTGGATCCAGTGGGAGAGGTCCCAACGACAGAGTGAACGACTGCAACGATCGGGAGAGCTCCTGCCCGATAGACCCTCGTCTGGCAGCCGATCATCCGAACTTCACTGGTTCCGAGCAGACCTCTCTCGAGTGATCTACGGTCCTGACTGGGAACCATCAGGAGTGCCGCGGCAAATACGGAGAGTAGAGGACGATCGGGCGCTGGAGGCGGGAGACGAGAAACTGTCCACGCGGTCCGGGTAAGGTCGTGAAACACGACAAATTGCGAAACGATTGATTGATTGATTGAAAATACTAGTATTGCTTATTGATTGTTCTCTTTGAGATATTCGCTGTCTACAAACGGGGAGGAGTAGAAATACTCTCTCTCCCTTTGCAGATAGTGAAGGGTAGGTAACGCAGACTTTTGTCCCCATTGTAACCCGTCGTGCCTATTTTTATCTCCCCACTGATTGATTGTCCGAATATTGATTGTTTTGAAGGATAGTGCTCTTTGAGATATTCTCTGTTTGCAAATAACGTAGAATAGAAATATTCTGTCTAGTCTTTGCAAATAGTGAAGGGTAGGTAACGCAGACTTTTGTCCCCATTGTAACCCGTCGTGCCTATCTCTTTCTCACCATTGATTGATTGATTGTCCGAACACTAGTTGTTCGATATTGGTTCTTTGGAGGGATTCTCTGCTTACAAATAACGAGGAATAGAGATATTCTGTCTAGTCTTTGCAAGCAGTGAAAGGATAGGTAGTGCTGACTTTTGTCCCCGTTGTAACCCGTCATGCCTATCTTCTCCCCACTGATTGGTAGTTGGTTCTGCCCGGACCGCTTATTAGAGGTGGACCACCCGGCTCCACTGGAGGGCACCCCTAATAAGGACATGTTCACTAAATATGGACTAGTCGCCGTAGCTTATAGCAAGCTATGGCATAAATATACAAAGAAGGACCCCGAGAGTCAGTGGCCACTGATGGGATCCTTCGACGACCATAAAATAGAAATGCTAGAAATAGCTCTGCGTAGTAATAAAACAACGCCTACTATGCTTGACAGTATCGGCATGTGGCGCAAAGAAGCAACACAACGGAAAAAGAGGGAAGAAGTAAAAGCAGAAAAGGAATTACGAAAGGCAGCTCACCTTGCCGCTAGAAAGTTAGAGGAAGAAATAAAGGAGAGAAGGGAAGCTAAACTAAGACAAGAGCCTGAACCCTGTTAGGACCCCCTCTATGCTCTACCCTGAGTTGTCTTCTAAGCAACGAACGAATGACGAATTGCTATTAGGTCCCCCGATCATTTACATGCCCCCTCCATACGCACCCTCCCAACCGGTAGTGCAACACCCACAACCCCCAAACACAAGCGAAAGCAGTACCGGGGCCTCGGTCCTCACGGCCTCCGCGCCGGCCGAGCCTCTTGTACTGAACACAACGTTGGCGATAACGTTGGATGACCCTGAGATGAGAAAGAAAGATTCCACCAGAATGAATCGACTAACAAAGGATGAACGAGCAGGAATCGACAAGATAGTAAGGACACTGGTGGAGCGAAAGGAAAGTGAGGAGTATATAACAGACGTGTATAACTCATATGCAGACAACCGCAGACGACACTTTGTCGTACGACTTTGTTATCACACCCTGAATACATATGAGGATAGGTACCACGATAAAGGTCCCGAAGGCTTAGCGGCTCTATATAGGAAGGTAGACATTGGGGAAGAAGGAGAGGGCGATGTGACGGACCTCTTCACTCGTACACTCGAGGTCTACCGGCACCTTAAAGAGCACAGACAGACAACCAAAGCAGAAACCCCCATAGCGACTAAGCCCCAGGCAGGAAGGGCTGATACCATGATGCCCATCAAAGAGGCCGCCCCCTACTGGGTCCCCCCACGAGGTCAGGGAACACATGACGACATCAACCACCAAGATGCGAAGGGAAGGGTTGTATATAATTGGGTCTACCAGCCATGGGACCGACATTTTGACCTTTAGAAAAACCCTACCCGACTTAAGAAAGAACCCGACTGCCTTCTACACCGAACTAGGTACAGCCTTAGGTTCAACAATAATGACCTTAGCAGATATCGACTTGTCCTTCGGGTTATGTCTGCCGGCTGATGTGTGGAAGCAAATCCGGAAAGTTGACCACGCTGAGCCGTTCGGATATACTTGGGTACAACTTGATACCATAGACAAACAGCGAGAACCGGGACAGAAACCCCCGAAAGCCATATTGGAGCTCCCAGACAAGATTGTACAGAAGTTGAAGACTCTAATCCCAGAAAGAAAGGTAGACTGGTCGATAGTGACGGCTTGTCGCCAGAAACCCCAGGAGGATGTGTCTGAATACTTCTCTCGATTCAAGACCGTGTTTTCCGATTATAGTGGCCAGGACATGACCACTGCAACCGGACATCTCCTCTTTGTCCAGAATTATGTGAAGGGTCTGTTACAAGAAGTCTCCCAGAAGCTACAGACCAGCAAGAGTAGTTGGGCAGCCTCCAAACCCGCAGCAATCCTCCAGATGGCCCAATACTACGAAAACCAAAAGAATGAGAACGATAGGGCGTCCGAGAGGAAGAAAAAGGAACTGAAGGAGAGGGTAATGATAGCACAGTTGCAAGGGGTGACCATAGGAAGGGAGCCCCCAAAAGGGAATTACCAACCAACCGCCTCTAGAAAGCTACCCCCTAGAGACCATACACCTGCACCCTACAACGGACGGAGAGATTTAGATGGGAACCAATGTGCATTCTGTAGGGGGTTCGGACACTGGAAATCCCAGTGCCCGGTCCTTCTGGAAATGAACAAAAATAGGGACCCCAGAGACATAGCATATGACCCCAGAAATAGAGGACAGGGACGAGGGTACACGAACGACGCCATCAACGACAGGCCAGGCAGACCAAACACCTTTGATCGTCCCCGACAAAACCAGTGTCAGCAGTCCGACTACGAAAGCACCCATGACTTCGCATAGGACTGCCAGGGGCAAGGGAGGGATCCAGTTGAACTCCGTGTTGACCAGCAAGGTCCTTACGTCACTGCTAAGGTCTTGGGCACAAAGTCTCCATTCCTGGTAGATACTGGGGCGACACGTAGTGCGTTATCTAAACGACTGATTCCTAGGGCACCCTTGTCTGGCTCACACGTAACCTCAATAGGCTTCGATGGAACGCCCTCCACTAACACCTTATCAGCACCAATCTCCTTTGACTTAGAAGATAACGCCACTGACACGACCTTTCTGCTCTCCTCCAACACCCCCGATGCTATTATGGGACTCGATTTGCTAAAACATTTCCGAGCTACCATCAGATGTTCCCCAGACGGAGTTCGAGTCATCCTGCACGATAACCCAGATCTGTTCAGACCTTGTCATACACGACGTATGCTCTCTATAACTGATGCTGACCTGTCCCTACTCGACACGTTACCCTCACATCTATGGGCTAAAACCCACTCAGATGTAGGGCGCATGGTGATCGACCCAGTACACATAACCGTCCGACCGGACGCAGTGCTACCAAAGCTTCCACAGTATCGAATATCGCCCGAAGGTGAGAAGGCATTGGTGGAAATCATCCAGTCCCTAGTCAATGCAGGAGTAGTAGAAGAAGTAGTCAGTAATGTTTGCAACAGCCCTATCCTACCCACTGTAAAGAAGCAAGGCGAGGGAGATGAGAAAGCATACCGCTTCATTGTTGACTTACGAGAAGTTAACAAAGTAGTCATACCTCAGTACCCCGTGGTCTCAGACATCACCACCATCCTCACCCTAATTCCGTCCACTGCCACCACCTTTACTGTTATTGATCTCAAGAACGCATTCTTCTCCATCCCCATCCACCCAGACAGCCGCTACCTGTTCGGCTTCACTTTAAAAGCCCGGTCGTACAGATTCTGTAGGGCACCCCAAGGCTACACTGAGAGTCCCAGCATTTATAGCCAAGCCCTCAAGAGACAACTAGATGCAGTCCAATTACCCGATGGAGTGGTGTTAATACAGTACGTCGACGACATTCTTTTGGTGGCCGACACCACCCCACTTGCTGTCACAGCCACCATTCACCTCCTCCACTTCCTCGCGGAGAACGGTCACAAGGTCTCCAGGAAGAAGTTACAGTTCTGCCAACCCCAAGTGACATACCTAGGCCACCTCCTATCCAAGGACGGGAGGAAACTTACCCCTGACCGAATTCAAACCATCCTAGAAACCCCTGTTCCCAAAACTCAGAAGCAAGTGCGGTCTCTAGTAGGCCTCACCTCCTTTTGTCGACAGTGGTTGCCAAACTTCAGTCTTATTGTAAAACCTCTGCTTTCCCTGTTGGCTAAAGATGTCCCCTTCCCCCTCCCCTGGACACCCGAATGCCAATCCTCCTTCAAAGAATTACGAGATGCCCTCTGCTCGGCCCCAGTCCTAGGAACCCCAGACTACACTAAACCTTTCTCGCTCTACACCCACGAAAGGGAGGGATGCGCGTTGTCTGTCCTAACCCAGTCCATAGGTCCTAAACAACGCCCTTGTGCCTACTTCTCTGCCACTCTTGACCCTGTAGCCAGAGCTTTGCCCACCTGCCTTCGAGCAGTAGCCGCCGCTGCTGTCTCTATCCGGCAAAGTGAGGGGATCGTGCTTTCGAACCCCCTCACTGTATTGGTACCCCATGCGGTTGACACCCTCCTGAACCAGACCAAGACTCAACACCTGACTAGCGCACGACTGACTGGCTATGAACTGACCCTGCTTGCACCCCACATCACATTGAAACGATGCACCACTCTGAATCCAGCCACTCTACTACCTCTCCCTGACACTGACCCCAATGTGCCCCCTATACATGACTGCGTGACTCTCACCGACGAACAGACCAAGAGTAGGGTTGACCTTCGAGATACTGCCTTCCCGGACCCTGACGGAGAACTATGGGTGGATGGCTCATGCATCAAGCTCCCCGATGGCACCACTTCAGCTGCCTATGCAGTCACCACAGCCCGAACAGTTGTTGAGACAGCCCGCATCACACAGCGATCCGCACAGGCGGCTGAACTGATTGCTCTCACACGAGCATGCATCCTGGCAGCAGGGACAACCGCAAACATTTACACTGACAGCCAATACGCCTTCGGGGTAGTTCACCAGTTTGGGCTCCTTTGGAAGGAGAGGGGATTCTTGACTTCCCATGGCACACCCATCCTGCATGGAGATCTAGTCTCTGCCCTGACCGAAGCAGTCCTCCTCCCCACACGGCTGGCTGTGATCAAATGCCAGGCACACAAGAAAGTGACAGACATTATAGGACAGGGAAATGCACTAGCTGACATTACTGCCCGAACCACAGCCGAGAATAGGTCCACGACCCGTATGTACGTAACCAGGTCACAAACTGAGAAATGGAAGGATGCTAGGGAAACGATTAGGGACATCCAATTAGCCAGCTCACCACACGAATTAACTGAATGGGCACGGGTGGGATTGAAGGACGATGACGGTTGCTGGCGAACTAAAGACTCGAACAAATGGTTGCTACCAGACTCATACTTGATCCCCATGCTGACCATGGCACACTCCCCCGCACACATAGGGTCTGCTCCCATGATCAAACTCATCTCCAAAGTCTGGCACAACGACAAAATCTCAGACTCAGCCAAACGTCTGGTCCAACAATGCCTGGTCTGCCTCCAACACAACCCTGGGAAAGGAACTGCTGTACCCCGGGGAGGGTTTGGGGTTCCCAATCATCCCTTTGAAGTCCTACAAATGGACTACGTCCAGTTAGAAAGGTGCCAAGGTTTGAAGTACGTACTTGTCGTTGTGTGCGCCTTCAGCAAGTGGGTGGAAGCCTACCCAACCCGCGACAACACCGCTATGACTACCGCAAAAGTACTACTGAAAGAATTCTTCCCCCGGTACGGCCTTTGTCGAATTTTGTGGAGCGACAACGGCCCCCACTTTGTAGCCGAGGTTATCCAACTCATCTTAAAGGGGCTGGGTGTAAAACAGAAGTTCCATGCGGTCTTCCACCCCCAATCTGCAGGCTTGGTTGAGCGACATAATGCCACATTGAAGCTTAAGATAGCAAAAATAGTTGCCACCACAGGACTGAAATGGCCAGACGCTCTCCCGCTAGCATTGCTATCAATGCGTTCCACCCCCACCAAACACCACTTAACCCCCTACGAGGTCGTCTTCGGGCGGCCCATGAACCTTTGGACTGCACCGAAACCAACATCCATCCACGACGTCCCGGACGTCCTCATGTCTGACTATTTGTACAACCTAACTAAAACGTTGTCTGTTATCCATCAGCAGGTGCTGCAAGCCATTCCCGACGTTTCCAGGGGCCCCGGGCACGACATCCAACCGGGTGACTTTGTCTTAGTGCGTAACTTCCAGCGCACCAAGAGTCTGGAGCCCCGGTGGACGGGCCCTCTGCAAGTCCTGATCACCACCCGAACAGCTCTTCGAGTGGAGGGGAAGCGCAATTGGCTGCATGCACACCACTGCAAGAAGGTATCATCGACCCTGACGACCACGGACAACACCACCGCCCAAGAGGAACTTCTGGCCAAAGACCGACCATCCCTGAGCCACTGCCCGGATACAGAGACACTTGAATTAACAAAATATCCCGATCCCACTGTGCCATCCAAAGAAGGGTATAACCTACGACGAAAGGAGGGAACTTCGGCTAAGCAGACCACAAATTAAGTTGAAATCTCAGAGCGGTTGCCTAGCCACCTCAAAGGCCACCAGGAGAGAAACTAAACAAAGTCTGTGGTTCTGCCCGCTACCGAGTCCCTCGAAGGTGATGGAAGCATCCGACATGAAGATGATGGAAGCAACCGGACGCCCAAAGATCCACTACAAAATCCCAAAGACTGACAAAATGCACAGCTCAAAGACTATTGCACTTTTCATTACCCTTCTCTTTTGCCTTCACCTCATGGTCACCTTCTGGATCATGGAGGAGAGCGCACCCGCCCATAAGACATTGCTGACCACCGTTCCACCTACCACCATGAAAGAACACCATCTGATCTCACTTTCACCCCAACTCCGAGAAAGGCGCAAGGAGTTCTGGAATAACTCTTTTGTGCAGTTGCTCCACCAACACAATCTTGCCTCCAATGCCACTAATTGCTGGATCTGTGGATTGCTACCACATGCCACTGGACACTCTATCCCTTTCATCCCTTCACCTTTTTCGGTCCATGGTTCCTGCCTCGCCTGGCTAATCCTCCTGCAGGAAAGCTACAAGGACAATGCCACTTCCGGCAAAACTGTGTCACACTTCTACCATGGGTTCTGGCTGAACAAAACTGGAAAAACTTCTGCCCCCTTCTGTCCTCTGAGATCAAACACTTCCTTTCACATGGACATCCCTGCCAAAGAACGAGTTGAAATGCAGGTGTTTAACAACCCGGCCAGACTCACCTTCTCTTACCTCCGGAAACGAACGGCCGCCACCCTAACAGTGGCCCTATCCGTCATCAACATCACTGGACTTGTGTGCCTCGAAGGCCTGGGGGCGCAGCTGGTGGGCCACAGCTCCTGCCTCATCACCCGAACATTGGACTCAGTTGATCCACCCTCCTTTGTTGCCTCCCCAAATATGTACTTCGTCTGTGGTACTAAGGCCTACACCTGGCTTCCGAAAGGTTGGGGAGGCACCTGCTACATCGCTTTTGTCCTTCCTCCGACATATGTGGCTCCAGCAAACCATCACCGACAGAAACGTGCCAAAGACATTGTGCAAGCCGACTCCACCGGAGCACAGTTCATGGACGCAGTAAAAGGACTTGTTCCACTCTGGGGTCCAATGGCAAACAGCCGTGCCATCCGCCACTTAACTCAGGCAGTCGAAACGGCGATGAACATTACGGCTGGCATCCTCGCCAACAACACCGCCGAGCTTCAGGCTGTCCGCCTGGTGGCTCTTCAGAACCGCCTCATTCTAGATGTGGTTCTGGCTGATCGTGGAGGAGCATGCCGCATCATTGGGTCCAGCTGTTGTACCTACGTACCGGATAACTCACCCTCAGTCTACAAAGCAATTGAACACCTCCACAGACTTTCCGCAGAGGTTCATCAGGAGCAAGAAGAATGGTCACTGGGAAGTTGGGTTTGGGACACTATTAAAAGTTGGGGATGGAGGCTGTTTTCATTTATCCTAATACCAATTGTGATACTATGTGGATGTTGCTTGGAGATTCAGTGTCTGCCACCTTTATGTTCGCTTTTTATGAACTGCATCTGCCCTAAGACTTTGAACTTTGAAGCGGAACGAATGAAAGCTTTGTATGAGGTGGAAGTTCGTAGTATTATGGGGATAGATCCGAACTAAACAAGCTGGCGAGATATGTTAAAAGGGAGGACTGTGGAAATTTAGCTTGCGAACTGAACATCATCTGCGCCATCTTGTCTCTCCCCAGCGCGACACACAGGAAAGCGCACGGCAGCCTTTTTAGGCACCCTGGTCTCTCACTGCTCATTGCCGATCGCCAGCGCATCCCCCTGGTGCTGCGAGCATTCCCCCGCGCGCCGGCCACCCCCGCTCTCTCATACACGGGCCATATACCCTCTCCTTCTGCGCGACCCTGCCATGGAACCACATCCCACACCTGACCGACATCCCATACATGGTCATGCATCTCTTTGATAACCCCCTTCCTCTGCGCCCCATTGTCCGAACCGATCCCAGGCCATCACCTAGCCCTGCGGATGCAGTTTATTGCCCCTACTGTAAGGGAAACACCCCACATCAAAGGGATTACAGTAGATCAAGGCCCCCCACCCCCTGAGACCCGACCGGTCGCACACACCCCCGCCCCGGGAATTGGCGGAATGTCCAGCTGTGTGATAGCCATCTCCTACTGTGGGTGGGGTGGGGACTTCCACTGTAGATATGTGTGGGAACAAGCTTGAAGTGGGGATTCTGAGGATGTTCTTTCATGTATCAAAGCGATCTCAAGAATGTGCCATGTATGATAAACCTGCAATAAAGTCATAAACCTGTGTATAAGAGGCCAGGCCTCAGAGATGCAGAGAGAGCACCTCGTGACGATACCTCGCTGTCTGATCTGATGTGTTCCACTCCGACGGAATAAAACTTTGTGTCCTGCCTTCCAGTCTCCGGCGCCTGCCTCTTTGTTGGTTTAGCATCTAATGGTATAAGAGGCGATTACCGCCGGGCAATACTTGAAAGGTTATCGACTACGACTGCCGCTACCATTTAACAATACATTAAATACCTCATGCTTCATTACATTTTTGCAGGTAAAACCTGCCAAAATTTAACAGGGGGAATGCTACTATATTTACTGCACCATGTGGATTTTGGTGAGTTAAACAACAAAAATGTGCATGCTGTTCCCCACAAACCTGTAATAGATGCTATTTATTGCACCAACAAATAACATACCCCCTGGTTTCATTATTTATGAGGTGCACTAAAGACAACCTTCACTTGTCATTAGGGCTTCAGTGATAGGACTTTTGTAGATTAACACAGATTTAGGAATGTTCCGTCTCCGAAATATAAGGAAAATCTGTAGCCAGTTTGATATGTGCAAGGTATACTTAGTAAAAAAAAAGTGGTGTGATCCGCATAAACCACACCACTCTTGACTCACCAGGGTACCTAGCCTTAAAAAATGTCTACTACTTTTATCAATAAAAAGATTGATATTCAAAGAAAACATCTTGATGTATTCACTTTGCATTTTGAAGTCTTTCTTGTCACAAGTTTTAGGCCCATCTCTACAAATGAGGTGCTGTTTTTGTCAGGAGAAGTGTGAGAATACATTTGGCTTCCAAATGTGACACAGAGTGCAAGAAAGATCCCATTTTGCAAAACAATACTAGGATCATATGATATTATGAATAACTCAAGATTCAGAGTCAACTGAATAACCACTATTATCATCACATTTAGATTCTGGGCCACATTTAAACAATTTATAGTTTTCCATCGTACCCATTTTTAATTTCTTACATTTTCTTAATTTCTTTTACCTGATGAATTGCTGCATGGTTAGTGAACAATGGAATATAATTGTAAACTGCAGTTTGGTTGATGGCTCTGATTATCACATGACTTTAGACACCCAACACACACTATATATTGCTACAACTTTTACAAGAGTTTCAAGTATGTAGCAGTACATTATTTCTTTAGATCGGCCATTGAGTCAAAAAATTACAGATGAAAACATAGTCATCTATGTCTATTTTTTTCCAAATTATTTTCATTCTCTTTTTTAATGATCACTTTCTTTTTGGAAAACATAAGCAGTCTTCCCAAATGATTTGCTGAATTCAGAAGAATGCTGTCTATTACATGAAATTAACAGTTATCTGGGTGCCCACATGTATTGCTTACCTTATATTGAGACTTTGAAAATTGCACAAATTGTGGTGAAAATTAGTTTTTTACAACTCCAACAGTTTTTGAAAGCTGGGATGAGGTGATCTTAGCACAGCAATTCTTTTGTGTATGACTTTTTTTTAAAGAACAAACATTTTCTTCAATTGCTAAATTTTTTGTTATTTTGTCAGTTCCCTCGAGGGGAATCAACAGCACTGAGTACCTTTAGAAATCCCCATCTTCTGGGATAAAACAATGCAAATTTGGTCTGAATATCTGTTGTGAAAAAAAGTCATGAAGGCTTAAGCACAAACTGCCCCAAATATTTAAAAACACTCAGCACTGAGGCATAGGTTGGCTGTGTGTGCAGTTTTGTACTTGCCAAGTATTGCACATCTCCTCCTGCAGTGTTTACACAAAGTCTCTAGAATTCAGTTTCATACATTAATTTTTTACTCATAAGTCCCTCAATGATAATGTTCTGGCAGGGCCGGACTGGCCGTAGCGGGCACCTGGCATTTCCCCGGTAGGCTGCCAAGCTGGGGGCTGGTTTTGGACACCGTGTGGGCCCGTTTTTGTTACCGGGGCTGGCAATATCAGCCCCCTGTAACAATATTGGCCGAAACTGGTCCTAGAAAACAGCACGGCCACACTCCACCCTCACGCCCATGGGGGGGCCGGTTGATCTATTTGTCTGATCCAGTTTTGGCTCCCAGTCCAGCCCTGTGCTCTGGAGTATAGAAAGCAACTTCACTTATCGTAGTTTCAGTGTACACTGTGATAGGCAAGCAAAAGTTGGTTTTTCTCTACCTAAATTTGTCAGGATAAAGCCTGGGTGCATATATTTTCTAGTACTTAAAAGGAAACTGTGGAAAATTGTGCCTGATGGGTTGAGATGCTTGTACCAACTTTTACCATTTAAATAAAGCTCTAAAGACGGACCTGTTTGTGTGAACCATTTTACTGTATTCCTGTTCTTGATACATTGCCTTGTTGCTCAGTGGACTCTAACTTAACAAAACTGTAGGAAAAACCCTGTTTTTAAATGATAACTCCCATTTTCTTGAATGGTGCTGCTGGTTTTTTAACTCAGCTCTCGGACTGTGCTAACCAAGCACCTGTGCATGTCGTCTAACCCCAAAAGCATGTCAAACTAATTGGTTTATATAACTTACCTGTCATTCCCTAACATATGGTCCAAAGGGTACCCAAGGGATGTAAGTTAAATGCCACTAGTGCATTGCAGCACCCATTGTGTCACACACTACAGTGACAGTGCAAACATGACTACAGGCCTACCACTGCAGCCTGTCTGTGGCCTACCCTATTGCAGGCAGATTTTCACCAAACCACGATCAGAGGACTCTTTTGTCCACTTAGCCAGGCCAGGGCCAATCCCAGCAGAAGAGGAGCTGCCCTAGAACTGGGTTGAAGTGACCAGAGAGGATTGGTTGCTTATTTCCCTGGCTACATCTCTCGGGTGGGCACAGGAGTTCTGCACAGGAGAAGAAAAGTTCTACCATCTTGGATTTAGGCACAGATGGCCACTGTCTGCAGTAGAGCATAAGGCGCGCCAAAGGCAAGCCCGCCTGTGCCCATCCGCGACCCGACCGTGGCCAGCGCCAGGAGCCCTGGACCTCCCACTACTCATTGCTACGACACCACCACCCTCCTCCCACTCAACCCCGGAAGACTTACAGAATGTCAACAGGCCTCGCCGAACATGACCCACAGCCAGTTCTCCCGCTCCCACTGCCGCCAGACCCTCACAGCCACCCCGGCCTCCAAAACCACCGATGCCAGCACCGGCGACACCCTAAAATGCATCCTCCTCAACGTACGCTCCGTAAACAAATACGCCATGGAAATTTGGAACCTATTCAACTCTCTCTTGCCCGACATTGCCTTCTTCACATAGACCTGGACCAAAGCATCCTTTGTCCCCGACATCAGGACCCCCATCCCAGACGGAAACAAGATCCAGAGGAAAGACTGCCACAACCACCCAAGAGGGGGCCTCGCCATCGCTCACAGGAGCACCCTCCCCCTCACCACCTCCAGCGAAACCTACCCCTCCGCCAAACACCTGCACTTCCAGATCCAGACCACCCCCAAAGCCACACTTCGAGGAACCCTCCTCTACAGACCCTCTGGCTCCCGAACACCCTTCGCCACCACCATCACTGAATTCATCGGACCCCACACCATCACCTCAACAAACTACATACTCATTGGAGACCTGTACTTCCACCTTGACAACCCCAGCGACCCCAACTCCACTATCCTTCATGACAACCTCACCAGCACCGGACTTAAACAACTCGTCAACACACCAACCCACAGAGCAGGACACACCCTCGACCCCATCTTCGCGGCAGGAAACAGTGTCCAATACAGCCACACAACGCAGCCGCCATGGACAGACCACCACTGCGTACACTTCGCCATCAACAAACCCAAGGCACCCAAACAAGCCCCGCGACGAAGGAACTGGAGCAAGGTCACAATGAAAAGCATCCACTTGGGGGCCCCCACCGACCCCTGCCCCCTCCCATTTACCACAGAGCTGCAGCCAAACTACCATTGCACCCAAACTACAACGCACCATCAACACCACCTTCAAAACAGGCACCTTCCCAGATGTCTGGAAGCACGCAGAAGTCAGACCCCTGCTCAAGAAGTCCACAGCTGACCCCACCGACGTCAAGAACTATCTAACCATCTCGCTTCTCCCCTTTGCAGCCAAAGTTGCAGAGAAAACAGTCAACAGGAAACTGACACGGTTCATTGAAGAGAATGCAGTCCTCGACCCGTCCCAATCCGGATTCCGAAGCAGCCACAGCACAGAGACCGCCCTACTCGCTGCCACAGCCGACATTCGCACCCTCCTGGACGAAGGCCACTCCACAGCCCTCATCCTACTCGACCAATCAGCGGCCTTCGACACCGTCTCCCACCGCACACTAGTCTCCAGACTACACAACGCAGTCTTACAAGGAACAGCCCTGGACTGGATCCGATCATTCTTCACCGGAAGAAGCCAAAGGATCAGACTCCCACCCTTCCTCTCCAACCCCACGAAAATCACCTGTGGAGTTCCACAGGTTTCATCCCTGAGCCTCCCCTCTTCAACATTTACATGGCCCCCTTCGCAGCCATCGTTCGACAACACGGCCTCAACATCGTATCCTACGTCGACGTCACCCAGCTCATCCTCTCCCTCACCCGAGACCCCACCACTGCCAAACTCAACTTCCAGAAAGAAATGCAAGACATCGCAGTTTGGATGACAACATCTGCCTGAAGCTCAATGGTGAGAAGACAGAAGTCCTCATCCTCGGTACCACCCCTTCTGCATGGGACAGCACCTGCTGGCCGACCACCCTTGGAAGCCCACCTACCCCCTCAGACCATGCCAAGAACCTCAGCATCGTACTCAACTCATCACTCACCATGAACCGGCAGGTCAACGCGTCACCTCCAGCTGCTTCAACACCCTCCGCAAGACCTTCAAGTGGATCCCCCTGAGTCAAGGAAGACAGTCACCCACGCACTCATCACCAGCAGACTGGACTATGGAAACGCACTCTACGCCAGCATCAACTAGTCCCTACTCCGCATAATACAGAAACCGCCACCAGACTCGTCCTCGGCATCCCCAAACACAAACACATCAACCAACACCTACGAAGTCTCCACTGGCTCCCCGTGGAGAAAAGAGTCACTTTCAAAATCCTCACTCACGCCTACAAATGCCTACACAACAACAGATCCAAATACCTCAATGACAGAATCAACTTCCACGTACCCAAAAGAAACCTCCAATCTTCCAACCTTGCACTGGCCAAAACCCTGTGCATCCACAGAGCCAGAGCAGGCGGAAGATCCTTCTCTCACATTGCAGCCAAGTCCTGTAATGAGCTACCAGCAGACATCAGACACGCCCACTCCCTGAACACCTTCAGGAAGACCCTCAAGACCTGGCTTTTTGGATAAACAGATCTGTGGACCCCCCCCCCCCAGCGCCTTGAGACCCTCACAGCTGAGCAGCACGCTTACAATTTCCTGATTGATTGATTGATTGAGCATATGTGAACTGCTGCAAAAGCAGGAAGGTTTATCCCTTGCAACGTTTTGCTATTGGTTAGGGAAGGGCCAGGAGTCACCCTTGCCCACAGGCTGGTGCCAGGCATAAATGTGGCACCGCTGAGCACCCTCTTCAGAACAATACCGCACCAGTGGAAGACATACAAAGAGCTGCACCTGCTGTTGGGAACTGTGAATTGACCTTAAAGGCTAGAAAAGGCTCCACTTGTACCCATCACAAAGCGGCAGACTCCTAGTATCACTTGTCTGACCTCCTGTTAAGCTACAGGGATGCAACAAACTGATAAAACCTCTTTTGCTGAAGAGCCCAGCTGTCCATTACCAACTGCGCCAGCCCTGTCACCTGCTGGTTAGTGGCTTCTGCTGAAATGATTCTTGACTCCCAAGTGCTATTCCTGAGGTCCTGAGTTCTTTGGCTGTGTCAAAATGTACTCTTCCTGACATCTTGAAAAATCTGGGACTTAGAAACTGTTTGAATTGGGGGTCTCTAGTTGGCAGAGGTAGGTACCTTTGTCCAAATAGGGACCCTTGCTTCTAGTCCGGGTAGGGGGGCTACACTCCTAAATAACCCCTGCTCACCCCCCTTGGCAGCTTGGCGCAAGCAGACAGGCTTATCTCAGAGGCAGTGTGTAAAGCATTCATGAACACATATAGTAACAGAGTGAAAAAACTACAAATGGACACTACACCAGTTTAGAAAAATAAGTAATCTTTACTAGACTTAACACAAGACCAACCGACAAAAATCCACAATACCGTAATCAAAAATAAGTCTTTAAAATGGTAGAAAATAGCTTAGTTCAATGTAGTTGGTAAATGTGACATTTTACTCTCAAAGTAACTTGATGCACCATTCCTTACATTCAGCGAAGTGGATGCGTAGGTTCCGTACTGTGTGGGGAGCTGATGTGCCGTTTCTTACTGCGACCCGGTGACGATGTGAAAAGATGGCGCCTCAATGCGATGTGACGATCTGGTGCGATGCGACAAAATGGCGTCCTTGATGCGATGCGACAACATTGGATGCAATGTGTGCACGCCCGACGGCTGTGCGGCGAACTTGGTAACCTCTGAGCCACAACATGCCCTGTGACATGCTTCTCCGGTGATGCTGGGCAACCTCTGCGGCGGCGACACGCTTCTCCAGTGATGGGACACGCTTCGTCGGTGATGCAATGGAGAACAGCTGCATCGGCTGCACGCTTCTTCGGCGATGCAATGGCAACTGCTGCGGTGGTGACACGCTTCACCTCATTGCGTCGCACTCCTAGCGACACGCAGTCTTCTCAGAGGGCCCAAACAACAGTAGGCACCTCTCTGCAGGTACAATCCCCAGCAAGGGAATTCAGGGGAACTGGTGGTGAAGTCTTGTATCCCTGAGAATTCAGGCAGGAGGCAAGGACACTTCACGCCCTTGGAGATTCTTCTTCAAGATGATGAAAAGTTCATAAAAGTCCTCTTCTCCTTTCCTTGGCAAAAAGTAACCACTGCGGTCCAACCCAAGAAATAGCACAGCACAGGGGCAGTCTCCTCCTTCAGCTTTCTTGGTTCATCTCCTTGGCAAAGGTTCGTCTTGATTCCCAGAAGAGATCTAAGGTTCTGGGGTCTGGGCCCTAATATTTACACCAGTAAATCCTTTGTCCTCTGAAGGAAGAGAATACCTGTGCCCATCCAAAACCAGTTCTGTGCAGCTTCCTGGCAGGAGGTGGAGACAGCATTGTTGAAAGCAGACCTGGCCCAGGTAGCTGAAAGGAAATCTCCTCCCCCTTCTCTCTATTCTATGAGGGCTCAGGTCAGTGAAAGGAAATCTCCGGCCCCCCACTCACTATTCAATGCAGGTCCTATTCAGCCCAGCCCTGACCCATCAGACTGCTGGAGCCAAAGCCCTCTCCAGGCCCCTGTCACTCACAAACCAGATATGGAATACACAAACCAAGCAGAGGCACGCTGGATGGTTAGGCAAGAAAATACCTACTTTCTAAAAGTGTTTTTTTCAAACATAGAATATAAAAATCACGTTCACTAAAAGATGTGCTTTAGTATTCTGAGTTCAGGCATACTAAACTCGAATTTCTACCTTGTTCCCTGGGTCAGTTAGGATTATAAGATGTAAAAATCAAACTGCCCATTCTGGCCTATGGGAGCAGGTAGCCTTGCAATAGTGAAAAACTAAATGGGCTGTAATTCACTATCAGGACATGTCACACACATCTAGGCATGTCCTACTTTTTACATACAATTCACCCTGCCCTTGGGCCTACCTTAGGGGTGACTAATATGTAGAAAAGGGAAGGTTTAGGGACTGGCAAGTAGGTGCACTTGCCAAGTCGACATGGCAGTCCCAGACTGCACACAGGATCTGCAATGGCAGGCCTAAGCCATCTTTTACAAGCTGTTTCTGTGGGTGGCACAACCAGTGCTGCAAGCCCACCAGCAGCATTTGATTTACAGGCCCTGGGCACACATGGTGCACTGTACTAGAGTCTGACAAGTAACTCAAATAAGCCAATCATGGAGTCACTAATCCAATACAACACTTTACAATAGGGAGCACTTGCACTTTGGCACTGAATAGCCGTGGCAACGTGCCCAAAGCATCTAGACCAGCAAAAACATACCAAAAACACAGAATGCAACAGTGAAAAAATGGAAGGGAGACCCACACCAACGTTGCCAGGTCTAACACGTGTCCCCTCCAGCTGAAATGTGGGGAGAACTACCCACCCCTTGGGAGTTCTCTTCACTAAGGCGGAAAAATCTGAACAAACCATCAGCATTGGCGTGTCCTGTGCCAGGGAGGTGTTCCACCAGAAGTCCATCCCCTGTAGGGAAATGGACAACCTCAACAGCTTTGGATTTTCACCCCTCATCTGCATCAACCATCTGAGGGGCCTGTGGTCTGTCTGAACCCGGAAGTGAGTCCCAAACAAGTATGGTCTCAACTTCTTCAGTGCCCAGACCACAGCAAATGCCTCATGCTCAATTGCACTCCACCTCTGTTCCCGTGGAAGTAACCTCCTACTGATGGGGTGCGCGTCAGTCCTGGTGACTGAATTGAACCCTCGGTAGTCCACAAGGAATCGGAGTTCTGGCGTGGCACCCAGTTTGGCAGCCTTTAGGACCTAGACCACTGGGCTGGCCCAAGGACTGTTAGAGGAATCAATCCCACCGAATGCAAGCGTCTTAGAGACCTCCTCATTGATGCAAGCTCTGCAAGTTTTGTGCTTAACAGGAGGACTGTCCCCAGTGTCTACATCATGGACAGACGAATGTCCAACACTAGGACTCAAGGGAGAACAGATATGAAAATTGTCCTAAAAACTGGTGACAATCGTTCTGCTGCTCAGGGGTCAGGGTGGAAGAGAGGTTTACACCATCCACTGACCCATCTTGCTCTGTTGCCAACAGGAGGTCAGGAAGAGGCTCAATCTCCTCCTCCATTCCCCATTCCATCATCTGTTGCTAGGAGCGTGCCCACTTCGGACCTCTCTAAGTGGGGTTGCAGGCAGTGACATGCAGGACCCGCAAATGGTTCCTGGGAGACTGCAAGTCCACCAAATAGGTGACACCACTCTTGCGCTCCACCACCTCCAATGGTCTGGCCTACTTATCCTAGAGCGCACAACGCTCCACGGGGCCATGACCCAAACTTTCTCACCAGGCTGAAGCTCAATCAGTATGGCATTCTGATTGTACCACCGCGTCATCTCCTGGCTGGCTTCCAGATTCGCTTGAGCGAGTTGCCTGAAACGCCGGGTTTGGTTTCTGAAGGCCAGCATGTAGCTATATACATACTGGGGAGGTTTCCTGGGAGCTTTCTCCTAGCCTTCCTTTACCAAACTCAGAGGTCCTCTCACAGGGTGACCATACAGCAGTTCAAAGGGGCTGAACCCTAAGGACCTCTGTGGCACCTCTCTGTAAGCAAAGAAAAGGCATGGCAAGAGGACGTCCCACTTACACCTCATAGGTTCCTCAAGACCCATAATCATGCCTTTGAGGGTCCGGTTGAATCTCAAAACCAGCCTATTACATTGCGGATGTTAAGGAGTGGTGAACTTATAGGTTACACCACACTCCTGCCACAGGGACTTCATATACTTAGATATGAAGTTGGTATAACGGTCTAACACCACCTCTCTGGGGAACCCCACGCAGGAGAAAATCCCCATGAATGCACGACTCACCACGGGGGACGTCACCAACCGGAGAGGGATGGCTTCCGGGTACCGGGTGGCATGGTCCACCAAGACCAGGATGAACCTGTTTCCCGTGGCTGTCTTGGGATCCAGAAGCCCCACAATGTCAATGCCCACCCTTTCAAAGGGGGTGCTGACCACAGGGAAAGGCTGTAGAGGAGCCTTGTGCTTCCTCCCACTCTTACCACTTGCCTGGCAAGTCTGACAGGTCCTGCAATGAGTATCTGAACTATTGCGCATTTGGGGCCAATAAAAGTGGGTGACAAGCCTTTCAAAGGTCTTGTCCTGCCCCAAATGTCCTGCTAAAGGTACATCATGAGCCAAACCCAGTAGGAAGGCTCTGAAGCGCTGGGGTACCACCAGCACACGGGCTGAACCAGGCTCAGCAACCTTAGGCTCACTTTAAAGGAGACCATTCTCCTAGTAGATCCAATGTGATCAAGACTGATAACCTGCTGACTGGTTTGTGGCCTGTTCCCACAAACCCACAAGAGAAGGGCACTTCTGCTCCTCACAGAACTCTTCCCTGGATGGTCCTCCTTCTTGCTTCCAATGGGTCAGCTCAGGCAGGTCAAGTTCAGCTACTTGCTCCCGTGTAGGTTTCAGTGCATCCCCCTCAAGGTCTGCCTCCTCCTGGACTGTGGGAATGGTGGGGGTGGGTTTCCCTCGCCCCGGCCTCTTCTCTTTAAGGAAGGAAGATGGGCCACTCTTTCAGGCTCCAGGTCCTCTTGTACACCCTTACTGGCTGCAATGGACTGAGTGGTCACACACGCCCACTCAGGCAGACCCAACATCTCCGAATGAGCACTTCGCTCAACCTTAGCCCAAGGAGAGCTCTCCAAATCGTTACCCAAAAGACAGTCACTACCACTTGAAGAGTACCTGAGAACCCCCCACTCAAAGGGAACCTGAGTCACCTTCCAGTGGCTCTCTGTGTTGTCAGCGGCAACAACTAGGTAAAATGTATTGGGGATCACCTGCTCTTCAGACACCAGCCCACAACTGACAGCTGGTATATATTGGGGTGGTCCCAGTATTATAACATCAAGTGTCAAACAAGGAGAGAATTCAAATGAAATTCAAAAACAAAGCACAAAAAACTCACTGTTCCAGTGTTGTTTAATCACACTGAAACTGGTCAACATTTCTTCAGACAAGCATTGGAGGCCATACATTTTTGTTAAAATATCAACATTGCAGTGCCCAAAGTGCGGGGTTGAAAAGGGGAAGGCTATGAATTAAAGTGAGGTAGTGAGGTAAAGGTGGTGATAAAAAATCACAAACAGTTCAAGCATATATTCTTCATATGCCTGGAAAGCAAAAATCTATTAAATATTCAAAACAGTACATAGTATCTGTACAAAATTGCCATGTAGCTCATGATTCCACAGAAAAGTAAGTACTGTTGAAGGGACTGGCATTTATAAAGTGTCGACGTTTCGACCCCTGTGTCAGTGTAGGTTCTTCCAGACCTTACTCGCGGGGTCTTCCTCCGGACAGTTGTTGGGTGGTGTGGGGTGGCGGGGCACCTACGAAGAACAAAGGATGGTGTATCACATTCATACTAAGATTGGAAAAAGAGGTTATGTACGTCCCATGATGTGGGCGCGGTCAATATAATTACCGTGAGTGGATAAAGAGGGGTCTCTCACTAATCAATGGTGGAGGATCAATGTGCTCCGTGGCTCTCAATCAAATCAGGAAGG
Organism: Triturus cristatus; assembly: GCF_964204655.1. Classification (NCBI taxonomy): domain Eukaryota; kingdom Metazoa; phylum Chordata; class Amphibia; order Caudata; family Salamandridae; genus Triturus; species Triturus cristatus. The sequence goes on from NC_140579.1 coordinate 331,595,144, forward strand.
AGTGAGAAGATTGCTGTAAAAATAAGGTGACTGTCAGCCAAATGATTTACCTTGAGGGAGAGGCTGCAAGAAAACAAATAGAGGGCTCTAAACCACACTTACTCCGACTTAGTACTGGGGCTTCGGTCCAGGTAAATCAAGGATCCAGCAGCAAAGGGGGACAGTCCCCGTATCTCAAGAACGTCAGGAATCCCAAATAAATCAAGGGAAATTGGAGATGTAATCAAGGAGGAGAAAAAATGCAGCTAAAATAAAGGACCCAGTCTGTAAAGGTGACAATGAAAACGGTTCTGCCGAAAGCTTGTGGCTGTGTGCCATGCAGATACCGCTTTAAGGAGCTAAGGGCATGAGTACTGATCTCTGAAGGAAAGGAATAGGTGAACTAGAGCTGACAAATAGCTTCAATTAAAAGCCGGTATACCAGTATTAAAAACGGATAACTGAAAACAAAGGAGCGTGGTGCCTAAAGAGATGCCTATGTTAAAAGTGAAGAGCGTGCCCTCGTTGAAACCGCTCCAGTGTACTGGATAAACGTGGTTAAACCCAGGCATGACAAAAGCCACATGACCATGTTAAAGACGAATTTACGGGTGGTACGGAATAAAAAAAGCCTATGTGAAGTATGCAAATATGAATAAGGCACAATAGATTAATGCCAAACCAAAGATGAACGGCAGTAATCCCTCCGGTGGGCGGTGGTGTTAAACTAGGAAACAAACAAAAGTTACAAGGGAATCATCGGGTCAGTGACATGTGCGATGACCCGCTAGCACTAGTCTGCGTGGCATCAGTGATGTTAGTGATCCACGTAACATATAGATCAGGTATCTAGTAAAAGGCCGAACGGCGGGGTGGCCTAATTATTGCACCAGCACTCACCGCAAGTTACTCCGTTGTTCTCCTGGAAATTAGATCAACCGGGTCATACAAGCGAAAGCTCCTATATCCCCGGGACGTGACGCGGAAGTCGTGCTAGCGTGCAGCGTCGCGTGAGCTAGATGCCTCACGACCGTGACACCTTGAGCGTGAAGAAAGACTTCTCAGTCAACGTTATTCTGGAAATAGCGTTGCATTGAAAGACGGTTGGAACCGAAGATCATGACATTAACCTAATGCCTGTGGTGTACTGCTGCTAAGCACTAGGACATCTATGTTGACTGACAGACCAATTGTGTTTGAAAGCTATATTGTACAATTTTGAACACGTTAAAACTACCGCAGGTAGTTAAGAAAATTGTGCATTTGTCAAACAAATGTAAATAATGAACAATGGTGCCACATACATACCCATACTTCAAAAAATATTATTTTGGAGTGTTCAAATTAATTCTATGCTGAACATGGTGTCACACTGGCTCCGGTGTCTCTAAGAGCCTCAACTCTATGGCCACTGATGGTCACCCACTGCCTGTACTTTTTAGTGTTATCAGGAAGCTGGGTCCTAGGGACCACCTCACAGTCTCCTAAAGAGACTAGGGACATGTCTGTGGGACCCCACCCACCTTGGGCACCCATTTCCTCACCCAGTGATACACTAGCCACTGCTGGGGCGGTGCACCAGAGGGTGCTGTGGTTGCTTTCAGGGGACACTTAGGATCCCAGAAGCAGTGGCCCACCTGACCACAATTATAACATTTCCTGGGCCCCTTTTGAACAGGCTTATCTGTCTGGGCCCCGGACTTCTTCTCAGGGGAGGCTGGGAACCCTTCCCTTGGTTCCCTTGGGGATTACTTTGGTCCCTTTCTGGAACTCCCTCTGTTTACCCTTGTCCCCCCACTCTTCTGCTGGGGACCCTGCCCACCCTTGGCGGAGTCTCCCACATGACCCTTGTGGACCCGGGTACTAACCCAGTGGTCCGCCTCCTCAGCAAGCTTCCTAGGGTTAGTCAGCTTGCTTTCAATAAGGTCCTGGCATAGCTCTGGAAAACAATTACTAGACAAGTGCTCCCATGCAATCAAGTCATAAAATGCTTCAAAATCATTAACTTTGCTACCCTTCACCCAACCATCCAATGCTCTGCAAAAGAAAGACACATATTCTACACATGTGCTGAACTCCAGTTTCTTACAATTCCTAAACCTTTGTCTATAAAGCTCTGGAGTCAACCCATACCTGGTCATTAAGGCTTCCTTCATGTGGACATCGGAATTCTGATCCTCAGAGGGCAAATCTAACAAGGTATCCCACTCATCACTGAGGAATTGCCCCTACAACCCCGCTCCCCAATCCTTCTCAGGGACCCGGTTGGAGGTCATAGCTACCTCATAAGGCCTTAAACCATTGCCCAATATATTCATTCTTGTGGAACTCCTTTGGGGATGAACACTCTTGTTTCTACAGGCATGGATGGTGTGCTGCCACCAGAGGGAGTAATTTCTAAACTCTTGGCATTCAATTCCTACTCCCTCAACATTCTCTCATGCTCCAGATGCATCCTCTTTTCTTCCAAGGCTAATTTCATATTCTCTAACTCCATCTGACCACCCAGCTTGAGCTTGGCTATCTCCAACTTATGCATCCTATCCCTCTCCCTGTCCTCCAGCTCCTCTGGGGACAGGCCCTTTGAAATAACACTGCTGTCTGACCTGGAAGGTACTTTCTCCCCGGTCAGGCCCAATGGCCCATCCAGCTGCCCATCTGTATTCTTTGCCTCATCCCTAGGCTCTTCAGGATGCTCAGTAGCATTTCTAGATTCCAACCAGGCCCTCAGCGCCTTTTGGAACTCTTCCTTTTTGGTGATGCCTTTCACAGGGATTTGAAATCATTTACAGAAGGTCTTAAGCAGGGTTGAGTAGGTATCAACCCTCTCTTCCTCAAATTGTAGATCCATAGATGCGTTGGATGCTGCTTTAGCCATCGTGGCTAGAATTGGCAGTTCTGAGCAAAAATATAAGCTCCAAGGAACAAATTCTACCAAAAATGTATGTGGTCGCGTTATGGTCTGCACTCACTACTAGTGTACACCAATCACTGTATATGAGTCACAAATGCAAGTCCAAATCCTCACCGCTGACCACCAATATTAGAATTGGGGGTCTCTAGTTGGCAGAGGTAGGTACCTTTGTCCAAATAGGGACCCTTCCTTCTAGTCAGGGTAAAGGGGCTACACTCCTAAATAACCCCTGCTCACCCCCTTGGTAGCTTGGCACGAGCAGACAGGTTTATCTCAGAGGCAGTGTGTAAAGCATTTGTGAACACTTACAGTAATAGTGAAAACACTACAAATGGACACTACATCAGTTTCGAAAAATAAGTTATCTTTACAAGACTTAACACAAAACCAACCGATAAAAATCCACAATACTGTAATCAAGAATAAGTCTTTAAAATGATAGGAAATAGCGTAGTTCAATGTAGTTGGTAAATGTGACATTTTACTCTCAAAGTAAATTAGATGCGTCACGCAATGCAAACAAAAGGGATGCAGGGAAGTTGATGAGCCGTTCCTTACACTCAGGGGAGTGGATGCGTCGGTTCCTTACTGCTGCGCAGGGGAGGTGATGCGTCGCTTCCTTACTGTGAGCGTAGTTGATGCGTCGTTTCTTACTGCGGCCCAATGATGATGCGACAAGATGGTGCCTCGTTGCTATGCGACGATCCGGTGTGATGCGACAAAATGGCTTCCTTGATGCGATGCGACAACGTTGGATGCGATGCGTGCATGCACAATGGCCTTGTGGAGAACTCGGTAACTTCTGAGCCGCGACAGGCCCTGCGGGACGCTTCTCCGGTGATGCGACGGCGATCTCTGCGGCGGCAACACACTTCTCCGGTGATGCCACATGTTTCGTCGGTGATGCCACTGCGAACAGCTATGGTGGCGGCATGCTTCTTCGATGATGCGACGGCAAGTGCTGGGCCGGCGACACGCTTCTCCATGTTGCATCGCGCTTCCAGCTCCCAGTGACACGCAGTCTTCTCAGAGGGCCCAAACAACAGTAGGCACCTCTCTGCAGGTACAATCCCAAGCAAGGGAATTCAGGGGAGCTGTTGTTGAAGTCTTGTATCCCTGAAACGTCAGGCAGGAGGCAAGCACACTTCAAGCCCTTGGAGATTCTTCTTCAAGATGATGAAACGTTCATAAAAGTCCTCTTCTCCTTTCCTTGGCAAAAAGTAACCACTGCAGTCCAACCCAAGATATAGCACAGCACAGGGGCAGTCTCCTCCTTCAGCTTTCTTGGTTCATCTCCTTGGCAAAGGATCGTCTTGATTCCCAGAAGTGATCTAAAGTTCTGGGGTCTGGGCCCCAATATTTACACCAGTAAATCCTTTGTCCTCTGAAGGCAGAAGTTGCCTGTGCCCAGCCAAAACCAGTTCTGTGCAGCTTCCTGGCAGGAGGTGGAGACAGCATTGTTGAAAGCAGATCTGGCCCAGGTAGCTGAATGGAAATCTCCTCCCCCTACTCTCTATTCTATGAGGGCTCAGGTAAGTGAAAGGAAATCTCCACACACCCCCTCTTTATTCAATGCAGGTCCTATTCATCCCAGCCCTGACCTATCAGACTGCTGGAACCAAAGCCCTCTCCAGCCCCCTGTCACTCACAAACCAGACATGGACTACACAAACCTAGCAGAGGCATGCTGGATGGCTGCAAGAAAATACCTACTTTCTAAAAGTGTTATTTTTAAACACAGAATGTAAAAATCACACTCACAAAAAAATGTATTTTAACATTCTGAGTTCAGGCATAATGAACTGGAATTTCTACCTTGTTCCCTAGGTTAGTTAGGATTATAAGATGGTATAATCAAACTGCCCATTCTGGCCTATGGGAGCAGATAGCCTTGCAATAGTGAAAAACGAAATGGGCTGTAATTCACTATCAGGACATGCCACACACAACAGGGCATGTCCTACCTTTTACATACAATTCACCCTCCCTTGGGCCTACCTTAGGGGTGACTAATATGTAGAAAAGGGAAGGTTTAGGAATTGGCAAGTGGGTGCACTTGCCAAGTCGACATGGCAGTCCCAGACTGCACACAGGCTCTGCAATGGCAGGCCTGAGCCATACTTTACAAGCTTCTTCTGTGGGTGGTACAACCAGTGCTGCAGGCCCACCAGCAGCATTCGATTTACAGGCCCTGGGCACACATGGTGCACTGTACTAGAGTCTGACAAGTAACTCAAATAAGCCAATCATGGAGTCACTAATCCAATACAACACTTTACAATAGGGAGCACTTGCACTTTGGCACTGAATAGCCGTGGCAACGTGCCCAAAGCATCTAGACCAGCAAAAAGGGAGACCCACGCCAATGTTGCCAAGTCTAACAGAAACGTTTTGGCTTCAAAGACCACCGGAGGACCAGGACCTGTCAAGTCAGTCCGGCGAAGAGCGTTGTTCTGGGCCAAAGAGTCAGGTTGCTCCTGCTTGGAGTTTTTCTGTTTCAGCTGGATGTTGCTGACAAGGTATCTGGTGCCATGGAGCCATATTCAGCTACAGTTTGCAGCCTTGCCCCACTGGGAAAATTGACTAGTCCCAACTTAGAATTCTTCATTGGGGGAAGATTCCAAAAGGATCTGGCTGAGAGAAGCCTTACTTGGTTATGAGCTCAACAGCTTCACTGAGAGCTCATCCAAAGAGCTATCCAAAATCCTAGAGACCATTTCAGACACAGTCTGTTGCCTTGTGCCACTGATGACTTTTGACTTCCTTTCTAACGATTACATCAGGGGCGCATCTGATTTCCTGACCTGACTCATGCTCCAGTGTGCTCAGCCTTAAATTGCACCTACTTACTAGTAAAGTAAAACTAGATGACCATGGTAGAGCTTAAAGCTTTTTGGTGCGTTCTTTATTTAAAAATGTAAAAGAAAATATTTCCAGCTCCAGATATTTAGTGTTTGTTGTTTTGGTGTAATTTTGTTCATTAAATTATCCTCCATTCGTAGGAAGTGGAGTGGGGTTTTAATTGTGCTGTGTTTTAATTTTTTTGTCTGTTTTGGTGCTTCTTAAGTTAAGCCTATCTACTCGGTGCCATAGTTAACAGGGGTTGAGCTCTGGTTTAAGTTACTGAAACCTTTACTGGACCTAATAACAGTAGTGCCATTATTACTTGCAGTGGACTACCATCCACCCCTACTAACAATCCATTTTCTCACAAAAAATATAAAAGTGATGCACTGAATATTTTGTATGTGCTGTGACAACCATGTAATGACTTTTCAGAAATTAAAACAAAACCATTACAAGTATATATGCAAATATACACACATTTGGCAGCCATTTGACAAAGGAGACGGTTGGCAAAGCCAACCAATAGGGGCAACGTTTGAGATCTATTTATTTGTCAATGGCTGTTCTTTTTTTTTTTTTTTTTGTCCTCATTTATGCGATCTCGAAAGAAAAGAAATGCAATCGGATCCTCTTGAATTTAGGCGCCCTTGGAGCAGAGATAAAGGCCTTGCTTTAAATCCACCGATTCCATGAACCAAGGATGTTAATTCCTGCATCTATGGATCCATCGGTTTTGATCGCGGTGTTTAAATCATCGGACAACCCTCCCTGCCCTACCATCTAACATTGTCCCATAAATCCCAAAACTCAGTGCGTTTACATACTCCCCTAGATTTATCCATATTCCTGAATTTATGCACAGACCCCACCCATTCGTGAATCAGTGTTGTAAAAGGGAGTATCCACTTTATACAAATTTCACGTCTAGCTACAAGCATAAGTATGAATAGAAGATGTTTCTGTTTTTTAGTCAAATTAATTTTACAATCAAGGATACCCAGGATACCAAAAATAACAGTGAAAGGTCTTACCTTGAAAGTCAAATCTAAGCTTTTACCAATAATCTTACCGGCTTCATTCCAAAACTGGTCGAGTTGAGGGCAAGAATAGAATAAAACATGTGAATATCATTTGCTTCATTCTCGCCACATTTTGGGCATTTTTTCGTCACCTGGGTATTCATTTTGGAAAGCTTCTCAGGAGTCCAGTATGATCTGTGCAGAGTAAATAAATGATTTTTCCTCAGAGGTGCAGAAATTGTAGTGTACCATAATTAAGTATAAGATACTCGCCAAGCCTGTTGCAAGTCTTCAGCCGGAAAGATCCTCTTCCATTTATGATCTGGGATATCATAGTCTGATTTCTTCTTCTCTACCAGGGACCAATACCACTTCGCGACTTCTTTTTTTCCAGGAGCTTTATGTAGTTCGCCCCCTACAATTGTGGAGTCCTCTGGTCCAATAGTTTGAGATTTAACCCAGTTAGCCAACTGATAAAATTTGAACCTCGAGATTCCATTCGCAGTTAACATTGCCAAGTCTTCCCATGATTTTAAGTTACCATTTTCTAAGAGATCTCCCCATGTTGTTATTCCGGATCTTTTCAAGGGAAGAGCTAAGGAATCCTGCAAACATTCAGGAGTACCGGGCGAATTCCATATCGGGGCTTGTGAACTATAATATGGGTCTCTCCAGATTTTCCTTATATCTGCCCAAAGTTTAAATGCAGATCTTAGTACCTTTAACTTAATTTTTTTAAAGAATTTTGGATGTCCAAACTTGTACAAGCAATTATTATGATTTGTTATTGCTTTCGAATAAGAGGGGTACGAAACATATTCTTGATAAAGATGTCTTATGTTTTTGAAGTGAAAAGCCCTATAATACATCAGAAGATCCGGGCTAGCAATCCCTCCTCTGTGTTGTTTTTGGCTCAGGTTTTTCCAGGCTATCCTAGACATTTTTGACGCCCAAATGAAGGAGTTCAACTCACTTTGAATCTTTTTTAATTGAGATGAGTTGAACTCCAAAGGGATAGCGTTAAAGACAAAAGTAAACTTGGGTAGGATAGCCATTTTTATTACATTGACTCTCCCTATAAAGGATAAGGATAGACAGGACCATGATTTCAATAATTTCCTCATTTCTTTAGTTTTTAATTGCAAATTCGCCTGGGCAATTTCATTAATGTTATTTAGAATTTGAATCCCTAGATATTGGATTTCCCTCTTGGGGTCATATTGGGAAAGGGGTAAATTCCACTGCATGATCTCAGTTTTTTGCTGGTTTATTTGGTACCCAGAAATCTCCCCAAAGTTTGCCAACAATTTGTTCATTATGTTAGTTGTCTCAATTAGATTGCTCGAATAAACCATCAAATCATCGGCAAATAATGCCACTTTTATCTCCCAGTTGTAGAAGCTAAAGGGGATAAGATCATTGGAGATTCTAATCGTATTGGCCAGGAGCTCTATATATAAATTGAAAAGTAATGGGGAGAGGGGGCACCCCTGCCTTGTGCCCCTTTTAATTTGAACGCTGTTTGTTGTAGCACCATTTATCAGTATTTTCCCAGTCGGGGCAGAATAGATATTCGCTATCGCCTTAGAGAAATGTTGACCTAAGTTATTGTGTATAATGACTTGGTGTAAATACGACCAGTTAACTCGGTCAAAGGCCTTGGCCGCATCAAAAGTAAATTTTGCTAGAGGTACCTTCTCATGGGTTGCTACATCTATGGCTCCTATCAATTGGTGTGTTAGATCGTGCAACTGTCTCCCTCTGATAAAGCCCTTCTGGTCCTCGTGTATTAATTTACCAGAGAGAGAACCAAGTCTTTTAGCCAATACCTGAGTGAACACTTTATAATCAGAAGTTCAGAAGCGAGATTGGCCTATATGACTCGCAATAGGTGGGATCTTTTCCAGGTTTTAAAATGAGACTAATTGTGGCTTCGTTCCAAGATTTAGGGACTGGTGACTCCTCAAGAAAGATGGTATTAAATAAATTTGTCAGTATAGGAGCTAGAAGATCTTTCAAGACAATATAGATTTCATTTGGTAGGGCATCCGGGCCTGCCGCTTTGTTTTTTTTAAGATTATTCATTATACCTAGAACCTCCTTCTGGGTAATCTGATCATTTAGAATACTACAAGAAACGCTGTCTAGTTTAGGGGTTTGTGACCTGTTCAAATAAGCTTCAACTGATGTTTGTAGAGGTACCAAATCCTCCTCATATAGTGTCTGAAAAAAAAACTCAGAAGCCTCTTCTATACCTGATTTGTCCTCAATCAGCTGAGTGCTGTTTTCCTTGTGAATAGCGGTTATCTTACTTCGGTTGGAATCAGTCTTAAGCTTCCAAGCTAAAAGTCTCCCACAATTCTCCCCCCATTCATAGTTTGCTAAGGAACTAGCTTGCCATCTTTTTCTTATCCTTTCCTCTAGGAAGAGTGATAATTCTTGTTTCTTTTCCAAACTCTCATTTTTCATTTTTTTTTGATCTTCTTCTGAAGTTGAACAATCTATTTTTGTTTGTAGTTCTAGTAGGTCTGATTCTAACCTCAAAATTTTAGATTTCTTGATTTAGTTTTTTACCCGCTGCTATGCCAACTAGTGTTCCTCTAATAAGTGCTTTAAATGCTTCCCACACTATTATGTCTGAGACTTCACCCCCACTATTTTCCCTAAAATAGTTTTCAGTTGTTGTTTTCAAAATATCGATAACTTGTTGGTCTAATAAGAGAGACAGGTCTAAAGTCCACCTCTTTTCACTCTGAATTGACTCATAATTTATGTTTATTTGAACCGAAGAGTGATCTGATAGGTGTGCAGGATTATGTTGCACTTTATTGACTCTATTGCTTAAAATTTTATCAACCAAAAAGAAATCTATTCTGGAGGTGTGTCCATATTTATAATTCTTATAGGTATATTTGTTGAGTCGATTACCTCTAGTTCTCCATATATCGACTAAGCCCAAATCTTCCATAAGCGTGGTCAGGCATTGTCGCATTTTAGGTAAGTTAAGAATTTTACTAGGGGGATATCTATCTGTCTTAGGATCTAGTAGGATGTTAAAGTCTCCTCCCAAAATAATTGGTGTATGTAGCGTTATCATCTGGGCATACAAGGAAGACAAGGGTTCAGGATTGTTCATGTTGGGGCCATAGTAACCCACTATGGACAATGCACAATCTCTATATTTAATATTGGCTATGGCCCATCTACCTCTTGTTTCTACGATTTGTGTATCCAACGTGCAATATGGAGATTTTTTCATTGTAATTGAGACACCCTTGATATTACATGATTGGGTTGTGCAGACTGATTCTCCAATCCAACTCTCAGATTTTGTAAATTCAAGCCATTCTTCCCTAAGAAGATGGGTTTCTTGTAGTATAATTATATCTAAAGTTAAGTGTTTAAGATACTCAACATTTTTTTGCCTCCGCCCCTTCATTCTTAAGCCATTCACATTCCACGTTAATATTTTTAAATCAGACATTGAACTACCCTTTTACTGAATCGATTTTTGACCCTAATTGCTATACATTTTGCATATCGGACAAGTATTATTTTTTTTTATTTTCTCCCCTATGCTCCCCACCAAAAAATAGATCAAGTGAGAAAAAAAAACCTGTAAATGTGCCCACCCTGGAGAACCCTCCCCACTATTATGAGCAATCCTAGTTGCCCTATTTGAGAACCACAACCGAGGCATTATTATGATTTGGCTCATTAAACTATTTGTTTCAATAGGATTTCATGCGTTCCAAGAACAGTTCCACTTCTTGTGGATCTCTTATATTATATGTTTTATTACGCCACATTATACGAAGAAGAGCTGGAAATTTCATTTGCACGGTGGCACCTTCTGCCCTTATGTCTTGCATGAATTTCCCTAAAGCCCATTGCCTGTCAGACGTAGCCTTGGAAATGTCAGAGCGAATTATATAGTTATAGCCATCTTTAGTTAGAACACCTGAGATTAGGGCTTTATTCAAAATACATTCTTTTATTGTATAGAATTTAAAGTTGGCTAAAATCCTTCGCGGATTTTTCCTATCCTTATTTAGTCTGAATGGTTCCCTGTGGGTCCTCTGTATATCACTATCCAGATCTTTTTCATCCATTTCAGGAACGAATTGTTTTAAGAGGTTTACTACAAAGGACCTTATATTTTGCCCTTCTTGAGCTTCCGGGATGTTCATTATGTGGAGATTGTTCCTCCTGGAGTTATTTTCCAGGATCTCGATTTTATCTCGGAGCTCTCTCTCAGTAACCAAGGCTTTTTCGTTGTTACTTTGGCAGAGTCTCACTTCGTCCTTAATTTTTTCCAAGGCCGTTTCCACTGTCACTACCCTTTCTAGCAGTGCGTTGAACTTGCCCTCCAAAGTTTCACATGTAGCCTGAATTTTCTGCTGATTTTTTTAAGACTTAGCAAACCCCGCTTTCATTTCATTTAGTAATGTAGCCACAAGGCCTCCAATGTCGCCCCCCATGACACTATTCGTAGGAAAGTCGTTATCTAGTACTGATGAGGGGGTTTCAGAGTTTGATAGAGATGTATGACCCTCCATCTGAGAGAGCTGATCTACCTGCTTTCCAGTGGAGTACTCCTTATCTACCTCCTGATCGTTTAACAAAAGTGCTTGATATTTGTTAGGAGACTCCATTTAGGTCAGGAAAGTAGGTGGTATGGTTAGAGATGTTTCTGCAGAGGACCGAATCTCTGATAGTGGCTTTTCTTGTATTTTAAAAAAGGAGCGCAATGAAGGTGTGGTTTTAATAAGTGGGGCCTTTTTTACTTGTTCTTTTATTGCTGTTTTAGCAGCCCTTGTAGAAACTACCGCTATTTTAGTTCTTCCCGTATTCTGAGTCCTTTGGTTTTTGTTGGTATGTTTAACAGGGCACTTTGGATGTGAATGTGGTAAATCCCAGCCGTCTTCTAGTTTTTTTTTTTGAGAGAGAACAAGGTTCTCATCCGAGACTATAAAAGAACCCCCATCTGATACTGGGATCGATGAAGCGGAGCCACTATAATTATTGTTGACATCAACGGGGTCAGTTGGATCAGGATTTACAAGCTCTTTAGGATTTGTGGGGCCTAAAATTGGCTTAGTGTCCAAAATAGTGTTTTTATCCAGTACAGACAATACTAATAATTTAAATAGAGAGAGACCCCTCTTGTTGCCACGACCCTTTTTCCTGGTTGAATTCATACAGGCAGTGCCCCCTAGCTCATTTTTAGGAAAAAGTGGGAAGTCAGAGGAGTCTGTACGTTGAGGATTTTTATTTAAATCCAAGTAAATTTGAGTCTCTTGAAAATCTGAACCCTGAGTATGTCCTAGGGTTCTGTTATAATATTCAAGAACTTCATGGGTCTTATGGGGGGGGCCCCTAAATGTTTGCTTAAACACTAAGACTCGTTCTTGATGGTAGAAGCTTGCTGCTTTAGACCAAAACCCCCTGCTTATTTGATATTTAACACTTCTGTCTACTAAGCTATGATTCATATAGGGGAACCCACTTTTAGCAATCCTACCAAGACACGAGTCATCGTCGGTGCTACCTTTATCGTGATGCCCCCGCATATATCAGCATACATCAGCAGTTAGACCCCTCTTGAACCCCTGCTCACCCAGACCGAAGTGCAGAGGACCGAGAACGCCGATGATGATTCCAGTTGAAGGCTGGCAAAAGCAGGGGGAGGCAAGACCTAAGCAGGTACCATTGGGGAAATTTTCCTCCAGTCCTCCGGTCTCCAGTTGCACGTTGCCCCGTAAATACTCCAGCCGAAAGCAGAGTGCCGAGAGCAAAATGTGCCGGCTAGAGACTGGAGACTCCGCAGCCGCAGACTCCGCAGCCGCACAGAGCCTGCCCGACCTCCGATTCGCTTCCGGGATCAACTCCCAGCTCCCCCGGCGTCCCAGGCTCTCTGCTCTCCGCTCACCAGCAGCGTCGCTCCGCTCCCTTCCTCACGAACACCTTGGGATACCGGCAGCCACAACACGCCGCGACGGTAGACGGTGGAACTGCCTTTGTACCTTCGTGATTACATGCCAAAAACAGGTATGAGTCGAGCCATTTAAGGTGGAAAAAATGTAGAACAAATTGCCGTCGGTTAACGGTACTCGCGACCAAGGCTCTCAGCCGGCCGCCATGTTCTCCTCCTACCTTTCCAATGGCTGTTCTTGATAGCATAGTGATTTCTACCTATTTGTTTCCGTTGCTGTTCTTGAAGGCATGGCATGGTCTTTTCTACATGACCATGTTTTAAACTCACAACCCTAGTTGCATCACAATAAAAATTCACAGAGCTTAGTCTTCTATAAATAGTGGATATATCTTTGAGTTTTTACTTATCATTAACTCAACAAAATGTCACCTTTAGGAAATATTGCAATTCTGCTATTATGTATAAATGAGGAGTAATAGAGAACCATTTGTGTTGGGGCTATAATAGGTTTCTGGTTCTCATCTGCCCATTGCTTGAATATGTGGACTTACGACTCTAAAATGCTGTAAATATTTATATACGCTTCTATGACATAATATTGTTGTCAAAAGTATTGCAATACAAACATTTTGCAGCAAAAATATTATAGTCAAAATAGGGATTTGTCAGACTTACAAAGTGAAGTACAAAGGTAAAGTGGGAAAAATATTAGGGTCCTAATTAACAACATTCCATAGGGAGATAGGTATATTTAAAAATATATAAAATTATAATCACTTTTATGTAATTTCTTCAAAAATACATGTAATATTTAACAAATATATTCAAACAAACAAAAATTAATTAAACTATGTATATATAAAACAAGGACTATTACCTACTGGCAGTCGCCAGTAGGTAGTTATAGTTAGGACCTATTTTCCATAGGAAATCCGCAACATTCTATTTGGAATAACGTTGGCGCCGATTGACGAATCTTCGCAAAATGTTCCGACTTTTGGCCAGCTCCGGTCCGCTCCTATCCTGAAAATTTCACGGTGATTCATCAAGCAGGGGCCGAAAAAAAAGGGGGGTCCCAAAACGGCTTTTCCCCATGCATTTTCCCATAGGACCTGTTGACGCAGCTAAAGCCCGAACCGCTGAACGGAATTACACCAAATTTGGCAAAGAGGTAGTCCTCAGTTCAGACTCGTGCCTTTTGCTTAAATGGTGTAAATCCGTTCAGTTGTTCCTGAGCAAATTAGAGTTAAACAGATAGATATATCTGGGCGGAGCCTAACCACACATCTCATCGTGAGATCTGATTGGCTGTCAGTACTTCATCCAAGAAGTGTTGGCAGCCATCTTGGGACCAATATACATGATAGCACCTCATTGCAGTTAATCGAAGGTTTTAAGACTTTAGTTACATTATAAATCATTTGTTGATGGTACCATACTCATTTTAGGAATTGTGATGTGTTCTAAGGTGATTTTACCATGTGAAAAAGCCTTCTGCTGTGATATCATGAATCATGTTTGAGAGAAAACTATTTTCTCATGCTTTTCCCACAGAGGTTTGGAAGGTGATCTATAAGCTTAACTGAGAGCATATTTTCTGTAAATTCACATTATCTTTCTCAATCATGTGAGAATGAAGTCTGACATTCTCAGTAAAACATGTACATCCAACAAGGGCAGAGACTGTCAGTTGATTCCTTTGTGTTCTACTGCTGCTTCCCAGAGTGTTCTAAAGAACAACTAGAGCGCTAACAGTCCCACTTATGACAAACGTATTGCACACCTGAAGCCATCTTGATTGGAATAAAGTGGTAACTCTTAAAACATTTAATTTAAAAAGGAACAATATGAGGGGGTTCATTTTGCCATAGAAATTATGATTAGTGCACACATTTTGAGTGACTTCTCAAATCCTCTTCTATTTCATAAAACATTTCTGACATGCAGACTGAAACATGCACTTTCAATACCAGCAGCAGACTTCCCTGGTGAGCAGTAGCTTTACTACAGTAATCTAATAAGCAACAAGAGTGCTAACATTCTGAATTTATGGCAAATGTGTGACACATCTGAATACCTTCTTGATGGAATCAAAGTAAAAAACTGAAAGCATTTCCTACTGAGGAGACTGCAGTAAATGAGGAAATTTGGAAACTTCATAACAAATAAATCTCCCAAGATGGCCACCAGAGACAAAAGAGCCCAAATGCAGCACAAATATCACCCAGATGTAGCCCACATGTAGCCCATGACAGAAGTGTGCAAAACACTTATTTTTTGTGTATTTGCAGTTTTATATAGTGCAGACTTGTCAGGTATTGGAGTGCTTTACATGAACATTGGTTACATCACACAAGATCAAATTCATTTTGGTTGTAGACATGGGGAGATTAAGTGTTTTGACCAGAATCACAGAATGTTGAGCTGAAGCAGAAACTCCAACCTGGTTCCCCAGTTGGAAAGTCTGCAGCTCTGGAAGTAACACCACATCCTCTTCCCTAAGTGCAACATTTAATCAAGTGGTCAACTGGATAAAAACACATAAAGATTACAAATAATTTAAAAGTTCTTTGTCGCTATTTGAAAACTCAGAAAATATGTCCTCATTTTAGTTTTTAAGAGCCCTAACCATAATTTTGATGCAAATAAGACCCTCTCATATATGTAATTTCTAAAGGAAATGCTCTAGGTATTACAGTTTTGATTACATCAAGATGACGTCAGGCGTTCCACACTTTTGTAATAAATATAGAATGTTAGCAATCTAGTTGTTCATTGGGATATTGTTGAGAGGCAGATGCCAGGGGCACGGACTCTGAAAATTGAAGGCAGGTAGGAGAGTGCAGAGGCAACAATTTGACCACACTGGGCAGGCAGGAAGGGCAGTGGCAGCACAACAGACTATAGAGGGCAGTGGAAAGGGGGGCAGGGGCAACAAACCAACAGTACAGGATTGGCAAGAGAGGCTGTGGCAATATAATAGACCATTGTGGGCAGAAGGAAGAGGCAGAGGTAGTACAACCATACATGCCAACAGACCGGTTTCAGCCAGGAAACGTCCAATGTTTTTAAGCTCAAATGGGCTTTATTTGATCTGTCTCCTGTCTACAATCTCCTCTTTTTCAATGTAACTGAAATGGAAAATCAATACCCCAGTTTTTTTTCAAAATCTCCCTCTTACCAAGTTCAAAATGTTCGCAAGTATGGTACATTGGATCATGGTAGACAGGAGGAATTGGGGTAGGGACATGGACTCGGATAACAGAGGACAGGAGGGACATGGAGAGGTGCACCAAACTAACACTACAGGGCAGGCATCAGGGTTTGCAGCAGCACAATACACCACACAGGGCATGCGGGACGGGAGTGCAGCACAACAATCCGTAGAAAGCAATAGGGAGGGGACAGGACCATGCACATGGACAACAGAGAACAGAGGGGAAAGAGGCAATGGTAGCAAGCTGACCATAATGGACAGACAGGAGAGAAAGCTGCAGCATAACAGACCATAAAGGGCAGGAGGGACAGATCAGGGGCATTACAATGGTACAGACAAGCCAGGAGGGAGGGAATAGGGGTCTGCACATGGAAACAGAGGGCTGGGGGTAAGGGGGCAGGGCAGGAGCAGCAAGATGACCATGGAGGTCAAGCAGGATGGGCACTAGAAACAAGACACACCATGGAGGGCAACAGTGAGACTATGATGGCATACACACAGACCATGGAGGGAAGGTGGGAGGGGGTCAGGGGAAGCTAGCTGACCACACAGGGAAGGTGGGAGGGGCCATGGCAGCACAGAAGACCATGCATGGCAAGCGGGAGGGTTAGCGGCAGCACAATGGCAATGATGGGAAAGAAGGAGGGTGCAGGGGCATGCACAAAGGACCATGGAGGATAGAAGGGAGGGTCAGGACCTGGGCACAGACAAGAGAGTTCAGGGGAAGGGGCCTCACAACAGACCGCGCGGGGCAGGCAGGAGGAGCAGTTGCAGCACAACAGACCAGGGAGGGCAGAAGGGTGTGGCAGTAAAATGGACCATGGAGGACAGGAGCAAGGGGATAGGGGCATGGCATGTGGACAGGCAGGGTGGAGGTGGCAGGGACAGGTTACAGTCATCTGGCAATGCTAGGCAGGTGGGAGGGGAGTAGCAGCTCAACAAAACACTCAGAGTAGATATGAGTGGCAGGTCCATGGAACATGGTGGGAAAAACGGATGGAGCAGGAGCATGCACAAAGACATTGGAGAGCAGGGGGAAGGAGAATAGGGGCAGCAAGCTAAGCACAGAGGCTAAGCAGAAGGTCAATGATGGGCCATAGAATTGGGCAATGGAGGGCAGGAGGAGTGGACTGGTACATCATGCTAAATGGAGGGCAGTGGCAGCACATCAGACCATGCATGGCAGGAGGAAGGAGGCTAGTCCATGGATTCAGACAACAGAGGATAGGGAGGAGGTGGATGGGGCAGCAAGCTAATTGTTCAGAGAAGGTGGGTATTAGGAACTTTATTGTTTTTAAAATGTGTGTCTGTGCGAACTACTTAAAATATGAACAAGTATGCAGCATAATCTCACTTTTATTCTGAAAGAAGAGGACGTTTGTGACTGTGACTCCGGGCTCACTTGGCAGAAACACCCCCTGACCCTCCACCCCCCATCGCAAAATGTAATGCCCGTGAAAAGGGTAGGTGGACGCAGTGTTATATAGAACATAGTCCTGAGAGCATAATTGAAAATTAAAACTAGATATAGTATATGGTATAAACTATGCACCAAAAAGTGTGATATAAGATGAACCGGGGCGTGAAATATAATATGCAATACATTGTGCGCAATGACAGATTCATTGGAGAGCGCGAGATAGCACAGGCACTAGAGCTTGCTATGCGATATGCGCCTTGGAGTGTAATATGCACAGGGCAGTGTTGTGTAACCTAACTAGTCTCTAAAGTTGTAATATAAAATATGTGCTGGGGAGTGTAATGTTGCATATGCACTGTGACACAGATATGGATCCCAGATTGTAATATGTATGACATAGCGCTGTGCGTTATAACATAGGCATCAAGGAAGGCACGTTAGATGGGGCAATATAGCCCGTGCGAAGGCAAGTGTGGCATGACATATTCACGGGGTGGTGTTACAGTGCACATGGGCTAGAGAGTGTCATAGCATACGCACTAGCTGGTGGAATACAACACAGAGGTGTGTGGCACTCGACGGGCACTGGTGGGTGTAACACAGCATTGGGCTCAGCCAAGAGCACACTGTGACTCTCAAGTGAGGTTCGTCTCCTTTCCAGAGAGTAAAATAAAAAGTATTACACATCCGGCGGTGGATGTGTGTTTTATTAACCATGAGGGGGGTTTCTTGCATAGTTTGGTCGAATTTTCGTCGAATCCCCTTTGAATGGCTTGGTGTGCGTGTGTATTAAATGTGCCCGTCAATAGCTACCCATGTTTGTATAAATAAACGACAAGGGTGTCTACTTGGAGAGTACCCACCGGCGGGGGGGCCGGGATTAGGCACGGTAGGGCATCAAATACGTCAGAGCTTCACTAGCAGTGTAAATACATTCCATGTGGATTCATTGTATGCATAGTCGCCTTTTAATGAATATCACGCAAATCATCATGGTGATAGGTACATACGGTTTGTCCAGCATGTCCTAGGTGCTTCTATAAATATATATTTTTAAAAAATAATAAAAAACAAAGGCCGTCCCCGGGGGATGGTGTCCCTGTGGCCATAAGTGGCCTGAGGAGGGAGGCAACGCAGCCCCCTTCCTAAGGAATTAAAAAAAGAAAAAAGGCCCGGGGTTGGGGGCCCCGGGGCTGATTAGGGCCTTGGGAGGGGGGCCACACGGCCCCCTTCCAAATGTTTTTTTTTTTTCAACAAAAAAAATTAGGGTGCAGGCCTTGGGGGATGGGGTCCCCAGGGCCAATACATTAGAAAAAGAAGGGGGGCCACACAGCCCTCCTTCTTAAAAAAATTAAATAAATAAAAGACCGGCATCGCGCCGGAGGCCACGCCCCCTCCTTGCAGCACTCTGCAAACACGCCCCCTGGCCAGTTGTAAGTTGGGGAATTAATTCCCCTTCAATACTGAGGGTCCCTGAGGGCCAACTAGCCCAACAGGCATCTCCAGTATGCGCCAGGGAGCTGCGTTGCAGACAGGTGTTCTGAGGCCACGCCCCTTTTTACCTTTTTACACCCCTATGCAACGCAGCTCTGTGGAGCTTACTGGAGGTACCTAGTGGGCTAGTTTGACCCTAGGGACCCTTAGGATTCAAGGGGACTTAATCTCTCAACTTAGAAAGGCCACAGGGCGCATTTACACAGTGGTGAAGGGAGGGGACGGGGCCTGAGGTGACGTGTGCAAACACGCCCTGTGGCGCGTTTTAAGTTGGGGAAATAATTCCCTTTCAATCCTGAGGGACCCTGGGGGACAACTAGCCCACCAGGTGCTTCCAGTAAGCGCCACTGCTCTGTGTTGCAGAGAGGTGGTGCAGGCCATGCCCTTTTTTACACCTCTCTGCAATGGCGCTTACTGGACATACCTAGTGGGCTATTTTGCCCCTAGGGACCCTTAGGATTCAAGGGGACTTAATCTCCCAACTTAGAAAGGCCACAGGGCGCATTTACACAGTGGTGAAGGGAGGGGACGGGGCCTGAGGTGACGTGTGCAAACACGCCCTGTGGCGCGTTTTAAGTTGGGGAAATAATTCCCCTTCAATCCTGAGGGCCCCTGGGGGCTAACTAGCCCACCAGGTGCTTCCAGTAAGCGCCACTGAGCTGCGTTGCAGAGAGGTGGTCCAGGCAGTGCCACTTTTTACACCTCTCTGCAACGCAGCTCTGTGGCGCTTACTGGAGGTACCTAGTGGGCTAGTTGGACCCTAGGCACCATCAGGATTCAAATGAACTTAATCTCCCAACTAAAAACGGCCACAGGGCGTGCTTACACAGAAGGGAGGGGACGGGGCCTGAGATAACGTGTGCAAACACTCCCTGTGGCCCGTTTTAAGTTGGGGAAATAATTCCCCTTCAATCCTGAGGGACCCTGGGGGCCAACTAGCCCACCAGGTGCTTCCAGTAAGCACCACTGCGCTGCTTTACAGAGAGGTGGTCTAGGCCGTGCCCCTTTTTACATCTCTCTGCAACGCAGCTCTGTGGCGCTTACTGGAGGTACCTAGTGGTCTAGTTGGACCCTAGGGACACTCAGGATTCAAGGGGACTTGATCTCCCAACTTAACCTCTTCTGTGCCCATGACGAGATAGTCTCGTCATGGAGCACGGTCGCGCTGTGCCCATGACGAGACTATCTCGTCATGAACCCCACCCACTAATGGAACGCCCGGCACAGGAGGGGGAAAGGGCGTGGCACAGAAGGGGTTAAAACAGTGCGTGTCTACACAGTGGGGAAGGGAGGGGACGGGGCCTGAGGTGACATGTGCAAACACGCCCTGTGGCGCATTTTTATTTTTTTTAAAAATGTTTTTATTGATTTTAACATATTTTTAATCCCCCCCCCCGACAAGTAGACAGTTTGTATTTTTACATCATACATTTTTATGTTTATCACATTTATATGACTATTATAGGAAATCTTGCAGGAAATATTCCAAAGAAAAAATAATAATAATAAAAAGAAAATGAAAAAGAAATCAATAAAAAATAGATAAATGAAAGGAAATAAGGCAAAGATAGCATAAACATGTTACGGCATTGATAGTAAATCAGATTTGTAAATCTCGCCAAAGTGTAAGTGGAGTCCAGATATTCATACCCCTTTCCCGTCGCCTTCTGTTTTTCCGTTTGTAAATAGCTATCTCGATGTTGTGCAACGCTAAGAGCCTTGCTAGCCATTGTTGAAAGGTAGGCGGTATCGGGTCTAGCCAGGCCGATGCTAAACATAGCCTCTAGACGGCCATGGCCACAAATACTAGGTCATAGCCATCCTCAAGTTTTTCTGTATCAACAACCCCAAGTACCATTGCCTCTGGAGGTAAAACAACCTTTCTATGAAGGACAGAGGTTAAAAACCTTTCTATGTTTTGTATAAGAGGCATTAGCACTGGGCAGGTGGCAAATATATGGATAGAATCAGCTTTAAATAGATTACACCTGGGGCAGCAAGTCCCATTACCAGTTCCCCATTTTGCAATCTTATTCGGTGTATAGTAGAGACAGAAAAAGGTTTTATAAAATTGTGTCTGAAGTTTGGTGGAGATAAGAAGCGTTTGAGCTAATTTATAAGAGTCTAGAGATCCTTCTTTAGAAATACTCAGGTTGTTTTGCCAGTTTATTGCCATTTTATCTAAATCATCCGGAAGTTTATCCAGCAACGCCTCATACAGTCCCCCAATCGACTGTTTCTTAGAATGTATAATTATCTCTATAGTCATAGATTTTTCCCAGATGTTTCTTAATCCAAATTTATGAGTCAGAAAGGTTCTAATTTGAAGAAACTTAAAAAAGTCCCGCCAGTCTAGGCCAAATTCTCCTTTCAAGAGTTCAAAAGATTTAATCCCTTGATTAGTATAGAAATCTCCTAGTTGTGTTATTCCCAGGTTGTACCATTTTTTAACACAGTTATCTTTGAAGATGGTTAATGGGAGAGTTGGGTTATTTAATACAGGGGTGTAGTATGAAAATCGTCCTATCCCTAACTCTTTTCTTACGGCCTTCCATACCTTAAAGCAGCTATACAGAGTCTTAAATTTAAC
This sequence comes from Triturus cristatus, assembly GCF_964204655.1. Taxonomy (NCBI): domain Eukaryota; kingdom Metazoa; phylum Chordata; class Amphibia; order Caudata; family Salamandridae; genus Triturus; species Triturus cristatus. The sequence continues at coordinate 331,616,562 of NC_140579.1, forward strand.
CTTTTTGTAGTAGCTATCATGTGTGTGTATCCAGAAATATCCATAGCAGGATTCCCCGACCAGTAACTGAAAGATTGAGGCGGTGTTTTCCTCTGTAGTATTACATCCTTGTAATAATTCCTTGCTGTATAGTAGTACACAGGACCAGTAGTATCTCCTTAAATTGGGGAGCGCTAGCCCACCTCTATCCTTGGGAAGAGTAAGAAATTTGTATGCTCGCCGGGGTTGTGCGTATGACCATATAAATCTAGAGAAGATACGTTCCATTACTTTGAACCACTGGTTTGTAATTTCTAGGCAGACTGCCCTGAATACATACAAAATCTTTGGAAAGTACACCATTTTAATTGCATTAGTCCTTCCAATAATGGAAAGATGGAGATTATTTACCCGTTGTAAATCTTTTTGTATTGTATTGAGTAATGGCTTAAGATTTAAATCCACCACTTCCTCTAATTTAGAAGAGATAGTCACCCCCATGTATGTAGCTCCCAGCACGACCCTAGGATCATCCATCCCAATTTTTTGGTTTAAAACAATTTGTGTCTTTCCTTGGTTTAGCGCATAGCCAGAGACCAGTCCAAATTTCTGTGGCGCATTTTTAGAGGTAGTTTTAGTCCCCTGCCCTATTATATACTAGGGGCTTACAGAGGAGGTCATGCTAATCACAGGGGGACCCCAACGCATAGTGTTCCCTAGTGTATGTGGGTGTTTTCACTGTATTCTGAGTGTCTTTCAACATAGCACTGGCTCTAGGACTGGTTAGTCAGACTCAGTTACCACCAGTGCAACAAAGCTTCTTTCTGCTCTTCTGTTTGTTCTTTCTGCACATTATCCTTCTTCCTGCACTTCTCTTCGTCTTTGAGGACTTCTGTTGCTTCTTTCTGCATTTCTTTTTTTTCTTTCTGTTTTTTTTTTCTTCTTCCTTCACATGTCCTATCTCTGTAGGCATAGTTAGAAATTAGCATTTAAAAAACCTTTGAAATTCACTGAAAAAACCATAGGTTTCAGGCATGTTATAGTTAGGAATTAGCATTTAAAAAACCTTAAAAATTCACTGAAAAAACCATAGGTTTCAGGGGCGTTATAGTTAGCTGGACTTTTCACTCATATAAAACCATTGAAATTCCCCTGTTATAGTTAGTTCAGCTAACTATAACTCGCGCGCCCGCAATGCACTGCTGATGACGTCACATATTACATCACTCATGACATGGTCAGTGACATCACTCATGACATCACTGATGACATCTCAAATGACATCACTGATGACATCACTGATGACATCATCCAGTGAATGTGTGTTTTTCTGAAAATTACATATGTTTTATATATGTATATCTCAAGGTTGATGGAAGAATAAATGAGTATATAAGTGTCTAAATGGATGATTTGTTTTTGAAAAATTGATTGTATAACTGACTGATTAAGTGTATCTTAGTGAATACATGGCTTAGTGAGTAATGTTTAAATATGTAAATATCCGTATCAGTCTCTCAGTTTGTGTTTAAGTGGCTGCATGGGTTGGTGAGTAGCTACATGAGTGTCTATATAGGTTATTAGTTGTTTTTTTGAGTATCAGTATGAGTGTCTGAGTGTCTGTATGGTTCAGTGGGGAGTATTACGTAGTGCATAGGTGCATGAATGAGTGACTCACTGTTTGTATGTGTGCAGGACTGTATGGGTGGATGAGTGTGTGCATGGGTGTGTTAGTGAGTGAATGACTGTCTCAATAGTGTCTTTATGAGTAACTACATATGTTTTAAACTAGTATATGTGACTATTGGTGTATATAAGTGAGTATATGTGAGAGTGAGAGATTGGAAGAGTTCCTGTATGAATAAGTATGTGTTTCTATAAGTGATTGTTTAAAATACTAAGTATGTGTACGTTTCTGTAGAAGTAAGTGTGGTGGTGTGTGTATGACTGTATATGCAAGTAAATGGATGTTTGATTCTTTATTAGCATGAGTGACTATGTGTGTGAGTAACTCTATGGATGAGTGGCGTTGTGTAACAGGATGTATAGGTGTATGAGTAGATATGATGAGTGAGTACATGTATGAGTGACTGTATAGGACTGTTGGTGAATGAGTGGATGTGTATGTGGATCTTAGAATTACTGAATAGGTTGTTGTAACTGGTATTGGTATGTCCATTGTTTTGAAAATTTTAGTTTCTCTTTTTGAATGTGTGTATCAAAGGTTACATTAGGGGAGAGGAGGTCTGCCACTCTATCACAAGCTTTTAAATGCTATTTTCTCAGGAACTACTTAACAGATTGACACCAGACCTGCAAAAGGCACTTCCCTGACCTGAGGACCACTTCAAGTAATTCTGTTCAGCCGTTCGGGCTGTACCTTCGACTAAAGGTCCTATGGAAAAATGCATGGGGAAAACGCGTTTTGGGACCCCCATTTTTTCTCAGCCCCCGCTTGACGAATCACCTTGACGAATTCTCCGCTCCTACCCTGGGGGCCGAGAAAAAAGGGGGGTCCCAAAACGCGTTTTCCCCATGCAATTTCCCATAGGATCTGTTGTCGCAGCTACAGCCCGAACCGCTGAACGGAATGACACCAAATTTGGCAAAGAGGTAGTCCTCAGTTTGGACTCGTGCCTTTTGCATATATGGTGTGAATCTGCTCAGTAGTTCCTGAGAAAATTTAGGTAAAAAAGTTAGTGATATCTATGGCCGGGGAGGATCCGCGGACCGTACCCGCACCGTAAGCGCACCCTCCCCGAACCGAGCGCGCACCCTCCCGATCGCGCGCTGAATGCTAATTGGCTGTTGAGTGTCTCTCTACATTCGAAACCAGGAACTGTTGGTGGCTATTTTTTGCCTCGAGAAGCGAGGCTGAAGAAGCAAGGGGAATAAGTGTGTAAAACATATAAAGGGGGCAGAGTGGAAATACTCTGACCCTCTAGAGGTGCTTAGGGGGTCCCAGAAGGACCCCCTGGGGCCCCCCTTTTTTTAAAAAAAAACGTCGAAATGCGCGCACGGTGCGAGCATCCCATCACGTTGGATGCATGGATCCTCACGCGGTGGGTTCGCGGATCCAAGGGAAAAAAATGAAATTGTTGGGAGATAAAGATTAAGCTTAAGTGTTTTGTTCTTGAGTGGCTCTAAAAAGAGCCGTTGTGTTCATTGAGAGTTTTTGGTACTTATAGGTAAGTACCTATACAGAGTCTAAAGTTGTTGAGGAAGACTCTGTTTCCTTCATCAGTAAAGTGTACTCCATCTCTCCTATACATCTCTTGCATATGAAGCGCAGATTGTTATTGTAAATGGACCCCATTCTGTAGTCTCGGTGAAAAGCAGAAACAGATTTATTCACATGTTTCCTAGCTTTCTCAATCTGCGGACAAAAATGATCGGACCAGTTCCATTTCTGCCTTTGGCATATGTTAGAGTACACAAAGGCAGTTTTAGGGAAAAGTGAAATCAGTTCTGCAAAGGTGTCCTTCATAAGCATCTCCAGACCTACCCCAGTCAAAGTGCCTAGGTCATTGCCACCACAGTGCACTATTATGAGGTCAGGGTGTTGGATTTGCATGAAGGATTTCACCAATGGCATCAATTGGTGCCACTTTAACCCTCTCTGTCCAATCCATTTAATGTCTTCATTTGGCAAACCTTGGTCTTTGTGAATGCCTTTGTTTTCTGCATACCTTTGGCTCTAGAAAATGTAGCTGTGTCCCACAATCCACACTGTAAGCATCTTGTAAGGAGGTCTGGATGCACTCAGATGGTCTCTGTAAATGAAATGGCAGTTTGGAATGTAAGATGTTTCTAAAATGGTGGCTAAGATGCAATTTTGAAAAAAGACAAGAAATCATTGGTTGTTTGACAACCTTCTACACTGAAAGGTAGGGTGCATATTTCTGTTTTTTAAACGCATGATTCTTATTGGTTAACAAAAACTGATTGTAAGGAACATTATATATGATAAGCTGATATGTTGAGAAGTCAAGCACACTTGCTGTTTTTATTAGCAACATTGTGTGTGCTGAACTTGTGACCTGTGTCCTCAGTACAGTGTTCCATGACCTGTTTCTATGGTAACGGGCAGAGGGCAGATTGGGGGAAGGGTTGAAGTTTATGTCATTTGGAAAGGGTTGAAATGTTTAAACAATAGGCATGTGTGTTTGCTTTTGAATTTATGTGGGAAGGAATGTGATTTGATGTTTACATGTATATGTGTGGAAAATGAGAGGGAAACTTTGCCATTCTTTGGTTCTGCTGACAGGTGCACAGTGCAGAGATTCTGTATAAGAAAATCTGGTGTGTGACTGATATCTGGTGTGTGACTGATATACTTCTTAATCTACAAAACATCTTGAAAGGTGAGTTATTTAATTGTGAGTGGATGTATGTAGACTATTTTTATTTTAATCAGACTAATGTATTTCTTCTGCTAAAGTGTAGGGAGTACTTTTTTTTCTCTACAATCTTATTGACACTGTGTGTGCATGTAGAAACCATTTTGTGATAAGGATTTGTTTTTTTCATGGGTTTGTAGACAGATAACTATGCAGTTTTTATATTTTGGTAGAATTAGAAACCAGTCATTGTTTATGAATTTGTGAAATGAGTTATGTTTCTGCAGTAAAAATGTAGTACTCCTTGTAGATGAAGAAATGTGTTTTGGTATAGTGCAAGGGATAGTGTTGTTTGTCTAGAATCACACAGAGAGCCTGTGTGCATTTGGGAACCACTGTGAGAGAAGCATTTAGTAATATGTTGTATTTGCTGACAGATAACTCTTTTAAAACCTGTCATGTTGTCAAGTTTTAGTAGCATGAGAAGCCAGTGTTTGCTTATGCGTTGATTAAATGAGTCAGGCAATGATACAAAAGTGCACTTTTGAAATATGCACATTGTGTGGAGTTCTCTTACCACTTCCATAGTAGTAAATAAGGTTTGGTAAACTCGTAGGGATAGTGGTTGTTGTCTAGAATCACACTGTGAGTCTGTGTGCATTTGGGAACCAATGTGAGAGAAGCATATGGTAACATTGTTTATTTGCTGACAGATAACTATTTTAAATGCTGTCATGTTGTCAAGTTTTAGTAGTATTAGAAGCCAGTCATGCGTTGATTAAATGAGTCAGGCATTGACACTAAAGTGCAGTCGTGAAATATGTAGATTGTGTGTAGTTCCCTTACCACTTGCACTGTAGTGAATGAGTTTTGGTAAACTCCTAGGGATAGTGGTGCTTGTCTAGAATCACACTGTGAGTCTGTGTACATTTGGGAACCACTGTGAGAGAAGCGTTTGGTAACATTGTGTATTTGCTGACAGATAACTGTTTTAAAACATGTCATGTTCTCAAGTTTTAGTAGCATTAGAAGCCAGTCTTTGCTTATGCGTTGATTAAATGAGTCCGGCATTGACACTAAAGTGCAGTCGTGAAATATGTAGATTTTGTGCAGTTCCATTATCTCTTCCACTGTAGTGAATGAGTTTTGCTAAACTCTTAGGGATAGTGGTGCTTGTCTAGAATCACACTGTGAGTCTGTGTACATTTGGGAACCACTGTGAGAGAAGCGTTTGGTAACATCGTGTATTTGCTGATAAATAACTGTTTTAAAACATGTCATGTTGTGAAGTTTTAGTAGCATTAGAAGCCAGTCATTGCTTATGCTTTCATTAAATGAGTTAGGTATTGACAGTAAAGTGCAGTCGTGAAAATGTAGATTGTGTGCAGTTCCCTTACCACTTGCACTGTAGTGAATGAGTTTTGGTAAAGTCCTAGGGATAGTGGTGCTTGTCTAGAATCACAGTGTGAGTTAGTGTGCATTTGGGATCACTGTGAGAGAAGCATTTGGTGACATCGTGTATTTGCTGACAGATAACTGTTTTAAAACATGTCATGTTGTGAAGTTTTAGTAGCATTAGAAGCCAGTCTTTGCTTATGCGTTGATTAAATTAGTCACGCATTGACATTAAAGTGCAGTCGTGAAATATGTAGATTGTATGTAGTTCGTTTACCACTTGCACTGTAGTGAATGAGTTTTGGTAAAGTCCTAGGGATAGTGGTGCTTGTCTAGAATCACAGTGTGAGTCTGTTTGCATTTGGGAACCACTGTGAGAGAAGCGTTTGGTAACATCGTGTATTTGCTGAAAGATAACTGTTTTAAAACCTGTCATGTTGTCAAGTTTTAGTAGCATTAGAAGCCAGTCTTTGCTTATGTGTTGATTAAATGAGTCCGGCATTGACACTAAAGTGCAGTCGTGAAATATGTAGATTGTGTGCAGTTCTCTTACCTCTTCCACTGTAGTGAATGAGTTTTGGTAAACTCCTAGGGATAGTGGTGCTTGTCTAGAATCACACTGTGAGTCTGTGTACATTTGGGAACCACTGTGAGAGAAGCGTTTGGTAACATCGTGTATTTGCTGACAGATAACTGTTTTAAAACATGTCATGTTCTCAAGTTTTAGTAGCATTAGAAGACAGTTATGGCTTATGCTTCCATTAAATGACTTAGGTATTGGCAGTAAAGTGTAGTAGTGAAATATGTAGATTGTGTGCAGTTCCCTTACCACTTCCAGTGTAGTGAATGAGTTTTGGTAAACTCCTAGGGATAGTGGTGCTTGTCTAGAATCACACTGTGACTCTGTGTACATTTGGGAACCACTGTGAGAGAAGCGTTCGGTAATATCGTGTATTTGCTGACAGATAACTGTTTTAAAACATGTCATGTTCTCACGTTTTAGTAGCATTAGAAGCCAGTCTTTGCTTATGTGTTGATTAAATGAGTCAGGCATTGACACTAAAGTGCAGTCATGAAATATGTAGATTGTGTGCAGTTCCCTTATCTCTTCCACTGTAGTGAATGAGTTTTGGTAAACTCCTAGGGATAGTGGTGCTTGTCTAGAATCACACTGTGAGTCTGTGTGCATTTGGGAACCACTGTGAGAGAAGCGTTTGGTAACATTGTGTATTTGCTGACAGATAACTGTTATAAAACCTGTCATGTTGTCAACTTTTAGTAGCATTAGAAGCCAGTATTTGCTTTTGTATTGATAAAATGAGTCATGATTTGACACTAAAGTGCAGTACCATGTAGTATTGTCTTCACTGCACCAGAGCTGAAAATTTTACCCAGGCACTGTCCTAGAAGTAATCTGATGATTTAGTCAGTTTCTAAGTACTTATGTTGTGAACCATTCATTACCAAATAGACTGCTTCAAATGTCTATGCAGTATGCATGTAGTTCTCTAACCACCTACACAGTTGTTTTCACACCTTCAATTCCCTAGTCAGTATCCATACACTTCTAGGAAACACCCTGTCAGTCCCTTTGCAGTCTTCTAGTGACCCATTCAGCACCATGTAGTAATCCATTCACTGTGCCAAAACGCAAACATTTATAAATTCACTAAGACACTCTGTTTACAGTACTGTAATGATTCAGTCACTGTCTAAGTATTCATGCACTGAGCCAGGCCTTAGCACATGGACTGCTTCAAACCCCTATGCACTATGCATACAGTTTTCTAACCACCTACAGACTTGTCTTTTACACTTTGAATTCCCTAGTCAGTATCCATATAGTCCAGCAAACATCCTGTCACTTCTTTTGCACTCTTCTAGTGACCCATTCAGTACCAAGTACTAATCCATTCCCTGTGCGAAAACCCAACCACTTATAAATTCATCCAGGCAGTCTCCTTGCTGTAGTCTAATCATTCAGTCAGTACCGAAGTACTCATGCAGTGAGCCGGGCCTTAGCACATGGACTGCTTTAAATGCGTATCCAGTATGCATTCAGTTCTCTAATCAGCTACACAGTTGTCTTTCGCACCTTCAATTCCCCAGTTAGCATTCATATACTTCTGGCAAACACCCTGGTACTCACCCAGTGTGTCTCATTTTAGTAGTGTAATCATTCAGTCACTTAGCATGTATTCTTTTAGTGATGTAGGCTTTAGGGCATGAACTGCTTCAAAGTAGTATGCACTATGTATGTAGTGTTTTAATCATCGTCACACTTGTGGTTCAGGGCTATAGTTTCTTAGTCTGTTTTTATATAAAATGTGTTTGTACAGTTGTGGAATACTGTAAATTTGAAAGTTATTAATATACATTTATTTGTGATTCTTTTTTGCAGATACTGTTTTTCAACGTTAAAATCGAGAAATTATGCCAGAAAAAAAAGAAAAAGAAAAGAACAGAGACAGGAGGATTATTTGAAGAAACATCAACCACAAGTATTGAATGAACAAGATAATGTGGCTAAAAGGAAAACAAATTCTGGTAAGATCACAAAGAAATTTATTAAAAATGTTTGTAGGAGCAAACAGAATGTAGAGAATGCTGCAACTTCAGAAAAAAAATCAAAATAAGAGGAAAAGTAGAAAAGCAAATGTTCAGTCAAAGGAGATAAAGTATGGTAAAAGAAGACAAAATCAGTATAAGGAATTACGCAAAAAAATATTTTACAAGAGAGTAGTGCATAATTTGCTGAAAGATGTGAAGAAATACAAAAAGAGAGCTTTATTTTATAAAAAGAAGAAGCATATTGAAAGCATTGTGGAAAAGGCTTTTGAAGTAAAAAGGAAACTGTTTATTTTACTGTTAAACAGAATTCGATCACTAGATAAACCAATATTTGTAATGAAGGCCAAAAGTAGGAGGAAAAGTGTTATTAATTTAAAAAAAAATTGTTTTTTTGGGAGAATGGAAGCACAGTTCTAGTTCAGAGCCTTTTTTTTAATGAAGAGAGTTATTCACTAAGTGAAAAATTATTGTATGCAGTTGACACCAGTGGTAGAGGTTATGAGGTTAGTGATGGTTGTCCAATGGAGAAAGAAAAAATGGTTGAAAGAAATGCAGAAGAAGTGATAGCTGATGAAGTTTTAGGGAGACGTTCTAAAAACCCTGTGTACACTTGGGATTGCAGTAGTGTTTGTAGTGTACGACAGGAATCTATTGAAAAATTATGTAGTTTTTTACGAGTCTCTACTAAAAAAAGTGTAAAACAAAAGATTAAGCTGTTGCAAGGACTAGACCCTTGTAGAGTGAGAAAACATACTGGTTTGCAAGGTCATTCACTGGCTTGTCTTTCTAGGAAAGTTTGTGAAAGTGTTTTTCACCATTTCAGAATGCTGGCAGTACATCATACTCAAATGCGGAAGTTAGTGAGAAGGTTGTATTATGCAAAAAGTCCAGCACTAAAGTTAAGTGAGTTGAACAGTGCTCTTTTACGTGGGTCAGTTTCAGATGAGAAGCAGGTTTGTGAGGATATTGAGTTTTGTTACTTTGGGCCTCAGCAAGAGAGTGAAGAAACTGACACATTAGTAGAACAAAATGTTGAAGACAATGTAGAACCTGTAATTACAGAAAAATTTGAGGATGAAATCACAAAGTTTAAGGTAATTTCAGGTGAAAGACCAAATGTTTCTTGTATTTGTTGTCGGCGAAATCACTATAAAAATCAGACTAGGGGTGTCAATCTGTATTTAAAAAGTGAAATAGAAGATAATGATAAGTGGATGGAATTTGCAACTTATTTGTTGGTAGAGGATTGTTTTGATTTGGGATGTGAAGCCATTTATGGTTGAAAAAAATTAGAGCTAAGTGTAAACTTAGTCTAAAAAATGTTCTTCTCTCCAAAGAGGTGGTTCTCCAAAGAAGCGCAAAGAAGAATGATTGAAATGGGTGGGGTCTTTCAGTAGTTAGAACAGGAAGTGTAATGAACCAATCAAATCTCTTTTTTTGCCGGTCACATGGGATCCGCGCACCGTGCGCTTACGCAGCACGCACCCAGCGTGCATCCGCGAAATTGAATTAAAAAGAAATATAGGATTAGATGTCAAAATATATTAGTTTTAAGACTAGATTAGAGTTTGTCTTCAATTAATATTCACATGCAATACATAAATATGTATTTTTAAATCTTAAATTTTTCGCGGGATCCGCGGATCTACCGCGTCATAGACGCAGATGACGCATCGCGGAAGCGCGTAAACGTCGCGTTACGTGCATCGAACTTGTCGCGTATAGGCTAGGAGTCGCGTACCGGTAGCATTGAAATCGCGCACTAACCACGTACCCGACGCATACCATGCGCGGATGCTGTCGCGTAGGGATCGAGAACGGTGCGCTTAGGGTGCGCGGATCCAAAAACATTGAAAAAAATATATAAAATAAAGTTTTGCACATATAGTTAAAAAAATATTTTGAAAAATATAAAAAAATATGTTTGAAAAACCCATTAAGTTCAAATAATATTTTTACACTTTTAAAAGAATTAATTGAAAAAATACATTTACAAATGGTGATTAAAAAGTATTTTAACAAAAATGTAATTAATGAAATGACACACTGAATTTGAAAAATATAGAAATCCAATCAAAATCATTAAACATGATATCTTCAGAGATAAGTTATAGATAGGAATTAGCATTTAAAAAACCTTTGAAATTCACTGAAAAAAACATAGGTTTCAGGCCTAATATAGCTAGGAATTAGCATTTAAAAACCTTTGAAATTCACTGAAAAAACCATAGGTTTCATGCACGTTATAGTTAGGAATTGGCATTTAAGAAACCTTTGAAATTCACTGAAAAAACCAAAGGTTTCAGGGGCGTTATAGTTAGGAATTGGCATTTAAAAAACCTTAGAAATTCACTGAAAAAATCATAGGTTTCAGGGGCGTTATAGTTAGCTGGACATTTCCCTCGTACAAAACCCTAGAAATTCCCCTGTTATAGTTAGTTCAGCTAACTATAACTCGCGCCCCCGCAATGCACTGCTGATGACGTCACATATTACATCACTCATGACATGGTCAGTGACACCACTGATGACATCACTGATGACATCTCAAATGACATCACTGATGACATCACTGATGGCGTCATCCATGTGATAAAATAGTGCATCTTCTCACACCCTAATATAACCTTTGATACACCGACTCAAAATTTCAGACTTCCATTCTCAAAACCATAGATACTGCAATACCAATAACTACATACACACGCATTGACTCTTAGGTCTACACACACCTCCACTCACTCACCTGTAGAGTCACTCATACTTACAGTCACTCAGTACAGGACTATCATATGCATTTATATACCTATATAGACACTCAGACACCGCCAATCATCCATAGACATACTCACACACCTAGTCAGTCATGCAAATAATTAATCACACTCCCATCTACTCACCTATGCAGTTATACACACACAAGTTCACTTACTCATAAAAATAGTACCACATTCTTACGCTCTTATACAATCACTGATACAAGCACACACTCATCCATACAGCCACTCTCACAATCACACACTCTCACATATACCCACTTATATACTCTTACACACATATATACTGCCTTTCACATATGTAGTTACTCACACATGTACCACTGAGATATACATTCAATCACTAACACACCTATACATACACTCACCCAACCATACAGTCCATCACAGATACACTCTTAAAAACATGCACCCACTGAAGCACCCACTCACACATCTAGTCACACACACCCTACCCACACAAACACTCAGGCACCCATATAGATACTCAGACAACCAATCAATAACCCATATAGACACTCATATAGCTATTCGAAAAACCATGCAGCCACTTATACACCAACACACAGACACATACAGACATTCACACAGTTTAGTCACTAGTCTGCAGTAAGATACATTTAATGACTCACTTATAGAGTCAGTTACGCACCTAGAAAATCATCCATTCACACACTTGTACACCCACTTATTTTTCAACAGGCCTTTCCCTATATATATTAAACATAATAAAACTGTTCAGAAACACATACTCAATGGATGATGTCATCAGTGATGTCATCAATGATGTAATTTGAGATGTCATCAGTGATGTCATGAGTGATGTCACTGACCATGTCATGAGTGATGTAATATGTGACGTCATCACCAGTGCATTGCGGGGGTGCGAGTTATAGTTAGCTGAACTAACTATAACAGGGGAATTTCTAGGGTTTTGTACGAGGGAAATGTCCAGTTAACTATAACGCCCCTGAAACCTATGGTTTTTTCAGTGAATTTCTAAGGTTTTTTAAATGCCAATGCCTAACTATAATGCCCCTGAAACCTTTGTTTTTTTCAGTGAATATATATATATATATATCTAGATTACCTACTGGCGGTCGCCAGTAGGTAGTTATAGTTAGGACCAAGTTTCCATAGGAAGAGCATTTTTTGTTTTGCTTATAACTTTGGCGTTGTTTGATGAATCTTCATGAAATGTTTCAAACTTATTCTTTGTTCATATCAGCTCCTAAGTGGGAAGTTTGGGGATGATTCATCAAGGGGGGGGCCGAGAAAAAAGGGGGGTCCCAAACATGTTTTCTCAATGTTAATTTCCATAGGAAATTTTAGACAAGGCTACAGGTCGAATTACCCCAAATTTTTCAGGGAGAAGAGTCTTGGTCTAGAAAGCACGCTTTTGTTTATTTGGTGTAAATCCGTTCAGTAGTTTTTGAGAAATATTGAAATTTACAGATATATCTATATTTGGGAATTCTGCCATCTGATTGGCTGAGGCGTTACGAGCACGAGCTTGCTGCTTATTGGTTGGGAGCGCTGCGAGCGGTTGCAACTAGGAAGTGGGTGCCACTATTTTGTGATTCGTCGAAGCGAGTAAGGGGAAAAAAGGGCGAAAAAAGTAGGAATGAGGATGGTAGGAGCACTGTAACCTTTGTGGGGGTGTTTAGGGTGTGCTATAGAGGGGGTGCGAAGTGAACTACTCATAGCTACCGGTCTGAAAGTGCTGGGTACGGAAATTAAGTGAGGTATTGTGTAGAGTCTGATGCTGCTAAGGTGAGCTGGTACAGGAGTTGGGGATGAAAGCGTGAGCCTAAACTGTGTGTCTTATGGTGTGAAGTCATGTGCCCTGGCCGCTGTGCCACACCTGTCTAAGTAGTGTCAGTAATATTTTATATGTAGTAGGAGGAAGTTTTGTTTGGAACATGGTAATTTGTATATGGTGCTTAGGTGGTGTTATACTGGGAGTGCGAAAGTAAATCAATACAGTATTTGTAAAGTGCAAACTACACAGAAAACGATAATTGATTGGAAGAAAAGAAGCATTGGGTACTAAAAACTAGGGTGCATTTTAGTTGCGTTAAAAAGCATGTTTGCCATTGGTTAATAAACAGCAGTCTAAACGTGGAGTACATACGATAGGATGAAATGTGCAAAGCTCAACCAGACGTGCTACTTGCATTTGGAAGGTACATTTGTAACTTAAAACAATGGTAAACTTTTAACCCGCAGGTGGTGTTAAATGTTCGAGGATATACTGAAAAAGAAAAGGTTACGTTTTAAAAAATCATGAACTTTTAACCTGCAGGTGTCTTAGAATGTTCCAGAAAGTGTGATGATAAAATAGGTTGAACTTCTGACCTGTGTGTGGCGCATAGCTTTTCAGATGCGAAATTCAAAAATAACCAATGGAGATAAGTTTTGGAATGTCGATGAAGGAATGAAGTATTCTGATTTGTTGATCTCATGTATTTATATGTGGAGCGACAGAGAAATTGTGCCATTACTGGTTTCATTCTTGATGAAAGCAGTGCATTACATGTACTGTGTGAGAAAGAAAGAATTGCATGCGTGTGTGACATTTTAAATCTGCATACCAACTACAAAGGTGAGGTAGAAATGAACAAGGTGTGTTACGTATTTGAGGTGATATTTTTAAGTTTGAAAGTATTTTTTATTTCAAAATAATATCCTGTTAGTAAACTGTGGTGTTTCATATTGGTTATAAAATATGCATAAAGTTTGACCTGTTGTTATATAAGTGCTTTATATATGTTTAGGAATGTTTCACAAAGAAGAAATGTAGTTTGTCATCTTTAAAGGACTGTATGGTTTTAAAAATGAGGTACAGCGTTAATTTGAGTTTGTTAATGTATTCAGGCGAGATAAACAAAATGTCCCATGTTTGCAAATTATACTTTTTGTGGAAGTAGTGGGGAGGGGGGGTAGGAGATATATGTGTTAGTAAGTTAAAAGCGATAAAACCAAACCCAGAAATGTGATGTGGACAGGTTGTGGTCTCATTTTTGACAGTGAGAGGTAGATTTGAATATACGTCTAGGTAGGTTGTTGTACTGTGAGGCCGTCTACAGTGTTTGGAGATTACATGGAGAGGAGATGGAGATAGTAAAAGTGATACGTTCCTTTTATATGTGCGCATAGTTTGAATCCTTTGAATATAGGTTGAGATATAATATGAACATGGTTTCTGGTTTGCATTTGGGTATAGTTAATAGTTTTAGTAGTTTGTGACTAGTGAATAATAAAGAGGTAGATATACTAAAATATATGGTAGTAAACTTATTAATTATTGTCTGTTCTTATGAAATAGAAGTGGTTGGGGAGTGTTTCTTTAGAAGACATGTTTTATAAATGTGTGAGAGATAAAAAAAGAAATGAAAATGTTCGTTATATTTTCTGTATGACTTTCTTGATATTAGTAAAGTACATGTCATTAAAAGTGATAGTAATTGTCAGGCTGTGTTCCTGTGCTGAATATATATTTAATGTCCTTAATATACATACAGTAAAGGGACGGTATATCAAAAGTTTGGGAATTACAACTTTGTTTACTCTCCCCATCCTCTGCTATACACTCTACAGAGAGTTTAAACGACTTTATTAACATACAGATGTATAGCTAGTAAAGGCGGTGTAGTGCCACTGGGTCCATTTATAAACCGTGCTATGGGATGGTTTCTGTTTTACCCGCCAATTCGCATGTTTGAATACTTTTGGATGATAAGCGTTACGGAAGACACCTTTAAAAATTAAGCCAGAGTATGGGTATAGTGGCGCTACTAGGAATGGTGGCAGTTTCTCTTTGATTTTGAACGGTTAAGCAATGGCGGGGGTGGGTGAGGTGGGTATATTGGTGATTAAAACACAGACTTTAGATGTCTAGCTACTAAAGGTGATGTAGTACCACTGGGACCATTTATAAAGCGCCCTATGGCATGGTATATGTTTTACCCGCAAATTTGCATGTTTTAATACGTTTTGCTGATGAGTGTTTCAGGAGATATCTGTTGAAATTAAGCCTCTGTATGGCTATAGTGGCGCTTCCAGGTTTGCTGGGGCTCTTTGTTATATTGCATAAAGTTAAGCAAGGGACGGTGTGGAGGTGCTGTAGTGGTACTGGGACTATTTATGAACCGCCCTATGGTATGGTGTATGTTTTACTTGGAAAATTGCTGGTTTCAATACCTTTTGCTGATGAGCGTTCCGGCAGACACCTGTTGCAATTAAGGCTATGTATGGCTGTAGTGGTGCTAACGGGAGTGCCGGGGCTTGTTGTTTTGATTTTGTATGGTTAAGCAAGGGAAGGGGTGGGGGTGGGAGAGGTGGGTATGTTGCTGATTATAACTCTGACATTTGTAACATGCATATGTGTAGCTAGTAAAGGTGATGTAGTGCCACTGGGTCAATTTATAAAGCGATCTATGGCATGGTATATGTTTTATCCGGAAATGTGCATGTTTTAATACCTTTTGTTGCTGGGCGTTCCAACAGAGACTTGTTCAAATTATGTCCCTGTATTGCTATAGTGGCTCTTCCAGGTTTGCTGGGGTCTTTCTTTGATTTCGTAAGGTTAAGCAAGAATGGGGATGAGGGTGGTGTAGTGGCACTGGGCCCATTTATGAAGCGGTTTATGGTACGGTATACGTTTTTCTCGCAAATTTGTATGTTTTCATACCTTTTGGTGATGAGTGTTCTAGCAGACAGCTATGCAAATCACAAAACATTTCTGTGGATAACAAATCTTCGTGCTGATAGACACTCTTGAACTGTGGTAGAAGGCTGCCAGCGTTGATGGCAAATTATGAAACTTGGTGCCATTGTACATTTAAATGAAAGCTTGGACCATTTCTTTGTTACTATGGTGCAGTGAGGGCTTTAAGTGGGAAAAAAACTGGGGGTGCTCGAAAAGGGGTGGGGAAAACCTGTTAAAGGGGTGTGGACTATCCAAGTAGGGGCTTGGTCTACATGAAGATAACTAGCATTGTGTGCTTAAGAAAATCCCCTCGAATTATCCTAGGTTCAGGAAACATGCTCTTTAAAGGATTACCCTTCCTCCTACAATGTGGCTCACGTAGCATGATGTCTCCACTTCTCAGTAGTGAGCAAAATGATCATGCGCACATCGATGTGCATGCTCTGATTGCAGTCCAATAAAAAAAAAGAAAACTTGACTACCTTTGCGAGGGCCGAAAATAGAGCCCGATAGGGACCCGTTTCAAATTTTTTCTGAAAACAACTGCCGGTGCTCAGAGCCGGCCCACTTAAAGCCCTGCATCCATTCATCCTAAGCACTGCGCCATCCAACCATCTTTCAATTCATTCAGACATTCCTACCTACATACATACATACATCTGTCCCTGCAGTTATTCTAAGTATCTATCAGCCCACTCGCCTATGGTAAGCACTGTGCCATCCATCCAGTAATACGCCCATATATTCATACATACATCTGTCCCAGAACTAATCCTATGCATCTATTAGCCCACCGTTGTATCCTAAGTACTGTCCATGGATCCATTTATCCTTCCATTCATTCATATATCCATTCATCCATCCATCTAGCTATCCATTCATCCATCTGGCCATCCATCCAGTCGCCCTTTATTCAACCATCCATCCGTATTTTCGTTCACTCTCCGCCGCCGAACCTAAATACTGCGTATTATACTCATCCACCCAGCCTCTTAAGGGGCCGAAAAGGCTGGCGATAATAATTGAGAGACAGATGAAGTTTCTGATAAAGAAATAGAAAGCTTTGAGTTGCTCTTGGTGGACCAGAGTTCACCACCCTTCTCTGGTGGTGTTTTAAACAAAGGTTGATGTAGGGAAAGAAATGTAAAGCAGCTTTTCCGTGTAAGACGTTAATTTAGAAAGATAACGGGAAATATTATCAAGAACGGCGTTAAAATTATTACCGCTTTAGCGGCAGGAAACTGCCTCTAAAGCGGCAATAATGGGCTTGATAATATGCTCTTGTCAATTCCCATAGCCGGCCAGGTTGTGGTGTGAAGCTGGGCTTCTATGGGAATTCGCAAGGGCATATTATCAAGCTCATTATCACCGCTTTAGCGGCAGTTTCCTGCCGCTAAAGCGGCGATAATTATAACACCGTTCTTGATAATATGCCCCTAAGTGAGCCAGGCAAAGAGTGTGTTTTCGTAGCACTACAACAACACCCTGTGAAAGGTGAGAGCAGGGTTGTGTTGGAGTTGGCTGCATGTGGTCGTCTCCAAAGGCGCAACCAGAGCAAAATTTTGGGGGAGGCTAGTTCTTTCAGCAATAGGCAGAGTGGGGAAGTAGGGCCTCTAAAAAGGGGTGGAAAAAAACAGAGCATCGTTTACAAGCAAATGGTCTTTTGAAGACCTGTGAAGTACTCAGGTGCGGCTCTGTGTGTGCTATTGGGAAGCTATCTCAGGGAGTCCGGGGCAATGGGCGTTGTGTGCCTGGTGGTCTCTCTGCTAATCACATCACGATGATGTTGCTCCTGCGCTGCAAAAAGAGAAGGGAAATCGTAAGAGAAAATGGCTCTCTTTAAAGGATTTCTTTTCTCCTACAACGCGACTCACCTGGCATGATGTTAGTAGTGAGTATTGTGCATGGTCTCACTGTCTCACTACAGTCCAATAAAAAAAAAAATCAATGGACCACCTTTGCGAGGCCCGAAAATAGAGCCCCATAGAGATCCATTTCGAGGCCTCCAAAAATAAACTGCCAGTGCTCAGACTCCCTCCCCTCCAAGTAAAGCTTTGGGTGCAGTGTTATGTTTGCAAAGTTGTAGATAAAATTGTTAGGCTAATCATGATAATTTTTCTGTGTGCCGTTTGGTTGATAATATCATCCTAAGTATAAATATTACAATTTAAAAAAATATTATCTATAAAGTTGTCTGCGGTGGGTTGCAGAGGGAGTGTGTGGGGTGATGGAATGCGATGGAGAGGTGAAAAGTACGAGGTAGTGCAGTTACATGTAAATTGTAAAGGTGTATGTAAATAATTAAATAAATACTTGCTGTATGTTCTATGGCACTATCTGTCATCCTACTGCTCCCCTACCATGCTCCATCATGTTGCGTCACTGCCTCTGGAAGCCGTCAGCAGAATTCATGTAATTGTATGTTATTATTGTAATATATTGAACTGATGTAAAAAATAATTGAATCTATTTTTTTTTCTCCAGAAAATTATTTTGTTTGGATAAACATTTGAAAATGCCTAGAAGAACTGAGAAAAAAAGACTAGCAAAGAAGCATTTATATTTGCAGAAAAGAAAAGATTATGAATTACAAAAAAATGAGAGTACTACACAACCAGTTTATTCTGAAAAAAATATTACGAACATTTTATGAAAATAACATCACACAAAGGAAAAAGAAGAATTTTTCATGTAAGGAGAAGGAGACTTCAATTTCAAATACAAGGAAAAGAAAACATGATAAAGAAACAGTATCTGTTACCCGGAGACAAAAACAATTTCAAGAAATTCGCCAGAGACTTTTTCGAACTAGAGTGATTCAGAATTTAATGAGAACATGCTGCAAATATAAAAAGAAAGTGCTGCAATTCAAACAGAAGCAGCATATCGAAAGTATAGTGGATACTGCTTTTACTTTAAAACAGAAGTTATTCATTGTGATTTTGAAGAGGATTGAAGTATTAGATAAAGTAATCAAAGTGTTGAAAGAGAAAAGTAGAAGAAAAAGACTTGTGAACAGAATCAACTTTTGCAAAATCTTTAGTGGACATTGGAAACATACTTCTAGTAGTGAGCCTTTTTTTAATGAGGAAAGTTACTTCCAGGAAAATAGTTTACCATTTGCAGTTGATACTGGAGGGTTTGCTACGAAGTTCAGGATGGTTATCCCCATTCAAAAGAGGAATTGGTTGGTAAAAGTGCAGACGAGTTAATAGTTGAAGAAGTGCAAGGGAAACGTACACAAGCTCCTGTGTATAAGTGGGGTTGTAGCAGTATTTGTAGTATTCAACAGGAATCTATTGATATAATGTGAAATTTGCTACGAAAATATATACAGTATTAAACAGAAGATTAAGTTGTTGCAAGGGCTAGACCCATGTAATGTAAGAAAATATACTGAGAAACATGGGCATTCTCTGGCTTGTCTTTCAACAAAAGTGTGTAAAAGTGTTTTTCATCACTTGAGAATGTTAGCAGTGCACCATTCAGAAATGTGGACGTTTGTAAGGAAACTGTACTATGTAAAAAGTCCTGCATTATGTTTAAGTGAACTGAATACAGCTCTTTTATGTGGTTCTTTATCAGATGTTCAAAAAATGTGTGATGATATTTAAATGCGATATTTTGGTTCAGAAGAGCAGTCCATAGAAAGTGAAAGTTTGACAATTACAGATGTTGAAGGAGATGGGAAAGTGATTAGCACTGATCAGTTTGAAGAAGAAATTGGAAGGTTTAATGTAGTGTGCTCTGAAATACCAAACTATGTTTGTGTTTGTTGTCGACGTACTCATTATAAAAGTCAAACTAGGAATGTTGATTTGTATTTGAAAAGTGAAAAGGAGAACAAAGTGGGAAGAATTTGCAACTTACTTGTTGGTGGAAGGTGGATTTGAGTTAGGTAGTGATCAACGTATATGTAAATATTGTTACAACAAATTAGAAGAGAACAAAATGCCTGCTAGAGCAGTACATAATAACTTAGAATTAGTAGCTATTCCGGAGGATCTGGCAGAATTGAATAAATATGAGTCGGTTCTAATTCAATCTGTTCATCCTTTTCGAACTATAATTTGGATGGATCCTAAAACAGGTAAAATGCCACCAACAGACTTGCAAAGAGGGCTGAAAGGAAGAGTGGTGTACTTGCCTTTGGATTTTAAGAAAAATATTGAAACTGTTGCGGGAGAGAAAGAGGAAAATGAGGCAGTAGTCATTCTAGTAAATGGTGTACCATCAAAGAGTCTGAAAATATGGCAAGAATTTGTGGATGTTAATAAAGTTGAAAAGGCTACCTTATATCTTATAGAGAACAATAATTATTACAAAACTGTAAGTGTGGATGAACAGGTAATACATTTAGAAGATGAATGTGAAATTTCAAGTGGTCAAATAGAGAATGTGGACAAGTCAAGGACCGAAGAGATTTATGAACATTACACAATATGTCCTTTGCATTCAAAAGAAGTAATAGGAAGCAGCATTGAGTTATTTCAAATGAAAAAAGCACAGGGAACTCCAATGAGTGTATAGGAGAAGAGCTTGGAAGCTCGTTGTTATCCACAGCTGTTTCCTACTGGAGAAGGTGGACGATATGATGACCGACCTGTACGTATTCCAGCTTCAGAATATCGGTCAACAAGATTATATTCTGAAGATCCTAGAGTTCGACAGTGCATTCCATACATATTTCACCTTTTGTTTGAAAGTGATTTATCTTCTCTGTCATATACAGTGAACCACATACTTAAAACTGGAGTTCCTCAATCACTTCTTTCTGCGAAAGAATTTGTGGAGAAAGTTGAAAAAAACAGATGAAAATTTAGAAGAACAGTTAATCAATTTGATGGCATGTCAACGTGGAACAAATGAGTATTGGTATCGTCATCATGGAGAACTCAATTGTATGTTACGGAACTTAGGTACACCAACATGGTTTGTCACACTTAGCTGTGCAGAGTATGCATGGGAAGATTTGCTTGAGTTTCTAAGAGAAGTGAATTCCAATATTAAAAATGTTGAAATAAAGACTCCTGGTGAACTGTGTTCATTGGATCCTGTAAATGTGTGCAGATATTTTAATCATAGGTTTCAAGCTATGATGTCTTTTATCTGCAATAAAAAGAATCCACCTCTTGGAGAAGTTACCGATTTCTTTTGGAGAAAGGAGTACCAAGCAAGAGGTGCACCTCATATATATATGCTACTATGGGTCAAGGATGCACCTAAATTTGGAACTGATTCTGATGAAACAGTATTGTCTTTCATCGAACAGTATGTGACATGTGAGATTCCGAGAGAAGAAGGAGATTGAAGCTTGAGACAGCAAGTTTTACATTTCCAAAGTCACCATTGTGGAAAGTATTGCAGAAGAAAATACAACTCTTAAAGGAAAATTTTACACCAAATGTCGGTTTGGTTTTCCACGTCCAGTCATTTGTAAAGGAAGAGTACATTCTTTTTTTTCTTCTGTAAGGCACACAATAACTCGGAAATCTCCAAAGAATACGCACAACTTAAAAAGAACAGAAGTATCAAAGTATATCAATGACGGCAATCCAGTCATTTTAAAAATGTGGAATGCGAACATGGACATCCAGTATGTTGCAGATAACTCAATTGCTGTTGCCCGTTATGTTACATCGTACGTAACAAAATCAGAAAAAACAGAGATGAAACAAATGTGGGAAGAAATTGCCCAAGAAAAAGCGTTAGCAAAAAATTGTACAGCTTTACTTTGAAAATGCTTTCCCACCGAGAAATTGGTTCCTATGAATGTTCAGACCGCTTGTGCTCTTCAAGTTTATATTCAAAGTCTTGAGAAATCATTTGGGTAAGTTTAGGTCTTGCCTGCTCACGGAATAGAGTGTTTAAATCATTAGAAGAAATTGAATACTTAGCAGCAAATGAACAAGACAGTACAGAGATTCTTAAAACTAATATGTTGGACACATACTATCCAAAAAGGAGTCGACATCTGGAACAGCTATGTCTGTATGAAGTACTTCAACATTATGGCTTCAAATGAAATGTTAAACAGAATTTAAAAGAAGGAAAATATGCAGTAGTTGGATGTCATGGTGGTTTAGCAAAACATGCAAAGGGTAATCTTATAAACCACAAGAAACTCAGTTGTGAAACTCCAGATAAGCGAGAATTTTACTATTTAGCACTTCTCCAACTCTTTAAACCATGGCGTAGCGAAAGTGAATTACTTGGAGACTTTGACTGCTATGAAGATTCTTTTAATGCATGTAAAGATAGCATTGCATGTACAATTTTCCCTACATATTTAAAAATGTTGAATGATGAAGTTGAACAGGAAAAGACTATTACAGCTGAAATAGCTAATGAAAGTTCTCAAGATAGTCAAAGTGTTGGTCGATGTAGTCAAGATCCTCATGGACAACCAATACTGGAAAATGAAGCAGTGATTGCTATGCATGAAGTTGTAATCGCAATGCAACAAGCACACAATGAGAATATTACATTGGAAAAGTTAGAAGAACAACTAAATGTTGAACAGAAAGAAATATATGTACAAGTGAGAGAACAGATAGAACATGGTTTGCTGCATGAAAAAAAAAGAATGTGTGTGTTCATCTTTTAAACCTCTTCTGATATACATCAGTGGTCAAGCTGGAACAGGTAAACATTTTTTAATTAAAGTTTTTACCAGTTATCTTCAAAAAACTGCTGGTTCACATTTATGTTCTGTGGTGTTACCACACTCCAACTGAATTAGCTGCACGGAATGTTAAAGGAGTTACTTTTCATATGTTACTGATGTTACCAGTTGAGCAATTACAATATCAGAAGTTGTCTGGAGAAGCTTCTCATGAAGTGTCAAGAGTGCTGAAGAAAATGAAACTATTAATTATTGATGAGGTGAGCATGGTCTCAAACTTAAGGCTTGCTTTTGTACACTTAAGATTGCAACAGGTATTAAAAACAGATTATGACGTTCTCTTTGGAGGAAAACATGTAATTGTATTTAGAGATCTGCTCCAACTAACACCTGTAAAAGGAGAACCAGTGTTTAAAACTCTTCTACATGAAGACACAAAGAAATCTCCGGGAAGTATTGGAAATGTGAATCTGTGGTTAAATTTTGAATATAAAGAACTCACTCAGAATATGCGACAAGCAAGAGATGAAGATTATGGAAATATTCTAAAAGATGTAAGAATTGGTGTTCTAAGCAAACATGGTAAAGCAGCTTTTCAAAGTCGTCTACTAAAGAACTTGTTTACAAATTAAAATACACCAGGAGAAGTAATGTACAAGAAAATGAAAGAAAAAAAGTCTATAGTTTGCTTAATGCCTACAGTGGAAGAAAGTTGTACATTTAATAGAGAGCTTATGAAATAGGAAAATGAAGAAATAGTTTACATTGAAGCTATTGATAAAATTGAGCATCAAGGACTAACATTTCTTCTTTCAGAAAAACTACAGACTAAATTGGATTCTTTGGAAATGTCTGTATCAAAAACTGCTGGCTTAGAAAAAAATTTAGATGTATGTTTGAACTATCGGGTAATTTTGAGGTGTAATCTGAATGTAGAAGAAGGTTTAGTGAATGGAGCAATGGGGAAAGTTGTTGATTTTGTGAAATATCAAAATAGAAATGGAATTGAATTCTTGAAAGTTAAATTTGATCAGATTACAGAGGTAAGACAGATTGCGCATTGTGCTGTACGTTTTTTGCTTGTGAAATACTTGTATGTTCGTAGAAAACAGTTTCCCTTCTGTTTAACATATGCAATAACTATTCATAAATCTCAAGGTTTAAGTGTAGAAAATGCTTTGATAAATGTAGGAAGAACTGTGTTTAAAGAAGGAATGGTATATGTTCCATTATCTCGAGTTAGAACGTTGTCTGGTTTGTATTTAATTGATTTTGATGAGAACAAGGTTAGTGCTGATGTTAATTGTGTAAGAGAAAATAATCGTTTGAGAAGGCTTTATGCTCCAAGTTTAGGTGAATATCCTATTTATGAGAAACGTGTTGTGTGTTCAAAACGCAAACATGGTGAAGAATCAACTATGGTTGGAAAGCAGAAAGAAAATCAAGAGAAAAGAAAAGATGTAAAGAAGCAGAAAATACAAACACGTGATGATGTTGTCGGATTCCAATTAGTAAATGCTTCTGGTGTCAACTGCTATGGTAATGTTATTCTAAACGTTATATTTTATCTTAAAGATGTTTATGGTGAAATTATGGAAAGTCAGGAAAAAAGATTATGTTCGGCACTTTATACTTTATTTCAAGAATTGAGAACTGATAGAAGTAAGATCCATTCTGCTTCTGGTATTCGCCAACTGTTGGATACATGTACTGGATCTTTAACGTTCAGTCCTAATATACAACAAGATGCACAAGAATTTCTGATGGTTATGCTTGGAGTACTAGAAGATGAAGGAATTCAGATTGAGAGTTTATTTGGATTCAGTTACAAATGGGAACATAAATGTGAACAGTGTTCGTTAACTTCAAGCACAATAGTTGACAGAGAACGATTTCTATATTTGACAATACCTGACTGCAAATCTGTACCATTTTCCAAATTTCTAAAAGAAGCAGATCATAAGATGATCTGTTCTCGTTGTAACAATGCTATCTACATTATGCCTGGAAATATATGGAAAATATTTGATTATAATGCTACAACGCTGTAGACCAAATGGAAGAAAAGTGGAAACCAAAATTAAACATTTTGTTGCTAGTCCAGTATCTATTTCTGGAAGAACTTTTGCAACAGTTGCTATTGTTTTCCATGCTGGAAGTACTACCACAAGTGGACATTATACAGTTTATTTAAAGTGTAATAATGGTTAGAGTCACTGCAACAATACGCACTTGAAAATGAAACCGAGATTGCCTTATGAATTACCCAACTCATACTTGATATTTCTGAAACAAAGATTTTAGATACACCATTCGGCTTTGTGGGAAGGTGTAAAGATACTTTAAGGAATTCTTCCTGGATGCTTTTAAAGCAAAATTTTTGATACATTATTTGGTGCACTGGAAAATGTTCACAGAAACTACGAAGTAAAGGTAAGATTTGAAGATTGGAAATAGTATTGGATGTGTTATTTGTGTTTATTTTTGTATTATCTTTGTGAGAATTAAGGATTTGTTTTTTTAACAATCTAGTTGATTGTTTTTTTTTCCCTGCTCTTTATGATGAAACTACTCTGACATCACTGTGAATAGTGAAGTTAAGTAGTAGCTGATGACAGCAAAAAAAGGAGAAAAATTGTTTTCTGAATGATAAATTATATTGTATTATTTAAAAACTCACTGTAATTTGTGAAATATATTACCTTACATAGTAGTTTTGCAGTTTATTTTCTGTAGTTGAAAAGTTAGACAAAAACAGTAGAAATGACAAATAGCACAATAGTAGTTCGATATTTAAAAAACCTTTGAAATTCACTGAAAAAAACATAGGTTTTACAGACGTTATAGTTAGAAATTTGCATTT
The DNA here is from genome assembly GCF_964204655.1 of Triturus cristatus. Classification (NCBI taxonomy): domain Eukaryota; kingdom Metazoa; phylum Chordata; class Amphibia; order Caudata; family Salamandridae; genus Triturus; species Triturus cristatus. The sequence continues at coordinate 331,641,823 of NC_140579.1, forward strand.
AAAAAACCTTAGAAATTCACAAAAAAAACATAGGTTTCAGAGACGTTATAGTTAGTTGGACATTTGACTCATATAAAACCAGAGAAATTCGCCTGTTATAGTTAGTTGAGCTAACTAACTCGCGCGCTCGCAATGCACTGCTGATGACGTCACATATTACATCACTCATGACATGGTCAGTGACATCACTCATAGCATCACTGATGACATCACTGATGACATCACTGATGACATCATCCACATGATAGTCTGACACACCTCTTCACACTTTAATATAACCTTTAATACACCCACTCTAAAATACAGACTACCATTTTTGAAACCATAGACACCAGATACTAGATACCCATCCAATGATTCCTATCTATATATTGTGAGCCAGACATACACTGATACAGTCACTCATACATGCTGTCACTCATCATTACATCAGTATAATATCCACTCATACACCTATACAGATATTCACACAGTGCTACTGATCCATAGAGTTACTCAGACATCTACTCAGTCATGCCAAAAATCAATCACACCTCCATGTACTCACCTATGCAGATATATACACACCACCTGACTTATTCATACACACACCGCTTCCCTATTTATATAGATACTATCACATACTTACTCTCTTATACAATCACTAATACAAGTGCACACTCATGTATGTAGACATTCTTGCAATCACTCTCTCTCACGTATAGTCAATTATACACCCCAACATTCACATATACTGTCTAAAAACATATATAGTTCCTCACATATATACAACTGACACATCAATTCACTAATCGACACACCTGTATACACAGTTAGCTACCCATACAGCCCTTCCAAGTTGCAGTTTTGAATGTATAGAACCAGTGAAACAGCTATTCAGACATGTATGCACAGAGTCAGACACCCCCCACCCACTCAGATAGACACTCAGACACCCATACAGAAACTCATACAAATAATCAATAATCCATATAGACACTGATGTAGCTACTCACAAAACCCATGCACCTGCTTACACACCAACTGAGAGACTAATAGAGACATTCACACAGTTTAGTCACTAATCCATGCATTCAGTAACATACGTTCAACTAACTATAACAGGCGAATTTCTCTGTTTTTTTATGAGTCAAATGTCCAACTAACTATAACGTCTCTAAAACCTATGGTTTTTTCAGTGAATTTTTAAGGTTTTTTAAATGCTAATTTCTAACTATAACGTCCCTGAAACCTATGGTATATATGTACATATATATATATTTGTATATATATGTATTACCTACTGGCGGTCGCCAGTAGGTAGTTATAGTTAGGACCCTGTTTCCATAGGAAAACCGCAACATTCTATTTTGAATAACTTTGGCGCCGGTCGACGAATCCTCGCCAAATTTTCAAAATAGGTGGGGCGCTGCGCTCCGCTCCTACCCTGAAAGTCTCGGGGGGATTCGTCAAGCGGGGGATGAGATAAAAGGGGGGTCCCAAAACGCGTTTTCCCATGCATTTTTCCATAGGACCTTTAGACACAGCCACAGCCCGAACGGCTGAACAGAGTTAAATGAAATTTGGCAGAGAGGTAGTCCTCAGGTCAAGGAAGTGCCTTTTGTAGGTTTGGTGTAAATCTGTTCAGTAGATTCTGAGAAAATAGCCTTTAAATCAATATATATATCTGAGCCAGCTTACGGTGCGCTTACGGTGCGCTTACGGTGCGCTTACCGTACGCGTACGGTGACGTGCGCGAGCGCGATTCTGATTGGCTGTTAGATCTTAGTAAACATTCGAATCGGTCGAAACCAGGAAGCGGCGGCCGCCATTTTGTGTGTTTCACTCAGAAAAAAAAGGGTGATAACTTGAAAAGGGGGCAAGGAATAGAGTTACAGACCCCATAACATTTGAAAGGGGGTCAAAGAAGGACAGAAAAGTACAAAAAAAACATTTATTAATTTTAAAAAAAATCGCGGGGTACGCGTACGGTAAGCTTACGGTAAGCTTACCGTACGCGTACGGTAGAAAAAAAATAAAAAAAGAAATGAAATGCAGATTTAAGTGTTTAGATATTAGGGGGCTCTAAAAAGAGCTGTTGTGTTTATGAAGTGATTTTTTAGTGGTACCTACAAGTAAGTACCGATGCAGAGTCTAAGGTTCAAGAGGAAGACTCTGTTCCCTTCATCATTGAAGTGTACACCATCTCCTCTATAAATGTCTTGCATGTCGTAACACAAGTTGTTGTGGTAAATGGAACCCATACCATAGTCTCGGAGGAAAGCAGAAACAGATTTGTTGACGTGCTTTCTTGCTTTGTCAATCTGTGGACAGAAATGATTGGACCGGTTCCATTTTTGCCTTTGGCATATGTTAGAAAACACAAAGGCAGTTTTAGGGAAAAGTGAAAACAGTTGTGCAAAGGTCTCCTTCATAAGCATTTCCAGACCTACCCCAGTCAAAGTGCCTAGGTCATTGCCACCACAGTGCACTATTATGAGGTCAGGGTGTTGGATTTGCATGAAGGATTTCACCAATGGCATCAATTGGTGCCACTTTAACCCTCTCTGACCAATCCATTTAATGTCTACATTTGGCAAAGCAAGGTCTCTCACCATACCTGTTTTCTCTTCATACTTTTCACTCCAGAAGATATAGCTGTGCCCTACAATCCACACTGTGAACATCTTCAAAGGAGAACTGGATGCACTCAGGAGGTGTAATTCAGTAGAATGGTAAAAAGAAATGAAAGACAGTTTGGAAATGGAGGCATACATATATATTTTTTTTTTTAAACTGATTGGCTGTTTCATACCATTCTACAATAAAAACTAGGCTGTATGTGTAAATTTATAGAAGCATGTTTTGTATTGGTACAGAAAAATGTGTTACCAAAGAACAGTACTATGGATTTGCTGTTAGGTTTGAAAAGTCAAGCACTCTTGCACTTTGAAAATGAAACATTGTCTGCTGAACTTCTGACCTGACACCACACAGCAGTGTTCCATGAGCTATTGCTATGGTAGCAGGCAGAAGTCAAGTTGGTGGAAGGGTACTAGGCAGAAGTCAAGTTGGGGGAAGGGTACTTTTTGAAAAGGGTTGGTTTTCAACCAATAGAAATGTGTGATTACATTTGAAAAAAAGGGGGAAGCACTGAGATTTGAAATTAGCATGTATATGTGTGGAAAAAGAGAGGGAAACATTGCCATTATCTGGTTCTGCTGAGAGGAGAGAGGTGTACAGAACAGAGATCCTGGCTCTGATAATCTGCTGTTTGAGTGCCACATTTCTTTCACAGCTAACTAATTTTAAAGGTGAGTTTAGAGTTTGAGAGGGGATGTATATGGTAAATTAAGAAATGAATAATAGAATTGGAATTCCTTTTGTTGAAGTTGTGTTTATCATTTTCTGTTTTGGGAGAAATTTAAATGTGAGGAACATGTAAAATAATATGGACTATGTTTTCACGATAAATTAAGGTGTACTGGTATAAATAAGGAATACTTTAAGGGTTTGAGGTTGCACTCAGTAATGCAAATACATTCAGCATCAGTAAGGCTGGTTGCCCTTGCTGGAGTGTAGTCAGTCACCCAGGCTACACATGTTGCTGGTCTCAGAAAGCTGTTTGGTATTGCTCTGGTGATTTTACATTTGCATTAGATGGAAAGGGGGAGATATTTTTTTCTGCAGAAGCAGACTCTTAGCACACAGCCAGCTGCATATCCTGTGGAATCATGCATAGTATTCACAACCGAGTGGGGTTTGAGGTTTCAGTCAGTAATGCAAATACATTCAGCATCACTAAGGCTGGTTGCCCTTGCTGGAATGTAGTCAGTCACCCAGGTTACACATGTTGCTGGTCTGAAAATGTTGTTTGGACATGTGCTTTTTTAAGAATCTGAAAAGTGGATTCATAATGTGTCAGTCTGTAAAAGTACTTATCACTTGCCAAAAAAAAGAGTAGTAAGTGTGCTTTCAAATTGGCAAAGAAATTTCGTTTTGTGACTAATATGAAAACATGACTCTGTGTGCAAATAGGAATTACAGGCAGAGATTTATTGCGTATTGCTCTGGTGATTTTACATTTGCATTAGATGTAAAGGGGGAGCTATTTTTTTGTGCAGAAGCAGACTCTTAGCACACAGCCAGCTGCTTATCCTGTGGAATCATGCACAGTATTCACAACCAAGTGGGGTTTGAGGTTGCACTCAGTAATGCAAATACATTCAGCATCACTAAGGCTGGTTGCCCTTGCTGGACTGTACTCAGTCACCCAGGTTACACATGTTGCTGGTCTGAAAATGTTGTTTGGACATGTGCTTTTTTAAGAATCTGAAAAGTGGATTTAAAATGTGTCAGACTGTAAAAGTATTTATCACTTGCCAAAAAAAAGAGTAGTAAGTGTGGTTTCAAATTGGCAAAGAAATTACGTTTTCAGACTAATATGAAAACATGACTCTGTGTGCAAATAGGAATTACAGGCATAGATTTATTGCGTATTGCTCTGGTGATTTTACATTTGCATTAGATGTAAAGGGGGAGCATTTTTTTTATGCAGAAGCAGACTCTTAGCACACAGCCAGCTGCTTATCCTGTGGAATCATGCACAGTATTCACAACCGAGTGGGGTTTGAGGTTGCACTCAGTAATGCAAATACATTCAGCATCACTAAGGCTGGTTGCCGTTGCTGGAGTGTACTCAGTCACCCAGGTTACACATGTTGCTGGTCTGAAAAAGCAGTTTGGACATGTGCTTTTTTAAGAATCTGAAAAGTGGATTTAAAATGTGTCAGACTGTAAAAGTATTTATCACTTGCCAAAAAAAAGAGTAGTAAGTGTGGTTTCAAATTGGCAAAGAAATTACGTTTTCAGACTAATATGAAAACATGACTCTGTGTGCAAAGAGGAATTACAGGCAGAGATTTATTGTGTTATGCTCTGGTGATTTAACATTTGCATTAGATGTAAAGGGGGAGCTATTTTTTTATGCAGAAGCAGACTTTTAGCACACACCCAGCTGCTTATCCTGTGGAATCATGCACAGTATTCACAACCGAGTGGGGTTTGAGGTTGCACTTAGTAATGCAAATACATTCAGCATCACTAATGCTGGTTGCCCTTGCTGGAGTGTAGTCAGTCACCCAGGTTACACATGTTGCTGGTCTCAGAAAGCTGTTTGGTATTGCTCTGGTGATTTTACATTTGCATTAGATGGAAAGGGGGTGTTATTTTTTTATGCAGAAGCAGACTCTTAGCACACAACCAGCTGCTTATCCTGTGGAATCATGCACAGTATTCACAACCGAGTGGGGTTTGAGGTTGCAGTCAGTAATGCAAATACATTCAGCTTCACTAAGGCTGGTTGCCCTTGCTGGAGTGTACTCAGTCACCCAGGTTACACATGTTGCTGGTCTGAAAATGTTGTTTGGACATGTGCTTTTTTAAGAATCTAAAAAGTGGATTCATAATGTGTCAGACTGTAAAAGTACTTATCATTTGCCAAAAAAAAGAGTAGTAAGTGTGCTTTCAAATTGGCAAAGAAATTTTGTTTTTTGACTAATATGAAAACATGACTCTGTGTGCAAAGAGGAATTACAGGCAGAGATTTATTGCGTATTGCTCTGGTGATTTTACATTTGCATTAGATGTAAAGGGGGAGCTATTTTTTTGTGCAGAAGCAGACTCTTAGCACACAGCCAGCTGCTTATCCTGTGGAATCATGCACAGTATTCACAACCGAGTGGGGTTTGAGATTGCAGTCAGTAATGCAAATACATTCAGCATCACTAAGGCTGGTTGCCCTTGCTGGAGTGTACTCAGTCACCCAGGTTACACATGTTGCTGGTCTGAAAAAGCAGTTTGGACATGTGCTTTTTTAAGAATCTGAAAAGTGGATTTAAAATGTGTCGGACTGTAAAAGTATTTATCACTTGCCAAAAAAAAGAGTAGTAAGTGTGGTTTCAAATTGGCAAAGAAATTACGTTTTCAGACTAATATGAAAACATGACTCTGTGTGCAAAGAGGAATTGCAGGCAGTGATTTATTGCGTACTACTCTGGTAATTTTACAGTTGCATTAGTAGGAAAGGGGGAGCTATTTTTTTATGCAGAAGCAGACTCTTAGCACACACCCAGCTGCTTATCCTGTGGAATTATGCACAGTATTCACAACCGAGTGGGGTTTGAGGTTGCACTTAGTAATGCAAATACAAACATGTAAAATAATATGGACTATGTTTTCACCATAAATTAAGGTGTAGTGGTATAAATGAGGAATACTTTTAGGGTTTGAGGTTGCAGTCAGTAATGCAAATACATTGAGCATCAGTAAGGCTGGTTGCCCTTGCTGGAGTGTAGTCAGTCACCCAGGTTACACATGTTGCTGGTCACAGAAATCTGTTTGGTATTGCTCTGGTGATTTTACATTTGCATTACATGGAAAGGGGGAGCTATTTTTTTATGCAGAAGCAGACTCTTAGCACACACCCAGCTGCTTATCCTGTGGAATCATGCACAGTATTCACAACCGAGTTGGGTTTGAGGTTGCAGTCAGTAATGCAAATACATTCAGCATCACTAAGGCTGGTTGCCCTTGCTGGAGTGTAGTCAGTCACCCAGGTTACACATGTTGCTGGTCTGAAAAAGCAGTTTGGACATGTGCTTTTTTAAGAATCTGAAAAGTGGATTTAAAATGTGTCAGACTGTAAAAGTATTTATCACTTGCCAAAAAAAAGAGTAGTAAGTGTGGTTTCAAATTGGCAAAGAAATTACGTTTTCAGACTAATATGAAAACATGACTCTGTGTGCAAAGAGGAATTACAGGCAGAGATTTATTGTGTTATGCTCTGGCTATTTAACATTTGCATTAGATGTAAAGGGGGAGCTATTTTTTTATGCAGAAGCAGACTTTTAGCACACACCCAGCTGCTTATCCTGTGGAATCATGCACAGTATTCACAACCGAGTGGGGTTTGAGGTTGCACTTAGTAATGCAAATACATTCAGCATCACTAATGCTGGTTGCCCTTGCTGGAGTGTAGTCAGTCACCCAGGTTACACATGTTGCTGGTCTCAGAAAGCTGTTTGGTATTGCTCTGGTGATTTTACATTTGCATTAGATGGAAAGGGGGTGTTATTTTTTTATGCAGAAGCAGACTCTTAGCACACAACCAGCTGCTTATCCTGTGGAATCATGCACAGTATTCACAACCGAGTGGGGTTTGAGGTTGCAGTCAGTAATGCAAATACATTCAGCTTCACTAAGGCTGGTTGCCCTTGCTGGAGTGTACTCAGTCACCCAGGTTACACATGTTGCTGGTCTGAAAATGTTGTTTGGACATGTGCTTTTTTAAGAATCTAAAAAGTGGATTCATAATGTGTCAGACTGTAAAAGTACTTATCATTTGCCAAAAAAAAGAGTAGTAAGTGTGCTTTCAAATTGGCAAAGAAATTTTGTTTTTTGACTAATATGAAAACATGACTCTGTGTGCAAAGAGGAATTACAGGCAGAGATTTATTGCGTATTGCTCTGGTGATTTTACATTTGCATTAGATGTAAAGGGGGAGCTATTTTTTTGTGCAGAAGCAGACTCTTAGCACACAGCCAGCTGCTTATCCTGTGGAATCATGCACAGTATTCACAACCGAGTGGGGTTTGAGATTGCAGTCAGTAATGCAAATACATTCAGCATCACTAAGGCTGGTTGCCCTTGCTGGAGTGTACTCAGTCACCCAGGTTACACATGTTGCTGGTCTGAAAAAGCAGTTTGGACATGTGCTTTTTTAAGAATCTGAAAAGTGGATTTAAAATGTGTCAGACTGTAAAAGTATTTATCACTTGCCAAAAAAAAGAGTAGTAAGTGTGGTTTCAAATTGGCAAAGAAATTACGTTTTCAGACTAATATGAAAACATGACTCTGTGTGCAAAGAGGAATTGCAGGCAGTGATTTATTGCGTACTACTCTGGTAATTTTACAGTTGCATTAGTAGGAAAGGGGGAGCTATTTTTTTATGCAGAAGCAGACTCTTAGCACACACCCAGCTGCTTATCCTGTGGAATTATGCACAGTATTCACAACCGAGTGGGGTTTGAGGTTGCACTTAGTAATGCAAATACAAACATGTAAAATAATATGGACTATGTTTTCACCATAAATTAAGGTGTAGTGGTATAAATGAGGAATACTTTTAGGGTTTGAGGTTGCAGTCAGTAATGCAAATACATTGAGCATCAGTAAGGCTGGTTGCCCTTGCTGGAGTGTAGTCAGTCACCCAGGTTACACATGTTGCTGGTCTCAGAAATCTGTTTGGTATTGCTCTGGTGATTTTACATTTGCATTAGATGGAAAGGGGGAGCTATTTTTTTATGCTGAAGCAGACTCTTAGCACACACCCAGCTGCTTATCCTGTGGAATCATGCACAGTATTCACAACCGAGTTGGGTTTGAGGTTGCAGTCAGTAATGCAAATACATTCAGCATCACTAAGGCTGGTTGCCCTTGCTGGAGTGTAGTCAGTCACCCAGGTTACACATGGTGCTGGTCTCAAAAAGCAGTTTGGACATGTGCTTTTATCAGAATCTGAAAAGTGGATTCAAAATGTGTCAGACTGTAAAAGTACTTATCACTTGCCAAAAAAGTAGTAGAATGTGTGCTTTCCAATTGGCAAAGAAATTTCGTTTTCTGCCTAATTTCAAAGCATGACTCTGTGTGCACACAGGAATTGTTTTTAGATATTTAATTTGTGAAGGTGTTATTGTGATTTTCACTTCTAGGAAAGGGGTACTTAGTATTTTAAGATTTGAAAAGATCATAAAAAATGTAGTAATATATTTAAATATAAAAAAGGAATTTTTTTTTAGTTTTTTTCAGGTATTGCTGAAGAGCAGTGAACAAAATTTAAGATGCCTACAAAATCCAGAGTAAGGAAAAACCACAAAAAAAAACTATATTTGAAGACAACTGGAGGACCTAAGTTAGTTGAAGATGTTCATGTTGGGAAAAAGAGAAAGTCTTCTGGTAAGCAGACAAAAGATTTTTTAAAGAACATCTTCAAAAAAAGGAAAAATGTACAAAATGTCTGTACTGGAAAGAATGTTTTCAATAGAAAAGAACAGGAAAAAATTGAGAATTTAGTTAATGCAAATATACCTTCTGCAATAACAAAGATTAACTTAAACAGAAAAACAGCGTTTAAAGAGATACGTAGAAAAATGTTTCAGAGAAGAGTTATGTCCAATTTGATAAAGGATGTGAAGAAATATAAGAAAAAGGCAAAATATTACAAGAGAAAAAAAGAAATTGAAGCCATTGCAGCAAAGGCATTAGAATTAAAAAGGAAACTATTCATTTTAATTTTGAATAGGATGCGTACATTAGATAAAATGGTTAATGTACTGAAATCACAAAGCAAAAGGAAAAGAGTAGTGAAAAGAACAAACTTTTGTAAAGTGTTTTTAGGAGAATGGATGCATAGTTCAAGTAGTGAACCTTTTTTTAATGAAGAGAGTTATTTTCAAAGTAATAGTTTGCTGCATGCAGTTGACACTAGAGGTCGTGCTTATGAAGTGAAAAATGGTTGCATAATGGAGAAGGAGATAATGGTTCCAAGAGATGAGGTACAAGTGATGGCGGATGAGGCTATGGGGAGACGTCCTAAAGCCCCAGTGTACACTTGGAATTGTAGTAGTATTTGCACTGTGCGTCAGGAATCTATTGATAAATTTCGTGAGTTTCTAAGAGAATATAGTAAAAAAAGTGTAAAACAGAAGATTAAGGTGCTTCAAAGTCTAGATCCATGCAGAGTGAGAGAGAATACTGGTTTGCAGGGTCATTCTCTGGCTTGTCTATCTAGAAAAGTGTGTAATAGTGTTTTCCATCATTTTAGGATGCTGGCTGTTCATCATACTGAAATGAGAAAGTTTGTGAGACGGTTGTATTTTGCTAAAAGTCCAGCAATAAAGTTAGATGAATTGAATAGGGCTCTGTTCCGTGGATCGGTATCAGATGTAGAGAAGGTTATTGATGAAATTCAGTTTTGTTACTTTGGTCCTGAACAAGACAGTGCAGAAAAGGACACAGTAAATGAGGAAGAAGTGGAAGAGAATGTAGAACCCTCTGTAAGTAAAACATTTAATGATCACATAACAAAATTTGCAATAATCTCTAATGAAAGACCAAATATAACTTGTATTTGTTGCCGCAGAACTCATTATAGAAAACAAACTAGGAATGTTGATCTCTACAGAAAGAGTGAAAATGAAGATAATTATAAGTGGAAGGATTTTGCCACATATATATTTCTTGAAAATTGTTTTGAATTGGGTGAAGATCAGCGTATTTGTAAATACTGTTACAACAAGTTAGAGGAAAATAAAATGCCAACCAGAGCTGTACATAATAATTTAGAATTGGATGTTATTCCTGCCGAACTTTCTGAATTAAATACATATGAGTCTATACTTATTCAATGTGTTCATCCGTTCCAGACCATAGTACGTATGGAGCCCAAAACTGGTAAATTACCTCCTTCAGATTTACTGAGAGGTTTAAAAGGTAGAGTGGTGTATTTGCCCTTGGATTTGAAAAAAAATATGGAAACTATTGATGCAGATACTTTGGAAACTGAACCATTAGTTATTCTGGTTAATGGTGTACCTACAAAGAATAAGAAGATTTGGCAGGAGCTGGTAGATGTACGGAAAGTACAAAGAGCAAATTTGTATTTGAAAAGGAATAACAAATGGTATGAATCAATTTATATAGAAGAAGAAGAAGAAGATTTACAAGAAGACACAGAAACACCAACTGGACAAATTGAAAAAGTGGACAAGTCAAAGGAAGAAGAAATTTATGAACATTTTAGCATACATCCTCTACATTCAAAAGAAGTTATGGGAGACAATATTGATCTGTTTCAGATGAAGAAAGCAAAAGGAACTCCCGTGAGTGTATGGGAGGAGAGCTTGGAAGCTCGATGTTTTCCCCAGCTGTTTCCTAAAGGAAAAGGAGGACGATACGATGAACGTCCAGAACAGATTCCAGCTTCTGAGTATCGGACTACAAGACTATATGCAGAAGATCCCAGATTTCGACAAAGTATTCCTTATTTGTTCCATCTTTTATTTGAAAGCGACTTGTCTGCACTATCTTATGCAGTAAATCACATTTTAAAAAGTGGAGTACATTTACAAAATGTGTCTGCTAAGGATTTTATGGAGAAAGTGCAGCACCGAGATGATCATTTGGAAACACAACTGATCAATCTGATGGCTTGTCAGCGTGGGACAAATGAATATTGGTACCGACGCCATGGTGAATTAAAATGCATGTTACGGAATTTAGGAACACCAACATGGTTCCTTACCCTAAGCTGTGCTGAGTACGCTTGGGATGATTTACTGGATTTTCTACGAGAGGCAAATTCAAACATTAAAAACATCGAATACAAGACAGCAGGAGAACTGTGCTCATTGGATCCGGTTAATGTTTGCAGATATTTCAATCATAGATTTGAGGCTATGATGTCCTTCATCTGCAATAAAAAAAATCCACCTCTTGGAGAAGTAGTGGATTTCTTTTGGAGAAAAGAGTACCAGGCAAGAGGTGCTCCTCATATTCATATGCTGTTGTGGATCAAGGATGCCCCACAGTTTGGAACAGATACTGATGAAGCAGTGTTATCTTACATTGAAGAATATGCAACATGTGCTATACCAAAAAGCACAGAAGAGAAAAAGTTAAAGGAGCAAGTTTTACGTTTCCAAAGTCATCGGTGTGGAAAATACTGTCGACGGAAATACAAGAGCAAAGATAAATACTACACTAAATGTCGATTTGGATTTCCTAGACCTGTTCTTTCAAATGGAAGAGTAAATAGTTTTATGTCATCTGTGAGACATACTATCAAAAAATATAAATGACTACAACCCAGTCATTTTATCCATGTGGAATGCTAACATGGATATACAGTATGTAGCTGACAATTCCATTGCTGTTGCTCGATATGTAACGTCTTACATTACTAAATCTGAAAAAACTGAATTGAAAGAAATGTGGGAAGAGATTTCTCACGAGAAGACTGTCAGTAAGAAGCTGTACAGTTTCAGTTTAAAGATGTTATCGCATCGAGAAATTGGATCCTACGAATGTTCAGATAGGTTATCTTCTGCAAGTCTCTACTCGAAATCAAGAAGAATAATTTGGGCAAGTTTAGGCCTTGCAGCAATGAGAAATCGGGTACTGAAATTGAATATTTGGCCGAGAATGACCCAGAAAGTACAGATATTTTGAAATCAAACATGTTGGACACATATTATCCAAAAATAAGTCATCATCTGGAGAACATGTGTCTCTATGAAGTGCTGCAGAACTACATTTATTCACGGAAAGCCGCAGAAGACATCAACAATGGAAAATATAAAGTCATTGGTGAGGAAGGATGTTTGGTGAAGCAAACAAAAGGAAGTTTGATAAATCACCGGAAGCTGAGTTGCGACACTACTGACAAAAAGGAATTTTACTACTTGGCTCTTTTACAGCTGTTTAAACCATGGCGTACAGAGGATGAACTACTGGGAGAATTTCAAAGCTATGAAGATTCTTTTAATGCTTGCAAAGACAGCATACAATGCAGTACATTCTCAACTTATCTGCAAATGTTAAATGAAGAAATTGAACAGGAAACTACAATTGCAGCTGAGGTAGCTAGAGACAGTTCTCAAGACAGCCAAAGTTCAGGAACACTCAGTCAAGATCCCCTAGGACAACCAATCGTTGAAAATGAAGCATCAATAGCCATGAATGAAGTGGAAACAGCTATGAATCAAGCTCAAGAAGAATTTATAGACTTACAAAATTTGGAAAGACAACTGAATGAAGAGCAGCAACAAATTTATGAAGAGATCAGAAGCAAAATTGATCACGGATTTCTACATGAAAAAAAAGAGTGCTCATGCACATCATTTCATCCAATCAGGATGTATGTAAGCGGACAAGCTGGAACTGGAAAAAGTTTCCTAATAAAAGTCATCAGAAGCTACCTACAGCAAAAAACGGATTCTACTTTGTCTTGTGTGGTTACTGCTCCAACTGGGTTAGCAGCATATAACATAAAAGGAATCACCTTACATCGTTTGCTAATGTTACCAGTGGAGCATGAGAACACAATACAATACAACAAGCTAACTGGAGAAGCATGCTTGGAAGTTTCAAGAGTATTGAAGAAGATGCAAGTTCTCATTATTGATGAGGTGAGCATGGTATCAAACTTAATGCTTGCCTTTGTGCATTTAAGAATGCAGCAAATTCTAAGGACAGACTATGACGTGTTATTTGGTGGAAAACATGTCATAGTTTTTGGGGATCTTCTACAACTTACTCCAGTTAAAGGACAACCAGTGTTTAATACTGTGACACATGAAGACACAAAGAAGTCATTGGGAAGCATCGGTAATGCAAATATTTGGTCCTTCTTTGAGTACAAGGAACTTACTACTAATATGAGGCAAGCAAACGATGAAGAATATGGAAGTATTCTGAAAGATATAAGAATTGGACTACTCACAGAAGTTGGCAAAAAAGCATTACAGAGTCGGCTGCTACATAATTTATTTCCAAAGGAAGAAATAGTTGCAGAGAAGATATACAAGAACATTGCAGCAAAGAAAAGTGTCATCTGCTTAATGCCAACTCTACGTGAATGCTCAATATTCAATGAGGAGCTTTTAAAATTGGAAAAGGAAGATATCAGGAAATTGGAAGCAGTGGACAAAATTGAGGATGGAAGAATTACTATCACATTAACAGGCACACTGAAAAATAAATTGGATTCACTAGAGAAGAACATTTCCAAAACAGCTGGATTAGAAAAAAATCTATATGTTTGCATGAACTGTAGAGTATTTTTAAGGAGAAATTTGGATGTTGAAAAAGGTTTAGTTAATGGAGCTATGGGAAGAGTTGTGGGTTTTATTAATTATCAGAAAAAAGATGGAATTGAATGTTTAAAAATAAAATTTGATCAGATAGAAGACGTTAAAGACATTTGTCGTTGTTCAGTTCGTTTCATGCTTGTGAAAGACTTATATGTACGTAGGAAGCAGTTTCCGTTTTCGCTAGCATATGCTGTAACTATTCACAAGTCTCAAGGATTGACTGTAGATTGTGCTTTTGTGAACATTGGTTCAACTGTGTTCAAAGAAGGTATGGCTTATGTAGCTTTGTCACGAGTGAAAACATTATCTGGTTTATTCATGATAGACTTTGATGACTCAAAAGTTAGTGCTGATACAAATTGTGTAAAGGAGTATAATAGATTAAGAAGAACCTATGCTCCTCATTTAGGTCAGTATCCTGTGTTGGAGAAACGTGTAGTTTCTCGTAAAAGGAGAAATGAGAATATCTGTAATGAAGATGTAGAGAGGAGGAAAAAAAAGAGGAGTGATGTAATTGCAAGCAAAAAGAAAAAGGAAAATGAAGAAGAGGTTGTGGGATGTCATTTTGAAAATAGCTCTGGTGTCAACTGCTACGCTAATGTAGTGCTGAATGTTGCATTTTATCTGGAAAGTGTGCAAGAGCAGATAATAGTAAATCAGAGAAAAAGATTCTGTTCTGAGTTGAGTCTCCTTTTTCAAAAGCTGAGTAATGATAAAACTCAAATAGAAAGTGCTACTGAAATTAGAAAACTTTTAGATGTATGTTCAGGACGAACACAGTTTTCTCAAAATGTACAGCAAGACGCACAGGAATTCTTGATGTTTTTTCTTCAGGTACTGGAAGAAGAAGGGGTTCCCATTGAAAATATGTTTGGTGTCTCTTATAAATGGGAACATAGTTGTGAAAACTGTTACAATACATGTGGCTCTAATGTTGATTCTGAAAGGTTTATTTATTTAACATTGCCAGAAAGTAAAACAGTCACTTTTGCTAAATTAGTTAAAGATGCTAATCATAACATGGAATGCAGTGAGTGTCAATCTGAAATGTTTTCAACGTTAATTTTAAAGGAATACGGACAATATGTAATTTTAATGATGCAACGATGTAAAGCTGATGGTTCAAAGTTGGATACTTTAATAAAGAAGTTTACAGGACAGCAATTATCAATTTCAGGAAAAACTTTTGTAACAGTTGCAATAATTTTCCATGAAGGACCTACTGTTACTTCTGGACATTACACAGTTTATCTTAAATGTGAAAAAGGCTGGACACTGTGTAATGATTCCCAATTGATTTTCAAGCAACGTTTGCCTTTTGATTTAGCAAATTCCTATCTAATCTTCCTGAAACCTAAATTTTAGAGAGACTTGGCAAGATCTGTACAAAACAATTTTACCATTTTATTGGATTACCATTGGAATTTTAAAAAAAAATGATTTTTCAAATTATCATTTGGCCTAATGGAAAGGTAACCAATTGTAATGTGGACTTTTTAAATTTTTAATGAAACTTTGGAAAACCAAAAATTTAGACAAAATCGGTAACATCTGCACATTTAAATTTTGGAATGTTATTGGATTGCCATTGGAAATTTATTCAAAAAAGATTTTTAAAATTACTATTTGGCCATGAGGAAAGGTAAACAATTGTATTGTGGACTTATTTAATTATTAATTAATCTTTCGGAAACCAAAATGTTACAGAGAATCGGTGAGATCTGTACAATTTAAACTTTTGAATTTTATTGGATTACCATTGGAAATGTAATCAAAAAAGAATTTAAAAATTACTATTTGGCCTAAAGGAAATGGAACCAGATGTATTGTGGAGTTATTTGAGATATATTTTTGTGATTATACTTCTGAAACAAAAATGTCAGACGGTATTTTAAAGAAATAAGTATTGATATTAGATGATATTTTTTTAGAATATTATGCATTTCTATAATGTTATGTTTAAGTAAAAAGAGATTGTGGGCTTTTTTTATACAATCTTTGAGATTGTTATTTTTTTTTGCCCGCTGTTAAATGATGAATGCAATTGCTTTCACAATTTATAGTGAAATGCAATATATTCTGAAAACAGCAAAAAAAAGGCAAAACTTTTTGGGGAAAAATATGTAAATACGTGTACTGTGTTATATATTGATTTATTAAATATTAATACTTTTTTCTTTTTTTTCAGATTGTGAAAGAAAATTTTCAAAAAAAACCAACCATTTTTTAAAGTAATTTCAATTACATTTTAATTAAAAATTAAATTGTTGGGTGGGACAGGTAAGTGAGAAATTAGAAGGTCTCTTTCTTCCACTTTATCTCAAAAAGATTTTTAGTATTTAGTTATTAATTCCTCAAGGATCTTGAGATGTGGTAATTGATTTTTAGTGTTTTAAAAAAAAAAAAAAAAAAAATACGCTTACCGTACGGTAAAAAAAAAAAAAAAGTTTTAAAGAAAAAATAAAAAAAAGTTGAGAGGTAAGGTTGGCTCTTAAAAGAGCCGTTGTGTTCATGCAGGGACAGAGGAAAGGAAGTATGGGAACATTAGCTGGTTGGACATTTGTGCTGGTCTATTTTGTTGTTAATGAGGGGAACACTGGTCTCCCTATGAACAATTAGATCATGGCAAAATGAACACCGCATAGTAACCCTACCAAACCGAGGGTTCGTTTCCAGAGGATCAGAAAAAGGTGATTGTGCTCCCACAGATGAAGGGCTCTGCTGAGCTTCCGAAGAAGGACTCGGCTGAGCTGCTGTGGATGTGCTTGCTCGACTTACTGAAGGGTTGCCCCTAGTATGTCGTGCATGTGTCCTAGGATGCACATCCTCAAGGTGTCTCAACATAGTGTGATTCCCGAAGGAATACTTCTTGTTGGGATTACCTCGCGAAAGTACACGCTGGCACAGCTTGCAAGTCACCAAGGCAGCATTGACTTTTTTCTCACCCTCTGGAAAACTGAAATACTCCCATATGAAAGAGCTCTTCTGTTTCCTCTTTCTCTGCCTGATGGTGGTGCTGCTAGCCTCACTCCCAGTAGAAGAGTGCTGGTCTGCCATCGTATCACAAAGACAAGTCAGCTCCTTCTCCTAAGGGATCACAAGCAGAAATGAGGGGAATGGGTGTGGTGTAGGAGAGTTCTAGAACTGAAAGTAGTTTCAACCAATCAAAAGTTGTGTTTCATGATCACATGACCCACCGTGCGCGTACGTTACGCTTACGTTACGCTTACGGTGCGCTTACGGTGCGCTTACGGTAAAAGTGCGCATGCGCGTAAAAAAGACATGCGCTCGCGCGCATGCGCAAAACAGTCACTCCACAACACTTCCGCGTAACGTGCGCGTGTAGCGTACACGCCTACGCGCCCCACGCACAGTACGCGCGGCTACGCAAATTGCGTAACTATACGCAAACAGAGTAGATAAATTACGGACATTGCGTAAACCGTACGCTTACCGTACGCTTACCGTACGCGCACTAAAAAAAAAAAAAAAAAAAGAAATATTTTCTATGTTTTCTATGTTATACTAATATATCTTATTAAACTTGTTTTTTTTTTAAAAAAACACATTTAATATAAGAATTTATAATAAAAAAATCATACAAAATCAATAAAAAAAAATATGGGAATCACATATGTTATAGGTAAGAATTAGCATTTAAAAAACCATACAAATTCACTGAAAATCCATGGGTTTCACACACGTTATAGTTAGAAATTAGCATTTAAAAAACCTTGCAAATTCACTGAAAAAACCATAGGTTTCACACATGTTATAGTTAGGAATTAGCATTTAAAAAACCTTGCAAATTCACTGAAAAAACCATAGGTTTCACACATGTTATAGTTAGGAATTAGCATTTAAAAAACCTTGCAAATTCAGTGAAAAAACCATAGGTTTCACACACGTTATAGTTAGCTGGACATTTCACTCATAAAAAACCAATGAAATTTTCCCGTTATAGTTAGTTAAGCTAACTATAACTCGCGCGCCCGCAATGCACTGCTGATGACGTCACATATTACATCACTCATGACATGGTCAGTGACATCACTCATGACATCACCGATGACATCTCAAATGACATCACTGATGACATCACTGATGACATCATCCATGTGATAGAGTGGCAGACCTCCTCTCACCCTAATATAACCTTTGATACACACATTCAAAAATAGAGACTGAAATTTTCAAAAAAAAGGACCTACCAATACCAATTACAACAACCTCTTCAATAATTCTAAGATCCACATAAACATCCACTCATTCACCAACAGTCCTGTACAGTCACTCATTCGTGTACTCACACATCATATGTACTCATACACCTATATATCCTGTAACACAATGCCTCTCATCCATAGAGTTACTCACACACATAGTTACTCATGCTAATAAAGAATCAAACATACATTTATTTGCATATACAGTTATACACACACCACCACACTTACTTCTATGGAAATTTACACATACTTAGTCTTTTAAACAATCACTTATAGAAACACATACTTATTCATACAGGAACTCTTTCAATCTCTCACTCTCACATACACTCACTTATATACAACAATAGTCACATATACTAGTTTAAAACATATGTAGTTACTCATAAATACACTATTGAGACAGCCATTCACTCACTAACACACCCATACACACACTCTTCCACCCATACAGTCCTGCACATATGCTGTCTTCAACACATACAAACAGTGAGTCACTCATTCATGCACTTATGCACTACGTAATACCCCCCACCGAACCATACAGACACTCAGACACTCATACTGATACTCAAAAAACCAACTAATAACCTATATAGACACTCATGTAGCTGCTCACCAACCCATGCAGCCACTTATGCACAAAGTGAGAGACTGATACAGGTATTTACACATTTAAACATTACTCACTTAGCCATGTATTCAATAAGATACACTTAATCAGTCAGTAATACAATCAATTTTTCAAAAACAAATCATCCATTTAGACACTTATATACTCATTTATTCTTCCATCGACCTTGAGATATACATATATAAAACATATTTAATTTTCAGAAAAACACACATTCACTGGATGATGTCATCAGTGATGTCATCAGTGATGTCATTTGAGATGTCATCAGTGATGTCATGAGTGATGTCACTGACCATGTCATGAGTGATGTAATATGTGACGTCATCAGCAGTGCATTGCGGGCGCGCGAGTTATAGTTAGCTTAACTAACTATAACGGGGAAATTTCATTGGTTTTTTACGAGTGAAATGTCCAGCTAACTATAACGTGTGTGAAACCTATGGTTTTTTCACTGGATTTGCAAGGTTTTTTAAATGCTAATTCCTAACTATAACGTGTGAAACCTATGGTTTTTTCAGTGAATATATATATATATATAATAAAACATTGATTAAAATACAGCTATAATTGATACGTCATTAAAATTACATTTAAAAGTAAATTACAGAAATTCATATTTCTCACGAAAAGAGTAATAAAAAATACAATGAAAATTGTTAATTATAACTTCAATTTAAGCAACAATAGGGAAAACATTGAATTTTGCAATGCTCAGGTTTACTATTTCCACTCTAACCTAAATACCAGTAGGGATAATATTTGACTTTTTGGGGGCAGAGGTGTTTGATTTACAATTCTCACTCCACCCTACGCAACATTGGTGCAAGTAATGGACTTTGGAGGAGTCATAAATGTATTATTTCCACTACAACCAAAGCAACAGTAGGGAAAGTGTTGCATTTTGTAGGGTCCGATTAACTATTTCCACTCCAACCTATGCAAAAATAGGGAAAGTACTGGAAAAATATTTATTAATTAATATCAAATATAAAAAATCAAGTCATAAACCATAATATCATAAAAAAAACAAATACGTAAATAAAAGAAATTACAAAAAAATATAAAATGTACCTGGGCAAATAAGGCAAATATCAATGTCCTTATTAAAAAAAGAATAATCTATCCAAACGTTATTTACTAAACAAAATACTAAATTGTAGCCCTACTCCTCCAATATCCCATCTATGTGTAGAAATGTAAAAGAAAACAGAAAAAGGAAATGAATCACAACAAATATAAATGGAAATAATATTTTAAAAAATGTAACACATTAAAATAAAGTTAATGAATTCAAACAATTAAATATTTTACGCAATTAGTAACCTATACAATAATAATTAACAACATACTCATAATAAGAATTCCAATTAACCATTTAAAGTTTTAACATTTGAATAAAAGTGCAAATGTTTGAAAAATACAATAACATTACTTCCCATCCTACTCCCCTACAAATCCAAAAACTCGCCAATAATTAAAAACAATCAAATAAACTCAAACAGAAAACTTGAAAAATATGACAAAAATTGACATAAAGCAAAATCATAAACCATTTCTTATTGAGAAGAATTGAATCTTATATACAACTATATTAAAAAAGGGTATAAAATACTTACCAACAAGGCATTCTTACATGCAATATTCTGTCATCACAATATTTTTATGGTGTGTGTGAGATGATAATTTATACATGCTTTTTAATGCTATTTTTTACTTCTCTTTTTCAGAGAAATGTACATTTACATTTGTTAACTTCTTATTCTCATCTCACCCCACCCTGCATACTGCTCACTTGACATCCACCACATTTTAATATGTTGTCAATATTTACCACAGCCACCTTTACATGTAAAATCACCATGTATCATAATTGTTTATGTAATGTATCTTACATCGATTAACTTTAAGCATTTTCATTTAACTGGTAGTCCTGCATAACGACCACCAGATTTAAGAGATCCAGGATGGGGGCAGAGCTTTTGGTGTGGCTGCCGCGCGCCTATGGAATGAGCTACCTCAGAACTTCAGACAGGCCAGTTCTCTGACCTGTTTTAGGAGGAGTCTGAAAACCTGGTTGTTCCCAAGGGGTGAACACTAGGCCTTCCCATTAATAATCTGTTCTGTTGCTGTGGTGACTGTCTTCAAGTCTAAACTCCAGGATACCCGTAGGGTGACAGTTCGCGCTATATAAGATTTAAATTCAATTCAATTCAATTCACATGACTTTCTCCCAAGTCGTAGACCTCGACATGGCTGACTGACTGCATCAACTGCTACCACTTTGATGGGATGTTACTCTTAATGGTTCTCCTTAATTATGATCCTGGCAAATGCTAACTCTGTCTGTTCCGCACATACATTAGAGAGTCCATGCGAGAATAGTATCTAGCGTCAAGCCTGGCTCTCTGAGCATTAGCTGGCATAAGACCGTTGATCTATATCCTTTAATGATTTGTTTTCGGCCTCCTTTATTGCACAAAAGGCATTTGTGCCAAAAGCACCAACTAAAATGTTCAAACCACCTTTTAGTTGAGGTCTTCCTCCATGCAAGTGCTCATAGGAAACATCAATCAATTCACATTCTTTTGGACATACTTGTTTTATTTCAAAACGTTCCAAGTCAGGATTGCATTGAGAGGTAAATTGAATGTCAGCAGCAACACTGGTGTTGGGGAAAGTCTGGAAGAGCTTGAAGAATTTGTCCCCTGCATAATACAATAGTAATCATTTCTAGATTGGGCCATCAGTCTCTTTGGTCACTTTGAAGTGTTTGTTCAGGTGAGCGATCCACACATTCCTTCTGGATGCTGTAGTAGAGAATGCTCCTAGCTAAATGATGATGAATGGTAGAAGTCTGGTGGTGCTCCCCACATGGTGCACATAAATCGGGCATTTACGAGGGCCTTCCTCCAAGGTTTTGCGACAGAGTTGGTACCCAAGCTGGGGCAGAGTGAGGCCTTGGCGGTAGAGCATCATCTGGAAGATTCACAGCCCATCCTTGATAATTATTGCCCTTCACTGAAGAGGGATAAGAAGTACCAAAAGTGCTCTGATCCAGCACACTCTTCACGTGGTACTGTGTATCTTGTTTTGGGGTGCTGTAGCAGCTGCACATCTGGCCAGTTTGCCCCTCGACTCTGGAGAATGTCCAAGGGCGATGGAGTGCCGCTACTTCCCAGGTGAAATGTATGACGGTATTCTGCATGTATTTAGGACACGTGCATTCTGAACGCTGTCTTTAGTACGAACGCGTCTTTAGAATGCATTTGTTCAGCACGCAAGTTGTTTTAACGACTTGCCTTAGGGCGGTGCAGGATGTTAGAATAGTTTAATTTACTATTCCAACTCCAGTCTGCACTACAGTAGGGAAGGTGTTTGACTTTAAATCCAAAACAATTCCACCAAGGCGCCCTCCTAAAAGCAAGTCATTGTTCCAACTTTCACGCTGAACGAATGCGCGCTAATGCAGCGTTATTTCTATTGTTGGCACTGTGTTGGCAAAGCGTGATTCCGGCTTTATCCGAAAAGACGTTTCCCACCGAGGTGTGTTGGCTGTGGGTTGGGCTGCCTGGGGCTTCTGCTGCTTGTGAGATGATGGCCCAGTCCGAGGATGACCCAACCTCATCACCAGTGTGGTGTGCGCAAGGAGTTGCCAAGGTTCAAATGGACATGCTGTCTGGGCCCATGAGCTCAGAAAGCCTTGAAATGGTGTCGGGCATCAGGGAACAATTATTTGTGATGTTGTTTGTGTCTCATAAGTTGCGAGTGGAATAATTAAGCAACCCTGGACTATCAGGACTGGCTTTGACAACCACCAGCTCAAATAAAGTACTGGCGCATCCACAAATTAATGCCTGTGTTTCTCAGCTGCGAATTCTCCCTATTACCATTCAACTTTCTATTGATATAATACTTATGTCTAAGCACACCCATTGCAGCTTTCAACATGATTGACACATTTTTTTGCAACAATTAGTTTTCATTTAGATTTGCATTGCATACATTTTATGAGATTGAGATAATTGCACATATAAAATAATGTCTGCGAACATTTTTATCTGGTGAATATTAGGTAGTCGCTGGGCATTCTTAGTTACCAAAATGAATCTGATATTTTTAGACATTACTCAATCGATTTTGTTACCTCGTATTTGCTCAAACAAAGCATGTCATAAATCATAATCCCTGTAGCTGAAAACACGTGTGAATTTTTTGCACATAAGAGCGCTTTCTCTGGAGATACAGATGCACACCTACTATGTACTTGTAATTATCATTTCACATATTGATGGTGTGGTAAATGAAGTTAATGTGTAGACCCAAAAGCTCAGTGACTGCATATTTTCATTTCTCAACAACAATGGAAAGAAGGACATTGTCCCTCAGCATAGCTAT
This sequence comes from Triturus cristatus, assembly GCF_964204655.1. NCBI lineage: Eukaryota > Metazoa > Chordata > Amphibia > Caudata > Salamandridae > Triturus > Triturus cristatus. Next base: position 331,664,995 of record NC_140579.1, read on the forward strand.
AGAAACTACATTCATCTTTCATCAAAACATTCATCGCTCCATCGCTCGTACCTCGCGAAGAATAAAGCGGAATTAAAGAAAGATGTCATGTCTGTAAGTCTTAGTTACATCTTTTATCTGCGGCACTCACAAATGCAAAAATGCATTAGAATAGTTATCGTAATAATAATAATAATAATAATAATAATAATAACAATAGACTTATTTTACGGGACATCACTATTTTGCTAGGAATTTTTAAACGAACATTAGCATGCTGTTTATATTTAATAAATTTGATAAAACAATGTTGTTATATTTTTAGTTTTTTATATTTGGCATCAACTTTTATATTTAATATGGATTGTTTTTATTTGAATTAAAATAAAAAGCATTTATTGATGGATTGTAAGAAATATTACCGTCACTGTGTCCTTTTATTTTTAGAATTTCCCTGTTGAGCTTTGTTTCCATGAAGACATTGTGGGTTTGAGCACTAGTAGGCAGGGAAGGCTGGGTAAGGGTTGTAGATAAGTGCCAGATATGAAATGTACACATGGAAGGAAAAGGAACTAGAAATTCTAAAGCCTGGACTATGAAAGAGTACCCAGGTACAAGAAAATAAAGGACTTGTCCGGGGAGAAACGGGATGTTAACAGGGCACAGATGGGAGGACCAATAGACACAGTGGTCTTGTATGACAACATATGGGTGGGAGCCCCTAATTAGCACCTCTGAGTGGCAAACACTAAGCACGTCTTACCAATACTGAGGATTGCATCCTGTCAACTGTAAAGAGTGTGGCCACAATGTAATTATAATTGGTGGTGCTGGAAGGGTGAAGGTAAACCACAATAAATAGAGGCTATTGAAAAGGGTAGCCTGAAAGCATATTGATTATTGTTAGGTAAGCAGGAGTTGAACATTTAAAAGGCACTTAGATGGTGAGTGCTGAATGACTATCGCCAATGGAGCCCCTCTACTTTTGGAAAATGCCAGTTAGTAGTGAATATAATAACCTACAGGTATGCAGCCAGAGTATGAATGGTGACAGAATGTGTCAAATTGATTCAGACAATCACCAGAAAAGCACTTTAATGCTGACATCCTTGTGTATTAAAAGGATCATGCAAATGTGCAAGGAGATTCAAGAAATTAACAATATGCTAGATACTCCGACATCCTGGTAGAAGGATCATCCATCGAATTATAAATGACCACTAAGGTGGCGGTCATTTATAAGGTATTGGCAGCATCCGCCGTCACAGCAGTTCCCGTCAATGCATATCGCTGTTTGGTGCAAAGTTACGTCAGCATGACTCAACCCTGCACTAAACGTTTTTTTTATTTTTTATTTTGAAAGAGAAAATCCCAAAACTGGATATTGATATAAAATAATCCTTCCCTCGCCACAGAACTCATCTCCCAAGGCAAGGATAGCATTATTTACATTTTACTCTCCCTCACCATCAGGGTTTGCCTGGGGTTGATGGACAGTTAAACAAATGGCTACATGTCTACCCATCAATATTGGACAGGGTGTAAGGGCCACCAGAGAGATTTGGCTTTGGCAGTGGGAGAGTAGTCACTGTCGTAGCCAAACCTAGGGTCTGGTCGAAATTAAGTCAGGAGGGTGGACCATTATTTTTGTGGTTTGTTTATACTCTGTCAACATTGCAACGGAGTACACACACCACCAACATATAATAAATCAGCCACCTAGTTTGGAAGAGCTGACTCTAACTCAGAGCTAGACATGCTCTTGATGCCATCTTCACAGACTTTATGATTGCAAATGTGACAGAACATACCTTCTTGCTTGGAGGAACTACCAATATCTCTTGTTCACAAGCTTAGCTGAGCTCACACAGTGGAAAATATTTCTGGTGTGGCATTTGTTCTTGTAGTAAGAAAATATCAAGATATGAATTAGTTCTATTCTGACTACCGTCATCCCACCTCTGGCAATCTGGGGATTTTAGTAATGCATTATCTTTAAAATAATTCTTATCAAGCATATATTTTATGGACTGGCTTGCAACCCTCAAATTTGCCAATTGGTTATGCAACAAACGAATAGAATAGACATTCTGCACTTTAAACACTACCAGTGCCACCTTATGCTAGGCAAAGCATTAATATGGAAAGCCAATAAGAGATAAAAACTCTTGAATCACATGCACCTCTTGCCCCTTCCACAAACAAGTCAAGATCATCTCAGAATTTTTAAACCAAAAGCTGTGCCTTCAAGAATAACACAATCTGAATTTCTATTTGAATCTCTGAAGTATAATTTTAAGAAAGGGTATTCAAGGAATTTTCTTTATCGTCTCAAACTCATTTCTGCCATCAATAAGATTGCCTTTTATCTCTCAGGCACCTTTGTAGGCAGGTTACTTTTGATCACTTTCTGGATGTCTTCTTAAAAAAAAAAAAGACATTTTATTAGATTTTCATCATAAATATATTTATAAAAGAGACCAGGGATCATTCTGCACTAATCAAACTGTCATGTGCACTACTTCCGCTCTGAGTTCCAGCAAAGCATACAATTATTCATTATCCGGTTATAATTTACATATATGTTACAAACGTGGCTTTGTTTATTGATATTTAAGGAAAAAAGTACCCCCTGTCATGCATTATATGGATTCTACAAGTCACCGAGGAGTTGCATGATCATATGGAGGAATAAGACCGGATTTGAGTTTAACATGCAGAAATACTCTAGTTTTTTCTCCAACTAAAGAGTGCAAAAAATAAACATGTTCTCTCTGCTTGTAAGCAAAAGAAATACACCAGAAGAAAGGAAAACAATGTTTGTTTTCGTTGGTTTAAACAGATGCTTCAATTATGTTCTATGACCTTACCTGCCCTTCACCTCGGCTGCTGGCAGCAGGCATTATGATTTTTCCTTTATTATCAGCGAATGGGTGTGTCACAAGTCGCAGATTATAAAGAAATTAGGGGCTGGTGTTCATACAGTGATTGCAGAATCCCGTGTATTATATGTATATATATCCACTGATTAAAAACAAAAAAGTTTAAAGTGAAGTTATAGTTAGGTCTTGTAATACGTTTCAACTTAAAAAAAAAAATAGAAATTCACTGAAAAAAACAAAGTTTAAAGTAATGTTTTTCTCACAATGGAAGCAATAGATAAAGGACATTTTTTTCTGCCTCTTCAGCGCAGCCATCACCCTGATACTCCCAATGTGTCAGTCATCTTACAGTGGAGCTATGATCCATTCTGCTACCTGCAACAGGTTCCTATTTGCATTTTTAACACGTAATAACATTGCATCTTTACAAACCCTAAAGCCAGACACTGTATGAACTAGGAATGTCTCACCTATATGTGCAGTATTTTTCTGCACTGTATATCTCTCATCACCCACAGAACTTTGATCTCAGACTAGTCCTGATCCCACGCAGAGAAACAATTAGAATTCCATGAGTTATTCTCAGCCAAAAGCTCTATCTAGTGGCCAAATTTTGCACTGACGATTTCCCTCTCTAAGCTTCTCACTGTCAACTCGGTTAAGTAAGAGCTTTTACATTTTCTCTCTCGCTCAAAACAGAATTCAAGCTGCGAACCCCAATCCATCCCACCTCATCCTCTACATAGGACCTCCCAGTTACTTCCATTGTCTGACATAGATCCACAAAGTGCAACCAGAGTCACCTTAGAACCTTCTGGTCTTTTTGCTTATAAAACCATTTGCCCTGAGAATCTATTAGAGAGGCCTTGAAAAATCCTAAAAGACCAACTTCTCAAATCCTATCCAGAAACATTGGTCTCCAACCACTACTTTTGCACCAACAAAGGAACAATAATTACTGAACTCATTTTCTCAACCAATAGATGCGCACGATGGAGGAAAGCCATGCATTTAATGCTATTGATCTCTTCATCTAGGAAAACTAGTACTTGGGTGAATGTATGACATTGTTCTGCATTCTGTCCATCAACAGTTCTTTTTGCATTTGTCACCCCAAGTGGGACGGGTATGCTCAGACGTGAGTCCCGTGCTCTCCATGCCAATGGAATCAAGCTATCCTGGCTGAAGAAGGGTGAAACCCCAAAACCGGTCCAAGGATGCTTGTTTCCAGTCCAGGGAGGACATGGCCTGGCAGTTCGGGCTGGACTGTTCCCATGGGGCACAGGGTCAAGACTGATTTGCATATGGCTGGGTCCAAACTGGAATGGCATGGTGAGCAAAAAAACGATGTATTTAGGCCCAGATCTCTGTACTGGGGTGAATGTATGACATTGTTCTGCATTCTGTCCATCAACAGTTCTTTTTGCATATATCACCCTGAGTGGGACGGGTATGATCAGACGTGAGTCCCGTGCTCTCCATGCCACTGGAATCAAGCTACCCTGGCTGAAGAGGGGTGAAACCCCAAAACCGGTTCTAGGATGCTTGTTTCCAGTCCAGGGAGGACCTGGCCTGGTAGTTCGGGCTGGACTGTTCCCATGGGGCACAGGGTCAAGACTGATTTGCATATGGCTGGGTCCAAACTGGAATGGCATGGTGAGCAAAAAAACAATGGATTTAGGCCCAGATCTCTGTACTGGGGTGAATGTATGACATTGTTCTGCATTCTGTCCATCAACAGTTCTTTTTGCATTTGTCACCCCGAGTAGGACAGGTATTCTCAGACGTAAGTCCCGTTCTCTCAATGCCACTGGAATCAAGCTATCCTGGCTGAAGAGGGGTGAAACCCTGAAACCGGTTCTAGGATGCTTGTTTCCAGTCCATGGAGGACCTGGAATGGCAGTTCGGGCTGGATTGTTCCCATGGGGCACAGGATCAAGACTAATTTGCATATGGCTGGGTCCAAACTGGAATGGCGAGCAAAAAATTGATGGATGTAGGCCCAGATCTCTGTACTGGGGTAAATGTATGACATTGTTCTGCATTCTGTCCATCAACAGTTCTTTTTGCATTTGTCACACCGAGTGGGACGGGTATGCTCAAACGTGAGTCCCGTGTTCTCCATGCCACTGGAATCAAGCTATCCTGGCTGAAGAGAGGTGAAACCCCGAAACCGGTCCTAAGATGCTTGTTTACAATCCAGGGAGGACCTGGCCTGGCAGTTCGGGCTGGACTGTTCCCATGGAGAACAGGGTCAAGACTGATTTGCATATGGCTGGGTCCAAACTGGAATGGCATGGTGAGCAAAAAAACGATGTATTTAGGCCCAGATCTCTGTACTGGGGTGAATGTATGACATTGTTCTGCATTCTGTCCATCAACAGTTCTTTTTGCATTTATCACCCTGAGTGGGACGGGTATGCTCAGACTTGAGTCCCGTGCTCTCCATGCCACTGGAATCAAGCTATCCTGGCTGAAGAGGGGTGAAACCCCGAAACCGGTCCTAAGATGCTTGTTTACAATCCAGGGAGGACCTGGCCTGGCAGTTCGGGCTGGACTGTTCCCATTGAGCACAGGGTCAAGACTGATTTGCATATGGCTGGGTCCAAACTGGAATGGCATGGTGAGCAAAAAAAAAATTGATTTAGGCCCAGATCTCTGTACTCTGGTGAATGTATGACATTGTTCTGCATTCTGTCGATCAACAGTTCTTTTTGCATTTATCACTCCGAGTGGGACAGGTATTCTCAGACATAGGTCCTGTGCTCTCAATGCCACTGGAATCAAGCTATCCTGGCTGAAGCGGGTGAAACCCCGAAACCGGTCCTAAGATGCTTGTTTCCAATCCAGGGAGGACCTGGCCTGGCAGTTCGGGCTGGACTGTTCCCATGGGGCACAGGGTCAAGACTGATTTGCATATGGCTGGGTCCAAACTGGAATGGCGAGCAAAAAAGCTATGGATTTAGGCCCAGATCTCTGTACTGGGTTGAATGTATGACATTGTTCTGCATTCTGTCAATCAACAGGTTTGATATCTCATGCAACAAAAGATCCCTATGCAAGTTGCACTTGAGATACCACCCTCCAGGTAACAACCTACATTTTATTGAACAAATAATCGAAAACACTGGAACAAACACTGATCAGCACTGCCCTCAAGACTTACTCTGAGATGTTAATCTTCATTGGAATGACCTGAATGGTCCAGCAGTCAACAGCATTAAAACCTTTTTTGCTGATCCGAATCTGACTCAATACTGTGACAGGTACACTCACAACAAAGGACCAACTTTAAATCTTATCATTGCAAAACCCAACTCAACACGGATGGAATCTATCCCACCCTTTTATTGAACTGACCAACACTGCATCACTATCCTCATCAAGGAAGTTTTGATAAACAACACAAAACAATGATCCAAGCCCACAATCTGGAAAAGTAACCTGCACAACATCGTCGGGAAAACTCTTACTTTGCTCAGTCACAACATCTTAACTCCCCCTGAAGAACTCTCAGATGCCCTTGTTCTTACAAATCACTACACTTGCTCCATGGAATCTGTTCTTAACTAATCACTCCACTCCAACTAACGAAAATGCCCACTAAAATCTCCAAACCATGGTACAATGGTAGTCTCAACACAGAAAGACGTAATTTGAGATTAGCCAAACGTCAATGGAGATCTGACCCGTCCATTGAGCATCTCAAGCACGAGATCATTAAGAAACAGTTACTACAAAAGCATCAGAAATTCCAAAACAGACTTCTGAAGACAGCTCAATCAAGCCAGTAACCAACCATAAAAACCTTTTGATCTAATAAGAGCACAATCGAACTGAGCACCCAAATCGGACGCTGGTGGCAACCAACTGCTTCCAAACTGTGGGGAATTTGCCTCCTTCTTTCTGCAGAAGGCAGGAACCATAAGAAATTACCTGCAGCAGGCCTTGAAACAAAGTCCTATGCCCCCTTAGCCCTGCCCATCCCCTCCTGGTCCTTTCTTACCATTATGCTTTCCTAGTCTGTACTCCAAAAACAAGGCCTCATGGAACTTCTTTAGAACATTTGATGAAGACACCATAAATAAAATCTTAATTAGACTGAAACCATCAAACCATCTCAAAGACCCACTTTCCTCAAACTTCTTCAATTAAATCATACCCGCTTTACTTCCATGCTGGGCCAAGATTGTCAATGCCTCCCTCCTTCAAGGCTCCATCCCTGACTGCCTGAAATCAGGACAAGTTACCCCCATTCTGAAAAAAACAACAGCGAACCAAACCAACTTTAAGAACTTCAACATATTTCCAATATCCCTACCCTGGCAAAACTCCTGGAAAAAGGTGTTTGCATTCAACTCTGTATCAACATTGATCATTTCTGTCATTTAGACCAATTCCAATTGGGCTTCCGTGCTGGGCACAGCACCAAATCTGGTATGACACACATTGTAGATGATGCACTAAAAATGCTGGATCAAAACAAGCCTGTTTATTAGTCCTCCTTGACCTATCATCAGCATTCGATATGATAAAGCACTCGAATCTCCTAGAACTGTTGGACCACCGTATCAGCTTTTCAGGTCCAGTCCTTAAATGGTTCCCCTCCTACTTCCTAAACAGATCTCAAAGAGTCAAGCTTAATCTTTCTATTTCAGTCCTCGCCAATCAAACTGGGGGTCTCACAGGGATCATCTCTTTCGCCCACACTCTTCAACCTATTCATGGAGCCCCTAACAGAAATTCTGAGCTCATCCAACATCCACTACCACATGCACACTGATGATGTCCAGCTATACCTCAAAGTCTCCTCCCCAGAAGACACCATTTCGCTGAACACAACACTAAATACTCAAAAAATTGGGTTCCTGCTTATCACCTCACCCACCCAGGCACTGGTAATAGAATAATGGTTGAAAGAGCTTACAGCCCTCAACTGCACTCCACGAATCAGTGACTCTGCAAAATCACTGGGCGTTACTCTTGACAAAAATCTCAACGTGCAGAAACACATCAATGATTCCACCAAAGCTGCAAATTGTCAATGAGTATTTTAAGAAAATGAAAACCTTTCCCTCCCCCCAGTGATTTCAAATATGCTGTACAAGCCTTAGTAATTCCCAAGTTGGATTATGGTAGCACAACCCTTTCTGGACTACTCAGATCCAAACTTGCTCCTCTAGGGGCCTCGATCAACTCTGCCACATGACTCATCACGGGCTAAAAATTATATAACCACATCACCCCGGATCTCAAATCCCTCAAATGGCTTCCATACAAAGCTAGAATCCAGCTAACAATTGCCTGCATGATGCATAAAGCCCTCCACCAAAATACCCATGACTATCTCGTCCAGAAGCTTGAACTCTCAGAGGCTTCCAGAGCAACCAGAAGCGCAAACACCTTTCCAATGAAACCTCAGAGATCCCACAAGAAGAAAACCTACACCCGTGCCTTCTCTGGGATTGCCCTAAGAATCTGAAACTCTTTATCTCCAGAAATCAGAACTAATCCCTCGATCATTTTATTCAAGAAAGAAATCAAATAATTATTCATGAACAAATTTCTTCCCTAGATCACACGACTCAGTCGCTCATAAAACTATCTCTGGCTTCCTAATGTGCTCTTTAGTGCAATATGAAGCTACCCCCTTGCTTCTCAACTATGCCTGCTATTTGCAGTGGATGAAATAGGACTTTATGTTGCTTTTAATGATGTAACCATGCTAATCAACTTAGTGAACTTGTAATTAATATGTTACTACTGCTTTTACTACTCAGCACGCTGTCATTCTGTAAATCCCTCTAATAGCTGCAAGGGTCATGTTCATGCTATAAAAAAACTATTAAATAAATAAATAAAATGTTATGGTTATGTCTTGTAATTATTTTAAAACTACCATTTCAAAACCAGAAAAAGAACTTTATTTCACCATTTATACTTTACTGAGCTAACTAAACTTGCGTCGCTAACATACATTGCTCATGACCTCACTTACTGCATCAATCATCTCAAATAACATAACTGATAACATCTCAGTGATATTAAAGTACATTTCTGAGTTTTTTTCACAGTAAACTAAAAATGTATTACCCTACTTAACTAGGACATCACTTTAACCATTGGTGTGTTTTTTCAGTGAATTTTCAGGGAGTTTTGATCATATTTACCCAACTCCCTCACTGAGCATAGGTTTAGGTCATGCACAGCGGGGGCTGGCTGCAGGGCCTGGCCAACTCACCGCCACACACAGTCATTGGTGCTCCCCTTGCCCAATTCAACCCTCCACACTATGACTGGCCTTAACATCGGTGTGGCGTGGGGTTGGCGGCAGGGCCTGTGACCAAAACCGGCAGGCACCCACCTCCCTGCAGTGCATGACTGCTATGGCACAGGAAACCCATCCCAATAAAAGCATTACACTGAGGAAAAGAAAAAAGTGATGGGTGGATTGCTTGAATTAATCTTACCCAGTGGTAGCTACTCTGGGTCGCAAAACAGTCCATGTTTTTGCCCCTCAGGCCAACTCAGACAGGATTCAGCCGTAGGCAAATCAGACTAGGCCCTTCGCCAAAAGGAACAGTCCACAAGATCACAACCACAAATATTTGTGAGAATTTACAAATTCCTCTCTGAGACATTCCTGCCCTGAAATAGAGATTTAGTCCTTACAAGAGGACGATTAAATCTCTTCCCAGAATGGGTAATGGAAAGGAGCACCTCCAAAATCAGGGTAATTGTATGACAGATGTTTCTCCACAAGGTGAGAAATGTCACCTATGGAGGAGAAAAAGTGCAGACTCATGCATAAATATGCTAGTTATAATTTTGCATGAGAAAGTGGAATTCTGACAACTTTTCCAGGAGTCTTGATCCTTGAATGGTAATTCAAAAAAAGTTGGTAATCTGCATTGAGGTGAGGTTTTAAACCTGCTGGTGCATATTTAACACTCTTCCCAAGAATCAGGTCTTGATTTCTTTTGTGATGTGAGCTTTTTTTCCTGGTGATTTGGCATCAACACAGCTAGCAGGTGCCAAATATATTACTGAGTTATTCGTAGACAGACAGGTTCGATTAAAATGTATAGTTGCTAAAATTCTTTGCCCACAAGGGTGTTTGTTTTTTCAACCACAGTATACATGTCCCTTCATGTGTCTGTGGAAATGTTCAGTAGGGTTGTATTATGGTGTTCATTCTGTATTTGAAGGTAGCTTTATGTAGGGGCATGGAGGACTTCCTAAGCTGAGGGCTAATCCTGTGTGCTATTTATTTGGTTTTGGTGGCATTACCCAAGTATAGACACAGATGGGTAGGGACAGTGGTGTTGGCATTAGCTGGTGGCAACAATGTCTTTTTTTCAACTTTCTTTTTTTTCTTTTTTAACATACAATTAACAAACCATAGGATCATAGCAGATATTAGTCCATACCGTTTACATATCACACAGCATGATTACAGTACTCAATCCTTTATCCATATTGATATTTTTACCATTTCGCAACGTTAAGCAATACTACACACACTACACATGCATCTGTGGCTAAAATCATAATTGTGTGCTCCTGTGTGGGGGCAGGGTTTTTATTTGCATTGCAAGTTAAATTCCCAAGTCTAGAGCGTGGTCAGAGTCATCTTATGTTTCTAAAAGATATGTCTGAAGTGGATGCCAAATGTATTTCGGGCATGAGGTAGGTGGTTGCATTTGGGAACATATGTCACAATTGGTGCTACAGTATTTCAGGCTATCAATCCAGCACTTCAATGTTGGTGGGTGTTTGCCAGTTTGTGTGCAGCAATGCTGCCATTGAAAGTCGGTTATTACATGACCTAGATCCTGTTCACATGCCACCCTTATTCGAGAATTTGTAGTGGGAAGCAATGCGATACTAGCCTGATTAAAGTTTACATAAGATATTCTCCCCGGAGTCTTTAATAAGTAAAGTCAAGGGGGTGAATTCTTGTGGCTCAAGTGAGTAGATAGAGATTTGTGATTGTAAAGCTGTTTGTAACCTATGTAGTGTGAAATGATCCATCTGTTTCGCGCTGTAAAATCTGTTGTCTTCTGTTCTAGAGAATGCATGTCCTTTGGGGAATATATGTCTTCCAGTGTGTCAAGAGAGAATTTGGTGAGGGTGCGCTTGATAATTACTTCCTGTGTGATGGGCAGCCAGGTATTACCCGCCAGATGGAGGGCCGGGGAGTAAAGGAAGTGGTTACCTGTGGATTTAAATTGTTTGCTCCATGCCCAGCTAGTTCTTGAAACAGTTTAGATGTCTTGGAGGTCCTGTTTCAGACCTACCGGTAATATTGCTGAGAGCGGTGTTGGGTAGATAAGGTCTGCCTCCGGTTTAGTATATGGTATTCTGCTGTCTCGGTGATACTAATACCAAAAAAAACTACATTGGGCAACTAGGTTGTATATCTGGAAATTTGGCACCCCAAATCTGCCTCATTCGTAGGGCAACAAAAGGGTGACCTATTTAATCCTAGGCAGTTTATTTCCTCATACTATGCGCAAGAGTGCGTAATGTTGTGAAGAACTAGGAGGCCAGTGGAATAGGTATATTGTCAAATAGGTATAGGAATTTTGGGAGCACAACCATTTTAATGATAGCAATTTGGCCTGCCATTGCTATTGGTTGTTTTAGCCAGCTGTCCACCTGTCTGGATAGTTTATCGAGTGCAATGCATAGTTCAGACACAATATCTGTTCTGGGTCTTTATGAATATGTATCCCTAAATATTTTACAGAGTCTTTGCATCGTACCAGGGGATATTTGGTGGTTATCATAAGGGTGCATGGGGTCAATGGGAACATCTCTGACTTGGACCAGTTTATTTGTAAGCCTGATAGCGCACCAAATCTACCCACCTCTCTAAGGATGGGGTCAAGGTTGTCACTGGGTTTCACACGTACAGGATTTTATTGTATGCATATAGCGTAATGAGTAGGGGCTAGTTTGCAGTTGGAGCCCCCTGTGGATGTGGCATTCCTGTAGGTGACACACAAGTGTGTCCAGCGCAATAATGAACATCAAGGGTGATAGCGGGTATCCCTGTCTGGTCCCCCGCATGGGCTGGAATGCTCTGGTTAGCATGCCATTGAGTCTAAAATGTGCAGTGGGTTTGGTGTACAGCAAACGGATAATAGAAGTGAATGCCCTTGGGATGCCCATTCTTTGCAATCAGAAAGGGCCATTCCAGAGAGTTGAATGCTTTTTCCGCATCCAGTAATACAGTGGCAGCTGGGGTGGTGGGTAAGATTCTATGTAGGACTGCAAAGAGTATATGTATATTGAGAGCTGTGGATTTATGGGGATTGCCTGCCGCAGCTACGACTTGAACACTTTGTCTCTAAGGGCCACGTGAGGGAATCTCCATTTGCATTCAAAGCCACCTACCCTGGGGATGCGCATCTCCACTAATACTAATGAATGATCCAACATGGTGATTGGTAAGTGTTTTACATAGATATTGTCAAGTTTAATAGACTGGGCAATAAAAGTCTGTAATCCAGACGAGTTAAAGTGTTGTGGTACGCCGATTAGTGTGTGTAGGCTGTCTGTGATGGGTGCAGGTGGTGCCATGCATCCTCTAGTTTATATCCCAGTATTATGTCCATGAGTGTACGCCGAGCTCTGGGTTTGGTGTCTGGAGAGACTGAAGTACTGTCTTGAGTGGGTTCTAATAAGATGTTCAAATTGCCCCCCAGGGCATATTTGTGTAGCCTCCACACAATCTGTTTGGATTGTTAGATGCAAAACAAAAGTCAGGGTCATCAATATTGGGGGCATATACATTCACCAATAGAATGGTGTGTCCCAGCAAGTGGCCCATTAACATTAGATAACACCCCTCCCTGGCACATTTCACTTCAAGTGAACTGAATGGTATCCGTTTATGTATCAGTATGGAGACTCCCCCAGCATACGAACTGTAGCTTTACAAAATATTGGTGTGAGCCCCATGTCTTGGCGAAGGATGTAGGGGTGTCAGGAGTTAAGTGTGTTTCTTGTAAGAAAGCAATATATATTTGATTTCTTTGCAGGTGTTGTATCACCTGTTTGTCCTTGAGAGGGTTGTTAAGCCCCCATATATTCCATGACGCCAATGTAAGAGTTGCAAACGGTTGGATTCTGCTGTCAGTACTAAAAGTCGCAAAAAGGAAGCATGATGTAGATCTGAGTATGTGATTGCACAGTATAGAGCCCTATCTCAAGTGTAAGACACTGTATTAAAACTAGAACATCACCAACCCAAGCCATCCCCCATACATCCCCATTTCCCACACTATGGAGAAAACCCAAACCCAGGTTTCGTACCCAAAACATATCAAAACTATCTATATGTAACACTAGTGTGTCAACATGGTGGAGTGGCACGCCACGCCGGATCCTCCAATATGTAATAAGAATTTAAGTTTGTTAATGGCATGCATAAAACAGGTAACTTAGCTGAATCTACAGTGTTCCTCATCTGCTATTATACCCTGTATATATGAAAGGACCATCAAAATTAGGTTGATCAAAAAGGGTCTACAATGGCAAACGAGACAGAGCCGGTTAGTGATATGGTAGGGGAGGTGGATACTTGCATGGACTTCTTCTTGGACAAATTGTGACAGAAATCCTGAACCTCTGCCAGTGTTTCAAAAATCCTAGACCTGCTGTCAATGTCCACCCTAAGGTGTGCCGGATATATCATGCCATATCTCAGTCCCAAGTTCCTGAGGATGGCCATGACTCTTGTAAACCTCTGCACACAACAAGGAGCTACAGAGGGGAAAAGAACCAGGTCGCCCTCCACTCAATAGTCAGTATAAATCCAAAAAGACCTGGTCTGTGAAGGCGCCTCTCTCCAGGCCAAACAATGTAAGCGGAGGTAGGGATTCACAACAATTAGTTCCCATATACGCCTCTCTTCACCATTACGAGGTAGTAACCTCCCACTTTATTGCCTTCAATTTTAAGATAAAAAGACGTTTTTACAGATGGCAGTCACCACATTCTATTACACCTGACCAACATTGAAGAGGATTATTGTGAAAGGCGCATAAAAATTGAGCATCGCAATCAAAAAATTGTGAAAAGGCAAGATGACCCCTCACATGCGCCCCACCAATCGAGCTCGCTGGTTGGTACTCACCAGCTGTGCCCACTTTTGTCATCATCTGTAGTCATCTTGCCTTAAAAAATAATAAATGTAGTGTCCAGAACATACAAAAGACTAACAAAAAACTTGGTGATGTGAAAAAAGTGAAGTGAAAGAATCACATCCCACGATGCGACCATGTGAATCTAAAATTGAAGAAAGTTGCACTTTACTCGATACCAACTTTATTATTCCCTGTGCACTTTATTCAAATTAAAAATCGATTGCCTATCATGCATACCTTATTATACTGAGCCGACATGTTTCATTGCCACGACATGTTTGGGCAATTTCTTCAGAGCAACAAGGTTGCCTGGCACCAGTACTAGACACTTAAATGACTTTTTTCTGGGGACTGCCATATGCAAAAACAGAAGAACACACACAACCCATTACTATCATATAGTCCTTTCAGGCAAAAAGTCTGTAACATATTACTCTTGACAGTGGAGTTTACCCTAAATGAGCCACCGTTCGTCATACCAGCTCTTTTCAGTAGGTCACACAAGAGACTCCATCTGTGAGTCCTCTCGGTGGATTAACACTCAACCGTCATGTCAATGTATAAAATGATAAAAATCTTATTAATCAAATGTGAACCTAAATAGTTCACAACATAGTCCTTTCACACATAGAACACTCGCATATGTGAAGTTGTGCACAGAGATCCGTATCGATGTACACTCCTAAATTCACGGTCATTGCGTAGACCTCTTCAAACGCTATTAAAAGCACTCACACGCGGGGTCCACTGACCTTCAGTATTTCCATGTTGCCAGTGTGCCCCTGCTTTAAAAGTCAGAATTCACGCTCTCATCCTACATCTAGAATACCCTTACCGCCCGGGGCCTCACTGAGCGCTTCGTCTCAGCCGTTTGATTCTCCCGGCTGGGCGCCTCGTTTTCAAGCTCTCGCGAGGCAGTCCGGTCAGGTGAGAAGGCTGCAAGAATCGCCGCCATCTTAGAAAGGGGTTATCACGGCCACAAACTAAAGTTATTGTACTCTATGACAGTGAAAACGGTGTAAATATTTGTATATATATCGTTTTAATATACAACCAGTTCATGCATATAATTATTAACGAATTTTAAGTGTGTTATTCTTCTTTTTTTGTTTCTTTTTTCATCATTTTCAAAAAACTTAAAAACGTTATCAAGTCCCTTATAAAGTTTGTGTGGCCAAAATTCACAATTTACAAATTCTTCTTCTCTAGTCCTTTCACTGGAGCCTGTTACCACAATAATCATCAGTCATAAATGCATGTCAGGTGCAATACCTAAGGCATATGCCAACTCACTCCTGTTAAAATACTGGGATACTGTCCTCGCTCATGCTAGCCAGACATCCTTTTTCTCATTATAGGGAGGGTTGTCACAGGGGATATCATGCCATACTAGGTGCATACGCGCAAAATACACTTATTGTCAAACATAATGTAGTGTAATCAAAAGGCATTTCTCAAACTACACTCAAGCACACCAAAGCCTGATCATTCTGCCCAACATGTAACACAACGGTGCTTATTATTTGACCTTATTCCATTCAATAAAATCATTAAGCCCGATTTGATCACTTTTCTCTTGAAAAATCCGGCGTGCCTCTTTTGAGGCCAACAATCCCTCGATGTTCTGCGGGTCCCCCACTACTTTCTCTAGTACTACCCAGGTAAATGTATGTTTCTGCTCGTGACAGTGCTGTACTAGTTTGGTGGTTAGCTTCCCTGTTCTAATGGTGCTAAGATGTTCCTGCACTCTAACTTTGATCTTTCTAGTGGTGAGTCCTATATAGTGAAGGCTACATTGGCACGTCAACCTATAAACCACATTCATGGTGTTGCAGTTACTGAATCGTGTCAGATACTACGCTCTGCCAGACTTCAGGATTACACTTGAGGTCTTCTTAGTGAGACCACACACCGAACATGTCCCACAGGGATGGTGTCCAGGTGGGACTGTTGTTTCTTTTGATTTCTGTAGTGGTCTTGCCCAAGTATGAACTAATTTATCCTTTTGGTTACTTGACGTTTTGAATGCAAATCTGGGGGGGGGGGCATTTTAAATTCTCAGGTAGACAACAATGCCCAATGTTTACGTATTGATTGTCGAATCTGAGTGGCAAACGGGTCAAACGTCATCACCACAGGGACACACTCATCTTTCACTCTTTCATTTTTCTCTAGTAGTACACTGCATGGAGTGTTTAAAGCCATTTTCTTAGCTTGTCCGATTATCTTCTGGGGATAGTGCCTCTGCCTGAGTTTTTCACACAGCTCCTCTGATTGTTCAAGGTATGTTGCAGTGGTGGAGCAGTTCCTCCGATAACGCAGGAACTGTCCCACTGGCAAGTTGTCTCTTAATGCCCTTGGATGGTATGATTGATACAACAGAAGTGAATTCCTATCGGTGGATTTCTGATGGACTCCAGTGCACAGCGTATTACCCTCTACATTGATATCCAAATCAAGATAAACCGCCTTTTGGCTTCTGTACGTCCATGTAAATCTTAAACTGGCATCTTGCTGATTAAGCCAATTAAAAAACTCCAATAAGGTATTCTCTCCTCCCGACCAAATGCAGAGCACATCATCTATATACCGCTTCCAGAGGCGTAAGTTCCTCTGGAAGGGATTAGACTGATGGTAAATGATGTGCTCTTCGAACTGGCCTACATAGATGCAGGCCAGACTGGGCGCCATAGTTGCTCCCATAGAAGTTCCTATGGTTTGCAGGTACAGCTTATCTTTACAGCTGAAGTAGTTTCTGGTCAGGGCAAGTTAAATGCACTGCAGTATAAAAGACTGTGATGCATCATAGAACCACTCTTGTTCCCCCAGTACCCGCACTGCTGCCACCAGCATGGCATCCTGGGATATACAAGTATAGAGTGATTCTATGTCAATTGTGACCAAAACTTCACAACCGGGATCAAAGTGCAAACCCTCCAGAATGTTTAAAACCTCCTTTGTGTCTTTTATAAAAGACTGTTGTTTTATTACCGATTCTCTGAGGAGGAAGTCGGCAAATTGTGATGGGGGTTCCAAAACTGATTGGATCCCCGACACAATTGGTCGACCAGGAGGGGAACGTTGCGGCTTATGTATTTTTGGTAGGATATAGAAAGCAGGAGTCCTGGGATTGTTGTTAATTAGAAACTCTGCTTCCTTTACTGTTATCCATTTATTTTCTTTTGCAATTCCTACCATATCTCTGATAATCTCCTGCAGTTCATTGACCGGGTCATGATTAAGTGGATGGTAATTATTACGCATCCCCAACAGTCTAGTCACTTCAGCATCATAATCAATGGAATTCATAACAACTACCGCCCCACCCTTGTCAGCTGATTTTATAGTGAGCAAATGGTTGTTCTGCTGACTGTTAACTGCATTCCAATCTTCATGACTCATATTGCTGAGTTTCTGAGACGTACTGCTTTGTTCAAATGTAGTGATAACCTGTAGCACCCTATTTTTAAAGACCACAACTTCTGGTCCTGTCATCGTTGTTGGGGGGCAAAACTGGGAGGGTTTCTTTAATGTGGTGTTAAACAGCGATGGAGGATTCTGCAGTTTGTTTGCAAAAAAACTTTTTTAGTTTCACCTTTCGCATCGCAACCCCAGTCCTTTATTCAACACCCTCTCCTCACTCATGGTGAGGGTATGGTCAGACAAATTCACCACTATATTATTCATATCTGATTCCGCGCGTGACTGCGTGTTATCCTGGGGGAATATGTTTGCCATGGCTGGCTTTGATTGCCGCGTCCGCGGCCTCTGCCCGTCTGACCACCCCCTCTGTTGCCCCTTTGGCCTTATCCTAAAAAAGACCGGAGTAATGCACCTAGATCTTCATTACTCTTCTCTTGTTGATTAAACCTCACTCTGTTAGAATTGGTTTGCTGACCCCCTTCTTCCTCTTCACTTGAGGTATTCTCGAAGGTCCAGTTGTTGGGTGTGCGTCTGGTTTGCTGTATCCCACCCGTTGCCCGTCCCACTGAATGTTGTTGTTCTGGGCCTGGTTGGTAATACTTTTCCTCCACGTAGGAGAAAGCCCATTCGTGGGAGAATCGAACAAGGTTACGTTTTAATCCTTTTATTTTTTGATTAATCATATAATTCTTATAATCACTAAGATCCTCTTGGATTCTTAAAAGTTGTTCTTTGGTGTCCGTGAGAGTAGTATCTTGTTTAATATTCTCTTCTAAATCCAGAATTTCTTTAAGTAATTCTTCACTCAACCGCTTAGCCGTATTAATTATAAGAATTAACCAATCACGTGTACATTTGCTGGCTATGTAGTTCCAGTCCAGTCTAAATTTCTTATCTTCTAAAAGAATCCTTGGTTCAATCCTGACCAAAAGATTCGCTGGGGCTGCTCCTGCTCTCAAATATTCAGTCAAAAGCGCCCCATGGAGCACTATTCTGACCTGCTTCTTCTTAATCGTACTTAACTTTTCCGATTCCTCCCTTGCTGATGTGACACTCAATAAAGGGGCATCAGGGAACAACGAAGGACCTGCCAAAATTGCTGCAATTTGAACATCCGAAAAAGCCAAGCAGTTTCTATCCATTTGCCCAGATGATCCTCACAAAAATCTATATTCTACACTGATTCAGACCTACAAAACAAAAGAAATAAAAAGAGAGATAAAAGGGGGGGGTGTACCTAAAACTCGTAGTAACGCTCTCTCATGGCTGTTCCGCCGTCCTTAGTATGCACACAACAAGGAGCTACAGAGGGGAAAAGAACCAGGTCGCTCTCCACTCAATAGTCAGTATAAATCCAAAAAGACCTAATCTGTGAAGGCGCCTCTCTCCAGGCCAAACAATATAAGCGGAGGTAGGGATTCACAACAATTAGTTCCCATATACGCCTCTCTTTACCATTACGAGGTAGTAACCTCCTGCTTTATTGCCTTCAATTTTAAGATAAAAAGACAATTTTACAGATGGCAGTCACCACATTCTATTACCCCTGACCAACATACAGTAGGATTATTGTGAAAGGTGCATAAAAATTGAGCATCGCAATCAAAAAATTGTGAAAAGGGAAGATGACCCCTCACATGCGCACCACCAATCGAGCTCGCTGGTTGGTACTCACCAGCTGTGCCCACTTTTTTCATCATCGGTAGTCATCTTGCCTTAAAAAATAATAAATGTAGTGTCCAGAACAAAAAAAAACTAACCAAAAACTTGGTGCTGTGAAAAAAGTGAAGTGAAAGAATCACATCCCACGATGCAACCATGTGAATCTAAAATTGAAGAAAGTTTCACTCTACTCGATACCAACTTTATTATTCCCTGTGCACTTTATTCAAATTAAAAATCGGTTGCCTATCATGCATACCGTATTATACTGAGCGGACATGTTTCATTGCCATGACAATTTTGGGCAATTTCTTCAGGGCAACAAGGTCACCTGGCACCAGTACTGGACACTTAAACTACTTTTTTCCCGGGGACTGCCATATGCAAAAACAAAAAGAACACACTCAACCCATTACTCTCATATAGTCCTTTCAGGCAAAAAGTCTGTAACATATTACTCTTGACAGTGGAGTTTATATTACCCTAAATGAGCCACCGTTCGTCGTACCAGCTCTTTTCAGTAGGTCACACAAGAGACTCCATCTGTGTGTCCTCTCGGTGGATTAACACTCAACTGTCATGTCAATCTGTAAAATGATAAAAATCTTATTAATCAAATGTGAACCTAAATAGTTCACAACATAGTCCTTTCACACATAGAACACTCGCATATGCGAAGTTGTGCACAGAGATCCGCATCGATGTACACTCCCAAATTGTGGAGACCTCTTCAAAAGCTAATAAAGCACTCACACGTGGTCCATTGACCTTCAGTATTTCCATGTAGCCAGCGTACCCCCTCTTTAAAAGTCAGAATTCACGCTCTCATCCTACATCTAGCATACCCTTACCACCCAGGGCCTCACGGAGCGCTTCGTCTAAGCTGTTTGATTCTCCCGGCCGGGCGCCTCGTATTCAAGCTCTCGCGAGGCAGTCCGTTCACGTGAGAAGGCTGCAACAATCGCCGCCATCTTAGAAAGGGGTTATCACGGCCACAAACTAAAGTTATTGTACTCTATGACAGTGGAAGCGGTGTAAACATTTTTATATATATCGTTTTAGTATACAACCAGTTCATGCATATAATTATTAACGATTTTTAAGTGCGTGTAATTCTTCTTTTTTTGTTTCTTTTTTCTAAAATTTAAAACTTTATCAAGTCCCTTACAAAGTTTGTGTGGCCAAAATTCACAATTTACAAATTCTTCTTCTCTACTCCTTTCACTGGAGCCTGTTTCCACAATAATCGTCAGACATAAATGCATATCAGGTACAACACCTAAGGCCATATGCTAACTCACTTCTGTTACAATACTGGGATACTGTCCTTGCTCATGCTAGACAGACATCCTTTATCTCATTATAGGGAGGGTTGTCACAAGGGACATCATGCCTTTCTAGGTGCATAAGCGCAAAATGCGCTTATTGTCAAACATAATGTAGTGTAATCAAAAGGCATTTCTCATACTACACTCAAGGACACCAAAGCCTGATCATTCTGCCCAACATGTAACTCAACTGTGCTTATTATTTGACCTTATTCCACTCAATAAAATCATTAAGCCCGATTTTATCACATTTCTCTTGAAAAATCCAGCATGCCTCTTTTGAGGCCAACAATCCCTCAATGTTCTGCTGGTCCCCCACTACTTTCTCTAGCACTACCCAGGTAAATGTATGTTTCTGCTCATGACAGTGCTGTACTAATTTGGTGGTTAGCTTCCCTGTTCTAATGGTGCTAAGATGTTCCTACACTCTAACTTTGATCTTTCTAGTGGTGACTCCTATGTCAACCTATAGACCACATTCATAGTGTTGCAGTTACTGAATCATGTCAGATTCCAGGTTCTGCCAGAATTCAGGATTACACTTGAGGTGTCGAATCCACTGGTAGGAATTCACTTCTGTTGTATCAATCATACCATCTGAGGGCATTAAGAGACAACTTGCCAGTGGGACAGTTCCTGCGTTATCGGAGGAACTGCTCCACCACTGCAACATACCTTGAACAATCAGAGCAGCTGTGTGAAAAACTCAGGCAGAGGCACTATCCCCATAAGATAATCAGACAAGCTAAGAAAAGGGCTTTAAACACTCCACGCAGTTTCCTACTAGAGAAAAATGAAAGAGTGAAAGATGAGTGTGTCCCTGTGGTGATGACGTTTGACCCGTTGGCCACTCGGATTCGACAATCAATACGTAAACATTGGGCATTGTTGTCTACCAACGAATTTAAAATGCCCCCCCCCCCCACGTGAGGGGTCATCTTGCCTTTTCACAATTTTTTGATTGCGATGCTCAATTTTTATGCACCTTTCACAATAATCTTCTAGTATGTTGGTCAGGGGTAATAGAATGTGGTGTTTGCCATCTGTAAAAATTTCTTTTATCTTAAAATTGAAGGCGATAAAGCGGGAGGTACTACTTCGTAATGGTAAAGAGAGACGTATATGGGAACTAATTGTTGTGAATCCCTACCTCCGCTTATATTGTTTGGCCTGAAGAGAGGTGCCTTCACAGACCAGGTCTTTTTAGATTTATCCTGTAAACTTCTGACAGGCCTCCTAGACCATGATGGTGTAATCAGGATATAGGGAGAGTGTTGTTCCTTGCCAGTGCAGCAAGTACTTCTCTCGTGCCTGACGCAATGCGGTATCCCATTTCCTGAAGTTAAGCAGGCGGGCAATAATAATTGTGCAGGGAGGACAGCTGGGGTTTTAGCGGTGGGTTCTCTCCACCATGAACATTGGGGAGAAGGCCTCTCTACCAAAGAGGTCAGTGAGAAGTTGTTCAACAAAACCATTGAGACGGCCCGTGTTGGTGAATTCGGGCACCCCAATTATATGAATATTGCTGTGTCTGCTTCTAGATTTCAAATCTTCATTTTTCTTGGCGACAGTCTTTAAATAGTTTTCAACTCATTTCAGACGTTTGGTTGTTTGCGCTGCACCATCTTCAGCCATCATGTTTGTCTAGCCATCCTCCCATATCGTCCCGGTGTTTATCTAGTGCATCAAATTGAGTGTTCAGCGCTTTACATCCAGCACATAGTTCCGCCAAAATGGGGTCAGACCCTTGTTGCGCAGCCATTTCAGATTTTGGGTTATCCCCCCCTCTGCTTGCCCCGATCCAGTGGCATCCCCTGTGCTTCGGATCTACCCAACCCATGACCCAGAGTGGTCAGACGGGTGCAGCACAAGCCTGTTGTTAGAAGGGGTTACACAAGGGACAATGTCAAGATGCGCTGGGCCTCGCTTCGATGGTGAGCTGGGGAGCAGCTGAGTTGCTAGGAGGGGGGAGCAAGCTGATTTACAGTTGTGGTGCAGTAGCCTGAGATTTGAGTATATGGTTGGGTGTCCAAGCGAGAGTTTAAGAGTATAGCACTGCACAGAGTCCAGGACCAGTGGAGTCTCCCCAATCAGGGAATGCTATAAGTGCCCAGCCTCCCTGTCGGCAGGCAATACCAATGATTATGGGCGTCCAAGTGGCGCTTGCACCAGTGGAGATGGGGTCAAGTCACACCTCTGCAAGGTCTGATAGGTGCTGAACTTGTGTCCTTTTGTGGGCCCTCTCTTTATGGCGTGCACCCTAAGCGTGGGTGCATCTAAGGGGAGAAACCCAGTGAGATAGAGGCTGGAGGGTATGAGCTACTCGAATCGGGTCTGAGCGCCTGCACGGGGGGTCAGCTGTAGCTCAGCCCGCTGGGTCCTGTGAAAAATGTTAGTACTACTGTGGCTTATTGAGCCTCAGGCGCATATATGAGCCAGTGTACCAAAGCACTGGCCTGGCTGTTGTTTCTCTTGCTAGAAGGAGACTTTGAGTGTGTTCCAGGGCCAGGTAATTGAAATCACAACCGTACACAATTATCCAGAGTGGGTCCCTAGTTGCTGGGGTAGAGTCAGTGATGGGAGATATAGTTTTGCCCAGCGTAGGACCGGCCGTGCCTCCCGACGAGGACCAGTACGGCGGTCCCGGTGGTCTGCACTGGGCACCAAGCTGATGTTGAGTTGTGGCCAGCTTGACGATCCCTGTAATCCCGGGTACTCAGCGGCCTTAAGGCAGATTCAGCATGTCCACCACCACATGCCGTGAGGGAAGCAAAGGTCGCAGTTGCAGAGAAGATGGTGCACCATGCAGCATGTGTCGATGCGGTGGGACCACCCCCTGAGGCCGCCGCAGCCCAACGTGGATTTTGATTGGATGGCACTACTCCAGCAGCACAACGATGAATGAGGCAGATTGACGGGGGGTCGTTGCAAACCCGGGGAAGATATTTCACTGATCAAGGTAAGGCAAGTCCACCATCACACGCTGAGAGGGGTGAGCGGGGGCTACGATTGTAAAGACAAAAGCCTACCTGGCGGCACGTTCCGGTTTGACAAGGCCACTCTCCTGGGCCACACCAGTCCTATTCAAATCCCGGATAGAAGGTGCTGCCAACAGCACTGCGATTAGCGGAGTTATTCGCTGGGGCCTGTGTTTCTCCGGGCAGTGCGGTGCTTTGTTGGTGCGGGGAAGGGTATGTCCTCCCTGGCATGCTCGTGACTGCGCCCTCAGTGCCCAGGCAGCTGCAGTGTATGGCGTCGCCGGGAGCCTCCAGATTGTCTAAAGTTCACAGTCGGGTGTCGCTTCGTTTCAGTCGCTCCTGCAGTTGTTTCGGCGATTGTAGATGAGGAAATAATAAAATCAAATGCTTTTTGTTGGAGGTGTCCGACTACACGGCCGTTTTGGTCTGTGTCCTGGCCACGCCCACCAGTGGCAACAAAGTTTATCTGTGGAGCAGCAGTTGTTATGTGTACTGTCATATAGTGGCCTATGGCCAGATCCAAAGCTGGGGAGAAGGATGCAGCTTACAAATATGGTTGTTTGGTGTAGCATTATAATAAAGAAGATCGGATGTGGCCAAGTTAAACCCAAGCACTCTTATTGCTTGAGGACCAGTTATAAAGGTGCAGTAAGTTTCTTTCAGATCGTGCCATTGGAAGGAAGGTGGTGCTAGATCATCGGGTTTCAGCACAAGATCAAGCAGTGAATCACGTGTTCCTGACATGACTCATAATAAAAAAATTCACTTTTAAATCTTAGAGGCGATTGCATGAGTGGTATGAGTACTGAAACATTTATTACTACTTTTAATTTAGGTTTTTAATTTTATGCAACATAGGTTTGTTCATAAACTGTTGCGGGAATACTGCTAATGCACAGAACTATGCACAGGAAACCAGGACCTTAGTGAATTGTGGTGTACCAAAAAACTCACCTCAGTACCTAGAACCCCTATCCGACTAGCATCAGTGTCTCATTCTTTCTCTGTACTATATTGAAGCTACCAATGATTAGACAACCCAGAACAAGCGACTTAGGTTACTCTCAGGAATGGTGGGAATCAAGAACACCTTTTTGTTGTTATTCTCATATCAGTCCACAAAGTGAGTAAGCAGAGACATGGAAAAGTTTAAAAAATATATTTTTAACTATGTGCTCTAAGATGCAGTATTTTGGCTAACATAAGCAAACAAATGATTAGAAATAAAACCATCAGCATTGTTACAATTCCATAAAAAACAAAGGGATAAATCATATTATAATGATAGTGGAAACAGTTTCTATAATATCTTGTGTACCACCCTCCCCTGGCTAATCAGCTTGTTTTATAATAATAATAGAAGGTCTCTAGGTTTGAATGGGGAACCCCATACCTCCAAGAGCAGCTTAGGTGAATCACATCACAGGATCAGCACTGCTCTCTGTGTTTGGAAAGGTTTTCTCCAAGAGCGCCAGTATTATGCATGCAATGCAATATTAAAGGCACCCGAGTTTCAGATATTTGCAGCTGTGTGCTTGTGTCTAGAGCGAGGCCGATCAACCTAAATTCAACAGCATACATTGTTATTTGACCTTGACGGTTTCTGCACACAGTGTTCAGACTAAGGTCGTGGTGCAGGTCTAGGGATGTGAAAAACAGACCGTTCTCATGTGAAGAAAAAGCAAGCAAGCATTTGTACTTATAATAACAGCTACCTGTAGTGTCGTGTGCAAAAGCAGCAAAGTGGCAAGATGGCGTTAACATCTAAAATGCTTATGCTAACATAGCAATGTGTGTAGGCAAAAACCGTGTTTTCACTACACCCTCCCTTGATCGGACCACGAACAAAATAGGGAAGCAATGTAGGAACGCAGAGTTCAAGTTCTAGTGAGACAGAACCAAGTTCATATATTGCCAATCCGTATAATTGGTAGTGAAAAGTTCTAAAGTTTTGATGGGAAAAATAAAAAAAATAAAAAAATGAAAATGAATCTTGGGCGATATACAGCCCAGTCTGGAGTATTATAATAAAAAGTACATAAATCGAGTTAGTACGTGTGGAAGATGGACAACTGCCAATTCAATCCATCAAAGTATAGGCACAGTATGTTGCAACAGCCTCCAAGAGGAAGTCATTGTAATCTTCAGTAAATGATTCAGCCATCCAATCTAATAATGTAAACGAACATACATGTAATTCGATTACCGGAGCCTCTAGCACCATCAGAGGACAACCTGTGTGTTCTTCGAGATAACTTCGCGCCAGGAAGTCATGGGCTGCTGCATATATATCCCAATTTCCTAGGATTCCGTGCGCAGCTGCACAGGCCATAATCCCGATACCAGAACAGTCCAACTCATGAGCCACTAAGGGACTCATCACTCGATCATAATATGGGGCAGGAGACGCCGTGTTTGACAGGCACAAATCGGGAGCCTATTCAAATGAACAATCTAGGCAATAGAAAACAGGCTGCACGCAAGTAAAATATGAGAACCGGAAGGACACTCCATAGGCTAAGCTCAAAGTGGCCAGTGGTAGTGCTCCATAGTATTCAAGCATCCGGTTGCGAAGTTGGAGCAGCCGGGGCAGGCTGTCGTGTGACACAGATCGTGCAGCCATTGCGGAGCAAGCAAACCAACAGCAGCACACCAGCAGTCAAGGCGAGGATTAACGGAAGCCCGCCGAAGACGCTGGAAAAAATAGAATGAAAAAATGCCGGTATCACACAAAATATTGTTTGGAACGAAGACACAAAGCCGGAGCCCACAACTTTGAAAAAATGCGCCAAGCCAGTTGTTGACGAGGCATTGAATATAGTGTGATTCAGAGCACCAAAATGAAGTAGGAGATCAGTATTTAAAAGAGCATGCACCTCGGTGCGGTTGTTAGCTACGTGAAGGACAAATGTTTCATGAGAGGAAGTTAGGTCGACTTCTTTTTGAGACAATAGAGTCCTTATTCTACTCATCTTGTTGAACTCTGCTTTCAAGGTTGGTATGGAAGGCCAGATGGATACATCGAGTCTCCAATGCGGGGGTGGGAAAAGCACATTCTTACAACAGACTACTCGTTGGGAGACAGTTACAATGTACGGAATCCCTGCTAGCATCCCACAACACGCCTCATTATTTAAAAGCAAATAGCTACCGTTAGATAATAACGTGAAAATTGGTGTAATCGCTGGCACAGGATTTCCCTTCAAAATGCAGGCTAAATTTGGTGCATGCACGTTGCAAGCGCCATGCAATTGAATGTTCCTGCAAACTACTGAGTGATCAGGTGTGGAAGTACACTCCTCTACTTTTAAATGAACCTCTTTACCCTCTCTCAGGCACCTGTATGTAAATGGGAGTGACCAAACTTCATGGAGAAAAGCGGTACCAAGTGGTTCATATCTGCCAAAAGCATAGTGTTTCATACATGAACTGAACTTAAACAATGGAGAAGGTAGTGCGATTAACCCATGGATAAGCCACACAGCTGAGTTCGGTTTGGCTACAGAGAATGGTAAAGGTTCCAACTTTTCAATATGCAATAGTGAATATGTCGCATCCTTCATGGACATGAACTGTTGTTTATCAGTCAGATTAAATGACAGGAATAAAGATGATGTATTCATGTAGTCCCACGGAACTTTCCCAGCCTTCAATGTTTGTAAAGTCCATGCAAACTGCATTATAGAACGCAATTGATGTTGACCATGGTATAGGACAGACATGTCATCCTGTACAATGTCCACAACAGATGAAACAATATTATCTAATGTGTAAGTTCTAGAAGAAAGTGTTAATGCTATTATCAATGACAACAAGCACTTTTTCCAAATGTGCTTGATCAATAGCTCTCAATCTAGAAGCAGCTTCAATTTGAGATAATTTGCAAACTTCGTTGTAAATAGCATATACCCATCTTTTGGACCTGCCACCCACAGGGCCCTTAACAAAATCATTCAAATCTACATCGTCAGTTAATTTGGACAAATGAAGTTTAATTGACGCCAAGGTGGAATGTTTAAGGCAGTTTTGACATAATTTTCCTACTGAGTAGGTAGTAACAGAATGGGAGGTTTCAAACCAGGGGTCAACCCTAACCTGTGTGTAGCCTGATCTCAGCCCCAGAAAACAATGTTGACATGAGTCTGAAGTTTGTTGCCATATCAACCATCCGTGGGGATCTAAGTTGGAAATATTGAAGGATGTATTAGTAATTAGTGACTGCAATTCATCAAGGGACAGATCTGTGTGTTGGCCCAGGAAGGATAAGCACCCAGATCAGGAATACTAGGGCATTCATCTTTTTAGAAGTAGTCAATCCAAAACAGGTGGTCTGAAAAATAGTAGAATTCAAAAATAACATATGGTTCGGGAAAAGGCACGCACAATGCAAAGCCTCAGGGCCTTGCACCTGCCAGGCTTTAGAATCCCAAACAGATTTAAGATCAATGGTATCTTTCCACAGCTCATAGCCCCTGTTAGACCTGGCATCTTTTGGCGTGGTTACCCCTGACTTTTTGCCTATACCTCCTGTATTTTTGATGCTATGCTGGATGTCATGTTTACTGGTATAGATGCTTTGGGCACTTTGCCACTGCTAATCAGTGTCAAAGTGCAAGTGCTTCCTAGGTAAATTGTGATGTAATTGGCTATACATGTTTGGCATATTTGTTCTACCTGCAAGGCCCTAGTAAAGTGCATTGAGAGTGCCAGGGCTGGTAGTACAAATGCTACTAGTGGGCTGCAGCACTGATTGTGCCACCCACAGGAGTAGCGCTAAAATGATGTCTTAGGCCTACTTGCAGTGCCTATGTGCAGTCCAGGACTGCCATGTCGACCTGGCCAGTGCAACCACTGACCAGGCCTTATCCTTCCCTTTCTGTACATGTAAGGCATCCCTATGGTGGCCCTAGGTACCCCCCTGGGCTGGGTGCAGTGTATCTGAAAGGTAGGGCATGTACTGAGGTGTGTAACATGCCCTTGTAGTGAATTACAGCCACTGCTGAGAGGCTATCTTGCCCATAGGACAGAATGGGGGAGGCTGTTTACATGCCTATCTTCCCCTAAAGGCAAGATAGAAAATCCAAGTTTGGTATCTTTGTGTTCAGAATTTAATTATACATCTTTTTAGGAAGATGGTTTTTAAATTCACTGTGTGAGAATAGCACTTTTTAGAAAGTAGCTATTCTCCTGTTTAACCTTCCACTGTGCCTGTGTGCAGATTGGCTGACCGGTGTCATGTGATGGGCTAGGTGGCTCCAGGAGTCTGGATGAGTCAGCAGCAGGGTGAATAGGGAGATCTGCTCTAGATGGGTGGGAGGAGTAGCCCCTGGGTTTGAGTAGGGCTGCCTCTGCCAGCACAATGCCGGGGCCACCCCCTGCTGGCCAGGCTGAGGACTCTGCCTCTGCAAGCACAAAGAAGGCTCCACCTCCTGATGAGCGTCTAACGACCCTGCCCCTCACTCTGAAAGGAACCAGGTACTCCAGGGCAGAGCACACCAAGGAACCGGTTTGAGCAGGGGAATCCCCCCACTGAAACAAAGAGAGACAAAGACTTGGAGGGGTATAAGGAGAGGACCCCGGACCCCTAAACTTTAGATCACTGTGGAACTAAGAAGGAACCTCTGCCAAGGAGAAAGCTGGAAGGAACTGAAGAGGAGAAGACTGCCTGCTTGCTGTTTTGCTTTGCTGCCAAGGAGAGGGGAAGGACTCTGCTGTGTCCCCTTCTTTAAATTCTGATCTCCAAGGGCCTGAGGAGAGCTGGCTCCCTGTTAAGAAGTCCCAGGAACAAAAGGACTTCACCACCAGCTCCCCTGGAACTCTGCTGAGGGACTTCTGACCTGCCTTGGAGTGCTTGCCTAGTCTTGGGGCCTCAGGAGGTTGTTTTGCTGTGTTTGGGAGCTGGAAAGCAGAAAGTGTGAACAAGAGTAACTGGTACCCAGCGCATCATCCGTTTGAGGCTCGCATCATCCGGTTGCGAGTCGCAAGATTGAGAGTGCAAGAAGAATTTAATTGCGGCGTCATCGCAGCACCCGGAGTCCCCGCATCGCCGAGTGCGTCGAGCATCGTCCCGGTGCGTGAAGATCCCTGACACTGCGAATGTCGTTGCAGAACCAGTTTGCAGGCCGCACCACTGCCGGTGCATGAAAGTATCCAGTCGCTGCGTGCGTCGACGCAGAGTCCCGTCCCGTGGCGCATCGAGGGTTGCGGCACCAGAAGTCAGCGCCGCGCATCGTGCCCCATCGAAGAGCGTCGCACCGTACCTGTGCGTGAAGCTTCCCCCTAAGAAACCTACGCAACGAAAGCCAAAGTCATCGCATCCTCCCCCTACAGATCGGAGCCGGCGCATCCACCTCTGCTGCGTGAAGCAGGGCTGCTACAAAGCCTCCCCAAGGTCTCAGGAGTATCGCATCGCCTTTGCCATCTTCATTGTTATAGCTTTTGGGAACCTTAGCGCAACTACAGGTACTGTTGGGCACGAGAGTGTCGCATTTTGTGCATTGAGAGTCGCATTGTGCAAGACACTGATTTTTACATCCTGGAGTACTTTCTACAAACTCTTGAACTATCTTTAAAGTAACCTTTTTAATTGTATGTTGGTTTTTCTGTAGTATTTGGTCTTGTGAAGTTTTTAATAAAGATACCTTATTTTTCTAAAACTGGTGTAGAGTAAATCTGTGGTGTTTTCACTGTGTTACTTTGAGTGTTGGTACAAATACTTTACACATTGCCTTTGATAGCCTAGACTGCTCAGGCCAAGCTACCTAGAGGGTGAGCGGGGGTTATCTTAATAGTGCATCCCTCTTTCCCTGACTAGAAGCAAGGGTCCCTACTTGGACAGTGGTACATACCCTGCCAACTAGAGACCCCCAGATCTAACAGCCCCCTATAGCTAATTCATCCATAAAGGACGTCGAATACAGTAATTTAGTGTGTGTCAGTCTAACTTTGGAAGCTGACTTAGCAGACATTTTAAAATAAAAGGCTTCAGGTTTAGAAACACTGAAATCGGTAAAATATGTAAATTTTTTCACTAGCTGCCTTCAATTGGAGCTGGACAATGTTCCCATTGTGTATAATTAACAACATTTCTAAATGTATTCGCTTTATGCAGGAAATGATTGCCATAGTGTTGGAAGCAAAATAACTCTCCATAATTTGCTGAATCTAAATGCAAATCTTCAGCATCAAAAGCAGCACAATATTTTAAATCAGAAAAAGAGCCTCAGCGGCTTGGACATCCCAATCATCAGAGCGTATGTTTTGTTTCACAACATAGAAACACGTAGTACATTGGGGACATTAATCATCTCTGTGGGGCCATGAATTTGAAATCTTACAGCATCCCATACAATCCCATCTAACACAGGCCAGGCAGTAATATTAATAAAAGTCTAGTCCCTCTTCATGATGTGCGATGAGGAGTGGGATGCCAAAGTTTCATCAATTAATCTAATTGCAGATCTTTCGGTAAGATAATGTCCATTCACTAGACGAAAAAAGACAACCACAAATCCAATCGTCATGAACAAAAAAATAGATATTAGCACCAGCCAAATATAAGTCCAAGGGGGAATTAAAAAATGTATTTTAAACCAAACTGCAAAAATAGAAATTTTCGATGGGGCACTCGATGTTGTAGAGTCAGTGTCAAATGAATAAACTGTACTTGTTTGCACACCAGGACACGACACATCTGTGGGATAGGTATGCTCAGTATCTTCATGGGTACCACCAACCGGTGGAGTCAATAAAGGATTAGTAACTGTCTGCATCTCGATGGCAATGTCAGGCCTGTTCGTAGTTGCCGGAGCCAAAACAGAATTTCTCAGCATTGCTGGACAAGAGACCACTGGACTCATACTAAGAAGAATCGGCCACTCGTTGTAGTTTGATATTGGCAATGGAGATGTACCTGTTATCCTTGCGACCAGGAAGTGGAGGTAAAATGACTGTTCTTGTACCCTGCACTCCAAACACTGGAACAGGTGCACGATAAGAGGGGCCGAACTCCTTCTTGTTCTCCACCTTCTCACGGACCAGGTCACCAACTCGAGGTAGCCAGCCAACTACCGGAATCTGAAGTGCAGCATCAGTTGTGGAGGGCAAGTGTTCCTTTGCAAGACTGTCTCGAGCCTCTTGTAGATTCTGTAACACAGCAGAATGATCATCTACGTCAAAGGGTGCGGCCGACGCCGCCATGTCTAGACCATCAAGGACCGGGACAAACATTTTTATGCCAAAGAGCATTTCGTATGGGGTCCGCCCACCCAGAGACCTTCTAGGGAGATTATTAAGTGCACGTTGAGCGCTATACAAATGGGCCAACCAGTTCCTGCCAGTACCTAAAACCCTAGCTGTCAAGGATTGCTTTAAGTCACCATTCATTCGCTGCAAAACAGAATTGCCCTCAGGCCGATATGGAGATGAAAATTTGACTTGGACCCCCAAAGATCTCATGGCATCCTTGTACGCCTTAGAGGCGAATGCCAGACCCTGGTCTGAATGGAGGGTACCACATGCAAAAATTCCCACAAAGACATGCAAATCCCTGATGACAGCTCGAGCATCAGCACTCCTTTGTGGCCAGACCCATAGAAAACGTGTGCACAAATCCACTGCAACCAAGATGTTCTTATACGCAGTATCAGAGGAGAAAGGACATCAGTGATCCAAATAAACACACCCAAGTGGTTTATTAGATATGTAGAACTGTGTTTGAGGTGGACTGTGTGCATGAAAGATGGGAGGATTACCTCCTCCCCTCTGGGAGCGGCCAAAACGAAAGCTGGGGGCCAGTCTGCCTCTGCCAACAAAATGTCATATGTAGAGGTCAGATTTTCCCACAAAATCCCTTTTATGATACATTGTATGTCACCTTCAATTAAAAGGACTATGTCATATAGTCTGTCTGGGGAGCCACTCTAGCGTTAGCAGTTTCTACAGTAATAAATGTGTCAGTTGCTGTCGCCTTCAGATATGGACGCAGTGCTTGCCACACTATTGTCACTTCCGCTGCGCTGTCTAGCGGCATTAGTGCCCATGTCAGGTTCTGAAGCTGTGTTCTCACTATCTGTGGCAAATCTCGCTGTTAGTGCAGGAAATTTCTTTTTCTGAAACTGAGGTCATTGAAGTGGAAAGTCGTCCTGCTTGACTTTACCATCAGCCGGGCGGGACTGCTCATGTCCTTGAGGGGCACCCCGACCTCTGCCACGTTCACCTCCACCGGCTTGCGAGACCGATGTTTCCTGTGAAGAAGGAGGAGAACGTTGATCAGGAACCTGAAATCTATTAGGAGACCTAATTCTTGTTGAAAGAACAGTGGATGAGCGACACTAAGGTCTTTCCTCGAGGGGGAACCACGTTATGATTGAATGATGTCATGGACATGCCAAGGACTAATTGGAATGCTTAGCCAAACCAGTTTTTGATCAGCAGCTGTTTGACATGTTGGTGTGGTGCATATGTTAGTTCTTCGAGTTCTGTTATGGCAACACCCACCAGGTTTTCATTAAATATGCGTTATATATATGGCATATTTGAAGTCAAGAGTGCAGGGAAGTTTTTGCATTTTTCCTTATGAAGTATTCTTTTGCTTTGTGAAAATAAGACAAGTTACAATGGTAACAACTACCTGATAATCTCTTTTTTTTCATACAGCCTGATTTTTTTGTGTGCACATTTTTGTGGCAGTGAAGCACACACCTATTGGGTATGGAAATTGACTATTTCATATACACATATACATAGTGACTTGTGTATTCATTGGTTGCAGTTCATACAAGTGGTGATGTGCACACCATTGAACATTACTTTTTCTCTGATATGTATTCAAATGTATGTATCGTTGAGTACATGATTATTATTATTAGTATTACTTTTTTTCTTCCAAGTGTAAAGATTTATTAGTAATGGTCTGTGTAATTTCCAATTCTAATATAACTATCCAGTCTGTAAATCCACCTCCTCATTTCCACAAACCCCAGGTGACCCACCTGTTCAGTGGACAAAAAGGTTTCTGGTTTGGGGGCTATTGGGTCACATTGTTTTTGCACTCAGAGGGCTTTGAAGGAAAAGCTATACTAAAACATCTACCTGATTTAGAAGTGGAAGAGGGTGAAGAAGTAGATGAGTATCAGTGAATTGTAAGGAAGTTACAGACTAGGTTTTACATTCAACCAAATGTAGACGTATTAAGGCACAAATGTTTTAGAAGAATCAAAAATTCTGGTGAAAGCGTAGTTACTCACATCACTGCATTGAGGAGATTATTCTCTGACTGACAGTTTGAGAACTTTTTGGATCAGTTTGTCAGAGAGGAATTCACCAGTTAATGCAGTGATAAAACTATTCAACAAAAAATGTTATACATGGCAAATCCATTATGAGAAGTGACTATTAAAACTACCAGAGTATAGAAACCTCACAAGTGTCTGCAAAGGAATTAGATTGCAAATGTTCTGAAGTTGTTGCTGAAGTTAAAGCTACTTTCCAAAAGGTTCAAAAGATAACAAACACATGTTTTGCTGTGGGTATCACACATAGCAAAGTGGGAAACAATGTCCTGCAAAGAATGCCACTTGCAGGCTATGTAATAAACGTGGACATTTTGCCAAGGTGTGTCAGGGTTGCAAAATAGGTTTTCAGCAACCTGTCAGGTGTGTCCTGGATGAGACATTACAAGAGGATGAGGAAAGTATTGAGAGGACTTTAAGAGATATGGTTCTGGTAGTGTGGTGTAATGCTATAAAAATGGGTGATCTAAATCAATATGTTGATCCATATGATGTGAAAGTCGAAGATAAAAATTTGCTGGTGAACTCTGGTCTACGGATCACCATGATAACACAGGAATTTTATGATAAAACATGGCCGACCAGATCCCTTTTGCCTCCAGGTCAAACAGCTCAGTCTTATGAATGGTGCAGAATCGATTTATCTGGGTACATTGAAGATATTCAGGAATTCTAGGTCCAGAGTACAGAGAGTACTCTATATGCTGCTCACAAAGGGTTGAATATCCTGTGGTTGTTTTACCAAGGGTTGTTTGGCTTGATCCTCAGGCTAGGAGCAAAAGAGCAGGTTCTGGCTGTCTGTGAGAATGTGGAGTTAGAAACAATAATGAGCAAATATCCTCATGTATTTTCTATGGAATTAGGAAAAATCCAACATTTTAAACACAAAGTTAAAGCAAAAGAAGGGACAGGGCCTGTCAAGCACAAGTTGAGGCATGTTCCTTTTAGCATATGAAAGGATTTAGAAAAAGAATTGGAAATATTATGCAAGAGTTGTATAATATAGTCAATTGACTCTTCTTTATTACTTTCTCAACTAGTGATAGACTGCAAACTCAATGGGGATGTAAGGTTTTCTATTGATCTCCACTGGTTTAACAAGGAAAATTGGGTCGATTCACAGCCCTTACCTAACATTAGTGAATTATTGGCAAGGCTGGAAGAAGCAAAATGGTTCATTAAGCTAGATTTAGCGTTGGTGTACCATCAAATATAGTTGAAACCTAAGTCATGTCATTTTACGGCATTTTTGTCCCCATTTGGAACTTATAAATATTGCTAAATGCTTTTTGGATTTAGCCTCAGCAGCATCCGTATTCCAGAGAATAATGTCTAACATACATATAGGTATTTAAGGATTATCTATCTTTCAAGATGATGTATTGATTTATGCATCATAAAAAGAATTTCATGATAACAATCTTGGATTAGGGGCTGATGAGGTGTTCTTTGTCTAAGGCACAAATCAATACATCCTCTTGAAAGATAGATGTTGTGATACTCAGTAGGGACATGTGTTTTTATAAAGAATAAGACTGATTATTTGGACCATCTCATTTCTACTCAATGAATTGAACCAAAAACCAGTCTTGTTAAGATTGCCATGCAAAAGAAATCTCAGCAAGAAATAGCTGGACTTAAGTAATTTCTCAAAATGTGTCAGTTTTACTTATTGTTCATACAAACCTTTGCTACAAACTTACGACCTCTCTTTCTCATGTTGATGAGGGGTGTACCATTTGAGTGGGATACTATATGCCAGTAAGTGTTCAAATGGATAAAAGAACCATTGGTTTCCTCAAATGTTCTGAAAAACTATGACCCTGAGTTACTGTGTGTGGTGACAGTGGATGCTAGCAACGTGGATTTGGGTGCCTTGCTCATACAAGTAAGAGATAATCAAGTTCAAACTATTGGCTGTGCTTTCCATGTACTGAATGTTGCCAAGAGGCAATACTTTGTTATGGAACAAGAACTCTTGGCCTGTTGGCGGGTTGCTTTAAATTTTCACAACTATTTGTGGGGTAAGTGTTTTGTGATTCAGACAGACCATAAGCCTTAGTCTACATACTGAGTGTGAGAAATATCCTAGAGTTTACACTGCAAATTGCAAGACTCTCAACCAAATTACTGCAATTTGATTTTGTTCCTGAATACATTTGAAGGGGGAAAAATATCTGTGCAAATTATCTTTATCATTACTGGGAAGGTGCGTTAGAGCATGAAGAACCAGAAAAAGAAGAAGACAAGGAAGATTGCATGGTTAAATCCTTTGACTTGACCCAGGTGTGTGCTTTCTTGAAAAAAGACTGGTATGATGCACTAAAAAATTATTCTATATTGAACATAGTGATGAAGTATGTTGAATCAGGGTGGTCAAAAGGAAGAAATCTAGACTTTGAGCTGAAAACATTTGTGAACGTGGAGAATGAATTATCAGTTGAAGATGGTTTATTATTCAGAGCTAAAAAAGTGGTACATGCTCATAAGGATCATTTAGGTTCTACAATAACTAAGAGATGTGTGTGACTGTCTTTTTGGCGGCCTTCCCCGGATAGGGAAACTAAACAAGTGGTAAAAGAATGTGTTAAATGCTTCAGTTGTGATAAGGCAATGAAAGTAAGGTCTCCACTATTGTGTGAATTTCCTACAGCGCCACGGTAGAAAATTGGCATAGATTCTGTAGGTCCTTTTAACTCCTTCGCTAGTAATTTATGTTTTGCTCTTGTGATGATGGACTACTACAGCAAATGACCAGAGGTAATGTCTGTGAATGATGTTTCCTCTAAGGCAGTGGTAGATTTCATGAAATAAGTGTTTCTCAAACAGGGTTTTCATGCCACTGTCGTATCAGACAGTGGCACTCAGTTTGTGTCTAGAGAGGTGAAGTGTTTCCTCCAAGCTAGTGGCATCAAGCACCTCAAAAGCTCCCTATATGATCCTAAAACCAATGATCTGGTTGAGAGGATGAACAGGGTGTTAGAAGAGTGCACCCAGTGGACCATAGCTGACATGTGAGTGGTAGTTAACACTGTTAAGTCTATGCTGTGATTTTACTCTACCACTCTGCATTCAGCAAATTAAGTTTCACTTTTGAGTTATTGCATGGAAGGAGAGCCATCACTTGTTTTCTTCTTGCAATGGATGAATAAGTAGATCAAAACTGATCCTCTTGACTATTCAGGAGACAATATCAGAGAGAGTGTGAAGAAAGTTCAGGAGAAGCATAATGCTATGATGAAAAGAAAAGAGTAAAGGAAACAGTTCATAAAGTAGGGGAGATGGTTCGGGTAGCTAACTCTGTACATGTCAAGAAGAGAGGAAGTAAATTTGGGCTCACTGTCAACATATAGGAAGTGAATGTGTCTGAAGGATGTAAGGGAGTGGATATGAGTGTCAAGGAGTCTACGTCAAATGTAAGACACAGTGGGTAGTTGAGAGCGCTGCCTAATAGATAAAGAATGTAAGTCAAAAGGTGTAGCAATGGGTTGTCCATTCGCTCCAGAATTAGCAGTTTTGTACATGTCCATGTTTGAAGATAAATTTATCTATACAACAATCCATTCAATAAGTACATCACAACTTGGATGCGATTTATCGATGATATCTTTATGGCATGGACGGGTAATCAGGACCAACTGGCACAGTTTTTCGAGTGGCTTAATCAGAGATCACCCGACATCAAGTTTAGTATTAACTCTTCAAAGACTAAGATCCCGTTTCTTGATGTAGAAGTATTTCCTATAGAAGGAAGTTTAGCAACTACATTATTCACCAAGCATTCAGATAGAAACAAGGCCCTCTTGTTTTCAAGCAATCACCCTAGGAGTTTAAAAGAAAATCTTCCATACGGACAATTCTTGAGAATAAGACAAAACTGTTTTTTCAAGGAGGATTACAACATTCATGCCAATAATCTAGTCGAAAAACTAAGAGATAGAGGCTCCCCTAAAAAACTGGTCAAATCAGCAAAGAAGAGATCCCTTTGGACTCCAAGGGAAACATTGTTGACCAAAAAAGAAAAACCTCCCACTGAACGTCAAGTATTTGTTACTACCTTCTGTCCGAACTCCAATCAATTGAAGAAAGTAATTGATCAGAATTGGCATCTCATCCAGAATTTGGACTCTACCTTTGGGTCTGTCCCCTTATTTGCTTTCAAGAGAGAAAAAAATGTGGCCAACCACATAGTTAGGGCTGCATTAGACAAAGCCCCTCAATCCACGCTAAGACAAATGTTTGGTCTACCACCTATACAAGGCCACCACAAATGTGGCAATTGCTCTTGTTGTGATCAAACCATTGGAGGAGTTTGTACTCTTTGTCGTTTCATCCTTGGAACTACATTACCCACAATTCTACACATCCCATCATCCCATGTTACGGAAATAACCGGAAGGTATAGTTCCGCATTCAGCTGCAAGCCAAGTACTGCTCGTCGATTAACGAGGTAATTTTATGGACTTCTGTTGCCGCCTTTTGCTTCTGCTGAGTTCTGCTGCACGGAGCGTTTTCACTACAAATGCGCCTTTCATCCTCACAGATTCGGCGTTGCCGTCCCCCCGTTTGAGTGTACATACTGTGGGCAGTGTAATGGACAACTAAGGTACGTTCCTTTTTTCAGTATATACAAAGCCTCATCGAGTGTGTATTTACACTGACGCCCAACAGTTCTCTTTGTAATTCCAATCACCTTGTTTGCACAGAGTTCCCCCGCCCCACGTTTTGCATGGGATTTGCCAACTTTGCATGGAGGAAAATTTCTGCCTCTTTCAAATTGAATACGCTCGCCATAGAAGTGAGTACAATAATTGTGATGACGGACCTGACTCGGACATGTTGTTCATTTTGTACTTGGATGCATGTTGGCCTGTCGTTTGCTATCGCCTGACTGTTGCTGCCACTCTGGTAAGATTAGTTCACATTCAATGTTTTTAGATATCAGAATTCTGAGGCGTTTGTACTTTGCACAGGTCTAGTCACACCCTCTCCTCTCTCTCTCTCTTTTTCTAGTGTCTGGGTCCTGAAGAGAACCCCTCATTTGACATTCTAAGACCAGGGGTTCGAAACGCGTCGACCTTTTGTTTATTGTCTTTTCAAACACTGGTGTAAATAGCAAAAATGGGTGCATTCTCAAAAAACATTTTGAATTGTGTAGGTTTGATCTAAATTTATCGATATGCACCTTTAAATTCATTGTTGTTTAAAGCTCACCAGGTTTGTGTGGTCCTTTGGCAATTTCTAACTAGCAAGGAACAATCTTCCGAAGGATAGTTTTTTGTGATTGTTTGTGTGGATGGATGAGGAGTGGTGTTTGTATGTTTATTGGATCAAGTAGTTTAGTTTATTTCCAAAAAAATGATTTTTCTTTTCATTATGTGTCTATAGGTTTTTGTATGTATATGTATGTGTATATGTATTGACGGCTTTTCACTCTTGTATATAAAGAATTTTCATACAAGATAGACAAAAAAAACTTCAAGAAAATATTTTGAAATAAATACTATTAATTAGTACTGACGTGGTTGTTTCATTTTTTCTTCCACGTTCTTTAAATGATCTAGCTTGATTTATCAGCACTGGCTTTTCTTTGTTCTCACACACTGATTTCTAGCACTGCCAGTTTGTCCTGCACTATAAAATCAGCGTGAACAGCACTACATGTCATACCAGAGGGCGCTGCTGCTTTCTGCCACTCAAGTAGAAATTTTACTCGAGAGGAAGCTTCCTCAATGTGAGCAGCAGGTTTCTCAATGCAAGTGGCCATGACCTGCTGCGCTGAGAAATCTCACCGAAAGAAGGTCTAGCACGTGATCTTTTCGTACAAGCATTGCCAACTTAACGTTGGTGAGACGATCGAGAAAAAAAAACCTGCTCCACATCAATTTTCAGAGTGGCTGGAACTCAGCGTGGAGCGGGCAAAACTCAGTGAACTCCACTGGCAGAGCGGAATTCTTGGCCCACCCCTAGTAGTGACCAAAATGCCCTGAATCATGGATAGATGTCAAGCAAAGCTATTATAAGCTCAAAAAGGTAAGCTTGCAAGAACGTAGCTTGCTGCTGGCTTACTTTTTTGAGCTTAACATAGCTTGGCATTGCTAGCATACGTCCGATGGACACACCGCCAATTGGAAAACATTATATACCCTGAATTACTTCTCCTTTAAATTAAATATGTGCTTTATAACAATCACTGCAAAAAATAATATGTATTGTAAACTCTGTGAAAAAATGGTTTTTTTCTATTTTGGAGGTTAGATAACACTGATTTGCACTGTTTTCGAAAGGTTTAGAAAACCTTGAGAAAACATCGCTGAAGTCCACTGTAAGACCTGGTATCCTTGATGTGCTCTTCCCCCAAACATTTTGTCTTCAACCCTCCTGTTTTCTGAATTTTATTTTTGTTGGCATTAGAACTCTGTGCACTTTAGCACCAGTGTTAAAGTGATTGTGCCCTCTCTCTAAAACATGGCACATTGACGTACACTTTGGTTGGGATATTTCATTTACTTATAAATCCCATGTATATGGTATCCATGGATGACAAGGGCCAAGGCCAACATATCTATCAATACTTCCAAGTATAGACAGTAGGTCACCATCAATGGGTAGAGGCTGGAGGCTCTGAGGGACACCGAAGCCAGTATGACTACAGAAAGGTGTCATCAGTTGTCCTCACAGCAGGTAATCCCTAATGTACTCCACCAGGTTATGGTGGCACACAACTGTGAAGGTCAATACCCAGTAGCTCTGGTTCCCTTTGAGTAGAGGGGGGTCTCAGGTTCCTTGAGAGTAGCTATGAGTCCTGCCATGCCTGTAGATTGTCTTCTTGGTAATGACTTAGTATTGGTTGTCATTCTGTTTCAGTGTTGTGCTGTTTAATCATTTGGTGAGAGTACCACATACAGGGGGACAGAAAAGATAAATTTGAAGGTGGCAGAACCACTGTTCATTTACTATACTAATCCCCAGGTTCTGCGCATTACTGGGATACCCCATTGAGATTATAACTGTCTGGAAGGAAGTGGAGTTGAGGTCCCACCTGGCAGTGTTAGACTTGATTGAGTAAGTGTGCCTTACCCCAAGGTCTATCACAGCTTAAGGAGGTAGTCTGCAGCCTGGAAAAATGGCCCATGTTGCTGAGAAGATGATAAAGTGAAAGAGGTGTGGGAAACCTGGTTCTGAAACTACCATTGTCTGGGAAGATTGTTACAGCAAACAAATGAAGGACGGAATGATGACAATGCAAACATTCTCCACCAGTCAAAAGATCTGGGTTAAATCCATTGTTCTTTTGCCCACTACCCCACCCCAGTTTGGACCCAGCCATATGCAAATCAGTCTTGACCCTGTGCCCCATGGGAACAGTCCAGACCGAACTGCCAGGCCAGGTCCTCCCTGGACCGGAAAGATCTCTTGACTGGGGGTGAATGTTTTGATTTGTTCTGCATTCCGTCCATCAATTGTGTGTCTTTTGCTTTCTCGCCCTATGTGTGCCAGGTATGCCCAGGCGTGGGTCCCGGGCTCACTGTGCCACTGGAATCAAGCTATCATGGCTGAAGAGGGTGAAACCCTGAAACCGGTCCGAGGATGCTTGTTTCCGGTACAGGGAGGACCTGGCTTGGCAGTTCGGGCTGGACTGTCCCATGAGTCACAGGGTCAAGACTGATTTGCATATGGCCAGGTCTAAACTGGGGTGGCATGGTGAGCAAAAGAATGATGGATTTAACCCAAATCTCTTGACTGGGGGTGAATGTTTTGATTTGTTCTGCATTCTGTCCATCTATTGTGTGTCTTTTTGCTTTCTCCACCTATGTGTGCTGGGTATGCC
The DNA here is from genome assembly GCF_964204655.1 of Triturus cristatus. Lineage (NCBI taxonomy): Eukaryota > Metazoa > Chordata > Amphibia > Caudata > Salamandridae > Triturus > Triturus cristatus. The sequence goes on from NC_140579.1 coordinate 331,706,526, forward strand.
CAGACGTGGGTCCCGGGCTCACTATGCCACTGGAATCAAGCTATCCTGGCTCAAGAGGGGTGAAACCCCGAAACCGGTCCTAGGATGCTTGTTTCCAGTCCAGGGAGGACCTGGCTTGGCAGTTCGGGCTGGACTGTTCCCATGAGGCACAGGGTCAAGACTGATTTGCATATGGCCAGGTCTAAACTGGGGTGGCATGGTGAGCAAAAGAATTATGGATTTAACCCAGATCTCTTGACTGGGGGTGAATGTTTTGATTTGTTCTGCATTCCGTCCATCAATTGTGTGTCTTTTGCTTTCTCGCCCTATGTGCCCCGGGTATGCCCAGACGTGGGTCACGGGCTCACTGTACCACTGGAATCAAGTTATCCTGGCTGAAGAGGGGTGAAACCCTGAAACCGGTCCTAGGATGCTTGTTTCCAGTCCAGGGAGGACCTGGCTTGGCAGTTCGGGCTGGACTGTTCCTATGAGCCACATGGTCAAGACTGATTTGCATATGGCCAGGTCTAAACTGGGGTGGCATGGTGAGCAAAAGAATGATGGATTTAACTCAGATCTCTTGACTGGGGGTGAATGTTTTGATTTGCTCTGCATACCGTCCATCAATTGTGTGTCTTTTGCTTATGGTCTGGAAAGAGGCAGAGCCAAAGGTCGATGCCCCAGAACCTACAAGGGAGGACATTGTTGCCCTAGGGCATTTACCTGAGCTGGCTGTTTACCAAACAGAGGGAAGGCCAACCAGGGAGAAATTCTGCAAGACTCAGAAGGACTGCCCTAAATGCGAGGACCTCTGGTGACAGGCCAAGGCCCCAGCAGCTGGTAATTCCTCTGGAAATCACCTAACATACTGGAAAATTACCTCTTGTTTAGTGAGCCTAAGGTTTCTGAGCCTGGGGCAACCCATGTGTTGGAGCACCCCCCGGTGCTACTGAGCCCTCCTACTGGGTCTAGCTCATGACATTCACCTAGCAGGACATCTGGGGCAGGGCAAGGCCTTTACCAGTCTTGTCACTCAATTTTATTGTCCCCGGAAGAAGACTGTCCTTGGTGAGAGGTTCAACCTGGTCTTGGTAAGCCATGCCACTTGATACCAAGAGGCCATACCCTTGAGGACTGTTACTGCACCTGCAGTGGGCAGTGCCCTGATGGGGATTTTTACCCAGGTGAGGTACCCCAAAGAAGTAGTGTCTGACATAAGTACAAAGTTCACGTAAGCCTACATGAAGTCAGTGTTGGATGAGTTTGGAGTAAATGATACGTTCTCCATATCCTATCATCCTCAGAATAATGGGCTTGTTGAAAGGTTCAACAAGAAGCCATAATTATGGTCCATTTCGAGCCCTTGGGAAAGAAGTGGGGCGTCCTCTTACCATGCCTTCTCTTTGCCTACGGGAGGTATCACAAGGAGGAGCATAATTCAGTCCTTTTGAACTTCTTTAATGCCACCCTGTTAGGGGACCTCTCAGACTTGTAAAGAAGGGATTGGAGAAAACTCCCTAGAAGCCCCCACTGGGATGAAGTCAGCTACATGATGTATCAAAGTACTCAGATGGGGCACTTATGGAAGAAGGCCACTGAAACTGGAAGCCAGCCAGGAGGTGATAATGCTCTAGCATGACCAAAAGGGAACTCTGGTCAAGTTTCTGCCTGGCCATAAAGTGTCAATAATGGACCCAGTGATTCCCAGACCACTGTTCTCCCACTAGTCTGGGCCTTATAAGGTGAAAGAGAGAGAGGGGAAGGTCACCGACATGGTGGACCATGAGACCCCCAGGAACCCCTTAAGATTGATCCGTCTTAACCACCTCAAACGACACTATGAGAGGTCTGAAGTCACTATGGGGCATATGAATCAAACGATTTTTTAATCGCAAACGCTGCGATTCGCAAAATAACAGCGTTTGCGATTAAAAAATCGGTAATCGGGATGTATGAGCCAAATCCCAGCGCAAAATTAAGGAATTGCTAATTTAGCGATTTCTTAATTTTGCGTAAGCATTTAAGAAATCGCAAATTGCGATTTCTTAAATGATATGTAAAAAGCACCCAAGTTGTGCGAAATATCCTTAAGAAATCGCAAATTACCACCAACTTCTAGTTGGTGGTAATTTGCGATTTCCTTTCAAAATGCACTTTTTTGAATTTTGCAAAGTGCCACGTGACGCTCATACATGCCCTTAGGGCATGTATGTGCGCCATATGCACACACATGCTCATTTCAGGGGTGCATCAGGGTGTCATCATGACACCCTTGCACCTTTGATATTATTCTCAAATAGCGATTAGCAAATTGCGATTCGCTATTTGAGAATTACTACCCATTCATTCCTATGGGTCTCCTGGCCCATAGAAATGAATGGGCAGGTATTCCTTAATTGCGATTTCGCAATTTGCTAATCGCAATTAAGGCATTTTAAGAAATCGCATAAGTTTGCAATTTTTTAAATACATCCCGTTTTGCAATTCTCAAATAGCGATTCTTTAAAAATCGCTATTTGAAAATCGCAAATGGTGATGTTGATACATATGCCCCTATGCTCCTAGTAACAGATAATGGGGTGGAAGAGGAGACTGAACTTCTCCCTGACCTTCTGTCTTCTAAGGAGCAGGAAGGATGGGTCAGTAGAAGGCGTTGACTTCACCCTTACCCTGACCCCAGACCAACATAGGGACTGTTGCCTCTAGTTGGTGCAGCTTGACTCTTTAATCTCCTTGACCCCTGGGCTCAGTCATTTGCTTACCCATGATATTGGCAATGGGGACACCATACCTCTAAAGAACACAATTTATAGGCTGTCTGACAAGGTAAATGAGAACCAGCATCAAGGAGGGTGTTTCCGAGATTGGAATTGGGGGTGATTGAGCGCTCTAATAACTCTTGGTCCAGCACAATGGTGCTAGTACCCAAAACCACCCCACAGGCTCCACTTTAGAATTCAGATTCTGTGTGGAATATATGGGCCCAACTCAGTTACAAAGACTGATGCTTATCGCATCTCTCGAGTTGATGAGCTCATAGATAGGTTGGAAGTTACCAAGTTTTAAGTACCTTTGATTTAACATCAGGGTACTGGCCAATTGTACTAACTGAGGGAGTTAAGGAGAGGTCTGCATTCTGCACCCAAGTGGGCCACCTCTAGTTTAACTTAATATGTATGTGTATGTAAGATTGTTAAAAAGAGTCTGAGATGTAAAAATGGTTTTTGACTGGTATTATGAGCGCTCTTATATATTTAATTCTGGGAGAGTAAGACATAGTTTGTGTCAGGTGCAAGGTAAGTGTCTGTGAAATTAGTTCACAATGTGTTGCCATGGAGCTTTATATTCCCTTGTGCTGTTTTACTCCATTTTGTAAATGGTAGATAAAAGCACCATACTCTGATGGTTAGCTGATATGTAATAGTGTATTTGGAGATGTTAAAGTTGTGTATGTGTATTAATGATCTGCTGAGCACAGAGAATTTTTTTCTTTGAAATCTGGAACTTGTAGTCCTATTTATTCAATTGTAAAGGAGGACAAGAACAATCAGGAATGAAACAGGAAAAGATGCACTGTAGATGAATATGAATGATGAACTTGTGAAACTTGGCACCTATGTATTAGATTTTTTTTGTGTAGCTCTTTCGAAATTATAAGGCAGGTTTGCATATGCTTACATGATGAGATATGTTCGTTAACCTTGTACTAAGTCACATGTGTGAGGCTGCTATGCATAATTAAAAATGCACTGTTTAAACATGGGTCACGTTTACTAGTACAGACTGCTCCTGTGGAGTCTCACTGCCAACTTGACTTTGCATGTAACATGTCGTTGTAAAGTGCTGAAAGCTTATTCTGCAACAGATAACTGACCTGTGAGATATCCTGTAGATATTCCTGATCTTTTGTGCTTAAAACAGTGAAAGATGTTGTTTTGAGTTTCAGTAACATAGTCAAGCATTTAACTGACCACTAAAATAGACTGTAGCTAGGCCATAGCACAGGGGAGCTACATGTTTAAAAGGTAAGCCATGTACACTGACGTTTCGGTGAGCTATATGTACTCCTAGAGGCCCATGTGCTCAATCTTACATCCACTCTGCCACCCAGACTTGAATCTGACATACCTAAGTGGAAAAGCAGACAGGCATTAAAACACCCAGTGAGATAATAAGAGAGGTACCTAAACATTCACTCGCACAGGCAGGCAGAACTGATTTGTGTCTAGGGCTATCGGAGGCAGTAGCAGACACAGATAAATAACCCAATACTCAGTAACACACCTAGGAGGCAATCCATGCAGCCCCTTGCAGACACATTTAGAGAGGCATACTTGCGACAAAGCGAGGCAGTGATTTATTCCGAAACTTACATACACATGCAATCACATCCTCAAGTAGGGAATGAGACTCTCATTCGGATATCTGCTAAAGAATTGACACCTTCAAGTCTACCACATAGAGAAGTAGCCCTTGGATTATGTTTTGGGTCTTGTATACTTGAATCTCTGCATGCAGTTTTACTGCTAGGGCAGTCATGTCATTTAAAACTCCTACACAAGGTGTAAACTTCTCTTGTACCACATATAACAAACCACCAAGGTATGCTTGAGCTAGGCCATGAGGCAAATTGATAAGTGCTTGGAAGCCTCTTCACTCTTATAGGTAATACATAATTCTTGGAACAGAGAACCACCCCTCCTATGAATGAATCTAGGGTGCTTAAGGGTGATGGTTTAAAGAGACATTTTAAAGAATATATCTGTCCATTTTCTGTATTGAAAATATTATTCTTTTAAAGGTTTTTACATTGAGGTTTACCCACTTGCATGCCAAGTTCTCTAAGCAAGGGCTTAACCAGTGGCATTGGTTTGATGTACATGCACCAGAGCTAAGAGGGCTATCCAAACCCCCCTTTTAGTACCAAGCTGCTCAATCATGTTTTTCACAGTATCTTCTCCTTTTTTGTCCACCAATAGATTGAGAATAGCCAAAAGAGAATATTGAATGTTGTCTGAATTATTTACTGATTTTTTCAGCAAAGCAAGAATGCACAACAAAATTCTTTACAAACAATTAAGAGATTCGGAGTATAGAACATAAGTTCTGGGAAAATTACAAGATGAATGTATATTCAACTCTAGGTCTGTGGTGGCATGTATACGGTGCTTAAAGAGATTTTTCATTAAGGGTGCCACTGAAGAGCTTCAACATAGAATTTTGAATATTACACAGAGAAATTGCGGGGGTGACGGGAAGACCTTTCTGCACTCTTGATTTATTTACCTTATCAGTATCTCCATCGGGTAATGTGAAATCCTCATTAAGAGGAATCATATCCTCTCCATCATCTTGCTATGATGGTCTTCCTTGTGTCTGTAATAGATGGGTGTAAGAGGCAACCTATGCAGAACTATATACTGAGGAGCTGGATGAAGAATCATCCTGCTTAATTAATTGATTATCTGAAACCCAGTTTAAAACCTCGTCCTTTTCAAAAAGGGCAAGGATGGGATTAATACCCTTAAAGTGCTTGGAGTTATTTGTCCTTGGGCTCGATTTTGTCTTTTTACAGGCTCTTATAGGAATCTTTCTCCCAGCCCAAAGTTTCCTCATTGTCATATCTGATATAAGTGATATACATATAAACAACCAAAAATAACATTAGAACTCCCCAATAACCTTAGGTGCAATAAGCAGACCTTAGCTGGCCGCTGAAAACTGCTGCAACACTTAAAAACAAGGCATGTGCAGAGTACCAGGTGCTTGTCTCATCCTGTCAGGCTCTCACCGGGTCTCTCTAGCTCTCAGCCCTCCGGCTTCCCCCACCGAACAGGTAGACGGGCGGAGCTGCAGCAGAGAAACCACCAGGCCACAAAGAGTCACGGTCAAGCCGCAAGTGTCAGGGCAAGAATCCACGAAGCCCCAAGGAGCTCACCGTTCATACTCGCACTCACTCCCATCATTCCCTCTTGTTTCTTTTCCTCGCTCCCTGTTCTGCTCTTCCAGGAAGTCTCTCTTCTACTGCGTGCCTTGCCAGCTCCACAGTAAATTTTCAGTTTAAGGTAATGTAATATTCCAAATTAAGTACAGACCACATTATCTTTCGTAATGTAAAAAGAAGTTTTTCCTGTGATATCTTTTTTCGTGACTCGGTTTACTCACAATGTTATCAATAATTCTAATTTCAAATCTTCATTGCTACCCATTGCCAATTGTAAAATACCCCATAACAACGTTTGCCAACTTACAAAAGCACAATTTCAGACAGGATGATACAAAGAGGTCAATCAATGCTTTATGCCTGAATGCTTGAAGTTCTCCTTTAATCTAAACTGAACACCATTGTCCTTCTGAATTGATAAGAGTAGACTTTCTCCTCAAAATTATTTTCCCCAAAATTCTAGAATTCAATTATTCCACCACTTTTACTTCAATCCACTTTGAAACCAATCCACAAGCAAAATCCCGTACCTGCTCATACCATCGTCCAAGGTCGCGGATCCCATGAAATCCATAGCTAGCTGCCCCCAGGGTATTGAATAACAGTCCTAGGGCAATCGTGATGATCATATATGTTTTTTCGCTTCATCAGCTCTTTCGCAAGGTATACACTTTCTTACTGTCTTTCTGTTTCAAGGTCAACCCCGAGGCACCAGTAAAAATCTTTAGTTCCTTTATCTGTCCTTCAGATTCAAGTGACCTTGAAGGTTCTTTCGCCTCTAAAAGCTAAAAAAATTGTCCACTTTTATTTAACTTATCTCTAACTTCCCAGAATGCCTGCATATCATGGTAGTTAACATTATCACTTCTCCAATCATCCTTTACTGGTCTCTATTTCATCACGATCATATGCAATGAGCCATTCGTCCTCTGTCAAGACACTGCGAATTTTCCTGCACCTCCAATACATACGCAGTATGTTAGAAATGAACATCTTTTGAGTGGTAATCCTCAATATTTTTGCCTTCGTTTGCTGAACTGTTTTCTGTTGGCTATTGGACTCTGATCACTTTCCTCCTGCTAATCAGTGGTAAACGGCTTGTCTCCTACTTTTAACCCCTTCTGTGCCTATGACGAGCTGGACTCGTCATGGAGCACAGTCGCGCTGTGCCCATGACGAGTCCATCTCGTCATGAGGCATTCCCTAGGGAATCCCTCTGGTGCGGGCACCAGAGGGATTCCCTTTAAACCAAAATAGCCTCGGGAGCTGGGGAAGAGCTTCCCCAACTCCCGAGGCCCCCCCCCCCCCCTTTCACTGTAATGACGATCGGCGCGCACGTCGCGCCGACGTCATTACAGTGAAAGTGAAACTGAAATGAACCAAGAGGATCATTTCAGGTTTCACTTTGTACGTGCTCAGGGGGCTATCTCAGCCCCCTGGGCACGTAGAAAGACGGGAGAGGTATCGTTGGAAAGGGGAGAATCTCCCCTTTCCAATGGTACCCCTCCCCAGTGGATCCCTGCTTGGGGATCGCCACAGGAGGGCGATCCCCAAGCAGGGATCCACCCACTAGACATCAGGGAGGGGGGAGCGGCCCCTTGGGCAAGGGCCTTTGCTCCCCCCAAATTATTTTGGGCACATTTAGTCTTTTTGCCCCACCGGGGGGGCAAAAAGCCCACTAGACAACAGGGAATTTTTTTGACAATCAAAATAGGGGTGGGGGCTGCCCAAAACGGGCAGACCCATGCCCCCACCCCAATTATCACAGTCTTTCTGCCCCCCCCGGGGGGCAGATGGGGCATTGGCCCCTAATCTGCCCTTTCTGGGGGGCAGAAAGCCCACTATACATCAGGGATTTGCTTTCAGTTTTTTTTAGGGTGGGGGCTATGCCAATGCCCCCACCCACCCGCCACCATTACAGCCTTTCTGCCCCCCCTGGGGGGGCAGATGGGGCATTGGCCCCCAATCTGCCCCCCTGGGGGGACAAAAAGACCACTAGACACCAGGGAATTGTAAAAAAATAAAAATAGGGATGGGGGCTGCCCAAAACGGGCTGGCCCATGCTGCCACCCCACCCCCCAATTATTACAGTCTTTCTGCCCCCCCGGGGGGCAGATGGAGCATTGGCCCCTAATCTGCCCCTCCGGGGGGGGGGCAGAAAGCCCACTAAACACCAGGAATTTTTTTTGCGCAATTGTTTTTAGGGTGTGGGCTGCCCAAAACGGGCACGCCAATGCCCCCACCCCCCCCCCCACAAAAATAACAGTCTTTCTGCTCCCCAGGAGGCAGATGGGAGCTGTAGTCCCCAATATGGCCCCCCCTGGGGGCGCAGAATGCCCACTAGAAACCATGGATTTTTTTGTTTTATTAGTGATGGGGTAGGGGCTCCCCAAAATGGGAATGACAATACCCCACCCCCAGAGAAATTCCAGTCTTTCTGCCCCCCCGGGAGGGCAGATGGTGGCAGTGGCCCCTGATCTGCCCCCTGGGGGGGCAGAAAGCCCACTAGGCGCCAGCGAGTACACAGGCTTTTTTTATGCGTGGGGGCGGGGGCTGGCCAAAATGGTCATACCAGTGCCCCCACCCCCACAAAAAATAGCCACAGTCTTTCTGCCCCTTTAGGGGCATATCAGGATGAAACACCCTTCCCCGATTCCCCCCCAGGGCGGCAGAAAGGCCACTGGGCTCCGGATTTATTTTAGCAATGTGCATACCTGATGATTTTGGGCCCTAGCGCAATTGGCACATAGGCAAATCTAGCAAACCTGTACATTCTTTAAAACTAGACACCGAGGGGAATCCTGGATGGGTGACTTCACTGGCTCTCACCAGGTTCTGTTACCCAGAATCCATTGCAAACCTAAAAATGTGTCCAAAATAACACATTTTCCTCACATTTCTGTGGTGAAAAGTTCTGGAATCTGCGTGGGTCCACAAAATTCCACCCACCCTGCGTTCCCCAAAGTCTTCAGAGAAAAATGGTACCTCACTTGCGTGGGTAGGCCTAGTGCCCGCGTCAGGCAAGGGCCCAAAACCTATTGAGGAGACATCAAAATTACCTATCACAAAACAACCTGGTTTTGCAAAGGGGGTCCTTTGAGTTTTTGGCCCCGGGCTTGGCGGCCACCTAGGGGAACCTACCAAACCCACACATTTCTGAAAACTAGACACCCGGGGGATTCCAGGGAGGTATGGCTTGCGTGGATCCCCCAACGTTTCCTTACCCAGAATGCCCTGCAAACCTCAAATTTAGCTGTAAAAATCCCCTTTTTCACACATTTTTGTGTGGGAAAGTTGTGGCATCACCGGGCAGACAAAAATTTCCTACCACCCAGCGTTCCCCCAGGTCTCCCGATAAAAACGGTGCCTCACTCGTGTGGGAGGCCCAAGTACCCGCGACAGGCAAGGGCCCACAACGTAGTGAGGCGACATAAAAATTTACTACCTCAAAACGACCTGGTTTTGCAGGGGGGGTCACCTGGGTGTCTATTTTTCAGAAATGTGTGGGTTTGGTAGGTTCCCCTAGGTGGCCGCCGAGCACCGGGCCAAAAACCCAGATGACCCCCTTGCCAAACCAGGTCGTTTTGAGGTAGGCAATTTTCATGTCGCCTCACTACGTTGTGGGCCCTTGCCTGTCGCGGGTACTTGGGCCTCCCACACGAGTGAGGCACCGTTTTTATCGGGAGACCCGGGGGAACGCTGGATGGTGGGAAATTTGTGTCAGCCCGCTGATGCCACAACTTTCCCACACAAAAATGTGTGAAAAACGTGTTTTTTTCAGCTAAATTTGAGGTTTGCAGGGCATTCTGGGTAGGGAAACGTTGGGGGATCCATGCAAGCCATCCCTCCCTGGAATTCCCCGGGTGTCTAGTTTTCAGAAATGTGTGGGTTTGGTAGGTTCCCCTAGGTGGCCGCTGAGCACCGGGCCAAAAACCCAGGTGACCCCCGTGCAAAACCAGGTCGTTTTGAGGTAGGCAATTTTTAAGTCGCCTCACTACGTTGTGGGCCCTTGCCTGTCGCGGGTACTTGGGCCTCCCACACGAGTGAGGCACCGTTTTTATCAGGAGACCCGGGGGAACGCTGGGTGGTAGGAAATTTGTGTCAGCCCGGTGATGCCACATCTTTCCCACACAAAAATGTGTGAAAAAGGGGATTTTTTCAGCTAAATTTGAGGTTTGCAGGGCATTCTAGGTAAGGAAACGTTGGGGGATCCACGCAAGCCATACCTCCCTGGAATCCCCCGGGTGTCTAGTTTTCAGAAATGGGTGGGTTTGGTAGGTTCCCCTAGGTGGACGCCGAGCAGCGGGCCAAAAACCCAGGTGACCCCCTTGCAAAACCAGGTCGTTTTGAGGTAGGCAATTTTCATGTCGCCTCACTACGTTGTGGGCCCTTGCCTGTCGCGGGTACTTGGGCCTCCCACACGAGTGAGGCACCATTTTTATCGGGAGACCCGGGGGAACGCTGGATGGTAGGAAATTTGTGTCAGCCCGGTGATGCCACAACTTTCCCACACAAAAATGTGTGAAAAAGGTGATTTTTTCAGCTAAATTTGAGGTTTGCAGGGCATTCTGGGTAAGGAAACGTTGGGGGATCCAAGCAAGCCATACCTCCCTGGAATCCCCCGAGTGTCTAGTTTTCAGAAATATGTGGGTTTGGTAGGTTCCCGTAGGTGGCCGCCGAGCACCGGGCCAAAAACCCAGGTGACCCCCTTGCAAAACCAGGTCGTTTTGTGGTAGGCAATTTTCATGCCGCCTCACTACGTTGTGGGCCCTTGCCCGTCGCGGGTACTTGGGCCTCCCACACGAGTGAGGCATAGTTTTTATCGGGAGACCCGGGGGAACGCTGGGTGGTAGGAAATTTGTGTAAGCCCACTGATGCCACAACTTCCCCACACAAAAATGTGTGCAAAGGGGAATTTTTTCAGCTAAATTTTAGGTTTGCAGGGCATTCTGGGTAAGGAAACGTTGGGGGATCCACGCAAGCCATACCTCCCTGGAATCCCCCGGGTGTCTAGTTTTCAGAAATGTGTGGGTTTGGTAGGTTCCCCTAGGTGGCCGCCGAGCACCGGGCCAAAAACCCAGGTGACCCCCTTGCAAAACCACGTCGTTTTGAGGTAGGCAATTTTCATGCCGCCTCACTACGTTGTGAGCCCTTGCCTGTCGCGGGTACTTGTGCCTCCCACACGAGTGAGGCACCGTTTTTATCGGGAGACCGGTAGGAATGCTGGGTGGTAGGAAATTTGTGTCAGCCTGGTGATGCCACAACTTTCCCACACCAAAATGTGTGAAAAAGGGGATTTTTTCAGCTAAATTTGAGGTTTGCAGGGTATTCTGGGTAAGGAAACGTTGGGGGATCCATGCACGCCATACCTCCCTGGAATCCCCCAGGTGTCTAGTTTTCAGAAATGTGTGGGTTTGGTAGGTTTCCCTAGGTGTCGGCAGAGCTAGGGTTCAAAAACTACAGCTAGGCACTTTGCCAAAAAAGGTTCATTTTTCACAGCGAAATTGAGGTGTTTCCACGTTACTTTTTGTGCCGTTTCCTGTCACGGGCACTAGGCCGACCCACACAAGTGAGGTACCATTTTTCTCGGAAGACTTTGGGGAATGCGGGGTGGGTGGAAATTTGTGGATCCACGCAGATTCCAGAACTTTCCACCAGAGAAATATGGGGAAAAAGTCTTTTTTTTGGCAATTTTTTAGGTTTGCAAGGGATTCTGGGTAACAGAACCTGGTGGGAGGCAGTCAAGTCACCCCATCCTGGATTCCCCTGGGTGTCTAATTTTCAAAAATGTATAGGTTTGCTAGGTTTCCCTAGGTGCCGGCAGAGCTATGGTTCAAAAACTACAGCTAGGTACTTTGCCTAAAAAGGGTCATTTTTCGCTACAAAATTGAGGTGTGTCCACGTTATGTTTTGCGCTGTTTCCTGTCGCAGGCACTAGGCTGACCCACACAAGTGAGGTACCATTTTTCTCAGAAGACTTTGGGAAACGCGGGGTGGGTGGAAATTTGTGGATCCACGCAGATTGCAGAACTTTCCACCACAGAAATGTGGGGAAAATGCATTTTTTTGGCAATTTTTTAGGTTTGCAAGGGATTCTGGGTAACAGAACCTGGTGGGAGGCAGTCAAGTCACCCCATCCTGGATTCCCCTGGGTGTCTAGTTTTCAAAAATGTATAGGTTTGCTAGGTTTCCCTTGGTGCCGGCAGAGCTATGGTTCAAAAACTACAGCTAGGCACTTTGCCAAAAAAGGGTCATTTTCACAGCGAAATTGAGGTGTGTCCACGTTGCGTTTTGCGCCGTTTCCTGTCGCGGGCACTAGGCTGACCCACACAAGTGAGGTACCGTTTTTCTCGGAAGACTTTGGGTAACGCGGGGTGGGTGGAAATTTGTGGATCCATGCAGATTCCAGAACTTTGCACCAGAGAAATGTGGGGACAAAGTGTTTTTTTTGGGCAATGTTTTAGGTTTGCAAGGGATTCTGGGTAACAGAACGTGGTGGTAGGCAGTCAAGTCACCCTGGATTCCCCTGGGTGTCTAGTTTTCAAAAATGTATAGCTTTTCTAGGTTTCCCTAGGTGCCGGCAGAGCTAGGGTTAAAAAACTACAGCTAGGCACTTTGCTAAAAAAGGGTAATTTTGCATTGTGAAAATGTGGTGTGTTCACGTTGGGTTTTGAGCCATTTCCTGTCGTGGGCACTATGCCTACCCCTACAAGTGAGGTACCATTTTTATCGGGAGACTTAGGGTAATTCAGATTTGTAAAGGAACTGTTATTACCTATTGACTTTCGATGCATTTCTGTCTTCCAAATGAAAGACATTGTGTAAAAAAGAAGTCATTCTAAAAAATGACTGAGAATTCTCATGCTATTATGAGTATTCCCAATTTTGGAAATGTGCAAATATCTACTGTTTCTAAACTCTATATTTTGTTCCCATTTCAGAAATACATAGGTGTCTTTCATACCGATTTTTCCATGTACACATATTACAGAATAATTACTATATACCCGGTACATAATAAAAAACCATTGCAAGTTGCTGCTCAGTTTTTGGCTCTGGGTTCGTCGGGTTCTTGGTGAACCTACAAGTCCTATATATCCCCACAACCAGAAATGTCCAGCAGATGTAACGGTATATTGCTTTCAAAGAGCTGTCAAAATTAGAAGAAGTTACAGGTGAAAACGTTGACAGAAAAGGAGCTTTTTTTCAACAAATTTTCAATTTATCCTATATTTAACTGTTAGTTTCTATACAGAAACCTTGATGGATCTACACAAATGACCCCTTGCTGAATTCAGAATTTTGTCTACTTCTCCAAAATGTATAGCTTTCCAGGATCCATTATTACTTTTGTACCCATTTCTACCATTAACTGGAAGGAGGTCGAAAGCACAAAAAATAGCAAAAATAGGCTATGTCCCAGAAAAAATGCCAAAACTGTGTAAAAAATGTGGGGTTTCTGACAAAATTCTGATATCCCCTAAAAGCTGGGAAAATGGTGATTTCAGCCCCACAAACCCTTTTTTGATAACACTTGCAGGGAAAAACCCAGATGCTTTCATTTGCAGCCCGTTTTTACCATTCTCCCAAAACAATAAATAAATGTTGCTGTATTTTGGCTCATTTCTGTGACCCCTCCAAGGGAATCCACAAACCCTGAGTACCCTCAGAATCCCCATGATGTTAGAAGAAAAGGACGCAAATTTGGCGTGGATACCTTATGTGGTCAAAAAGTTACAGGGGCCTCAGCGCGCACTACCCCAAATATCCAAAAAAGGGCGTGGCACAGGAGGGGGAAAAGGCCTGGCAGCGAAGGGGTTAAAGATGTTAAAATCTGAAAAATCCTAATTGCCACATTTCATTTACACATCGGTCCCAACTATATTGTACTACCTCCGTCCAGGGCCTGCAAATTAAATGCTATTAGTTTGATGCAGCACTCATTGGAGCACCCACTAAAGTAGCGCTGTATAACATGTCTCTAGGCCTGTTCCAGCAGCCTGGGTGGCAAGTTCTAAAACTTTTATTTCAACCACGCAAAACTAACCTTTTGTGAGGCCTAAACCTTCATTTCTAATGCTCATACAACACCCCTAAGGTAAACCCTAGATGCCCATAAAGCAGGTTGTATGACATTTAAATGGTAGCAAATGCATATTTATTGTACTGCGTGCCATGTCAGTGGAAAACCTCCAACTCCATTTTCTCAATGAAGCAAAGTTGGTTCTCCCATTGGAAAATCTGGCTTACACTATAGCAACCTCTCATGCTTAATTTCATTTTGGGAGCAGCTAGAAAAATGGTAAAGGACTCATTTCAGTAGCAATCCTGCATAATGGTCAAGTTGGATTTTACATTACTGTTTTGAAAATGAAATTTTCTAGAAAGTTGTAATTTTCCTGTCTGAGCCAAAAAGGGCTGTTCTGCCAGGGTCTAGAGTCTAGTGTCACCTGACTGCTGATGGTGGTGAGATGTGGATACAATGGAAAAGCGGCTGGGGTGTGGAGAGGTGTTTCCCACTCTTGAATAGAATGAAATGGGGGCCTGTGCCCAGCACCTTCCTTTACTTCAAATGATTTCTACCCCGTCACCGGCTGTTGTAGCTCACACCTAGGCCTTTGTCTTTCTGATCAGCTGCCCCAAAATGTTTTTGAAGTGACCACAATGGAGGGCGTGCCCATCATCATAACCATGCTTCTGGGTGAGTACAGGGAGCTCGGAAAGGTTCTGCCATGTTGCACTTTGGTAGAGAGGAACACTGTGGGATAACTTACAGTAAAACACACGAGACATGCTGCAGAAGTGGGTAGGATTACAAGTGGGACCTTTTACTCCAACGGCTAGAGAGTGACTAGGAGTGTCCCCTATAAACAGGCTTGCACTGAACATAAATGAGGCACCCCTTGTACCATCCTAAGAACACAACTGTAGCTGTGAATTTCAGAAGTAAGATTGCCCTTCTTTCTGAAACCAGACAGGATGGACCTGCTTGCCCTGAACACAAAACCCCAGAAGTGACTCCAAGGGTAATTTGGCTGACCTTCTGTTTGAGCTACAGGGACACACCAAAGGCTCTTTATCTGACAAGCACCAACTAGACCTGCCCTACATACTGCTGCTGGCCTATGTTGGAGTGAGTCCTAACACCCATGTGGTGCCCACAGGTCCTCACTCTTTGGCTGTTGTTACAGTCTACTCATCCTGTCCCCAAAGTGGAAGAAGTGGGACTTAAAAACCTTTTGACAACTTCTGCCTGTAGTACCATCAGAGACAGGGACCACCGTGGAAGTTGTAGCTGTCGACATTGAATGGCCAATCAGCCGCAGCTTGCTGTGACGTAAAGACCATAAGGCCCAACTCTATCTTGAGCAGGCCGAGACTCCATTTTCTCAATTTTTGCAGAATCACTACTCTAGGCTCTCCTAGTGTAGCACTTAGAAGGAAATTATTTGGTGTTAAGTTTTATATGAAATTTTAACTATGGTGTAAGTGCTCATTTTATTCCCGTTGTTCACAACATTAATTTGTGCTTTTATTATGATATTGTGTGTGATTATTTTAGATATGCTAAGCAACACGTTTAGACTGGTGAAATCAAACACTTTTTAGTTAAAGTGTCTTTTTCTTAGTGCAGTTTGTGTGTCTGTTATAATGAAGAGAATCAAATAAGTTTGTTTCCAATCACCAAAACATTAGTCCAATCATGATAAACTGTTAGTAAATCTAAAGCATTGACACTACTTCAACTATGTATTGATTGGGGTTCTGCAGGGTTACAAAAACGTATAGTTCACATTTAAGCGTTGGTGCATTGACCTAAGTTTACTTATGTCCTATGTGGGTGGGAAAGCAAACCTTGTAGAGCTGAGACAAAGTCTCTGTTTATGCACTAGCTGGTTTGCCTCACTGAAGGAGATCTGACCTCCAGAAACATTTCTATATCCGAATGTGGAAGGCTGTATCAGGACCGACACCGAGCAGAAAACCTGTTGACGTCAAGGCCATCCTGGGCACAAATATTGGACTTTACCATCTCATAGCTTTCCCACCTTCCTTGACAACCATACTGGGACTGCTATCTTCAGGAACCCGCCATTGGCAAGTTCAATTTTGGATCCAGCTTGCCTTGCTGCCAACAAGTCAGAAAGTAAACTGTACCCTGGGATGAACCAGAACCCTGTATACAACACACACTCCATCTCGGGTTGGCCTTAACTTTTGAACTTGACATGGTCTAGTGTGATCAGATAACCACGGCTAGTACTTTGTGTTTTTTGGAGCCATCTTTAATTCAAACTTTAAAAATTAATTTCTCTTTTTTTACTTATTGGATTTTAGTCATTTTGGTGTCATTTTATTTATTAAAAGCTACTATATAAATTGATTTGTGATTTTTCTTGTATTGTGCTTGCACTTTATTAGTGTTTGAGTACCGTATAAATACTTTACACATTGCCTCAAGGTTAATCCTGACTGTTTTGTGCCTAGCTACCAAAGGGGTAAACACATTTTTATTCAGTGACTTTAGTAATTGATTTTGGCAAGAATTGTCATTATTATTTGAGGTGAATTCTCACAAACTCTTTATTAATACTCCAATTTCTCACGCAGTACTGTACTCATTATACACATGACCATCATCTGTTACATGCTTGACACCACATTTTTATTTCACATTGTATATAAAAACCTAAAAAGACACAGATAGCCTGGCAACTCTGGCAGATGCCCTACCTATTCCTTTGTTGATTGAAAATGTAATAAGTGTCTCGTGCTCACACCTCTGAGTAAATTTCTTCCCCCAAATACACCTACAAATGTGCTCAATAGACAATACACACACAAGATCATCACCAAACACTTTTTTTTGTAGGAGATACAGAATGTGATGCGAATGTAAGTACAACTTCTTTGCCATTAGATCAATTTGTGTAAGTACCTCTCAAAGTTCTTTGCAACTGGCTTCACAAGAACAGTCAGATTTCTTTGTAGTAATATTATAATATAATAATGTAAAATTGCAATATTGTGCTAATCCATACCAAAAGATTCCTTGAAGAGAAACAAAATACCATGTTTCCTTGAACTTTATGCTATTTCCTGGCTAGGGCTTTATTCATCTGGAGTAGGTGAAGCAATCTCTGACATAGCTTGGCTCTTCTGCTGGGGGGCAGAGAGACACATGGTTTGTCTCTCAGAAGAATCAAGTTGGGTCAGATTTTTCTTCCATGTGCTCCACACTGATGGTTGGAAATGTGACTTCCCCAGACCTTAAACAATTCTAGCAGTGGGCTTTAGAGTCTATTCCACTGACTGAGATATTAGCAATAGGTCATCCAGGTAAGGGCAAACTGTACCACCTTCCCCATGAAGGACAGTAATCATAAAAGTTAAAACCTCTAAGATTGCCCAGGGAGAAGTTTTTAACTTAAAGGTTAGATCCTTAAAAGGCCAGTGACTCTCTTCAAATGCAAACCTTAGGAACGTCTGTTCAGATTTCCTGATGTGAACATAAAGATAGATATTCTGGAGATATACTGTTGATAGAAAGTTTCCCTGAGACATGAGCAGAATAATCATAGCAAAGGTTCATTTTAAGGTGAACTAAGGTGAATTGCCCTCAACCTCAGGCAATTGATTGATGACTGCGCCAACACTCTCGCCCCGATCAAGAAACCCTCGAACAGATGCACGGACAGAAAAGCCAGCTCGTTCACCATCGACCTCCAGGCATCCAAGCAGGCCTGCCGTAGGCTCGAAGAAGTGGCACCACAAACAGATACCAGACAGCAACACAGCCTACAAGAGCGCCATCCGTAGATACCACCAACTCATCCGAACCACCAAAGGACCTCCTTCAAAGAGCGCATTGACAACAACGCACACAACAGCAAAGAGCTCTTCAACATCGTGAAGGAACTCTCCAACCCCAGCCCCAACTCCAAAGACATCCCGCCATCACAAGACCTCTGCGACTCCCTAGCCACCTTTTTCCACCACAAGATTGCAGACATCTACGACAGCTTCAGCATCCATGCCCCCTGACAGACACAGACACCTCAGACTCACCGCCCCCCAGCCACATCGACATCGACACCCTGCTTTCCTGTACCCACGTCAACGACGAAGGCACCATCGAAATCACGAACACCATCCACTCCGGTTCACCTTCTGACCCCTGCCCGCACCACATCTTCAACAAAGCAAGCTCCACCATTGCACCCCTTCTACGCAAGATCATCAACAGCTCCTTCGAGACCGCCAACTTCCCGGAGAGCTGGAAGCACACCGAGATGAACGCCCTACTCAAGAAACCCAAAGCTGACCCCAAGGACCTCAAGAACTTCCGGCCCATCTCCCTCCACCCGTTCCCGGCGAAAGTCATCGAGAAGATCGTCAACAGGCAACTGACCTCCTTCCTCGAAAAGAACAACATCCTGGACCGGTCCCAATCTGGATTCCGCAGCAACCAAAGCCCTCATCACCGCAACTGACGACATCAGGGCCATGATGGACAACGGAGAAACTGCGGCCCTCATCCTCCTGGACCTCTTGGCCGTCTTCGACACTGTCTGCCCCCACACCCTCCGCACACGCCTCTACAATGCAGGGATCCACGACAAAGCACTGGACTGGACCACCTCCTTCCTCACCGGCAGAACCCAGAGTGTCCGCCTCCCCCATTCCGCTCTAAAGACACCAAGATCATCTGCGGCGTACCCCAAGGATTGTCCCTCAACCCAACACTCTTCAACATCTACATGGCACCGCTCGGCAACATCGCCAGATCGCACGACCTCATCATCGTCTCATACGCTTACGACACCCAGCTGATCCTCTCCCTCACCAAGGCCCCCACCACCGCCAAATCCAACCTCCACGAAGGAATGAAGGCCATCGCCGAATGGATGACGATCAGCTGCCTGAAACAGAACTCGGACAAGACGGAGGTCTTCATCATCGGATCCACCCCCTCCGCCTGGGACGACTCCATACCATACCATTTGGTATGTTTTAGTGAAGTTAGTCTCCAATTCCTTATGTCTCAAAAATGATACAAAACTCAAATTAAAATCTTGAGACCGTGGCCGTTCTGGCAACAAAAATAGCGTTGTCCGCCGATACTAACACAGGCACAACCTTCTGCTCTACATAAGGAACACCCGCTCCAGCAGATACTATTGTTCTATCAGATCATTAATTTAGAGTAGGAAAAGGATCCAGGTGAGGACACACACCTGGCGCACCCCTCATTTAACTTTAAAAGTTTGGGTGCATTCACCAGCATTGCCAAATCTTACAGATGCTGTAGGGTCATAATGTAAGAGTCTTTAAAAAAAAACAATAACGAGTCGACACCCATGGTGTCTAAAATGGACAACAACTTAGATCTACAGATGCAATCAAAGGCGCTTGATAACTCCATGAATGCCAAATGGGTGAAAGCACCCTTGGCATATTTGCATTTGACCACAATAAGGTGGAGATTAAGACACTGTTCGATTGTCCCATGCCCCTTTCTAAACCTATACTGTGTTTGGGAGAGGATATTATTTTTGTTTCGTCAAACAAGAAGGCAATCCAATACAACTCTCCCAATGATTCTGGAAGTGGAGTCTTTAAGGGATATTGGGTGATAACAGCTTGAATCATGCAAATTTCCTTTTTGAAAGATATGAACAATTGTTGAGGTGTGCCAGTACGGAAGCACACCCGTACAACAAACAGAATTAAATACGCAGGTGAGCACAGGGGTCCATAACCCCGGGTCCTCTCATAACAGATCAAGAGGGTCACCGTCTGGGCCTGGAGCCTTCTTACAGCAACTATTAAGAATGGCTTTAAGCACCTCTTCCTCCTTAAATTGTAGTTTGGCACAGGAAGAACTAGCCATCTGCCCTCATTCTACAGACCCATTACCAGATGAACACATCGCTGCAAAGTGCACCAGCCAGGCCTCTGCTGCAATATGGACGGTAAATTTGTCAGGGGACATCAATAGAGATAAAGCTGACCGCACTGCCTTCCAAAAGAATTGAGTGGGGCTTATTTATGAGTCCTTGCGTTACTTTGATGCTGCCGGTGCGTCACTTTTTGTAACACACCAGCAGCGTAAAAAATGCACCATGTTGCGTCATATTTACAAAATTATGCATCTAGGTAGATGCGTCACTTTGTAAACCCCTGCGCCACATTATACCTGCGCCAGGTATAATGTATGCAGGGTGGGCATTCTGACGCAAGTAAGCCTCGTAGAAGTGACGCAATGAAATCTATGAGATTTCACTGCGCTACTTCTAGGATGCAAATGGGTCAATATCTTACGCCTGCCTCACAGCAGGCGTAAGACTGATGCAGACACATTTTAAATGGGACTTGCCAGTGTGAAATGACCCATTGCTGGATTTGTGTCACTTTTGTGACACACTCCAGCAATGCGTCATTTTTGCGCATACAGATACATCAGAAATACGGATGTATCTGTAACTCCTTGTGATATGATGCGTCATATTGTAAATATGACGCATCCAGCATGTCGCAAGGAGGGCACAATGAAAATTGACCCATCGCTGTTTTCACGCAGCGATGCGTCACTTTTCATAAATGAGGCCCTTGAGTATCTTTAATCTGACAGGATCCAACTATTCTCTCCCATTTCTCCTCCTTAATAGCCAGCTTCCTTTTCTTTAGTGCCAAGGCGTAAACCTTTCCGCTGGGTGCTATAACACACTGAACATGTGTCATGTTGTGGTGTGCCAATAATAAATCTCATGATGTAAATTTTGGGCATTTGGATCGCTTTTACAACCAATAGTTTTGGCCATGTTTATTCATATATATTAGCTGATTTGTACATTTTAAACCTGCCCTTATTAATTCTCGTATTCGCCATTTTCAGAGTGGCATGCTTTTTTTAATTGGCTTAGAAAATATCATTTTAACACCCATGAAAAATGTGTCTTGACAGTGCTTTTAGGAAGTAGAGGATTGCATGGCGACCATCCATCTCAGAGCCACTTTGATGAGAAAAAAACCTAATTATGGAGCATTAAATACAGAGATCTACAAAAGGGATGAAGTAGTCGGTGGTGATGAAATCCACCAATCGTTGACAACTGAGTTAGTACCAGCTGCTTCCTTGTGCAAGTCAGCTAACGCGTACATGGTGATTATATGTCTGTAATAGCTGGTATAGCTGTAGTATAGCTGGGATCCACCCACTAGGCACCAGGGAGGGGGGAACAGCCCCTTGGGAAAGGGCCTTGCCTCCCCCATAATTATTTTGGCATAGTTAGTCTTTCTGCCCCACCCTGGGGGGTAGATGGGGGCAATAGCCCCCAATCTGCCCCCCGGGGGGGCAGAAAGCCCACTAAACGCCAGGGATTTTGTTTTGCACCATTTATTTTTAGGGTGGGGGCTGCCCAAAACGAGCACGCCAATGCCCCCACCACCATTACAGCCTTCTGCCCCCCCTGGGGGGCAGATGGGGCAGTAGCCCCCAATCTGCCCCCCTGGGGGGGCAGAAATCCCACTTGACGCCAGGGATTTTTTTCCGCGCAATGTTTTTTAGGGTGGGGCTGCCCGAAACTGGCACGCCAATGCCCCCACCACCATTACAGCCTTTCTGCCCCCCCGGGGGGTAGATGGGGCAGTAGCCCCCAATCTGCCCCCCCAGGGGGTAAAAAGCCCACTAGATGCCAGGGTTAGTTTGGGGCAAATTTGAATTAGGGTGGGGGCTGCCCAAAATGGGCATGCCCATGCCCCCACCCCCTCCCCCGCAAAAATTACAGCCTTCCTCCCCCCCTGGGGGGCAGATGTGGCAGTAGCCCCCAATCTGCCCCCCGGGGGGGCAAAAAGCCCACTAGACGCCAGGGAATTTTTTGGGCAAATTTTTATTAGGGTGGGGGCATTGTCATGCACGTTTTTGGCAACCCCCACCCTAATTAAAATTTGCCCAAAAAAATCCCTGGCGTCTAGTAGGCTTTCTGCTCCCCCTGGGGGGCAGATGGGGGCATCAGCCCCCAATCTGCACTCCAAGGGGGGCAAAAAGCCCATAAGTCGTCAGGGATTTTATTTAGGCAAATTTGAATTATGGTGGGGGCTGCCCAAAACAGGCATGCCCATGCCCCCACCCCGTCCCCCGCAAAAATGACAGCCTTCCGGGGCATTAGCCCCCAATATGCCCCCCCGGGGGGCAAAAAGCCCAGTAGATGCCAGGGATTTTTCGGGCAAATTTTATTTAGGGTGGAGTCATTGGCATGCCTGTTTTGGGCAGCCCCCACCCTAATTAAAATTTGCCCAAAAAACTCCCTTGCGTCTAGTGGAATTTTAGCCGCCCCGGGGGGCAGATGGGGGCATTAGTCCCCAATCTGCAACGCCAGGGGGGGCAAAAGCCCTCTAGATGCCAGTGTTTTTGGGGGGGCAAATTTGAATTAGAGTGGGGCAGGCCAAAATGGGCATGCCCATGCCCCAACCCCTCCCCCAGAAAAATTACAGCCTTACTGCCCCCCCGGTTGGCAGATGGGGCAGTAGCCCCCAATCTTCCCCCCTGGGGGGGCAAAAAGCCAGGGATTGTTTTGGGCACATTTTTATTAGGGTGGCATGCCCGTTTTTGGCAACCCCCACCCTAAGTAAAATTTTCTCCAAAAAATCCCTGGTGTCTAGTAGGCTTTCTGCCCCCCCTGGGGCGCAGATGGGGGCATTAGCAAAGTCGCTAGGGATTTTTTGGGGGGCAAATTTGAATTAGGGTGGGGGCTGCCCAAAACAGGTATGTCCATGCCCCCACCTCCTCCCCCGCAAAAATTGCAGCCTTCCTGCCCCCCCGGGGAGCAGATGGGGCAGTAGCCACCAATCTGCACCCCCGGGGGGCAAAAAGCCCACTAGACGCCAGGGATTTTTTGGGGAAAGTTTTTATTAGGGTGGGGCATTGGCATGCCCGTTTTTGGCAACCCCACTGGGGGGCAGATGGGGGCATTAGCCCCCAATCTGCACCCCCGGGGTGGCGAAAAGCCTACTAGTCGCCAGGGTTTTTTTTAGGGCAAATTTGAATTAGAGTGGGGCAGCCCAAAACGGGCATGCCCATGCCCCCATCCCCTCCCCCGCAAAAATTACAGCCTTCCTGCCCCTCGGGGGCAGATGGGGCATTAGCCACGTTTGTTCAGCAGGCCTCACTTCGTCCCTGTAGCCGTCCCATGCTTCATCGCTGTCAGCCTGAACTTTTGACTGTTTCCCAGTCTGGCACTACTAGATATCCCACTTTAGCACTTTGCACTTCTTAGGAATATTTTTACTTAAAACATTTAAAAATCAATATCTCAAGTTGTACTTCTTGGAGTTTTGTATATTTGATCTTGTTTATTCATTAAATTAGTCTCTATTTTCAAAACTGGTGTGGGATCTTTTCATGTTTTTACTGTTTGAAGTTTTGCACAAATACTTTACACATCGCCTTCAAGTTTATCCTGACTGCTCTGTGCCAAGCTACCAGAGGTTGAGCACTGATTCAATTAGGGATTTCTGGGGTGTGACCCTGACTAAGATTGTGGTTACTGCTTGACCAGGGAAAACACCCCTTTCAACAAGGAACCTAATTCTAACAGAAGGGCTTTAAATAACAATTCTCTAGACACCAAACTCAATATTCCTGTCTTCTCCCAACTAAAAGCTATCACTTATTAAATATAATAAGTTAACCCAAGGTTATCCCATGGGAGAGGTATCCCTTGCAGTTGCGAAAAACCCATTTTTCACTAGCAGGACATGTAAAAGTTAAAAGTACATGTCCACATTTTTAAACAACTTGCACCCTACCCTTTGGGCTATTCAGGGCTTACCTTAGGGATGACATATGTATTACAAAGAAAGGTTTTGACCTGGCAAAAGGGCTATATTTCCAGGCTGAAACAGCAGTTTAAAACTGCACACACAGGCTGCAATGGCAGGCCTGAGATGTTTTTAAAGGGCTACTTAAGTGGGTAGCACAACCAGTGCTGCAGGGCTACTTGTAACATTTAAACTACAGGCCCTGGGTGCATTCAGTACCACTGTACTATGGACTTACAAATAAAGTAAATGTTCCAATCCGGGTGTAAGCCGTTTTCACCATATTTAAAGGAGCAAGCAAACGCACTGTAGCAATGGTTAGCAGTGATAAAATGCATAGAGTTTTAAGGCCAACAAAAGCAAGAACAACAATAATGGAGGAGGAAGGCAAAATGTTTTGGGGGAAGATCACCCGAAGACTGACAGGACTTAAACACGTCCCTCCCAGCTGAAAATAGGAGGCATTTCCCAAACTCCTGGGAGTTATCATTACTAATGCAGAAGAGCCTGGAGAGACCATCAGCATTGGCTAAATCTGACCAAGGACAATGTTCCACAATAACCTCCATTTCCTGTAAGGAGATGGACCACATTGTAAGCTTAAGGTTCCCACCCTTCATTTGCATGGGCCATCTGAGAGATTTGTGGTCTGTCTGAATCTGGAAGTGATTCCCAAACAGGTATGGTATCAGCTTCTTCAGTGATCAGACCTCAGCAAAGGCCTCCCTCTTAATAGCACTCCACCTCTGTTCCTGTGAAACTAATCACCTGATAACGAAGGCTACAGGTTGTTCTAGGCCCTCCTCATTTATTTGTGTTCTATGAAATGCTCTGAAGCATTTGTCTTCATAACGAACTCCTTGGAGAAGTCAGGAGCCTTGAGTAGAGGTGCTATACACATGGCCTCCTTGAGGGAGTCAGAAGCATTCTGACTGGCCTCTATCCAGTACAACTTTCTGGGCTGCTTCTTTAAAGTCAATGCAGTTATGGGGCTAACAATGGAGCCTAACCTTTAACAAACCTCCTGTAATGACAAGTGAGATCCAAGAAGGCCCTCACACCAGTCTGTGTTTTGCAGGGTTGTCAGGCCAGGATAGTCTGAATGTTGGTCTGTAGGGATTATACCTTGCCCCAATAACCAAAATTATAAGACACCCATATTTGGTAATTACTGACCTTGATAGTCAGGTCTGCGTTAAACAAAAAATCTCTCCACTGCCACCAGTGGTGGAAATTGGGTTAATAGTTGAGGGGGGTGAAATCCATCTCAAACAGCAACCACAATTTCAGTCAGGGTGAGACAAAAGTAAACCCCAAAAGGAAGGTTTAGGCCTGGCAATAGATGTATTTTGCCAGATCAAAATGACAGTTTAAATCTGCACACACAGACTGCAATTGCGGGCCTCAGACTTGTTTAAAAGGCTACTTAAGTGCATGGCACCATCAGGGCTTCAGACCCATGAGTAGCCTTTAAATTACAGACCGTGGGTACATGTAGTACCACTTTACTAGGGAGTTAGAAGCAAATAAATTATGCCAATTGGGTGTAAGTAAATTCAAAGGAGAGAACACACACACTTTAGCACTGGTTAGCAGTGGTAAAGTGAACCGAGTCTTAAGGCCAACAAAAACGAGATCAGCAAAAAAGAGGAGTGAGGCAAATCTTTTGGGGGAAGACCACCTTAAGACAGACAGGTGAGACAGTATATCACTTGACTGTGGACTTACAAGTAAATAAATATGCCAGTCAGGTGTTAGATAATTTTACCATGTTTTCGTGTGTGAGTACTTTAGCACTGATTAGCAGTGGTAAAGTGCAAACAATTGTATGGCGACCATAAATGAATTCACCAAAACAGGAGGGGAGAAGGCAAACATTTTTGTGAAAACGCCGCCCTAAGACTGACTGGCATAACAAGTAAGTACCCATTAGAGGACTTTGTGTGCACCTTGAAGATCATAGGTACAAGTTCTAGCACAGCAGAATCCCTCAGCCATCCTTATAAGAACAATTGGTACATCAAGCAGTTCATAATAATTTTTATTATTTGAAACCAAGAGGCAATCCTGTTCTTTGTAGGTGTTATATAATTATTTACTTATACTACTGTTCTCATTGCTTTTTTTATGTACTTGATTTGTTGGTGTTTTTGTTTTATATTTGCGTGCACTAGAAAAAAGTTGGACAGCGGGGATCATGAATTTCCATGTTTCACTGCCAGTGGTAACTGCCTCAACCTCATTGAACTAAACTTTCTAGTTTGGAGACTCAGAAATTCTCTGGTTCTATTATATGGGAGATAAGGTTAAGAGCAGGTTTCTCACATGTGACCTCAGTGTTGAAGCACAAGGCAGTCGATTGTCCATGTGTAGTGAATCCATGTGGGGTTTACTTACAGTCCTAGCCACATCCCAAAGACTTTGGGTCAGATGTATGACCATTACATTTTGTGGGTCTCAAATGGCGATTTTTTTGTGACTCACAATTCGCTTCTTGCCAAACAGAATGTACTAATGTGTCTCAGACACATTTAGCTATTCCCAATGGGATTGAAAATGACCTGCCTCATCAATATTCATGAGGCAGGTCGCAATTTGCAACCCATTGGGAATAGGCTACAATCACAGAATATGGCTGTCTTATAATTTTGTAAGGGAAGTCATGAGCCAATCATATACTGTTTTGTCATTGGTACCTACTGCAGTACACTGCCAAATAACCACAATATACAGTGGCCCAATGTATCATTCAAAATAGGAAACTTACACTTTTCAGTAAGTTTATCATTCTAGATGTTCACAAAGGCCTTTAAGGGTAGTATCTTTACAACTGGGGAGTCTGCATAAAGATATGACTATCCTACCTTTTATGTGCAGAGACTTCACAGTCTTAAAGTTAGTACTCGTAAAATACCTTTGTGAATAGCACATAATTGCAAATGTACCTCTGTCAATCATGCTGTATTGCTTTAAAATACCACAAACAATTTAGATCTACTACAAAAAAGGACAATCTATCCACTCTACCACACCCCACTTCACTCCATGACAGTCCAAAGTTCCACGGATTGGAATTTTGTTGTTTTAGTCTTGTTTTATTTATTAAAAATTGCTCTAGTTTTCTAAATATGTTGTGCACTCTTTTTGTGATGTGTTGTCACTGCTTTGCTGTTTGAAGTGTTGCTTAAATACTTCACACTGTGCCTCTAAGTTAAGCCTGACTGATCTGTGTCAAGCTACCAATGGGGTGAGCCCAGGTTCATTTGGGATTTGCTTATGCCTTACCCTGACAAGGACTGTGGTTGCTTCTTAGTCAACCACCAACTCAATTTCTTACACATAGTATAAGTAATGTAATATGAAGCATTATATGCAGCGAGTCATAAAGGAGCTTACTACATCACTCATGACATGTTCTATGACAGCTCCGCTAAAATCACTGCAACATCTGAAATAACATGAATGATCAGTTGACTTGGGGACAAGTTATAGTTACTTTAGTTCACAAGTTATAGTTACTTGAAATAACTATAACAGGTGAATTTCAGTGGTTTTGTTCATCTAAACTGGTGGGTTCAACATTGGGCCTTGGTTCCACTGGATCCGCGTTTCAGGCCCCAAAAACATTTTTGGCAATTTCTTGCCCATGTGTCCTTAGGTTTCAGGATACGTCTATCCTGGCCGCTTATATGTTTTGACATTCTATTTTACCCTCCCCTGGGCCAAGTAGCAAACAAAATGGTGGGCACAAATTTCCTTTTAGGCTGCTGCCAGCCAATCAGGGCCTTGATTTTCTTCCAGGCATTTGAATTCCCCACGGCTAGATCTGTGAAGGAACCGCGTCCGTAGATATACAAATTTTGTATTTTGTTATTTACTTCAAAACTACTGAACAGATTTAATCCAAATAACAAAAAAAGCTGGTTCTAAACCAAGATGTAGTTTTCTGCCAACGTTTTGGGACCCCCCTTTTTCTCTGCCCCTGCTTGGTGAATCACCTTGAACTTTCAAGACAGCAGCTGATCTAACTTGTGCAATTGTTTTGAAAATGTTGTCAACATTCGTCAAACAGCACCAGAGTTATTAGCAAATGGGAAAAGTAGGTCCTAACTATAACTACCCACTGGCGACTGTAAGTCATAGTTAGGATATAGTTTCCATAGGAAGAAAGTTTTTTGATTTGCCACCAATAACTTTGGCACCGCTTGATGAAACTTAACACAATATTCAAAACTAATACTTTACATTAGTTGGCCCTGCTGCTGTGTTTTTTCAAGGTGATCCGTAAAGTGGGGGCTGAGAAAAAAGGGTGGGCACAAAACAAGTTTTCCCCATGCATTTTCCCATAGGGATTTTGAACACGATTAGAGCCTGAACTGCTGAATTGAGTTACACCAAATTTGTCAGAAAGCTAGATATTGGTCCAGAAACTGTGCTTTTTGTGATTTTGTGTAAATTGGTTCAGTAGTTTTAGAGATATTAAAGGTAAATAAAATAGATATCTAGGGGTGCGGATCCTCTGCTAATCCAACTGACCTCCTCATGAGATCGGATTGACTGCCAACACTTCAACCAGGAAGTGTTGGCAGCCATTTTGGAACTTGGCTGGAAGCCAATTCCCAGTCAAATGTAAAAAATAAAGAAAGGGGGGCAGGGTAGGTGTTGGGGGGTCCCACACAAACCTCGCCCCTTATTAAAAGCATTTTTTTATTTTGATTCTGCTGCAGATTCGCAGGTGGATCCACATATCTATGGAGCAATATTTAATATATATAACTTCCCTGTACCTTTGTTTTTTTCAGTGAATTTCAAAGGTTTTTTAAATTCTATTTCCTAACCATAACATCCCCGGTACCTTTTTTTTTGTTAAGTTAATTTCTATTTTTTTTTAACTAGTAGTCGAGTTGGGAGAGTGTGGGCTACACCTCCGACCAGCTCTCAGGAATCCGACTGTAAGGGACTAACTGGAGATAACAGGAGGCCTTCTTTTCCCCCAAGGACCCTCTGGGGCAAAGGGGACTTCATTCCCAACCAGCAGTGTGCCATGATGCGCATTTGTAGAGTAGTGGAGCAAGGGGGCATGGCCTCCGAAGTCCTTTCAGCAATCCTGCTGTGTGACACTTACTGGAGGTAACAAGAGGGCTTATTGGCACCCAAGGAACCTTAGCATCCAAGGGGACTCCATCCCCCAACTAGCAGCGCACCAGAAGGCATGTTTGCAGAGTGGTGGAGAAAGGGGTCATGGCCCCCAAAGACCTCTTGCCAATCCCACATTTTGGGGCTTACTGGTGGTAACAGGAGAGGTAGTTGGCCCTAAGGACCCTTTGGAACCAAGGGGACTTCATTCCCCAACCAGCAGTGTGCCAGGAGGCACATTTGCAGAGTGGTGGAGAAAGGGGGCATAGCCACAGATGTCCTCTCAGCAATCCCGTTGTTTGGGACCTACTGGAAGTAACAGGACCCTCAGCATTCACGGGGACTTCATCCCCCAACTAGTAGTCTGCCACAAGGCATGCTTGCAGAATGGTGGAAAAAGGGGGCATGGCCTCCGACCACTTCTCAGCAGTCCCTCTGTTTGGAGCTTACTGGAGGTAAAAGGATGGTTTCCATGGCCCTCAAGGACCATCAAGATGCAAGGGGACTTCATCTCGCAGAAAGTAGTGCACCAGGAGGCGCATTTACAGAGTGGTGGAAAAAGGGGGCTTGGCTGAGCGGTATTTGAGTAGTGAGCATTTTAGGTAGGTTTTGGTCGTAGAAGAATGTACGAAGGGGACAGGTTTGAGGTTAGATTTATTAATAAGTCTAGGCTTGGTAAGAGGTTTGCTTGGTGGTTGGGTGATAATGGTATCAATCCTAGCAGAAGGTGTGGCATAGTGAGATGGGGTGGGGTCATAAAAAGCGGGACAGGAGAGGATATCATTGGTCGAGAGGTATTTGACTAGTCTGTGGGTCGGGTAGAATGGTCTAGATTAGGCTTGCATCTCCATCTAGGTTAAGATCAAGAGCATGCAGAATTATTTGCAGGCGTGCGAGTGGAGAAGGGTAAGATACAGTGCTGGTGGTGGAACAAATGTTTTGACCTATTGAGTTCCATGTTAGAGGTGATACTTGGGAGACTTTGAATATCAGACTGCAACAACAGTATATCAGATTGTGTAGCATCCAGTGTTAAATAGAATATGTGGGTATTAATGTGATTGGGGTTACAACAGATTAGTTTTGGGGGAGGGGTTATGTGTTGTTTTGTGTGTAATGGAGTGGGGCTTAGGTTTGGAGCCATGGGTAGTAGATTTATGAGTATCCCGAGCAAAGGTGTTGGGATTCTGGTCAGACTTCATATTATGAGGTGGAGTGAGGGGAAGCAAAGGAGAGAGGTCATGGAAACTAGAGGTGGATAAATCATTGAAAAATTATTTTGTGTACAGACGAGTCACCTCTAAACTCATCATGAGCTTACCCTCCACCCATGTCACATCAAAAATCCATTTAAGGAAATCGGTTGTATCCTTTATGTAGAAGGGAAGGTTCTGTACCAGGGGTTGTAAAAGATGATCAATATAGATAGAGGTGTTTTCAAATAGGCTGTCTATAGCAGCCACTTGGTCTTGTTCTTATGAATTTTCGTAATCAGGTAAAAGACAGGCACCTTTGGTTCTGTATTTTTAAGAAAACTCAATTCATCCCAATTAAGCAATTCTGAATGCTTCCACTCTGCCAGCTGTGTGTGGAAGTCATTCTTCACTATCTCATATTCAGTTCTTGAAATTTTCATGTAGCAATGAGTATCATTTAGCTGCAAGTATGCCTCTTCCATATACATATTTTTATCCCAGAGAACCATGTTCCCTCCTTTGTCAGATGCTCAGACACACATTCATCATTCATATTCCACTTTCTTAATACCTGCCATTACGTTTATACATATTTCTAGTTCTCATGCTAGATTGCATTAGCATGTTTCTCAATTCTACAGATATATGATCAGAAAAAATCTCTATGCCATCATGCATAGTGGGGGCAATAAATTTAGATTTAGCTCTAAAGTTAGTGTCCCCACCCTCTTCCGCATAAATCTCTGCCATTTCCAAAAGTTGGGTATTCCTTAATTTGGGATCTGCCTTTATGTTTGCTCCTTCAAGAGAACGTAAGTCTCTCATGCATTCTACATCAGAGAGAGGATGTCATGCTCTTCTCTTACATTTGTCATAAACGCTCTCAGTTTTGACCTCATACTGACGAATTTCTTCACTCTTAACTTTTGCACAAATTTAAATAAATCCTCCCTCGTTTGGGCATAGTCAAAGCCTGAGACAGGACAAAAATAGAGACAATGGGGTAGAATTATCTCATCTTCTTGGTATAATGGTATGCTTGTTAAAAAACTAAATATCACTGTTTTCCTTTGGCCTGTTACTTCTTGTAGTTGTGCATTATCTGCTCTTTGAATTATGAATCTATTCTTTTCCCTGGTCCCCCTTGCTTTTGTTTTTCTCATCCTCTTGCTACTGTTGCTGTTTCCTTGGTATGTGGTTTGTGAACCAGTAGATCCATAAAAAACTAAATTCTTCTGTAAGAACCGGCGGTCTCTAGTTGGCAGAGGTATACACTTCTGACAAATAGGGACCAACCAACTCTAGTCAGGGAAAGGGGATTACACACTCAGATAACCCCTGCTACCCCCTTGGTAGCTTGGCAGAGCAGACAGGCTTATCTCAGAGGCAGTGTGTTAAGCATTTATGACCACATACAGTAATAAAGTGAATACACTACAGATGGACACGACACTGAAGTTATTATAAAAATAGTATTTTTATATAAGGCTTAGCACAAGACCAAATAACGACAAAAATATACCACAGTCTTAATAAATACTCTTTGGAAGGAAAAATAATAGTTCAAGTAAGGTTTCTTCTTGGCAAATAGTTCTTTAGCAACAAAATTAAGTGTTCTTCTGAAACACAGTTCTTTGGCAACAATGTAACCCCCACAGGAGTCACACGACGTCGAGTCTACAGGATTCCCAAGGTTCGGCGTCGACCGCGAGGAGCGCTACGTCGAGCCTGGAGTTGCAACAGACCCCACGAGTACAATACCTTGAGAAATGAAGAAAATGGTGATCCCCGGCGTCGAGATGTCGGCGTCGAGGTCGGCGTCGATTGTGTCTCGGAGTCGGGTCGATCTGCAGCGGCGTCGAGGGATGTCGGGCCGGAGCAGCGCTCACGGCGTCGAGAAGGGCGTCGAGTCGATGTGAACAGCAGCGGCGTCGGGACGGGGTCGCTTGGAGGTGGAGCCGATACTCACTCCTCACTGGCGTCGATACCGGCGTCGAGACGGGGTCACTTGGAGCCGGGGCCGATACCCACTGCTCACTGGCGTTGCTGCTGGCGTCGATCGGGCCCGGCGGCCGGCGTCGAAGGCTCGGGACACTGGAGCCGTTACTCATGATGTCGAGCTGGATTCGGCGGCGTCGGCGGCGTCGAGACTGCAGAATTTGCCTTGTGTACTGGAAACAACACTTTCCAGCAATTCAGCAATTCAGTAGATGGTGAAGTCCTTTGGCCCTGTGACTTCAGCAGGAGACTGGCACTCTTCCAGCCCTTGGAGATTTCCTAGCAAGTGTTCAGAGAGTACACACCAAGTTCCTCTCTCCTTGTTCCTTGGCAAAAATAAAGAAGCAGCTTCCAGGTTCCTCCACAGCAAAACAGCACTCTGGCAGAAAGGGGAGGCAAGTCCTTAGATCAGCAGGCTTCTTGTCCTTGGTACAGGTTTCCTTGTCAGAAGTGATCTGAGTTCTTAGTTCAGGGGTCCTTCTCTTATACCCCATTTCTCCTTTGTTCCCTTTGTCCAAGCAGGGAAATTCCCACCATCTCAGGTTTGTTGTGGGTGTTGCCAGGCAGAGGCACCTGGCCTATTCACTGAGCAGGGCAGGGTCCTCAGCCGCCCAGCAGGAGGCGGAGCCAGTATTGTCACCGGCAGGAGCAGGGCTATCAGTCGCCCAGCAGGAGGTGGAGCCAGCATTGTGTCAGGCAGGGCAGGCTACTCTTCCCTCACTCTATGTGTAAATGCCTCATTCACCCCACACTGACTCATTCAGACCTCTGGAGCCACCCAGCCCCTGACACACACACCAAACCAGCAGAGACCGGTGGATAGTTGGACAAGAAAATAGCCACTTTCTAAAAGGGCTATTTTCAAACATAGAATTTAAAAACCATCCATCCCAAAGGGTGTGTTATTAAATTCTGAGTTCAGGGATACTAAACTCGACCTGCTACCATGCTCCCTGAGTCAGATAGATTATAATGGAGTTAATAACCCGTCTGCCCATTCTGGCCTATGGGAGGCAGGTAGCCCTTCAATAGTGAAAAACGAAAATGGCTGTAATTCACTATTAGGTCATGCCACACACATCAGGGCATGACCTACCTTTTACCCACAATGCACCCAGCCCTAGGGCTTACCATAGAGGTGTCTGAAATGTGGCAAAGTGAAGGTTTTAGAGACTGGCAAGTAGGTTTCCTTGCCAAGTCGACATGGCAGTCAGGGACTGCACGCAGGCTCTGCGGTGGCAGGCCTGAGACACATTTTACAAGCTGCTTCTGTGGGTGGCACAACCAGTGCTGCAAGCCCACCAGCAGCAGTTAACTTACATGCCCTTGGCACCCGCAGTGCACCAGAATAGGGACTGAACAGTAAGTCAACCAAGCCAATCATGGTAACACCAATCAATGTAACAATTTAACATAGGGAGCACTTGCACTGTGGCACTGATCAGCAGTGGCACAGTACCCAAAGCAATAAACCAGCAAAAACATCGTCAACAGAGGAGGCAAACAGAAAAAAATGGAGGAGAGACTCATGCCAATGATGCCAGGTCTAACATCTTCTTGTACCGATTTGCTGGTCTTATCTCCTGCGTTGTTTCCAGATCTGTCGTCTTACCATTCCGATCTAGTGTCTGAACTGAAGTCACTGAGAAATACCTCCTTTCTTAGCTGGTTAGTCTCTGTGCATGTTTTCAAAGCATGTGGCAAATGTAAAGATCTATAAATATATAGTTGATTTAAGGGATGGGTCGTTTGTATCGAATTGACCAATGTATGATTATATGATTTCTCTTGTGCCATACCACATATATTGGACACTTAAGTAGTGCAGAATATAGGGCGTCCACTTGGGCAGAAAATGCAATACTAATGTATTAGAACAAATGTTCAAAACGCTGCACCATTATGAATTGCCCACTTGGGCCTGGTATGCTACTAATGACATAGAGCAAACCATTCCAAGGTAACAGCCAAATTACCATTGGGATTTGAAGGTTTCATAAGCTCGTAGCAATACAGCCAATGAATGTTAATCTAATGTTTTTCCATGCTAAGAAGTTTATCAAATGATATAGGAACATTCAAAACATTATTTATGTCATCTGAACATGTTAAAAATGACTGGCTATCTGAATATGTCAGGATGGAAGTCTTTACAATATGTTGTGGTTGTTAAACAAAATAAATTTGTCCTTCCATATTGTCGCTGTAACTAATCATGGAAGGTTTAAAACGGTGATTGGCTGAGATGGTCAGCATTGTGATCATGGTTCTCTGTGGCACCGAAAAAGGTTGATGCTCTTCTTCTTTGTGTGAATTATTTAAAAGCTTTAATCCTATGCTTAAAGACTTTGACAGAAGAGCAGACTTTTGAGGTGAGCAGATCTAGAGTGTCGCTAGTGTTGAGGGTGCTCTATTCAGGAGCTGCTTTCCACCTAAACTTGAGAACTACCCAGAGTTTTCTGCTTCTTTTCGGCATAATTTAGGCATCACTCTATGTCTGAAGGGTGTGGTTTTGACTTATACTGGGTGATCCCTTATGTCTGGACAAAGCTATACCTCTCTGAAGAGCTCTAATGAGAGCGAAACATGTGTCAGGGTTTGCTTTAATTAATTTCAGATTGGCTTGGTTGGTATTTTACCAATTCAAAGCTGTAATACTGTGCCTGAAGTGGTAAAAGGCTTTTGTCATTTTACAGCTCGCCATGGACAGCACTGTGCTAGTCCTATGTTTAAAGACTTTGCTGTAGTTAAGGCAAAATACTTTGTCCCTTTCTATCTCGGCGTGGATGGCACTGTGCTAATCCTACGCTTAAAGACTTTGATAGAAAATCAGACATCTGAGGTAAGCAGATCTACAGTGTCACTGGTGTTGAGACTGCTCTATACAGGAGTTGCTTTCCACCTAAACTTGAGAACTACCCAGCATTCTCTGCTTCATCTTTGCCTGAAAGGGTTAGTGTTGAGGGTGTTCCATACAGGAGCTGCTTTCCATCTAAACTTGAGAACTACCAAGAGTTCTATAATTATTTTTGGAATAATTTATTTGTCACTCAATGCCTGAAAGGGTATTGTTTTTACTTATACTGGGTGACTGACTCAGTGTGTGTGGCTGTATGGGTGGATATGTCTTTGGCTGCATTCGTGAGTGAATGTGTGTATGAGTGGTTGTATGGGTGAGTGAGTAGATGTGTATGTAGATATATGAATCAGTGAGTGGGTGTATAAGTACTAGTATGGATCCCTGAATGGGCTTCTGATTGGTTGAGTGGGAGTGGGTATATAAATGGGTTCATTGGGTTGTGAGTGGGTACGTTATTGATTTTTTAACCATCAGTGATGTAATTTGATGTCACTAACCATGTCATCAGTGATGTAATATGTGAGGTCATAAGCATTGCATTGCGGGTGCATGAGTTATAGTTAGTTGAGCTAAGCATAACTGCTGAATTTCTCTGGTTTCATACGAGTGAAATGTCAGCCTAAGTATAACATCTCTGTAACCTTGGGTTTTTTCAGTGACATTCTAAGGTATTTTTAATTTTATTTCCTTACTATTACGTCCCTGTAAGTTTTGTTTTTTTTCAGTGAATTTCTGAAGGATTTTTAAATGTTAATTTCTAACTATAACGCCCCTGTAACCTTTGCTTTTTTCAGTGAATTTCGAACTTTTTAAAATTCTATTTCATAACTATAACATCCTTGTATTTTTTTTATATTTGACATTACATCTGCATGGTGTGCCACTTATTGTTGTATTTGTCATCTATTTATTTGAAAAATTCACATTAATCATCGTATTGCAAGATATTTTTCATCACAATGATGTCACGATTGCCAAGGACTTACAGAGAATACTGCATGTTTTTGACAAAATGTAAAACACAAACATAGACATATTTTTCAGCTTAGCTGTTTAGTATGATACTAATTTAACTTTCCCCCTTGTATTCATTTGTTGAAAAAACAACATCAAACATGCATTTTCCTTCTTCACAGCAACACCGGAGGCTGCGATGATGTCAGTAGTAATAAATACCAATACAAAGTGAAAAACAGATATATAGGCATACGTTACACAAATTTTAAGTCTAGCTGTTTAGTAACATATTGGTTTACCTTTATTTTAACAACGCATTTATCAAAGACAACAGTTAAAAAAAATAACTTTCAACATTGGAACTCACAAATAGAACATGACTACCAAACAAAGAAATGTCATTGATTTACAAAGTTTTACAGCTAAATTGGTGTGCAGCATATGTAAGAAGAGATTATCTCGGGGCACAGCAAACAATTATTCATGTGGTACAACAAGTATGTTGTACCACTTGAAAACATACTACAAGAAGCAACCTAAAATTGCACAGAGAGAGAAAGAGAGAAGGAGAGGGACCATCAGCCTCCAGACCTCCAGCCCCTGCTCCCGGTGACAAAGTTCCAGCTGAAGTGGAGACAAGATGAAGTGAAATGTCATCAGAGCTAAAACATTTTGCTACCTTCTACATGAACTGTATTGCAGCAGTTCAACCACTGTGAAAAAATATAAACAAATAATTTTTTTTTTAGGATTTAATATTGAACATTAAGCAAACTAAACAAGATACAATGGTGAAGTAATGAAGAGACTTCTAGATGCAACTTAAGGCTGCTGGTAATATAGTACCTCAATTTAGTTTTTATCTATAATATGAGAATGTAGTCCTGGGATTTTTTTATACTTTCCTTTTCTACACATAGGGGCCGATTACGATGGCGGTTGTATGCACCTCCGTGGTGCTGGCGGAAAACGTCCATTTATTTACTCCTGCGGCAGTCCTCACTTCCGCCATATTACAATGGGCAAAGATAGCTCATTTGCCGTCCGTCGCAGAGTTTCCGGATCCGCCAGATATTTTGTTCCGCAATGGTGGTGGATGGAGCCAATAGAGAAAGACTGCCATGCGGAATGACGTTACGAATGCCGGACAAATCACGATGCCTCAAACAGCCCATCATTACACAGCAGAGAAACGAGCCACTCATAGACGGCAGAAGCACAACTGAGGAGGTAGAAACTCGAATCTGAGACACCCCCACACATTCCTTGCCACCATGGATCCAGCTCTACAAGCCCTTCTGCTGCTGTACCTCATCCACTATCGGCAGATAAGACGCCGTCGCGGTCAACACCGCAGGTAAGTCAACAACACATCCCCGCATACAACCCCAATACACAACTGTTGCTCTAAAATATGTGTGCTTTCTACATCAGACAGCCTGGTGGAGACAGAAACATATCCCCCAGTGTAAGTACACATGTCCTGCACATCACAAATTGACACCTCTGCATCGGGGTCACCCATCACTGTAAAAATTACTGCAATAAGTCCAGTCGTGCTGGTAATGTCACCGCAGCAGTGAAGCCACGTATAAACCTGCACACAATGTAGTAGGAGTTCAGGACATTGTCCCAGACAAGCAAGACCAACATCACAACATCCACACCACATGTAAAATAAAAGATGCACCACTCAGCGCAACATATCTGAAGTAAGAAGTCATGTGCAAGAACACTGCCTAGAGTGACATCTCATTAGGATCATCTTCAAATGTATAGTAACATGAGTGTGGGGTGAGGTAAGAGTCTCTCCAAAATGACAATAGACATCATTGCACACAAATAAGGGTCAGTCCAAATACAATGTGGATTATAGGAGGGCAGACCAAGCAGGGTGTGTATGTGTATTTCACAGTAGTCCAACAATGTGTTGTAATGAGTCAGTGAGCCCAGGTAGATGTCACATCATATTAGACTCCACTGCCACTCAATCACAGATCACCACAGCCCCCAAGCAGACATTGATAGGCCCATCACATACAATGGCAAACCATATCACACAATGACAGCCCAGGTCATGCAACACAGTAAGAAATGACTGACTCAAACAGCTAAATCAAAGTAAGCACTATTGTGCATTTGACTCACAAGTGTACTACTGCAATAAATGGCACCATGTGAGTATGTCCAGTACATCAACAACACTGACTACACTGCCAACTCACAGAGCACCTACACACCATTACTCCACCTCAAAAAAAGAAGCACCAACTACAAAGTAGTGCATGAATCCCAAAGTGTCAGGAAGAGTCCATTTTGACAGCAGGAAACTCTGACTTGAGACTCAGGACAACCCTCCTCCTACTCACACCTGCCTTCCACACATGTGATTTAAAGTGGGTAATTGAAGAAATGAAGAGTCACTGTGCAGATTAACAACCATGGAACTGTTCACACTGCATGTCAAGTCCTTCAGACATCCCACAAACTGAAACTTAGCCTCACACACATACCATAAGCCAGCAGCAATGTATGACAATAACTAAACTAGTCTAAAGTGGAGTGCACAGTGCAGGAAAAACATGGAGATATCTCAGATAGGAATTGTACATGACATACAAGAGGTGCAACATATCACATTACACCTAGGACATCAAATCAGACATGGGTGGCACAGTGATTGAAATTTAACTAAAGTAGCATCTGTGCAATATCCCTGTGATACAGCAATGCAAGCCATGCATTGGCCCAGGAATGATAGGAACTGCCATAAGCCATACAGTGACCAGCCCCTCATCTGTGTCAACTCTCTTGACAAGTGTATGCCACCAGCACAACACTCATGGCTTATTGTGACATTCCCTGACTGTCAATCCCAAGTATGACCTTCACATATACCCATCATCTACCCATCTCACAACTTCACTACTCCACACCTGAAATCTGAAAATAATGTCCTGTGACTTTCATAATAACCAATACCACACCCTGGTGTGTATCTACAAATGTCAGAATGCCACTCAGGGATGTCTGAACCACTGCTGATCAAAAACCAATTGCTAAACACATGTCTCACAAACAATATCCAAAGGAGCCCAAGAAGCTCAGCCATGTGTAGGCAAACAGTGGATAGGCAATGTGACCCTAGACAGCACAGGAATAGATAACATTTTTACTCTGGCCAACTGCACAGACACCATCGCCCAACCCAATCAAAAATACATGATCAAATGCCAATCATGAACCGTAACTGTGTTCAATAGGACAACTCTGCTAACAAAGACATAGGCACCCCACCAGTTACCAAGTGAGCATGGTGTCAATGTGTAGCACAAGCACGCACATGCACACTCCAGACAAGTGACTGTTCAAAAATAGGAGGCCATAGCACAAATGTGCACTCAAAACAAGCTAATGAACAGTACTCAACATTGTTGCTTATGACATTCACACAAGAAATACACACTACAAATTCAACACACATCTGAATATATTACAATACACAAACTCCTCACACACAATGTCATGCAAAAATAACATTACACACATATGGACCTGTCAGTAGAAAGAGCCAACACAGGTCAAGGACTGCAGCCATCAACAACAAATACACAACATATGCACATACAACATCATCACATGGCAAACTCAGCTGGACATCAGGGAGACTCACACCAGGCAAGGACAAGGCAACATACACTGACAGCAGTGCATGCACAGTAAGCAGTGAGTGAACATCAACAAAACTAGTATCACACATATCTGAGTGCTCCACCATGAACTTCCACACCATAAATCATCACAGGGCACGAGATCACATGACACTCAGGATAGGTAGCAGTAACTCAGCAAACACAGATACACTTTAGTGGAGAAGTGTGGCTCAATGGTTAGAGCGGCAGACCCTGATGCAGAGGTCGGGCCCGGACCAGGGTTCAATTCCCACCTCGGCGGGTCTTGGGCTCAATTTCCCCGGACCCGATAATTCTCGCCTCGGTGCCTATTCTAATCATGGGTCCCACTCTGCAACTCTGGGCAATAGCTTGCTTAATCTCCACAACGGTCCCAAAAGCGCTAGGATGCCTGGCTTCACCTTGGGGGTGCCCAGGAGTGGGCACTTCACAGGGAAAGGCCAGGAAGGGTTCCACAGTGGTATGTGCACAGCGCCTGAGAGACCCTTTTGGGGGTGTGCGGAGCGCTATATAAATGCACTACATTTACATTTATCACCTACTGCTTCACAACTCTTGAAAACACAGATGCATGGAAGGACTGTGCTGGTAAAACATCTGCACTGTACATGAGCAACCATGACTGCAATCAAGTAGAAGAAAATAGCACATAACAAATTGTGAAACAGTCCTGAGTGGAACATTGGTGCTGGATACAGATCATCCTCCCATAGTATAGTGTCACACTATGAAGTGGTGGGGAGGGTCACACACTGGCAAGGCATGGGGTGGAAGACATTAGACTGAAGTGGTGTGTACATTAGTATTGGGCAGGTGAGGAGTGTACAGAGCAAAACACATAGAGGAGTAACTCACAATGTGTAACCATCAAAAGCCCCCATTGGGGATGGTATGACTCTTAATACCACATACTTGTCCAAAAAATGTGTAAAGTGACAGCAATGTAAGGGAAAAGTCACTTATAATGTAAGGTTGCCTGAGCAGGTCAGCACAGTGAGCACAAACATAAGCAAGAGCCATAGCTGATTAACAAACCACAACACAGACATTGCAGTGAACCACTCTACATACTCACAACTGACAGCGACAACAAGTAGGTATACCCCAGGTCTGCAAGGTCATCCTGACACACTGCACAGTGCTCAACAAACAACTCCAAAATGTGCCCACAATCTAAAGCACGCGTCTGATAATGTAAACAAACAGGCACTCATTACCTGGATCATACATGTGTGTAGGTGTCATGTTCATGGGCACATACACCTCAACACGTCTGCCAATGACAGGCCAATCACACTGAATGACTACTCAAGTGCACACATTCAAATGTCCCCACGTGACTATGAAGCCGGGCCTACACAAGATGACTACACATCTACACTGCTGTTCACACATCCAGATAGATCCCACAGATATGACGGACCCTGTCCACCACGCAAGTTATCCTGTGGATAGAATTCTCTTCTGTTGTGGTACTGCATCCAAATATGACATTTGTACAAAATTCCAGACCTGACAATATAATGATTAGGATAAGAGTAGATCATCACAGACAACCATCATTGCCCCCACACACCTCTGAGTAAAGAAGCACAACAGTGGTTGTAACCTCTGGCAACCTCTGCAAAAGAAAATCAAGTGCATTCCAAAGTGAATGTGGCATACACAGCATGTGTCACATGAACATATACATTGCACTGCATCATTAGCAAGGGCAGCAACAAAGCTAAAAACATGAGTAACAGTCTTTATTATATAAACTCTGTATAGGCATCAAAATGCAAAACATCAAGGCCATTGGCCAGTCCAAATGTCTAGTCTGCATGAAAACATGCACATCAAATAGGTAACACAGTCCACTGGCATGGGAATCACCACAGGTCAGGGGCTTCGAATGGGCAGTCCAGGCACCTCTCTGTGCGAAATGGTGTGGGGAGGTGGACTTGGCTTTAACTTTGATTTGAAGTTGAACTGAGAGGGGGCTGATTATCGGGACCAGTTGGAGGACTGGACCTGAGAGGGAGAGAACTTGCCGAGGTAGAGGGATCCATGGATGTGGTTTGCCTGAGTGCTGCTTGGACCGGGTTGAGTGGTGGCACGGGGAGGTAGAGACATGCTATGTGGAGGCTCAATGGCTGAGGGTGAATAATGAGGGCTGGGTCTCAATTGTTTATGGATCCGATATCCCACAAGTGTCTTGGCCAGAGTGAGAAGTCAGGTGGGCACAACAGCCTCACTCTTCCCCAAAGGTGTAGCAGGTGCAGGTGGCTCTCCCCGTGGGATTTTTCTCGACCTGGTGGTACGCTGGGGGTGGCCTTGCCTTTTCCCCTGCATCCCCTGTTATTGAGGTACACTCCCCACTTTGCTCTCTTGTCCATGCTTCACAGGGGTGTGGGTGGGTGTCGACGTTTTGGGTGAAACTGCCTTTGGAATGTGTTTAAGCATAGTTGTGGCAGGCATCAGGTTCACTATAGGCAGTGCAAGTGTTTGTGTATCTTTTGGATCAGCTGTGGGGTTGGGAGTGCCCTTGGATGGTGATGATTTGGAGGAATGTAATGTGGATCCATGCTTTTTTGCCTTTTGTCCCTGAGTGTCCTGTGATGGGCTTTTTTGTCTTGCGGTCATGTGTGCTCATTTTGTGCTGTGGTGATGGTGCATGGTGTCTGGTAGGCTTAGAGGGCTGATGTGCTCTGCTGCATGTGGATGGCTGGGTGCCTGAGGGCTCTGGTGTGTGTTTACTCTGGTCAGATGGGGCCACTGGCAGGGTGGTTGCCGAAGGGACAGGAGCTGGAGTGGGAGCTTGGGACTGCTGAATGGCTGCCGTCACTGTGTAGGACAAAGACTGGACAGTTCGTTGTAGGCCACCCACGTCCGAATTAATGCCCTCCATGAACGCAACAACCTGTGACAACTTGTTGCCATGATCCTAGAGGGCATTCAAGAGAGCAGTCTGACCTGCACACAGTTGGTGCAAAATGTCCATGGCCTCCACACTGAGGGCAGCAGGGGAGACAGGGGCAGGGGCAGAGGTGCCTGGGGGGAAGAAGACTCTACCCTTCTTAGGGCTGCGGGCAAGGACAGCACTTGGGGTGCATCCGGGAGCGTGGGTACTGGATGAGGTGTGGTGGAAGAAGATACAGATCCGGTACTTCCAGTGCCCGCCAACATCGAGGAGTCACCACTGGACTGGGAAGATATGGAGGTTGGTGTGTCCAGTTGGGAATCCTCCAGGGCACTCCTGTCCCTCTCGGAGGCGCTGGTCCCCACAGTGTCACTAAACTCCTGTGTCGCAGTCGTTCCAGTAGTTTCCCCAACGCAGTCGGGCCCCTGTCCTTCCCTGCCCTCGGTAGATGCTGCAAGAGACATA
This sequence comes from Triturus cristatus, assembly GCF_964204655.1. Taxonomy (NCBI): domain Eukaryota; kingdom Metazoa; phylum Chordata; class Amphibia; order Caudata; family Salamandridae; genus Triturus; species Triturus cristatus. Next base: position 331,749,478 of record NC_140579.1, read on the forward strand.
GGTTCAGTATAGTACCATACTCACAAACATCATATGCAATCAAAACTCAAATTCTGCAAATGAAACTCCCATGTTGAACTACTCCATGTACTTTCAGCATATGCCACATGTATGCAATTATCAGCTGATGCATGGAAACATGCATAATTGATAGTCATGCTCCATGTTGCATTGACACAGCCAAATAGCTGGGCCTGTGCCTCCCTGTAACCACACATAACAATTATCTGTAGGCACACCTACGTGCCTGTAGGTAAGATAGCTACACATACAAACATGTTGTCTCAGTCACATATGGAGTATATTTCATGGAACACCACTGATACAAAGTCAAATATATCCTTTTGCAAGGGAGATCACCTCCTGAAATCCACCATGTTGGTCTTTGAAGCACAACTATAGTTGTCCATTGATGTCTGCTGTGTAGATGTTACAATGTATTTGATGTGCACAGCACACATCTCTAAATGCACATAAATATGATGCTCACTGCTGTTCATTGCCAGTTGATGTCTCTGACACTCACACTGCAGCATCTGTCACAAGGCCACATCTTATTTTTTTTATGAAGTGCTAATAAGCCCCATGTAACAATGTAGTCACATACACAATAGCATGAGAATGGGAAACTAATGCAAGGCCTTCATAGGTTATGACATGTCACACACCAACATCTCCACAAGTGCCTGACAGGCCCTAATGGATCCAAGGCAGGATAGTGTCTTCTGTTGATGAGGAAGTTCATGGACTCCATTAGGACAGCTAATGTGTGAGAATACCTAGGGTCTGACATATGACATCCCTACGTTGTGCTGACTGATGACATTGAGGACACAACAATGTGCCAAAAATTCACTCACTGATTAAAAGAATTAGCCACAACTTCACCATGCACTGATGCACATGGACACTCCTCCACAATGCACACATACAGGGGACTGACACCCTGAGTAACCTTTGTTCCTAATCATCTTTCAAATTATTGTACAACACCTCCGTCACATCACAATTTGCCATACCCACTGATCACATCCGTACCATGTTAAGCCATAGTGCCAAAACAATTTCACATTGGCCAGGTTCAGCTACATTGTATTTAAATCACAGAGTCTAAACACCCCAATCAAGTTGCCATGAGCACACATGGCAAATGCAAATCAGCCAAAGCATTACTGCAGTCATCACCATCTACCTCATCAGCACCTGTGTGCACTTGCTGTCACTGTGGCAGGAAATTACATCATGTCATGCCATGCTGCTGATATTAGGCTAATCTAGTTTGCATTGGTGCTGTCATCTCTATCATTGTGAAAAAAGGACCAATGGGACAGGAGTGATCTCTACCAACTCACTGCTCCCTGAGTCCACATCTGTGCATATCTCTAGCCACTTACACATCATCACATGAGCACACTATTGTGCTAGCCACACAGCACACACAAGCCTGACAAGTGTACTGGGCTACACACTTAACACAATGAATTATCCTGTGTAGGAAGGTCTCAGTTCAGACAAAATTCACAAAATGTGAGATGAAAACATTGTAAGATTATTAGATATGACAAGGTTCATGGGTTTACATGAGAAACACAATGTAGTGCGAATGCAGAACCGCTGCACTCATCTCTGAGGCCACTTAGAAGCAATTGCATCACTCTAGAGACATCACAGAGGTCCGCACTTGCTCAGGGCTGAGATTCATGCAGTCACTCATACGCCAAGTCACACTTTGCACATTATTTACCTCCAACTTGCTACTGATGGGCCCTCAAGTGTCAATCCAGCTCTGGCTGTGTCACTGCCAAGATGCGGGCCATTAGTGGTGTCATGCCCCTGCGCGCCAACCTGCCACCTCCAGGAACCACCCCCAGCATTATCTCAGCAAAGCTTTTGCTCAGGCAGCAGATGACATCCCACCTCTTGTGGCAGTGTGTATGACGTCAGTTTGCGACACCCAGAGACCCCACCTTGCGGGCAGTGGCCCTCCATATGTCCTTACGCTTATTGACCTTAAGCTGCAGGCATGGGAGACAAGAAGAGGGAGTTTCTGTGACACTGTGTTGTGTACCACTGTGTGACAGTACAGGAGCATGAAAATACATAGCACACTAATACATCAATGGAGAGCAGAGCCCATACAGCATGTCACATAGTTCACTTGGATCAACCCATATCATTGCAATGTACACATCTATGATGATGGACAAACTACATGTCCATCTCATACACATGCAGAGTTCCAGCACAGAAACCAATGTAAAAATGGGCCTTCTCTGTGATGTACTATGTGAGTGAGCATGACATACAATACACTGGAAATGATGTGTAGTGGTCAGACTTACTATGTCCTACACCACACACCCTTTAATGTCCTTGACTATTGCAAAGCTACATGTGTCATGGTGGTCACATTTAGGTCCCTGATCTTACATTCTCACACTCTTTTCACAAGGTGTAGTCCTGTCTTGTGTACTCCTCAGGCCTATGATAGCTCATTAGGAAATAGGGTGGTGGACAACACATATGTTTTACTCAGTCCTTTTAGTGATGGGTCCTTGTAACATTGGGCAGTTACTGTGCAGGCCAGAGGGCCTTACACTGAGGATAAACATGGTCCATCACAGAAATCACATGCATGTACAATGTGAATGGAGAAACAGTGCATACACATGCGAGACTCAATACATCATGGAATCAATAGAAGGATGACATGTCCACCTCACATTTAGCTGATGAGTCATAGGTGAATTAGCACCAATAGTGATAGACTCAGGCATTGTACTCCTGTGCAGAATGGACACATCTCCATATGGTCAATTTGAAAGTTGTACACACTTTATTCAGTAGCCTCTGGCCAATATAAATCCTTAAATGCAGTCAGGGATCTGTGGAAATAAGGCTACACACCCCATTGACGTGAAGTCAGCATGCTAAGCAGTGTCTCACACATTTACATTACCCAGGCTCAGAACAACATGTGTGTTTTTTTGCTTAAAAAGAGCTGCACAAGTGTCTATGTTGCCATCCTCCCCATATACTCAAGTGCAATAAGTACTAGGTCATGTATGGACCATGCTGTTTGCAAAATATTGATGCATGAACAGTGGCCTTCATTCACAGGCACATACTACTGTACAGTACCATCATGTGAGCATTTGGAGCACTCTCAAACGTTTACTCAGACACTTACCAGTACCTCTGGAGTACCATGTAGCCTCCCATACTGTGCAAGGACCTCATCCACCAGGACTTCCAGCTCCTCTGTGGTGAAGGGTCGGACCCTGATGTCCTCTGTTCGAGCCATCACTGGGTCTAGAGTACAGGTACAGCAGCAGTTGGTGGTGATGAATGGCAGGAAGCAGTGTCTCAATGCAAGTGACTTGTGTGGCTCTCTCACAGACATGTATAGGCCCCTAGGGTTGTTTCAGTGGTACTCTGCTGATGCAATTGTTCTGCCTGGTTTGCATCCTTCAATTTTATCCAATGCCTGTGACCGCAGTGGTGGAACAAGCCTACCGCCAGTTTCAAAACTGTATTGCACTACCGCAATGGCAGTTCCCATCGGCTGCAATGGCATTGGCATAGGCGGTGTCACACTGCGGGGGCCAGGTGGTGTATTCCGCAATCCGTCATCTTTCAATTGTATCCAATGACTGTGACAGCAGTGGCGGAGCATGCCGACTGCACCTATGGACACATTGTGCTATTGCGTTGCCACTTGGCAATTTCCATCAGTGATCATAATACATTTACACTATATTGTTGCACCTGGTTGTAAAGTGAAATGAGAGTGTGATATTTAACTCAATGATGGCCACACATGTCATCTCAGTACACATGAGTACATGCATTGGTATGTACTTCGTCACATGTCAAATATGATATTTATGTGTATGTATACAGATTTGATGTGTAATGGAGTCTCTTATTTGTGAACATGTCAATGTGTAAAATGGCTACTCAACCCACAGTCATGATGGACTGACCACATAAAGTGCCTATATCAATGTGTACAGTGCTGTATTTATCTTGATGGTTGACCAGCTTACACACACTGTGCTCATTGGGTAAAAATGTTGTGCTTATTAAGACTAAAGCAAGAAGGTGTTGCAGGTAAAGCAGCTACGTAGAAGTCAGCAGTGTTGCTGTTTGCCACATGTGGTGTGTCAGCTACTCCCAGGACTGGTGACACAAGATGTAGGAGTGTACCATTTACCATTCACATAGTCTGAATCTGATTTGGAAGTAGTTAGTATGTACATCCTGACCACATGTATGACTACATGAGATCAAGGTGTCTGTGCATATGACTTGTGCATTAAGCTGTTGTGACAGTCCTGTCAATGTTGGTGCTGTGTTACTCATTATGTAAGATGTTTGCCACATCTCATCTGTGAATTGAATTTACATGTGTCCTCTTTTATTATACGCAGGGGACAACCAAATGTGCATCGGCCTTTCCCAGTGCTGGCGAACATGGAGGATGAAGACATCATAAGGAAATTCTGTCTGAATCGCCTTACCCTTCAAGAGCTATGTGCTCAGTTGGAGCCCCATCTGAGTCCTCACAGAACCTATCCGACAGCATTGACACCAACAGTTAAGGTGATGGCCTCCCTGCATTTTATGCCACTGGTTCGTTTCAGTACATGGTGGCCATCACCGGTGGGATGTCTCAAGCTATGTTCAGCATGGTGCTGCGTAATGTCCTGTCCGCATTTTTGACCTACAAGGACTGCTACATTCACTTTCCAAGGAGACATGAATTGGCAGATGTGAAGTCTGATTTTTATGACCTTGGACACATACCTAATGTTGTTGGAGCCATTGACTGCACACACATTGGCCTCGTTCCACCACAGGCACATGAGCACATATACCGGAACAGGAAGCATTACCATTCCATTAATGTGCAAGTGGTATGCCAAGCGGATATGATTATCTCCCATGTATGTGCCAAATTTCCGGGTTCTGCACATGACTCCTATATACTGCGTAACAGCATCATCCCACAATTGATGGAAAATCTGCACCCAGAGCGTGCGTGGCTTGTCAGTGAGTATGGTGAGTCAAGTAGTGTGCTGTATGTGTGACATGCTGTTCTCGTCAACCGTTTGTATTACAAAATTGGTCTGTGTATCTCACACCTAGGTGAATCTGCGTATCCCAACCAGCCTTGGTTGCTGAGCCCACTGAGGAATCCAAGGACCCCGGGGAAGTCCGCTACAATGATGCACATGGGAGGACACGTCATGTAGTGGTGCATGCTTTTGGGCTTCTAAAGTCTAGAATTCGATGTCTGGACAAGAGCCATGGTGCACTACTCTACTCTCCCCAAAAGGTGTGTCAGATCATAGTTGCATGCTCCACAACCTGGCCTTGCACAAAGAAATCCTCCAATTCTGGACGATGATGATCAGCAGATGCCCCCCGCTGCAAATCCACACATGCCCAGTGACGATGATAGAGGGAAAGAGGAAGGTGTTGACCAGCGTCAACAGCTCATTGACAACTACTTCCCTTGAGTGTAGGTAACATTGTACAACAGTGACATCGTATGTTGGCTTTGCTGGTAGTGGCAAGGCATAGATGAGGTCTTTGGCTGCTGGCTGTTGCTGGCTCACTTCTAATGGCTGATGTGTGTGTCACAGTGTATTGTTTTCCACATACCTCATGTCTATGTTGATGGTGTTGGTCATTGTTATGTGTGATCGGTGTTGACTAGTGGTGTGTTTTTGCTGTAACGGCATCACCTGACAACTAAACGTCATTCTCTTGTGTCTTTTTAGGTTCCTTCACCCCATCAATGCCTCGTCACAATCAGAGCTTGTGATACATTGGAATCAGAGTTGACATTGTACATACTGAGATAAACATGGAATTGACACAAAGGCATAGGTGTGTAAATAGTGTTTTTTTATTTTCACTTAGGTTTGGTTAAAATTAAAGTGGTTGTTAGGAAATTTGTGCAAGGTGAGTGTATGAGTTGTCAGTGATGGTAAAGGAGACACATAGAATAGTCCCCACATTGATGTATTCACACAGTCCAACAAACTCCTGCCATCAACATGGCAATGTGGGATAGCATAATCAACAAAGTCAATCTCCAGGGTAACACAAGTGCCATCATGGCTGGCTCAGCTACTTGGCTTTGGTTGGTGCTTTGCAATGTGATCCTCCCATGGTGTTTCTCTGACATCCCCTCTTGTGTTTTGCGGGGGGGGCCTCTGCTGCAGGCTCAGCGGTGTCTGAGGAGTCATTGTCTTGCAGCTCACCCCTCTCTGTGGCCGCAGCTGAGGTGGTGGGAGTATCAGTAGGCTGGCCACTGGAGGGGGTTTGAGCCATCATTTGAGCAGCATGAATGTCCCTCAGAACACCCACAAGCTGGCCCATGAGATCCACCAGTTGGCCCATACATGTGTCCATGGACCTCAGCAGCAGGCAGAGCTAAAGCACTTCTTCAACAACCTGGCCCATCAGTCCCTGGTTCTGTTGGTATGCACCAAGGACTCTTGCTACAGTGTCCAGGGCTTCTATCTCAGTGTCCTCCTGTGATTGTCTCCCAGTTGCCCTCCCACCTGCCCTGCTGACACGGACCTGTGGCATTGGGAGTCGACACACCCGCATACTCTCTCTGGCATCATCGGATTGTGTGGTGGTGTTGCTAACCACTGAGGCAGGGACAGTGTTGCAGGCAGCATGGGTGATGGTGGAGGTGGCTGAAGCACAGGTCGCTGTAGCAGGGGTCAGCTCTGTGGTTGTCACTGGTGTGGTGGTGGTGGTGGTGGGGACAATTAGGACCTGAGACAGAGTACCCCCTGGCAGTCCTGACGGGCCAGGTTGTTGCTCCTCATCCGAGAAATGTTGAGAATCAGCATCAGAGAGTTCATGTTCCGGGGTGGGGGGAGACTCTCTGCTGGTTGTTTATGTTTTCCACAGAAGTTGCTGGGTATCTCCTGTAGTGAGGATATGGACACACCCACGGACATTTCTAAGTTAGCATAAGTTAGATATGCTTGCCCGCCATTTTGCCGCTTTTGCTCATGTTACTACATGCCACATTTCTTGTAAACACTTTGCTTGCTTTCTTTCACATGAGAATTGTCTGCATTTCACATATTTAGTTGAACACTCTGCTCTTTGTCTGTACAGCGTGTTCAAGCTCTGTTGATTTGCTTTGGTCAATCTCATGTCCCTTGCCATAACATAGAACACAGCTGCAAACCTGAAAATCTGGTGCTTTTAAAATTGCATTGCATGCATGTTAGAACACTTGGAGAAACGCTTTCCAGGATAGAAGAGCTGTGCTTGTCCAGAGATGTAAATTCCTGCATCTGAACTCGGAGGTATGGGGTCCCCCTGACAGCCTGGAGGTCTTCTAACTTCTAGCACGGGGAGGGTGGCGAGGCGCTACAGTCCTGTTTCCACCATCATCATAATATGATTTCCCCTTTTGTTCTATATGGCATTGTAACAATGCTGATTTATTTGATCTTATGCATATTGTTGCTAGTATTGGCGCGTGTACTGCATTATAGAGCACGTTAGTTAAAATAAACATTTTAAACTATTTCTTGGCTCTATTTACTCATGTTGTGGACAAGTAGAAGAGTTTGAATGAAAGAGTGTTCATGTTCCCACGTATCCTGAGAGGGATGGAGTAACATGTTCTAGGATGTCTAATCATTGGTAGCTTTGCTGTAGCACAGAGAACGAATTAGACACTATAGATAGTCGGATTGGGGTTCAGGGCACCGAGGTGGGTATTTTGGTACACCACTACACACTGAGGTCCTGGTTTCTTGTACATAGTTCTGTGTATGTGCAGAATCCCTGCAACACTCCTGTCAAACAGAGGTTATATTGTCAGTTAAGTGCACCTGACAAGCTTGGTGTCAGACATTGCAATCACTTGGTATGGCTGAAAGATAATAAGCATCATGGCATGATGTTGAGGTACATACATTACTTGTCATTAGTGTGACTTGTAAATTGCAACCATATGACACGTACAGATAGTGTCTTTACAAGGACATGTCATCATCTACCAACATGGTGCACATCAACTTTTGTTAATGTGTGGTTTTTGTTTACTCTTCATAGAATCTTTTTCAACTATGCAAAAACTAGACTATTGAATTTTTTAAATGTTCTTTCATATAATGTACTTTTTTTGTTTGACAGATTGACCATGCATGTTTTGTGTTCATATGGGCCTTCATGCATGACCCCATGGCACTTACATATTGCATTTTGTGCGGTGCATGATCGGGCCCAGAATTTGCTTCACATGTGACTTGGTGAGTCACATGTGTAATTTCAGGTGCATGCGCTTAGCTGTCTGCACACTGGATGTGACATTTGGATCTATACAGAGTTGGCTGACATGTGAGGGATGTTGTGGTCATATGGCTCCATGCATTTTGAGGAGGATGACAGGGTGCATGCACTGACTACCTACCTGTTAGGTAACACAGTGGAGGGAAATGGCTGCCACATGGTTCTGGTTGGGGGGAGTGTTCCATCTTTCTCAGCTGTTGGATAAGGGTGCCTGGTGGGAGTTGTAGTGCTGGCTGCCTATCCACAATCCCCCTCCCTGTTAAGATGGCTACCTACCTGTAAGTTTGAGCAGAGCTATGAAATGGCTGCCACACGGTTCTGGGTGGGGGAAGTGATCCATCTTGCTCAGCTGTAAGACAAGGGTGCTGGTGGGAGTTACAGTGCTGGCTGCCGATCCTCAAGCCCCCTCCCTGTTAAGATGGCTACCTACCTGTAAGTTTGAGGAGAGCTATGAAATGGCTGCCACATGGTTCTGGGTGGGGGAAGTGTTCCATCTTGCTCAGCTGTGGTACAAGGGTGACTGGTGGGAGTTGTAGTGCTGGCTGCCTATCCACAAACCCCCCTCCCTGTTAAGATGGCTTCCTACCTGTAAGTTTGAGGAGAGCTATGAAATGGTTGCCACATGGTACTGGGTGGAGGGAGTGTTCCATCTTGCTCAGCTGTGGTACAAGGGTGACTGGTGGGAGTTGTAGTGCTGGCTGCCTATCCACAAACCCCTCCTCCCAGTTAAGATAGCTACCTACCTGTAAGTTTGAGGAGAGCTATGAAATGGCTGCCACATGGCTCTTGGGGGGAGTGTTCCATCCTGCTCAGAGGTGAGACAAGGGTGCCTGGTGGGAGTTGTAGTGCTGGCTGCCTATCCACAAACACCCATCCCTGTTAATATGGCTACCTACCTGTAAGTTTGAGGAGAGATATGAAATGGCTGTACCATGGTTCTGGGTGGTAGAGTGTTCCATCTTGCTCAGCTCTGGGACAAGTGAGCCTGGTGGGATTTGTAGTGTTGGCTGCCTTTACACAAACCCCCCTCCCTGTTAAGATGGCTACCTACCTATACATTTGAGGAGTGCTATGAAATGGCTGCCACATGGCTCTTGGGGGGGAGTGTTCCATCCTGAGCAGGGGTGAGACAAGGGTGCCTGGTGGGAGATGTAGTGCTGCCTGCCTGTACACATGCCCCCACGGAAATATTGTTAGCTACCTTTGAGATGATTCAGCAGAAGGAAATGTAAGAAATGTGAGACATGTGTTGGGAAGAGGGTGTTGTACGTAAGTGCATTTAGGTCTAGGAAGTGTAGCTTTCAAGTTGTGCCAGACAGCACATGGCAGTGTACTGGAAGACATTTGTTGTACTTACCAGCCTTCACTCCCCCGGGTATTCCAGTGAGACTCTTTGGATGCAGTATGGCAAGCACATTCTCCTCCTATCAAGTGAATGTTAGTGGTGGAATGGGAGGGCCACCGCAAGTCCTCTGAGCCACCTCATGGTTCCTGTTGGCACGCTCTTTCACCCTGGTTTTGAGGTCATGACACCTCCTCTTGATGTCATGCAGTGTTCGCAGGGTGGTCCCTACTGCATTGACTTTCTTGACTATCATTTCCCACATTTGATTTTTTCTGACTACTGGTGTCTGTTGGACCATGCTTCCAAACAAATGTGGTTCTACGCTGATTAGCTCATCTACCATGACTGTCAACTAATTGTCTGTGAATGTTTGCATTTTCTTCTGTGCCATAGTGTGTGATGTGCAAATGGGTGACAAGTGAAGGTGGGAAGGTGGTGGTGGTGATGTGTGAGGTGTGTGTTGGTGTTGTTGGTGTGGGTGGTTGTGATGGTGTGATGTGTGATGATTTGTCTCTCCTTTATGCTGTGGTGTTTGGCCCTTCACTTCTGGAGTTTGCAAAGGATGCTGGCCGGAGAAGGGCTTGGGTTTATACTCAGCGATGTGGGTATGCCCAAATGAAGAATTCATGTCAGGTGTGTTTTCTGGGTTGACCTGGGATTTTTATTTTTTTGATGCCATGGGGATGTGTCAAATGTTTTTGAAGGCAGCGGAAAACAATCAGCTACACTTGGTAGCCTTGTTGTGTGGTTGCATTCGACCGCCATTCATCTTTCCGTGGGACCGTGGCGGTTGAATGCAATGATCATTCCGCCAGCTCTACCATTCATCTTTTTGCGTGACCACGGCAGTCGGAAATGTCTGATCGTTCCGCTTGCTTCACCATCTTATCATAATTTTAATTTCGGTTATTCCGCTTGTGGATCGGCATTTTAGGTGCTTTCCGCAGCATTACCGTCTGCCGTGGTCGGATTTTCTGGTTTTCCGGACATTGCGGGTGGATTTTTGTGGAATCCAACCTCCACGGTCGGATTTTTCAGTCATTGCATCGTAATGTGACCGCCGGTTTTGCCGCAGTGCATGCGGTTGGTTTTTTTCCGCAACCACGGTGGTAGGAGTGTGTTTTCGTCCGCCATCGTAATGAGCCCCTTAGAAAGAGTCTTTCATTGCGAACAGCTTGCTGTACATAATGCCCCCAATAGGCCTAATAATGTCTCAGAAAAAAGATAAGGGGTGATTATAATGGCGGGCTGATCGCCACCTCCGGGCCGGCAGTGGCGATCCGCCCGCCATCCCAACTTGATTTACCCCCCCCGCCATATTATTATGGTGGGGGTATCGCGGCAGACGGAAAGACCGCCTGCCGCTTTTCCGACGGTTGGGAATCGTTACGATTGCTGGCCAGGCGGAGCTGGGGCATAATATGGTGGCGGTGCCTTCCATCCATATTATGATGCCTGGTTGAAAAGGCCTTTCCATCGCCGCCATGGAAAGGCTGGCGGGGATGTGCTTTGGGTGCCTGTTGCGGGCCCCCAGAGGGGGTGGGGGTGCACTTGGGGAGTACTCATGGTACTCCGCTGCATTCCCATGTACAAGGTGGCAGGCATGTTGTGCATGGGAATGCACAACATGCCAATTTGGCTGTAAGCAGGACCCGGCGCAATGTCAAATATGCGGACTGCGACCGCCATGGTGGCGGTTGCATCCTAAATAGCGGTGCAGGACTGCCACATGTATGGTGGGCGGTACCAGCACCGCGAGAATGGTGGGCGGACTTGTGTCCGCCCACTATCCTAATGGGCCCCATAATTCATATACGTGTCAATACAATAACACATTTTGTGATCCTAAATCGTCCATACAATTGCAGTTCTACAAATATCAGATATGAGTTCAGTAATGTTTTAAGTACTCTTGATTTGAATGTCATTTCTATGTCATTGCACTCTGTCCATCCTCTTTGACTTCTTAAATATATTGTGTAGTGTGTAGAGGTTATAGATTACTAACAGAATATCGACCACCACAATATCAACTTACACAAATATCGGGACATAAATATAGTTGTCAAAAAATATTAACCTCCTATATTTATCATGTTAAGTACAAAAATATTGAGAAAAAAATATTGTTGTAAAAAATATCGATGTACAAAATATTGTTTTTTATATGTATTAAAAATCAAGTAAAATTAATTAAAAAATAAATGTAACTTAAAAAAAATTACTTAGATTTATTTGTAAATTTTAACAATTATAAGTAATACATTTAATTTAGAAAAATGTAAACATAAATATTTCAAATGTAATATATATATATATTTTTACTTAATGACAATTAATAAATAATTGTAATTAATTTTAAAATGTTATCAATATAGAAAAAATTATAAATAAATATATGTTTACATACACTTGTAACATACAAACTAATTTAAAAAGATTATATTATAAATTAAAATATTAAAATATTTGATATTTTTGAACCCACACTTTGCACTACATTGAGTGCAACAGTAGAGAAAGTGTTGGAGAGCAGAGGGGTACAAATTACTATTCCCAATCCAGCAAGTGCAACAGTAGGGAAAGTGTTGGATGGCAGATAGATAAAAATTACTATTCCAACTCCAGCGAGTGCAACAGTAGGGAAAGTGTTGGATAGCGAAGGGGTAACATTTACTATTCCAACTCCAGCGAATGCAACAGTAGGGAAAGTGTTGGATAGCGGAAAGGTCAAAATTAGTATCCCCACTCCAGTGAATGCAATAGTAGGGAAAGTGTTGGATAGGGGAGGGGAATATTTTACTATTCCCACTCCAATGAGTGCAACAGTAGGAAAGTGTTGGATAGCAAAGGGTTAAAATTTATTATTCCAATTCCAGCGAATGCAACAGAAGGGAAACTGTTCGATAGCGGAGATGTAAAAATTAGTATTCCCACTCCAGTGAATGCAATATTAGGGAAAGTGTTGGATAGCGGAGTGGATACAATTACTATTAACACTCCAGCAAGTGAAACAGTAGGGAAAGTGTTGGATAGCAAAGAAGAAAAAATTACTACCCCACTCCTGGAAGAGCAACAGTAGGGAAAGTGTTAGATAGTGGAGGGGTAAACATTACTATTCCCACTCCACCGAGTGCAACAGTAGGGAATATGTTGGATAGAGGAAGTGAAACACTTACTATTTCACCTCCAGGGAGAGCAACAGTAAGGAAAGTGTTGAATAGCGGAGGGGAAAAAATTACTATTCCCACTCCAGTGAGTGCAACAGTAGGGAAAATGTTGGATACCAGAGGGGTATAAAGTACTATTCCCACTCCAGGGAGTGCAACAGTAGGGAAAGTGTTGGATAGCAGAGGGGAAGAAATTACTATTCCTACTCCAGCGAGTGCAACAGTAGGGAAAGCGTTGGATAGCGAAGGGTTAAAATGTATTATTTCCACTCCAGTGAGTGCACCAGTAGGGAAAGTGTTGGATAGCGGAGAGGTAAACATTAGTATTCCCACTCCAGTGAATGCAATAGTAGGGAAAGTGTTGGATAACGGAGGGTAATAATCTACTATTCCCACTCCAAAGAGTGAAACAGTAGGGAAAGTGTTGTATAGCGGAGGGGATAAAATTACTATTCCCACTCCAGGGAGTGCAACAGTATAGAACGTGTTGTATAGCAGAGGGGAAAAAAATACTATTCCCTCCCCAGTGCAGCAACACATATCCCCCCACAACAAGGGGGGCCGCTAATCCCGCAAATCCCTTTCTGCCTGTCTGTTCGCAGTGGGATGACCGCTGCGAAAAGACAGACGGAAAGGGATATCACAATCCCTACACAGGCACCGCCGCAATGCTTCCCTATCTTTTGGTTCCGCAAGGCAAGCGGAAATGGACCACCTTGTGGAACCGTGGCGGATGGTCTTTACATCCGCCATGCTCCCCTGAGCTTTCCCCCGCCATCATAATGTGGTGGGGAAAAACTGCTGTCAGATGGCGGAAGGACCGCCAACGCTGGCCCTGCGGTGGTGGTCCTTCCACCATCTTAACCGGCCCCATTGTCACAAGGATGGGCAAGGATACCTAAATCCCCATACCCACCCAAAGGAAGATAAAGCAAACTCTGTATAGTAGCAAGTTTAAATCTCAACATCAATGCCCATTTCCAGTGACTGGGTGTAAGCAACAATTATGGTTCAATTTCAACAGTAGTCATCAATAGAATATATTGTCTATTGGTAGGTTTTCTGAGTTCATTCACATCCCTCGACTTCCCACTGTCATCTAAGAAAGTGCTCTTCAGCCACAGCAAATCAGATTTGTTCACGCTTTTAGGGTTGCTAAAAGGGGAGGGCCTGCTCAAACAAGGAAAACAAATTGACATAAATGAACCAAGGAATGCGTTTACATTTATCACAGTTTATACAATCCATAATCACTTGCTGATTTAGTGTTTCCGTGGTATTATTAAAAAATGACCACGTCAGTCTTAAAGAAGCAAATTAATATGATCCTCAATATTTCCTAATCCAAGCTTCTCATGGCAATCACAATGAGGACAACCAAGGGGGTGAGATAGTATCCTCTGACAAAAATGATTTTGTTCAATCTGAGGACAAGTGGCCGCTACATGTCCCCAGACTCCAGCACCCTAGGTTGTGCCTGGGACACATTGAGTGTTATAAATTTTTAGAAAAGCGACTTTCAGTTTGCCATCAGCCAGAGGAACCAGGTCAAAAAGAGCGCAAACCACCTGTGTAAATTTAACATGCCTGGCAGTTATATTTGTATTCAAGGCTCCATTTGAGTCAAATAAGACTCCCAAATAAGGAAAATCCTCGTAGCCGACAATATGTTAGAATTAAAACAAATATGTTTCAGGTTATATTTCTTGGCACCACATACCATGATGTGTGAGTAATTTATATCCATCTAGACAGACCACGTTAAAGAATAAAAAGACTGATGTAACTACTTAGAATGCAGGGTGTTCAAACTAGAATTACCACATCATCAGCATACAGTAAAGTTGGAACCTGCTGCTGACCTATCTGCATTGAGTCAAGTGATGATTTAGATCATTAAAAAATAATAAATAGTATAGACATTATAATACACCCAGGGAGGACCCGCCCCTGTGCAAACCAAATGGCTGGGTGCAAATCTCCTTCAGACAAAAAACAACCCAACCAATACGTTTAAGTTTTACAAATTTTGAAACTTAACCAGTGTGGCATCCAAGCCCTTGTCTAGTAACATAGACAAAAGCTTAGACTTGTTGGCCCGGTCATATCTCACTGGAAAGATCAATAAAATCTAGGTACAGCTGGCAATGCATGGCTGACACGTATTTGCCCATGAGAAGATGAAAATTCACACTGATCCACTGTACCCAGACCCTCCCTGAACCCATATTGACATGGACTCAAAATATTTTGATAATTGGCCCAAAATATAAATCCATTATAGATGACTCTTTCTAAACTTTTAGCTGAGTGATCAATAAGGGAAAAAGAACATCAACAACAGGGATCAGATCTGCCACCCTTTTTGAAAATGTATACAATCACAGATGACGCCCAGGACTCAAGCAATGAAAAATATTAAAGCAATTAAAAAGATTGATAAGTAAGGGTTGCTCTTGAAAAGGTCAATCAGTATACTGTCCGGTCTAGGAACTTTATTTCAAGGACATTCCAAAAGGGCAGTATTAACTTCCCCAAGATTGACTTTTATGCAAGCATTTAGGACACACGCAAAAAATGGTTTTGATTCAGTACAGCTATTTGTACAATAAACAGTCATAAAATGCAGTGCTCAATAGTCTGCTCTAA
Source organism: Triturus cristatus (assembly GCF_964204655.1). Taxonomy (NCBI): domain Eukaryota; kingdom Metazoa; phylum Chordata; class Amphibia; order Caudata; family Salamandridae; genus Triturus; species Triturus cristatus. The sequence goes on from NC_140579.1 coordinate 331,764,982, forward strand.
TATGCGTACCTAGAGGGGTTGTATTACTCCTGATACAGTTGACCAAAAAACATGTGTATCTTAAAGTGTATTCGCCTCGATTAAGGTGCGAAGATTGCTGGTACCAATCACCTTCTTCCTAATCCAAATGGCACATGTGTAACTGGCCATGCACATCCTAATCCTCGCACACACTCCTTAAGCCCAAAACGCAGCTCAAGTTACGATTGACAGAGAAGCTAGAAGAGTCTAACCACCTAGAAGTCTGAGCATCAAAGTTTCTAACCGCTTTCATGAGGGGCAATCTCGCTTGAGTGTATAGATCTTAAAAGAACTGACAACGTACTGGTAAGGTAGTGCTCAAATGCCATCTGGATTAACCGGATTACATTAAATAAGAAGAGTTTGGCAATGGAGAGCACCCAGACCGGTTGTTGGTTGTTATTTTTGGTGAACATTGGGAAGGTAGAACCTGGCCAGATTGGAATTTGTTAGCCAGGATAATAGATAGAAGATATGATCACTAATACTGAGGTCGACCGTCTCACTGTTAAAGGTCCAACTAATCAGGTATCTAGACAGAAACATGTGATCTGTAATGGATGCACATCCATTACCAAAGAAGTTTGGAAATACAGGAACACTGGCTAGGTGTAATTCATGCTTACTAACTAAGTCCCTCTCCATAATGAGATTCCGGAGATCAAGACCTCTTATATTTGAACCTGAGGAAGGGTGGGGGGAAACACAATGTGCTCTTGGACCTAAATCAAGGCTATCTGTGCGTTAATAGAACATTAAAATCCCTACAGATTAAAGCACAAACATGTTTCAATGGGGGCCTGCTCTGAGAAAGAATAATATCAACAATTTCAAACAATTTATCAAAAATAGCAATGCTTTTTTCAGATTTTTCTATAGTGTGCACTTCACCCAAAAGTATCGGGTATCAGAGTGCTGTAGATGAGCACCAGTTGCTTACACAAAGAAACATTTGCTTTTGTTAGGCATGGTGAGCTTAAGTGATTTGCCCAGAGTCACAGGATGTTGATTGTCATTGCCGAGACTCAAACCTTGTTTCCTCAGATTTGCGATCGATAGCCCTAGCTCGTAGGCTACATCCTCTCATTATAAAAATTTAACATGTAGATGGTAAAATTATTACAGCACTCGATAATTAATGCCTGGCTCACACAGCTAGCGGTATAAGTTACAGTAACCTTGACATTTAAGTATCGTCTCACGCAGATGTATAGGCTCCCTTAGCTCTCCCTGTGTTAGATGGCTGAGCGGCAAAACAATAGCAACAGAAACCATTAAGTCAGATAGCAGATACCTCTCAGATGTCCTGGTGAGATAGCCTGGGCAATAGATAGAATTCCAAGTGAGCAAACATTAGGACCATCACCTACTGTAACTCCGCTCAGGTTTAGTCCAACCACTACTTTGACATGGGAGCAGTTGAGAATTCCTGTTCTCTGTCACTAAACATGTTAAGAAGCTCATATGGCGAGAAGCAATATCTTCCAATGACTAACCCCCTAAATACCTCAAAAATTTTCTCTTCCTCAAATAATTGTTCCTCAAAATGAGAGGCTAGGCAACACAAATATCTTCTGATCTGGTGAAGAAAATGATATTGGTCTATGGCTTAATTTCTTGTTTGGGCAGGGTATGTGTGATTGGGTGGTGTTTTAATAACTTTCATGTGGTCTCCTGACTGTTCACATGTTCCCCTGTGCAGCATTGGGTGGGATGAATGTGAATGTTTAATATGTTTTGCCTATTAGATGTGCATTTAGTAAATATGGTGGTTTTTTTGTATTATAAAATTAAAAATGAATTGGAGATATGTATTTTCAACATAATGGAGTCCTTTTATTTTCTTATTTAGTGATAGGTGTTAGTGTTAAGCTCTGCCTCAACTGATTCCAATGAGAGTGATTTCCAGTACCAGTGACTGGCCAGGCAGGGCTCTTAGCATGCTCCAAAGCTTGGGTGGAGTGGATTTCAGCCTGTTATGCCAGTAGCAGTACTGGAGTTGATGTGGGTGTAACTTAATAACTAGCAAGTTGATTGCTCTTTTGTAGGCATATTTTAACGCATTCATGTGCCTCCATAAATACCTCATTGATTATACTTTCACTCCACTAATTTAGGAGTTGATATTCCAAATTTTCCTACCACTCATCCTTGTCCCTCCCACAATTACTCCAAAAACCAGCACACTCTGCGGTGTTCCACCGTAATATTCAAAAATATCATGGGACACAATATCCTGTCAAAAATATTTTGATGTCAAAATGTTTGTGAGACAGAAACACAAAAGGTAAGAATATCCATTTTTGTACGTATTTTATTTAATATAGTTGTGTATAATATTATTTTAATAATTTTGTTGTGTTTTATTAGTTTTGGTAAGTTACCATTAGTTTAATCTTGGGTAGATTTGGTAATATATTAAAAGTATTACTTTCTTTTAATTAAATGTATTTATTGTTGGGATGTTGGATTCATACGGGACTAAGGTGGGAAGTTTTTAAATATTTATTTTGTGATGGTTTAAAAATATGTTTTTTTATTTTCTGATTTATTAATAATGCAAATTAAGTTAATTTAAAATGATTTCATTGACACTTTTGAAACAATGGGAATGAAAAGTAATTTTAAATGATTAATTAGATTATTGATATTGAAAAATATGTTAATTGGACATAATTATATTTATATTAATACATTTTTATATGCTTTTTATATTAATGTTTACGTATTATTTGCTAAATTAATCTATATTGTTAAATTTAAAAACATTAATTTAATTTGCTGTTTTGGATGTTGGATTTTTGTGTAGTAGGTTGGACAGTGTTTTTAAATGTATATATATATATAAGTATGGAGTGATCAACCAATCTGTCTGATGAGAGTAGAAACAGGGAGATACAACAGGACTCTGCTATGGCAAAAATGTCATGCCCTTCCTGAGAACTAGATGATATATTCATTATCTTATAGAATTTTCTTGTAGTGTTCTCTTCTACCGCACAAAGACACTTGGGATGACATTTCCTCCCCTTACACTCTGTGCATATTCTCACTCTTTTCACATACTTACATACCAATCATTTAGTACATATGATTGGCACCATGAGATGCACTTTGTAGAATGAAATGTACTAATTACGGAAAGCACAAAGTACGATAAAGTGGCGATATGGTCACATAAACCGTAATGTGCACAATTCAAAATGGGTACATTACCCGAGAGTGAATGTAGTCATAATTTCGCGCACATACAGCAGCTCTGGCTACCGATAGTCGCCTCTAATGGAGGACTCTAGGAGAATACTTCTATCTTTTTGGATTTATTTCTGGCACCTTGTTGTTAATTTAAGATCATATTGCAAAGACACTGTGGAAATACAGTTTTTTATAATAGACGTAAGCTCCTCCATTTTGTATTATTCAGTCACCATTTTGTTCTAGCCTTTCCTTAGCCTGTCTCCTCAGCACGAATAATGTGTCCACTCCATCTACACAGAGAAATGTTGATACATCAAATGACCGCAGATCATATGTTTGTTCTTTACTTGCTAGCACGCAAGTAGGGCAGGGTGCATTGACAAAATGACTCATTTGTTTAACTTTCCTAATAACTGATATCAAATGTATTACAGCAAACAAATGAACCCTGATGGTAACAAATTAATATTGGTACAAGATATGTGACCTTTTGTTCCATATCCAGATGATCAATCAATAAGCGCCTGACTCTGTAACCACAGGCGTGTCTATGTTTATATTTCTGTCACAAGTTATGCACAGTTCTGCTTTATTTCTGTTGACCACAGGATTACTGATGACTGATGGGATTTCTGCATGCCATTTATACAATTTTCCAGAGAAACTGATCCTGACCAGTATATGGTCTTTGTCAGTTGCTGATTTTTCATACCTATTCCCACCTACGCCTTTTCCAGCACAACCATATATAAGGCCACCTATGACTGTGTAAGTTGTCCACTTTTCTCATAGCCACATTGCGCTGTGAGGTTGTGTACCCGCTTGAGCGCAAAAAATCTTTTTATGATACAGTTACCTCCGACTGCTGGTCTTCCTTGTTGTGAGCATACCTGTGAGAAGTTGGAAAAAGGACCACTTCCACAACAGCTCTGATTTTCTCAGACGCATACCAAGATTTCATGTGAGAATCCAACTATTCCATGATATCTTTAGATGTATGCTCTTTGTATACATGTATCAATCAGAGGAAGGGTGTAGAAGCTTGTATGCGTTTTTTTACAGAGCAGACACAGATCGCTGTGAGATCACAACAAAATGCTGGAGAAAATTATGACTTATTGTCTGGAACAGAATATTTTCTTATTTGAAAGGACTCTGTACGGACAAAAATCAGGAACTGCAATGGGTACTTGTTTTGCCCCCAGCCTAGCTAATTTATTTTTAGGCTGGTGGGAGGAACAAGAAGTGTGGGCAGAGGCCAATGATATTTTCCCCGAACACATCCCAATCTGGATCAGGTACATAGATGACCTGTTCCTGATTTGGGATGGACCATCTGAGCTGGCTCTAAAATTCATTCATAAACTAAGCATTAAGGATCTTAATCTTAGTTTCACAAATAAGATCAGTAATGATTACTGTGAATTCCTGGATGTAAGCATACAGATTATTGATAATAAGATCACTACCGAGTTATTCAGAAAAGAAACATCTGGGAATACGATCTTGGATGCTTCCAGTAATCACCCCACACCACTAAACCGTAGCATACCTTACGGCGAGTTCTTACGAGCTCTTCGTAATTGTAGTACCCCGGAGAATTATGTAAAAGAACAAACTCTGACGGAAGACCGGTTTAAACAAAGGGGCTACAGCAATAAAGTGGTTGTGGAAACCAAGAAAAAGATCAAGGGCACAACACAAAGTGCTTTACTTTTTAAGAGTGATCCCACAAAAAATAAGAACAATGACGTACCTAGAATGATTACCACGTATAGTACTAACTCACATAAATTGAGGAAAGTTATGAAAGCACATTGAAGTTTATTAGAGGCTGACACCATTATCGGCAAACACCTAGGCCCGGCACCTAAAGTGACTTATAGAAAATCAAGGTCAATAAGGGATCGCTTGGTTCATAGTTACCAACAGGAAGAGGCCCCGGGTAACTGGTTAAGCAGTGGCAAAGGATTTGTGACCTGCAATGCCTGTAAGGCATGCAGGAACAGCAAAAGTCGGAAGACATATAACACGGTTCAAGGAAGGACAAAGACAATTATGAAATGTGTTACCTGTACAAGTGATTTTGTCATCTATGTCTTAGAGTGTCCATGCGGATATAGGTACATAGGCAGCACAAAATTACAATTTAAAGTCCGTATCTTGCAGCATTTGCGGGCAATAGCAAATAAAGATTTCAACTATCCCACAGCTAGACATTTTGACAAAAAACATAATAGTAATAACACACTCTTGCTATTTTATGGGATAGACAGAGTAATGCCACATCTGAGAGGTGGTGACCGAGAAAAACATCTCTGCATCTTGGAGTCCAGATATATAATGAGCTTAATATGAAAAACCCTAATGGATTAAATAGTGGAGAAGAGTTAGTGACCCACATAGGAGTATAAACAAATTTTGGGACCTTGAGGCTAAGGCCTCCTTTTCAGCAAGATTTTAACTCACAATCACGAGTTTTAAGCAGGGAGTGATCAACCAATCTGTTTGATGAGAGTAGAAACAGGGAGATACAACAGGGCTCTGTTATGGCAATTTTTCAAATATAAAGTGCAGCAGCATGTAGAGAAATAGAATTTCTTATATGAGAATTAAACACCTAACTAATAGCAAGACAGAGGGGTTGCAAAGTGGCCAGATTGTTTTTTTTTTACATCCAAATACACCAGCATCACTTTACAGAGTTTGCCAGTGAAGTGCTACTTTCATTTTCTCGTCTTTCTTTGAAGAGCATTGTTGTTTCCAGGTTGGGAGAGTGTACCATTCCTGGAGGTACTGCAATACCTGGTTGATGGGTGGATTGGAAAACACAATGTGTACCATGGCTCTGTGTTTATGGATGTGGTCTTTTTATACCATACTGCTTACGTTTTGTAAGGATGTAAGCAATGGACAGTGAAACGATTCCCTTCAGGGCCCTCTAGTCATGTCCATAACTTTTCAGGTGAAACCACTCGCTGATTTCTGAATAGTTAGTGAGAGATCGTTTAGGTAACCATGTTGTTTCTGCTTACATTTCACATGCTTTGCATTCCCTATGAGTGGTTGCTTTTTTTTTTCTTTTTTTAGGAAGCATATTACTCTTATCAAGTGCATAATTTGTATTGAGCCACATCCAAGTGTTTATAGCGGGCACAATTAGGTTATAGCTGAAGGCAGTGCGAGTTTCTCTCAGTGGGCAAGTATGGTGTTCAGTGGGGATGTGGCACTATGGCCAGAGCTGTGGAATTTGGAACTGGGGAACCAGGTTCCGCATTCATGACCAGTCCACCACACCACTGTACTGAGGGAGCACATTCTCATGCTAGACCGTAGAAGGCCCCACTAGACCTTAGAAGGCTTGATGTCTTGGCACAAGCAGGTGTACACCTTGAAGGCCTGTCCACCACAATCCATACTGAAGTTCATCTCCAGTCTTGCTGGCAGGCCTACGAAGCAGCACACCATAGAGCAACAGTGATCCAGTCGCTGTGACTGTCGCTGAGGTCACATGAACCTTGAGCAGGTTAGGGCGATGCGAACGGTGTGACCTCACTGACTACCTATTTCGGGTGGGTGTTTGCATTGTGCTGAGGGGATTACCAGGTAATTACTCACGCAGCTCTCTGATGGATGTCACATGAGGTAAAATACTGCAATAAATGGCAGACACTCTGAAAACAAGAGCAAACGTTATGTTACATGAGGCAATGGTGGTAATTGTGCATGTATCAAAAGCAAACAAAATACAAGAGGTAGCAAACAATACGTTACAAGAGGAAAAGTGACATGTGTGCAAGTTACAAAAGAGTACAAAGTACAAGTAGAGGTATAAAAGTGCAATAAATGGCAGACACTCAAAACACAGGAACACACTGGGAAGGCACAACTACGGGCATGGAGAACAGAATTTCCTATAATGTAAAGACTTCCTTCAGACAATAGAGAGGGTGTGAATTAAGTTTGGAAGTGTCTTTGCAGGAGGAGAACTTTGAGGTCAGTTTTGAAGGACTGGGAAGAGGGAGGGGGTGGTCCGGAGCTGAGGCTGTGTTCCAGATTCTCGCCACGTTGCTTGTAAAGGATTGGGCCATCGATCTTTCCTTCTTGAAAGTGGGAGGTTCAAGTAATAAATTTTGCGCAGTACGTGATGGTCTAGAGCATTATATGCATATGTGACAATAACGTTTTTTTCTCCTTTTTATTCTAGTCTAAAGCTTTTGATTCCTGATTCCAGTTTCGACAGTGGTTGTTCTGCAGTTTTGTGTAGTTGCATTGTTTTGGTAAGAATCTTTTTTTGTTGTATTTACTCCAAATGAGTAATATTGTAATGTCTGAATGAATTTTTTTGTAAGTGATGTCATAATGGCAAAATATTTATTTAGTGGTTTGAGCATGAAATTCTTTGCAATGTGTTTTGCATAGTCTTATGTGTAATTGCTTTTCTCTTTCTTTTTTAGTGGGATATTGTTGATCCATACTGTGTCTGTACAGAGTAGGTGGTGGTGAGTAGTTTAGCTGCCTCTGGCAAGTGAGTGGTATTGTTTTGGAGTATATATGAGTTTTTTGATAAAGGTGCTTTTTGTTTATTACTTATTTTAGTTTCTGATTTTGTGTTTGTAGATTTGTATCGATTTGCGACTTGTTTGTGTTTTTATTTTTGTCTAAAAAAAATCCTAAATGTGTTGGTGGTGTGTGTGGACTGGCACTTGGTTGGCGGTGTGCGTGGAATGGTGCTTGGCTGGCGGTGTGTGAGTAGTGACTTGCTGCTAGTCACTACACACACTGCTAGCTGAGTGCCACTCCACGCAATCCATCAGCTTGTGTAGTTGCTGTGTCAGGAATGTGGGCGTGTGAAAGTGATGGGCCCTTGAATGGCGCTGTGTGCTGGTGTGAGTTTTGTTATGTGATGGGCCCGCGGCTGGCGGTGTGAATGGTTTTGTATGTCTCACACGTGTGAAAGGTGTATGAATGGCATGTAAAGAGGTTGGTGCCTTGTCGTGGCTTTACAGCTCACAAGCTGTGAGTCAATGGTTCAGTTTCTCGCCCTTTCAATTATTAACAGTGCATTTTATTTTTGTGAAATCACTTGCTAATACAATTGTATATACTGAACCATCACTCACCCTCGTGCCAAATCCAACCAGTATGTGTGTGCGTTTGAGGAATAGATGGCTGTGCAGGAATCTTTGTCTTTTTAGTTTCTCTGCCTGTCGCGGGTACTTGGGCCTCCCACACAAGTGAGGCACCATTTTTACCGGGAGACCCAGGGGAATGCTGGGTGGTGGGATATTTGAGTGAGCCCAGTGATACCACATCTTTCCCACACAAAAATGTGTGAAAAAAGTGATTTGTTTCAGCTAAAATTGAGGTTTGCAGGGGATTCTGGGTAAGGAAACGTTGGGGGATCCACGCAAGCCATACCTCCCTGGAAGCCCCCGGGTGTCTAGTTTTCAGAAATGTATGGGTTTGGTAGGTTTCCCTAAGTGGCTGCCGAGCACCGGGCCAAAAACCCAGGTGACCCCCCTTGCAAAACCAGGTGGTTTTGAGATAGGCAATTTTGATGTCACCTCACTACGTTTTGGGCCCTTGCCTGTCGCGGGTACTTGGGCCTCCCACACAAGTGAGGCACCATTTTTACCGGGAGACCCAGGGGAACGCTGGGAGGTGGGAAATTTGAGTGAGCCCGATGATGCCACAACTTTCCCACACAAAAATGTGTGAAAAAAGTGATTTTTTTCAGCTAAAATTTAGGTTTGCAGGGGATTCTGGGTAAGGAAACATTGGGGGATCCACGCAAGCCATACCTCCCTGGAAGCCCCCGGATGTCTAGTTTTCAGAAATGTATGGGTTTGGCAGGTGTCCCTAGATGGCCGCCGAGCACCGGGCCAAAAACCCAAGTGACCACCGTTGCAAAACCAGGTGGTTTTGAGATAGGCAATTTTGATGTTACCTCACTACGTTTTGTGCCGTTTCCTGTCGCAGGCACTAGGCCGACCCACACAAGTGAGGTACCGTTTTTCTCGTAAGACTTTGGGGAACGCGGGGTGGGTGGAAATTTATGGATCCACGCAGATTCCGGAACTTTCCACCACAGAAATGTGGGGAAAATGTGTCTTTTTTGACAATTTTTTAGGTTTGCAAGGGATTCTGGGTAACAGACCCTGGTGGGAGGCAGTCAAGTCACCCCATTCGGGATTCCCCTGGGTGTCTATTTTTCAAAAATGTATAGATTTGCTAGGTTTCCCAAGGTGCCCGCAGGGCAAGGGTTCAAAAACTACAGCTAGTCATTTTGCCAAAAAAGGGTCATTTTTCACTGCCAAATTGAGGTGTGACCACGATGTGTTTTGCGACGTTTCCTGTCGCGGGCACTAGGCCGAACCACACAAGTGAGATACCGTTTTTCTCGTAAGACTTTGGGGAACGTGGGGTTGATGTAAATTTGTGGATTCACGCAGATTCCGGAACTTTCCACCACAGAAATGTGGGAAAAATGTGTTTTTTTGGACAATTTTTTCGGTTTGCAAGGGATTCTGGGTAACAGACCCTGGTGGGAGGCAGTCAAGTCACCCCATCCTGGATTCCCCTGGGTGTCTAGTTTTCAAAAATGTATAGGTTTGCTAGGTTTCTGAAGGTGCCCGCAGAGCTAGGGTTAAAAAACTACAGCTAGTCATTTTGCCAAAAAAGGGTCATTTTTCACTGCGAAATTGAGGTGTGACCACGATGTGTTTTACGATGTTTCCTGTCGCGGGCACTAGGCCGAACCACACAAGTGAGGTACCGTTTTTCTCGTAAGACTTTGGGGAACGCGGGGTGGGTGGAAATTTGTGGATCCACGCAGATTCCGGAACTTTCCACCACAGAAATGTGGGGAAAATGTGATTTTTTTGACAATTTGTCAGGTTTGCAAGGGATTCTGGGTAACAGACCCTGGTGGGAGGCAGTCAAGTCACCCCATCCTGGATTCTCCTGGGTGTCTAGTTTTCAAAAATGTATAGGTTTGCTAGGTTTCCCAAGGTGCCCGCAGAGCTAGGGTTCAGAAACTACAGCTAGTCAATTTGCCAAAAAAGGGTCATTTTTCACTGCGAAATTGAGGTGTGACCACGTTGCGTTTTGCGCCGTTTCCTGTCGCGGGCTCTAAGCCGACCCACACAAGTGATGTACCATTTTTCTCGTAAGACTTTGGGGAACGCGGGGTGGGTGGAAATTTGTGGATCCACGCAGATTCCGGAACTTTCCACTACAGAAATGTGGGGAAAATGTGTTTTTTTGGACAATTTTTTAGGTTTGCAAGGGATTCTGGGTAACAGACCCTGGTGGGAGGCAGTCAAGTCACCCCATCCTGGATTCCCCTGGGTGTCTAGTTTTCAAAAATGTATAGGTATGCTAGGTTTCCCAAGGTGCCCGCAGAGCTAGGGTTCAAAAACTACAGCTAGACATTTTGCCAAAAAAGGGTCATTTTTCACTGCAAAATTGAGGTGTGACCACGTTGCGTTTTGCGCCGTTTCCTGTCGCGGGCACTAGGCCGACCCACACAAGTGAGGTACCATTTTTATCGGGAGACTTAGGGTAATTCAGATTTGTAAAGGAACTGTTATTATCTAGTGACTTTCGATGCATTTCTGCCTTCAAAATGAAAGACATTGTGTAAAAAATAAGTCATTCTAAAAAATGACTGATAATTCTCATGCTAGTATGAGTATTCCCAATTTCAGAAATGTGCAAATATCTACTGTTTCTAAACTCTATATTTTGTTCCCATTTCAGAAATACATAGGTGTCTTTAATACCGATTTTTCCATGTACACATTTTTACAGAATAATTACTATATACCCGGTACATAATAAAAAACCATTGCAAGTTGCTGCTCAGTTTTTGGCTCTGGGCTCGTCGGGTTCTTGGTGAACCTACAAGTCCTATATATCCCCACAACCAGCAATGTCCAGCGGATGCAACGGTATATTGCTTTCAAAGAGCTGTCATAATTAGAAGAAGTTACAGGTGAAAACGTTGACACAAAAGGCTGTTTTTTTCAACTAATTTTCAATTTATCCTATATTTAACTGTTTGTTTCTATAAAAAAAACCTTGATGGATCTACACAAATGACCCCTTGCTGAATTCAGAATTTTGTCTTCTTCTCGAAAATGTATAGCTTTCCAGGATCCATTATTGCTTTTGTACCCATTTCTGCCATTAACTGGAAGGAGGTCAAAAGCACAAAAAATTGCAAAAATAGGCTATGTCCCAGAAAAATGCCAAAACTGTGTAAAAACTGTAGGGTTTCTGACAAAAGTCTGGTATCCCCGAAAAGCTGGGAAAATGGTGATTTCAACCCCACAAACCCTTTTTTAATAACATTTGCAGGAAAAAACCCAGATGCTTTCATTTACAGCCCGTTTTTCCAATTTTTCCGAAAAAACCCAAAATTTTGCTGTATTTTGGCTCATTTCTGTGACCCCTCCAGGGGAATCCACAAACCCTGAGTACCTTTAGAATCCCCATGATGTTGGAAGAAAAGGACGCAAATTTGGCGTGGATACCTAATGTGGTCAAAAAGTTACAGGGGCCTAAGCGCGCACTACCCCAAATAGCCAAAAAAAGGCTTGGCACAGGAGGGGGAAAAGGCCTGGCAGTGAAGGGGTTAAGCATAGGATTAGCACAGTGCTATCCACGCCGTGATAGAAATGGACAAAGTCTTTAAGCATAGGACTAGCACAGTGCTGTCTTTGCCGAGTTGTAAAATGACAAAAAACATTTACCACTCTAGGCACAGTATTACAGCTTAAAAAATACCAACCAAGCCAACCCGAAGTGAGTAAAAGCAACCCCTGACACAGTGTTTCGCTCTAATTAGAGCTCTTCAGAGAGGTATAGCTTTGTCCAGACACAAGGGAGCACCCAGTATAAGTAAAAAAAATACCCTTTCAGGCATGGAGTGATGAATAAATTATGCAAAAAAGAAGCAGAGCACTCTGGATAGTTCTCAAGTTTAGGTGGAAAGCAGCTCCTGTATAGAGCACTCTCAACACCGGCGACACTCTAGATCTGCTCACCTCAAATGTCTGCTTTTCTATCAAAGTCTTTAAGCATAGGATTAGTACAGTGCTATCCACGCCGAGATAGAAATGGACAAAGTCTTTTGCCATTTCTACAGCAAAGTCCTTAAGCATACGACTAGCACAGTGCTGTCCTTGCCGAGCTGCAAAATGACAAACGCCATTTACCACTCCAGGCACAGTATTATGGCTTTTTTTTATTTTTTTATTTCTGTTTCATCAGCAGTTATGCATACATTCCCAATCAGTATTACCGACAATCACATAATACATCATTACATTATCGAGGGGAAAAGAAGCAACATTTACAGAATAACTACATCTCGGTCACCACTTGATCTCAGTTCAAGTTCCACCGATGGGGATATACATATAATCCCACAATAGATATTCCACTTGCCCCATTTCCTGTCCCATTTTTTAGGGCACCCACGTGTTGTAAATACTTCTTTTTCCACAATGATACATTTGTCTAGCTCTTTCGCCCATGCCTGGATAGACGGTGAGTTCGCCGCTCCCCATCCCCTTGCTATTCCTCGCTTGACATGGGTATAACCTAGCGTGGCCAGCTGCTGTTCTATTTCTGTAAGGTCTGTGGCCATCCAGATATTGAGTAGGCCTAGCCTTGGTGTGAGAGTGATTTATTTCGCTAATGCAGTCTGGATAGGAGTCGTGGCCCCCTCCCATATTCGCAAGAGCTCCGTGCACTCCCAGACCGTATGATAAAAGGTAGCTGTTTGGTTGCATCCCCTGAGGCAAAGTGCGTCAGACCTGGTGCCTATTTTCGCCAAAGTCACTCCTGTTAGGTATGACCTATGTAGGATCCTAAGTTGTATCAGTCGGAAGTGGAGGGTGATAGCCGCTTCTTTGGGGGACATTAGGGCCATTTGCCAGTCCTCATCATCAAGTGGTCCCAGGTCTCCCTGCCATTTTTCCCTGAGTTTGTGGAATGTATCGGGTAGGTTGTTACATAATTTTTTGTAGGTCAATGATATGGCTTTGAGTGTAGCGGCCCATCAAGCAGTCGATCTTCTAGCGGTGATGACTCCGTGAGATCTGGAAAAGCTGTGGTGAGGGCGTTTCTAACTTGCAAGTATCTAAACATTTCCCCTTGTGCCATTTAATATTGTCCTCGGAGCTCTTCAAATCTAAGGATCGACCCTTTTTTGATCAGATCTCCGACTACAGAAATCCCAATAGTATCCCACTTGTCGAAACCAAGTTGATAGCAGAAAGAACCCAGTCTCTGGGCATACCACAATGGTGTCGCTTTTGTGAGGACATTTGACCAACCCAGACGCGTGTTCACCTGGTGCCAGATCGCTATGGTGTGTGAGGTAGGCCCAAAATATCGCCCTTTTCTGATTTTTGAGTATAGAGCTCCTAGGTAACAAGTTCGCCCAGTCTGATATCTGTCTAATAAATAGGCGGGATCATTAGGGGAGCGGTAAATCCAGTGGTTCACCACCACCAATTGCAAGGCCCAATAGTAGAGTCTAAGATCTGGGAGGGCTATACCCCATCATACCACCCTTTCATTAACTTTTTCATTGCAATACGAGGGGCCTTGCCATCCCAGAGCAGTGTACGGACTTCGCTTTCCACTGCTGAGAAGTAAGGATCTGGGACTCAGTGTGGGCAGTTCTGGAGAATGTATAAAAAGCGAGGAAGAGCCAGTATCTTAAATAGAGCAGCGCGACCCACTAGGGATAGGGGTAGGGACCGCCAATGTTTCACGCCTGCTTTCAGCCGGGCCAGTGGGGGGGCTAAGTTGCGGCTATGGAAAAGGGTTGGGTCAGACGTTACATATACTCCCAGATAGCGGAAGCCTTCCATTGTCACCTCAACCGTGCAGTTCACCGGGAGACTAGGAACCTGGCCCTGAAGCACAAACATTACCCACTTACTCAAATTTATCTTGTATCCAGAGAATTTCACAAAATTCGTAAAGATGTTTAGCACTCCGTGTATGGATCTATATGGGGAGGCGAGGTATAATAAAATATCGTCGGCGTACAAGGATATTCGATCTTCTTGTCCCTTTGCCCATTTCAAGCCCCTCACCAGGACATCCCAATGTATCCAGGCGGCCAACGGTTCTAGCATGAGGGAAAATATCAGGGGGGATAGAGGACAGCCCTGTCGGGTTCCCCTCTGTAATGTGAAAGACCAGGATGTGTAATTATTGACTCTTACTTGCCCCTGTATATCAGTGTAAAGTAGTTTCACCCATCCCAAGAATTTAGGGCCAAATCCCATCCTTGCCAGAACTTCAAATAAATATGGCTACTCTATAGCGCTGAATGCCATGGAGGCATCTAAAGACAGCACTACTGCGTCTTCTCCCATGTATTCTCTTCGTGCGAGCACGTTGTGGAGATGGCGGATGTTGAGTGCCATATTCCTCCCTGGCATAAAGTCAGATTGGTCAGGGTGAACCAAGGAGGAGATAACCACGACCCGCCTAGTGGCAAGAACTTTCGCTAGAATCTTGACTTCTACGTTGATTAATGAAATCGGTCTATATGAGCTGCATTATCGACAGGCTTCCCTGGTTTATGGATCACAACTATGGATGCTAGATGTTGGTCATTGAACAGTTTTCCCCACTCATAGCTTTCATTGTACATAGCCCGCAGGTGCGGGGCTACTTGAGAGGCAGTTACTTTTAAGAATGCGATGGGAGTCCCGTTGGGCCCCATCGCCTTCCCAGAGTGGATTAGGCTTATGGCCTTCTGGATCTCTTTGTCTGTCAAATCACCCTCAAGGGCTACTTTATCAGTCTCAGAGAGTATTGGTATGTTGCTATCAGAAAGGAGTTGACGGGAAACCTCTGCTGTGTATGTAGTGGAGAGAGAATATATCTGCTCTAGATGATCTGCGAATGCCTCCGCTATATCCTTGGGATGTGCATTAAGCGCCAGGAGGCTCCGTCAGGAGTGACAGTTTGCGCTATATAAACCTTCCTTTCATTCATTCATTCAATTGTCCTTCCATCTGACATAGTCAATCTCGGCACCCATCTCTCCCTTTCCTCTCTCCTTTCCAGCCAGGCCAATGTTTTACCAGCCCTATCGCCCAGTTCATACATTCTGTGTTGCGTGTTAAGGTGTTTAGCCATCATGTGTTCCCTTGCTCTGATCCTATATTCCTCTTGTTTAAGTGTGGGGAGGTGTAGTGTGCCTTCTGATGGCATACTGGTGTTATTGAGTTCCAGTTGTTGGAGCTCCTCTTCCAATTGGACTAGCTGGTGATGTTTATTCTGGATGTATCCCATCTTTAGGAACAGGGCTTGTCCCTTCAAGACTACATTGAAGGCTTCCCATATAATTTGTGCCGATTCAACCGAGCCAACATTTTCTTCAAAGTAATTGATGGTTTGCGTATACAATTCCTTTTTGATGTCTGAAATTTTCAACAACCACGGGTTTAGAATGATAGTGGTCTGTGGCTGGTCGGAGATGCCTCTCAGCAGAGCATGGGGGTTTCGGAAACTACCAATTGAGGCTGTAGGTGTTAGAAAGTAATCGATACGAGATGAGCTTTTGTGTGCATTCGAGAAATAGGTGTATTGGGCCTCATTCAGTTTTAGCGTACGCCATACATCTGTCAGACCCATAGCTGTGGAAAATTCTTCCATTAGTACATTTGGACGTGCCCCCGACCGCTGTGGGTGTCTGTCTATTCTGTCGTCCATGGTCATGTTCTAGCCCCCTCCCAAGATCAGCGTTCCCATTGGAAGGTCAATTAATATTTTGCCCAAGTCTGTCAGTGCTTCCTTGCCCAGTGCTGGCAGTAGATATAGTGAAATCACATTAAGCGCCCTTCCCTCCCATTGGGCCTCTAAGACAGCAAATCTGCCCCTGGGGTCCGTCCAGGTACGCTTCACGATAAGAGCCAGGTTCTTTTTAACCACAATCCCCGTTCCCCGAGATCCTGCGGTGTGGTCAGCATGTACTAGGAGTTTATAACCCCACCTTGTGAGGGCTTTACTTTTATTGCCAACCATGTGCGTCTCCTGCAATAACACCACATCAGGAGCCTGTCTTTTCAAGTATTGCTGAACAATTCCCCGTTTGATTTTTTCCCCCATACCGTTCACATCCCAAGTAAGTATAAAGAGTGACGATTCCATTTTATCCCCCATCATCCGATATGAAGACAGTAGGAGTACTGTAGTTCAATAGTGGCGTGTGCTTAGCATTCCCACCTAGCAGAACTGGTGAAGCGTGGTCCGGCTCATCTCCCCTGCAACTGAAATCAGCAATGGAACCTGTTCATGGCAGTATACGATCACTACCTTGTGAATCAAACATTCCTGGAAAAGATAAACACCCATCCCTCCACCCCGATCTCCCTTCCCTGCCCCCCTGCCTGTGATTTCAAAACTACCCACTCCCCAACTACGCAGAGTGCCTCTCATCCTCCCAAAAAATACTGAAAGGTGTGGGCTAGTTGTCCCCCCCACCCCCGCGAAAAGCTATTGGTATTATGCATGCAATCGTTTGACTCCCAACCCACCTAGTAAGAGATCTAAATGTCACATCTCATAAGTGGGTCTCTTTGTTAGTGATAGTCTGAAAATCAAGTCTACTTATGACTCTCAGTTCGGTAACATCTTAAGAACAGTCTCACAACTGCAGTGGAGCACATAGGTAAGTTGAATTCCTTGCAGTCCCGACCTCAGGCGTGGTTGTATCATCTGTGCGTCATCTACTTTTCTTTTGCTTTAGCAGAGTCGTCTTCAGATGGAGTCCCAACATACTCTCTGTGCATCCTTGGTCCTCAGTTTAGATCCCGGCGTTGGCTTCCCACCCTGCGCCACCCCTCCAACCAGTCCCACACATCTTCCGGTGAAGTGAAGAACCACATCTTGCCGTCTGATTCCACTCTAAGTTTCGCCGGAAAGAGCATGGCTTATTTCACATCGCGGTCCCGAAGCTCTTTCTTCACTGTCTGGAAGCTTCGCCTTTGGGCCTGGACCTTGGCAGTGAAATCTGGAAAGAATGTGATTTCGTTATTGTCAAACTTAAGTGGAGGGTTAGACCGTGGTGTTTGTAGGATGGTGTGTCTGTCTCTATAAAAAAGACATGGGCAATAAGTGGCCTCGGGGGGGCTCCTGGTTTTGGCCTACCTCCTGGCACTCTATGCGCTCTTTCAATCGAGAAATAACTGGGTAGTCTCTTGGGACGTAGATGTTTCACTATTAAGTCTTCCACATAGAGGTCAGCTGCTGGCCCCTCAGCCGGCTCCGGCACCCCTAATATAAGTATGTTATTTTTTCGAGCCTTCCCTTCAAATTCATCAAGTTGTTGCGCCATCCGTACCTGCTGACTTTGAAGTTCGGCGACCTGTGTCTGGAGTTGAGATGTGTCGGCCTGTAGCGATGTTGTTACTATTTTGAGGTCTTTCACTTTATCATCCATTTGGAGAATGTCTGCTCACAGAAGAGATACCTCAATGTTCACGGAGTCGAGGGAGGATCGCACTCCACTGATAGCTTCCATGACATCGTGCAGTGTAGGCTTCGACGGCGAATTTTCCTGCATCTCTAGTGCCTCCATTTGTTGTGCCTCATGATCTTCCACCGACTTGTTCCAGGCAAATTTAGCTAGCTTGTTGTGTGCATTCGCTTTCAGTCCCTTGCCTGTTGCCATTTCAGGACTGTGATGCGCGTGAGGGGGTACTATGTCCAAGATCAGTCTAGGTAATCCTCGCCGCCTACCCAGCGAGGATGCTGTTCTCGCCGTCAGCCTGTCTATTTTCCCAAGGGCCGATCTCCGAGAAACCACTCTGTCCAGGTGTCCTCGCCACAAGGTGATTGTCTGGGCCTGACAAGAAGGCCAGCGGCGTCTGCGCGCTTTCCGTGGACCAGGGTACAACAGTTAACGCACTGGTCAGCGAGTCTTGGTACTCCCAGCTGGGTCGCCTGTATAGAGATTTCCTTTACCTTACGTCATTAGTCTACCTCAGCTCTTGTCGGTTCGTCCCCCGTCTTTGCGTCAGTTCTGACCCTGAGGGGGTCTTAAGTACCTCAAAGATTGCGTCCGCGATTCCGGGGCCCTATCGGGTCTCCAGGTATGGGGAGTTGCTAGTTACCTTTAATCGTGTATGCGGCCCACTACGGCCAGCAGCAGCCTTGGGTGCCAGCGATTAATCCTCCAGACGTCATATATGTCTTGCAGTTGTCATAGACCCTCAGGCCCCATCCAGCGCATAAAACGCCATCCCCGGTCTCAAACGGGACACAATCCCACCAGTTAGCGGCCTTCTCTGCCCTCCGGTACTCTGATTTGGATCTCACACAGGTCCAGTAGTAAACACCAGAAGCAAGGCTCTGCAGGGGGGCCTTATCCACTGCAATTCTCAATGGCCGCCCGGGCCCCCAGAGAGGTGTTCAATGCTATGTCTTACCGGCGAGAGGAGCCGGGGCCCCGATCGCAGGCCGCTGAGGTGGTATGATCATGTCACCACTTCCGACGATCTGCACTCCACCTCCTCTAGCAACGCCCGGGCTCCAGGAGACGCACGCAGTTGTGGGCCTAGCGGGCCTCCGAAGCCGGGACCTCGAGTAGCGGCCACCGCGGTGTGCCTCCGGTATCACTGCACACACGCAGCCGCCTTGGTCCTATGGGCACCAGTCTTCGCCGCATTCCGGCCGGCCAGTGGACACATCTGGATTAGAGGGTCTTCTCCTGCTGACCCCAGCGTGTGTGCTCTATACACTGACCTCCGAGTTGCGGGCGGAGGTCTCTGCGCCGCCATGTTTGTTTCCTGCTGCCTGCCCCCGGGGTGCCTCGCTTCACTCTTCTCAGCAGGATTGCTTCGCACAGTTACTGGCAGCAGTGGACTGTAGGGCTGGTGAGCCTTCTGATTTGCAGTCTTTACGGGCACAGGATTCTGCAGGATAGACAGCGAGGATGCGGGAGCCTCTCTAGCTAGCCCCTATTCACTTCGGCTGCTAGCCATGGGGCATATTATCAAGCACGGCGTTAAAATTATTGCCGATTTAGCGGCAGAAAACTGCCGCTAAAACGGCGATAATGGACTTGATAATATGCCGCAGAGAATTCCAATAGAAGCCCATGTTGACACCAGAACATGGGCTTCTATGGGAATTCTCAAGGGCATATTATCAAGCCCATTATCGCCAGTTCTTGATAATATGCCCCCATGTCCCCATTATTACAGCTTTAAATTGGTAAAATACCAATGAAGCCAACCTGAAATTAGTAAAAGCAACCCCTGACACAGTGTTTTGCTCTAATTAGAGCTTTTCAGAGAGGTATATATATAGTATTTTACTTTAATTAGTAAATACGTTAAGGTGTTCTTCTGGTCTTATTTGTTAATGTATTAATTTTAATGTCTATTTAGGCTTATATCTTTTAAAATGCAAGCAATATTTTAAATTTATGTTTTATATTTGTTAAAATGCACTTTATGCTAATTATTTATGTTTTTAATATAGGTGAGGTAAGTGTAATTTAAGCTTTTCAAAGTCCAGCACTTTTTCTCATGTTGCTCAAGTTGGAGTTGGAGTACTAGATCTGATCCTTCTAAAGTCCAACACTTTCTCTACTGTTGTTTATGCTGGAGTGAGTATAGTAATTCAGACGCCTTGAAAATTCCCAAATTTTCCTTACTGTTCCTAATCTTGGGGTGAGATGTTTGACCCATTTAATGTCCATCTCTTTCCTTACTGTTTCTTATGTTGGAGGAAGATTAGTAAATTTCACCTTTTCATAGTCTATAATTGTCTCTACTGTTGCTATGTTTGGAGTGAGAATAGTAAATGTGATCCCTCCAAAGTCCAACACTTTTACTACTGTTACTTACATTGGAAAGGGAATAGTTAATCTGACCTGTTCAAAGGCCAACACTTTTCATGATGTGGCTTTTTGGTGGTGGTATAATAACAAGTACAGGTCTATTATTATATACATTTTTTGTGACACTTTTTTATGGTTTATTTTTGTGATCCCATTTATAAACTTATTTTAATTTAATGTTTAAACTTTCTAGTTTTCTTTTTCTAAGCAATATTGTTTTTATTAAATTATTTTGTAACTATTCGTATTTATTGTTAGTGACTTTTTTTATATTCTTGTTGAATTCATAATTATATTTATTAGGTTGTTGTTTCTATCATATGTTACATTTATTTTAAAGTATTTTTTGTTTCTTAATTGGTAAAATTGCTTTTAACTTTTCTAATTATATTAAATATATTTTACAGTTACTGTTTCATTCTGAAAAATTCAATATACTTATATATACATTTTGCTCTTCTATTTTTTTTATTCCATGTTTTGGCCTTTACATACAAAAGTATGTATTATTGTCTTCAATATTTTTGGCAGTATTTTTACATTTCAATTGTTTTTGCCGCCGATATTTTGTCATAAGATGGCCACAATAATTGGAATTCCCCAGACTCGCAATGAAGACATCTACACCTAAAAGATAGGGATAGGATAGGTGGAGATCTCAAGCCAGTGTTTTGTGAACAGCGTATGTAAGTATGTAAAGTAGTACTACTGGACTATTACCTTTCATACTCGAAAAACAGCTTCAATGACGAGGCCTCAAAGAGTTTTCAGGTCCCCTTTGAAGCAGGGACAAATCCTTCCTGATGCAGTGAAGGTCAATGCGTGGACTGCTGTCACTCGATAGCTACCACAACAGGAACCTTCAACTGTATATCCACTTCCAAAAAACCAAGTCCCCACTGCCTACTCTCTGCATCATCTGCTGCATTATGAGAATTAGCCTCTTCTTGGCAAAGTTTAGGTATTATAACTCCACCAAATCCCCCCACCTACCAAAGCCTCAATCCTTCCATATGTTCTTAGTTAGCTAATGGATGTTCCACTTCTCTTATATGAGGCATCCTGCCTTACTGGGTAGAAGATTCTGTGGCCATAAAGCAGCTGAATGTTTAGCTGTGGATCAAATAAATTGACTGTAGTAGGGAAACTTCACCCATGTTTGTTGAAGTAAGATTCCCTAACTCGTCTGACTTTGGGGGAGAAGAGAAAATCTTTTTATGCCCTTCACCCTCTTGGCACACAATTCAAGCTTACTTATGATGAGACAGTGATGATACAATCCACTTAGAGTCAATGTACAACATACTGGTTATTATTATTCTTCTTCTTATTATTATTATTATTTTTGTTAGAAATGGGGGTCTCTAGTTGGCAATGGTTTGCGCCTTTGTCCAAATAGAGACCCTTGCTTCTAGTCAAGGTAAGGGGCTACACTACTAAAATAACCCCTGCTCACCCCCTTGGTAGCTTGGCATGAGCAGACAGGCTTATCTCAGAGGCAGTGTGTAGAGCATTTGCGAACACATACAGTAATACAGTCAAAACACTCCAAATGGACACCACACCACTTTAGAAAAATAAGTAATCTTTACTAGACGTAACACAAGACTAAACAACAAAAATCCACATTACTATATAAAGAATATGACTTTGAGAAGGTAGAAATAGCTTAGTTCAATGTAGGTGTTAAAAGCAACACTTTACTTTTTTTGCGTCAGTTACTTGCTTCGGGGGAGGTGATGCATTGGTTTCTTACTGCAGCGCAGGGGAGGTGATGCGTCGGTTTCTTACCGGAGAGGAGGTGATGCATCATTTTTCTTACTGCATTCCGGTTACAATGTGACAAGATGGCGCCTCAATGCAAAGCGACGATCTGGTGCGATGCGACAAAATGGTATCTTTGATGCGATGCGACAACGTGGATGCGATGCGTGCACGCCCAAAGTCCGTGCGGTGAAATCGATGAACTTTGGAGCCACGACAGGCCCTGCGACACGCTTCTCCGGTGATGCAACGGCAACCTCGGCAGCGGCGGCATGCTTCTCCGGTAATGCCACACACTGCCTCGGCGATGCTACGGCGAACAGCTGCGGCGGCGACATGCTTTTTTGGCAATGCGCGGCAACTGCTGCGGCGGTGACACATTTCTTCCTTGTTGAATCTCTCAACCAGCCCATTACCTTGGGAGTGGTAAGGAGTGGTGAACTTGTAGGTTACACCACACTCCTGCCACAGGGACTTCATATACTAGGAAATTAAATTGATACCACAGTCTGACACCACCTCTCTGGGGAACCCCACATGGGAGAAAATACCCATCAATGCACGTCCCACCACAGGGACTGTCACAGTCCAGAGAGGGATGGCTTGCATGTACCAGGTGGCATGGTCCACCAAGACCAGGATGAACCTGTTGCCCATGGCTGTCTAGTGGTCCAGAGGCCCCACAATGTCAATGCTCACCCTTTCAAAGGAGGTGCTGACCACAGGGTATGGCTGGAGAGGAGCCTTTTACTTCCTCCCACTCTTATCACTTGCCTGGCAAGTCTGACAGGTCCTGCAATGAGTATTTGAACTCTTGCGCATTTGGGACCAATAAAAGTGGGTAACAAGCCTTTCAACGGTCTTGTCCTGCCCCAAATGTCCTGCTAAAGGCACATCATTTGTCAACCCCAGTAGGAAGGCCCTGAAGCGCTGGGGTACCACCAGCACACGGGCTGTCCCAGGCTCTGCAACCTTAGGCTCGCTATACAGGAGACCATTCTCTCAGTATATCCAATGTGATCCAAACTGATAACCTGCTGCCTGGTTTGTGGCCTGTTGCTGCAAACCCACATGAGAAGGGCACTTCCTCTGCTCCTCGCAGAACTCTTCCCTGGAGGGTCCTTCTTCTTGCTGCCAATGAGTCAGCTCAGGCAGGTCCCCCAGTTCAGCTACTGGCTCCCCTGTAGGTTCCAGGGCATCCCCCTCAAGGTCTGCCTCCTCCTGGACCGTGGGAACTTTGGGGGCTGGTTTCCGGTACCCCCTACCTCTTCTATTTAAGGCAGGCACCTGGGCCACTCTTTCAGGCTCCAGGTCCTCTTGAATACCCTTACTGGATGCCATTGACCGAGTGGTCACACATACCCACTCTGACAAACCAACATCTCCAAATGAGCCCAAGGGGAGCTTTACAATTCATTGCCTAGCAGACAGTCAACAGGCATGGCTGGTCTCACAGCTACTTGAAAGGTACCTGAGACCCCCCCACTCAAAGGGAACCCGAGCCACCTTGCAGTGGCTCTCTGTGTTGTCAGCAGCAACAACAGGGTAAAATGCATTGGGGATCACCTGATCTTCAGACACCAGCCGACAATTGACAGCTGTCACACTGGCTCCGTTGTCTCTCAGAGCCTCCACACTTTGGCCATTGATGGTCACCCACTGCCTGTATTTCTTAGTGTTATCAGGCAGCTGAGTCCTGGGGACCATCTCACAGTTTCCTAAAAAGACTAGGGACATCTCTGTGGGACCCCACCCACCTTGGGCACCCATCTTCCCTCCCAGGGCTACACTAGCCATCTGCCGGGGCGGTACACCAGGGTGTGCTGTCTTTCCTCTCATGGGACACTTAGGATCCCAATAACAGTGGCCCACCTGACCACAATTATAACATGTCCTGGGCCCCTTTTGAACTGGCTTATTTGTCGGGTCCCCTGACTTCTTCTCAGGGGGAGGCTTGGAACCCTTCCCTTGGTTCCCTTGTGGAGTACTTTGGGCCCCTTTCTGGAACTCCCTCTGTTTACCCTTGTCCCCCCACTCTTCTGCTGGGGACCATGCAAGCCTTTGGTGAAGTCTCCCAAATGACCCTTGTGGACCCGGGTACTAACCCTGCAGTCTGCCTCCTCAGCAAGCTTCCTAGGGATAGTCAGCCTACTATCAATCAGGTGCTGGCATAGCTCCGGAAAACAATTACTATACAAGTGCTCCCATGCAATCAAATCATAGAGCGCTTCAAAATCATTCACTTTGCTACCCTTCACCCAACCGTCCCATGCTCTGTAAAAAAAAGAGACATATTCCACCCAAGTACTTGACTCCAGCTTCTTACAATTCCAAAACCTTTGTCTATAAAGATCTGGGGTCAACCCATACCTGGTCATTAAGGCTTCCTTCATGTGGACATCGGAATTCTGATCCTCAGAGGGCAAGTCTAGCAAGGTGTCCTGCCCATCACTGGGGAACCGCCCCCACAACCCCGCTCCCCAATCCTTCTCAGGGACCCGGTGGAGGTCATAGCCTCGAGGGCAAAGGTTACCGCATGCAGGCATAGGACATTTTTTAGTCCGTGGGCGATAGCCAAGGTGATAAAAGAACAGTCTCATAGGGGTTTTAATCTGAACAGAGTGGTGTCACTTTAGTCTTGTGGTAAAGAGGACCAATAACATCTGTTCCACACGCTGTACATGTATTCCTATCTTGTGTCCCACGTTTATCTGTATTCTGTCAGTCTCATTGTAAGGAATGGGTAGGGTATTCATGCAACCAAACAGTGTTGGAGTAAGACCTCTCACCTCCTGGTCAGGGAAACTACTCTCCCCTCATGCAGTTCTGTTATTGTGTCCCTTCAGGTAGGTGTTCAAGACCCTCCTCCACCCGCAGGCTCTTGGCTTTGACTCATCCCTGGTGGTCCAGTGGGAGAACCTTGCTCTTATGCTGGTCTTTTGTGCCAGCTTTCTGTTTTCTTTCTGGTTTTATCTGTATGTGACTCGGTTGTCTGTCTGTGCCTCATTTGTGCCCCTTTTGTGCTTTTATCTCTTTGCGCCTGTGCCTCTGTTGTTTGTCTATGCCTTGTTTGTGCCTTTCTTGTGCTTTTTCTCTGCTTGCCTGTTTTGTGCCTCTATTGTGCCTTTGTGTGTCTTTTTGTGCCTCTCTGTGCTTTTTTTCTGTGTGGTTCACCGATGCAGCCCCTGCAGTCCCTTCCCCCTACGTGTTTTCGCTTCAGCCTCCCAGGTGCTCTTCCTCCTCCGTCCCCTACTTAATAGTGATCGCTGCATGGCCGTGTAGCAAATGCGCAGAGCGAGCGTGCAGCTGGTGACCGGAAGGCGAGCCAAAGGCAAGCTCGTTGGCGCCCATCCGTGACCCGACCAGCACCTGGAACCTTGGTCCTCCAACCACCAACCACTACGACTCAGGAACATTCCACGCACTCAACCCCAGAAGAAACAACAACTGCCAGCTGTCGACACCGAACACCACTCAAGGCCAGTTCTGCCAACACTGCTGCTGCACCTTCACCCACATCCAGACCCCCACTGCTACCTCCAACCCACCAGACGCCAACAAGCTCAAACCCCTGAGCTGCATTCTCCTCAATGTACGCTCCCTACACAGACACGCAGTAGAAATGTGGGACCTCCTCAACACCCTATCGCCCGACGTCACCTTCCTCACAAAGACCTGGACCAACGCCATCCCCGATGGGTACAAGATCCAGAGAAGGGACCGCCCCAACCACCATGGAGGTGGACTCGCCCTCGTACACAAAAACTATGTTGGACTCACTACAGCCAACACAAATGACTCCTCATCCCCCATGGAACACCTCCATTTCCAGATCCAGATAATCCCCACAATGACTCTACACAGCACCCTCGCCTACAGACCTTGTGACGTGCACCACTACCATCACAGACCTCATTGTGCCTGTTGGACCTGGCCCTTTTGGCATGTTCACCCCTAAACATTTTGCATACATCCTAGCCTTTTTCCCTATGTAGTGTTAGTGGTTTTAGGCCTCTAGGCACTTTAGCACTGTGTCCCAGTGTAAAGTGTGTGTGCTCTGTGTTACCTTTAGTGAGACTGGCCTGCCCTCCCATAGGAATGCATGGGGGATATGTGTGTCTATGGTAATTCCTGGTGTGAGAAGAGTGCAGGGTCATCATCATCATCATCAAATAACTTTATTTCGAATCCAAAAAGGAATCATAAAAGTATACACATAAAATAAAAACAGTACACACATATTAAAAGAGATACCCAAAGATCCAAAATACAATAAAAAAATTTAAACAGTGCGTTAAAAATAACATTTGACAGGTAAATCCATTATAAAATATTATCACTCGCTAACTTCAGTAACGGTTTCTAATGGCAAGGGCCGATCTAATAAAACTCAATACAGCATTGCAAATACTTGGGGTGGACAAGGATAATAAATGTTCATAGGCCTCTCTGTAAAAACTGGAACCAAAAGATACCAGGACTGGTTTAAGAAATCTATTTCTTGGGGCATTATACAATGCACAGAATAAAATACAATGAATGGTGCTTTGCGAAACTCTGTTATTACAAGGGCAGAAAGGCAAACTCTTGAACCACCCCCCTTGCTTTGGAAATGCAAGTAGGAAATGAAAAGTGCTAATACGAAACCTTGTCAGATAGAAACGCCATTGCGAGTGAGTAATGTAAGATAAATAAAATGGACAAGACAGCTTACCCCTCAAGTACAGTTGATGCTTGCTAGAATGTAAGGTGCCAAGGTTATGACGGTAGGCATTTTTTATCAGGGGCTAAAAGTCCTTACCAATCTGTTCTGGGCTATCAAATATATTATTTAGCCCAATCTTATAAAAAGTATCCCTAACATACAAAAGCCAAGGAATCTTCATGCAATGGTCAAGTTTAAGACAGTCCTGCAAAATTTCCTGTGATAATTTTAAATCCTCAGACTGCCAAACTTTACCCCATAACAATAGGGGAGACACATGTATGATGTCACTGAGATACTCAATGCCTACCTCCCCATGACAAAAATTATTCGAGGATCCCAATGGAACGGCTAGTAGACGCTTAATAAAAGTATTCTCCATAACCTGTAACTTTCCAGTATTATGAGAACCCCACACTCCAGCACCGTAGGTTGCAACCGCGACACACTTGGCTTTATATAAGGATATTAGGGTAGGTACTGGGTTTTGTCCTAATTTACTGGCAAATCGAAAAAGAGCTTCAGCAGATTGTGAAAGTTTTTGGGCCCGAGCTATTGTTAGAGTGTCCCAATTCAATTTCTTATTAAATATATTGCCCAAATAATTGAAATTGGCAACCTTCAATATAATAGAGTCCCTCACCCTGTATCTACGTGTTTTAACACTTTTCAGACCGCAGGTCATGGCGAAGGATTTAGTAAAGTTGACTTTAAGGTCTAAACTCCCCATAAACTTCTCAAAGGCATCCAAGCAGAGCTGCATGGCATTAGCAGTAAGTGTCATTAAGACCGTGTCATCTGCATATGACAGCATTGGTAACCTTTTACCATTGGCCTGTGGGAAATCAGCACCAGACTCCAGCAAAAAACTTTCCAGCCCGTTAGTATAGACCAGAAATAAAAAGGGAGCCAAGATGCATCTCTGGCGCACACCCTCGGTCGATGGAATGGGTTTAGTTTTTTCCCCACCCGGGCCATAACGAATACTAACTGTAGTTGCAGCGTGTAGTCTACGGAGCAGAGACACTAATGCCTCTTCGAACCCCATAGTCTCCATCATCTGCCACAACTTGGCCCTACATACCGTATCAAAGGCGCTAGACAAGTCCATGAATGCCAAGTGGATGGAACTATGCTTGGCACCCATGTGCTTGCCCATAATTAGCGCCAAGTTTAGGCACTGTTCGGTGGTTCCCTTGCCCCTTCTAAACCCATATTGGGAGTCTACAATGAGACCAACTGTATCCGCCCAGGTTTCAAGACGTGCCAATATCACCCTGCCCATTAATTTACAGGTCGCATCTAGTAGTGAAATCGGCCTGTAGCAGTACAGGTCCGATTTATTGCCCTTTTTAAAAATCGGAACTACTACAGCATCTTTCCAAGAGGCTGGAATGAATCCAACCACTATTGCTCTAAATACGTTTAGTAGGAGTGGCACCCATGCATCCAAATTATATTTAAAGAAGTCTAAGGGCACTGCATCTGGCCCTGGGGCCTTTAAAGCGGAACCCTTGCATAGAGCACTCCTTACCTCATCAAGGGTCAGTGAGGCACTAAGCTCTTTGGCTGTCTCCTTATTAAAATTACCAACATCCACCATATCAGACAATTTTACCTCCTTTGGATTAAAAATTTTACTATAATATGCTACCCAGGAGTCTTCAGTTATTTGCACTTGTATTACCTCCTTATCATCAGATTTAAAAAAAGGTTGATTTATTACATTCCAGAAAAGGCTAGTATCCCTCAGCTCCACAGCTTTAATAAGGTCTTTCCAAGCCTTGGTCTTTAATTCGTTTTTCCGCTTCTTGATCACAAATTTATATTTCGTCCTGGCTGCTCTAACCAGGACTCTATCAAGCGGCACTTGTTGTAAGGCCTTAGTTAAGCTTGTTTGGGCAGCAGAACATTCTGCATCAAACCATTTGAGGCCCCTTTTTTGGACCCCACCTATTGTTTTTATCAGGTGAGAAGCAATGTTACCCAAAAGAGCCTTAAAATTATCAATAATGAGGAAAGGATCAGACATGGACCTTAAACATATTTCAATCCCTATCTTATTTTCCTTAAAAATATCTGCCTCCAATTGCCCCGCATTTACCTTATCCCACCTGACCGTGACCCCCCGGTTTTTATTATATTTTATCACATGTTCTGCGGGCTGAGATTTCCGAATGGGGGAGCAAAAGTTCACAATTAAAGGATAGTGGTCGCTGGCAGGGTTAGCAACGATACTAAAATCCTTTACAAAATGGGCATAACCCATGGATAGTATAACAAAATCTATTGTACTTACTCGACCCCCTGAACCATGGAAGGTAGGGATGGCCAACTGATCAGAAAAACTCAACGTCTCCATAATACATAGGTCATTGTTAATAATAATGCTATTCAATGCATTCCCCTGTTTTGAATGGGTAAAGTGGGTCATGGGCTGGTCGTTACTATCCACCAAGCCACAAGCTTTAGTACCACTAAATTTGCACAATAAACAGTTAAAATCACCCATCCATACAATAAAAAGGGGAAAAACCTTATTTGTTATCTCAACAATTTCCTCCTGTAGTTTTTCTATGACTAGAATGTTATGTTGGTCAAATATGTTATAATACCAGTTTATCAGAAGTAAGGGGACAGAAAACAAGCCCCTAATAATAAGTAACTGGTACCAAACAGATTCAACCATCCTAACCACCTGAATTTGGTTACATTTTACAGAGATAGCTGTGAGAAGCCCCCCCTGCTTGTGAGGGTTCTGCATGAACATTCCACATTTGAAAACCATCCAGAGTTGGATCTCCAGTGCTCCAGGTCTCCTGGAGGCATACCATATCAAAAGATTTAATATATTTCAGCCAAACTGGGTCATCCAATCTCCGTGAAAGACCAGCTACATTCCAGGATATCATGCGAAAATTTTCTTCCATCGCCAGGATCCCCCCTCCACCCAGTTGCCCTTTTCCCGACAGTTTGATTACATCAGACTCACTCATTATTGTCTCCTTTGCAAGGCTAATTTCTTCAATGCAGGATACCAGAATGCCTTTGCAATTAGTTGGGTTCTCCCCTCCTGATGGATCTAAAGTAGAGTTGGGGTTTAACTTGCCAACAGACCCCTTATTAAATTGGTCACCGTCAGACAGATTTTCACTGTTGGATAGTAATTTAACAATTGACCCATTTAAAGGCATAATTTCGTTTCTATCTGACATTTCCCAAGGGGTCACAACATTCACCAGATCAAACCTATCCAAACTTAATAAATTAACATTAACATTGTCAATATGTTCATCCTCCACCCCTCTAGGAGTGGAAATCATCATAGAAAGTCAATCCACCCCCTCTAAACCCGTGAGTGGCTCAAACCGGTTCATTAATGGGAAGAAATGTGGAAAATGTGAAGCATGAGGTACCCCCCCTGGTCTATATGACCCAAACGCTGGTCCCCAAGCAGGGGTCTTTGGCCCATAGAGATGGTCATTATTTGAAAGGGGATAAAAATAATGTAGATCAATGGACAATGCAGGGTCAAGTTTAGTATGTGCGAACTCGTAAGAATAAATGCTGCGCAATGGTGTGCGCAGATTTATTATAACTATAGGAGCAATACCACTTCTAGAAATTGGTAATTCTGTGTGCTATTTTGCCTGCCTGCCTGATGTGGAGTGCATGTCTGGCTTGTGATTGAGAGGGGCTGGATGGTGTGCTTGGCTCCAGGAGCCAGGATGAGTGCCCAGTGGTGAATAGGAAGATCTGCATGTAGATGGGAGGGAGGAGTTGCACCTGGGACCTCAATAGGGCTGTGCCTTCCATCCACAATGCTGGCTCCGCCCCCTGTGGTGCGTCTGAGCACCTAGCCCCCACCTGACAATGGAGAGAGAAGCTGAGCACAACAAAGTGCTCCAAAGCTTCCCCAAACCAGTTGCATCTGGTTTTCTCCCAGCCCTGTGCTGGGGGAACAAAGGAAGAATGTGTATAAATGAAGGGGCTGTGACCCCATGAAAATGTTCTCTTGGTGTACCTGGCTTGAGGGGCGCCTGCTGCTGCTGCCGGGTGCCAGGAGGAACCGCCACTAGGGTCTGCCTCCCTGCTGGAGGGCCCTGTGAGCTGGCCTGCCTGGGCCCAGCCTTTGCCCCCCCCCTTCCTTCATTCCAAAAGACTATCTCTGGACTTTGTGCTAAAGCGCCTGCGAAGCGATAAACCTTCATTTCCTGGGAGCGCTTTATTTTTAATTTCTGGAGAGCGCTTTTATTTTTATAAGGAAGAGCGCTCCTGTGATTCATTTTGCAGCACTGGGCTGATGCCTGGGAACCCACACAGCGGGTGCCCACCCCGCTGTATGCTCATTTTGCGAGCGGGTGCTCACCCCGTATTCTTGTGCACCGAGCAGGTGCCCACCCCACAGTTTGGGAGAGAGAGAGCGGGTGCCCACCCCGCTCCCTGAATACTTAAAAAAAGCAGGTGCCCACCCTGCATTGTGTGCCTCGAGGATGCCCCCCCTGCCTTATTGTGTTTATAAAAATTTCATGCGGGTGCCCACCCCGCAATGGCCATTTGCTGAAAGCGGGAGCCTACCCCGTATTGCCTGTGAAGAGGAATCACCGCCACAACCCGGGTGTGGAGCGAGAGACAGGAAGTCAGGCAATCCTCGCCGAGATGGGGGCGGGGCCTGACCAGGAGGAAAAAGGAAGCGGACGGGAGCCTACCCCGCGTGCCTGTGCCCACGGAAGAAGCAGAAAGCGGATGTGAGCCTACCCCGCGCTCCTGTGCCGACGGACGAAGCCGGAAACCGATGGTAGCCCACCCCGCGCTCCGGTGCATAGAGGTGAGAGGGGACCCGTCCGGAGAGCAGCAAAGAGGAGAGCCCCAGCCTGGAGACCAGAGGAGCGTCCCCAGACAGCCCAGTGAGTGGGGCTGATTCCTAGCACTGGGGAGTGCTCCGTGGGGCCTGTGACTTTCCTAAGGGGTGCTCATTGTCACAGCGGCGCCGCAGTTGCGGGCCGCTGCAACGTCTGAGGCATTTATTTTCCGATTTCCTGAGCGGGACTCCAACGTGGAGGAATAGTTCGTCCCAAGTGCTGGGGCCAAGTTCCCCTCAGTGGCGCCGCCGTAGCGGGCCACTGCAACTTGGGGGGCAGATTGTGGTGAGAAGCCCCAGTGGGGGCCCAAGAGGCACCAGGAGTGCCAAGCTTCATTCGTGCATCTTCCCCAGCTGCCCTGCTAGAACGCAGGCAGCTGCAACGTTTGGGGCACATTTATTTTGTTAGAGTCCCAGTGGGGGACAGAGGGTGCCAGTGCCCATCTTGGAGATTACACAGCTGCCTAGCAATTAGTGGACAGCTGCTACGTTTAGGCTGGTGTGACTGCGCACTTTTGCTTTTGTGGCATGCGCAGCCAGCCCTTTCACTGATGGATATAGTGCGTTGGAGCCCTGTGAGAGGCCAGTTGGCTTAGGGACAGTTTTCATGTGTTGTGCCCCCACTTGGGGCACACTGTGTTTATGCCTAAATGTGATGTCTACTGCGCAATGCCTTTATGCCCTGATCTATGCCTCTAATGATGTTTATGGTTATGAGGTTCATGCGTAATATGGTTATGGTTATGCCAAGGGTTGTTAGGCCTAATATGTTTTATGCCTAATGTGATTATCATCGCAGAGTGTGTTCCTAACTTGTACCAGTAGTTACTGGTTCTGCTCTACACCTATTATTTGTGCTACATTTACATTTGGTGATTTGTGATTGTTCTGGCAGTGGCCCAATTGGCCCTGTCTGGTGTATATAATTCCCTGTAGATACTGCCCAGTGCCAGTTGGCACAGTGTAAATTATTTGATTATGATCTAATGTGTTTATTATAATACAAAGGCTATTTTTATATATAACCTTGTGTGGAGTTCCTTTTGTAGTGCGCCTGGGGTGGTGGTGCTGTGTGCGTGTGCAAACGCTTTACACATTGCCTCCGGGATAAGCCTGACTGCTCGTGCCAAGCTACCAAGGGGGTGAGCAGAGGTTATCTTTGGCGTGTAACTCCCTTGCCCTGACTAGAGTGGTGGTTTCTGCCTGGCTTTGGCGCAAGCCTTAGCCAACCAGAAATCCCATTTCTAACAGTGCCCCACGCCCTCGCACCCACGGACTACGTACTGCTCAGAGACCTGAATTTCCACCTCGACGACCCAAACTCCACTGCCCTCCTGAACAACCTCGCCAACATCAGACTGAAACAGCTCATCACCACCACCACCCATAAGGCAGGACATACCCTCGACCCCATTTTTATAGTAGGATCAACATTTGGTTCAGCCACACCATGCAACCTCTCTCGATGACACCACGCAACCTCTACTCTGCCCTCAACCACACTCCTCCAACCACCATGACCGATGCCAGCTCTGCAGCTAACGAACTCCACAGATGGATCACCGACTGCGCAAACACACTCGCCCACCTCCAGAATTCTGACAGACAATGCACCACAAAAGCCACCTGGTTCACCACCAACCTCCCAGAATCCAAGCACACATGTCAACGACTTGAAAAAGCTTGGAGGAACAGCAGATTCTCGGAAGCACACACCGCCTACAAGACCGCCATGACAGAACACCACCAACTCATCAGAATCATGAAGAAGAACTTCATCCAGGACAGAATCCTCTCCCACTCCTGCAACTCTAAGGAACTCTTCAGCATCATACAAGTATTCACCAAAATGCCCCAGCGAAACCTCCAACATCCCTCCTTCCCAGGACCTCTGCAACAAACTTGGCTCCTACTTCCATCACAATATCAGGACTCTCTGCGACAACTTTGATGAACAGAACCTAGGCACCCACACTACACCTACCACCGGCAACACCACCCAGCCTACCATCACCGCCTGGACCCCTGTCATCATAGAAGACACCTCTAAGACCATGAGGAGCATACACTCAGGAACCCCCACTGACCCTTGCCCACCGCAAATCTTCCACAGAGTCGCCTCTGCTATAGCACCCGAACTACAACGTACCATCAACTGCACCCTTGAAACAGGCACGTTCCCCAATGACTGGAAATGTGGAGTAGTCAAGCCCCTCCTCAATGTTAGAATAGAAAATCATGTTTGCGCATTGTCCTATGGATGTTACCATTCGCAGCGCCATTTTCTCTGTAGGCACCATTTTAAATCATGATCAAAACTAATCCTTTACGATTTATGAGAAACGGCCTCTATTAGATTTCGTTTCTCCAAGGTTGGGCTTTATTTCACTAATGAATAGACTGTTCTTATTAGCGCATACCTTTCCCACTAGATATGGTCCTTCTCCCACTTGCCTGAAGACGGGCCCGCCTGCAGTGGCCTTGGACTCTGCAACTTTGTAAGCTATGAGTACTGAGATTGTTTTTTTCTCTTGTTTGCATTGCTGTACAGCACCTGCCGGGAAAATTCCAGTATTTGCGTGTTGTAGCCCAGTTATGAAATCTACTAAATGTGCATCTATACTTGTGGACTTTAATCCCTCTGCAGCACTCCTTAGAGACTGGGCAGACTGGGCTTGGCTCTGAGTGTACTCTGAATAAACAGAGATTGGTTTGTATTCTCTACTGTCTGACCAACCCTTCATTTGGTGTGGAAGGCTGAAAGGTGGTTGTGAGTGACCCGGGTGACCCTAATCGGGCCACTCCCTTCATCAAGAAGCCCATCGCAGACCTGACAGACCTCAAGAACTACAGACCCATCTCTCTCTTCCCCTTCGCAGCCAAAGTCAACGAGAAGTTTGTCAACAACCAGCTCACAAACTTCATAAAATCCAACTCGATCCTCGACACTTCCCAATCCAGATTCCGCAGCAACCTCAGCACTGAGACTGCCCTCCTGGCCACTACAGATGACATCCACACCCTCCTCGACCAAATGCCACACGGATGCCCTTATCCTACTAGACCTCTCAGCAGCCTTCAACACTGTCTCCCACTACACACTGACCGCCAGACTCCACAACGTTGGGATACAGGGAACTGCTCTAAGCTGGATCTGCTCCTTTTTCACTGACCGAACTCAAGGAATCAGACTTCCGTCCTTCCTCTCTGAACCCAGAGAGATCAGCTGTGGAGTACCCCAAAGATCCTCCCTCAGCCCCACGCTCTTCAACATCTACATGGCCCCCCTCGCTACCATCGCCAGAAAACACGGACTCAGCATAGTATCCTACGCCGGCGACGCCCAATCATTCTTTCCCTGACCAAGGAACCCAACATCACCAGTCACAGTTTCCACGTAGCAATTAAAGACGTCGCATCCTGAATGAGCAGCAGCTGCCTGAAGCTCAACTCGGAGAAAACGGAAGTCCTTGTCCTCGGATCCACCCTCTCTGCATGGGACAACACCTGGTGGCCCACTGCCCTCGGCAACCCTCCCACACTCACAGACCATGCCTGCAACCTCAGCATCATACTTGACTCCTCCCTCACCATGAACCAACAGGTCAACACCGCATCTTTCACGTGCTTCAATACTATCCACATCCTCTGCAAGACCTTCAAATGGATCCCACGGAATCCCGAAAGACCATCACCCATACACTCATAACCAGCAGGCTGGACTACGGGACAACCCTCTACTCTTGAATCAACATATCTCCTGAATCAACATATCTCTACTCCTCAAACCATCCAGAACGCCGCAGCCAGACTTGTCCTCAGCAGCCAACATCAAGACCACATCACTGAGCACCTACGAGATCTCCACTGACTCCCCGTCAAAAACAGAGTGACCTTCAAGCTGCTTACTCACGCCTACAAATCCCTCCCCAACACCGGACCCCAATGCCTCAACTAAAGAATCTCCTTTTATGCACCCAAGAGAAAACACCACTCTTCCGTCCTTGTCCAGGCCGAAATCCCACTCTTCTGCAGAGCCAGAACGGGAGGAAGAGCCTACTCCTACATCGTGGCGAAGACCTGGAACAAACTCCCCCTCAGCATCAGACGAACCCCCACACTGCAAGCATTCAGGTAGAGCCTCAAGACCTGGCTCTTTGGATGAGACAGAGCTGCTCGGATACCCCCTCCCCCCCAGTGCCTTGAGACCCTCATGGTGAGTAGTGCGCATCACAAATCCCTGATTGATTGACTGATATGCTAATAGGAACTGTTCTAGCTGAAAAGAAAATTTAATGTCATTGATTGTATGTAGGCTGAGTCCTTGAGCAAAGGACATCAGACCGAAAAAAGTCAAAAAATCTGACTATTTTCAAACAAAATATGGGGCTTCCCCACAATAAGACTGTATTCTTTAAACACCTTCAACTCATTTTGCTTAAGTGGAGTAAACCGGGGACTACATGAGCATATTGCAGAGATCTTACGATTTCACCATAGGAGTATCTTTGATCCTTGTTTACACTTCACCCAAGACGTTAAATCTTATCCAAAACAAGGATGCCATCCTCGAATTGGACCTGTCATTTATCTACCAAATAAGCAGCGCAGCCAAGAACATGCTCGTCATATCCGTCATGGAAACTTCTCTCTCCTTTTATCTCCAGTAAGAGAAGCTTCAACGAAATTGGAGTCCAAAAAGAATTATCCACAGTAACTGGAGCATAGGTATTAAAAAGGACTAAAGGAATTTGGTTTATGAGTAGCTTGATTATTATCCAACGACCAACCAAATCACATTCTTGATGAATAATTGAAACCTGATATTTTTTATGGCATAAAATAGATACTCCATTTTTCTTCCCAAGAGCTGGAGAAGAAAGAACGTTACCAACCCAACCTCGTTTCAATTTAGATGATTCAGTATCAGATAAGTGTGTCTCTTGAAGTAGAGCTAAGTAAACCTTTAACTTGGATAAATGGGTTAGTATTCGTTGTCTTTTTCTAGGATTATTCATTCCCTTAACATTCCATGTAACAACTCTAAATGCAACCTGATAAAATTATTCCTAACAACTGTTTTGCAAACAGTAAAAGAGTCAAGCACAATGCTAAATGACTGGTAAAAATTAGAACAAATATGCAACTGATTAAATTCAACTCGACCAAGTATCATGTAAGCAATGAGAAAACTAAATACAATATTTTAAAAAATGATAGGTATTAGAATAACAAACTGTAAAATGGGAGATGCAGATTAGAAAAAGAGAGGAGAAAGGAAGAGAGAGACTGCCATCAAAAGTGGAAAAAAGAAGAAAAAAGAATGGGAGAAGAAACAGAGAATAGAAAGAGAAAAAGAAGAAAAAGAAAGCAAAGAAAGAGGGAGAAGGAAGAAGAGAACATGGAACAGAAATACAAAACATATCAAACGTTATTTGGAAAAGCGTAAAAATGTCAAAAAGACATACCACAAGAAGACAATGAGAGTGGGGATGAAGGAACCACATAAGGGAAAACACACACCGAACGGGAGACCCCAAGAGGACGCGGCAAAGGAAGCACAGCCTCCAGGCGTAGGACGAGGAAGTCACACATCAAAAGGATCACAAAACTGCACCTGACAGGAGAAGGAGAAAAACACATTAGAAAAATACTTCAAGACATAACAAAAATTGCAAAAAGGAGGATAAAAATAGACAATCCGCTTAATTATGAACGTGAAGTGTCCATAGAACCATCTCTGCAGGAATTGAGGAAATGTTGAAGAAGTGTAGGATCTTCATAGTCCGTCGTTTTGTTGTTGTATGTCACTTTAAAGAGACAAGGGTGAAACAGTCCGTATCGTGCATTCAGAGCACGGAGAGCAGGTCTCATGTCCAAAAATTGTTTGCGACGATCCGCAGTAGCTTTAGTGTAATCTTGAGCAAAAAAGAGATTGGAACCATTCCAGGAGATTTTCCCCTTTTGTTTGGCAGCTTGAATGACTTTAATCAAGTCGGTATACTCTAGGAAGTACAAGATAACACCCCTAGGTTTCGTCGAAGATGAAGAGAAATTGGTAGAACGAGAAAGTTGACCCAAACGGTGTGCTCGCTGAATATTCAACGGAGGAGAACTTGGAAGACCAAGGAGTGTTGGCAGGAAGGATTGAAAGAAGGATATAGGGTTAGTACCTTCAAGACCTTCCACAAGGCCATAAATACGCAGGTTATTACGTCGATTACGATTTTCTAAATTTTCAATCTGTTGTTTAAGAGATTATATTTCCTTATGCATTCCCGGAACCTGGTCAGAAATTTCCTGTACTGAGGTCATTTTCCTTTCAAGATCCGCAACTTTCTGTTCAGTATGCGACCAATTATCTTCAAGACTCTGAAGACGAGCATTTGTTTCAGCCATGTAGGGTTTAAGAGAGCGTATTTCTTCAAGAAGGAGCTCCATGGAAATGGACGAGGCTGTGGTCGTAGGAGGAGGATTCGTCTTTGCCTGTTTTCCTGGGGTGGAAGGTGATTTAGAGTTAGGTTTGGTGCCGGGACGAGACGTATTAGGAGATGAGCTTTTTATTCCAATCGAATCGTTAGCTACTTCATCCATGGTATCCTTTAAAACACTGAATGGATTGTTTTCCTCTAATGGCCCCGAAATGACATTTATGTGAGGTGCGCTGCTGCGGTTAGAACGAGCCATCATTACCAAAAACTACGAGAGATGAAAATATTGGTAGAGGAGCACAAAATCTCAAAGAGGTGTCAGCAGAAAACACTGAAAAATTGTTGAGGAAAACTGAAAGGTCAGCTAATACATGCCAGAGGTAAAACCTTCATCCATATAAGCTTACGTATCAATTATGAGTGGAAATGAGTAACAATCCCAGCTAAGTTGTGGAAAAACAAGGTAGAAATCAAATATGCAGGCAGAGGCAGCAAGCTAAAAATCAAAATGGTGTCCAGGATGACATTGAGCCGAAAAAAGATCTCCTCAGAAGTCAAAAATAACCAAGTTGCCAAGCGGAGTGGAGAATATCATGAATTGAGAAAATAGACGACATCTACAATCCTCTCAAGGCGTTGAAAGTCATGTGTAGGCAGAAAAAACAAATGGAATTCATTGCGGGAAGCAGGGGAAGCATGAAAGCACAAAATGGCGGCTGCAACTCAGCGCTGGGTCGGGGCCGACAAATAAAGCTGGAAAATCACTGCAGAAGCTCACCCCTGTATCTCCGCTCAGCCGCCCATGTTTTGAGGAGGAATTTCGCCGCCGCCAGGAACGGTCTATGTGAAACTTTAATCGCGGTGTGCGCCCGGGGGAGTTCCGTCGCCTCACGCTCTCACGGAGCCTCTGAGAGCGGCGGCCATTCCCGTCGGCGCCTAAGCCACGCCCCCTCTCTCCTTTTATCTCATGGTCAAACATCCCTCAAGTGTACCATGGCTCTTTCACGCATTGACTACTGCAGAGAAGCCCATAGGAACTTCCATGGCAAGACAATGAGAACCCAACACTCTGCTGCTCAGCTGATCTTTGACCTTAAAAGACCTGATCGCAAATTTCTAGTCTGAAATGGCTCCTCGGCCTTCCCATCAGGCAGAGGATTGAATTCAAAACAACTCTGACTTTTCCACAAGAACCTGCACACTGACGTATGGAGCTCTAAGTTACTCGTCGAAGCTGCTGCTTTCATGACACCAGCCATGTGCCTGAAATTTCCTCCCAGCACCAACCAGACACTCTTCCATACCAACGCCTGTGTCTTGCTGTAGACTTTGGTCAGCAAACAAACACCCAATGCCCTCTTCCTTCTACTTTTGGACTGGACATCACTTAAAATTATTTATGTCATCCTTACTAATCCTACTACATCCCTGCACCGTGAGTGCCCTGAAACAACCATCTGGCTGCAGTAGCGCTTTACAAAAGATATAAGTAATAACTCTGATGTCTGCCGATCGAATCTTCTCAGAAAATGTGATGCGTTGTTTATCATGAAATCACTTCAAGAGTGTCCCACCAACTGTTTTTCCTTTGAATCTCAAAAATATGTTTGAGGCTTAAGGGACGATGACGAGCAGACACTTGAGCTGGGCTGCGAATGCCAGGGCTTTAACCTTCATGAGAATATATTGGCCTTTAATGGATTAGAAGCATTCTATGTTCATTGATTCATCCAGTGGAAAATAATTAAAGCTACGACTTAAATGAGCCCACTGACACAGTTTGATGTCTCGCGCTGGCAGAGCCCGGATTCCCAACATCAGAGGTAGGTGGTTACGTTTCGGACACCGTTCTCATCTACGCCGCCAGGATTTAGTAGTCTGTCCACGGCGAACAGAAGGGTAAGAGAAGATACTGTTTACAAAAAAAGAGAGATCAAGACGGTGAGGATTCTCGCGGGAAGGCGGCCCTCTCTAGTTTCTGTGGGGCAGATTTACAAGCCCTTTGCGTGACTTTCCGCTGCAGTTGAGTCACTTTTTTGACGCAACTGCGGCACAAACAATGCAGCCTATTTACAACGTGACGCATCTCGGGAGATGCGTCACATTGTAAAGCCCTGCGTCACATTATACCTGCGTCAGGTATAATGTATGCAGGGTGGGCGTTCCCACGCAGGAGGACCTCGTAAAAATGACTCAGTGAAATCTACAAGATTTCACTGCGCCACTTTTAGAACACCACTGCGTCAAAACCTTATGCCTGCTTCAAGCGGGTGTAAGTAGTGACGCAGTGTAGTGGGAATAGGCCTCAACACGCATTGCTGGAGTTGCGTTCTGCTTGCGACACAACTCCAGCAATGCGTGACTTTTCCGCCAACAGATGCGTCAGAATTTCTGACGCATCTGTCAATACTTGCGCCATAGTGCGCCGTATTGTAAATACGGCGCATCTATGGTGGCGCAAGGGTTTCTAAGGGTGGCGCAGGGAAAGTGACGCATCTGTACAGATGCGTCACTTTCTTGTAAATCTGCCCCTGTGTGTTCACGTCTCGGCGCTTCATTTACTTTCTAGAGGTGTGAGCTTTTTCCTGCGGTGGAAATGAGCGGCCTTCCCCAAGGAGTGAGATCTCAGCGCAGGATCTCATCCCCGCTATGAGGAAAATGAAAATGAACTTGCTGTAAATACACTGCCATATCCTGCGTGCGTCACCCGCTGGGACTATTGACAAGGCCGCCTCTTTTGCAGGAAAATGGCAAATGGAATCAAAATCACCGGGCTGGGAGCGCCTGCCCGGATTGTTAAATCTGCCGGTGTGTTTAGCACCTCCTCGGTGGCTCCGACGTGTGCTACTCTCAAAGCGTCTGGTGCGCAGCGCTGCGGAGAATGTTCTTCGATATACACTCCGCGTTGTCCAGAAAATCTGCAGCAGATTTGCATCTCTGTACACAATACTTTCACTGTCACACATTGGCAAAGGAAGATCAGGATGCGGCCCCAGGGGGAAGGAAGGTCGGCAGACTAGTCTTCCCCTGGGGTGTTCACGCAAGGGCAGGACAGGGAAGCGAGGGGTGGGATAAGGGGTGGGGTCGTTAGGAGAGGATAAAGGGGGATGGGAGAGGAAGTCCTTCCTCTTCCTTTCCCCAGCGCCTCAGGGTGGGAGTTAGCTTTGTTTGGAGCTGTTGTCGGGGCCTTGTGGGAGTGGAGCAGCGTGAGCGAGGCGGCCCAGTCTGGCGACGGGTGTGGCCTAGTGGCGCGGAGGCAGTGAAAGCCCAGAGAGGCTGATTCCACATTCGGGCGCGGAGGCGGTCGCATAATTATGGAGGTAGGATCAGGGGCCCAACATGATGAGGCTGCAGTGCGCGCGGCGCTGCAGCTCCTCGGCCGCGCGGGGAGATCGGATCTCCTGCGGCCGGGGGTCCTTGAGCAGGCGTGGGTCGGAAGGACCTGGACCCCGCGCTCGGCTTCCACGGGGGTGGTGGCAGCGGTGGCGGCATGCTTGGAGGAGCTGCCAACGAAGAAACACGCGGTGCACGTGCGGGGGGGGGCCAAGAGAGCGGGCACAGCAGGGAAGCACAGGGACTGGCGTCTGAGCCTCCCAGCGCTGGGTGTTACTGGTGGTAGCGAGGTGGTGGAGGGGGGGGACCGGGGGGGGCGGGATGGCTGGAGAGTCAGTGGCAGGGGGCACCCCGGGGACGCACAAGGGAGGAGCGCTAACGGCGAGGGAGGGGGCGCCTGGGCGGGGGAGGGGAATGGGCCTGGTGGAGTATAGTGAGGACAGCGACCAGGGGGGGGAGCGAGGAGCAGGTGGGGGAGGATTTTGCACTGTACCTCTCTGGCAGTGAGTCGGCGGGGGGAAGGGTGGGGGGGATCAGCCCACGGACCTCCTTGGTGGGGGCAAGGGGAAGGTTGGGGGGTGGGGGGCAGGGGCAAGGGCCTGGCAAAGGCAGCGGGGAGGTTAGGGGGGGCAGGGGGCCCCAGGCCCCTCCAGGTGTGCAGGGCAAGGCCACGGGGGTAAGGGGGAGAGCAGGGGAGAAGCCAGGTGGGAAGACAGGTGGGAGGGGATGTCTTTAGAGGAGCGCATCCGGGAGCAGCGCACGATAATTGAGGAGACGGAGCGCAAGTGGCGGGAGATGTGTGCGGCCAGGGAGGGAACGGCGGGGGGGGAGTTGCCGGGGGACGCGCGGCCGGGGGACAGGGCGTTGGCGCGTGGGAAGAGCGGAGGACAGGTGGAGGGGCGAGGACGGTGGGTGTGGGTAAATGAGTCAGGGATTGACTTGACGTCTCAGAGACCTGGTGGCGCTGGGGCCCCCTCAGACTGTGCCAGTCCCAGCGGGGGGGGGATCCAAGCCAGCGTTGATTGCTGGAAGACGCCAGGGAGGGCCGGCGGGGCACAAGACGGCCTCCAAACACCGGGGCGAAGCAGAGGGGGGTCCGCGGCGGCCTGCCCTCCATCACGGGAGCGGGCATCGTCGGCGCCGGAGTGTGAGTTTGTGCAGGGTGCGGAAGGCAAAGGTGTGAAGCGAGTGGTGCGTGAGGTGCAGAAGGTGCGGTGTGAGGATGAATCGGAGGAGGAGCTGGATTACGAGTCTGATGGTGAGGAGTTGGAGGAAGGTGAACTGCGTGAAGTGCATGAGGTGAGGGGGAAGGCGGCAACCCGAAAGTTTGGTGTCTTGCAGGCGCCAAAGGCCAGCTGTAGCGGGACGCAGGTGGAAAGGAGGAAAGCTCCAGTGTCCGGAGGACGGATGCAGGAGGCGCCAGGCAACATTGCAGGTGAGGGCGCTTGGTGGGGGGCATGGGAGGGGAGGGACAAGGTGGGTCGGAAGAAGGCATGTAGGTCAGTGGGGGTAGGCGATGGATCGGTGCGGGAGCGCCAACGAAGAAGGCGGATGTGGGGGGGAAGGGAAGCAGCTCGTGGGGGCCGGCGTTCAGACGGACAAGGTGGGGGAGACAGACGGGAAGGATGATGGGGGTGAGAAGCACAAAAAGAAGCTGCCATACATGGGCCTGGGGATGCCTTTGGGGTCACATTTATCGGAAAAGACTAGGACGAGGATTTGGAAGCATGAATATGTAGATGTTTTCAAGTTGTTGCACAGGGAGATACAGGCTAAGGAAGGTTCGAAGGAGGAAAAGTGGGAATTGACGAGACGACCGCAGGTGCCAGTGAATATGGAGAATTGGACGTCGGCCTTTTTGATTTACGCGAGCATATATTGCGAAAAGCACCAGGACAGGGCTATCGCGTTATTGAAATTTATGGATATTATCCGCAAGGCGCAAATGCACTTTGGTGGTTTTGCTTGGCTTA
The DNA here is from genome assembly GCF_964204655.1 of Triturus cristatus. NCBI lineage: Eukaryota > Metazoa > Chordata > Amphibia > Caudata > Salamandridae > Triturus > Triturus cristatus. The sequence continues at coordinate 331,808,156 of NC_140579.1, forward strand.
GCTATGATGAGGAGTTTAGGGCCCGGATCAGTGTTAATCCTTATAAGCCCTGGGGAGAAGTGGACCAAGAGTTGTGGGTCCAGTGGATGTCTTCAACGCAATCGTCCATGTCCACGCATACGGCTAGTGGGCTTCCGGTGACGTATCGGCCTTTTCAGTCGCGTCCCGCACAAACCGGGCGGGACGCGACAAAGTGGCGTCGGGGGTGTGGAGGGCGGCACCCGGTCACACAATGCTTTACACTTGCCACTCCCTCTGAGCAGTGGCGGATTACCAAAGGCAGGGGACAGGCTGGGCCAAAGGGCTCCTACGTCGGTTAGGGTGTAGACCATGGGTCCATGGCTCTCCCGATATCCGGATAGGGAGGCGGCGCTGAAGCTTTACTGGGGGTTCACAGAGGGGTTTCGCGTGGGGTATCAGGGTCCTCGGGAGCGCAGATGGGCAGAGAATTTGAGGTCAGCGAAGGAATTGCCGGGGGTGGTGGAGGCCAAATGGCGGAAGGAAGTACTGGAAGGGAGGATTGCCGGCCCGTTTGACACATGGCCGATGCCCAAGCTCATCACATCCCCCTTGGGTGTGGTACCAAAAAAGGAGCAGGGGGAGTTTCGTCTGATTCACCACTTGTCGTGGCCGGAGGGGTCGTCGGTGAATGATTTTATCGCGGTGGAGGATTCCAGGGTACTGTATGCATCGGTGGATGATGCGATTGGGTTGGTGAGGGCTTGTGACAAGGGGGCGGAATTGGCTAAGTGTGACATTAAGTCTGCGTTTCGCCTCCTGCCCATTCATCCGGCGGACTTTCCGTTGCTGGGGATGCAGTTTGGGGGGGCGATCTTTGTGGACAAGGTTTTGCTAATTGGCTGTGCGGTATCCTGTGCTTTGTTCGAAACCTTCAGTTCTTTCCTGCAGTGGGCTTTCACGGACAGATTGGGGCACCGGCTGGTGTCCCACTATTTGGATGATTTCTTGTTTGTTGGGCGCGGGCAGTTGGGCGAGTGTGGGGAAGCTTTGCGGCAATTTCAGAGACTGGCCGGTGACTTTGGGGTGCCCTTGGCACCGGAAAAGACGGCTGGGCCTACCTGTTGTCTGTCATTTTTGGGTATTGAGTTGGACTCCGTCGCGTGGGCGGCGCGCTTGCCCCAGCAGAAGGCGGAGGAGATGCAGGGATTTTTGCTACAGGTGGTGGCTCAGCGGAAGATCGACTTGAGGTCAGTGCAATGGTTGTTGGGTTTGCTGAATTTTGCGTGTCGCGTGGTGCGGGCTGGCAGGACGTTTTGTAGGCGGTTGGGTATGGCCATGTCCGGAGCGGTGCTTCCCCATCACAGAGTGCGGATTTCCATGGGCGTATCTGCGGATCTGGAACGTTTTTCTGAGCGAATTCAACTGGGTATCTTTGGATTTTGTGGATGACAACATGGTGTGGCAGGTGCAAATCTTTTCGGACACGGCTGGAGCGCAAGGTTTTAGCATTTTCTGGGACGGGAGGTAGTGTGCGGAGCAGTGGCCGGCTCACTGGTTGACACAGGGCAGGAGTATTGCATTTTTGGAGTTCTTTCCGCTGGTGGTCACGCTGCAGGTGTGGGGGTCGGAATTTCAGAAGAGATCGGTGTTGTTTCATGTGGACAACCGGACGGTGGTGGACCTGGTGAACAATCAGAGGGCAAGGGATCTGCGGGTGCTGCGCTTGCTGCGAAGTTTTATGCTGCTGTCTCTGCGTTTCAATGTGCTGTTTCGCACGAAGCATGTGCCGGGCGCTAGCAATGACATTGCGGATGCATTGTCTCGTTCGCAGTGGCAGCATTTCAGAAGGCTGGCGCCAGGAGCAGAGGTTTTCAAGACCAAGGTGCCGGAGGGTATCTGGAGCTGGGGGGAGTGAGAGTGGTGGAGCTGGTTGAGAAGTCTGTTGCGGATTCCACAAGGCGTGCGTATCATTTGGCTTGGGCTGAGTTGGGGGCCTTTTTGGGGTGGTCGAAGGATGCTTGGCGTATGACGCAGGAGGATTGTGAGGAGGGGGTGATGAGGTACGTATTGGACTGTATGGACAGGGGTTTGTCACAAGTTACGATTGCGGGGAAGTTAGCGGGTATTTCCTTCTATGGCATGGTGTATTTGGGGTTTGATCCGGCAAGGAGAGAGTTGCTGAGTAGGATGTTGAGGGTTGGGGTAGGGTGCGGGGGGGGTGTTGGGGGGGCAGCTTTACGCGAAGCTATCACGTTTGATTTGCTGTTGGACATATTGGCGGAATTGAGTTTCTGTTGTTATGACGTGGCCGAGTTGGCGCTGTTTCGGTTGTGCATGACGTGGACGTTCTTTGGGGCATTCCGGGTTTCTGAGTTGTTGGGGGCAAGAGGTGCTCCGGGTAGGGGGTTTGAGGACGTGCGAATGGATGGGGCACGCCTGGGTATCTGGCTGGGGCGGTCCAAGACAGACCAGGCTGGAAGAGGGAAATGGGTGTGGTTGTGCGAGTCGGGAGGGGCAGGAGCTTGTCCGGTGCAGGAATGGCGAGCGTTTTGTAGACAGGTGGGCAGGAGAGGAGGAGAGATTTTTTGTCACGTTTCCGGGAAGAGGGTCACGGCGTTTCAGCTGCTGGCAGTATTGTGGATGGCAGTGAGGCGCCTGGGTAAGGACCCGGCAGGGTATGGGACGCACTCTTTAAGGATTGGCGCGGCGACGGCGGTAGCTCGGCTGGGGTGGTCCTAGGAGAAGATCAGACAGATTGGTAGGTGGAGGTCACGCTGTTGTGATTGCGGTACGTGCGGAAGTAGAGCATCGAAGCGCGTAGGGGCGCGAGGGCTGTTGGAGCGGTTTCTGTTCTGTTTCGTGTTCTAATTTCTTTTCTCTCTGTAGGTTGCGTGGGGGGTCCGGGAGCCAAGACGGTAACCTGGATCGTTGGACATTCCTTTGTGCATTGGGCCTCCAAATATTCGGACAGCCAGGTGTACGGTCGTAGCCTGGGCCTGCGAAGCAGTCATCATGAGGTACATTGGTGGGGCAAAAGTGGGATGCGCTGGGGTGAGCTACTGCCCTGGCTGACAAAGAAAGTTTCACAGAGGGGCTGTCCGGATTTGCTCGTCATCCATCTGGGGGAGAATGATATGGTGAAACAATCAGGGGTGTCGTTGCTTCACCTGATGCAAAGGGATTTGGAGGCTATGAAACGCAATCTGGCTGGCACCTGCATTGTATGGACTGAGTTCATCCCTCGTCGGATCTGAGGGGGGCATTGAAGCCTGCAGCGGTAGAACGAGCACGGAGGAAGTTGAATAGGGCAATGCGGGTATTTTGTGAGAACACTGGGATCAAAGTGATTGCGCACACTGGACTGCGGCTCGAGGAGACCCTGCTTTTTAGGGACGACGGAGTGCACCTTTCGCACAGGGGCAATGCGTACTAGATGATGGAATTGAGGGATGTCATCAGCGGGTTGTGGAACGAGTCTATTTGGTGTCGGAGAGAGTGAGGGCGAAAGGTGCACTGGAATGGGGTGGAGCAGGTAACCGCCCTCCGGGGGTTCCCTGGTTGGCGGATTTGGGAGGGGGGGGGGGGGAGTCCATGACGGGCATACTCACCCTTCCGGGGAGGGGGATAGTGGTGAAAGGTGGGGGTGCGTCATACCAGATTACGATGGATGGAGATGATGGAGGAGGTTGGGAGAGAAGTGAGGAAGCGAATGGGATAAGTGAGGAGGTTGCTGTGTGAGGTGGAATGGAGTAGTTGGAGTATGGGAGAGAATGGAAGGATGAGAGTTATGTTGTTGGGGATTGTTGGGGGGTTTGTTTGATGTTTGGTTATGGTTGTTCAACCCTGTCCTAATAAATAGCCTTTTACGCTAATAACTTGCGTGGACTGGTTATTGCGCGAAGAGCGCTACCACCTGTCAGTTTTAAACGGATTAAGTAAGGAACACGTTAAAGTATCATTACTTTCTAGTTTTTCTGTAAACTTTGATAACGTTGCATTTACAGTCCAATGCATAGGATCGCACAACTCATTACAAAAGGGAGGCCTCATTTGCAGGAACAGTACAATGAAAAACTTGATCCCAATACATTACAAATCGCATCAAAACACAATATATACACAGTTCAAACAAGCAAATTCAAGACAACCACGTTACGTATTTAGTTAAGTGTTATTTAATCACACTGAACCATGCTATACAAATATAGGCAATTATTAGACATAAATAGTGAGTGCCCAGAGGGTATCAAGGGGATAAGGTAAAGTGATTTATGTGGTCATAGAGGGTGTGCATAAAGGAACAGAATATTGTGCCAAAAATACATATTCAGAAATTGTTTCCAAACAAGGCCTATCATTCAGCCTGTTGATTAAACATATTGGCCATTTTTATACATATATACACATAGTGATGTACCCAAAGGGGGTTACTGTTGTGTCCTGCGAGACACGTTCTAGTGTCTCGACAGGCACTGTTTTAGTAGCCACTCCCCTATGGGAGTGGGCACCCACACACCCCACACCCATCCATCACCGGCGTCACGGGTGACGTGATCCGGCTAATAAAAGGGCCCGAGTGCACGTGCTCGAGGCCAGTTGATTACCCTTACTAACTGTGTCCCGGTCATTCCTTTGCCAACATGTGGGCCTCGGGCCCACAACACAACATTGGCAACGAGGCGGGTAACTAACCCCGCATGCCTGCTGCTCTCCTTCCTCGTTCTGGGTGGGGAAGGAATAAGCCCGGCAAGCGGCACCCCCGGCGAGCAGTCAGCGACCACCCGTGACTGCAGAGGGGTCTATGCCCCTCGTGTCGCCCAGTCACCGCCTCCTAGACCTGCTGAGGATTAGCGGTGCCGGCACGGTGGCTCGCACTTCCCCATTGCCTGCAGGAGAGCCATGGCCGTGCTGAGAGGGAGAATAGGCCGCAGCCGCCCAGCGCCTGAATCGGCGTTACAGAGGGGTTCACAGCAGACGTCCACACACGACCGCTACTGCAGCCCTGACGCCGGCCAACCCGACAGCTGAAGGACAGTGGTCCAGAAGGCAGACAGACGGGGAAAGGACTGCCGCTGTCAGAAGCGCCCGTGCCCCTGGCTCCAGCCTGCTGAGGCCGAACTGACATGAGAGCGGAGCCCACCCGCATCAAAAGCGACTGCCGATGGACCAGAGGTGTGGCACAGGGTCCGAGCCAGAGCACCGAGAACCGTCCGGCAGTGTGATCCGGTGAAGAGGTGTGGCGTCCACTGAAGGGTGAAGGCAGGTTGCGCAGCCCAGAGGATTACTGCTGCTCAGCTGAAACTGAAAGTGCACCCTTGCGCGATGCGGAGCGACTGTGTCCTGCGAAAGAAGCCGGTCTACTGAGACGCCAGCCGCCGCCACAGACCGCGCCTCGAAGTGCGAAGGCAGGCCCGATGAGGTACTACACAGTGGGATAACAGGATAGACTCCCTGTGGCTCACGGTGGTAAGGGCAGGGTAGCGCGTCGAGAGCGGAGACCAGCACCCGCCCTGAGCCGGGAGGTAAGCCCTGTTTGGCCTCAAAGGAAATGCTCACCGGGCAGCAGGAAGAGAGAGTGGGGGCTAGCCCGGCCGCGGTTGATCGATATGGGGCAAGGACATGGTTCCCCGCCCGCAACAAGCAAGAGCATCAGTGGGCCCAGTTTAAAAGTCAATGAGACTGGTGTAGCCCGTGTGTTCCACCCTCCCTCCCTACACCGACAGGACCGGAGTAAGAAACCTACCGGGAGAAGGGAGGAGGTGCGCCTGTCCGAAAAGAGGGCCTCCTGCCTGTGTGTGTAGAGGGCAGAACGAGCGCGTGGCTGGCAGGCACAAAGACATGAGGCCTCACCCGCATGCCGGAAAGGCCTGCGGCGTTTGTAAAACGGTTGATTCAGGCACAGCAAAGGTAATACCAGCCCAGGCAGCCTTCACTGAAAAGGGCCAAAGAGCAGGAGGGCTATCGGGCGCACAAATAAATGCAGCTGAGAGGCACCCAGGTCGAATGTGCACAGGAAATAAAATAAAAGGATTTCAACAAAACAAATAAGGAATAGACAGAATAATTAAAGCACCTACCTTGCTGCGAGTGCCTGTGCCATGTAGGTGAAGGGATGAGGGGCAGCCGAGGTCACGAGAAAGTCCGTTCCGGTGTTGTATAATATCTGGTATCCCCTTGGTATCGTGTATCCCCTGTACTTCGGCTGTGTTCAGAGAATTAACTCAGCCCGGGCAGGATCAGACAGAAGCAATCGATCTCTGCTCGGGCTGAGCGCGGGGATACACGATTTCTTGGGATACCAGACAGGCTCACGCTATAAATTATCTGACGTTTCTCTGAATACTGGAGCCCCTGCTGCACAAGAGACAGGAAGCAAATCGAAAGGTTAAATAAATGAACATTAAATGCATACACAGAGTCGAAGGGAAAGAATGGAATGCTTATTTTCCAAGCAAATCGCAACAAGTGCAAAGAAAGAAAGGAATGAAAATTAAATATATGCACGCACGGAGTCACAGTGAAAGAATGGATTTTTTTTTTTAAGCAAGTGGCAAGTAGTACAAAGAAGGAAGCCATGAAATAAATGAAAATTAAAGAAATAAGTGCAAAGAAAGAAAGGTGAAATTAATGAAAATTAAATATATGCACGAACGGAGTCAGAGTGAAAGAATGGAATTTTTATTTTTTAAACAAAACGCAAGTAGTACAAAGAAGGAAACGTGAAATAAATGAAAATTAAACATATGCACGGAGTCGGAGTGAAATAATGGCATTTTTATTTTTGAGATGGAATCACATTGTAAATTAAGACATGAGGAGAGAGAATGACAGAGCAGGGAACGTAGCTGCCAAGGTTTTAGATTGCTATGTGTGACATTTCTCATAAATTCAGTGTAATTATGAGTGACATTTCAACAACTATGAGTGACTCTTTCTTGCAAGCAAAGTCAATAAAGATGAGGGAAGCATATAAATATCAGAAATTACACCCATTTCACCAAAGACAAAATCTAAGAAGTTCTTAAAATTACTGCAAAGCACCAGCTCTGGAAGGGCACTGACCTAGTACTCGCGAGCCGCCCCAGACAGCAGCACGGGCATTGAGAAGGCTCAGGAGAGTGAGGCGCACACCTTTCAGCCAGCCAGAATGCTGTTTGTTTCACAGACAGTACGGTTTAATCAATCCGAATAAAAATGATAACTGAGAAGTGCAGCTGAGCGGTGTCAGCCCGGTTGGCATGCCACTACCTGCCCCACCCCGCAGCACCAGATCACACCAGAAGGCTGCAGCTGTACCAGAGCTATTGAAAATACCAGGCTTGTGAGTGACACAGCTGCTGGCCATGCTGAAAGTTGGACCAGCACCATTACCGCTGCCCCTCATTACCATAACCAGGCATCAAGTTGTCGATGCTAGGGGCCGGACTCAATCCGCTAGGCAGGCGCCAACAGACTGAGGCTCTAGGGAGGCTGGATCCATCCTGGTCATTGCTCCCTAGGGCTCAGCTTTCAGCTTGTTTATGTGTAGGCCTACTCACCTGCGGCAGTCTTGTGTGCAGGGGGTGTGCCCGGGCAGTCCTATGTGGAAGGGAAGTGTGGAAGCGGGGATGCTGGGTGGAGAGTGGGAGAGTGTATGGGTTTCTCTGGTGTTTTTTGAGGGTGTGGGCGAAAGCTTCTCGGTGTAGGCAGGTGTCCCATGCAGGATCCCTTACTTCTTGTGGCGCTGCAGATAACTGCTGTTTATCTTCTGTGAAGCGCCGGTAGGGCAGCATGCCATTTTCAGGGTTAGGTGCTAAGTGCAGACCCCTTCATCCCTGTGGTGTCCATTACCTGCTGAGTGCGTGAGTATAATCCCTAACTTGTTTTTCTGGCCTGCTTTGTGGGAATTCAAGACCAAACCGACTGGGGAAGCTAGTACTGGCCCACGTGGAGCGAGATTAAGTTTCAAGGTGGGGGCGCAGGTTCCCTTACCTGCTGCCGGTGTAGGCACACTCTCTCGCTCCTGGGTGCTGCTGTCTTCGGAGTCGGCTGCAGTCGCGCTCCTCCAAGAGTCGAGTTGACGACTCCTTGCTGACTGCACCACAGCATGCATTCTGAGATGAGCTCAGTGCTGCCTGTCAGACACTGCCAATCCTGCGGCTGTCTGGACTGGGATGGGACTGGCCGCGGTGTCAAAAGACTGTCACATTATTCCATTACTGTCGCGTTTTCCGATCGCACCGTGCCGGCTCGCCAAGATATAAAGAAAGCGACTCTCTTGATAGAAGCTCTTGGCCATAATTTTAACACTGACTGTGAGGTGCCATCATGTGACGAGTCTCACAGTGAGTCACACGGTTAACCTGAATGGATTGCCGGTGTCCAGGGGAAGTGAATAAACCTTGTTACATTGTAGCCTCTGCTCTCAGCCTTCCTAAGCCAGCCCAGTCACGAGCTAAGCCAGCCGCCCCAAGCCTGCGCGAGCAGAGCAAACCGTGCGCTGCAACCTGGATTTTTAGTTTCTAACAGAGCAGTAATAGCACTCTGGATTGATACTGAGGCACTACAAATACATGACTTTCCATTTCAGTGCAGCGATGCGTACCACCACACTAAAATGCATTAGTCTAACACCTGATGCGTGGTACATGGCAGAGCTGAGGGAAACAATGGCAGAGATTAAAAAACCTAAAAGGATAAAACCCATCAATATGGGAGGAATATTAAAGTGTGAGGGATAGAAAAAAGGCAATGCAATAGGAAAAAGCAGGATAGGAAAATGGAGAAATAAAACATTTCAGATTATATACAATGAACAATTTACAAAACTGTTTACAAAACGTATAACTGATACTGCATGCACTCTGACTCTAGGATTGACCTAAAAAGGAGATATGATACAGTCGTAACCCTTTTTTTAAATTGCTGGCGGGGTAGGAGGGAAGGCAGGGGATACAAGGAGGGAGGGAAGGAATTGGTGTTGGGGGCAATATGGACAATGAAGAATGTGGAAATTAAAGCAATTTTTTGTTTTTTTCAGGCTGGAGGTACAGCTCTGCCAAGTATCATGCATCAAAGGTTAGACAAATGCAGTTTAGCATGGAAGTCCTCATCACCACACTAAAATGCTTAGTCATGCATTTATAGCGCCTCCTATCTCAGCTGCACTACTAGGCATAAGAAACTGCAAATAGGATCAGACCATTGCAAAAGCGGGACCAGCGGCCTGCCTGCTGGCAGTGCTGTGCAAACTGTGCTGTCAGTGAGCCTGCATTATACAGTGCCACCTTCAAGGCTGAGTTTCTTCACTACCAATAATGAACACAAATTGTCATCACACAGCATAGGGCAACCTCAGGCTCTGGCTGCAGTGCAAAATAAAGCTGAGCCTCAGGAACCAAGCCATGTGACATGCCATGGCTAAGTCTGTGAAACAGACTCTTACAATTACATCCTCTCTGGAGAGTAGTAATCACCCTGAGACCACCCTGCAGTGCACTGCCCCTTGCTTAGACTAAGATTGATGATGAATCCAGGGGGCGGCGACTTTCCCTGTTGTATTCCAAAAACTGGCGCCACCTGCACGGCACCGTCCGTGACAGTTAACTCAATTCCACAAAGTCAGCGATTGGATGATTGGCCAGTGACCCAGCAAGTGGTGGGCAAAATGATGTTTTTGTGTTACTGCACATTGTGTGCTCCCCTGCAGATATAGAGTGAGTGGGCCTGTCAGCACCTCTCAGACCACGCAGCGCTATAGACACCCGGCCTCAATGGCAGTACTTTGTTTGTACTACCTTTTATTTTATAGCAGATTACAGTATCTTTTCAGATTTTTTGCATCAATCCCACAAGATTTTACATCCGGTTCCCCTAGGGGATACTAAATATTTTGGCTCACACATTGCTGTGATATCTTGTATCCCCTATGTTTCATGGGTTACCCTTTAGCCATTGACCATTTAAAGCTGCCTTTTATTTGATAGCAGACTGCAGTAACCTTTCATCATTCCACCAGATTTTACATCCGGTTCCTTTAAGGGATACCAAATATAATTGCCTATACCGGCTATAATATGTGGTATCCCTGGTGATTCTTGGTTTAGAACTTACCAGGATTAAGTTAGACATGGTATTAAATTGGATGGGTGAGCACAGTACTTCTATGCTAAATAGCGACCTTCCGTTTGCTTTTCAACATCGTTTACTATAGGGATACGAAATATTATGGCTCACGCTTTGCTGTGATATCTCATATCCCCTATGTTTTATGGGTTAGCCTTTTGCCATTGACCACTTGAAGTTGTCTTTCGTTTGATAGTAAATCACAGTATCATTTCACATTTTTAACATCATTCCAGAAGATTGTACGTCCAATTCCCTTAAGGGATACCATATGTAATGGCCTATACCGGCTATAATATTTGGTATCTCCTGTGTTTAATGGGTTAGAACTCACCAGGATTCAATTTGACATGGTTTTATGTTGGATTGGTGAGCACAGTATTTCTATGCCAAATAGCGACCTTCCTTTTGCTTTCCAACATCGTTTACTATGGGGATACTGACTATTGTGGCTCACACATTGCTGTAATATCTCTTATTCCCTATGTTTCATGACTTGCGCTTTAGCCATTGGCCACTTGAAGTTGTCTTTTATTTGATAGCAGAAACCAGTATCTTTTCAGATTTTTTACATCATTCCACAAGATTTTAGATCCGGTTCCCTTAGGGGATACCAAATATTATGGCTCAAGCATTGCTGTAATATCTCATATCCCCCACGTTTCAGGGATTTCCCTTTAGCCATTGGCCACTTGAAGTTGTCTTTTATTTGATAGCAGGCTATAGTATATTTTCAGATTTTTTACATCATTCCACAAGATTTTACATCTGGTTTCCTTAGGTGATACTAAATATTATGGCTCACGCATTGCTGTAATATCTCGTATCCCTCACGTTTCATGGTGTACCCTTTAGCCATTGGCCACTTGAAGTTGTCTTTAATGTCATGGCAGACTACAGTATCTTTACACATTTTTTACATCATTCCACAAGATTGCACATCCAGTTCCCTTAGGTGATACCATCTATAATGGCTTATACCGCCTATAATATTTGGGATCCCCTGTGTCTCTTGAGTTAGAACTTACCAGGATTCACTTTGACATGGTCTTATGTTGGATGGGTAAGCGCAGTATTTCTATGCGGTTTATAACCCTTCCTTTTGTTTTCCAACATCGTTTACTATGGGGATACCAAATATTATGGCTCACGCATTGCTGTAATATCTCGTATACCCTATGTTTCATATGTTACCCTTTAGCCATTCACCAGTTGAAGTTACCTTTTATTATATGGCAGATTACAGTATCTTTTCAGATTTTGTACATCAATCCCACAATATTTTCCAGCCAGTGCCCTTAAGGGGTACCCCATTTAATGGCCTATACCGGCTATAATATCTGGTATCCCCTGTGTTTCTGGGGTTAGAACTTAACCAGTATTCAATTTCACATAGTTTTATGTTGCATGGATTAACACAGTATTCCTACAGCAAATAGCACCCTTCCTTTTGCTTTCCAACATCGCTTACAATGGGGATACCAAATATTATGGCTCCCGCATTGCTGTAATATCTCGTATCCCCTATGGTTCATAGGTTACCCTTTAGCCATTGAACACTTGAAGTTGCGTTTTACTTGATAGCAGAGTACAGTAACCTTTCACATTTTTTACATCATTCGACAAGATTGTACGTCCGGTTCCCTCAGGGGATACCATATATAATGGCCAATACAGGCTATAATATTTGGTTACCCCTGTGTTTCTGGGGTTAGAACTTACCAGCATTCAATTTGACATGGTCTTATGTTGGATGGGTCAGCGCAGTATTTCTATGCTGATTATAACCCTTCCATTTGCTTTCCAACATCGCTTACAATGGGGATAACATATATTATAGCTCACGTATTGCTGCAATATCTCGTATCCCCTATGTTTCATTGGTTACTCTTTAGCCGTTCACCAGTTGAAGTTGCCTTTTATTGTATAGCAGATTACAGTTTCATTTCAGATTTCTTATGTGAATCCCACAAGAGTTTACATCCAGTTCCCTTAGGGGATACCATATATTATGGCCTGTACCGGCTATAATATCTGGTATCCCCTGTGTTTCTGGTGTTACATTACCAGTATTCAAATTGATATGGTCTTATGTTGGATGGGTGAGCACAGTATTTCCTTGCCAAATAGCGACCTTCCTTTTGCTTTCCAACACCGTTTACTATCGGGATACCAACTATTTTGGCTCTTGCCTTGGTGTAATATCACGTATCCCCTACGTTTCATGGGTTGCCCTTTAGCCATTGACCACTTGAAGTTGCCTTTCACTTGATAGCAAACTACAGTAACCTTTAAAAAAATGTCAACATTCCACAAGATTGTACGTCCGGTTCCCTTAGGGGATACCATATATAATGGCCAGTACCGGGTATAGTATTTGGTATCCCCTGTGTTTCTTGGGTTAGAACTTACCAGGATTCAATTTAACATAGTCTTATGTTGGATGAGTGAGCACACTACTTGTATGCCAAATAGTGGCCTTCCTTTTGCTTTCAAATATTGTTTACTATGGGGATAACAAATATTATGGTTCAAGCATTGCTGTAATATCGCAAATCCCCTACGTTACATGGGTATTGGCCATTAGAAGTTGTCTTTTATTTGATAGCAGACTACAGTAACTTTTCACATGTTTTACATCATTCCACAATATTTTACATCTGGTTCCCTTAGGGGATACCACATATCATGGCCTATTCTGCCTATAATATTTGGTAACCCCTGTGTTTCTCGAGTTACAACTTACTAGTATTCAATTTGACATGGTCTTATGTTGGATGGGTGAGCACAGTGTTTCTATGCTGAATATCACCCTTCCTTTTGCTTCCCATCATCGTTTACTAAGGGGATACCAAATATTATGGCTCACACATTGCTGTAATATCTAGTATCCCCTATGTTTCATTGGTTACCCTTTAGCCATTGACCAGTTCTAATTGCCTTTTATTACATAGCAGACTACAGTATCTTTTGACATTTTGTAAATGATTCCACAAGATTTTGCATCCGGTACCCTCAGGAGATACCAAATATAATAGCCGACACAGCCTATAATATTTGGTATCCCCAGTGTTTCTTTGGTTAGAAGTTACCAGGATTCAATTTAACATCGCCTTAAGTTGGATGGGAGAGCACAGTATTTCCATACCAAAGAGCATCCTTCCTTTTGCTTTCCAACATCATTTACTATAGGGATACCAAATATTATGGGTCATGCATTGCTGTAATATCTTGTATCCCCCATGTTTTATGGGTTACCCTTTAGCCATTGACCAGTTGAAATTGACTTTTATTTGAAAGCAGACTAGAGTATCTTTTCACATTTTGTAAATCATTCCACAAGATTTTGCATCTGGTACCCTTGGGGGATACCAGATATAATAGCATATACGGCCTACAATATTTGGTATCCCCTGTGTTTCTCGAGTTAGAACTTACCAGTATTCAATTTGACATGGTCTTATGTTGGCTGGATAACCACAATATTTCTACGCCAAATAGCACCATTCCTTTTGCTTTACGACCTCATTTACTCTGGGATACCAAATACTATATCTCATGTATTGCTGTAATATCTTGTATCACGTACGTTTTATGGGTTACCCTTTGCCCACTTGAAATTGCCCTGTATTTCATAGCAGACTACAGGGTCTTTTCAGATTTTTTTTACATCATTCCACAAGATTTTACATCCAGTACCCTTAGGGGATACCAAAGATAGCCTATACGGTCTATAATATTTGGTATCCCCGGTGTTTCTTGGGTTAGAAGTTACCATTATTCAATTAGAAATCGACTTATGTTGGATGGGGAAGCACAGTATTTCTATACAAAACAGCACCCTTCCTTTTGCTTTCCAACATCATTTACTATGGCGATACCAAATATTATGGCTCACGCATTGCGGTAATATCTTGTATCCCCTATGGTTCATGGGTAACCCTTTAGTCACTGACCAGTTAAAATTGCCTTTTATTTGATAGCAGACTACAGTATCTTTCCACGTTTTATACATCATTTCACAAGATTTTACATCCAGTACCCTTAGGGGATACCAAATGTAATAGCCTATACGGCCTATAATATTTTGTATCCCCAGTGTTTCTTGGGTTAGAAGTTACCATTATTCAATTTGACATCGCCGTATGTTGGATGGGGAAGTCACTATTTCTATACAAAATAGCACCCTTCCTTTTGCTTTCCAACATCATTTACTATAGGGATACCAAATATTATGACTCGCGCATTGCTGTAATATCTCTTATCTCCTATGTTTCATTGGTTACCCTTTAGCCATTCACCAGTTCTAATTGCCTTTTATTACATAGCAGACTACAGTATCTTTTCACATTTTGTAAATGATTCCACAAGATTTTGTATCCAGTACCCTTAGGACAAAACAAATATAATAGCCTACACAGCCTATAATATGTGGTATCCCCAGTGTTTCTCGGGTTAGGAGTTACCAGGATTCAATTTGACAGTGCCTTATGGCAGATGGGAGAGCACAGTATTTCTATACCAAATAGCATCCTTCCTTTTGTTTTCCAACATCATTTACTATGGGGATACCAAATATTATGGCTCACGCATTGCGGTAATATCTCGTATCCCCTATGTTTCATGGGTAACCCTTTTGTCACTGACCAGTTGAAATTGCCTTTTATTTGATAGCAGACTACAGTATCTTTCCACATTTTATACATCATTTCAAAAGATTTTACATCCAGTACCCTTAGGGGATACCAAATGTAATAGCCTATACGGCCTATAATATTTTGTATCCCCAGTGTTTCTTGGATTAGAAGTTACCATTATTCAATTTGACATCGCCGTATGTTGGATGGGACAGCACACCATTTCTATACAAAAGCACCCTTCCTTTTGCTTTCCAACATCATTTACTATGGGGATACCAAATATTATGACTCACGCATTGCTTTAATATCTCGTATCCACTATGTTTCATTGGTTACCCTTTAGCCATTGACCAGTTCTAATTGCCTTTTATTACATAGCAGACTACAGTATCTTTTCACATTTTGTAAATGATCCTACAAGATTTTGCATCCAGTACCCTTAGGAGATACCAAATATAATAGCCTACACAGCCTATAATATGTGGTATCCCCATTGTTTCTCGGGTTAGGAGTTACCAGGATTCAATTTGACATTGCCTTATGTCGGATGGGAGAGCACAGTATTTCTATACCAAATAGCATCCTTCCTTTTACTTTCCAACATCATTTACTATGGGGATACCAAATATTATGGCTCATGCATTGCTGTAATATCTTGTATCCCCCATGTTTTATGGGTTACCCTTTAGCCATTGACCAGTTGAAATTGCCTTTTAGAGTATCTTTTCACATTTTGTACATCATTCCACAAGATTTTGCATCTGGTACCCTTAGGGGATACCAGATATAAGCGCCTATATGGCCTATAATATTTGGTATCTCCAGTGTTTTTCGGGTTAGAAGTTACCTGGATTCAATTTGACATCACCTTATGTTGGATGGGGAGCACAGTATTTTTATACCAAATAGCACACTTCCTTTTGCTTTCCAACATCATTTACTATGGGGATAACAACTATTATGGCTCATGCATTGCTCTAATATCTCATATCCCCTATGTTTCATGGGTTACACTTTAGCCATTGACCAGTGTCTTTTTTTCAGATTTTTTACAACATTCAACAAGATTTTGCATCTGGTATCCTTAGGGGATACAAATATAATAGCCTATAATATTTGGTATCCCCTGTGCTTCTCGGGTTAGAGCTTACCAGGATTCAGTTTCACATGGTCTTATGTTGGATGGGTAAGCACAGTATCTCTATTCCAAATTTTACCCTCCCTTTTACTTTCCAACATTGATTACTATGGGAATACCAAATAATATGGCTCATGCACTGCTGTAATATCTCGTATCCCCTAAGGTTCATATGTTACCCTTTAGACATTGACCACTTGAAGTTGCCTCTTATTTGATAGCAGACTACAGTATCTTTTCATCATTCAACAAGATTTTACATCTAGTTCCCTTAGGGGATACCACATATAATGGCCTATTCCGCCTATAATATTTGGTATCCCCTGTGTTTCTCGAGTTAGAACTTACTAGTATTCAATTTGACATGGTCTTATGTTGGCTGGATAAGCACAGTATTTCTACGCCAAATAGCACCATTCCTTTTGCTTTACGACATCATTTACTATGGGATATAAAATACTATATCTCATGTATTGCTGTAATATCTTGTATCACGTACGTTTTATGGGTTACCCTTTGCCCACTTGTAATTGCCCTGTATTTCATAGCAGACTACAGGGTCTTTTCACATTTTTTTTTACATCATTCCACAAGATTTTACCTCCAGTACCCTTAGGGGATACCAAATATAATAGCCTATACGGTCTATAATATTTGGTATCCCCAGTGTTTCTTGCGTTAGAAGTTACCATTATTCAATTAGAAATTGCCTTATGTTGGATGGGGAAGCACAATATTTCTATACAAAATAGCACCCTTCCTTTTGCTTTCAAAGATCATTTACTATGGCGATACCAAATATTATGGATCACGCATTGCGGTAATATCTCGTATCCCCTATGGTTCATGGGTAACCCTTTAGTCACTGACCAGTTGAAATTGCCTTTTATTTGATAGCAGACTACAGTATCTTTCCACATTTTATACATCATTTCACAAGATTTTACATCCAGTACCCTTAGGGGATACCAAATGTAATAGCCTATACGGCCTATAATATTCTGTATCCCCAGTGTTTCTTGGGTTAGAAGTTACCATTATTCAATTTGATATTGCCGTATGTTGGATGGGGAAGTCACTATTTCTATACAAAATAGCACACTTCCTTTTGCTTTCCAACATCATTTACTATGGGGATACCAAATATTATGACTCACGCATTGCTGTAATATCTCGTATCCCCTATGTATCATTGGTTACCCTTTAGCCATTGACCAGTTCTAATTGCCTTTTATTACATAGCAGACTACAGTATCTTTTCACATTTTGTAAATGATTCCACAAGATTTTGTATCCAGTACCCTTAGGAGATACAAAATATAATAGCCTACACAGCCTATCATATGTGGTATCCCCAGTGTTTCTCGGGTTAGGAGTTACCAGGATTCAATTTGACATTGCCTTATGTCAGATGGGAGAGCACAGTATTTCTATACAAATAGCATCCTTCCTTTTGCTTTCCAACATCATTTACTATGGGGATACCAAATATTATGGCTCACGCATTGCGGTAATATCTCGTATCCCCTATGTGTCATGGGTAACCCTTTAGCCACTGACCAGTTGAAATTGCCTTTTATTTGATAGCAGACTACAATATCTTTCCACATTTCATACGTCATTTCACAAGATTTTACATCCAGTACCCTTAGGGGATACCAAATATAATAGCGTATACGGCCTATAATATTTTGTATACCCAGTGTTTCTTGGGTTAGAAGTTACCATTATTCAATTTGACATTGCCTTATGTTGGATGGGGAAGCACAGTATTTCTATACAAAATAGCACCCTGCCTTTTGCTTTCCAACATCATTTACTATGGGGATACCAAATATATGGCTCACGCATTGCTGTAATATCTCGTATCCCCTATGTTTCATTGGTTACCCTTTAGCCATTGACCAGTTCTAATTGCCTTTTATTATATAGCAGACTACAGTATCTTTTCACAGTTTTGTAAATGATTCCACAAGATTTTGCATCCAGTAACCTTAGGAGATACCAAATATAATAGCCTACACAGCCTATAATATGTGGTATCCCCAGTGTTTCTCGGGTTAGGAGTTACCAGGATTCAATTTGACATTGCCTTATGTCGGATGGGAGAGCACAGTATTTCTATACCAAATAGCATCCTTCCTTTTGCTTTCCAACATCATTTACTATGGGGATACCAAATATTATGGCTCACGCATTGCTGTAATATCTCGTATCCCCTATGTTTCATTAGTTACCCTTTAGCCATTGACCAGTTCTAATTCCCTTTTATTATATAGCAGACTACAGTATATTTTCACATTTTGTAAATGATTCACGTATTGCAGTAATATCTTGTATTCCCCTTGGATTAGAAGTTACCAGGATTCAATTTGACATCGCCTTATGTTGGATGGGAAAGCACAGTATTTGTTTACAGAATAGCACCCTTGCTTTTGCTTTCCAACATCATATACTATGGGATACCAAATATTATGGCTCACACATTGCTGTAATATCTTGTATCCCCTATGTTTCATTGGTTACGCTTTAGCCATTGACCAGTTGAAATTGCCTTTTATTACATAGCAGACTACAGTATCTTTTCACATCTTGTAAATAATTCCATAATATTTTGCAGCCGGTACCCTTAGGAGATACCAAATATAATAGCCTATACGGCCTATAATATATGGTATCCCCAGTGTTTCTTGGGTTAGAAGTTACTATTATTGAATTTGACATTGCCTTATGTTGCATGTGGGAACACAGTATTTCTATACCAAATAGCACCCTTCCTTTTGTTTTCCAACATCATTTACTAAGGGGATACCACATATTACGGCTGATGCATTGCTGTAATATCTTGTATCCCCTACTATTCGATGGTTACCTTTTAGCATTTGACCAATTGGAGTTGCCATTTGGTTTGATACCAGATTGCAGTCTCTTTTCACATTTTTGATTTAATTCCACAAACTTTCACATCCGTTCCTTTCAGGGATACCAAATATAATGGCCCATACGGACTATAATATTTGGTATCCCCTAGGTTTTTAGGGTTATAACTTACCAGGATTCAATTGAACATGGTGTTATGTTGCCTTGATGAGCACAGTATTTTTTTGCCATCTGGCACCCTTCTTTGAGTCTTCTAACATCTCTTACTTTGGAGATACCAAATATTACGGCTTGTTACCCTTTAGCTATTGCCCAACTAAATTTGCCTTTTATTTGATAGCAGATTATAGTACTTTGTTGCATTTTTTATAACATTCCACAAACTTTACCATTCGATTTATTTGAGGGGGCCTGGCGGACACCACGCACGGCTCCAGCATTAAACTGTGCAAACCTGCAGCCCGAATCGGGTAGAGAGTCGGGGCAATGATACACTGTCTATAAGCTGCTGGAGCATCCATTTGGGGTGGATACCAATGTGGGCATGATGGTGAAGCCCAAATCTACTAAGAACCCCACCCTAGGCACTGGGGATGCACCGGGCCCTTCCGCCCCTCCTGATTATGGAGTTGGCACTCTGGGCCACTCCACAGTCACTCTGTCCAGTTTGAAAAGATATTGTAGGAAGCTGGCTCTGTGTAGACTGTACCAAAATGAGGTATAGTGTGCACATAGTCCAGTGGAACCCCAAAGGTAGCCAGAGGTAAAAGTAGATAATACCTTATTCCCTATTTGTGGTGGTGTGGGCGAGCAGCAAGGCTTTATCCTAGGGTAGTGTTAGGCATTTATTGTACAGATTCAAGAAAGAAATGATGTCATACGCTCAAAGACTGAACTCAGACCAATTTTGTTTGTATAAAAATATTATTTAGGTATTTTATTTCTAGAACCAAGCAAAGCCTGGTGCAGGTAAGTGAAATAATACTTTGCAAGTTTTTATACAGTGAATAATAGTTGAATGTAGGTTCGAATGCAGTTGGTTGTGTTACAGGTGAGTCAACAGTTTGAAATTACTTTTCAGTTACTTTACAGATTACTGTGCACGTTACTACTTACATTACTTTTTAAGTTACTTTTGCAGACCAGTGTGATATGCTGAGATATCACACTGGGACATCTCGTAGACAAAAGGTAAGTAATACAGTTTTTGTATATTTGCAGTTTTTCAAGTTTTTATACAAACCATCTCCACACTTAGAAGATTTTTCACAAGAAAACAGTCAATGCAGTCATATGGGAGAAAACAATGTTATTGACTTAACTGTAAGTACTTTGGTATGGGAGTTGGTTTTCTGGGGTTAGCACCAGGGTTCCCCCAGGGTCAAGGATGCACTCTTCAAGCACCCTCAGTGGCAATAGGGCGGCCGGGTGCAGAGTATTGAGGCCCAATGTTATCCAACGGGGATAGGGGGCCTCCGGTTGGTGGCTGCTCACAAGCAGGCCACAAGGTTGTGGGAGCAAAGCTCCTGGTGTTAGGCTCAGGGCAAAGGTGGATCTGTGTTAGCACCCAAAGTGCACCCGAAGCGGTGCAGGGGCAGCTGGGTACAGGGTGCTGTTTTGGTGTCGGGTATCCGTTGATTTCAATAGGGATTCTCCAGTTGCCACAAACACTGCAGATGCGGGGACGAAGATCTTCTTTAGGCGACCACTGGTTGGAAAGGTAAGTTGGGATGCTGGGACACCATCGGTAGGGCCACCCAAGGCCGTTGGATGTCGGGTGCAGGGGAGTCTTTAGGAATCGGGTTTTTCTTACCAGCTCCGGTCACGGTCGGGGTTTTCCTCCAGAAAGTGGCTGCAGGCGTCGATTGGAGATTTGAGGCAGGTCAGAGATCACCAGATCTCAAGTCAGGATCGCTGGGGAGACCTGCCCGTGGTGTTGGGATGCTCGAACTCGGGCTGTGGGCATCAGGTGCAGAGTGGTGCAGACCCGCGGATTTGGCCAGAGACAGAGTCTATGGGTAATTCCATGTGCTCACTGGAGACAAAGTCTTGGTTTGGGAAGGCAGGGCAGGGCCTCCGGGTTTTTTGGGGCTGCTGGACACATCGGGATTTTGCTGGAGCAGGTTCGAAGTGGGGCCAAGTCAGTGGGCGGCGTCCTCTTCTTAGTTGAGCACAGCTTCTTCTGTCCTTCTTCATCTCTTGTTCTGATCGGTTCTTCTCTAAGGAGGCAAGGTTCAGGGTTGCCACTAAATACTAGATTTAGAGGCGGTACAGGTAGGTAAAGGTCGGGACCAATGGGTCTCTTCCTTGGGGTGGGTACACCCCCTATTATGCCACCCTCCAGTGGGAGGGGGGCATATGCCTCTCTCTGGTTGGCTGGGTCCCCCCATCTGCAAGATGGTGGGGACTGAGAGTTGTGCTTCACCACGCCTCCCCCACCTGAGGGGTGGGGTTGGCAAAGTTGGGTACACCTCTCTTCCTCACTTGGTTACCTGCCAATTCTCCCACCCAAAGTGGTGGTCAGAACCGGTGGGGGCCAGTTGCTGGAAGCAGCAAATGGCTGGGGTAGCTCACGAAGGCTGCAAGCCTTTGAAACTTCCCCTTCGTGAACCCTGCCCATCCTGGGGGAGGGAGGCTTGGCACCTTGTCCCAGGATGTGCATTGTTTTAGACCAACGAAGCAGCAGGCTCTCGACCTAGGGGTCCAGAAACATGTCTGGTGGTGGCAGCTGGCAAGCAGCCACTCAGCGAGGACACAAGAGTTAGGTCGTTTTTCAGGGGGCATCTCTAAGATGCCCTCTGAGTGCATTTTTCATTAAATCCCACACTGGCATCAGTGTGGGTTTAATGTGCTGAGAAGTTTGATACCAAACTTCTCAGTTTTCAGTAAAGCCATTATGGTGCTGTGGAGTTAGTAATGACCAACTCCCTGCACCTAATACTCTTAATGACATTACTGCACTTACAATGTCTAAGAATTGGTTTAGACACTGTAGCGGTATAGGGCTCATGCACCTGTACACTCACTACTGATAGGTGCACCCAGCTAAAGGGATGGCTTACCTATGCCAGGGCAGTGGATTGTAAGCATGGCACACAGGGATGTGTGCCATGTCGACTCTTCACTTTGTTCTGCAACAAAACACGCAGCCTGCAATAGCAGTGTGTGTGTTTGTAAAGGTACAGGGCCTCTAAGGGTGGCACAATAAGTGCTGCAGTCCTTAGAGGCCTTCCATGGCCCTAGTGCAAATGGTACCTATGGTATCATTTACAAGGGACTTAACAGGTGGCCAAAGAGTGCCAATTGGATTTTGTATCAATGCAGTTTAGGGAAAGAACATAGGCCCTGGGTACCTAGTTGTCAGGAACCCAGGGCACACTCAGTCAAAGCACATCAACAGTTTGGCAAAAGTGAGGGCAACCATGCAAAAACAGGGCACTTTCTTACAGATATTGCATGCAATTCTGGAAATAAAAGCCACACTTTTGTCCAAGATTGATGCAGTCTCCTTGGTTGTGAACCTGCTCTGTACGGGTCACAGGAAACAGGTGGACGGTGTGGAAGATGCTGAATCCACTTTAACCATGGTGCGACCCACATTGCAGGAACTCCAAACCCAACTGAAGGAAATGAGGGCAGAGGTGACCTTGCTACATCGGAGGATGCGGAGGGTCGCTTAAGGAGTAATGATGTCCACTTCTCTGGCTTTCTGGTGTGCTCATTAGGCCTGAGTATGGAACTCTTCCTCAAACAGTGGTTGATGACCGCAATGCTAGCTGGCAATGTACCCACATTCTTCTCTGTGGAGAGAGCACATTCTCTACCTTGGAGGCCACTGCAACTGGGGGCTCAGCTGAGTCCTGTAATTGCGAAACTACATAATTATCGTGACAGATACTTCATTCTGCAGTTGTTTTGAATGAAAGGTCCCTGCCACTTTGGGGACAGCAGCATCACAGCTTTCCCAGATTTTACTGTGGAGGTGCAGCATCTTCGCAACTCACATATGGTGGTCAAGCAATGCCTCCGGGAGCTGGGCCTGAAGTATGCTCTTTTCTAGCATCCTCAACTTAAGGTGATGGATGATCAGTGAACCCATTCTATCTTGACTCCTGCAGATTTATAAACCTGGTTACATGCCAAGGGAATTGCAAAGCCCATATCAGATGACCGGAATGCTAGAAAATGGCTGATGTCATAACTGAGTTGTAGGAGGAGTGTGGGACCCATAGCTGCCCCTTAACGGCACAGATGGCCAGGGAGCGTGCACAGGTAGGGGAAGAGATGCTGCAATATGGCCAGAACTCTTTTGAAGCATTGTGCTCAGACCGGGTCTCTGACACAGTTGGATACTAATGGCTCCATGGCCTCTGCTGGGGAGGTCTCCCGGGAGCCGAGGTTGACGCCATGGCTGGCGGATGATCCGCTATGAATGGTGTTTTTTTTTTCTTTGCTGTGTGATAAGTGGTGTGGACTGCTCACCGGTGACTGTTGTAGACACCTTGGGACCTCATGGAGTCTCCTATATATCCCTCTACCACACCAGTCTCTTGATCGTCAATGGTGCGTTTCCGGAGACACGCACACTGAAGTTGTGGGCAATGGGACTCGTGGAACGCAATGCTTCACTACTTACCACCAACACCCAATTGGCACACCTACGGGCCTCACTACCCCACACTATAACTTGCTGACGTTGAAAGTGAGGGGCATAGACACTTTCACAAAGAGGTACTGGGTTCATACATATCTTAAGCGCAGCTGCATAAACATAGATTTGCAAGAGATGCGTTTGACACAGGCAGAGTTAGAAAAAGTACATGCAAAATGGAGGGGACAGGTGTAACTGCTAATGACGTTATGGACCTTGAGGTTCCAGACGGAGGGACTTCAGAACCCTCCTTCAGGGAGGTCCTGTGAATACATATTACCCATTATTTTGAACTTAACACAGACACCACCCCCACCGGAGCACTGGAGTGGGATGCCCACAAGATGGTCATCAGAGGGCAATGCATTGCCATTATGTGGGGGGGTCCTGATCAAGGAACTCCTGGACATGAAGTTGATACTAGTTAAGACAGAGCTGTCATGGTGGGTTGACTAGATGGAAAGCCGCAAGCAGCTGAGAAAGAGTCACAGGGAGCTAGAGGTGTGGTTGGGGAAAAATGACTATAGGCACTGCCGTGCCCTTCTCCATGCGGAGGAAGAATCGCTCGGGCAAGCTATTGGCATGGCTGGTTAAAGAGGATCAGGAACGCCCCTTGATAGGAGTAATCAAGTTAGGGAGTGGCACTGTGGTTAATACATAAGGGGCCATTAATACCACTTTTTCTAATTCCTATTTGTCCCTGTAGACAGCCCCCCCCCACCCACATTTACAGGATCAAGGGGTTTCCTCATGGGCTACTGTTACAGTGGCTGAATCCGCTCCCATGAGCAGAACTGGATGAGCCCCTTCAAATTGAGGAGATACGGCTGGCTATCACCCAAATTGGGCAAAATAAAACCCTGGGTACGGATGAACTTACAATATAATATTATGCCACCTTCAGTGTACACCTTTCCCAGAATTTCTTTTTTTTTTATAATGAAGCAAGGTAGAAGGGTCAGCTCCCAGACTTGCTCCGTGAGCCGCTGATAGAGGTTCTGTTAAAATTGTGCCAGGATACCCCCGAAGTCCACTCATATTGGCCGCTCTCCCTCTTAAACATAGAATATAAGATATTAGGGAAGGCCCTGGCCAATAGGCTGCTCCCTGTTGCTAACACCCAAGTGCATGTAGATCAGTCTGTGTTTATTCCAGATTGCAATACCTTCCTCAACATACGACGACTACTTCTTTTGATGAAAGCTGCCTCGAGTGAGACGGGGGAACAGCTTGCAGTGTCGCTTGACATAGAAAAGGCGTTTGGCATACTGGGGTTGTGATTAACTACTGGCGACGTTGGAGGAAATGGGCAGGAGGTGGGCTACCTAAGTTATATACGCGCCCTTTATAAGAACCTGACAGCAAGAGTCAGGGCGGAACAGTTAATATCTCACAGCTTTGACATACATAGGGGCACCAGGGAGGGTTGCCCCCTGTCTCCGTTGATTTGTACCCTGGCCATGGAGCCCCTAGACTGCTGCCTGCACTTGGAAGGGCAGCTTTGGAGTCTCCTGGAGCATGACGAAAACCATGTCATCTCTTTATAAACAGATGATGTCCTTATTTATATGTGTGATGCCACTGCCACCATTACAGCCCTTATGGAGATACTGGAGGCATTTGGAATCGTGTCAGGCCTCAGATTAAATTGCTCTAATTCTTACCTGTTCCCTTTGGTGTACAGATCTACCACTTGGACAAGGACCTTGTGGAGAGTAATGATAACATGGGTAGGGTCCTGGACGCGATCCATAAATCTCTCCCTTTCTGGTTGTCCTTGCCGGTGTCCCCGCTGGGCCGGCTGGCGATCTCCAAGATGCCTATCCTGTCACAACTCCTGTACTACTTTGCAGCGTTACCGCTTTCACTTGCCAAATACTTCTTTCGGGACCTCCATGGTCTCCTGCTGGAGCTGATATGGGCCTCAGGCAGGAGGCGGGTGGAGCTCTCCATACTCCAGGGCCTGCTTCTTGAGGGTGTTCTTGGCACCCCCAATTATGAGTTGTAATATGCAGCAGCTCAGCTGCAGTGGCTGATGTGCTGGTTGGGCACAGCCCATTGACAGGAGAAAGCAACCATTTGCAGGCTCCTTGGGTGGACACACATATGTGGCTGTCGGACCCCTGAGCTTGCCCACTGCATGAGACGCATCACATCAATCAACCAATCAGGGTTTGTAAAGCACGGCTACTCACCCGTGAGGGGCTCGAGGTGCTGTGGGGGCAGGGGGCCCTGTGGATCAGTGCTGAGATCATCCGAAGAGCCAGGTCTTGAGTTCCTTCCTAAAGTGCATCAGCGAGGGTGATTTCCTGAGGTTGATGGGGAGGGTGTTCCATGTCTTGGGGGTGAGGTAGAAGAAGGACATTCCTCCGGGTCTGGTCTTGCAGATTCGTGGGACAGTAGCCAGGGAAAGCTGGGTAGAGCAAAGGTGTCTGTTGGGTACGTGGAATGTGAGGCGGTGGTTCAGGTGTTGTGAAGGGCCTTGTATGCGTGGGTGAGGCGCTTGAAGGTTATTCTTCTGTCGACTAGGAGCCAGTGGAGGACGCAGAGGTGTTGAGTGACATGGCTGTGATGGGGGATGTTGAGGAGTAATCTTTCTGCGATGTTCTGGACATTCTGGAGTCTTCAGAGGACTTTCTGGGTGATGCCGGCGTAGAGTGCATTGCTGTAGTCGAGTCTGCTGCTGATGAGGGCATGGGTGACAGTCTTCTTGGATTCGGTGGGGATCCATCTGAAGGTCTTTCAAAGCAGGCAGAGTGTGTTGAAGCAGGCCAAGGAGACAGTGTTTATCTGGTGGTCTATTGTGAACGAGGAGTCCAGTACAATGCCAAAGTTTTGTGAGTGATTCGTGTGGGTATGTGGACTTCCTAGAGCAGAGGGCCACCAGGAGTCATTCCAGGTGGAGTAGGAGGCTCCCGGGATGAGGACTTCTGTCTTGTCCGAGTTGAGCTTCAGGTAGCTGTCCTTCACTCAGGCAGCAACAGCTTTCATTCCTTCATTGAAGTTGTTCCTGGCGACAGTGAGTTCTATGGTGAGGGAGAGGATCAGCTGGGTGTCGTCGGCATAGGTGACAATGTTCAGCCTGTGGTTTCCTGACAATGGCTGCAATTGGGGCCATGTAGACGTTGAAGAGGGTGGGGCTGAGGGAGCTGATCTCTGTCAGTTTCGAGAGGTACGGTGGGAGTCTAAACCATTGTGTTCTGCCAGTGAGGAAGAAGTGGATCCAGTTGAGGGCCTTGTCTCGGATACCACCATTGTGGAGTCTTGTGGTTAGGGTGCAGTGGGAGATGGTGTCGAAGGTCGACGAGAGGTCCAGTAGGACGAGGGCCATGGTTTCGCCCTGTTTGAGGTGGGAGCAGATGTTGTCGGTGGCAGCGAGTAGAGCGGTCTCGGTGCTATGATTGCTTCAGAATCCAGATTGGGAGATGTCCAGGACATGGTTGGTTTTGATAAAGTCGGTGAATGGGCATTGATAGCTATTTCGATGACTTTAGATGGTCCTGAAGTTCTTGAAGTTCTTGAGGTCCGTCAGGTCTGCTGAGGGTTTCTTCAGGAGAGGGTTGATCTCAGAGTGTTTATAGTCGGGGGAAGGTGGCGGTCTCGGGTGAGTAGTTAATGGTTCAGCATAGCTTGATTGCAATGGCGGAGGCACCTATGTTGGAGACGCGGTGCAGGCAGGGGTCCAAAGGTGCTCCGGAGTGGATGCTTTTCATGATCTTTATGGTGTCATCTGTGTTGAGTGGGGACCAGCTCTGGTGGTTGCTGGCCCGGTGGTCCTGGGTGTCGAAGTTTTCATAGATAGTCATGATCTTGTGGTAGAAGAAGGTGCTGAGTCTGTTGCAGAGGTCTTGGGAGGGTGGGTCGTCTGTGGCCTCGCTATTGGGTTTGACAACCTCCTTGAAGATGCTGAAGAGTTCTTTGCTATTGTGTGCATTGTTGGTGATTCTGTCTTGGAGGGCTTTCTACTTTGTGGTATTAATGAGGTAATGGTGTGCAGTGGTGGCTGCTTTGAAGGCAGCGTGGGCTTCCAGGGTTTTGTTGTTCTTCCATGTCTTCACGGGCCATCTACAGGTGCGCCTGGAGTCTTGAAGTGGGGGGGGTGAACCAGCTTGTTTTGTTGACATTTTGTTTGCCAGTGGCTTTCTTGAGGGGGGCAATGTTGTCGGCGCATTTTGCGATCCATTGGTGGAGGTTGCGTGCTGTGATGTTGATGTCTGAGGATGTCGGTGGTGATGTGTGATTGAGAAAGGTGGTGAGTTGATGTTCTGTGACTGTTCCAGCTTCTGCAGGGTAAACGGTGGAAGTGGAGGTGTGTGGTGGGTTTGTTGAAAGAGAAGAGGATCAGATGAATATAGTACATTATTGCTGGCATGCATACGAGAAAGGCAAGGGGCCCCATCCTCCGTCCTCCTGACTGATCCCTGTTTGGCGGGTGCTGACACTCGAGGAGGTGACCCAACCCCATAACATTTTGTCTTGGAGAAAGGCAGAGATTGACCAAATGAGGGACCTTTTCCTGGCGGATGCACTAATGCCCTTACAGTAGATTATGGACACTTATAGCATTGTGGCAGGGGATTTCCTGATGTATCACTCTGCACAGCATGCAATCACTACACTACTCTACCACTTCATGCAATCCTGTCACACAGAAGCACACAGTAAATTATTGCAGCCTTTTAGGTTTCGTTGAACTCTTCCCACTGCAAGTCGGACAACAGAGCTAAAGACCGATGGATGGCAGACCTTGAGATGCAATTCACAGACCATCTCTGGTCCCGAGAGTTACAACATGTAAAGGAAGTTTCACATAATCCATGCTTCTGTTACATGCAATTTAACTATTTGCATCAGGCACACCTCGGACTGAAATGCATCAAGGGCATGTTTCCTAAGTCATCCTCTGCATGCCCCAGATGTAGAGCACATGAGGCAGTTTTTTTACCACATGGTTTGGGAATGCCCGGTGATGTAACAGGTCTGAGGTGAAGTCACGGACTAACCGCCACTTGGTGGAGCACTTTGTCCTGCCCTCACTGGAATCATAAGCCACACCGATGATGGACGGAATGCAGAGCAAATCAGACATTCACTTGGTGGAGCACTTTGTCCTGCCCTCACTGGAATCATAAGCCACACCGATGATGGACGGAATGCAGAGCAAATCAGACATTCACCCCTAGTCAATAGATCTGGGTTAAATCCATTGCTCTGTTGCTCACCACGCCACCCTAGTTTAGACCCAGCCATATGCAAATCAGTCTTGACCCTGTGCCTCATGGGAACAGTCCAGCCCGAACTGCCAAGCCAGGTCCTCCCTGGACCAGAAACAAGCATCCTGGGACCTGTTTCGGGGCATCACCCCTTATCAGCCAGGCTAGTTTGAATCCAGTGGCATTCTGCATTGGCACTGCGATCCAGATTAGGGTCTAAGTAAGTATTCAGATCTCCTCCTTATCGGATTATTGTGGGTTGCAGAGCATATAGACTGCTCTCCAACTGTTGATAAAAATCAGGGTCATCGACGTTAGGTCCATACGTATTTACAATGGTAATTTCTGTGCCAGTTAGTTTAACCTGTACCATCGTATAGCAGCCCTTATCACAGAAGCACGTATCCTCCTGAGGCGGAAGCCGGGAGTTCTTTGTTGTTTATTTTAAAATTTGATGTCACTGTAATTTCCTGTTTTTAAAAGCACTCACTTGTTCTTTGGGACCCCAGGACTTGCCCTTCGAGCATACCGCACAGCCGAGTGAAGGCTGGTAGCGGACCCAAACCAACAAACATTTCCCGCCACCATCGCTGGCGAGCCGCGAGGCCACGCCCACTCTGAGGCCACGCCCATCGACCTTCCTACCCCTTGATAAACATGTGCTTTCACCGTACGCGCAGCGGACGGGCGCAGCGGGCGCGCCGTTTGTGCGCCGAAGGCGCGCCTAAGGCAAGCCCGTCTGCACCCGTCATCGCCAAGATATCGCCTCTCGCCTGTCCCCCTAGTCAAATCACCCGGGAAGCCCATCGCTATGATAGAGACTGTCTTCTCGCTCTAAATCCGGGACAAAACTGCGAGAAGATATCGGGAAATGTTGGACAGACATACCTACACTGTAAGTCGTGCCACTTCTCCACACCCAACCCTTGCTCTTCAAAGCGCCTTTCAGCTGCGTATAAACTCACCCCTCTCACCATTTTACAACTTAATGTGAGATCACTATGTAAGCACCATCAAGAGATCAACACCCTTCTACTTGAAGATAACCCTGATATCCTTTTTATCTGTGAAACCTGGCTACATGATAATATGACCAGTATCATCAATCTTGCGCTGCCAGAGAGCTATCACATGAAGTCGATAAATAGAGACACCAGAGGAGGTGGCATTGCTGTCATTTATAGAAAGCAATTTCTGTGCTCCTTCACTAAAGAATTTATTTCGAACTGTGAAAGCGCTCGCTTTAAGATCATAGCGGGCCCCCACTTCTCTTTATCTGGCCTCTACATTTATCGGCCTCCCGGCCCTTCATCTACATTTATAGAAGCTCTCCTTGAAATGGCGAACTCCCTGGTGGTGAGCTCGGCTAACTTTACGATACTGGGAGACTTGAATCTCCATTTCGACAGGAATCTAGATCCCACTATTAAAAACCTCCTAGCCGACCTATCAGCCCTACAACTCTGCCCCCTGATCCAGGACGCCACCCACTCGGCTGGTCACATCCTAGACCCTGTTTTTACCAACCTCCCGGAGACTATAATAGAGACGCCCAAACCTATGGATTGGTCGGATCACTACTTAGTCAAATTTACGATACTGATTAAGGAAGTGTTTAATAAAGCTGAACCTATCCGTCATCTCAAAAGAGCATGGCACAAACTCTCAGCTAACGACCTACATACCACCTTAGGAGAATTCCATCAAGAAGCACATACAAACATAAACACCACATATGCTGCTTTCTATGATTGGATTAACCAGGGATTGGATACCTTTGTACCTCTTAAATGGATTAAAGGATGCAGCTCTCCCTCTAACCCTTGGTATAACAACACCTTGAAAGCCATGCGTAAGGACTGCAAGACAGCCGAAAGAACATGGAGATGAGAATACAGTATCAAAGACAAATCTGCCTATCGACTCAAACAAAAGCTTTATCACAAAGCTATTTGTTCTGCTAGGGCCACTTTCTATGCGGAAGAAATTACTTCCAGTACCAACCCCTCCAAAGTTATATTTAATTTAGTAGATGAGCTGCAGAAAAACAGATCTCCTTCCTCCAATGCTATGTCAGCACAGCAATGTGAGGATCTTGCCTCTTTCTTTGTTAACAAAGTACAAAACATCTACAAATCCTTTCCACGCCACTCTGCTATAGCTCTTAGCTCCCCTCCTCCTATTAATAAATGCACCAGGATGGAGCTTATACCTGAAATCTCTCATGAAGACCTAGCTGTACTTTGCAGGAAGGTCAAATCTGGTTCCCCAGCAGACCCCATGAGACCGGCCCACTTCTTAGAATCCCTGGATTTCTTTTTACCCTCTCTAGCATCCATATTAAATTTGTCCTTTTTCTCGGCCACTGTCCCGACTGTCTGGAAGCAAGCATGGGTCTCTCCTATCATTAAAAAAACGACCCTTGACCCCTCCAAACCGGAGAATTATAGACCCATTTCGCTGCTTCCATGGATTTCCAAACTCGCAGAAGCTCACGTTAACAACATCCTGACCAAATACATGGATCTACATAACATCTTAGATCCATCCCAAAATGGGTTTAGGCCACGCCATAGCACTGAATCTGCCCTCCTAGCCACGTCAGAACATCTTCGGACGATACTTGATGCCGGCCAAAGTGCTGCGCTGATCTTATTAGATCTCAGCGCGGCCTTTGACACGGTATCACATAACATTCTACTGTATCGTCTGAACATGGCAGGTATCTCGGACCGTGCTTTGGACTGGTTCCGCTCCTTTTTGGAGGACAGGTCTTTTCGGGTGTCAGCCCCTCCTTTCCTCTCCCAGTCCCACTCCATCGGACAGGGAGTACCTCAGGGCTCCGCACTCAGCCCATCCCTTTTTAACCTATATGTACAGCCGCTTGCGGCTGTAGCTAGAGAATGGGACCTCTCGCTGGTGTCCTACGCTGATGACACGCAGCTAGTAATCACTCTTACTGAGGGTACCTCTATTTCTGCAGCGAGGTTCAGGGATGGGCTGGCTGCCGTAGCCCAATGGATGACGGATAATTGCCTGCAGCTCAATGCAGGCAAGACGGAGGTACTGCTTCTTGGAAAGAATACCAGCTACTGGAACCAACACTGGTGGCCTTTGTCACTAGGTACCATCCCTCCCCCCAAATCCCTGGTTAAAAACCTGGGCGTTTGGATGGACTCATCACTCAATTCCAGACCCACACAAAAAGAGTAGCGGCCACTTGTGTGGGCCTGATGAGGAGCCTTAATCCCATACTCGGCTTCTTCGACTCCAAGGTTCGCCAAACAATTATACAAGCCACAATTCTGTCCCGCCTAGACTACGCTAACGTCTTACTCCTGGGCGCTAATAAAGCTGAGATTGCGCGTCTACAGCGTGTACAGAACACCGCGGCAAGAACCTTGGTCGGACTTCCCCGTAGGTGCTCGGCTAGAGCCACTATACGAAAGCTGCATTGGCTGCCGATTGAGTCCCGTATCCAGTTTAAAGCTCTCGTTATGATCTTTAAAATTCTCAAAACTGGACGCCCAAAACTTCTCCGCCCTCTCCTTATACCTTACGTGCCACAGCGCAATCTGCGCTCTCTTGGCCAACATTTATTGACAGTTCCCCTCACAAAGTTAGCTCGCATAGGTGGGCGCTCCTTCAGAGTACTAGGAGCCAAACTTTGGAACAATCTGCCGGTGAACATCCGCTCAATGGAAAATCTGTCTGCTTTCCGGAGAGCTGTCAAAACCCATCTATTTCCTCCCCTTTAGGTTTCTGACTCCTGGTTTTCTGTTTTTTGTGAAGATTCTGTGGTTCTTTAGCGCCGGGCCGCCCCTTTGCTGGGGCAGCTGTTTTGCGCTCTACCAAATTTTAACATAACATAACATAACATATAGTGTGGGTGAGTGTGAAAGAAGTACCCTTTTTAATTAGTGTAATAACTCCACATGAGGAGTACGAAGCAGCTGCCCTCACCACTGCCCTACGCGTGTATCCCGGAATTTGTTAAGGTGCATCAGGGCTATTTGAACATGATGCCTATCTAAATATGCAAACACCTGTCGAATCCTTTTGGGATTATTCAATCCTCTGACATTCCAAGTCAAAAATCTACTTTTTTTCAGCCTTGCTGGTATTCTACATAATATTGCCTTTGTGTCTTACTCTGGTGCTCCAACCACCCCATGTGCACTACGCTTCGGCAGTAATATTTGTGATGCACCGCACTAAGTATGAACAACAAAAAGTCCCCCATGCCCCCTCCTGCTTCAGCATCCCAATCATGCCAAAGAAATTCCCAAATACGCAATACAACAAAAAACAACATTTCCCAGATAAAGCTACGTTCCCCTCTTGTCTACGAGTTGCTTAGATATGGGGGTACTCCCTTGTAGGGGCAGCTTAGAGCCTAAAGGTCCCGCTCGGTGTACGGGAGGGCAGACACTTTATATTGGGCAAGTGTCATCATGTCATATTGTGGTAATCATACTCATTCTATAGCGATACACCTGGGTCGTTGCAAATTATACGCTGTAGGGTGCCATCTGCTATAGCAGTTTGAGTTTTGTATCTACCCGCATGTCTTTAAACCTGGTGTGCATCCCCTCAGAGTTTTTTTAATAACCTTACTATATCACTCAAATTGCATTACATTCATGTTCTGTGTGCAATATTAGTTCTTTCTGCAACTGCCATTTTCACATGTATATTTATCATAACACTTACTACCATTACGACCATGTTGCAGCATACGACCGCCAGTCAGTCCTTATTATGCAGCCGCGAGAGCTGATTGTTCGTGTTCCCACTGTTAGATCATTAATGGCGCACCATCCATCTTTCTTTTTAATTGTTCTGGAGATTGTGCACAGGCTGATCGGTCCTGGTATCATTCCAAGTGTTCAGATGTGACTGAGCGCGGTGATCCCAGCTGGTTCCGCTGTATCTGCTTCAGGACATCCATGGCTGCGCCTGGCGTCATGAAAATCTGGGTTTGCCCTCATGCATGACTCGGAGGCACACCAGGTACATCATTGCATGTGGAATGTTTGCCATGCGGAGCTTCTTTTTTACATTTGCAAATTCTGTGCGTGCTATTTGTACAGCTATTATGAAGTTTTGATTAAAGGCCACTTCGTTCCCTTGATAGTTAATGTTCTTTTTGTCTCTCGCCAGTCTCAGTACTGCGTCCCGGTCTCTGTAATTCAATAACCTGGCTATGATTGCCTTAGGGCGCACCCGGTGGTGGCCTAGGGGCCAGTGGTCTGTGTGGCCTTTCAACAATCAGGCCCTGGGAGAGGTGTTCCGCTCCAAAAATATCTTTAAGCATGGTTTCAATATAGCCCTCCAGGCGGCCTGTATTTGTACTTTCGGGCACCCCCATAATACGAAGATTATTGCACCGGGGTCGCACCCCTAATTATTCAATCTGACCTTTGATTAAGTCCAGCACTTTCTACATGCCTTTACATCTACCAGCGGTTTTATTTGACTCGTCCTCCACTGAGGATATCTGCTGCTCCACTGTGGTCAAACGGGCCACTTGCTTATCTAGCTTTGCCGCCATGCTGTCTATACGCTGCGTCAGCATGTCGATCTTGCCATCAATTGCTTGTAGGCTTTGTTGCATCAATAGCAATGTGGCATCTAGCAGTGGAGCCTCCAGTTCTGTGTCCAAGTGCACACTTGGCGGCCTTGTGGAGTGGGGTGATTCAAAGTTCAAGTGTGACTGTTGCTTGTCCGTCTTGCCCATAGTTGCAGGTTTAGCTGTTACTGTTTTTTTGTATATTCTGGTGTGTCGCGCCAGTTGTGATATGTCTGGGGCAAGTCCTGTCTTTTGCAGCACATCTGTAAGTAGGGTGAGCAGATTCTCAAAACAAAAAACCAGGACAGTTCATAGACATAGAAGTAGGACTACAGTTTGCTGTAATGGTTGACATAAAAGTAGGACTATTTGACAGCTGTCATAGACATAGAAAAGGGACTACAATGACAGCCGCCCCCACAGACACAGATGAAGAATTACAGATGACAAATCAGATGTGTGACAAAACACCAAAGGATTTTTTATCTAACAGCTTGTGCATTATAGGATGTTGGGTTTTTGCTCGAACAATGCCAAGAACGGCCTCCAAAACGAGTAACTTTCAAAAATGGCTAAAAAGCTTGCCCCATGGCAGAAGTTGAGAAGGGGAAGGGGAAGAAGGAAGAGAAAGGGAGACAAAAGGTACTATGGTGTGGGAGGGGCTGAGGAGGTAGGCCTTGCTGTGTCTCTGAGATGAGTGGAGGGATGAGAGAAGGCCAGTCTGTGTCTCTGAGGTGTGGGATGGGCTGTGACTATAGGCCTGTCTCTCCCTCTGAGATGAGGGCGGGGTGACCGGGACTGTGCCATTTCGCAGGTATAAGGCTAACTCCAAAATAGATGCAGTATGTTACCGGTGATGTCCAATCTGTGCATGCTGCTGTCGTATAGAAGTGTCTCCTGTTGAGCAGCTTTAAAAACACCCCTAGGCACTGTGTATGCATCCATTCTTTGCTGTGATAAAACCCATGACATCATAGTGCTCAAAAACATTTTCCCTGAGTGCATTTTGATTTGATTTGATTTATAGATTTGTAAAGCGCACGTATGCCCAAGGGCATCTTGGCGCTGGAATTGGCAGGAATGCTGAAGTTTGGCAGGACCTGGTGTTACTAATACAATATATGAACAAGTCAGTTGGCGAATAACCATGTTTTCAGCAGTCTTCTAAATGACATGAACGACGTGCTGCTCTTTTTTTGGGATCGGTAAGAGGTTCCAGGTTTTCGGTGTCCCTAATTGGAAGCTTCTGCCCCCCTCCAGCGAACCTGCTTGTACCTGGGTATTAATAATAGTTTTGAATGAGCTGACCTTAAATTTCTGGCTGGCATATACCTTTTAAGATGTGTCCTCTGATACAGTGGTCCTTTACCCTGTAGGGCCGTATATGCTAGGAATTGTGATTTAAATGTAATTCTTTTTTCCACTGGGAGCCAGTGGTGGTCTCTCAATCTATGGGAGGCTGATTCATATTTGGGGATGTCCAGTATTAATCTAGCTGCTGCATTCTGCATTTGCTGCAGTTTCAATAAAAACTGGGACTGTATCCCCACATATAGGGCATTGCCATAGTCCAGTCTTGAAAGGGCCAAGGTTGTTACCAGCGTTTTTAATGCATCTGGGGGAATAAAAGGGCGGATCTTCCTGATCATCTTTAAAATATCCCAGAAGGTGGAGGCAAGCTTGTTAATTTGACACTCAAATGTCAATCTATCATCAAATACAACCCCAAAGTTCCTAACCTTAGGGACTGGAATTGGGCATTCGCCCAGATCAGCCGGCCACCATCTTGGAGACCAAAAGGAGGCGTTGGACCCTAGGAGCAGAACTTCTGTTCAATTTAAGGCAGTTAGTCTGCATCCATGTATTTATCTGCGACATGCAGATGTTGAAATGATCAGCTGTCTCTTCCACATTATTTGAGACTGATACCACCACCTGGGTGTCATCGGCATAGGAGACCACCGAGAAACTTGGAATCCCAACTCCGCTAGTCTACCAATTAAAATGTCATGGTTGACTGGATCGAAGGCCGCAGATAAATCTAACAAGATCAAGGCGGCCTTCCCTCCTGCATCCAATGTTCCGCTGAGTTCCTCTACTGCCATGACCAGAGCAGTCTCTGTTCCGTGGCCCTCTCTAAACCCAAATTGTGAATGGTCCAGGAGGTCTCCGGCGGAAATAAAAGTTGTAATCTGTATGTTGAGTAATTTCTCCAACACCTTAGACTGAAAAGGAATCTTAGAGATCAGACGGTAACGGCTAGGTTCCTTAGGGTCGAGGTTGGGTTTCTTTAACAGAGGCAGGACTGAGGCTGTCTTCTACGCCTCCGGGAACATGCCTGACTGTATTATTTTTGTGAACACTAATCTAAATTGCTCACTGAGTATTTTTGGGAACAGATGAAAAACTTTAGGAGGGCAAGGGTCAGACGGGGCTCCTGACTTGGTTGTCTTCGCCACTTGAGTGATCTGTTCCACCGTGGACGAGGAAAAGGAGAAACCCGTGCCGGGTGCCTGTGTATCTAGCCCTGGCTTAGTTATCTTGGAGGAGGAGTGATTGCTATGTCTAAAGGTTTTATACACTGTCTCAACTTTGTTTATGAAAAATTGTCCTAGAGTGTTACAAAATTCTGGGCTAATCATCATCTGAGATTTAGCTGGGAGATTGGCTAGTTTTTTTTACTGTAGCGAACAGCTCTCAGCTGGAGTTCTTGGCCTCCAATATTTTCGTTGTATAATATTTGCTTTTTTCCTCAATAATCAATTTCTTGTATTCTGACAGAGTATATGCATATTCAATTTTCCTCGCCTGATCGTAATTAGCTCTCCACTTTCTTTTGGACCTTCTGCATACTTTTTTCTGTTCTCTGAGTTTTTCTCAGAACCATGGTTCAGAGGGTTTTTTCCTTTTGGGAAGAAAGCTCTTTTTAGGGGCTACCGCATTACCACTGTTTTGACCCAGGCTGTTAATCTATGAACCACAGCATTGGA
Organism: Triturus cristatus; assembly: GCF_964204655.1. Classification (NCBI taxonomy): domain Eukaryota; kingdom Metazoa; phylum Chordata; class Amphibia; order Caudata; family Salamandridae; genus Triturus; species Triturus cristatus. Next base: position 331,845,305 of record NC_140579.1, read on the forward strand.
GTCAGAAACTAGGTTTGGTTTAGATGCGAGTAATAGGGCCTGTAGGTTAGGGAGATTGATTTTGGCTGAATTATGGTAAGTGACCAAGGTGGGTGTGCTAATTGATGATGTTTGTTGCCAATTAGCCAGTACAGTGAGTATTATAGCTTTGTGGTCCAACCAAGGTACAGGGATAACTTCCCGAATTTTTAACCTGGGATTAGAGGTAAAGATTCCATCCAGGGTATGTCCAGCGACATGTGTATCTTGCGCAACTATCTGTCCCAATGAGAAGTCAATAAGTGCGGTAGTGTTGCGGTCTGCTTCATTTTGTAGGTGATAGTTAAAATCTCCTAATACTGTAAAATCAGAACAGTTTATACTGGATTCCAAGAAGGGACTAATACTGTTCATCAGAGGGGTCTGGGCCTTCGGTGGATGATATATAAGAAGTCCTTTTAGAGTATGGTTGTTATTAAGTAGTGTCTGGAAGGCTAGCATTTCACAGTCGGGAGAGCTACCGGTTGAAGATCCAACCACTCTCAGTTCTTCTCTGGAAATGATAGCTAGCCCCCCCATTCCCCCTGCATGTATGTTCTGTCAGCTCTGGTCATGGTATAGCCTGCGGGGAGTGCTAGTGTCAGCTCTGGGTCTGGCGCTGCTTCTGCCCAAGAACTCAGCTTTAATCCCCTTAGTGGTATCCGTGAGCGCTGGCTTTTGATCTATTGTCAAGGTCTTCACTCTCTTTTGGGGAGTGCCTTTCTTCCGGGGGCAGTAACTGTCCAATTGTAAGCCAGCATTACTGGGCGTCTGGTTGAACACTCCAGCCCCCAGCTTCCTCCCAGGTAGGTGGTCTGAGTAGTGCAGAGAAGGGTACTACAGCACAGACATGTTGTAGGTCACAGCAAGCACAGCTCGCCTCTGACCCTGTATATCTCACCCAACCATGTCCCTTGAGACAACTGCACCCGCAGTCGTCTAATCACTTCTACGTCACACAGGGCCTTCAGAAGTAGTAGAAATACTACCCGAGCAGGCTTGGAGGCTTCAGTAACTTGACCACATCACCACTCATGCACGACACCTGACGATTCCCCCCACACTCCCTTCAACCACTCATGCACCCTATGCCCTCCCAGCGATCCGAAACACAGCAGCGCGCTGAAGTCCCATACAGCGCTCAACAAAGAACAGGTGACATGACAGAAGTAGCCAGGCTTTAAGTGGGATGAAAAAACTGGGGGGGGTCTCTCAAAGGGGGGTGGCCGATGTAATTAATGGCGTGGTTTAAAACACATAAGCTAAAAGGTGTATGGTTACCGTAGTCTCCAGCCCAAAAAAATTTGCTGCTTCTGTCATTGTATTCAGATAAATAATACTTGTCAAATTACACCTACAACAAGCCAGGACTATTAGATTTGTCAGTTGTTGTTAGCTGCTTAAGATAAATAAGCAACAAATTTGGCTTTGTTGTACCTAACATTGACAATGCTCCAATTCTGGGATAATGAGACTGTGAAAGAACTATAATGGGTCTCTTTGAAGGCAGTGAGGGGTGGTATTGCTGCAGCAGTAAGATTTTTTTTCATCCTGAGGGCAAAAATGGAGAGCCCAATGGAGACTCGTCTCAGCATCTATGAGCAGTAAGCAGAGAAATGTCCTGGTTTTTAAATAGTGTTTCAGTGGGAAACACTATTTAAAAACCGGTAAATTTCTCTGTTTAACCCGGGCACTGCACTAAAACCGGGACATTTCTGTAATTTAGAGCAAAGTGTTGGGACACCGGGACACTGCTCCGAGAGCGGGACCGTCCGGGGAGAACTGGGACATCTGGTCACCCTATCTATCAGCCGTCCATGTACTTTACAATGCCTCAGGAAATCTAAAGTTTTATGGCAACACGAATATACACAGACTTCAAGGGCTATCTAGTGGCCGTTGTTTACAAGTCGACGCTACTGCAGTTTAATCTCCATAAGGATTGACTACCAATGTACAGCAGGCAGGAGACAAACTGTTAGAAATGGGGGTCTCTAGTTGGCAGAGGTAGGTACTAGTCAGGGTAAGGGGGATACACACTTTAGATAACCCCTGCTCACACCCATGGTAGCTTGGCACGAGCAGACAGGCTTATTCCAAAGGCAATGTGCACAGTATTTGTACCAACACTCACAGTCACAGAGAGAACACCACAGATGGATACCACACCAGTTTAGAAAAATAAAATATCTTTATCTAAACTACACAAGACCAAAACAACAAAAATACAACATACAAAACTCAGTAGAACGTCTTTGGAAAAGTTGTCACAAAAATAAACTTGTAGATGATGAAATGTGACTCATAAAGTACCTGGGATGAGTAACGCAAAACAAACAAAAGTGTCGCAGAGACGGCGATGCGTCGACTCTTCCTGCGCTCTGGTTCCGATGCTACAAGATTGTGCCTCGATGCGTTGCGACGATCCGGTGCAATGTGAGAAAATAGCGTCTTGACTGCAATGCGACAACGTAGAGACAGCCGTGCGGAGAACTCAGTGGTTTTCTGAGCCATGACAGGCCCTGCGACACGCTTCTCCGGTGATGCAACGACACCTTCGGTGAATGCGACACGCTTCTCTGGTGTTGCAGCGACGATCAGCAGCAGCGCGCTTCCTCTACAGTGCGAGAGCCCTGTGACACGCTTCTCCGGTGATGCGATGGCACCTTCTGTGCGGCGGCACACTTCTCCGGAGATGCGACGGCGAACAGCGGCAGCTGCGACTCGCTTCCTCGATGATGCAAAAGCAGCTGCTGCGGAGGCGGCATGCTTCTCTCTCATTGCGTCGTGCTTCCAGCTCCCTTCAGCAAAAAGGCCTCACACACAGTTACAGGCCAGCTCTTCTCAGTCCCTTGGAGACTTTACTTCAGAGGGACACAGCACACAGCAAAGTCCTTCTTCAAGCAGGGGACACAGCACACAGCAAAGTCCTTTAGTTTTCTCCTCAGTAGAATCAGCAAACTGCAGGCCAACCCCAGACACACAGCAAGGGCAGTACTTCTCCTCAGTCTCTTCAGCTGATCTTCTTTGGCAGGGATTCCTCTTGATCATGAAGTAGTCTTGGAAACTTTTATATCCCTGTGTTTTCAGAACAGGAAGCCAGCTCTTCTCAGGCCCTTGGAGACTTTCATTTCAGGACACAGCGCACAGAAAGTCCTTTCTTCAAGCAAGGGACACAGCACACAGCAAAGTCCTTCTCCTTCCTTTGGCAGAAATAGCAACTGCAGGCCAACCTCAGACACACAGCAAGGGCAGTACTTCTCCTTCAGCCCTCCAGCTTTTCTCCTCAGCAAAGGTTCCTCCTTGGTTCCAAAGTAGTCTAAAGTTCAGGGGTTTCAGCTCTCATACTTATACCCCAAAAGTCTTTGTTCTCTATGTGTGAGGGGTCCTGGACCCAGTCCTAACCAGTTCTGGGTGCACTCTGCCAGTGCACATCTTCTTCCTTTGTTAATGTGGGCCAGGGTCATCAGACGCACCACAGGAGGTGGAGCCAGCATTGTGGAAGGCAGGTACAGCCCTATTCAGGCCCAGGTGCTACTCCTCCCACCACTCCAAATGCAGATAGGTCTATTCAGCCTAGTGCTGACTCACCCAGACTCCTAGAGCCACCTCAGCCCCTGTCACTCTCAAAGCAGACAGCCAATCCACAAACAGCAGAGGCACACAGAAAGATTGATCAAGAAAATAGCCACTTTCTAAAAGTACTATTTTCAAACACTGAATTTAAAAACCATCCTTCCTAAAAGATGTGTTATTAAATTCTGAGTTTAGGGATACCAAATTCCAATTTTATCTTGCTTCTATGGGACGATATGCAGGTAAACATGTTACACAGCATTCCCCACTCTGTCCTATGGGCAAGTTAGCCTTTCAATAGTGAAAAAACGAAATCGCTGTATTTCACTCTCAAGACATGTTACCCACACTAGTACATGTCCTACCTTTCACATATACTGCACGCTGCCCAGGGGCGTACCTTAGGCCTACCATAGGGGTGTCTAATGTGTAAGAAAAGGGACGAGTAAGGCCTGGCAAGTGGGTGCACTGGCAAGGTCAACATGGCAGTTAGCAAACTGTGCACAGGTACTGCGGTGGCAGGCCTGAGACCTCTTTTCAGCGCTACTCATGTGGGTGGTACAATCAGTGTTGCAAGCCCACTAGTAGCATTTGGATTACCAGCCCTGGCGCACTCAATGCACTTTACTAGGGACCTACTGGTAAATCAAATAAGTCAATCATGGATAACCAATCACATTAATAATTTACACCGAGAGCACATGTACTTTAGCACTGATAAGCAGTGGTAAGATGCCCAGAGTCCTATAGCCAACAACCACAGGTCAGGATAAATAAAGGAGAAAAGAAGCAAAATGTTTGGGGATAACCCTGAAAAAAGGGCCATTTCCAACACAAACCATTTCTCGCCTTCTTCCTATGTGCTCGCAGACAGCTCACCCTACATGTGGGGCTCTTACTGTGGTTTCCCATCGCTTGATTCAGCCGGCCTCACCGGGTGTGTGTCTTGCTCCAATTATGTTGGCGCACAGCGCCCAGCACCGTTTCTATGTTTTCCTGTAGCTCAGGCCGGGTAGCGTGGGATCTTTCCAGGCCCAGCCAATATCTCCCACTGCTTTCTCAGGAACGCATTCTCGTTCCTAGTCGGCAGGGGCACCTCGTTCCTCAGTACAAGGCTAAAATGGCAGATGGGGGGGTTCTCACCATTGTTTAGGCCTCAAGCCGTAGGAGATGTGCTTACATCTGCACCTCTCCCCCCAGCACGCCTATTCAAGGTCTATATGGGCCTCCTTTCAGATTCGGCTGCGCCAGGTGCCTCCTTCCGCAACTGTGGGCCCTCACGGGCCAGCTACATTTCCCCACTAGGCCCCATGGGCCCTCTGGGCTCCAGGGGCAGCGCACGGCTCTTTGCTATGACCCTCGCCTCCAGCCTTACATCTTTTTGTTTTTCACCTGCAGCTCCTCCAGGTACTAGGCTCCATACACTTGTCATCTCATTAATTGCTCACGGCCTGATATCAATGTGCGGCAGGGAAGCTGTCGCTCTCCGCCTCTCTCCCGTTCATCCGGGAACGCTGACGCTGAAGCCGCTCGTGCCTGGGTCACCGCTGCAGGCCTGCTGGATGATGTTGCTCGGTTTATTTTGCTCACCCTCATTCCATGGTGAGTCCCTCTGATGCTTTCCTGCCTCAAGCGCTCAGAACAAATTTCCTGTAGGCCTTTAGCAACCCTCCTTGCTTAATTGAGAGCCCTCTGGGCCGCATCTTGCCCTGTCGCTCTCGGATGTCGCTGGCCGATCGGCAATTACTTCTTGCTTTTGCCTACCTCTTTGCAGCTTTTTAACCTCGATCGGTGTCTCCCGCCTACCACTGCACACAATACTGCATTTTAGAGCCTCTGGAGTCTGCCCATGCGGCGGATTCTTCTGGGTTTAGCTGTCCGGCTGGCAGAGCTGCACTAATGTGCGGCCATCTTATCGTGGGCTCTCTAGCGCCCTTAATGGTGCAAGGATTTAACTCATCTTGTATAGTGTAGTCATCACTCCTCAAAACTTGTGGACATGTCCATGTCAAATGAATAAAACTTGCCCCTTCGGCTACTTCGATTTGCCCAATTGATTTTTAGTCCTGGGATAATAGTGAATGAGATGGTTTCCTGAATAACTGGATTTATGTTTCTGGTTGTGTTCTGTATATACGGAAGGACATTTTCCATGTACAGGTATACAACCAATGGCCTGCCAAATATGTAAATTCCTCTATGTGCATGTAGCTGCCTGTACACAAAGGCCAAGGTTAATACAGCAATGGCAAATAGGAGTGGTGACAGGGGGCAACTCTGTCTGGTGCCACTGCCCATTGATAAACACTTTTGTCCAAGGGTTTCCTACGGAACGAGATAATTTTAATAAAATGCCTAACCAGACCCATTTTAGTTAATACCTGAAACATGTGGCTATTTCAGTCGAATACTTTTTTAGCTTCAAGAAAAAGAGACACTGCCGGTAATTGAGGATCTAAATGATGTATCACTGCTAGGAGAGTACTTAAATTTAACAATGTTGGGCGGCTGGGTAAAAAAATCAGTCTGGTCTGGAAGTACCAGACCTGACATTAGTGGTTTTAGTCTACTAGCTAGGATTTTTGCAAACATCATATTGTTAATGCAAAGCAATTGCTATATGATACACAGTGGCCTTCTGATCTGTCTGGTTTGAGAAGTGCTAGTACATGTCCTTTCATGTCATTGTGGGAAGCACCCCTTCCAGAATGGCTCCTTCATACTCCTTACGCAGCTGGGGGCTAATCAAATTAGCATAACCTTCATAAAATGGAATTGTAATCCCATGTACCTCACCACTCTGCAGCTACTTTATTACCTCTAATAAATCCTCAAGGCAGACAGGTGTGAACCTTTCCAATCATGCAGGTGTGATATCATTAAGATAGTTTGCAAATCTGCTGCGCTGTAGTAGTGCCTCTAGACTGAACTCACAGTGGCGAGAATGCATGCAATATTCCTAAGTGTACTGCACAGCATTCAACTTTGTATTCTACATTCCTCTTGTCTAAGAACCTGAGTTTTGTGAGTGTGCTGTAATCCTAAAACCTTGCACTACAAAAACATGCCCACTGGTTGGGTGGATCGAGAATAGTGTTAACCTCAATTTCATGAGACAATGTGTCCCAAGATAATGTACAAATCAGCATATCAAAATACAATCAAATAAGAAAAGTTTGACTCAGTGAATGAGATAAAGGGCAGAATTAGAAGTTTTATGAAGAGTTATTACAAACATGTTAAATGTACAATACAGAAATAGTGAACTGCAAATACAACTAATCTCATGTATATGCATAAAGTCATTGCAGTCAAGGCTCTTTTTAAGAAACCAATGGAGAGCAATAGGCAAAATCCATAAAAGACCAAGTTCCAAATATGCAGGAAAATCAGTAAGAACTCAGACAGCATCACTACTAGTAGCGTAGGAAAGGTCTTCTGGCTCACACCCAAAACCTGAGCCTTTTTTAATCTTTTCCCTTTTAGAACTGGACATAATACAGGGCCCAGCCGGTTCATCTGGCTTGTCTTTCTATGGATTGATTTTCATGTAAGTCAGTGATGTTATCCGGTCCATCCCTTTCCCATTTAACCGCATTTACAGGAGGGTCTTTTTGAATCTGCACCTTATTTTTGCAGGTGCTCTCGCCAATTTGGAGCCTACACGCCCACACTCCTCCTCCTGCGCTCAGTGGAGGGCTATTTCATGGTAAATTTCGAGGCTCAGTAATTGGTTCATGATCTTGAATGAAAAATCCAATTCTAAGGTATTCTTATGCTCTATCCCTAGGAATCTGCCCCTTCCCCTCCACCCCTGTCCTGATGAAGACCCCGGCGTAAGGGATATAATAACCTACTTGTTTAGGGGTCGAAACATTGACATCTGTGTTACTAGTCAGCTTGACCAACAGCGATTCATCACTGTGATATTGTTACAAATCATGGCTATTTACTGTTCTGTTAAACTGCGAATCTTTTGACTTAAGATATGAGCCTTTGTGTTTTCTAAACAACGTAGTTTGTGATTTGCACTTCCTACTCACTTCTTTATCCTCACTTGAATTTCCAACACCTCACTTAACCTTCTCCCCTCTCTCCTCTAGGGGCACTCTGAAAAGATTTAATAATATTATAAACCGATGTATGATCAGTGTGATTTAATAACACTGTGTGCTAATTACAATATGTGTTTTGTGAATAATTGTCTTTGACTGATATACTTTGTGTGTTCACTTAATGTCTACTGGGACCACTGTTCCAATGTACCACCCCAAAAATCAGGCATTTATGAAGCAAATCTCCCCATAGAACAGTATGAAAACTGCTGCATTGTGGTATGAGGAAGGAAATACATTTTCAAAATATCAGAATACAGACTAATAACGTTGTCCAGCCTTACTACCTAAGCACTAACCTACTACATGAATAATGAATGCCCCCAACCCCCTGACCTAATGTCATCTGGAGGTGTCAGAACAAACTAGTTACATAACCAACAGTAAAACATTGTGAATAAATTCAATACCACATGCAAGAGCCTTAGAAAAATTTTACGTTCTAAGTTTGTGCCAAAGAGTCTTCTTCAAGAACAGTGTCATTCAGATATAAACGAAGATGACTTGCTTGACAATGTGCAGCAGAAATAAACAGTGAATGTGACATATATTTTTGACAAGATGATGTTAAAACCAAATTAAGGACTAGTTACTCATAAGCCAGGATAACACACTTTAACAGGGCATATACAAATAGTTTCAGATGCAATAGCATAAGGTCAGTATACACGTGTGAATTCGAGTGTAGTTTAAGATTCTGCAGATTCTTAGTAATGCACTATTTTTTAATGTTGGACCTAGCCCTTTTTGCAGGGTTATCCAAGAACTTTTTGCCTTCCTCTTGTATTTTATTCTGATTTGTTTTTGTTTGTTTTCTGACTCTGGGCCCTTTACCACTGGTGATCAGTGCTAAAGTGCATGTGTTCACTCCTGTAAACTTGGTAAGATTGGTCTACACCTGTTTTGCATATTTAATTTACCTGTAAGTCCCTTGTACAGTGGTATCCTATATATCCCGGGCCTGTAAATTAAATGCATCTAGTGGTCCCGCAGCGCTGCTTGCGACACCCACAGATCTAACCTTTCTAACCTGTCTCAGGCCTCTGTCACTGCAGGGCCTGCCTACGCAGTTTACTGCCACAGTGACGTGGCATTTAAAAGTGTTTGCCAAGTCTGAAACTCCCCTTTACTGCATATAGGTTACCACTAAGGCAGGCCTTAGGTAGCCCTGTGGGCAGGGTGCTGTGTAGGTAAAAGGTAGGAGATGTGTCTTTGTTGTGTGGCTTGTCCTGGTAGTGACAAACAGCCTATTTGGTTTCTCACTGATGTGAGGCTGCTTCTCCTATGGGTTTGCATTGGGAGTTTCCTGATTTCTGATATGAAAGGGGTAGCGTGGCCATGTTTGGTATGTTTGGAATGGTAGTGATAAATCCTGCTTATTGGTGAAAGCGGATTTGTTATTACTATTTTAGAAATGCCACTTTTAGAAGTGGGCATTTCTGTGTGCTTATGACTCTTTGTGCCCTGCCTGGTTGTGTATTCACTGTATGGTTTTGGAGTGACAGGGGCTGGGAATGGGCATTCACTCCACATAGTCACAAGGGGTTGAGGTGTATCCTGCCTTTCCTGGGTGACTCTTAGTTGGGCTGAATAGGTCTGGTCTGCATTTAGAGTGGTGGGAGGAAATTCACTAGCACCTGAATAGGGATGGGCCTGCCTTTCACAATGCTGTCTCCGCCCCCCTGTAGTGTTTCTGGAGTAGGGCTGAGGATTGAATGTGGGTGTTGTGCACTTATAAAGTTGTTCAAAGTGCCCCCAGAACAAAGACTTTGTGGGTATAAGTACAGGGGCTGTGACCACACGGTGGGGGACTTGTAACCAGATTCTGCTGCCTCTACAGACTGCACCTGCCAGAAGGAACTATTGTGCTGCTAGGACAAACCACCATTTGGACTGTCTGCTTGTTGTTCTGGAGGGACTTCCCCTCTGCAAGCTGACTATCTGTGCTGGCCTTCCTGCCTGCTGTTGCTGTGCGTGTGCCCCCAGTGCTCTCAAGGGGGCCTATGAAGGTGGCTGTTAGAATTCGGGTTCTCTGGTTGGCACAGGTAGGTACTTGTGACACGCAGGGAACCTTTCCTCTAGTCAGGGTAAGGGGTTACACTCCTAAAATAACCCCTGCTCACCCTCTAGGTAGCTTGGCGCGAGCAGACAAGGCTTATCTTAGAGCGTTATAGGGTAAGCATTTGTGAACACATACAGTAACCAAGTGACAACACTACAAATGGACACCACACAGGTTGTTTATTAAAAATAAGGATTCTTTATATAGAGTTACCACAAGACAATTAAACGACAAAAATACACAATACTGTTACTTTACATGGTGGAAGGTTGCTTAGTTCTCTTAAGTTCTTAAATGCGACACTTTAAGTCAATGTACCTTTTAGATGCAACACGCAGGGCAACGAAAGTGTTGCAACGATGTTGATGCGATTACGTTTTTGGTGCAAAGAAATAAAGACGTGAAGATCTTCCAGATGCGTTACGCTTCTCCGATGTTGCGAGAAGACTCGACTCGATGCTTCAGCTACAGCGGCGTCACCCTTTACGTGATGCGACGACAGCGGCCTTGGCAGCGGCACTCTTCTCCGACGTTTGCGAGACGCTTCCGCTCGATGCGTTGTTGCAGCGGCGACACCGCTTTACGCGATGCGACGACAGCAGCTCCGACGGCGGCACGCTTCTGATGCGGTGCAATGCGACAGCTACGAGGGCTGCGATGGCGACACGCTTCTTCCTCGTTGCGAGACTCTTCTCTTGATGCGGTGCGATGCGTCAGCTACGATGGCTGCGATGGCGACACGCTTCTTCGGCATTGCGAGTTACTTCTTGGATGATGCGACACGCTTCCGCTCGATGCGATGCTGCAGCGGCGACACACTTTACGAGATGCGACGACAGCAGCTCCGACGGCGGCACGCTTCTCCTTCTTGAGTCGCGCTTCCAGCTCCTTGCGACACGCAGTCCCTCAGAAGGCCCAACAACAGCAGCAGGCACTTCCAAAGAACTTGGGGGAGCTGGGGGGTGAAGTCTGTTGTTCCTGAGACTTCAGCAGGAGGCAAGCTCCATTCCAAGCCCTTGGAGATCTTTTTAAGCACATGTTGAAATAAAGTCTTTGTAGTCTTTCTCCTCTCCTTCAGCAGCAAGGCAACCACTGCAGGTCAATCCCCCAGGTCAGGGACAGTACTCCTCCTTACAGCTTTCCCAGTTCCTTCTCCTCAGGCAGAGGTTCTTCTTGTCAAGCAGGATCTAATTTCTTGGGAGCAGGGTCCCAATACTTATACCCCTAATTCCTTTGTTCCTCTGGGGTAGAGGGGCCTTTGCCCAGTCCAAACCAGTTCCTGAGCACTTTGTTGACATGACTCTGACTTCCTATTCAGGGTGCAGGGCAGAGACATCAGCCGCTCCACAGGAGGTGGAGTCAGCATTGTGGTGGCAGAGCACAGCCCTATTCAGAGTCCAGGTGCACTCCTCCCACCCATCTGGATGTCAATCTCTCTATTCACCACCAGGCTACCTAGCCCTGCCCTGGTTAGGCAAGCAAATACCTACTTTCTAAAAGTGGTATTTGCAAACACAGAATATTAAAATAAACTTTACCAAAAGATGTATTTTATTATTCTGAGTTCAGGCATACTAAACTCGATTTTCTACCATGTTCCCTGGGTCTGTTAGGATCATAGGATGTAACAATTCTAACAGCCCATTCTGGCCTATGGGAACAGGTAGCCTTACAATAGTGAAAAACGAAAATGGCTGTAATTCACTATCAGGACATGCCACACAAATCAGGGCTTGTCCTACCTTATGCTTACAATGCACCCTGCCCTTGGCCTACCATAGGGGTGACTAATATGAAGTTAAGGGAAGGTTTAGGGACTGGCAAGTGGGTGCACTTGCCCAGTCAGCATGACAGTACCAGCCTGCATGCAGGTTCTGCAGTGGCAGACCTTAGACACATTTTACTAGGCCGCGTCTGTGGGTGGCACAACCAGTGCTGCAAGCCCACCAGCAGCATTTGTATTTACAAGCCCTGGGCACTCCTGGTGCACTTTACTGGGGTCTGACAGTAAACCAAATAAGCCAATCATGTAATCCAACCAACATATACATTTTAAATAGGGAGCACTTGCACTGTGGCACTGGTTGGCAGTGGCACAGTGCTCTGAGCAGCTAACACCAGCAAAACACATGAGGCACAGCGACAAAAAAGTGGAAGGGAGACTCACGTCAAGGTGCCAGGTCTAACAGGGGCACCTTGAGCAACTCTGCCATGGAACTCGTGTCTCCGTGAGTCCGGCAGTAGCGTGCTCTGAGCTGTTAATGTTGCTGCAACCCAGCGTAGGGAGAGTGCTGGATTTGTGCTAATCGTGGGTTTGCTCTTTGTGCCCTAGCCCCAAGTCGGCGCATGAGTAGCGGTGAGTTCCTGTCCCTAAGTCAGCGCGGGGCTGACCAATATGGTGCTTGCCCTCCTGAGGGTGATCCACCACCATCCAGTCCCCGAAGCTGCCCCCACTCCGGGGCGACCAGAGTAACCCGTGTGATGCCGCAATCCTCGGTCAGCAGGAAAGTGGATGACTGCCCTGAGGGGTCATTGTTGTGCTCCACTCGTGCACCAGAGAATCCATTGCCAAAGCTTGGAGGGGACCGCTGTTACCGTAGATCCTGGGATCTGAGCGCATCGGTGCTCCCACGTCTGCCTTTATTACCCATAGTGCACCGATGCTCCTACGAGTCCTAGTGACATGCCTGGGAGTAGTGCCATCATGCTGCGCTTCCTCTGTGGGTGGACCTGTGTCCTGCTGAAACTCCTGCCCTGGGTGGCTGCCATTGTCTTCAGCAGCTGCACTGAGTGTTCGTGGGCAGCTTTATCTGGTATTTCACTATGCTGGAGTGGGGGTGGCAGACAAGATTCCCCAACACCCTTACCTACATTGGGGAGTAGTCTGATAAGGATTGGCATAGATGGCCAGTGTGCCCAATCTAGGATGTCAGGCCTATAGACACCAGCCAGTAGTCCATTCTTGAGCTTCCCCCATGCACAGTAGATTAATAATTGTATTGTACTGTGGTTGGATGCTGTGCTCACCACTACTGCAGAGCTGATGTTCGTATGTAGGTCGAGTTTGGAGGTGAGGGCCTGGATGAGGATGATGAGGCTTCAAATACATTAAACAATGACTATTATAATGCCATGCAGCCTGAGATTGAAAGCACAAATATGCTTTATTCATTAGTCTTGTTTGCAATAGTCTGAGTGCAGCATCCTATCATCCTCCATTTACCACCTGCCTTACTCTTGATGCTCACAGGATAATGGATAGGGCAAAGAGCTACTTTCGAAGTAGAGAATTTATGAAATGACTCTGCCCTTAAAGTTGCCTGTCAGAACCCCTTTCAGAGGACATGGGGGCATGCACGGGTTACTGGGCACAATCATTGGGGTTGAGGCCTTTTTACCTCTGGCAAAGGCTCCCTCGGGGGAGGGGGGAGAGGGAAGGGGGGGAGTATAGATACTGGTGAGTGAAAATGACTCATAACTCAAAGTGCATACAGTACTAACAATAAATCAATGTCCAGACAAATCATTCCTTTTATAAGAAAAATAAGTATTTTATTTCTAACTCTACACATAACAACATTCATGAGCAAGAACACAATCCCCTTGAGGTCGGGGCTCTATTAGTTCTCAGGCCCATCCCTGTCTCACCTTCTACCTTCTAACATGGTCAGGGTTATTCCCCATTCAATCGTGACCACATCTAGGGAATGCTCACTATAGGCCATACTCAAGAGTTCTCCATTGACTCTTTATTTAGGAATTCGTCAAAAGTGTCTATAATACTGTAGCAGCGTCAGCAGCGGGTCCCCCCCTGGGCTCCATGGATCCAGTTCTAATTGTACCTGCTCTGGCTCTATGGAAGCATTCAGTGGTGCAGTGAGTGCTCTCTCTGTAGATGGTCACAAGTCATGATCCTGTTCTGTGGAGCCAGGCTGCTCACGCTACATGCGGCAGCACCATACAGGCACAGGCAATCTCCCTCAAGCAGCAGTGCCAGCTTATCCCAACGGATCAGCCACTGCTCCGCAAAGTTGAGGCAAGTCATTCTTTGCCTCACAGGGGTATTTGATCCTCCAGCTCCTGACTGGAGCCAAGCAACGGTAAAACATCTCCGGCAGAGTCATTAAGTTTGTGGGGAAATCAGTAAGGTGCTGGTATTAGTGTGCGGGCTTGACCACCAAGTCACAACTGTAATATTCTGTGCGGATAACAACCTAAACTTCTACCAATATTGGTACAGGCAGCCTCTTCCAGCATACATGGTTCCCGCAGTAGGCCTTCTCACTGGACTTTGCTCCGTCCAACGTTCTCCTCTTCCTCACAGGGCACTCGGGTCTTGGCAAGCAGGCAGGCACTGGTGCTCCATGCTCCAGAGGAGATGATCTTGGTTTTCCCTAGGTGATGACCACTCACCCAGCAGGGAGACTAGCCAAACTATGTCGCTAGTCCTGGTCACAGGCAGAAGTCCTACACAGCTTCCCCTTCTCAAACAGCCCGGCCGGCTGATTGGCAGACAACAAATTTTGGGGTCTCAACCTCCCCTTCTTCTAGTCCATTCTCAGACACCAAATGTGATTTAAATTCATTGGGGTCGATTAGGATGGTGGAAGGACCCCCACCGCCAGCCAACTACGAGTCCCCCCCCCCAAATTAGGATGGCGGGGGGAATCGTTTTCTGACCTTGGTGGATGGAAAGACAGTCTGCCACTTGTCCGCCAGAAGCAATCATTCAGATCTAGGAACCATAAAATGGTGGCAGTGCCTAGCAGACACCGTCCACCAAATTATGATGAGGGAAATGTCATGCCTTTCCATGGTGGCGCCGCCGCCATGGAAAGGCATGTGGGAATTACTTAGGGGGTACCCGTTACGGCCCTCATGTTTTGGGCGAGGTGAGGGTGCACTTGGGGGGTACCCATGATACCCACCTACATTTCACAGCACTTCTTGGCAGGCACCATGTGGTGCCTGCCACATAGTGCAGTGAAATTCACAACATGGCTTTTCGTTTCGAGGCAGGTGCTGTTGTGAGCAGCATCCGCCGCAATGTTAACAACCAATATGCGACCGCCATGGTGGCAGTTGCATCCTGATTTGGTATGCAGGCCTGCCGCATGTATTGCGGATGGTCCCGGTTTGCCACAGGATGGCGGACAGACTCAATTCCGTCCGCCATCCTAAGGACCCCATGAGTCGTTGAAATTTAATGTTGGGGTTCTGAATCTTTCGAAGTGTACATTTTTCATTTTCTTCTTCCCTCTTGAAAGGCTCTCTGTCACAGCAGGAAAGACTCTGAAGTTGATAGACCCACAACACAGTTCATAGGAGTGACCAGGGTTCACACCTGGATGTCAGCCACAGTGATATGTGCATCAAAAGGTTAATCCTGTCTCAAGGCTCTACTCATTAGGATTCCCTTATTAACCCCATCTCCTTCTGAGATGTGTTGAGGCCGCTTCCTTGTGATCTATCACTGAATAAAAGAGTAACCTTTCGAATTGTAAATGGGCAGTCTATTCCTCCCTTTCTTCAGTATGTGTTCCACCCATCTCTGAGAAATTCCAAATACACAAATCTGTCTAGGGGGGTCCTCTACTCCTCATGTCTTCACCAGGCAGGCCTGGGCTACTCAAAATGGCACCTAATGTCTTCCATGTAGGGCACCATTGCAGGCACACATACACCTAGTACACATTCACTGCACACTTATTGGCCAGCACAGTTACCTCCATGTATTGTGCCATTACAGCTAAACATACATTCAGCACACACACTCAGTCTGTGTGCACTGTTCAGTACTTAAGCTTTTCTGTATTGTTCCGAGGTGTGCTGTTTGCAAACACATGCACTGCCAGCACACATACTCACCATGTGCACAGCGCACAATTCACCCTTCATGTGTTGTACTTCATGCAAGCACACATACACTCAGCACATGATTTGATTGCGCATGCACTGCACAGTGCTACATCTCTCATTTGATGAATTCCCCACAGCCAAAAATACACTCACCACATGCACTAACCACACATATACTGTACGGTATTGCTCTATCCCTGTACTGTACCTTTCCCAGGCACACATACATTCAGGGCAGAGTTACTACTCTTACACCGTGCAGTACTCCACATCTACCTGACATATGCCATGGGTGAGTACAAGGTGAGTATGCCTTGGGTAAGCAGCCGACTGTTTAAAAAGGTGAGTGAGATTGTAGGCCTCACTTCACTGACAAAGGGTAAAAACGACCTGTTCAGTACTATTGATCACTACACCGTATGTTGCCACCACAACGTTTTTGCTGTTTAACTCTTGGTGATGGAAATAGCCTTTAACCACTTTGAGGTTAGGGCTTTGGACACCACTTTTGGTCCAACAAGACTGCGATCTGTGAGACAGGCCTATGTCATGGCACACACATATTATCCCTGTTATGTAAGAGAAACAAATCAGCAATAGGGATCCAGACAACAGTAGAGTTGGCTACTGAAGGCAGGGGTACATGTCTAACCATGCAGAATACTTTCCACCCCAACATTATCTTTTCAATTATTCCCACTGCCCGACACATTGTAACCATCATTTCTTAAGTCATAAATGTGAGGTATTGAGTAATGCACTATGAGAAGAACTTTACATTTTAGACGTCAAAATGAAAAAGGAAATCAAAATATTATGGCAAAGTTTTGAAAGAAAAAACCTCAATAAATTAACGTTAGCAGTCATGAAGCAAAGATGAGAAATAGGTGAGGGTGTGAGGATGGATGAAATTAAGGTTAAAATATCTTGAGGTGTGGTTGAGGAGAAGATACAATTCAGGTGAGGTTCAAGTCAGGCTAAGTTAACAGGAAGGTTGCAGAAAGTGACCGGGGCATTAGTTTGAGGATGAGCTAAGGTTTAGGTGAGGTTGTGGCTTAGGGGGTCTGGAAGAGGCTTTGGTTGATGTTATGGTGATGGGGAGCTTGAAGTACGGCAAGCATGAGGCGGAGATGTCACTGAGGTAACACTACCTGGATGTGAAGGAAGATAAGTTTAGGTGAATTTGAGCCAAAATTGACATGTAGATGGATTGTGGGAGATTATCCTGATGCAAGGTTGAGCTGAGAATGTGAGATTTAGATGGAGTTGATGTAAAGTTGAGGTGTATGTGAAGATAAGATGAAGAGGGGCAACCATGAGGCTGGGGCAAGCTTGATGTGAAGGCAAATTGAACTGGATTTAAAGGAAGGAATTGGTGATCACAGGTCAGAAATGGACACTCTAAAAGATCACCTTCAGAGACTGGTGCATTTACATTCGAATAAGATGAATCAGATTTCCCATCAATTGTCCTAGACTTGAAGGAAAGGGGAGACCATGCTGGCTTCTAATATATCTGGTAATACATTACCGACTCAGCTCTTTGCACTGCATGGCTTGTTCATTTCAATCTGCAAAACTCTTTGACAAAGTTTCTGCTTTCTGAACTCCATTATCCACCTTCAGAATAATAAGGGAAAGTAAACCTCAAAGGAGCAGTAGTTCGTTTACTCTCAAATTTGTTGAAGGTTTGCATGGACATTACAAGCCAAGCTGAAAAGCTAGCTTTAGTGTGGTGTGTAATTACCATCATCTTATGTTGCAACCGCTTGGATCACTGCTTCTACCAACACCTTTGCTGTTAAAATCCTTCTCAAAAAGTACCGCTGTACAAGTGAGCTATTGAAATATATGAAGGCAGATCATTAACCAGAGTACCTTTATCATTCCTTTTCCTAAAGATTTGATTTGAAAAATAGGAATCAATAGTGAATTTTTACTGTCGCCTCTTCCTGAACAATAAAGGCTATATGATTTAAAAGTGAGTCTATATGTCAATTTGCTTCCTTTATTTCAACTTTAAAGAAGCAGAGGCAGCATTCATAATATTACTAAAGATAATTGATCACGTCATTTCATGTACAGTAGACAGTATCAGTGGCAGTAGGTATTCACAGAGAGTAATTTTCAGCTGGAAATGGTTCTTGGTGCTGAAAAGAAGCACTGTTCATGATGAACTACGAGTTCAAAAGAAATATTTCTAAGGCCTTGCTAAATTGAGAGAGAGACTGATACATTCAAAGCAGATTAGGTTGTATTCTCTTCAACAAGTAAAAGCATCAAGTAGTTAATTCATCACTCCCTTGTGGGTTTTGGTGCAATGATTCACAGCTACCAGTTAGCACACTATGCTGCATAGTGGTGCTCATTGCTTGAGCACGGACGATACCACCCTCTCTTCATTATGGTGTAAAGGGGCATGATGGTATATATGCGCTCTACAGTCATCATGGTGGACAAAACACCAAGAAGAATTGCATTGGTCATTGCGGTGGTGGTTTCCTATCTCAACTATTGCAACAACAAATACATGGAGGACTTATGCAAAACCATCTCAAAATTTCAGGGTTTGCCGGACAATGATGCTCCCCTCACTTCAACCTAAAGTTAGCCATAAAATCCCTGGTTTGACTCCAGCACAAAGAGCCTTAAAGTCGCCTGCCCTAGCTCAGAAGCCCTTAAACAAGTGGACCTATGACCCTTCCATCCGCACCAGTCCACAAAATGGTAAGGCCTCCCTGAAATTGCATCCTCTCTACAAGGTGAGTATAAGTGCTAAGAGGGACAGCCATGCACTACAAGGCTCAATTCTGAAGCCAACTACACAGCGTTAATCAAAGCAGTGAAGAGCCACCTACTTCTTTCAGCCTTCAGTCGCTGGTCACCTTTGACTGTCCGACTAACAGTCTCCACCCCTTTTCCCTCACAAGATTGTAAGAATGCTTCTAAGTGGTCATCCAAGTAGCACATTGTGCAAAGCTCAATTAAAGAAAGATCTGTACTATGTGTGAAAAGGCCATATGATATGTCACTTGTGAACTAGACATGCCATATGCATGTAAATGAATTGAAAGTGCTTGTGCACAGAAGGGGTGATACATACATAAATATTTCCTGCAATACTTATGCTAACAATGAGCAATGCTTAATTTCTTGCAATGCTTATGCAAATAATAAATCCCTCCTGCAATGCCTGTGTGAGCAAATTCTGCAACGTCTATACAAACAATAAGCAATTCCTGCTATGCCACCATAAACAATTTTTGCAATGGCTGCATGTACATTTGCTGCAATGCTTACGCAAGCAATAAATCATTCCAGCAATGCCTGTGTAAATGATTCCTGCAATGCCTATGTAGACACTTCCTGCAATGATTATGCAAACAATAAACAATCCCTGCAATGCCTCCATAAACAATTCTTGCAATGGCTGTGTGTACATTTCCTGCAATGCTTATACAAACAATAAAAAATTCCTGCAATCCATGTGTGAACAATCCTGCAATACTTCTGAAAACGAGTCCTGCAATGCATGACTAAGGCCTGCAATGAACAATTCCCAAAACGTACTCTTAAAGAAGCGCCCAGAGGAAGGGCGTAGTGAATATCAGCTTAAGCGAGGCTGCCAGTAGGGCCGAATACATTGTTTATGGCCCCTTTTTAGGTCTCGCCTATGCAGCGCGCATGCGCCGCATAGGAAGGAGAACTTTAGCAAATGATAAGCCTTTTCAGCCAAAAACGTGCACGCGTTGCATTGCCTTCAATGGCAACGCGTGCACGTTTGGCGATTCCCTTGCGGGAGCAAGCTTTGACAAATGGTCCATACTCGCTCCCGCAAGGGAAACCGGCACAGGCCCCCTCCTCTCAACCTGCTGCCACGACGGGGCGCGCACGCGTGCTTGTTTTCAATTACGTGTAACTGCCTTGTTTTCCCAATGACCGGCTGACTGCCTTCTTTTTTCAATGACCGTTTGAATGCCTCGTTTTCTCAGTGACTTGTTACTACCTTGTTTTTTTAGTGAGTGCCTCGTTTTCTCAGTGACATCTGTCTAACTCGATTTCTCAGTGACTGCCATGTTTTTTTTTACTTTTAGCGCGAGGCGCGCACACTTGATTCATTATAATTGTGATCACTCCCCGGCCCACAGCAGCACGGCTCTGACTGACCACCTTACGTCATGATCCGAGGTATTGTCCAATGACTGCTACCAAGAAAGCCAGTAGCATATTCCCCTGATGTCATTCGTCACTCAACAAAAGATTGATGATGACAGAAAGGCATGTCTGAAATCACACAGTTAAATATGCGGCTGGTTACTGTACGATAAATAGTCTTATCCTATTGACTTCTGTGTTGGAATGCTGCTTGCCCGCATTCTTCCTTGTGCAGCCTTGGGACAGAACAAGTTTTCCAAACACCTATTAATATCCCTGCAGTTAATGTCACTCTACACCCAATGCCACAGTTCCGGCCTGGTCCAGGGCATTGATTCCAAGGACCGCTGGGCCAAATCTGCTTTAACTCAATCAGGTCTACGTGCAACCCACTTGAATTGTTTTCATGCAAACAGTGAGCTGCTCGGGAGATGTGATTGGACTTCTGTGTTGGTTAAACATAAACAATGTGTTTGCCTGAACCCTGACTTCCAGCGTTCTCCCTGTTCCAGCATTTTACCTCTCACAAACAACTACCCCGATGAACCTCAACCCAAAACTGCAGCACCCCGATCATTCCAGTACTGCGGTGCACAACAGCTCTGTTAACACACATCAATCCTGATCAACAGCCAGTGGAGTCATCACTAAAGTAACACAAACAGAGCACGTGTCATTGGTGTGCAGCCAAACCAAGGTTTCTTACACAGGGTCGCAGATGTCCCTTGGCAGTGCCCTCTGAGGGCCAGCTGGCATTGGTCGTCAGATTGCCAGATGTGTTTAGCCGACAGCAAGGCGGATTTCAGATGCAGAGCAATTGTGCGCATCAGTTTTTACAAGGAAATGGCAAATGTGAGTCTTCGAAATCCACTACTCTCTTTATTTAATACAGAAGTCGGATCAGGTATTCATTCACAGGGGCAGGGAGGTGTCAGAATTCTATGTGGGTGCCTACTGCTGGGGTATTTGTTTTTATTTTAAAATGAGCCTCAAATTAGTGGAGCCTGGGACATACTTGCTAAACTCATGCCTTAACAGCCTAGCTGGCTATCACCTATGTGTGCCTCTCCTGAGACTTGCCCGGTACTGTCTGCAACGGCTCTAGTCAGCTGACTGTTGACTTGGTATTAATTAAAAGGCAACTGTGAAAGGTAAGAAAAGCTGCCTTCGTCGCAAGAGTCCGAGACGGACCGTAAGTGGAGCAGCTGTGTAGAGCTGTGTGCCATCATGAGAGGCTGCTGCTGAGGGCAGGAGGGGCTGGGGAGTCTCCAGGCAACAGTCAGAGCCAGCATCAGCTTGATTTGACACACGAAGCAGCCTGAAAAGGAGTGCTCGTCCATGCTTCTACAGATCAACATACTGCATACGAGCGTAAATAAACAGACATTTTGTTTACTAATTGCCTTATTTGCAAACTGTCCTCGAATGTCGCAAACACAGCGGAAACCAACACGGGGATTTGTTTTTGCAAAACACTATTGAATTTGCGCTGATTAGAACATCTTCTGCAGTCTGATTCCGTGGGTTTTGCCAGAATGTTTCGCCCACAAGTAAACACAATACCGTGACAAAGTTTACATTTTTAGAGATATGTTACCCTGAAACATCTTTAAGATGCACCTTTATGAAGCAAGTCTAAGGAGCGAGAGAATGGGGTGTCATTTTGTGCAGACCCCTGCCCACGTTCACTACATATGGTCCTGCTTTTCCACTTAGACATCTTTACGGATCCCTATGCTAAAGTGCATATTATGCCCCTTGGTACTGCCCCTAGGTCTCACCACACCCATGTCGCAGGCAGTACCACCAGATACCATGCATGCATTTAAATCTCAGAAATGGTACACTAGCACCGGTGGGTGACAGAAAAGTAAAGCACTTTCAAAACCCAAACCCACAATCCCGAGGGACAGTGTGAGCAGCCCAGTGTCAGACTGTCCATCGTAATGGTCTGCTCCCATTCTTGGCATTTTCTGCAGAAGCCTTCTTGCCTTGGCCAGACAACCGTGCTTCTCTGCGCAGAATGGGGTTTAAGAGGAGGAACGAAGGGGTCAGATTTGAGGTGGGCATATTTCTCAGGCAAAATCACCACTTTTAAAAACGCCATAAAGTCTTCCAGCCAAGACGAAGAGCGAAAGGTTGTTTGCAGCGTCTGGTGGTAGGACAGGCTCCTTTGTCCGCAAACACTGTTAATGATACTTTGCATTTCTTTCTTAACTTTAGCTTCAGTGTATGCCTGTGTGCAGGTGTGCGAGAGTGGCCATATGTGTGCTAGTGGTCCCTGAGTGCACACATGTATGTGGGTTTCAATTTGTTGAGGTACAATGTGTGGGCTATGTGAGTGAGTTTGTGGGTGTGCAAGTCTATGTGTACGAGTGAAGGGCCAGTATGGGTGCTAGTGTGTAGGTGGTGGTGGCTTTTGTTATCCATTCAAGTAGTAAAATACCACAGCACCACAGTTCACACAGGCATACACTGAAGCTAAAGTTAAGAAAGAAATGCAAAGTATCATTAACAGTGTTTGCAGCGTCTGGTGGTAGGACAGGCTCCTTTGTCCGCAAACACTGTTAATGATACTTTGCATTTCTTTCTTAACTTTAGCTTCAGTGTATGCCTGTGTGAACTGTGGTGCTGTGGTATTTTACTACTTGAATGGATAACAAAAGCCACCACCACCTACACACTAGCACCCATACTGGCCCTTCACTCGTACACATAGACTTGCACACCCACAAACTCACTCACATAGCCCACACATTGTACCTCAACAAATTGAAACCCACATACATGTGTGCACTCAGGGACCACTAGCACACATATGGCCACTCTCGCACACCTGCACACAGGCATGCACAATTACACACACTGAGTCAAAAAGGAAACATAGAAACAAAAAACAAATATATCAGTATGTTCCTACGTGATCATATTTAATTTTGTTTTTGACTATATAAAAAAGTAAGAAAGGATTTAACATTTCACTGAAACACCTTTGTTCTTTTTCTCTACTAAAAACTCTATGAGCTCAAACATGAAAATCAGATGCATGTTGAGTGATCCGTGTCTGTCAGTGCGTGGTGGATTTTTTTCTGTTTTACATAAACCAGAACACATAACAAGCGTAGCCAGCAACACTTCACAGGGAGCCATCCCCTCATCAGCAGTTTCCCTACTATGATTTATGAGCCCATACTTACAAGTTAAAACCGAAACTACATTTCCCAGGATGCACATACTGTTGACAAAAAGTCTAGGGCAGGGAACGGTGTCACGCTTGATAAGGGGTCATTCTGATAAACGCTCCGCTAAAACACATGCTTCCAGGTTTAAAATGTGTAAATCAATGTTTACGTTTAAAACACACAGAAGGTTATATTTTAATGAGTTGGTTGAAAAATACACAATGATCAAAAATGTCAGGCTCATCCATGGACCTTCCCCCACTCCACTGAGATTTGTCTGACTTTTGGCATTCACCCTGTCTGTTTTCCAAAGCCTTTCACTCCTTACGATTACTCACCCCAACAAACATATCTGAAACAGTGAGGTCTCTGCATTCCAATGTCTCTCGCCAGCCTCTGATTGGCCCCCCCTGTAGTCTGTCACGTGTTTCCTGCATATAACAGTCACTCACCAGTATCGTCAGTTTCCCTGTAGTCTCTCTCAGCGGTCTCCCTGCAGTCTTTTGTGGGTTCCCTGCACTCTGCAGTCTCTTTAGCTTCTTCACATTCCATAGCCTCCCAGACGACCCCTGCATCCAATTTAGGGGTCCCTGCATCCCTCAGTCACTCACCAGCCTTTGATTGGTCTCCCTGCATTCTGCAGTTTGTCACCAGTCTCTCGCGGGTTTCCCCTGTGGTGAGTTCCCCGCAGCCTCGCATCAGCTTTTCACTGGTCTCCCTGCAGTCTATCTTGGGTCTTACAGAATTCTGCAGTCTCACCTTTAACTCCTAACACTGTGCAGTCCCTCTGAGTTACTGTGCGCCATCTAAATTGTCACTGCTCTTTCCGTGGCATGCTCCCTGGAAGCTCTTTTGGGTTTCCCTGTATCCTGCACCATCTTAGGCATTCTTTAGACTTTCAGGGGTCCCCAATGTAATAGGTAGGGGTCTAGTCGCTACTGGACCGCAGCACCACACCCGCAGGCCAGGCGTGGCCTGCGGGGCTAATAAAAGGAAGCGCCCCCTCGGGGGCGATACTTCCGGCTCTGCAGGCTAGTGTGGGCTGAAGTATTGCATGCGCTGCGCTAAACCCCGCGCATGCGGTCGGTCAGCAGAGGCCTCGCTGACACCGCACCACACTGGCGACAAGGATGGGATCGAGACCCTCGCTCGCCATCTGCCGCACACCTCACCGCGGCTGAACACGGAACCCTCGACTGTGAGCCGCACGACATCGCGCGCACGTGAGCGCTCGGCCCAGCCCGGCGGAGCACACCCTGCCGCGTCGCATCTCCGACCTCTAGGAAAAGACGGTTAGTGCGCTTCCACGCGCTCATTCTGCACAGGAATCAACCCCAGCGTTACAGCCACAATTAAACCACGCCCCAGCGCAAGGCCCCAGCAGTGTGTGTGGTCCACAGGGGAGCTGATAATAGACATATATGCCCCAGAAGACATACCCTGGTGAGCAAACACCGCCTCAATTACCGAAGGCCAACAAAAGCATACATCTGTGCAGCAAGGAAACCGGCCCTCATCCACACCTTCACGGGGGGCTACTTTGCGCCATCACCGCTGCTGAGCCCATCCTGCAAGTGAGGAGCACGTTACCTGCCTCAGCATACCCAGTGCCTTCTGCCACCAAGCGCCATGGGGGACAATGACCTGGCAGCAGCACCGGCCCACGCACTCTTCCAACATGCGGCCTCAGGGGTCCTACCCCCATTCAGTGAACTGGAGGACCCTGCGACGGCCTCTCCCCGATGGAAAATTTGGATTGAATGCCTCATTAACTATTTTGTTGCAACCTGGGAGACAGATGAGGCAGTAAAGAGATCCCTGCTGCTGCATTACGCTGGGGATGAAATCTTCAAACTATTCAAGCACCTGCCCAACACAGGAGCAGCGACTGACTATAACACGGCGGTGGACGCGTTAGACGCCCAGTTTGACCCACCGCTGAACCCCGATTTCGAATGATTCAAACTACACCAAGCCCGCCAGAGGGAGGGAGAGTCCATGGACACGTTCTACACCCGACTTCGCGATCTGGCCAGCACGTGCACTGAAGATGACCAACCAAAAGAGATCCGGGCACAACTAATCCAGGGTTGCCGCGACAAGACATTGAGAGGCCTCATCCTGCGCCAACCGAAGATCGCGCTCGAAGACATGCTGATACTGGCGAGATCACACGACCTGTCCACAGCCAGAGCAAACGAGATGGACCAAGAACTAATCAAGCCCCAAGGACGGTACGACATCATCAAGACGGAGCGTGCAGATGCTCTCCGAGCCAAGCAAAAAGGAGACTCGTTCAGGAGACCGATGCCGGAAACATCCAAGCCAAGGTTTGGATACTGTGGACACGAACCACACGCCGCAAAGGACTGCCCCGCACAAGGAAAGACCTGCACCAACTGCGGAATACCCAACCACTTCGCCACCATTTGCCGGAGGCGCGCCAGAGGCCGTGACTTCTGAAACCAAAGGCCCCCGACACGGGCAGTACGACAACTGTCAGTGACAGAATCAACGCCACCCGAAGACATGCAGAGAAAGGGCAGGTGATACCAAGAGCCGATTGAGGACTCCTCAGAAGACGTCGACGAAGAGGCGTACCTAATCTCCTTTGCGCGGGAGCTCAAGCGACGCCACAGGCCTCGGCCAACGTGCATGATTCACGTTGCAGGAACAGAGATAAAGGCGGTCATTGACACTGGAGCAACAGTAAATGTCATGGGCCTCAAGCAATATCCTCGTCAACGGCCATGCCCTCCAGTGATGCCGTCCAAGACCAGAATCTACGCCTATGGGGCGGACACACCTCTCCTGTTAAAAGGAAAAATATCAGTCCCCATCAAGGCAGACGACCTCGAAGTAACAGCAACAATCCATGTCATCGAGAGGGAAGCGGACACCTTACTGAGCAGCCACACAGCAGAGGACCTCGAACTCTTTTCTTTTGCAAGGAGAATCCAGACTCACCAGGTAGAGGAGCTACTCAGTCAATTCCCTGAACTGTTCCAAGGGCTTGGGCGCATCAAATGTGACCCCATAAAATTACACATTGACAAGACAGTCGCCCCAGTCGCTCTGCGACACAGAAGAGTCCCGTTCCACCTGCGGCCACTAGTGGAAAAGGAGCTAGAGACCCTGGAGAAGCAAGGCGTCATTGAAAACGTGTCGGGACCGACACCCTGGGTGTCCCTAATGGTCATCGCGGAAAAGCCAAAGCAGCCAGGAGCTATACTCAGTCAGTCAGTCAAAACACTTTATTCGATTAATTAAAATCATAAAAGTACAAAGTTCATACAAAAAAAGCAATCCAGGACATATACTGTGCCAATGTAATTACAATAGGTCCACAGAATTAAAATAACATACAAACATACATAAAAAGCAGACATTAAAAATTGCTCAATGATTGCACAGGTTGGGTAAAGTTTTCGCTTTGCAGCGCATAGCTGCCACCAAGAAGTTTGCCACACTAAATATGATACGAGTACTACTCAGCTGTTGAAGAAATAACAATGCAGGTCTAACTTGTAAGAAGCCGGCTTCCTTCAAAATTGGGAGCAGATATTTTTTGCGGCTTACAGTGTAGAACTCGCAAAACATAATAAAATGCAAAGTGTCTTGGGATGAAAAATCATCACAATGGCATGGCATACTACATTCGGGCCTACCCCAGGACGAATAAAAACCAAGTGAGTAGTGGATCAGATTTAATCTAAATCTCAGCAATAAAAATCTATGAAATGGATTAGAAACAATACTTAAATAGGGTTCCAACGAAGGAGATAGGAGAAGCATAAAATGCGCTCTCACACGAGGTTTTAAAAGTTCACTCTCTTCGCGATCCAATGTGACCCTATCTAAAAAAGACTGCTTAATCCAAGCAATGTCTGCCTTGACTATAAGTGATGGGGACGAAAAAAGCTCAGGGCGCCCAAGGCGAGAGAACACCGCTCTGACGTACTCCAGCCAGGGTATTCTTTTAGCGTAATCCAAGGCTAAAATGTCATTCAGGATCCGATGGTTAAGAGTGATTTCCTGTTTTAACCAGGTTTTCACCCAAAATAACAATGGGGCCATCTTCAGCTTATCAGTAACGTAACCTAAACCAACCTCCGCATGAATGGAAAAAACAGGGGTTGATTGGGGAACTAAAAGCAAATGTCGCAGGAATCTATTTTCCACTACTTGGATCATATCCTGCGTGACGTACCCCCACAGAGCCGCGCCATAGGAGGCAATAGCCAGGCTTTTTGAAGTGTAAACTTTCAGCAGGGCCTCCATTGGTCTTGCCCCCAGCTTTTTTGCAAAACTCAGCAGCGCTGAGGTAGACCTGGCTACAGAGTTACGTTTATGCTTAATTTGCGGGCCCCAGGAGCCATTCTCATCGAAGAGAACTCCCAAATAGCAAAAAACCTTTACCCTGGTAATCTCTTCCCCATTACAAAATAAAGATCTAGAATTAATCTTTTTGCTCTGTTTCCCCACCACCATAAAATGGGATTTCTTTATATTCACCTTAAGATCTAGAGCAGCCATAAAGGCACCAAAGGCATCCAACAGTCTCTGGAGCCCCACAGCAGTGCGGGCCAACAGGACAGCGTCGTCCGCGTACAGAAGAACTGGTACAACCAGTTCCCCCACACGCGGCGCATCCGCTCTCGGGACCCCCAGAGACTTTTCCAGGCCGTTAATATAGATAGTAAAGAGGAGTGGGGCAAGGATACACCCCTGCCTCACCCCTCTCTCTGACTTAAAGTGCTTAGTGCATTTCCCATACTGGGTGAACCTCACTGATGCAGAAAGGACCTGGTGCAGTGCTGCAAGAAAACTTACTAAAGGAGGGTCAATACCCAAATCCAGCATGATAGACCATAACTTGGACCGATTAACTAAATCAAAGGCAGAGGACAGGTCCATGAAAGCCATGAAAAGGGACCCGTCCTTCGCCACCGTATATTTGCTAATTAAAAGCTGAAGATTTAGACTTTGATCCAGAGTCCCCCTATTTGCTCTAAACCCATATTGGAGGTTAGACAGAATACCCTGACCGTCTATAGCATCCCTGAGTTTAACAAGTAAGACCCTGCCCAGGATCTTAACCGCAGAGTCTAACAGGGAAATGGGTCTATAGCAGGAGGGATCACCACGTTGGCCCTTTTTAAAAATTGGGATAATTAATGCAGTAGCCCACGAAGCAGGGAACCTGTAGCTCGAGACAGCATTAAAAACATTGACTAAAATCTTTGCCCATAGACTAGGAGAAAAGCCATATAGGTCTGCTGGCACTCCGTCAGGGCCCGGCGCCTTGTTACTAGCAGAATCCTTAATGGCTCTCTCCACATCCAACTGCTCAAAAAATAAACAGGGCATGGAATGGAGTGCTAAAGGGATGGTGCTACTAGCGGGACTAGAATCACATGCCCCGTAGATTTTACTAAAGTAGTCGTACCATAGCTCTTCCTGAATAACACAGTCCTGGGTGGTGCCCTCGAAATCCGAGAAAAAAGGATTATTAATTGTAGCCCAGAACTTCCCACTGTCCCGAAGGACATCAACAGATAAAAGGTTGTCCCAAGCTTCTAATTTTATTGCCTTTTTCCTTTTGGCAATTGCCTCTTTATAGGCCCTTCTCGCATGTGAAATTGCCCCCCTATCCCTAGGGCTATTTTTTAGCGCCTCAAACAAAATCCTATGGGCCCTAGAGCAACTCCCATCAAACCATCTAGGGGGATTCCTACCTCGGCGAGTATTGGTGGAAGTCAAATCCCTGGAGATCTGTGAACAAAGAGCCTCGAAGGCCCCTACCACCTCCTCTGGAGTCGGGTTATCATTCAAACAAGTGGCCCAGGGCCCATCCATTTTAGCACAAAGCTCCTCCAAAAAGGATGCAGGGACCACCTTAGCCCATTTGACCCTGCGACCCTGGTCTTTCACAATCAGGGGAAGATCTTTTTGACAAGCATGGCTCAAACCACCCAGGCTCTTCGGCAAAACCAACTCCAGAAATACCGGGTTATGATCACTATGGGCAGATGGAACAACTTTGTAAGCTAAAACCCTAGCTAAAACGCCAGAGGACAAAAAAATATAATCTATTACAGAGCCCAGGGTAGAACCTTTAAACGTAATAGCCCTACCCCCAGCCTCTATAAGATTAGACTCAAAAATGTTGGTGGTGGCAAGGAAAACCTCGAGGGCCTCCCCCTGCTTTGTGTGCTCAAAATGAGGAGCCACAGCGCCTGCAGGCCCCTCATGGGCTTCATGGGGCCTCACATAACACTCACCAACACAGGGATGAATATTAAAATCGCCCATGAGGACGATCTCGAAAGCGGTGTTTTGTTTTTGACTGTAGTCTAGCATAAAAGATTGCAAGGCGACCACATGTTGAATAAGGTCAACGCCGTCTCTTGCATTATAAAAATTGATTAATTAAATTTTCAGGGTGTGGGAAACAAGCCATTCAACACAGAGAAAATTGTTTGACCCAGAGGCCAAACGAGTGAATGTGCCCACCAAATGGAGTGAAAAAAGAAGCAATAAACCCCCTTTGGCACGACCTGCCCCTCCCATGACTGCCGGTACCACAAAACTAGAGTAACCATCCAGACAAAGGTTACTAGAAGGATCCCAAGTTTCCTGCATGGCAATAATATCATGTTTGCCTAGGAAATCGAGCCAGGATGGGTCCACTTTTTTAGAACTGGACCCAGCCACATTCCAGCTAATTAATTTACAACTGGCCCCACCATCAGAATTATCAATACGAGGATCAGCTATCTGAGCCGAGTCTGTCAGTCAATCGTTATCTGCCAAGTCTGACAGTGGGGAATAATAATTATTCAGAATCAAATTAGAGGAATGGGGCAGCAAAACATTGTTAGGAAGCTGACGATCTCCAGTCATTAGCGGTACCCCAGAATTTTGACACCCCGCCGAATAAGGCAATCTAGACAAGGGATGGTGCTTCAAGGGTGGGGTGGAGTGTATTTAGCATTACGGGCTTCAACCCAATGACTGTGTAAACCGAAAAAAGGTTTGGATGCGGGTAGGTAGAAAAACCCTAGGGGGACTGCCCTCATTCCCCCCTGCCCTACCTCAGACCCATCCCAAAACAGTCTGTCTGCAATATTTGGTCAATTGAAATTAACAATTACACAATCACCCACCAGCCGCTTTGGTTGTCGCCCAACCCACCCCACCCTTCTAGCCATAATGATATTAGGGGAGATATCCAGGCCGCCACAGCTAAAGGCTGTGCACCAAGATCTAGTTAACCTCAATAGGTCATGCGTAGGTTCCATCGCACCCTCGTGGAGCGGGGGTACCCCGACAAAAACAGCCACCAAGGGGGCCGATTCCGGGGGAAGGTCAAGTGTAGCCTGACTACCCCTATCCTGTTTTGTGCTCCGGCCTAAGGACTGGGGAACAACATTACTAGCCACACGCGGCATATTACTATAAGTATGGTTGGCTAATAGTGGCTGTACATTGAGAGGGGGAGGATCCAAGCTCAGCTCCCTACCAGGGGTGTTGCCCGGCCTTGGGGAGCGTGATTGAATCATTGGCCCAGAAGAAACTCCCTTGCCCCTCTCTGGCCTAGATTGGCTATACGTAGCCTGACTAGCCCCCACTTGATGTAGACTAAACTCTTTAATGGAGGCTACCAAGCTAGAGCATTTATTAAGCAGGTCGGCCACGCAGGCATTCAGTGTCTCAACAATGTCTTTAGCAATGCCCACCAGTAAAGGTTCTAATCGTGAGGAAATTATGTTTTCTAATAGGTCCACCGTAGGGGTCCCTAATTGCCCCTCAGGAGTCAACACAGCTTTTGGGGGTTTGGGCCGTTTCGAACTCTTCTTCTTACAGTTCCTCGCGGCTCTTGCAATGCCATGGGCCTGTTGCTCCAGTTGATCTGCCACACCCTGGGTAAAAATAACAGGATCCCTTACTGTGGGTGAATTAGACACAACCACTACGGGTTCCAGAGGTATACTGGGTACAGCCACACAGTCACTAGGATCACAGAGCAAAGTAGGAGGTACCAGGCCAAGTTCCTGTTCTGCGTTAGCGATTTCTTTAGATAACACCTCCACAGCAGAAGACAAGTATGAAATTATACAGTCTGATTTTCTGGGGACCTTCGCTTTCTTCCCACTCCCCTCCAATGACGCTGCTTGTTTGCGCTTACCAATTGTGGAGCGTTAGGGGGGGTGGCCCGACCCGGCCTCCTTCGGTCTCTGACGGGCGCGGACGGGCCCGCCCTTGGCCCAGGCACGCCCGCACGCCTCCCGCGCTGCGTTAGCCCACGTGATGTTTTAAGGGCTCCTGGCGCCCTCCAGTGACGCCGGGTAACTGTGAGGCCTTCTGGGGATTGTAGTCCGCTGGTCAACAGGCCGTTCCCCTCACGGCAACGGTGGAAGCGGTGCCGCCGTTCCCCTCATGGCTCCGCTTGAAGGCAAAATACAGCCGTTGCCCTCACGGCACCCGCAACACAGGTAAGCTCGTCCCGCGCTGCGTTAGCCCCCGCGAAGTTTTAAGGGCTCCTGGCGCCCTCCAGTGATGCCGGGTAACTGTGAGGCCTTCTGGGGATTGTAGTCCACTGGTCAACAGGCCGTTCCCCTCACGGCAACGGTGGAAGCGGTGCCGCCGTTCCCCTCACGGCTCCGCTTGAAGGCAAAATACAGCCGCACGCCGCACACTGCTGCACGCCGCACACTGCTACACGAAACACTGCTGCACACCACACACTGCTGCACGCCACACACTGCTGCACACTGCTGCATTACTCACTGCTGCATGCTGCACGACATTGCTGCACGCAGCACACTGCTGCACGCCGCACACTGCTGCACGCCGCTGCACGCCACACAGTGCAGCCTGCCTCACACTGCTACACGAAACACTGCTGCACGCCGCACACTGCTGCACGAAACACTGCTGCACGCCACACAGTGCTGCATGCCACACACTGCTGCACGCCTCACACTGCTGCACGCCGCTGCACGCCACACACTGCTGCACGCCACACACTGCTACACGAAACACTGCTGCACGCCTCACACTGCTGCTCTAGCATTCGCCAGCAAGTCCCTAAATCCCTCAGAAACGAAATACGCTCAAATCAAAGCGGAGGCATTGGCCATCAAGTGTTTCGTGTAGCAGTGTGTGGCGTGTAGCAGTGTGCGGCGTGCAGCAGTGTTCATCTATAGCTAAAAGGGCAACAGTTCACCATGGTCACCGACCACCAGCCCCTCGTTCCTCTCTTCAAAGGGACTGCACCCCACCCCCCTTATCGAGCAATGGGTGGTCTAGCTGCAGCCGTACGAAATGGAGTTGGTACACCATCCGGGAGCCAAAAAACCAGCGGATTTCTTGTCGAGGCACCCCGTTCCGCCAGAGGCACAAGACGACACAGAAGACGCAGAACATTATGTCCACATGGTATCCATTGCGGCTTGCCCCCAGAACATGACCCTGGACGACGTCAAAGAGGCAGCCGCCACCGATGCAGTGTACGCCAGGACCCTGCAAGCCGTCCAAGAAGGGGCGTGTACGAATTACCTGCGCCAAGCCAACTCCTGGAGCCAAGAAGAGCTTGAATACTTAACGCAGACGTGGTGGATACGGAACGAACTCAGTGCCACAAGTGACGGGATCCTGTTAAGAGGGTCCAGGCTGGTGATACCGCAAGCCCTAAAACACCGGGCGACCCAGTTAGCCCACGGAGGGCATTAAGAAGTAACCAAAATGAAGGCACGAATGAGGGAGAAGGTTTGGTTCCCAGAGGTAGAGAAGATGGTGGAGGAATATGTCCGGCGCTCCCCGTCGTGCCAACTGACAAGTGCCCCAGAGAGACCTATTCCGGTGATCACCGAAGAAGCATGCACCGTCCCTTGGTCCAAGGTGAGCATAGACTTCAGGAGTTTTCCCAGAGGGAAGCACACGCTAGTAATTGTGGATGCCTTCTCGAAGTACCCCATAGTAGAGCCAGTCACATCCACTGCCTTCAACCACGTGGGGCCAATCCTGGAAAAAGTGTTTGCTATGTTTGGATTTTCTCAGGAGATACGCAGCGACAATGGGCCACCGTATCAAGGTCCCGAGTTTGCCACTTTTCTAAGACAGTGAGGAATACATCACCGACGAGTCACCCCTCTGTGGCCACAAGCCAATGGCGATGTTGAACGCTTCATGCATACGCTGAACAAGATGTTCCGTATAGCAGTAGTTGAACAGGTGGATCCGGAAAAGAGACTCCACAAATTCTTGAGAGACTACCGGAGCACCCCCCACTGCACCACTCAGAGGAGCCCGTGGGCACTGATGCTCCATGGCCCGAGAAGAGATCTGCTTCCCACCTGCCCGGGGTGGTCACCACCCCCTCTTGAGGCCGAGAACGCGCAAGACCGGAGATCTTGCCGAAACCAACAAGTAAGCCTCCGCCGCCATGCCACACCAAGAACACTCCGCACAGGGGCTACCGTCCTCCTGCGGGACCGTCGTCCTGGAGGGAAGTTCAGAACAAACTACGAACCGGGGACCTGGACAGTCACCGCAAACCACGGAACCATATTAACCGCACAAAGAGGAGGAGAGGAGGTGTACCGAAACGTGTCGTGTTTCAAGGAAGTCCCAACAGAACACCCCGGGAGGCCCTCCGATGAACAACCAGATGGCACAGCTACCTAAGCGCAAGAGACCACGGAGACCAACACCATGCCGCTATCAAGTCCAACTCCAAATGGCATGATCCCCGAAAGCACGCAGCGGTGTGGCTGCCCCCAGGGATACAGTCAAAGACCGAACCCTCGTCTGAGCCAGCGCCTGCGGGACTTTGCCTGCTGGACTTTGCCTGCTGATGATATCTGGCCATCGCACCTGGGGATCCACGCAATTACCAAAACCTGTGTGCCTGTCAGTTGAACTGTCTGAACTGTTTGAACTCTTTTGTTTTCAAGGACTAAGTTGGATAGGTATGTAATAGTTAGCGTTCTAGTCGCTACTGGACCGCAGCACCACATCCGCAGGCCAGGCGTAGCCTGCGGGGATAATAAAAGGAAGCGCCCGCTCGGGGCGATACTTCCGGCTCTGCAGGCTAGTGTGGGCTGAATTATTGCATGCGCTGCGCTAAGCCCCGCACACGCGGTCGGTCAGCAGAGGCCCCGCTGACACCGCACCACACCCCTGATGTCTACACTTCCTTGAGTGGAACTTACTATGGGGGTGGTTGTATCTGTCTTTGTGGGGCTGGTCTACTGTGACAGGCTGTACTACAGATTTAGTACCATACCACCTCTACTCCAAGCATAGGCTTGCTAGACCTCAGACAGGAGTTCAGCTACAGCCACACAAAGCTCCCAGCTTGCTTAAGTGCATCTTTCTTCCGCTCACCTCAAGTCTTCTCCGAAAACAACATTGCAAGTGGTGAATTTAGCAAAAATGAATAGAGACTTTGCAAGAAATTCTGTCTCGGCACTCATGATGCAATTAAATTCAGCAAAGGCTGCCCCTCCGTGAGTGATATAGAAGGGGTGACTCCTTTCAAAGAAAATTGAGGAAAATTGGGGCATATTATGAGTTTTGTACTTTTATATTTCCTCCCTCGGTTTTCATTCCACCATCCATCCTTCTCTCCATCAGTCCTTTCTTCCATCCAGGTCTTTGCTTGCTCATTGTTGCTTGTTTTCATTCATATTAACCTATGTTTCTGATGGCATACTACATAAAATGGTCTCACATTACACGGTTCTATATTTACTTGCATGTGTATTCTGTATGTGTTGCAGTGTCTTATGTTCATCATGCTGCACAGCAGCCACAATGCTCTAAACCATAGCTTAGAGACATTGGCAGAGCCAATAACTCTGGCTAAACACTTATAAGGTCCCAAAGGCGAGACCTATTGGCTATGCCAATAATTGTTATCTTTGATCTGTGGTTCGTAGTACTGGAACAATAATTACCATGACACAGTTGTGTGATAGGGGCCAAGTGTTGTAAAAGTAGCCAAAAAAAACAGTGATGGACAGAAAGAGAAAGTATGTAAATGGTAAAGAAAAAATAAGTCGGAGCAAATAAAGTGAGAGAGTGCGAATGAAGGAAGGAGAATACAGTGCAAATAAGAAGAGAAAGATGGAAAATAAAAAGAGAGCAGAATGGAAAAAGGCTCAAAAGAAGAAAAATGGAAAGGAAAAAAAAGACGAAGGAAGAATATGGAAGGAACAAATACAACGAAAAATGGAAGGAGAAAAAGAAATAAGTTGAGCTGGAAAATAGAATGAAATAATGGAAAGAAGAAATGGGAGACAGAAGTAAGGGCAAAGGAAGGGAAATTGAAGGAATACAAAAAAGGATAGAATCAAGGGGGGAAGGAAGGATAAGAGGATGATAAGAAGAACAGAAGGAACAAGAAAATAATGAATTACAAAATGGATGGAAGAAGGAATGTAAATGACATTTAATATAAACAAGGTCAGAAAGATACATACAATGAGAGATGGAAGGAAAGAAGTATGGACAGACAGAAAGAAAGATGAAATAGGAATGAAA
Organism: Triturus cristatus; assembly: GCF_964204655.1. Classification (NCBI taxonomy): domain Eukaryota; kingdom Metazoa; phylum Chordata; class Amphibia; order Caudata; family Salamandridae; genus Triturus; species Triturus cristatus. The sequence continues at coordinate 331,880,824 of NC_140579.1, forward strand.
GAAGAATGCAAAAAACATAAATAAATGTTAATAGAAAGCATTAAAGATGGATGGAAAGGAGGACAGGAGAAAAGAAAAAAAAGGAAAGAAAAAATCAATACGAGTAAAATGCATTTTTTTACAAATTCCTTTAGACTTATGTTTATAAAATGCAATATTTTACACATTTTCCTTGAGTAAACAATATTCGCTGGCTTTTATAGCAAAATTTGAGATCGTTCACTTTGATCCATTTTATTTTCCTGGCTACACCCTCGGCCTCAGAGCACGTGCTAAGGTGCCCCTCTGCAGAGCACAAGCTCTAGGTAGGCGCCTCTGCTGTAGTCTCTTTCCTAAATTTATCACGCTTCGCTACTAACAGACTTTAATTATTAAAACTGCCGAAGGATTCTTTACGAGCCATCCTAGGCTAGGAGTGCTGCTGTTTCTGTCTGCCCATGCCGAGCCAGGCCTGAGATGCCAGCCGCTCTGCTTGAGGGGGGCGTGGCTACAGAAGAGCAGTCCGAGCTGGCCAATCGGGCAGAGCTCCGAACAGAGCCGAAGAGCAGGGGATACCGGATCCGGAGGGGATACCAGATATTACACAACACCGGCACACCCAGAGAAGAGTGGAGAAAGCGCAAGGCATTGGTTTCAAATGACTCAACACTGCCATCTAGTGGCCAATGTGCTATACCGCGCCACTAAACGGAATACACTGCAACAAGGACTTAGACCAGTCAAAGACTGCCAGGGCATACTTAGAATCTCTAGAGGGAGGCTGATCCAGGCAACCTAATGGGAAAAGAGAAGAGAAGAGAAAAAGGACAATGGTGCCAGGCCACTACACACCATTTGAGAATGAAGAGACAATGAGCAGGAAAGTGCCTGGAGTGCAGGAATGCAGCACAGAGGCATCTGGTGCAACACAAAACAGATGGTACGGACAGTGAACAGGCTATGACTGAAGGGACAGGCAAACCTCTAAGAAATTGTTATTAGAGTGTGACCAGTAAGGAAGCAAGTACCCACCAGAAAGAGTGGACGACCAACCAGAACAGCAACGTCTCAAGGGAGCTGTCCCCGCGCCACAGCGATTAAGAAGAGCGTGCCACACGCCCCTGGCGGTGTACGACCCCCACCGCAAGGAAGAAGAGCAGGCACGCACGGTACCAAAAGAGGGCGCCCTGGCAACGAAGGGGCATGCACAGCCTGAAGGGCGTGACACGCGCCCAGAAGAAGACAGATGTACGCGTCACGTGCACCCAGAAGAGCATCAACACGGGCAAATGCCCAGGAGGAAAAGAGACACCTCTGCAGAAAAGAAGCACTACTGAAATCAGCAGGGAGATCCCATACATCTCCACAGCAGCAATGAAGCAAACGAAGGACGCAGTCAGAATCTCGCCGAAGAGATGCAACCAGAGAGAGCACAAAGAAGTGGCTGCGCAGACGCACAGAAGCACGAATACCCAGAAGAGGGTAGAAGAGCGCCAAGTCCGAGGTGCGCGACAAAGGCACCCAGAAGTTTCACTGCATGGGCAGTCGCCAAGGAGAGCAAGACCTCCTCGAAGAGAAGGGGAAATGCTGAAGGCATCAAGAAGAATCTCCATCGCCTCAATGAAGCCTGGAAGGGGCCAAATGCAGAACAGTGTCCTCCCTCACACTTACTCACGCCGGAGTCGTCAGTGACCCAAGGCTGAAGAGAGGAGAATCGCGCACTGCAAGTGAACAGATCACTACTGCCCGTGGAAGCCATTCCCTGGAGAGGGAACACCTGTAGGTGGAGTGTCAAGAAGCTGCCGGAAGAAGGAGCACCCAAGATGAGTAGCTGCTCGCCACGCAGCAGACAAGAACGACAGAAGTTTTGCCTGCATGGTCAGGAGACCATTGAAGTTAATAGGCCCGTTGGCCTTGCTAGAACACGGTGCATGTCACTGCACCTGAAGAAGAAAAGTGGAAATCGTGTCACCCAGAAGAAGCAGGACAGACGCAGGTGTGTCAAAGACAACGAGAGGAGAAGCAAGAGGACTCGTAGCACCACAAGCCAAGAGCACCTCCAGAGACACCAGACAGCCACCAAGGCGGACAGACGGCCCTGGCGACAGCACCAAGGGAGAACCACACATAAGCCGCAGCAAGCGCCACACGTAAGCCGCAGCAAGCGCAAACCACGTTGCTCCCATCGCTTCACAGTGAGACCGTCCAGCCCAGAGTGTCGGCAGTTGGAGTTGAACGGCATCCCTGCTCTTGACCGCACATGCCCGAGGTGCGAGAGAAGGTTCAGAAGAGGCAGTCAAGTGGCTACGACGTTTATCCAGAAACCTCCTCTCCTAGTTAATCATCGCCACCTGTAGTCCTGGCCCCATGGCAGCTACGTCATCAATGCCATGTGCATGACACAGCACTCAGGAAGACATGTGGGAGTGTGACCGGAGGGTCCACACCAAGAATCGGACAACCAATTGAGGTCAGAAGGGGAAGATGTGATTGGCAGGGCTGGACGATGAAGAAACCCAAGCTACAACAGGAGTGAGTCCTGATACAGCGACAACAAGGGAAGAGGGGGACAACCCGAAAAGGAACTGTCAACCGCACAGCGGGAGGCCGAGGGTAAGCCGCACAGCCTGCGCGAACCGAGTCTCATGTCTCATGTTTCACAACATGTTCATCACCCTCCGTCATCAAAGTCCCAACAGCCCAAGAAGCCCAAGTACACAAATGCAAGTGCTTCCCAGAGAACGTGGAGGCACCTGGCCGCCCCTGCCTCAGGTGATCGACTTCAGACTGAAAGCCTGCAATCATCCAAGTAAGTCATCACCAGCCATCGTCCAGATTCACCACACGACTGGCCATGCCATCACGCCAGTCTTCAATCAAGTGCGTCACACGAAACCATCTTGAATACACATGGAATGGAGTCCTACACCCGCGCCAACTTAGACAGCAAGAAGACTCGGAGGTAGTCTGCTAACCTGGTCTACACCTGAAATGTGGCAGCGAGAGCATGTCCTGACCAAGATCTATACACCCTTGAGGTTTGTGCGAGAGACTGACTACTGACTCCCCGGTGGTTTGCCACTGCCCCCAGCCGGCACATACGCAGCCCCAATCGCAGCCTATCAGCAGTCCCGTGGCAAGCCCGAAGAAGGGCCTCCCCAGGTGGGAGAGCTGGAAAAGACCTTGTTCCCCCCGACAGGTCACCGGACACAGCAAGATAGCCTCATAGATACTCACGGCTATGCAGAAAGAATCCAGTGAACTTTCACCATGGACTCCAACCATGATCTTGACACACCAGTTGATGAACAGTTGTTAATCACCACATGCCATCCTCATGGTCAGCGACAGGAAGCCATCCAGGACCAAAGGGCGCGATTCCACAGACAGTCCTGGTCTGTTGTCTTCTGGACGCCTGACCCGAGAAACTGATGGACCCTGTGGTGTATATTTCATTGTTATTTCTCCCTACAGGTTGGACTAGGGAACTTTTGTTTTATTAAAATTTGGGAGGAATGTTGTGTCCTGCGAGACACGTTCTAGTGTCTCGACAGGCACTGTTTTAGTAGCCACTCACCCACACACCCCACACCCATCCATCACCGGCGTCACGGGTGACGTGATCCGGCTAATAAAAGGGCCCGAGTGCACGTGCTCGAGGCCAGTTGATTACCCTTACTAACTGTGTCCGGGTCATTCCTTTGCCAACATGTGGGCCTCGGGCCCACAACACAACAGGTTACCACAGCGAAACAATCACTGTTGGTTAGACTGGCAATCAACAAAGTGTCGACGTTTTGACCCCTGAAAACACGTAGGTTCCTGACTTCCTTACAACGCGATCTTCTTCAGGACGGTGGTGAGAGTGGGGGAGGGCAGCATGGACAGCCCTAGAGACAGAGCAATTGAAATAATGGGTGCGTAGGCTCCAAAAGGTTGGACGAGCGAAAAACAAGCACTCGTGGACAGGATACACAGTGTTTATCCCTCTCTAGTCACCGTGTAGATCACAACCAGCAGTCTTGGTTTAATCACTTAAATTAATTAATCTGGTTAATTATAGCTCCATTAACGACCTGGACTGCGCTCGTTAGATGCGGAGTCCCAAGAAACTGGGATGCCGTGATTCCATCTGGCAGTCAAAGCAGTGCTGTTTCGCTACTCGCTCTGTGGAAGGCGGCTCTGCTTCATGGAGACGTTAAAATGCCATTCCAAGTTCAGCAGTGTCCTTGTCATTCTAACAAATTGATGCTGGAGACATTACAGACAGTACGTATAGCATGAAAGAGCCATATCACCACCTCTCTTAACTTTAGTTAATCCTCTCTTCCTCCTGCCACCTATATCCCTAGAAAACCATGTCCCAGTACACACCGGCCCGAGGCTACGGTCCGCAGGCCCACGAAATGAGTTTGCTCTAGGGGGCATCTCTCGAATGACGGGCTCGTACAAGGTATGGCACGAAGAAACCACATTCTGAGTTGTTAAGAGTACAAAATGCCACTGAAGCAGATGGGTCAGCTCCCATGCTTCTTCTCCAGGGCGCGCAGGTGCAGGGGTAACCAAGCACTTACAAAGTGGGGATCCGAGGGGACGCCTATTAAACAGAGGAGCAAATGCTGAGTCTCTGATAGTCCTTTGGCATCACTATGTCTCCTTGACTCTGTAGATGCCAGGCCGGAGGGTGGTGGTGCATGGTCAGTCTAGGTTTACCATGATAATCACAATAGAAATATCCACCAAGATCTGTGGGCACACAATACTTTAGTAATATCTTGGTGATACTGAAATATGTTTATGGTATTAATGATGATTCACATAGGGGAAAGAAGAGAAACTGCAATTTAAGATAACTAATGAGGCAGTAGTAAGGGTCAAACAGGATTACCACCATACACTGTCAGAAACCCCCGAATGATCACAAACATCGGCACACACCTGCAACAAAAGAACACAGTACCACAACAGGGTAGGTATAAAAGCATTGATTTGGTTAAGTAATTTACACAGACACTATTGCCGTGTTTACTAAAGACTGACCACAAACAAAACACAATAAACTAGAGGATCACAATTTTCCCTCCAAAATGAAGATTCTATGTTACAATTCAGTAACGTTTTACTGTTCCTGGAACTAGTGTTCATGAACACCCAAAGCAATGGAGAACAAAGCACATTCAGTGGCAAAAAAATATTCTGTATACATGATGTTCAACAAGTGTAGAGGACAGTGCCGGAGAGATGAGGGAGTAGGTTTCTGGCAGTCCTACCACTAAGCTTTGAGATGATGGGGTCACTCATGAAAAAGTGAGATGGCCTATCAATTTACCTCTTCCGCATAACAACAAAAACGTCATCATGGCTGTCACAAAGGAGTATGTTGAACTTAATATCAGCGTCCACACTACTAAAGCTACTTGTAATACTGCTATTTTGAGCAACAGGATATTTTCAAAGTACAGTGGCATTAGTGTGTGACAGCCACATTTTCAAGTTTTACAATAATTAAGCAGGGTCACAGAATCTGGATGAGTACATGTTCTTCCCAGTGACATAGATTTTGTAGATTTTGTGAAAGCCAAAATCTATGTCACTGTAAACTGCCAAAGCCTGGACAAATGTGCCACTGATCTCCCTGAAGGGTAAAGAGACAGTATTTTCCTCAAACTCGAGAAGCTCTACCCCATCAATAAGCAAATGACAAGTGATGCTAACTGTTAGATCTGGGGGTCTCTAGTTGGCAGGGTAGGTTCCACTGTCCAAGTAGGGACCCTTGCTTCTAGTCAGGGAAAGGGGGATACACTGTTAAGATAACCCCTGCTCACCCTCTAGGTAGCTTGGCCTGAGCAGTCTAGGCTATCAAAGGCAATGTGTAAAGTATTTGTACCAACACTCACAGTAACACAGTGAAAACACCACAGATTTACTCCACACCAGTTTTAGAAAAATAATGTATCTTTACTAAAAACTTCACAACACCAAATACTACAGACAAACCAACATATACTTCAAAAGGTTACTTTAAAGATAGTTCAAGAGTTTGCAGAAAGTACTCCAGGATGTCAAAATCAGTGTCCTGCACAGTGCGACTCTCAATGCACAAAATGCGACACTCTCGTGCCCAACAGTACCTGTAGTTGCGATAAGGTTCCCAAAAGCTATAACAAGGAAGATGGCAAAGGCGATGCGATACTCCTGAGATCCTGGGGAGGCTTTGCAGCAGCCCTGCTTCACGCAGCAGAGGTGGATGCGCCGGCTCCGATCTGTAGGGGGAGGATGCGATACCTTTGGCTTTCGTTGCGTAGGTTTCTTAGGGGGAAGCTTCACGCACAGGTTCGATGCGACACTCTTCGATGTGGTGCGATGCGTGGCGCAGCGTTGCCTTCCGGCACCGCAACTCTCGATGCGCCACGGAACGGGACTCTGCGTCGACGCACGCAGCGATTGGAGACTTTTCACGCACCGGCAGTGGTGCGGCCCGCAAACTGGTTCTGCGACAACCCTCGCAATGGCAGGAAGCTTCACGCTTCGGGACGATGCTCGACGCACTCGGCGATGCGGAGACCCTGCGTGTTGCGATGGTGCAGCGATGAAATTTTCCACGCACTCTCGTCTTGCGACACGCAATCGGATGATGCGTTGGGTACCAGTCACTCTTGTTCACGCTTCTGCTTCCCAGCTCCCAAACACAGAAAAACGACCTCCTGAGGCCCCAAGACTGAGCAAGCACTCCAAGGCAGGTCAGAACTCCTTCAGCAGAGTTCCAGGGGAGCTGGTGGTGAAGTCCTTTTGTTCCTGGGACTTCTTAACAGGGAGCCAGCTCTTCTCAGGCCCTTGGAGATCAGAATCAAAAGAAGGGGACACAGCAAAGTCCTTCCCCTCTCCTTGGCAGCAAAGCAAAACAGCAAGCAGGCAGTCTTCTCCTCTTCAGTTCTTTTCAGCTTTCTCCTTGGCAGAGGTTTCTTCTTAGTTCCAAAGTGATCTAAAGTTTTAGGTGTCTGGGGTCCTCTTCTTATACCCCTCCAAGTCTTTGTCTCTCTTTGTTCCAGTGGGGGGATTCCCCTGCTCAAACCGGTTCCTGGGTGTGCTCTGCTCTGGAGCACCTGGTTCCTTTCAGAGTGAGGGGCAGGGTCGTTAGACGCTCAGCAGGAGGTGGAGCCTTCTTTGTGCCAGCAGAGGCAGAGTCCTCAGCCTGGCCAGCAGGGGGTGGAGCCAGCTTTGTGTTTGGCAGGGACAGCCCTATTCAAACCCAGGGACTACTCCTCCCACCCATCTAAAGCAGATCTCCCTATTCACCATACTGCTGACTCATCCAGGCTCCTGGAGCCACCTGGCCCATCACATGACACCCTTCAGCCAACCAGCACACAGGCACACAGGAAGGTTAAACAGGAGAATAGCTACTTTCTAAAAAGTGCTATTCTCACACAGTGAATTTAAAAACCATCTTGCTAAAAAGATGTATAATTAAATTCTGAACACAGAGATACCAAACTTGGATTTTCTATCTTGCCCTTATGGGAAGATAGGCATGTAAACAGCCTTCCCCATTCTATCCTATGGGCAAGATAGCCTCTCAGCAGTGAAAAACGAAAATGGCTGTAATTCACTACCAGGGCATGTTACACGCCTCAGTACATGCCCTACCTTTCAGATACACTGCACCCAGCCCAGGGGGGTACCTAGGGCCACCATAGGGATGCCTGACATGTCAGTGGGTGCACTGGCCAGGTCGACATGGCAGTCCTGGACTGCACATAGGCACTGCAAGCAGGCCTAAGACATCATTTTAGCGCTACTTCTGTGGGTGGTACAATCAGTGCTGCAGCCCACTAGTAGCATTTGAATCACCAGCCCTGGCACACGCAGTGCACTTTACTAGGGGCTAACAGGTGAAACAAATATACCAATCATGGATAACCAATCAATATAACAATTTATACAGAGAGCATATGCACTTTAGCACTGATCAGCAGTGGTAAAGTGCCCAGAGTCCTATGGCCAACAACCACGGGTCAGAAAAAATAAAGGAGGAAGAAGCAAAAAGTTTGGGGATAACCCTGCAAAAAGGGCCGTTTCCAACACTAACCTATTTATCAGTCAATGTGTATTTAATTTTCAGGTTCAATTAATGAAGAAATAACATTGAGCAACATAACGTTGGCATAGAACATGCAGACATTACATGGTAATAGGGCAAGGCTGCTTTCAGGATGATCACATACACCATTCAGTTGGCAGTGAGGTTGGGCCACAAAGTCAGCGATATGTTCGATAAAAGTTTGTAGAACTACCATAATGCTCCACATTCTACAACTGGGGTAGCCCCGTTCATTTTGCTGGGTGGATGTTAGAGAAAACGAGAACAGGAGACAAGGAGATTCATTTGGAAGAGGAGTCTCAGAGGGAGATGGGATCCCAAAGAAAGTCCAAACTAATTTAAAAGTTCTACACTAGCACACATGTAGTTAAGGTTTCTAAGCATGCTGTCATGGTGGAAAATGGAAAGTGGTGGATTTGGACATGTGTGGTCAAGGCTTAGGATAATGGTGAACATGAAGGAGCTGATGCTAGGGTTCGTGGTGGTTTGATTACTAATTTGAGTGATGAAGCCAGTGGGGAAATTGGTGATTGGGATCTGTCCAACGTGTCAAATGTTGAACGTTTTGTAAATTCGTTCTTGTCGTCCACAAATAACAGGCCACGAAAGTGTATTTGTGATCCAAAACATTTGTAGGATTTTGTCTTGTCTTAAATTCACAGTTGGAAGTAGAAGTACATGAAATAATTATCCATTCAAGCCGTTTAGTTTTATTTGTTTATCATTTTCTTTTCTTTTTCAGTTTTGTCTTATCTATTTTTAGGTGTTTTGTTTTTTGCTTTTTGGGTAAAAGGGGGGAATTGTGTTATGACGGTGTGTAGAATGGGGGATTATAGAATGTGTTGGTGTGGGTGGTGACGCGGTGAGGATTCGAAGCAAGTCGGTTGAGAGAGAGAGTTTTGCTGCTGGCTGACGTGTTCTGTTCCAGCATTATATGCAGAATAAAACTTGTTTACTATCCTTGGTGTGCTCCTGTTATTTTGACTTAACACCATATCAACTAAAATTTGAGTTTTAATTTAAAATGTGCAAGTGAAGGTACATCTTCAATTAGCTGTCTTACTGCTGCACTTAGGAAGTGTCAGGTAGACAACTGAGAGGAAGCTCTTTGTTTTGCAAAATTTGCTTTGCTTCACTTTTGACTTTCTTGTCATACTTTAGTGTATTTCTGAGCCCCTCCTGAAATTGTAAAGTCACAGATTTGTCATAGACTCTAATACAGATCCTCATCCCCCTTCGCGTAAGTGAAAAAAAAGAGCAGGGGCGTACATCTAAAGTGAATGCTGGCTCTGAATCCTCAGGAGCAGGTTACCACTGCTGTGGATGTATCTCCTCATAATGTCCAGGACGCTGCAGACACTATTTATCACAAACTAGAGTCCCTTGTCAATGGAATTTTGGAGTCCTTTGACTATCGCCTTTGTAGCACTGAGCAGTCCTTAAGCACACTCAGAAATGGATCAGAAATGTCTGCCTGTTGTCCTATCTGTGTTTGCTCCTAAAATCCTGGGGTAGTCTTATGATCCCAGTGTGGGTGGCTTGCACCGGTCAGATAGCCCTCTGTGTCCCCTGTTTTGAAGACCACTAATAGATATTCTTCGTTGAGTAAACGTGACTTATGTGACTGACTTGTTCATCCTGATTTCTCTTTGAACTTTGATGTCCCTCCATCTGTATGTCCCCCTGTTGTTATGCCTGGTTGTAACCCCCAAGATTTGTTGTTGTTGTCATGGAATATTGCTGGACGTGCGTCCAAGTTTAATGATTTAAAATGGCTTTATTTTATAAGGCAATAGCATGTGATCTGTTTGCAAGAAACCTAAGAGAAGTCTAATCATTTTTTCCCTGAAGGACACAAAACATACTTTATCCCTGCAGTGGTGGGGAGGGGGCATGGTGGTTTAGTAACCTTTATTTCTTTAACTTTTAACTGGGAAGATTAAGGAAATCGGTTCAGGGTCACATATAAAATTAACTTTACTGGTCTCATGACCTTTATTTGATTTTATAAATAAAATCATAAAAGCCAAGGTATAAAAATTACATACAATTTCTCATTACCATTCTCATTCTTATTTAATACCCCCATCAAAAAGCGTACTAGAGAAAAAAAGCAAATAAAATTAATAACAGCTATAAAAACAACAAAGGCTGGCCTAACTTGCTTAAAATTCATTAGTTTAAAAATTGGGCGTAAATATTTGTGTCTCAGATTATTATATTTTGGACAAAAATATAACAACATGCAATGTGTCATTGACTGATGCATTGTCACAGTTCAACAGGGGCAAGTCCGATTTCCTAAAACATCCATGATTGAAAGGGATTAAGCAAGGGAATAAATTCAACCTGATGTAAGTCAATATATGGCGTTGGTGTCGTGTTAAGTTCTAGGTCAAATAAGGTTCAATGTTACTGACAGTTTTCACTAATATTGCATTTCTCATGGAATGTTTCATTAGTGCTAAATCCTCATGTTCTGCTGCCAGATTATCTCTAAGAGCATTTTCAATCCATTTACTATCTGAGCAAGTTATGGCAGAAGGGTTATCATACAGATTAAACCTCCCGAAGGCCCAGAGGTTACGCTCCACATATGCCAGCCATGGTATCCGGGAGGATTTGTCTAGTTTTATGCAATCCTGCCAAATCAGTATATTAAGACTAAGTTCCTCCTTTACCCACATTAGGTTCCAGAGCTTTAGAATGCAGAGGCGCAACTGATCTGTAATAAAATCTAAACCTAGTTCCTCATGTACAATTTCTTAAGGTACACTTTGTTGCACTCCCAGGAAACCCCTCAAAAATGTATTTTCGACTACTTGAAGTGGAGCAAATCCGCCATACCCCCAGATTCCACTGCCATAGCTCACTAGTGTGACACACCTGGCCCTGTAGATTGCTAAAATCGATTGAATATGAGGGCACCCAAGCCTACGTGAAAATTCGCCAACACTAAATATAGCTCTATTGAAGGATAAGACATTCTGACTAATAAGTGAGTGCCAATTAAGCCCAAAGTCCAATTGGATGCCCTAGTACATGAACTTGTCTACCTGACTAAAATGTTGGCCATCTATCACATGTTTCATGATTTTCATATTCGGTGGGCCACCCTTCATAACATGTGACTTAGAAAAATTTGTCGTTAGGTCCAGGCTACGCATAAAACCAATAAAAATGTTAAGCAGTTTTTATAAGCCATTGGCCGTATGAGCAAATAAACAGTATCATCCGGATAGAGCAAGGCAGATATATAGCGACCTCCTACAATAGGAATGTCTACACCCAGAGCTACCAAAGCTTGCTCTATGTGGTTGATATAAAAAATAAATAAGAAAGGAGCTAAGATACAGCCTTGCCGAACCCCAAACTGCAATTTAAAGTGCTCAGTGTATTCCTCATTAGGGCCAAACCTGACCCTGGCTGAAAGATTACTGTGCAAATCCTGCAAAAAATGTATTAAAACTGGGTCGACACCCATTTGTTCCATCAAAGACCAAAGCTTAGATCGATTTACTCTATCGAAAGCAGAGCTAAGGTCCATGAAGGCCAGGTGGACTGCCCCTTTCTTGGCCTTAGTGTATCAACAGACAAAAAAATAAAGATTCAGAGTTTGCTCTATAGTGCCCCGGCCAGGGCAAAACCCATACTGGAGGTCAGATAAAATGCCTCGCTCCTCTGCCCAATCCTCAAGGTGGTTTAAGAAAATCCGGTCGACAATCTTTACCTCTTTATCTATGACGGAAATAGGCCTAAAGCATGCAGAGTCTGACCTGTTACCCTTTTTAAAATCAGGAACTATTATTGAGCGAGACCAAGTGGGTGGAAGAGGACGGGAGGCTGCTGACTTTAAGTGCGTTGCTAATATCAGGGCCCATACATCTATACTAGTTTTAAAGAGGTCTCCTGGTACCCCATCAGGCCCTGGAGCTTTTTTTAATGGCAGCTGGAAAATAGCAGCTCTGACCTCTGATAAGTTAACACGTATATGATGGGCAGTCCTCAGGACTTCCAATGACTCTGGCTCCACATCTAGGCTGTAGATAGCCTTAAAATGATCAACCCAGGCCTAGGGCGAAATAGTACAGGCCTGATTAGTGAGGTGATCTTTGCTGAAAAAAGGTGAATTAATGACACTCTAAAAAGCAGAACTGTCATGCAGCAGGCTGGCAATAAACAGCTTGTCCCAGGCTTCCACTTTAAGTTGGATTTTGTGTTCATTACATGCCATTTTGTATGCTGCCATGGCCCTTTTACCTTCTTTTGGCACCGCTGGCTATCAAACCATCTTTCTACATGTAATGCCGGCGGTGGGGACATTTTACAGAACCCAGATTTAATAAACCTGCTAATGTTAGAAAATGACACCAACATACTCGTTTGTAACTCTTCTTCAGACATACAAGTAAGGAAATCAGATTGACACAAGATGATCACATTTTGGACAAAGGCTAAGGGAGCAACACTGGCCCACCTCACTCTTTGGCCTTGATTGGTCAAGGTAATAGGCTCCTTATAAAGCGGTACCACTCCCAATCATGTATTCTCCCAATAAGAATGAAGCTATTACCGGGTTATGGTCACTCAAATTGTGTCTTTGGACCTCAAAATCTGATAAAGCAGAAAAAAGCAGCCTGAGACAAAGATATCATCTATAACAGTACTATGATCCCCCCTTAAGAGTAGGTATTTGCTCACTTAATACAATCCTGATTACTAACCAATAAATTCACTAATTAAACTCAGAGATAAGGTAGTTTGCAACGTCACCTTGGTGAGTATGTATAAAATGCACCAGGTTTCCAAATGAGCCATCAATATCAGAATCCCTGTAAATAGTACAAGAGTGACAAGGGTGCAGGTTGAAATCCACAGCAACCATAATTATAGTAAAAGGGGGTTCAGGTTGGTAAAAATCGTCAATGAAAGCTTTTAGACAAGTAATAGCATCTGGGTCATTTTTCAATGTAACAGCATTATAAAAGATGATTAAAAGCAGTCAATGCTTCTTGGTAAATGTTAAAAGGGTACCCAGAATAGTCTTAAAATTAGTCTTAAGAACCTCTACCTTGCACTTGTGCTCTAATGTAACTAAAGTTAGCAGGCCACCGCTAGCTCGCCCACTGGAGGAATGGGTAGCTGGTCCTGAGTACGAGGAAAAACCATCAAGATGTAAGCAACCCTCAGTTGCAGAGAACCTGATCCCAGACCTGAGGCGGAAGCCGGGCTCTGGCGGTACACGCCAATTTTAATACTTTGATAATTTGTTTTTACTTGTGTTGTGTTGAATAAATAACTTGCCAAACACCTGACAAAAGTCATCCTACCTTTTTGCCACGCAGCCGATTAAGCGCGGTCGCGGTAATTGTTTGCTTCTTGTCCAGCGACCGCCATCGCAGGCGTGCTCGCTAGCCACGCCCCCTTGAGGCCACGCCCCCTGCCCTACTTAAAGCGCCGCGCTGAAACTGACTCTCAGAACCTGATCCCAGACCTGAGGCGGAAGCCGGGCTCTGGCGGTACACGCCAATTTTAATACTTTGATAATTTGTTTTTACTTGTGTTGTGTTGAATAAATAACTTGCCAAACACCTGACAAAAGTCATCCTACCTTTTTGCCACGCAGCCGATTAAGCGCGGTCGCGGTAATTGTTTGCTTCTTGTCCAGCGACCGCCATCGCAGGCGTGCTCGCTAGCCACGCCCCCTTGAGGCCACGCCCCCTGCCCTACTTAAAGCGCCGCGCTGAAACTGACTCTCAGAACCTGATCCCAGACCTGAGGCGGAAGCCGGGCTCTGGCGGTACACGCCAATTTTAATACTTTGATAATTTGTTTTTACTTGTGTTGTGTTGAATAAATAACTTGCCAAACACCTGACAAAAGTCATCCTACCTTTTTGCCACGCAGCCGATTAAGCGCGGTCGCGGTAATTGTTTGCTTCTTGTCCAGCGACCGCCATCGCAGGCGTGCTCGCTAGCCACGCCCCCTTGAGGCCACGCCCCCTGCCCTACTTAAAGCGCCGCGCTGAAACTGACTCTCAGAACCTGATCCCAGACCTGAGGCGGAAGCCGGGCTCTGGCGGTACACGCCAATTTTAATACTTTGATAATTTGTTTTTACTTGTGTTGTGTTGAGTAAATAACTTGCCAAACACCTGACAAAAGTCATCCTACCTTTTTGCCACGCAGCCGATTAAGCGCGGTCGCGGTAATTGTTTGCTTCTTGTCCAGCGACCGCCATCGCAGGCGTGCTCGCTAGCCACGCCCCTTGAGGCCACGCCCCCTCCTTCCCCTGTATTATGTGCCAGGGCAGGAAGCGCAGCGGACGAGCGCAGCGGGAGCGCCGTTTGCGCGCCGAAGGCGCGCCTAAGGCAAGCCCGTCTGCGCCCGTCATCGCCAGACCATCGCCTCTCGCCAGTCCCCCTGGTTCGCCCAGGCCCTATCCACGCATTCGCTATGACGGTAAGGAACTCTTACACCTGAACCCCGACCAAAAATGCTCCAACGCCTCTGGCATTATTGGTCATACGCATCTCCACTGCAACCGTTGCCATTTCTCGACTCACATACCCACTAGGGTGCGGAGTGACCCCTTAAATACTATAAACCCGAGATTGACGATACTTCAACTCAACTGCAGATCCCTCGTTAAACACCACCCTGAGGTGAATACGCTTCTCCAGGAGGAAAACCCTGACGTACTGTTTCTATGCGAAACATGGCTCCAAGATGGCATAACCACCATCCCCAACTTAACGCTCCCAGATGAGTTCCACCTGGTCACCATCAACCGTGAATCTCGCGGCGGCGGCATCGCAATTATCTATAAAAAACACCTTACTTGTTCTTTCATAAAAGAACCCCTCCAAGACTGTGAATGCGCCCAATTTAAAATCAGTGTGACCCCCCAATTTACGCTATCTGGCCTTTACATTTATCGCCCTCCAGGCCAGGCCACTAGATTTATTAATGCCCTCCTCGAAACGACCACAGTGCTCATCACTAAATCCGCCAACTTCACCATCCTAGGCGACCTAAACTTGCACTTTGATGCAACTGGCGACCATACCATCACCAACCTCCTAGCGGACCTCTCGGCACTGCAACTTAACTCCCTAGTCCTCACTTCTACCCACATAGCTGGACATACCCTAGATCCGATCTTTTCTAATATACATGAGGCAGCTACAGATATCCCCACCCCCCTGGGATGGACGGATCACCATCTTGTTAAACTGAGCATTCCAGCACCTCAACGGCAGATCAGAACTGAATCCAGTCAGCGTCTAAAAAGACCCTGGCACAAACTCTCCCCCCTTGCCCTACAGGAAACCCTTGGAGAGTTCCAATACGATGCGAACCAGGAATTAAACGCGACCTATACCTCGTTCACCAACTGGATCAGCAACGGCCTTGACACTCTTATTCCGGCTAAGTTGACTAAAGGACGTAATACTCCTTCCAACCCGTGGTACGACGACACCCTTAGGGCAATGCGCAAGGAGTGTAAAAAAGCCGAGCGCCTATGGAGGAAACACTACGATAACCAGGACAAGGCATTATACCTATCTAGGCTTAAGACCTACCATAAAGCTATCAGATCTGCCCGTGCTTCTTTTTATTCCAACAAAATCAACTCCAATACGAACCCATCTAAAACCATTTTTAAACTAGTGAATGAGCTCCAAAACCCTAGGGCACCCCTACCTAAAATTTCTTCCCATGAGCATTGTGAGCAGCTCGCAACATACTTTGTTGAAAAAGTCCAGAAAATCTATGCGTCCTTCCCGCAGATCGCTCCTCTCTGTGGAGCTCCTAAGACCACAGATCTCAATCTCTTACCTCTGTCTCAAATTTCTGCCATCACCGCTGCAGACCTGATCAGACTAGGTAAGAAAGTAAAATCTGGCTCCCCAGCGGACCCCATGAGTCCCTCCCATTTCCTGGACTCGATGGACTTTTTCCTACCCCCCATGCTGAACATCCTCAACCTTTCCTTTTCTACAGGATCTGTACCCATAGCTTGGAAGCAAGCGTGGGTATCTCCGATAATTAAAAAACCTACCCTCGACCCCTCCAAACCAGAAAATTTCCGGCCGATATCCCTTCTCCCCTGGATTTCCAAAATAGCCGAAACCCATGCTAACAGCATCCTTTCGAAGCATGTGGAAAACCACGGAATCCTAGACCCCTCTCAGAACGGCTTCCGTGCAGGCCATAGTACGGAGTCTGCCCTACTGGCCACTACGGAACATCTCCGGACGATTTTGGATTCCGGTCATAGTGCTGCGCTGATCCTTCTTGATCTCAGCGCAGCCTTTGACACGGTATCCCATGACATCCTTCTAAAACGTCTGGAGATGACCGGGGTGACTGGTCTTGCCCTCGCATGGTTCCAATCCTTTCTCAAGGATAGATCCTTTAAGGTGTCGGCTCCCCCATTTCTTTCTAAATCCCACCCTATCGCTCAAGGTGTCCCCCAGGGATCAGCGTTGAGCCCCTCCCTCTTTAATCTATACGTCCAGCCACTTACAGACGTGGCTAGAGAGTGGGGGCTCACGCTGGTCTCATACGCCGACGACACCCAGTTGGTTGTCACCCTCTCGGAAAGCCCGTCCCCTGTGGCATCCAAGTTTAAAGAGGGTATGACTGCTGTGGCCCGTTGGATGACGGACAACTACCTCCAACTCAACGCCGGTAAAACCGAGGTGCTCCTCCTAGGCCGTAACACCAGCCTATGGAACGAGCACTGGTGGCCGTCATCCCTAGGCGCCACCCCACTCCCCAAAAAATGCGTCAAAAATCTGGGAGTCTGGGTGGATGCCAACCTTGGCTACCAGACCCACACTAAAAAGGTGGCAGCCACCTGCATAGGCCTTCTAAGGAACCTCAGGCCCATACTCGGGCTCTTCGATTCTAAGGCCCGCCAGCTTATCGTCCAGGCCACCATTCTATCGCGCCTGGACTACGCTAACGTCCTCCTTTTGGGAGCTAACAAAGCGGAAACTGCTAGGTTCCAACGTATCCAAAATGCGGCAGCCAGAATGCTGATCGGCCTTCCACGCAGATGTTCAGCCAGAGCTACTATTCGCAAACTCCACTGGCTGCCCGTGGACCGTCGAATTCAATTCAAGGCCTTAGTTACGATCTTTAAGATCGTTAAACTAAGAAATCCCCCGCTGCTTCGTAACCTTGTCCAACCTTACGTTCCTGGCCGTGATTTGCGTTCTTCCAACCAACTCCTCCTGACTATCCCTAGGACCCGGCTCTGCCGAACTGGAGGCCGTTCCTTCAGCGTTCTTGGCCCCAAATTGTGGAACGATCTCCCCCTCAGTATTCGTTCCATCGACTCTCTCCCAGCATTCCGCAAAGCAATTAAGACTCATCTCTTCCCCGCTCCCTAGTCTCCCCTTTTCCCCCTCTCCCCTCAATCTGTGCATCTGTTCTTAGCGCCGGGACACCCCTTTGCCGGGGTAGCTGCTGCGCTTCACCAAATCTAGAAATAGAAATAGTAGCCCAGCCCACATTTCCTGTAAACAAATAAAGTCAAAGTTCTTCAACATGAATAGCCAACCGGCATCTGTAAGCTTGCGTTGGACTCCAGCAATGTTCTCACTAAAGTAGACTAGGTTAACTTTCACAATGCTATATTGTGGTTACGGGAGTTTACCAATCTTTACAACGTAAGTTCTGTTATTGACACTCTGACAGATAAAAGGCATGGGTCGGATAACTTTGTTGCAGGATATTTTAACATTCATTTGTGTGAGAGCCCTCCTAACACAATTAACAATTTGTTTAAATGTACTGTGGTAGAAGAACGACATATGGATCATACCAGGGAGGGTACTGAGTTAATCACTATTCTAAATTGTGTCTTATTCCTGGACAAATTGGATTAATTCACAAGTTTCACATATCTTACCAACTTTTATGGGCAAGGGTTATGTCGCAATAATTGATTTGATTTTTGTGTCAGCCCCTCTCTATGTGATGATTTCTAACCTTTAGATACTTGATAGTCCTTTTAGCTATCATAACCCAGTCTCTCTCTCATTAAGCGGGCTGTGTCCTACAATTAGGTGTCTTCCAGGGGTAGTGGTTGAGTATTTTCTAAATAATCAAGGTAGGCGAATAAGATGGTCCATATTGGAGCCCAAGTGTTTAACACATTCCATACTCTCTGTTAGTATGCATGATTTTTTTCCATGTCTGGATTCACACGCCACTAATGGGGCAATTTTGTCCACCTTTGAGAATATTTAACACACCGTAACAGCATTACTTCGCCTGCCTGCAGATAATCCTGCCTCACCTGACCCAAAATGCTCTAAGGCACCACAAAGTTTGAAGTAAGCTTTAAAATGTGTAAACAATACAAAAATACTCCCTCACGACCTATATATTATTACTTATAATTTCAAAATACATTTTAAACATGGGCTATTCAACCAAAAATTCAATAACATATCCAACTTATTTTTCTACTTTTTTTTTTTTGTTCTAGTATTATTCTTTTATCATTGCTCATTTACAACATTATCAAAATTACATATTTCTATTGTTTGCAACAATCTCTAATACAAAATTATTTTCCTATACACACCCAGGTAGAGAACAAACCCACACATACCACTCATTCATACATACACATTACATCCACATCCCATATGCAACTCTATATAGCTATCCCAGTTAACACGTTCAGTTGGTTACAGTCTCTATGACCCTAAACAGGGCTGCTGCTAAAATAGTAGGATTTAGAAAGGACTTGGTCAACGCGTTTCGGTGGCATAAAAAAAACAGGAGAGCTACCTTCATCAGGACCCGCCAAATATCACACCAATGGTTCTCAAAACCCTGGGATTTCCTAAAAAAATATGTAAAACAACCACACTGAAAAAGATATTAAGTGGCGTATTTTAGAAAAAGTTAAAGGTCAGGTAGGGACACCTATGGAGATCATACGAAAAAGAAGAGAAACCTTTTGAGTTTTTACCTTGGAGAGTGTAAAGTGAGTTTTGAACGAAGAGATCCAAAGGAACATCACAAAACCATGGTGAATTTTAAGTATTACAATGATATTGGTGCAATGCACATGCAGGACAGTAGTGGCCATATAGCTGTTGTGACAATTGGCTTGTGGAGTAGAGTTTTGTCATTTGGACAACTTTTTATGCTGTCATCCGGTTGTTTGGGAGTGGTATTCTCCAGAGAATTGGCAGTGCGAGACTATGATGTTGTAAGTGGATGGCTGTCCGTTTCCGTGATTGTGGTCTTTGGTCTGTGAATCAAGAAATGTGTTCTGTAGGCCCACTTAGTTCTCGTGGGAGGAAGATGCAGATGCATGTTGGATAAATGATTTAGGTTTAAAATGAATTATTGTAAACACTTCTTTGATTATTAATTGAGCACATGGAGTTTGCAAGTTATGTAGGTTATATATTGATAAAGACCGTATTTGGGTACCTATGAGTTTATATTACCCATAGGTTTTGATGGAGAGATTATGGTCTTACTATGTGGCAAGTAAGGCGGCTGCCTCTTGCCATTGCTGTATAAAATCCTACAAGAATTCGACCTAATCCCAAACAAACTGTGAATCTGTGGCCACGTTATGATCAATGGTTTAAAGTAAATGAGGCAGAGAATAGTAAATGAGGTTCTTCAATGTCTATAACGAGTATAGCAATAGTGAAATGACACTGACATTTTTATTTAAAGTATTGTTTTTCTTTTTCCTTTTTCTGAATATTGCAAATGGCTGTGATTACAGAAAAGACATGTAGTTTGAGTACGCTATTTTTGATTGAGCTTTCTAAACCACACCTAAAATGGCGTTACCGGGTTGAGCGCGACAGTCCGTCGTCGCTGTGAATTATGTATAATGCAGGTACCTTTCCTGAAGTTGAGGGAAATGGTATACTTAACCAAGGCGGCGTCCTCGGGAATAGAGATGGTTGAGTCCGTCCTTGGTGTTTGGTAACTCACCAGGTGAAATATGTTGGTAATTTTGCGCTTTCTAATTAAGATTTGACGGGTATAAATGTGGGTTCATCGTACAGCGTACTTCAGCGATCTCCTGTGGGAGAGACCAGGTTACTAAGGAACGTGAATTGAGGACGCATACGCCGATCAAAGAAGGTGAGTGACGAGATGAGAGGCTGGGGTTAATTTGATCGGTGGCAATTTAAATTAAATAAAATAGAGAGTATCTTCCTGTACCCGTGCAGAAGTGGATACTTTAGTGATTGGAAATAGTAGTCATGGGTTGTCGCTCTGGGGGTTCGCCCTGGGGGCTGACTATGTTATCGTATTTGACTCTGGCTACGAATAAGGTCGGACCACATAACAGGCTGCCAGTATGGCAGATATTGTGGGATGTTTTATATCTACGGGATTAATGTCTATATGCAGAAGACTTACTCGACTTCCCCACAAAGGGTTAGAACTTATGTTTTTTTTCGAAGATTTTAATATAAATACGTTGTAAGTTAGTAAATCGTGTCCTCTTTCTTGGTAGTGGCACGACGAATAGAGTGAAGGACGGGGCTTTGACTTGTTGTCTTATTGTGAAAAGAGGATGGCCACCGGCACCTGTGAGAGAAGAATTACATTGTGAATTCAGGAAGAAATACACAATTAAGGTACTTGAGTCTCTCTTTGAGACAATTACGATAGGGATCCCTTCAGGATTGGCACCAAGGGTTAATGCAAAATTTAAATTTTTCTATGCAGGTTTTGGGGCCTATTAGCGGACTATTAGCGGATTGGTAGTGATCAACCCCTATATATTGAAGGAGCAGAAAGAAGATTTTTGCCCTCTGGTAAGAAAATCTCTTTTAGATGGAGGTTGGGGAAAGGACTAATGGAGGAGAGTTTAGTCACTAATAGCTAACAATAACTTATAGCCTCCTTCCGTTTTACTTTGTTAGGACACGGGCAAACTCCTGCATATGGTACTGTTGTGGGTGCTGTCCCACACAATATTGGGAAGTATCTTGTCCCAGTATTATACCCAAATACAGTAAGTACCGCTTTGCGAACTATGGTAAGGTGAAATTAAATTATTTAGGAATGTGTTGCATCCCCTATTAGTTTATATATGCAAGGTATGTGAATTTGGAAACAGTAGTTGAATAGGTTGTTTTGTTACCCACTAGATTATTCTGTCTTATCCTTGCCCTCTTATAGTAAGGGCTGGATAACTACGGAAATATCACTATCACTAATGTCTATTTCACTAATGTCTATATTGTTGAATGCGATAAGGTGGCACTTGTGTATTTAATCACATTTTTTAAATATGTTTGAAAATGTTGGTAAACTGATTCAATCAGTGTTGTTTAATCTTATGAGTCATGGGCTAGTAATTGATTGTTTGTTTTACATATTTTTTTAGGAAATCCCAGGGTTTTGAGAACCATTGGTGTGATATTTGGCGGGTCCTGATGAAGGTGGCTCTCATTTTTTTTTTATGCCACCGAAACACGTTGACCAAGTCCTTCCTAAATCCAACTATTTTAGCAGCAGCCCTGTTTAGGGTCATAGAGACTGTAACCAACTGAACATGTTAACTGGGATAGCTATATAGAGTTGCGTATGGGATGTGGATGTAATGTGTAGGTATGAATGAGTGGTATGTGTGGGTTTGTTCTCTACCTGGGTGTGTATAGGAAAATAATTTTGTATTAGAGATTGTTGCAAACAATTGAAATATGTAATTTTGATAACGTTGTAAATGAGCAATGATAAAAGAATAATACTAGAACCTTGCCTTGCTGGCACAGGTCCTCTGTTTATTTCCTCACTTCTGCACCCATATGTCCCTTCCCGTACCCTTCGTTCTTCCTCCCTGGCTCTTCTCCAAATCCCTAAGTACAATCGTAAAAAACATGGAGGACTAAGGTTCTCATTTCTTGCCCCCTCCTTTTGGAACACCCTTCCGTTAAGCTTGAGACTGGCTTCCTCTTTAGCCCATTTTAGGTCTCTTCTGAAAACCTATCTATTCCGTATAGCCTACAATTAGAATCTTCTTAGCCCTTGGACTGTTTTGTTTTCTGTCTCTCTGTCCTTAGCGCCAAGAAACCGTCTGGTGTTAGCCGCGCTTTATAAGTTCTTTTTACATTACATTACATTACATTACATTACAACAAAATAAAAAAAAGTAAAAAAATCAGTTGGATATGTTATTGAATTTTTGGTTGAATAGCCCATGTTTAAAATGTATTTTGAAATTATAAGTAATAATATATAGGTCGTGAGGGAGTATTTTTGTATTGTTTGCTGTTATTGCCCCTCTTCTCCCTGGCCTTTGAAAAGTAAATTGTGTAGAGGGGGTCCCAAAACTTTTTGCATAGCTTTAAAATGTGAATCCGGGGATAGGGAGCGCATTGAAGCCTGTCGTTGGTTTTCCAAATTGGAACTCAAAAAGCGTAAAACTATCCTTGGAGTTATAGCCTGCAATGACTTAGTGCAAGCAAGTATTAAGAAAGACAACACTATGATTTCATGTGTAAATAATCAGCTTTGCTTTGCACATGGAAATTGTCCAACTTTATACCACCCCATCACTGCTAGCCAATGGATTGCTCATTTTGAAGGTGTCCACAATTGCACACTTATCTTAGCAATTCATAAACTAGGCTCATCTGTTGTGGGGAGGTCTAATCTTGTATTTATATTGGACGAAGTCAGTTAGGGAATTTTAGGCCTGTCAATACATAAAGCCCGGGCCCTGACAGAATCCCCACTAACATGTTTATTGGTGATAATGAGATTTTGGTGGCCTGCACTGACATTGATTCTAAATGCAGCAGTTGGGGGTGAGGGGAGGTCCTCTGTCTTCTTGAAGTACTTCAGGAATAGTTCCCATTTTCAAGAAAGGTGACAAAGATAACTCACGATGTTGTAGACCGATATTCTTCTTTGACTCTGTTGTTAACATCTTGGGTAGGGTGCTGTTAGGTAGACTGTCCTTGTGGGCGGACGAGAACAATATATTTTCTGATTTGCAACATGGCTTCAGGCCAGGTACAATCGCGCTACATGGCACGAGGAGAGCTTTGCTGAGGCAGCAGTCTCACCTTGAGGAATGTTTGACTACAGGGAGCCGCTCCTACTCTCACGCCATTTTGAGCATTATCACCATTGAAACTTGATATCACCGAAGTGTGACATACATAGCCTCCTACAAAGGACCACGGGAAATAACCTAAATTAACCTACTGGATTGAGGTAGGTCAGCAGGCGGGGTCTCTAAAATATAGGGGATCGAGTAGTCCTGAAGAAAGCCACCCACACTTTTGAACTGAGGGCTTTTGTAATTCGGCGTTAACATGTTGACAAACATGCAGTAAGGAGGGGTGAATGGGAGTAAAGTTACCTTAGTGATTTGATATCTCTGAGGCTCGACGTGCAGCTTTTCCCTGGTTACAGTCAGTAGAGAACTTCCTACGAAAATCAGTTGCCGGAATATGTTCCTGATTAATTGCAGGTCCTTTCCTCACCATAAAGTAGAGCTATGAATTTTGATAGAGGATGAAAAATCAAACACCTTTCCCTTATGGAATCTTGGCTTCACAAAAACGCCAAACCTGATATTAACCAAACGATCCCCACAAGGTATTATATATGCAGGAAGGATCATGTAAGTAAAGTAGGTGGCGGCATTGCAGTAATCGTAGAAGATTCCTACAGATTTGTGTCCAAATCTGTTCTCATTCCTGGATGCTAGAATTTCTCTTTCACGATAAATCTGTCACCCACCAGCACCTCCTCATGAGTATTGAGATACAGACCCCTGGACTCTGTAGCAGACATTTTGTCTAATCTGAAACTTGAAAAATCTAATATTAGCCTTCTGGGTGACCTCAATATACATTTTGATGAAATTAATAACCCACTCGCAGCAGGGATAATACATGACATGGACACTATTCAACTCATGCAAAGAGTTGAAAGCCTTACACAAAAAAGAACATCTCCTTTGACCAGTTTTTAGCAAGAGCCACAAAATCATTGCAAAAAGTCCCCGCCCTATGCCCTGGACAGACCATTACTTAATCGCTTTCAAGCTTGATAAATATGCATCCACAATTGGAATTTAATACACTCCAAGAAACTACAGTAGATGGTCTAAGTTGGCTGAATACAATGGGATCAACTTCGTCACTAGACTCGACCAAACGTATATTAGGAGAAAACCCTCTTCTGCCAATACAAAACTTGAAGAATGGATCACATAGTCTCTGGGTGAAAATACCCCAAAAACAAAAATTAAAATAGGTCAAAAAGAAAAAAAACACACCCTGGTTTATATCCCATCTTGGTTCCTTGAAAAAAGAATGTATAACACCTAAAAGGAAATGGAGAAAAAACTATGAGAATCACCATAAAAGGGCCCATTGAAATGTAACTAGGAATTATCATCTAGAAATTAAAAAGGCCCAAGCGTCCTACTATGAAACAAAAATAAGTCAGGCATCGAACGCCCCGGGAAACGTTTTAAAATTGGGAAATCCCTGACCACTCCAAAATCCAGAAACACTATCCCCACCTCCTCAATAGCACAATGCAACTAATTGGCAGCATTCTTTCAGGTTACAGTCAATATTTATTGGTCTCGACAAAAAAACAGAATTTTAAATGCCCTCACATCAGAGAAGTGTATTCTCAACACATCCCTCATCACAGAGGAAGAACTTCCGGCTCTTCTCAGCAAGGTCAAATCAGGGCCCTTGCTTGACCCCACACCCCCACACACACAGTTACAAGAAGCGCATGCCACGCTCCATTATATTGGAGCTACTAAACTTCTCCCTATCCTCTAAAATATTGCCATCTAAGTGCCACATTACAAGGCCAGACGGACCTGAGTAAGTCTGACATCGTTTGTTAACTGAGACTGAACGACCTCCTGTCGTCGGTCCCAACCCAGCAATTAGGATGCGACTGAACACTGTTCGTCGCATTCCCATTCTTTACAATGAAAACATGCATTCCGACTGGAATGAATGCTCTCATTGTAAAGTGCTGAAGTGCGGTTCATCCCTGCACCCGGGGGCAGGCACCTCAAGGTGCCTGCTACCGGGTGCAGAGATCAACAGGAGGGCACTATTGGTGCCCCCATAGGTCACCATCGGAGGCCTTGCACCCATGGGGTCACTGCTGGGGACCCCCAAAGTAGGATCTCCACAGCATTTCTGTGTCAGGAAGGCCGGCACAGAAAGGCTTTTGGAATCTGCCATCGTAATCCCTCGTGCAGAAAGAGTCATCAGAGGGATTACTGGAGGCTTTCCGAATGGCAGACAGGCTCAGTCGGAGGCCATTCAGAAATCAGGTTCAGATTCCTGACCCACCCCATAAAAATAGGTCAGTCAGAAAAGAATCTGAATAGCTAATTATGGTGCAGTAGGAACAGCTCCGACAGAGGGTCAGAGCTGTTTCCTATGGCATCGTAATCGTGCCCTAAGTGGAAACATGCAAAAGTCAAACGCTTGCAAAAAAAACCAATCTCAACCTGGCATGTCCAAGGAACTATATGTCATCTCGGTGCTCCCAGTCATAGGCATGGTACTAGAGAAACACGCCAACCAAACACTGTAACATTTATTCAAGAAAATCATCTACTGCACACTTCTCAAATGGGATTCCATACACAACACAGTACGGAAACTGGCCTCGTCACAGTAACAGAGAAACTAAAAGTGCTGCTGGACCGGGGAGGAACAGCTGCTATCATCCTCCTGGACCTAAGGGTAGAGTTAGACACGTATGACCATGAGACACTTACGTGCAGAAAGGGTGAAGCCAGAATGAAGAGCTCGGCTCTTAATTGGTGCACCTCCTTTCTAGAGGACAGATCTTTCCAAATGTGTGAGAATTCATACTATTCCGATGTACTTCTCTTGAAGTGTGGGGACTCGCAGGGTTCGGTCTTCAGATCCACACTTTTTAACCTGTACATGTGCCCATTGGCAGTTATCCTCAGGAGGTGGGGCTGTCCATAGTAATAGATGCTGACGACACACAATTGGTTGGTTGTCTCCCTCGCCCCTGGAAAAGGCTTACAGTCCCGTTAGCTTTCTGGCAAATTGCTGCTAAAAACTGAATGGGGAAAAACTGAGCCTGGGCCAAATTATGAGGCAGGGTTGGGTGACTTATGTGGCACGAAAAGAAAGAACATGTAAATTATGCAGCGTAATTCAGCAGTTAGAAAGTCACAATTTTTGGCCTGTTCACCCCCATTGTTTGGTGCTGAATGGAACTGGTGATAGCTGATTCTGAATGTGTCCTGAGCTCTGCTAGTCAGGCCCAGGGCCAGTATATGTTAAATACAAGTACATACATTGAGGTACACTTATAATTGGCATGCCCTACCCAATAAGTCCCTAGTAGATAATAGGGTCAGGGGATGAAAACTACCTATAAGTCCCTAATATATAATAGGTTATTGCAGTTTAGAGACCAGCAGCCTTTGTTGCACTTGCATGTGTGCACTGCTGAGAGTCAAGGTCTCCACTAGGTGTTGCAGGGGTGGGGGGTCATGTAACTATAAACAGGGTCCCTATAAAGGAGGTTTTATAAACACTGGTGAGTGATAGCTGCCCATTTAATTTTTCCCCAGCATAGGAAATTCACTACAAATTCAACTTTGGTGCTGTGGGCACTGTGAAACTCATAACTATAGCTGGGTGAGAATTCACAATATCATTTAAGGACTGAACTGTATGGTATTGATGAATCCAGCAATTTGGCATTGTTGAATTTATCATAACTTGTACAGAAAAGATGACTTTATTTTCTGTAAGGCAAAATACAGCCTTTAGCACTCTTCCCTGATCGGTCAGCCATTAGGGGACTAGCCAGGCTGCCTTGGTTAGGTGATAAGTGACCTGGCCGGGCAGAAGCTATGTGATGGAGAGAGCTCTGTGGGACACAGGAATGCCAGAACCTGGGGTTGGGCCATAAAGCATCAGCTTCAAAGGAAGAACAAGTCAAGCAAGCCAGTCAGCTAAGCCACCTCCATTCCCTTCCAGATGGGAAGCTTAAGGAAGAAATTCACAGATGTGAGTGGGGGATGTTTATGGAAATAACCCATACTTTGAGTTTGGTTTAGTTAGCTCTTGCTGCTCTGCTGAAATTTCAGCCATCATGCATTTGAGAGAATAGTGCTTTCTGGGACAAGACTATGCCACACTTTGGAGAAAGTAGTCATGCTTTGGGGTGTTGCCATGTACTTTATTGGTCAGGGGTGCTCTCCTGCTTGTCACCATAGAGCACTGGATAAATATGTGAATGGTGTAGAGCATCTCAGTTCTGCTGCATGAAAATATGAGAATTAAGAGGATTGTCCTGCCGGGATCCTGATGTGTACCCAAGGACCTGCCTGGTGAAGACTGTGCCTGCTGCACTATCTTGGAGTACAGATCTGAGACTTTGCCTTGCTTGAGAATGAGTAAGGAGTGGACTCCCTGCACCCCCAGGTTAACAGAGCTTAACTGACCCTTCTCCAGCCTGAGTCTCCCTCCTAGAGCGCGTCCAGTAAAGTTTAAGAGGTTGACCGTGTGCATTGTGGGAAGTGAAGACCAGGCCTGCCAATGACCATCTAGGATTTTGGTGTCCATTTGGTGTCCAGCGGTGTGGATGAGGACTTTTGTTCAAATTACATCTGCCAATAAAGCGAGTGAGATCTTGAAAAATCCTTTGAATTGCATTAGAACAAAGCATTTGACTTTTGGATTTTTAAGAGTTGGTCTAAACTGATTTTTAATACATTGTTTGATTTTTTCTAAAGATGTTCTAAGTCTGACTGGTAGATGTTGTGACCCAAAACTAGGCATACCATGGAGCTGGACCTGACTAAACTGACTAAACTCAGAGTGGTTGAGCTTAGGGTTCATTGTAAGGCTAGGGGGCTTCTGTCACTAACAAGATTATGAAGGCAGTGTTGGTTAGGTCCCTTAAGGCCAGGGGAACACCAGCTCCAAAAACCGATGGGCAGTGTGACCCCTTCAACCACCTCCAGGATGTGGATGATGATCTTCTTTCTCTTTCCTCTAGCACCAAGTTCATGACTCCCGTGGATTGGGGGGGGGGGGGAGGCTCACCTGTGCAGGGCTCTCTGTGGGCCTTAAAGAAAGGGAGCTAGTCCTAAGAGAATGGGAATAGATCCTAGCTGAAAAGAAGTTGGAGAGGAAAGACAGAGACAGAAGAAATGGTGGCAATGATAACAATAAAGAGTTTGAGGTTTCCCAGGGAGGGTTAACATCAAGCTCCCCAAGGGAATAGTGGTCAGCTACACAGATGGGGATGACATTGACAAATGGCTCGCAGTATTTTAGAGTGCCCTTGAGATGTGGGGGGTCCGCCCCAAGCATTGGGGCTCACTTTTGTGGGAACTGATTCTAGTATCTGGGAAGGATAATCTCCTGACCCTGCAGGGGGATGTGGTGAAATTTGACTCACCTGAGGCAATACCTAGTTGAGAAATTTGGTTTGACTTAAGCCCAGGTGGTGAACTCTGCTCCATTCTCCGAGTTGGTGGAGTTTCCTGTACTCCCCAATCCGCCAAGCATGAGGAGCTCCCAAAATCCCGCAGAGCAGAGTTTTTTCCCTTGCTCGCGCACCCCAACGTCAAACTGGTGTGGGCAAGCAAGGAAAATTCACCTGCAGGAGAGATTTTTGCTCACTCGTGCTACCCAAATTTAAGTTGGCGTGTGCTAGTGAGAAAAATACACCTCCCGGTGAGATTTCTCAAAGCTGCTGGTCAGATTTCTCAATGCGGGCAGTCATGTGTGGTCTCGACCCCTTGCATTGAGAAACCTTCTGTTTGCGTTGGAAAAGTTGCTGCTCAAGTAGAAAATCTACTTGAGTGCCAGAAAAGAAACAAAGCTCTCCTGTGCTGTGGATGGTGCCATACGCATAGATTTTCCAGTGCAGACCAAACACCGGGCACTGAAAATCAACGCAAACAAGCATGACCAAGCGCATTCCGCTGCTTGCGGAACTGCGCATAGCACAGCAGAGTTTTTTGGTCACTAGCAAACTCCACCCAGGCTTAGTTTGACCCAATAACAGTACAGGGTGAAATTCAGGGACACCAAGAAAGGGAACATCCAGTGCTATTTGGACTATGTATATTTCTCAGAGAAGACACTAGGAGGCTGGATTTGTAGTGAAGATTACAATCTATATACGTACAATGCTAAGTTAGCACAACCCGCGTTAGATGTTAGAAAGCCATCTTGCCGCTTTTGCTGCTTTTGCACACGACACTGTAGTCACATGTTATTAATTGAGAAGTGCTTGCTCGACTTTGCTACACATGAGAACGGCCTGTTGTTCACATCGCTAACAGTGAGCAGCGACCTTGGTCTGCACATTGTGTAAAGAAACAGTCTGGGTCGCTAGACGGTGCATGTTGTTGGGTTCAGGTTGATCGGCCCACTATTTAGCCATAACACGCACGCAGCTGCAAATACCTGAAAGTTGAGTGCTTTTAATATTGCAGGCTACATGTTTTAGATTCATTCGGAAGAAGAGCTTTCCCAGGAGCAGAGTCTAGCTGATCCTGTGATGTGATTCCACTAAGCCGATCTTTACCGTATGGGGTTTCCCATTCAAGCCTAGAGACCTTTTATTAGTCTAATAATAATAATATTAGTTTACTAGCGAAAGGAAGGTGGCTGATATCCACTGTCATTTTATTATGATTACTCCTTTCATTTTCTATGGTATTTTAACTATGCTGATGGTTTTGATCTTAATCATTTGTCTGCTTATGTTAGCCAAAGTACTGCATCTTAGGACACGAGGTTTATAAAATAAACTCTTTAAACTTTACTGTGTCTCTGTTTATTCTGTTGTGGACTGATATGAGAATAATTACGAACAGGTATTTCTGATTCCCAGCATTCCTGAGAATACCCTAAGTCGCTTGTTCTGGGTTGTCTATACATTGGGACCGCCAAGATAAAACTCGGATAACGAATGGGACACTGATGCTGGTCGGATAAGGGGTTCTGTGTTCTGAGGTGAGTTTTTGGTACCCCACAATTCCTTGAGGTCCTGGTTTCCTGTGCATAGTTCTGTGCATAAGCAGAATCCCTGCAACAAGGCGCACCTAACGTTTGGTCTATTGATTTGAAACGCCTTAGTAGTGCTTATATTAGTCCACAACACCCTCACTCTGGTTTCCGGTTAACAGGAGTGACGGTTTAACCTACCTGTGTTTCGACTAATAGGTTATTTCAAGCTTGATCATTAAAAAGGTTATTTTTACTGAACCCCAGTGCTACTGTTGATATCGTTGATATTCTTTAGTGTGTCCTTATGGCGGTTGAGATAGCCGCGCATAGTCGTACACCTCTGCGCCGTCATTTGATGACGTATGGGGTGCCAGATGATAGGATGGCTGTTATTTTTGTGGTGAGCGCTGATGCGTCTTACCCATATGAGTTGTTTTACTCTTGGGTGACTTTTACGGCGGTGGATGACGATGATACGTTTCATTCCTTTACTCCCACGCAGCTACCTGCGGTCTATACACCGTATAGGACACAAGAAATTCCTATCTCTACCTTGCAGCATACCATTTGGTTTAATGGCGCCCTTCCCCATGCGGTCGCACCGGCTAGAATGGGCACGTTGTCTATTGCAGGGGCCACATGGCCTTTGCTGGCCGGCTTTACGCCTCATCCCCGTTATCTCATGGTGGCTGTGGCTGAGTTGCGGGTGCTACACACAGCCCTGATTACAGTTCATAGGGCTTTGGTGCAGTACGTGTCACGCAACGTGCAGGTGGGGGCACCTGCTGTTGCGGGACAACCAACGGACCACCATGCGGTGGTTATTAGTCCTATTATGGTTAATTCGGTAATGGGCAAGCGCCCCCAAAATAAGGATGATTTTCCTTATTGGCTTGCTGAGAAATTTGACCAACTGGAGGCGGTTTTTCCGCATACCACTCCAGTGGAGAAACACAGGATTCTCACCATTAGTTTGCCGAAAGACTTGGTCCCAGATATGGCCGATTGCACAAACCAGGGCAAGGTCTTTGCCGCGACCAACTCGAAGTGCTTCGGCACTCCGTCTATGTCTGTACTACCCTCCGTCATTAAACGTGTTCAAGAGAATCACGGAGCGGAGGCTGCTGTTGAATTAGGAATGAGGCTTGTCGGGGTGTTCGATGTGGTGGCTTCCATGGTAATGGGCAACCTCAAAGGCGATGCCATGAGTTCCAAGTAGCTAATAAGCTGGACCGCGTGGATGAACTCGACAGGCCTAAGGAGTTCGCTAAAATAATTGCGCAAGCCTATAGGACCGTGGGCCGTAGTGCCTTGCGTGTTAAACCAACCGTGGTAGTTCCTGATATAGTACAGCAAACTAAGGTGAGCTTGTCTACTAAAGACGAACGCCCAAATTTTCCTAAACAGAGTTGGCGAGCAAAGAAACAGGGGAAGCAGCAACAGAAACAGGGGTCTCGTCCTGCCTCGCCCGTGCGGTCGTCCAGCGAACGCACATATGATCTGCGCGATCGATCTCGTATTAAGTCACCTAATAGATTTCAGGTTTCTGAACAACGCTCTCCTCGTTCTTCACAGGAAACATCGGCTTCACAATCCGGTGGCGGAGACCGTGGGAATGGAAGGGGTGCCCAAAGTTGTGAGCAGCCCCGTCAGACTGACGGTAAAGGCAAGCAGGACGAGTCTGCACGTCAACGACCCCCGTTTCAGAAGAAGAAAGTTGCTGCGCTAACAGCGAGGTATGCCACAGATGGTGCGGACGCAGCTTCAGAACCTGACATGGGCACTAACGCGGAAGTTACAGTAGTGCGACAAGCACTGCGTCCATGTCTGGTGGCGACAGCCACTGATACATTCATAACTGTAGAAACTGCTGACACTAGAGTGGCTCCCCCTGACAGACTATATAATATAGTCCTTTTGATTGAAGGTGACATACAACGCAAGATTAAAGGGATTTTTTGGGATAATCTGACCTCTTCATATGATATTCTATTGGCAGAGGCTGATTGGCCCCCGGCTTTCGTTTTAGATGCTCCTAGAGGGGAGGAGGTGATCCTCCCGTCCTTTGCGCACACAGTGCCAAAGGACCAAGCTAAGAAGGTCGCCGAGGAGTGGGCTCTGGTGCTAGCACCTGCGTTGTATCGTAATCAGGTAGGCTGGGATAAATTGTCCCCGAGCCATGAAATTCCATTGCGGTCCACGCCCCAGCCACAACCCCAATATCCCATGCGTCGCGAAGAAAGACCTCACGTCACGGCTATCCTTGAACAATTGGAATATCAAGGTGTAATTGAAACATGTGTGTCACCAATGAATAATCCTTTATTCACTGTGACGAAGCCTGACGGGTCGTACCGCCTGGTTTTGGATTACCGGCATTTAAACTCTCATTGCCGGACATGCGCAGTACAGAATACCCACAGTTCGGCTCTCGTCGATAGTCTCGTGAGAAAACGGTTCAAAACCACACTTGACATTTCCAATGGCTTTTACAGCCATAACCTGTCCTCTCTCAGTAGTGAGTGGACGGCATTTACCTCGGGTGGCAAACAAAAACATTTCAAAAGATTACCGATGGGCTATAAAAACAGCCCTGGTGTCTTTGCCGCTCGTGTAGTCTCTCTGTTAGAGAGCATAGACCCTGATGCATACTCGTATGTGGATGATATTTTTCTAACAGATGACGAGTTGTGGCCGCATCTGCGTCGCGTTGATCGCATCATTGTTTTGTTTGCAGACTTCGGTTACAAATTCAACTTTGCGAAGTCTCACACTGCGGAATATACAGTGTTGTTTTTTGGTTACGAACTCAACAATGAAGGTCGAGGATTGGCTGCACACTTCCTAGAGAAATGCGCATGCCTACGTGCTCCTACGACACTGAAGAAATTACAATCTCTGCTCGGCTTTCTGAATTTCGGTCGAACGTACATTCCTGATTATGCCCAGCGTATCAAGCCGCTTTATGCCTTGGTACAACCTACTTTTTCCAAATCATGTTGGCTGCTAGAGCATTCAGCTATATTGCAATCATTGCAAGCTGACCTTCTTGCTTCAAAATACTTACTGACGCGTGATAACCACACTAACCTGGTAATAA
Organism: Triturus cristatus; assembly: GCF_964204655.1. Lineage (NCBI taxonomy): Eukaryota > Metazoa > Chordata > Amphibia > Caudata > Salamandridae > Triturus > Triturus cristatus. The sequence continues at coordinate 331,914,034 of NC_140579.1, forward strand.
GAATTGTGCCGGGCGCAGTGGGTTTCACATACTTAACGTTCAATGAGGGCGACACCGTCCCCATTGCCTACAAATCACACCTGTACACTTCGGCTGAACTGCGATTTTCCGCTGTCGAGAAAGTTCTGACGACAGTGCAGATGGCGATTCTGAAAGAACGAGCGCTATCGCAAGGTAAACGTATGTTGGTGGTAACACCATATCCTGCCCTTGAGGCGGTGACGAAAGCAAGTGTATCTAATTCTAATGCTTTGCATCCAAGGTGGATACAATGGGCCACTTCCTTGACATCGCCCGACGTCACATATATCTTTGCCGCGGCTCTTCAGACTCAGGAGTTTTTGCAGTATGAATTCGTTCATCCAGCTCCTCTGTCTTTGCGCCCGCTCAAGGATTACCATTGAGTCATATACACTGAAGGTTCTGCGCAACCGGCGACTGGATCGAAGCATGCCTACTCAGCGGCCTGCGCAATTGTTGTCGGTACTTTCGTGAATGGTGAATTCCGATCCGATGTCGTGCATACGCAGTCATTGGGTGATTGTACCGCGCGGTTGGCGGAGCTTTGTGCTCTGGTGCTTGCACTGGAGTTTGCTGATCCTCGAGTCACTACTCTTATAGTGAGTGACTCGTTTTATTGTGTACAATCTTACAACAACAATCTACATTTTTGGTCTCGAAATGACTATCGTGATTCCAAAGGTAGCACAACTAAGCATAAAACGCTTTGGGTTCGAGTGGCAGAACTTAAAGAACATCTGCCTTTCGTGAATGTTATTCACACTCTTGGTCACCAACGAGTTGGTGTCCATGCTGTCGGCAACAGCCTAGCTGACGAGGCAGCAAAAACAGCAGTGGCGACATACTTAGCAGCAGCAGTTACAAGATCACAAAGTAAGATCGATGATGACATCTTGGCAGCTATTGCTGCTACGGAGAAGGGAACAAAATATCCGAGAGGTTTCCCATCTCGTTACCATTACCGCTTAAGTCCTGATAACGTCCCATTAGTGAGGATTAACGACGTTGGTGACAGATTGATTCCCAACGCGGACTGCAGACCATCTTTGATATTAGCGGCTCACGAGGGCATGGCGTCCACGCATGCCAGCATTGCAGCTACTGTATCTCTGTTACAACAACGTTACTGGTGGTGCGGTTTATATAAACAATATCGCGCTTATGTTCTTAATTGTGACATTTGCCAGCAGATAAAACCTTCAACTGCGGCGCGCCCATCACAAACTCAGTTGTACATATCTAATAAACCACTGGGTGGTTTTTATTTAGATCATTGCGGTCCATTTACCTCTGATACTGTTTACAAATACATCTTGGTTGCAGTGGATTCATGCACACGTTTTCTGTGGGTGTGGCCACAAAGGAGTGCTGATGCCCGTACTGTCATCAAGGATTTGTGTGTCTTTGTTTTGCATGTGGTACCTTTCATTCTGATCAGGGCCCTGCGTTCGCCTCTAAGGCGTACAAAGAAGCCATGAGAGATTTGGGGGTCCAAGTCAAATTTTCGTCTCCATACCGACCTGAGGGTAATAGTGTGGTGGAGCGAATGAACCGTGACTTAAAGCAATCTTTGACAGCCAGGGTTTTAGGTACTGGCCGGAACTGGCTAGCCCACTTGTATGACGTGCAACGTGCACTTAATAATCTCCCTAGAAGGTCTCTGGGTGGGTGGACCCCATACATGATGCTCTTTGGCATACGAATCTTTGTCCTGGACCTTGATGGTCTAGACATGGCGGCGTCGGCCGCACCCTTTGACGTAGATGATCTCTGTGCTGTATTGCAGAATCTTCAAGAAGCCAGAGACAGTCTAGTGAAGGAACACGTACCCTCCACATCTGATGCTGCACTTCAGATTCCGGTAGTCGGCTGGCTACCTCGAGTTGGTGATCTGGTCCGTGAGAAGGTGGAGAACAAGAAGGAATTTGGCCCCTCTTATCGTGCACCAGTTCCGGTGCTTGGAGTACAGGGTACACGTACAGTCATTTTACCTCCACTTCCTGGTCGCAAGGATAACAGGTACATCTCTATTGACAATGTCAAGCTACAGCGAGTGGCCGATTCTTCTTAGCATGACACCAGCGGTTTCTTGCCCTTCAATGCTAAGAAATTCTGTTATGGCCCCAGCTTCTAACACCTTGCCTGATGTTGCCGTCGAGATGCATACAGTTACTGGTCCTTTATTGCCACCGACACCTGGTGGTCTACCTGAAGATGTTGAGTACGCTTATCCTGCGGATGTCCCGTTGCCTGTTTTACAATCCACCACAATTACCAAGTCGCGCTACTCCTTTGACACTAATTCAATGACTTCCATTGCCCCGTCAAAAGTTTCGATTTTTGTTGCCTGGTTCAAAAGACATTTTTTTATTCCCCCTTGGACTTACATTTGGCTGGTGCTCATAAGTGTTTTTTTGTTTATGTCCATTGGCTTTGTGGTAGTGTTTTTTAGACTTATCAATGGACACTACCTGAAGGAAAGGTCTACAATTGGACTAACTGATGGAACTTTGGTCCCCCACTCCTCATCACATATTATGAAAAGGGACCAGACTTTTGTGAACATTACTGCCTGGCCTGTACGTGATGGGATCGCTTGGGATGCTGTAATATTTCAAATTCATGGCCCCACTGAAGTAATCAATGTGCCAAATGTATTTCGTGTTTCTATGGGTGATGTAGTTAAGCAAAACATCTACTCGGATGACTGGGATGTGCAAGCAATAGAAGCACTGTTTTCTGATTTGAAATATTATGCTGCATTTGATGCTGAGGATTTGTATTTAGATACTGCTAATTATGATGAGCAATTCTGCTATCAACATTATGGCACACATTTCCAAATAAAGCGAATACGTTTCGAAATTTTATAAATTATGCACAATGGGAACACTGTCCAGCCCCTAGGGTGGGCAGCTCCGCCACGTTGGTGGACAAATTCACATATTTTTCTGATTTCAGTGTGTCAAATCCGGCCTCCTTTTATTTTAAGGTTGCGGCTGAGTCTGCTTCTAAAGTTAGACTGACACACACCAAATTGTTGTATTCCAAGTCCTTTATGGACGAGTTGGCAATTGGAGGCTATGATCAGTGGAAAGCTACTATCGATCTTAAATCGGTTTGGGGTTCTAAACCATGGCAGGTACAGGGAACAGAAGCGTTGCATCGTGCCTGCTTCATCCCGAACCACATGTTATTTTTGAATTCGTCAATTTTTCAGACCACCTGTTTTGGATTGGCTACTTCTAAAAAATTAAATTCTCCCTCCACTCCGGGTCTGGGTTCTTATCCTAATTGGGATAATCATACGGATCTGTCCCTTGCTACGTTGCAGTCATACGTTTCCAACACATCCTTCAATGTTTCTGAATTGAATCCGGAAGGGTGGTTAGTATGGCAAACGAGCTCAGATTCCTGTCAACAACGGTTTCTGGATTTAGCACCGGGGTATACACAAGTTCGTGTAGACCCCCGTTTTGAATCTTCTCACACTGTAACTACCTACTCAGTAGGGAAGTTATGCCAATGTTGGCTGCAGCATTCCACCTTGGCATCAGTTAAACTTCATTTATCACAATTGAACGACAAAATAGATTTGAATGATTTTGTTAAGGGTCTTGCGGTGGGCAGGTCCAAAAGGTGGGTATATACTATTTACAACGATGTTTGGAAGCTGTCACAGATTGTAGCTGCATCCAGATTACGAGCTATTCATCAAGCCAATATGGAAAAGGTATTGGCTGTTATAGATAATAGCATTAACACCCTGTCTTCCAGAATTAAAACCTTAGATAATATTGTTTCATCTGTGGTAGACATTGTGCAGGATGATTTGTCTGCATTGTATCATGGTCAAAATCAATTGCGTTCCATTATGCAGTTTGCATGGACATTGCAAACATTAAAGGCTGGGAAAGTCCCTTGGGATTACATGAATACTTAATCTTTGTTCCTCCCTTTTAACTTAACTGCGAAACAACAGTTCATGTCCATGAAGGATGCAACATACTCATTGCTGCACATTGAAAATTTAGAACCTTTACCTTTCTCTGTTGCCGAATTAAACTCCGCTGTGTGGCTTATCCACGGGTTGATCACATTACCATTCCCCCTGTTTAAGTTCAGTTCCTGCATGAAACATTATGCCCTTGGCAGATATGAAAAACTTGGTACTGCCTTCCTGCATGAAGTTTGGACACTCCCATTCACGTATAGATGCGTGAGGGACAGAAAAGAAGTTTACTTAAAAGGTGAAGAGTGCACTTCCACGCCAAATCACTCTGTGGTGTGTAGGCATATTCAATTGCATGGTGCATGTAATGTGCACGCTCCTAATTTAGCTTGCGTCCTGAAAGGGATTCCGGTGCCAGTTATAACACCGTCTTTTACGCTGCTTGCTAACGGTAGTTATTTGCTATTAAAAAATGAAGCTTGCTGTGGGATGTTAGTTGGAATTCCCTACATAGTGACTGTATCACAGAGAGTAGTCTGCTGTAATAACGTCCTTTTCCCACCCCCGCATGTACGGCTCGATGTATCCATCTGGCCTTCCATTCCAACCTTGAAAGCAGAGTTAAACAAGATGAGCAGAATAAGGGCTCTATTGTCTCAAAAAGAAGTCGCGTTGACTTCGTCCCGGGAAACATTTGTCCTTCATGTAGCAAATACGCGCACAGAGGTGCAAGCGCTTTTGAATACTGATCTCCCACTTCATTTTGGGGCCCTGATTCAGACTATCTTTAATGCCTCGTCAACAAGTGGCCTGGCTCATTTTTTTAAGATTGTGGGCTCCGGCCTCGTGACCTCCTTTCAAACTATTTTTGGTGTGATCCCGGCATTTTTTCATTCTATTTTTTCCAGCGTCTTCAGAGGTCTCCCTTTGCTTCTCATCCTCGTGGCTGGGGTGCTTTTGTTGATCTGCGTACTACGCTATGGCTGCACAACTTGCGTCACACAACAGCATGTCCCGGCTGCTCCATCTTCGTAACCGGATGCTTGAATACTATGGCACTTTACCACTGGCGACTTTAAGCATAGCCTATGGATTGTCCTTCCGGTTTCCCTACTTTACTTGTGTGCAGCCTGTCTTTCATTGCCTAGATTGTCCATTCCAATGGGCTCTGGATTTGTGCCTGTCGAGCTCGGTGTCTCCTGCCCCGGATTATGATCGGCTAATGAGCCCCTTAGTGGCTCATGAGTTGGACTGTCCTGGCGTCAGGATTATGGCCTGTGGAGCAGCACATGGAGTCCTAGGGAATTGGGACATCGGAACGGCTGCAGCTGAATTCTTAGCGAGAAGTTATCTTGAAGAACACACCAGTTGTCCTCGAGTGGTGCTGGAGGCTCCGGTTGTCGAGGAACATGTGTGTTCCTTCCCCTTGCTGAACTGGATGGCAGATAATTTTGCAGTACGTTCCAGTGATTTCCTCTTGGAAGCTGTTGCAACTTATTGTGCTTATACCTTGATGGATTGACTTTTTTCCCCTTCATTTCGTTGTACGTCCATCGATGATATTTTTTTCCCCTTTAAATGTTTTTTTTCAATCAGTTTTATTTTTTTTCTCAGTTTTTTCTCTTCGAACTTTTTCACTTACCTTATATGGACTTACAATTTATGCCCTTGGTTCCGTTCTATCAAACTTGAACTCTGCATTCTTGCAAGTGCGCCCCTACTGGTTAGTGGTCCGATCATGGCGGGGAGTAGTGAAGATTACTATCTATATACGTACAATGCTAAGTTAGCACAACCGCGTTAGATGTTAGAAAGCCATCTTGCCGCTTTTGCTGCTTTTGCACACGACACTGTAGTCACATGTTATTAATTGAGAAGTGCTTGCTCGACTTTGCTTCACATGAGAACGGCCTGCTGTTCACATCGCTAACAGTGAGCAGCGACCTTGGTCTGCACATTGTGTAAAGAAACAGTCTGGGTCGCTAGACGGTGCATGTTGTTGGGTTCAGGTTGATCGGCCCACTATTTAGCCATAACACGCATGCAGCTGCAAATACCTGAAAGTTGAGTGCTTTTAATATTGCAGGCTACATGTTTTAGATTCATTCGGAAGAAGAGCTTTCCTAGGAGCAGAGTCTAGCTGATCCTGTGATGTGATTCCACTAAGCTGATCTTTACGGTATGGGGTTCCCCATTCAAGCCTAGAGACCTTTTATTAGTCTAATAATAATAATAATATTAGTTTACTAGCGAAAGGAAGGTGGCTGATATCCACTGTCATTTTATTATGATTACTCCTTTCATTTTCTATGGTATTGTAACTATGCTGATGGTTTTGATCTTAATCATTTGTCTGCTTATGTTAGCCAAAGTACTGCATCTTAGGACACAAGGTTTATAAAATAAACTCTTTAAACTTTACCGTGTCTCTGTTTATTCTGTTGTGGACTGATAGGAGAATAATTACGAACAGGTATTTCTGATTCCCACCATTCCTGAGAATACCCCAAGTCGCTTGTTCTGGGTTGTCTATACATTGGGACCGCCGAGATAAAACTCGGATAATGAATGGGACACTGATGCTGGTCGGATAAGGGGTTCTGGGTTCTGAGGTGAGTTTTTGATACACCACAATTCACTAAGGTCCTGGTTTCCTGTGCATAGTTCTGTGCATAAGCAGAATCCCTGCAACAGATTGATGGTAACCACATAGGCACATATGAGGGGTTGTATAATTTATTTGTGAAAGAACATATTTTGACTCATTGTGTGCAAGAGTAATTACACCAGTACATAGTGGACTCTAATCTGTCTAATCCTAGGGAACTAGCCAGGACAGCTGAGGAGTGGGTGAGAACCTGTGTTTCTAGTCAGCACCGGGGGGGGGGGGGGTGAAAAGAAAGGAGGACAGGTCCCCTCCGGGGGAAAGAAGGCCAAAAACAGAACGAGTTCCCCAAACATCCACAAAAACCTGAACAAGTGGGGGGGGGGGGGCGAGCCAACCCAAAGTCAAAGGGAGGAAGTGCCAGGGAAATAAGGGTAGGTTCTTTGAACCCTCAGAGTTGGGAAAGTGCTTTCACTGTAACCAGCAAGGGCACAAGAAGGGAGATGTTGTTTGCATCAAGAAGCCCCCCACTGGTGGGCAACCCACAGGGGTTGCTTGTGTAAGTCTGGGGAAGGAGAGTGCATCAGAGAGGGGTAGGGAAGGGACAGAGACATTCTTAGTGTCCCTGGGAAGGGTGGATACTGCCTTACCGCCAAGCATTGATAATTACAGGGAGAGGCCTAAAATTAATGGGAATGAGTGTGAGGCTCTCTTAGATACAGGAGCCAGTGTGACTATGGTTGTGGACACACTGGGGTCGCAGGAGCAGATCCTACCTGGTGAGTTTCACTTGGTGACCTATGCAGAAAGCAGAACCATCCCACGGCTATGGTGGGTTTGGAATGGGAAGATGTGACAGGCCCTATGAAGGTAGCTGTGTCCCCTGTACTCCCATCACAGTGTTTACTGGGACCTTGAAGCTTCTGAGTGGTCAGAGGTGTTAAGAGGGCTTCATATGAGAATAGTGGAGCTCCCTGAGTGGGTATGTGCCATGGCCAGGTCACAGACTATCCAGAAAGGAATTGTGGGATCCTTGGACTCTTGAACAATGGGCCAAGCATCCCAGGACAAGGGCAATGGGTCTGGTAAGCCAGCCCAGGGAACTCCAGAGGTGCAGCAGGAATTTGACCCTGAGTAGGAGGATCGGGCCTCTGAGGAAGGGACTTCATTCCTACCAGAGCTGTCAGATTCTGCAGAACTGACAGGAGCCGGTGGAACCTCCAGGAAGGAGATCTGCCAGGTACAGAAAGGCTTTCCCACCCTTGAGAGCTTGGAGAGGATTGCCTTGAAGCAAGAGGAGGGTGATGACAGTGGAGTTCACACAATCTGCTGGGAAGATGGACTGCTCTATACTGAGACCAGAAACCTCAAGGAGGGGGCCACCCGGAGAATGATTGTGCCCCAGAAGGACAGGGAGTTCATCCTGACTTTAAGTCATGATATCCCCTTAACATGCTTCCCTGCTTGGTCATTCATGGGGGGATTAGCCAGGCTGCCTTAATTAGGTGATAAGTGGCCTGGCCAGGCAGAGGCTCTCTGATGGAGAGTGTTCTGTGGGGTACAGGTATGCCAGAGCAGGGGGTTGGGCCATGAAGCATCAGCTAAAAAGGAAGAACAGATAAAGCAAGTGTGTCCACCAGGTCCACCATCTCCCCCTGCTAGATTGGAGGCTTAAGGAAGGAATTCACAGATGTGAGTGGGAGAGTTTATAGAAATAAGCTATACTCTGAGTTTGGTTAAGTAGGTTCTTCCTGCTCTGCTGAAATTTCAGCCATGATGCATTTTGAGAGAATAGTGCTTTCTGGGGCAAGACTATGCCACACTTTGTAGAACGTTGTCTTGCTTTGGGGTGTTGCCCTGCACCTCTTTGGCAGGGGTGACTCCCTCCTTCTCACAAGAGAACACTGGATAAATATGTGGAAGGTATAGAGCCTCTCAGTTCTATTGCCTGAAACTATAAGAAGAAGGAGGATTGCCCTGCTGGAATCCTGATCTGCACCCAAGATCCTGCAGGGTGAAGACTGCGCCTGCTGCACTATCTGGGACTACAGCTCTGAAGACTTTGCGTTGCTTCAAAAAGGAGTGAAGAGATGACTCTCTGCAGTTTCAGGTTAACAGTAACCCTGGGCATAGTTCGCGAAGTAGCGCTACGCATAGCTACGCAAAGTGCACTTCACACTACGCGAGCTACGCGTAGCACTTCGCTAACTGCGTAGTACCCTGTTTGCACTGTGCCAGATGCCGTTTTCAATGATTGCACAGTGCGAACAAGCATCCGGCACTGTGCAATCATTGAAAACGGCATCTTGCATAGTGCGAGCTGTAGTTTTCTGCCGCTCGAGTAGATTTTTACTCGAGCAGCAGCTTTCTCAACGTGGACTGGTAGTTTCTCATCGCGAGCGGTTGCGAGTATACGCGACCACTCGCAATGAGAAACCTGACCTCCCCGCATTGAGAATCTCGCCGGGAGGTTTATTTTCCATGCTCGCGATCGGCAACTTGATGTTGCTGATTGCGAACAAGGAAAAAGTCTTGCCGGGATGTCATTTTGCTTGCTCGCGGTCGCCAACTTGACATTGAGGACCGTGAGCAAGCAAAAAATGACCGCTGCACTACACTACGCAACGCTATGCGTGTTTGCACTGTGCTACGTGCAATTCGCGGAGTGCGAGGTAGCACAAACTTCGTAAACTACGCCAGCGTAGCGTAGTGCTTTGCCCAGGGTTAGTTAACAGAGCTTAACTGACCATTCTCCAGCCAGACTGCCCCTCCTGGAGTGAGTCCAGTGAAGTTTAACCATGTGCATTGTGGGAAGTGAAGTCCAGGCCTGCCATGGACACTCTTGGAGATTCCAGACCCTTAGATTTGTTTTTCTGACAGTTGGAGCCCACCAGGAGACCTTCTAAAATGACCTCCAGAAGTTTGGGAATGTTTTGGCAACTTTTTGAAAAATGTTCCACGAGGGGACCAACCCAAAGGCAAGAGCTAAGCCAGCCTCCTTCAACCGCGACCTGGCCAGGATTCTGGGTTCCTCCCGCTGTAGAGCTATGGTGGTCTGATTTCCAGAGTTTGTCCGGCAGCTCTGCGTAAGTCAAGCCGGTGAACTCTCATCTAATCCGGACTGGTGGGGAGCAGCGAGGGCCCTCAGCAGAAAAAGCTCCAAAACATTTCTAAGTCCGAGGTTAAAATTTTGACCGAGGCCTACCAAGTGGAGTATTCGAGTAGGGCTCCATCGCGGTCTGCCTTAAACTTTTACTTTGTCAGAGTCAAGCACGAACAGATGTCCAGAAGTGGTGCTCTTAGTTTCCAACACTAGAAAGTGTTTATATTTTAAAATTCTTATCTCTGTGCCCTACATTGGATTTTCATGGGTTTGGTATCATGTTAAAGATAAAAATATTACCTATTTTTATAAATTAGTGTGGGATTTGTATTGTTTGTTGTGTCTTACTTATTGGTGTTTTTTCAAATGATTTACATACCTGTCTCCTAAAGTATACCTTATTGCTGGGTGTCAGCTACCAAGGGTTGACCAAGAGACTAATTTATAGAGACCCTATTTAGGATGCAGTACTATGTTGGTGGCCTTGCTGCTGCTGATAGATGCCTACCCACCACTCCCTATAACCCACCTTCCACCATCGGCATATTTTCTAATAGTATTCCTTCATTATTTTGTACTTTTTACACTGTTAACACTGTCTAGGCATTGGGTGCACCTCATTAGTACCTGTTTAATATCCAAATATAGCAATAAGCAACATAAAGATGACCAGTCAAACTTTGTAAAAGGCCTTCAACTGTTTGGTAATACATCAGTTGTGTTTTTAGAAACTTTTGAATCCTTTGAGTTCGAAACTGTTTTTTAATCTGCAGATTATACACCAGAACATGGATTATGTGGTAAATGTGGCAAATCTATAATTATGTGAAAATCGCTGCAGACGCAAAAATCGCATAATTCCAGTGGCCCTGTATATAATTTTAGACTATTGTTAGTGCAATGTATACGTGATATGCCAATGTTTTTACTTTTAGGGCTCTAATTGTAGCCGAATAAAGTTATTATGTATACATGCAAGTCACAGGAAACCAGTGATATTAGTATTAATATAAATATGCTGTACTGTAGAGAACTCCACAAATGCATTCTTAGTCCTGCAGATTACTGCATTCATGTATGTATTTCCAATAGTCATTCACATCTCTGATTTTTCACTTACTGAATATATATTTGTCTATGAAAACCTCTCTTATGACATCAGATTAAGTAAACACATGATATTTCCATTTAAAAAGTTACCGTTATTCAGCACAGTGTACTCATTTACTCTAGGAAGACAATTATCCACAAAGCATTGATTTGTAGTGCTAAAGCTGAAGAAAAGAGGATATATACACCACGAGCTGAATTGTACAATACTTACTCAGGAAACTTGGACCGAAAACCTGACTTCCTCATGGTGTGATCCTAAGAAGATATATTTAGTTCAGTGTATCACATTATACTTAACTGTACAATTTGAGAGCAGTCTGAAGTAATTCAGTTCAGAATGTCTGATTTAGAAACACCCCTTATAGTTTACAGATTATATTGTTTTTGCTTGGATAACACAACTATTTACCATATATAAAGTGCCCATGACTCACTTGTCTGTTCTTTGATTGACGGCATTCTCATTAGTGCACTGGGGGAATGAGGTATTCTTGAATGTTTCTAATTTCTTAGAAATAAATTATTCATTTTAAATATATCTCACTCAATACTGTAATACTATGTAGTGGACTAAATAGGGGTGGCGTAACTTGCTTAAATTGCTGCAGAGACATTATGCAAAATTACATGAAATTGCAAGGAATTACGTGAAGAGCATAATGTGGTATAGATAGATTATCTGTGGGTTGGAGGAATTGTTCTGTTTTATGTAATTTGTTTATAAACAATGTTGGTATTGATAAGCTTAATATTCTGTGTGCAGTAACTATAAGCTCAATCTCCATTGGACAATTAGATGTTCTGAATTAGAATGCCCAGTTGCTTATTAAGACAAAGTTGGAGCGAACTTCTGGGGCTTGTACATTGATTCTCATGATGGTCCTAAGGTTCAGAAAACTACTCTTTTAAATATCTGCAAGCTGTTCCTGCGGATTATTGACACTTCATTTAACCCAGTATTAAGCAGTATTTTCTAGGTGCAAAATGCGCTCTTGCATCCAAAATGGAAACGAGGATGCAATTTGTTATCATGGAAATATCACGTAATACAACAGAAAACAAATAGCAGCAGCCAATAGCCACTTGTACTTGCTAAGTTTGTTATTCCTGTACCCCTGTTGGTAGACTTTGTGGGAAATTACTAATAATTGCAAGAACTGGTGCAACCAGATACATTTTGCAACAAAAGAGGAACATGAAACTACCAAAATGACTTCAATTACTCTGGGCTTGATTACCAGTACGGCGGTCTTTGGACGGATATACCGTTGTTGGTGGTTTAACTGCCACCTCCTCAGTGGTCTGACTGCCCGTTTATGAGGTGTACAGTCGGATCTCCAGAAGACTGCTGCCACCACCAGGATCTCAGATCTCACAGCAGCAGTGAGGAAAGCGGCAGTCTATGGAGGCAGTGCCTATGCAGACTCCGCCGTGGTGATCACGAACTGCTATTCCGCCGACCTTCTCATGGAAAGGTACCTGCCAGGAAAAGGTTGGGGGAAAGGCAGTTCAGGGGCCCCAAACAGGGCCTGAGGGTATTTTAGCTCATTGGTAATTGTGACTAGGGGCACATGTTTTGCCCCCCCATGCCGGCACTGTTGTGAGCGCACTGTGTGCCACGCACGACATGGTGCATGGCAACACTGTGACAGACGGTCAAGTGGTGCTGCAGTGGCAATTGCTTCAGGCTCTCTTTATGAGCTGAAGCATGCCACTGCCAGGCCACCACTGTGACACACTGCGGTGTCCAAATATGGTGGTCTGGATGCCGCCACTTTTGCGGAATTTTCCAGACCACAGCAGTGGCGGTCCAGCAGTCAGACTGCCAAACTCATAATCAGGGCCTCTGTCATAAATAAAATTTCATCAATGACTAGCACGAAGCTGAATCGCTCATAAATAGTAAATATCATTTTTACCTTTCAAGAGTCATTTTCATATTTTAAATGCTTTTTGGGGAATTTACAAATTCTTTCGGTGCCTCACCTCATGCTCCATTTTTATGGTGAAGGCAAAGCCCCTGACTGTGCCCTGAATAGCTTCTCACTATGGGGTCCATTAGGATGTAGGGCGGTGGGACCACCACTGCTCCGGCGGTGCGGAAAAATGCCTTTTTCCGCCCGCTAGCAGCGGACATCACACCCGCCATATTAGTATGTTCAAACATAGGCCAATTTCTGACTGCCGCGGTGCGACGTGCACCGCCATCAAAGTGCGCCCGCCACCACGGCGTGGGAGCTAATTTAGACCCTCCGCCGTGCGGAATGACATCCGCCCCGGTCCACAAATTAGGATGACTCAAGCAAGCAGACGCAGCGGAGACACCGCCCAACTAGAGACGGCGGAAACCCGACAACGGAGCGCGAAACCAGAGTCTCGGTCCACACCACCCGGACACGACCGCAATGGACTCAGCTATACACGTCTTTCCGGTGCTGTACCTGCTACATCACCAGGAGCTCATGGACTGCCGCGGACGCCGCCGCAGGTACGCAATAACACAACACACAACACACAACCCACGGCCTGACACAGGGTCCAAATCCACATCAGACACCCTAGGGGGGACCGGGACACATCCCCAACAGCACCCCCACATCACCCACCTGCCACAAATTCACCCCGCTGCTTCCTGGACACACAGCTACCACCACCATGCAGCAATGTCCCGGTCAAGTCACAGCAGCGGCGAACACAAGCAAATACTTGCGCAATGCAGAAGGCAGGGCCAGTGCCAGGCATGGGCAAGGCACAAAGACCACAGGGCCACACCCACACACTAGCACATGCACCCCATGCACAACAACAAGCCAGGGCAATACATAGCCTGCACCACACAACAAACAATCATGAAGATACACAATGCAGGAGTGGCTGCACAGGAACACACAACACACAGCACAGTAGCACAGGGCTAGGGAAACACACACAACACCACACTCAGGGAAATAGCAATGAGGACAAGCAACAAATGAACACACGCAAGGAATCAACATCCAAATGGACACACAGCCTGCACAGTCACACATACATATCACAGACTGACACACACACACATACACACCCCACATGCCAACAGCAATGGAGCACAACAAATAGGGAAACCAAAATGGGCTGCACACAAATGGAAGGCTATGGAGACACACAAAAAGCATGTGTACATCACATCAACACAAGGAACAGAGCACAACACCCTCATACCATCTAAGCACACATGGCTGGCACAGTCAGTGAAATCAAACCACAGACAGCTCCGTGCAACAACACAGGGAGACATCAAGGCAAACCATGGATAGGCACAAGGATGAAAGGAAGGCCCTGAAGTCAAACTGGGAACAGCCACACATCCATACAACTACTTCACAGGATTACACCAGCAGCACTACACACAGGGACCATCTACACACCTCAGGACTGACAAAAACCAGTAAGAATCTACACACATACCCCCCTCACACCAGCAGCACACAACACCAGTGCCAAACACACTGAAGGCTGGCAATACTTGACAGGCAATACACACACAAACAACCACACACCCTGGGCTCAGCCACAAACATCACACACACACACAGGGATGCCACCACAAATGTGGAAACAAATACAACAAACAAACACATAACCCAACTGAAACACACACAGAGCCACAACAACAACAACAGACATGCCCTGTGCAGCTAAATTGGGGAAAGGCAATGGGAGCACAGACACAACAGGAGTGCACAACCTCATCACTCAGGAACAATGCACAGACAACATACCACAACACACACAAGAAGTGCACCATCACAGAACAACACGGCCATAGCAAACAAACAACAGATGCACTGGCAGAACAATCACATAGCAAACATAGCACGACATCAGGGGATGCACACCAGGCGATCACAAGGCTACATACACACAGCACAGCAAGCACAACAAGCTGTGTGTGCACACCAAGCATACCAGACACACACAGACATCAGTGACAGAACAGCAACCCACACAACACCATACAGCACAGCATAAAGACAACAGCATACCCAGGAAGTGAAGCAATAACACATACATCCAACACAACACCCAATAGATGCACACGTCTGGGACACAAAGGTGGAACCAACTTGACCACAGGACTGGGCAGCACACACAGTTGAACTGCATATCAGCAACCATGACTGACAAACAGCACCAGAACATCACACATGACCCATTGGGGAAATGCACTGAGTGACACATTGACCCTGGACAAAGTACTGCACCACAAAGCACAGTGGCACAAATGAAGTCATGGGGAGGCACACACACATACAAACCAAGGGGACAGTTCACTCCAAAGTGAAGTGTACTGCATGTCAGTAGGGGACATGGCAGGAGTGTACCATACACAAAGAGAGGGAGTGCAGACCCACAATGGGTAGGCAGCTGAAGCACAGAAAGGGGATGGCATGACAACACACACAACATGCCACACTGGAGGCAAGAAGGCACCATGGGACAGCAAGGCATGAGAAAACACAACCACAATGGCAGTATGGAGCAGCAGGTCTGCACAGACCCCACAAACAGCCACCAGACACAGGGATGTGCTACAAAACACAACACTGACTTGCCAGTAACACCCTCTGCATACTCACAAGTGACAAAAACAACAAGTAGGAGTCAGACAGAACTGCAAGGCCACACCAACACACTGCACAGTGCACAACATACAACTCACACATGGGCATACAACCACATCCACAGGGATGAACAATGAAAACAACAGGCACACAACTCCTGGGTGACATGTGTGTAGTTGACATTGCATAGGCATGCACACATCAACACTCCCCACAAACTCACCCCCTTCACACTGCACACTACCTGGCCATCCAAGAGCACACATGGAAAGTATGCCATGGGACTAGGATGACTGGCCATCACAAGATGACCACACACATACACCACTGGGCACACATATAGGAAGAACACACACATGATGACCCTGGACAGCCTGCCTGCAATTCTGTGTGCAGAAACCCACACTGTGCTGGCAGTGCCCCACAACCTGACATGTGTACAATAGAGCCAACATGAACTAATCAAGTAAATGACTACTACTAACCATTCGAAATTGACACCATTGCCACCACAAGTATCTGGGCCAAGAAGAACTGAAGACCCTGTCACCCTTGAAAAAAAGAGAGCAAGTGAGCCCAAACATTGACCATGTTGAAGTGCCACACAGACCATGTGGCACAGTAAACCATTTACACACAGCAAATAACTTTATTCAGTAAGGATACTGACAAAATAGACAACTGGAGCAACTGTCTTTATTCACAAATTGCACAGATAGGCATCATGAGAAGAGAAGAGTAAGGCACAAAATGCAGAGCATGTCCATGAGAAGCTGCACAGGCAAGGGCAAAACAGCAGTGAACAACAAGGCCAGTGGCCAGGGCAGAGTGCAGAGCATGTCCATGAAAAGCTGCACAGGCAGGGGCAAAACAGCAAGGCCAGTGGCCAGGGCAGAGTGCAGAGCATGTCCATGAGAAGTTGCACAGGCAAGGGCAAAACAGCAAGGCCAGTGGCCAGGGCAGAGTGCAGAGCATGTCCATAAGCAACTGCACAGGCAAGGGCAAAACAGCAAGGCCAGTGGCCAGTGCAGAGTATATCCATGAGAAGCTGCACAGGCAAGGGCAAAACAGCAAGGCCAGTGGCCAGGACAGAGTGCAGAGCATGTCTATGAGAAGCTGCACAGGCAAGGGCAAAACAGCAGTGAACAACAAGGCCAGTGGCCAGGGCAGAGTGCAGAGCATGTCCATGAGAAGCTGCACAGGCAAGGGCAAAACAGCAGTGAACAACAAGGCCAGTGGCCAGGGCAGAGTGCAGAGCATGTCCATGAGAAGCTGCACAGGCAAGGGCAAAACAGCAGTGAACAACAAGGCCAGTGGCCAGGGCAGAGTTCAGAGCATGTCCATGAGAAGCTGCACAGGCAAGGGCAAAACAGCAAGGCCAGTGGCCAGGTCAGAGTGCAGAGTATGTCCATGAGAAGCTGCACAGGCAAGAGCAAAACAGCACGGCCAGTGGCCAGGGCAGAGTGCAGAGCATGTCCATGAGAAGCTGCAAAGGCAAGGGCAAAACAGCAGTGAACAACAAGGCCAGCGGCCAGGGCAGAGTGCAGAGCATGTCCATGAGAAGCTGCACAGGCAAGGGCAAAACAGCAGTGAACAACAAGGCCAGCGGCCAGGGCAGAGTGCAGAGCATGTCCATGAGAAGCTGCACAGGCAAGGGCAAAACAGCAGTGAACAACAAGGCCAGCGGCCAGGGCAGAGTGCAGAGCATGTCCATGAGAAGCTGCACAGGCAACGGCAAAACAGCAGTGAACAACAAGGCCAGCGGTCAGGGCAGAGTGCAGTGCATGTCCATTAGAAGCTGCACAGTGAAGGGTCCAACACAGCAGTGAACGTCAAGGCCAGTGGGCATGACAAACTGCAGACTGAGTCCATGAGAAGCTGCACAAGGAATGTGTGCGACTGTACCTTTCCATGGCCAGCAACACAATCAGGGGGCAACAATGTGCAGTACAGGCCCTCCTGTGTGAGACACAGGGGTTTGAGGGTGACTACCACTTAGACTTGGCTGTCAGGCGGACTGGGAGCTGGCTGTGCCTCGGGGACTGTTGGGGCACTTAAAGGGGGAGAGAGCGGAACAGCTGAGGTAGAGCGATCAGTGTCTTGGCAAGCTGGAGGGCTGCTTGGACCAGGTCGTGTAGTGGCACGTGTAGGTGGAGTCATGCAGATGGGAGTCACGGTGTGGCTGGGAGATTGTGGAGGGGTGCCCTTCCACTTCTTGTGGATCCTAAATGGCTTGACTGACTGTGGATCAATGGGAAGTGGTGTGGCCACAACAGGCACACTCACCACCACTGCTGCAGCAGGTACAGGCGCTGGCAGCCCCTCTGGTGATGTGCTGGACCCAGCAGAACGCTTTGCCTTGCTTCGCCTCTGCCCCCCTTCCCCTGTCCCCTCCGGCCCCTGCTTCACTGGGCTTGGAATGGGAGTCGAGGTGGTTGGTGATACTGCCTTTGAGCCCTTCCTAGGTGTACCCTTGGCATGCACCACCTCCTTGGTGGGCACAGACACTGTACGATTATCTTTGCGCGATGCTTTAGGGGCAGGAGAGTCCTTGGATGGGGATGTCACTGAGGCATGTGTGCCTCAGGTCTGCTGCTTTGCTAATTGTCCACTGGTGTCACCTGACGGGCTTTTCTCCCTGTGCTCTGGGGTACCTTTGGTCTTCCGTGGGGATGGTTTCTGCGCCCGGGACCGCTTGGGTTGCTGCTGCTGTGTGCTCCGTGTGCTGTATCGTGACTTTGATGTATGTGGACCGTGGTCACTATCGTCAGACGTGGCCACTGCCTGGGTGTTGGACAAAGGGACTGGAGCTGGACTGTGAGAATGTGCCTGTTGCAGGGCAGACGTCACTGTTGATGACAAAGCCTGGACTGTCCGGTGCAGCCCACCCACCTTGGAATGTATGCCCTTCATGAAAGCAACCACCTGGGCCAATTTCTTGTCATGGTCAATGAAGGCATTTAGGAGAGCTGTCTGGCCTACACACAGCTGGTGCAAAAGGTCCACAGACTCAGCACTGATGGCAGCAGGGGGGACAGGGGCAGGGGCAGTGGTGCCAGGGGTGAAGGACACACTTCCCCTCTTACTGAGGCGGACATGGGCAGCACCAGAGGAAGTGGCAGGGATGGTGGGCAATGGCCGCTGTGTGGTGAAAGTCCATGCAAAGTCCCCGTTCCCTGTGCCCTCCAACATGGATGCATCCCCGCTGGCATCGGATGATGTGTTGCTTTGTATCTCAGGCTGGGACTCCTCCAGCAGACTCCTGTCCCCCTCTGATGCGCTGGTGACATCTGTGTCACTGGGATCCTGGGCAGCTATGGTGCTAGTTTCACCCCCACTGGTGTCCGTCTCCTGTCCCTCCGCAACCACAGGTGATGCTGCATGGGAGAGAGAGATGTAGGGTCAGGTCAATGGCAAAAACAGAACAAACATATGCAAGCAATGCATGACAAAAGTTGAGCAAATCTACATGTTGCACACCACCCTGTGCAATCACATCGTGCCAACTCACTACAGAGACTCAAGCCATGCGTGGAAACTGGAAACTCAGGCATGAGTCAGCCATGTGATGACCACACAGCACACATCCTGCTTGTGGCTCTGTTCAAACAGACACACAACTAGTTCTGTGCACACCTAGGGACATGATGGGGGCACACTACTTGTTGCCAATGGCAGAACTGGATGTAACAGAAGGGGACAACACAGACCCAGACTACAACATGACAGTCCACAATGGACATTAGCCCATGCCACCCACCATGTCGTACCTTGGGGACAATAGAATGCTGCACATTGCTGTAAGATATCTAGCCCTCCACAATATGGGTGCATGCAATGGACGCATTGATGTACGCACAGTCAGATTGGGCACACTGCCGTTCCCTCCCATGGAATTCCCAAGACTACACCAATGCAGAAGAAACTTGAAGAGCACAACTCAGACTGTAATGTGAAGGCACAGCTTCCAAATCAACTTTGTAAGTACAGGTAGGGCAAATGCATGCCACAGGTACCCAGGACAGCAGCCACTTACATGCCATAGCATCACACTACCAACATCACAGAGGGCAGCGCTGGCACAGGCTCTGTACACATGCAGCCACTCCCATCCAAAGTCAGACTCCCCAAATGCTCACCCCTGGCTTGCTGCTGATGCTCCTTCAAACGTGCATCAAGCTCAGGCTGTGTCACCGCCAAGATGCATCCCATTAGTGGTGTCATGCTGCGCCGTGCCAGACACCCAGTGTGAGGAAGCAGCCCAAGGGTCATCGCCACCATATTCTTTGCCAGCCGGCTGAAGTTGTCCCATCTCTTGTGGTAGTGGGTGCGCCGTCGGTTTGAGACCCCCAGGGCTCGCACCTTCACTGCAATGGCCCTCCACATGGCCTTACGCTGGTGTACCTTGAGCTGCAGGCATGGAAGACAAGAGGGAGAAATGATCAGGGACACAGTGCCATGTACCGACATCTATCAGTATAGCAGCAAGATACCACAAAATCACATATCCAACGACAGATTAATCAGAGACTATAGTACAGCCCCCATGTGACCCCTGCATGGGAAAAGCTGATGTTAAAGCATGCAGGTGGGAGAGGGAACACTGTCCCTGCACATCTCACACACATGCAGGATGCCAGAACTGAAACCTGCCTGCCCACATCTCCAGTCAATTGTTGGGTTGAGCAACACATACATCACATATCAACCTGTGTTTGGGGGGTGACCCACTGTGTCCAAGACTGCGCAGCCCTCAATGTCCCTGCCCTGTGAATAGATAACTGTGTCATGGATGTCACATTGAGGGACATGATCTCACAAATACAAAATGCCCTTCACAAGGGCGGTTGTGTGCAATCTACAGTGCTGAGTTGGCCCGCAGCTGGAGTGCAATGTGAAAAGACTGATGTCATACTCTGTAAGTGAAGTGATGTGTTCGTGTCTTTGTAGATGGGGACTGTGCTGTCCAGCTGGGCTCACACTGAGATGGACTACAGGGTCACACACAGCCATCCAGCCAAGCAATCACTGTCCTGACTGTAGCATGAACAACCTTCTGTGTCACTGTATGGCTGACAACACAACACAGGTCACTCATACTTACATGTGCAGGGAGGGAATGGTGTGGCATTGGGTACACACACCCTCTCACAGGAGACAGCATGTCAGGCAGTGCATGACACTACCCCACACTCCCAAGCACATACTGCATCAGTCCACTACATGTGTGGCCCCTCTGCCCTACCACAATACTGTTTAACACTCACCACGACATTTGGGGCACCATATAGCCTTGGGTACTGTGTGAGCATCTCGTCCACCAGGACCTCCAGCTCCTTGCTCGTGAAGGGACTGGCATGGATCTTCTCTGTCCTTGCCACCACTGTGGACGTGAGACACCAGCAGGGGATTTTGGTGGCGAGGGTCCCCAGGCAGCAGTCCCTGGAGGCAGCAGCAGGTGAGGGGTCTCACGCAGCAGTGCCTGGAGGCAGCAGCAGGTGAGGGGTGTCAGGCAGCAGTCCCTGGGGGCAGCAGCAGGTGAGGGGTGTCAGGCAGCAGTCCCTGGAGGCAGCAGCAGGTGAGGGGTGTCAGGCAGCAGTCCCTGGAGGCAGCAGCAGGTGAGAGGTGTCAGGCAGCAGTCCCTGGAGGCAGAAGCAGGTGAGGGGTCTCAGGCAGCAGGCTCTGTGAGCAGTGGCAATGTGAGGCTCACTCCCACATATATAGCCCCCTGGGGTCGTTTTAAAGGTGCCAAGCTGCAGCAATTGGTGGTCAATGTCTGCCTCTTTCAAATGCATCCAATGAACGCCTCCGCAGTGGCGGAGCACAACTACCGCGACCTTCAAAATTGCATCTTGCCACCACTATCCAGCTTCACATTGCCTTTAGGGCGAGCTCCATGGCAGTGTAACACTGCTGTGGCCCGGGGTGCGCTACCGCGATGGTGCATCTTTCAAATGCAGCCAATGACCGCCTCCGCGGTGGCGGAGTACACCTACAGCGATCTTCAAAATTGCATCATGCCACCGCTATCAAGCTTCACATTGGCTCTAGGGCGAGCTCCATGGTGGTATACCACCGCTGTAGCCCGGGGTGCGCTACCGTGATGGTGCATCTTTCAAATGCAGCCAATGACCGCCTCCGCGGTGGCGGAGCACGCCTACTGTGTTCTTCAAAATTGTATCATGCCACCGCTATTGAGCTTTCCATTGGCTCTAGGGTGAGCTCCATGGCGGTGTAACACTGCTGGGGTCCGGTGTGTGCTACCGTGATTTTAGTGGCGGAGCATGCCAACCGCCATTTCCACATGTCTCCATGCATATGACTACTGCACTGGTGTGAATGGTGGTGCGGGTGACACACCACCGGTGTCAGGCGGTAGCTACCGCTATATGGGTGCCATGCATGTACACAAGGCACCACCATTATGGTGGCGGAGCATGCCAACCACCATTTCCACATTTCTCCATGCCTATGACTACTGCACTGGTGTGAATGGGGGTGCTGGTTACACACCACCGTTGCCAGGCGGTAGCTGCCGCAACATGGGTGCCATACATTGACACGAGGCACCGCCATTCTGGTGGCGGAGCGTGCCAACCGCCATTTCCACATGTCTCCATGCCTATCACTACTGCACTGGTGTGAATGGGGGTGCTGGGAACACACCGCCGGTGCCAGGCGGTAGGTACCGCGATATGGGTGCCATGCATTGACACAAGGCACCGCCATTCTGGCGGCAGAGCATGCCAACCACCATTTCCACATGTCTCCATACCTATGACTACTGCACTGGTGTGAATGGGGGTGCTGGTGACACACCGCCGGTGCCAGGCGGTAGCTACCATGATATGGATGCCATGCATTGACACGAGGCACCGCCGTTCTGGTGGAGGAGCATGCCAACCACCATTTCCACATGTCTCCATGCCTATGACTACTGCACTGGTGTGAATGGGGGTGCTGGTGACACACCACCGGTACCAGGCGGTAGCTACAGCGATATGGGTGCCATGCAATGGCGATGGCCATCTGTCAAACATCAACAGTGCATAGTGCCAACATGTTCAATGGCACATCATTGTGCACACGATGCCAATGTTCAATTTACTCCACTGATGGCTACACATGCCATGTTTGTGTGTGTGTAACATACATTTGTCTTTACCCACTCACATGTCACTTGAGGATTTGATGTTGGTGTAGGCAGGATAGTGTAGTCCTCGACTGTACACTGTGTACACATGTCAATGTGTTGAGGTCCAGTGACAATCACAGCAATGCTCGGTTCGATGAATGTTGATCTATTTAACATTGCCTCTCATGTCTGCTCATGAACACATTCATCATTCCAGGGCAGACTGTGGTCATTGTGTGGTGGATGTGTGCAAGGTTGTAATGACGCATCAAGGTTTGACCGGTACAGTAGCTAGGTATGAGACAGTGGTTTTGATTAGTTACACATAGGCTGGATGCTAGACTCCCAGGCGTGCACATGTGTACTGTGGCCATATCCCTATGTGCATTCACAAAGCCAAAGGTGGTGTTTGAGGTACTTGTCTTGTGTAAGTTGACACGTGTGCCCTTTGTGTAGCTGAAGGTGTCCCTTCATGTAAGCTGGTCTGTTAGTCACTCTAGATGTCAGTCATTGTTGTCGTTGTGTCATTCAGAATGTGATTTGCTGTGCACATCTCTTGGTGTATTGTATTGACATGTGTCCACTATTAACTCCAATAGGAGGAGGCCAAATTTGATTCGTCACTTGACAGTTCTGGAGGACATGGAGGATGTCGCCTGGACAGAGCCACTGTGAAAACCCTTTGTGATCGGTTGGAGCCCCACCTGCAGCCACACAGGACATATCAAACAGCTTTCACCCCTACTGATAAGGTGATGGTAGCCCTGCAATTCTTTGCCACAGGATCATTCCAGGAGACTGCGGCCAGCGCTTGAGGGATGTCACAACCGATGTTCAGCATGGTGCTGCGTGATGTACTGTCCGCCATGATGCTATACAAGGACAGATACATCCATTTCCCCAGGGGTGCTGAATTGCCAGCTGTGAAGGGAGACTTCTATCCCCTTGGATACATCCACAATGTTGTTGGGGCCATTGATTGCACCCATGTCGCTCTTGTGCCACCACAGGTAAGTGAGCACATTTACCGCAATCCCAAGCATTACCACTCCATCAATGTGCAGGGGGTGTGCCTGGCAGATATGACCATCTCGCAGGTGTGTGCCAAATTCCCAGGCTCGGCCCATAACTCCTACATCCTGAGGAACAGCATAGTGCCCCAGCTGATGGCTAATCTTCTTCCAGAGCGTGCATGGATTGTGGGTGAGTATGCCTAGTTGTGTGGCGTGCTGTGTGTGTGACCTGCTCCCCTGAGACTCTGCGACATTGCAATGTCTATTTGTGTTTGTCATACCTAGGTGATTCTGCATATCCCAACCGCCCCTGGTTGCTGAGCCCACTGCGGAATCCCAGGTCCCGGCTGAAGTCCGCTACAATGAGGCCCATGGGAGGACACGTCGTGTGGTGGAGCGCACTTTTGGCATGCTCAAGTCATGTTTCCGGTGTCTGGACAAGACCGGAGGTGCACTGGCATACTCATGTGTCAGATTGTTGTTGCATGCTGCATGCTCCACAACCTAGCCATTCGCAGGGAGATTCCCCTGCTCCTGGATGATGGTGAGGATCCAAGGCCCCAGCCTGCAAACCAAGCCGTGTCCAGTGCTGACGACAGTGGAGAGGAGGAGGGTGTTGACCTGCGTGAACAGCTCATCACCCGCTACTTCACTTGACGGTGGGTGTCAATGTGCAACATACCCATTGTCTGATGATATTGCTGTTGTCGTGAAGGGGCATGTGAGAATTGTAGCATCAGCCAGTTGTAGACTCAGTGGTGGTTGGAAATGTTTCTAGGACATGTCATTTGGGATCATCAACGGGACATGTATGTTCACACTTGGGGGCCATTGTGACATGTGCATGTTGGGTTATCCTGGTGTTAGGGCTTGTGTGATGTCTGTGATGCCACACCCAGTGACAGTTGTTCTGTTGTGTTTCCCTAGGTGCCTTCGACTTCTCCTTGCCTACATACAGCCCATGGTCCTGGTACATTTTGATCATGTTGAAGACTGTACACCCTGCAATAAAGATGGAGCAGACACAACAACATGTGTGTGAGGATATTTTATTTACTATGGTGCGATGCAAGGGGGGTGTACATTTCCATTGGGGGGAGTGAGTTGACAGTCGTGGTAGATGAGATGGTCGAGTAGTCACCACATTGCTGTGGTGACCCAGTCCAACAGGCAGATGCCATTCACAAGGCAGTGTGGGGAAGGACAGTCCAAAGAGTCAATGCAGTGGTGGAGAGGGTTGCCATCATGGCTGGCTCCGTGACTGGCGTCTGGCAGGTGCTTGGCCTCCAGATACTCCCAGGGTCTTCTTGGGACGGCCCCTTCGTCGTTTGGCGGGGGGGGGCCTGATGCAGGGTCAGTGGGGTCTGAGGACTCACCCCTCTCTGTGGGCGCAGGGGAGGATGGTGAACTGTCATTGTGCAGCCCACCAGAGGGAGGCGGAGGTGTTGTCTGGGGCGCATGCCTGCCCCTCAGTACTGCCACTTGCTGGCCCAAGAGGTCCACAATTTGTCCCATGTGTCTGTAGATGGACCTCATCAGCAGGATGAGCTCCTGCAACAGATCGTCCGACCGGCCCATTTGTCCCTGGGCCTGTTCGTATGCGCCCAGGACTCTGGTGATGTGTTCTAGGGAGTGGGTCCCAGCCTCCTGGTGTCTCTGGGTGACCCTGCCCCTCCCACCTGCCTGCTGTCACGGACCTGTTGCCTCACCACTGTGGGCACCCGCATCCTCTCCCTGCCCTTGTCCATGGGTGGTGTGTGCAGGGCATCCTCTGGGACAGGGAGGGTGTTGCAGGCAGCACTGGTGGTGGTGGTGGTGGCGGTGACCACACAGGCCGTGACAGCAGGGGGCTGTTGTGGAGTTGTTGTTGCCGCAGAGATGGTGGGGGGGACGCTGGGGTCCTGGGACCTGTTGCTCTCTGGCACACCAGATGGGCCGGCCTCGAGCTCATCGTCCACGGAATCCTGGGAGTCAACATCTGAGAGTCCTTGTACCGGGGGTGGAGACTGGCTCTGCAGGTTGCTAGTGTTGTCCTCGGCAGTGAGTTCTTGGTCACCTGTGGGTCAGATGGGAAATGGTCATTGCAGTGCACCCAGCAAGCTTTGGGTTAGCTGTGTGTCATTCACTTTTTTACACTGCACAATTGAAATATCATCACATTGTTGACTGTGTGCAGTACTGTGCCCCCTGACATGATACAGTGGTAGAAGCATTACTTGTCCACAGTGCGAGGTGTCAAGGCATACCATGCGAACCGTGTCCAATTGAGGTTTACGGGGACTTGTTGCCATCTAGGGCCTGGCACAACATGTGTTTAATTGTGGACTCATGGTTTAGTTGTCTGACCTAGCAGACGTCACATCTGGCCATGGACTGGGGATTGTCATCTCCTGCATCCCTTTGTCCTGTCATGTGCATATCTTGATTTGTGCCACCACGCATGCTTTCATATTTTGAGAATGGTCCTTGTTGCACTTGCCCCATGCTGATGCACATGTAACTAGTTGCTGTGCATGAATGTGCCCAGGCTTTCTTCTACTTGTGCATTGGTGTGTCACACTTTGGTGGTTGTGACAGTTTCCTTGGCTTACCTGTGTGCACACTGTGCTTGGCAATGGGGTAGGTATGGCTCTTTGTGCAGTGTGAGGGCTGGTGTTGTCATATGGCACCATTTAATTTGGGGAAAATGGGTGGGTGCACGTACTGGCTACCTACCTGTAAGTTTGTTTGGTGTACTGCAATGGCTTCCAACTGCTCCTGGGTGGGAAGGGATCCATCCTGCTCAGGTGTGGGACAGGGTGCATGGTGGGAGTAGTAGTGCAACTCTCCCTGACACAAACACCCTCATTGTGAAGATGGCAACCTACCTGTAAGTTTGTTTGGTGTACTGCAACGGCTTCCAACTGCTCCTGGGTGGGGTGGGGAAGGGATCCATCCTGCCCAGGTGTGGGACAGTGGGCATGGTGGGAGTAGTAGTGCAGCCCTCCCAGACACAAACACCCTCATTGTGAAGATGGCTACCTACCTTTAAGTTTGTTTGGTGTACTGCAATTGCTTCCAACTGCTCCTGGGTGGGGTGGGGGAGGGATCCATCCTGCTCAGGTATGGGACAGGGGGCATGGGGGGAGTAGTAGTGCAGGCCCCCCACCCCTAGACACCCTCATAATGAAGATGGCTACCTACCTGTAAGTTTGTTTGGTGTACTGCAATGGCTTCCAACTGCTCCTGGATGGGGTGGGGGAGGGATCCATCCTGCTCAGGTGTGGGACAGGGGGCATGATGGGAGTAGTAGTGCAGCCCTCTCTGACACAAACACCCTCATTGTGAAGATGGCTACCTACCTGTAAGTTTGCTTGGTGTATTGCAATGGCTTCCAACTGCTCCTGGGTGGGGTGGGGGAGGGATCCATCCTGCTCAGGTGTGGGACAGGGGGCATGGTGGGAGTAGTAGTGCAGGCCCTCCACCCCCAGACGCCCTCATTGTTTAGATGGCTACCTACCTGTAAGTTTGTTTGGTGTACTGCAATGGCTTCCAACTGCTCCTGGATGGGGTGGGGGAGGGATCCATCCTGCTCAGGTGTGGGACAGGGGGCATGGTGGGTATAGTAGTGCAACCCTCCCTGACACAAACACCCTCATTGTGAAGATGGCTACTTACCTGTAAGTTTCTTTGGTATACTGCAATGGCTTCCAATTGCTCCTGGGTGGGGTGGGGGAGGGATCCATCCTGCTCAGGTGTGGGACAGGGGGCATGGTGGGAGTAGAAGGGCAGGCCCTCCACCCCCAGACGCCCTCATTGTTTAGATGGCTACCTACCTGTAAGTTTGTTTGGTGTACTGCAATGGCTTCCAACTGCTCCTGGATGGGGTGGGGGAGGGATCCATCCTGCTCAGGTGTGGGACAGGGGGCATGGTGGGTATAGTAGTGCAACCCTCCCTGACACAAACACCCTCATTGTGAAGATGGCTACTTACCTGTAAGTTTCTTTGGTATACTGCAATGGCTTCCAATTGCTCCTGGGTGGGGTGGGGGAGGGATCCATCCTGCTCAGGTGTGGGTCAGGGGGTCTGGTGGTTGTTGTAGTGCTGTCTGCCTGTACACATGCCCTCATGGTTATGTTGTTAGCTATGTTTGGGGTGAATGGGAGTGGGTGAATGTTGGATCTGTGAGCCATGTTTTTGTGAGTGTGTGGTGCAGATAGATGGTGTGTGTCCTAGGTAGTGTAGCTTTGTAGTTGTGCAAGGCAGTACATAGCAGAGTGTCGGTAGTCATTTGTTTGTACTTACCAGCCTCCACTCCCCCAGCTACTCCTGTGAGACTCTCTGGATGCAGTATGGCAAGCACCTTCTCCTCCCATTGTGTGAATGTTTTTTGTGGAATGGGAGGGCCACCGCCTGTCCTCTGAGCCAACTCACGGTTCTTGCTCCTCCTCTCCTTGACCACCCTCTTCAGATCATGCCACCGCTTCATGATCTCCTTTTTTGATCTTAGGGTGGTCCCTACTGCATTGACCCTTTGGACTATCCTAGCCCACATTTGTGTCGTGGGCTAATGGTGTCTGTTGGACCAGGGTACCAAAAAGCTGTGGTTTCACTCTGACTACCTCATCTACCATGACCTTCAACTCACTCTCAGTGAATTTGGGCATTTTCTGTGTGGCCATGGTGTGTGGTGTGCAAAGTGATTGTGGGTGCAGGAGTGTGAGTGGTGGTTGTGGTTGTGCTGTGTATGGTGTGTGTTGTGCAGGGGGTTAGTTGTGCTGGTTTGGAGGTGGTGGTGGTGCTGTGTGTGGTGTGGCTGGTGATGTTGTGTCCTTTGCCTCTCCTGTCAGCTGGGGTATGTGTCCCTTCTCACCTGGAGTTTTGCAAGGGATTGTGGTCAGTGAAGGGGCTGGTTTTATACTCAGCTATGTGGGTGTGTCCAATTGGGGTGTTGCTGACAGGTGTGTTGTCCTGGGATTTGTATTTTTTGTTTTTCCATGTGGTTGTGTCATTGGGGTGTGTTTTGTGTATTTGGGAGGCATGTCTAGTTTTCTGTGTGCACTTTTTGGCCTTCTTGTGGTGTTTTGGCTCCGTCCGCCATATTTTTAACGGTTCGTCAGCCGCGGTGGCTGTGCTTCAGCTCTTCCGATTGCTCTCCCATTCATCCCATTGTTCGACCGCGGCAGTCAGACACGGCGGTACGCACCGTGGGACCGTCGGGGATATACTAATTTCTGGGGCGGTGTCTCTGCTATACTTGTGGCGGGTTGTTGTTGTTCCGCCGTGATTCTGACCGCCGCGGACGGATTTTGGCAATCTCCGCCCGCTACGGGCGGTTATTCTGGGCCTCGTGCCGCCGAGGTCAGATTTTTGGGGCGGTTAATGCTAATTTGGCTGCCGGTTTTCCCACAGGCCGGCTGGTGGTTGTTTTCCGCTTCCATGGCGGTCGGGGTGTTTTTCCGCCCTACATCCTAATGGACCTCTATGTATTTATTGATTTACAACCCTCATGTATGTAGCTGAAGTTCATCTCCTGATGGATAATTGTGCTTTCTAATTCTATAGCCTGGGGGTGTGGATAACCTCTGTAGTTTCATGGTTTAGGAGATGTTAAAATTGTTCTTGATGAGGTTTTGTGCATAGTGGCATCATGGATTATTGTAGAGCTCCCCCTAAGATTTTGTCACACCATTGGTCCACAGTGACTTCGAGTGTCAGCAGAACACAACAAATTATGGCTGGGGCATTCACCACTGAGACTCCACTGCCAGTGGAGGGCCCCCTCACATCCATGATGAGGCTTTAGCACAGTTATCTTCATGAAACCTTCACAGGGGCGACCAACCACTCCATACCATACTGAAGAGGACATCTGCATTACATCTTGCAAGATGATTAAACTCCTGCATGCTGAGGATGTGTTGGAGCCGTCCATCAATGCAGCACTTGAGTGCTGAGGATGACTCCAGTACATTCCGGCACCAGAGGCAGGAAACACCAGAGCGATATCCTTTTACGATTTGCAGCTTAGGCTGATGAGGGAGAGCTCTTGTAGCATCCAAGGTTGCTTTTTTTCTCTGTAATGATGATTGCCATACATGGCATGTTGACATCATTACAGGGAAAGGGACATGGGCGCTCAGGGGCATCTCTCAGCTCCTGGGCTGAATTACATGGGTGAGGTATTATTGGAAAGGAGAGAATCTTCCCTTTCCTATAGTATCTCTCTCTCTTGGATCCCTGCTTGGGGATCACTGTAGGAGTTGGTTCCCAAACAAAGAATAATTCCCTAGTTTCCAGGGAGTAGCTTTGAGTGGTTAGGGGTGCTCCCCCCTGGCAATGGGGTAGTGTTTCTCTGTCCCCATGCCCAAAAGTCTTTCAGCCCCCCCTGGGGCATATTGGAGGTAATAGCCTCTGTAGGAGGAGCCTCTGTAGGAGTACTGGCTTTGCGTTCACCTAAAGGGTTCAGAAAGCTAAAGGGTGGGGGGCTAGTCATAAAGGTAACTTACATTTGTGAGTAATTTACAGTATCAGGTTACTATCTGAGTTTGTAGTAACTTTACTACTTAGGACCATTCAAAAAATCAGAGTGCAAAGGTATTACAAAGTCTAGGATTTTTGTCCCCACCCCCTTAAAGAAGGGGAGGAGCCAAATTTTGCAAGTTAAAAGATACTTCTGAAAAAAAAGGAGCAGTATTAAGTCTAGCGCCACACATGGCCAAACACTGATAGTGAAAACCCTTCAACAGAAAATATTGGAGGCACGGACTTAAAAAAGCCAACCATAGTAAATAATGCTAACTGGAATTAAATTATTTAAAATAGATAAAAATCTAATTTAATGTGAAATAGCCTAACTTATAACATGTTTAGTTATTTTCACATTTTTAAATAACCTTTTTGAATTTAAAAATAAATATAAAGCAATTTTTTTTAGAATACAATAGAATTAGTCAAAACATTCTACCTATCACTATAAGTATAATCTAAAAAATACATAGTTTACCTTGTTTTAATTTACAAAACAAAAAACAATAGTTTTAATTTAACTTAATATATGTAATTAGTTTATTTTAAAATTCTAAATTTAGTTAGCAGTGCTGTAGCATTTCTTCTTTTGTTCTTAATTTAGAATAAATATATAACTTTAATTTACTTTAATATTTAACATAAAATCTTATTACTAATTTTTTCTAAGTCAAATAAATGTTTTAAACTTTTCATATACTTTACTATAGGGGAGACCTTCTTTCCTGACTGTGGAGTCTCCCGATGGTGAAGGAAAGAAGAAAGTAAAAAGGTTTACTAAACTTGGGCAATATTAGGAAAGATTTTGGTGTGTTAAATAATAATGTTAAATAATGTAATATATTTATTTTAAATGTAGAACAAAAGAAAAATGCTACAGCATTAATACCTTATTTTTAATGTAAAATATTACAATTGTACTATATTAAATTAAAATATTTTTGTCTGAAGTGCAAATTTACATTTCACCTAAAAAAAATGATATTTATTACTATGTCATAATAATTATAAAAAAGTAATGAATTAGAATTAATTAGAACTAATTTATATATACTTTGAGATAAATTGATTAAAAAGTGGTATTGAAATATGTTAAAATAAAAGAAATAATTTTTTTCAGTTGATTTTTAGAACCTTAAGTTACAATTATTTACTATTTTAAGTAATTTAACTTAATTTAGTTTAATATTATTTCGTGTTTTAAGTCAAAACCTCAATCATGTTCTACGGAAAGGTGTTGTAGTAACCTTAAATAGCCATGTCTGATATTGGAATTAATCCATTTTTGAGCTGGAGTACATTTATTACTGTTTGGGTCACTTGTAGCAGTGTTAACTATAGATGTGCAGTTTGTAAAAAGAAATGGCTTACTCTTTTCTAGGTGAGTGCATATCCCTTCCTATATTACTTCCGTGGCCCTTAATTAACCTCTCCACACTCATCCCTAAACCTCTGCCATTTAGTGATTAATATTCCTCATTTCCCAGCCACTAACCCATGCCTCTCCAACATTTACTACTAAAACATATACCCACATGTGCAGAGACTCCAAATTTGGCACAGAGAACTCCGTCCAAACAAAGAGAAGACAGGCAGAGGCATAGACCTTCACACTTGGTTTGAAATCAGCATTTTAGAGCACCTTTGTAGTACTATTATAGTACTATTAATGTACTACAAAGTGCAGTCTGTGAACTGACCCCCAAGGTCTTGTATATAGACAAGATAACTCACAGTGCCAATCCATATTACCACAAACATGATCACTCAAAGCATGATATTTTAAATGCACCTAGCTAGTTTAGTTCCAGGTTTATTTCTTGTGTTTTCTCAGGTCTAACAATCATATTTTGTCCACGATACACTTGGAGGCTAAATTAGGATGGCGGGCGGACGGCTGGGACCAGCCCCCAGTGGTGCAGCGGTTCCGCACCGGCGATTAGGATGCCACAGCCACTGTGGCGGTGGCATCCTCCATTCCCAGCATTGTGGTGGGCGGCGCTGTGAGCACCGCCGCCACAATGCTGGGAATGCACTGCGTGCATTGTCATGCACAAGGTGACAGGCACCACGAGGTGCCTACCACCATGTCCATGACAATGTAGGGGGGTACCATAGGTACCCCCCTGTGCACCCCCCACCCCCACAATGGGCCCCTGGAAGAGAATTATGCATGCCTTTTCATGGCGGCAAAAGGCATGTTTCCGCACCCATGCTAATATGGATGGCGGTGTCTAGCAGACACCGCCACCATATTAAACCCTTGGCAACCGGGCAAAAAAAGCGGCGGACGGTCTTTCCGTCCGCCGCGTTACCCCCGACATACTAATATGATGGGGGTAAATGGGTGGCGGGTGGGGAAGGATGTAGGGCGGATCGCCTCCGCCATGCGGGTGGAGGCGATCCGCCCTACATCCTAATGGGGCTCTTGATATTTCTGATATTTCTTTATTTAGATAATATACTTTGAAATAAATTCACTTTGGTTCACATATTTAAGTTTAAAATGACTTCAGTATCACAATATGTATCGTATAGGGGTAGGTAGGCAGGAAGGCCCAGAGTTAGGGTGCTGGACTGAAACACCAGATACCCAGGTGTGTGATCCATTAACTTCAGAAGAAGATTTTTAAAGAGAATGCCATTGTACTTGTAATAAATATGAATCAAACATTTGCTAAAATAATATTACATCAAGACTTGTGATTGAAATCTCACTCTAGATTAGGTCTTGGTTTAATTAAAGATACAGAGGCAAATATGATGACTTCTTGACTTGCTAATTTTTTAAAGCAGCCACAAATCATAAAAGAAAACACTTACCAGCCAACTCAAAGGCATACATTACAGTTTGAGTGGAAGTGAAAGCACTCACCAGGAAGTAACTCCCTCTTTTCCTAGTGTGAGGATAAATTAAACTTCATGAATGAAATGGTAGAGCATCATCATAAGAAATCCAACTGAAATCTTATCTAAAGAAGACTCGTCTAGGACTATACTGAAACTTTGAGTCTTGTGATTAATATGTGTCCTGTTGAGATGAAGCCTTGGAAATAACCGTTGTAGCAACTGAAATTGAAAGAATCAAGAACATTTGAAGTACAGGGTGGGGGTTGGGGAACTCAACATAAGACAGGATAAGTTAATGTAAAATAAAAAAGAAATAAAACCACTTACTTTGCGCTCTCAGCATCACAAAGTTGTCAATGCTGCGAGCGCAAGGTAAGTGGTTTTATATTTTTTTTATTTTATGTTAACTTTTCCCATTGTATGTTGAGTTCCCCAACCCCGCCCTACCTCACCGTCCCAATGCTCTTACCTGTGACAGCTGCCATTGCAAGGCAGGCAACCCACCTGCACTGTTAAGCGGGATTAGAGATCCCCTTTCAGGCGGGTGCAGTGACTGACTGCACCCACCATGGACCCCAGTCTGAGGGGTCCATGGTAACCCCTTTTCTACCCCACCGGGAGGGCTGTCTTTAGGAGGTGCACTGAATGTTTTTGTGGTGCACTTTCAGCGTGCCTCTTAAAGGCAGGTTTGCCTCTGTGCCCACATCAATAGTA
Source organism: Triturus cristatus (assembly GCF_964204655.1). Lineage (NCBI taxonomy): Eukaryota > Metazoa > Chordata > Amphibia > Caudata > Salamandridae > Triturus > Triturus cristatus. The sequence continues at coordinate 331,947,652 of NC_140579.1, forward strand.
CAGCGCAGGTGTAGAGGCAAAATGAATCCCTTATTTGCATGGGGCCACAGACCAAGCAAATAAGGGAATGCCATCTTATGATAGCGCTGTCACAAAATGTGCACCATTCGTATCTGTATTACAGGAGGGGACAGAAAAGCATCTACTTCCCCTTCTGTAATACCATTGTGCCCCTGGGACGTCTTAAAGAAATTGCGCCCTCATGTACAATGTATAATACAGCCCTGGAGACCAATTATTTGAGACTGTTTTAGAAGGAAATCAAGCAGATTAGTGAGGTTAGCTATTCAATGATAGTAATTGTCACTCCATGTTTGGTACAATTACAGAATAAGTAAACATCCCATGCTGATGAATAATTGAGTTTAGATGGTGGAATATCTGATATCCACCAGCAATTTAGAAACTAAAGATGTTCCCCTATGAGTTCGGTTTAAATGTTTAGGGCTAGCGAATAGCTAATCTATGCCCATTAATAGTCCTGAAAAGCTTCCCTTGAGATGACAATGAGGCAAGGAAATTCAGAACTGAGTGGACATTTGGAACAATTACACAGTGATTCCTTTCCACACACAAACTACTCCAGGATTGCCAAGCTCCCTTGTAAGTCTAAATGGTACATAGGGCCAGGAAGATTTGATGAGGCTAGAAGCTAAAGGTAAATGCCCATCAGTGCCCAATAATACTAGAAAGTTTTGAAAACTTCAGCTGTAGATTAGCAGATAGGATTATATTGTGACTCTATTTGTGGGGATGTTCGAGGAGGCGATGGTGAAGTGGAAGCAATATAGGAATATCTATGCCCATTCTGAAGGGAGGTCAGAACCAGGCCTGAGCCATCCGGAGTAGAGAAATTAGATCGAGCAAGACCTTCTATTTACGAATGTAAGCCAGGCACCTAGAAATCATGGCAAAATATGGAAAAGCATAATAGTGACTAATCTTGCAAGAACATATCTATTGCAAGAGGATACTGTAAAAGTGGGACAATTGTGATTCCAAACATGAGAAAACAATCTATTGGCCAGAGACCCCAGTGATGATTCAGTTTTAATAATACTAATGGATGAGGTAATTTATCATGAATGTACCAGGAGTGCCAACCATGCGAATGCTAGGAAAACATTCTTCCCTAACTGAATTATTTTGATAGGAATAGAACTCCTTAAATGCCTTTGTTAACCCTGTCAGGTATTTAGAGATGATGTATTGGCTTGTGAAATTGTGTCTATCCTCAAAATTGCAGTGAAATTTGCCTTATCTTGGCGAAATTGATTGTCAGAGGATCCTGCCAAATATCTAAACAACTGGTATGAACTAACAGTTTATATATCAATTGTGACCCAGTTGAGTTTTGAACACTCCAAGAACCTCATCTTCACAGACTTGCATGTGACTAAGATGTAGGGATCTGATGAAGATGGTACACCTTTTTAAGTAACTAAATGGTCTAGCCACTGTGCCATTTTATCTGAAGTATCTTTGTTTAAGAGTAGGACTGGATGAAATTTAAATTATACCTGATTTTTGCACACCCCTATTAAGAATACTTTGTCCCTATACAGGGACCCTTTCAGAAATGTCTGATCTTGAGTCATTAGCATGCATGATAATGAAGAGGTCATGGAAATAAGGATAAAATAGACAATGCCATAACCCCCTCCATCTTGACCAATTGTTTGCAACGGAAATTAAAGTAACCTCCTGTGTTTCAGAAAAATTGGACAGAGGTAATAATCTATAGTTTAGCTTCCCCAATCATTCTCTTGGAAAAAGAGCAAACCTGAGATGAGCAATGACCTCCATTTTTAATTGAGTGTCCCTATTGTTCTTTCCTTTTCCATTTTATGGTCACAAAAGCCCTGAGGATGGAGTAAAAACTATTCTATGGCTCCCTTGGAAAGAGGTTATCCTTCCTTCTTTATGAGCTCTAGTTTTTTAACACATAAAGGAACTGGCCTTACAGAAAACCCTGAAACAAAAATACCCAATATCATTTGAAGAACCTGGTGATTCTCTGAAAGTGCTAGTTTCATTTGAGTAATTACATATTTTGAAACCAAATAACACAGGGAAAATAATGGGCTACTAACCTTGAGAAAAAGCTCTACATTTTCCTCTGCTCTAGGGAAACATTGACCCATTCTCCTACGGGTAAAGAAGGAGGGTCATTGATTTTGCTGCACCTGGCCACCATATGAATACTGTTGTAACTAGTTACTGAACTGGTATTTGTTAGCGCAGAGTTCCTGCACCTACTGGTTTCACCAAAACAGGTTTGCCAAAAACCCCCTTCAGATAGCACTGCAATTTGCATTGTGATGAAAAACCTTGACATATTTCCTACTTCTTTGTAAAATGGGTTCCCAGAAAGGAAACCCTGAGTTGCTGGTCTAGTGTCTGAGCTTGCATGTTCACACAATTTGGAATCACTGTTAGGTAACAAGACTTTGGGTGTGATTTAGAGTTGGGCAGATGGGTTACTCTGTCACTACCGAGTGGATTATCCTGACCACCATATTACAAGTCCAATTGGATCTAACGCACTTGTAATACAGTGGACGAGAAATCCGTCATGTTTGTGTTGGAGTAATCCATCCATCTGACTTTGAATCAGGCCCTTTTTGTCTTTCCAGTGCAATAGCCACACTATCACCATCAGTAAAACACAAATCTCATTAAGCCAAATTTGACAAGACAGTCTATATACTTCATAGGCTCCTTGGCTTGTTCTGTGAGTTTTGAAATCCTACTAAGCTGATCCACTACATCTAAAAGCTTGCCCTTGCAGCAGATCCAGGTCCTCTCAATATCATTCTCTGCATCACGGAAACAAATTAAATTTTAATGATTTTTATTGAAGCTGGAAACTATTTGCAGCGAAAAAGCCACATTACAATGGATATGCCATGACTCAAACCCTTAACCGTCTCACTGAGGGTCTCACTGAAAGTCTTAACTTTTTTTCTCATCGGGCTGCTCCAGACCAATGAGAAGCACCAATGCTCGCCTCCTCGTCTCCCCTTTGTTAAAAAAGAAAACCACACAATCATGCTCCTTCTCCGGAAATGCCCCTAATATCTGCAATGCTCTCCCCAAGGACCTGCGATGTAACCCCTCCTACCTCAGATTTCAAAATGACCTTAAACATCACCTTCACAGCAAGTATTGGGGTCCATAATCCCTGCCTCTGATTCTACATTCTATTTCCCCCTTCATGATTCTCCTTTTTTTCATTACTATCTTTTCACCTCTTCCCGTTCTCCCTCTCCCTTCTCCCCCTCTCCCCTCTCTTCCATCTACTACCCTCACCCCTCTCCTTCAAAAATGTGACTACATTACCTCCTCTTCCCCAATTTAATTCTTACCCACCTATTCTTATCTAATCATGCCTTACCCCCAGTCCAACCCAGATTTGTTTTTTCTACAACCTTCACTCTTTACCGAGGTTTACCTGCGCTTCTTGTTACTGTGTAAAATAGCCTGCTGTAGCGACTTTTCATGTTTATTGCTCTTGCCCATTTTTGTTTAATCATTTTGTTTTGATTTCACCTGTATGAATGCTCTGCTATTGAATAACTGTTTCTTTGTTTGTCGTAAACAAAATATTACGCGCTCAGAATTTCTATATATCAATATGATCATGCATGAAGCAAGAGGCTGAGTCCGTGGTATCAGGTTCAAAAGGGCTTTATTCAAATAACTCGAGTTATAGGGAGAATAGTTCCATCACCACAAGGGATCAGGAAGGGTCTAATTCTCAGAGTATTCTCAAACTTTATTCACAGAGTTCAGTATATATACATTGTAATAATATACGTAAGCAGGAGTGCTTCAGGCGGAGCAAGAGAGAATGAGATAAGAGCATGTGGGTGTGTAAGTAGGCGTGAAGGTGGGCGTCCACTTGATGATAATAGGTGAGTGTCATAAGTGGGTGAATGCCTGGAGGGGGTTGCGTGATCAGTTGGAACTTTACTGGAACTTTGCCTTACTTGTGCTCAACTCGAGCATGACGTGTAACTGACGTGTGAAAGGGTTGCTATGCAACCGGGGAGTCTGGAGTCTGGAAGTGAGGCCTTCAGTGTCAGGGCGACCAGCACATCTTGTATTATCTGATATCTAAAGTCTGGAGCAGGGACTGATTTGTGACATAGGTTGCCCATCACCAAGAGCCAATGTGGCATCTATTTCTTTATTTACTGCTAAAGTCTTACATGGGGGCTATGGGCTTTTCACTGACGTGAGCTTTGCAATCGCACAAAAAGAGACAGAAAGGCTAGGCTTTCTCCTTTGCAGACGGGTCGTGTTTATTCCTCCTTCTCCAGGCAGGAATGTGGTTTCGGTAGGAGTAAGCAGATAACCGTGCTTAATACTGTCTCGGCACCTCGGACAGGGCCCCTTTGGCTGAGGCCCAAGTGTGCAAGGCCAAGGATACGCAGCTGCAGCTTTCAGAGCGTTCTGAGGCCTGAAACCTCTTTTCGGTTCTGGCTGAGCCACAATTATGGGCTTTCATGAAAATGCGGGAAAACATGATGCAAAACGGGTAGGCCTCAGTGCAGATTTGTCGTTTCTCTCATGGGAGACTGGATGATGACAGGCCATGTTATAGCATAAGCATCATGATAGACAGGCCATGGAGGGGAAATACATAGGTTACATGTATGTGCACATGAGTGACGGGGAACACACGGGGACACATAGGCCTTATGATATTTTAATTTCCTCATTCCCTCCTTGTCCCCTAGTGGACCCTCATGTCACATCTATTCTCATGAGACAGTCAATCTGTTCTTGCATCATTATTTTACCATTTTCAATGCTTTGTAAATGGGGATGTGGAACACATGCAGTAGCACACAGGCCGCAAATGGCCGGGCCACACTGCAGACATAGGCAACAACTGAATATCATCAGTAGTATTAATCCACAGACGGTCAACACTTTCCATCCCCATGCCGATATTATTCCCCAGAGCCAACTGGACCAAGTCCACGTGCCTGGGTCTTGGTGTATGCTTTGGGCAATCTTGTGGAGTCTTGTTATTGCTTTGTATACAGACGGTGCGTTATTAGGGATGAAAACGCAACAGCTGGAACCGATGACCCTACAGGCCCCGCCCCTATCCGCCAGGATGACGTCAAGAACAAGACGATTCTGAAGAACGACCATTCTCATAGCAGACTGTTCCTGGGTCAAGTTCCCCAGGGATGATGCAGTCTCATTAGCAACTGTTTCTAGAATCCTTGTTAGCCTGCGGATAAGTTTACTATTCTGGACGGGACCTATGAAGAAAAAGAATCCTTTGTTGAAATCTGTATATTGCTCCCAAGCTGTTTCAGTCTGGTCAATGCCAGAGGCATCGAGCCCTCGCCTGTGTCTGATAAGTGCTAGTTGGAGATATTGATGATAATTCGATGGGGCCAAGAAAACGGGTGGTAAAAGAAATGATATATAGCACGTCCCACCCCAGTCTAAGGGCAGTTGCACATAGGCTGTCTGGCCACAAATAAAGTAGGTGTGTCGTGATGCTCTGAAATAGGACTTTCCTTTGTCTTTAAACACTATTATAGTATTACACTTGCTGTGCCCCAAATGTACTGAGCCTTCTTTTCTGACACACAAGTTCCCTTTTACTGGCAGGACTGTAATTGAGGATGGACCTAAATTGTGTATGGGCTTGACATTCAACACTATAAAGTCGAGGGTCGCATTTACTTGCAGATACTCTTCATTTTCTAGATCTGTACCTTTCCTTTGGGGAAGACCTTCATCATCTGGGAAACATGCTTTATTCATGACTTTATTCAAGTTACCCCATACCCAGTCGCCCCTACACTCCTTGTCTTGACATTCTTTGGCATCACCGTTGATGGATGTCATTAAGGCAAACCATGCTCCGCAAGAACCATTATGGGAGAATGGAAAAGGGAAAAGAGGCAACACTCCCTTCACCTTCTGATACGGGGGAAGTCGGCCACAGACCCAGCAGTCTGTAGCATTGCTAGTCTGATGTGAATGGTGCAGCATCTGAATAAAGGTATTGTTGCGTAAGGCAAGTCGATATGATAGCTCATGGGATGGCAGATCACTAAATGTGTGCTTTATGGTATTATTAGTGGAAGAGTGTAAGAGTGAGGCAATAGGAGGAAAAATAGCATGTAGTATTAAGCTGATACATATCATCGTGATGCACAGAAGAAATAGAAAAATCAAAGTCACTATACATCTACCACGTAATATTTTACAGTATTTGCTTTTCATCTTGCTCTTTTTCTCATTAGTAGTATCCAAGATCTTATGCAAGCCAGAATACATGTTCAACCGCTTCACCACCTAGTGGACTTAATTGAGCAAACGGGTTCTGACTTTTTAGATCTAAGTTTAGCTTTGTACTCCTGCTGGGGAGTCTCCTCTAGTAAAGGGGGCTCAAAGTCTGAAAAGTTTATGTCCTTTTTAAACGAATCGTTATTTCCAAAGTAGCGTTTACAATGATGAAGATGAACCCATCCTTTCCGTCCTTCGACTTTAACAGCGGTCCTCGTGGTTAATAATACCAACTTGGGCGTCTTCCACCTCGGCTCAAGAGGGCTGGTTCTATCAAAGTTCCTTATTAAAACGTAATCCCCAGGAGCGAGGGAATGTTCTTTGACCTGGGTGTTGTCAGGGAAGGCGGCAGCAACTTGCGAACGACAAGAGAGTAGTGCAGACATCAAGGAAGCCAGGTAATCTGTCAGCATGTTACTATCAACATCAGTAATCTTTTTAGGCATTGGAGTGCCCCACATATTCGGTGGTCTACCAAAGACCACTTCATAGGGAGATAAGCCTGTTCTAGAATGGGCTACCATTCGCATGTAAAAGAGGGCAACCGGCAGAGCTACCATCCAATCTACACCTTTGTCTGCGCAAATCTTTGCTAGTTTTATCTTTAAGGTCTGATTGTGTCTTTCTACAAGGCCTGCTGCCTCAGGATGTCGTACACAATGGAACTTCCAGGTATACCCTAACAGAAGGGACACCTGTTTCATGAGTTCAGAGGAGAAAGGCTGACCGTTGTCGGAATATACGACACGCGGTAATCCATAACGTGGGAAAAACTCTCGCACCAATTGTCTGGCGGTAGTTACAGCAGTATAATCAGGGACTGGATAGGCCTCTGTCCATCTTGATAGTGAACATACTACTACCAGGACATATTTGTAACCTCTACATCTGTCCATTTGGATATAATCCATTTGAAGGACTTCAAAAGGATGGTCAGGTGGATGGAATCCACCTTGTTCCATTGGAATGCCTTTACCTGGATTGAATTGGCAACAGATCATACATGTTCTAACCTTTTGTTTCGCTGCTGCACGCAGGTGCTTGTTGAACCATATATTCTGCAAGCTGTCTAGCATTGCTTTCTCCCCTAAGTGTGCAGGACTATGTGCGGTATTTATGATCACTTGTACCATCGCATCAGGAAGAAACCATGTTTCTTTGCCCTTAGTCATCCAACCCTGATCAGTCAGTACCCCTCCTTGTTCCGACCATTTCTTTAATTCGTCTAGAGTAGCATGTGTCTGTATGTCTTGTACATCCTTGGAAGGATCCCTGACTGTCATGGCTTTGGTCATTGATGGTATCTGTGATTTGGTCATGTCTAGTGGGGTCTGAGCTGTCTGTTTAGCTGTTCGGTCTGCCAGATCATTGCCTTGAGAAATGGTATCTGTGGCTTTAGTATGTGCTTTGCATTTCAGGATAGCTATGGCTGTCGGTAAATGTATCGCTTCCAGAAGGGCTTGTATAAGGGGGCCATGCTGTATCTTGGCCCCGTGAGAGGTCAAGAAACCTCTTTCTCTCCACAGTACTCCGAAGTCATGGACTACCCCATATGCGTATTGTGAGTCAGTGTAAATGTTTACTCTCAGGTGCTTAGCTCTTATGCACGCTTGTGTCAGAGCAATGAGCTCTGCTGCTTGTGCTGACAGTATGTCTATTCTTTTAGTCTCTATGATTTCAGTAGCAGTGGTCACTGCATACGCTGCCACTAATTCTCCCGCCCCCGTCCTCATACATGAGCCGTCAACATAGAGTGTTAGGTCAGGGTCTGGGAGTGCAACATCTGTCAAGTCTTGTCTTGGTTTAGTCACGGTATGTATCACTTCAACACAGTCATGTGGGGAAACGTTTTCTGTACTGGAGGGCAAAAGAGTAGCAGGATTCAGTATGTTGCATCGTCTGATCTCTATGTGTGGTTGAAATAGCGTCAGCTCATAACCTGTCAGTCTCGCTACAGTCAGGTGTTGGGTTTGTGTTCGGTTCAAGAGAACCTCTACTGCGTGCGGTACTTGTACTGTCAGGGGGTGGCCCAGCACTATCGAGTCACTTTGTCTTATGGCTAAGGCTGTTGCTGCAACAGATTTTAGGCACGCAGGCAAAGCCTGTGCTACTGGGTCCAATGTACTAGAAAAATAAGCACAGGGCTTGTGTTTTCCTGCATGATCTTGTGTGAGGACAGATAGTGCTGTTCCATCCCGCTCTGTCACAAAAAGCATAAAAGATTTGTTGTAATCAGGGATCGCTAAAACTGGTGCTTGACATAAAGCTCTTTTTAATTCTTAAAATGCCACAGTGTGTTCTTGTGTCCAAGGGAGGACTTTAGTAGAAGCTACCTCCTGTGTCGTCAACTGTATTAGGGGTTTGGCTATGTAAGCATACTGGGGAATCCACTGCCTGCAATATGAAGTGAGGCCAATGAATGCACGTACCTCCTTTTGTGTCTTGGGCCGTGAAAGGCCAGAAATCAATTGAATACGTTCTGGTGTCAGTCGCCTACCCTCCTTGGATAGCAAGTGCCCAAGGTACGCCACTTGCTGTTCACAGAATTGTAACTTCGAAGGGGACACTTTGTGCCCCTTGTCAGCTAGGAAGTGTAAAACAGTGAGTGATGCATTTTCACAGTCAGTTTCCGATCGTGCAGTGATGAGAATGTCATCTACATACTGTGTCAGTGCTGTAGTGGTAGGCATATGAATAACGTCTAGTTGTCTTTTGAGTGCCTGACTGTAGATGCTAGGACTTTCCGTGAAGCCCTGTGGTGCTCTTGTGAATCTGAAGCTGCGGCCTTTTAAACTGAAACCGAAAAGATATTGGCTGTCCGGATGTATTGGGATACTGAAAAAGGCGTTCTTCAGATCGATAACTGTAAAGAACGTAGCCTTCGCATCAATGGCAGTCAATAATGAAGAAATGTCCGGGACCACAGGGTACTGTGGCACCACACATTTGTTTAATTCTCGCAGGTCCACAACTAATCTATAGACAGGTGATGTATTGGGATCAGTTCTTTTAAGAATAGGAAGAACAGGTGAATTGTATATGTTTGAATCTGTCTCTATCACCACCCCTTGTGTGATCAGTTCATCTATTATTTTCAGCAACCCTACTTCAGCCTCAGGTGGGATTTTGTATTGTCTAATCCGTGGCAGCACCACTCCTTCCTTGAGGGTGACCTGGTATGGTGTAATGTTCATGAAACCTACGTCAGTCGGGCCTTGTGCCCATAAGTGCTGTGGTACATTTTGAAGCCTGATGTCAATATCTTTCATTACAAAATGGCCCTTGAAATCACGTAAATACAGTCGCACTCCTTCTGGCGAGCAACAGATAATTGCTCCCAGTTCCTTTAATGTTTTTATGCCAAGTAAGTTTTCTGGACATGATTTAGTAAGCAGTAAGTCTGTTGTATGTATTAGTGGACCAACTCCTAAAGAGACTGGTTCTGAAACCTCATTGATAATAGGCTTTCCTGAAAAGCCCAGGGATATACTCTTTGAGCCCGAGAGGGGTGCCCCTGGAACCTCGGAATGACTGATGGTAGTTCTACTCGCCCCAGTGTCAATCAAAAACTTTTTATTTTGTCCTAGTAAACGTGCATGCACATAGGGACCCACTTGGTCCACAGGAACTGGAATAAGGGGCAAGTCGAATTCCCTCTCTGGGCTGCTTCATGAATATGCTTGGTATTCTGGATAGGTAGTCTGAGCGTGCTCATACATTTGTGTTGTGGCGTGGGCTGGTGCAGGTGCATGGACAGGCGGCGGCGGCTGTGGAAACTTATCTGATGTCTGATGTGTGTTATTTTCTTTGGGAGGATAAGGACGTGGCTTTGTTTTACCTATAGCTATATTGTGTTTCAGGACTGCACATTCATTTACGAAGTGGCCTGGCTTCTTGCAATAATTACAGGTCCCATTACTTTGTTTCGTGCTATTCTTGTTCGTGTTTGTGTTTGCCGGTGTCGATTGGGCCACCAGCATCTTCATCTTTGTGTCTTTCATGCGTCTCTTTTCCTGGTCGTGTTCTTCTCTAATTCTGTTCTGGTGGTATTGTAACATCTGTAACATTTGGGAAGGGCTGTTTGCTTGCCAAGTACTCTCAACCTTCAGTACCCTATACTTCACCTCTGGTAGGGAATTTTCTACTAGTTTGCTCACGAAAAGATGGGGATATGAATCGCTACCGGGCTTAAGACCACTATTGATAGTGAAACACTTCTCAAACCTAGAGTAAAAATCGCTAGTGTCCTCGTCTGGTTTCTGTTTACAGGCTGAAATAGCATCCCAGTCTTCTTTCTTGGTAATTAATAATCTCGGCAAAACTTGTACAAGGAGTTCAGGTAGGTCTTTAGCTCGGGGACCCAGACCAACCCCCGGGCCTCTTCCCTCTTCCTCTCTTTCCAACAGATCCCAGCTGAGCCTTTTCTCTCCCACCTCCCAGTCCTTTCAGCTTCTCGTAAATACCAGCAGGCAATAGTACTTTTAATAACTTTAGAATGTCAGCATATGTATATTCTCCTAAGCGAAGAATGTCTTTTAGTTCTCGGTGAAAACCCCCCGGGTCTTTATCATGGGATGGTAACATTTTTTTCATTTCTAGTATCTCTAATTTTGACAAGGGGGTGTAGACATACACCCGTTGCAGTTCATTGTTTGCATCCTTTACAGGATGAACCTCTCGTAGGGGGTTCAGCTTGTCGTATGACTGTCCCTTAACCTGTGGTGGAACGGGAAGCAGGGACCTAGTCACGTATACTATATACTTGTGTTGCTGATCCAGGATGACATTAATCAGTTCAGTACCCATGTTCATCCACCTGTCTAGTATTATGTCGTCCAGCAACTTATACAATAGACCAGGACCAGAATATTGACTCTCATATAACGTGATCAAATGTTGGACCATGTAAACACCAGCTATGCGCTGTTCGTTTGGTGGGAGGCTCAAGAACGTTTGTGCTACGATATCATTATTATATATATCATATTGGGATATCCACAGGGTGGCTGACCGTGCTAATTCATTTTCGGTCGGGGTGAGGGGCTGATCGTTACCTAGCCATTTATTCACCGCTTTTTCGGTGATCTGGAACAAACTTTCAAGGGAATATCTTTCTTTTATGGCAGTTCCCTGTTTACGGTGAGTGAGGCCCTTGGGCCTTTCGAATCGCCGGGCATGGCCCACATAATGTATTCTGTCTTTGTCCCCTGCTTCGTCATCAGATGATAACTCAGCCTTTTCGTTCGGGCCTCCTTCGTGTGACGCTAACATTGCCTTTCGGATTTTGGTCAACATGTTGTCTGTCTGGCCTGATTTATCATGCTGACCGGCATCTATGCGATCACTCCAACCAATATAACAACGGTCTACGTCCCCGTCGCCTTCGTCTTTTTCCCTGATCAGACAATTAATTAGGAAGCGAAGGATATAGTTCTTAATAATTACCTTTCTATTTTGTACAGCTTCTGCTATGCACTCAGAACCTTCCCCTGTTCTTATGAATGTGTACATTTTCTTTAGATGTTTATCCATATCTGGTAGTTTTTCCAAATCTGCGACTGTTCGTCTAAGCCGTAGTGAAAACACGAGCATTCTGCCCTTTCCTGGATCTGGGTCATATATACATTCGGAGATGTCTACTTTTACTGTCGGCCCCCCTCCTGGTGTTGCCCCGGATCCTCCCTCCCCGCCGTCCTCGAGCTCCTGGAGCTGTTCTTGCGTTGGGGGTGCAGGGAAAAATCCGTCCACGTATGCTGGTGGGGATTCCTCTAGGTAGGTGTTTATGAACGTTTCGGATGCTGTTTGTTTTATTTTTCGGGGTACTTGCGGTGGCACTCTAACTGGTCTTTCTACTGGGGCCACTTTTACTAGTTCCTCTGAAAGGACCTTGGTAAATACCAGCAACGACAGTATTTCTTTTTCTTTCAGTCTGCTCTCTTTTTACCCGTTCCCCTTCCTCCTGTAATTTCTCTTCTTTGGCTTTTTCGGACTCCTGTCTACTTTTCTCTGCTTTGTGGAACTCTTTCTCTGTTCTTCTATGTGACTCCTTGCGCCATAACTCAATGGCATCCTTCTGAGCAGGTCTAGATTTTCTCTTCCATATCTCTTCCTCTACCTTCATAATGCATTCCGCATCCCACGTTCCCGTAATGGGCCATTTATACTTTGTCTCTAAATCCTTCGTGTAATCCACCCATAGTTCTAAAAACAACACGGCATCTAAACCATGCTTACAGTACATAAAATGTCCAGGTGTGTCTTTAGGCGGAATGTTAACTGGTTCCTCTAGTACACCTTTTCTGGTACATATCTTACGCAGTTTTGAAAATAACGGCATGTTGGAATGTAACCGAAAACAAAAATCACAATGACTCAAAAAACAAAAATCACAATGAAACAAACTTACATAAAAACCTGACACATTCAAACCTAACTGAACCTGACTAAGACAATAACATTCATACAGTTATATCGGTGCACCTGAAAACTTGGACTTTAATTCTTGAATTCTTTAATTCTTGATGCATGCTCTTGAACATACCGGTCTCACAAGTGAGACACGTCTTTACCGTGTTCATTAAATGAACCCGTCATTATTGCAACCCCCATGAGAAACTCACCGGGAAGCAGAACTTGAACTTGAACTTGAAGGCCTCGGACACTTGACGCTGCGCAGGGAATGGCGTATCTTAGGTGGATCTCTAGAAACCTCGGACACAGCTCTCTCGCAGGGTGGGCTCTGGGTCGGGACGATCCGCAATCCTCACCGCCTCGTATGGATGCCTGGTCGCAGTCCGTCTCCTTCGTTGGCCTGAGGGAGTTGGCGGGAAAACCCGCGACGTGTACACTCGAAGTCCGTCACGGCTGTGGAAGGGGCAAAACTGGACCTTCATCTCCGGCGCATGGGGAAAGAGATTTGTCCCTGTTCGGGCGCCATTAATGTCGTAAATAAAATATTACGCGCTCAGAATTTCTATATATCAATATGATCATGCATGAAGCAAGAGGCTGAGTCCGTGGTATCAGGTTCAAAAGGGCTTTATTCAAATAACTCCAGTTATAGGGAGAATAGTTCCATCACCACAAGGGATCAGGAAGGGTCTAATTCTCAGAGTATTCTCAAACTTTATTCACAGAGTACAGTATATATACATTGTAATAATATACGTAAGCAGGAGTGCTTCAGGCGGAGCAAGAGAGAATGAGATAAGAGCATGTGGGTGTGTAAGTAGGCGTGAAGGTGGGCGTCCACTTGATGATAATAGGTGAGTGTCATAAGTGGGTGGATGCCTGGAGGGGGTTGCGTGATCAGTTGGAACTTTACTGGAACTTTGCCTTACTTGTGCTCAACTCGAGCATGACGTGTAACTGACGTGTGAAAGGGTTGCTATGCAACCGGGGAGTCTGGAGTCTGGAAGTGAGGCCTTCAGTGTCAGGGCGACCAGCACATCTTGTATTATCTGATATCTAAAGTCTGGAGCAGGGACTGATTTGTGACATAGGTTGCCCATCACCAAGAGCCAATGTGGCATCTATTTCTTCATTTACTGCTAAAGTCTTACATGGGGGCTATGGGCTTTTCACTGACGTGAGCTTTGCAATCGCACAAAAAGAGACAGGAAGGCTAGGCTTTCTCCTTTGCAGACGGGTCGTGTTTATTCCTCCTTCTCCAGGCAGGAATGTGGTTTCGGTAGGAGTAAGCAGATAACCGTGCTTAATACTGTCTCGGCACCTCGGACAGGGCCCCTTAGGCTGAGGCCCAAGTGTGCAAGGCCAAGGATACGCAGCTGCAGCTTTCAGAGCGTTCTGAGGCCTGAAACCTCTTTTCGGTTCTGGCTGAGCCACAATAATGGGCTTTCATGAAAATGCGGGAAAACATGATGCAAAACGGGTAGGCCTCAGTGCAGATTTGTCGTTTCTCTCATGGGAGACTGGATGATGACAGGCCACGTTATAGCATAAGCATCATGATAGACAGGCCATGGAGGGGAAATACATAGGTTACATGTATGTGCACATGAGTGACGGGGAACACACGGGGACACATAGGCCTTATGATATTTTAATTTCCTCATGTTCCTGTAATTTCTGTTCACATGTGAAGCGCTCTGACACCCCCGGGTCGAACCAGTGCTATATAAAACCTTTCAAATAAATAAATAAATAAATACAATGACACAATTGACCCTTTCACTTATGTTGAAAAATGTAGGATCTAATACAGGGGCTGTTGTGGATTTGGGGTGCGGATGGATCAAACATAGAGTTAACATTGGCATATGGAACAACTTTCTTTAGTTATGGGATACAAATCTCTTTAGGAGTAGAGGCAATTCACTTATTTTTGCAGGGTCAGGGCCAAGGCTAAAAGCACTGGAATCATTCCACTATTGCTGCCCGTATCAGTGGTATCATTCTTATTATCATCATTAGTTAAACCTGACATAGTTGTCATGGTATTTACTAAACTTGTTGTCTTCACTCCTACTGTTTTGTAGGCCTGGGAAAAAATCGAGTCACAAGAAAATATTCTGTAACTTCCTGGTGTATACTTTTTGTAGAATCAGCTAATAATTGATTGGTGTTTTCACGTTCCCCATAACTATATTTTGTGGACCAGGTTCTGCTTGGAAGTGTAGTTTTTTGCAATTTGTGGCTGCTATAATACAAATTAAAAGTATTAGGTTAAGTAAGATAATATAATCCTTGTATCAACATATGTGTTCAGAGTCCCTTAATATACAAAATCAATCTGATAATTCAGATAGCTAATCACATACATGTTCCTTAAATTATTTTTCTATGCAAAGTTAATTAGAGTTTGCAGTTAATTACTTCTTTCTTCAAGCATGAGATATATCCACTGTAAGATCAGCAAAACAGCCTGCACATTTCCCATGTAACAACCCCTAATTTTATAGGTTGTAAAGAACATTGTATAGATACATCAATACAAAGACTGCTTGACATTGCACAGACAGGTGAGTAATGCAGAAGACGAGGAGGTGTGTACAGCTGGATTAAAGATTGCAAGTATTGAGGGGCTGTTCCAGATTTAATTTTAAACATGAAGTCCAAGTCTTTAAATTTAACACGATTCTCCACTTTAAGCCAGTGAAGCTTGCGAAGAGACTCAAGGGCTGACACCATCCTTGGGACCCGACACAGCAGCCTTTGCACCACCTGCACCACCACTCTTCCTAAGGTCTAGCAAATTTCAGGAGAAGCTATTCATTATGGCCACTTTTAAGTCTGGCACTAGCTTATGGTTGGGAAATACTCCCTGTCCAGTTGAGTAAATGTTCCTAAAGGGCAATCCTACCCACTTTGACTTCACCTCCTGGGGGTTTGGCCCTAAAGAATCCCGCAGTGGCCTGCTCTTCCAAAATCCGACATGGCAGAAACTTTCTTCCCCTCATCAGGGCTCTGGGTACATTTCTGATGTGTGGCTAGGGAAATGAGCTACTCGACCAGCAAACAAGTTCTGGAAAAGGTTTTCCCCCCTCTGAAATAGGTGCTACTCTGGCTACTTGGAAAATGGCAGAGAGAGGCGTAGGTGTGAGTTACATTTGCCTGTGACAGCGATGGGCATTTCAAGCTTGTGCAGTTGGTGGGCACATCCCCTGACCATTCTTTCAGGAAGATGTCACAACTACTCCCAGCCAGGTCCCTTTTGCTTCCTTTGCATTCACATCTCCCAGCACGTTGCCAAGTGACAGTTGGGGACTAACTCTAAATAGGCACCGGGAGATTATAGCAAGAAAATGGCAAATTTTCAATAGTAAAAAAACCACTAATGATGGACGGAATGCTGAACAAGTCAAACGATAACCCCCAGTCACAGACCTGGGCTTAATCCATCATCTTTTTGCTCACCACACCACCCCAGTTTGGACCCAGCCAGGTGCAAATAAGTCTTGAGCCTGCTCTCTAGGGGAACAGGCCAGCTCAAACTGTTAGGCCAAGTCCTTCCTGGACCAGAAACCAGCACCCTGGGCTGGTTTGAGGTATCACCCCAAATCAGCCAGTCTAGCTTGAATCCAGCAGCAAAGTGAGCACGGGACCCACATCTGGGCATACCCTTCCCACTTAGGGTGACAAAAGCAAAATAACACAACTGATGGACAGAATGCTGAACAAATCAAACATTCACCCCCAGTCACAGATCTGGGTTTAATCCATTGTTTTTTTTATTATCACGCCACCGCAGTTTGGACCCAGCCATGTGCAAATCAGTCTTGATTCTTCTCCCCATTGGACTAGTCAAACCCAATCTGCTAGCCCAGGTCCTTCCTGGACCAAAAACAAGCATCCTGGGACCGGTATTAGGGTATCACCCCTCAACAGCCAGGCTAGCTTGAATCAAATGGCACAGTAAGTGCGGGACCCACATCTGGGCATGCTCTTCCCACTTAGGGCGACAAAAGCAAAAAAATGCAAATGATAGATGGAATACTAAGCATATCAAACATTCACCACCAGACACAGATCTAGGTTTCATCCATCAGTTTTTTGCTCACCACGCCACCCTGTTTGGACTTAGCCATCTGCAGATCAGCTTTGACCCTGTTTCCCACGGGAACAGTCCTGCCTGGAATGCTAGGCCAGGTCCTCCCTCTACTTTAGGTATTTACAAAAGGCATTTAGATGTGGTAAAGTTAGGAATCCTAACTTTACTACTCCTAAATGCCTTTTGTGAATACCGAAAGTCATAAAGTTTGTTTTTTGTCCCAGATTACTTTTCGGAATCGGGCCCCCTGTGACCAATTTTGTTGTGTAGTTCCTATATACCCTATACAGGATCTGCGCATTTGGATAACATAAACTGTTCGATTGGTGGTGGACTGATTCTGTGCACCCCCACCGGATACGGTAACCTGTTTGTATCTCCTAGCTCACAGTGCCACTAGAATCTCCTCTTATCAGGGAGAGAATAGCTTCTGGCAACCTCAGAACATGACAACCCCGATCCCCCAGGATCGTGGAAAAAATATACTACTTCTCGCTCAGTAACTCGTGCTCACTTCGTTTGTCTTAGAGATACACAGAATTAAACATACTGGGCATTTGTCAATAAAGATTTACTGAACAGTTGTTATTCTAGTGTAGAATAAATGAGCTGCAACAACCATTAAACAGTAGCAGAGATATCTGATTAGCAGTACTACGAAAGTAAAGGGATGGTACAGTTCTACCATTTTGTAGTAATCATGACTATATACAAGTACATAAAATACGTGATAATACGTGCATACTCCTACGTTGCCTCCCTAACTAGATGTACCTAAATGTACCTAGCATCTCTGTAGGTGTTAGGCAAATAATCCCTCTAGGATCTAGTCAACCCCATTACCTGAGAATTAGAGAATGGGGGACCCCGTCCTGGTCTCGAGTTGGACACCCCACGAGGGATGTTAGACCGCTGCTAGCTGGAGCGTCTGCGTGCAGGAACCTCAGCATCTCTGGTCAGTATGTCAGGCAGGAAGTCACGATCTCCTCTGTCTTTCTAAAGCAATACATGATGTATATATACCTACAGGTCTCCACAGGGGTCCTACCTTGCTGGGTTACTGTGTCGGCCTAGGGGATGACGTTGGGCCTGAACTATACAGAGATATCATACAGGAGATGGTAGTCCTCCTGTGCTTCCAAGAAACCTCAAATAAAAAAACAACAATTGATGGACAGAATGCAGAACAATGTCATACATTCACCCCAGTACAGAGATCTGGGCCTAAATCCATCGTTTTTTTGCTCACCATGCCGTTCCAGTTTGAACCCAGCCATATGCAAATCAGTCTTGACCCTGTGCCTCATGGGAACAGTCCAGCCCGAACTGCAAAGCCAGGTCCTCCCTGGACTGGAAACAAGCATCCTAGGACCGGTTTCGGGGTTTCACCCCTCTTCAGCCAGGATAGCTTGATTCCAGTGGCATGGAGAGCACGGGACTCACGTCTGAGCATACCCGTCCCACTCGGGGTGACAAATTAAAAAACAACAATTGATGGACAGAATGCAGAACAATGTCATACATTCACCCCAGTACAGAGATCTGGGCCTAAATCCATCATTTTTTTGCTCACCATGCCGTTCCAGTTTGAACCCAGCCATATGCAAATCAGTCTTGACCCTGTGCCTCATGGGAACAGTCCAGCCCGAACTGCCAAGCCAGGTCCTCCCTGGACTGGAAACAAGCATCCTAGGACCGGTTTCGGGGTTTCACCCCTCTTCAGCCAGGATAGCTTGATTCCAGTGGCATGGAGAGCACAGGACTCACGTCTGAGCAAACCCGACCCACTCGGGGTGACAAATGAAAAAACAACAATTGATGGACAGAATGCAGAACAATGTCATACATTCACCCCAGTACAGAGACCTGGGCCTAAATCCATCGTTTGTTTGCTCACCATGCCGTTCCAGTTTGAACCCAGCCATATGCAAATCAGTCTTGACCCTGTGCCTCATGGGAACAGTCCAGACCGAACTGCCAAGCCATGTCTTCCCTGGACCGGAAACAAGCTTCCTAGGACCGGTTTCTGGCATTTCAGCCATCTTCAGCCAGGCTTGCTTGAATCCAGTGGCAAAGTGAGCAAGGGACTCATGTCTGAGCATACCCTGGCAAACAAAGCAAAAACCAAAGGAAATGATGGACGGAGTGTTGAACATTGCAAGCACTCACCCCCAGTCAACTGATCTGGGTTTAATCCATCACCGTTCTTTAGCCCACTCTGCCACCCCAGTTCAGACATGGCCATATGCAAATCAGTCTGACCCTGTGCCTCATGGGAACAGTCCAGCCCGAACTGCCAAGCCATGTCTTCCCTGGACCAGAAACAAGCTTCCTAGGACCGGTTTCTGGCATTTCAGCCGTCTTCAGCCAGGCTTGCTTGAATCCAGTGGCAAAGTGAGCAAGGGACTCACGTCTGAGCATACCCTGCCAACTTATGGCGAACAAAGCAAAAACCAAAGGAAATGATGGACGGAGTGTTGAACATTGCAAGCACTCACCCCCAGTCAACTGATCTGGGTTTAATCCATCACCGTTCTTTAGCCCACTCTGCCACCCCAGTTCAGACATGGCCATATGCAAATCAGTCTGACCCTGTGCCTCATGGGAACAGTCCAGCCCGAACTGCCAAGCAGGGGCGTAACACAGGCCCCCGCAGCCCCCGCGGTGCGGGGGGGCCCCGAGCTGCAGGGGGCCCCCTCAGCACATCCTCAAGCCCAAGAGCTCGTATTACATCCGGAGTGGGGTAGGGGCCCCTCCGTGTACGCGTACTTTCATTATGCCACTGGCTACGAGTTTATAAAAGTGAGCAAACCCTCCATGGGACATGAAGATGAAACCCATTAACATTTTAAAGACTCGCTGTTTGTTATCCCTCACCTTACAGCGGTTATTGCAGGCGGCGCGAGGCCTTGGCCTACTGAGAGGAGATCGAGGCGGGAGGGAGGGAACTCTACAGGTGGGAGAGGGGTGCGCACAAAGCGCGGGAACAAAATGCAACCCCACAAGGTAACACATTTTTAGATAAACCATTTGAAGGCAGCGGACAACCAAGCCTATACCGTCTGCTCCTCGTACAAATCCGGCCACGAGGACTCCCGTTTTACCCCCCACTTCCCCAGTAATACTAGTGTTTGTTTCCTGGATCTCACTTAGCCATTCAGGGCCCTCCATGCCAGACGTTCTCCAGATCTCATTGGCTGTAGAAAGTACCTAGAAAGTTCAAAGGTGAAACTGCGGTTATTTCTCATGGCTGTGGATAAGAGGGCTGCAGCGTCAGGCAGGGTTGCCGTTGCTACGTATTTCATGCTGATCCTGGACAATATGCAGGGGAACAGAGCCCCCTGAGCCCTGATAATTGCTGTATATATACCCCAACAGCAGTCACATAGGGCCGCCCGCGCTGTGGGGCATTTGATGGCTGCCGCCCAATGTGAATTTAATAATGCTGAACCCGGCCCAGGGTGACTGCAGTGGACCTCGTTGGAGTCGTCCGTCACACTCACGGTAAGGTTCATTCAGCGGCCGCCAGGAAGACAGTACTCACAGGGACAGTCACCCGTTTGTGTAATTTGTGTTGGGGCAGCGCGTCAGAAAGGTATTATGTAAATGCATGTTATTTGGGTTCCATAGCTTGAGGCGTGCGTTTTGGAAAACTTTATATTTTGAAGTCCATTAGATTGAGCCGACACTCTGTGGAGCAATGGAAATTGTGTCAGTGAGTGCACTTTGTCGAAAAACGGAAAGCTGTCTTTCTCCTGGTTTATAAATCATGACAGATTAATTGGTGACGTAGAGACCTGTTTGCAAAGGTCGGTGTCAATTGTGGTGCGCTTTACGGCTACTATAAAGGAGCTGTTCACTTCTCCGCATGTTAGCATGTTTTCGCAATATAATTTTTTCGCCGCTTTCCTGCACACGATGTTGCTGTTTTTCGAGCATGTCTTTGTAAAAAAAGCTTTGTTTCTAACCCCTCTGCTCATCAAGCCAAACAGTGTTGTACAAATCACGATAAATAAGTGGTAACAACTTTAAAATATGTATGTTTCAAAGAATGAATGTATATAATATAAACTTTAGTTGTACACACTGCTAGAGATAATATGCTGTTGAACTTGAAAGGCACTCTGGGCCTTCACGAAAGTGCATTGTAGCTTATGTATAGCACAGGATATCTGTCACCCTCAGCCTGTGCCACTGCCCGGGCGGGCCCCTAGTAATTGTTGTTGTCGCCTGACATCACTAGAACTCTCCTTCAACACATGCTCTGAGTCCGGGACTCGGAGAAGCTGAGCAGGTGGTGTTTAGGACCGGCTCGCTGCTCACATTAGCCGAGCAGTGCCACTATGACCGTTCTGCATAGAGATCTCCTCACCACCAGCGTTGTGACTGGGGACAGACTGACTTGGCTACTGTACAGCAGCAGACAGAAGGTATTATTAAATTAAGGCTACCACAGTAATGTCACACTGATGAGGGGTTAAATATACCTGTTGAAAGCATTTGACTGTACCAATGGATACTTTGCATATTCCCAAAGCTACGATCCATTTGCCAGGGCGCTAGGTTAGTTCCCTTAGATTTCAGGTGATTTGCAGCAAGTTTAAGATTTTCTTAGAGTTTCTTGTTGCTCAAATGGGTGTCATTTTTGATATTTATATATGTTTCCCTCGTCTTTACTGCTTGATTTTGCTCGCGAAAAAGTGTCACTTATAGTGGTTGAAATGTCACTCAATTACACTGACTTTATGAAAATGTCACACATAGCAATCTGAAACCTTGGCAGCTATGAAGCAGCTCTGAGAAAAGACAGCGCCAGCCACCCGCATACCAGTGAGGCCCCAAGGAGCCAACCTACCACTAAAACTTCCAGCGTCGCTCTAGTAGTAGGACGTGACGTCCCCTGCAGCGCACCGGCCAATTGTATCAAACAACCTGACTGGGCCCAGCCCAAAGTCAGGTTGTCTGAATCAGAGCTGCATGGCGCCGCAGAATAATCACATAAAGATACATTGTAGCACAGTGAGACTGCAAGCGGCGCCTTAGCTCCGCTGGGAGCCCACAAGCCTATGGGAGCATTGCTCACAGGGCACTAGGCAGGGTGCTGCCACCTACCACACACAGTGCCTTCCATAGCGCTTCACAGTGACAGCTGACATATCTGCAGAAATGCGTGACAATCCATTTCAGTGCGGTGATGCGGAGCACCACACTGAAATGAGTTAAGCGTTCGCATCACGCCTGATGCGTGATACTTGGCAGGATTGCACATTGCTAATTTTACTCGCTCCTCAATGGCTTGTAGCATCCTTGCTACACTACTGTGTCTGGAGTCAGGGCCTCACTTCTGGTGAGTGGTTGTGGCGAGGTCTGTGTGCACCACAGTGGATGCAAGGATGGGCTAGAATATCACTAGCAGCCCGGGCAGGATTTGGTTGGGCACCAGTTCTGGAACTTTTATCATATCTTTAGTCATTCTTCAAGCAAACCAGGAGGTGTGGTTGACTCTAAGGGTTGGGAGAGGGAGGGTTATTGATAAGATGAAGGGGCATTTTCAAAACACCATAATCCGCAACGAAGCGCCCCTGGAAGCTCTGATTCAGACATTTAGCTGGGAAGGGTAGTGCTCGTGAGTGTAACACAAGATTATCACAATAAACATCGATTTCCAGTCAGATGTTACTCTAATTCTTTATTAAACGTGAGAGTAAAAAACACACAGCTAACCTCTAGTCCATATGGTACCAGAGTTGGGACCCAACAAAGCTCAAACATAGCTCCTATAAATGTGCTATTTGGCGCAGCATCACCTATAAAGGCCAATATAAAAATTCAGTCTTTGGTGGATGAGTTAGGTACTCGTTCTCATCTGCCTGGAAGGTGCCACCCCAGCAGATTCTAAGAGGTCCAGTGTTCCTGTACTTGCATTTAAGGGGTGTATGAATAAAAGTGCTAGTTTTACCAGGTGCAGTTCCACCCCCAGTGCAGCCACATTTGGGTACACTGTTTAACCTGCTGATAGATGGTTGAAACTGTCAGAGCAGGAGGGCCAACTATCGGGGATTCACATGCATATTATACATTAGTTTCCGTTCCTGGGCCACTAACTCGTAATGTCTTTTAGCCCTGTGCAGTCCCTCGCAATTGCCTTTACTTAAAAGAAATGAAAGAAGGTGAGCTAAGATAGTGAAGTGGAAAGGCGGAGTCTGAAACCAATACCACCCCCACCACTCCCACACACAGTTCGAAATGTTTTTTTTTTTAGGGTCGAGCCTGGGCAGCGCATGCACTGCTCTGCGAGGCATGCTGTAGAGTATGGAGTTGAAGCTCTGCCCATATTTTTCATTGGCTTTAGTCAATGTCCTTCGTAAATTCTGGTTTCTGATTCGTTAATAGGCTTGTTAGTCCCTCCTTAGTACTGCCTTGTCTTTATGTGTAACCTCTCACGAGGACCGGCCCTTTTACTTCTGTTGTTACGCAGTATGTCTTATTTGGTCTGCAAGCACTATTTTCTTCAATGAGTTTCTCCTTCTGCAGGCACAACATGATTTCCTGCAACATTCAGTGCGCTATGCGTGCTTTCACTTTCCAAGCAGCCCGTACAATGGCGGCCGCTTCTTTGAGATGAAATAGGTCTTGCATTTACAAGAGTTTCAGCTATTGGCATTGCAAATGACAATGCCTTTTATTTATGTATTAATTATCAAAACAGATAAATAAGTCAATGTCATTTACAATGCCAATAGCTTAAACTCTTGCAAATGGAAGACCATTCGCATTGCAAATGCTTGTTTTAAGTTTGGGTCATGCCACCAGTATTCTCACGCAAAAGTGCTGACTGTCAATGAACTAGATTTATGCACATTTGGCACATATCACTGGCACCTAGCGCCACGTTGTCAGAAAAGCGCTCATCCAGCACCTTTCAAACAAACCCTTAAACACAAAGCCGGAAAGCAATTCTTAGTATTATGGAACACCTCCTGCTTCCTTCAGGGCCACTTAACTCAGGCTAGACCCTTTGCAGCAAGGGGTTCGTTTAGTTATCACTCACAAGACTTAGAACTTACCCTTATCCCAGCTAAACAACCCATTCTTTGAAGCCGAAGCTTCGCTAACCCTCATACGGTGGCTTGGGCCCCGCCACTGATGGGGGCACAACACAGGCCCCCGCAGCCCCCACGGCACAGGGGTCCCCAAGCTGCAGGTGCCCCCTCACTTACTTCATCATGAATTGAATGGTGCACGGTGCGCAGTGCGCACGCCACCTTTAATAAATGAAATGGTGCGCAAGGCATGCATGTCTGGGCCCCCGCCGGGAGACGGGCCTCAGAAGCTAATCTCTTATTAAATGGTGCATGCGCAGAGGTTTGCCCCGGTCTGCATGAATTAAATGGTGCACAACAACAACTGCTGCACACGCTGCAGAGCCTAGGAGAGGTGGGCAGACTCTGGGTGGGCTCCATTGCAGCAGGGCAGGTGGGCAGTGGCTGCGTTCGCTGCAGAGCCAAGGAGAGGTGGACATCCTCTGGGTGGGCTCCATTGCAGCAAGGCAGGTGGGCAGTGTCTGTGCTGGGTGCAGAGCCCCAGGGGAGGTGGGCAGTGCCTGTGCTGGGTGCAGAGCCCCAGAGGAGGTGGGCAGTGTCTGTGCTGGGTGCAGAGCCTCAGGTGAGGTGCACAGTGTCTGTGCTGGGTGCAGAGCCTCACGGGAGGTGCGCAGTGTTTGTGCTGGGTGCAGTGCCTCAGGGAAGGTGGGCAGTGTCTGTGTTGCCTGCAGAGCCCCAGGGGAGATGGGCAGTGTCTGTGCTGGGTGCAGAGCCCCAGGGGAGGTGGGCAGTGTCTGTGTTGCCTGCAGAGCCCCAGGGGAGATGGGCAGTGTCTGTGCTGGGTGTAGAGCCCCAGGGGAGTTGGGCAGTGTCTGTGCTGGGTGCAGAGCCCCAGGGGAGTTGGGCAGTGTCTGTGCTGGGTGCAGAGCCCCAGGGAAGGTGGGCAGTGTCTGTTCTGGGTGCAGAGCCCCAGGGGAGATGGGCAGTGTCTGTGTTGGGTGCAGAGCCCATGGGGAGGTGGGCAGTGTCTGTGTTGCCTGCAGAGCCCCAGGGGAGGTGGGTAGTACACAATACTAAGCACAGATTTTTAGCTTAGTTGTTTTTAGCCGTAATTACATCGAACACACACTTTGGAGAGACCCCTATATTTTACATCCCACTTAAAGCCCCAGAAACAAAACCATGTCGCTGTCACCTCATGGCCTGGCACTGTGCATCATGTATGACTCATGACAACTTTCCAGATTGCCTATGTGCAGAGGCATAGTGAACCCTTCCCCACCGAACCCCGCCCCTTGCTTTAGGAACTACGGCGAAGTCCTTGATGGGTCTCTTCTGTCTGCAATTCTGCAGACAAAGGCTCAGCTCATAATTAATATGAAAAGGTGGGCAAGTGAGTAGTTGAAGGGATGGGTGGGTGGCTGGATGGATTAGTGAATGGGTGAATGGATGAATGAAAGGTTGAATAGATGAATGAAAGGTTGAATAGATGGATAATGAGAGGATGGATGGATGGATGGATGAGTGAGTGGAAGGATGGATGAGAGAAAAGGTAAATAGATGGATGTATGGGTAGATGGATGGATGAGTGAAAGGATGTATGGATGAGTGAAAGGGTGGATGATGAGTGAAATTATGGATTGATGAATTGATAAGTGAAAGGGTGGATGGATGGATGAGTGAAAGGGTGGATGTAAGGATGGATGAGTGAGTGAACGGGAGGGTAGATGGACAAAAGGATAAATAGATGAGTGAAGGAGTGAAAGGATAGATGGATGAGTGATAGGGTCAATGGATGGATTAATGAGTGGATGAGTAGATGGGTGGGTGGGTGGGTGGATGGGAGGGTGGAAGGAAGGATGGCTAAGTGAAATGGTCGATGGAGAGAGAAAGGGAGGATGGATGGATGACAAAGGGTGAATGGGTGGAAGGATGAGACTGGGTGGATGTATGAGTAAGTGAAAGGGTGGCTGGATGGGTGAAAGCGTAAATTGCTGGATGGATGCGTGAATGGATGGATGGGTGGAAGAGTGGATAGATGAGTGTACAGATGGATAGGGTGAAAGGATGGATGGATGGATAATGGATGGATGAGTGAAAGGGTGGATGGCGGGAGGGATGGATGAGTGAAATGATAGATGGAAGGATACATGATGGATAGGTTTGCAAATGGTTGAATATGTTT
The DNA here is from genome assembly GCF_964204655.1 of Triturus cristatus. Classification (NCBI taxonomy): domain Eukaryota; kingdom Metazoa; phylum Chordata; class Amphibia; order Caudata; family Salamandridae; genus Triturus; species Triturus cristatus. The sequence goes on from NC_140579.1 coordinate 331,973,714, forward strand.
GGCTATGGATGGGTTAACTTATATACTATTGCATGACCTCCTCTGATGTGTCTGTAAAACTTACCTTTTGTTCCGAAGTTATGTCCTGAATTTTGACCTTGTTTCCTGAATTTTGACCCGTGGTAGGTGGTCGGCTGGGCCACCGGTGGGGGGCCCCCCTCCATGGGCTTTGCAGGGGGGCCCCCTCAAGTTTCGTTACGCCACTGCTGCCAAGCCATGTCTGCCCTGGACCGGAAACAAGCTTCCTTGGACCGGTTTCTGGCATTTCAGCCGTCTTCAGCCAGGCTTGCTTGAATCCAGTGGCAAAGTGAGCAAGGGACTCACGTCTGAGCATACCCTGCCAACTTATGGCGAACAAAGCAAAAACCAAAGGAAATGATGGACGGGTAACTCCTAATTGAGGCGCATGTCTAAATAGCCAGGACCATGTTAAACTGTATTTCAACGAGAATACTTGTGTGTATTTCCGAATGCACTGGTAGGATGCGACTTAACTTATTCTTATTCTCCCTAAGAAGGCCGTGAATCAGCGAGCAACAGGCAGATAAGTAGTTTTCCGGTGATTTACAGACGCACCTCGACTCCTAACTGCTGTTAGCAAACTTTGAATTATGGCGTCGAATTGTAGTATTTCCAATAATCCTCTACTTCATTATGGCCGAGTGCATTCCACGTTGTCGACATTTTAATTTCTGCCTTGATTACGCTCTTGAAACATCGGCACATCTGCTGCAAACGTCTTTGCAACTCATTTGCAATTATGTGTGAGAGCAACGAAAGGAGAGATAGTTTATGAACTGCTACTTCTGCTTGAAAATGTGGATTTGTTTTCGTTCATGGATCTGGCTGTATTCCTCTTGCCGACGTCTGAGCGTCATACAGAAGAAAGGGGCGACATATAAGGGCATTACCTGCTGGGGGACTTCGGATTGGCCTGCACCAAAGGGATGCTGCAATCCGTCTGTCACATGCAAAACAGGATTATAAATGAGCTTCCCAGTGGAAAAGCAATATTCAAGGGAAAAGACACGCTCAGAGGCCGATATTCAATTATACATGAAGTTGCTTTATGGCAAACGCACTTGAATTACAATTGGTTGATGGCGTGCAAGAAAAAACCTTCTCTTGTAAATCGACGCATTTAAAGTGGTCACTTACTCCGGCGGTACATTCATAAGATACTGTGCTTAGTTTTGTCAGTGCCAGAAAAGGGCTTGGTTTGGTTCTGGGACTATTGAATCCTGATTTAGGATAGCACCTGTGAACATGATCTCCTGCTTCTGCAAACTGACAGTTTCATGTGCATAGATTCTATTCTAGTAAACGTTTTACAGAGAATGTTAGATGAAAATTATGTCAAAAGAAAGAATTATTGATGGATCGATCCCCATATGGGTTCTGATGACTCTAACAGCTAAAGAGTTAGGGACATATTTACAAGGGTATTGCGCTGGGGCGGATGATGCCTGTAGTGTCGTGACAGTGACGCGATACGCACCATGCGTACGCGTCCAGTCACGTGGTTTGAATCAATAAAGCCTGGGGACGCGTGTACGTAGGCCACTTGGGCTGCGGCGCCGGACCCATTAATACCAACTATTGGCTCCCGAGTTTTATGTCCCCCGCAGGCCCCGAGTCGCGACTACCCGGCGGTCGCCTTCCCGTACTACTGTAACGGGAGCCGGAGAACACCACAGATGCTGATCGGCTGAGAGCAGGCCGTTTGCCACTCCCCCTCACTTCCTCTGACGATGGACACCGCGAGCAGAGAGGAGCTGCCACCGATGTTCCCGGAGCTGCGGAGTCCCGGAGAGCGGCCCCTTTGAACAGAAAACTTTTTCTTCCAAAGTGGCCATATTTCCCTCTGGTGCCCGGTGCTCAGGTGGGGGTTCTTTTTTTTTTTTTTTTGTCCCGCTTTCGAGGCAATTAAAGGGCCCCCAAAGAAAAAGGTCTGTTCTGAGAATCCTGAATTCCGAGAGAGCAGAGGATGCTGGACTAGCGATATATTTTCCTTTTTTCCAAAGTGGCACCTTAAAAGAAAAGGACTGCTCTGAGAGTCCTGAGTCCCGACAGCGCGGTTCAGCAGTCTGACTGCAGCCAGGCTGCCTTTTCTTTTTTTTTCTGTTTCTCGACAAGGGTGGACTGCCGAGGCGTTTGGAGCATCATTAGGGACTGCAGGTTTCTCACCAAGAGCGGGTAAGTGACATTTTTCTTACTCATTTAGTTGACTCTGGCAGAACTCTGGGCAGCATTTTTACCAGCTATCAGCAGAGGGGCATTGTAAAGAGGACATTATGCAAATGCCTGTCAAAGGGGCAAAGGGAACAACTCCGGTTGAATCGCCAACTCCAAGCCAAAAGGTTAAAAGGCGTGCAGCCCAGGCCACAGCGCAGTTGAACTACGCAGCCGCATATCGACAAGATCTTCCTCTTTCATCGGAGCTTGCGGGCATGATAAGTGCTGATGCGGCCCAACAGGATCAGATTGAGTCTGAAATGGTGGACTTGGATTCCCCCATTAGCCCTAGTGAGATTGTTTCCTCAAGGGGGGATTCACCAATTTCTTCTGCTTCCACTAAAGAGACTTTGACTTCCGGAAAGGCAGCAGGCGAAATTCTCGAGGCCAGAAAGTACCCTATTTTCTTCAAAGCCAAACAGGATGGGCCTTTGATTGAAGTGGAAGCAATGCAGGGGACTGAAGGTGATGATCCTTTAGTAGCAGATACCTTATTGGATGCCGGCCCAGAGACTTCAGAGACTTCAGTGCCCAAGCCTGGCAGTCAATCGCCTTTTCCCCTTCCCTCTATTCCATTTCCAGGTCTCTTAAATCCATCAGCTGGGGGAGAGCCCATGCATCTTTCAATGCCCCAGGTCGCAGAAATGTCTATGTCTATGTCGACCTCACCAGTGGTCCCTGTGCTGATGGGCCAGAGGGTTCTCTGGTGGAGGATAGGTCAAATGCTATTCAGATTGATCCTCCTCAAGGTGGTGGCTCCTTTTCTATGCAATGGGACTCTAAGAACCTTCTTAATTTAATTTTGGAAGAAATTCGGGACCTAAAAACCTCCCAATCTAATGAGATCACTGCAATAAATGCCCGCTTGATGAAGATTGAGGAATCCATTGCACAGGTCCCGGCACGGCTCTTGGAGGCCGAAACCAGGATCTCCCAATTGGAGGATCAAATGTCATCTCTAAACCGTAAAGTGACTACCTTCCAGTCCCTGAGAGCCTCACTAGAAATGAAGCTGGAGGAGTTGGAGAATCATTCCAGACGTTCTAATCTCTGAATCATGGGCGTTCCGGAGGGTTTGGAGGGTCAGCAGATGCTACAATGGATTGACTTCTTCATAAAAGAAAATGTCCATCCAGAATTTAAGGGGGATCTGACAATAATGAGATCTCATCTGGTCCCTGCACATCTCCCCTCTAATGCAAAATTGCTCCGGATGATCCTGGTAAATTTTGGAGACTTTAGGGTCAAGGAGCAGATTGTGTCAAGAGCAATCAGGCAAAGACAGTTTTCTTTAGCAGAGGTGCTAGTGTGTCGTATTTTTTCAGACAAGACAGCCTCTGCAGCAAAAAGGCGGAAAGAATTTGTCAAAATGCTTCATTTGTTTAAAGCTCAAGGGGCACAAGCTGTGATAGCTCAGTAGAGTAAGCTCAAAGTGCTAATTAAGGGCAAATTTCCTATTTTTTGTAATGTCACAGAGGCACAGGGTTTACTACAAGAGATTTCGGCGAATAAACCCTAGTGGTTTGAAGCTAGCATCTGGTTGAAAGACTGGGGGGGTATGTATTTTTGGGTGGAGAATGGGCTATTCATCCCATGAGGACTGTATTACTGCAATATTTGTGTTTGTTTTTGTTTTAGTCAAATGAGAATAGCAGGTGAAAAGATAAGGTGTCAACATAAGGCGTAGAAGGTTAAGGATAGCACAAGGCGGTTCAACTTTAGTTTTTGCAATGTAGGAGGGTGAAGTGAGGGGAGGGGGAGGGTGTCATTCAGCTGCACTAGGCACCAAGTCAGCGTGCCTGTTGTTGGGTAGGTGGGACATGTTGTCGGCCTCTGAGCAGGGGTGGCCATCTGCTCGGGCGACAATGGGTCAAGGGCTGGGTTGGGAGAATGGGGGAAAAAATGAAATCCATATTTTAAGTTCATACTCATTTGTTGATTGTTATGTGAGAGCAAGAAAGGAGAATCCGTTATCTCTGTTAGATCTGGGTTGGAGGCTTTTTTTTTTTTTTTTTAGAGTTTGTAATAGAAATATACTTTGAATATGGGGATATTTAAAAACCCACTCTTTTTTCGAAATGGGTAATAAGGAAATAGTGAAAGTAGTGTCGTTTAATGTGAATGGCCTTAATAATAAAAGGAAAATGCGGGCCATTGAGGCTTGGATTAAAACAGAGAATCTCTCGGTCATTTTAATACAAGAAACCCATATACCAGCGGGGAGAATCTCAGAGTTTGCAATGTTCAGAACCTGGGCAGCTTATAGGGATTTCTCTTCTTCCTCAGTAGCACATAGGGGGACGGCGATTTTTCTTAATAAACAATTTCAGGTGGAGGTGGATAATTCTGCGAGCGACCAAAGTGGAAGGTGGTGCTGGGTCACTTGTAATGTGGACCATCGACCTCTGATGTTTGCCAGTATATATGGCCCAGTTGAGGATAATCCCCTCCCATATGAGGAACTCTTTCAATCTTTAATCCAAGTCCCGGGAGAGTTGATCGTGGGGGGCGATTTTAATTTGCTCATGAATCCCAGGATCGATTCCTCATCTAACCTAAAAAGACAGACAGTCAAAGCAAAAAACTCTTAGAACAATACACAGTTATAGTTCAATGCTTGATATTATTGACCCCTGGCGAACATCATTTCTGAAGGATATTGCCTACACTTGTTTCTCAGGGAGATTTCACACTTTTTCACTCATTGATTTCTTTCTTATCTCCAGGAATTTGGGTTTATAACAGCAGAAAATTCTTCAAAATGGATTTTCTGACCATGCACTGGTGGTTCTGGAACTAGCATTGGGTAAAGGTAGATTCATTTATTAAAAGGTGGTCATTAAACTGACAATATTTGCAAGAAGAGGTTTGGGTGTCTTCTAGTAAAATACAAATTTTAGAGTTTTTTGAGCGAAATCTTGACTCTGCTCTAACCCATGTGGTATGGCATTCATTTAAAGCCTTTTTTCGAGGCCTAGCCATAGGTGAAGATGTAGAGAATTCAAGAAAAAGGAAGGGAGAAAAACAATTATTAGAGCAAAAAGTGCAAGACTCTTTCAAAAGGTTTCTCTCTAACCCCTCAGCCTTGAATAAACGTCAGTGGGTTCAGGCTAAGCGGGACATGATGGAAGCAAATAATGCTAAAGGCGATACCCTTTTCCAGCAGGATAGGCAAAATACCTATGAAGAAAGCAACTACACCGGAAGATTTTTGGCTTGGCAGGCTAGGGAGCGGGCCGCAAGTAATCAAATATTGGCCCTGAGATGCCCCACCTCTGGTTTCCCGTACGGAGGATTCGGGAGAAATAGGAGAGATAATGGTCCAGCATTACAGGAAGATCTATGGCCAGCAATTACCAATTGATATCTCATCATTGGAAGATTTTTTGCAGGAATATGAATTACCTGGGCTATCTGAGGAGGATAAAGGGCATATGACAAACCCATTTACAAAAGATGAGTTAGGGGAGGTTATTAAAAATCTTCCAAATGGTAAAGCCTGTGGCCCAGATGGTCTGCCAGCAGAATTTTTTAGAAACATTCTTAGGTTTAATTGGGGACTTTTTATTATTAGTCATAAATTCAATTTTTGAGGGTGGGCCTATCCCTCTGTCATTTAGAGATGCAAGTGTTGTCAGTTTATTAAAAAAAGGTAAAAATAGCGAAGACCCCAATTCATATCGTCCCATTACGCTCTTAAACTCTGACTACAAAATAATTATTTAACTTTTAGCTCATCGTTTTAATGCAATTGCTTCGTTTTTAATTCATCAGGATCAGAATGGTTTTATTGCTGGAAGGCAACTTGGCACGAACACGCACTTTTTGATGGAGGCATTAGATTATTTTGATACCCAGAAAATACCAGCCTTGGTGCTGTTTTTAGACGCCGAAAAAGCATTTGATTTGGTTATCTGGGAATCTTTATTTTGTATCCTGGGCAAATTCAGCATTCCCTCTAAAACTACGGGGTTGATTGAAAAGCTATATCTGAATGCTGAGGCCCTAAATTAGTACGGTACAAGTGTTTACATTGGTTTTATCATAAACGGCAGGCTTTTTATAAAAGATATTCTATCCCGGCTATAAACAGTTCAACTCCTATAGCAGGTCTTATTTCCTCTGCAGGAATTAAAGATTCATCTACTATCATTCAATATTGGATTAAGGCAGGGTTTTGGAAACTTTCAGATTTCCTGCGGAATGATAGATGGTTGAATATGGATGAAATGTCTTGTTTAATCCCCAGTAATTTCCTTCTTCTAGGGTCATATAACGCTCTTAGGAAGTTTTTTAGTAATCTGGACTTGGTCCAGCTTATTAATCAGAAAAGCTTAGTTTATGGCCTATTAGAAGATACGGCTTTAAAAAAAACGGGGGTTTGGAAAGAACGTCTTGCCTCAATCAAGGGGATAGATCTGGAAGCTAAGGCCATAATTAAATGGGAAAAATATGAGGAGTTGGAAATTAATGCAAACGTCTGGTCTACAATAAATAAATTAAATTTCAGCACGTTCAGGGGTGCCAATTGGCAAAGGATGCTATTTTTTAGCAAGTGGCTACTGTATAGAACTCCTAGCTTTATAGATAAGGCCTATCCAAATCAGCCAGGGCAGTGTTTTCTGTGCCACAATCATCCCTCTGCCAATTGAACACACATAATCTCACAGTGTCCTCTGATCCAGAAATTTTGGATCGACATTTTTGATTATTTAGCAGCAAAAAGTATATTAACAAGTGGTCCCAATGCCTTGTTGATAGTCCTTGGTTATGACCAAGATCTCAGCCTACCTGATAAAACGATCAAACTTCTTTATATCGGAATGGCAGTTGCCAGGTCACTTCTACTTCAAAGGTGGCGATCAGATATAATACCTTCAAAATATGAATCGATCTGGAAAATGGAACAGGTCAAAAGAAGCGAACGTGCATATGCCTTATGAATGGGTGGGCTGAAAAAGTTTGACAAGATCTGGGCAGAGTCTTTTAATGGGAATGCTTAATTCAACAGATTTGGTGGATTTTTAGGAAAAGGTAATAGCACTACACTCCGCTTAGAAGGGTCTTTGGTATTCAAGTGAACTATTTAGGATCAAGTTATATTTTTGATACGTACTGTTATTAGGTTTATGTTTTTAGGAATGGAAGATCTGAGAATATGTTTAAAGTGGACTACGGGGCAATGGACGACATTTTAAGGCATTTTAAGCGATTGGACTTGAAATGTTTTTGATTTACTAACTTGATGAATTTCTGATTAAGTGTTTATGTTACATTTTTAATTCCCGCGAATCCGATGATATTGATGAATTTTGATGTATGAATTTCAACATTTTGACCTATGAATATTAAGATGCTAATTTTTGTAATATATGGATTTCACAAAAAAAAAAAAAGGGTATTGCGCCAGATTGAGCATCACTTTTTGCAACTCTCCGGTAGCGCTGTTCGCTGCTCTATATTTACAAGGCAGCGTTAAGCCACGCAAAGTGGCTCTTTGTGTGGCTTAATGCTGCCTTGTAAATATTGTGTCATTTGACACCGTTTTCTGCATTAAAGGGCCTTGCAATGGGTGTTGCTGTGGGCGTTCCCATGCAACACTCATTGCTTTTTGACACCGCTCCAGTTTTACAAGGGTCTATAAATATGAGGCAGTTCCAAAAAGTTACAGCTCCCCAGGGGAGGCTTAAGAGTGGCACCATGAGAAGACAGGTATTTCTCCTCGTTTTTTGCTCTTTCCATGTGTCCTGCTTTCTGCAGCACTCATAGAAGAAGCAAAACACCATTGATGATTGTTTTTGTGCATAAGGGTGTCCATTCCTGCACAACAAGAATCATCCCTGCAACAAAGGCAAACTGCACCATGGTGGAAGGGTGACGGCACTGGCTCGAGGCTGCTTTTTATGCACCAGCACAGGAATGAGTACAGGAATGCGTCATATTGTTGTAAATATGATGCATTCCTGTACTTAGAAAATGACGCAGCTTGATGCAGTGAAATGACTTGCGGCACCTCACTGTGCCCTTTTCTTGTAAATATGTCCCTTATGGCCCCATGTACAAGGCTTCTGCACCACCGGAGCATCACTTTTTGCGATGCTTCGGTGGTGCTGTGGCCTGCTCAATATTTATAAGGCAGTGGTAATTCACTTTGCATGGCTTAAAGCGGCCTTGTACATACCTGTTAGAAATGGGGGGTCTCTAGTTGGCAGAGGTAGGTACCTTTGTCCAAATAGGTGCCCTTGCTTCTAGTCAGGGTAAGGGGATACACTCCTAAAATAACCCCTGCTCACCTCCTTGGTAGGTTGGCATGAGCAGACAGGCTTATCTCAGAGGCAGTGTGTAAAGCATTTTTGAACACATACAGTAACACAGTGAAAACACTACAAATGGACACCACACCAGTTTAGAAAAATAAGTAATCTTTATCTTACCAAAACAAGACCAAACAACAAAAATCCACAATACAGTCAAAATAAGGCTTTCAAATGGTAGGAATAGTTCAGTTCAATGCAAGTTGTAAATGCAACACGTTTCTCACAAAGTACCGCAAAAGAAACAAAATGGCTGCAGGAAAGGTGATGAGTTGGTTCCTTACAAGCAAGAACAGTGATCCGTCGGTTCCTTGCTTCGGGGGAGGTGATGCGTCGGTTTCTTACTGCAGCGCAGGGGAGGTAATGAGTCTGTTCCTTACCGGAGAGGAGGTGATGCGTCGGAGTCTATACTGCGTGGGAAGGTGAGGAGTCGGTTTCTTACTGCGTCCCCCAATGATGTGACACTCTTGGCGCCTTGATGCAATGCATCGATCCGGTACAATGCATGGCTTTGTGCAGTTGCACAGCAGGCTTGCGTTGGGAACGGTGCAGTGATCTCGGACTTCGGAGATCGTTGCACCTGGTGCGTCTTTGGCAATTTCTCGAGCTGCAGTAGGCGCTGTGATGGTTTCTTCAGTGACGCATCGCAAACAGGTGCGGATGTGACACACTTCTTCGGTGTTGCGTCGATTTTCCAGCTCCCAGCGACAAACAGTCTTTAGAGGTCCTAAACAGCAGCAGGCACCTCTTTGCAGTTTGGAATTCCCAGCAAGGAAATTCAGGGGAGCTGGTGGTGAAGTCTTTGTGTCCCTGAGACTTCAGAACAGGAGGCAAGCTCAGTTTCAAGCCCTTGGATACCTTCCTCAAGATGACAAAGCAACACCAAAGTCCTTTTCTCCCTTCCTTGACAGCAAGTAGCCCCTGCAGGCCAACCCCAGACAGCAACCAGCACAGGGGCAGTATTTTTCCTCAGCTTGTCAGACTCTTCTCTTTGGCAAAGGTTTCTCTTGATTCCCAGAAGTGATCTAAAAGTCTGTGGTACTGTAAAAATCGGAACCGTGTAGGTGGCATGGTCCCACCATGCCAAGTTTGGTATCAGCGAACCGCACATGAGCAACACGGTATGTATGAGTGTTTTCGTCATGTTTCACTGATGAATTCACTGTGTATACGATACTACATATTGTATCCATGGGTTCCATTTTACAGTAGTAGCCATTTTGTGGTTGCCCTCACATAGGCTGCGCATTAAGGCCATGCCTAGGTTTAAAGGACGCGTACACCCTCCGTGACTTCTCTCTGACCTGTGCAAGCCGACTCCGCTGCCCGAGGACAATCCTGTCCGGCCGGTTCCTTTCTCGTGGCCTAACGTGATTAGCATCAGGGCTCGACCCATCATAAAGCCCCTGTTCGCACAGGATCCCTGACTAAGCTGTTTTCACACCTGACCCTGTTTCCTACATTATGGCTTGTTATACGAACAGGACGTGCCCGTTTTATTGGGGTCTGCTGTTATCTGATGAGGGTTCTGAGCCTTGCTGGGTGCAATAACTGCATGCTTAATGAACTGAAATGTGGGATTGTCATTATGGCTCTGCTGTTCCTTTGAAACTAAAATATGTGAATGACCATTTGTAAAACAGGGGCGGTGTTGCCCCCAAAGCGCAATTTTGTGTATATAAGTAAAGACTGGTTTTTGGTTCGGGAGCAGTCTCCTGAGAACATACATCGTGTTGTACTTCTCGGATATCTGTGATTGGTCTGCAGCCAATAAAGCCGTTCTTTGAATTCACCTAGAAGACTCTGTGCTTCTGTGGGTCTGAAACAGGAAGAATCCGAAGTCTTAGGGCGTGTTCCCCTGCACCGCTGGGTTCTAAAAACCCGGTACTTCAGTTGGCGCCCAACTCGGGACGATTTCAGTGGTACCGGTCCAAGCCAGAGGTTCGTGGGGAGCTTCGTGTGGAAATTCTGGAGGAAGGCCGCCACTTCATCGACCCCTGCATGTCGACGTGGTCCGAAAGTCTTTTCTGCGAGGTTCTCCGCGTCCCGACGGCTACGAAAGACTGCTGCCCTGATTAATCGCCCTGTTTTGGACCCTTGACGATTTGGTAGAGCGAAACAATTGAGAGAGTCTTCTGGTGAAGTCATCGATACCTCAGCTAAGTATAAGTGGAGCTTCTCCCAGTTTGTTTGGTATCCTTCGGGATTTTGGTATCCTTCGGGATCGCTTTGATTTGGGTCTTGCAAGTGCCAAAGCCAGAGGACTCGTGTATTCACGAGACTTTCGTATTCGATAATCCTTTGAAGTTTGAAACTAGACTAGTGAGCAAAGATGCTTGGTTCTAGTATATTTGGAAATTTGTTTTGTTTTGGTTGTAAAAGGGACTCCCGATTGGAGGATTCGTGTCCGGTTCCTCCAATTGGAACTCCAACTTATGAGCTTTATGTGAAACATGGCGTGGGCCCCATTACGTATAATGAAGTATGGGTCCGATACACCAGAAAGGATGGTGTTTTAAAATGGCCCCAAAATGGTAGTTTTGACACAGAGATCCTAGATAATTTAGAAGTTAAATTGTTCAAGAAGAAAGCCTGGCCGGCGATGTTTGATTCCTTCCGCCTATGGCGAAAGGAAGCCAAACAAAAAGAAATTAAATTAGCAAAGAAACATAAAAGAGAGAGAGGTATGTCGATCATGCAAGCAGCTTTGCAGTTCAAGGATAATGAAGAGGACCGAATGGATGAGCAGTTGCATAGGCAATGTAAACTAGTCATTGATAAATGTTACCCAGTTTTGCCACCCCTTCAACAGGATGAGTCAAAAGAGAAAGAGAAAGATCTCTAATGTCCCATTTACTAAGTTCGCCACCCCCTTATGCGCAAAATGCTACAGCGCCTCCACAGCCCGTAAATGTGCAGCCTCCAGTTAATGCGCAGCAAGCTTTCCCGCAGCCGCCAGCTCCTCCTCAGCCGGCTCCTGTCCTGGTAGCACAGCCTTCCCAAGGGCTGCAGATTTTGCAACCTACCACTTCTGCGCCCCTTGCGACTTTCCCTAGCACATCAGCTGCCTCTCTTGGTGCCCTACCTGCTGCTACCCCTGTATCTGTATCTGCACCCGTTTTCCTTCCCTTTGTTTTTCCCTCGGTTCTTACCTCGACTTCTCCTTCTGCACGACAGCGAATAGCTAGTGCAGTCACTAGTCTTATATCACCCCTCTTTGGGTCGTCTACTACGACCCCTGGTCCTCAGCGTAAGCAATTACGTAGTCAAATACCTGGTTCTAGAGAGAAAGAAGAACTGGACCGCATGGCTCGTAGATGGATTGTTTATCCTTCTAGATATGATGTAGAATCTGTTGTTAATGTTTTTCATCAGTGGGAAGCGCCACAACAGCGGTACGTTTTTGAGAAAATGTGTGAAATTCTATGTGAGGAATCGGAAGATAATGATGTAGACTCCAGTCCGCTAGAGTTGTGTCAAGTGCGATTTGAATTTGGAAAAGGTACGATTGTGGGTTCTGATGTTGGGAAGGCAGTTGCGACACTGCTGTCTTTCAGGAATGGGGATTGTCAGCAATCGTTGTTTGGACAGGAATTCACTGAAGGGAAACAAGCAAAAGCGCGACAATATCCGATGCGTGAGGTTCCTCCAGTTTGGAGACCTGGTGATGCGAATGCTAATCCACCTGTTCTGGCACATTTTCAGCGTGTTTGGGTACATGTTCCCTGGAAACGATCTGAAGTTTTAGCCCTTAAGCAGACATTGCCTGACCCCCGTAAGAATCCTGCAGGATATTATAAGGAGTTATCGCAGACTGCAGAATCATGTGTCATGAACCTGGCAGACATAGATATGCTGTTCGGGAATGTTGTTCCACAGCCTTTGTGGGGATTGATTCACAATGCAGATCATGCTGCAGAGCTAGGTGACACATGGGCTAATATCATTAATGCGGACAATAGACAGGTTGGTGGTGCCAAGCCTGATCCCTTGGTAGAGAACTCCCTGGTAGAATAATTAATTACATGAAAACTTTAATGCCCACAATACGTGTAAATTGGGATAAATTATCCGCGTGCAAACAGAAGAAAGATGCAACAGTGTCCGATTTCTTCACTAGGTTTGAAGAAACATTTATCGACCACAGTGGTCAGGACATGAGTACAGAAGGTGGCCAACGGTTATTTGTTGATAAATTTGTGCATAATTTGCTTCCAGAGTTGTGTAAGAAATTAAAAGATTCGGAGAGTTCTTGGGCCGTTTCCTTTTCAGCACAAATACTGGCTACTGCACAGTATTATGAAAATAGGGATAAAGATGAGAAGGATAGAACAGACAAGAAAACGAAAGAGTTGAAAACGAAGGTTCTTTTACAACAGGCTTATCCGCCACGTGCAGGTCAGAATAATTATAGGCAAACCCAGGGTATCTATCAGCAACCCCAACAGTTTCAGAATAATCAGCAAATGTATGGGTATTATCAACCACGTGTCCCTATCGGTCCCAATCAATGTTCGTATTGCAAGGAGGAGGGTCACTTTAAAAATAATTGTCTCAGATTGTTGCAACGCACAAATAATGCTTATGGCGCAAGAGGTAGAGGTGGCCAGCAAGCCCCAAGAGGTAGAGGGCGTGGGAATGTTCCCCAGAACGCGCGTCCTCTTCCGCCTCAAAATACGATGAATAGTTTTGATCAGCAAGCCAATGCGACCGGCAAGACAGCGCAGTACTATAATAATGACTACTATGCAGAAGATGATGATACGGAAGGGAATGATTACTAGGACAGCCGTAGACAGAGAGAGGGAGTTGTTTCAGTGCCAGTGGACCAGAGCGGGCCGTATGTTAAGGTGACTACAGCGGGTATAACAGAGCCCTTTCTGCTGGACACTGGGGCTGCAAAAAGTTCTATTATGCGCTCCAAACTCCCTGGCGCGCCTTTGTCTGGCGAAGTGAATGTTTCCGTAGGTTTTTCTGGCGCCCCGGTTAGGAACCCGATCTCAAGTCCTATGGCCCTTTCTGTTGGACCTTGTGAGCTGAAAGCACCCCTCATCCTAAAGACAGGATGTAATGAAAACTTGTTAGGATTGGACCTGCTGAAGAGATTACATGCGACATTATATTTTTCTCCCTCAGGAGTACAACTTACGCTGGGTAAGGAAGTGATTTCTCCCATGTATTTGTCAAAGACTGAACTACCAGCTGAATTATCGTCTCTTCCTGATGCCCTTTGGGCCACTGGCCCTAATGATGTGGGCCTTTTGGAAATACCGCCTTATGTTGTCACTTTAAAAGCAAATGTTAAATTGCCCCGCATTCCCCAGTACAAGATCTCTAAGGAAGGTGAAAAAGCGTTGTTAACAATTATCTATGATTTAATTGAGAAGGATGTCATTGAAGAGACAAGAGGCAACGTTTGTAATAGTCCGGTTCTGCCTGTTTTGAAACGTACTGACCCTTCGCAGCCACCTGTTTACAGATTTGTGATCGTTCTCAGAGAGGTCAATAAGGTTGTTGTGCCACAGTTTCCAGTGGTCCCTGATATAACCACCTTGTTGACCATGATCCCAGCTTCCGCTGCTTGGTTCTCAGTAATCGATTTAAAGAATGCTTTCTTTAGTATTCCGATTGCAGAGGAGAGCAGAGATATTTTTGGCTTTTGTTTAGGAGGTCGAAGCTTCCGTTTTAAATGTGCTCCACAGGGCTACTGTGAAAGCCCATCAATATACAGTCAGGCCTTAAAAGCACAGCTTGATGCCCTTGTTTTACCTAAAGGTGCTACCCTTATCCAGTATGTTGACGATTTACTAATCGCCGCAGATACTGAGGAAATTTGTAAATGAGCTACATCATCATTGTTGCGTCATTTGTCTACCTTCCATCACAAAGTGTCTCTCTCTAAGCTGCAATATTGCCGACAAGAGGTGACCTATTTAGGTCATCTCTTCTCGAAGGAGGGAAGGAAGCTGACCCCAGAAAGAATCCAAGCCATTGCACAATTAAGCGTGCCAAAGACAAAGAGAGAAGTGCGTGCTTTCCTGGGCATCACTTCATATTGTAGGCACTGGATCCCGAGTTTTTCTTTATTGGCAAAACCATTGCTAGCATTAACATATAAAGATATACCAAATCCTGTCCCATGGTCTGTGGAATTACGAGAGGCATTATGTTCAGCTCCTGTGTTGGGTACCCCCGACTATAGTAAGCCTTTTACCCTGTATGTTTATGAAAGGGACGGTTGTGCATTATCAGTACTGACACAGCCTTTTGGAGACAGACCGCGCCCATGCGCGTATTTTTCATCAACTTTGGACCCTGTAGCGAGGGCATTGCCAAGTTGTTTAAGAGCTACAGCGGCAGCAGCTGCGTCTATTCGACAGTCTGCTGGACTAGTGATGAATAACACATTGATTGTGATGGTTCCTCATGCAGTGGACACATTGTTAAATAGGACCAAGACACAGCATTTAACTAATGCTCGATTGTCAAGTTATGAGTTGACGCTGCTAGCGAGTCATGTGCACATAAAGAGGTGCAATACGTTGAATCCAGCCACAATATTGCCAATCGCAGCAGACACAGATGAGGTTGAACTGCATGATTGTCTGTTCAGAACAGAAGAAGAAACCAAAGGGAGAGTGGATCTTAAAGATACTCCCCTGGTTGAATGTGATGGTACCTTGTGGGTGGATGGTTCGTGCTTCAAGCTTCCGAATGGTGATACGACTGCTGCGTGTGCTGTCACGACTCTACACACGATTGTTGAAACTGCACGCATACCAC
The DNA here is from genome assembly GCF_964204655.1 of Triturus cristatus. NCBI lineage: Eukaryota > Metazoa > Chordata > Amphibia > Caudata > Salamandridae > Triturus > Triturus cristatus. Next base: position 331,989,046 of record NC_140579.1, read on the forward strand.
ATAATTCGGCTCAAGCAGCAGAATTAATTGCACTCACAAGAGCATGCGTGTTGTCGACAGGAATGAAAGTGAACATATATACTGACAGTCAGTACGCTTTTGGTGTGGCCCATAGTTTTGGGCGTTTGTGGAAAGAACGTGGGTTCCTGACTTCGCATGGAGCCAAGATTCAGAATGGTGAATTAGTGATTGATCTCCTTGAGTCACTGACCTTGCCATTACCAGTTGCGATTGTGAAATGCAGCGCACACAAGAAGGTTACCGATGATGTTGGGCGTGGTAATGCATTTGCTGACGAGACCGCGAAAGATGTGACAACCCGAATGTATGTTGCAGGCCCCGCAAGATGGGTTGGTGATGTTGGAATGTGTGAAGACACGATAGAGAGTGTGAAGTCTCTTCAAGCTGAAGCCACAGAGAAAGAATTAAGTATGTGGAAAGAGAGTAAGGGAAAATTAGATGAAAACGGTTGTTGGATTGATTTGTCAGAACACCGGCGTTGGTTGTTACCTGATGCGTATGTGCTTCCAGTGGTTACGATGGCGCATGGAATGGCACATATCAGTGTGAAAGGGATTTGTAAGTTGTTGGCTCCAGTATGGCAGAATGCTGGAATCTTTAAATGTGCAGAGAATGTAGTCAAAAATTGCATGGTATGTCTGAAATACAATCCTGGTAGGGGAACCCCAACTCCACCTGGTCATTTTGCGCCTCCATCATATCCTTTTGAAGTTCTACAACTAGACTTCATCCACATGGAAAGATGCAACAATTTGAAATATGTACTGGTTGTTGTTTGTGCCTTTTCAAAATGGATAGAAGCATATCCCCTAAAAGACAATACTGCCTTATCCACAGCTAAAGCCCTAGTTAAAGAATTTTTTCCTAGGTTCGGAATGCCAAGGATGGTATGGAGTGATAACGGGAGTGAATTTGTAGGCCGAGTGATGAAGAATGTGTGTGAGGGACTAGGCATTAAGCAAAAGTTTCACGCTGCAAATCACCCCCAATCAGCTGGATTAGTAGAGTGCTACAATGGCACCTTGAAGCTTAAGTTGGCCAAAATTCAGGCGAGCTCCGGTCTTAAATGGCCTGACGCTCTGCCCTTAGCACTCCTGTCAACAAGAATGACTGTACATTCGCGAGTGAGACTTAGTCCATATGGGATAGTGTTTGGCCGTCCGGCCAATGTGTGGGGAGTGCCAAAGCCGACAAAGTTCAGTGAAATCGAATATCCAGTACTGCTTGATTACTTGTATGAATTGATGGCTAAATTGCGTGTCTTACACCAACAGGTTCACGATACTCTGCCCCAGGCCTCTGAAGCTCCAGGACACCCTATTAATCCTGGAACGTCGACAAGATCAGCAGTTCGAGTGAAAGGGAAAAAGAATTGGATTCACGGCATACACTGTAAGAGGATCCCTTTACCCCTACCATATGACCGGTGGGCCCAGGAGGGGATCGCTGACTCCGAGGCTGAGACTGTTCCTTGTTTTGTGCCTTTTAGCGATGCACGTGTAAAGGGGACAAATACAGAACGAGAAAGTGACAACATTCTGCAGGAAGCTATATCGCCATCAATTCGATTGGATACCACAGAGCCTGAACTCTTGTTTCAAGACCAGACAGTGCCTGGCAGAAATAGGTATAATTTGAGGCCAAGAACTATGGACAAATACAAATTCTTTTTCTTTGATATTTTCAAAAGTACAGCTCTCTCATCTGAGAAACTTTTTGACTGTTTGTTTTTCGAACCACCATCCGGGTTCAGCTGCAGGGTCGCGGTGCCAAGGCTTTGGGGTACAAGCAGGAGACGTTAGGTCAATGGTTCTGGTTGGTCTAGGGCGTTCCCTGAACTGACAGGTGTACTCCTTAGCAGAAGATACTCATCCGCCGCGAGCAGCACGATTAGAGGATGGAGTTTTTCAGGATGAAGAAGCCCACCGAGGAAACTAATTTCAAGAGCAGAATATGTAAAATAATGAATAGCAGATGCTTTGTAGTATTATGTCTGTTTGTACTCTTTAGCATAATTATGTTTTCTGTAGGTTGCGTATTATTGTCTTTCCAAGTGTCATTTGCACCCACTGTACAGCCCACACCTCTTCCTACTGTTTCCCAACACTCTTTCCACCCTCTGCCAGAACACGAACAAGCTAGACGTGCTAAATTTGTAAACAATTCGTTCATTCAGCTCCTGCACCAGCACCAACTAGTTATGAACACAACGAACTGCTGGGTGTGTGGTTTGATGCCGCACACCATTAATAAGGGCATCCCATATCTAGTACTGCCATTCAGCTATAATGGTTCATCATGGGCATTCCAGACCATGTTTCTTTTTGCGCTTGAAACCTACTCCCAGCGACCACCGCGCTCCATTAGACCTAACTCGAATAATAAAGCCTTGATGAAAGGAGTTGCAGATATGAGTAGAGATATCGATGCATATACATCTATTCCCAAGGATGAGTTGCGAGCTTATGTAGGTTGGAACGCGACTGGGTATAGCATCAGTTTGGGTGAAAAACAGCGCAAAAGTTCATCTCTGATTTGGGTCGTACCCCACATAGGTCGGTTCTGTCTACAAGGTAATGGTCAGAATCCAAGAGCTCAACTAGGGAAAAGTAACTGTACTGAGACAAACACTTTTCCATTACAGTTTTCCCCTGCGTTTTTGGCTGCAAGGGTACATACTTTGTCTGCAATGATCGAGCATATACATGGTTGCCCCCTGATTTCTCGGGCACATGCTATGTTGCGAATTTGCTACCGCCAACATTTACTGCCGCCTTTGATTATCACAAGACAAGAGTTGTGAGAGGCGTCGTTAGTAAGGAAGATACTGCCGGTCAGGACGCGGGAGACTTTTTCCTGGGTTTCCTGCCGTTTTGGGGACCAATGGTCAATAGTCGGAACCTGAGACAACTCACCCGTGTAGTTGAATCCACTGTTAATGTAACGGCGGGTGCCCTTGGTAACTTGACAGCTGAGCTTCAAGCGGATCGCCTGATGACGTTGCAGAACCGTATGGTTCTAGACGTCATACTTGCAGACCGTGGTGGGGTATGCAAGGTCATCCAATCAAGCTGTGGTATTTTCATACCGGATAACGCTCCAACAGTCTACCAGGCCATTTCCAAACTGCATAAGATTTCCGAATCCATTCACGTAGATAAAGGAGATTGGTCGCTGATGGGGTGGTTCTGGGGACTGATATCAGCTTGGGGATGGAAGATTTTAATAGTCATTGGAATGATCTTAGCCATTCTTTTCCTGTTCTGTTTATGTATACAGTGTGCCCCTGTAATGTGTAGCCACTGTGTTACATCATGTGTAAGGAAACATGTATCGAAGGACGAGCTAAGCAATAGGATGATGCTACAGCAACATCTCCATGACTTCATGAATGTAGACTTGGACTCAGATTAGTATAGTTCTTGCCTATGTAAGGGCAAAAGGAGGGTCTGTGGTACTGTAAAAATCGGAACCGTGTAGGTGGCATGGTCCCACCATGCCAAGTTTGGTATCAGCGAACCGCACATGAGCAACACGGTATGTATGAGTGTTTTCGTCATGTTTCACTGATGAATTCACTGTGTATACGATACTACATATTGTATCCATGGGTTCCATTTTACAGTAGTAGCCATTTTGTGGTTGCCCTCACATAGGCTGCGCATTAAGGCCATGCCTAGGTTTAAAAGACACATACACCCTCTGTGACTTCTCTCTGACCTGTGCAAGCCGACTCCGCTGCCCGAGGACAATCCTGTCCGGCCGGTTCCTTTCTCGTGGCCTAACGTGATTAGCATCAGGGCTCGACCCATCATAAAGCCCCTGTTCGCACACGATCCCTGACTAAGCTGTTTTCACCCCTGACCCTGTTTCCTACTTTATGGCTTGTTTTACGAGCAGGACGTGCCCGTTTTATTGGGGTCTGCTGTTATCTGATGAGGGTTCTGAGCCTTGCTGGGTGCAATAACTGCATGCTTAATGAACTGAAATGTGGGATTGTCATTATTGCTCTGCTGTTCCTTTGAAACTAAAATATGTGAATGACCATTTGTAAAACAGCGGCGGTGTTGCCCCCAAAGCGCAATTTTGTGTATATAAGTAAAGACTGGTTTTTGGTTCGGGAGCAGTCTCCTGAGAACATACATCGTGTTGTACTTCTCGGATATCTGTGATTGGTCTGCAGCCAATAAAGCCGTTCTTTGAATTCACCTAGAAGACTCTGTGTTTCTGTGGGTCTGAAACAGGAAGAATCCGAAGTCTTAGGGTGTGTTCCCCTGCACCGCTGGGTTCTAAAAACCCGGTACTTCAAGTCTGAGGTCTGGGCCCCTCTTTTTATACACCAAAATCCTTTGTTCTCTGAAGGCAGAGAGTGTCTGTTCCCAGCCAAAACCAGTTCTGTGGGGCACTTTGCAAGTGCACAACAACCTCCTTTGTCAGGGTGAGCCCTGGCTTCAGACACACCACAGGGGGTGGAGCCGTCATTGTGGAAGGCAGGCACAGCCCTATTCAGGTGAAGATGATACTCCTCCCACCACTCCAAATGCAGACCAAGCCTATTCAGCCCAGCCCTGACTCATCAGACCTCTGGAGCCACGGTCCTCCTCCAACCCCTGTCATCCAAAAGCCAGACATGCAATGCACAACCATCCAGTGTGCAGAGGCCCACTGGATGGTTAGGCAAGAAAATACCTACTTTCTAAAAGTGGTATTTTCAAACACATCACTAAAAGATGCATCTTTACATTGTGAGTTCAGGCATACTAAACTTTATTTTCCAATCTTGTTCCTAGGGTCAGTTATGTTTATAAGATGCTATAAACAAACTGCTCATGCTGGACCATGTGAACAGATAGCCTTGCAATAGTGAAAAACGAAATTTACAATATTTCACTATCGGGACATGCCACACACATCAGGGCATGTCCTTTCCTTCACATACAATGCACCCTGCCCACAGGGGTACCTTGGTCCTACCTTAGGGATGACTAACATGCAGAAAATGGAAGGTTTGGGGACTGGCAAGTGTGTGCACTTGCCAAGTCGATATGGCAGTCCCAGACTGCACACAGGCTCTGCAATGGCAGGCCTGAGTCACATTTTACAGGCTGCTTCTGTGGGTGGCACAATCAGTGATGCAAGCCCACCAGCAGCATTTGATTTACAGTCCCTGGGCACACATGGTGCACTGTACCAGGGTCTGACAAGTAAATCAAATCAGCCAATCATGGAATCACTAATACATCACACCAATTTACGAAGGGAGCACTTGCACTTTGGCACTGAACAGCAGTGGCAAAGTGCCCAAAAGCATCTAGACCAGCAAAAACAGATGAGGCAACAGCAAAAAAGTGAAAAGAAGAACCACGCCAATGGTGTCAAGTCTAACAATATTGTTCCCTGTAATGCCGTTTTCTGCATTAAAGGGGCAAGCAATGGATGTTGCTGTGGGTGTTCCTAGCAGCACCCATGGCTTTTTGGCACTGCCACAGACTTACAAGGAATTGTAAATCTGAGGCAGTGCCAACATCCCCTGCCTCCCCATGGGAGGTGTAAGGATGGCGCAACAGGGAGAAATACTTGTATTGTTCCTCATTTTTTGATCTTTCTATGTGTGCTGCATTTTGATTTTAAATAATTAATTAGCATTAATTAACAAAAGAATTAATTAAAAATTAAAAAGAAAATACTTCCCGCCCTTTATCCCTATGAATCCCACGAACCACTCCTAAAAAATGACACAATTAACATAATTAATCACCAATTCATTAATGAATATTAATTAACATCTAATTAATAATTACTTATTAATAAATTACTTGCTACAATTAGAAGTATAAAATCTAAAGTAAATAAAAAGTAATACATTTAAAAAAATCATTAATTTATGATAATTAAATTACTTCCCACATTTTACCCCTATAAACTCCACAACGTGCTCCTAAAAAATATCACGATTACCATAATTAATGACCAATTAATTAATTAATATCAATTATCCTATTAATAATTAATTAATAATACAAATCTAAATTAAATAAATATTACTAAATAAAAAATAATCATTAGTTTATTATAATTAAATTACTTCTCAACCTATTCCCCTATAAACTCACAACCCACTACAGAACTAAACAAGCATTGGCATAGCCAATAGGTCTCGCCTTTGGGACCTTATAAGTATTTAGTTATGCAGCGCAATATCCTTACTGCAACAACATCAACTGTTGCATGGCTAAACACTTATAAGGTCCTAAAGGCGAGACCTATTAGCTATTTATTTAGGCTATCTGATGGATCTGCATGCATATAGGATAGATGGATAGATAGATTGTGACTGCCGCAGGGCTTGTAATTACATAAACAATTTTATTATCCGTTTACTGATCTCATTTTTTCAAGGGCCTGCGTCGTCAATAGCTCCGAAAAGGTAAATTGCCAACATTTAAGAACGCTGCATAGAGCCCTTGTAGCAGAAAAAAGAGGGGTACATTTTCCACTCTATCTGTACTGTAGAAAGAGATATATAAAAAGTGTTCACCCCACATGTAGTGTCTACAGTTATTACAGCAGAAAAAACACATTGCTGAGATGATCGACAAAATCAGCCACACATTACAAGAGCACCAAGTAAGAAGGTGTAACCAAACCAATTTATGTTTACGTTTTATATTTTCTCAGCTCAACACAAAAACAAAGGGTTCTGGAGCATTAACAACAAATGTTTTCTTCACACGCAGATCTGACCTCGCACGCCAGGCTTTTATTGCATTTGCTGTGACTCGCTGCTTTCCTATTTTTTCGTCATAAAATGCTAAATCCACAAACCCAGAAATATAAATAGCTGCTGCCTTGGAAACGAGAGAGTATTCTCGTTTTTCGCGGTACTTTCCCCAGCGTGGTATTTTGGTTAGTGCGACGTGAAGTCGTTGCACGGGAATGCTATTAGACTGCTTGGAAATATTTCTGCGGTTTGTTTTGGTTCTGGCTGGCGGCGCCTCGGCCAAAAATTAAAGATAAAGGAAGAGACTGCGTTGTGGAGCACGAGGCAGAGGAGGGCTGTAGAGGGAAGAAAGCGTGCGGGGGGGGGAAAGAGAGAGAGCACAAGGGAGGGGTAGAGGAGAGAGAGCACACAGGAGGGGTAGAGGAGAGAGACAGTCCAAGAGAGGGAGAGAGGCAGTCACAGAGAGACGCAAGCCAGGCAGTGGTTAGTGAGAGAGGCAGAGACAGGCAGCGGAGTGAGATAAAAGCATAAAGAGAGAGAGAGAGCGAGAGGAGCGAGGCCAAGTAGAAAAGACAGGCAGACAGAAAGTCAACGGAAGAGAAAGAGACAGGCAGTCAAAGAAAGAAAAAGAGACATTCAGCGGAAAAAAAAATGAAACGGGCAGAGAGAGCAAGTCAAAAAGAGAGGGTGGGGCAGAGATGGACCGTGGAAGAGTGAGACTGGCAAGGTAGAAAAGAGAGACATAGGAACAGAAAGAGACAGGCAGTCAGAGAGACTATCTGGGGCAGACAGTGGAAGAAAGAGGGGCAGAGACAGTCAGGGGAAAAGAAAGGGAATCAGCAGAGGCAGATAGCGGAGCAGAGAGGGAGGGAAATACAGGGGAAACGAGAGTGGCGGTGACAGAAACAGTGCAATGCACAGAGACAGGGAGACTGATACACAGAGCGAGGCAGATGCGGACTGTGGAGAAATAGACAAGGGGACACAATGGAAAAGATAGAGACATTCAGGGGGGAAGACAGAAGCGGAGAATGACAGTGGGAAAGAGGGGCGCAGACTGAAGCACAGAGAGGCCTGCTTGGAAATATTTCTGCGGTTTGTTTTGGTTCTGGCTGGCGGCGCCTCGGCCAAAAATTAAAGATAAAGGAAGAGACTGCGTCGTGGAGCACGAGGCAGAGGAGGGCTGTAGAGGGGAGAAAGTGTGTGGGGGGAGAGAGAGAGCACAAGGGAGGGGTAGAGGAGAGAGAGCACACAGGAGGGGTAGAGGAGAGAGACAGTCCAAGAGAGGGAGAGAGGCAGTCACAGAGAGACGCAAGCCAGGCAGTGGTTAGTGAGAGAGGCAGAGACAGGCAGCGGAGTGAGATAAAAGCATAAAGAGAGAGAGAGAGCGAGAGGAGCGAGGCCAAGTAGAAAAGACAGGCAGACAGAAAGTCAACGGAAGAGAAAGAGACAGGCAGTCAAAGAAAGAAAAAGAGACATTCAGCGGAAGAAAAAAATGAAACGGGCGGAGAGAGCAAGTCAAAAAGAGAGGGCGGGGCAGAGATGGACCGTGGAAGAGTGAGACTGGCAAGGTAGAAAAGAGAGACATCGGAACAGAAAGAGACAGGCAGTCAGAGAGACTATCTGGGGCAGACAGTGGAAGAAAGAGGGGCAGAGACAGTCAGGGGAAAAGAAAGGGAATCAGCAGAGGCAGATAGCGGAGCAGAGAGGGAGGGAAATACAGGGGAAACAATAGAGTAGCGGTGACAGAAACAGTGCAATGCACAGAGACAGGGAGACTGATACACAGAGCGAGGCAGATGCGGACTGTGGAGAGATAGACAAGGAGACACAATGGAAAAGATAGAGACATTCAGGGGGGAAGACAGAAACGCAGAATGACAGTGGGAAAGAGGGGCGCAGACTGAAGCACAGAGAGGCAGATAGCGACAGCTGAAAAAGAGAGAGACAGGCTCAGTGATCGGAGACGCGATCAAGGGAGCAGAAAGGAAACTGATTAGAAGGGAGGGGGTAGTGTGAAAACAGCGGGGAGAGAAGGGAGGGTGTAATAAAAAACAAAGGAGTCAAAGCTATAGAGAAGGGAGGGGGGAGTGGGAGCAGCTGTGCACGTGCATGTGATCGTGCACTCAAGGTTTAGGCCAGCCAAAACTGTGGGTAGCACTTTGAAAATCCCACATATAAAATGTCTCTTCGAGCCTTTGGCTCAGCGAGACCTAAAAACACAAAGGTGCCGATTCCGATCCGTTAAAAAAATTTACCGTCCGACTCGTATCCGTATTTTTTTACGTACGAATTGTACAAGTCCCGTACAAACGGCGAAGTACGATTCGCACGTGAAAAATACATACGAATGACCTCGGGAAGAGTCTACGAGACGTCCCTGGACAGTTTTACGTACGAGTTGTAAAACTGAAGTCCGAGCGTACAAGTCTGATCCGTACCGGCGTCCCGAATACACAAGTGTATGGAAAGCGTCCCGTATGGAGCGAACTTTGCACGACCCCTACCCCGGGTACACTTGTGCCCCCCCCAGCCTCCCACCCCTACCGCATACGTCCGCAACGTACCCCCCACCCCCGTATGTACGGCGCGTACCCCCAGCCCCCCCCGGATGTACGCGCCGTACCCCCAGCCCCGTATGTATGCACCGTACCCCCAGCCCCCAGTATGTACGCACCGTACCCCCAACCCCGTATGTACGCGCCGTACCCCCAGCCCCCCCATATGTACACGCCATACCCCAGCCCCATATGTACGTGCCGTACCCCCAGTCCCCCCGTATGTACGCGCCGTACCCCCAGCCCCGTATGTACGCGCCGTACCCCCAGCCCCCCGTATGTATGCGCCGTACCCCCAGCCTCGTATGTACGTGCCGTACCCCCCCACCCCAGCACCCGCGCATGTACGTGCCATACCCCCCCACCCCAGCACCCGCGCATGTACGTGCTGTACCCCAGCACACGCGTATGTAAGCGCCATACCCCCCACCCCAGCACCCGCGTATGTACAACCCGTATCCCCCACCCCAGACCCGTACTTGGACGTACCGTACCCCAACACTGTACCCCAGCATCGCGTATGTACGAATCGTACAACACCATTGCATATGTGATGACTGTACAACAACATAGCTATGGACGCACCTTACATACGCGAAAACGACTCGTAGTGAATCAGGACACTGTAAAACAGCCCAAGGAGGGTCAATTCGACTCGCACAACACCACAAAACACGTCTACAGGACAGAAAACATCTAAAAGACTGACCTGGTACATCCAAACAGTCAAACAGAGGCCCAAACTCACAACCACCTCTTATAACACACCCACCAAAAGTTCAAACCCAGCCACACCCACAAATGGACCAATAAAAAGGGCCCCCAATCACAAACCATGAGCCTTTGCAACAGACCCACTGCTGACAGACATCACACACAAACAACTGCACCCATACAACTTAACTTACACATCTTCACACAACCTCCTTTACACAGACCCCCTCTATACATACACACACACCTACACATTCACACCCACAACCATCCACACCCACACCCCACACCATGCCCACAGACAAGAATGCAAAGTTCACAAGGGAGGAGCTGGACATCCTTGTCAACGAAGTCATCTGAGTCGAGCCACAGCTCTTTGGAACATTGGTCAGATAGACCAGCATATCCCAAAAAACTAGCCTGTGGCAGATGATTGTCGATCGGGTGAATGCTGTTGTGCCCATCAGAAGGACCAGGAATGAATTACAACAAACAAATGATGGACGGAATGCTGACAATGCAGACATTCTTCCCCAGTCAAGAGATCTGGGTTAAATCCATCGTTCTTTTGCCCACTACGCCACCCCAGTCCAGACATGGCCATATGCAAATCAGTCTTGACCCTGTGCCTCATGGGAACAGTCCAGCCCGAACTGCCAAGCCATGTCTTCCCTGGACCGGAATCAAGCATCCTAGGACCGGTTTCTGGCTATCAGCCGTCATCAGCCAGGATAGCTTGACTCCAGTGGCGTAGTGAGCACGGGTCCCACGTCTGGGAATACCCATCCCACTTAGGGCGAAAAGCGTTACAACAAACAAATGATGGACGGAATGCTGACAATGCAGACATTCTCCCCCAGTCAAGAGATTTGGGTTAAATCCATCGTTCTTTTGCCCACTACGCCACCCCAGTTCAGACATGGCCATATGCAAATCAGTCTTGACCCTGTGCCTCATGGGAACAGTCCAGCCCGAACTGCCAAGCCATGTCTTCCCTGGACCGGAATCAAGCATCCTAGGACCGGTTTCTGGCTATCAGCCGTCATCAGCCAGGATAGCTTGACTCCAGTGGCGTAGTGAGCACGGGTCCCACGTCTGGGAAAACCCATCCCACTTAGGGCGAAAAGCGTTACAACAAACAAATGATGGACGGAATGCTGACAATGCAGACATTCTCCCCCAGTCAAGAGATCTGGGTTAAATCCATCGTTCTTTTGCCCACTACGCCACCCCAGTTCAGACATGGCCATATGCAAATCAGTCTTGACCCTGTGCCTCATGGGAACAGTCCAGCCCGAACTGCCAAGCCATGTCTTCCCTGGACCGGAATCAAGCATCCTGGGACCGGTTTCTGGCTATCAGCCGTCATCAGCCAGGATAGCTGGAAACCGGTCCTAGGATGCTTGTTTCCAGTCCAGGGAGGACCTGGCTTGGCAGTTCGGGCTGGACTGTTCCCATGGGGCACAGGGTCAAGACTGATTTGCATATGGCTGGGTTCAAACTGGAATGGCATGGTGAGCAAAAAAACGATGGATTTAGGCCCAGATCTCTGTACTGGGGTGAATGTATGACATTGTTCTGCATTCTGTCCATCTATTGTTATTTTTGCATTTGTCACCCCGAGTGGGAAGGGTATGCTCAGACGTGAGTCCCTTGCTCTCCATGCCACTGGAATCAGGCTATCCTGGCTGATGAGGGCTGAAAGCCCGAAACCGGTCCTAGGATGCTTGTTTCCAGTCCAGGGAGGACCTGGCTTGGCAGTTCGGGCTGGACTGTTCCCATGGGGCACAGGGTCAAGACTGATTTGCATATGGCTGGGTTCAAACTGGAATGGCATGGTGAGCAAAAAAACGATGGATTTAGGCCCAGATCTCTGTACTGGGGTGAATGTATGACATTGTTCTGCATTCTGTCCATCTATTGTTATTTTTGCATTTGTCACCCCGAGTGGGAAGGGTATGCTCAGACGTGAGTCCCTTGCTCTCCATGCCACTGGAATCAGGCTATCCTGGCTGATGAGGGCTGAAAGCCCGAAACCGGTCCTAGGATGCTTGTTTCCAGTCCAGGGAGGACCTGGCTTGGCAGTTCGGGCTGGACTGTTCCCATGGGGCACAGGGTCAAGACTGATTTGCATATGGCTGGGTTCAAACTGGAATGGCATGGTGAGCAAAAAAACGATGGATTTAGGCCCAGATCTCTGTACTGGGGTGAATGTATGACATTGTTCTGCATTCTGTCCATCTATTGTTATTTTTGCATTTGTCACCCCGAGTGGGAAGGGTATGCTCAGACGTGAGTCCCTTGCTCTCCATGCCACTGGAATCAGGCTATCCTGGCTGATGAGGGCTGAAAGCCCGAAACCGGTCCTAGGATGCTTGTTTCCAGTCCAGGGAGGACCTGGCTTGGCAGTTCGGGCTGGACTGTTCCCATGGGGCACAGGGTCAAGACTGATTTGCATATGGCTGGGTTCAAACTGGAATGGCATGGTGAGCAAAAAAACGATGGATTTAGGCCCAGATCTCTGTACTGGGGTGAATGTATGACATTGTTCTGCATTCTGTCCATCTATTGTTATTTTTGCATTTGTCACCCCGAGTGGGAAGGGTATGCTCAGACGTGAGTCCCTTGCTCTCCATGCCACTGGAATCAGGCTATCCTGGCTGATGAGGGCTGAAAGCCCGAAACCGGTCCTAGGATGCTTGTTTCCAGTCCAGGGAGGACCTGGCTTGGCAGTTCGGGCTGGACTGTTCCCATGGGGCACAGGGTCAAGACTGATTTGCATATGGCTGGGTTCAAACTGGAATGGCATGGTGAGCAAAAAAACGATGGATTTAGGCCCAGATCTCTGTACTGGGGTGAATGTATGAAATTGTTCTGCATTCTGTCCATCTATTGTTATTTTTGCATTTGTCACCCCGAGTGGGAAGGGTATGCTCAGACGTGAGTCCCTTGCTCTCCATGCCACTGGAATCAGGCTATCCTGGCTGATGAGGGCTGAAAGCCCGAAACCGGTCCTAGGATGCTTGTTTCCAGTCCAGGGAGGACCTGGCTTGGCAGTTCGGGCTGGACTGTTCCCATGGGGCACAGGGTCAAGACTGATTTGCATATGGCTGGGTTCAAACTGGAATGGCATGGTGAGCAAAAAAACGATGGATTTAGGCCCAGATCTCTGTACTGGGGTGAATGTATGACATTGTTCTGCATTCTGTCCATCTATTGTTATTTTTGCATTTGTCACCCCGAGTGGGAAGGGTATGCTCAGACGTGAGTCCCTTGCTCTCCATGCCACTGGAATCAGGCTATCCTGGCTGATGAGGGCTGAAAGCCCGAAACCGGTCCTAGGATGCTTGTTTCCAGTCCAGGGAGGACCTGGCTTGGCAGTTCGGGCTGGACTGTTCCCATGGGGCACAGGGTCAAGACTGATTTGCATATGGCTGGGTTCAAACTGGAATGGCATGGTGAGCAAAAAAACGATGGATTTAGGCCCAGATCTCTGTACTGGGGTGAATGTATGACATTGTTCTGCATTCTGTCCATCTATTGTTATTTTTGCATTGGTCACCCCGAGTGGGAAGGGTATGCTCAGACGTGAGTCCCTTGCTCTCCATGCCACTGGAATCAGGCTATCCTGGCTGATGAGGGCTGAAAGCCCGAAACCGGTCCTAGGATGCTTGTTTCCAGTCCAGGGAGGACCTGGCTTGGCAGTTCGGGCTGGACTGTTCCCATGGGGCACAGGGTCAAGACTGATTTGCATATGGCTGGGTTCAAACTGGAATGGCATGGTGAGCAAAAAAACGATGGATTTAGGCCCAGATCTCTGTACTGGGGTGAATGTATGACATTGTTCTGCATTCTGTCCATCTATTGTTATTTTTGCATTTGTCACCCCGAGTGGGAAGGGTATGCTCAGACGTGAGTCCCTTGCTCTCCATGCCACTGGAATCAGGCTATCCTGGCTGATGAGGGCTGAAAGCCCGAAACCGGTCCTAGGATGCTTGTTTCCAGTCCAGGGAGGACCTGGCTTGGCAGTTCGGGCTGGACTGTTCCCATGGGGCACAGGGTCAAGACTGATTTGCATATGGCTGGGTTCAAACTGGAATGGCATGGTGAGCAAAAAAACGATGGATTTAGGCCCAGATCTCTGTACTGGGGTGAATGTATGACATTGTTCTGCATTCTGTCCATCTATTGTTATTTTTGCATTTGTCACCCCGAGTGGGAAGGGTATGCTCAGACGTGAGTCCCTTGCTCTCCATGCCACTGGAATCAGGCTATCCTGGCTGATGAGGGCTGAAAGCCCGAAACCGGTCCTAGGATGCTTGTTTCCAGTCCAGGGAGGACCTGGCTTGGCAGTTCGGGCTGGACTGTTCCCATGGGGCACAGGGTCAAGACTGATTTGCATATGGCTGGGTTCAAACTGGAATGGCATGGTGAGCAAAAAAACGATGGATTTAGGCCCAGATCTCTGTACTGGGGTGAATGTATGACATTGTTCTGCATTCTGTCCATCTATTGTTATTTTTGCATTTGTCACCCCGAGTGGGAAGGGTATGCTCAGACGTGAGTCCCTTGCTCTCCATGCCACTGGAATCAGGCTATCCTGGCTGATGAGGGCTGAAAGCCCGAAACCGGTCCTAGGATGCTTGTTTCCAGTCCAGGGAGGACCTGGCTTGGCAGTTCGGGCTGGACTGTTCCCATGGGGCACAGGGTCAAGACTGATTTGCATATGGCTGGGTTCAAACTGGAATGGCATGGTGAGCAAAAAAACGATGGATTTAGGCCCAGATCTCTGTACTGGGGTGAATGTATGACATTGTTCTGCATTCTGTCCATCTATTGTTATTTTTGCATTTGTCACCCCGAGTGGGAAGGGTATGCTCAGACGTGAGTCCCTTGCTCTCCATGCCACTGGAATCAGGCTATCCTGGCTGATGAGGGCTGAAAGCCCAAAACCGGTCCTAGGATGCTTGTTTCCAGTCCAGGGAGGACCTGGCTTGGCAGTTCGGGCTGGACTGTTCCCATGGGGCATAGGGTCAAGACTGATTTGCATATGGCTGGGTTCAAACTGGAATGGCATGGTGAGCAAAAAAACGATGGATTTAGGCCCAGATCTCTGTACTGGGGTGAATGTATGACATTGTTCTGCATTCTGTCCATCTATTGTTATTTTTGCATTTGTCACCCCGAGTGGGAAGGGTATGCTCAGACGTGAGTCCCTTGCTCTCCATGCCACTGGAATCAGGCTATCCTGGCTGATGAGGGCTGAAAGCCCGAAACCGGTCCTAGGATGCTTGTTTCCAGTCCAGGGAGGACCTGGCTTGGCAGTTCGGGCTGGACTGTTCCCATGGGGCACAGGGTCAAGACTGATTTGCATATGGCTGGGTTCAAACTGGAATGGCATGGTGAGCAAAAAAACGATGGATTTAGGCCCAGATCTCTGTACTGGGGTGAATGTATGACATTGTTCTGCATTCTGTCCATCTATTGTTATTTTTGCATTTGTCACCCCGAGTGGGAAGGGTATGCTCAGACGTGAGTCCCTTGCTCTCCATGCCACTGGAATCAGGCTATCCTGGCTGATGAGGGCTGAAAGCCCGAAACCGGTCCTAGGATGCTTGTTTCCAGTCCAGGGAGGACCTGGCTTGGCAGTTCGGGCTGGACTGTTCCCATGGGGCACAGGGTCAAGACTGATTTGCATATGGCTGGGTTCAAACTGGAATGGCATGGTGAGCAAAAAAACGATGGATTTAGGCCCAGATCTCTGTACTGGGGTGAATGTATGACATTGTTCTGCATTCTGTCCATCTATTGTTATTTTTGCATTTGGACCAGGAATGAATGCCAAGCCAGGTGGTACGATCTGCGGAGGGCAGTCAAGCGCAAAATGAATGAGGACTACGCCCAGAGTAACATCACAGGAGGTGGGCTGCCCCGCAGACTGGTACATTACCCCCAAGCCCTCACCTGACACAACCACACTCTAAACAACGCTCATGCCACTAACATGAGTATGCCCCATTCACAAAGCAAGGCCATGCCATGTCCCAGCCTACACAAACCACAAACCCAAGACATGATGTCCGGGATGCTGGGAGGGTGGGGATCACTAAACATATTGTACAACTCAGAAACAGATACCATTGCCCTCAGCCCATATGGCCCAGGTACATACCCATGCACCATGCGCAATGCGCAATGCACAGGGGCTGGCAAAGTACTGACAAGGTAGCTGACACTTGGCCCTGCTGTAGGCAGCACAAGGCCCTCCTGTGACAACTGCAAGCTCTAACACAAACACAACAAGCTCAGAAATCTAGGACAGGAACTCACACTCACTGACATGGCAGCATGCTCCATGGTGGGACAGATACAACTGCTGGGAGACCCACTGCCAAATCACACAACACCTACCAGCAGGCACCGTCAATCAATCAACAATCGATCAGGGTACTTATAAGGCGCGCTACTTACCTGTGAGGGTCTCAAAGCGCTGGGGGGGGGTTCTACCACTGCTCGAAGAGCCAGGTCTTGAGGAGTCTCCTGAAGGCAAGTAGGTCTTGGGTCAGTCGTAGGTGGGTTGGGAGGGTCTTCCAGGTCTTGGCGGCGAGGTAGGAGAAGGAGGGCTGTAGAGGGAAGAAAGCGTGCGGGGGGGGAAAGAGAGAGAGCACAAGGGAGGGGTAGAGGAGAGAGAGCACACAGGAGGGGTAGAGGAGAGAGACAGTCCAAGAGAGGGAGAGAGGCAGTCACAGAGAGACGCAAGCCAGGCAGTGGTTAGTGAGAGAGGCAGAGACAGGCAGCGGAGTGAGATAAAAGCATAAAGAGAGAGAGAGAGCGAGAGGAGCGAGGCCAAGTAGAAAAGACAGGCAGACAGAAAGTCAACGGAGGAGAAAGAGACAGGCAGTCAAAGAAAGAAAAAGAGACATTCAGCGGAAGAAAAAAATGAAACGGGCGGAGAGAGCAAGTCAAAAAGAGAGGACGGGGCAGAGATGGACCGTGGAAGAGTGAGACTGGCAAGGTAGAAAAGAGAGACATCGGAACAGAAAGAGACAGGCAGTCAGAGAGACTATCTGGGGCAGACAGTGGAAGAAAGAGGGGCAGAGACAGTCAGGGGAAAAGAAAGGGAATCAGCAGAGGCAGATAGCGGAGCAGAGAGGGAGGGAAATACAGGGGAAACAATAGAGTAGCGGTGACAGAAACAGTGCAATGCACAGAGACAGGGAGACTGATACACAGAGCGAGGCAGATGCGGACTGTGGAGAGATAGACAAGGAGACACAATGGAAAAGATAGAGACATTCAGGGGGGAAGACAGAAACGGAGAATGACAGTGGGAAAGAGGGGCGCAGACTGAAGCACAGAGAGGCAGATAGCGACAGCTGAAAAAGAGAGAGACAGGCTCAGTGATCGGAGACGCGATCAAGGGAGCAGAAAGGAAACTGATTAGAAGGGAGGGGGTAGTGTGAAAACAGCGGGGAGAGAAGGGAGGGTGTAATAAAAAACAAAGGAGCCAAAGCTATAGAGAAGGGAGGGGGGAGTGGGAGCAGCTGTGCACGTGCATGTGATCGTGCACTCAAGGTTTAGGCCAGCCAAAACTGTGGGTAGCACTTTGAAAATCCCACATATAAAATGTCTCTTCGAGCCTTTGGCTCAGCGAGACCTAAAAACACAAAGGTGCCGATTCCGATCCGTTAAAAAAATTTACCGTCCGACTCGTATCCGTATTTTTTTACGTACGAATTGTACAAGTCCCGTACAAACGGCGAAGTACGATTCGCACGTGAAAAATACATACGAATGACCTCGGGAAGAGTCTACGAGACGTCCCTGGACAGTTTTACGTACGAGTCGTAAAACTGAAGTCCGAGCGTACAAGTCTGATCCGTACCGGCGTCCCGAATACACAAGTGTATGGAAAGCGTCCCGTATGGAGCGAACTTTGCACGACCCCTACCCCGGGTACACTTGTGCCCCCCCCAGCCTCCCACCCCTACCGCATACGTCCGCAACGTACCCCCCACCCCCGTATGTACGGCGCGTACCCCCAGCCCCCCCGGATGTACGCGCCGTACCCCCAGCCCCGTATGTATGCACCGTACCCCCAGCCCCCAGTATGTACGCACCGTACCCTCAACCCCGTATGTACGCGCCGTACCCCCAGCCCCCCCATATGTACACGCCATACCCCAGCCCCATATGTACGTGCCGTACCCCCAGTCCCCCCGTATGTACGCGCCGTACCCCCAGCCCCGTATGTACGCGCCGTACCCCCAGCCCCCCGTATGTATGCGCCGTACCCCCAGCCTCGTATGTACGTGCCGTACCCCCCCACCCCAGCACCCGCGCATGTACGCGCCATACCCCCCCACCCCAGCACCCGCGCATGTACGTGCTGTACCCCAGCACACGCGTATGTAAGCGCCATACCCCCCACCCCAGCACCCGCGTATGTACAACCCGTATCCCCCACCCCAGACCCGTATTTGGACGTACCGTACCCCAACACTGTACCCCAGCATCGCGTATGTACGAATCGTACAACACCATTGCATATGTGATGACTGTACAACAACATAGCTATGGACGCACCTTACATACGCGAAAACGACTCGTAGTGAATCAGGACACTGTAAAACAGCCCAAGGAGGGTCAATTCGACTCGCACAACACCACAAAACACGTCTACAGGACAGAAAACATCTAAAAGACTGACCTGGTACATCCAAACAGTCAGAGGCCCAAACTCACAACCACCTCTTATAACACACCCACCAAAAGTTCAAACCCAGCCACACCCACAAATGGACCAATAAAAAGGGCCCCCAATCACAAACCATGAGCCTTTGCAACAGACCCACTGCTGACAGACATCACACACAAACAACTGCACCCATACAACTTAACTTACACATCTTCACACAACCTCCTTTACACAGACCCCCTCTATACATACACACACACCTACACATTCACACCCACAACCATCCACACCCACACCCCACACCATGCCCACAGACAAGAATGCAAAGTTCACAAGGGAGGAGCTGGACATCCTTGTCAACGAAGTCATCTGAGTCGAGCCACAGCTCTTTGGAACATTGGTCAGATAGACCAGCATATCCCAAAAAACTAGCCTGTGGCAGAGGATTGTCGATCGGGTGAATGCTGTTGTGCCCATCAGAAGGACCAGGAATGAATGCCAAGCCAGGTGGTACGATCTGCGGAGGGCAGTCAAGCGCAAAATGAATGAGGACTACGCCCAGAGTAACATCACAGGAGGTGGGCTGCCCCGCAGACTGGTACATTACCCCCAAGCCCTCACCTGACACAACCACACTCTAAACAACGCTCATGCCACTAACATGAGTATGCCCCATTCACAAAGCAAGGCCATGCCATGTCCCAGCCTACACAAACCACAAACCCAAGACATGATGTCCGGGATGCTGGGAGGGTGGGGATCACTAAACATATTGTACAACTCAGAAACAGATACCATTGCCCTCAGCCCATATGGCCCAGGTACATACCCATGCACCATGCGCAATGCGCAATGCACAGGGACTGGCAAAGTACTGACAAGGTAGCTGACACTTGGCCCTGCTGTAGGCAGCACAAGGCCCTCCTGTGACAACTGCAAGCTCTAACACAAACACAACAAGCTCAGAAATCTAGGACAGGAACTCACACTCACTGACATGGCAGCATGCTCCATGGTGGGACAGATACAACTGCTGGGAGACCCACTGCCAAATCACACAACACCTACCAGCAGGCACCGTCAATCAATCAACAATCGATCAGGGTACTTATAAGGCGCGCTACTTACCTGTGAGGGTCTCAAAGCGCTGGGGGGGGGGTTCTACCACTGCTCGAAGAGCCAGGTCTTGAGGAGTCTCCTGAAGGCAAGTAGGTCTTGGGTCAGTCGTAGGTGGGTTGGGAGGGTCTTCCAGGTCTTGGCGGCGAGGTAGGAGAAGGATCTGCCGCAGGCGGGCGTACGTTGGATGCGGGGGACAGCTGCGAGGGCGAGGCTGCCGGAGCGGAGCTGGCGGGTGGGGGTGTAGAAGCTGAGTCTGATGTGCAGGTAGGCTTGTCCGGCGGTGTGGAGTGCCTTGTGTGTGTGGGTGAGGAGCTTACAGGTGATCCTCTTGTCGATGTGGAGCCAGTGCAGGTCTCTCAGGAGGGGGGTGATGTGGCTGTGGCGGGGGGCATTGACGATCAGTTGCGCCGAGGCGTTTCCGAAGCGTTGTAGCCGCCGTTGGTGTGTGGATGGGAGTCCTGCGTAGAGTGCAGTGGCGTAGTACAGTCAGCTGCTGACGAGGGCCTGTGTCACTGTTCTATTTGTTTAGGTCGGGATCCACCAGTAGATCCGGCGGAGCCTGCGTAGGGTGTCGTAGCAGGAGGAGGAGACGCCGTTGACCTGCTTGGACATGGTGAGGGAGGATGCGAGGATCACTCCTAGTTTGCGTGCGTGTTTGGTGGGTGTCGGTGATGTCCCCAGAGCGATCGGCCACCAGGAGTCGTCCCAGGCTGAGGGTGTGGGTCCGAGGATCAGTCTTGTCCGAGTTCTGTTTCAGATGGCCGCTCAGCATCCAGTCGGCGATGGCCCTCAGACCCTCGCGGATGTTTGTCTTGGCAGAGTGAGGGTCCTTGGTGAGAGAGAGCTGGGTGTCATCGGCGTAGGAGATGTTTTTGAGGTTGTGGTGGCGGGCCACTTGTGTGAGGGGGGCCATGTGGATGTTGAACAGCGTCGGGCTGAGGGATGATCACTCACCCCTTACACAAGCACACACTCCCGTGGCAGCCAATGGAGTCACACACACTCACAATGGACATGTGACACAACAAGATCAAGCCACAGCCAAAAAAGCCTCCTAGGCCAAATGCGACATGTCAAAGACCCTGGATAACATTTCAATCAGTCCCCTGCAACATACCCATCCACAAGTGAACATTGATGTGAATGCTAGGCACATACAACAACCTGGAGGAACTGTGGCAACTAGAACATGTATGAAACATGGATTTTGCATGAAACATCATTAACATTGTCTCTCTCTCACACACAGGGCAATGTCATGGATATCCCCCCAACACTGGGGGGTAACAATCACAGGCCCAGGATCGGCAGGAAGATGATGCTACCAGCAGCGATGACTCTCAGCACTCTGTGGATGCCCCCAACCAACCTGGACCCTCTGGTGCCCAAGCCCCTGCAGCACCTGTGTCAGGTACATCTGTGCCAACCACCACCCCCATTCTTGCCACATCCCAGTAGACACCCAGGAGCCCTGCCCGCACAGAACAACTGAGCCAGTCTGACCTGGAGGGACAAGGTTCTCCGGCCACCCAGGGGGAGGCAGACAACCCTGCAAATGTCATCCCTCAGGGGTCCCGTAGACCCGATGTGCCCACAACGGCAGGCCAGGCTCGTGTGGGCAGGGGTGGTGGGAGTGGAGGCAGGCGGAGGCGCGAACCTGACCAGCCAGCTGAGGAAACCGGTATGTCACACATACGCCACATCTTGGACACATACCGGCGTGACACCAGGGGCATCAGCCAGGTAGTGGCGACCCTCAACGAGATTAAGAACCAGCAGGCCGAGCAACACGCCAGTCAACAACAACACCAAGGACGGATGGAGGCAAGACTGGCTGAACTCCTGGCGGTGCAAAGGGACATGAGCCATTCACTCCGTCGGATCGCCGACAACATGGGCAACCCTCCCTGTGACACCAGGCGCAGACTAGCACCAGCCACAGGGAGGGAGGAGGAGGAGGAGGATTCGTCCGATGGAGCGTCCCAAACATCGTCAAGGCCTGCATCTGAGGGTCCCCGGAGGAAGGTGGGTCTTCAACGGAAAAGACCGTGAGAGGCAGCGGACCATCCACATCTCCCAGGTCACCTGGCCTGGCACCTTGTCTTCATGCGCAACAGCAGCACATCATTCACTGACATTCTCTGCCACATGGACTTGCTGGTCACAGTCTGACCAATGATGACCAACACTGTGGTCTGGACTCTGATGACTTCAAATGCCAAGGATCCCATCTCCCCCTGTGAACTTTGGATTCCATGCACACTGTATAGCACCTATTTGTCTACACTAAACTGGCCCCACACCGAGAATAAATCCTAATTTCTTCAATGAGATGTTGCATTCATTTAGCATGAGTACACAACCTACGTGTGGGGAAATGTCAAGCTATGCCTTAGTGTTGAACTAACTCCACCCATCCATACCCTGGAATCTGAGTCTTGTACAGGACACACATGGGTCACAATGTATCATACAATACAGACATGGAGCACAATACTCACCCGTGATGGCTTCAAGCTGCTGAGGGGGGGCATGCAATACTGTGTGGACAGACCAATTGGGAAGTGTATCATGAAGGCGTAGAGGTCATGGCTCATGTGGATGTTGCCGGGGAGGGAGTAGCAGGTATGTCTTGCCAGGTGGGAGAACTATGTCCTGCATGCTGGAGTATGGTGGATGTGAAGAATGGTGGCCAGGGCAAGGTTGGATGCATGGAGTTGGCACAACGGGGTCTTAGATGACAGACGTGCAAGGTTGGTTTGGGGTCTGGAGTTGTGGCCTGCCTCCTGAGTGTGGATGAGGAGTCTGAAGGTCATCCTGCAGCAGACAGTGATCCATTGCAGCTATCTCTGGTGAACAGTGATGTGGCTGGGGCGCGGGATGTTGAAGCTGAGGTGTGCACATGCAGCCTGGATGTGGACAAGTTTCCCTGGAGTTTGGATGTACTTGTGCCGTAGATGGCAGGGCAGTAGTTGACACGGCTGGTGTCGTGGGCCTGGGGGATGGTCTGTCTTTCCTTTGAGTGGATCTATCTGTGGATCATGTGCATCATGCAGAGGGTGTTGCACCCTGAGGTACAGATGGTGGTGATTAGCATGGCAAATGTGAGTGACGAATCCATGATGCACACCATCTTCTGTGCGTGGGCACTGGGTGCATGAGCAGGGCTCCTGCGGGTGGGACACAAGCAGTTGACCCAGCTGTAAGGGGACAATGCTCAGATGATTACCTCAGTCCTGTACAAGTCCAGCCTCAGGTGGATGATGTTCAGTCATTCATCAATGGATCTCATGCCTTCTTGAATGTTGGAACTGGCAATGGCTGCGTCTTTGGTGAAGGTGAGGAGCACCTGGCTGTCAATGGCATACGAGCTGATGATGAGGTGCTGTGCGCATGTGATGCCGGAGAGGGGGACCTGGACACATTGAAGATTGACACACTGAGAGATGATACCTGGGCCATGTGCCAGATGATGCCACTATACTACATGCTGAAGGCTTGAGTCCCACTCCCATGGCCTTGCTGGTGTACGGAGCCGGTGGGGAGTAGAAGGGACATGACCTGGTTGGTGTAACAGGGCCTGGAAGGCGGGGCAGCGCTGTGTAGGCAGTTGGAGTTGCAAAGGTGTCGTGTGTGTGCCTAGGGTATGCCTGAGAGCAGGCAGTAGATTTTCGGATGGACAATGCTTGGAGGGTGGCTGCAACATCAGACTGTAGTGTGATGTGGGTCATGCAAGGACATGAGGGTCGTGCAATGTGCACGTTGCATGCGCTGACGGTCCAGCCTTTGGCACCACGTGGCCGCAACAGTGGCACAGACAAGCTGATGACAGCCAAATTAATGGGTGGAGGGAGGAAGGGAGGAAGGGAGGAGCATCTTTGAGGTGTGTGTGTTGCCTAATCCGGAAAGTTTGTGGGTCCTTGCTGCAGGGGCCGCAGCAGGAGGCGGCATGTCCTGGAAACTATGCCACAAGTTGCACACAAAGACAAAGATGCCAGAAAGGACAACTGCAACAGGCATATGTAAAGGAAGGAGTGTCGGGTCCCCATGGCACACGCAGAGACAATGGATGCACAATCACCAAAGATGACTGACACAGGATCAGGAAACTGAAGGCCGAGCTGCTCACAGGATACACACCCTCAGCAGGTGTTGGCGGCCTGTTGTGACCAACATGCCCAAATACATACACAACCATGGACATCATGCACAATAGAGATCCAAATCCCTGAAGAACTGCATGCATGTTGCTGAACTACACATAGACCCATATGCACAATCTTTGACAACTATGCCAGAGATGTCGTATGCAAAGTGGCAAGAGACCTGCATTGACAGAGATGAGGCACCTTGGAGGGTGAGGAGCACCTTTATTACTCAGGTTCACACCTAGGGAAATGCATCAATATGAACAGACTCACAGGTCATTAGGCTGAACATGTGGGACCTACACTGGACACCCCCTTCACAACACAGATGCTGTAAATCCATTGAACTGGCGCACACGTGAAGGGTGTGAGCCAAACACCCCCTGCTGCACACGGAGGGTCTGCAATTCCCCATTGATCCTCTCATGGGGATGTCCCACACTATGTCCACCCGTAGCATCCCGTATGTTTCAGAGGGAAGTTGTACACACATTGATGCCTTCATCAGAATCCACAGTCCTATTAAAGATTACTGTTACAAAGGGTGACTATCAATTCATGGGAGTCATGCAACATGTCATGTGCCCCATGGTGAGTCTACATGCATGTATAGTAACACAACATGCACAGGAGCAGTGCCCACACATTCCAAACACTTACCAACACCAAAATGCCTTGCAGCAATCCTTAACCAAAAAGACTTTTCACCAAGTCCGTGCATGGGACGCTGATTCAGCACATGTTGCAATATTCATGAGGAATAGCGGGAGGCCAAGGATGACACGAGCAGACAGCATGCGCAACTACCTGGGGATGACAGACACACAAGAAGTCAGGGAAAATATTGTCATCCGCATGCATGGTCATTTACTGTACAGGAATAAGTGTGTCAACATGCTATTTTTAAATTGAGTGTCTAAGCTAATATGTGTGGAAGGACATCATCCCTCGAGTGACACATCTGAACACACCTCTAAGTCACTTAGCATACAGTCAGCTGGACACACACATTGCAACACATGCCACACAAGGCTCCAAGCGTGCACACTCAGACCCATGGACTCACCATTATGAGAAGAAGTTGCGTATGAGCTGACTCCGGATGTCGTCGTCCTCCTCCTCCTCATCCTCACTTGCCTCGTGACCAAGCCCTTCATCCTCCACGGGTGGATGTTCCTGCTCATCCGGATCCAGGATGAGTGGCACAGCCTTCTCCACTGCCATGTTGTGCAGCATGCAGCACACGAGGAAGATTTTGCAGACCTTCACTAGTGCATATGGGAGGGACCCGCCTGTCTTGTGAAGGGACCGGAATCGGCTCTTCAGGAGGCCAAACGTCCTCTCGATCACTCACCTGGTCTGCCCATGTGTGTTGTTGTAACGGTGATCTGCAGCTGTTCTGGGGTTGCGGAGAGGCGTCATCAGCCATGGCATGTTGGGATAGCTAGAGTCCCCTACATGGAAACATCATGTAAAGAAGTGAGTCAGGAGATGCCGTAACATACAAAGATAGCGCTAAACAAAGGACAAACAGAGTATACCCACCAACAAGACATTCTCGTTCGTTGTGCAGCCGCAGCATCATTTCTGGCACCCTGCTACGCCTCATGATGTAGGCATCGTGTGCTGACCCTGGAAAACGTGCACAGACATGGGAAATCAGCATGTTAGTAAGACACACCACAAGGGCATTTATAGAGTGGTAATGTTTACGGTTGCGATAGGCGACCTCCTGTGCCTGTGGTGGTACAAAAGCTACATGTGTCCCATCAATGGACCCAATGACATGGGGCATCCCTCCCAGGGCATAGAAATCGCCCTTGACGCCTGTCAACTCCTCAGGAGTTGGAAAATGGATGAATTCATCCAGGTGCTCCAACATGGCTTCTAAAACATCATGCAGGACACGGATGAACATGGTCTGTGACATGCCACCCACATCAGCTATGGTGAATTGAAACATACCGGTGGCAACAAAATGTAGGGCTGCCATCACCTTCATATTGGGGGTCAGTGCAGTAGGATACCTGTGTCATGGTTGGAGGTGTGGTTCCAGCTTTGCGGTCAAGTTCTCAATCAACTGTTGCGAGAAGTGGTAACGTCTTATGCAGTCACGTTCCCTCATGGCACCCAAGTCTGGGATTGGTCGGGGGAGTGCCGGTGCCCTGCAGAAAATTGGAAGAAATAACGAAGAGTGAGTACATAACAACATCAATGTCAATTAACTGAGCACATGCTCAACTGCTACTACACATCTGCTAAATACAGAGTCTGGTGTGTGCAATACATCCAGGACACGTATGCCAGCCAGGTGATACTCCTACGAAAAGCCAGCTACACCCGTTGATTGTCAAGTTCTACATGACATGCCCTGAAACTAGCTGTGGGCCAGTGTAAGTGAACAGCCAGAGACATCACAGGAGTGACATACATCCACATATCTGAATTTGAAGGATGTCATTTCATACAGACAGCTGGCGGCAAGCTAGACGCACAGGTCACAAGTCATTGAAAATGACCAGATAACACACATTGCGATGAAGGGGTACACGTGAAAAACGAAAACACAGACATGGATACGGCGCAGATATGTCCTTATGTCAAAAAACCATCTTTGAAGCATCCAGACACACGTAACGTGTGAATCCACATGTGGCATGGTGTGCGTTTATGTGTGCCATGCCCATCTACACACAGACACATGTTGGATGCAGCAACAGCAGATGCAGTTGACGGAACACCAACAGCAAGCTCATGGGAACACATGACACACACAGGACATAGTCAAATCGGGGCACGCTGGTACTTAGATGTCAGGTGTCCCTGTCCCTGGCATCAGGGGACAGTTGCGGGTGTTGGTGACTGTGCCATAACAGTGATGCAGTGCTTGACATGTTTGTACTACATGCACACATGTGCATAGTGGGAAGGGGAAGTGTGCCACATACTGCCCCATCACACATGACATGTGTACACAGGTCATCACACATCTATTGTGCTAAAACATGAGGAGACATGTGCCATATCACTGCCTGACACATCTAGGCCCTGCACATGAAGGACTGCAATGACAATGACTTGATGTACAGCCGTGCACGAGTCTGACACCTCCATTCCTTTTGTGTGCGCCTCCTATCACCAGTGTAAGCTGTGAAATGCCCCGTACACACGCTCTGAGGGCGTGTGAACGGTCCGTATCATTATATTGGTGTTGCCGCGGGAGTACGGATGTGTGTACGGACTGTACACATGTACGTCTACTACCAGTGTGTACAGGTACGTGTACACACTGGTAGTACACGTAGGTGTACACACTGGTCGTACACGAACAAGTACGACCGTAGTACACGTACATGTATGACCGTAGTACACGTACATGTACACACTGGTCGTACACGTACGTGTACACACTGGTCGTACACGTACGTGTACGCTCGTAGTACATGTACCGTACGACCGTAGTACAGGTACGTGTACACACTGGTCCGTAGTACACGTACGTGTACACACTGGTCGTACACGTACGTGTCAAACGCACTGTGCAACTGGTGCCGTAGGGGTACGTGTGAAACCCACCGTACCTGTGTGTGGATTGCTAAATTACATAGTGACACATGAGGGACAAGTATTAGGGTCTAAATGCATGCTGGTTGTCATGGATACCGAGTTTCCAGTTCAAATTTTTCCATCAGGTGGCCTGTAAAAGTCAGTTGGCAACTAAATATAATGTTGCAAAGTGGTTGTTGACTTCACATGATGCTAACATTTTGAACCATGCAAAGGCACTCACTGGTGTATGTTTAAAGTAGGCCTGGGCGAAAATTTCGTTCCGTTCGCGGAAATTGCGATAATTTGACATTTTCGCGTTCCGCGGAGAG
This sequence comes from Triturus cristatus, assembly GCF_964204655.1. Classification (NCBI taxonomy): domain Eukaryota; kingdom Metazoa; phylum Chordata; class Amphibia; order Caudata; family Salamandridae; genus Triturus; species Triturus cristatus. The sequence goes on from NC_140579.1 coordinate 332,016,903, forward strand.
CGCGAAAATGTCAACATTTCGGGTTTCCGCAGCTTGGCGATAATTTGTTTCTTGCTCGCGCTGTAAATTAATACATTCTCGCACGCGCGCAATCGCCTTACCTGAATCTCTGCGTTCGCCGACAAGTTTTCTTGGTCCGGTCGCGTTCTCCATGAGATGTTGTATTGTTTTTAGCCATTTGCGCTGTCTCGCGACAGTTCGCGCCCGCAGTGACGTCATGTGCCGCGCGATCACGTCTTTCTTCTCGCGATCATGCATCGCGAGACAACTCAACAAGATGGCCGCGCCCGCAAGCAACCACATGGGTAAGTTGGCGACCCGCAACCATGCAGAAAATCTCGCGAACATGCCGGAAAAAAACTTCCGCATCTTCGCGATATTTCCGCTTATTTGCGATAATTTTAAACATTTTTGCGATAATTTGCAAAAGTTAATTTCGCAAATTCCGCCCACCCCTAGTTTAAAGGGATTGGAGGAAACGTAGGATGCAAATGAGTCTGACCAATCACTCTGTACTCCTGTAAATGAAACAGGCCGGCAAGGCAGATATAAGTCAGCCAGAACCCATGAGAGGGCACTTGCCTGCACAACCTTTCAGTCGACAACACTGCTGCTGCTTGTGCTTCCTCTGGCACCATGTCAAGGTCTGTGAAGAGGGCCCAGCCTTTCACACAAGTGGAGAATGAGGCATTGCTAGATGTCATCCTCCCACAGTACCCCAGCCTGTATGGGAGACCAGGGGAGCAGGTGAGTGCTGACTCCACTAGCTTTGACTGTGCACCTTTTTTGTGACTGTCACTTCTGGCATTTTGTCCAGGTGTGACAGACATGCAATGTTTTTAGAGTGGGTCCCAGGGGTGGGAATGGCTTATGTCTCTCATGCAGAGCATGATGTAGTTCATGTGTGCACTCCTAACTTGCATTGTGCTTACTGTGACATTCACTGCATAGTGCATGGCACATTCAGCCTGCCCAATCCGTTGGGCCATTTTTGTTCTATAGTCCTGAGGTGATTCAGTGCCCCCCCCCCCGGTGTGACAGGTGACTGTACCCAAAGATGTGTGTGAGTTAAGTGGAGCTGTGGTGAGAGTGGTGAGAGTGTCCAAATGATGTGTACGCCCCCTGGACATTGATGTGTGTGAATGTTCCTTGTCATGTGGGTGAGTGTCTATGTGGAGTTTTGCACCACTGCTGCATGGAGGAGGCAACAGCTCCACCCATCTGATGTGAGAAGTAAGCCGTGCGGAGTGTCTGACTTGCTGAGCTAGCACCACACCTGTGACACCCCACAGGCAAGTGGCACATGTGCAGAGTGAGGTTTGTATCCGCTGTTGCCAATGGCAGGTGATTGATCTGTGCCTGTGTGTGTCTGTGTACTCTGCTGAGGTTGCGTCAGTGGCCTGGGGCATGTAACTGCTTGGAGGTGCTGTCCATCAGCCTGGTGTTGCATGTGATGCACAGTGTGTGCCATGATCAGGGAGTGTGTTGCACCCCTCATGCCACCTGTGTACTTTCAATGCCATGTAGTGCATTGGGGCTTCCACAGAGGCTAATGTCCCTATGACAAAGGTGCTATTTGTTGCCAGCATACTATGCCCTGTTCAACATATCAAAGATGTTCAAATGTGTGTCTCTGTGACATGGAGCAGGTGTAGTGATGTTGTCTCACTTTGTCATCCTCACAGGTAACTGCCTACGAGAAGGGGAAGATCTGGCAGTGGGACGTCAGGGTCGTGAGATCGGTGGAGGGTCGCAGTCGGCGCCTAGCCCAAGTGAGGAAACGCTGGCAGGACTCACCTCCACGCAAGCATGGCGGGCGCCGACGCCTGACCCACCAGATGAAGCGTGTCCTGGCGATGGTCTTCCCTGACTTGGATAGGCAGTTACAGGAGTTGCAGCAGCAGGAAGGGGGTAGGTACATGTGTGTTTGTTGTGTGTCACCAGCTTTTGGAAGTGCTCAGTCGCCTGGATACACTGCGAGGGTTAATATGTGCAATGCATATCCTGTTCCCCAAAGTCAACCGGTGCTGTTCTTCCTCCCTTCCCCTCCTTGACATGTGTTCCCTGGTCTGTGTGTAATCACTATTGCACATGGTCATCTAGGCTGCCAGTTAAAGTTAATCCAAATGCACATTGCTTTCTGCATCATGTGGGGGGGGGGGGTCTGAGACATGTGTTGTTACCTTGCCTGTGCACTGTCCTGTTCAGTCATTTGGGGGTCCATATTAGTTGGCACTGATGCAGAGTCTCAACATAGGAGTGTGAGTTTTCAAATGAACAGACTTGCAGTATGCATGACTGATGTTGTGGCCTCAGACATGATGTGCATGAGTGGGAGATATGCATAGTGCCGGGACGGTAGCTCATGTTACAGTCAGATCATTCCAGGACCATGGAGCAGTGTGCCCACTACAGTCCCCTAAGACACCCTTTCCTCGGAATCATGTGTGTCGTCCAACACTGTGCCCATTTTCTGTGTTTTCAGCATAGGTTGGCCTCTGTGGCATTGTTCCCTGGCCTCATTTGTATTTATCTAAAGTGTGCTACATGTGCCCAATGTACAGGCTGACCCCATTTGGCTTGTGCCTCCTCACACTGGGCAGTACCTGTGTGTCTATGTACAACTATCTGTTGATGGTTGTTTGTCACAAATATGTGTTGGCAGCCTCACGAGGTGATGTGGAGTACATTTAGGAATTCTTGATGCACATTTTAGTAAATCCAGATTAAGAGGTGTAACTTCTTGATCTGTCTCAATCACATTGTGTCAGGTATGGTGGGTTTGTGCGGGCAAGGCCTACATGTCCAAATCTTATGTCTGTTTGCCAGGTCTGACCTGTGTGTGATAATTGTCTGGACAGACACTCAACATGCAGTGACCCAGTCATGTTGTGCAGGGTTTAATGTTTGTGCTTTGCAGCATGTGTCAAAAATTAAAAAACATGGTTCATGCTCATCCATTTTTGCCACCAGTGTGTGGTCGAGATGCTACATAGTTTGGTCTGTGTGTGCTGACATCTGTGTGGACATTCTTGGTTCCCATGAGGGTGTCTCCTCAGTGCAGGTACTCCTTATCCCGACACAATTGCAGGCCCATTAGCTAATGCATTGTCCTGTGTTTGGACATGTGTGCCACTCCACATGACAGGCATTGGGTCAGATGTGTTGCCAACGGTGTCATCATGGTACGGATGGCCATGTGACAGGTGGCATGATTCAAGTTGTTAGTCAAGAAGTATTGTAACTTGGCACTCACTACACTTGTCAACATGTCTCAATTTTTCATATGCTTGACGTTGATGTTTTGTTGTGAAGGACAATAATGTGCCTGCATGACAGATGTCTCCCAAGGAAGTGCAAAAGAAAGTACCTTTACACTTTCCGGGGACACGCTGGCACATTTTAAGGAAAGGCACAGTTCGATTACCACTTGTTTTCTGATTATACATATCCATGTTCCCACAGTGTGTTTGCATTTGGGTAAGTCCTTGGTTGTTGCTGATACCAACTTACGAGTGTCAAGTCATCCAGACCACCGTGGTGCCATGTACATGTACTTACTGATACCCCATTTATTCTTTACAGTGGCTTATTTGAATTCGGCTGGCAGCTCCTACAATGACTGTGTAAATGTAGTTTTGTGTGCACCTCCTTGTGTGACTTCTGTTATACAGGCACATGTGTGTTCTGTTCACAAAGTGGCACATTCACACATTCTAAACATGTACATTGTGTAAAGTGTTGTGAGTCCCAAGGGATCGCAATGTTTTTCGATTGGGTTTCAAAAGTACTCACAGGTCTCTGAGTGTGGGGACACCTTCAGCATTGAGGTCTGTTATTTGGCCTTGGGTGCACCAATACTGTTTCGTTCACAGTGAACAAGAGGTGGCATGCCTTCATAGTCTTGCTGTGCTCAACTGTTCCCAGACACTAGCTTCTCAGTATAATTTGATATCATTATTTCCAAGTGGCATGGTGGGTCAACCAACTGGGGAGTGCAGGGTTACATATGTGCGGAGTATTCTAGATGTTACTCATGATGCATTTCCTGATATGCACTGTGACATTTTTTGTTTGGACTCATGTGTCAGATGTATACAGGTGACTGATTATTTTCTGTATCTTCACCTTGCCCACAACATCATCGGAGGACACCGAGGGAGACACCTTCATGGACCTGCAGGAGGGATCCAGCACCGCTGCCACCACTGCTGGCGAGTCTGCGGGAGCAAGTGGCATGGAGGGCGAGGGGAGTCAGGCAGAGGACCTGTCTAGTGGCAACACTGATAATGATGCTGACGGGTCAGAGGCTGAACTCCTCGAGGGGGCGGAGGCTGCTACAACACCTGGCAGCAGCACTACATCTGTCACCGCCCCCTCCATTCCCATCACCGCCCTCCCAGTTGCTCCGGTCCCTTCTGTCCGTGCAAGGCAACACTGTGTCTCCTTCATGCCAGGCACCGCACCCCCTGCCCCTGTCCCCCCTGCTGCCCTCACTGCAGAGTCTGTGGACATTCTGCGGCAGTTGCAGGTTGGCCAGACATCGATGCTGAATGTCCTCCATGGCCACACCAGACTGATGACACAGATGGTGTCGTACATGGAGGGCATGTCATCAGCGATGTCTGACCAACGGATGTTGCTGAGGTCCATGGACTCTTCACTGATGGCAGCAGTGAGTCTCCTGCAGCACTTCGTCCCCCACTACCCCTGCACCATCCACACTTCCCACTCCCATGCCTGTCCAAACCACACCCAGACATTCCCAAGCACGCACCCCACCAGACACAGGCAGCACACCAACACGTAAGAGCAAGCGCACACCTCCTGGCACGCACACTCAGGGGGATGAAGGCACACCCACTGGGTCTGGGGCACACAGGCATACACGCAGCCACAGTCCGAGTCCGCATGCCGCACTACCCAGTCCCTCCAATGGCACTCCCCTCTTCTCCCCTACCACACAATCTGAAAAGGAGGCCTACTTGGCTGTGCTGGGCCTCAGCCCCTCTGGCTCACCAGCCCGCAAACGGGAACAGCACTCCACGGGTAGGAGAGTTGAGTCCCCCCCTGTCTACCCCCTCCCCCAGTAGCTCTGCACCCCATCCCTCCGACCCACCCCTCCTTTGAGCCTGTGTTTTCTTCGGGTGCAGCGGATACGCTAAACGACCTGGCAGCAGTGTGCAGCGCCGAGCTGACCTCCACCTTTGGCGCTGCCCCACCCCCTGTGGTGGAGGCATCCGTCCCTGCACCCACCACACCTACCCTTACACCTCCTGTCCCTGCGGTGCCTGGTCCTTCCCCACATGATGCCCCCCCCCCCAGTTGACGAACCTGAGGGTTCTAATGTGCAGGCAAGCTAGGGGAGACGCATGGCCATGTGTCCCCCCCAAGGACTTCTGATCTGGACTGGCCATGTGCCTTTGTAAATAGTGTGATTTTGCTTTTAATGCTGAATAAAGCATTTTCTTTTCACTTTGAACACTATTGCATTTCAGGTATTGATGTGGGTGCTGATGCTCCAAGAGTTGGGGTTGTGGTAATGTGTTATGTTTCAGGGTAATGTTGTAGTCTGATGCTCATGGGGTGGACCATGTGTCGGGTTCGCGGCGATTGCCGTTCCACAACATTCCGCTAGGACACACACAAAGCGCCGGGATACTCACTTCCGGGCGGAAGTTGAGCCCCGGTCTAGTTCTCCCAGTCACTGCAGGTCAATGAAGCACTTCCGGGGGAAACGCTTATAACTCGCGTTCCCCGCCGGATCGGTGCTTCAAATTCCTTCTATCGAGGCTTGCAGCGAAGGAAGTTCCGGAGTGCCGCCGTTGCTCAGGTGGCTGTTGGTTTTCGAACTTGGTTACTTTCCGCTGTGGCGTCCGCGCTGGAGCGCCATCCCCCGTGGGTTCCTTACACCCTTGATACATCAGCGCAGGAGCGCGCTACTGTGTTCTGTGGCGTTCGCGCTGGAGCGCCATCCCCTGGGGGTTCCTTTAACCCTTTGACATCAGCGCAGGAGAGCGCTACCTGCTTCTGTGGCGTCCGCGCTGGAGCGCCATCCCTTGTGGGTTCCTATACCCTTTTGACATCGGCGCAGGAGCGCGCTACCTGTTTCTGTGGTGTCCGCGCTGGAGCGCCATCCTTTTTTGTTTCTCTGTTCTTTGGCTTCCACGCTAAAGCACCTTTGCCTTTGGTTCTTTTGTTTTGTGCTATCTGCGCAGAAGCGCTACCTTCTTTGTTACTGGGGAGAGCAAGGCAGCCAGCACACTGGGTGCTTATCCAGAGGCGCTGTATCTCACCACAAACCTTTATTTTCAACGCCCTTGCAGAAGAAGATTCCTGATCGAACCTGAGACCACAGAAACACTGGTGAGTCCTGGCAATTGTGTGTGTTTTAGGGAATAGAGGTAGGGCATTCGTGGGGGTTGTTCCCAATCGGAATCTCCTTTGTTTCCCCAGTGGCCCTCGAGATCTCCTGTTCGCTTCAGACCACAACACTACGCCCTCTTCTGGCTGCTACCCCGGCGTCCATCTCATCCCTGTTGGGTTTATGTCCTAGGGGGTCAGGTGGGTACTAGGGTGGGTGCTCCTGTCGTCTCTGCGGAATCGCTTCACAAGCAAAGGTAAGTCTTGTGGGGCACCTGACAGAATTTGAAGCCCACGTTACTTATTCCACCCAGACGACATGGGCGACCCGGAGGTTACCTTGCAGGACATAGCGGTCATGCTGGCAACCATGCAAGCCGAAAACCGCAGTCTACGCCATGATATAACGACCCTACAAGGCCAAATGGCATCCAGGGTCACCAGTCCCTGGGGAACCACCTCTAGTCCTAGAGTCATGCATGATGGGTTGTTGCGACCGCCGACCTTCACATTTGGGGGGCCCTCCGCTGCCACCGATCAGAGCCCTGCCATCCAAGTCATCGCACCCCATCCGGTACAATTGGCACCACCTGAACGATTCTATGGCGACAGCACCAAGTATGGGATCTTCATCCATCAATGTCACCTCCACTTCATGGCTAGACACGCGGCTTTTCCCGATGATGCATCGAAAGTCGCAGACATTTTATCGTACATGGGAGGAGACGCCGCTCAGTGGTCTATCTCTTTTGTGGAAAACGATGATCCCATGCTCCACCACTTGCCGACGTTCAAGGAAGCCATGCGGCGTATGTTCGCTCGCCACACCTTTGTGCAGGCCGCAGACAACGAGCTGCTTAATCTCAAGCAAGGCAGCCAAGACCTACTGCATTACATCACCCGCTTCAGCCGGCTTGTCATCGAGGCAAATTGGCCAGAGGACAAAAAGGTGTCAGTATTCTACCGAGGCCTGCGTGATGATCTGAAGGATCTCATCTCCCAGTTGCCCAACCCACCGGAGGAAATAGGTCCTTTCATCGATTTAGTGGTAAAGATGAACTTCCGACTACAGGAAAGGAGGACCGATAAAGGGAGAAACAGTGACAACCGTTTCTTGTCGATTGGTGACAAGGGCGCCGAAAAAGCCAAAGACGAAGCCGCTCCTCCAGGTGACATCCCCGAACCCATGCAGATCGGAGGCATAAGAGGGCCGTTGACCAGTCAAGAGAGAGAAAAAAGGAGGAAGCAGAACCAGTGTTTATATTGTGGGAAGAGCGGACACTTCGTCAGGGAATGTCCGGTGAAGCCCTCCAAAACAAGGGGCAGGAGGCCGTTTGCGTTACCCATCACCAAAAGCGAACCGATGGGAAACGAGACAACCCAGTAGACAAGGGGATCCGTCCTCTGGGTTCTTCGTATAACGTTTCAGCGATCCCTGCAGTGACGGACGGCAGTCATCACGTAGGAATGGATGTCACCTTACGTAATCAGGCGGGCAGAACCTGGTTGGTAACCGCCATGCTGGATTCCGGTGCGACAGGCAGTTTTATTGACACCGGGTTTTTACGTACCTTGGGCATAGCCACAGTGCCAAAGGAGCAACCCGAAACGGTCAAGGCTGTGGATGGAACAGACTTGACTTCCGGCCCTATCAGGCATCAAACCGAGAACATGACCATGTCCTTTGCCAACCAGCATGCTGAGGCTATTTGTTTCGACGTCATCGACGCTCCTCAATTTAAGGTGATACTAGGGTTGCCATGGTTAGTGAAGCACAATCCCCGAATCGATTGGGTAACCAGAACAGTGCACCTGGATTCGGAATACTGCTGTACCACCTGTTATACGACGGACGATCCCATGGGTGCTAGCTCCATACAGGCTCGATCCCTACCAGCAGAAGGCATGGGGATGATTTCCCAAGCCACCATACCGGAGGAGTATCAAGACCTAGCAGAAGTGTTCGACAAGAAGGGGGCCAACACTCTGCCTCCTCACCGATCGTTCGACTGCCGCATTGATCTGATCCCTGGCTCCACGTTACCATGTAGCCGCATATACTCTCTCACTGAGAAAGAGAACATCCACCTTCGTTCCTATTTGGATGAGTATTTAGACAACGGTTTTATTCGCCATTCCAGATCTCCGGTTTCTTCTCCTCTTTTCTTCGTATCCAAGAAGGAGGGTGACCTGAGGACTTGCATTGACTTTCGGGCGATGAACGCCATCACCGTAAAAAACGGGTACCCCCTACCGTTGATCTCCAACCTCTTGGACCAAGTAAAAGACGCCTCAGTATATACTAAGCTCGACCTGCGGGGTGCATACCATCTAGTCAGAGTCCGGAAGGGAGACGAATGGAAGACCGCCTTCCGGACGAAGTTTGGACTCTTCGAATATCAGGTCATGCCTTTCGGACTCTGCAACGCCCCCGCAACGTTCCAGTACTTCATTGACGAAGTACTAAGGGACTATATTGACGTTTTCTGCATTGTCTATATAGACGATATCCTGATATATTCTCGTAACATCACCGACCACGTGCATCACGTGCGTTCCGTCCTCCAACAACTAGGGAAACATAGGTTATACGTCAAGCTGGAGAAGAGTGTTTTCCACGTCACATCCGTTGAGTTCCTGGGGCATATCATCACTCCAGCTGGTATCCACATGGATAACAAGAAAGTGGAAGCCATTCTGACGTGGCCTTCTCCGGAATCCGTGAAGGGGGTCCAGCGGTTCGTAGGTTTTGCCAACTACTACCGAAGGTTCATCACAGGCTTTTCCGCGCTGGTAGCTCCTATCACACGCTTACTACGAAAAGGGGTGCCGTTCGAGTGGGATCTGAGCGCAAATAGCGCCTTTCAGGAATTAAAAAGACGATTCACTATAGCCCCCGTGCTGGCGCACCCTGATACTGAGCAGCCCTTCATCGTGGAAGCAGATGCCTCCAAAGAAGCCATAGGGGGTGTGTTATCCCAACGAAACACCAGCACAGGACAACTGCACCCGGTGGCTTTTTATTCTAAAAAACTGCAACCCGCGGAACGCAATTACACGGTGTCTGACCGTGAACTGTTGGCCATAAAAACGGCGTTTGAGGAATGGCGCCACTTCCTGAAGGATGCAAAACATACGGTGACCATCTACACCGACCACCGGAACCTTCAGTTTCTCCGCTCGGCCCGTGCTCTCACTGCCAGACAGTTGAGATGGACGTTATTCTTCAATGAATACAACTTCTTGATCACGTTCCGACCCGCAAAGGACAACGCCAAAGCGGACGCCCTTTCACGGTTAGATGAACAGGACGGGAAGACCGAGACCCCCGAGCCGGGGCCCATTATCGCAGAAGACCACTTCCAGGGGGCTATTACATCTTCGGGCTTCTTATCTCTGGTAAAACGTGTTATGGAACACGCCGATCCGGTGATCCTGGCTCAAGACCACGAAGGGACGACCCGTGTGAACGGCTTGCTGTTTAAAGGAGACCGGTTGTACTTACCTGGAGCACCTAGCCAACAAGGTGCAGTCCGCATGTGCCATGACCACGTCCTCGCGGGCCACCCTGGTTATCAGAAAACCCTCGAGCTCTTACAAAGACAATTCTGGTGGCCAACCCTGGTGTCCGACACAAGAACCCATGTAAAGAACTGCACCATTTGTCTCTTGGGTAAGAACAGGTCTGAACCGTCTGTTGGGTTACTGCGTTCCATACCAGTTCCGCCCTTTCCCTGGCACACTATCTCAATGGATTTCGTGGCGGAGCTTCCCATCACCAAGACCGGGCATACCACTGTTCTCACCATAGTCGATCACCTATCCAAGATGGCGCACTTCGTACCCTTGTTGAAGCTACCCACGGCAGCGGAGCTGGCCTTGGTTTTCGTGCACGAGGTGGTTCGCCTCCATGGAATTCCATCCGTGGTATTACGGACCGGGGCTCTCAATTCGTGTCCCGTTTCTGGAAGGAAGTATGCAGACTCCTTGAGATTGATGCGCGTTTATCATCGGCGTACCACCCACAGACCGACGGTCAAGCCGAGAGGACGAACCACACCATGGAACAATATCTCCGTTGTCTGTTACTGATGGTGGAGAAGGAATAGTCTGAGGTGATCTGGTTGGCGGAATACGCATATAACAACAGCAAGCATTCGGCCATTGGCATGTCTCCCTTCTTTTGTCTCCACGGTCGTCACCCTCGCACCTCTGCCTGGGAGGTGCCCCGAGACAGTCAGTTGCCTACGGTGCGTGCTTATCATGAGTCCCTACACCGACTCTGGCAGCAAGCGCGATTTGAGTTGGCCAAGGCTAAGGACACCTACAAGGCGCATGCCGACGCTCATAGACAGAAGGAGCCGGAATACCACTTGGGCGACAGGGTGTGGCTCTCTATTCGGCACCTCAACGTGCATGGTCCCAAAAAACTCTTGCCTCGCTTTGTGGGTCCTTTTGTCATCGAGAAGGTGGTTAACCCAGTGGCCATAAGACTCTCGCTCCCTCCGCGGATGCGAATCCACCCAGTCTTCCATGTCTCCCTTCTACGGGCGGTCTGCCCTGAGGCTTCCATCCCCTCTCCTCCTGCACCAGTGGTGGTGGAGGGCCATGTGGAGTATGAGGTCAGGGCCATCCTGGGGTCCCGCCGGGTCCGGGGTAAGCTGTTCTACCTGGTGGACTGGAAGGGTTACGGTCCTGACGAGCGTTCTTGGGAGCCTTTGTCCGACGTACGCCATGCCCCCGCGCTAGTCCGTGCCTTTCATCTGCGACACCCCCTGAGCCCTCGCCCTGCTTGCCCTATCTGAGGTTCGGGGATGCGGTGGGGGGGGGGCCTGTTTTGGGAGGGGGTTCTGTCGGGTTCGCAGCGATTGCCGTTCCCCGACATTCCGCTAGGACACACACAAAGCGCCGGGATACTCACTTCCAGGCGGAAGTTGAGCCCCGGTCTAGTTCTCCCAGTCACTGCAGGTCAATGAAGCACTTCCGGGGGAAACGCTTATAACTCGCATTCCCCGCCGGATCGGTGCTTCAAATTCCTTCTATCGAGGCTTGCAGCGAAGGAAGTTCCGGAGTGCCGCCGTTGCTCAGGTGGCTGTTGGTTTTCGAACTTGGTTACTTTCCGCTGTGGCGTCCGCGCTGGAGCGCCATCCCCCGTGGGTTCCTTACACCCTTGATACATCAGCGCAGGAGCGCGCTACTGTGTTCTGTGGCGTTCGCGCTGGAGCGCCATCCCCTGGGGGTTCCTTTAACCCTTTGACATCAGCGCAGGAGAGCGCTACCTGCTTCTGTGGCGTCCGCGCTGGAGCGCCATCCCTTGTGGGTTCCTATACCCTTTTGACATCGGCGCAGGAGCGCGCTACCTGTTTCTGTGGTGTCTGCGCTGGAGCGCCATCCTTTTTTGTTTCTCTGTTCTTTGGCTTCCACGCTAAAGCACCTTTGCCTTTGGTTCTTTTGTTTTGTGCTATCCGCGCAGAAGCGCTACCTTCTTTGTTACTGGGGAAAGCAAGGCAGCCAGCACACTGGGTGCTTATCCAGAGGCGCTGTATCTCACCACAAACCTTTATTTTCAACGCCCTTGCAGAAGAAGATTCCTGATCGAACCTGAGACCACAGAAACACTGGTGAGTCCTGGCAATTGTGTGTGTTTTAGGGAATAGAGGTAGGGCATTCGTAGGGGTTGTTCCCAATCGGAATCTCCTTTGTTTCCCCAGTGGCCCTCAAGATCTCCTGTTCGCTTCAGACCACAACACTACGCCCTCTTCTGGCTGCTACCCCGGCGTCCATCTCATCCCTGTTGGGTTTATGTCCTAGGGGGTCAGGTGGGTACTAGGGTGGGTGCTCCTGTCGTCTCTGCAGAATCGCTTCACAAGCAAAGGTAAGTCTTGTGGGGCACCTGACACCATGGTATCTGCGTGCCATCACAAGGTCTCTGCGAAGAATCTTTTGTTGTGTGTGCTATTTGTGTTTGGAGACATTGTCCCAAGGAGTGTTCCTTCCTCTGTGGCACCTGACATCTTCCCTGCAGGGAGTTGCACAATTGTTGTGCTGACCTCTGTCTACATTTCCTTTGTTGGTGACGGATCCCTTCAACTATGGCCATGCCTGCTCAGCAATGTCTCCAGCTGCATCGTCTGTGCCATCCTTGCTAGTCACTGTACTTGTGTAATGAGTATGTTGTAATGCCTTAATGGCTAAATTATCCATTTTCTGCACTATGCATGTGTGTTATCCCAGCCTAGCACACAATTGGTACTTGTTCTGCAGGGTATTTGGGCACCTGACTGACAATTGTGGGCATTGTATCTGTGGGAACTCCACCCTATTCTTTCCATGAGAGGCAACATCTTTGTGGCTGTCCCAGCACCTGTACATTCCTATCAGTCCTGGGATGTGCGTGACAGTGTGTGTTCCCTTTGGCTCTCTTACTTTAGTAGGCATTGACATGACTATACAGTCTTGTGGCATGATCTCTGTGTGTGTATTGTGCTGCATCCGCCAGGGGTGGGTATGCATGTGTCATTTGTCCTCCCACCCACATGTGGTGTGTCATGCAGTGGGGGAAAGACATCCATCCTCATGGGAGTGGGACACTGCTGTCCGTGATGTGTTGTTATGGCACTATCAACATAGTAGAACATTCGGGATGCGTACATACACCCATGGAGTTGTGGTCATCTGATCATGATGTACACACCCCCATGTCTCTGTCCACTGCTGGGAGTGATAGGCACCCACCCCTTACATGTCTCTGTCCACTGCTGGGAGTGATAGGCACCCACCCCTCACATGTCTCTGTCCACTGCTGGTAGTGATAGGTGCCCACCCCTCACATGTCTCTGTCCACTGCTGGGAGTGATAGGCACCCACCCCTCACATGTCTCTGTCCACTGCAGGTATTCCTCTGCACCCACCCCTCACATGTCTCTGTCCACTGCTGGGAGTGATAGGCACCCACCCCTCACATGTCTCTGTCCACTGCTGGTATTCCTCTGCACCCACCCCTCACATGTCTCTGTCCACTGCTGGGAGTGATAGGCACCCACCCTTTACATGTCTCTGTCCACTGCTGGTATTCCTCTGCACCCACCCCTCACATGTCTATGTCCACTGCTGGGAGTGATAGGCACCCACCCCTCACATGTCTCTGTCCACTGCTGGTATTCCACTGCACCCACCCCTCACATGTCTGTCCACTGCTGGGAGTGATAGGCACCCACCCCTCACATGTCTCTGTCCACTGCTGGTATTCCTCTGCACCCACCCCTCACATGTCTCTGTCCACTGCTGGGAGTGATAGGCACCCACACCTCACATGTCTCTGTCCACTGCTGGGAGTGATAGGCACCCACCCCCATGTCTCTGTCCACTGCTGGGAGTGATAGGCACCCACACCTCACATGTCTTTGTCCACTGCTGGGACTCCTAGGCAGACAGCCACCCACCCACCCGCACCCTTGGTGCTGTACACTGCTGTCCTGGCCATGAACACACCCCAATATACTGGTTATATGCTGCACCAGGCCCTAAGCCAACATTCGTGGCGTGTGTACGCCTTGTATCACAAATGTACTGGTGCCCTAGGGGTACGGGTGATGCGGTCCATACCCCCGCATTCATAGGTTGGGTATGGTCCGTACCACGCGTACCCCTACATCACCACTACAATGGTGGTACGGGCCGTACCCATGCCCTCAGAGCGTGTGTACGGCCCATACCACGCTTACCCCTACATCACCACTACAATGGTGGTACGGGCCGTACCCATGCCCTCAAAGCGTGAGTACGGGCCATACCACCATTGTAGTGGTGATGTAGGTGTACGCGCCGTACCCACGCCCTCAGAGCGTGTGTACAGCCCCTACCACGCGTACCCCTACATCACCACTACAATGGTGGTACGGGCCGTACCCACGCCCTCAGAGCGTGTTTACGGCCCGTACCACGCTTACCCCTAAATCACCACTACAATGGTGGTACGGGCCGTACCCACGCCCTCAAAGCGTGAGTACGGACCGTACCACCATTGTAGTGGTGATGTAGGTGTACACGCCGTACCCACGCCCTCAGAGCGTGTGTACAGCCCCTACCACGCGTACCCTACATCACCACTACAATGGTGGTACGGGCCGTACCCACGTCCTCAGAGCGTGTGTACGGCCCGTACCAAGCGTACCCCTACATCACCACTACAATGGTGGTACGGGCCGTACCCACGCCCTCCGAGCGTGTGTACTGCCCGTACCACGCGTACCCCTACATCACCACTACAATGGTGGTAAGGGCCGTACCCACGCCCTCAGAGCGTGTGTACGGCCCGTACCACGCGTATCCCTACATCACCACTACAATGGTGGTACGGGCCGTACCATGCGTACCCCTACATCACAAATAAAATGGTGGTACGGGCTGTACCCAAGCCCTCAAAGCATGGGTACGGGCCGTACAACCATTGTAGTGGTGATGTAGGTGTACGCGCCGTACCCACGCCCTGAGAGCGTGTGTACGGCCCGTACCACGCGTACCCCTACATCACCACTACAATGGTGGTGCAGGCCGTACCCACGCCCTCAGAGCGTGTGTACGGCCCGTACCACGCGTACCCCTACATCACCACTACAATGGTGGTGCAGGCCGTACCCACGCCCTCAGAGCGTGTGTACGGCCCGTACCACGCGTACCCCTACATCACCACTACAATGGTGGTATGGGCCGTACCCACGCCCTCAGAGCGTGGGAACGGGCCGTACCACACGTACCCCTACATCACCACTACAATGGTGGTACGGGCCGTACCCACGCCCTCAGAGTGTGGGTACAGGCCGTACCACGCGTACCCCTAAATCACCACTACAATGGTGGTTCGGGCCGTACCCACGCCCTCAGAGCGTGTGTACGGCACGTACCACGCGTACCCCTACATCACCACTACAATGGTGGTATGGGCCGTACTCACGCCCTCAGAGCGTGGGTACGGCCCGTACCACACGTACCCCTACATCACCACTACAATGGTGGTACAGGCCGTACCCCGCCCTCGGAGGGTGGGTACGGCCCGTACCACGCATACCCCTACATAACCACTACAATGGTGGTACGGGCCGTACACAACGTGTGTCAGATCAAGGAGCCCGATTCTACCCAGAGCCTGCTGCACATGTCCAGAGATCACACACAGCTAGTACGAGGACTGAATGCTAGCTGTGGCCTGAGATAATACCCTGCACACAGAGCCCACATTGCTCTGGATCCTGGGATTCCTTTGGATAGGTGGAGTGGTCATGGGTCATACAAGGCCAGAGCTAACTACCCCCAGGGGCATAAAGGCTAGATGTTAAGTATTGCATGAGATCAAAGGTACATATTGTGTAAAAAGAAGCAGAAAAACGTTCTGAAAGGGAATTTATGATCCTTAACTCTGCAGAGAAAATAATATTTGGTAAAAATGAATTGTAGAAATCCCTCCAAAGTCTTCAGCTGAATGGAGGTAATGGGTAAGATGAATATACTATAAACACTGAAATTGATGATTGATAGTCTGCAACACAAGCATAATTGTCCAGTGGAGACTTCTGATGTCTCAGTTACAATAACGTGTGATATCTAATATCACTCCAACATATAGATAAGTGATGAAATCACTGAAGGTAGTCAGTAGCCTTATGCACAATTATCCAATTGAAACAACCTTTAGGTGTACCCTGCAGACTTTGGGAGCAGGGAAATGCCTTGCACAAGTGTGAAGCGTTCCTCTCCCTCAAACTCATTTCAGCCTACTTCAGAAGTTTATGTAAATACAGTTGGGAAATTATAGCTGGTATGATCTATGGAGAGTTCCAATACATGAAGATCCCTAAAGTGTCTTCTCTCTGGACAGAAATTAATGTTTAAGGGAAACAGGGTACAATCAGTTATCATTTAAACATAAAAGTGCAAATGCAAGCTTGTTTAAGACAGTCTATCTTGATACTCAATCAGTATATGAAGCACAGTTATGAGAGGAGACCATATAGGCAATAACAGCATTTTATAAACACTCAAAATAAAGGTATGAGCCAAAGGCAATAAGTACATTAAAATTGATTGTACAAGGTATTGGAAATGGCCCCTTCTGTAGGGTTTATCAGGTAAAAGAACCTAACCTAAGAGAGAGAGAGGTGTCAGAAATCTATTGGATTCTGAAGTCCACCAAAAAGAGAGAAAGAAAAAGATTTTTTCTTTCTTGAGTCCCCTCACTCACCAGGGTTTCCCCACGGTGACATGCTTCATCATTGGGGTCCTCTCAGTCCTCTACGGGCTGAGGCGTGCTGCGACTTGCGGATTACGTAGGAGCACTAAAAAGTACAAATTATGTGTAGTGCAAGTGAAAGTGTAGTGGAGTGGGATAAAGTGAATTAAAATAATTAGCTAGTGGGCCAAATCCATTTTATTCTTGCTCGTAGCTAATAGGATTAAAAACGGGGTGATATGCTAAAGGCCCTAACTATAATGGATAGGTGTACCTAGCATATAGTCAACTAGTTTCGAGCTTCCCCCAGCTCTTCCTCAGGACTACACCGGGACCAGCCCAGTGTAAAAACCACTCCTAGTCGACCTGATTAAGGTGCAAAAGTGAGACGCTGCAACTAATAGGCATGCGTCATAAGTAATACATACGTAAATAAACGTCAGGCAATATATTTTAAGAAGCAACAATTAGGGCCTTTAGCATATCACCCCGTTTTTAATCCTATTAGATAGGAGCAAGAATAAAATGGATTTGGCCCACTAGCTAATTATTTTAATTCACTTTATCCCACTCCACTACACTTTCACTTGCACTACACATAATTTGTACTTTTTAGTGCTCCTATGTAATCCGCAAGTCGCAGCACGCCTCAGCCCGTAGAGGACTGAGAGGACCCCAATGATGAAGCATGTCACTGTGGGGAAACCCTGGTGAGCGAGGGGACTCAAGAAAGAAAAAATCTTTTTCTTTCTCTCTTTTTGGTGGACTTCAGAATCCAATCGATTTCTGACACCTCTCTCTCTCTTAGGTTAGGTTCTTTTACCTGATAAATTCAGGTTGTTTATGATATATGTACTGTTGGAGGGTGAACCTAGCCTTGAACCTCTACTTCCCCCCATTTTTTTGATAACCCTTCTGTAGGGTCACCGCCAAACATCTTGCCTGCCTTCCCCCCTTTTTGCTGAATTCGATTTTGTTGGTCTTAGGACTCAGGGCACTTTACCACTGCTAACCAGTGCTTAAGTGCATGTGCTCTCTGCTTCAAACATGGTAACATTGGCTTGTCCACAATTGGCATATTTAATTACTTTTTAGTCCCTAGTTAAGTGCACTGTTTGTGCCCAGGGCCTGTGAATTAAATGCTACTAGTGGGCCTGCAGCACTGATTGTGTAACCCACTTAGGCAGCCCTTTAAACATTTCTCATGCCTGCCATTCCAGAGCCTGTGTGTGCGACTTTAAACTGCCTAGATGACCTGGCAAGTTAACCCACTTGCCAGGTCAAAACATTCCTTTGTAATACATATAAGTCATCTCTAAGAAAGGCCCTGGATAGCCCAAGGTCAAGTTGTAGTGTATTTAAAAAGTAGGACATGTACTTTTAAATGTTACATGTTCAAGTAGTAAAAAAAAAAAACTCAAATTCATTTTTTGCCACTGCAAGGCCTATCCTACCCTAAAACAACATTGTGATTAACTTATTGCATTTTATAAGTGTAATTTTCAAATTGGATATAGATTGGACCCCCAAGTTTGGTGTCTCTGGAATCACAGTTTAAAATCACAACTTATGGTAAAGCCAGCTTTTAAATTGCCATTCTTAAAATGGCGCTTTTAGAAAGGGGGCATTTTTTTACTTTAGCCATTTGGTACCTGATGCCTGCCTCTGTACAGACTGGGGGGTCGATTCCGATCCTGTATTTTTTTTTTCCGTACGACTCGTATCCGTAATTTTTTCCGTACGAATCGTACAAGTCCCATCTGACCCGTGAAGTACGATTTGTACGGGAAAAATACAAACGGATCGAAGCGATCCGTACGAATAGTATCAGGAAAAGTTGTACGAGACGGACCCGGACACTTTTCCGTACGAATCCTAAAAATACAGTCCGACCGTACAAGTACGATCCGGACCGGCTTTCCGATTTACAAATCGTACGGAAAACGTCCCGTACATGGGGAATGACTTTACCCGCTACGAAGCGAACTTTGTACGACTATATCCTGGGAAAAGTTTTTCCCGGGTTGCGAGTCGTACAGGGGTACAAGTCGTACAGGCATCCCCCATGCATATGTACGCACCTTACAACAACATCGCGTATGTACGTACCGTACATGCGCAATGTTGGTGTATGCACTGTACATACGCAATGTTGGTGTACGCACCGTACATACGCAATGTTGGTGTACGCATCGTACATACGCAATGTTGGTTACGCACCGTACATACGCAATGTTGGTGTACGCACCGTACATATGCAATGTTGGTGTACACACCGTACATACGCAATGTTGGTTTACGCACCGTACATACACAATGTTGGTGTACGCACCGTACATATGCAATGTTGGTTACGCACCGTACATATGCAATGTTGGTGTACGCACCGTACATACGCAATGTTGGTGTACGCACCGTACATATACGCAATGTTGGGGTACCACCGTACATACGCAATGTTGGGGTACGCCCCGTACATACACAACGCATGGGGGTGTATGCATGTACGACGTGTACCCCTGTACGACTCGCACCCCTGGGAACGTGTCGGAGTACGACTCGTACCACGGAGAACGTCATGTATGACCGAGTCGGACACACAAAAAAACAGAAGCAAATACAACGAAATGAGTCGTACTGAACCACGGACATTGTAAAACAGCACAAGGAGGGTCTATTCGACTCGCACAACACCACAAAACACGTCTACAGTGCACAAAACATGGAAATGACTGACCTGGCCACATCCAAACAGTCAAACAGAGGGGCAAACTCACAACCACCCCTTATAACACACCCACCAAAAATTCAAACTGAGGCCCACCCACAAATGGACCAATAAAAAGGGCCCACACACACAAACCAACAGACTCACTGCAGCTAGAGAGCACACACCAACAACTGCACCCATCCATCGTAACATATACACCTTCACACAACCTCCTTCACACATACCCCCTCTTCACATTCAGACCCACACCTTCACATTCAGACCCACACACCCACAACCATCCACACCCTCACCCCACACCATGCCCACAGACAAGAATCCAAAGTTCACAAGGGAGGAACTGGAGATCCTTGTCAATGAAGTCATCAGAGTCGAGCCACAGCTGTTTGGAACATTGGTCACACAGACCAGCATAGGGGAAAAATCACGCCTGTGGCAGAGGATCGTCGATAGGGTGAATTCTGTTGCACCCATCAGAAGGACCAGGGCTGAATGCCAAGCCAGGTGGTACGATCTGTGGAGGTCAGTCAAGCGAAAAATGAATGACGACTACGCCCAGAGCAACATCACTGGAGGTGGTGGGCCCCGCAGACAAGTACATTTCCATCCCTGGGAGGAGAAGGTGATGGCCCTGCTTCCGCCGGTGGGAGTACATGGACTTCAAGGAGTTCCAGAGCCTGGTGAGTACACAAACAACTTATGTAACATGGGGGTAATGGCATTCACACCCCAACTACACAAAATGCACGCAACTACCCCCAAGCCCTCACCGGCCAGAACCACAGTCAAAAACAACGCTAATGCCACTAACATGTGTATGCCCCATTGAGAAAGCAAGGCCATGCTATGTCCCATGCTACACGAAGCACTAACCCAAGAATGGATGTCCGGTATTCTGGGAGGGTGGGTGTCACAAAACGCATTGTTGAACTCCAAATCAGACACAATTGCCCTCATCCCATATGGCCCAGGTACATACCCATGCACCATGCGCAATGCACAGGGACTGGGAAAGTACTGACAAGATAGCTGACACTTGGCCCTGGTGTAGGCAGCACAAGGCCCTCCTGTGACCAGTGCAAACACAAACACCAAGACAACAAGGTCAGATATCTAGGACAGGAACTCACACTCACTGTCATGGCAGCATGCTCCATGGGGGGACAGCTACATCACCTGGGAGCCCCAGTGCCAAATCACACTACACCCACCAGCAGGCCCTGTCACACACACCCCTTACACAATCAGACACCCCCGGGACAGGCAATGGATTTACCCACTGTCACAATGGACATGTAACACAACAAGACCAATACATAGCCGAAGAAGCATCCAAGCCAAAAATCTACATGTCAAAGACTCAGGAGAACATATCAATCTGTCCCCGCAACATACCCATCCGCAAGTGAACATTGAGGAGAATGCTAGGCACATACAACTACCTGGAGGAACAGTGCCAACTTGAATGTGTATGAAACATGGATGTTGCATGAAACAGCATTAACATTGTCTGTCTCTCACACACAGGGCAACGTGATGAATCTCCCCCCAACAATGGGGGAGAAGAATCACAGTCCCAGGCGGAACCTGATCCCACCAGCAGCGATGCCTCTCAACACTCCGCGGATGACCCCGACCGACCTGGACCCTCTGCTGTTCAAGCTCCTGCAGCACCTGGTTCAGGAACATCTGTGCCAACCACCACCCCCATTCCTGCCACATCCCAGGAGACACCGAGGAGCCGTGCCCGCAGTGAACAACTGAGCCAGTCTGACCAGGAGGGACAAGGTGCGCCGGGCACCCAGGAGGAGGCAGACAACACCGCCACTGCCATCCCTCAGGGGTCCCGTAGACCCGATGTGCTCACAAGGGCAGCCCAGGCTCGTGTGGGCAGAGGTGGTGGGAGTGTAGGCAGGCGGAGGCAAGAACCTGACTAGCCAGCTGAAGGGACCGGTATGTCACACATACACAACATCATGGATGCATGCCGGCGTGACACCAGGGAGTTCAGCCAGGTAGTGGGGACCCTCACAGAGATAAAGGGGACCATCACAGAGATGAAGAACCAGCAGGCCAAGCAACACGCCAGTCAACAAGAACACCAAGGACAGATGGAGGCAAGACTGGTTGAGCTCCTGGCGGTGCAAAGGGACATAAGCCATTCACTCAGTCGGATCGCCGACAACATGGGCAACCCTCCCTGTGCCACCAGGCGAAGACCACAACCAGCCACAGGGAGGGAGGAGGAGGAGGATTCGTCCGATGGAGCGTCCCAAGCTTCGTCAAGGCCTGCATCTGAGGGTCCCCCAAGGAAGGTGGGTCGTCCACAGAAAAGACCGTGAGAGGCAGCGGCCCATCCTCATTTCCAAGGTCACCTGGCCTGGCACCTGGCCTTCATGTGCGACAGCATTACCTTATTGACTGACATTATCTGCCACATGGACTCCTCACAGTCCGGCTTCCGAGCCAAACACAGCACCGAGACCGCCCTCATCGCCGCCACCGATGACATCCGAGCCCTGATGGACAATGGAGAAACAGCGGCCCTCATCCTCCTAGACCTCTCCGCGGCATTCGACACGGTCTGCCACCGCACCCTAATACGGCGCCTCAGCAACATCGGAATCCAGGACAAGGCGCTGGAATGGATCATCTCCTTCCTCGACGGAAGAACACAGCGAGTCCGCCTACCACCTTACAAGTCAGAGGCCTCCGAAGTCATCTGCGGCGTCCCCCAAGGATCATCCCTGAGCCCCACCCTCTTCAACGTCTACATGAGCCCCCTCGCGGCCATCGTACGCAAACACCACCTCAGCATCATCTCCTACGCCGACGACACCCAGCTGATCCTCTCCCTGACCAACAACCCCGCCGCCGCCAGAGCCAACCTACACGAAGGGATGAAAGAGGTAGCCGAATGGATGACGACCAGCCGCCTGAAACTGAACTCGGACAAGACGGAGGTCCTCATCCTGGGCTCCTCTCCCTCCGCCTGGGACGACTCCTGGTGGCCTCCCGCCCTGGGCACCGCACCCAAACCGACAGACCATGCACGTAACCTGGGCTTCATCCTGGACTCCTCCCTCTCCATGACCAGGCAAGTCAACAGCGTCTCCTCGGCGTGCTTCAACATCCTACGCATGCTACGGAAGATCTTCTGGTGGATCCCCACAGAGACCAGGAAGACCGTCACCCAGGCCCTCGTCACCAGCCGACTGGACTACGGCAACGCCCTCTACGCCGGGACCACCGCCAAGCTCCAGAAGAGACTCCAGCGGATCCAAAACGCCTCAGCCAGACTCATCCTCGACATCCCACGATCCAGCCACATCTCCGGACATCTGAGAGACCTTCACTGGCTCCCCATCAACAAGAGAATCACCTTCCGCCTCCTCACCCACGCACACAAAGCCCTACACGACCAAGGCCCGAGCTACCTCAACAACCGAGTCAACTTCTACGCTCCCAAACGCCACCTCCGATCAGCCAACCACGCCCTCGCCGCCGTCCCCCGCATCCGCAGAGCAACTACAGGAGGAAGGTCCTTCTCCTACCTGGCCGCCAAGACCTGGAACTCCCTCCCGTCCGACCTGCGCCTGACCCAAGACCACCTCTCCTTCAGGAAGAAGCTGAAGACCTGGCTGTTCGAGCAGTAGCGGCACCCCCCCCCCCCCCAGCGCCTTGAGACCCTACGGGTATGTAGCGCGCTTTACAAGTGTCACTGATTGATTGACTTGCTGGTCACAGTCTGACCAATGATGCCAAACACTGTGGTCTGGACTCTGCTGACTTCAAATGCCATGGATACCATCTCCCCCTGTGAACTTTGGATTCTATGGTCCCTGTATTGCACCTTTTTCTTTGCACAAATCACGCACCAGACCTATAATACAAAAAAGAATAAATGAAATTTTATGTTGCAGTCATTTAGCATGAGTCCACAACATACGTATGGGGATATGTCAAAGTATGCCTGAGTGTGGAACTAACTCCAGCCATCCATACACTGGGATCTGAGTCCGGTCGAGGACACACATGGGTCACAATGTATCATCAAATACAGACAAGGAGCACAATACTCACCCGTGATGGCCTCAAGCTGCTGAGGGGGGGCTGGCAATACTGCTCGGACAGACCAATTTGGAAGAGTATCATGAAGGCGTAGAGGTCATGGGTCATGTGGAAGTGCCCGGGGAGGGAGTCCCAGGTCTGTTTGGCGAGGTGGGAGAACTATCTCCTGCATGCAGTTGTTCTGTGGATGTGATGAATGGTGGCCAGGGCAAAGTTGGCTGCACGGAGTTGGAAGACAGACATCCAAAGTCGGTTTTGGGTCTGGGGTTGTGGACTGCCTCCTGAGTGTAGTTGAGGAGTCTGAAGGTGATCCTGCAGCAGACAGTGAGCCATTGTAGCTATCTCAGGTGGACGGTGATGTGGCTGGGGCGGGGGATGTTGAAGGTGAGGTGTGCGAATGCACCCTGGATGTGGACAACTTCTCCTGCAGTTTTGCTGTTGTTCCTCCATAGAGGGCGGTGCTGTAGTTGACCCGGCTGGTGTCGTGGACCTGGGGGATGGTCTGTCTTGCCTTGGAGTGGATCTATCTGTGGATCATTTGCAGCATGAGGAGGGTGTTGCAGCATGAGGTACAGATGGTGTTGAGTTGCATGGTAATTGTGAGCGATGAGTCCATGATGAACACCAGCTTGCGGGCGTGGCCACTAGGTGCTGGTGCGGTGCCCAGGCCGGTGGGACACAAGGAGTTGACCCAGCCGTAAGGGGACAATCCTCAGATGATGACCTCAGTCCTGTCCAAGTCCAGCCTCAGGTGGCTGATGTACAGCCATTCGTCAACGGATCTCATGCCTTCTTGAAGGTTGGATCTGGCAATGGCTTGGTCTTTGGTGAGGGTGAGGAGCAGCTGGGTGTCATGGCATACGAGATGATGATGTCATGTGCGCATGTGATGGTGGAGAGGGGGGTCATGGAGACATTGAAGATTGTCACGCTGAAAGATAAGCCCTGGGGCATGGGCCAGATGACCCCAGTGTACTACATGCTGAAGGGTGGAGGCCGACTCCCTGGGCCTTGCTGGTGAGCTACTTGTTGATTTAATCCTGGGCCCTCCTCTGGATACCAGTTTTGGAGATGTGTGAGCTGACAGTGTGATAGCACATGGTGTAGAATGCCATTGAGAGGTCAAGGGGGGTGGTCTCACCATTGTTGAGCAGGGCAAAGTTGTCGTTGGTGGTGGCAATGATGACGGTTGCAGTGCTGTGATTACTGTGGAAGATGGTCTGGTGCCGGTTGCCTGGAGCTGTTTGCATGGAGGAAGTTTGTCAGTTGCTCGTTGAGTGTCTTCCTGATGACATTTGCTGGGTAGGGAAGCAGGGTGATGTTCTAGGAGATCCTGCGGTACTGCCGTCTGTTGTTTAAGAAGGGCCTAGATCTCTGCATGACGCCAGCTCCCATGGAATTTGGCAAACTCAAAGGAGATATTCATGACGTGCTGGACGTGGGCTTCAAGGATGGGGAATGATGTGGTTGAGATGTTGTGTGGGAAGGTGCCTGATGGAGAGCCAGAGTGGATGGTGCACATGAGCCAGGTGGTGTATTTGCTGTTGACGGGAGTCTAGAACCTGAGGGGGATTTGTCCCATGGATAATAGTGGTGTCTGCCTCTGTGTGCCAAGGCTGTCGTGTATGTCCATGAACTTGCAGTGGTAGAAAGTTGCAAGGGCTTTGATCTGCCTTGCGAGGGTGGGGTGGCTTTTGGATGGAGAGCTGCTGTCAGTTCACTCACAATGCTGATGAGCTCCTTGATGTCGTTTGTTTTGGTGCCTCAGCACTATCTGAAGGATCTCCACTTGTCCTTGCTGATGATATGGTGATGGCTGTGTGCGGCGTTTTCCAGGGCTGTAAGGTAACTGATGGTTCTTTGTGTTGCAAAGTTTGCACAAGAGTCCGGCTAGATCTGTATGAGTCCAGTAGGTCTGCCTTGTCCCAGGTGGCTTAACTGTTGTTGTGCTTCACAGGAAAGTCCGTCAATGTGGCAAGAATGTTGGATCAGTTGCTGATCCTGTGTGTGAGGTTGCAGGGTGTGGCGGTGGTGTTGGTTCGAGTGTCCCACACAGCTTGTCTGTGGTGACTTACATCAAGCATCTTTGGGGGATCGGTAGCGGGGTGTGTGGCAGTGTGTTGCTTGTCGGAGACGTGAATGCAAATGTTGATGGCCCAATGATGGATGGTGGTATGGTTCTCCTCTAGCAAGAAGTTACTGGCCCCCAGCCACATGTAGCCTGTGGAGGTGAGGGTGTGCGTGCAGATGTAGGTGATGATGGCTTTGCGGAATTGTGGATGTAGGCCTGGAGATCTGTAGATGTGTGTTACTCTGAGGGTTGCCAGGGGGTTGGTGCGAAACCGGATTTGTGACTCTGAGGGTGTACTTGTGAATAAATTGCAATTCATCCTCCGTGATTGTTGGTGCCGTCCCTGCGGGTGATCTTGTATCCGTCAGAGATGGCAATGAAGGAGTTGTGTTCTGAGGATGCTTTTATCCAGGTTACTGTCATGAAGGTGATGTGTGGGGCTGTTGTGTTGAGGAAGTAACAGAGTCCAATGGCGTGCTGGTGGACGGAGCGGGTGTGGAGTAGGAGGCACATGACCTGGTTGTTCTGACAGGGTCTGGTAGGCGGGGCAGCGCTGTGTAGGCAGTTGGAGTTGCACACTCAGCATGCGAAGGTGTTGTGTGTGCGCTTTGGGGTTGCCTGATAGCAGGCGGTTGATTGTCTGGTGGACATTGCTTGGAGGGTGGCTGCAGCATGAACCTGTTGTGTAACGTGGGTCATGCAAGGACCAGAGGGTCGTGCACTGTGCACGTTGCAGGCGCAGACGGTCCTGCCTTTGGCACGGCGTTGGCGCAACAGTGGCACAGACAAGCTGCTGGCTGCATTAAGAATGGGTGGAGGGGGAAGGGAGGAGCATTTTGGAGGCGTGTGGGTTGCAGAATCAGGGCACTCGGTGGGGCGGTGCCGCAGGTGAGGCAGCAGAAGGCGGAAGGGGTGAGAAATTGGCAAAAAGTAGCACACAAAGACAAGGAGGTCAGAAAGGCACAGTGCA
The DNA here is from genome assembly GCF_964204655.1 of Triturus cristatus. Lineage (NCBI taxonomy): Eukaryota > Metazoa > Chordata > Amphibia > Caudata > Salamandridae > Triturus > Triturus cristatus. Next base: position 332,043,334 of record NC_140579.1, read on the forward strand.
ACAGGTGTATGTAAAGGAAGGAGTGTCAGGTTACTCATGGGTCACTCCGAGAATATGTATGAACAATCACCAAAAATGATGGCCACAGGATCAGGCAACAAAATGCGGAGCTGCGCACAGGAGACACACCGTCAGCAGGCGTTGACGTCCCGTTGTGGGGAGCAACCTACACAAATACATACACAACCAGGTACTTCATGAACAATAGAGATTATTAGCCATGAAGAACTGCATGCATGTTGCCGAAGTACACATACACTCATATGCTCAATCTTTGACAATTATGCCATAGATGACGCATTCAAACTGGCAAGAGATCTGCAGTGACAGAGGAGGCACTTTGGATTGTGCTGAACACCTTTATTACACAAACTCACACAAAGGGAAATGCATCCATACGAACAGACTCACAGGTCAGTTGACAGAACATGTGGGACATACGCTGGACCCCCCCTTCACAACACAGATGTTGTAAATCCCAATGAACTGGCACACAAGTTAAGGGGATGAGCCAAACACATCCTGCTGCACACGGAGAGGCTGCAATTCACCATACAGCCTGTTGTTGTGATGTCCCACACTATGTTCACCCGTAGCATCCGCAATGTTTCAGAGGCAATGTTTACGTACATTGATGCCTTCATCAGACTCCACACTCCACTACAGATGACTGTCAAGAAGGGTGACTATCATGTCATGGGAGTGATGCTACATGTTATATGCTCCATGGTGAGAAGACATGCATGCATGGTACCACAACATACACAGAAGCAGTCCCCACACATTCCCAACCCGTACCACCACCAAAAAGCCTTGCTGCAATCCTTACCCAAACTGACATTTCCACATGTCCGTGCATGGAACGCTGATTCAGCACACGTTGCAATCCTCATGAGGAATAGCAGGAGGACAAAGATGACACGAGCAGACAACAGGCGCAAAAACCTGGGAGTGACAGACACACAAGAAGTCACCTAAAACAAATCTCGCTGCACACATGGTCAGTTACGAAACATCAACAATGTTGGACACATGCAAATTTCAAAGAAAGTCTCTCCGCAAAACTGTGTGGGATGACATCATCACTCGAGTGACACATCAGTACACAGATCAAAGTCACTTTGCATTCAGTCAGCTGGACACACACATTGCAACACATGCCACTCAATGCTACAAGGTGGTACACTCATACCCAGTGACTCACCATTATGAGACGAAGTTGCGTATGAGCTGACTCCGGATATCATCCTCCTCCTCCTCCTCCTCATCACTTGCCTCATGACCAAGCCCTGGATCCTCCACGGGTGGATGATGCTGCTCATCAGGATCAAGGATGAGTGGCACTGCCTTCTCAACGGCCATGTTGTGCAGCATGCAGCACACAATGAAGATTTTGCAGACCTTCTCCGGTGCATAGGGGAGGGACCCGCCTGTCTTGTCAAGGCACCGGAATCGCACTCTTCAGGAGGCCAAACGTCCTCTCAATCGCTCGCCTGGTCTGCCCATGTGCAGCTGTTCTTGGGTTGCGGAGAGGTGTCATTAGCCATGGCATGTTGGGATATCCAGAGTCCCCTACATGGAAACATCATGTAAATAAGAGGGTCAGGAGATGCCCTAAGAGCCAAAGATACCGCAACACACAGGACAAACAGAGTATACCCACCATCAAGACATGCTCGTTCGTTGTGCAGCCGCAGCATCATTTGTGGCACCCTGCTACGCCTCATGATGTAGGCATCGTGTGCTGATCCTGGAAAACGTGCACAGACATGGGAAATCAGCATGTTAGCAAGACACACCACAAGGGCATTTATTGAGTGGTGATATTTACGGTTGCGATAGGCTTGCTCCTGTGCCTGTGGTGGTACCAAAGCCACATGTGTCCCATCAATGGACCCAATGACAAGGGGCATCCCTCCCAGGGCATAGAAATCACCCTTGACATCTGTCAACTCCTCAGGAGTAGGAAATTTGATGAATTCATCAAGGTGCTCCAACATGGCTGCCAAAACATCACGCAGGACACGGCTGAAAATTGTCTGTGACATCCCACCAACATCAGCTATGGTCAATTGAAACGTACCTGTGGCAAAAAAATGTAGGGCTGCCATCACCTTCATCTTGGGGGTCAGCGCAGTAGGATACCTGTGTCATGGTTGGAGGTGTGGGGCCAGCTTGTCAGTCAAGTCCTCAATCAACTGTCGAGTGAATCTGTAACGTTGGATGCAGGCACGTTCCCTCATGGCAGCCAAGTCTGGCATTGGTCTTGGGACAGGCGGTGCCCTGCAGGACATTGTTAGGAATAATGAGAGTCTGCCAACATCAATGTCAATGAACATAGCACATGCTAAACTGCTACTAAACATCAGGAAACTATGGAGTCTGGTGTGTGCAATACATCCAGGACACATATGCCTGCTTGCTGGCACTCCTACGAAAAGCCAGATACACCTGTTGATTGTCAAGTCTACATGACATGCCCTGAAATGAGCTGAGGGCAAGTCTGAGTGAACAGCCAGAGATATCACCGGAGTGACACACATCCACATAGCTGCATTGGAAGGATGTCATCTCATCCAGACAGTTGACTGCAAGGCACACGCACAGTCACATGGAATGTCAAATGTACATATCAAACACATTGCGATGAAGGGGTACACGTGACATCAAAAAAACACAGCCATTGAGACGACGCAGACATGTATGCCTGGGAAAATATGATGTCCGATGCACACAGACCCCACAGCCGTGGGAATCCACATGTGGTGTGGTGTGCGTAGATGTGTGCCATGCCCATCTCCACACAGACCCATGTTGGATGCACCAACAGCAGATGCAGTTGACGGAACACTAACAGCAAGCTCATGGGAACATATGACACACACCTGACAAGGTCACATAGGGGCACACTGATCGTGACATGTCAGTTGATAGAGTGTCCCTGTCCCTGGCATCAGGAGACAGGTGCGGGTGTTGATGACTGTGCCATCCCACTGCTGCTGTGCATGACACAGTTGGACTACCGACACACATGTGGCAAGTGTCAAGGTGGTGTGTGCCACATAGTGCCCCATCACACATGACATATGTACACAGGTCATCACACATCAATTGTGCAACTAGATGAGATGACCTGTGCAATATCACTGGCTGACACACCTAGGGCCTGCACATGAAAGTATGCAATGACAAGTAATTGATGGACATCCTTGTGCGACTCGTAGCCCTCCATTCCTGGCTTGTGTACGCCTCGTATCACTCTTCTACTGGTGCTGTAGGGGTACGTGTGAAACACACCGTACCCACGCATTCATTGTGTGTGTACGGTCCGTATCACTATTCTAATCGTGCTGTAGGGGTACATGTGAAATGCACCGTACCACACATTCATAGTGTGTGTACGGTCCGTATCACTATTCTACTGGTGCCGTAGGGGTACGTGTGAAATGCACCGTACCCACGCATTCATTGCGTGTGTACGGTCCGTATCACTATTCTACTGGTGCTGTGGGGGTACGTGTGAAACGCACCTGTTAGAATCCGGGTTCTCTGGTTGGCACAGGTAGGTACTTGTGACAATCAGGGGACCTTTTCTCTAGTCAGGGTAAGGGGTTACACTCCTAAAATAACCCCTGCTCACCCTCTAGGTAGCTTGGCGTGAGCAGACAAGGCTTATCTCAGAGCGTTATAGGCTAAGCATTTGTGAACACATACAGTAACCAAGTGACAACACTACAAATGAACACCACACAGGTTTTATTTTAAAAATAAGGATTATTTATATAGAGTTACCACAAGACCATTAAACGACAAAAATACACAATACTGTTACTTTAGATGGTAGAAGTTTGCTTAGTTCTCTTAAGTTCTTAAATGCGATACTTTAAGTCAATGTACCTTTTAGATGCGACACGCAGGGCAACGAAAGTGTTGCAACGATGTTGATGCAATGAACTTTTTGGTGCGAAGAAATAAAGACGTGAAGATCTTCCAGATGCGTTACGCTTCTCCGATGTTGCGAGAAGACTCGACTCGATGCGTCAGCTACAGCGGCGTCACCCTTTACGCGATGCAACGACAGCGGCCTTGGCAGCGGCACTCTTCTCCGACGTTTGTGAGACGCTTCAGCTCGATGCGATGTTGCAGCGGCGACAACCCTTTACGCGATGCGATGACAGCAGCTCCGACGGCGGCATGCTTCTCCGTGGATGCGAGGCGCTTTTCTTGATGTGGTGCAATGCAACAGCTACGATGGCTGCGATGGCGACACGCTTCTTCGGCGTTGTGAGACACTTCTTGGATGATGCAAGACGCTTCCGCTCGATGCGATGCTGCAGCGGGGACACCCTTTACGTGATGCGATGACAGCAGTTCCGACGGCGGCACGCTTCTCCTTCTTGAGTCATGCTTCCAGGTCCTTGCGACACGCAGTCCCTCAGAAGGCCCAACAACAGTAGCAGGCACTTCCAAAGAACTTTGGGGAGCTGGGGGGTGAAGTCTGTTGTTCCTGAGACTTCAGCAAGAGGCAAGCTCTGTTCCAAGCCCTTGGAGATCTTTTAAGCACAAGTTGAAATAAAGTCTTTGTAGTCTTTCTCCTCTCCTTCAGCAGCAAGGCAACCACTGCAGGCCAATCCCCCGGTCAGAGACAGTACTCCTCCTTACAGCTTTCCCGGTTCCTTCTCCTCAGGCAGAGGTTCTACTTGTCAAGCAGGATCTAATTTCTTGGGAGCAGGGTCCCAATACTTATACCCCTAATCACTTTGTTATTCTGGGTAGAGGGGCCTTTGCCCAGTCCAAGCCAGTTCCTGAGCACTTTGTTTACATGACTCTGAATTTCTATTCAGGGTGCAGGGCAGAGATATCAGCCGCTCCACAGGAGGTGGAGCCAGCATTGTGGTGGCAGAGCACATCCCTATTTAGAGTCCAGGTGCACTCCTCCCACCCATCTGGATGTCAATCTCTCTATTCACCACCAGGCTACCTAGCCCTGCCCCTCTGGGTTTCCCCAGCCCTGTGTTAACCTTCACTCACCTGAAAGGCAGGCTGTTCAACTTGAGAGATGCGTGGATAGCTCTCGACTTCCCCCAAGAACTTTCTCTGGACTCAACTGAATATTTAACACAGTTGGACCAAGTTAAGTTCCTAAGGGAAGGGGGATTGGGACAAAATAATAAACAAAAGACACTCCGACTTTCAGTGTGCTCTGCGCTCTCCTGTCTGTCTTCTCATGAAACACAGTTCTAGTAATAAACAAAGAACAACATGATTTTAGCACATAGCACATAAGATTTGCGAGAATTAGATATACATATATCTACATATATTTAGTACCTTGTTTGCCCAATATTCTGATCTACACCTGAACACAATGTGGAATATACATCTGCAAAGATAAAAGTAAAACTCTTAATTATCGTTGAATGGTTAACCTGATTATGCCAAGGTGCTGTTGAATGATGCTCAAAGTTGCTTTGTAAATACTCACAAGTAATAGTCTAAGAAATGCCAAAAGTTATCAATCCAAATGTCTCTTTTTTCTGTTCTTTAGTGTTGTTTTTGCACCTTGGATTAGGAGAATGCGCTGCGCCAGAGTGAAAATCCACTTTAGATAAGTATTGTCTTTTATATTTGCATTGTTCGGTGCTTGTTTACTCACTAACTCTTTGCATGGTTCGGTGCTTGTTTAATCACTAACTCTAACACTTGGCCAAGTATTAGTTAAACTAGAATAATTAAACGATGTCCGAGAAACTTACAGTTATCTTGTAGTAGCCAGCCGGTTACTCACTGATTGCTGAATGCTTTCTCTTTTGTTTCCTTTTCTCCGTAGGAATCTTTTTAATGTGACTCCAGATATGCAGAAGGGAAGCTTGAGGCGTCTCCGTGGCAACGAGGGAAGACCTTTGGAACCGGACCGGATGCCTCGCAGGACTCAGGAGCCGATGCAGGATCACAGAGGAAAGTTTTCTGCCTTCAGGTAAGCGTTGGTAGAAAACGAGCGTAAGCGCTTTTGTAGGGGTTTTCAGGCTTTAAATAACGTAGCTGGAGGGTGGGGTTAGCATGCGGAGGAACCAGTGTTCCACGTGTTTGGTTTCATGCCGGTTTGCCTGCAGGGAACGTGAGTAGGGAACGTGAGCTCAACTGTCAAAATACAGCATGTTCTGTAACGTGCGTCTCTAAGCTGTGCAAACAGGAATTATTCCACGTGACCCACGTTTACAGCAGCAGGAGCAAAAAACAAAAGCCTAATGATTTCAATGCTACCAAAACTTGCACCTGTGAGGAGTTTTTAGCACACAAGACCAATGAAAATACTTTACCAATATTGACATCGAGTTTTTGTCATTCAAGACTGATGTACATTTTAACAACAAGCATTGGCAAAACGTACAAAGGAAAACAAACTAACATTACTATTTCTGTAAATAATTACAAGGTGATTTCTTCCAGATGGGTTCGAGCATGGTTGTTACAACAGACTGTAACACCCTGTCACTCACACAAACCAGACAGGCAGATACACATCATAGCAGAGGCGGGCTGAAATGGTTAGGCAAGCAAATACCAACTTTCTAAAAGTGGTATTTGCAACCACAGAATATTAAAATAAACTTTACGAAAAGATGTATTTTATTATTCTGAGTTCAGGCATACTAAACTCGAATTTCTACCATGTTCCGTGGGTCTGTTAGGATCATAGGATGTAACAATTCTAACAGCCCATTCTGGCCTATGGGAACAGGTAGCCTTGCAATAGTAAAAAACGAAAATGGCTGTAATTCACTATTAGGACATGCCACACACATCAGGGCTTGTCCTACCTTATGCTTACAATGCACCCTGCCCTTGGGCCTACCATAGGGGTGACTAATATGAAGTTAAGGGAAGGTTTAGGGACTGGGAAGTGGATGCACTTGCCCAGTCAGCATGACAGTACCAGACTGCACGCAGGCTCTGCAATGGCAGACCTTAGACACATTTTACTAGGCCGCTTCTGTGGGTGGCACAACCAGTGCTGCAAGCCCACCAGCAGAATTTGTATTTACAAGCCCTGGGCACTCCTGGTGCACTTTACTGGGGTCTGACAGTAAACCAAATAAGCCAATCATGGAATCCAACCAACATATACATTTTTAAATAGGGAGCACTTGCACTGTGGCACTGGTTGGCAGTGGCACAGTGCTCTGAGCAGCTAACACCAGCAAAACACATGAGGCACAGCAACATAAAGAGGAAGGGAGACTCACGCCAAGGTGCCAGGTCTAACACGTGTCCCCTCCAGCTGAAAAGTGGGGAGAACTACCCTACCCCAGGGAGTTCCTCATCACTAAGGCGGAAAAATCTGGACAGACCGTCAGCATTGGCGTGATCTGTACCAGGGCGATGTTCCACCGTGAAATCCATACCCTGTAGGGAAATGGACCACCTCAACAGCTTTGGATTCTCACCCCTCATATGCATCAACCATCTGAGGGGCCTGTGGTCTGTCTGAACCCGGACGTGAGACCCAAACAGGTAGGGTCTTAGCTTCTTCAGTGCCCAGACCACAGCAAATGCCTCACGCTCAATAGCACTCCATCTCTGTTCCCGTGGAAGTAACCTCCTGCTAAGGAAGGCTACAGGTTGATCTCGGTCCTCTTCAGTAATCTGTGAAAGAACAGCCCCACACCATGCCATGAAGCGTCTGTCTGAACGATAAACTCTTTGGAGAAGTTGGGAGCCAAGAGCACGGGCTCCGTGCACATAGCAGCTTTCAGGGCCTCAAAAGCGTTCTGACAGGTGTCAGTCCAAATCACTTTCCTGGGCTGCTTCCTGGAAGTCAGCGCTGTCAAGGGGGCAACAATGTTGCCATACCCCTTGACAAACCTCCTGTAGTACCCGGTGAGACCTAGGAAGGGTCTCACCTCTGTCTGGATTTTGGGCGACTCCCAATTCAAGATGGTTTCTATCTTGGGTTGAAGGGGCGCCACCTGGCCGCTCCCAACCTGGTGCCCCAAGTACACCACGGAACCCTGCCCGATCTGGCACTTACTCGCCTTGATCATGAGGCCTGCCCTCCGCAGTGCCATCAACACTTCCCAGAGGTGGCGCAGGTGTTCCTCCCAAGTGGAGCTGAACACTGCGATGTCATCCAGGTAGGCGGCACTGAACGAGTCCAGTCCAACCAACACCTGGTTGACCAACCTCTGGAAGGTGGCAGGGGCATTCTTCATCCCAAAGGGCATAACCCGGAACTGGTAGTGCCCATCTGGGGTGGAAAATACTGACCTCTCTTTGGCCCCCTCGGTCAAGGCGATCTGCCAGTACCCAGACGTTAAATCAAACGTGCTGAGGTAGTTGGCAGCCCCTAGCCGATCTATGAGCTCCTCAGCTCTGGGGATGGGGTGTGCGTCAGTCCTGGTGACTGAATTGAGTCCTCTGTAGTCCACACAGAACCGGAGTTCGGGTGTGGCTCCCGGCGCTGCAGCCTTTGGGACCAAGACCACTGGGCTGGCCCAAGGACTGCTGGAGGACTCAATTACCCCGAGTGCAAACATCTTGGAGACCTCCTCCTTGATGCAGGCCCTCACCCTGTCAGTCCCCCTGCAGGCCTTGTGCCTCACAGGTGTACTATCCATAGTGTCCACATCATGGATGCACCAATCAGTGACACCGGGAACCAGGGAAAACAGATCAGAAAATTGTTCCAGCAGCTGGCAACAATCATTCTGTTGCTCAGGGGTCAGGGCGGAAGAGAGGATGACACCATCCACTGACCCATCTTGCTCCTGGGCTGACAGGAGGTCAGGAAGAGGCTCGGTCTCCTCTTCCATCCCAGAATCTGTTGCCAAGAGCATGCCCACTTGGGACCTCTCCAAGTGGGGCTTGAGGCGGTTGACATGAAGGACCCTTAAGGGGTTCCTTGGAGAATGTAAGTCCACCAAATAGGTAACTGGGCTCTTGCGCTCCACAACCTCAAAGGGACTGGTCCACTTATCCTGGAGCGCACAAGGCTCCACGGGGGCCAAGACCCACACCTTTTGTCCAGGCTGAAGGTCTACCAGAGTGGCATTCTGGTCGTACCACCGCTTAATCTCCTCCTGGCTGGCTTCCAGATTTGCCTCAGCAAGTTGCCTGAATCGCCTAGTCTGATTTCTGAAGGCCAGCATGTAGCTATATACATTCTGGGGAGGTTTCCTGGGAGATTGCTCCCAGCCTTCCTTGACCAGACTTAGAGGTCCTCTCACTGGGTGGCCATACAGGAACTCCAAGGGGCTGAACCCCAGAGACTTCTGTGGCACCTCACGGTACGCAAAGAGAAGGCATGGCAAGAGGACGTCCCACTTACGCCTCATGGGTTCTTCCAGACCCATTTTCATGCCCTTGAGGGTACGGTTGAATCTCTCAACCAACCCGTTTCCTTGGGGGTGGTAAGGTGTGGTGAACATGTAGGTTACACCACACTCTTGCTAAAGGGATTTCATATACTTGGATATGAAAGTGGTACCCCGGTCAGACACCACCTCTAGAGGGAATCCCACTCTGGAGAAAATTCCCATCAGTGCACGTCCCACCATGGGGGCCGTCACTGTCCTCAGAGGGATGGCTTCCGGGCACCGGGTGGCATGGTCCACCAGGACCAGGATAAACCTGTTGCCCATGGCTGTCCTGGGGTCCAGTGGCCCCACAATGTCAATCCCCACTCACTGGAATGGGGTACCGACCACAGGGAATGGCTGGAGTGGAGCCTTCTGCTTCCTTCCACTCTTTCCACTTGCCTGGCAAGTTTGACAGGTCCTGCAGTGAGTGTCTGAACTCCTGCGCATTTGAGGACAATAAAAGTGGGTGACAAGCCTTTCAAAGGTCTTGTTCTGCCCCAAATGTCCTCTCAATGGCACATCGTGAGCCAGATCCAGTAGGAAGGCTCTGAAGTCCTGGGGTACCACCAGCGCATTGGCTGACCCAGGCTCAGCAACCTTAGGCTCTGTATATAGGAGATCGTTCTCCCAGTAAATGAAATGTGACCCAGACTGATCACCTGCGGCCTGGTCTGCAGCCTGCTGCCGCATACCCACGAGAGAAGGGCATTCTTTCTGTGCCTTACAAAAGTCCTCCCTGGAGGGCCCTCCTTCCTGCTGCCAATGGGTCAGCTCAGGCAGGTTCCCCAGTTCAGCTATCTGTTCCCCGGTAGGCTCCAGGGCATCCCCCTCAAGGTCTGCTTCCTCCTGGGCCGTGGGAACTTCAGTGGCCGGTTTCCCGCGCCCCCTGCCTCTTCTCTCTAAGGCCGGTCCCTGGGCCTCCCTCTCAGGCTCCAGGACCTCTTGAGCACCTCTACTTACTGCCATGGACCGTGTGGTGACACACGCCCAATCCGGCATACCCAACATCTCCAGGTGAGCACTCTGCTCCACCTTAGCCCAAGGTTAGCTCTCCAAGTCGTTCCCTAACAGACAGTCTACAGGCATGGCGGGCCTTACAGCTACCTGAAGAGTATCAGAGACCCCCCACTCAAAGGGAACCTGAGCCACCTTGCAGTGACTCTCTGTGTTGTCAGCGGCAACAACTGGATAGAATGCTCCTGGGACAACCTTCTCTTGAGACACCAGGTGACACTTGACAGCTGTCACACTGGCTCCTGTATCCCTGAGAGCTTCCACCCTACGGCCATTGATGGTCACCCACTGCCTGTATTTCTTAGTGTTATCAGGCAGCTGGGTTTGGGGGACCATCTCACAGTCTCCTAATGAGACAAGGGACATCTCTGCGGGACCCCACCCACCTTGGACTGCCATCTCCTCCCCCAAGGCTACACTAGTTATCTGCCGGGGTGGAGCATCAGTGGGTGCTGGTTTACCATACAAAGGACACTTTAAATCAGAGGCAAAATGCCCCATGTTACCACACTTGTAACATTTTATGGGCCCCTTTTGAACAGGTGGACCTGTCGGGCCCCGGTCGGTTTCTGGGGTGGGGGAAGCTGAGAACCTTTCCCTTGGTTCCCTTGGGCATTACTTTGGGGCCTTCTTGGGAACTCCCTCTGTTTACCCTTGTCCCCTCCCACTATTCTGCTGGGGACCCTGCCCACCTTTAGCGGAGTCTACCACTGGACCCTTGTGGACCCTGGCACTGACCCAGCGGTCCGCCTCCTCAGCAAGCTTCCTAGGGTTAGTCAGCCTACTATCAATCAGGTGCTGGCGTAGCTCAGGAAAACAATTACTGGACAAGTGCTCCCATGCCATTAAATCAAGAAGCCCTTGAAAATCATTAACCTTACTACCCTTCACCCAACCATCCAGTGCGCTGCAAAAAAAAGTCACATACTCAACATACGTACTGTTTGGAATCATGGTGCAACCCCTGAACCTTTGTCTATACAACTCAGGGGTCAACCCATACCTAGCCATCAACTGCCTTCATATGGGGATAAGAATTATAATCATCTGAAGGCAAGTCTAGCAGTGTGTCCCGCCCCTCACTAAGGAACCGTCCCCACAACCCCGCTCCCCAATCCTTCTCAGGGACCCGGTGGGAAGACATGGCTACTTCATAGGCTTTAAACCACTGCCCTATGTCATCATTTAAAAAAAAATTAGTTTACCACATCTTTGGGTATGTACACCCTTGATTCTACTTGCACTGACGGTGTGCTGCCACCAGAGGGAGCAATTTCTAAACTCTGGGCCTTCAGCTCCAACTCCCTCAAAACCTTTTCATGTTCATACTGTAGCTTTTTTTCCTCTAGGGCTAATTTTCTACTTTGCTTCTCAAATTCTAACTTCCCACTTAACTTAAGCTTGGTCATCTCCAATTCATGCATCCTACACTCTTTTCTATCTGCCAGCTCCTCTGGAGATAGACTTTTACTAGAAACACTGCTACCGGCAGGGGAGGGGGTTCTCCTTCCTCTTGGACCCACTGGCCCATCCAGCTGCTCCTCTGTATTATCATTATCAGTGGCATTCCTTGCTTCTACCTAGGCCCTCAGCGCCATGTAGAACTCTGCCTTATGTTTGCATCCAGTTGTAGAAACATTACATTTCTTGCAGAAGAATTTCAGCTGCTTGGCAGTGTAGCTATCCAATTTCTCTTCTTCCCATTCAAATTCAGTATTCACAGAGACTATGGATGCTGCTTTCTCCACCATGGTTAAGCTTGGCGGTAATCAAAAATAGAAAGTCCCAAAAGAAATCTACCAACAAGGATTGGTTGCGTTAAGGTCTGCACTCACTAAGTAGTGTTCACCAATTACTGTACATGAGTCAAAAATGCAAGTCCAGAATCCTCACCGCTGACCACCAATGTTAGAATACGGGTTCTCTGGTTGGCACAGGTAGGCACTTGTGACAAGCAGGGGACCTTTCCTCTAGTCAGGGTAAGGGGTTACACTCCTAAAATAACCCCTGCTCACCCTCTAGGTAGCTTGGCGCGAGCAGACAAGGCTTATCTCAGAGCGTTATAGGTTAAGCATTTGTGAACACATACAGTAACCAAGTGACAGCACTACAAATGGACACCACACAGGTTTTATATTAAAAATAAGGATTCTTTATATAGAGTTACCACAAGACCATTAAACGACAAAAATACACAATACTGCTACTTTAGATGGTAGAAGTTTGCTTAGTTCTCTTAAGTTCTTAAATGCGACACTTTAAGTCAATGTACCTTTTAGACACGCAGGGCAACGAAAGTGTTGCAACAATGTTGCTGCAATTAAGTTTTTGGTGCAAAGAAATGAAGACGTGAAGATCTTCCAGATGCGTTACGCTTCTCCGATGTTGCGAGAAGACTCGACTCGATGCGTCAGCTACAGCGGCGTCACACTTTACGCGATGCGACGACAGCGGCCTTGGCAGCGGCACTCTTCTGCGACATTTGCGAGACGCTTCCGCTTGATGCGATGTTGCAGCGGCGACACCCCTTTACACGATGCGACGACAGCAGCTCCGACGGCGGCCCACTTCTCCATGGATGCGAGGCGCTTTTCTTGATGCGGTGCAATGCGACAGCTCCGATGGCTGCGATGGCAACACGCTTCTTCCTCGATGCGAGACTCTTCTCTTGATGTCGTGCGATGCGTCAGCTACGATGGCTGAGATGGCGACACGCTTCTTTGGCGTTGTGAGACACTTCTTGGATGATGTGAGACGCTTCCGCTCGATGCGATGCTGCAGCGGCGACACCCTTTACATGATGCGACGACAGCAGTTCCGACGGCGGCACGCTTCTTCTTGAGTCAAGCTTCCAGCTCCTTGCGACACGCAGTCCCTCAGAAGGCCCATCAACAGCAGCAGGCACTTCCAAATAACTTTGGGGAGCTGGGGGTGAAGTCTGTTGTTCCTGAGACTTCAGCAGGAGGCAAGCTCTGTTCCAAGCCCTTGGAGATATTTTTAAGCACAAGTTGAAATAAAGTCTTTGTAGTCTTTCTCCTCTCCTTCAGCAGCAAGGCAACCACTGCAGGCCAATCCCCCAGGTCAGGGACAGTACTCCTCCTTACAGCTTTCCCGGTTCCTTCTCCTCAGGCAGAGGTTCTTCTTGTCAAGCAGGATCTAATTTCTTGGGAGCAGGGTCCCAATACTTATACCCCTAATCCCTTTGTACTTCTGGGGTAGAGGGGCCTTTGCCCAGTCCAAACCAGTTCCTGAGCACTTTGTTGACATTACTCTGACTTTCTATTTAGGGTGCAGGGCAGAGACATCAGCCGCTCCACAGGAGCCAGCATTGTGGTGGCAGAGCACATCCCTATTCAGAGTCCAGGTGCACTCCTCCCACCCATCTGGATGTCAATCTCTCTATTCACCACCAGGCTACCTAGCCCTGCCCCTCTGGGTTTCCCCAGCCCTGTCACTCACACAAACCAGACAGGCAGATACACATCATAGCAGAGGGGGGCTGAAATGGTTAGGCAAGCAAATACCAACTTTCTAAAAGTGGTATTTGCAAACACAGAATATTAAAATAAACTTTACTAAAAGATGTATTTTATTATTCTGAGTTCAGGCATACTAAACTCGAATTTCTACCATGTTCCGTGGGTCTGTTAGGATCATAGGATGTAACAATTCTAACAGCCCATTCTGGCCTATGGGAACAAGTAGCCTTGCAATAGTGAAAAACGAAAATGGCTGTAATTCACTATTAGGACATGCCACACACATCAGGGCTTGTCCTACCTTATGCTTACAATGCACCCTGCCCTTGGGCCTACCATAGGGGTGACTAATATGAAGTTAAGGGAAGGTTTAGGGACTGGGAAGTGGGTGCACTTTCCCAGTCAGCATGACAGTACCAGACTGCACGCAGGCTCTGCAATGGCAGACCTTAGACACATTTTACTAGGCTGCTTCTGTGGGTGGCACAACCAGTGCTGCAAGCCCACCAGCAGCATTTGTATTTACAAGCCCTGGGCACTCCTGGTGCACTTTACTGGGGTCTAACAGTAAACCAAATAAGCCATTCATGGAATCCAACCAACATATACATTTTTAAATAGGATCACTTGCACTGTGGCACTGGTTGGCAGTGGCACAGTGCTCTGAGCAGCTAACACCAGCAAAACACATGAGGCACAGCGACAAAAAGTGAAAGGGAGACTCACGCCAAGGTGCCAGGTCTAACAGCACCATACATGTGTGTGGAGTTCAAAATCACATAGGGGACAAGTATTAGGCCCAAAATGCATGCTGGTTGTCATGGATACAGAGTTTTCAATTGAAATGTGTCCATCAGGTGTCCTGGAACAGTCAGTTGGCCAAAAAATACAATGTTGCAAAGTGGTTGTTGACTTGACATGATGCTCAAAATTTGAACAATGCAAATGCGTGTCATTGGTGTATGTTTAAAGGGATTCGAGTAAACGTATGATGCGAATGAGTCTGACCAATCACTATGTACTTCTCTAAATGAATGCCCCTCAGCAAGACAGATATAAGGCAGCCAGAACCCATGAGAGGGCACTTGCCTGCACAACTTTCGAGTCGACCACACTGCTGTTGTCTCTGCTTCCTCTGGACCATGTCGCATACTGTGGAGAGGGCCCAGCCATTCACCCTAGAGGAGAATGAGGCGTTGCTGGACTGCCTCCTCCCACAGTACCCCAAGCTGTATGGGAAACCAGGGGAGCAGGTGAGTGCTGACTCCACTACCTTAGCATATGCACCTGTTGAATGACTGTCACTTCTGGCATTGTGTCCAGGTGTGACAGACATGCAATGTTGTTTAGAGTGGGTCCCAGGGGGGGACATGCTTATGTCTCTCATGCAGAGCATGAGGTAGTTCCTGTGTGCACTCCTCACTTGCATTGTGCTAACTGTGACACTCACTGCATAGTGCATGACACATTCAGCCTGGCAAATCTAGGTGGATTTTTTTCCTATTGTCCTGAGGTGATTCAGTGGTCCCCCCGGTGTGACAGGTGACTGTACCCACAGATGTGTATGAGTTGAGTGGACCTGTGGTAAGAGTGTCCAAATGATGTGTACGACCTCATGGACATTGATGTGTGTGAATGAATGTTCCTTGTCAGGTGGGTGAGTGTCTATGTGAAGTGTTGCACCACAGCTGCATGGGGGAGGCAACAGCTCTACCCATCTGATGTGACAAGTAAGCCATGCTGTGTGTCTGACTTGCAGAGCTAGCACGACACCTGTGACACCCCACAGGCAAGTGGCACATGTGCAGAGTGAGGGTTGTATCCGCTGTTGTGACTGACAGGCGAGTGATCTGTGCCAGGGTGTGTCTGTCTAGTCTGCTGAGGGTGCATCAGTGGAGTGGGACATGTGACTGCTTGGCACGTGCTGTCCATCAGCCTGCTGTTGCATGTGCTGCACAGTGTGTGCCATGATCAGTGAGTGTGTCGCACCCCTTATGCCACCTGTTGACTTTCAATTAGGGGTGGGCAGAATTTGCGAAATTAACTTTCGCAATTTATCGCGAAAATGCTCAAAATCTCCGCAAACACGCCGGAAATATTGCGAAGACGGGGAAGGTTTTTTCCCGCCTGTTCGCGATATTTTCTGCGTGATCGCGGGTCGTCAACTGACCCTTGCGGTTGCTCACGGGTGCGGCCATCTTGTTTTCACTTGTCCCGCCCTCTCGCGATGCTTACTTCCTGTTCCGGGTCGCACAATGCATGTTCGCGCCCGTTCGCGGTCGATATTTCCTGTTCGCGACCGCTTTTACTTGATCGCGTGGCTTTTCGCTTGCTCTGGGAGAAAAATATTGTGCGAACGTGCGCACATGGTCGCAATGGGCACGGCCATCTTGTTTTTCACTCTATTGCATGGTTCTGGGGCTAGTTTTTCAATCCTCTCCAAATCTTTTCAATCCTTGGTTTAAACCCACTTTTTTTTTATCTTTCTTATTTATTATTTATCTTACTATTTTCCAGCTTCTATATTTTTGGTTTTTGTCTCCTTTTTGTGTTTTTTAGCTACTTTTTCTCTTTCTATTGCCTGCTATTAATTATTTGCTTTAATTCTTTAATTTTATTACCTTTTCTTACCCCAGAACCATGTCTAAGGGTAGGGCTGGTGGACGACGCAGCCAGAGCCGCGACCGCCTTCCTTGCGGAAGGCGGCGCCCACAAGGGGTGCAGGCACGGGCCTTATTTGGGGAGGTGGAGTTGGCTGCACTCATTTTCTTTGTGTAGCGCCACCTCCCCTCAACCCTGGCAGCAGGTGGCAGGCCTGGGTCTGGGTACGGCCTCCGGGAGCGTTGGCAGCGGTGGGGGAAGGTGCGCCGGGCAGTGTCGCGCTTCTCTGGGGTCCGGCGCACCCAGCCGCAGCTCACGCACCGGTGGTCCGACATCCTGGACCGTGAGAAGGACCTGCTGGACCTGCTAGGAGTGGAGGTCCCGGGGCTTGGTGAGTACCTATTTAATTATTACAACTTTGTGTCTGTTCTTCTGCTCTGTGTTATACATTGCGAATATCTTTTTTTCTTCCAACCAGCTAGAATGTTGCTGCTTACATTCCAGGTTAATTAAGTTTAAAAGTCTTCTGTGAATTTGACACAGGTGTTCTTCTGCGCTACTACTAATCTTACTTGTTTGCAACTTTGCATTTGCTCTTGCTTAGCGTGATTCTTTACGAGTTTATTTTAGAGAAATTAAGTAACGTAATGCTACAGTGACTCTAGTCCACTCCTTACTTTGTCCTGTCACTAATAGATAGGGGCGGATTGATACTTAGGTTTAGGTACTTTGTATGAGCTTCTAATTTGTTAGTGGTATGCGTGATGCCCCTTCAGTTACGTGACGTGCTGCTAGTACGGCAGTCTTTATTAGAAGTTTAGAACCTTTTCTAGTTTGTTCAATGAGTGGCGGTAATTGGCTTAGCACTAGCAGAACATCAGCATCAATCAATCAACCCAAAATTTGGTGTATACAAAAAATTTAGTCATGTGTCCTCTATGATTTGACCATATGCATTTTTGAGGAATAAAGTGGAAATGCATACTTAATGTACAATTGGCATGCCTGCAATAGGTAGGCTAGGTTGGGTGGTACTTCGTACTTAGGCTAAGTAGTAACTTAGTATTCTGGATTCAGAATGGAAGACTGGATTACTGTTGATAAATAGTAACTTAAGTAGTCGATCTGCGAATCCCCCGATATTACTTGTTGACCAGATGAGATCGGTCAATTTAGTTATTGCAATTGTTGTTTACATAAGTGTTTTTTGACCGTTGTTGAAAAATATTGTATTTGTTTGACACCATCCATCAATGTTTGTCTCTTTCTTATATCTTTCCTGTTCATCATTCAGCACCCAGGGGCAGACAGACAGGGAGTGGGGGTTCGGCGGGACAACAGTCCGAACAGCACCAGGAGGACACCAATGAGGGCTCCTCTGCTGGCCCCAGTAAGTCTTCTTGTTTTTAATAATATTTCTTATTCCATAACTTTTACTGCCCCATATTTTTCACGAACTACTGCTTGTTTCCAAATGCTATTTTTTTTACCAACAATTATCCTTCGATCTGTTCGGTTTCAAAAATCTTATCCCTGCCTCCGCTATGAAGACTCTCAGTACTACTATTACTACTAATACTATCAGTCTGTCTGTACTGTAGTAGCTAGTCTTGCCCAGTTGGCCAGTGCCACTCTTTATGTGAAAGGTTGTAATATAAAACTCATATTCACCAGTAGCTCGAGCCATTGAGTCTAATCCTTTGGGTCGTCGTCTTGTACTACTTCTACTCTTATTGATCTTGAGTCTTTGTTAATCTTGAGGCTTTGAAAATTCACAGCAACAAAAGCCCAACCAGATTTATTACTATTTTCATATGATAGCCTATAGGACATACTACTACTGTTGTAGGGATCTTGCACATATACAGACATTTGCACCAGAAAATAGGATGTTGGTGATGGTAGGTTGGACCTTCCTCACACACCTCAATCAGAAATTCAGCACCCACCACAATTCCACTGCTCGACTATATTACTGTCTTGTCATAACTATTAGGTCTCCGAACCCTCCCCCCAAGATACCCAACAAGTAGACAACCCAGAACATAACACACCCAACCTCTCAGTCGTGGAAGCAATGCACATGCACAACCTTACTTTAATTTGCTCACTCGTGTAAGTTAGTCCACACCAAATACCACCAAGTCTATGTAAGTTCAAAATGTTTATTTTGAATTGAGAACGAAGCTCTGTACATTGTTTTATTATAAAATGCAGCACCAACCGGAAAATCAACAACTTTAAAACAATATACATTGTTACACTTATACAGTTGGGAATTAAATCATGATAACTGAACAGTGGTGGAAGGTAGCACCACCATCCCCTAGGAATTTAGTTTATATAAATTTATAAATGAAAATGTGAGTGAAGGGACCCCTCACCTTAGAAGAACCTAGCACTGGTAGTTGTTGCATCATTCAGAAGCTCTGGTTCGTAGAAGGGAATCTTCCGTCTGTAATACGAAAAATGAAATGGTGTGCGTTAGTATATTGCAACTTGCAAGCATTTCTCAGCCGTGCCAAAAAGTGTAGCATTTATGGATAAGCAATATGGACTAACAGTACACAAGTACTTCCTAAAAAAGTAGCTTGTTAATGTTTTTGTTGACCGCGTGTACGCAGCGCGTAGACTAGACAGTAGCAGTGTGAGGCAGGTCATGTGGGCTCAAAGGTGTCTTATACAAGAAGCTGCAAGGTAACGTCACATGTGCAAAAATAAAAGACACAAAGGTAAAATGGTAGCATGGCTAGGGCTAATTAAGCAAAGGCTACAATGATCATATATAACTATTAGTGTCTACTCTACTACTATCTGATTTGTACTAGTGATGTATGTTAGTATTAACTAATTTTTCAACCTTGCTACTGATCAATAGGGGGGAGGTGTATATGACGTCTAATAAATGTGTAATGTTTTCTAGGCGCACTACCGACCACCATTGCCGGGGCCAGCGAAGGCGACGCGGAGGGCGAGGATGCGGCAGTTGCTGCAGATAGCAACGGAGCGGTAGGGGGAGTGGCAGCACCAGTGTCGGGCGGTGGTAAGTTAGATTCATAATCCTTAACTATTGTTGAACTTGACAGTACACTCACTGCAAGGGTGTACTGTATGTATATGTATACTGTACAGTTGCGACTTAGGGCCCCATTAGGATGGCGGGCGTATTGCCCCCGCCGGGCCGGCGCTATTCACTGCCGACAGCGCAGGGGCAAACCTCCCGCCATCCCTGTAGAAAATATTCAGACCCCCCCACATGTCGACCAGGTGGAAAAGGGTTCAATATGGCGGTGGTGTCTCTCTGAACACACCGCCAGCCATATAATCTGCAATTTGGAATGCCTTTGCGTGGCGGCATTGCCGTCCGCCACGGAAAGGCATGCAGACATTGCAGAGTATGCTTGGAGGACCCCATGGAGGGTACTACCTACCTATGCTATGGTACACCCTGCCTGTCAAAGCGAAACGTGACAGGCACCGTGCGGGGCCCGTCATGTTGTGCTTGGAAAAGCAGCACAACATGTATTTTTAGCATTGTTTTCGGCAACGCCAACCAGAATGTAAAAAAAACAGGATGCGCCCGCCACTGTGCAGGGCGCATCATCCTAATTAATTGTCCCCACGGGACCCCCACCCTTTTTAGCGTGAGGATGGCGGGCGGACAAAGTCTGCCCGCCATCCGATGTCGTAAGTAAGTATGAGTTGTTGGGGACGTTTGAAGAGTGAACTAGAAGACTAGAATTCCCTTTAATTGGCATAGGAGTCACAAGCTTCCTAGGACCGGTTTCTGTAATTTCAGCTCTCTTCAGCCAGGCTTGCTTGAATCCAGTGGCAAAGTGAGCAAGGGACTCATGACTGAGCATACCCTGCCAACTTATGGCGAACAAAGTGGTACAAAAGGGGGTGGTGAGGGACGGAGCATCAGAACCAATCAAACACTCACACCCAGTCAACAGATCTGGGTTTGATCCATCACCATTCTTTAGCCCACTCTGCCACCCCAGTTCAGACATGGCCATATGCAAATAAGTCTGACCCTGTGCCTCATGGGAACAGTCCAGCCCGAACTGCCAAGCCATGCCCTCCCTGGACCAGAAACAAGCTTCCTAGGACCTGGGGTGGCAGAGTGGGCTAAAAGTGGCAAAGTGAGTACCTTGCCAAGTGTTTGATTGGTTCTGATGCTCCGTCCATCACCACCCCCTTTTGTACCGCTTTGTTCGCCATAAGTTGGCAGGGTATGCTCAGACGTGAGTCCCTTGCTCACTTTGCCACTGGACTCAAGCAAGCCTGGCTGAAGACGGCTGAAATGCCAGAAACCGGTCCTAGGAAGCTTGTTTCCGGTCCAGGGAAGGCATGGCTTGGCAGTTCGGGCTGGACTGTTCCCATGAGGCACAGGGTCAGACTGATTTGCATATGGCCATGTCTGAACTGGGGTGGCAGAGTGGGCTTAAGAACGGTGATGGATCAAACCCAGATCTGTTAATTGGGTGTGAGTGTTTGATTGGTTCTGATGCTCCGTCCATCACCACCCCCTTTTGTACCGCTTTGTTCGCCATAAGGTGGCAGGGTATGCTCAGACGTGAGTCCCTTGCTCACTTTGCCACTGGATTCAAGCAAGCCTGGCTGAAGACGGTTGAAATGCCAGAAACCGGTCCTAGGAAGCTTGTTTCCGGTCCAGGGAAGGCATGGCTTGGCAGTTCGGGCTGGACTGTTTCCATGAGGCACAGGGTCAGACTGATTTGCACATGGCCATGTCTGAACTGGGGTGGCAGAGTGGGCTAAAGAACGGTGATGGATCAAACCCAGATCTGTTGACTGGGTGTGAGTGTTTGATTGGCTCTGATACTCCGTCCATCACCACCCCCTTTTGTACCGCTTTGAGTCACTTGACTAGGCCTACAGCCTAACAGTTAGTGCTGTATATGAGGAATGACAACAAACAAATCCAATCAATGGCGGCAATTCATGCTGAGGTATATGTTCCTTTGTTAAATAAAATAACCTCTGAAATATCCTACTCATGGGTGGGCAACTGGGCAAGCAGAAGAAGATCATCGCTCTGCCTTGATATTGAAGTAGTGTTGCTTTTGCCACATCCGCCCCAGCAAGTGTGTGATTAAGTATTGGTATACATTTAATTTAGTCACACCTCGACAATAAGTCACACAGCCCGGGGGAAGAGGGTTAGGGTTTGTTGAATGGATGGGAAGGGGGTTTTTGGGAAAGGTTTGACATAGAAAAACAGAATGCATGGACAAACAAACGACAATCATTGAAGACTACCATATCCATATGTTAAGGGAGAAAAAGGAAATGCATGCAAGATGATGAGAGACCCGGATTACATACACTTCTAGTTCTTGTTCTGTTGTTCCGGCCTTAATACTTTTACAGATAGCAAATAGGAATTTTAAATATTGGTAGGGAAGAATCGTAAACACAGAGCAAACCTAATGATGATAATAACAACTCCAAGAACACAGCGTTGTAAAGATTGTATACAAAATATTAATCAAATTATTTAAAAGAAGATTAAAGTGGATACTGTTACTGTGTTATCCTGGTAAAAAATGTGGACTGGATTTGCATCTCGGCATTCCTCTTGCTCCTCTCGTCCATCAATCTTGGGTGTGTCGCCTCGCCACTCGCCACTGCCCGGCTGGAAAAAAAATGTTGATTTATTGGTAAGGTAAGTGTGCATTGTAATGTTTTTCAAAGTATAGGGCAAGGCCCGGCCTGTAATTGTAGATGGAAAACCAAAGGGGATATTGAGAAACAAAGTTGAAACAAATGCACACTTTATGGTGTAGTGCAACAAGAACACTTTCCGAGGTGGCATGTATGCATCATCTCAGTCTACTCTAGTCTGTTTCCAGCATTGACCTTCAACAATAACAGGAGAGAGCAGGCCCACAGTGCTTAGCAGTAGCACATCCTACGTTAAGACTTTAGAGTACTTTTTTTTTTTAAAGAGTTGGACAAACGCAAAGCACATTATCCATTCCAAACATAGCATTTTACAGTTTAAGTTAGTAAAATCAATGCACCGCAGTCATCCCACCGCTACACTCTATTCCACTTCTACACAGACATTTGGGTCTGCTGTGGTTGTTGTTGACGTGTTAACCTTTAGGCTTTTACATTTTATGCCACTCATGAAATGTCCTCCTGACTTCATCATCATCTCCGATACTTTTACTGACTGACTGTGAAGATCGGCCTGCAGTATAAGTAAAAATTTTATTACACAACAAGAGTAGAAATATTACTGACTTCATTCATTCTTTAGTGTTTACAGAAAGATAGATTACTAGTACACTTTGACTTCACTTTGTGCACAACAAACAAACAACGAAAACACAAAGACCAATCGCTCAGAGTCAGGTGTCCAATGCATGCCATTAATTGTCATTACCTGTTCCTTCTCATCTTAAGTTAATGGGCCGTCTATTTCGCCATCATCATGATGGACGGTGCTGTTGTGTCAATCATACTCATTGCGCAGATTGAGTGAGTCCCCTTCCTGTATTGAATTAAAAGCAATGTATCACCTAGCTGTAGGAGAAGTACACATTTAATATTTGCAAGAAGGGGAAAATTGAATTTACCTTGAGTTAAGTTTAGTGTGTTCTGTAGAAAGTTGATTAGTGGCAGTGCACAATTACATAAATTCATGCACAACAAACACAACAAAATCTAAATCATTCAGTCTGCGACTCTGCGTCCAATGCATGGCATCAATCATTACCTGTTTCATCTTATTTTCAGTTAATGGCCAGTCTCTCTCGGCTCTAAAAGGAGGATAGCTATAGTAGTCATCTGATTAATGCTCCACTTCTTTTGGAAGGACTAGGAAAGTTTGACTTTGTTGTTGTATTATTTTACCATCATCCAATCATCATTCATGAGGGAAATGGAATTGAGCAGGAGATTCAGTATGATGGAGCGGAGGACTGGATTCGGAGGACTGTACTGTCAAATTACAGACACCTGAAACTTGTATATTAAATTAGAAGAGTAGAAGACGGTGGTCATGGATTTGTTGTGATTCACAAGTTTGTAACCGGAACGACAGACACACAAACAAAGGGGGAAAAAAGGGAGGAAGACAGTAAGTGCAAGCCTAATTGTCAGGGAAGTATAGCTCATCCTCAAACTCTGGGGGTTCAGCCAGTAGTAGGTAATCATGTGACACAATACTTCCGTCACCTGAGCCGCTGTCCTCATCTTCTTCCATTGCTTCATGTATTGTGTAATTCAGTGGTATGAAGTGCTGATTCATTTTGATCATTGTTAACCTCTCCACGTTTTTTGGCGATAGACTAGTCCTTCTCAATGTTACAATGGAACCAGCAGCACTGAAAACACGTTCGGAAGAGACACTTGCGACAGGTCAAGCCAGATAGCTTATCGCCAGCCTGCTGAGCTGTGGCCATTCAGACCTTTTCCTATACCAATACTGCAATGGGTTTTGATCAATGTACACCTCTGTTGGGTCGTCCAGATAGGCCTGGACCATCCGCTCAATGTTCAGGGTTGCTGCTGGTAAGGTTTTGGGCTCTTTTCTCTGTGCATCAGCACTGTGCTTATTAATGCCTAACTTTACATACCAATCGTGTAATGATTGTACTCCGCCTACTGATCCAGTTATTGTTGCTGTGGTCAATAGTGATGGTGAGTCTTGTGATCCAAACGCACTGCCCTCAGCCGACGAAGATGCACTTGATCCTGCATGGCCTGCTGCAGTACTTCTTGTGGGTTGATCTTGCGGGCTTTTAATTAGCAGCCGTTCGTTTTCCAACTTACTGGCCGCTTCAGCTATGCAAGTTTTGTAGCGGGCAACATTTTATTTTGTATCCTTACATTTTTCAGCTAAGCGACGGGATAAGCTCTCCACCAAGTCATGAGCTTCCCTTTTGTCCTCTACACCTTTGTATTATTCAGACACATTATTCAGCTGATGCTCTAGCATTTGCAATAATAGGATAGCTTGGCCCATTGTACAGTCCTCCTTGCTGACTTCACGTGTGAAGACCTCAAAAGAACAAAGCATCTCAGTCAGGCATTTAATTAGGCTCCATTGCACCAGCTCAAGGTTCATGCCTTTAACAGTAGCATCCCCTTTTCTTTTCCAGACATATTCATGGAGTGACCTGTACTGCTCATACAGACGATCATGCATGTAATACGTTGAGTTCCAGCGTGTTGCCACCTCCTGGATGAGTGCCTTGACGGGCATTCTATGTTCACGTTGGATGATCCTCAGCTGCTTCCGAGCTTTAAAAGAATGGCTGAAACGAGTGCATATTCTTCGGCAGATGGGCAGTAAATTGCTGACTATGGGTTCTTTTTTCAGAAAGTCTTGAACTATAATGTTTATGCAGTGCGCCAAACACGGAACCCTGAAATAGGAACCAAGTGCCATGGCCTTGAGTACATTACTGCCATTGTCTGTGGCAACAAAACCAATACCAAGCCCTCTTGGCCGCAGCCATTCAAAAACCTTGCTGCGAAACTCGTGTAAAATGTTTTCAGCCGAATGAGATTTCTCCATGGCAATCATGGCTACAGTTGCATGTTTCCAAGTACCTTCAAAAATCGCAGCTGTGTCAACAGCACCTCGTGCAGATAGCTTTTCTCTAACCCCCACAAAAGAGATCCAGTGTGCAGTGATGCCCATGTAATCTGTGGCTTGGCAACTGGTCCACATGTCTGTTGTCAGGTGTATATTGTGTCCAACCAATTTCAGCACATCATGATGTAGTGCCGGAACAGCAATTCTTGCGAAATATGACCGGCTGGGAACCTTCCATTTAGGGTAGATGGCAGACACAAATTCAAGGAAACCCACCCCTTCCACAAATGAAAAAAGAAGAAGGTCCAGCGCTAAGATTTTAGCCAGCTTCGCATTGTACAACCGTGGCATTGGGTGGTTGCGTTGGAACTGCCCCTCCAACCTAAACATGCTCTCAATGGTAGGCTGGATTACTTTCCTTTGTGGTGCTGTTTTCATTAACCCACTTAGGCTCAACGACACAGATTGTCTCATTGCGGTACTCGGTCGCCTTGGTGTCTCAGCCTGACTCAGAGTATGGCACTTACTGCGGTGCCACTCTGATGTTACTGAGGAGGATGTGGGCGATACCACTGCACTACTGGGGACAGGGCTAGAAATGCCTCCCTCTTCTTCACCTTCCACCGCAATAATATCGCTCCCTGATTCTTCCTGACCAACTTCAATGGATTGAGTTTTTCTACTTTCTTTTAAATGAAGTAGGTGATTCTCCCACACGATAGTGTGGTGTATTCTGAGATTACTTGCTTTTCCTCCGGTACCATAGTGTGTATCAAACTTACCACGCCGAACACCTTGACGACAAATTGAGCATATAGCAACGTTCTCCTCCTTGGTGCTAACAGAAAAAAGGCCCAAACTGGGGAGGAGAACTTTCTGGCACTGCTGGATGTGCCACTTTCAATACCCGATGAACTGGAGGGTGTGCTTGAAATGTGACCCTGTGCACCTAGACTGTGACTTTTACTACCACTACCTACTGAGATGGTTGAGCTGGATGTAGGTCCCTGCCGGGCCTTGGGAAAGCTGGAGGTAGTGGTGGTGTAAGCTGTTTGGTGATATCCGTGCTACATCCCGCTCAGTAGCAGCCTTTCTGGATAGGGTGAGAATGTTGGTCTCCAATCCCTTTGGGGCGGGAGTAATGTGCGTGATGACTGGCTCGTCTTCATCAACATCATCATCATCACCCCCCTCTTCTACATCTACCTCCATAACTCTAAGTTCTTCCGGGACCTTTCTTTTCAGAAGCATTGTCTTGTGGCGTATATCACTCTCAGACTGAGCTGGTGGGACCCAAGTGGCATCACGATCATCAGAAGCGGGGCTTGAAGAAGAAGATGATGGACTAAGCCTCCTTTTCCTTGCTGGTGGTCTGGAAGACAATAGATCTTCTGAAACAGTGGTTTGACTTTGCTCCACTTTGTCTGCAGGAAGCTCAATTTCCTGAAATGCCCCTACGTCAGGAGCAACAACTACTATGGTGCGCTGCTGCTGTTCTTGTTGTGGCTGCTGCTGTTCTTGTTGCGGCTGCTGCTGTTCTTGTTGCAGCTGCACACTTATCTGCTGAGTTTGCACCTGCGTTGAACTTGATTGTGTACTACTTTGTGGTAATGACATTTCTTCAACATCTCTGCTCGTTAGTAGACTGGCTACCTCTGCGACACTAAAGCCCTTGGGCCTAGGTTGGTGTGGTTGGACCACTGTGCTGCTCCCAGTTTGGTTCCCGGACAACGCTGCTGCAGGCGTAACTTTATGGGTGCCAAAAAAAACATTGGCCGGCACACCACCAGTCGTGGTTAATGGCACTTCCTTTTTCTGTTCCTTCTTCTCACCGGCAACTTTCTTGGTACTGGACCTGGTAACTTTCTTTGGGGCCATCTTCTTCAGATGTCAGGCAGGATGCAGATGCACAACAAGTTCTGGTCACACGTGGATGTGATGCGCAGCAGGACTTCTGTCTGGCTGGCAGTACAACGGGTAGCCGGGTGATGCTGATGACACCTCCTCCTCTGTCTTTTGTGCACCTAAAACCAAATAAGCCAGGAGAAGAACATCAGTGAAATGTTGCATTTGTTGTTGTGATTCAGTTACTTAGTACCGTACTAGTGCAAACAAAAAATATAGTCTAGCCATTTATGACTTTTTTTTTTAACAAGGGCTATGTTATACTACTGTGTACAGTCACACACTACACTCTCAGGAAGGATAGGAAAGTTAATAATAACCACCAAAATAAAAATGTAATGGAAGTGGGGTGGACCCTATTTGCCATTAAATATTTTGAGCATCTCGGCATCCATGGAGCTGCTGCTGGCAAAGGGGGTGAATGGATGGAAGCAGTAAGCCAAATAGCCAATAGGAAAACCATGCAGGCCCATGGAAAAAGCAGGAAAATAATAACTCCCAGTCCAAACACAAAATAAGGCCACCAGCCACATGGACACTCACAAAACACAAACAAGCAGGGGGCCTGGGAAACACCAGGAGCGGACAAAAGGCCTATAAAAGCCAGGTAAAGGCTGCATGCTAAAGCACACTGCTCTGCCTTTTTAATGCAACAAAATGGAAATACGAACATTCACAGGCCCCAAAAAGGTCTGCAGGGTGCATGCATTGCACACCATGACACCAGACACATACAACAAAAGCATGTCTTTAAGACAACCAACATCAGAAAGGCCACCCCAAAAAAACACACTTCTCCAACTCAATCCAATGCCATCCATGCCCTAAATGATGTCTAAATTCAACAGACCACACAGAAAACACTTGATTAATAAAGCTGTGGCTACCTGCTCTGGTCCTAGTGGATGAAAAAGCAGGCTTGTTGGCAGACAAGGCCAGGCAAGCTTGCAGGCCTAGGCTTCAAAATGGCCACCAGCCACATGGCCAGGCCCAACATCATCAGAAAGGCCACCCCAAAAAATCACACTTCCCCAACTCAATCCAATGCCATCCATGCCCTAAATGATGTCTAAATTCAACAGACCACACAGAAAACACTTGATTAATAAAGCTGTGGCTACCTGCTCTGGTCCTAGTGGATGAAAAAGCAGGCCTGTTGGCAGACAAGGCCAGGCAGGCTTGCAGGCCTAGGCTTCAAAATGGCCACCAGCCACATGGCCAGGCCCAACAACATCAGAAAGGCAACCCCAAAAAAAACACACTTCCCCAACTCAATCCAATGCCATCCATGCCCTTAAATGATGCTTGAAAATGAAATACATTAAAAAAACACTAAAGGAACAGTTGCTTCATCATGCACACACACACACCCATTAGGCCATGCCCATGACTAGCTCGGGCCTACTACTGACTAGTACTACCCACAACATTTTAAAAAAAAGGAATAATGTTAGTTACCAAAAATAAATTGTAGTTACAAGAACTGCAATGCCCCCAATCAAAGAGACACAACAACCACTTGCTTGTGAAATATCCAAATCAAAAAATCCTCAAATCCAATTGCAATGATGCAGCAGACAAAAAGAGTGATCTTTCCAGCTCAAAATCCAAAGGCAGAATGAGCAGGAGATGGACAAAGCACTGGGAGGAGCCTGCTGGACAGGAACAGGAAGTTGGAGATTCTGTGTCACTTCCTCCCTCTCCCCACCTTTTTAAAAAAGGGCTCCTTGCACAAAAAAGGACAGCCAAATGTCAATGTGAGGAGTTGTTTTCATCCAAAATCATCATTTGCAGAAGGTTTCATGCTGCTAGAGCTGATATTCTTCTCCAAATTGAAAATTTTACATGTTCGAGTTCTCGAGCTTCACATTACTTCCGCCGGATGTCGATGGCGTGTCGAAAATGACTTGATCGCGTTCTCTCGCTCCCTATCGCGTTGGATATGACGTATTCGGGGTCTCTTTCTCCTTTTCACGTTCGATTAGACGTGCCCGCGTCCTCACTCTCTCGCTCGCGGTGGAGAATGACGTGTTCGAGATCTCAATCTTCTCATACTCTCGCGGTGCATGATCGCGAGAAGAAAGACGTGATCGCGCGACAAATGATGTGTTCGCACGACAAATGACGTTAATGCGGGCGCGAACTGTCGTGCGACAGCGCAAAATGGCTATCAACATCCAACATCTCGTGGAGAACGCGACCGGGTCAGGAATGCTTGTCAGCAAACGCGGGGATTCAGGTAAGGCGATCGCGCGCATGCGAGAATGTATTTTTTTACAGCGCGAGCAAGAAACAAATTATCGCTAAGCTGCGGAATGCGGAAATTTTGGCATTTTCGAGCCTTCCGCGGAACGCGAAAATGCCAAATTATCGCAATTTCCGCGAACGGAATGGAATTTTGGCCCAGGCCTACTTTCAATGCCATGTAGTGCATTGGGGCTTGCACACAGGCCAATTTCTCATTGAGAATGATGCAATTCCTGTCAGCATCCTATGCCCTGTTCAACATATCAAAGATGTTCAAATGTGTGTCTCTGGGACATGGAGCAGGTGTAGTGATGTTGTCTCACTTTGTCATCCTGACAGGTAACTGCCTACGAGAAGATGTTGATCTGGCAGGACATCGTCAGGGCCGTGAGATCGGCGGGGGATCGTAGTCGGCGCATACCACAGGTCAGAAAACGATGGCAGGATATCCGGTGCTGGACCCGGCGGATCACCCGGGTCCAGCTGGGGCTCGACCCTCCTCGCCCCCACGGTGGGCGCCGATGCCTGACCGCCCACATGACCCGTGTCCTGGCGGTGGTCTTCCCAGACCTCGATAGGCAGTTACAGGAGAGACTGCAGCAAGGCGTGGGTAGGTACATGGCTGTTTGTTGTGTTATGTGTCACTAGCTTTTGGAAGTGCTCTGTAGCCTGGATACACTCCCAGAGTTTATATGTGCAGTGCATTTTCTGTTCCCCAATGTCACCTGGTGCTCTTTTTCATCCCCTCCCCTCCTTGACATGTTTCTCCTGGTCTGTGTGTAATCACATTTGCACATGGTCATCTAGGGTGCCAGAAAATCAAAGTGCACATTGCTTTCTGCATCATGTGGGAGGGTGGTCTGTGACATGTGTTGGTACCTTGCCTGTTCCATGACCTGTTCACTATGTTGGGGGTCCATATTTATTGGCACTGATGATGAGTCTCAACATAGGAGTGTGAGATTTCAACTGAACACCCTTGCAGCTTGCATGACCAATGTTGTGACCTCAGACATGATGTGCATGAGTGGGAGATATGCATAGTGCCATGACGGTTGCTCATGGTACAGTCAGCTCATTCCAGGACCACAGAGCAGTGTGCCCACTACAGGCCCCTGAGACACCCTGGCCTCCTAATCATGTGTGTCATCCAACACTGTGCACATTCTCTGTGGGTTCAGCATAGGTCTGCCTCTGTGGCATTGATCCCTGGCCTAGTTTGTATTTTTCCAATGTGTGCAACATGTGTCCACTGGACAGGGATACACCATTTGGCTTGTGCATACTCACACTAGGCAGTGCCTGTGTGGCTATTCACAACAATCTGTTGATGGTTGTTTGTCACAAATATGTGTTGCCAGCCCCACAAGGTGATGTTGTGTCAATTTAGCAATTGCTGCTGCACAGTTTTTGAAACCCTGATTAAGAGGTGTCACTTCTTGATCTGTATCAATCACATTGACTCAGGTATGGGGGGGTTGTGCAGGAGAGGCCTACATGGGCACCCCTAATTTCTCCTTGCCAGGTCTGACCTGTGTGTGAGAATTGGCTGTACAAAGAATCACCGTGCAGTGCCCCTGTGATGGTGGCCAGTGCTTAATGTTCGTGCTTTGCAGCCTGTGTTATTTTAAAAAAAACATGATTCCTGCTCATACATTTTTGGCACCTGTGTGTGGTTCAGATGCAACGCAGTTTGGTATTTGTGTGCTGACATCTGTGTAGACATTCTGGCTTGCCATGAGGGTGTCTCCACAGTACAGATATGCTTTTTTACAACACAATTGCAGGCCCATTAGCTTATGCATTGTCCTGGGTTTGGACATGTGTGCCACTCTACATGACAGGCAGTGGGTCATATGTGTAGCCAACTGGGTCATCAGGTAACGGATGGCCATGTGACAACTGACATAATTCAAGTTGTTAGTCAAAAATGATTGTACCTTGGCACTCACAGCACTTGTAGACAGTTCTTCATGTTTTAAATGTGGTAATTTGATGATTTGTGTTAAGAACACTAATGTGCCTGCATGAAAGATGTATCCCAAGGAAGTGCACACCAAACAATATTTCCACTTTCAAGGAACACGCTGGCACCTTTCAAAGAAGCCACTGTTAGAATTAAATGGTGTTGCAGATTATCCATATACATGTTTCCACAGTGGTCTTGATTTTGTGAAACTCCTTTGTTGTTGGTGATTCAAACTAACGAGTGTCAAGACATCAAGACCTCCGTGGGCTCATGTATATGTACTTTCTTCAACACCATTTATTTCTAACAGTGGCTTCTTTGAAAAAGGTGCCAGCTTCTTCAATGACAGTGTAAATGTAGTTTTGTGTGCTCTTCCTTGGGACACATCTTACATGCAGGCACATGAGTGTTCTTTTCACGAAATGGCGAATTGCCACATTCAATACATGTCGATTATGTAAAGTATTGTGAGTCCCAAGGTAACAACATTTTTTCGTTTTGTGTTCCAAAGTACTTACACGTCTCTGAGTGTGGTGAAACCTTGAGTAGTGAGGTGTGTTAGTTTACCTTGGGTGCACCACTACTGTTTCTTTCAGGGTAAACAAGAGGTGGCATGACTTCATTGTATTGCTGTGCTCACCTGTTCACAGACACTAGCTTCTCAGTGTATTTCTCATTCAAGTTGTGGCCTGGTGTGTTCTTTTTTTCCTTGTCTCCAAGTGGCATAGTGGGTCTACCAACTGGGCAGTACAGGGCTTACATATGTGCGGAGTAATCTAGCTGTTACTCATGATGCATTGCCTGATATGCACTGTGACCTATTGTTTTTGTGCTCATGTGTCAGATGTATACAGGTGACTGATGCATTTCTGTTTCTTCTCCTTGCCCTCAGCATCATCATCCGAAACAGAAGGAGACACCTGCACGGACCTGGAGGAGGGACCCAGCGACAGTGCCACCATTGCTGGCGAGTCTGAGGGAGCCAGTGGCACGGAGGGTGAGGGGAGCCAGTCCGAGGACCTGTCTGGAGGTGATACCACCTATGACGCCGATGGGTCCGAGGCTGACTTCCTTGTGGAGGCGGAGGCTGCTACACCACCTGGCAGCATCCCCACATCTGTCCCCGCCTCCTCCGTTACCATCTCCGCCCTCCCAGTTGCTCCCGTCCCTTCCGTCCATGCAGAGGCCCACCATTTCTCCTTCGGCCCACGCACTGCACCCCCTGCCCCTGTCACCCCTGCTGCCCTCAGTGAAGAGTCTGTGGACATACTGCGGCAGTTGCAGGTTGGGCAGGCATCGGTGCTGAATGTCCTCCATGGTCACACTAAACTGCTCACACAGATGGTGTCGTTCATGGAGGGCATGTCAGCAACAATGTGTGACCAACGCAAGATTCTGCGGTCCATGGACTCTTCCCTGATGGCAGCAGTTACTCTCCTGCAGCGCTCTGTCCCACCCCCTACCCCGGACCCATCCACACTTCCCTCTCCCATACCTGTCCAATGCTCACCCAGACAGTCACGAGCACGCACCCCACCAGACACAGGCAGCACTCCCCCAAGTAAGGCGAAGCGCACACCTCCTGGCACGCACACTCAGGGGGATGTAGGCACACCCACAGGGTCTGGGGACAGACGACATACACGCAGCCACAGTCGCAGTCTGCAGTCCTCACAACCCTGTCCCTCCAAAACCACTCCCCTTGGCTCCCCTGCCAAACGCTCACCCAAGCAGCTCTTTCTGGCTGAGCTGGACCTCGCCCCCGCTGAGCCACCACCACACAAGCGGGTGAGGAAGTCCCCGGGCACGGGAGTTGAGTCCCCCACCACGTCAACCCCCTCCCCCAGGAGCGCTGCACCCCATCCCTCACCCACCACACCATCCTTTGACCCTGGGGATTCCTCAGGTGCAGGGGTTCAGATGGACGTACTAGCAGCGGTATGCAGCCCCAAGCTCGCCTCCACCTTCGGCGCTGCCCCACCCCCTGTGGTGGAGACGTCCACCCCTCCACACCTACCTTTCCCCCTCCTGTCCCTGTGGTGCCTGGTACTGCTACAGATGATGCCCCACCCCGTCCGACGAACCTGGAGGTTCATTTGTGCAGGCAAGCAATCCCCTACATCCCCCTTGGACTTTACATATGGACTGCCCATTGGCCTGGGTAAATAGTTTATTTTTTGATTTTTTTTTGTTGTGCTGAATAAAGCCTTTATTTTTACTTTCAACACTATTGCATTTCAGGTACTTGATGTTATTGATGAGGCTCCTGGAGTTGGTGTTCTAGTAATGTGTTAGGGTTCTGAGAAATGTTTTTGTATGATGGTCATGAGGTGGAACATGGTATCTGTGTGCCATCACAATGTCTCTGCAAATAATCATTGGAAGTGTGTGTTCATTTTGTTTTGAGACATTGTCCCAAGGAGTGTTCCTTCCTCTGTGGCACCTGACATCTTCCCTGCAAACAGTTGCACAATTGTTGTGCTGACCTGTGTCAACATTTCCTTTGTTGGTGACGGATCCCTTCAACAATGGCCATGCCTGCTCACCGATCTCTCCTGCTGAATCGTCTGTGCCATCCTTGCTAGTCACTGTACTTGTGTTTTGAGTATGTCGAAATGCCTTCAGGGACAAATTCACCCTTTTCAGCACTATGCATGTGTGTAATCACAGCCTACCACACAAATGGTACTTGTTATGCAGGGTATTTGGGCACCTGACTCACAATTGTGGGCATTGTATCTAGAGGAATTCCACCCTATTCCTTCCATGAGAGACAACATCTTGGTGGCTGGACCAGCACCTGGACATTCCTATCAGTCCTGGGATGTGCGTGACAGTGTGTGTTCCCTTTGGCTATCTTAGTTTTGTAGGCAGTTACATGACTATACAGTCTTGTGGCATGATATCAGGGTGTGTATTGTGCTGCATCTGCCATGGGTGGGTATGCATGTGTTATTTGTGCTCACACCCACATGTGGTGTGTCATGCAGTGGGTGAAAGACATCCATCCTCCTGGGAGTGGGACACTGCTGTCAGTGATGTGTTGTTATAGCACTATCATCATAGTACAAAGTTAGGGATGCGTACATACCATAGCCACTGAATCAACCCGGGTCTAATCCTATATTAACAAAAGGAGGGAGAAAGTATACTGGAACAATCTGACATCTCTGATTAATAGAGAACCCTTCTAGGAACAGAACCCATCAATCACAGAGGAATGGTATGTTTGTCATCATTTGGGTCTGTATACCTCGATACAACGTACCAAGTCCTGATGGAACGACCCGGTAACGTGTAAAGAGGAATAGCATACAAGGGTTACTGTCAGATCTCCAGTAGTGACAGAAAATATGATGAGTCCTCAATTTTGTGAATGTGGTTCTAAAAGTGCAGCACTAAATTATAAAGGTGATAATAAAAGTGGCTAGTGGAACTCAAATGTGCTTTAATTGGTAGAGTGCGACTGCCACTGTTAAAAGGCAATATGGCAATTCAGCATAAATAGATTTGTCATTATGCTTGATATCCATAGTAATCGGTCGACATGTTTCTGCCCATAAAGATCTAAACAGTATCGGGGGCATTCATCAGGACCTCAAAAAAGCTGCTACTATGTGAGAAAAAGTGATTTAACTAAAAATGAAAAAATCACAGACAGTCCTACCGCACCGGTCAGCTCTATATAGTAATCGAAACCGGATACCTAGGAAAACAGAGAGATGGATAAGAAATACATTCATCCTACATTTTATAATAATAGCAAAAGAACAGTCTCATTAACTGACTTCGAAGAAAGCAACATGACTAGTGCTTCACAGCATCTTATAGTGTATAAAATTGCACTTACCCAAGTATTTTGGGTGAAACCCTCACCTCAACCTGGTCTGTGCTCAGGGAAAGGGGCCCCGCTCTAATAAAAAGGAAGACAAAATACAAAGTTGCTGGTGTGCATAACTATGTACTGTCTCCTCAAACGTAGCTTAAAATAAAATAGGTAACGTCTTAATACAAACAACCAGTGGAGGATGGCATCCGGGTCTATGATCGACCAAGAAATAGCTTATTCTGAGACATATATATCGGGTCAAAGGAGTGCAAAGTATGTGGTGATTCTACAAATAAACACCCTCTTGTTAGAGAGTCAATCATGAGAAACACCCAAGTTGGAGGGAACCCTGTGTACCTGTCTAGAGTGAATGTTCACTCGACTAGAGGGTTTACCAGGAGCTAAAAAAAGAGCTAAAAAAAGAGAAGACTCCTTCGAACAAATTATTGCTCTGTTGGTAATGTTGGAGCCTCAGTATACGGACAAGAGAACAGCGCCGTACTTACCTATCCGTCGGTACCCCGAGGCGGTCTTTGAGTCAAGACCGGAGGTACCGACCGGAGAGGTTCGGCATGTTTTATACTGATAGAGCCAAATCGTATGCAGCTGCGTCTAAGCTCAGTGGTGGCCAAACGTGTGCCTGTCTGGTTATCAAGCGCATGAAGGACCCCCTGTCAGGAAACGCCCTCAAGCCCACTGCGCCTGAGTGAAATGTTAGAACCTCAATGCGCATGTGTCAGAAAAGGAAACTGATCACATCCGTCTCCCAGGATACTGGAACGCGCAAAGTGTAAACAATACCAAGGGAATGGAAGGGTTTGGTGTTGCATTCATGCTGAATATAGATAACCAGTGAGCGAGGGTCGCAAATTATAACAACAGCCACGGGATATCGTCATTAAGCCCCACCACATCCGAGTGTAAACGATAAACCCATTTTTGTTCCCTACACAAGAGGAAACGTTGAATGTCTGTAATGTGTGGGGGAATGTAAGGTTGTTCAATGATTACCCAATGCACATCAGTGTCTTTGTGGCCTGCTGTAATGAAATGGCTGGTCAGTTTGGTGGCACTTTGCTTGCACCGTATGGTGCTCTTGTGTTCTGAAATCCTCAGCTTAATTTTGCGGGAAGTCATTCCCACATAATTCATACCGCAGGGACATTTTATCAAATAGATTACCCTGTCGCTGTTGCAGTTGGTATGTTTGTTCAAAATCCACGGTCTGCTCGTGCCGATATTGATTTCCGTTGTATGTGAAGTCTGTGGGCACACTGAGCAGTTACCGCAGGGAAAATGGCCTCTGACTGGGGGTAAACCCCACAAAGGAGTGTCTGCGGAGGTTTTCAGAATTCTAGGACGTGTGTGTATTAATTGGTCCTTTATATTGCAACTCCTCTTGAATGCAAAAAGGGGGGGAGGTAGCACCTTGCCTTCAATTTTAAGCAGTCTCCAGTTTTTTAGAATGCTTTTCTTTAGAGCATTCGAATAGCTGGAGAAAGTGTTGACACATGTGATTCTTTTTTCCTCAGTAGTGGGATTACAGATCTTTTTCTCTAACAGGGCTTCTCTATGATTATTTGCAGCTCTCTTCATTGATGTTTTAATTGTTCTTTTGGGATATTGTCTATCCAAAAGTTGAGAGGAGAGTTGGGAAGCATGTTCATGGTACTGGGCGATATTGGAACAATTCCGTCGGATACGAAGGAATTGTCCAAAAGGCAAATTCTCCCGCAGGGCTCTCGGATGGAAGCTCTCGAAGTGTAACAAGGAATTGCGAGCCATCGGTTTTCTATACAGCTCAGTGGTGATAATTCCATCTTGAGAGCCAATCAATAGATCCAGAAAGGGGAGGCGCTCTTTGGAGACTTCACAAGTGAACTTTAGGAAGCCATTAATGTTATTCAGCCATGCGTGAAATCTCTCAATCGTATCCAAATCGCCCCTCCAGACGACTAGGATATCGTCTATGTATCGTCTCCAGGTCAAGATATGACCTAGAAACGGATTGGATGAAGACAGAATCTCAGTTTGTTCAATTTGATGAACATACAGGTTGGCTAGGGAAGGAGCAAAAATGCTCCCCATTGATGTCCCCGAGATCTGTAAGAATAGCTCCTCTTCAAACTGGAAAAAATTCTCCTTCATGGCCATTGTAGCACAGAACATGATAAAGTCCACTGGTGTTGCACTTTGTAGGTCACTTGCTTCCAGCAATGTCTTGATCACTGCTAAAGTCTCATCCTGTGGGATGCAAGTGTAAAGTGACTCTACATCAAAACTCACTAAGTAGTCTTGTGTAGAGTCAAAAGGCATTCCATCTATGATGCGCAACAAATCTTTAGTATCCTCAACATATGAGGGCATCATTTTCACTAACGGTTTCAAAAAGAAATCTACAAAAGTAGACAAGGGTTCGAGGAGCGACCCTATCCCTGAAATTATGGGTCTGCCCGGAGGGGGGAACACTCCCTTATGTATTTTTGGCAATACATAAAAGTATGGAGTCACCGGAAATGTTGTTTTCAAAAAGAGTGCCTCATGATTCGTGATCCAGCCTTTTTCCAGGCCGTCATCTACCCGATCTTTTATGGTAGCCATAAGTCTTTTAGTGGGATCCAATTTGAGAGGCCGATAGAAGGTGCCGTTCTTAAGTTGTTTCTTGCATTCACTCCTATATGCTTCTGAATCCATGATAACCGTTGCGCCTCCTTTATCCGCCGGTTTGATGGTGATTGACCTGTCAGTTGATAGCGTTCGGAGTGCCAGCGATTCTTTCTTCGGTAGATTGGAAAATTGTCGGTTATCAGTCTGGAAGATTGTTTCAGCATCTCTCAAGACAGCCCTCTCGAAAGTAAGAACTTCTGGAGGAACTAAGTGTGTAGGTGGATTAAACGTAGATCTCGGGCGTAAACCAGTGTTGGTAGTATTCTCCTCATCATCCTCTTGTGGTTTCTCTTTGAAGAAGGCTCGTAACCTCACTTTTCTAAAGAAGCCAGCTAGTTCCTGTCTAGTCTGGAAAGAGTCTCCCTTGTAAGTGGGGACATATCCAAGTCCCTTCTCTAGAACGTTCGTTTCATCAGTGGTAAGGGAGCGTTCGCTTAAATTGACAATTAAGCTGTCATGTTGCTTGGTCCTGGTACCACAGGATCTCGTTGGTTGCTCCGTGTGCGAGATGATAGAGGGGGACTCCAATGGACGTTTGGTTGAGCTGTTCTTCTCTTGCCCCTGGAGCGGCGGGGGCCTTGTCCTAAAAAAGACTGTTGTTGGAAATTGTCTGTATGCATCGGGCCTGGATACATCGGGTGTTGGAAATAAGGCTGTGGATAGTTGTAAGGTGCTGGTGGCCACCATTGTGGTGGCAGAGGTGGACCTCCAAAGAAGGTACCTCTCCTCGGTCCCCTCTTCCTCCAATTCTGACCTCTCATTGATTGTTGTGCACCCAGGTCCGAATCGGATGACTCGCCATCACTACCTGATGTAGAGTAATTAGAGCCAGATCTCCCACCTTGTTGGTTGTATGTGGGTGGAACATAAGAGTCACTGGTGTAAGGATATACTCGTGTCAAAGAGAACTTGGCCAAATCTTTTTTAAATTTTATAATCTTATTTGCTAGAATATTATCTCTAAATTCCTTACAGGTTTTGTCAGTTTCTTTAGACTGTTTGTTGAAAGTAGCAGTGACTAGTACTGATTTTATCTGGGACTCTAAGAGCTGTATCTCAATTAGGATGTTGTCAGCTATCCTTTTAGCAGTTGTTATAATCAGAATGAGCCAGTCCCTGGTACAGCGCCAAGCTATCAGGGACCAGTCCTTCAGGAAAGCCTTATCCTCCAAAAACAGTCTAGGTGCGTTATTTACGATAAGGCCAGTGGGAGCACAGTCCGACCGTAAATATTCGGTCATGATTGCACCATGTACCTGTGTCCGTGCATGTGAACGTTTAAGGAAAAGGACCTTACTCCAATCATCATTATTGGTGACTGCAAGGTTAGTGGGTACATCAATAATACTTGGTGTTTGTAAGATGTCAAGAGCTACCGTGTCGTCAAATGAGAGCCCCTGCCTCTCAGACATAGCAGAAGCAGGGATCAAAACACAGGTTTAATTTAAAAAGGGAGAAACTGTTCCTTACAAAAAAGGGGGGGAATAACCATACCAACCACTGAGAAGTAGTATATGACGTTACCTAAAAATAAGCCACAGAGCGTTTTGATTCCTTATGCTGAAAGGAAAAAATGTGTGGGACCTACGGCCAAAGGCCGCTCAATTACCGTAACAACAGAACAAAGTATGGGGAGGTCCAAGGGATAAAATTTTAAGACCTGCAGGTTGTGTATCCCTTAATCATAAACACTATAGCCACTGAATCAACCCGGGTCTAATGCTATATTAACAAAAGGAGGGAGAAAGTATACTGGAACAATCTGACATCTCTGATTAATAGAGAACCCTTCTAGGAACAGAACCCATCAATCACAGAGGAATGGTATGTTTGTCATCATTTGGGTCTGTATACCTCGATACAACGTACCAAGTCCTGATGGAACGACCCGGTAACGTGTAAAGAGGAATAGCATACAAGGGTTACTGTCAGATCTCCAGTAGTGACAGAAAATATGATGAGTCCTCAATTTTGTGAATGTGGTTCTAAAAGTGCAGCACTAAATTATAAAGGTGATAATAAAAGTGGCTAGTGGAACTCAAATGTGCTTTAATTGGTAGAGTGCGACTGCCACTGTTAAAAGGCAATATGGCAATTCAGCATAAATAGATTTGTCATTATGCTTGATATCCATAGTAATCGGTCGACATGTTTCTGCCCATAAAGATCTAAACAGTATCGGGGGCATTCATCAGGACCTCAAAAAAGCTGCTACTATGTGAGAAAAAGTGATTTAACTAAAAATGAAAAAATCACAGACAGTCCTACCGCACCGGTCAGCTCTATATAGTAATCGAAACCGGATACCTAGGAAAACAGAGAGATGGATAAGAAATACATTCATCCTACATTTTATAATAATAGCAAAAGAACAGTCTCATTAACTGACTTCGAAGAAAGCAACATGACTAGTGCTTCACAGCATCTTATAGTGTATAAAATTGCACTTACCCAAGTATTTTGGGTGAAACCCTCACCTCAACCTGGTCTGTGCTCAGGGAAAGGGGCCCCGCTCTAATAAAAAGGAAGACAAAATACAAAGTTGCTGGTGTGCATAACTATGTACTGTCTCCTCAAACGTAGCTTAAAATAAAATAGGTAACGTCTTAATACAAACAACCAGTGGAGGATGGCATCCGGGTCTATGATCGACCAAGGATGCCATCCTCCACTGGTTGTTTGTATTAAGACGTTACCTATTTTATTTTAAGCTACGTTTGAGGAGACAGTACATAGTTATGCACACCAGCAACTTTGTATTTTGTCTTCCTTTTTATTAGAGCGGGGCCCCTTTCCCTGAGCACAGACCAGGTTGAGGTGAGGGTTTCACCCAAAATACTTGGGTAAGTGCAATTTTATACACTATAAGATGCTGTGAAGCACTAGTCATGTTGCTTTCTTCGAAGTCAGTTAATGAGACTGTTCTTTTGCTATTATTATAAAATGTAGGATGAATGTATTTCTTATCCATCTCTCTGTTTTCCTAGGTATCCGGTTTCGATTACTATATAGAGCTGACCGGTGCGGTAGGACTGTCTGTGATTTTTTCATTTTTAGTTAAATCACTTTTTCTCACATAGTAGCAGCTTTTTTGAGGTCCTGATGAATGCCCCCGATACTGTTTAGATCTTTATGGGCAGAAACATGTCGACCGATTACTATGGATATCAAGCATAATGACAAATCTATTTATGCTGAATTGCCATATTGCCTTTTAACAGTGGCAGTCGCACTCTACCAATTAAAGCACATTTGAGTTCCACTAGCCACTTTTATTATCACCTTTATAATTTAGTGCTGCACTTTTAGAACCACATTCACAA
Organism: Triturus cristatus; assembly: GCF_964204655.1. NCBI lineage: Eukaryota > Metazoa > Chordata > Amphibia > Caudata > Salamandridae > Triturus > Triturus cristatus. The sequence goes on from NC_140579.1 coordinate 332,084,302, forward strand.
AATTGAGGACTCATCATATTTTCTGTCACTACTGGAGATCTGACAGTAACCCTTGTATGCTATTCCTCTTTACACGTTACCGGGTCGTTCCATCAGGACTTGGTACGTTGTATCGAGGTATACAGACCCAAATGATGACAAACATACCATTCCTCTGTGATTGATGGGTTCTGTTCCTAGAAGGGTTCTCTATTAATCAGAGATGTCAGATTGTTCCAGTATACTTTCTCCCTCCTTTTGTTAATATAGCATTAGACCCGGGTTGATTCAGTGGCTATAGTGTTTATGATTAAGGGATACACAACCTGCAGGTCTTAAAATTTTATCCCTTGGACCTCCCCATACTTTGTTCTGTTGTTACGGTAATTGAGCGGCCTTTGGCCGTAGGTCCCACACATTTTTTCCTTTCAGCATAAGGAATCAAAACGCTCTGTGGCTTATTTTTAGGTAACGTCATATACTACTTCTCAGTGGTTGGTATGGTTATTCCCCCCCTTTTTTGTAAGGAACAGTTTCTCCCTTTTTAAATTAAACCTGTGTTTTGATCCCTGCTTCTGCTATGTCTGAGAGGCAGGGGCTCTCATTTGACGACACGGTAGCTCTTGACATCTTACAAACACCAAGTATTATTGATGTACCCACTAACCTTGCAGTCACCAATAATGATGATTGGAGTAAGGTCCTTTTCCTTAAACGTTCACATGCACGGACACAGGTACATGGTGCAATCATGACCGAATATTTACGGTCGGACTGTGCTCCCACTGGCCTTATCGTAAATAACGCACCTAGACTGTTTTTGGAGGATAAGGCTTTCCTGAAGGACTGGTCCCTGATAGCTTGGCGCTGTACCAGGGACTGGCTCATTCTGATTATAACAACTGCTAAAAGGATAGCTGACAACATCCTAATTGAGATACAGCTCTTAGAGTCCCAGATAAAATCAGTACTAGTCACTGCTACTTTCAACAAACAGTCTAAAGAAACTGACAAAACCTGTAAGGAATTTAGAGATAATATTCTAGCAAATAAGATTATAAAATTTAAAAAAGATTTGGCCAAGTTCTCTTTGACACGAGTATATCCTTACACCAGTGACTCTTATGTTCCACCCACATACAACCAACAAGGTGGGAGATCTGGCTCTAATTACTCTACATCAGGTAGTGATGGCGAGTCATCCGATTCGGACCTGGGTGCACAACAATCAATGAGAGGTCAGAATTGGAGGAAGAGGGGACCGAGGAGAGGTACCTTCTTTGGAGGTCCACCTCTGCCACCACAATGGTGGCCACCAGCACCTTACAACTATCCACAGCCTTATTTCCAACACCCGATGTATCCAGGCCCGATGCATACAGACAATTTCCAACAACAGTCTTTTTTAGGACAAGGCCCCCGCCGCTCCAGGGGCAAGAGAAGAACAGCTCAACCAAACGTCCATTGGAGTCCCCCTCTATCATCTCGCACACGGAGCAACCAACGAGATCCTGTGGTACCAGGACCAAGCAACATGACAGCTTAATTGTCAATTTAAGCGAACGCTCCCTTACCACTGATGAAACGAACGTTCTAGAGAAGGGACTTGGATATGTCCCCACTTACAAGGGAGACTCTTTCCAGACTAGACAGGAACTAGCTGGCTTCTTTAGAAAAGTGAGGTTACGAGCCTTCTTCAAAGAGAAACCACAAGAGGATGATGAGGAGAATACTACCAACACTGGTTTACGCCCGAGATCTACGTTTAATCCACCTACACACTTAGTTCCTCCAGAAGTTCTTACTTTCGAGAGGGCTGTCTTGAGAGATGCTGAAACAATCTTCCAGACTGATAACCGACAATTTTCCAATCTACCGAAGAAAGAATCGCTGGCACTCCGAACGCTATCAACTGACAGGTCAATCACCATCAAACCGGCGGATAAAGGAGGCGCAACGGTTATCATGGATTCAGAAGCATATAGGAGTGAATGCAAGAAACAACTTAAGAACGGCACCTTCTATCGGCCTCTCAAATTGGATCCCACTAAAAGACTTATGGCTACCATAAAAGATCGGGTAGATGACGGCCTGGAAAAAGGCTGGATCACGAATCATGAGGCACTCTTTTTGAAAACAACATTTCCGGTGACTCCATACTTTTATGTATTGCCAAAAATACATAAGGGAGTGTTCCCCCCTCCGGGCAGACCCATAATTTCAGGGATAGGGTCGCTCCTCGAACCCTTGTCTACTTTTGTAGATTTCTTTTTGAAACCGTTAGTGAAAATGATGCCCTCATATGTTGAGGATACTAAAGATTTGTTGCGCATCATAGATGGAATGCCTTTTGACTCTACACAAGACTACTTAGTGAGTTTTGATGTAGAGTCACTTTACACTTGCATCCCACAGGATGAGACTTTAGCAGTGATCAAGACATTGCTGGAAGCAAGTGACCTACAAAGTGCAACACCAGTGGACTTTATCATGTTCTGTGCTACAATGGCCATGAAGGAGAATTTTTTCCAGTTTGAAGAGGAGCTATTCTTACAGATCTCGGGGACATCAATGGGGAGCATTTTTGCTCCTTCCCTAGCCAACCTGTATGTTCATCAAATTGAACAAACTGAGATTCTGTCTTCATCCAATCCGTTTCTAGGTCATATCTTGACCTGGAGACGATACATAGACGATATCCTAGTCGTCTGGAGGGGCGATTTGGATACGATTGAGAGATTTCACGCATGGCTGAATAACATTAATGGCTTCCTAAAGTTCACTTGTGAAGTCTCCAAAGAGCGCCTCCCCTTTCTGGATCTATTGATTGGCTCTCAAGATGGAATTATCACCACTGAGCTGTATAGAAAACCGATGGCTCGCAATTCCTTGTTACACTTCGAGAGCTTCCATCCGAGAGCCCTGCGGGAGAATTTGCCTTTTGGACAATTCCTTCGTATCCGACGGAATTGTTCCAATATCGCCCAGTACCATGAACATGCTTCCCAACTCTCCTCTCAACTTTTGGATAGACAATATCCCAAAAGAACAATTAAAACATCAATGAAGAGAGCTGCAAATAATCATAGAGAAGCCCTGTTAGAGAAAAAGATCTGTAATCCCACTACTGAGGAAAAAAGAATCACATGTGTCAACACTTTCTCCAGCTATTCGAATGCTCTAAAGAAAAGCATTCTAAAAAACTGGAGACTGCTTAAAATTGAAGGCAAGGTGCTACCTCCCCCCCTTTTTGCATTCAAGAGGAGTTGCAATATAAAGGACCAATTAATACACACACGTCCTAGAATTCTGAAAACCTCCGCAGACACTCCTTTGTGGGGTTTACCCCCAGTCAGAGGCCATTTTCCCTGCGGTAACTGCTCAGTGTGCCCACAGACTTCACATACAACGGAAATCAATATCGGCACGAGCAGACCGTGGATTTTGAACAAACATACCAACTGCAACAGCGACAGGGTAATCTATTTGATAAAATGTCCCTGCGGTATGAATTATGTGGGAATGACTTCCCGCAAAATTAAGCTGAGGATTTCAGAACACAAGAGCACCATACGGTGCAAGAAAAGTGCCACCAAACTGACCAGCCATTTCATTACAGCAGGCCACAAAGACACTGATGTGCATTGGGTAATCATTGAACAACCTTACATTCCCCCACACATTACAGACATTCAACGTTTCCTCTTGTGTAGGGAACAAAAATGGGTTTATCGTTTACACTCGGATGTGGTGGGGCTTAATGACGATATCCCGTGGCTGTTGTTATAATTTGCGACCCTCGCTCACTGGTTATCTATATTCAGCATGAATGCAACACCAAACCCTTCCATTCCCTTGGTATTGTTTACACTTTGCGCGTTCCAGTATCCTGGGAGACGGATGTGATCAGTTTCCTTTTCTGACACATGCGCATTGAGGTTCTAACATTTCACTCAGGCGCAGTGGGCTTGAGGGCGTTTCCTGACAGGGGGTCCTTCATGCGCTTGATAACCAGACAGGCACACGTTTGGCCACCACTGAGCTTAGACGCAGCTGCATACGATTTGGCTCTATCAGTATAAAACATGCCGAACCTCTCCGGTCGGTACCTCCGGTCTTGACTCAAAGACCGCCTCGGGGTACCGACGGATAGGTAAGTACGGCGCTGTTCTCTTGTCCGTATACTGAGGCTCCAACATTACCAACAGAGCAATAATTTGTTCGAAGGAGTCTTCTCTTTTTTTAGCTCTTTTTTTAGCTCCTGGTAAACCCTCTAGTCGAGTGAACATTCACTCTAGACAGGTACACAGGGTTCCCTCCAACTTGGGTGTTTCTCATGATTGACTCTCTAACAAGAGGGTGTTTATTTGTAGAATCACCACATACTTTGCACTCCTTTGACCCGATATATATGTCTCAGAATAAGCTATTTCTTGGTCGATCATAGACCCGGATGCCATCCTCCACTGGTTGTTTGTATTAAGACGTTACCTATTTTATTTTAAGCTACGTTTGAGGAGACAGTACATAGTTATGCACACCAGCAACTTTGTATTTTGTCTTCCTTTTTATTAGAGCGGGGCCCCTTTCCCTGAGCACAGACCAGGTTGAGGTGAGGGTTTCACCCAAAATACTTGGGTAAGTGCAATTTTATACACTATAAGATGCTGTGAAGCACTAGTCATGTTGCTTTCTTCGAAGTCAGTTAATGAGACTGTTCTTTTGCTATTATTATAAAATGTAGGATGAATGTATTTCTTATCCATCTCTCTGTTTTCCTAGGTATCCGGTTTCGATTACTATATAGAGCTGACCGGTGCGGTAGGACTGTCTGTGATTTTTTCATTTTTAGTTAAATCACTTTTTCTCACATAGTAGCAGCTTTTTTGAGGTCCTGATGAATGCCCCCGATACTGTTTAGATCTTTATGGGCAGAAACATGTCGACCGATTACTATGGATATCAAGCATAATGACAAATCTATTTATGCTGAATTGCCATATTGCCTTTTAACAGTGGCAGTCGCACTCTACCAATTAAAGCACATTTGAGTTCCACTAGCCACTTTTATTATCACCTTTATAATTTAGTGCTGCACTTTTAGAACCACATTCACAAAATTGAGGACTCATCATATTTTCTGTCACTACTGGAGATCTGACAGTAACCCTTGTATGCTATTCCTCTTTACACGTTACCGGGTCGTTCCATCAGGACTTGGTACGTTGTATCGAGGTATACAGACCCAAATGATGACAAACATACCATTCCTCTGTGATTGATGGGTTCTGTTCCTAGAAGGGTTCTCTATTAATCAGAGATGTCAGATTGTTCCAGTATACTTTCTCCCTCCTTTTGTTAATATAGCATTAGACCCGGGTTGATTCAGTGGCTATAGTGTTTATGATTAAGGGATACACAACCTGCAGGTCTTAAAATTTTATCCCTTGGACCTCCCCATACTTTGTTCTGTTGTTACGATGCGTACATACCACCATGTAGGTGTGGTCATCTGATAATGATGTACACCTGCCATATCTCTGTTCACTGCTGGGAGTCCTCTGCACCCACCCCCATGTCTCTGTTCACTGCTGGTAGTCCTCTGCACCCACCCCTCATATTGCAGGCCACTGATGGTAGTCATATGCACCCACCCCCATGTCTCTGTCCACTGCTGGGATTCCTCTGCACCCACCCCTCATTTTGCAGGCCACTGCTGGTAGTCATATGCACCCACCCCATGTCTCTGTCCACTTCTGGGAGTCCTGTGCACCCACCCCCATATGTCTGGACACTGCTGGTATTCATCTGCACACACCCCTCATATTGCAGGCCACTGCTGGTAGTCATATGCACCCATCCCCATATCTCTGTCCACTGCTGGGAGTCCTGTGCGCCCACCCCCATATGTCTGGACACTGCTGGTATTCATCTGCACACACCCCTCATATTGCAGGCCACTGCTGGTAGTCATATGCACCCACCCCCATATCTCTGTCCACTGCTGAGAGTCCTCTGCACCCACCCCCATATGTCTGGACACTGCTGGTATTCATCTGCACCCACACCTATATGTTTGTCCACTGCTGGTATTCATCTGCAGTCACCCCCATATGGCTGGACACTGCGGGTATTCATCCACAGCCACCCCTATATGGCTGACCACTGCTGGGAGTCCTCTACAGCCACCCCTACATGTCTGGCCACTTCTGGTATTGATCTGCAACCACCCCCATATGGCTGGCCACTGCTGGGAATCCTCTTCACCCACCCACCCACCCCCTTGGAGCAGTACACTGCTGGCCTGGACCTACACACACACCAATATGAAGGTACCATGCAGGGCCAGACCGTAATCCCACATTCATGGCATTTGTACACCTCGTATCCCAAATGTACTGGTGCCGTAGGGGTACGTGTGAAACGTACCGTACCCCCGCATTCATTGCGTGTGTACGGCTCGTATCAGTATTGTACTGGTGCCGTACGGGTACGGGGGAAACGCCCTGTACCCCTGCATTCATTGCGTGTGTAAGCATCGTATCACTATTCTACTGGTGCCATAGGGGTACGTGTGAAACGCACCGTACCCACTCATTCATTGAGTGTGTATGGTCCGTATCACTATTCTACTGGTGCCGTATGGGTACGTGTGAAACGCAAAAACCAAAGGAAATGATGGACGGAGTGTTGAACATTGCAAGCACTCACCCCCAGTCAACTGATCTGGGTTTAATCCATCACCGTTCTTTAGCCCACTCTGCCACCCCAGTTCAGACATGGCCATATGCAAATCAGTCTGACCCTGTGCCTCATGGGAACAGTCCAGCCCGAACTGCCAAGCCATGTCTTCCCTGGACCGGAAACAAGCTTCCTAGGACCGGTTTCTGGCATTTCAGCCGTCTTCAGCCAGGCTTGCTTGAATCCAGTGGCAAAGTGAGCAAGGGACTCACGTCTGAGCATACCGCACCGTACCCACGCATTCATTGCGTGTGTACGGTCCGTATCACTATTCTACTGGTGCTGTAGGGGTACGTGTGAAATGCACCATACCCACGCATTCATTGCGTGTGTACGGTCCGTATCACTATTCTACTGGTGCCGTAGGGGTACGTGTGAAATGCACCGTATCCACGCATTCATTGCGTGTGTATGGTCTGTATCACTATTCTACTGGTGCAGCATGGGTACGTGTGAAACGCACCGTACCCACGCATTCATTGTGTGTGTACGGTCCGCATCACTATTCTACTGGTGCCATAGGGGTATGTGTGCAATGCACCGTACACTTCTACTTCTGTTGTTGCGGTACGCAGGGGTTGCTTGACACGCCCCCCCCAAGTGACCAGACCCTGGTGGTAATATATGGGCTCCATATTATAGGTTTGGATTTGAGTATGGGGTATGTTTCCTGCCCCTCACCCCCACCCTGGCCCCTGGGTGTTGTTCTCACCTTCTGCGGCGTGTGCGTCGGGTCCGGTGCACCAGGTCGTAGGCTAAGAGGACCGGGATGACACGTACGATGGGGTTCATGGCGTGTACGTCGCGTACCGGGGCTCGTTGCGTAGCAGTTCGCGTAGGACTCTGCTTTTCCGGCTGTGTTTGGCTCCCGTAAGAAAAGAGCCGTACGGAGTGCCGTAGGGACGAATCGTACATGCTGGGCCAGAAACCGCTGCTTAAATACGTCCGGATGTTGCGTACAAGCTGTTCCGGATCAGAATCGTTGTTTTTTACCCGTACGGTCTTTTGCACGATTCGTATGGGAAAAGGCTTTCTGTATGAATCGTACTCCCTAGGTTTTAAGAAAAGTTTACCGGGTACGAGTCGTACGGAGAAAACTCTCCGTACAACGATTCGTAAAGCCTTTTTCCGGGATCGGAATCGGCCCCTGGGTTGGGTGACATCTGGGCTTTGTGTATTTCCTCTAGAAGCCCCATACAAAGGGAGCTTAGTTGTGACTTGATGGCCATCCAGGGAGATGGGAGGGAGCAGCTGGGCACAACATCACAATTACACATGAATAGGCTGTGTCCTGCCCACACACAGAGGACTTCTGTTGGAGTATGGATTACTAGTAGGGGTAGGTATGCACCTACCACTAGGAACAAGGCCACCCACTCCACATATGGTCCAGACAAGGTCTCAGAACATTAGCCTGTGGCTCAGCTCTCTGTAGCTAGCTGCGAGCAGGCTGGCTTAACTTAGGAGACAGGTATATTATGCCTTTAAAAACACCAATACATTAAATAAGTAAGACAAAATACACAATAAAATCCCTCACCAATTTATAAAACTAGGAAATATTTGTATCATTACAATGACACTAAAATGACTCAAATTCAATGTAGGGAAACAGAGATATGAATTTTTAAAGAGTAACCACTTTATAGTGCTTAGAAACATATAGCGCCAACCGGGGACATCTGGTCACGCTTGAAAGGACAAAAATGTTTACCTTCACATTTAGAATCTTTACTGTATGATTTTCTCTCGACGTCTAGCAGTCCCCAAAATCAGGCTGATTTTAATGTGACATAGTTGGGCTGAGTTTCAGAGAGACCCGGTCACATCCTGGAAGTCTGGAACTCCAGAGCTTTCAGCTGGATAAACCTGAAATCCAGGTCGGGTCACGGTTGAAGGGATTGGCAGTTGTTGCTTCACCTGGGCTTATAAAGCATACTTTACAGTATCCCTGATTATAGTTACAAGGCACCCCACTCTTGGGGCACCTAGGGGAGACCTTAGGAGTGACTAATGTGTAAAAATAAGGTAGACTACCTCTTTGAAAGTGTCTGTACCACCAAAGTCAAATTTATTTTTAAAGACATTCTGCAAAGCAAGGCCGTCTTTTAAACAGAGACTTATAGGTAGTTTGCATCCCCCTTGCCCTATTATATACTAGGGACGTATGGGTAGGTCATTGACAATTGTAATCATACCTAGTTACCATATACTCTTTTCTACAACTATAAAGCAAAAAGGGCACACCAGTAACCCTGGGACCTGGGTATGGTAAACAAATATAAGAAAAATGGTCTTAAGGGGGAAGTGTTGTCCTTGACCTCCACAGCAGTAGTACTAAAAATAAGTAACCTTCCTCACAGGTAAGGTTTAAACCTTACCTGTGAAGAAGGTTACTTAGTACTAGAAATATGTAACTGTCATGGTTCAGGGTCCAGGACCTCACCTGGGGGCCGACATGCTGAATGAGTTTGAGGTGCTTCAGAGCTCCGTGATGTTCTGCGGCTGAAGGTTAGCATTCTAGAGTCCTCCAGCTGGAAACAATCCATGAAGTTTCAACGCGGGTTGATCTTTTGGGTAAGACTACATTTAAACCCATGGCATTCAACCCGGCACTGCTTCGAATAGAGACCTGACACTTTGCGCAAGTTGGGAAGAGACCAGTGCATCTGCAGAGTGTCCGCACTGCATTCTTTGAACACAGCGGACTGCGCGGTTCGCTGCAACTTGCCCCTAAAAAGTCAGCAAGTACTGACCAATGGTATACTGGAACCCTGAAATGTTAGAGCAGGAGCGCTTACAATTTTACTGATTAAAGTTACACAAGCAGGATCGCGTATACAACCTGGGGAAGACTGAAGTGTTAGCGCAGGAGAGCTTACGCCTTTATTGTTAATAGTTACATGTGCAGGAGCGCTTACACTCTCACTGTTGAAACTACACATGCAGGAACGCATATTCATCCTGGGGTAACCTGAAATATAAGCGCAGGAACGCTTACATCTTTGCTGTTTAAGTTACTTGTTCCGGGTGCGCAAAATCATTGCTGTGGGAGCTACTTGTGCAGGAGTGCTTGTCTTTTCTTTGAGAGTGACACCTATAGTAGTGTTTAACGGCTCACCTCCATTCGTGCAGGAGTGCTTACAACTTTATTTCTTGATCCTCACACATGAACAAATATCCTTACATATTTATCTCAGTGGAGTATTAACTGAGATACCTGAATGTTGGACTTGGCCCTTTTGGCAGGTTCACCTCTAAACCTTTTGCATTTATCCTAGCCTTTTTCCCTTTGTAGTGTTAGTGGTTTTAGGCCTCTAGGCACTTTAGCACTGTGTCCCAGTGTAAAGTGCGTGCGCTCTGTGTTAACTTTAGTGAGACTGGCGTGCCCCCCCATAGGAATGCATGGGGAATATGTGTGTCCATGGTAATTCCTGGTGTGAAAGGAGTGCAGGGTCAAGTTTAGTATGTGCAAACTCGTGAGGATAAATGCTGCGCAATGATGTGCGCAGATTTATTGTGACTGGTGGAGAAGTGCCACTTTTAAAAGTTGGCATTTCTGTGTGCTGTGTGCCTGCCTGCCTGATGTGGAGTGCATGTCTGGCTTGTGATTGACAGGTGCGGGATGGGCTGGGGAATTCCAGGAGCCAGGGTGAGTCTGCCCGGTGGTGAATGGAGAGATCTGCATGTAGATGGGAGGGAAGAGTTGCACCTGGAATCTGAATAGGGCTGTGCCTTCCCTCCACAATGTTGGCTCCGCCCCCTGTGGTGCGTCTGAGCACCTAGCCTGTCCTGTGAAAGGGAGAGAGGAGCTGAGCAAAACAAAGTGCTCCAAAGCTCCCCTGAACCAGTTGTATCTGGTTCTCCCATTGCCTGCACCTTTTATACAACGTGAAAATGTAATATAAATATAGGGGCTGTGTCCCCATGAAGTTGTTCAGTTCCTGTTCAGGCCTGGGTGCTGTTCCTGACGCTAAGGGGGCGTGCTGCTGCTGGGGCCCAGGAGGACCTGCCAGGAGGGCTGCCTCTCTGGGCCCAGCATTGCCCCCTGATTCCTAAAGACTTTCTTTTGGTTGCGCCTGGTGAGCGCTATACTTTCTCCAGGGAAGAGCACTGGACTTTTATGTGGTGGAGTGCTGTCCTTTGATTTACCAGCCAAGGGGAGCGCTGGTGCCTAGCAGCATGCTGCTGCAGAGAGGGACGTAGGGACTCCCCCGAGTTTCCTGAGAGGAGCGGGTACCCACCCCGCATCGTGGATACTTGGGCAGCCGAGCGGGAGTCCGCCCCGTGCTGCCGAGATGAGAAGAGCGGGTGCCCACCCCGCATCGTGCATACTTTGGCAGCCGAGCGGGAGCCCATCCTGCGCTGCCGCTACCGAGAAGAGCGGAAGCCCACCCTGCTTAATGCCTAGTGAAATGGCAGGTGCCCACCCCGCTTCTTGTTTGAATTAAGAGCGGGAGCCCACCCCGCTTTACTGCCATGGCCCGAGACACAAGAAAATCACCGCTGCGGAAGTCAGGCGGCCCTGCCTGGTTGTGTGCGGGGCCGCAGAACGGAAGTCCGGAGCCCCGTGGGCTCCACTTGGAAGTCCCGGTCCCCGGAGAAGGCCCGGGGACCGAGTTGAAGAGCGGAGTTGCTGAGGACCCGGGGAAGTGAGGAGAGGGACTGAGTGAAGAGCAGCATTGCCCCCCAAGGCGGTTGGAGTCCTGAGCAGCCCTGGTGAGTAGGGGTTTAGCGGAGCAGCTTTGGCGCTCTAGGTAGGCACCGGGGTGCCACAGCTGATGTACTTCTAGGGCGATTTTGATTCCCCTCCAGGCTGTGGTAACAAAGTCCCGGAGTGGGGCTTGGGGGCCACATGTTGAGAGTCCCGGAGTGGTGCCAGGCCCCTTTTCTCACAGCTGCCCCGCCTGCCAGTGGGCAGCTGCAACGTGGGAGTCAGTGGTTTTGCAAAGCCCCAGAGGGGGCTTCCAGAGCGCAGTTGGTGTCAGCGTTGTTCCGGACCTCTGTATGTGCCATTCTCTCTACTACCCCATGGCACGGTGGTGCCGGTTTTGGTTCTTTTTGGGCGCAATGATTGGTGAAGCCCCAGTGGGGCTCACGAGGCCCTATTGGAGTGAGTGCCCATGCCTACAATCATTTTTCCAGCTGCCCAGCAAGTAGTGGGCAGCTGCACCGTTTAGGTCTTTTTTTTAGGAGACATATTTGAATTTAGAGTGAGATGCACTCCTTCGACCCCTGACCTTCACAGCTGCGCAGCACTTAGTGCCAGCTGCACCGTTTAGGTCTTTCTTTTAGGGGACATATTAGAATTCAGAGTGAGATGCACTCCTTCGCCCCCTGACCTTCACAGCTGCGCAGCCCTTAGTGCCAGCTGCAACGTTTAGGTCTGCGCAAAAGTGCGCACCCTTGACTTTCGCTGCATAGACAGCGCGCCCTGACTTTTGGGACACAGGGCATTTGAGCCCCTTTTTGAGATGGCCAGTTGGCCAGGGGGGCTGTTAGGGTTGTAGGGTGCCAGGCCCTAATGTGAGTGGGGTGCTAGGAAATGTTATTCATTTAGTATGATTTACGCACCCTGTGTTGGTACCTCTAAATGTGTTTTATGATTATGAGGTTGTTTTGGATATCATGGTTTATGCTAGTGAGATTTATTCCCTAATGTGAGTTATGCTTAGAAGGTTAGGGTCTAAGGTGTTTAGACTTATGAGAGAATTGCATAATGTGTTTATGCTGGTGAGGTTGGCGCAGAATGTAATTTGCGCCTGATTTGTTACTGTGCATAATGTAGTTTATGTTACAGGCTGATGCTAAGTACAGTGATTACCAGCAGTTACTGGTTGTGTTCTATGTTTATGATGAGTTCTACATTTACTAAGTTCACTTTGTGATGGTACTGACAGTGATCCAGTGGACCCTGTCAGGTGTATATAATCCTTTGTAGATATGACCCAGTGCCAGGTGGCACCATGTATATTATGTGCTTACTATTATAATGTGTTATGAGAATACAAAGGCTATTTTTTATATAACCTTGTGTGGAAATCCTTTTATAGTGTGCCTGGGATGTTGTTGCTGTGTGTGTGTGTGCAAATGCTTTACACATGGCCTCCGGGATAAGCCTGACTGCTCGTGCCAAGCTACCAAGGGGGTAAGCAGGGGTTATCTTTGGCGTGTAACTCCCTTGCCCTGACTAGAGTTGTGGTTTCTGCCTGGCTTTGGCGCAAGCCTTAGCCAACCAGAAATCCCATTTCTAACACTGAGGATATCCTGAGTTTTGGCATGAACCATTTTCCAAGATTGCTGTTCCTAGATGGGTTCCTACATAACGACAGATCATGCATAGCCAGGCCTACATACAGAAGAACGCGCACTACACCATCTAGGATTCCCTCTCACGGCAACAACTTTCACCCTGGTCGTTGTAGTTACTATCACTCGAGGGAGGTAAGGGAGGTTGGAGGCTGTTCATATTGTCTCTGCGGGACTGCTCCGCGAGCATAAGCTAAGGCTCGTAGAGCTCTGACTTGTAACCTTAAAACCTTACCTGTGAGGAAGGTTACTTTTTTCTAGTACTACTGCCGTAGAAGTCAAGGGATACACTTACCCCTTAACCCCTTCGCTGCTAGGCCTTTCCCCCCCTGTGCTAAGCCTTTTTTTTGCTATTTAGGGTAGTTCATGCTTAGGCACCTGTAACTTTTTGACCACATAAGGTATCCACGCCAAATTTGCGTCCTTTCATTCCAACATCATGGGGATTCTAAAGGTATCCAGGATTTGCGGATTCCCCCAGAGGGGACCCAGAAATTAGCCAAAATACTGCTAAATTTTGTTTTTTTAGGAAAAAATTGGAAAAAAAGTGCTGCAAATGAAAGTGTCTGTTTTTTCCCTGCAAATGGTATCATCAAAGGGTTTGTGGGGCAGAAATTACAATTTTCCCAGATTTTAGGGACTGGCAGACTTTTGTCAGAAAACCAACATTTTTTACACAGTGAGAGAGTGAGTGTGTGAGAGAGACAGAGTGTGTGAGAGACAGAGTGTGTGAGAGAGTGTGTGTGAGAGAGAGTGTGTGTGAGAGTGTGTAAGAGTGTGAGAGAGTGTGTGAGAGAGTGTGTGTAAGAGAGTGTGTGTGAGTGAGTGTGTGAGAGAGTGTGTGAAAGAGTGTGAGAGAGAGTGTGTGAGAGAGTGTGTAAGAGTGTGAGAGAGATTCGGAGAGAGAGTGAGTGTGAGAGAGAGAGTGTGTGAGAGAGAGAGTATGTGAGATAGAGTATGTGAGAGAGTGTGAGAGAGAGTATGAGAGAGAGAGTGTGATGGAGAGTGTGTGAGAGAGTGTGAGAGAGAATGTGAGAGAGAGTGAGTGTGTGAGAGTGAGTGTGTGAGTGTGAGAGAGTGAGCGTGTGAGTGTGAGAGAGTGAGTGTGTGATTGTGAGAGAGTGAGCGTGTGTATTTGAGAGTGAGCATGTGTATTTGAGAGTGAGCGTGCGTATGTGAGCGTGTGTATTTGAAAGTGAGCGTGTGTATTTGAGAGTGGGCGTGTGTATTTGAGAGTGAGCATGTTTGGAAGTGAGTGTATTTGAGAGTGAATGTATTTGGGAGTGTGTATGTGAGAGTGAGTGGAGTCTCTATGTGAGTAAATTAGCCCTTTCAGACTTTGTGGCAGTTCTGAAATTTTCTGTTGTTTCAACATGCAACAGAGATGCGTATAAAATGCTGCACTCCACTTTAAACATTTAACGTTTAAGTATAAGATTCATGCTAACAGGTGTCTTTAATATAGCAGGAAATGAAAAACAATGTAGGTTTAGTGAATTTTGCAAATAAAAGTTACAATAATGTACTAAAAAAATCGTCTTAAACGGATAACCAACGCCCTTTAACATCAGGAGCCAGAAAACATTACAGGTATTTATTCGCGTGCTCACGCTTGCACACTTATGCTCGGTGAACCCATTCCTTAAACCAGTGGAGAACCAGGGTTGCATATGCAACGACTGCTGTGATTGGTGTGCAGAAGGCACCTCACATCCCTGGGGCTCCAGCAGCACGGCGCCTGCCATCCCAGCGACAGCAACGCCAGAAAGTAAAAATCTCCTCGTGTACCTAATGTTAAGCATAACAGCACTAACTTTAATCAACGTATCATTTGTATTTCTAGGAAACATGTCTGTAACAGCAAACCGATTACATGCCGAGCACAGCAAAATACTTATCAGGCTGCTTGCTTCCAGCTCAGCGTTCACAATGAAGGCCGGTTGCTCATGTCCGGTCAGAATAATGAACAGGACACACCAACAGTGACTAATAATCTTAGTGACAAACACCCTTATGCATCAAGGCAAAATCCAGTCGGTAAAATACCGATTCGGTAATAGCTCCCGGTAGTGTGTGAAAAATACCCAATCCCAATGCATCAACCCAAAACCCGAGCAAATAACGAATCGCTAAATAAATAACCGAACATACCGAATCGCTAATACCCAAAATGCTAATTTACCGAATCGCTAAATACCGAAATCGCAATTACCGAAATCACTATTAGCTCCCGGAAATTGCCAATAGCAAATAACGAATCGCACCCCAATGCAACAAAACTCGCTAATAACGAAAATCCCAAAAATCGCTATTTTGCCAGAGCTAAATAAGGGGATTCAAAACCTGGAGGTAAAGTCACAAAAAAAACAAAAAAAAAAAAAAAAAACTTCCTACATGTGCAAATGATTGAGGCAATCACTAAACCCTTAAATGTGGCCCAGGAGACCCTGTTGGCTCCCACAAAATGGCTGCCCTCTACGTGCTTGCAAGGAGGATGCGGATCAATGCAGCAGGACAGCGCAGGAGAAGGGTCCAGGAGCGAGTGTTCAGACTGCGCATAACCCTGCTCGGCCAGAATGAGGACGAGGTGTACCAGAAGTATCGCCTCAATCGCGCTATGATCATGCGCCTGATTGCAGACCTGGAACCATTACTGCAGCACCAGACACACAGGACAAATGCTATCCCTGCGCACGTTCAGGTCCTATGCAGCCTGCACCTACTGGCCTCAGGGAGTTTCCAGGGGGTAATTGCGGTTGCCGGAGGTGTTTCGCAAAGCGCACTGTCACGCTTCTTCAAAAAATTCCTAGATGCCATGCTGACAATGCTCCACACACACATCAGCTTCCCCACAACCCCACAGCAGTTGGACCGCACCAAACAGGCATTCTACCAGGTGGCACAATTTCCACATGTAATTGGATGCATCGACTGCACGCATATCCCCATATGTCCTCCGTCAGCAAATGAGTACCTTTTCAGGAACCGCAAGTCATACCACTCGATCAACGTGCAGGTTGTGTGCGATGCCAACAACATCATAACGGACCTAGTGGCACAATTCCCAGGGAGCACACACGACTCATACATCTTCCGCAACAGTGGAATGCACAGGCGACTACTCAATGGAGAATTTGGAGAGGGACTCCTGTTAGGTACGTAGAACTACGCTTCCCCACACCAACGCCACACATGTATGTACATCACCAATGCTAAGTCTATGCTTCTATCTTCTAGGTGACAGTGCTTACGCCCTGCGGGAATACATACTCACCCCATACCTAAATCCAGCAACCCCGCAGGAACATCGCTACAACGCTGCACACATCAGCACGAGGAATGTGATAGAGCGGACTTTTGGGATTCTCAAGAGCCGCTTCCGTATCCTCCACAAGACTGGCGGCGCCATGCTATACCAACCAGACACATGCTGTCGAATAATTGCTGTATGTGCAATGCTGCACAACATTGCCACCAGAAGGGGGATACCCATGGAGGTGGACAGGGATGACGACCCCCAGGCTGACCAACCACCCGCCCAACGACGACCGGCACACATCCCAAACACAGCAGAGGGCCATAGGAGGCGGACAGACATAATGCAAAATCATTTTTGACCCTGGGTAAAATGAGACATTACAAGTTGGTGTTGGGTGCAACTGTTTAATGCACAGTAGCACTGAGGATTGTGCAACAGAACTAGCATTGTGAATCATGCTCCGATTGCATAAATGTAAATAAAAGGTTCCTTAAAGTCAGGCCTGTGCAAACACAATAATTGGATGGCCATGGTTGCTCCACCATGGACCTGCAGCATGTCCAAATTTCTAGTGGCGCTTGCCACGTACACCAAGCCTCCGCTCAGGTGCATCCAAAGCCTCACCACGGCCTGTCCCCGTGGAGGCACGCGAACTTCGGCGCCTGGTGCTGGCCTCTGCCAGTGACACGCTGCTGACACTGGAGGCAGCCTCACTGGTGTCATCCCCTCCCAATGCTGCAGCACTGCATGTGCTGCTCTGAAGTTGTTCCACAGCAGTGGTGATGTGTCCCAGTGACTTGGCCACATCACCGCAGAAGTGCCCAAGGTCCACCTGCAGGGAGACTGTGCGGCGTGCCAACACAGCGGTGCAGTTGCTGTGCCGTTGTATGGCCTTGGTAGCGGCGGCAGAACGCAACATTAGCTGCCGGTTACTCCTCCTCTGGGACTCATGGCCCTCCCTGATGGCACGGGTGAGCTCACGTACCTCCTCCCTGAGCTGAGCATTGCCATCAGCAACCGCAGTGGTCTGGTCCCTGACCGCCGTGCCCATGTCCCTGACCGCGGAGCCCATGTCGGTGACTGCTGCAGTCATGGCGCGCATCTCCCTCGCTAGGCGCACGATATTGCAGCTGATGCTAGCCACATGTCTTCCCTGCAGGTTCTGTGTACGCAGCATCCTCTCCTCGATTGCAGAGGTTGTTGGGACATCCTGGTCTGCTGAGGAGACGGAACTGCGACGGGCCCTGTGACGCCGTGCGTGTCTTGAGCCTCCAGGTGGTGCAGCAGGTGGTGTGGATGTGCGCTGCGTGGGTGCCAATTGCGGGGGGGGGGTTGCCATCTCCTGCAAGGGCGCAACTTGGTGCCTGTGCCTCTGCGGTATTGTGGCTGTACTAGCTGCAGGCTGTCTTGCTGGTGCCGTTGCTTGTGGCGCAGGTGCTGGTGCCTTGGCTTGTGGCGCAGGTGCTGGTGCCTTGGCTTGTGGCACTGGTGCTGGTGCCGTTGATTGTGGCGCTGGTGGAGGTGGTGCTGGTGGGGTGGCAGGTGTTGGCGGTGCGTGCGCATCCTGCGCAGTCTCCTGGTCTGACTCCACGGGTGTCTCAGAAATGATCAGCTGGTCGCTGTCGTCAGAGTCCCCAGGTGATGCATCTGTGTGTGAAACAGTGCATGATTAGTGGGATGATTACACCTACATAGTGTTGTACCCATTAATGTCCCTCTGTGGTCCAACAAATGAACAGTCTACAGCCATGTACAAAATATGTGGTGTGTGCTCAGAGGATTTACGCCTGTACCTGCACTCTGGGCTGACTAGACTACAACTCCCAAGATGCAGTAGTGTCATGTGTGGAGCTGTCTGTGCCAGAGCTGCAGACACAGTGAGATTGGGCTGGGGGCATGGGTATGGATTTACGCTATGCTGGGTGTGGCACAGGCATGCATCTTACCTTGGGCACTTGTGGCTGCGCCGGACGTGTCCATCTGGATCACCCCCACGACGGCTTCCCGCTCTATCGTCCCTTCCACAAGGTCCTCCAGGGCTGTGTTGGATGGTGCAGTGGTTGTTCCGCCTCCAGTCCTTCTTGCCTCCCGGAGCCTCTCAGCAATCCTCTCTTTTGCGCGCTTCCGCAGGTCATACCACAGTTTTTTAAGGTCGTCGATGCTGCGGCTAGTGACGCCAACCGCATTGACCCTCTCACGGATGCGCTGCCAGATGCGCCGCTTCTCGGTCTCAGGCACCTTGAGGGACAGCTTGCCAAAGAGGCGGTCGTGTTTGCTGGACACTCCCTCGATGAGGTACTCCAGCTCCCTGTCCGAAAACTTCTTCTTGCGCTTGCGTGCAGATTCTGCGCTGGATGGCACTTCCTGCGACATGATGGTTGTGTGATGTGAATGGCAGAATCTGTGTGGCCTCACTCTGCACAGCCTGTCCTTCTTTCCAGCTCCTGTCCGCTCCTCTGTCGAGGCTATGTGGGTGGGGCAGCAGTATTTCCTGGTTGGTGATGTCATCAGCCTGTTCCCGGAGCGACGCGGCAATTTGCGATTTCGCTATTACCGATTCGGTAATAGCTAATTCGGTATTACCGAACTCGCTATTAGCCAAATCGGTATTACCGAACTCGCTATTTGCTAGTGAGGCCGTTTGCGTGCCCCGCTATTAAGGAATCGGTAAATTTAGCGATTTTTAAGGAATCGCTAAATTTCACCGAATCTGTTGATGCATGCCAATTACCGATTCCTTAATGGCGATTCCTTATTTTTCGCTATTAAGGAATCGTTATTAGTTTGGTTGATGCATATGCCCCATAGCTCCTTGTTTTCCTAACTCGGCAATCTACTGGCTCCCCTGGCTTAGTTCCAGAAACAGGGGCAAAGGCGGCGGCAATACATTCTCTGCTCTCAACACCCGTTAGGCTCGGAGATGGAAAAAAAACGAGCAAGCACTAACAAAGCCAATGGATTCGGATTTTAGATGGAAGAAAGGTTTTCCAGAAAGCTGGTACTACGTGGCCAATAGGGCTGCAAGAGAACCCCACATAGAGAAAATGCCCAGGGTAAACGGCAACTGTTTATGTGTAACTGTATATATGTAACTTGTTGGCGTGTTTAGTGTATTATGTGTACCTTATGTAACTTACCTGGTTATTTTGTAAAACGCTCGAACACATTTGGGTAAAGTTCGCGCTATATAAAACTGCATTAAAAAAAAAATTAACCGTGCAAGGTTCTATTTTGAGAAGGAGTAAGATTCAAAATGTTAGCAAAAGGGGAGGGGGATCTATCGCAGCGGTAAACACTTTCTTCACACAGGACAGAAGCAGCTTTGGGAAATACAGAAAAACGTGTCTCCCTCAAACACAGAACAAACCAAGGACGTCATCAATTTGGCAAACACACAGACCAGCTGTGACAGGCATGCACACACAGAAACAAGCTTATCTGCAAAAGGAACAAGCATTGGCCGCGCGCACTAAAAGAAAAACAAGCATTGAAACCGTGCGTCATCACGATCGCTCTGAAAGCGAAAATGATCGCGATGACGCACGAGTTTTCAAAGTGCTGCTGAAGGCTAGCGGTTTGCGCGTGCACGGTCGCGTGAACGCAAGCGCTAGGCCAGCCAGCAGCACTTTGAAAACTCACATACATAATGTCTCTCCGAGCCAGCGCATGCGCTGGGCTCATCGAGACCTAAAAATGGTACCTCACTTAAGTGGGTAGGCCTAGTGCCCACAGCAGGAAATGGCCCAAAACGCAACGTGGACACACCACATTTTACAGTGAAAACTGACACTATTTTGCAAAGTGCCTAGCTGTAGATTTTGAACCCTAGCTCTGCTGGCACCTACGGAAACCTAGCAAACCTATACATTTTTGAAAACTAGACACCCAGGGGAATCCAGGATGGGGTGACTTGTCTGGCTCTCACCAGGTTCTGTTACCCATAATCCCTAGCAAACATCAAAATTTGTCCAAAAAACCACATTTTCCTCACATTTCTGTTGTGCAAAGTTCTGGAATCTGCGTGGATCCACAAAATTCCACCCAACCGCATTCCCCAAAGTCTTCCAAGAAAAATGGTACCTCACTTGTGTGGGTGGGTCAAGTACCCGAGACAGGCAAAGGCCCAAACCCTATTGAGGTGACATCAAAATAACCTATCACAAAACAACCTGGTTTTGCAAAGGGGGTCACATGAGTTTATGGCCCCAGGCTCGGCGGCCATCTAGGGAAACCTACCAAACCCACACATTTCTGAAAATTAGACACCTGGGGGAGGCAAGCAAGGTATGGCTTGCGTGGGACCCCCAACATTTCCCTACCCAGAATCCCCTGCAAACCTCAAATGTAGCTGAAAAAATCACTTTTTCCTCAAATTTCTGTATGGGAAATTTCTGGAATTAGTGTGGATCTACACATTTCCTACCACCCATCATTCCCACAGGTCTCCCAATAAAAATGACTCCTTACTCGCGTGGTTAGGTCAAGTACCTGCGAAAGGCAAGAGCCAAAAACCTATTGCGGCTACATCAAAATTACCTAGCACAAAACAGCCTCGTTTTGCAAAGGGGGGTACCATGAGTTTTTGCCCCCGGGCTCAGCGGCCATCTAGGGAAACCTATCAAACCCACACATTTCTGAAAACTAGACACCCGCGGGAGTCCAGCAAGGTATTGCTTGTATGGATCCCCCAACGTTTCCCTACCCAGAATCCCCGGCAAACCTCAAATTCTGCTAAAAAAACTACCTACCCCACAGTGTTCTCCTTTGTGTCCCGAATAAAATAAGTCCTCACTTGTGTGGGTGTCCAGTGCAGAATTGGTTAAAAACATATATATATTTTTTTAAATCTATGTGGATCCGCAAATTTCCTACCACCCATGTCTTGCGAAAAAGATGGCACTTGCGTGGGTGGGTCAAGTGCCCGCGACAGGCAAGGGCCCAAAACGTATTGAGTAGACATCAAAGTTACCTATCACAAAACAACCTGGTTTTGGAAGGGGGGGTCACCTGGGTTTTTATCCCCAGGCTCGGAGACCATTTTGGGGAACTACCGGACCCACACAATTCTGAAAAGTAGACACCCAGGGGAGTCCGGTGAGGTATAGCTTGCGTGGATCCCCCAAAGTTTTCCTACCCACAATGCCCTGCAAACCTCAAATTTAGCTGAAAAAATCACTTTTTTCTCAAACTTCTGTGTGGGAAAGTTCTGGAATCTATGTGGATCCACAAATTTCCCACCACCCAGCATTCCCCCAGGTCTCCCAATAAAAATGATACCTCACTTGCGTGGGTGGGTCAAGTACCTGTGCTGAGCCCGGGGCCAAAAACTCATGGGACAGCCCTTGAAAAACCAGGTTGTTTTGTGATAGGTAATTTGGATGTCGCCTGAATATGTTTTGGGCCCTTGCCTGTCGCGGATACTTGACCCACCCACACAAGTGAGGTACCATTTTTCTCGGAAGACTTTGGGGAATGCGGAGTGGGTGGAATTTTGTGGATCCACCCAGTTTCCAGAGCTTTCCACCACAGTAATGTGAGGAAAATGTGGTTTTTTGGACACATTTTGAGGTTTGCAAGGGGTTCTGGGTAACAGAACCTGGCGAGAGCCAAACAAGTCACCCCCATCCTGGATTCCCCTGGGTGTACAGTTTTCAAAAATGTATAGGTTTGCTAGGTTTCCCTAAGTGCCGGCAGAGCTAGGGTTCAAAATCTGCAGCTAGACACTTTGCAAAAAAATGGTCCGTTTTCACTGTGAAAATGTGGTGCATCCAGGTTGCGTTTTGGGCCGTTTCCTGCCGCGGGCACTAGGCCTACCCACACAAGTGAGGTACCATTTTTCTCGGAACGACTGGGGAATGGGGGGTGGGTAGAATTTTGTGGATCTACGCATATTCCAGAATTTTCCACCACAGAAATATGAGACAAATGTTGAGGTTTGCAAGGGATTCTGGGTAACAGAACCTGGTGAGATACAGACAAGTCACCCCATGCTGGAATCCCCTGGGTGTCTAGTTTTCCAAAATGTATAGGTTTGCTAGGTTTCCCTAGGTGCCGGCAGAGCTAGGGTTCAAAAGCTACAGCTAGGCAGTTTGCAAAATAGTGTCAGTTTTCACTGTAAAATGTGGTGTGTCCATGTTCCGTTTTGGGCCGTTTCCTGTCGCGGGCAGTAGGCCTACCCATACAAGTGAGGTACCATTTTTCTCAGAAGTGTTCGGGGAATGCGGGGTGGGTAGAATTTTGTGAATCCACGTAGACCCCAGAACTTTCCATCACAGAAATGTGAGTAAAATGTGTTTTTTTAACTAAGTTTGAGGTTTGCAAGAGATTCTGGGTAACCGACCTGGTGAAAGGCACACAAGGTTTGCTAGGTTTCCCTATGTGCCTGCTGTACTAGAGCCCAAAATCCACAGGTAGGCACATTGCTAAAAACAAGTCTGTGCCTAATGGGCTTTCTACTGCCCGTTGAGGATTGGGGTTTGCCCCGATATGCCCCAAGGGGGCCAGGAAGACTGTGGCTTTGTTTTTGGGGTTTGGGGGCATTGGAATGCCCATTCTGGGCAGCCCCCACCCCCACGAATTAAAAAAGTCAGCATAATCATTGGTGCCTAGTAGGCTTTCTTCCTCCCCGGGGGCAGATCAGGTACCACTTCCCCATCCGCCCCTCAGGGGGAGCAGAAAGTCTCTGGCTTTGTTTGGGGAGGTGTGGGCATTGGCATGCCCATTATGGGCTTAACTAAACCCTGAATAAAAAAAATCCTGAGGCCTTGTGGGTTTTCTGCTTCCCCCAGGGGACAGAAAAGGGGCTATTGCCCCAACATGCTTCCGGGGAGGGGCAGAAAGACTTTGGTTGTTTTTGGGGTAGGGGCATTATCATTCCCATTCTGGGCAGTCCCCACCCCTACATTATAAAAAGAATAAATCCCTGGTCCCTAGTGGGCTTTCTGCCCCCCCCGGAGCTGATCAGGGGCTATTGCCCCCATCTGCCCCTGGGGGAGCAGAAAGACTGTTGTGTTTTTGGGGGGGGAGTGGGGGCATTGGCCTGCCCTTCTCGGGGAGCACCCACCCCTACATCAATAAAAAATCCCTGATTTCTAATGGGCTTTCTGCCAAATCGGGGGGCAGATAAAGGGGGCAGAAAGACTGACATTTCTCTGGGGGGTGGGGGCATTGCCATGCCCTTTTTGGGCAGCCCCCACCCCAAAATCAAGAAAAAACTAATCCCTGCTTTCTAGTGGGCTTTCTGCCCCCCGGGGCTGCAGATTGTGGACTGCTGCCCCCATCTGCCCCCGGGGGGGGCAGAAAGACTGTTGTGCCCAAACAAATATGGGGTGAGCAAAGACCCTTGCCCAAGGGGCCGCTCCCCCTTCCCTGGTGCTTGTGGGTGGATCCCTGCTTGGGGATTAACCTCCTGGGATCCACTAGGGAAGGGTACCATTAGAAAGGGGAGATTCTCCCCTTTCCAATTATACCCCTCCCATCTTTTCTGGTGATCGGGGGGCTGAGATAGCCCCACAAGCACCAAAACTGAGAAACTTAAACTAAGTTTCAGTCTTGTTTTCATTGCAATGACGATCGCGCGCCATGCACACGATCGTCATTGCAACAAAATTCAAAAATAGGCCTGGGAGGTTGGGGAAGCTCTTTCCTACCTCCCCAGGCAAGAAAAACAAGCATTTGCAGTGCAATAGGTCTCGTATTTACGCGAGTTTGAGCTAATGACATTGCAAATGACAATGGCTTTTTTTTTGTTTTCGTTTTTAAAACATATATAAAAGGCATTGTCATTTGCAATGTCAATAGATCAAACTCGCATAAATGTGAGACCTATTGCATTGCACATATTTGTTCTCTCTTTTGCTGAGGGTCAAACAATGAGGATGTGGAAAATATGCGCTGTGGCCCCAAAGTACCAATGGTGCCCGAGAGGGGTCGGGCAGAGAGCAGGGAGGAAAGGAAGCAGAAACCTATCAAGAATGAGGCAAAGGAAAAAGAAGCATAGGGTGGTGGGAGAAGGACATGCGGTGAAATCAATACTAGCTGCATTGGTACTTGGCAGCGCCCGGGGCGGGCTCTGCAGAAAAGCTTTAGACCTTTGCACTGATTTGTTTATGCATAAATTAAGACCACATCTACAGTAGCTTACCACTAGTATACCTAAGATAAAAGGACCTTTTTGGTCCTGTGCGAGATTCTGCACCAGTGGCATGAGTTCACTGAAGAGTAATATTTACAGTATTTATGATAATTTCTTGTTATATACAACGCTATTACAGTTACTAAGCGCTATAAATAATAGCTGCCGTGCCTGACCCAAGCTAAAGATACTCAATACCACAAACAACTCTAAAAGGTAAGTCCTTCACTGCAGCTAGCGTTTTTCTGGCAGCCTGCTAGCACGCATCAACTCCGCTCAAGAAGGAGCACAGCATAGACTAAGTGCTCATTCATTACTTGGCCTCTCGCTGACACTTAGCTGATCAACTCAACAGAGCGGGCTCGACTCTGGGATTGAGTCCGATGTTGCACAAGAGAGCAGTGATTAACTCTAAATGAAATGATCCCGCGTCCGCCGCAGATCTTTGAGCTCACTTTCCTATGAAGGTTAATCAAAGACTTGTTACTTAAAAGCTGTCAGACAGCTCTGTTTATGATGAGGGAGTGCTAAGAGACTGTCGGTTTGCCTGGGGAGCGCTTCAGTCTCCTCGGTCGCAGTTCCTGACCCTACCCGCTTAGGCGCTTACCTCCCTTGAGGGGTCCCCTTGTAGGTGGGGGTCCGATCTGCTATGGGCCAGCGAGAAATTAACTGCTAGAAGCTACTTACGATGACTGAAGTGCTGTGCTCTAACTAGTCAGTAAGCGATGCTAAGGCTGATTATGGGGAGATGGGTAGCAGTGTTCATAAGTGATGAGAAAGGGGGTGCATATCTAATCAGGTAGTGGTGGAAGTCGCTAATAGAGTACAGTGTACATGAAATGAGTGTACAACTCCTGCTGATTTGCTATCGAGAGACTACTAACAAAAGCACATTTTAGCAGAGGGCACAGTGTCCTACTAATATAATCAGTGCAAATCCATAAGTGACTAAAGATGTTGTGGTCTTTGCATCCAGTGCCACACGAGCATTTGCGCGGGGCCACCGGAGCACATTAATGAGCTAGTGCTCGGAAGGCATTGCAACGGTCATGAGCGGAAAAATAAATGAGATTAAAAGAAAAGAAAGTAAATGTTTCATCTGATCTATTAGTGTAAATGAAAAAAAAATCGAGAAGCACATTTTTATTTAAAAAAGCTGGAGAAGCTGGGGATTGAACCCGGAACCTCATACATGAGAAGCATACGCTCTACCACTAAGCTACATACCCAGATAGATAACTGCCCTTCTACCAAATCCTTGAAGATAGAGGGCATACATGCTCGTCAGTGTTTGACGTAGTATGTATCAAAAGCGAATACTAACGTAAAATTTGTACGATAGTTCCAACCCTTACATTTTTATGTTGTCTCACTGCATGTTCTCACAGTTTGTTTTTGACTGTATTTTTATGCACTGCCTCTCAGTTTCCATATTTTTGGGGTTTCTATATTTTTATAGATTTTGGAATTTTAAAAAAATATAGAAACTGAGTTGTCTAACATTATTGTGTGGGTAATTGAGAAACTGTGAAACCAGACATGGTAGTGTCTTTCTATCCGGCCAGCGATCGTTATTTAATTCTACTAATTTCTTTAGCCATTATCAGCTCCAATTCAGCTGTATGGATATCATTTTCGGTCGATACATCCATGAATATTATTATTATCATCAATAATACATTTAGTAATAATAATACATGGCTATGTAGACCGTCACCCACAAATATACATAAATCATAATCCATTTTACGTAGCAAAAGAAACGGAGATGCTGGAGAATCGAACCCAGGGCCGCGTGCATGCACAGCATGCGCCCTACCACTGAGCTACAGCCCCTCAGGTAAATGGCTGTACCGGAAGAAGACCATCTATCTCACCCACATCTTCCGCTGTGAGTGGTGTGAAAGATTGTAAGTGAGCGTCATCGTGCCCTCACAGAGGCCCCTCACTGCCAACAGCATTTCCTCCGCACTTTATCTCTTTTTTATTGTAACACAAACACGTATTTAGCAAAGAGCATGCAGTGTGTTGGCCCATTTTGGGAAACTTAAAATATTTTAAATGTGAACGCACTGTCTAGCTCTTACCAATTTCGACGCCTTATCAGGGGTACTAGTGGGCGCTATATAAATGCAATTACAAATGCATCATTATAGTCTACTCCCACTCACACTTCAGTTTTCTACAAAAGCCAGACCTACCGAGTTTGTCAGTATTTGTTTCCGAATCTGCACAGCAACGCCAGGTTGAGACCAACCCGTTGATGGCGGGCTAATTCCTCCACTCTCATTTCCCATTCACTCCCACTCTCATTTGAATTTGACCTATGGGCATCTCATTGTAGGGTGTAAACACACAAGTGAGTGACCAGCTCTGCTCCTTCGCCCTGCAGCGCGCAGCCTGCTTTCAGTGCATCTGTCATGCTCAGGATCGAAGAAGCAGCACTGAAAACGCGCTGTGAATTTCCGCCAACTTTGTGTGTGGGAGATGGGAAAGTTGAAGGGTCAGGATGCTGATAGTCATCAGCCGAACCACTGACTGAGATGTATGTAATTAGGTCAGGTGACGGCCATGAATAGTCCTTTGGACTACAAGGCGTTGTAATCCTCGGGCTCTCCCTATTCAAATGGAGAGGCGGACATGGGGAGGGCCCTGATTGCCAGCAGTAATCTCTCCTCCCCCCACACACACTCCTCGCCTCCCTTGGCAGTCACTTCTATAGCTTTTTATTAACATGTGAATCCCGGCGCCCTGCTTGGAAAGACTGCCCCTGGCCGAGTTTTCCATTCATTTGATTCTGCATAACAGCTAAATAATGCCACTCTGCTTGAATGTAAATTGCTTGAGCGCCCAGAAGAAAGGGCAGATGGCATGCGGCGCTCTCATGGGTGCTGCTGCTGCCGCCGAAAGCCACATCGACGACATTTCCAAATCCTAGAACAAATTTGCGCATGAACTTGTAAATATATGGAAATATCCCCACATTATGACACGCACCAGACTTTGTACGAGAGCCTTGCTAGGAGCAGACCATGCTTGAAAGTAGCATGCTAGGCTGGAGGAATGCCGCCGTTCTATTGCGAACACGGGGAGCGCGTCTTAAATAAATAAACAAACGCGGCGTGAGAAACAGATGACACACTGCAGTTAATTAAAACAAGTGCGAGTTGCGGACGAAAACTGTACTTAGGCGCCGCTGCTTTGGAACTATACGGAAGTAACTGGAGGATCAACAGCCAACAGAAAGCACAAACACAACACAATGCCTCAGGTAAGCCAATCACAAGCGGAAAAACAAATTACACTAAATTTCAGCCAACATATAGATTACTTCAGGTCTCGCTGAGACAGCGCATGCAGCGCATGCGCTGCCAAACACGAGACCTAAAAAGGGAAATCCCTCTGGTTGTCTGCAGCAGAGGGATTTTCTGAGCATGTGTTCATGACGGAATGGTTCCGTCATGAGCACACTTGAACTTGTGCTCATGACGGAACCATTCCGTCATGAGCATGGAAGGAGTTAAGGACCATTTTTCTTATAGTCATAAATCTTTTCATCAGAATACTGGCCCAGGGCCTGTTTAGCAGATCCTAGCGTGCAGTCAGAGTTGGTTACCACCAGTATCAGTCAAAAAATGGGAGTGAACAGGGCAATTCATCAGTGATGTCATTTGAGATGTCATCAGTGATGTCATCAGTGATGTCACTGACCATGTCATGATTGATGTAATATGTGACGTCATCAGCAGTGCATTGCGGGGGCGTGAATTATAGTTAGCTCAGCTAACTATAACTGCCGAATTTCACTGGTTTTGAACGAGTGAAAAGACCAACTAACTTTAATGTCCCTGAAACCTATGGTTTTTTCAGTGAATTTCAAAGGTTTTTTAAATACTCCTTTCTAACTATAATGTCCCTGAAACCTGTGCTTTTTTCAGTGAATTTCAAAGGTTTTTTAAATGCTAATTTCTAACTATAATGTCCCTGAAACCTGTGCTTTTTTCAGTGAATTTCAAAGGTTTTTTAAATGCTAATTTCTAACTATAACGTCCCTTAAACCTGTGGTTTTTAAATTGAATTTCAAAGGTTTTTTAAATGTTAATTTCTAACTATAAAATCCCTGTAACCTGTGGTTTTTTCAGTGAATTTCAAAGATTTTTTAAATGCTAATTTCTAAGTATAATGTCCCAAAAATATATCTATTTTTTTTTAAGTGTATTCGCGTACCGATCGTGTACCTGTCTCATTTGTAAATATCAAATATTTGTTATTGGAATAAAGATATATTTTTGTTAAATATATTTTGGGGGAATCGTGCTGGGTGGGCGCTGGGTGCACGCGGTTGCGCGCTGGGTGTGCGACTGCCATGTGACTTGAAAATAAATCATTTTATTGGTTAAGAAGTTTTTTATTCTAGAACTTGCAGGACCCCACCCAAATTTTTGATTCTTCCAAGGACATCTTCAGGAGACATAGCTCTTGTGTTTTCTCTGTTGTTTTATAGCATTTTTGGGGTGATTGTTTTAAACAACTACAAAAAATGGCTTCTTCTATCCCACCAGTGGACATTCCAACAGAAGGAGAAAATTTGGAGGAACCAGTGAAACAGCAGAAAGAGAGTGTTGTCTGGGCGTTTTTTCAATACCAGCTGGTGAAAAAAAGGTGAACGCCGGCAAGGTGACCTGCACCTTGAGTCAAACGGTGCTATCTCGGGGCTCCGAGAAGAAATACTCATGTGGGACTTCATCTATGATGAAACACCTACAAACCATAGACCCACGTCATCTTGCGCGCGAACAACATTGTCGCAAAGCGGAACTATCACAGCAAGTTAATCAGGGTGCTGGGCTTAGCACCTCCGCAGGTTCATCAGCATTAAGTTGTGGACCCTACATTCGTCCTGAGTATGCTACACTTGAACAGCGCTGTATCAAGTGTAAGAAAGTACTGTGCTATGGAGAACAATCTGTTGAGGCTGTTGTTTCTGCAGCAAGAAATACCCTCTGTTAATTATTTTTTTTTTGCAATGCTATTTCATTTGCAAAGTTTTCTCTGTTGTTTTTTCCTCTTTTTAAACAAGAAAAACACCAAAACATACATACAAATTGTTAGAAAAACACAAAAAAAGAAAAATAGCCCTCCAGCTCTTTTTCCAAACATGGTACTGTACTCTGAGTTGCCAATGATGCCTTCTGTAATTCTGTTTCTTTTACCTTTATCTTGCTCATCCTATCTGCTTCTTGTTTTTTAAAAACGTTCCTTTTTCTTATCATTATAGAGCTAAGTGTCCCTCTTATATAAGCTTTAAAGGCCTCCCAGACTATCTGATCTTTAACTGTGCCAATGTTGAACTTAAAATACTCATCCATTTTATCTACTATCTCCAACATCACTTCTTCATCCAGTAACATGGTCCTATCTAAAGTCCACCTTCTTTGTATCTCTTTTTGCTTAAACCCCAGAGTCATAGCTACTGCTGAATGATGTGATAGAATAGCAGGGATGTGATTTATTGCCTCAACTTCTGAGGACATCACCTGATCACTACGGGCTGAATTTCAAGCAAATTTGGATAAGAAACCTATGGATAGGTGGAAAGCTAGCAAGCGTCAGCATTTTGCGTACAGAGAGAAATGTAGCTCTTTATTAGCTTGGAAGGCGAAAATGGATAGGGCAAGGAACCTGATAAAGAACCTAACCCAAAGAGGGTCTGGAGTATCGACATATGAGGATGAAAAAATTCGGGAGGAGGCCAGAGCTTTTATGAATGATCTGTATAAGAAGGATACCGCATCAGGACTAGAGGGAGTTCAGGAATGGTTAAAGTCAATAACTCTCCCTCAGCTGACAGAAGAATATAGGGTATCCTTTCAAGCCAGTGTAACAGAAGAAGAGGTCAGAGTACAATGTAAAAAAATGGCAAGGGGCAAAGCTGCAGGCCCAGATGGGCTCCCAATTGAGTTATACTTGGAGATCTTGGATAATGTAGTGCCAGTGTTAAAAAATCTGTTTAATAAAATATACATTGAGGGAGAATGCACTCCAGGTTTATGGTCAGAAGCAACAGTGACTCTGATCCTAAAACCGAACAAATACCCACAGAAGATTGAGTCTTATGGACCAATATCTCTATTAAACTCAGACCATAAGGTTTTTGCAGGAATATTGGCAGCAAGGGTGGCAAAAGTTATTAGGCGGTAGTTCACCCGGATCAGAGAGGGTTTATACCAGGGATACAGTTAAACAAGCTTACCTTTCAGGTAATGGGGGCCATTGATATGGCTGAAGCAAAGAAGGTCCCTTTAACGATTGTAGCAATAGACGCTGCAAAGGCTTTCGACCAGGTCAACTGGGTATATCTGTGGGAGACTGTTAGACCTGGCACCTTGGCGTGAGTCTCCCTTCCACTTTTTTGTCGCTGTGCCTCATGTGTTTTGCTGATGTTAGCTGCTCAGAGCACTGTGTCACTGCCAACCAGTGCCACAGTGCAAGTGCTCCCTATTTAAAATGTATATGTTGGTTGGATTCCATGATTGGCTTATTTGGTTTACTGTCAGACCCCAGTAAAGTGCACCAGGAGTACCCAGGGCTTGTAAATACAAATGCTGCTGGTGGGCTTGCAGCACTGGTTGTGCCACCCACAGAAGCGGCCTGGTAAAATGTATCTAAGGTCCGCCTTTGCAGAACCTGCATGCAGTCTGGTACTGTCATGCTGACTGGGTAAGTGCACACACTTACCAGTCCCTAAACCTTCCCTTAACTTCATATTAGTCACCCCTATGGTGGGCCCAAGGGCAGGGTGCATTGTAAGCATAAGGTAGGACAAGCCTGATGTGTGTGGCATGTCCTAATAGTGAATTACAGCCATTTTCGTTTTTCACTATTGTAAGGCTACCTGTTCTCCATAGGCCAGAATGGGCTGTTAGAATTGTTACATCCTATGATCCTAACAGACCCAGGGAACATAGTAGAAATTCAAGTTTAGTATGCCTGAACTCAGAATAATAAAATACATCTTTTAGTAAAGTTTATTTTAATATTCTGTGTTTGCAAATACCACTTTTAGAAAGTTGGTATTTGCTTGCTTGACCATTTCAGCCCGCCTCTGCTATGATGTGTATCTGCCTGTCTGGTTGTGTGAGTGACAGGGCTGGAGAAACCCAGAGTGGCAGGGCTAGGTAGCCTGGTGGTGAATAGGAAGATTGGCAGTCAGATGGGTGGGAGGAGTACACCTGGGCTCTGAATAGGGTTGTGCTCTGCTACCACAATGCTGGCTCCAGCTCCTGCAGAGCGGCTGATGTCTCTGCCCTGCACCCTGAATAGAAAGGCAGAGTCATGTCAACAGAGTGCTCAAGAACTGGTTTGGACTGGGCAAAGGCCCCTCTACCCCAGAGGAACAAAGGAATTAGGGGTATAAGTATTGGGACCCTGCTCCCAAGAGAATAGATCCTGATGAAACAAGAAGAACCTCTGCCAGAGGAGAAGGAACTGGGAAAGCTGTAGGAGGAGTATC
Source organism: Triturus cristatus (assembly GCF_964204655.1). Lineage (NCBI taxonomy): Eukaryota > Metazoa > Chordata > Amphibia > Caudata > Salamandridae > Triturus > Triturus cristatus. The sequence goes on from NC_140579.1 coordinate 332,116,237, forward strand.
TGTCCCTGACCTGGGGGATTGGCCTGCAGTGGTTGCCTTGCTGCTGAAGGAGAGGAGAAAGACTACTAAAGACTTTGCTTCAACTTGTGCTTTGAAAAGATCTCCAAGGGCTTGAACTGAGCTTGCCCCCTGAACGAAGTCCCAGGACCAGTGGACTTCACCCCCAGCTCCCCAGAGTCTTTTGGAAGTGCCTGCCGCCGCAGCATCGCATCGAGCGGAAGCGTCTCGCAATATCGGAGAAGAGTGCCGCTGCCAAGGCCGCTGTCGTCGCATCTCGTCAAGGGTGACGCCGCTGTAGCTGACGCATCGAGTCGAGCCTTCTCGCAACATCGGAGAAGCGTAACGCATCTGGAAGATCACGTCTTTATTTCTTTTGCACCAAGAACTTCAACGCATCTGCATCGCTGCAACACTTTAGTTGCCCTGCGTGTCGCATCTAAGGTACATTGACTTAAAGTGTCGCATTTAAGAACTTAAGAGAAACTAAGCAATCTTCTACCAACTAAGCAACCTATTGTGTATTTTTAATCGTTTAATGGTCTTGTGATAATCCTATATAAAGAATCCTTATTTTTAATATAAATACCTGTGTGGTGTCCATTTGTAGTGTTGTCACTTGGTTACTGTATGTATTCACAAATGCTTAACCTATAACGCTCTGAGATAAGCCTTGTCTGCTCGCGCCAAGCTACCAAGAGGGTGAGCAAGGGGTTGTTTTAGTAGTGTAACCCCTTACCCTGACTAGAGGAAAGGTTCCCTGCTTGTCACAAGTACCTACCTGTGCCAACCAGAGAACCCGCATTCTAACAGAGACATAAAAAAGTTTTGGTTTTCCTAGCAACTTTGTCCAGGCGGTGAAGTGTCTATATCTCAATCCGAAAGCAAAGTTTCTGGTAAATGGGGCTCTGACAGATTGGTTTAATATTTCAAGAGGCACTAGGCAGGGGTGCCCCTTGTCACCGCTTTTATTTAACCTGTACATTGGGCCATTTGTCAGTTGGCTCAGGACAGACCCTATCATTCACCCTTTTAAAATGGGAGAGTTAGAGCTAAAACTTGCTCACTATGCAGATGACCTGCTCTTAAATACATCAAATCCAGCAGAGGCAATACCCAGATTATTTGAGAAGGCAGAAAAGTTCGGTGAGGTTTCAGGGTATAAAATCAACAATGAAAAAAACAAAATAATGGAATGGAATCAAGTTATTAGAAGTCAGGGTGTAAAGAGTCAAATGAGGTACCTAGGGGTTCAGTTAGCCCAGAACCTAGAAGATATCCCTAAAGTTAACTGAAAGAGGGTCTCCAAAGAGGTTGTCAGCTTACTAACACGATGGGCAAATCTTCCTTTAACCCCTTGCATGCCCGCCCCTTTCCCCGCCCAGTGCCGCGCTTTTTATTAGCGGGCGGAGTTCATGACGAGCTGGACTCGTAATGGGCACAGCGCCACCACAGCCCATGCCGAGTCCAGCTCGTCATGGGCACTGAAGGGGTTAAACATCTACAGGAGGGTCAATCTTGTTAAAATGATAATTTTGCCAAAAATTACTTTTCTACACAACTCAGTCCCATTGCTATTTAGGGCGGAGGATATAGCTAAGTTACATGGCAAAATAGGCACCTTCATCTGGGCTATGAAAAGACCCAGGATAGCATGGAAAAAGTTAAGGAGAGGCCTTACAGTGGGTGGTTTAGCGTTACCAGACCAACTCACTTACTGTTATGCTTTCCACTTCAAAAAATTTAGGATGTTGGCTAATAAAACTAGCTCCTCATCATTAGGTTTATTGTTTGAGGCAATGTTAAAAGATGTGGAGCAAGGGCAGGAATATTTCCTATAAGTATGGAGACCCGAAGTTCTATAAAAAAGTCAGGCTTAAGATTCTGGGAGCTGCTTTAAAGAATTGGATGTATATCAGAAGAAGAATGAAAATTCCATACTATGCAGCACAGGCTCCAGTTTGGGACACCCCCGGCACCCCGAATGTTTACAAGATCAACTTTGTCAGCCTCTAAAAATGGGGGGTGTAAGAAGCCGGGGTGACCTGCAAGAAGACTCTAAGTTAATAAGTTGGGAGGCGCTTAGCAGGTTAACTGGAGGGACACTGACAAGGTTTAAGTTTTATCAGTTATCCTCCTGGTGGGCGACGCAGACCTGGTGCAAGGAAGAGGCAAACTGGAAATTAGATCTAGTTACTAGAACAGGCACATGGGAAAGGGAAGTCTCGTTCTGGTACTGGGCCCTCCTGGAAGCTGATGAGGATGGGGAGTCTGAAGTTATAAGATTGTGGGGCGAAGTATCCAAGGTGACAGGGAATGTATATAACTGCCCTAGGTGCAAGTATTCTGTAGCCGATGACATTCATATGTTCATGGAATGCTCAAGAATTAAACCTTATTGGATGGAGGTATGTGACTTTCTGGAAGCCGTGCTGCATCGACAGATAGAAGTAAGTCCCAGCATGATCTTTTTCGGTCTACCGAACAATTACGTTATGAATGCATCTGCTTCCATATTGGTCTTTTATGTGATAATTCTTGCAAGGAGGGAAATTTGTAGGGCATGGAAATCTTAAATCCCCCCGATATTCGTTGAATGTTTGAAGAATATTATCTATACCAGCGAATCAGATATGGCCTGTGATCAAAGAAGTAAAGCCAATATTTGGGCAGCCTTGTTAGACTGGAGGGAGAAGGAGAGCGGGTCCTATGATTAAGCCAATGTACCGTTGGTTCTGGCCTCCTAAGTAACATCCCGGCACCCCAAGAAATGTGAATAGGAGTGGGAGAAGGTAACGATACTATCTTGGAGGGAAAGCTCCTTTTCTCTCCCTTTGCCTCTCCCAAGGGCTGGAAAAGGATGGCATGGAGTGATTGGAGAAATCACATCATGAGTTTTTGGCTGGATGAGGACAAAAAAAATAAATGTAAAAAGAAAAAAGAAGAAGAAACAAATGGTTCTTTTTAGAACCGCCTATTTGGTTAAGAAAAGACAAACTTGTATGTGTTGTATGAATTGGTGCAACTGTAATATATGAATCATTGTATGACTGTATGAGTATTGTCTGAGTAAATGAATGAGTGCAGCAATAATGCATGAGTCATTGAATTAGTGGAGGAATCAGTGGATGAGTAGTGGCTGGGTGATTGCATGAGTTCATAAGTAGTGCCTGAGTGCATGAATGTGTGCATGCATAGTGCCTGGGTGATTGAACAACTGCATGGGTAGTGTCTGGGTGGTTGCATAAGTGTATGGGTACTGCCTGAGGGGAAGAATGAGTGCATGGGTAGTGTCTGGATTATTTGAGTAGCACAGGGTTGTGCTTGGGTGATTGCATGAGTGTAGGGCTAGTTCCTGAGTGCATGAATGAGTGTATGGGTAGTGCCTGGATTAACGGAGGAGTGCTTGGGTAGAGTTTGGGTGGTTGCATGAGTGTAGGGGTATTGTTTGTTTGATTGAGGAAGTGCATGGATACTGCCTGGGTGGTTGGATGAGTGTATGAGTAGTGCCTGAGTGCATGGATAAGTACATTGGTTGTGTCCAGGTGTATGGATTAGTGCAACAGTAGTGCTTGAGTGATTGCATGAGTGCAGGGGTAGTATCTGGGTGATTGGAGGAGTGCATTGGTAATGCCTGGGTAAATGTGTAAGTGCATGGTATTGCTTGGGTGAATTTGAAAGTGCATGGGTAAGGCCTGGGTGATTGAATGAGTGTAGAGGTAATGTATGAGTGATTGGAAGAGTGCATGGGTAATGCCTGAGTGATTGCATGAGTTTATGGGCCATGACTGGATGATTTCATGAGTGCATGGGTAGTGCCTGGGTGATTGGAGGAGTGCAGGGATAGTGCATAGTGATTTTGTAGGTGCATGAGTTGTGGCTGAGTGATTGGAGGAGTGCATGGCTACTGGCTGGATAATTGAAGGACTGAATGAGTAGTGCATGGGTGTTTACATGAGTGCATGGGTAGTGCCAGGGAGATTGGAGGAGTGCATTGGTAGTGCCTGGGTGATTTTGTAAGTGCATGGTATTGCTTGGCTGCTTGTCACAAGTACCTACCTGTGCCAACCAGAGAACCCGGATTCTAACAGAGACATAAAAAAGTTTTGGTTTTCCTAGCAACTTTGTCCAGGCGGTGAAGTGTCTATATCTCAATCCGAAAGCAAAGTTTCTGGTAAATGGGGCTCTGACAGATTGGTTTAATATTTCAAGAGGCACTAGGCAGGGGTGCCCCTTGTCACCGCTTTTATTTAACCTGTACATTGGGCCATTTGTCAGTTGGCTCAGGACAGACCCTATCATTCACCCTTTTAAAATGGGAGAGTTAGAGCTAAAACTTGCTCACTATGCAGATGACCTGCTCTTAAATACATCAAATCCAGCAGAGGCAATACCCAGATTATTTGAGAAGGCAGAAAAGTTCGGTGAGGTTTCAGGGTATAAAATCAACAATGAAAAAAACAAAATAATGGAATGGAATCAAGTTATTAGAAGTCAGGGTGTAAAGAGTCAAATGAGGTACCTAGGGGTTCAGTTAGCCCAGAACCTAGAAGATATCCCTAAAGTTAACTGAAAGAGGGTCTCCAAAGAGGTTGTCAGCTTACTAACACGATGGGCAAATCTTCCTTTAAACATCTACAGGAGGGTCAATCTTGTTAAAATGATAATTTTGCCAAAAATTACTTTTCTACACAACTCAGTCCCATTGCTATTTAGGGCGGAGGATATAGCTAAGTTACATGGCAAAATAGGCACCTTCATCTGGGCTATGAAAAGACCCAGGATAGCATGGAAAAAGTTAAGGAGAGGCCTTACAGTGGGTGGTTTAGCGTTACCAGACCAACTCACTTACTGTTATGCTTTCCACTTCAAAAATTTTAGGATGTTGGCTAATAAAACTAGCTCCTCATCATTAGGTTTATTGTTTGAGGCAATGTTAAAGGATGTGGAGCAAGGGCAGGAATAGTTCCTATATAAGTATGGAGACCTGAAGTTCTATAAAAAAGTCAGGCTTAAGATTCTGGGAGCTGCTTTAAAGAATTGGATGTATATCAGAAGAAGAATGAAAATTCCATACTATGCAGCAGAGGCTCCAGTTTGGGACACCCCCGGCACCCCGGAATGTTTACAAGATCAACTTTGTCAGCCTCTAAAAATGGGGGGTGTAAGAAGCCGGGGTGACCTGCAAGAAGACTCTAAGTTAATAAGTTGGGAGGCGCTTAGCAGGTTAACTGGAGGGACACTGACAAGGTTTAAGTTTTATCAGTTATCCTCCTGGTGGGCGACGCAGACCTGGTGCAAGGAAGAGGCAAACTGGAAATTAGATCTAGTTACTAGAACAGGCACATGGGAAAGGGAAGTCTCGTTCTGGTACTGGGCCCTCCTGGAAGCTGATGAGGATGGGGAGTCTGAAGTTATAAGACTGTGGGGCGAAGTATCCAAGGTGACAGGGAATGTATATAACTGCCCCAGGTGCAAGTATTCTGTAGCCGATGACATTCATATGTTCATGGAATGCTCAAGAATTAAACCTTATTGGATGGAGGTATGTGACTTTCTGGAAGCCGTGCTGCATCGACAGATAGAAGTAAGTCCCAGCATGATCTATTTCGGTCTACCGAACAATTACGTTATGAATGCATCTGCTTCCAAATTGGTCTTTTATGTGATAATTCTTGCAAGGAGGGAAATTTGTAGGGCATGGAAATCTTAAATCCCCCCGATATTCGTTGAATGTTTGAAGAATATTATCTATACCAGCGAATCAGATATGGCCTGTGATCAAAGAAGTAAAGCCAATATTTGGGCAGCATTGTTAGACTGGAGGGAGAAGGAGAGCGGGTCCTATGATTAAGCCAATGTACCGTTGGTTCTGGCCTCCTAAGTAACATCCCGGCGCCCCAAGAAATGTGAATAGGAGTGGGAGAAGGTTAAGATACTATCTTGGAGGGAAAGCTCCTTTTCTCTCCCTTTGCCTCTCCCAAGGGCTGGAAAAGGATGGCATGGAGTGATTGGAGAAATCCCATCATGAGTTTTTGGCTGGATGAGGACAAAAAAAAAAAATTAAAAAAAGAAAAAAGAAAAAAGAAGAAGAAACAAATGGTTCTTTTTAGAACCGCCTATTTGGTTAAGAAAAGACAAACTTGTATGTGTTGTATGAATTTGTGCAACTGTAATATATGAATCATTGTATGACTGTATGAGTATTGCCTGAGTAAATGAATGAGTGCAGCAATAATGCATGAGTCATTGAATTAGTGGAGGAATCAGTGGATGAGTAGTGGCTGGGTGATTGCATGAGTTCATAAGTAGTGCCTGAGTGCATGAATGTGTGCATGCATAGTGCCTGGGTGATTGAACAACTGCATGGGTAGTGTCTGGGTGATTGCATAAGTGTATGGGTACTGCCTGAGGGGAAGAATGAGTGCATGGGTAGTGTCTGGATTATTTGAGTAGCACAGGGTTGTGCTTGGGTGATTGCATGAGTGTAGGGCTAGATCCTGAGTGCATGAATGAGTGTATGGGTAGTGCCTGGATTAATGGAGGAGTGCTTGGGTAGAGTTTGGGTGGTTGCATGAGTGTAGGGGTATTTGGTTGATTGAGGAAGTGCATGGATACTGCCTGGGTGATTGGATGAGTGTATGAGTAGTGCCTGAGTGCATGGATAAGTACATTGGTTGTGTCCGGGTGTATGGATTAGTGCAACAGTAGTGCTTGAGTGATTGCATGAGTGCAGGGGTAGTATCTGGGTGATTGGAGGAGTGCATTGGTAATGCCTGGGTAAATGTGTAAGTGCATGGTATTGCTTGGGTGAATTTGAAAGTGCATGGGTAATGCCTGGGTGATTGAATGAGTGTAGAGGTAATGTATGAGTGATTGGAAGAGTGCATGGGTAATGCCTGAGTGGTTGCATGAGTTTATGGGCCATGACTGGATGATTTCCTGAGTGCATGGGTAGTGCCTGGGTGATTGGAGGAGTGCAGGGATAGTGCATAGTGATTTTGCAGGTGCATGAGTTGTGGCTGAGTGATTGGAGGAGTGCATGGCTACTGGCTGGATAATTGAAGGACTGAATGAGTAGTGCATGGGTGTTTACATGAGTGCATGGGTAGTGCCAGGAAGATTGGAGGAGTGCATTGGTAGTGCCTGGGTGATTTTGTAAGTGCATGGTATTGCTTGGCTGAATTTGAAAGTGCATGGGTAATACTTGGGTGATTGCATGAGTGTAGAGGTAATGTATAGGTGATTGGAAAAGTGCATGGGTAATGCCTGAGTGATTGCATGAGTTTATGGGTAATGTCTGGATGATTTCATAAATGCATGGATAGTGCCGGGATGATTGGAGGAGTGCAAGGGTAATGCATGGTGATTTTATAAGTGGTTGGGTAGTGGCGGAGTGATTGCATGAGTAGATGGGTACAGGCTGGGTGATTGGAAGAGTGTATGGGTAGTGCATTGGTGATTGAATGGGTAGAACCTGGGTTATTGCATGAGTGGATGAGTAGTGCATGGGTGATTGCATGAGTTTATGAGTAGTGGCTGGGTGATTGGAGGAGTGGATTGGCAATGCCTAGGTAATTTTGTAAGTGCATGGTGTTGCCTGGGTAAATTTGAAAGTGCATGGGTAATGCCTGAGTGATTTCACAAGTTTATGGGTAATGCCTGGATGATTTCATGAGTGCATGGATAGTGCCTGGATGATTAGAGGAGTGCAAGGGTAGTGCATGGTGATTTTATAAATGCTTGGGTAGTGGCAGCGTATTTGCATGAGTGCATGGGTGCTGGCTGAGTGTTTGGAAGAGTGCATGGGTAGTGCATGGGTGATTGGATGAGTGCATGGGTATTGCCTGGGTTATTGGAGGAGTGCAAGGTTAGTGCATAGTGATTTTATAAGTGATTGTGTAGTGGCTGAGTGATTGGAAGAGTGCATGACTACTGGCTGGATATTTGAAGGAGTGAATGAGTAGTGTCTGGGTGATTAGAGTATTGCATGGGGAGTGCATGAGTTTATGGGTAATGCCTGGATGATTGCATGAGTGCATGGGTAGTGCCTAGGTGATTGGAGGAGTGCAAAGTTAGTGCATAGTGATTTTATAAGTGCATGTGTAGTGGCTGAGTGATTGGAGGAGTGCATGACTACTGGCTGGATATTTGAAGGAGTGAATGAGTAGTGTCTTGGTGATTAGAGTAGTGCATGGGGAGTGCATGGGTGTTTGCATGAGTGTATGGGTAGTGCCTGTGTTATTGCATGAGTGGATGAGTAGTGCCTGGGTGATTGGAGGAGTGCATTGGTACTGCTAGGTGATGTTGTAAGTGCATGGTATTGCTTGGGTGAACTTGAAAGTGCATGGGTAATGCCTGGGTGATTGCATAAGTGTAGAGGTAATGTATGGTGATTGGAAGAGTGCATGGGTAATGCCTGGATGATTTCATGAGTGCATGGGTACTGGCTGGGTGATTGGAAGAGTGCATGGGTAGTGCATGAGTGGATGAGTTGTGTCTGGGTGACTGGAGGAGTGCATTAGTAATGCTTGGGTGATTTTGTAAGTGCATCGGTATTGCTTAGGTGATTTTGTGATTGCATAGTTAATTCCTCAGTGAGTGCATGAGCGCAGAGGTAATGTATGGCTGATTGGAACACTGAATGGGTAATGGCTGGGTGATTGGACGAGTGCACGGGTAGTGCATGGTGATTTTATAAGTGCATAGGTAGTGTTTGAGTGAATGCATGAGTGCATGGGTACTAACTGGGTAAATGGAGGAGTGCATGGGTAGTACCTGGGTGATTGGATTACTGCATGGCTAGTGCCTGGGTTATTCCATAAGTGTATGAGTAGTGCCTGGGTTATTGTATGAGTGGATCAGTAGTGCCTGGGTGATTGGAGTAGTGTATTGGTAATGCATGGGTGATTTTGTTATGTGCACGGGTAATGCTTGAGTGATTGAGGGAGTGCATGGGTAGTGCTGAGGTGATTGGAGGAGTGAGTTGATAGAGGTTAAACAAATGAATGACTACAAAAAAGTGACTGTAAACATTACTTCATATTATTATGCTGATTACATGTTATCTTACCTTCTTTATTGAAGTAGATATCAAACTAATTGAAACTATTTTACAGTTGTTTCATTGTAAATTAAATTTAAAATATGTTCAAACTTTAGTTTTACTTTCTGTTAAAAAGAGAATAAAAAAACTGTTATTGCATATAATATTTTAGTTTTAAGAACACAACATTATTTTAGAATTACTAAACATATTCAGTTTCCCTTTTTTGCTGTTTTCAGATTGTATTGAATTTCACTATACACCGTGATTTCAATCTTGATCATCATACAACAGCGGGGAAAAAACATACAATCAGTAAGTTTGCAAAAAACAAAACAAATCTGTGTTGAAAATATTTGCAAGTTGAAGTATCTGTTTACCTATCTACAGTTTCTAAATTACATTCTTTAACTACATTAAATGATCTAATTCTCTGAAATACATTTTCTTAAATATACACTCTCATCTACATTGCTTATGATATAAAGAAGAAATATATAAACTACTTGTTTCAAACACAATTTTGCAAATGCAATAAGAATTAGCACAGAAAATAATCCAAACATTAATTCTTCACATTTTCCCAATAGGCCAAATAATGTTTCTAAATCTATTTGCATTCAAAATATCCAAAATAAACTTATAATTAGTGTTTACATCTTCCCAATCGGCCGAATGATGTTTTCAAAACTTTGTCATCAATAATATCAGATATGAATTTGGTAATTCGTAAGGCAACCGACATTTGAATTACAAATGGACATCATTACAACGTGTCCATCCTCTATTGCACTTTAAATACACAGTATAGTGTCCAGATGTTGTAATAGGTCCATCATGAAAAATAATAGCCACTGCTTTGAAAGATCTTCCTGAAATTGATAGTTGACTTGCCACATTTTTTTTTTTTGGTTTCCAATTTTCTTCCATTTGCTCTACATTTATGTAGCATTAAAATGACATATTGTCCAAATCTTTCTATAAATAATGTTGACAACATTTCTGATTTACAATGACAACATTTCATATCTTGATTAGCTGTTTTTACCAATTTGTTAAAAATACTGATTTGCAATCTGGTATTGTCAAATATATGAATTGTTCAGTGTTTATTTAAGTGGTAGAAGAAAATGAACACTCTTCACATTTATAATCCCATCTGTAACTTAGTCCAAACAAATTTTCAATCTCAATTCCTTCGTCTTCCAATCCTGCAAGCATCAACATAAGAAATTCTTGTGCATCTTGCTGTACATTAAGGGGCCGATTCCGATGGCCGGTCGGACAGCTGTCCGTAGCCTTACCGTGCGACCGACACGTACCCAGAGCCGGTCCGTCCTGTCGAGTAAGTACGATGCGCATAACTGCCGAAAACACGACCGACACCTAGGCTGTGAATCAAGCCCCATTCTCCGTCCAAGCCGTAACTCCTAAAGATGAACCGAGTCGCCCGGAAGCACTATCCATAGCAGTTTCCGGCATGACAAGTACGATGCGTACTTCCTATGAGCCGGACGGGTCGTCACTCACGGCACGTCACAGCATCCGTAAAACAAGCATATCAGCGACGATTCGCGCCACAAATCAATTCACAGCTACGAGACGGACCAGCTTGCAGCGGGTACGAGACGGAGCAACAAGCAGCGTGTCCGACACGAACACATCATGAATCCCATCGCGCAGGTCATACCAGTACTCTCCATCTATGACCGGATCAGGGACTGACGGCGCAGGCGGTAAGTCAGACACCTACCACACAAACAAACGACATGTACCCGCAAAATGGCACACACACACAGGGGATCCACATCATGGCCGCTAACAACAGCCCACCATAGGGGTTGCATGGCCAGCACCACAAACACCCCCACCCATAGTGGATCTGTTGCCCATCACTACTGCCACCCCCACTCACAGGGGGCCTGTTGCCCATCACCCCTGCCACCCCCACCCATAGTGCTTATGTTGCCCATCACCCCTGCCACCCCCAGCCATAGGGATCATGTTGCCCATCACCCCTGCCACCCCCACTCACAGGGATCCTGTTGCCCATCACCCCTGCCACCCCCACTCACAGGGGACCTGTTGCCCATCACCCCTGCCACCCCCACCCATAGGGGACCGGTTGCCCAGCACCCCTGCCACCCCCAGCCATAGGGCTAATGTTGCCCATCACCCCTGCCACCCCCACCCATAGTGGATCTGTTGCCCATCACTACTTCCACCCCTACTCACAGGGGACCTGTTGCCCATCACCCCTGCCACCCCCGCCCATAGTGGATCTGTTGCTCATCACTACTGCCACCCCCACTCACAGGGGACCTGTTGCCCATCACCCCTGCCACCCCCACCCATAGGGCTTATGTTGTCCATCCCCCCTGCCACCCCCAGCCAAAGGGCTAATGTTGCCCATCACCCCTGCCACCCCCACTCACAGGGACCTGTTTCCCAGCACCCTTGCCACCCCCACCCATAGTGGATCTGTTGCCCATCACTACTGCCACCCCCACTCACAGGGGACCTGTTGCCCATCACCCTTGCCACCCCCACCCATAGTGGATCTGTTGCCCATCACTACTGCCACCCCCACTCACAGGGGACCTGTTGCCCATCACCCTTGCCACCCCCACCCATAGGGGACCTGTTGTCCAGCACCCCAGCCACCCCCAGCCATAGCGCTAATGTTGCACATCACCCCTGCCACCCCCACTCACAGTGGATCTGTTGCCCATCACTACTGCCACCCCCACTCACAGGGGACCTGTTGCCCATCACCCCTGCCACCCCCACTCACAGGGGACCTGTTGCCCATCACCCCTGTCACCCCCACCCATAGTGCTTATGTTGCCCATCACCCCTGCCACCCCCAGCCATAGGGCTAATGTTACCCATCACCCCTGCCACCCTCACTCATAGGGGACCTGTTGCCCATCACCCCTGCCACCCCCACCCATAGGGGACCTGTTGCCCAGCACCCCTCCCACCCCCAGCCATAGGGCTAATGTTGCCCATCACCCCTGCCACCCCCACCCATAGTGGATCTGTTGCCCATCCCTACTGCCACCCCCACTCACAGGGAACCTGTTGCCCATCACCCCTGCCACCCCCACCCATTGGGGACCTGTTGCCCAGCACACCTGCCACCCCCAACCATAGGGCTAATGTTGTCCATCACCCCTGCCACCCCCACCCATAGTGGATATGTTGCCCATCACTACTGCCACCCCCACCCACAGAGGACCTGTTGCCCATCACCCCTGCCACCCCCACCCATAGTGCTTATGTTGCCCATCACCCCTGTCACCACCACCCATAGTGCTTATGTTGCCCATCACCCCTGCCACACCCAGCCATAGAGCTAATGTTGCCCATCACCCCTGCCACCCCCACTCACAGGGTACCTGTTGCCCATAACCCCTGCCACCCCCCTCACAGGGGACCTGTTGCCCATCACCCCTGCCACCCCCACCCATAGTGCTTATGTTGCCCATCACCCCTGCCAACCCCACCCATAGTGCTTATGTTGCCCATCACCCCTGCCACCCCCACTCACAGGGGACCTGTGCACAGCACCCCTGCCACCCCCATCCCTAGGGCTAATGTTGCCCATCACCCCTGCCACCCCCAGTCATAGTGGATCTGTTGCCCATCACTACTGCCACCCCCATTCACAGGGGACCTGTTGCCCATCACCCCTGCCACCCCCACCCATAGTGGACCTGTTGCCCATCACTACTGCCACCCCCACTCACAGGTGACCTGTTGCCCATCACCCCTGCCACCCCCACCCATAGGGCTTATGTTGCCCATCACCCCTGCCACCCCCAGTTATAGGGCTAATGTTGCCCATCATCCCTGCCACCCCCACTCACAGGGACCTGTTGCCCATCACCCTTGCCACCCACACCCATAGGGGACCTGTTGCCCAGCACCCCTGCCATCCCCAGCCATAGGGCTAATGTTGCCCATCACCCCTGCCACCCCCACCCATAGTGGATCTGTTGCACATCACTACTGCCACCCCCACTCACAGGGGACCTGTTGCCCATCACCCCTGCCACCCCCACCCATAGTGGATCTGTTGCCCATCACTACTGCCACCCCCAATCACAGGGGATCTGTTTCCCATCACCCCTGCCACCCCCACCCATAGGGCTTATGTTGCCCATCACCCCTGCCACCCCCAGTTAAAGGGCTAATGTTGCCCATCATCCCTGCCACCCCCACTCACAGGGACCTGTTGCCCATCACCCCTGCCACCCACACCCATCGGGACCTGTTGCCCAGCACCCCTGCCACCCCCAGACATAGGGCTAATGTTGCCCATCACCCCTGCCACCCCCACCCATAGTGGATCTGTTGCCCATCACTACTGCCACCACCACTCACAGGGGACCTGTTGCCCATCACCCCTGCCACCCCCACCCATAGGGGACCTGTTGCCCAGCACCCCAGCCACCCCCAGCCATAGTGCTAATGTTGCACATCACCCCTTCCACCCCCATCCATAGTGGATCTGTTGCCCATCACTACTGCCACCACCACTCACAGGGGACCTGTTGCCCATCACCCCTGCCACCCCCACTCACAAGGGACCTTTTGTCCATCACCCCTGTCACCCCCACCCATAGTGTTTATGTTGCCCATCACCCCTGCCACCCCCAGCCATAGGGCTAATGTTGCCCATCACCCCTGCCACCACCACCCACAGGGGACCTGTTACCCATCACCCCTGCCACCCCCACCCATAGGGGACCTGTTGCCCAGCACCCCAGCCACCCCAGCCATAGTGCTAATGTTGCACATCACCCCTGCCACCCCCACTCATAGTGGATCTGTTGCCCATCACTACTGCCACCCCCACTCACAGGGGACCTGTTGCCCATCACCCCTGCCACCCCCACTCACAGAGGACCTGTTGCCCATCACCCCTGTCACCCCCACCCATAGTGCTTATGTTGCCCATCACCCCTGCCACCCCCAGCCATAGGGCTAATGTTACCCATCACTCCTGCCACACCCACTCATAGGGGACCTGTTGCCCATCACCCCTGCCACCCCCACCCATAGGGGGCCTGTTGCCCAGCACCCCTGTCACCCCCAGCCATAGGGCTAATGTTGCCCATCACCCCTGCCACCCCCACCCATAGTGGATATGTTGCCCATCACTACTGCCACCCCCACTCACAGGGGACCTGTTGCCCATCACCCCTGCCACCCCCACCCATAGTGCTTATGTTGCCCATCACCCCTGTCACCCCCACCCATAGTGCTTATGTTGCCCATCACCCCTGCACACCCAGCCATAGAGCTAATGTTGCCCATCACCCCTGCCACCCCCACTCACAGCGGACCTGTTGCCCATCACCCCTGCCACCCCCACTCACAGGGGACCTGTTGCCCATCACCCCTGCCACCCCCACCCATAGTGCTTATGTTGCCCATCACCCCTGCCAACCCCACCCATAGTGCTTATGTTGCCCATCACCCCTGCCACCCCCACTCACAGCGGACCTGTTGCCCAGCACCCCTGCCACCCCCATCCCTAGGGCTAATGTTGCCCATCACCCCTGCCACCCCCAGTCATAGTGGATCTGTTGCCCATCACTACTGCCACCCCCATTCACAGGGGACCTGTTGCCCATCACCCCTGCCACCCCCACCCATAGTGGACCTGTTGCCCATCACTACTGCCACCCCCACTCACAGGTGACCTGTTGCCCATCACCCCTGCCACCCCCACCCATAGGGCTTATGTTGCCCATCACCCCTGCCACCCCCAGTTATAGGGCTAATGTTGCCCATCATCCCTGCCACCCCCACTCACAGGGACCTGTTGCCCCTCACCCTTGCCACCCACACCCATAGGGGACCTGTTGCCCAGCACCCCTGCCATCCCCAGCCATAGGGCTAATGTTGCCCATCACCCCTGCCACCCCCACCCATAGTGGATCTGTTGCACATCACTACTGCCACCCCCACTCACAGGGGACCTGTTGCCCATCACCCCTGCCACCCCCACCCATAGTGGATCTGTTGCCCATCACTACTGCCACCCCCAATCACAGGGGATCTGTTGCCCATCACCCCTGCCACCCCCACCCATAGGGCTTATGTTGCCCATCACCCCTGCCACCCCCAGTTAAAGGGCTAATGTTGCCCATCATCCCTGCCACCCCCACTCACAGGGACCTGTTGCCCATCACCCCTGCCACCCACACCCATCGGGACCTGTTGCCCAGCACCCCTGCCACCCCCAGACATAGGGCTAATGTTGCCCATCACCCCTGCCACCCCCACCCATAGTGGATCTGTTGCCCATCACTACTGCCACCACCACTCACAGGGGACCTGTTGCCCATCACCCCTGCCACCCCCACCCATAGGGGACCTGTTGCCCAGCACCCCAGCCACCCCCAGCCATAGTGCTAATGTTGCACATCACCCCTTCCACCCCCATCCATAGTGGATCGGTTGCCCATCACTACTGCCACCACCACTCACAGGGGACCTGTTGCCCATCACCCCTGCCACCCCCACTCACAAGGGACCTTTTGTCCATCACCCCTGTCACCCCCACCCATAGTGTTTATGTTGCCCATCACCCCTGCCACCCCCAGCCATAGGGCTAATGTTGCCCATCACCCCTGCCACCACCACCCACAGGGGACCTGTTACCCATCACCCCTGCCACCCCCACCCATAGGGGACCTGTTGCCCAGCACCCCAGCCACCCCAGCCATAGTGCTAATGTTGCACATCACCCCTGCCACCCCCACTCATAGTGGATCTGTTGCCCATCACTACTGCCACCCCCACTCACAGGGGACCTGTTGCCCATCACCCCTGCCACCCCCACTCACAGAGGACCTGTTGCCCATCACCCCTGTCACCCCCACCCATAGTGCTTATGTTGCCCATCACCCCTGCCACCCCCAGCCATAGGGCTAATGTTACCCATCACCCCTGCCACCCCCACTCATAGGGGACCTGTTGCCCATCACCCCTGCCACCCCCACCCATAGGGGGCCTGTTGCCCAGCACCCCTGTCACCCCCAGCCATAGGGCTAATGTTGCCCATCACCCCTGCCACCCCCACCCATAGTGGATATGTTGCCCATCACTACTGCCACCCCCACTCACAGGGGACCTGTTGCCCATCACCCCTGCCACCCCCACCCATAGTGCTTATGTTGCCCATCACCCCTGTCACCCCCACCCATAGTGCTTATGTTGCCCATCACCCCTGCCACACCCAGCCATAGAGCTAATGTTGCCCATCACCCCTGCCACCCCCACTCACAGGGGACCTGTTGCCCATCACCCCTGCCACCCCCACTCACAGGGGACCTGTTGCCCATCACCCCTGCCACCCCCACCCATAGTGCTTATGTTGCCCATCAACCCTGCCAACCCCACCCATAGTGCTTATGTTGCCCATCACCCCTGCCACCCCCACTCACAGCGGACCTGTTGCCCAGCACCCCTGCCACCCCCATCCCTAGGGCTAATGTTGCCCATCACCCCTGCCACCCCCAGTCATAGTGGATCTGTTGCCCATCACTACTGCCACCCCCATTCACAGGGGACCTGTTGCCCATCACCCCTGCCACCCCCACCCATAGTGGACCTGTTGCCCATCACTACTGCCACCCCCACTCACAGGCGACCTGTTGCCCTTCACCCCTGTCACCCCCACCCATAGGGCTTATGTTACCCATCACCCCTGCCACCCCCAGTTATAGGGCTAATGTTGCCCATCATCCCTGCCACCCCCACTCACAGGGACCTGTTGCCCATCACCCTTGCCACCCACACCCATAGGGGACCTGTTGCCCAGCACCCCTGCCACCCCCAGCCATGGGGCTAATGTTGCCCATCACCCCTGCCACCCCCACCCATAGTGGATCTGTTGCACATCACTACTGCCACCCCCCCTCACAGTGGACCTGTTGCCCATCACCCCTGCCACCCCCACCCATAGTGGATCTGTTGCCCATCACTACTGCCACCCCCAATCACAGGGGACCTGTTGCCCATCACCCCTGCCACCCCCACCCATAGGGCTTATGTTGCCCATCACCCCTGCCACCCCCACTCACAGGGGACCTGTTACCTATCACCCATGCCACCCCCACCCATATGGGACCTGTTGCCCATCACCCCTGCCACCCCCACCCATAGGGCTTATGTTGCCCATCACCCCTGCCACCCCCACTCACAGGGGACCTGTTACCCATCACCCCTGCCACCCCCACCCATAGTGGATCTGTTGCCCATCACTACTGCCACCCCCACTCACAGGGGACCTGTTGCCCATCACCCCTGCCACCCCCACTCACAGGGGACCTGTTACCCATCAACCCTGCCACCCCCACCCATGGGGGACCTGTTGCCCAGCACCCCTCCCACCCCCAGCCATAGGGCTAATGTTGTCCATCACCCCTGCCACCCCCACCCATAGTGGATCTGTTGCCCATCACTACTGCCACCCCCACTCACAGGGGACCTGTTGCCCATCACCCCTGTCACCCCCACCCATAGGGGACCTGTTGCCCACCACCCCTGCCACCCCCAGCCATAGGGCTTATGTTGCTCATCACCCCTGCCACCCCCAGCCATAGGGCTAATGTTGCCCATCACCCCTGCAACCCCCACTCACAGGGGACCTGTTGGCCATCACCCATGCCACCCCCACTCACAGGGGACCTGTTGCCCATCACCCCTGCCACCCCCACCCATAGGGGACCTGTTGCCCAGCACCCCTGCCACCCCCAGCCATAGGGCTAATGTTGCCCATCACCCCTGCCACCCCCACCCATAGTGGATCTGTTGCCCATCACTACTGCCACCCCCACTCATAGGGGACCTGTTGCCCATCACCCCTGCCACCCCCACCCATAGTGCTTATGTTTCCCATCACCCCTGCCACCCCCACCCATAGTGCTTATGTTGCCCATCACCCCTGCCACCCCCAGCCATAGGGATAATTTTGCCAATCACCTCTGCCACCCCCACTCACAGGGGACCTGTTGCCCATCACCGCTGCCAACCCCAATCACAGGGGACCTGTTGCCCATCACCCCTGCCACACCGACCCATAGGGGACCTGTTGCCCAGCACCCCTGCCACCCCCAGCCATAGGGCTAATGTTGCTCATCACCCCTGCCACCCGCAGCCATAGGGCTAATGTTGCCCATCACCCCTGACACCCCACCCATAGTAAGCCTGGGCAAAGCACTACGCTACGCTCGCATAGTTTGCGAAGTTCGCGCTACTTCGCACTACGCAAACAGCACGTAGCAGAGTGGGAACACGCGTAGCGGAGTGTGGCGTAGTGCTGCGGTCATTTTTTGCTTGCGCGCGGCTCTCAACGTCAAGTTGGCGACCGCGAGCAAGCAAAATGACATCCCGGCGAGACTTTTTCCTTGTTCGCGATCAGCAACATCAAGTTGGCGATCGCGAGCATGGAAAATAAACCTCCCGGCGAGATTCCCAACGCGAGGAGGTCAGGTTTCTCATTGCGAGTGGTCGCGTATTCTCGCGACCGCTCGTGATGAGAAACTACCAGTTCGCGTTGAGAAAGCTGCCGCTCGAGTAAAAATCTACTCGAGCAGCAGAAAACTACAGCTCGCACTGTGCAAGATGCCATTTTCAATGATTGCACAGTGCCGGTTGCTTGTCCGCACTGTGCAATCATTGAAAACGACATCTGGCACAGTGCGAACAAGGTACTACGCAGTTCGCGAAGTGCTACGCGTAGCTCGCATAGTGCGAGGTGCACTTTGCGTAGCTTCGCGAAGTAGCACTTCGCGAAGCTTCGCGAAGTAGCACTTCGCGAAGCTACGCAAAGTGCACCATAGTGGATCTGTTGCCCATCACTACTGCCACCCCTACTCAAAGGGGACCTGTTGCCCATCAGCCCTGCCACCCCCACCCATAGTGGATCTGTTGCCCATCACCCCTGCCACCCCCACCCATAGGACTTATGTTGCCCATCACCCCTGCCACCGCCAGCCATAGGGCTAATATTGCCCATCACCCCTGCCACCCCCACTCACAGGGACCTGTTGCCCATCACCCCTGCCACCCACACCCATAGGGAACCCGTGGGCCATCACCCCTGCCACCCCCACCCATAGTTGATCTGTTGCCCATCACTACTGCCACCCCCACTCACAGGGGACCTGTTGCCCATCACCCCTGCCACCCTCACCCATAGGGGACCTGTTGCCCAGCACCCCAGCCACCCCCAGCCATAGCGCTAATGTTGCACATCACCCCTACCACCCCCACCCATAGTGGATCTGTTGCCCATCACTACTGCCACCCCCACTCACAGGGGACCTGTTGCCCATCACCCATGCCACCCCCACTCACAGGGGACCTGTTGCCCATCACCCCTGTCACCCCCACCCATAGTGCTTATGTTGCCCATCACCCCTGCCACCCCCAGCCATAGGGCTAATGTTACCCATCACCCCTGCCACCCCCACTCATAGGGGACCTGTTTCCCATCACCCTTGCCACCCCCACTCATAGGGGACCTGTTGCCCATCACCCCTGCCACCCCCACCCATAGGGGACCTGTTGCCCAGCACCCCTCCCACCCCCAGCCATAGGGCTAATGTTGCCCTTCACCCCTGCCACCCCCACCCATAGTGGATCTGTTGCCCATCGCGTCTGCCACCCCCACTCACATGGGACCTGTTGCCCATCACCCCTGCCACCCCCACCCATAGGGGACCTGTTGCCCAGCACCCCTGACACCCCCAGCCATAGGGCTAATGTTGCCCATCACCCCTGCCACCCCCACCCATAGTGGATATGTTGCCCATCACTACTGCCACCCCCACTCACAGGGGACCTGTTGCCCATCACCCCTGCCACCCCCAGCCATAGTGCTTATGTTGCCCATCACCCCTGCCACACCCAGCCATAGAGCTAATGTTTCCCATCACCCCTGCCACCCCCACTCACAGGGGACCTGTTGCCCATCCCCCCTGCCACCCCCACTCACAGGGGACCTGTTGCCCATCACCCCTGCCACCCCCCCATAGTGCTTATGTTGCCCATCACCCCTGCCAACCCCACCCATAGTGCTTATGTTGCCCATCACCCCTGCCACCCCCAGCCATAGGGATAATGTTGCCCATCACCCCTGCCACCCCCAGCCATAGTGGATCTGTTGCCCATCACTACTGCCACCCCCACTCACAGGGGACTTGTTGCCCAGCACGCCTGCCACCCCCAGCCAGAGGGCTAATGTTGCCCATCATCCCTGCCACCCCCAGCCATAGTGGATCTGTTGCCCATCACTACTGCCACCCCCATTCACAGGGGACCTGTTGCCCATCACCCCTGCCACCCCCACCCATAGGGGACCTGTTGCCCATCACCACTGCCACCCCCAGTTATAGGGTTAATGTTGCCCATCATCCCTGCCACCCCCACCCATAGTGGACCTGTTGCCCATCACTACTGCCACCACCACTCACAGGGGACCTGTTGCCCATCACTACTGACACCCCCACTCACAGGGGACCTGTTGCCCATCACCCCTGCCACCCCCACCCATAGTGCTTATGTTGCCCATCACCCTTGCTACCCCCACCCATAGTGCTTATGTTGCCCATCACCCCTGCCACCCCCAGCCATAGAGCTAATGTTGCCCATCACCCCTGCCACCCCCACTCACAGGGGACCTGTTGCCCATCACCCCTGCCACCCCCACTCACAGGGGACCTGTTGCCCATCACCCCTGCCACCCCCACCCATAGTGCTTATGTTACCCATCAACCCTGCCAACCCCACCCATAGTGGTTATGTTGCCCATCACCCCTGTCACCCCCAGCCATAGGGCTAATGTTGCCCATCACCCCTTCCATACCCACTCACAGGGGACCTGTTGCCCAGCACCCCTGCCACCCCAGCCATAGGGCTAATGTTGCCTATCACCCCTGCCACCCCCAGCCACAGTGGATCTGTTGCCCATCACTACTGCCACCCCCACTCACAGGGGAGCTGTTGCCCATCACCCCTGCCACCCCCAGCCATAGGATGGGTGATGCAGAACCCATCCGGCATACTCCAACATCAGGTATGTCCGCAAAATACATCCCCCATAACATCATGACAACAGTGTGTAGTCTGTGACAAATGCCCACAACAGTGATTACGGCTATGAGCATACAATGTAAGTAACAGCACATGTGTGACCAACACATGAATGTGACATACACAAGGCAAGCATCACCATTGCACTGTGGCAATGTAAAAAGTACAGCCCCTCACTGTGTAGAACAGAAGTTAATTGGGGGCTCACAAAATGCAGCAGATGTCGAGCATTGTGGTGATGGGGACCAAATGCCCCTCATCACAGTGACCAAAAGGTGTCATCATGGTCAAAGCTGCAAATAACAAACAGCATGTATGATCCCTGCTCCCAACACATCAAACACTTCTGGGGCAAACTAGTGGTTGTGTCCCATACACACAGAGATGTGGTGAGGCTAACAGTGCTATGAAAACCACACCCTCGGCCATGTGCAGACAAGCACCACACATGGGGGCTGACAATGCATACAGCGTACAATGACACAACAGCAGAAGTGACCATCACCAAACATGCACACATCTCGAAAATAGACACACCAATCAAAACAACATGTGTAGACTGTAGGTGTCAGCTCACAAACTCACTTTCCATGCCAGCAATGGCACCCAACAACCAGGATGAATGTGCACAATGATGTGAAATGACTCACAGGGACAGCATGCAAAATCACAGAAAGAGCATCCAGACAAAGGCCCACAACAGCAATACCAATGCACTGGTGCAGATGCACAAACACAAACAGGCAAACTCACACTGCACATCGGACACAACATGTGTGTGTGTGTGTCACAGTTTCCATAGGCAACTACACAACACATGAGGGGGGCTGAACCACAGTGACACAGATGTGGACACAGTGCCATACAAAAGTAAACCATCACTGGGACACCCTCAGTGGGCAATCAGGCGTTGGGAGATGAGAGGGAGCACAACAAACACATGTGACACAAGCTGGAATGAACACCAACTAACACACCAAGCGACTGACACACAACACCACTACCCCCAGGGACCAGACAGTGGGGTGACACAAACATGCATGACACCTCCACTGTGATGACAAAGGCAGATGTCGTACAAACTTGGAAACCCAGACATGTGTCCTGTGCCACAAATGTACATCACACATACACAAACACAAATCACTCAGCATGGCCCCTCATCCATGGACAAACGGGAGCTAGGGGCCCATCCATGCCAACATTCACATCAGTCCACCCTCCACACCACACACCCTGAACTGCAACAATGTGTATCTGTGAAGCCCACATGGACAGGTGACATTGCACATGCACCCATGACAAACACAGGAATGTTGGGAGGAACTTAGGTGCACAGACACATCACACAAGGACAGTTTACAACCCTGGTGAATGACATACATACTGCACAGTATGCGGTACATGGCCATGACCTCAAACCTCATGTAACCTTCAGAATCCCTGCCACAGTCCCAGGACAATACAGATGCCAAGAGAAACACAAGGCACACATGCTGACACCTGCCAGCATCATAGCCATGAACCCGACAAGTGGGAGCAGTCACACACACATACAAATGTCTCAATCACTGAAACCTACCACCTAGGGACAACTACATGATAATGCGAACAAACAAGTGCCTTGAGGAACCCTGACTGTGTCCCTTCTGTGTCTGACAACATCATCACCACTCAGAACTGACAAATCCCAATGATGATACACCAATTAACAGTAGTGTGTCATGCACCCACACATCTGGTAGCCCATTGGAAAAGTAGTGGGATGAACCCAGTACCACTCAGCAAGCATCATCAACAGGAACATATCAATGGAACACTGTCTGTGTATGAACAGGGATGCGGACACACACACATGCTCATACAACACATACCATGGGCCCAGGCCATGTCACTGGACAACACACTAACTTGAGGGGACACAACTCCTGTGGGAGCCCAGCTGTGCCAAACATATTCACCGCAAGTCACACTCATGTCTGCAGAACACTTGGTCAGTCAGCCATCAGTTACCCCACAATGAAGGCTCTGGTCACAACAGCCTGGGTACGTGAGTCTCCCCTAAGTCATCTGCACATACCCAAAACATGTCTAGCAAATTGCACAGAGGACCCAGTTACTCCTATTACAATGATGCCTACACCTGTAGGTCCAGTATTGATGAGCACAAAGTATGTGGAAGTGACAAATTGGACAATGGGAAGCACATCATATGTGCAGGGGTGCAAGCCACAGATCTGACCATGCCAATGAAATGCTCACAGAGAGATGTCCACAAATAGTTGATCCTGACACACCCAGGTAGCTGCAAAGGATGACATGGACACCCACCAGAATAGGATACATATCTCATGGACCACAGTGAGTACCTCACATCAACACATCAGTATTCAACATTGTAAACCAAGCATTACAGGTGCAAGGGCATGTAAAACAACATCAACATAAATCAAGTTCACAGGGATAAAGAAAAAAGCTTTATTCAGCATATTAAAAGTGAAACGTCTGTTCTAACAAAAGGCCAATGGCCAGTCCATGTCCAAATGCCAAGGAGTGAACTAGAGTGACAACTGTCACACCTTGCTTGCCTGCACTGCTAAGGACCGGGGTCATCCCCTCGGAGGGGCATACATGGGGGCAGGCCAGGCACCGCAGGGACAGGATCAGGGCGCAGCAGAAGGAGGCAGAGAAGAGGTGGTGTATGCAGGCGATACACTTGCAACTGCAGTGGAGCTGACTGAAGTGGTGGGTGCTGTCACAACTGTGGGGCACAAGCAAGATGGGGTGGGTGCAGGCTCAACTCCAGTGGGCAGGTCAGATGGAGTGGATTGGCTCACCACTGCAGTGCCCAAGTCAGGTGGGGTGGTCGTGGACTCCAAAGCAGTGCCTACTTCCATGGGAGCGGAATGGGGGACAGGTGAGGTAGGCAGGGCGGGGGGGAACATGGTCCCCACATCAGTGGCACCAACTGTCTGACCAGGTGTGGAGGAGCAAGTGGTAGGGGGGGATGGCCTTAGCATTTTGGGGATGGTGTATCTGTGTGTGGGAGAACCCGGGGCAGGGAGTGGCAGGGGAACCTCTGGAATGGTGGCCTGGGGGATGGAGGACGGAGACTTTTCCTTGGAGCTGCGTTTGTGGCAGGGGGGTCTTGCTCTTCTTGCGCCAGGGGGACTTGTGGGTGGGCGTCTCGGCCTGACTGCGCCTGGGGGAGGGTGTCTGGGTATGAGGGGCACTCCCTTCTGTGTGTGGGGACTTCCTCTTCCCCTTGTAATCAGGATCTGCAGGGTCGGTGGGGAAGAGGCCAAGGTCACAGAGGAAGAGCTTCTGGGGGGATGGGGTTGCAGGTGAGGCAAGGGAAGGGGGCTGGGAGGGAGAGGTCTCGGAGGACTGTGGAGTGGTTGTGGATGATTGTGTGTGTGTCAGCAAACCAGCCCCTGTGAGTGTGGTATCAGTCCTCTGCGCTTGCTTGTGTGCACGTCTAGTTCTTGGTTTGGGGGTTTCTGTGCTTGGGACAGGTAGGGTGCTAGGAATTATGGGTGGTGCAGGGGTAGTAGGGGTGTGGGACTGTTGGAGGAGGGACACTGCTGCCGTCAGGGAGGAGGCCACGGACTGATTGGTCCTCTGTAGGTCAGACATGCCCGAGGAAATGCCCTCCTTGAATGACACCAGTTGTGTCAACAGACCTGTGTGTGCATGGAGGACCTTCAGCATCGACGTCTGCTCCACATGGATCTGTCAAAGTAAGTCCACAGACTCCTCACTCAGGGCAGCAGGGGACACAGGGGCAGGGGGTGCGGTGCCTGGCACAAAGGAGACATGCTCACGAACACGGGAGCCCACGGGGACCTCTGGGATGGGAGCCGATGGGAGGGGGGTGGTGGTGGTGGCGGTGAAGGAGACATCCTCACTAGCTGGGCTTTGGTGGCTGTTGACACCCGCCTCCACAAGAGAGTCATCCTCAGAGCTACTGTGGCCCTCAGCTGGGGGGATGGTGCTGACGACTCCTCAACTCGCCCTCCGTGCCACTGGGTCCACCCGACTCCTCTCCTTCTGTCCCTGTAAGGCTCTGTGGCTCCTGCTGGTCCATGGAGCTGTACCCTCCTGTCATCTTGGATGTGTCTGGATAGGAATAGGAAGTAGCAGAACTACATCAGTCACCTGCACCGACTGCACACACCACAGTGAGTACATCACATCACAGGGCAAGCCCTGGCATCATCAGCTGAACACAGCTCAAAGTGCCAACACTGTTTAGGATAAGACAATTGTCATTCTCAACATCAACCATGGCACACATATCCCTCCTTGACTTTCACACATATGTCCGTTGCATGTTGGATGCTAACACACCAATGTTCCAACATGCACCACCCACACATTAGTTGTACATGGAAGTGAACATGCAGGAGTATGTCACTATACACACAGCACATCTCTTGCTACTGACTCAGTATAGGTGTCCGGATGAAGGGATGGGCAGAGACTCATTTCACATGCTTGTGATGCATGCCAGCAGCACACACTATGATGTACTCATGTCCTGATGGGCAATGCCACAATGGGGTGCATGGTGCACACTTGAACACAATGCAGGCTCACTCATAGCAAGTTAAATGCCATGGCACTGGGATGCCCTGAACGTCAGTCAACACTGTCTCCTGTCACAGGGGCTGGGCATCCAGACAACAACAATATACACTGACTCTCAATCCTAGCTCAGGGGTAAAGCTAACTCTGCAGATGATCGGCACACTTGCCCATCCCATGCAAACAACATATCCAGGACCCAGAAGACCCCACATCATGCTAATCATTCATATGAGTCTCAGCAAACACAACTCCCTGTACATTAACACATCACAGTCTGCCATGCATGTAACCCAGCTGCATGAAGGACACAGTTGCATACACCATTGTGCGCTGTCAGATGATCACACACCTATATGTCACACAGGTCTTGTCTCTAACAGTCACTTCGCAGATGTCCTGCTGACCCTCTGAATCATGGACACCCCAGTTGTACGTAGCAACAAGCCACACCCTAATGACACAGAGGCAGACAACTGAGGGCACATGTCACTGAGCACAACCTGCAATTTCATACACAGGAGTGGGATTACAGAGTGTTTCTAAATGCCCTTGAGGGGGCATGACTGGCCAGGGCTAAGTGAAACAGTGTTTGGCTCCGGACAGTAGTCAGGTGGCTAAGCAAGTGTGACATACTTGATATACATACTCCTGAGGCCCACAAATTGGAGTCCCCTGCTGCCTGGGTTTGTTTGGAATACCCCAGCCACATGTTGTGAGTCAGACCAGCAATTGGTACACATCTCAAGGGCACACAGAGATCACATGTCAGATCTCAGGCATTGTGTAAACAATTGACCCACCCATGAAACACACAACAGATTCACGGGAACTGATGCTGACCGGTACCTGAAGCATAGCTGACTGCAGGGACACAGTGCCCTAGTGACACAATCAACAGACTGGAGGGGCCAGACCTGTGGAACAGATGACGAGGGTGCATCACACAAATGAGGGACCTGAGTGTGGACTACAAGACCTATGTAATGTGGAAGTGTGACCAGGACAAAAGACTGCTATTTGCATGTCAGACATAGTACACAGATCAGACATGGACTCACCCCCTTCCTGCTGCTGTCTGGCCTTCAACTGCCTATCCAGGTCCGGGAAGACCACCACCAGGATACCGAGCATGTGAGGAGACAGGGTCCGGTGTCCACCCCTCCTGTGTGGAGGTGACAGCTTTAGCTGGACTCTAGCTATCCTCCGGGTCCAGCCCCAAAGGTCCTGCCACCTCTTCTAGCAGTTGCGGATCCGGCATTTGTAGACCCCCACAGAACGAACAGCCCGGGCGATGGTCAGCCAGATCTCCTGCTTCTGGTGGGCATCAACCTGTGAGGATGACAAAGTGAAAAGTGCATTAACACACATGCCCCAGATTTGTGCAGCACACATTTGGATATACATGTCATCATCACAAAGGGAAATAAATTACACAGGTAGTGCAACCATGGGGAATGAAAACTCACATGCATGTCTGACATGTTAACAATGCCTGGATAGTTTAAGCTTGCAATAATGCTCTTTAGCAGCAGGAAAACTATTCATTACATGTACTTACACACTTTGGGGGATGAAAGTAGTCAGTGAGAATGCTTGCCACTGGTGTACACACTGCTAGTACTGCTAGTTAGACAACATGCATAATTAGGAGGCAGTGGACTGCACACTCACCTGCTTCCCTGGTGTCCCATAGAGCCTTCTGTACTCTGGAAGGAGCCCGTCCAGCAGAGCCTGGTTCTCCTCCTCAGTGAAAGCTGGGGCCCTCTCCAGAGTACGTGCCATAGCAGGAGCCAGAGGATGCAGAGACAGCAGCAGTGGTAGCAAGGATGTGGTCCAGTAGCATGTAGTGCAGGCAAGTGAGCTCCCTGGGGGCCAGCCAGCCTTATATCTGTGCTGCAGAGGCAGACTATGTGCCATGTGTCCCAAGTGATAGGTCCAACACGGTTGCATTCTATGAATCTGGCCAATCCATTTAAAAGTACGACTTGTACACGCCTTCTGCATCGTTCATATCTTCACCTTCATGGAACACTTGAAAATGCAACATTGTTGTAGGCATCCAACTGAATTTCCAGTGCACAACTCGTACAAGTTTTGAATCGCATCCATCTCCATGACAGTCCTGAGCCAATGGGTGCGCCCGGCTCGTTCAACTGACTGTACAACGCGTATTTTGAATATAAACATGCACCCGTCTCCATACGATTCAATGGCCAAGGCATACACCTGTCTCGGACCATGCCTGTTCGACGCGTATGCATGATAGTCACCCATATCGAACCTCATTGCATTCAATGACAAAGCGTACGCACGGCTCGGACATGAGCCGTGCAATGCGTACGCATTGTCACCCGCGTCGGACCTCATTGCATTCAATGACAAAGCGTACGCACGCCTCGGACATGATCCGTGCAATGCGTACACATTGTCACCCGCGTCGGACCTCATTGCATTCAATGACAAAGCATATGCACGGCTCGGATATGAGCCGTGCAATCAGTGCTTAATTTGTAAAATATGAAGTGCAGGTGCTCAAATGTTTGTCGGAGGCCACACCCACTTTTTTCTGGCTCCACCCACTTACTCTATTAGCTCCACCCACATCTTCAACTGGCACTGAGAAAAGTCAAATATGATACCCGATCTGAATTTCAGAAAGGGAGCCTTCCTCATAGTAAGGTTTTGATAGGAGGTTCCCCGTGAACCATTTTGAAAAAGATTAAAGCAAAAGTGCATTTAAAGAACAGTTTTGGAATAAATTAGCTAAAACCACTAATGCATTGAAAAGGGAAAATGTCAGTGCTCTGTGTGCTGATTTGGGGAAAGGACAATACTGGGGGTAGGGCATGCCATTTTTAACAGAGTCTATGAGTTCAAAGATACAACTTTGACATAGCTTAAGTTATGTGACAAAATAAAACAAAATGTTGTGAAAACACTAGTCCAAATAGATAAACTGAATAAAATCATGCAATACACTTGAATGAGTCAGCCACTGTCACTTTCAGTGGCTGAAGGGGTATTGGGTTAATCAGTATAGTAGAGTATTCCGTTAAAGCGATTACTTTTAGAGAAACAAAAATAAAAAGGATGATTACCAGTTGGGCTTGTTACTATAGCTTATTTCCCTGGAGCTATATGTGCATTTATTAGACATTCAGAATAGTAAAAAAAAAACATGGAACTATGTAGTTCTGTATGACACAGACAACACAGAGATCAGAAAAGAAGCATATGTTCAAAATATAACTTTTTAATTAAAGATTTGTATCTTAACATAAAGCAAAGAAAAATGTGATCCAAAAAGTCCTTGAGGTACCTAGGCCAAAGGAATAGGTAGTGGCTGGTCAGTTTGAATTTGACCTTATCTTAAATAAGTCATACCTATTATTAGTGCAAAATGACCATAGTGCCATACAAAATGGAATTATATTAAAAAAAATAACTAAAAATAAAATATATAAATACAAATAAATACATGTTCTAAAGTGAAAAACAAGTTAAGTCTTATAAAAACAAAATAAATAAAATATATTAAATAGAACAATAAATATAACATCCAAAGAAGGAAGAGACATAAATATAACAAAATATTAAATAAATTGACACTGTCATCAAAGTGTTCTAAATGCAAATAAATAACCTATATAAACTAGAACAATTAAATATCCAAACACAGTAAAGCCTAACTTTTCCAAAACATTGCAATGACACATTTTTTCAGTCGGAATGGGCTACATCTATTTTTCTAGAAAAGCCCAGAAACAGTCTAAATTGCTAGTGCATTCCAAGTCTTCCTCTTTCCTTGCTTTACTCCTAGTGTCAACCCTGGCAAGTTTTGTTAGACCAGCCCCCTTACGATGTGTAGCAAGCGAGCGCAGCAAGCTTAATGACTTCTAGAGGTGTTTGCATGGGGGGAATTCTCCCTTCAAGAACATTTTGTAAAAAGAAAATCCAATGGTGCACAACACATTTTCCATTACATATTTAGCTGTATTAACTTTCAAAGCAAAGTGAATCGTAAATGATGACCTGACGTAAGCAACCATGCCAGAAAGCATGGAAATCTCACACATAAATACTCAGACAAGGAAGCATGGAAACATCACACAAAGGCCCCCAGGACAGAAATCATGGAAACGTCACACAAAGGCCCCAGGCCAGAAATCATGGAAACATCACACAAAGGCACCCTGGCCAGAAAGCATGAAAATGTTAAAGAAAGGCACTCAAGCCATTAGCCATGTCCTTCTACATTTCAGAAACAACATATGGTAGGAATCGGATTGAAGGATTCCCTGAACCAGCATTTCCCTTTTAGCTGCGCTTGAAAATTACGGATCTCACTGCACTCCACACTGCCGCCCATCTGTAGCACTGACCACCACTCCCTCTATGAGAGCCAGGCCAGCCAATAAGCCAAATGCACCCGAGGCCTGCTGATTGCTATCTTGAGTTAAAGCGTACCGCTAGGGCCGGCCGGCGTGGCGGCTTCAGGTTACTACTAGGCCAGGCACCAGGCAGTCAGGCAGGCAGGCACTGGTCTGGCATTCAGACAGTGAAAATGAATGAATCAGACATCGGACTCCGTCTATGAGGATCCTATAATCGTCGTATTCGTATATTAGGGAGCCGCCAGCCTGCCTGCCAGCCTGCCTGCTTCCAGTTCCACTGTCCACGCCGGTGATCTACAAGTTAGAACCAGACCAATGCCATCACGCCAGGCCCGGCTTCAGGAATTTTTATTTGGGTGGGCCAAGGGTGCATTTGGGTGGGCCACTGCGGGCTCGATTTGTCGCATATATGTCTAGCCAGGCCTGCTACAGGGCCCTCCTTTATACCTTCTTAGTCTTACAAGGCCCAGTAAAACGCACTCTTTTCCAGATCTCTTTCTAAATGTTATCACTCTCAAAAAGTGTTTTTTCCATGTAATGTTCCTTTGATGGGAAGAGGAGGTTTCTGAGATGGGAGTATTAGTCAAGTGACACTTCTCGGGCTCCCTCTGTGCGAGCCTTCAGGGAGTATCTATCTTCATTACAATCTCCTCAACCTGACCCCGGACTCTGCAACGCACCCCCTTACAGGCTTGATTATCCACTACTCCTCTCAGTGCACCTTATCTCACAGCTGACCTTGGGCCCCAGCCCCATATCAGCCACCATCCAGCTCCATTTTCCTTTTTCCTGGTAAAAGCATTAGTAAAATCACCTTCAAACTTAAACCATTGAATATAGCAGTAAATATATTTAGCACACACTTTAATGTTCCACAGTAGCCCATATGACCCGACTGCTAATTAAATAAACAAAAACAGAAAGGCCATGACAGGGCTGGCTTCAGCGCTGATGCGAAATTCTTTTTTCGTGTGGCACCAATAACCTCTTTCTCCGTAAATACCTTGACTACCACCTTCCAACAGTGCCCCTGACCTCCTCCTCGGATTCCCTCACTGCCACACGCCACAAGTGCCCCTCATCTCCCCATAACCCCTCCCCCTCATGACCTCCTCCTCGGATTCCCTCGCTGCCACCCTCCACCAGTGCACCTCATCTCTCTGTAGGGGAGGGTGTTTGAAGCACTTTGTTTGACCGTAGAACCGGGCCTGCATCACGCTACCGAAAAAAAAAAACACCGCGTTGGTGAAGGCACCGCATAGCATTGGAATCCCTAGTTAGCTCGCTTCGCTTTACTAAAGATAGTTACTGCTTAACTTAAAAGTGCTTAAAATTGAAACTTCTAAGTGCTAATCTTACCGTTACTCGTGTGGGGAAGCAGGTCGGCTGGGTCACACACACACTCAGTGCTGGCTGGCACTGCTCCGCTGCCCTTATCGTCATTAGTTGAACCGGTGTTGCCAGTGCCGGGCTGACTCAGTCCACGATGAAGCTGGGCGTGGCAAATTGAAAAAAATGTGCGCGCGCTACCTCGCGCACAGCAGAAGCTCCAACCCGGCCCCACAGCCCGCCCAAATACATGTGTGTGTGTATTCTAAACTTCCGCAGCCCGCCCACACTGGCAAGTCAACACTGCGTCTGCGATTATCTGCATCTCTGTACTGAAGGGCCCGCGGCCGCCATGATGATGATGACGAGGACATATTTATATTTATTATGCGAGTGCAATAAATAAGCCAAGGTACATTTGAAAACATCTATCAATGTGGGCGTGCGCAGCAGCAGATGCGTAGACCCGGCCCTAATAATTAAGTGCCGGTGCTAAGCACCGGAAAGCACCGGCACAAATTAAGCACTGCGTGCAATGCATACGCATTGTCACCCGCGTCGGACCTCATTGCATTCAATGACAAAGCGGACGTACGGCTCGGACATGAGCCGTGCAATGCGTAAGCATTGTCACCCGCGTCAGACCTCATTGCATTCAATGACAAAGCGTATGCACGGCTTGGACATGAGCAGTGCAATGCGTACGCATTGTCACCCGCGTCGGACCTCATTAGTGTGACTATTATACGGATGCAACACACATATACTGGTCATGGACACCTGCGCACACCTGCCACACTATAGCATTGGCCACACAGTGTCCCATGGCATGTAAGACTGCATTCCCTGGGTGTTTGGGGGGGGCCATAGCTGTTTTTTTGGCTGGCACTTTGTGCAGCCACTCCCAGGCTGTGCACATGTACATTGGGGCAGAATCCTTTGTGTGTTGTGCACATTACCACTGTCATGTGCAATTGGACAGTAATGGGCATGAATCAAGGCCACAGTGTCCGGTTGGATATGTTTAGGACATGTCACATAAACCCTGAGTCCTGGGGGTGATGGCATGTACATCACAATGAGACCTGTAGCCACAATACTGATGTGCACACACAGTCTCTGTGCATGTTGTGTCTCATATGTGTCTGATCACATTTTACCAATGGGTGACAGTCTCCACATCCATGTGGTATATGCATCAACCTTGATGGGGTGTGTGTCTAAGAGACGTACATGTAGGGCCAGCAGGAACAACAGTGGCCACTACCTGTGGGACTTACGCTTGCCTAGTGGTGTGTACGTGCTACGCCATGTCCATTGCTGTGTTGATGTGGCAATACAGGGAGCCTGGGTTTATGCATGGCAAAGATCTGTGATGCCTGGGAGACATGAGGCCTCAATTGTCACTGGGGTGTGTTTTCTGAATGTTGCAGCGGCACATAGGTTGGGTAACACAGCCAGATGATTGGCCCATTGCACTACATGGGACTCATGTGGACATGTGGAATTGAGATGTGAGGTGGTGTTCTTGTAGGTGACATATGTGTCCATGCCCAACAGCACACACCTCAGTACATTGTGTAATGTCATGAACTGGCATGTGATAGTGATCATGGTCATGGCCACATGGGGGGATGTACTGACAATCTTCCTTTGTGCATCTCTGTACTGCAGGGCACCAGCTGTCCATCGTCCGTTCCCAGACCTTGCAACCATGCAGGAACGCGACTGCATCAGACGGTACCACTTCACCAGGCCACTGATTGCGGAGTTGGTGGAGCATTTGGCGCCACATCTGCTACCTGGCCGGACATACCCTACAGCACTAACCCCAGAGGTGAAGGTGATGGCAGCCCTGCACTTCTTTGCTACCGGTACCTTCCAGTACACTGTGGCTACTGCTGGTGGTATGTCGCAAACAATGTTTAGTCGGGTGCTACGCGATGTCTTGGAGGGGATGTTGCAATTCCTCGACCTGTATATCAAGTTCCCGAGCCCAGATGAACTCCCTGAAATTAAGGATGCCTTTTATACACTAGGGAGGATGCCGAACGTCATCGGATCTATTGATGGGACATATGTTGCCCTGATACCACCACAGGCCCATGAGCAGGCATACCGGAACAGGAAGCACTACCATTTGATCAATGCTCTGGTGGTCTGTCTTTTTGACATGTTGATCACACATGTGTCTGCACGTTTCCCTGGTTCGGCGCACGATGCCTATATTATGAGGAGTAGTCGCATTGCAACGCTGATGTCACAGATGCCAGCTCAGCGTGACTGGCTTGTCGGTGTGTACTGACTGTTTCTCATTGTGTGTGTTTGTCACTGTTGTATTCCGCACTCCTACAAAACTCAGCTACTTGTTCATTTTTGTGTGTGTAGATGACTCCGGATACCCCAACATGCCGTGGTTGCTGACACTCCTCAGGAACCCTGTGACATCAGCCAAGCTGCGCTACAATGAGGCGCATGGTCAGAGCAGGAGGGTGATTGAGCGGACATTCGGCCTCCTGAAAAGCCGCTTTCGCTGCCTGGACAAGACCGGAGGGGCCCTCCCATATGAGCCTGCAAAGGTGGGCAAAATAATACTGCTCTGCTGCATTCTACACAACACGGCGGTGCGGAAGGAGGTGCCTCTCATCCAGGATGACGATGACTACGACCAACCTACGGCACCTGTGGAGGATCCCAGCCTGGGCCAAGATGCCAGTGATGATGAAGATGATGGTGACGTCCGCTCCCAGCTCATCAACAACTTCTTCACCTGAATGTGTGTTTCCAGGGTTGTTATGTGAATGTATGGAGGTAGCCTGGAATGTGTTGAGCCAGCTCTGTCGCTATCTGAGTGTGTCTGTGTGGCACTTGACTGGATGTGTGCTGTGATGTGTCAATTCAGCTGGTGTGCACTCCACAATAGGGTAGTACTGCTAACTAGTGTTTGTGTAGGTGTTTTGCAACATGTTTTGTGCATGTGTATTGCATTTCTCTCCTGTTCTTCTGTGATTTTGACTGTATCTTGTCTGTCCTTCCTAGGGTACTTTGCCTGTTGTGTGGTCAACACTGACCCCCAAAACCCAGAAGCCAACACCAGTGTGGAAGTTTACAATTCCCATCAACTGATGTACCACACATCCCTGGACTTCCATTCACCAACACATTGGAAGCGTGTGTCCACTGTTACATAGAATTACCGTGCAACTATTGTGGAATAAACGTGTTGCTGATGTGTAATGAACCTGTGCTACGCTTTGTTATGTGCGTTGTCTGTCTTCCCACATCTGACTGACATCTGCTTATCTCACCTGTGGACTTGTTGCCACTGACTGGGCTTGGTGTTGTGTCTGTGCATGCCAATGTGTTTCAGGTCAACATCATTGTGTGTGATGAGTAACATGGCCATGGTGAGTATGTTTTGTGTTGCCATGGTGGTGTGTCTCCCTCACATGTGTCACATCCCCATGACTCACCTTACGTTGGTCACATTGTTGCAGTATTTGGCATGCACTGTGTTGTGTAGCTGATCGACATCTCCCTGAACATGACAATTTGGAATCACAACAGAGGCAAATATGGTGTACTGGTGAGTTTATTTACAAACGTGTGTGACGGAAGTGCGCAGGATGGTGGGTGCTGTACAGTGGTTTGGTAATCCAAAGTTCACATTGGAGATGGAAGTGCTGGTAGAAGAAATGTCCAGAGTAAAGTCCACAGTCATCTGATACATTGGCTCAACATGAACCCTCCATGTCATGTGGGCGAGTTGTGTGCGATTGGACAAGGTGAACGGGTTGCGCACAAAGAACATTGTCCAGAACAGGTTTGGAGGCCCTGGGGGATGTGCTGGGACATCTGCCTCTCACATTTCCTTTTTCAGACGACCCCTCTTCTTCCTGGGGGGGGGATCCTCATGTGCAGGCCTCTGCGGTGCAGAGGACTCTCTGCCAGAGTCCTCCTCCCTCCCTGTGGCGCTGGCAGATGGTGTTGCGACAGATGTTGTGGGCACACAGGGGGGTGTGGACAGGTTTGTGTTGATCTGGCAGAGGCATTGTAGTATGTCCCGATGCACCGCAGTGATGTCATCCTACTTGGCCTCTATGCGGGCATGGTGAGTGACCTGCTCGTGTTGCATGTCCTTGAGGATCCCCATTACCTGGCCAAATCCTCCGGTGCTATCCTGGTACGCATCTAAGATGCGTGCCAGTTTGGGGTCATCATGCAGTCCAGACCCCTCTGCAAGGTGTGCCCTGCGCCTCTCACCCCTCCCAGCACCCCTCTCCACATGGGCAGGACCAGCGGCGGTACGCACAGGTGACACTGGGACCCCTTGGGTGGTGTTGCTGGTGGTGTTGGCTGTAGCTTCCGGGGGGTTATGTGTCCCTGTGCTGTGGGTATTGATTGTCCTTGGTCTGTCTGTGTTGGCGGGGGTGCCCTGTCAGTGTCCAGATGCTGGAGGCGTGGGTACAGGGGGGGCAGATGTTGATGCTGCTGGTGCTGCATGATGGCTCACACCGAAGGGGCCAGGTTGGTCGTCGTCATCCGAAGAGGACAGTGAGAGAGTCTGGGACTGGGTATCCTCATCTTTTGGTGCTGGGTGCCCAGCACCACCTGTGTTTGGAAGAGACACACAATGTGATATATGTTTCTACATGCATCGTTGGTTCACAAACATGACATTTTCTACTTTTCAAACAGATGCCTGCCTGTACACTGCTTTTTCCCAGCTTGTTACAGACAGAGTTTGATGTTGTTGGCCATTTCTCAGCATGGCCTTGTGCTCCCCACGACAGAGCCCAGTGTCAGACATCTTGTCAGTCCCTTCCCACTCCCTGTGAGGCGAGTATGGTTCAGTTTGATCTTGCTGGGCCATGTGGGTGGGTGTAGGTTGTCTGTGACTGTGACTCCCATCATACTCTTGGCTACACCCCCCTTCCCAGCATGCCCATGCTTCCTCCCTCTTGACTCTGCTTCCCTGTGAGGGGCTGTGACAGCAATGGCAAGATGGCTGACTGTGTAGTCCTGATGTATGATGTTGGTCATTTCCCAGCATGGCCTTGTGCTCCCCACAACAGAGCCCAGTGTCAGACATCTTGTCAGTACCTTCCCACTCCCTGTGAGGCGAGTATGGTTCAGTTTGATCTTGCTGGGCCATGTGGGTGGGTGTAGGTTGTCTGTGACAGCGACTCCCATCATACTCTTGGCTACACCCCCCTTCCCAGCATGCCCATGCTTCCTCCCTCTTGACTCTGCTTCCCTGTGAGGGGGTGTGACAGCAATGGCAAGATGGCTGACTGTGAAATCCTGTTGTTTGTTTGGCTACAAGTCCCAAGTGAGCCCCTGTGCTTCACACAGCAGCACCCATTACGGGGTAGCTTTTGCTGATATTTCACAGAGGTGTGTGTCAATGCATTGTACCCGGTGAGTTATGTGGAGTTTGTGTTGAGGGGGGGGTGTCTCCCCATGCTGAGTAGTCTGGTCAGGGCTGTCAGTTCTCCTTCCCATCATGAAACGTGCTTCCATTGTAGGGCGTGCAAGTTGTCTTTCAGGATGTCAGTCAGTGGTGTCCTGCTTGTGATTTGCACACAAGCCCTAGCAGGGTCTTGTGCTCCCCACAGCAGGACCCAGTGTCAGCCATCTTGTCAGTCATTTTCCACTCACTGTGATGTGGGCATGTTTCAGAAAGGGTCTTGATGGGCCAATCAGGAGGGTGAGCATTATCTTTGACTACAGGCCCATCATGCTATTGGCTACACTCACTTCACCTGCATCCCCACTAGTCCTTCCTGACAGTCAGCTGCACTGTGAGGTGGTGTGTTTGTGGTGTCAAACTGTCTGGCAGGATGTATTTGGCTCAGTGCCACTGGCTTGCTTTATTTGTTTGTAGGTTGGTGCATGTCATGACACAGTCCCCAGTCACTATGAGATGGCAGGTATTGTGTTTGTGTGACTGGCATACACATCTTGGACTGATTATCTATTGGTTAGTGTAGCTTTGCTTGCGGTGCATGGTTTCACTGTCCCCTTGCCACACAATCTTGGGTATGTTGTTTGTGTACTCACCAGGCTCTGGGAATGCCTGTTAGGCCATGGACGCTCTCTGGTGGTAGGATGTCCCGCACCTTCTCCTCCCAGGTCCTGAAGTAGACTGGTTTGGCAGGAGGGCCACTGCCAGTGCGCTGACTCAAGGCGTGATCTTTCTCAATGAGTTTCTTGACCCTCCTGCGCACGTCATACCACCCGTTCTGGATATCGTCCTTTGTGCGCAACATTGGTGCTTGTGCGTTCACCTTGTCCACAATACTCGCCCACATCTTGGTTTTCTGTGAGATGGGGGTCCTTTGAACCAATATACCAAACAAATGTGGCTCTACTCTGATGATCTCGTCTACCAGCACTTCTAACTCACTATCTGTGAACTTTGGATTCTTCTTTGGAGGCATGGTGATGGGTGGTGGTGGTGAGGTATGTGTGTGTGAGGGTGCAAGTGATGGTAGGTTGGTGTTGGTTTTGCTGTGTGTAGGTGTGTGTGCTTTTGTATGATGTGCTGATGGTGTGTTAGTTGTGTGATGGGAGAGTTGTTAGTGTGTCTGTGGTTGCTGTGTACTGGTGTTTGCTGCTGGCTGTGTCTCCTGTTTGCAAGGGGTGATGGTAGTGATTGTAGTCCTTTATATAGTTGGAGTTGTGGGTGTGTCTTTGTCCCATGTTTGTTTTTTTGTTATTTATTGACTTTGTCATTGCTTGTTTGGTCCTTTCTTTGTCTTTTTTCCTTTGTGTTTTGTAGGCATGAAGGAGACGTTCATGTGATGGAAACGGATGCTGCTGTTGTCTCGTGCGGGCTTCTCCACCTCCTTCACGCTGCCTGTCTTCTGTATTTGGTACGCATCATTCGCGGCTGTCTCTATTGCTTGTGTGCAGGGTTGTCTGTGCGTGTTGGTCATGCGGCTTGGTCTCCGTGCGAGTCGGTCTAGTTTTACACGCATTGCATTGTACTGCGCTAATCGTACATCACGGGTACGGGTCGGTCGGGTTCATTCCGGGTTCGTGTCGGTCGGTGAAACTCATGTCGGTTTTCCGGCCGGATCAGTATTTTCCCTACGGCTCAGTCGTACGGCTTGTATTCCGTACGTGTCGGTTGTAATTTACATGCGTTGCATCGTACTGCACGGGTCGTATGGCGCTGGTCCGTGTCGGTCGGTATTCAGTCCGGGTCCGTGTCGGTCGGTTTGTTTTGCGGCCGGAATCGGAATCGGCCCCTAAGTGTAAATTGCGAAGAACCAGTACATATGTCCAAAAGATGCCGAATGCCAGAAGCAGTATGGATTTTAGTTCTATCAGTTACCAACTTTCGAAAAATATGATATATTAAATAACAGAGTATTTTTTCTAGGCCTGGGCAAAAAATCCGTTCCGCTCGCGGAAATTGCGATAATTTGACATTTTTGCGTTCCGCGGAGAGCGCGAAAATGTCAAATTTTCTGCATTCCGCAGCTTACCGATAATTTGTTTCTTGCTCGCGCTGTAAAATAATACATTCTCGCGCGCGCGCGATCGCCTTATCTGATTTCCCGCGTTCACCGACAAGTTTTCCTGATCCGGTCGCGTTCTCCACGAGATGTTGGATTGTTGGTAGCCATTTGCGCTGTCTCGCGACAGTTCGCGCCCGCAGTAATGTCTTGTCCCTGTGCCTCATGGGAGGCACAGGGACAAGACATTGAAAAAAGTTTCAGCACTAGAAGTGTTCTTTCATTCCCCAGAAAATATTTTGCAAAGTTACTTCTATTAACCAGTCTTTTTCTTTTACTTTTCTCATTCAGAAAGTGCATTATTTTATTTAATGTTTTCATTCCCTTCAATGCTAATATAAAGAATTTTCTTTTCAATTCAAAATCCTTTTCAACTACACTTTTAATCTGTTGTTTTTACTTGTAAAATGCTGATCTTTTCTTATATTTTCTTCAATCTTTCAACAAATGTTGTAGTCCTCTACTTTTATACATTCTCTTTCTAATGTCTTGAAATTGTTTCATCCTTTTTTCAACATTCCCATAACCTGATTTTCCATTATTCTGTCCTTTTTCTGTTTCCTTCTGAGTTGTTGTACTACTTTTCTTTTTCTGTAGTCCATTTTCAAAAATCATTAAGTTCTTTACAATTTGTTTAACACATTGTTTAGTTCTCTTACCAGGAGTCTTTCTCTTTAATTTCACATGTTGTACTTCATCTAACTTATGCTTTTCTCCTTCCTTTAAATAGGATTCTTTTCGTTCTTTTCTAGTCTTTTGATCTTTCCGTGCCATACCCAATCTCTATTTCTAAAAATGGTGAATATCTGAAAATAAAAAGAATGTTAAATATTTTTGTTATATATTGTAATATTATTAAAATAATTATATTCTAATATTCTCAAGTATAATTTAAGAAATATTTTTAATTGCTTTCAAAGCTATGTCACACACTGCAGAATTCTTACAATTAGAAGACATCACAACATATGCAACACAATCACAGAGCACAACTAAAGGATTTGTGTACATCTACCCAAATAAAATGTAAATTGCAGTCTGTCAACTTTTAAGGCCTACATTATATCATGATTGAGATATGTCTTGTAAGTAAAGTATATCTTTACTTGCATATCAATTTTTATTCAAATCATACATGTGATTGTAGGAGTACTAAAGTAGTGCCTGAGTGATTGGAGGAGTGAAAAAGTAGTGCTTGGGTGATTTTATAACTCTGTGACCACTGCCTGGGTGATCGAAGAAGTACTGTTGTAGTGCTTGAGTAATTAAAATAGTATAAAGATAGTGCCTGGGTGATTTTATAAGTGCATTTTTACTGACTCAGTAATCACATAATTACACGGATAGTGCAGTTGTGATTACAGGACTGCAAATGTAGTGTGTCAGTGATTGTAGAAGTGCATGGAGAGTGGCTGGGTGATCAAGGGACTACAGAGGTAATGGTTGGGTTATTGAAGGGTTTCAGAGGTAGTGCCTACATGATTCCATGAGAACAAGGATAGCCCCTGGATAATTGGAAGAGTACTAGGGCAGTGCCTGGGTGATCACATAAGTGCATATGTACTGCTTGAGTGATTATATAAGTGCATGAGTACTGCCTGGGTGATTTGATAAGTACTATCATCTATCATAGTGCATCAGTGATTGGAGGACTGTAAAAGTTCTGCCTGGATGATTTTATGAATGCATGAGCACTGATTAAGTGATTAGAGGAGTGCATAGATCCCCATAGGGTTATTGAAGGAGTTAAAGGGTATTGCCTAGGTGATTAAACCACTGTATAGGTAATGCATTCATGATTGCATGATTGCATAAGTAATGTCTGTGGAGTTACAAGAATTCATATATAATGCCTGGTGAATCCATAAGTACACAGGTAATGTCTGGGGGATTTCAGAAGTACTTAGGAGGTGCCTAGGTGATATTATAAGAACATGGATACTGCCTTGGTAATTGGAGTAGTACTCTTGTAGTGTTTAAGTGATTAAAGGAGTGCAAAACAAGTGCCTCAGTGATTTCATAAGTGTAGAGCTAGTGGCTTGAAGATCAAAGGACCTCAGAAGTAGTAGCTAAATAATTAAAGGAGTGCAAGGGTAGTGCCTCGGTGATTGCGTGAGTTCAGTAGTAGAGTCTGGATGATTAGAAGACGGTATGGGTAATGCTTGGGTAATTGTGTGAGTGCAGGAGTAATGTGAGAGTCATTGAAGGAGTACAAGGGTAGTGTCTGAGTGATTCAATAAATGTATAGCTTATGCATTGCTGATTGCATGACTGCAGGGGTAATGTATGGGGGATTAAGAAGTACACAGCTAATGCATGGCTAATTGCATGAGTTGAGGAGTGATATCTGGAGAAGTACAAAAGTGCATAGGAAGTTCCTCGGTGATTTTATAAGCCTAACAATACTGCATGGGTGATTGGAGAACTACTGTAATAGTGTCTCAGTGATTGGAGAACTGGAAAGCTACTGCATAGGTGATTTTATAAGTGCATGGACACTGGTTAAGTGATTGAAGGAGTGCATAATACCTCACAGGATGATTGCAGGAGTGTGGGAAGTGCTTAGGTGATTTTATAAATCATAGACACTGCCTTGGTGATTTGATAAGTACTATCATATTGCCTCAGTGATTGGAGAACTGTAAAGGTACTGCCTGGGTGATGTTATAAGAGCAATGCCACTGGTTAAATGATTAGAGGAGTGCATAGATCCCCAGAGGGTGATTGGAGGAGTGTAAGTGTATTGCCTAGGTGATTAAACCACTGTATAGGTAATGCATTTATGATTGCATGATTGCAGAACTAATGTCTGGGGGATTACAAGAATACATATATAATGCCTGGTGATTGCATGACTAAACAGGTAATGTCTGGAGGATTTCCGGCGTACAAAGGAAGTGGTTAGGTGATTTTTTATGTGCATAGATACTGCCTTGGGGATTGGAGTAGTACTATTGTAGTATCTAAGTGATTCAAAGAGTGCAGGAGTAATGCCTGGGGAATTAAGCAGTAGAAAAACAATGCCTGGTTGGTTGCATGACTTAAGGGCTAATATCTGAGGGATTAGAAGAGTACATAGGAAGTAAAAGGTTAATTTTATAAGTGCATCAGTACTGCCTGGGTGACTTGATAAGTACTATCAAAGTGCCTCAGTGATTGGAAAACTGAAAAAGTACTGACTGGGTGATTTTATACGTGCATGGGCACTAGTTAAGAGATTAGAGGAGTGCATAGATCTCCACAGGAGTACATAACTAGTGACTGAATGATTGCATGATTTGAGGGGTAATATCTGGGGGGATTACATGAATACATAGGAAGTGCTCGAGTGATTTCATAAGTGCATGGGTACTGTCATATTTCAACGGTACCTATCTAGAGGCTTATATGATTTTATAAGTGCATGGGTACTACCTGAGTGATTGGAGTGGTACTGTGGTAGTGCCTGACTGAGTGAAAAATTGCAACATCCTCAAAGTATGCATATGTCTGTAATGGAAAACACTATGCACACCTCAAACATTCACAGAACAAGCTTCAAATTTAAAACATACAGCAACAATTATGGGGCCGATTCCGATCCTGGAGAAACCGGGTACGAACCGTCGGACGGAGCATTTTCTCCGTCCGACTCGTACCCGGTGAAAAAACATTACAAAAATGCAAGTACGATTCGTATGGAAACACTATTTCCGTACGATTCGTACAAAACACCGACCGACGAAAATATACATACAAATGTGATCCGGGAAAGCGCCGACGTGACGTCAGGACGCATTCAGGCTGCGTTTCACGAACCAGGAAGTACGATCCGTACCGACGTCACCCGGCACGGATAATTTTTTCCGGCTGCCAAAAACTGCCGGGAGATCAAGACGACGCGCACAAGGAGCACCTGTATGCGAC
Source organism: Triturus cristatus (assembly GCF_964204655.1). Classification (NCBI taxonomy): domain Eukaryota; kingdom Metazoa; phylum Chordata; class Amphibia; order Caudata; family Salamandridae; genus Triturus; species Triturus cristatus. The sequence goes on from NC_140579.1 coordinate 332,159,142, forward strand.
GGACAGCCATGGACCCGAACCTACGTGTCATCCTAGCCCTCATAGCAGTCCACCTGCTCCACAGGAACCGCCGCAGATGCCGCAGAAGGTCAGAACAACACCCAGGGGCAAAGGGGGGGGCAGGGGCACGACACATAACCCCCACCCAAGTCACAAATCATACATGCCCTGGACATACCTGACCTTCAGGGCCTGGTCACTTCGAGGGGGTGGGGGCGTGTCCAGCAACGCATGCGTCCGCCACAACGGAAGTGGATGTTGATGCGAACCGGCAACACAACAATTCTGGTACGTACCGTACCCACGCCTTAAGAGCGTGGGTACGGGTCGTACCACGCACACCCATACGTCACCCCAACAATGGCGGTACGGCCCGTACCCACGTTCTGAAGGCCTGGGTACAGTGCGTACCCCTACGGCACCCCATTGGGGGTTCACACCGTACCCAGGCCTTAAGAGCGTGGGTACGGGCCGTACCGCCATTGTTGGAGTGACGTAGGGGTACGCGTGGTACGACCCGTACCCACGCTCTGAAGGCCTGGGTACGGTGCGTACCCCTACGGCACCCCATTGGGGGTCCGCACCGTACCCAGGCCTTAAGAGCGTGGGTACGGGCTGTACCGCCATTGTTGGAGTGACGTAGGGGTACGCGTGGTACGACCCGTACCCACGCTCAGAAGGCCTGGGTACGATGCGGACCCCTACGGCACCCCAACAATGGGGGTACGCACCGTACCCACGTTCGAAAAAGCATGGGTACGGGCCATACCCAGGCCTGCAGAGCGTGGGTACGGGTATGTACGGAGCATACCCCCACCCGTGTATGTATGGACCGTACCCACACCCCACCAGTGGATGTTCGGAGCTTTCCCCCACCCGTGTATGTCCCGAGCGTACATGGCCAGACATAGGAGGGGTGGGTGCAGAGTCCTCCCAGCAGTGCCCAGACACAGGAGGGGTGGGTGCAGAGTCCTCCCAGCAGTGCCAAGACATAGGAGGGGTGGGTGCAGAGTCCTCCCAGCAGTGCCCAGACATAGGAGGGGTGGGTGCAGAGTCCTCCCAGCAGTGCCCAGACATAGGAGGGGTGGGTGCAGAGTCCTCCCAGCAGTGCCCAGACACAGGAGGGGTGTGTGCAGAATCCTCCCAGCAGTGCCCAGACATAGGAGGCGTGGATGCAGAGTCCTCCCAGCAGTGCCCAGACACAGGAGGCGTGCGTGCCTATCACTCCCAGCAGTGCCCAGACATAGGAGGAGTGGGTGCAGAGTCCCCCCAGCAGTGCCCAGACATAGGAGGGGTGGGTGCCTATCACTCCCAGCAGTGCCCAGACACAGGAGGGGTGGGTGCAGAGTCCTCCCAGCAGTGCCCAGACATAGGAGGGGTGGGTGCCTATCACTCCCAGCAGTGCCCAGACATAGGAGGGGTGGGTGCAGAGTCCCCCCAGCAGTGCCCAGACATAGGAGGGGTGGGTGCAGAGTCCCCCCACAAGTGCCCAGACATAGGAGGGGTGGGTGCCTATCACTCCCAGCAGTGCCCAGACACAGGAGGGGTGGGTGCAGAGTCCTCCCAGCAGTGCCCAGACATAGGAGGGGTGGGTGCAGAGTCCTCCCAGCAGTGCCCAGACATAGGAGGGGTGGGTGCAGAGTCCTCCCAGCAGTGCCCAGACATAGGAGGGGTGGGTGCAGAGTCCTCCCAGCAGTGCCCAGACATAGGAGGGGTGGGTGCAGAGTCCTCCCAGCAGTGCCCAGACACAGGAGGAGTGGGTGCAGAATCCTCCCAGCAGTGCCCAGACACAGGGTGGGTGGGTGCAGAGTCCCCCCAGCAGTGCCCAGACATAGGAGGGGTGGGTGCAGAGTCCCCCCAGCAGTGCCCAGACACAGGAGGGGTGGGTGCCTATCACTCCCAGCGGTGCCCAGACATAGGAGGGGTGGGTGCAGAGTCCCCCCAGCAGTGCCCAGACACAGGAGGGGTGGGTGCAGAGTCCCCCCAGCAGTGCCCATGGAAAGAAAAGTGTGCAGTACCCACAGATACAATGCCCACAATTGTCTGTCAGGTGCTCAAAGACCCTGCAGAACACGTAACACATGCATGCGAGGCTGGGAGTACACACATGCATAGTGTGTAAAAGGAAACATGTCCACATGAAGTCATGTCAATATACTCCATCACAAGTACAGTGACCACCAAGGATGCCACTAATGCTGCAGGTGGAGACATTGCCCAGCATGCATGGGCAAAGTTGAACGGATCCGTCACACACCAAGGAAATGTAGACACAGCTCAGCACAACATTTAGGAAACACCCTGCAGGAAAGATGTCAGGGTCCACAGAGGAAGGAACACACCTTGGGACAATGTCACCACGCAGTAAGAGCTTACATGAACAAAGAAATTTCGCAAATACCTTGTGATGGCACACAGATACCAGGGTCCACCCCATGAGCAGCACACTACTACATTTCCCAGACACCTAACACATTATCACCACCCCAAATCATGGAGCAGCACCACCAACAGCAATACCAGAAAAGCAGTAGTGTTCAAAGGAAAAAAAACATTGCTTTATTCAGCATGAAAAAAAATTGGTTAATAAAAGTTCAATATGTACAAGGCCCATAGGGCAGTCCATAGTCCAATTCCTGGTGGGGGACACATAGGGACGAGTGTCCCCTAGCTTGCCTGCACAGTTCATACCTCCTTTGCTACCACAGGGGGGGCATCATGTGGGGGGAAGGACCAGGCACCGCAGGGACAGGAGGGGCAAGGGTAGGTGTTGTGGGTGCAGGGACGGAGGACTCCACCACAGGGGGTGGGGCAGCGCCAAAGGTGGTGGTAAGAATGGCGCTGCACACGGTTGCAAGGTCCCCCAGCATCTCCCCTGCACCCGAAGGAACCACAGGCCCCAAGGAGGGGGGGGGTCAGAGGGATGGGTCGCAGCGCTACTGGGGGAGGGTGTGGACAGGGGGGGACTCAACTACCCTGACCGGGGACTCCTTTGATCGCTTGCGGGGTGGTGTCACACTGGGGCTCAGGGACAGAGCGGCCATGAAGGAATCTTTGTTGGAATCTTGGCCAGGAGAGCTGAGGGGAGTGGATTTGGAGGGAGTGGGTTGTGAGGAATGTGGACTTCCACTGTGGCTGTGTGGGTGTGCCTACTTCACCCTGTGTGTGCGTGACAGGAGGTGTGCGCTTGACCTTCCCTGGTGGTGTGGTGCCTGTGTCTGGTGGGGTGCGTGCATGGGTACATCTGGGTGTGCTTGGGACAGGCATGGGAGTGGGAAGTGTGGATGGTGCAGAGGTAGGGGGGACGCAGCGCTGCAGGAGACCCACTGCTGCAGTCAGTGTCGAGTCTATGGACCTCAGCAACTGGCGTTGGTCAGACTGCGCAGCTGAGATGCCCTCCATGTATGCCTCCATCTGGGTGAGCACTCGGGTGTGGCCATGGAGGACATTAAGCATCGCAGTCTGACCAACCTGCAACTGGCGCAGGATGTCCACAGACTAGGCATTCACGGCAGCAGTGGAGACAGGGGCAGGGGGTGCGCTGCCTGGCAAGAAGGAGACACGTGGTGACCTAGCACGGCGGGAAGGGACACGAGCAAGTGGGAGGCCGGTGATCGGAATGGAGGGGGCGGGTAGTGATGGAGTGCTGGTGTCAGCTGTGAGGGCAGCCACAGCCCCCTCGGAGAGCTCAGCCTCGGACCCGTCAGCGTCATAGTCGGTGGTGGTTTGACTGGACAGGTCCTCCGCTGCACTCCCGTCGGCCTCAGTGCCACTCGATGTGCCAGCCAACTCAGCACTGCTGGCACTGGTGCTCGCTCCCTCCTCACGGTCCGTGCCAGTGTCTCCCTCGTAGTCCCTCGACGATGCTGTGGGCAAGGTGAAGAGACAGGAGAAATCAGACACCTGTATACATATGTCACATGAGTCAACTCTACATAGGTCACAGTGCATAGCCTGAAAAGCAACAAGAGTAACATCTACAATACAAGGTACATATGTAGTCCATGCAACACACAGTTTGTTGACCCACCATGCCACTGTTAAAATATGGAGAGCATGACACAATAGCAAATAACTTGATATCAAATTGTACAGAGGAGCCAGGGTCTGGGGACAATCTAGCACAGCATCTGCGACACACAGCGTAGCCAAGAAAGGGATGAGCAGGAACCATGTCTATCAACTCTTGGGACATGCTGCAAAGGTAATACTGAAAACCATGGCCAACATGACTGGGGCACTGCACCTTGAGTGTTTGGCCACACAAACATCACACACTGGCCAGACCGAGCAAGGATACTTCAGGTTTGGACATGTAGGCCTTGCCCGCACCGACCCCCCCCTACCTGAGACAATGTGATTGAGACAGAGGCAGTACTTACACCTCTTAGTCTGGGATGAAAACACATGGCCTGCAATAAATCCTGATCGCACACAAACTACCCCTGGTGCGCCTGTCCACATATATCACTGACACACAACCATCATCAGATAGTTGTACCAAGACACACAGGCACTGGCCCCTGTCAGTATGCACCAGCTAAATTAGGTCACCCTGTACAGTGGACACATGTAGCACAGTATACGTGAATACAAATGAGGCCAGGGTACTATGCCACAGGGCCCAAACTATGCTGAAGACACAGAGAATGTCCACATTGTCTGATGACACACATGATACCTAGGAAAAGGTGCCCCAGGGGACTGTAGTGGCCACACTACTCCATGGCCCTGGATGGATATGACTGGAACACAAGCCACCATCCCTGCACTATGCATATCTCACACTCAAGCACATCATGTCAGAGGGCACAACATTCGACATGCAGGCAGTAAGGCAGTACACATGAAACACACACTCCCATGTCGGGACTCAGCATCAGTGCCAACTAACATGGACCCCACAATGACAGAACTGGCCAGGGCACAGGCAACGTGCAAAAACCTGTTACACACCACCCCCACACATGATGCTGCAAGCATTGGGCACTTGGAGTAACTGCCAGCCTAGATGACCTTGTGCAAGAATGACTACACACAGACCAGGGAACACATGGCAAGGAGGGGAAGGGAGGAAGAACAGCACCACTTTACTTTGGGGAACAGGATATGCACTGCACATTTAAACCCTGGCAGTGTATCCATGCAACTGCGCACTTCCAAAAGCTGGTCACACACAACAAACACACATGTACCTACCCCCTTCCTGCTGCTGCTTCTCCAGTAAGCGCCTGTTCAAGTCAGGGAAGACCACCGCCAGCACACGCTTATGGATGTGGGTCAGACGCCGGCGCCCACGGTTTTTGTGGCTCTCTGGTGAGTCCCCCGGCAGGACCCGTGCGATCCTCCGCGTCCAGCACCGGATGTCCTGCCAGCGTTTCCTCACCTGGGCTAGGTGCCGCTTACAACCCTCCGTCCTCCTCACAGCACTGACGGCTTGCTTCCAGATCTCCCCCTTGGCACAGACGCCTACCTGTGAGGATGCAAAAGTGACAATACATCAATCCACCTTATCAATGATACAGAGACACACATATTACAAATTATGCATGTTTGAACTGGCCATAGTATGCAGCCAACTCATTGCACCTTTGTCATAGTGACATCATCCTCCTGGGAATGTGCAAATGCAGTAGGTGCCATTGAAAGTACACAAGTGGCATGAGGGGTGCAGCACAATCAATGATGCAGGCTCACACTGTGCATCCCAAGCTACAACAGGAATCTGAACAGTACCCCTAAGCAGTCACATGCCCCTGCCCACTTACGCTACCTCAGCAGAGTACACAGACACACACAGGCACTGAACAATCACCTGGCATTGGCAACTGCTGCTACAAACCTCACTCTGCACATGTGCCACTAGACTGGGGGTGTCACAGATGTGGGGCTGTCTCAGCACGGCAGACATCCAGCACAGCTCCCTGCTCACATCAGATGGGCAGGGTGTATCCATCCCACATGCAGCTGGGGTGCAACACTCCACATATGCACACACCCACATGACAGGGGACTCACACACACACACCAATATCCAGGGGAGGACCACATCATTTGGACACTCTCACCACAGGTACACTGAACAGACACACATCTATGGGTACTGTCACCTGTCACACTGGGGGGACCACAGAATCACATCAGGACTGTAGAAACAACATTCCCAGGAGGAGTAGCCAGGCAGAATGTGGTATGCACCATGCATTGATTGTCACAGTAAGCACTATGCAAGTGAGGAGTGCACACAGGAACTACAGCATGCTCTGCATGGGAGACATGAGGCCTTCCCCACCCTGGGACCCACTCTAAACAACATTGCATGTCTGTCACACATGGACACAATGCCAGAAGTCACAGTCACAAAAAAGGGGCACAGTCTAAGCTAGTGGAGTCTGCACTCACCTGCTCCCCTGATCGACCATACAGCATGGTGTACTGTGGGAGGATCACATCCACCAACGCCATATTCTCCTTCATGGTGAATGGCTGGGCCCTCTCCACAGACCTGGACATGGTGCCAGAGGAATCACGAGCAGCCGCAGTGTTGTGGAATGAAAGGATGTGCAGGCAAGTGCTCTCTCATGGGACCTGGCTGCCTTATATCTGCCTTGCTGGCCTGTTTCATTTACAGGAGTACAGAGTGATGGGTCAGTCACATTAGCATCCTACGTTTCCTCCAATCCCTTTAAACCTACCCCAGTGAGTGGCTTTGCGTGGTTTAAAAATTGAGCATGATGTCAAGTCAACAACCACTTTGCAACAAAGTATATTGTTTCCAACCGACTTCTGCTGGCCACCTGATGCAAAAATTCAAACTTTAAACTCGGTCTCCATGACAACCAGCATGCATTTAGGCCCTTATACTTGTCCCTCATGTGTCCCCTATGTTATTTCAATATTTACACACAGGTACGGTCCGTTCCACGGCCCTAGGGCACCCCAAATGCAGTGATACGGACCGTACAGGCGTATGTACGGTCCCTATCACTATGGGAGTGCTCGTGTATGCGTACGCCATAGTAATACGGACCGTACACACGCGTGTACGGGTCGTATTACTATGGCATACGCATACGCCAGCACTCCCATAGTGATAGGGACCCTACACACGCGTGTACGGTCCGTATTACTATGGCGTACGCATACGCCAGCACTCCCATAGTGATAGGGACCCTACACACGCGTGTACGGTCCGTATTACTATGGCGTACGCATACGCCAGCACTCCCATAGTGATAGGGACCCTACACACGCGAGTACGGTCTGTATTACTATGGCGTACGCATACGCCAGCACTTCCATAGTGATAGGGACCATACACACACGTGTACGGTCCGTATTACTATGGCGTACGCATACACCAGCACTCCCATTGTGATAGGGACCCTACACACGCCCTCAGAGCGTATGTACGGGGCATTTCACACCTGACAGTGGTTACAGGCGGCACACAGACAGGAATAGAGCTGTCATACTTGGCCAAGGCTGAACATCAAGGCATTGTCTGTGCAGTACTACATGTGTCGGGCACAGGTGTGTCAGGCTGTGATGTGGCACATTACTCCTGAGGTGAGAAGCAAATAAATGTATGATGAGCTGTGTACACATGTCATGTGTGATGGTGCACTATGTGCCACACATCCCCTTCACTCCTTTGACATGTGTGCATGTAGTACAGACTTGTTGAGCCATGCGTCACTGGCATGGCACAGTCACCGACACCCGCAACTGTCCCCTGATGCCTGGTACACGGAATATTACACCTGACATGTGAATGCCCACGTTGCACGCTGTAACTATGTCGTGTGTGTCATGTGTTCCCATAGGTTTGCTGTAGGTGTTTGGTCAAATCCATCTGCAGTTGCTGCAACCAACATGTGTCTGTGTGTAGATGGGCATGGCACACTGTTACGCACACCAGCCCACATGTGTAATCCGACGTAAGGTGTGTATGTATGGATCGACACGGAGTTTCAAAACAAGGACATATCTGCATACTCTCAATGTATGTGTGATCAGTCTTGACATGTACTCCTTCATGGCAAGGTGTGTGGTCTGTCCTTTTTCTATGACATGTGACCTGTGCATCTAGTGTTCTGCAACCTGTCTGTACGATAAACATCCTTCTTCTGCACATATGTGGATGTCTGTAACTCCTGTGATGTGTCTGCCTGTTCACTTACACTGGCCCACAGCTGGTTTCATGGCATGGCATATTGAGGTTGAGAATCGACGTTTGTAGCTGGCTCTTGGTAGGAGTGTCACCTGCCTGGCATGCGTGTCCAGGGCATATTGCACAGACCTGACTCTGTATGTAGCATATGTGTATTGCCTGTTGAACATGTGCTCAGTACATTGACATTGGTGGTGTACTGTACTCACTCTTCGTTGTCCCTTTAAATTTACTGCAGGGCTCCGCCTCTCCCTTGACCAATTCCGGACTTGGCTGACCTGAGGGAACATGACTGTATATGCCGCTACCGCTTCCCCCGACTGTTGATTGAGAACTTGACGACACGGCTGGCACCACACCTCCAACCGCTACACAGGTATCCTACTGCACTGACACCCAAGATGAAGGTGATGGCAGCCCTACATTTCTTTGCCACGGGTACCTTCCAATATACCATTGCTCATGTTGGTGGCATGTCCCAAACCATGTTCAGCCGTGTTCTGCATGATTTTTTAGAGGCCATGTTGGATTACCTGGATGAGTTCATTAAATTCCCAACTCCTGAGCAGTTGACAGGTGTCAAGCGTGAGTTCTATGCCCTGGGAGGGATGCCCCATGTCATTGGGTCCATAGATGGAACACATGTGGCTTTGGTACCACCACAGGCACAGGAGGTAGCGTATAGGAACCGCAAGCATTACCACTCCATTAATGCCCTTGTGGTGTGTCTTGCCAACATGGTGGTTTCACATGTCTGTGCTCGTTTTCCAGGATCAGCACACGATGCCTACATCATGAGGCGTAGCAGGGTGCCTGATATGATGCTGCAGCTGCGCAACGAACGAGTATGTATTGTTGGTGGGTATACTCTGGCAGTCCTGTATTTAGCGTCATCTTCCTGTCTTACTGCTTCTCCTGACCCACTTTTGTCCTTGATGTTTCCATGTAGGGGACGCTGGCTATCCCAACATGCCATGGCTGATCACTCCTCTCCGCAACCCCAGCACTGCTGCCGAGCACCGCTACAACAACGCCCATGGGCGGACCAGGCGAGTGATAGAGAGGACGTTTGGCCTCCTGAAGAGCCGATTCCGTTGCCTCCACAAAACCGGCGGCGCACTCCCATATGCACCGGTGAAGGTCTGCAAGATCTTCCTGGTGTGCTGCATGCTGCACAACATGGCAGTGGAGAAAGCTGTGCCACTCATCCTGGATCCGGATGAGCAGGACCATCCACCCGTGAAGGATGAAGGGCTTGGTGAAGAGGCAAGTGATGTGGAGGAGGAGGAGGCGGTAGAGGACATCCGGAGTCGGCTCATACGCAAATTCTTTGCTTAGTGGTGAGTTCCAGTCTGAGTGTGCACGCATTGGGCCGTGTGTGGCATGTGTTGCAATGTGTGTGTCCATCTGCATGTCTGCCAAGTGAGTCAGAGGTGTGTTTGGATGTGTCACTCGAGTGATGGTGCAATAGAAGAATGTTTTTCCAGAGTCATCATTGTCACCTAGCATGTTGACAACCTTATACGTGTCGAGTACATGCACATGCATGCGGATGTGCTTCTTTTGGCTGACTTCTTGTGTGTCTCTCATCCACAGGTACTTGCGCATGCTGTCTGCATGTGGCATTGTTGTGCTCCTGCTATTCCTCATGAACACAGCAACATGTGCTGAATCAGCGTTACATGCACGGACAAGTTTGAAAATCTCCTTAGGGTAAGGGATGCAGCATGGCTTTTTGGGTGTGGTATTTGTTTTGAATATGTGTGCACTGCTCCTGTTCATGTTTGGTTACTTTGCATACATGTAAAATCACCATGGGGCACATGACATGGAGCTGAATTCACCTGAATTGATGGTCAGACTTGGTGACAGTCATCTGTAATGGGATTGTGGATTGTGATGAAGCCATCAGTGTGTGTAACACTGCCCTCGGAAACATACGGGTTGCACCGGGTTGACATGGTGTGTGAATTCCCCATTAGAGGCTCAATGGTGTATAGCAGCCTCTCCGTGAGCAGCAGGGGGTGTTTAGCTGTAACCCGTCACTTGTGTGCCAGTTCTATGGATTTCCAGCATCTGTGGTGCAAAGGGGGGTGCCAGTGTCAGTCCCACATGTTCATCCACATGACCTGTGTATGTGTTGACAGAGTTGCATTAGCATTCCGACACACATGACTAATAAAGGTGTCCCTCTGCCTCCAAGGTGCCTCATCTCTGTCAATGGTGGTCTGTTGCCACTGTGCATGCGGCATGTCTGGCATAGTTGTCAGAGATAGTGCATATGAGTCTATGTGTAGAGTAGCAAGTTGCAAGCTGTTTGTCAGGGATTAGAATCTGTATTGTGCATGATGTCCATGGCTGTGTAGGTATGTCAGTCTCCACGACGGCCACTGTGCTGCATGTGCATCCATTGTGTGTGTGTGTGCCATGTTGAACCAGACATTCCTTCCTTGACATACACCTTTTGCATAGTTCCTTCCTGAGATCCTTGGTCTTTGTGTGCAACTTGTGGCATTGTTTTCTTGACATGGCGCATGCTGCTGCAGGCCCTGCAGCAAGGGCACCCAGTGTCCACGCAAACGAGCTGGTGTTCAGCATGGATTGCTTGCTGACATGTGCTATGCTGATCAGCAGCATCTCTGCCTCATGCTGCAGCACACTCTGCATTATGCACAAGATCCCCAGTTCCATCCACCTCAAGGCAAGAGAGACCATCCCCCAGGTCAACTACAACATCCGTGTCTAATCCTACCCTGCACTCTACGGACATGTGCGTTACAACTCCCATGATACTTGTCCACATCCAGGGTGCATCTGCACAGCTCTGCTTCTACATCCAGCGACCAAGCCACATCAACGTCCAACAGAGATGGGGGGAATGGATCACTGCCAGCTGCAGGATGACCTTCTCAATACACGCACACACTCAGGATGCAGCCCACAACCCCAACACAACCTTGTGGCACTGTGATCCAAGACCCCATTGTGCCATCTCCATGCATCCAACCTTGGCCGGCCCACCATTCTCCACATCCACCTGACTCAAGCATGCAGAACATGGTTCTGCCATCTGTCTACACATACCTGGGAGTAGCTCCCCAGGACACTCCACATGATCCCTGACCTCTGTGCATGACTGTTGCTCTTCTAAATAGGTCTGTAGGCACAGTTGTGCGGGCACCCCCTTAGCTAGTTGGGCCCATCACGGGTGAGTATTGTGCTCCATATCTGTATTGGATGATACATTGTGACCCATGTGTGTCCTGTGCCAGACTCAGACCCCAGGGTATGGATGGTTGGAGTTACTTCGAAAATCAGGCATGGTTTGACTTTACAACACACACATGTAGTGGAATAATGCAAAATGACGGCATCATCTCGTGATTGTGATGATTTTTTTTTGTGGTGGGGTACGTGTTTGTGGGGATGACAAGAGGTGCTTGGCGGGAGTGTAGAATCCAAAGTTCACTGGGGGAGTTGGTATCCTTGCCATTGGAAGTCATCAGAGTCTATGCCACAGTCTTTGTCAACATTGGTCAGACAGTGACCAGCAAGTCCATGTGCCAGAGAATGTCATGTGATGATGTGCTGCTGTTGAGCCAGAGGGCCAGGTGCCAGGCCAAGTGACCTGGGAGATGGTGATGTTCCGCTGACTCTCACAGTCTTTTGCGTGGGTGACCCACCTTCCTGCGAGGACCCTCAGAAGCAGGCCGTGACGATGCTTGTGATGCTCCGTCAGATTAATCCTCCTCCTCCTGATCACTCCCTGTGGCTGGTGATGTTCTTCGCCTGGTGGCACAGGGAGGGTTGCCCATGTTTTCGGCAATCCGACGGAGTACACGGGTCATGTCCGTTTGCACCGCCACGAGCTCAGCCTGTCTTGCCTCCATCCGTCCTTGGTGTCGCTGTTGACAGGCATATTGCTCGGCCTGCAGGTTCTTCATCTCATCGAGGGTCCCCTTGATGTCTGTGAGGGTGGACGCAACCTGGCCCATGCCCCTGGTGTCACGCCGGTATGTGTCCAGGATGTTGCTGACGTGTGACATTACCGGTTCCTGAGCCAACTGGTCAGGTTCGCGCCTCCGCCGTCCTCCACTCCCACCACCCCTGCTTACTTGCGCCTGGCCTGCCGTTGTGGGCACATCGGGTCTCCGGGACCCCTGAGCGATGGCATTTGCGGTGTCGCCTGCCTCCTCCTGGGTGCCCGCAGAAACTTGTCCCTCCTGGTCAGCCTGGCTGTGTTGTCGTGTGCGAGCAGTGCTCCTGGGTGTCTCCTGGGATGTGGCAGGAATGGGGGCGGTGGTTGGCACAGTTGTACCTGACGCAGGTGCTGCAGGTGGTTGGACACCAGAGGGGCCAGGTTGGTCTAGGTCTTCCACGGAGTGGTGAGAGTCTTCGCTGCCGGTGGGGTCCTCTCCACGCAGAGCCTGGTCCTGTGAGTCTTCCCCCCCAGTGTTGGGGGGAGATCGACGACATTGACCTGTGTGTGAGAGAGACAATGTTAATTGTGTTACATGCGACATCCATGTTTCATTCATTTTTGAGTTGGCACAGTTCCTCTGGGTAGTTGGATATGTCTTGCATTCCTCTCACAGTGCTCTTGTGCATGGGTATGTCCCTTGGCCACAGCTTTCGACACTTTACCTATGTGTGACACAATCTTAGTTGATGCATCTTTTTGGAACGCAGTCAACAGTGTAGTGAGCGGGCGTAGCGAGCCATGCAGACCCGCCTTGCGTGTTGCACTGTACGTGGCCAAATGGTGTTTTTTCCATGCTATTTGAGAATGCAGGTAGGTAACTTAAGCATTTGTGACAGGGTTCTAACAAACACAGTTGGTGGGTATACTGGGTGTAAGGTTAGGTTTGTGCCTGCAGCACGGATGTACTCGTGCACAGATTGACACATGGCCCAGTGTTTATCAAAGGAAAAGGGGGGGTTAAGGCACTGCCAAACCTTGTCTACATGCACACAGTCCACCTGCTGATGAGCGGACATGGCCACACCACCCAAGGGTGATTTGGTCTCCATCTGTCTCCCTTTCTCCCTCCCTCTGTCACCCTCCTCCCTCTGTCCGTCTCCCTCTGTCTCCTTTTCTCCCTCCCTCTGTCACCCTCCTCCCTCTGTCCGTCTCCCTCTGTCTCCCTTTCTCCCTTCCTCTGTCAGCCTCCTCCCTCTGTCCGTCTCCCTCTGTCTCCCTTTCTCCCTCCCTCTGTCAGCCTCCTCCCTCTGTCCGTCTCCCTCTGTCTCCCTTTCTCCCTCCCTCTGTCACCCTCCTCCCTCTGTCCGTCTCCCTCTGTCTCCCTTTCTCCCTCCCTCTGTCACCCTCCTCCCTCTGTCCGTCTCCCTCTGTCTCCTTTTCTCCCTCCCTCTGTCACCCTCCTCCCTCTGTCCGTCTCCCTCTGTCTCCCTTTCTCCCTTCCTCTGTCAGCCTCCTCCCTCTGTCCGTCTCCCTCTGTCTCCCTTTCTCCCTCCCTCTGTCAGCCTCCTCCCTCTGTCCGTCTCCCTCTGTCTCCCTTTCTCCCTCCCTCTGTCACCCTCCTCCCTCTGTCCGTCTCCCTCTGTCTCCCTTTCTCCCTCCCTCTGTCACCCTCCTCCCTCTGTCCGTCTCCCTCTGTCTCCCTTTCTCCCTCCCTCTGTCACCCTCCTCCCTCCCTCTGTCTGTCTCCCTGTGTCCCCCTCTGTCTCCCTCCCTCTCTCTCCCCCTGTCCCTCCCTCTGTGTTTCACCCTCTGTCACCTCAGCCCAACTTCCTGGGCACACACAGTTTGCAGGTCTTTCAAAGGCCATTGGCTTGTTCATGTGGGTTTGTTTCTAATCTCCGGGCACCCATTGGGCGGAGTGTCTGAGTCTGCGCTGCTGCTGTGGCGGTGTGTGCTGACACTCTTTCAGAGTGATGCGTCTTCATTAGCTGCTGTTATGTGCAAATTGTGCCTTCATACCCATGTCATCCTGCTACGAGGCCACCATTTGCAGGCAACACAGTACTGTGTGGGGACACACTGTTTGTATGGCTGTGCCCTAGGTCATATGGGCTGAGGGCATTGTTGTGTGCTTCTGAGTTGCTCAATGTTAGTTTTGAGGCCCACCCTCCCGGCATCGGGGACATCCTGTCTTGTGTTGGTGTTTTGTGTGGCCTGTGACTTGGCATGGCCTTGCTTGGTGCATGGGGCATGGAGGCACTAGTGGCATGTGTGTGTTTTTGGAGTGTGGTTGTGTCCGGTGCTGGCTTTGGGGGGGTTGCGTGCATGATTGGGATTTTGGTTGTGTATGGCGATCCCCCATGTGAGGTGAGTTGTTTGTGTACTCACCAGGGTCTCGGACTCCTTCAGGTCCGTGTACTCCCACCGGCGGCAGCATGGCCATCACCTTCTCCTCCCAGGGATGGTATTGTACCTGTCTGCGGGGCGGCCCTCCTCCAGTGATGTTCCCCTGGTTGTGATCGTCCGTCATTTTGCGGCGGACCGTCCTCCGCAGATCGTACCGCCTGGCTTGGCACTCATGCCTGGTCCTTCTGGTGGCCCCAACAGCATTCACAGAATTGACAATCCTCTGCCACATGGCTGATTTTGCTGCTATGCTGGTCTGTCTGACCAATGTTCCAAAGAGCTGTGGCTCGACTCTGATGATTTTGTCGACAAGGATCTCCAGCTCCTCCTTTGTGAACTTTGGATTCTTGTTAGTGGGCATGGTGTGGGGTGTGGGTGTGGATGGTTGTGGGGGTGTGGGTGTGGATGGTTGTGGGTGTGTGAGTGTGGTTGTGAAGGTGTGTGTGTGTGAATGTGATGAGGGGGTGTTTGTGATGGTGGTTGTGTGAAGGAGTGCAAGTGTAAGGTGTATTGATGGATGTAGTATGGTGCAGTGCATTGTCTCTGTGGTCTGGCAGTAGTGGATCTGTTGCAAAGGATCAAGGTTTGTGTGTGTTGGGCCTTTTTATTGGTCCATTTGTGGGTGTGGCTGTGTTTGAACTTTGGGTGGGTGTGTTATAAGGAGTGGTTGTGTTTTGGGCCTCTGTTTAGCTGTTTGGCAGTTGCAGGTCAGTGTATAGGATGTATTTGGGCTTGTTGGACATGTTTTGTGGTGTTGTGCGAATCGAATTGACTCTCCTTGTGTTGTTTTGCTTTGTCCTGGTTCAGTACGAGTGGTTTTGGCGTCTGTGCGGTGCGTACATGGGCCATGTTGTTGTACAGTGCTGACCTTTGCTATGGCTTAGTACGACACGTACATGCGCGATGTTGGGTGAGGGTGCTGGTGTAGGGGCCTGGGGTAGGGTACATAATGACACGGGCAGGGTGTTGGTCCGCACCGTCCATAGGTGGTGGTGTTTCGCACCGTACATACAGGGGCGGCTGGGTGTACGCTCCGTACATACACTGGTGGGGTGTTGGTACGCTCCATACATACACGGGTGTGGGTACGCTCCGTACATACACTGGTGGGGTGTGGGTACGCTCCATACATACACGGGTGGGGGTACGCTCCGTACATACACTGGTGGGGTGTGGGTACGCTCCATTCATACACGGGTTGGGGTATGCTCTGTACATACACGAGTGGGGGTACGCTCCGTACATACACGGGTGGGGGTACGCTCCGTACATACACTGGTGGGGTGTTGGTATGCTCCATACATACACGGGTGGGGGTACGCTCCGTACATACACTGGTGGGGTGTTGGTATGCTCCATATATACACGGGTGTGGGTACGCTCCGTACATACACTGGTGGGGTGTGGGTACGCTCCATTCATACACGGGTGTGGGTACGCTCCATACATACACGGGTGGGGGTACGCTCCGTACATACACTGGTGGGGTGTGGGTACGCTCCATTCATACACGGGTGGGGGTACGCTCCGTACATACATGGGTGGGGGTACGCTCCGTATATACACTGATGGGGGTACGCTCCGTACATACACTGGTGGGGTGTTGGTACGCTCCATACATACACGGGTGGGGGTACGCTCCATACATACACAGGTGAGGGTATGCTCCATACATACACGGGTGGGGGTAAGCTCCGTACATACACTGGTGGGGTGTGGGTACACTCCATTCATACACGGGTGGGGGTACGCTTCATACATACGCAGGTAGGGGTACGCTCCGTACATACACTGGTGGGGTGTGGGTACGCTCCATTCATACACGGGTGGGGGTACGCTCCGTACATACATGGGTGGGGGTACGCTCCGTATATACAAGGGTGGGGGTACGCTCCGTACATACACTGGTGGGGTGTTGGTACGCTACATACATACACGGGTGTGGGTACGCTCCATACATACACGGGTGGGGGTACGCTCCATACATACACGGGTGGGGGTACGCTCCGTACATACACTGATGGGGGTACGCTCCGTACATACACTGGTGGGGTGTTGGTACGCTCCATACATACACGGGTCTGGGTACGCTCCATACATACACAGGTGGGAGTACACTCCATACATACATGGGTGGGGGTACGCTCCGTACATACACTGGTGGGGTGTTGGTACGCTCCATACATACACGGGTGGGGGTACGCTCCGTACATATACTGGTGGGGGTTCGGCGCGTACATCCGCGGCCAGGGGGGGGCGTTTGGCGCGTACATACGGGGGCTGGGGGGGTGTTCTGCGCGTACATACGGGGTCTGGGGTGGGGTGTTCGGCGCGTATGCAGGCACATGTCTCCATGGTTGCTATAGGAGTTCGGTCCGTACAGTGTTTTTTCCATACGGTTGTAAAATCGGAAGTACAGGACGGATCGTACTTGCGCGGTCGGACTTCATTTTTCCGATTCGTACGTTAAATCGTCCAGGGATGTGTCGGACACATTTTCCGACCCGAGGACGTGTGGGGAAATTTTCCCAATGCGATTCGTATGGACTTTTTCCCATACGAATCGTACTTGGCAGTTTGTACGCTACTTGTACGATTCGTACGGACAAAAATCCGGATACGATTCATACGGGGTAAATTTTTAACGGATCGGAATCGGCACCTATGTGTCATATTTCAACTGTACCACTCTAGAGGCTTATAAAAAGTAGTGTAGACACTAATACCATATCTCAACATGTTTAAACAACACTTTTATGCTCCATCTTCACCATTCTACTACGACTTACAGTCTAGTCCCTATCACATTAAAAGCAAGAACACCTTTTTGAGACACATTATGCATTTTCAAATATATGACATACATGAAAATACATAAATTATAAAGTTTAAAAATAAAGCTAATATATAATACATCTCACAAATATATAACTCACCTTCCAAATTGATTAGTAGAATATGAACAAATCAGAGACGTATAAAAGATTTTCTTATGAATATAATCAATGTAATGCACCTCTCTCAACAAGGTAAAACCAGTTTCCCTTTCTTCCTCCACACAAATACATGTAAGTAACAAATCACATTGCTTCCTACATAATTTCAAATTGTAAAACACATTTCTATTGGTTAGACATATTAACCCTTACCGCCTGACTTCTACAAGTGCCCAAACTGGTTCTGGAATTTTGTGGAGTCGTGATTCCACCATGCACCAACGCGATGAAGCCGCGAATCCATACGGGAGTTAAAAAATATATTATAAATAAAGATACCACTATTTTTGAGTAACTCACCACTTCTAAAGATAGTACTGACTTGAACAATCCTTTTTTATAATATATCACTTAGATATTAATTACAATTCTACATTTTAAAACCACAGATAACATTCATTCCCTTACCCCCTCCTGCCAAATGTCAATTTCCATAGCAACAGTTCATGGAATATTGAAGTGAACTGACAGGTCGCAAGTTCACCATATCTTCAAGTTCAGCACAGAAGCTTACAAATACAGCAGGTGTGGTTGACATTTGAAAAATATGACCTTATCCCATCTACTGTACCTTTCAAACATTTTTAACAAACCAACAAGCAACAGGCTTTTTAAAGAAAGTAACATGCACTCAATTTTTGAGTGTACAATGTTCCTAAACAGCATCTTGTTCACCATTTTAGATACCTCTCATTCTACCAACTGACTACCTCAGCTACAGACATCTTTTCATTACTTCCAGACATCCCTTCAAGATGCTTACAGTGTGGATTGTTGGGCACAGCTATGTTTTCTGGTGCAAAAGGTATGCCGAATGCAGATATATTGACAAAGACCCAGCTTGGCAAAATGTGGATATTAAATGGATTGCACAGACAGGATTAAAGTGGCACTAATTGGTGCCTTTGGTTAAAACCTTTTTTCATCTCCAACGCCCTGACCTCATGATTGTGCACTGTGGTGGCAATGATCTGGGCACATTGATTGGGGTAGGTCTGGAAATGCTAATGAAGGACACCTTAGCACAGTTGATGTTGCTTTTGCCTCAAACTGTCTTTGTATACTCTAACATATGTCAAAGACAGAAATGGAACTGGTCAAATCAATTCTGTCCACAGTTTGAGAAAGCTAGGAAGAATGTTAATAAAGCTGTTTCTGCATACCTCAGAGATCATAAAATGGGGTACATCTACAATAAAAATCTATGTTTTCATATGAAAGACATCTACAGAAGTGATGAAGTGCACTTGATAGATCAAGGGAACAGAATCTTCCTCAACAACCTTAAACTGTGCATCCGCACTTACATGTAGCTACAACAAAGTTAAAAAAAAACAAGGACTCTTTTTAGAGCCACCCTATAACCCAACATATAATCTTACTATTTCAAAAACATATATTCTTCAAAAATAAAATCTGCTTGGAGTCGTGAACCCATCGTGATTACACGGGAAGGCCGTGCTGAGAGCCGAGTTGAAGTTGAGACTCCTGGCACGCGAGAAAAAAAATGCCCCTCATTCTTATTATACAAACTCTGCATCAGGGACCCCATCCCCCGAGGACCAGCCATTTAATATATACATATTTTTTTTTTAAACAATTACCCCCCAGGACTTTCTTTTTTTGCCCCGGGGACCCCATTACCCCAGAGCATGCCCTCACGTTGGGGACCGCGTGGGGAGCTACAATGCCCCCACGGTCCCAGCATTGCTTTTGGACAAGGGTTGCTGCTGACATGCAACTCCCCTTGACCAAAAGCAATCTGCTTCTCTTCATGGAAGCGAGAGCAGGTTTCCTGCAATTGCTTCCATGAAGTGAAGCAGAGTTTGCATTGGCAGGGCGGGAGCACTGGCATTGCAAACTGCAATGTTCTTGGGGTGGGCACCCTGGGACATTGTTGGAGCTGTCCCTGGGGGTTGGCGGTCCCCAGGGCCAAAGAGGTCTCAAGGAGGGGGCTGCGCAGCCCGCCTCCTGGCATTTTTAATCCCCGGGGAGTTGGTGGTCACCGGGGCCCAGGGGTCCGTAACAGACCCCCCTATGTAAATAAATGATGCCCTGGGGTGGTGGTATTCCCCAGGGCACTGTGGGGGGGCTCCAGCCCCCCCACACTTTCATTTTGTATATTATAGCCCTGGGGAGGTGGCGGTCATTTTGCTTGGAGTCGTGAGCCCATCGCGATTACACGGGGGCGGGCTGTGAACCGTGTTGGAGTAACAACTCCAGGCACGTGAGAAAATACAATACCTCCCATTCTTATTATTCAAACTCTGCCTCGGAACCCCATCCCCGTGGCCCAGACATTTTATTTATTTTTTAAAAAAACAATTACACACCAAAGGGCTTTTTTTTGCCCTGGGGGCACCATCCCCGGGGCATGCCCTCACATTGGGGACTGCGGGGGGAGCCCCAGTGCCTCCAAGGACCCAGCCAGCTCACTACCTCCTGCGAGAGCCGGCATTGCTTTTGGACAAGGGGAGCTGCTGACCTGCAGCTTCCCTTGTCCAAAAGCAATCTGCTTCTCTTTATGGAAGCCAGGGCAGGTTTCCTTCTCTCGATTCCATAAAGAGAAGCGGAGTTTGCAATGACTGCTCCCACCCTGCCATTGCAAACTGCAATGTCCCGGGGTGGGCACCCCGAAACATGACTGGAGCCGGCCTTGGGGGGTGGCAGTCCCCACGGCCAAAGAGGGCTCCAGGAGGGGGCCACGTGGCCCCCCTCTCAACATTTGTAAAGCCCCAGGGAGGTGTTGGCCCCCAGGGCTTTGCAAAAGACCCCCCCCCCTATGTAAATAAATAGTGCTCCAGGGAGGTGGTGGTCCCTGGGGCAGAGTGGGCGGGCTCCAGCCCCCCCTACACTTTCATTTTGAATATAGCCCTGGGGAGGTAGCACTCCCTGGGGCTGCAGGGGGGCCTCGTGGTCCCCCACATTTAAATCATGTAGGCCCGGGGAGGTGGTGGTCCCCAGAGCTTGGAGGGGCCCATGAGCCCCCCACTCTAAATAATTAAATGCCCCAGGGAGGTGGTGGTCGCTGGGGCTGCGAGGAGGGGAGGGCACTGCATAATCCCCTATATTACAGTTAAACCATTGGGTAGGTGGTGGTACCCAGGGCTGCGGGGCCTCCTGCGGGTCCCCGGTATATTATTCAACATTGCCCTTGGGACCTGGCCCACCCGGGGGCTTAAGAAAAACGAAGCAATGCTTTGTTTTTTTTTGTTTTCTCAGCAGGGTGCACGCACTTAGCGCGACTTCTGCCCTCTTTTGTTCTTTTTCATCTTTTTTGTTCCTCTTTCTTGTGACACGGTTACCGAGTCACAAGATGGCTGCCAACACTTTCTGGTTTGAAGTGTTGGCAGCCAATCAGAATTCAGCTCGTGCTTGGGAGGCTTCGCGAATCCTCCTCGGTGCTCAGATATCGATTTTCTTATTTTTTTATCTTTTATGTCTTAGGAACTATTGAACGGATTTACACCATTTAAAAAAAGCACGCTTTCTAGACCAAGACCTACCTTTTTGCCATATTTGGTGTAATTCCGTTCAGCAGTTCGGGCTGTAGCTTGTTCCAAAATTCCTATGGAAATTAACATGGGGATAGCGTGTTTTGGGACCCCCCCTTTTTATCAGCCCCCGCTTGACGTATCACCCCGAAACTTTCAGGACAGGAGCTGACCTGAGTAAACCTTTTTTTGGGGCATTTCGCAAAGATTCAGCAAACGGCACCAAAGATTTTCCCCTCTTGAGTTACCACAATGCAGCACAACAACTGTGCTTGCTGCACTGCACTGCATTGCTGCAAATCCTTGTAATTCTGGCCCATTGTACCTAAGGTAAAGGCCTGTGATGCGCATGACAGTCTATAATAAAGAAGATATGCTTATAAAATCATTATAGCCATATGCAAGTGGACCTAAAATATAGGGTAACCTTTGAAGAAGTGACAAAAGAATGTTGGTAATATGAGCATTTATAAGCCATATTTGTCTGTAAGAGCCTTCACTAAGAAGGTGATTTATATTTAAGTCGAGAATTTACAGTTTTGAAAGTCTGACGCCAATTTTTCTGCTAATCTGTTGTTGTACTCAAATAAAAGTTACTAATTGGTAAGAATATTTGTGCTTTATTTATAACCGTCATGGATTTTCTGTAGAGAATACTAAACAATTATAAGGATGATATGCATTACCATGCCACAATAAAGTAATTTATTGCTGTTGCAAACATTATGCAATTCACCAGTAAACCAAAAGCAAGAGTATTGCAACAAGAATTGCCAATTTCTAAATCATTTAAAAGAGAAAACATTTACAGAATTCAAATACTCTCACTTGTTCTGTTACATGAAATAATTTCAGCATAACACATATTTCCTCTTCTGCAGTTCATGCTGTAAAGGGGGATTCTTCTCTGCACTGTCAAATACAAAATAAAACACTAAAAGGGGTTTCAAATTAGGTTTTTACATTTTCAGAGAATATGTCATCACTGGTGGGGCCACTACAATAAAGTGTTTTTTGTCTTGAGACTTAATTATTAATTTTCCTCTTTTATTGGGATTGTCAGTGTTGGTGCTCATTGCACATTGTCCTTGGCAGCACGTCAGGGGAGTCAGAAGAACCTGGAGCCTAAAGGAGTTAATGAGGTGCCTACTAGTATGAGGACAGGCAGAGAGTATGGAAAACCTTCCCCGGAAGTTCCCATCCCATGGTGTGGCAGGAGAATAACTCTGAGGAAGGCCCTACACGGAAAGATATTTTTATCCTACAGGAGGACTATCAGTGGCAGAGTTCTACAAGGCGTAGAAGGAGTGGTCAAGTTTGGATGGCCTATGGCAGAAGGCCAAGGTCCATGCAAGTGGTCACACCTCTGGTGATCTCCAAAGTTTTTGGGAGAATGGCGTCCTCTTATCTCAAGCTGAGGTCCCTAAGTCTAAGTCAAGTGGAGTGTTAGGGGTCCCTCAGTGCTATACAGCCTTCCTACTTCAATTGGTTATGACAGTTAAAAGTGTATGTGTAATAGGTTCTTAGCTATATAATGAGGCTTAGGTTTCTGGAGGGAGTAAGCTCTCTATGAGGACTTTAGTACAAGGTGAATGCTGAGCATAGTATGGGCATGGCCACCTAGTGGGTCATCGGTATTTGGAGGCGAAGGGTGTGCATAGTAGGGTCTTAGCCACTCAATGGGATTTGGGTCTCTAAATGATGTAGGGTCTTTGTGAAGACTTCTGTACAAGGCAAAGGATGTGGGTAATAGGGGCATACCCACCAAAAGTGGTTTGGATGTCTGGAGGGAGTGGGCTCATAAGGACTTCTGGACAAGGTGTGTGGTAGGGGTTGGTAACTAAATGGGGTTTGTCGTCTGGAGGACGTGGGATTCGTGAAGACTTCTGTACTGGGCAGAGGGTGTCAATAGGAGGGTCTTTGCTGCCTATTCAGGACTGGGAGTCTAGAAGGAGTAGACACTTTGTGAAGAGGTCTGCGGAGGGTGAAGGCAGTGCATAGTAGGGGCTTGGTCACCTAATGGGATTTAGGCATCTGGAGGAAGTAGGGTCTCTCTATAAGGGCTCAGTCACAAGGTGAAGGCTGTTCATAGTACTTTCTTGGCCACCTCATTGGCCCAGATGTCTAAAGGGTGTGAACTCTTTATGATAACCTGTGCATTCAGCTAATGGGGCTTAGGTGTCTGTCTGTGCTGTCTGTAAAGACATCTGTACAAGGTGAAGGATGTGCGTAGTAGGGACTTGGCCAAGTAATGGGGATTGAGTATCTGGAGGGAGTCTCTGCACTCATGTGCACAGGGCGAAGGCTGTGTTTAAAAAGGCTTGTCCACGTAATGGGGCTTGAATCATTAGAGGATGAGAGCTCTCTGTGAAGAGCTCTGCGTACGGCGAAGGCTATGTACAGTAAAGACTTGGTAACCTAATGGAACATGGGTCTCTGGAGGGAGTAGACTCTCCATGAGAACATACATTGTTTTTGGTTGAAAATTTGCTGAAGAGTGATGTATAAATAAGTTGTCCTTTGGAGTATTATTGCGGAGGCCATAAATAGTTTCAATGTAGAATAATAAACAGTGTTAGGAAAATTATCAACAAGTATATTGCATGAGTCAAAAACATATTTAATTTTTTTAAGGAAAATCCCTCTTTTTGTATAGTCACTCAGATTTTTTTCTAGACTCATACTGCTGTTTCTTTTGGTTTTGTGCAGTGGGTGACTGCTAACCAGGACCCAGTGCATCTGCTCTGACCCCTAAAACATGTACAAATTTGCTATACTTTGCATATTTAACTTACCTATACATCCCTAATATATGGTAACAAAATGTGTCCAGGGCCTGTAAGTTAAATGTCACTAGTGACCTACAGCACATGTTGTGTCACCACTGAAGTGACACTACAAAACATGTTTCCAGGCCTGCCACTGCACCCTGGGTAGGCAATTTGAAAACTGCCAATTTGACTCGCCAAAATAAACATTTTGCCAGTCTAAACCATCCTTTTTGATATTTATAAACTGGCCCTACATGCCAGTAGGGCAGAGTTCATGGTATTCAAAATGTAGGGAATGTGTACTTACGTTTTATACATCCTGGCATAAACAAATCTCCAAAGTCATTTTCACTGTGGTAAGGCTGGCTCTCCCATACGAAACATTAAGCTACAACATAACACCTTACAATGCTTAATTTCAGTTTTAGAATACCTAGAAAAGCGATTCATGGACTTATTTCAATTGTAATCTAAAATCCAGTTTTAAGGTTATGTATGATTTTAGGAATTACACTTTTAGAAAGTTGTAATTTTTCTGGCTGAGTCAAATGTGCTTTTCTACTAGTGTCTAGTGTTACCTGACTGATTATGACTCCCCTGTGGTGAAATGTGTATTGCTCCCAGATAGTTGACAAAGGGCTTGAGTATGGGGAGATGTTTTTCTCCCTGACAGGAGGGCCATCTGGGCTGTGTCCAGAAACTTAATTAACTTCAAATTGTGTCTACCCTGTAACAGCAGCTATAATTCACACTTGGGTCTGTGTCCTCTATTGTCTTGTTCAGGAGACCTAGTGGTAGAGGCACAGAGAATATCAGGGAGGGTTTGTCCATTATCATAGCCAAACCTCTGGGTGGGCACAGGGAGTTCTGCACAAGGAAATAGGTGCTGCCATGTTGGTTTTAGGAAGAGGGAACACTCTGGGATACTTTTCAGAAAAACACACACAGAGCACTGCAACAGTGTGTAAGATCACCCTGGAAATTGTACCCTATTGGTTAGGGAGAGGCCCAAAGTTTCCCCCACCCACAAATTGGCACTTGGCATAAATGGAACACACCTAGTACCCTCTTAATAACACTTTAGACCTGCGGAAAACAGAAGAAGAGTCTCACCTGCTGCTGTGACCTGTGAGGAGACCCTCGAAGACTGGAACTGCTCCTAATTGTACCCAGGACAGATATGTTGGCTGACCTGTTAACCTACAGGGACACGCAAGCTGCAAGAGCCCAGCTGATCAATTCCAACTGGACCTGCGCTGGACTCTGCTGTTGGCTTCTCCTTGAGTGAGTACTAACCTCAGAATGATGTCCCTAAGGTTCTGTGGCTCTTATAAAAGTGCCCTGCTCCTGCCTAAGCCTAAAAGCTGGGACTTGGAAACTTTTCCGAGGATTTTTACCTGGAGAACTGACAGAAGAATAGGACAAACGACCAACTCAGGATGATAAAGGTGTATTGCAAATGGGCCAAAGATTTAGATTGCTGCCGCTTGATGCAGCAGCAAATCCATTTCAGCAGGACTTTGCAGACATGGTACCTGGCCTTGTGGAACCCTATTCGGCTACAACTTGCAGCCTTGCACTGCTGGAGGAATCTGAACTTCAAAAAGGTGACTAAGTCCAAAGGTAGAAATCTTCACTAGGTGAAAGCACCAAAAGAAACCTTCTAAGCACTTTAATTATTCAACCTGATGTAGTTACAGTCAGTCCAACATGCACACGTTTCTCTGAGGTAAGCATCAACATGGTACAACTGTCTTCCTCACTTTCACTTGATATCGAGGTGAACAAACTGACGATGATTTAGATGACAATCAACTTCAATCAATGTCAATTTGCCTGAATTGAAATTGCTGCTTGGTCTTGCGGGGGTGCATCGAATGTCGCCTCTGGAATGTTCTGGCAGCCATTTTGTCTTTGCGCCATAATGCACTTACTTTTTTACTTCTCTTTAAAAACCATCACAAAATGGTTTCCTTTTTCACAGCTTTTACATATCAATGGCGGGATATTTTCCTTTAGGTGGAAATGAAAATCAACATCTAAAACGTAACTTATTTTTACATGTAGAGATCACTTTGTGTCCTTCAGTCTTTTGCTTTGGCTTACTTTTTCTACTAAGGACTGATTCACTCTGGGCACCAGCAGCCTCCATGTCGGTGGCTTGTCATTCAGCTCGCTCCTCAGCTCTGGCAGCCATCAACACTCACTCCAGAATAAGAGTTTCTCTTAGCATTCTTTTTTCTGCATTAATCTGACAATCATCCATAAATAACTCTAAATTGCATAGCTTCTGCATCATTAAATTACTTGAATTTACAGTGTTTGATGAGCATATCAAGTCTCTCCATACATTCATCAACAGTTTAACCAACTTTTTGGTGTTCTTGACTAAAAATGTATCCTTTGTAATAAACATTTGGTATTGGATTAAATTTGAGATTAAGCATTTGTTTAATATGATAATCTGTAATTTCTTTGTCAGTTCGCTGCATTCTGAATAATTTAAAATGTTATCTTGCGTGGCCACGCAGTACCTTTATGTAGGGTTGACCAGCAAGTTCTCGTGCATCAATGTGTAGATTCTTTGCAGTGCTTCCGTTATCTTCACTTGCTTTACAGCATCTGGAGATGCAGTTTGCCTCCATGTGCATGAAGCGTTGATTCCATTCTTCGACAGTGACACATGCAGCAAACATCAGCAGTTTGCTTGGACCAAGGTAAACTCTCCAGGAGAGCACGGTCATTAAGGTTACTTATCCCCTATCTTGTCACCATTTGCAGTGTCTTTCCAGCCTGGGTACCCACCAATGACTTCTCCACACACAGAGCTTAGTATTATATGTCATTATTCTGCTGCATTATTTATGCTGGTTCCGTGATTCTTCAGGACTGTGTTTCTCTTGAACTTGCGGCTGCTTGACTGCAGGAGGCAACATATCATAGTTGCAATCTTTTATGGTCCTGACTGCTTTCTACATTTGAGATGTATATACTACGGCTTCGCAGAGCACACAGTAGCTTTGGGGAGCCATTTTTTACTCTTGAGTCTTTTTTAGTCTAAACTTTGGAAGTTTTGATATTAGCCCACATTTGGGGTTCGTTTGCATCCGCCACATGGGCAGATTACACCCAGTGCCATAAGTATAGCGTGACCATTAGGGTTGTCCAATTGGTTTTGGATCACACACTCTAGCATCTCATCATCCTGGATCTTGGCTCCTTTGGCACATTGATGCGCTACTGTGACGGATTGTGTACTCGTTACCATCTATTAATATTTCCTCAATAGTCCCATGAGCTGCCTTGAAAAAGTCTGTTGATCGGACGAAACACGTGTCGGCTAATCGTGTGCTAGGAAAAACATTTTAATCTTTTGCTTGGATCACAATAAAACTCGAAAGAAAAACTTTATCGGTTGATCACATGTGATTAATTGTATTCTATTGTTGTTTCTCTGTTGTCCTCATTTGACCATAGTATTCTAAATAATCAGACTGCTGATGACCTTGATTGAAGAATATCACCATTCGGGTGTACTTAACTTGATTGTGTGGTTGTGCTGCAATAGCTTCCCTCTTTTTCTCCTTAGTTTGCACACCATCTTTTGATGTGCATGTGATACCTTTGGGTAGTAGGTGTCTGAGGCTATAATAGCACCCAGTTGTTAATAGTGCATCAGTATATATATCACGCATACTACTTATGATTTGATACTGTTTCCTTAAATTAGAGGTGCGGTTTCCCCATTTAGGGGACACAACTACTCGCTCTTTCCTTGAATCATTATTTTGCTGCATGTAACTTTGAACTCAACATTCTAAAACCAGCTTTCATAGTATTGCACTCTGACATCTACGTCCCAGCTCTACAGAGTCTGTTATGAGCCAAAAGGGTTCTGTCATAAAACATCGCAAGACACTGCAAATGGCATCACTGGGACTATGTAAAGTATTTTTGCAACACTCAAACAGTTGAGAATTGAAAAAAACATCATATATATCAAGAACAATGTTTGAAAATATGTTAATAATTTATTTTTTAAAATGACATCAAATTGACAAAATCCTAATAGCTGAACCAGAGATATAAATTTTTAAAGTTATAATAGCTAACTAGTGCCTAAAAACAAAAAGTACTTCGGACTTAGTAATTTTTATGTAAGTCAGACTACTTCAGCAGAGGTTGCCGAGAACTTTGTCAGCAGGTAGGCCTCTGTCCTACTCTGGACCTACGGGATACTTCTTGGTGGGGCTAAGACTCACTTTAGCAGATGCCAAGGCAGGGCCTAGTGTGGGTCCAGTTGGGACTGATCAGCTGAGCTGGATGCAGAACAGGCTCAAAGTTGCCAAATTAGCTGAAGAGGAAAGATAACGTTTGCTAAGTTTGTTGAAGTTGGGGCCTCTGGAAACCTGCCATGTCTCCGTATCTCACACAGGAGGCCAGTAAGGTCACCTTTGGAGTCACTTTTGGTGTGCTTTGGAACAGGAGAGCACCTCCAGTATTTCTTCCAGGTTTCAGACAGCAAGGCAGTCCTTCTGGTCTTCCAGTAGTGTGCTGATTTCTGTCTGTGAAAATACTGCTTGTAAGGGCAGTGCCAGCCTGGGTGTGGGGGACAGTCCTTGTTTACACTAAACTCTAGGTTTAGGAGTAGCTCTTTTCTTCCCTCTCTGAAGATGACAAGATGTTTCGTTTCCTGGTGTCATGGTGCTTTGTGTGCGAAGGGAGAAGAGCCCTTCGATATATAAAAGTAGGGCAGATTGCTGCCCTTCCCAATTGCCCAGCCAGGATGCATTGCTTCTTTCAACACCCAGCCTTTACTTTTCACTGTCTGGGCGCAATACACAAAACACCCCAGGGGAGCCATTAACACTTCAGGGCAACTGGAGGTTCCCAGGCAGGCCTCTGAAACATTTGTCATGAAAATGGTAACTATAGAAAATTGGCTTTCAAAATGATATGTTAAATTCTTACTTCAATATTAAAGATGATTTAAAATGATAAGGTAAGAGTGGTAGAAGCATTTTCCCATCCCTTCACAAATTGATTTTAGGTTGTATTAGTTGTACTAAAGTAACCCTGGGTTAGTTAATGGGAAAGCTAGGCCTACACTAGTAGAGATTGCTTTTTTTGATTGTCACTAGTAGGACGTGCTTAAATAAAAAAAATACTTTTCCTACTTTTAGTCTTCCATGCACTCTGCATCTGAGCTGTCTGGGTCACCTAATTGTAGAGGTGACTTATAAGTAGTAAGAATGTGGTTTTAGGATTGGCAAGATGTTTAACCTGCAAATGCCAGACCTGAAGTATGTGTTTAGGGTTAATGTAGTGGGTGGCACAATGAGTGCTGCAGGCCACTAATAGCATTAAAAATCACTGCCTTTGGTACCCACAGTACCATCCATTAGGGATGTATAAGTAAACCAATTCTACCATGTTTATGGAGAACGTGCATGCCCCTTACCACTACTAAGCAGGGTAAAAGTATTCAGAGTCCTAAGGCAACAAAATTGGGTTATGCAAAAAGGTGGTCAACAGCCAGAAATCTAGTGGATAACCACAATAAAAATTCCTGATCCAACAAATATGGTCACAATAGGGTATGAGTAAACTAGAATAAAGGCAATCCAGCTGTGTGAAACCGGGCATGAAGAGTGGACCTGCTTACATTGGCTCTAGGACCCCAGGAGTATTTTCAAATGTTACTAGATTGACCGCCTATGTCAGCTACAGGTACACCAAAAGTCTATACAGGCATTGTTGGGCCTGGCCCTCTAACCAGTGTCACCCCCATATTTTTGCTTCTTCGATATTGACACTGTTTTTGGTTGTCTTACAACGCTGCACTCTTTTTCCCTGCTAACCAGTGCAAACATGCTTGTGCTTTTCCCCTAAAACATGTTATCATTGGTATACACTAAATTGGCATCTTTAATTATTTACTGATAAATCCCTAATAAATTGTACTGCATGTTCCCAGGGCCTGTAAACTAAATGCTACTAGTGTGCTGCTGCACTCATTGTGCCAAACACTAAAGTGCTATTTTAAATATGCCTACAGGCTTCCCACTTCAGCCTGTGTCTGCCGTTTTAAACTGCAATTTCGACCTGGCATAATAAACCTTTAGCAAGGCCTAAACCTTCAGTTGTAAAATGTATACATAAACCCCTGGGTAGGCACCAGCAGCTCCAACGTTAGGGTGCATGGTATATAATAAATTGGACATGTGCCTTTAACCCATTGACTAGCACTGAGATACCTTATTACATTCACTCAAGAGTACCTTTAGACTGGAAGCAGGTAGGGAAGCACTTATTTGACTCTTTTGGATTGGAAATTTAAATCCTCTGTAATGCTAAAGTTGTATTTAAATTAACATCTTTAGAAAAATCCAACTTTTAGAAACTTTGCATCTCTGTGCCCAGACCTATATTGCATTTTTTCAAGTAAACATGCTATCATGACTGTGACTGCCTTTTCTGTGATGGTATTGTGAGTAATTCAAGGCAGATGGACAAAAGAAGCTTGGATTTGATAGAGTGGCCCATACTGGCAGGATGGCTAGAATAGGAGGTGTACCCTGCCCTGATTTATACTTCAAAACTCCTTACATGCAATATACAAAAAGGAACCTGACACTAACCTTTTGCCACCATAGGAATCTAGAAGCCAAACCCAGGAAGAATGGGGAACTGGTCCGAAACAGTTTGAGAGTGGGCCAGGGCTTCTCACACAAAGGCTGGCACTGGGGTTAAAACGTTGCACTCTAATACCCTGAATCAGATAACTTCTGGGCCTATAGAAGATTCTGAAGAAGGACTGCCCTTCTGCCTGCTGCTGGAAAGTGTGCTCTGCAGCCTTGTTGCTGCAATGACTGCCCTGCTGCTTGAGGAGGGAAGACTGGATCATATTTTTGAACCCAGGATCAGCAGAGTGACTCTATAGGGTAAGCTAGCTGGCCTTCTGTGTGATCTACAGGAATGCCATAAGCTCCAAATACCCTGCAACTTACCTTCCTGCTGATCCCTGGTGGAGAGAGTCCTAGCCCCCAAAGAGGAGCTCCGTCAGGCCCTTGGACCCTTGATGTGGTGGTACAATGTACTCCTACGACCAAAACCTTTAACTGCTCCGAGTACTGTCAGGAGACCAGGGCCTACCACAAAGATAATCAATCTAAAGTCCTCATTACCATAGCGGTCGGTCGGACCACAGACCACTATCACGGCAGTCAGGAGACTGTCTGAACAGCAGCTGGTGGTAAGACTGCCCCATTAGGATGCAACCGCTGGGCTGGCTGTTGGTAAGTACTCCATTACACGGCAGCTTGTGCTGCCGCACAGGAAAAGGGCTGCTGCATAAGCCAGTATGTAAAGGAGCACTTCCTGCAAATCCATGCACTGTGTGCCATGCACCATGTGGTGCATGGCACACAGTGCACAGAGGTGAATTTAGAAACACAACAAATAATAATAACACTCACCGAGCCCCAAAATCTTGACACCCAGCAGGTCGAGCAGGTCCTGCTCCCTGTCAAGAATATTTTCCCAGCGGTGTGTCAGTTGCAGGGCGGTGCCCGAACCTGGCTTGTGCACCACACGCACCAGTGCACCATCCCCACGAC
Source organism: Triturus cristatus (assembly GCF_964204655.1). Lineage (NCBI taxonomy): Eukaryota > Metazoa > Chordata > Amphibia > Caudata > Salamandridae > Triturus > Triturus cristatus. The sequence continues at coordinate 332,190,523 of NC_140579.1, forward strand.
AGCCGACGGTCCCACAGGGGGTATCCATTGCCGGGCATGCCGCCTGCTGTCAGCATCGAGGGAAGGTGTTGCGACCCCACTGGGAGGGTTAAAGATTAGAAGAGAAACAGGAAAGGGAAAGAAAGGATAGAAGAAATAAAGAATGAGGGGAAAAATAAACAAGTAAATAAATAAACAAAATAAAAAATGTCATGGAAAATGCGAAACTAAATTAAAAAAATAAAACATACACAGACATTAAAACAGACACTAATGCAATAAATAAAAAAGAGAGGTAGATTAGTTAGGAGGGCAGAGGATTGCAAAGATTAAAGAGGGAGTGAAAATTAGGCCCAGCACCATAAACAGAGTAGAGAACAAGATGGCCACGCCCATGCAAACCACGTGGTGCCAGTCACGCATGATTTGGAATACGAGGACGTACTCCAAGTTGCATTTCGCAATGCGAATGGGCACGCCGGCAAACTCCGCCGGCCAGCCCACAGAACTCCACGTAGAGCAGCTTAGTTTTTTAGCCACTCTAGAGTTCCACCATGTTTGTGCTTTGGAACTTGAGGTTCGGCCCACAACTGATGCAACTTCTGCAGAAGCTGGATCCATTGGGGTTCCTACTGACTCTCAAAACATATAACACATTCCTGGAGTATCAAGATGTTAATTCAGCATTTTTTAGTTTTTAAATTTTTTTTTTTTAAATGTGTGTTTTAAATTGGCATTTTTTTGTTAATATTGGCTTTCATTTTGCTTTATTTTTTAAGTACAATTTGAAAGTTTATAGGTTTTTTGAATTGTATGCGTATGAAGTATTATTTTAATATGTGATTTTAAGTTAGATTTTAGTCCCCTTACGGCCAAGGAGTGGGTGTAGTGAAGTTTAATAGAGCATGTGCACAAAGGTTTGCATTTTACATGTTCACATTTCAAATCAATATCTTTTTAGACATGTGACTTTTAACATACTTTGCACGTACATGATAACATAGTACAGTTCTTCATAAGTATTTTATCGCAACACTGTACATTATATTCAAGGGCAAAGTAGACTGAGCATGCTGGCTCTGCATATTGTTGTTGTCCATTCGAAACAGCTCTGAGTGGGAAATACAAATAATAAATAGCTAGGGACCTCAGACACAGTGTGGATGAGGTCAGCTTTTAATATATAAACTGCTCCTGACATTTAGCTAGTTAGATGAGCACCTCCATGGACAATCCTGGCTGTTCTCCCTTGACTGAGTCACAGCCCTGCTGACTTTTGTCATCATTCTGCAAAGGACTGAGCTTGGTCCAACCTATGCTGACTTCCTGATACATTATTCATACAGGTATATGTGGAATCAAGATACTGCAAGAGATCTGACAGAATGCAATTCTCATTGCACTCTCTAGAGTAAAGTTAGAATAGGTATGGTTCTCATTATGATATATATTGGCATATAATCACTGCAATAATTGTAGCTCATGTATTTTACAAAAGAATCTGATTGCATCAATAAATATTTGAAATGTCAATTTTTGTTTTTTTTGTGTCTCCCTTTGGCCATGCCTAAGATAACCACGAAAGGATAGCTCTGTTTCCATGATTTCCTTGGGAGAGTCAGAGTGGTCATGTTCTAAGATTGCTTACACCATCCGGTACCCTGTCAAGTCAGTGGTAAGGGTCCAAATGGCTCACTGTGAGCTAGCCAGGAATTGGGCGAACATATTCTGATGATATGAGGAGACTAAGTTCCCATAGTTTGACGCATATGCTGTCTAACTGCAGAGTCTTCATGATTAGTAGGAACCATGCAACACTGGGAGGACCACCTATCCCACCTCAGGAAAGTGCTTCAGGCTCTGTAGAAGGCAGACATGACTGTCAAGGCCAGTTAGTGCCAGATAGGGCATGGCTCAATGATCTACTTGGACCACCAAATGGGAGGTGGCAAAGTGCAGCCACTCCAACCCAAGATTGAAACCATTCTTGCTTGGGAACCCCCCAAGACCCAGACAGAGGCAAGAACCTTCGTAGGCTTCCTTGGCTACTGCAGGAGATTTGTCAAGGGATATGGCACCATTGTTCCCCCCTTGACAGAGCTAACTTCCAAGAAGCAGCCACGTCAGGTGATCTGGAGAGAGGCGTGACAGGTCACATTTGATACCCTTAAGTAGGCCATGTGCACAGCACCCATATTCAAGGACCCTGACTTTTCCCAAGAATTCATTGTGCAGACAGTTGCCTCAGAGCAGGGCATATGGCCTTTTAAATCATAGCTGAATGAAGATGGCTTGGATCAACCATTAGCCTTCATCAGTAAGGGGGTTACTTCCCAGGGAACAGAAGTGGAGTGCAATAGAGAGGAAAGCCTTTGCTGTGGTCTGGGCACTGAAGAAGCAGAGACCATATCTGTTTAGTGCTAACTTCCAGGTTCAGGCAGACCACAGACAACACAGATGGTTTATGCAGGTGAGGGGTGAAAATCCCAAATGGTTGAGGTGGTCCAGCTCCCTGCATGGAAGGGACTTTACAGTGGAGCACCATTCTGGAACAGACCACACCAATGCTGATGCTCTCTCCAGTTTCTTCCACCTTAGTGAAGAGAACTCCCAAAGGGTTGGGTAGCTCTCCCCACTTTCAGCTGGGGGACAAGTGCTAGCCCTGACATCCTTCGTGTGGTTCCCCTAACATTTTGCCTTCAGACCTCCTGTTTTTGCTGACTTTGTTTTTGCTAGTTTTAGGATTCTGCACACTTTACCACTACTAACCAGTGCTTTAGTGCTTATGCTCTTTCCCTAAAACATGGTAACATTGGCATCTAACCAATTGGCATTTTTTAATTTACTTATGAGTCCCTAGTGAAGTGCACTACCTGTGCCTAGGGCCTGTAAATTAAATGCTATAAAGTAGGCCTGTAGAAAGAATTGTGCCTCCCACTAAAGTAGCCCTTTAAATGTGTCTATTGAGGAGCCTGTGTGGGCATTAAAAAGGCTATGTCGACCTGTCAGGCTAACCCCCTTGACAGGCACAAACCTCCCTTTGCAATACACATAATTCATCTCCAGCCCTGGATAGCTCCCAGGTCAGGGAGCTGTGTATTTAAAAAGTTGGACATGTACTTTTAAGTTTTACATGTCCTGTTAGTAAAAAACTCTTAAATCTATGTTTTCACTACTGCAAGGCCTATCTCTCCCATAGGTTAACATTGGCATTATCTTACTACTTCCTAAAAGTGTAATTCTTAATCTGGAAGAGAAAAAACATTTAGTTTTTGTTGTCGTTGGAATGATAATTTAAAATCACGACTTATGGTGAAGTTGAATTTTAAATTGCAATTTGGAAAATACCACTTTTAGAAAGCTGGGATTTTCTTACTTTAGCTAATATGTGCATGCCTCCTGCCTCAGATCCTTTGTCTGTGGTGTGGGGCAGCTCTGATTTGTGTATTCCCTCTAGACAGCCACACACAAAGGGAACTTAGGAGTGACTTGATGGGCCATATGTGTCCTGATGTACCATCTTGGACAGGATGGGAGGGAGGAGCTGGACACAGTCTCACACTTACACCTGAATGGGCTGGGTCCTGTCCTGATACAAAGGGCAGCATAACCCCATGTAGTGAGTCTGGAGCCAGTGCAGGAAGGGCAGGCACTCTGTGCACTTCAAATGCATCTCTTAGAAGTCTCGCACACTTCAAAGGCCCGACTGGGTATAAGTATTGGACCTCTGACACCACCAACTCAGTACACTTCTGGACCTGTGGATACTCGGCCAGGAAGACGGACTGTTGTGATGCTACAAGGACTGCCACTCTGCAGGACTGCTACCCTCCTGGACTCCTGCTTTGCTGTACTGACCCGCTGCTGGCTGTTCCCCATTTGCCTGGGAATGAGAAGGAATGGGCCTGCATCTCTACTAACCAGAACCCAGAGTGACTCCAAGGGCTAGTTGGGTGGCCTCATGATCTAAAGTCTCAGGGATATAAAGGATTTCCAACCCACCTCCATTTGCACTGGGACTCTGACATCTGTGAATCTGCCCTAAAAGTGGTGCCGCCCTTGAAAGTAGGGCTAACAGGTCTGCTGTAACAGAATCCATGCATCGCTGTCGATGCAGAGCTTAGAACCAATGCATTGCCATTGACACAGACCTAGAAAGTGCTGCATCTCAACCACTGTGGACCTCACTGCTGTTGCTAGTGTCGATGCGGGCGCATTGACCCAACTGCAGACGCATCTTCGTCAGTTGTGCGGAACCGACGCATCGCCTTTCTTCTGTGGACCATCGTTGAGACCTCACCTTGCCTGCACTCAGCAGCTCCCTCAACGTCGGCGCAACATGAATCAAGGCACTTTTTCAGTGGGCCATGCCTGCTCCTTGTAGCCAGACCAAAATCCATTGCAATCAGCTCATACTTTTGTCTTCATCCTGGTCCAGCACAACAGACATCCCCAGTTGGCTCTTTTTGCCTTTAAGCACTATTTTAAAGTTTAATATTAAAATACAATAATAATAATTACGCTCTATTTTTCTAACCAGGTGTGGTATCTTTTTGTGTGTTGTTTGCCCAGTTTTACTGTTTCAAGTGTTGCACAAATACTTTACACACAGCCTCTTATGTTAGGCCTGACTGCTCTGTGCCAAACTACCAAGGGGGTGAGCACAGGTATGTTTGTGACTTACCCTGTTTAGGATTGTGGTTCCTGCTTGGACAGGACCAGGCTCCCAATTTCTAACAAGGGCATTAGGTCAAAATGAAAAAAGATTTAGTGCAAGCATCCCCATCTTTGTCTTCATCCTTTAAATTGATTCTATGGGGAGGGTTGCATTCCCATTTGGGTACTGCTTATGCACTCCAAACTCAGAATTTCCAATGAACTAAGGCAATTATCAGAACCACTGAATACAGAGGCCCCACCTTCCATGTTGAAAACTGTTCAAAAATGCACTTTGACAGAGTACTGAATACGTTAATTCACATTTTGGCATAACTCTCGTATGCCTTTCAATTTTGCAAAAGCCATACTGGGACCGGGCAAATCTGACAAAAAATCTGCTAATTTGAATTCTTTTCAAATACCTTTATTAACATTTGGTAAGCTCTTCTCAGGTATTTGACACTGTTGTGCAACTGAAGGATTGCATTCTGAATTTTCATTTATCTAGATATTCAGCAGAGCATACAGACTATATTTCATAGGATCAAACTGTCAGTTTTAATACACAGTTAACAAGCTATTCCGTGGATCTTGATATATTTAAAAGATAAATGATTAGTCTCCTCGTGTAGAGCATGCAGGGCTTTGAACAGCAGAAAGGTTTAGCTGGATAAGATTGAATCCATTTATTTAGGGTTTAGTCAAAAACAATCCCTGCTATTATATATCTACCAGAAAACTCTTTAAATGTGAAAGCTTTCCATTATGGTTTAGGTGTAGAGCTGCAGAATATTTCTCACTGCTATTGATTTCGGCAGATGGGTTACTCAGTCACAGCAGTGACGGATATCCGGTCCGGCGAAATATAAATCTCATAATATCCTACGGGATTTACATTTTGGCTGACGGGATATCCGTCACCATTGTGACCAAAACTTAAATCAGGCCCTAAAACTGCATTTGAAAAACACAATTATACATCAGAATTACATTGTGTTGCATCTTTATTTTACAGGTTATACAATTATCACACTTCCTATCTTTGTATGTACTAAAATGTTGCAGCAAATGGGGAAAACCATGAGGAAAACATTGACAGCACAACAAAAGCTAAAGCAGCCAGCACCAGGAATGCCATTACTAGAAGGTTCAGATGCCTGAAGCAGGCATAACATCACACAGGCCATAGATGTCTCTGTTACCAATGCAGGTGCCTTTGGTACCATGACAGTTACTACCACCACCCAGGTAGTGGCTACAAATGTTGGTCTGAAGTTGTTGAGGAACCTGCTGTTCAGGGACAACCTTTCCATTACCCTGAAGTGGGACAGTTCTAATAAAATGCATACCCTGATATGTTGCAATGGAGAACTTGAGTGATATCCAACCAGCCCAGTAGGAGGCAACAAGAGCCAGGGTCAGTCTTCAGCAGCCTCTAGTTCACTGACACAATATCGACCCCTAAAATATCGACTACATGTACATTCCATAAAAATAAAAAAAACGATAAAAAAATAGTTGTTAATAAAATCGATAGAACTAATATCGAAAGCAAAATTATTGCAAACAAAATATCGTAAGAATTAAATAAACATAGAATTGCAGAAAAATATTGAAATTGACAATATTGTTAACAAATCTAATAAATATCTAAACATGAAATGCACACAATAAAATATATATAGAAACCTACTCAAACATACCACATATATATATTAAATATATTAAAACATATATAATACTTTTTTCAATTCAAATGTGTATTTATAAAAAACACATTTTTAACAAATAAACAAAAAACGTCTATATATTATTGAATATAAATTAAAAACTATTTAACAAAAAACATTGACTACCATTAAAAAATCACTAAACATATTAAATGCAAAATACACATTTTTAAACATATTTAAAAATGTACATTACTTAATATATATACATTTAGGGGCTGATTACGATGTAAGGCAGAGTTTCCTCCACCCAACATTGTCTCGGTCATGGGACTAACCAACACGCAGTCGGGGGTCCTGACCAGCCCATTAGGATGTGACCGAACACTGTTCGGTCGCATTCTTACATTTTACTATGGAAGCATGCATTCCAGCCGTAAACCGGCTGGAATGCATGCTACTTTTGTAAAATGGGATGTTCAGTTGAGGTGCCTGCCACGGGGTGCAGGGATCAACAGGAGGGCACCATAGGTGCCCCCTTAGACTTCAACTTGAGGCCATCCACCCAAGGGGGCCCTACTGGTGCCTGCCAAATGTGAGTTCTGACAGCCTTTCTGTGTCGTAAAAGCCAGCATGGAAAGGCTGCCAAAACCCAATATCGCAATCCCAAGGGTGGATAGAGCTGCCCTTGGGATTACAGGCTGCATTCCGATTAGCGGACATGCTTTCCGAGCCAGACAGAATGACCAATCGGATTTCTTTTTCCGACCGCTTGCATTGCAATGAGGTGGTCGGAAAGTAATCCGACCAGCATATTACAATGCAGTTGTAAAGGCTCCGACCAAGGCGTCCATTAGGATGGCGGGCGGAAAAACACCCCGACCGCCATGGAAGCGGAAAACAACCGCCCGCCGGCATTGTGGAAAACCCGGCGGCCAAATTAGGATTAACAGCCCAAAAAATCAGACCGCGGCGGTACGAGGCCAAGAAAAACCACCCGTAGCGGGCGGAGATGGCCAAAATCATTCCGCGGCAGTCAGAATTGCGCTGGAAAAACACCAAGCCGCCGCATGTATAGCGGAGACACCACACCGGAAATTAGGATATCCCAGACGGTCCCGCGGTACGTACCGCTGTCTCTGACCGCCGCGGTAGCACAATGGGATGAATGAAAGAGCCAGCGGAAGAGCTGAAGCACAGCCACTGCGGTGGACGAACTGTCAAAAATATGGCAGAATAAGCCAAAACCCCACAAGAAGGCCAAAAAGTGCACCCAGAAAACTAGCCATGTCCCCCAAATACACAAAACACACCCCAATGACACAACCACATGGTAAAACGAAAAGTACAAATCCCAGGAAAACACACCTGTCAGCAACACCCCAATTGGACACACCCACATAGCTGAGTATAAAACCAGCCCCTTCCCTGACCACAATCCCTTGCAAAACTCAGGGAGAGAAGGGACACATACCCCAGGTGACAGAAGAGGCAAAGGACACAACATCACTAGCCACACCACACACAGCACCATCACCACCTCAACACCAGCACAACTAACCCCCTGCAGAACACACACCATACACAGCACAACCACAACCACCACACACACTACTGCACCCACAATCAATTTGCACTCCACACACCATGGCCACACAGAAAATGCCCAAATTCACTGAGAGTGAGTTGAAGGTCATGGTAGATGAGATAGTCAGAGTGGAACCACAGCTTTCTGGTAGCCTGGTCCAACAGACACCATTAGCCACAAGGACACAAATGTGGGCAAGTATAGTCCAAAGGGTCAATGCAGTAGGGACCACCCCAAGATCAAAAAGGGAGATCATGTAGCGTTGGCATGATCTGAAGAGGGTGGTCAAGGAGAGGAGGAGCAAGAGCCGTGAGCTGGCTCAGAAGACTGGCGGTGGCCCTCCCTTTCCACAAAAACTATTCACACAATGGGAGGAGAAGGTGCTTACCATACTGCATCCAGAGAGTCTCACAGGAGTAGCCGGGGGAGTGGAGGCTGATTAGTACTGTGAGAAGTTGGCCTGGTATATGATGCTCACTAGTTAAAGTGATCACCTTGTACCATGCCAAGCAACCCTTATGGTGTGGTTGTAAGTCAACCTTTTCGGACTAGCTGCCCTAGTGGTAGCGTAGGCTAAGCAGTCTTTGAGGCTAAACTCGTGAAGCGTGTTAAGCCAGCCGTTTTACCAAATGTAACCCCCTTTTATACCAATGAAAGGACACCACACAGATATATATTCAAAATATATATGTATTTATTTCTCAAAGTAACCCCTAGTCTCTTTATGAGCACAGGAGCACAAATCGTCAAACAAGATTACAGTAGAATACACAGAAGTTGCACTTTATATGGATAGGCCCTGGTGGCCACTCAAACCATATACTAAAATAGTGGTATAAGTACCACGAACAGAAAAGGGAAAAGGCCTAGGGCCTCTAGCATCGCTGGGCCTACAAGGAGCTAACGTCAGTTAGTGACCAGGAGGTCCACGGGTGGCGTGTGCAGAGCAAATAGTCACACGCGTGCTCCCATAGGTTTCAATGGGTGCGTAAAAAGTACAAAGTTACTGCAAAGAGGATCTTCCGGATGGACTAGGAACTCAAGATTTGGAACACAGGCACTAGAGATGTAATACTACACTTGGGCACAGGTGTGCCAACTTTACCTCACCCACAGGAAGCGGGTGCATAGGCCTCGAAGTGCGTCGGGTTTCTTCTATCTGTTCCGTGGAGCCTGAAGACAAAGATGCTGCAGGCGGTCGGTCCGGGAGAGATGCAGTGGATCCAAGAGTGGATCGGAGATGTTGAAGACCTGTAAGCAGAGGGGACAGTGTTCACAGTCACTAGCCAGTGACCGGCGTGGCACCAGGTGGGTACCAGGCAATGTCGGGTGCAAACAGGGAGAAAGGTGTAGCTTGTCTCTGCAGCCACGTGGTCCCTGGAGGTCGACGACATCCAGGAGTCGAGTCACGAGCTGTCCCACGCAGGCTCTCGCTGTCGGCGGTGTCGGCGACTTGATCAAAGCAAACAAGCCTTGGCAAAAGCAATTGTTGTAGGAAAAGGAAATAAGCTGATGGTTCTGACCAGCAAGGTCAGAAGGACTGCTCCTTTGGAGGGGAGCAAGGGCCAGTCTGGAGCAACCAGACCAGCGGTGTATTTCTTGAAGTTCGTCGCCAAGATGGCTACTAGCCAGCGGGCCAGCAACCGGTTAGGCGCGTCGAGTGGCAAAATGCAGCAGGGCCCCACGCAGATCGTGGAGATGCTGGAGGGCTCACCTTTGGTGCAGATGCTGCTCGGGTGTTGGGCTTCTCAGATCCCAAAGCACAACTTGGAGGAAGCCTCGGTTGTTGCACTTGTCAGCTTGTCGTAGTCGTTCCAAGATGGCCGGCTCCACGTGTCTCGGTGCCTCCACGGGTCTCCTCTTTTCAGGGACTGTGGATCGGGCGGTGAGAGGTCTGGAGGTCCAGGTCTTGTCAGTCTCTGGGCTTGGGCTCCGGCGGGAGGCGGCAGCAAAGCAGACGTTGATTCGCTGGATGGTGCTTGCGTTAGCAAGGTGGTCACTCCCTGACCACAGGGGAGATTGGCTTCAGTCCTCTGTGCAGCAGAGCGTCGAAGTTCCCGTCTTCTTCTTAGTATTAAGTTGATTCCAGGATGTCTGAAGTCTTAGGACACAGCTCCTACCTTTAAGCGGATTCTAGGGGCCGGACTACCTGCTAGGTCCCTCCCTATGGGTGGGACCAGGAAGGGGGGTGGTTACACCCCCAATCCTTTGTCCAGCTCGCCCCAGGCCCGGGACTGGTGTGCCCCAGGACCGGTTTGAACTGGCATATGCACCGAGGCTCCTTGTGAGCCACAGGCATGTCTGGTTTCTTTCAAGCCCTACCTGACCAATACACAAAATCCTGTCTGGGGTGGTGCACGCACCTCCCCTGGCAGGAAACCCTTTGTCCACACCTCCCAAGCTGGAAGGACTCCCAGCAGCAGGAGGGCAGACTTGTGTCTGTGGTGGCAGCATCCATTTTGTGGAGCTGAGGCTATGTCTGATTTTACCCGGGTTTCAGGTACTGTACATGTCGTGTCCCTCTAGAAGGGTGGAATGCTAACCCCGTCGCCAGAATTGGCGAGGGGTTAGTATTCCAATTTGTATGACACCTTACTCGACATGTTTTGATAAAGCCAAACCAAAGATAGCATTTAACCGCGAGGTTCATAATGCACTTAAGAGTATATGGTATGACGATATCTGGAAACAGTAGAAGGAAGTTGTTCCGACCACTGCAGACAGGCTCAGCTCATGCCAGAGCACCATCTCACATGGAACCACGCACTCTGCCTTCAGGATTGTTAAGGCCTGCCATAGGAGTGACTTATAGGTTACCAGGTGTCCCATTTAAGGTTAGGTAGAGGTATACTACACCTAAGTAAGAGGTGATTACACCAACTTACCCCAGCTGAGTGATCAGCCAGTTGTGTCAAATTGTTAGGCCAAGCCTGGGGTGGCATAATACATGCTTCAGCCCCTGGCAGGCCTTGGGTACACCAATGCCCTGGGTACCTAGTGTACACTGGTACAGGGGCTGACAGGGTGATCCACTTCCAATTGGTTATACACCTAGGGTGCATAGTTTTAATTTAGTAGAGAGAACAGCAGGCTGGGGGTCTGATTGGCAGGCCCACAGCCTCAATATGTCAAAAACCAGTGAAGCAAAAAGCAAAAATTTGGGGTGACCATAGGATAGCAGACCCTACTCTCCTACACAACCCCCCCCCAAACGCTGGGACATTAAACTAGCCTTGACCAGTCTCGTCTTCATGTCCTAAGTGGAAGTACCTGGAGAGACCATCTGCATTCCCATGGTCAGTACCTGGCCGGTGCTCCACTGTAAAGTCCATCCCCTGTAGGGAAATGGACCACCTAAGCAGTTTGGGGTTTTCACCCTTCATCTGATTTAGCCACAAGAGGGGCTTATGGTCGGTCTGAATCTTGAAGTGAGTGCCAAACAAGTATGGCCTCAGCTTCTTCAGGGCCCACACCACAGCAAAGGCCTCCCTCTCAATAGCTGACCAATTCTTCTCTCTGGGGGTCAACCTTCTGCTAATAAAAGCAATGGGTTGGTCTTGACCATCTACATTAAGTTGTGACAGCACAGCTCCCACACCCAACTCAGAAGCATCTGTTTGGACAATAAACTCTTTGGAGTAGTCAGGACTTTTCAGGATAGGTGCAGAGCACATGGCCTCCTTCAGGTCATCAAATGCCTTTTGACAGCTTACTGTCCACTGAACCTTTTTGGGCATCTTCTTGGATGTCAGATCATTAAGAGGAGTCACAATGGACCCATAGTTCTTAACAAACTTCCTGTAGTACCCAGTCAAGCCCAAGAAAGCTCGAACTTGAGTCTGGGTGGTTGGAGGGGACCAGTCCTTGATGGATTGTATCTTACTCTCCAGTGGTTGAACTTGGCCTCCACCTACAAGGTGGCCCAAATATACAACCTTACTCTGCCCTATCTGGCACTTTGTAGCCTTGATAGTGAGGCCTGCCCTTTGCAGAGCCTCAAGAGCCTTCTTCAGGTGGATCAGGTGATCCTCCCAGGTGGAGCTAAAGACAGCAATATCATCCAGATATGCTGCGCAAAAGTCATCCAACCCAGTAAGGACTTGGTTCACCAGCCTTTGGAAGGTGGCAGGTGCATTCTTCAGACCAAAGGGCATCACCACAAACTGGTAGTGCCCACCTGGGGTTGAGAATGCTGTTTTGGCCTTAGACTCCTCAGCTAATCTGATTTGCCAATAGCCAGCTGTTAAGTCAAATGTGCTCAAAAACTTTGCAGAAGCTAGTTTGTCTATGAGCTCATCTGCCCTTGGAATAGGGTGTGCATCTGTCCTGGTGACAGCATTGAGTCCTCTGTAATCCACACAGAACCTCATCTCTCTCTTGCCATCCTTGGTGTGAGGTTTGGGGACCAGAACCACTGGGCTAGCCCAGGGGCTCTCTGAGGGTTCAATGACACCTAATTCCAGCATTTTATGTACCTCAGCCTTTATACAGTCCCTGACGTGGTCAGGTTGTCTGTAAAGCTTGTTCTTTACAGGCAGACTGTCACCAGTGTCCACCACATGGGTACACCAGTCAGTTTGACTAGGTATCAAGGAAAACATATGTGAAAATGATTGTAGAACCTGTCTACATTCAGTCTGCTGATGGGCAGTGAGGTTGCCTCCAAGGGTCACTCCTTCAACTGAGCCATCTTCAGGGTTCTGAGACAACAGGTCTGGGAGAGGGTCACTCTCCTCCTCCTGTCCCTCATCTGTAGCCATGAGCAAGCCCATGTCTGCCCTGTCAACATATGCTTTAAGCCTGTTAACATGGAGTACCCTGTGGGGACTCCTGGGAGTTCCGAGGTCGACCAAGTAGGTGACTTCTCCCTTCTTTTCCAGGATTGTATGGGGTCCAGACCATTTGTCTTGGAGTGCTGCTGGGGCCACTGGCTCCAACACCCATACCTTCTGTCCTGGCTGAAACTCAACCAAGACAGCCTTTTGGTCATGCCAAGCTTTCTGTAAGGCCTGGCTTGCCTCAAGGTTTTTGGATGCCTTCTCCATATACTCAGCCATCCTGGAGCGGAGACCAAGTACATAGTCCACTATGTCTAGCTTAGGCTTTTTGAGAGGTAACTCCCATCCTTCCTTCACCAAACACAGTGGGCCTCTCACAGGGTGCCCAAACAACAATTCAAAGGGGCTGTAGCCAACTCCTTTTTGTGGGACCTCTCTGTAAGCAAACAGAAGGCAGGGTAGAAGGATGTCCCATCTTCGCCTGAGCTTTTCAGGTAATCCTTTGATCATACCCTTTAGGGTCTTGTTGAATCTCTCAACAAGCCCATTGCATTGTGGGTGATAAGGGGTGGTGAACTTGTAGTTGACACCACATTCCTTCCACATAGCTGTCAAGTATCCTGACATAAAGTTGGTACCTCTGTCAGATACTACCTCCTTAGGAAACCCCACTCTGGAGAATACTCCTAGCAGGGCCCTGGCCACAACAGGAGCTGTAGTGGTCCTAAGGGGAATTGCCTCTGGATACCTGGTGGCATGATCCACTACCACCAGTATAAATCTGTGCCCAGATGCAGTGGGAGGATCCATGGGACCCACTATGTCTATTCCCACTCTTTCAAAGGGGACCCCCACCACAGGTAGTGGTATTAGGGGGGCCTTTGTTGTGCCACCTGATTTGCCACTGGCTTGGCAGGTCACACAGGAGCGACAAAACTCCTTTGTATCTTCATTCATATGAGGCCAGTGAAAGTGAGGGACAAGTCTGTCCCAAGTCTTGTTCTGGCCTAAGTGTCCTGCTAAAGGAATGTCATGGGCCAAGGTAAGAAGGAAGCCCCTAAATTGCAGAGGTATAACCAACCTCCTGGTAGCACCAGGCTTGGGGTCTCTAGCCTCTGAATAAAGGAGCCCTTCATCCCAATACACTTTATGGGTACCTTGAGCATTCCCAGCAGCCTCAGCAGCAGCCAGCTGTCTGAGGGGTTCAAGAGAGGGACAGGATAACTGAGCCTGCCTCAAGTCAGCCCTTGAAGGTCCCCCTGTCCCCAGAAACTCAACCTGATCAGGTTCAAGCTCTTCAGGGACAGTTCCTTCAGGGTCCTTTAGATCAGCTTCCTGGGAAGGCTGATCATCACTCTGAGGCAGGGGGGAAGGCACAGCCTTGACCCTCCTGTTCTTCTTCTTGGTAGGTGCTTGGTCCATTGTTCCAGGATCCAAGTCCTGAGGTTCAGTGAGGCACTTTTTGGCCTGTGACCTGGTCACAGCAAGGACATGTGATGATATACCTAACATCTCTGCATGAGTCCTGTACTCCACTTCTGACCATAGAGAACTCTCTAGGTCATTGCCCAACAAACATTCTACTGGGAGGTCTGCACTAACCACAACCCTTTTGAGGCCAGTTACCCCTCCCCATGAGAAGTTAACAACTGCTACACTGTGTGAAGTAGTGGCATTGCTGGCATTGGTCACCAGGTAGTTCTCACCTGGTATGTACTGTCCAGGGTCCACAAAGCCTGGTGTCACCATAGTGACACTGGCACATGTGTCCCTGTAGGCTTGAGCCACTTTGTCATTAATTAAAGGAGTCTGTCTGTACTTGCCCAGGTTACTGGGGCTCACAGTCAGGGACAAATCAATGTCCCCATCACAGATCAAGACTGCCTGTGTCAGGGTTCTGTCTAAGTCAGAATCTCCTTCAGTTCCCATAGTGATTCCCACTACACCCTTTGTCTGGGGACCAACACTGCTAACAGTAGTACTGGGAGCAGGTGCCTTAGGGGCAACAGTGTTGGGGGCTCCACCCTTTTTGCAATCACTAGTCCAGTGAGTTGTATTTTTGCAATGATTGCACCAGGGTTTCTTTTGACCTTCTTTCTTCTTTTTGGACTGTTGTTGGGACCCACCCTCCTTAGCAGTAGTTTGGGGCCCTGTTGAAGACTTCTGGTCTTTAGATTTCTGATCTCCACCCTTTTGGTCTGTTTTCTTCTGATCACCCCCTTGGCCCTGGTTCAGGTTCTTTTGCTTAACCCTGGTTCTGACCCATTTGTCTGCCTTCTTTCCCAATTCTTGGGGAGAGGTCAGATCAGAGTCAACCAAGTGTTGATGCAGTTGCTGGTTTTGACAGTTATTTAAAATCTGTTCTCTCATCATCAAATTATACAATCCTGTAAAATCAGATACCTTACTTCCCAGCAACCAACCCTCCAAAGCCTTAGTGGCACATTCAACATATTCAGACCAGTCCTGAGTCTGTGTCTTTTGGGTGTCTCTGAACATTAACCTGTACTGTTCAGTGGTTAAGCCTAACCCATCTACCAGAACACTCTTCAGGACTCTGTAGTTTCTGACATCCTCTTCTCTAACAGTGAGGAGTCTGTCTCTGCCTCTTCCTTCAAAGGAGAGCCAGAGGATTGCTGTCCACTGGTCTTCAGGAACCTGCTGTACTTTGCAGGCTCTCTCAAGAGCAGTTATCCATTTGTGGATGTCATCCCCACTTTTGTAGGGGGGCACAACCTTAGACAGGTTCCTATTATCAAAGACCCTATCTTTGTCCTTAGGGACAATGCTGCCACCAGTGGGTATAGACCCACTCTCTCTAGGTTGCCTAGCCTTGTTCAGTTTTTCTTCCATCAGGGCTACTTCTAGCTCCTGTTTCCTGATCCTCAGCTGGGCTTCCTGCATTCTGGCCTCATGTTCCCTCCTCTGAGGGGTGGTCATCCTTTTCCTGGAGTGACCTTGAGAGCCTCTAGAGCCATGAGAAGCATTGGAGTCACCTGAGCGATTCCTTTGCCTCCCAAGCCCTGTGTTAAGTCCACTGGGGAGATCCAATGGGGTAAACCCACTGTCAATCCCCAATAGCCTTAGTTTAGCTGGGCCAAGTATAACACTTGGCACTGGGCTAGTTCTCCCTTCATCATCACTACTTTCTGTATCCTCACCACTTTCCTCCCCTGTAGTATGATTCTCATCTAAGGGATGGCTATTGGAACTGGGTACCTCTGTAGCATCTTCAGAAGGGGGGCCTCCTGTTCCTGACCCTAAGGGGGCTAACTGGGAAGCTTTCTTGAGTTCTCTCTGATTCTCATCATTCTGTAAGAGTTCTCTGAGCTCAGCAGAGGTAGGGTTCTTGGGCTGTTTAAGGCCTTTAAGAGTTGCCAAATGCCTGAGCTCATTCTGATTAAGGGTAGCAAAGCTGGATGGTGCCCTCTGGGGGTCACTCTCAACAGAGATGGGTACAGTGGACCCCTCTGCCCCGGCCATTGCTCTTAAGTGTGGGTGGATGTGTTGCAATCTACCTACACTTGGGTTTGCTTACTAAGCCTATCTAGTAGTTGTAGTCAGGGTGTGCTACTCCCTTTGCTCTACAATAACTAAGTTCAGTAGAACTTATGTATATCTAATCTTGTTTTATATGTACCTACAGGTACCTATGTGATCTTTCAATTGGTAACCAAGAGATTACAATGGTAAAACACAGCAAGCTCAAATCCAACCGCTGCTCACCAATGTGAGAAGTTGGCCTGGTATATGATGCTCACTAGTTAAAGTGATCACCTTGTACCATGCCAAGCAACCCTTATGGTGTGGTTGTAAGTCAACCTTTTCGGACTAGCTGCCCTAGTGGTAGCGTAGGCTAAGCAGTCTTTGAGGCTAAACTCGTGAAGCGTGTTAAGCCAGCCGTTTTACCAAATGTAACCCCCTTTTATACCAATGAAAGGACACCACACAGATATATATTCAAAATATATATGTATTTATTTCTCAAAGTAACCCCTAGTCTCTTTATGAGCACAGGAGCACAAATCGTCAAACAAGATTACAGTAGAATACACAGAAGTTGCACTTTATATGGATAGGCCCTGGTGGCCACTCAAACCATATACTAAAATAGTGGTATAAGTACCACGAACAGAAAAGGGAAAAGGCCTAGGGCCTCTAGCATCGCTGGGCCTACAAGGAGCTAACGTCAGTTAGTGACCATGAGGTCCACGGGTGGCGTGTGCAGAGCAAATAGTCACACGCGTGCTCCCATAGGTTTCAATGGGTGCGTAAAAAGTACAAAGTTACTGCAAAGAGGATCTTCCGGATGGACTAGGAACTCAAGATTTGGAACACAGGCACTAGAGATGTAATACTACACTTGGGCACAGGTGTGCCAGCTTTACCTCACCCACAGGAAGCGGGTGCATAGGCCTCGAAGTGCGTCGGGTTTCTTCTATCTGTTCCGTGGAGCCTGAAGACAAAGATGCTGCAGGCGGTCGGTCCGGGAGAGATGCAGTGGATCCAAGAGTGGATCGGAGATGTTGAAGACCTGTAAGCAGAGGGGACAGTGTTCACAGTCACTAGCCAGTGACCGGCGTGGCACCAGGTGGGTACCAGGCAATGTCGGGTGCAAACAGGGAGAAAGGTGTAGCTTGTCTCTGCAGCCACGTGGTCCCTGGAGGTCGACGATGTCCAGGAGTCGAGTCACGAGCTGTCCCACGCAGGCTCTCGCTGTCGGCGGTGTCGGCGACTTGATCGAAGCAAACAAGCCTTGGCAAAAGCAATTGTTGTAGGAAAAGGAAATAAGCTGATGGTTCTGACCAGCAAGGTCAGAAGGACTGCTCCTTTGGAGGGGAGCAAGGGCCAGTCTGGAGCAACCAGACCAGCAGTGTATTTCTTGAAGTTCGTCGCCAAGATGGCTACTAGCCAGCGGGCCAGCAACCGGTTAGGCACGTCGAGTGGCAAAATGCAGAAGGGCCCCACGCAGATCGTGGAGATGCTGGAGGGCTCACCTTTGGTGCAGATGCTGCTCGGGTGTTGGGCTTCTCAGATCCCAAAGCACAACTTGGAGGAAGCCTCGGTTGTTGCACTTGTCAGCTTGTCGTAGTCGTTCCAAGATGGCCGGCTCCACGTGTCTCGGTGCCTCCACGGGTCTCCTCTTTTCAGGGACTGTGGATCGGGCGGTGAGAGGTCTGGAGGTCCAGGTCTTGTCAGTCTCTGGGCTCGGGCTCCGGCGGGAGGCGGCGGCAAAGCAGACGTTGATTCGCTGGATGGTGCTTGCGTTAGCAAGGTGGTCACTCCCTGACCACAGGGGAGATTGGCTTCAGTCCTCTGTGCAGCATAGCGTCGAAGTTCCCGTCTTCTTCTTAGTATTAAGTTGATTCCAGGATGTCTGAAGTCTTAGGACACAGCTCCTACCTTTAAGCGGATTCTAGGGGCCGGACTACCTGCTAGGTCCCTCCCTATGGGTGGGACCAGGAAGGGGGGTGGTTACACCCCCAATCCTTTGTCCAGCTCGCCCCAGGCCCGGGACTGGTGTGTCCCAGGACCGGTTTGAACTGGCATATGCACCGAGGCTCCTTGTGAGCCACAGGCATGTCTGGTTTCTTTCAAGCCCTACCTGACCAATACACAAAATCCTGTCTGGGGTGGTGCACGCACCTCCCCTGGCAGGAAACCCTTTGTCCACACCTCCCAAGCTGGAAGGACTCCCAGCAGCAGGAGGGCAGACTTGTGTCTGTGGTGGCAGCATCCATTTTGTGGAGCTGAGGCTATGTCTGATTTTACCCGGGTTTCAGGTACTGTACATGTCGTGTCCCTCTAGAAGGGTGGAATGCTAACCCCGTCGCCAGAATTGGCGAGGGGTTAGTATTCCAATTTGTATGACACCTTACTCGACATGTTTTGATAAAGCCAAACCAAAGATAGCATTTAACCGCGAGGTTCATAATGCACTTAAGAGTATATGGTATGACGATATCTGGAAACAGTAGAAGGAAGTTGTTCCGACCACTGCAGACAGGCTCAGCTCATGCCAGAGCACCATCTCACATGGAACCACGCACTCTGCCTTCAGGATTGTTAAGGCCTGCCATAGGAGTGACTTATAGGTTACCAGGTGTCCCATTTAAGGTTAGGTATAGGTATACTACACCTAAGTAAGAGGTGATTACACCAACTTACCCCAGCTGAGTGATCAGCCAGTTGTGTCAAATTGTTAGGCCAAGCCTGGGGTGGCATAATACATGCTTCAGCCCCTGGCAGGCCTTGGGTACACCAATGCCCTGGGTACCTAGTGTACACTGGTACAGGGGCTGACAGGGTGATCCACTTCCAATTGGTTATGCACCTAGGGTGCATAGTTTTAATTTAGTAGAGAGAACAGCAGGCTGGGGGTCTGATTGGCAGGCCCACAGCCTCAATATGTCAAAAACCAGTGAAGCAAAAAGCAAAAATTTGGGGTGACCATAGGATAGCAGACCCTACTCTCCTACAAGTACAAACAAATTACTACCGCCACACTGCTATGTACTTGCTTGCACAACTACAAAGCTACACCACCTAGGACACACACCATCCATCTG
This sequence comes from Triturus cristatus, assembly GCF_964204655.1. Lineage (NCBI taxonomy): Eukaryota > Metazoa > Chordata > Amphibia > Caudata > Salamandridae > Triturus > Triturus cristatus. The sequence continues at coordinate 332,209,766 of NC_140579.1, forward strand.
CACCGGATGTATGACATTACAACGCGTGTCATTACAACGCGTGCAGTTACATCGCATGCGTTACAACGCATGCGATGTTACAACGCTATGCCATTACAACGCAAGTCCTTACATCGACTTGCACTAGATGGCGTGCTAACATTAGAAAAGTGTAATTTACTATTCCAACTCCTGTCCACGTAACAGTAGGGAAGGTGTTGGGATAGTAAACTACACTATTTGTAATGTTAGCACGCCATCTAGCGCAAGTCGATGTAAAGATTTGCGTTGTAATGGCATTGCGTTGTAACATCGCATGTGTTGTAACGCATGCGATGTAAAAGCTGCACGAGGAAAAAACCGCGTTGTAAGGTCTGTTCCCCATCTGCACCACACACTCACAAAAACTTGGCTCACAGATCCAACATTCACCCACTCCCATTCACCCCAAACATAGCTACCAACATAACCACGGGGGCATGTGTACAGGCAGACAGCACTACAACACCCACCGGGCCCCCTGTCCCACAGCCTAGCAACATGGATCCCTCCCACCACCCCACCCAGAAGCATGTGTCAGCCATTACACAACCCTCATCAAACTCACAGGTAGCTAGCCATCTTCACAGTGAGGGTGTTTGGGGGTGGGGGGCCTGGACCACAACTCCCACCATGCCCCATGTCCCACAGCCTAGCAAGATGGATCCCTCCCACCACCCCACCCAGAAGCATGTGTCAGCCATTACACACCCCACATCAAACTCACAGGTAGGTAGCCATCTTCTTTGGGAAGGTGTCTGGGGGTGGGGGGCCTGCACCACTACTCCCACCATGCCCTCTGTCCCACAGCCTAGCAAGATGGATCAATCCCACCACCCCACCTAGAAGCATGTGTCAGCCATTACACAACCCTCATCAAACTCACAGGTAGGTAGCCTTCTTCACAGTGAGGGTGTTTGGGGTGGGGGGCCTGCACCACTACTCCCACCATGCCCCCTGTCCCACAGCCTAGCAAGATGGATCCCTCCCACCACCCCACCCAGAAGCATGTGTCAGCCATTATACAACCCACATCAAACTCACAGGTAGGTAGTCATCTTCCCTTGGGAAGGTGTCTGGGGGTGGAGGGCCTGCACCACTACTCCCACCATGCCCTCTGTCCCACAGCCTAGCAAGATGGACCACTCCCACCACCCCACCTAGAAGCATGTATCAGCCATTACATCACCCTCATCAAACTTACAGGTAGGTAGCCATCTTCACAGTGAGGGTGTTTGTGTATGGGAGGCCTGCACTACTACTCCCAACATTCCCTCTATCCCACACCTGAGCAGGATGGAGCCCTCCCCCACCCCACCCAGGAGCAGTTGGAAGCCATTGCAGTACACCAAAGAAACGTTCAGGTAGGTAGCCATCTTCCCTGGGAGGGTGTCTGGGGGTGGGGGGGCCTGCACCACTACTCCCACCATGCCCCCTGTCCCACAGCCTAGCAAGATGGATCCCTCCCACCACCCCACCCAGAAGCATGTGTCAGCCATTACACAACCCACATCAAACTCACAGGTAGGTAGCCATCTTCTCTGGGAGGGTGTCTGGGGGTGGGAGGACTGCACCACTACTCCCAAGATCCCCTCTGTCCCACACCTGAGCAGGATAGAGCCCTCCCCCCACCCCACCCAGAAGCAGTTGGAAGCCATTACAGTACACCAAACAAACTTACAGGTAGGTAGCCATCTTCACTATGAGGGTGTCTGGGGGTGGGGGCCTGCACCACTACTCCCAACATCCCCTCTGTCCCACACCTGAGCAGGATGGAGCACTCCCCCAGCCCACCCAGAAGCAGTTGGAAGCCATTGCAGTACACCAAACAAACTTACAGGTAGGTAGCCATCTTCACATTGAGGGTGTCGGGGTGGGGGGCCTGCACCACTACTCCCAACATACCCCCTGTCCCACAGCCTACCATGATGGATCCTTCACCCCGAAGCATGTGTCAGCCATTACACAACCCACATAAAACTCACAGGTAGGTAGCCATCTTCTCTGGGAGGGTGTCTGGGGTGGGAGGCCTGCACCACTACTCCCAACATCCCTTCTGTCCCACACCTGAGCAGGATAGAGCCCTCCCTCACTCCACCCAGAAACAGTTGGAAGCCATTGCAGTACACCAAACATACTTACAGGTAGGTAGCCATCTTCACAATGAGGGAGTCTGGGGGTGGGGGGCCTGCACCACTACTCTCAAGATCTCCTGTGTCCACACCTGAGCCGGATGGAGCCCTCCCCCACCCCACCCAGAAGCAGTTGGAAGCCATTGCAGTACACCAAAAAACTTACAGGTAGGTAGCCATCTTCAGAATGAGGGTGTCTGGGGTGGGGGGGGAGCTGCACCACTACTTCCAACATCCCCTCTGTCCCACACCTGAGCAGGATGGAGCACTCCCCCACCCCACCCAGAATCAGTTGGAAGCCATTGCAGTACACCAAACAAACTTACAGGTAGTTAGCCATCTTCACAATGAGGGTGTCTAGGGGTGGGAGGCCTGCACCACTACTCCCAACATCCCCTCTGTCCCACACCTGAACAGGATGGAGCACTCCCTCACCCTACCCAGAAGCAGTTGGAAGCCATTGCAGTACACCAAACAAACTTACAGGTAGGTAGCTACCTTCACAATGAGGGTGTCTGGGGGTGGGAGGCCTGCACCACTACTCCCAACATACCCTCTATCCCACAGCCTACCATGATAGATCCCTCCCCCCCCGAAGCATGTGTCAGCCATTACACAACCCACATCAAACTCAGAGGTAGGTAGCCATCTTCACAATGAGGGTCTCTGGAGGTGGGGGGCCTGCACCACTACTCCTAGCATCCCCTCTGTCCCACACCTGAGCAGGATGGAGCCCTCCCCCACCCTGGAGCATTTGGAAGCCATTGCAGTACACCAAACAAACTTACAGGTAGGTAGCCAGTACGTGCACCCACCCATTATAAAATAATCTAATGGTGCCATATGACAACACCAGCCCTCTCATTTCACAAAGAGTCATACCTACCCCATTGCCAAGCACAGTGTGCACACGGGTAAGCTAAGGAAACTGACACAGCTACCAAAGTGTGACACACCAATGCACAACTAGAAGAGAGTCAGGGCACAATCATGCACAGCATCTATTGGCAGGTGCATCGCCATGGGGCCAGAGTAACAAGGATCATTCGAAAAATAAGACTGCATGTGTGGTGGTAGAAACCAAGATATGCACATGACAGGACAAAGGGATGCAGGAGATGACAACGGCCAGTCCATGGCCAGATGTGACGTATGCCAGGTCAGACAATTAAGCAATGAACTCTCACACATGTTGTGCCAAGCCCTAGATGGCAACAAGTTCCTGTAAATCTCAATTGTGCATGGGTCGCATGGTATACCTTGACGCCTCACACCATGGACAAGTAATCCTGTACCACTGCATCATGTCAGGAAGCACAGTACTGCACATAGTCAACAAAGTGATGATATGTCAATTGTGCACTGTACAAAAAGTGAATGACACACAGCTAACACAAAGCTTGCCGGGTGCACTGCAATGACCATTTCACATCTGACCCACAGGTGACCAAGAACTCACTGCAGAGGACAACACCAGCAACCTGCAGAGCCAGTCTCAACCCCCGGTACAAGGACTCTGGGATGTTGACTCCCAGGATTCCATGGACGATAAGCTTGAGGGCGGCCCATCTGGTGTGCCAGGGAGCGGCAGGTCCCAGCACCCTATCGTCCCCCCACCACATCTGCGCCAACAACTACTCCACAGCAGACCCCTGCTGTCACGGCCTGTGCGGCCACCGCCACCACCACCAGTGCTGCCTGCAACACCCTCCCTGTCCCAGAGGAGGACCAGCACACACCACCAACGGAGGAGGGCAGGGAGAGGATGCGGGTGCCCACAGTGGTGAGGCAAAAGGTCCTTGGCAGCAGGGCAGGAGGGAGGGGCAGGGTCATCCAGGGACACCAGGAGGCTGGGACCCACTCCCTGGAACACATCACCAGAGTCCTGGGTGCATACGAACAGGCCCAGGGACAAACGGGCCAGTCAGACCAACTGTTACACAAGCTCATCCTGCTGATGAGGTCCATCGACACTCCCATGGGACAAATAGTGGACCTCTTGGGCCAGCAAGTGGCGGTACTGAGGGACAGGCATGCACCACAGACAACACCTCCACCTCCCTCTGGTGGGCGACACAATGACAGTTCACCATCCTCCCCTGTGCCCACAGAGAGGGGTGAGTCCTCAGACTCCACTGGCCCTGCAGCAGGCCCCCCCCTGCCAAACGATGAAGGGGCAGTCCAAGGAAGACCCTGGGAGTATCTGGAGGCCAAGCACCTGCCAGATGCCAGTCACGGAGCCAGCCATGATGGCAACCCTCTCCACCACTGCATTGACTTTTTGGACTGTCCTTCCCCACACTGCCTTGTGAATGGCTTCTGTCCGTTGGACTGGGTCACCACAGCAATGTGGTGACTAGTCAACTATCTCATCTACCACAAGTGTCAACTCACTGTTCCACCCCACCCCAATGGAAATTTACACCCACCCTCGCATCTCACCATTGTAAATAAAATATCCTCACACACATGTTGGCGTGTCTGCTCCGTCTTTATTGCAGGATGTACAGTCTTCAACATGATCACAATGTACCAGGAGCATGGGCAGTATGTAGGCAAGGATAAGTCGAAGCCACCTAGGGAAACAACTGTCACTGGTCTGGGTGTGGCATCACAGACATCACACAACACCTACCATCAGGATAACCCAACATGCACATGTCACAATGGACAACAAGTGTCAACATACATGTCCTGTAGATAACCTCGAATGACATGTCCCAGAAACATTTCCAACCACCACTGAGTCTACAACTGGCTGATGCTACAATTCTCACATGCCCCTTCATGACAACAGCAATATAATCGGACAATGGGTATGTTGCACATTGACACCCACCGTCAAGTGAAGTAGCGGGTGATGAGCTGTTCACGCAGGTCAACAACTTCCTCCTCTCCACTGTCCTCATCACTGGACACGGCTTGGTTTGCAGGCTGGGGCCTTGGGTCCTCACCATCATCCAGGAGCAGGGGAATCTAATTGTGAATGGCTAGGTTGTGGAGCATGCAACATGCCACAACAATCTGACACACTTTCCCGGGTGAGTATGCTAGTGCACCTCCGGGCTTGTCCAGGCAGCGGAAACGTCACTTGAGCAAACCAAAAGTACGCTCGACCACACGACGTGTCCTCCCATGGGCCTCATTGTAGCGGACTTCAGACGGGGACCTGGGATTCCGCAGTGGGCTCAGCAACCAGGGACGGTTGGGATATGCAGAGTCACCTAGATATGACAAACAAAAATAGACATTGCAACCTCGCTGAGGCTGAGGGCAGCAGGTCACACACACAGCACGCCACACGACAAGGCATACTAACCCACAATCCATGCACGCTCAGGAAGAAGATTAGCCATCAGCTGGGGCACTATGCTGTTCCACAGGATGTAGGAGTCATGGGCCGAGCCTGGGAATTTTGCACACACCTGCGAGATGGTCATATCTGCCAGGCACACCACCTGCACATTGATGGAGTGGTAATGCTTGCGATTGCGGCATATGTGCTCACTTGCCTGTGGTGGCACAAGACCGACATGGGTGCAATCAATGGCCCCAACAACATTGGGGATGTGTCCAAGGGGATAGAACTCTCCCTTCACAGCTGGCAAATTCAGCACCCCTGGGGAAATGGATGTATCTGTCCTTTTATAGCATTATGGCAGACAGTACATCATGCAGCACCATGCTGAACATCGGTTGTGACATCCCACCAGCGCTGGCCACAGTCTCCAGGAACGATCCAGTGGCAAAAAAATGCAGGGCTGCCATCACCTTATAAGTAGGGGTAAAAGCTGTTGGATATGCCCTGCGGGGCTGCAGGTGGGGCTCCAACAGATCACAAAGGGTTTTCAGGGTGACTCTGTGCAGGCGGCATTTCCGTATGATCGCAACATCCTCCATGTCCTCCAGCAGCGTCAAGTGACAAGTCAAATTTGGCCTCCTCCTATTTGAGATGATAGTGGACACGTCAATGCAATACTTCATGAGATGTGCACAGCATATCACGTTCTGGATGACACAACAATGACTGACATCTACAGTGACTAACAGACCAGCTGACATGGAGTGACACCTTCAGCTACACAAAGGGCACACCTGTCAACCTACACAAGACAAGTACCTCAAACACCACCTTGGTCAATGTGAATGCACATAGGGATATGGCCACAGTTCACATGGGCACGCCTGGGAGTACAGCATCCAGCATATGTGTAACTAATCAAAACCACTGTCTCATACCTAGCTGCTGTACCGGTCACACCTTAATGCGTCATTACAACCTGGCACACATCCACCACACAATGACCACAGTCGGCGCTGGAATGACGAATGTGTGCATGAGCAGGCATGAGAGGCAATGCTAAATAGATCATCATTCATTGAGAAGAGTATTGCTGTGATTGCCACTGGACCTCAACACATTGACATGTGTACATATTGTACAGTCCATAACAACACTGTCCTGCCCACACCAACATCAAATACATAAGTGACATGTGAGTGGGTACAGGCAAATCTACGTTACACACACACAAACATAGCATTTGTAGCCATCAGTGGACTGAATTGATAATTGGCATCGTGTGCACAATGATGTGCCACTGAACATGTTGGCACTGTGCACTGTTGATGTTGTACAGATGGCCATCGCCATTGTATGGGTCCCAAATAGCGGTAGCTACCGCCTGGCCCCGGCGGTGTGTCACCAGCACCCCCATTCACACAAGTGCGTTAGTGAGAGGCATGGCGACATGGGGAAATGGCGGTTGGCATGCTCTGCCGCCTGAATGGCGGAGCCTCATGTCAATGTATGGCACCCAAATAACTGTAGCTAGCGCCTGGCCCCGGCAGTGTGTCACCAGCACCCTCATTCACACAAGTGCAGTAGTGAGAGGCATGCAGACATGGGGAAATGGCGGTTGGCATGCTCCGCCGCCTGAATGGCGGAGCCTTGTGTCAATGTATGGCACCCAAATCACGGTGGCTAAAGCCTGGCCCCGGCGGTGTGTCACCAGCACCCCCATTCACACAAGTGCGTTAGTCATAGGCATGGAGACATGCCCATATGGCAGTTGGCATGCTCCGCCGCCTGAATGGTGGTGCCTCGTGTCAATGCATGGCACCCAAATCGTGGTAGCTACTGCCTGGCCCCGGCGGTGTGTCACCACCATAGAGCTCGCCCTAGAGCCAATGCGAAGCTCGATAGCGGTGACATGACGCAAATTTGAGGATCACTGTAGGTGTGCTCCACCACCGCGGAGGCAGACATTGGATGCATTTGAAAGATGCACCATTGCGGTAGCACACCACGGGCTCCAGCGTTGTATCACCGCCATGGAGCATGCCCTTACAGCCAATGGGAGCCATGATTGTGGTGACATGATGCAATTTTGAAGATCGTGGTGGGCGTGCTCCGCCACCGCAGAGGCGGTCATTGGATGAATTTGAAAGAGGCAGACCTGGACCACCAATTGCTGCAGCTTGACACCTTTGAAACGACCCCAGGGGGCTATATATGTGGGAGTGAGCCTCACATTGCCACTGCTTCCAGAGCCCGCTGCCTGAGACCCCTCACCTGCTGCTGCCTCCAGGGACTGCTGCCTGAGACCCCTCACCTGCTGCTGCCTCCAGGGACTGCTGCCTGAGACCCCTCACCTGCTGCTGCCTCCAGGGACTGCTGGCTGAGACCACTCACCTGCTGCTGTTGTCTCACGTCCACAGTGATGGCAAGTACAGAGAAGATCCTTGCCAGTTCCTTCACGAGCGAGGAGGTGGAGGTCCTGGTGAACGAGGTGCTCACACAGTACCCAAGGCTATATTGTGCCTCAAATGTCGTGGTAAGTCTTCAACAGTGGTGGTGTAGGGCAGGGGGGCCACACATGTAGTTGGACTGATGCAGTATGTACCTGAGAGTGTGGGGTAGAGTCATGCACTGCCTGACATGCTGTCTCCAGTGGGACGGTGTGTGTACCCAATGCCACAGGTTTGCCTCCCTGCACATGTATGTATGAGTGACCTGTGTTGTGTTGTCAGCCATACAGTGACACAGAAGGTTGTTCATGCTGTAGTCATTAAATGACACAGGCGCTACTGGGACGGAGCGTAACACGAGTTTTGCACGCTTAACCTGAGGAACTATTTGAATGATTTGAACTTGAACAGTCTAAAGCAAAGGGTGTGCATCAGGTTTTCTAACTGATGTATGATTTTTTGCCGTTCCAACCCTGTTCAGCACCCCGCCAGTGAAAAAGTTGTTTAACAACAAGTATGGTCACGTCGGAGGTCTTTCACAGAACGTTTTTCTTTATAATATGTGTTAATCAATTCTCTGATGATCGTGTGATGAATTTGGATTTTATTTTTTATTTTTTATGATATTATTTTGTTCGCGCATATTATTATTGTTCATCTTTTATTCCTGTTTAAGACTCATGATAAATACAGTGTAAGAGGAGAGAAAGGCATTCACATTTTCTGTATTTTATTTGTGTTAGCGTATTTCGTGGGGAGTTAATTTTGCAGGAGCCCTTTAAATTTTGAGAGGGTGGGATAGCACTAACACGTGATGTCAGGTGCGCACAGGTGAAATACAACGGTTTAAAAGGGTTTAGTTCAGGTTTGGTGATGGATTACTTTACGAGCGGAGAGAAGGAAGTCATGTTGTTTAAATTCAAGATGATTTTTACAGGTATTATTGGGGATCAGATCACATTATTGTGAGGGTTTTACTTTAACAGAACGGGAGTTTGCGTTGAAGGTACAGCATAAAACATGGGCATGTTCTTTTGGGTAATAATGTTCTAAAAATCAGTTTTTTTACTTTCGATTTGGATTGGAATGATTAAAAGCATTACACATGAATGGAGGGCATACAGAGTGTTGTGCTATGGAGATGAGGGATATGATATGGGAGGAATTCACGAAGAAGTATGGGCTATTTGAAGGGCACGATTATATTATTATTATTTTCACTTGAGTTAGTAAAGGGTGGGCATTAGTATGTTATTTATAGATTTCAGATGAATAAGTACTGTTGGCTGACACGTATTTTTAACATCACAGATACCCCTGACGAAGGTTGTGGACCGAAATGCATTGGGTAAACATTAAGATATATCGTTTTGGATCAATCAAGTTTCTGTACTAGCCTGTGAATAGGCCTGGATGGGCAATTCCTGAGCTGCAAGATGCATAAAACTAAGAAACTTTGTACCTCCTACGTGATGGTGAAAAATGGTTAAAAATGTGAAAATAAATGGATAAACCATGTTAAGAATATGGATTACGTTTTGAACTTTGTTCACACATGTGCATACAGCTGTGAAACTCGGAAGTGGCGCATATAAGGCGTGCCACAATTTGACTCATGCTGTAGTCAGGACAGTGATTGCTTGGCCGGATTGCCGTGTATACCCCTGTAGTCCATCTCAGTGTGAGCCCAGCTGGCCTGCACAGTCCCCGCCTACAAAGACAAGTACAACTCACTTAACTTACAGAGTATGACATCAGTCTTTTCACAGAGCACTCCAGCTATGGTCAATCTCAGCACTGTGGTTTGCACACAACTGCCCTTGTGAATGGCATTTTGTATTTGTGAGATCATGTCCCTCCATGTGACCATCATGACACATTCAAATATTCACAGGACAGGGACATTGATGGCTGCACAGTCTTGGACACAGTGAGTCCACCCCCAAACACAGGTTGACATGTGATGTATGTGTTGTTCAAGCCAACAATGGACTAGAGATGCGGGCAGTCTATCTGGGGGATTCAGTGCTGACATCCTGCATGTGTGTGAGATGTGCAGGGACTGTGTTCCCCCTCACAGCTGCATGCTTTACCATCAGCTTTTCCCATGCAGGGGTCCCATGTGAGCTGTACTATAGTCTCTGATTGACCTATCATTGGATATGTGATGATTTTGTATCTTGCTGCTATACTGATAGATGTCGGTACATGACACTGTGTCCCTGATCATTTCTCCCTCTTGTCTTCCATGCCTGCAGCTCAAGGTACACCAGCGTAAGGCCGTGTGGAGGGCCATTGCAGCGAAGGTGCGAGCCCTGGGGATCTCAAACAGACGGCGCACCCACTGCCACAAGAGATGGGACGACATCAGCCGGCTGGCAAAGAATGTGGCGGAGATGATCTTGTGGCTGCTTCCTCGCACTGGGCGTCTGGCACGGCGCAGTATGACACCACTAATGTGGTGCATCTTGGTGGTGACACAGCCTGAGCTGGATGCACGTTTGAAGGAGCATCAGCAGCAAGCCAGGGGTGAGCATTTGGGGAGTCTGACTTTGGCTGGGAGTGGCTGCATGTGTACAGAGCCTGTCCCAGCACTGACCTCTGTGATATTGGTAGTGTGATGCTGTGGCATGTAAGTGGCTGCTGGCCTGGGTGCCTGTGGCATGCATTTGCCCTACCTGTACTTACAAAGGTGATTCGGATGCTGTGCCTTCACATTACAATCTGAGTTGTGCTCTTCAGGTTTCTTCTGCATTAGTGTAGTCTTGGGAATCCCATGGGAGGGAACGGCAGTGTGCCCAATCTGACTGTGCGTACATCAATGCGTCCATTGCATGCACCCATATTGGGGAGGCCTACACATCTTACAGCAATGTGCAGCATCATATTGTCCCCAAGGTACGACATGGTGGGTGGCATGGGCTAATGTCCATTGTGGACTGTCATGTTCAGTCTGGGTCTGTGTTGTCCCCTCCTTCTGTCATTGGCAACAAGTAGTGTGCCCCCATCATGTCCCTAGGTGTGCTCAGAACTAGTTGTTTGTCTGTTTGAACAGAGCCACAAGCAGGGTGTTGTGCTGTGTGGTCATCACATGGCTTACTCATGCCTAAGTATCCTGTTTCCACACACTGCTTGAGTCTATGTAGTGAGTTGGCAAAATGTGATTGCAAAGGGTGGTGTGCAACATGTAGATTTGGTCAACTTTTGTAATGCATTGCTTGCATGTTTGTTCTGTTGCTGTCACTGACCTGACCCTACATCTCTCTCTCCCATGCAGCATCACCTGTGGTTACGGAGGGACAGGAGACGGACACCAGTGGAGGTGAAACTAGCACCACAGCTGCCTAGGAGCCCAATGACACAGATGTCACCAGCGTCTCAGAGGGGGAAAGGAGTCTCCTGGAGGAGTCCCAGCCTGAGACGCAAAGCACCACATCATCTGATGCCAGCGGGGATGCATCCATGTTGGAGGGCACAGGGAACGGGGACTCTGCATCGACTTCCACCACACAGCAGCCATTGCCCACCCTCCCAGCCACTTCCTCTGGTGCTGCTTGTGCCCGCCTCAGTAAGAGGGCAAGAGTGTCCTTCACCCCTGGCACCGCTGCCCCTGCCCCTGTCCCCCCTGCTGCCATCAGTACTCAGTATGTGGAGCTTTTGCGCCAGCTGGGTGTAGGCCAGACAGCTCTCCTCAATGCCTTCATTGACCACAACAAGAAATTGGCCCAGGTGGTTGCTTTCATGGAGGGCATACATTCCGACGTGGGTGGGCTGCACCAGACAGTCCAGGCTTTGTCATCAACAGTGACATCTGCCCTGCAACATGCACATGCTCACAGTACAGCTCCAGTCCCTTTGTCCACCCCCAGGCAGTGACCACGTCTGATGACAGTGACCACAGTCCACATACATCAAAGTCACGATACAGCACACGGAACACACAGCAGCAGTAACCCAAGCGGTCCCGGGCACAGACACCATCCCCACAGAAGACCAAAGGCACCCAAGAGCGCAGGGAGAAAAGCCCGTCAGGTGACACCAGTGGACAATTAGCAAAGCAGCAGACCTCAGGCACACATGCCTCAGTGGCATCCCCATCCAAGAACTCTCCTGCCCCTAAAGCATCGAGCAAAGATAATCGTACAGTGTCTGTGCCCACCAAGGAGGTGGTGCATGCCAAGGGTACACCTAGGAAGGGCTCCAAGGCAGTATAACCAACCAACTCGACTCCCATTCCAAGCCCAGTGAAGCAGGGGCCGGAGGGCACTGTAGGGGTAACACCTAGTAAACAGTGGAAGGGGGGGCAGAGGCGAAGCAAGGCAAAGCGTTCTGCTGGGTCCAGCACATCACCAGAGGGGCTGCCAGCACCTGCACCTGCTGCAGCAGTGGTGGTGAGTGTGCCTGTTGTTCCCACACCACTTTCCCTTGCTCCACAGTAAGTCAAGCCATTTAGGATCCCCAAGAAGTGGAAGGGTACCCCTCCATAATCTCCCAGCCACACCGTGACTTCTGTCTGCATGACTCCACCTCCACGTGCCACTACACCACCTGGTCCAAGCAGCCCTCCGGCTTACCAAGCCACTGATAGCTCTACCTCAGCTGTTCCGCTCTCTCCCCCGTCAAGTGCCCCGACAGTCCCCGAGACACAGCCAGCTCCCAGTCCACCTTGACAGCCAAGTCTGAGTGTTAGTCACCCTCACACACCTGTGTCTCAGACAGGTGGGCCTGTACTGCACATTGTTGCCCCCTGACTGTGTTGCTGACCATGGCAAGGTACAGTCACACACATTCCCTGTGCAGCTTCTCATGGACTCAGTCTGCACTTTATCCTGCCCACTGGCCTTGTTGTTCACTGCTGTGTGCCCCCTGCCTGTGCAGCTTCTCATGGACTCACTCTGCACTTTGTCTTGCCCACTGGCCTTGTCGTTCACTGCTGTGTGCCCCCTGCCTGTGCAGCTTCTCATGGACTCAGTCTGCACTTTGTCATGCCCACTGGCCTTGTCGTTCACTGCTGTATGCCCCCTGCCTGTGCAGCTTCTCGTGGACTCAGTGTGCACCCTGGACAGGCCACTGGCCTTGTTGCTCTTTGCTGTGTTGGACCCTTCCCAGGGCAGCTTCTCATGGACTCAGTCTGAACCCTGGACTGGCCACTGGCCTTGTTGCTCTTTGCTGTGTTGGACCCATCCTGTGCAGCTTCTCATAGACTCAGTCTGCACTTTGTCCCTCCCACTGGCCTCGTCGTTCACTGCTGTGTGCCCTATGCCTGTGCAGCTTCTTATGGACTCAGTCTGCACTCTGTCCTGCCCACTGGCCTTGTCATACACTGCTGTGTGCCCCCTGCCTGTGCAGCTTTTCATGGACATGCTCTGCATCTTGTGCCTTGCTCTTCTCTTCTCATGGTACATATCTGTTAAATATGTGAGTAAAGACAGTTGCTCCTGTTGTGTATTTTGTCAGTGTCCTTACTGAATGAAGTTATTTTGCTGTGTGTAAATGGTTTACTGTGCCACATGGTCTGTGTGGCACCTCAACATGGTCAATGTTTGGGCTCACTTGCTCTCTTTTTTTTAGGGGTGACAGGGTCTTCATTTCTGTTTGACCCAGATACTTGTGGTGGCAATGGTGTCAATTTCGAACGGTTAACAGTAATCATTTACTTCATTGGTTCATGTTGACTCTATTGTACACATGTCGGGGGAGGGGTCACTGCCAGCACAGAGTGGGTTTCTTCACACAGTATTGCAGGCAGGCTGTCCAGGGTCATCATGCATGTGTGTTCTTCCTTTATGTGTGCCCAGTGGTGTATGTGTATGGTCATCTTGTGATGGCCAGTCATCCTAGTCCCATGGCTTACTTTCCATTTGTGCTCTTGGATGGCCAGGTAGTGTGCAGTGTTAAGGGTGTGAGTTTGCGGGGTGTGTTGATGTGTGAATGCCTCTGCAATGTCAACTACACACATGTCACCCGGGAGTTGTGTGTCTGTTGTTTTGATTGTTCATCCCTGTGGATGTGGTTGTATGCCCATGTGTGAGTTGTATGTTGTGCACTGTGTCTTGTTGCTGTTTGTGGGGTCTGTGCAGACCTGCTGAACCACACTGCCATTGTGGTTGTGTTTTCTCATGCTTTGCTGTCACATGGTGCCTTCTTGCCTCTAGTGTGGCATGTTGTGTGTGTTGTCATGCCCTCCCCTATATGTGCATTCAGCTGCATACCCATTGTGGGTCTGCACTTCCCCTCTTTGTGTATGGTACACTCCTGCCATGTCCCCTACTGACATGCAGTACACTTCACTTTGGTGTGAGCTGTCCCCTTGGTTTTTATGTGTGTGTGTGCCTCCCCATGTCTTCATTTTTGCCACTGTGCTTTGTGGTACAGTTCTTTGTCCAGGGTCATTGTGTCACTCAGGGCATTTCCCCAATGGGTCATGTGTGATGTTCTGGTGCTGTTTGCCAGTCATGGTTGCTCCTATGCAGTTCACCTTTGTGTGCTGCCCTGTCCTGTGGTCAAGTTGTTTCCACCTTTGTGTCCCAGACTTGTGCATCTATTGGGTGTTGTGTTGTATGTATGTGTGTTGTTTGTGTTTTTGCTTCACTTCCTGGGTTGCTGTTATGTTTGTGCTATGCTGTATGGTGTTTTGTGGGTTGCTGTTCTGTCACTGATGTCTGTGTGTGTCTGGTATGCTTGGTGTGAACACACCGCTTGTTGTGCATGCAGTGCTGTGTGTGTATGTTGCCTTGTGATTGCCTAGTGTGCATCCCCTGATGTTGTGCTGTGTTTGCTATGTGATTGTTCTGCCTGTGCATCTGTTAATTGTTTGCTGTGGCTGTGCTGTTATGTGATGGTGCACTTCTTGTGTGTGTTGTGGTATGTTGTCTGTGCATTGTTCCTGAGTGATGTGGATGTGCCCTCCTGTTGTATCTGTGGTCCCATTGCCTTTCCCCAGTTTAGCTGCACAGGGCATGTCTGTTGTTGTTGTTGTGGCTCTGTGTGTGTTTCTGTTGGGCTATGTGTTTGTCTGTTGTCTTTGTTTCCACATTTGTGGTGGCATCCCTGTATGTGTGTGTGTGATGTTTGTGGCTGAGCCCAGGGTGTGTGGTTGTTTGTGTGTGTATTGTCTATTAAGTATTGCCAGCCTTCAGTGTGTTTGGCACTGGTGTTAGGTGCTGCTGGTGTGAGGGGGGTATATGTGTAGATTCTTACTGGTGTTTGTCAGTCCTGAGGTGTGTAGATGGACCCTGTGTGCAGTGCTGCTGGTGTGCTCCTGTGGGGTAGTTGTATGGATGTGTGGCTGTTCTTTGACTTCAGGGCCTTCCTTTCATCCTTTCATCCTTGTGCCTATACGTGGTTTGCCTTGCTGTCTCCCTGTGTTGTTGCACTGAGCTGTCTGTGGTTTGAGTTCACTGACTGTGCCAGCCATGTGTGCTTTGATGGTGTGAGGGTGTTGTGCTCTGTTCCTTGTGTTGATGTGATGTACACATGCTTGTTGTGTGCCTCCATCGCCTTCCCTTTGTGTGCAGCCCACTTTTGTTTCCCTATTTGTTGTGCTCCGTTGCTGTTGGCATGTGGGGTTTGTATGTGTGTGTGTGTCAGTCTGTGATATGTATGTGTGACTGTGCAGGCTGTGTGTCCATTTGGATGTTAATTCCTTGTGTGTGTTCATTTGTTGCTTGTCCTCATTTATATTTACATGAGTGTGGTGGTGTGTGTGTTTTACCTGGCTCTGTGCTACTGTGCTGTGTGTTGTGTGTTCCTGTGCAGCCCCTCCTGCATTGTGTGCCTCCATGATTGTTTGTTGTGTGGTGCAGGGTGTGTATTGCCCTGGCTTGTTGTTGTGCATGGGGTGCACAGGAGGGGCACATGGCATGTGCCTTCATGAGGTGTGCTAGTGTGTGGTGGGAGGGGGTGTGGCCCTGTGTGTCTTTGTGCCCTGCCCATGCCTGGCACTGGCCCTGCCTTCTGCATTGTGCGCATGTATTTGCTTGTGTTCGCCGCTGCGGTGACGTGACCGGGACATTGCTGCATGGTGGCGATAGCTGTGTCCAGGATCCAGCGGGGTGACATTGTGGCAGGTGGGTGATGTGTGGGTGCCCTTGTGGATGTGTCCCTGTCTCCCCTAGGGTGTCTGATGTGTATTTGTACCCTGTGTCAGCCCGTGTGTTGTGTGTTGTGTTGTTGCGTACCTGCGGCGGCGTCCGCAGCGGTCCATGAGTTCCTGGTGATGTAGCAGGTGCAGCACCGGAAAGACGTGTAGAGCTGGGACCACGGCTGTCGTGACCCGGACTCTGGTTTAGCGCTCCGCTGTCGAGCTTTCACCGAATCTGGTTGGGCGGTGTCTCCGCTGCGGTGCGTATGCTTGCTTGAGTCATCCTAATTTGTGGAGTGGGGCGGACGTCATTCCGCACGGCGGAGAGTCTCCATTGGCTCCCGCCGCAGCGGTGGCTGGCGCACTTTGATGCCGGTGCGCCTCGCACCGCGGCGGTCGGAAATTGCCCTTTGTTTGACCATACTAATATGGCAGGCTTAATGTCCGCTGCTGGCGGGCGGAAAAAGGCATTTTTCCGCACCGCCAGTGCCGCGGTGGTCCCACCGCCCTACAGCCTAATGGACCCAAAAGGGTCAGAGCCTTTTACAACTGCATCGTACCCGGCCGCTTATTAACACAAAATACGGCTTTAAGTAAATAAAAGATTCGGACTTCAAACACACACATAACTGCCAAAATAATAATACAGATGCTATAACAGCCAATAAAATAAAACTATAAACAACAAAAACAAATAGAAACGTTAAACTAATTAAAACAACAGTATAAAAGGAAGACAATGAATTAACAAAAATTACCTCACAACCTACAAATATTGGAAAAGGACGAAATGCTGCCGTATTGCTGCCCCAAATGAAGATCATCAAAACCTCACATCAAAACACCTAAACACAAATGAATTGCAAAATCTAATATATCTAAACAATACTCTAACTAAACTTAAAACGTATGCCCATTTTTTTCTGGTTTCTACAGATCTAAACACCTTAAACTATCAAACCTAACCAAAAAGAAACGTTACAGAGAAAACAAACTGTGAAACATTTCACCAACAACATATTATCTGCACAAGAAAATAAACTAACCGTTTAAAAAACAGAGTATGACCATTAATAATTTTTAAATGTAGCTAAGTAATCTTCAAAAAACAATATCCTATCAAATAAAACTAATAAATGTTTTCTGACTTTTGTCCTCTCTCCTACAGCCTTTACCAACTGCAAATAATCAATCTACATTAAATGAACAGAAATATCCTCCTATTTTTTTTTTTTTAATTTGTTTATTGAATTTTAAACTTTTCATGCATTTAGACAGCCACCTTTGGCAAACAGACGTATGTTGACGCAGATAAAAGAATTTAAAAAGCAGATGTTATCATATAAGCATTACATAGTCAGTTTTTTGTTTACGCTAAGCATTTTGGAGTGCCAAATATAACAGGGTATTAATATTATCAAATGAAATATTAAGGGTAAAGCCCTATTGATTCTACATAATAGGAGAACAACATTTGCCAGCTTCAGCGTAATGCCGCCCTCTCCGACACACCTCTCCGACACAACTGCACCTTAATCACACACTAAGATTGTATGACTTCAACCATTGCTGTTTGAATGATCATGTTTTTACTTGGATGTGTATATGAGGTGCACAGTGTTTGGGGCCTTGCAGATTTCCTGAGTGAAACCCCCCTTTTCATGATGTTTAATACACTCCGTAACATTGATTTGCTCATGCTCCTCATCAATCCCTGAGGGGTATCCTGTGTTTCCGAATTTTCCTGCCAGGAGCTGCAGAAGTCTGTTAGTATCGCATCCCATGCTGCGGCCAACAGCAAAGCACACAATCCCAGAGTGTCTTCGCGACGGAGTGACCCGCTTTCCGCCTGGGCCCAGCATATTAAGGTTTGGAACTAGGCTTTTGTAGCTGGTAATTAGCTGCTTGGCTACGATGAGTCCTAGGTCTATGAAACAAATTGTTACTTTATATGTTTTAGGCCTCTGATAGAGACCAAAAAGGCATACCTCCCAGGTCCACTCTACAGTGCGACCAGTACACTGAGCTAAGAGCTTTGTGAGTGTTTCCCAATAAGAGACTACTGCAGTACAGGCCAACAGCATATGTAGCAGATCACCTCCCACCGGCCCACATCTGGGGCATTAGGCGTCATCACGATTAAAGTATTGATTAACCTTAGCTGGTGTCATGTAGGCTCTGTGTGTTATGAAATATTGAATGAGACGGAATCTGGCATTCCAAGGAATATGCGTGGCTCCTTCTAGAATAGCCTCCCATTCCTGTTCGGTGCTAGGCTGCTGTAGATTTGTGTCCCAGTGGGCCCTAATAGATACCAGCGGGAATGCTGCATGTGTCTGTAGTGATTCTGCTAACCATCTGGTGAGGTGTTGCCCCATGCCCAGTACATGCAGATACCGAATTGTCAAGTGCGTCATTGGCTCTTGCACGTTGTCGAACCATAATGTCTGCAGCGTCCGCATCAGCGCAGCCTGAAGTAGGAATTGGCAGTGCAGCAGGCTTTATTCTTTGGCAAGCATATCAAGCAGTAGTAGCTGCTTATCGTGATACTGGTCCCCTAGGGTTTGGATTCCTGCCTCTTCCCACGAGTTCTTCTACAGCGCATGTACGGGGTGACACTTTTTATGATTCTTAGGCTACGACGGAAAAAGATATAGGCCGCCCTCACCAACAGTTTAGTAGGTGCCGCACCTGTCCTTCCAGGGTGAAATAGTGTTATTATCTGGGGGTGGGTGTAGCCTGTTTGCCGTGTAGCGGTGTCTGCGTGGTGGAGATCACTGATCCACCAGGCCACCCACTGCAGCTGCACCACCAAATAGTCATACTCCATAATGGGCATTGCTAGGCCTCCTCGGCTAGTTGGTAGGTACAGTATGGCTGCGCTACCCTGCTACGTGTGCCATGCCATATAAAATTGCTGCATATCATGTTCGAACATACAGAAAAGCGCTGGCTTGACATATAGGGGTAAGTTGGTGAAGTGGTACAGTAGCCTTGGGAGCACCACTATTTTCAGGAGAGCAATTCGGCCCATAATGGTCAGTGGAAGGGTGCACCAGAATGTCATCTGCGACCTGACTGCTGACATTGTGTGTATGAGATTTCCCTCCAAGAGGTCCTTCGGCTCTTGGTAGATTCGAAGTCTGAGGTATCGGAATGCTGTCTGCTGCCAATGTACCAGTGTGTTGTTGATCAGCATCATTGGGTCAGGAGTTGACTCAGCGAAGGAGTACAGGCATGACTTTTCCCAGTTTACTCAAAGTCCTGATAGGGAGTCGAACTCTGACAACACTCTTTCTATTGTTTTGCATGGCTTCCTGATATCCCGGAGATATATTAATAGGCAATCTGCATATAGGGAGACTGCATGTGTGCCATCTCCCAGTGGGATGCCCCAGTCTTTTGTTTACTTACAAAGAGACTCGGCCGGTGGCTCAAAGGCCAGTGAAAATAATAGAGTGGAGAGCGGACAGCCCTGCTGTGTGCTACGCTCAATTCGGATTGATTAAGATATATATGGGCCTGTCTTGACTCTGGCAGTAGGCTGAGTATATAGCAGTTTCACCAGACTTAGGAAGTTGGCACCTAGGCCATATTTGCTTAATGCAACAAATAGGAAATCCCACTCCAGCGTATAGAACACTTTCTCTAGGTCAAGCACTAGGCAGCCCGAGTGCTTCTAGCACTCCCTCGAGTTGTGAGCTACTCTGAAGAAGCGTCTCAGGTTCCGAGATGTACAACGGGCAGGTACAAACCCATTTTGATCTGCGGGCACTGTGTGCAGCACTATTGGGGCCAGCCGGCTTGCCAGTATTTTGGCTAGTATCTTGTAGTCCTTATTTAATAATGCTAACGGACGATGCAAGCCTATCAGTTCTGTATTCCTGTTTGGCTTAGGCAGCGAGTTGAGCAAGGATTTTCAAAGTGTCTACGGTAATAAGGATGCATCCTGTGAGCTGCGGTTTAATGAGAGTAGTTCCGGAGCTTAAGCTGACTGATACGCCTTGTAGTATTTGGCTGGTAGCCTGTCAGGGCCAGGCGTTTTACCCGTGGCTAATGCCTGTATTGCCTGCTGCACCTCCACAAGCGTGATTGGTCCATCAAGTTCAGCTCTCTGCTCCGCGGACACTGCAGGCATAGTGAGTGGGGATAGGAAGGATTCTAATGCTGTCAGTACTACATGAATGGCTGATCTGTACACCCTGGCATAGTGGGCGGTAAACTCGCAATGGATGTCATGTTGACGAGTCTGTAGCTGCCCTGATATGGATCGCAGCTGCAGAACCAGGTACTGTGTGTGCTGTTCGCTGATTAGCCTCGCTAGAAGTCTGCCCGCCCTATCTGCTGCCACATGTGTGCGTGCCGCGTGCGCAGCATAGTTTAAGCAACACAGTCTCTCAAGGACCTCGCATGCTTTTGTGTCTGGTCGTCCAGCACCAATTGAGTGTCAGTATTGTGTGCTAAGTTGGCTTCTCAGCAGGCAAGCGTGTCTTAGATGTGTTTTTGTCATGGTCTAGATGCCGACAAATACTCCAGCTAAGTCCTAGGCATTGCCCTCTGATTACAGCTGTGAACGCATCCCATAGCAAAACTGCATCAGGGACCGCTCCCGCATTAGTTTCGAAGTACAGGGTCCATTAGGATGAGGGGGGGCCGAAGTCCACCCGCCACCCTAGCAGTGCTGGGACCAGCCGCCAGTGGTGCGGCAGTCCCACACTGCCAATTAGGATGCGACTGCCACCATGGCGGTCGCATCCCGCATATACAATATTATGGCGGGCCATGCTGTGAGCAACACCCGCCACAATGTTGTAAATGCATGTTGTGCATTGGCATGCACAACGTGACAGGCACTGCACAGTGCCTGCCACCTTGTTCATGCTAATGTAGGGGTTAACATGGGTACCCCGCAAGTGCAGCCCCCACCCCCGGGGGTCCACAACTAACCCTGGGCGTAGTTTGGGTAGTAGCGCTACGCTACGTGAAGTGCACTTCGCACTACGCAAGCTACGCGTTGCTACGCGAATTGCGTTGTGCAGTAGGGAAAATGCTGTTCGCACTGTTTGCACAGTGCCGGATGCTTGTCTGCACTGTGCAATCATTGCAAACGGCATCTTGCACAGTGCGAGCGGTTGTTTTCTGCTGCTCGAGTAGATTTGTACTCGAGCGGCAGTTTTCTCAACGTGGACTGGTAGTTTCTCATCGTCGCAATGAGAAACCTGACCTCCCCGCATTGAGAATCTCGCTGGGAGGTTTATTTTCCACGCTCGCGATTGGCAACCTGATGTTGCTGATCGCGAACGAGGAAAAAGTCTCGCCGGGATGTCATTTTGCTCACTCGCGGTCGCCAACTTGATGTTGAGGACCCCAATCAAACAAAAAATGCCTGCTACGCTACGCGTTTTTGCACTGTGCTATGTGCAATTTGCTTAGCGTGTAGTTGTGCAAACTATGCAAATTACGAAACCTTAGCATAGTCCTACGCCCAGGGTTACCCACAACGGGCCCCAAAGCGATTCCCGCATGCCTTTCCATGGCGGAGTCTCCTCCATGGAAAGGCATGACACTGCCAACATCCTAATATATTGTGGGTCTTTTCTGCCCAGTAGGCAATTGTGACAATTGCCTACTGGCGGAAAAGAGGCGGACTGTCTTTCCGTCTGCCGCGTTACCCCCTGCCATACTAATGTGGCTGGGGTAACAGGCCGTCCGGCTGGGGTGTTTTGGCAGGTGGATCGCTATCGCCGGTCGGGCAGTGGTGATTTGCCTGCCATGCTTATGACCCCTAAGTGTCTATACCTACATCCACCGAGGCCCTGAAGGGGGGTCTTCCAACGCTAGAGGCTGGAGCATCCACATTCGGTTGGTGTCCTCTACGTCATCGCCTTGCAGTCGTGGTGTATGTGGGTTACGGTACGAATGGGTATGGCCGATGTAGTCCATATTTGGTGCAGTCTGCCAGAAGCGTTGCACTCCCCACAAAACAATCTATGCGGACATGCAATCTATGCGGATGTGAATAGTTGGAATAAAGGCATGTCTGCGGGTTCAGGGTTCTCCACATGTCTACCAGACCCCAGTGCCACATCCACTCCCCTAGTATCCTGGCATTGGATGTGGTAGCAGTTTGCTGTAACGGTGGGAAGGACCTGTCCAAACTGGTGTCCAGCACAGCATTGAAGTCACTCCCTAACAACCAGGGGATATCACTAAAGCGACAATATCTCGGATAGTGTGTGCCAGAAGGCTCCCTGTTCCGCACTGGGGGCATATATGAAACCCAGTACTATTTGTCTCCCGTTAAGATGGCCTTTCGTCGGCACGAAGCAACCATATATATCTGCTTCTGTTACCTCGGGTATATATTGAGTCCCTGGCCGGACCCATATCAAAGCCCCTCTGGCATATGAGGAGTAGCCTGTCACGAGTACTTGACCCTTCAATCTGTGCTGCAGTCTGCGGATCTCCAGCTGAGCTATGTGTGTCCCTTGCAATAGTGGTGTATAGGCTGCATGTCTCTTAAGGTCGTACCGGCGTGCTGGTGTGTGTATTCCTCTAACATTCCAAGTAATTATGTTGGTGGGTGGCATGTGTCAGTTGTATAGGATAATAGTGCCTGCATGAGGCACGGCGCATCGAGGGCGGGGCGGCGGCAATGGATTTGTGCCTTATATGTATACTGCATCAGCGCTGTTCGCAGTTGTATAAGTGTGGCGCGCAATGTACCTAGCAGGGGAGCAAACAATACAACTTGCAACTGGGATAAAGCAGAGGGACAACGGGTGTCTTCCCAAACAATAAACAGAGCCATGTGGCAACGTATGGCTGTTTGAGTTGCGCTACTCTTTGAGGGGGGAAGCTGGTTGAGCCTACAGGCAATTAGCACGTGGTTGGGCCCAGTATCTATGCGTAAATGAGCACACTGTGTACCTGCCATCATACATTGTGACAATATTTCGCTGGGGGAGCAGGGCCAGCTGTTATAAGACATGAGCACATGCTATAGCACGTTGTGTGCACATATATTGGGGTGGCTTGGAGTACTTATGCCTTTTTAACAATTCATATTAACAATATGACATTCTGTTTGGCATCACATTAGATCGTCTGCTGTTTGGGGTGTCACTGATGGGGGCTTTTGTAAGTCTTCGGTGTTGGGCCACATTGGGGATGAACTGTCCTCACTGAGGGATCTTTCAGAAGAGGCATCTGTGTCTCTGCTTACCTGATGATTCCGCATAGTGGCCGCAATTTGCAGGGCATCCCGCTGCTCCTGCAGTACTTGCTCTAGGTTGGGCACGGTTCGGAGCTTGCTTTGGAGCATTCCCAGGTTGTGAATGGTACCTTCTCCAGTTTCTGGGTGTGCCTGGGTCCTTGCTGCTGCTGCTGTGTCATCTGTTTGGTGAGGTGTGATGCCCTGCAGCTTCCAGCCAGTTCCACACCTCCTCCGCTGTGCTAAAGAAGTGAGTGGAGCCATTCATGACTACTCGCAAACAGGCTGGGAATAGAAGGGAGTATTTTATTTCATGTCCAATAACCCCATTCGTTTCTTGACTGCTAGGAATGTACTCCTTTGCTTCTGTACCCTCAGGGCGTAGTCCGGGAAGAAAAGGACTGATGAGTTGTCTTCCCTGACCTCCTCCATCTTTTATACCTCCCGAAGAATTGCATCTCAATCTTTAAAATTGAGCAGGCGAAATAAGAAGTACAGTGCCTGGTAGTAGCCAGCCTGAAGGTACCTTGTGTGCTCTTTCTACTGCAAAGAAGGTGGAAAGCATGTTCACTGGCATCAGGGATTTCGGCCATTCCTCTGTGTACACCACTGCAGCATGACCCTCTGTTCCTTCAAGTAGGCCCACCATTTGGACGTTATTGCAACGGGAACGTCCTTCAGCATCATCCATTCTACTCTCAAGTGTGTGCATGCGCGTAGTGAGCTCCCGCACCTTGGTGGTCACAACTTTGGTGCTTGGGAGGATCTCTTCCAGTTTCGCCTCCATCTCATTGACTCTTCCTGCTAACTTACGGTGATCCGCATGTAGTAGTGTAAAGTCCATCGTGATCTTGTCTATGCTCCCTTCCAGGGACGTGCGAGTTTGTGTCAGGGAGACACCGATCTGCATCACTGCTTGGAGCATTGAATCTATCCTGGATTCCAGCATGGTGGCCTTCGAGGATTCCGCTACCTCGTGTTCTTTCTCTGGCTGCTTAGCAGTTGTCCCTGGCTGCGAAGCTGCCATGCCCATTCCTGCTCATTGTCTGGCCATCCTTTTGGCTGACGATCCACAAGCTACGTATGTCTTTGTTACCAGGACAGGATGAATCGCAGTGTTTAATCGCACTGTGAAGCTTCGGGATTTCTCATCTCTTGGGCACCCGCTGCTTAGGGAAATGAGCTCATGCAGCTTGGACTGTCACTATGCGCAGCTGCACATCATGTTCACCTCTACAATCAACTACTGGGGTCGCAAGGCAGGGCTCACCCAGACTTCTTCATTCCGGTTCTTTTTGCTGTGGGTCAGGCGATTACGTTTTTCATCGTAAATCTGGAAATGTGTCTTGTTCCATGTGTATTGCGTGAGAACACCCACAGCAACACCCATGTAAGCACCTTTACCAGAAAGTGCTGCCGGTGAAGGGGCCGTATTAACAAGGATAGGAAAAGCCACGCACGGTGGCATTTCCTGTCCTTGTAAATATGGGGCAGTGTAATGCGCTGGCAGTGCATCACAAAAAGTGATGTAATGTCAGTGCAAGGGCCACGAAAATCTTACCACCAACTTTAAACACAGCATGTAATTGGCACCAACGTAATTCACTATTATCATCTTCACTAACATGACGTACAACACATGCCATGTATACTGATGTCACCCAAAAGTAACCTATTTTAATTACTTTCCACTTACAGCTGATCAAGGATATGACCTACTGAAATGGTTGATGACACCATTTGGAAATCCACAGACCGATCCACAAAAGGCATACAACCATGCCCATTGCAGAACTAGAAACACCATAGAAAGAAGCTTTGGAATGCTCAAGTCCAGGTCCTGTTGCCTAGATTTATCAGGTGGAAGGCTACTTTATTCTCCAGAAACTGTGTGCAAGATGATAATGACATGTGTGTCAAATTAAATGTGCCCTGGGATGAAGAGGAACAGCCCCCTGAACAAATGGTGATGATGAAGCTGAAGCATAAGGACGAGACATACGCCACACTGCAGCAGGGATAAGACGTTGCACACACATTGTCACACAATTCTTCACATGATGTAGCAAATCTAATTTTGTAACAATATGCACCAATATCACAATAAAAAATTAAGTAGAAGCATCAACTTTGTGTCTATTTGCTTCACAGGTCATAAGATACAAATATATATGTGCAGATTAACATGAAACTGCTGCTACCTGCCAGTGCAAGCACTTTGACTGTGACAAGCTGTGGTGTTGCAGGGATTCTGCTTATGCACAGAACTATGCGCAGGAGACCAGGACCTCAGAGAATTGTGGTGTACCAGAAACTCCCCTCAGAACCAAGAACCCCTTATCCGACTAGCTTAGTATCCCATTTGTTAGCCTAGATCTAGCTAGGCGGTCCCAATGTATAGACAAACCAGAACAAGCGACTTAGATATTTCTCAGGAGTGGTGGGAATCCGAAATACCTGTTTGTATCTATTTGTTAGTCCACAACAGAATAATACAGACACGGTAAAGTTTAAAGAGTTTATATTATAAACCTTGCGTCCTAAGATGCAGTACTTTGGCTAACACTAGCAGACTAACAGTACAGATCAGAACCATAAGCATTGTTACAATACCATATAAAATGAAAGGAGCAATCATACTAATAATGACAGTGGTATACAGCCACACTCCTTTCTCTAGAATCTAATACATTATTATTAGACTATTAGAAGGTCTCTTAGGTTAACAGGGGGGACCCCATACCGTATAGATCAGCTTAGTAGAATCACATCAAAGGATCAGCTAGCTCTCTCATGCATCAGCTCTTCTGTTCGAATGTCTGCAAACCCAAACTGTTCTGCAATATTAAAGACGCTTGTCCTTCAGATATTGGCAGCTGCATGTATGATATGTCTAAAAAGTGGTACGATCAATCTAATCACAACACTCTGTACCTTCTAGTGACCCAGCCTCGTTCTTTACATGATGTACAGACCAAGGGCACATTTCACTGTTAAGAATGTGAAACAACAGTTTTTTATCCTGTAAGGCAAAGTCGAGTCAGCATTTCTAAAATGAATAACACATAACAACAGTGTCGTGTGCAGCGCAGCAGAAACGACAAGCTGGCTGGCTAACAATTATCTTGGTTATGCTAACTTAGTGTTGTAAATAGGGCGTGGCTTAATCCATCCTACACCCCCCCATGATCGGAACACTAACCAATAGGGATACACTTATCAAGAATGCAGAGTTCAAGTGATATAGAACGGAACCAAGGGCATGAACTATAAGTCCATATAATGTAAGTGTAAAGTCCGAGAATTAAAAAAATAGTTAAAAAAAATTTGCGATGAAAAATGACCAGCCCGTTTCGCAAAAGTATCTGCCATCCAATTTAGCAAGGGAAAGGAACACACGTGTTCATCAATTATCAGAGCATCCAGCACCACAATAGGACAACTGTCAGCATCCTCGATATAACTCCTTTCAAGGAATTCAATAGCCGCCTCTCCGATATCCCAGAAACCAAGGACTCCGTGTGCAGCACCCAAAGCCATAAACCCAACACCAGAACAATCAAAATCATGAGCCACTAAGGGACACATTAGTTCATCAAAATCCGGGTCAGGTGACGCCAAGTTTGACAGGCACAAGTCCAGAGCCCACTGGAAAGGACAATCTAGGCAATGAAAGACAGGTTGCACACAAGTAAAAAAGGGGAACCGGAAAGACAATCCATACTTGACGCTTAAGACCGCCAGAGGGAAAGTGCTGTAATAATCAAGCATCCGGCTACGAAGATGGAGCAGGCAGAGCATGCTGTCTTGCAACTCCTGGTGTGCATCCATATCGAAGTGCGCAAATCAACAAGAGGATCCCAGCCACCAAAGCGAGGAGCAAGGGGAACCCTCCGAAGACACTCAAAAAAATAGAATGTAAAAATGCGGGGATCACACCAAAAACAGTCTGGAAAGATGTCACGAGGCCCGAGCCCACAATTTTAAAAAAATGAACAAGGCCAGTCGTAGACTAAAGATAGTTTGAATCAAGGTTCCAAAATGGAGGGGGAGGTCAGTATTTAAAAGAGCTTGTACCTCAGTGCGTGTGTTCGCCACATTTAGAAGAAATGTTTCACGGGACGAAGTCAACGCAACTTCCTTCTTAGACAAAAGAGCCCTTATTCTGCTCATCCTATTGAACTCTGCGTTCAAGGTTGGAATCGCCGGCCAGATAGATATATCGAGTCGGCCTTGTGGGGGTGGGAAAAGGACGTTTTTACAGCAAACCACTTTTTGCGAAACAGTGACTATGTAAGGAATACCCACTAGCATCCCACAGCAAGCTTCACTATTTAAAAGCAAATAACTACCGTTTGCAAGCAGCTTAAAAGAAGACGTTATAACTGGCATTGGAATCAACTTTAGGACACAAGCCAAATTAGGAGCGTGTATATTGCAAGCGCCATGTAATTGTATATGTCTACAAACCACAGAATGATCAGGAGCGGAAGTGCATTCTTCACCTTTTAAGTAAACCTCCTTGCCATCCCTTACGCATCTGTAAGTGAACGGAAGTGACCAAACTTCGTGCAGGAACGCATCACCAAGTTGTTCATATCTGCCAATGGCATAATGCTTCATGCACGAACTAAATTTAAACAGACTAAAAGGTAAAGTGACCAATCCGTGTATAAGCCACACAGCTGAATTCAACTCAGCAACAGAAAAAGGTAAAGGTTCTAATTTTTCAATGTGCAGCAATGCATGAGTTGCGTCTTTCATGGACATGAACTGCTGTTTTGCTGTCAAATTAATAGGAAGGAACAACGATGAAATATTCATGTAGTCCCAAGGGACTTTCCCTGCCTTTAACGTTTGTAATGTCCATGCAAACTGCATAATTGAACGCAACTGATTTTGACCATGATACAACACAGATACATCATCTTGCACAATGTCTACGACAGAAGAAACAATATTATCAAATGTATAAATTCTAGAAGACAAAGTATTAATACTATTATCTATCACAGCCAATACTTTTTCCATATTGGCCTGGTCAATAGCACGTAGTCTAGAAGCAGCTTCAATTTGCGACAATTTCCAAATTTCATTGTAAATAGCATAAGCCCATCGTTTAGACCTGCCATTTGCAGGACCCTTAATAAAATCATTCAAATCTATTTTGTCATTTAATCGTGATAAATGAAGCTTAACTGAAGTTAACGTGGAATGTTGCAGCCACGACTGACATAACTTACCTACAGAGTAGGTAGTCACTGTGTGTGAAGATGTAAAACGAGGGTCAACCCTAAGTTGTGTATACCCTGGAACCAAATCCAGAAACCGACGTTGACAGGAATCTGAGCTTGTTTGCCAAACCAACCAACCCTCAGGATTCAATGTTGAAATATTGAAGGTGCCATTGGAAACAAGGGACTGCAACATAGTAAGGGACAGATCTGAGTGATTCTCCCAACCAGGATAAGCACCCAGATCCGGGATCGAGGGGGAAATTAATTTTTTTAGATATAGCCAATCCAAAACAAGTGGTCTGAAAAATAGACGAATTCAAAAATAATATATGGTTTGGGATAAGACAGGCACGATGCAAAGCTTCTGTTCCTTGTACCTGCCACGGTTTAGTTCCCCACACCGATTTAAGATCGATAGTAGCTTTCCATACGTCATAACCTCCAATAGCCAATTCATCCATAAAGGATTTGGAATATAATAATTTTGTGTGTGTCAATCTAACCTTAGAAGTGGGTTCTACCGCCACCTTAAAATAAAAAGAAGCAGGGTCTGACACACTAAAATCCGAAAAGTATGTGAATTTTTTCAATAAAGTGGCAGAACTGCCAGGCATAGGGACAGGACAATGTTCCCACTGAGTGAAATTAACAAAATTTCGAAAAGTATTTGCTCTGTGTAGGAAATGTGTGCCATAATGTTGAAAATAAAATTGTTCATCGTAGTTAGCAGTATTTAAATACAGATCCTCAGTATCAAATGCAGCGTAATATTTTAAGTCAGAAAACAGTGCTTCAATTGCTTGTACATCCCAATCATCTGAGCGGATGTTTTGTTTAACCACATCACCCATAGAAACACGAAAAACAGTTGGCACATTAATAACTTCGGTGGGACCATGAATTTGAAAGTTCACTGCATCCCAAGCAATCCCATCACGTACAGGCCAGGCGGTGATGTTCACAAACGTCTGGTCTCTTTTCATGATGTGTGATGAGGAATGGGGGGCCAAAGTTCCATCAATTAATTGAATTGTAGAACGCTCATTCAGGTAGTGTCCATTGATAAGTCTAAAAAACACTACCACAAAGCCAATTGTCATGAATAAAAAAATACAAATCAGCACCAACCAGATGTAAGTCCAAGGTGCAACCAAAAAATGTCTCTTGAACCAGGCAAAAAATATAGAAATTTTGGAAGGGGCAGTGGAAGTCAATGATTCAGTTTCAAAGGAAGAATGGGACTGGGTAAGTGTTGTTGTATGTAATAGGGGCAAAGGGACTTCTGCAGGATAAGCATACTCAGCATCATCAGGCAAACCACCAGCAGTAGATGGCACAGGCGGATCAGTAACTGTAAGCATCTCAATGGAAACCTCAGGCACGATGATAGAGGGTGGCATCACAACAGAGTTTCTCAGCATCGAAGGGCAGGAAACCGAAGGTGTCATACTATGGAGAATCGGCCACCCTGTGTAGCTTTACATTCTCAATTGGAATGTACCTGTTACCCTTGCGACCAGGAAGTGGGGGTAAAACAGCTGTACGTGTACCCAATACTCCAAGCACCGGGACTGGTGCATGATAAGAGGGGCCAAACTCCTTCTTGTTCTCCACCTTCTCACGGACCAGGTCACCAACTCGAGGTAGCCAGCCGACTACCGGAATCTGGAGCGCTTCCTCGGATGTAGAGGGCACGTGTTCCTTTGCTAGAGTGTCTCTTGCTTCTTGTAGATTCTGCAATACAGCACAGTGGTCATCTAGGTCAAAAGGCGCGGCAGCCGCCGCCATGTCTAGACCGTCAAGGTCTGGAACAAACATTCTCACTCCAAAGAGCATCATGTAAGGGGTCCTCCCACCCAGAGACCTTCTAGGGAGGTTATTAAGTGCACGTTGGACATCATACAAGTGGGCAAGCCAGTTCCGGCCTGTACCTATTACCTTGGCTGTCAACGATTGCTTTAGGTCATGGTTCATCCGTTCCACAACACTATTGCCCTCAGGCCGGTATGGAGACGAAAATTTGACTTGGACCCCCAAACTTCTCATCGCTTCTTTGTACGCCTTAGAGGCGAACGCCGGGCCCTGATCAGAGTGAAGGGTACCACATGCAAAACTCCCTATAAAGACATGCAATGCTTTGATGACAGTCCTGGCATCAGCACTCCTTTGTGGCCACACCCACAGAAAACGTGTGCACGAATCCACTGCAACCAAGATGTACTTGTACGCAGTATAAGAGGTAAAAGGACCGCAGTGATCTAAATAAACACACGCAAGTGGTTGATTAGATATATGCAGCTGCGTTGGAGGTGGACGCGCAACAGAAGAAGGTTTAATCTGCTGGCAAATGTCACAACTAAGTACATAAGCCCGCGCTTGTTTATACAAACCGTACCAGTTGCTGTAAAAGAGACACAGTTGCTGACACTCCAGCATGCGCAGATGCAACACCTTCGTGGGCAGCCGTTATCAAATTTGGTCTGCAGTCCGCGTTGGGAATCAATCTATCACCAACGTTGTTAATCCTCACTAACGGGACGTTATCAGGACTTAAGTGATAATGGTATCGAGAAGGGAAACCTCTAGGGAAGCCTGTCCCTGTCTCAGAAGCAGCAATAGCTGCCAAGATGTCAGCATCAATCTTAGATTTTGATCTTGTAACTGCTGCTACTAAATATGTCGCCACTGCGGTTTTAGCTGCCTCGTCAGCCAAACTGTTACCGACAGCATGGACACCAACTCGTTGGTGACCAAGAGTGTGAATTACATTCACAAGTGGCAGACTCCCTTTAAGTTCTGCCACCAGAGCCCAAAGCGTTTTATACTTCACTGTGCCACCTTTGGAATCACAAAAAAGATTCATAATCCAAAAAAGCAAATTGTCGTTGTAAGATTGAACACAATAGTAAGAATCACTCACTATAAGAGTAGTGACCCTGTGATCAGCAAACTCAAGTGCAAGCACTAGAGCATGAAGTTCCGCCAACTGCGCAGTACAATCACCCAATGACTCCGTATGCACTGCATCAGATTGGAACTCTCCATTTACGAAAGTACCGACTACAATTGCGCAAGCCGCTGAATAAGCGTGCCTTGATCCAGTTGCGGGTTGCGCCGACCCGTCAGTGTATATGACACAATGGTATTCCTCGATAGGGCGCAATGACAGAGGAGCAGGATGAACAAATTCATACTCCAAACTCTCCTGAGTCTGCAACGCCACGTCAAAGATGTATTCGACGTCAGGCGAAGCTAAGGAGGTCGCCCATTGTATCCACCTTGGATGCAAAGCCTTAGAATTTGGTACACTAGCTTTAGTGACTGCTTCGAGAGCAGGAAACGGTGTTACCACTAGCATGCGCTTTCCTTGTGACAGCGCTCGTTCTTTCAGGATCGCCATCTGAACTGCTGTCAAGACTTTTTCAACAGTGGAAAATAGCAGCTCAGCCGAAGTGTACAGATGAGATTTGTAAGCAATGGGGACTGTGTCGCCCTCATTGAACGTTAAGTACGTGAAACCTTCCGCGCCTGGAACAATTCTAATGACCAGGTTGGTGTGGTTATCACAAGTTTTTAAATACTTAGCAGTAAGAAGATCAGTCTGCAAAGAATACAATGCAGATGAATGCTCTGGCGGCCAGCAAGATCTGGTAAAAGTTGGTTGTACCAAGGCATAAAGCGTCTTGATACGCTGGGCATAATCAGGAATGTAGGAACGACCGAAATTCAGAAAGCCCAGTAATGATTGTAGTTTTTTCAGTGTCGTAGGGATACGAAGGCGTGTGCATTTCTCAAGGAATTGCGGTGCCAAGCCTCGACCCTCATTATTGAGTTCGTACCCCTAGAACAACACTGTGAACTCAGCAATGTGGGACTTCTTAAAGTTAAACTTGTAACCGAAGTCTGCAAACATAGTAACTATGTTATCCACACGAGCTAGGTGTGGAAGCAACTCGTCGTCAGTCAGATAGATGTCATCAACATACGAGTACGCCTCCGGGTCTACCATCTCCAATAGAGAGACCACTCGAGCAGAAAAAACTCCAGGGCTGTTTTTATAGCCCATCGGGAGCCTCTTAAACAATTTTTGTTTTCCACCCGAGGTAAATGCCGTCCACTCATAACTATGAGGGGCTAGGTTATGGCAATAAAAGCCATTTGATAAGTCGAGCGTGGTTTTGAAACGTTTTCTCACAACACTATCGACGAGAGCCGAACTATGAGTATTTTGTACCGCACACGTCCGGCAATGCGAGTTTAAATGCCGGTAATCCAAAACTAGGCGGTACGACCCATCAGGCTTCGTCACAGTGAATAAAGGATTATTCATGGGTGACACACATGTCTCAATCACTCCTTGATATTCCAATTGTTCAAGGATGGACGCGACGTGAGGTCTTGCCTCGCGACGCATGGGGTATTGGTGTTGAGGCTGGGGATCGGAACGCAATGGAATCTCATGATTGGGAGAACATTTATCCCAGCCAACCTAATTACGATATAACGCAGGTGCAAGCACCTGTGCCCACTCCCCGGCTAACCTATTAGACTCATCCGAGGGCACTGCGTGCCCAAAGGAAGGAAGAATGACTTCCTCTCCCCTTGGAGCGTCCAAAATGAAAGCCGGAGGCCAATCTTTTTCCGCCAAAAGAATATCATAGGTGGTCGTAAGATTGTCCCAAAAAACCACCTTAATTTTGCGTTGTATGTCACCCTCAATATTAAGGACTATTTTAAATAATCTTTCTGGGGGAGCTACGCGAGTATCAGCAGTTTCAACTGTCACATAAATGTCAGTTGCTGTCGCCTCCAGAAATGGACGCAATGCTTGCCGCACTACTGTAACTTCCGCCGCGCTGTCTATAGGTTCCGAAGCGTGTCCGTACCATCTGAGGCATATCTCGCTGAGATAGCAGCAACTTTCTTTTTCTGAAACGGTGGACGTTGTCTGGCAGTGTCCTCCTGCTTGCCTTTACCGTCAGTCTGGCGGGGCTGGTCTTGACCTTGAGCACCCCGTCCTCTCCCACGCTCTCCACCACCAGTGTGCGAAGTCGATGTTTCCTGTGAAGAACGAGGAGAGCGTTGTTCAGAAACCTGAAACCTATCAGGTGACTTAATACGAGTACGATCGCGCAAATCATAAGTGCGCTCACTATACGACTGTACGGGTGAGGCAGAACGAGAAACCTGTTTCTGTTTCTGTTGCTGTTTTTCTTGTTTTTTGGCTCGCCAACTTTGTTTAGGAAAGTTGGGCTTTTCGTCTTTTGTAGACGAACTCACCTTAGTTTGCTGTACTACATCAGGAATTTTGATGGTGGGTTTCATGCCTAAGGCACTACGTCCAACCATCCTGTAGGCTTTTGCAATAATTTTTGCGAACTCCCTTGGTTTATCGGCATCATCCACAAGTTCCAGCATATTACCAACTTGGAACTGCATGGCATCTCCTTTGAGGTTGCCCATTACCATGGAACAAACCACATCGAAACTGTCGACAAGCCGTAATCCTAACTCAATAGCTGCCTCCGCACCATGACTGTCTTGGACTTTCTTGATGACGGAGGGTAGTACAGACATAGACGGAGTGCCGTAGCACTTCGAATAGGTCGCAGCAAAGACTTTACCCCAATTGTCACAATCAACAATATCAGGGACTAAGTCCTTCGGCAAAGTAATGGTGAGTATCCTGTGTTTATCCACAGGTGTAGTGTTTGGAAACACGGCTTCTAATTGATCAAATTTTTCCGCAAGCCAGTAAGGAAATTCATCCTTACTGAGGGGGCGCTTGCCGACAACCGCATTAACCATAACAGGGCTTATCACCACCGCGTGATGGTGATCCGTCCCGTGCCCAGCAACCGCAGGTGCTCCCACCTGTACTGTGCGTGACACATACTGCACTAAAGCCCTATGGACCGTAATCAGGGCTGTGTGCAGTGTTCGTAATTCACCCACTCCCACCGTTAGGTAGCATGGGTGTGGAGTATATCCGGCCAGTACCGGCCAAGAGGCCCCTGCAATTGACAACGGGCCCATTCTCGCCGGTACGACCTCATGGGGGAGGGTGCCATTAAACCAAATAGTATGCTGCCAAGCAGAAATAGGTATGTCTAGCGTCCTATATGGGGCATAAACCGCTGGCACAGGCGTGGCTGTATATTCATGGAACAAATTATCGTCCGTATCCACCTCCTCAAAGGTCACCCAAGAGTAAAACAACTCATAAGGGTAGGTGGCATCAGCACTGACCACAAAGACCATGGCCATCCCGTCATCAGGTACCCCATAAGCCCTCAAATGAGTGCGCAGAGGAACCCGACTATAAGCGGGAATATTAACCGCCATAAGGACACACTAAAGAGCAACAACAATATCTACAGTAGCACTTGGGCTCAAAAGTTGTAACCTTTTTAATTATCAAGCTTGAATGAACCTTCAGTCAAAACCTAGGTAGGCTAAACCGTCACTCATGTTATCCGGAAACGAGAGTGAGGGTAGTTGTGGACTAACACAAGTACTACTAAAGCGTCTCAGATCATAAGACCAAACGTTAGGTGCGCCATGTTGCAGAGATTCTGCTTATGCACAGAACTATGCGCAGGAGACCAGGACCTCAGAGAATTGTGGTGTACCAGAAACTCCCCTCAGAACCAAGAACCCCTTATCCAACTAGCTTAGTATCCCATTCGTTAGCCTAGATCTAGCTAGGTGGTCCCAATGTATAGACAAACCAGAACAAGTGACTTAGATATTTCTCAGGAGTGGTGGGAATCCGAAATACCTGTTCGTATCTATTTGTTAGTCCACAACAGAATAATACAGACACGGTAAAGTTTAAAGAGTTTATTTTATAAACCTCGCGTCCTAAGATGCAGTACTTTGGCTAACACTAGCAGACTAACAGTACAGATCAGAACCATAAGCATTGTTACAATACCATATAAAATGAAAGGAGCAATCATACTAATAATGACAGTGGTATACAGCCACACTCCTTTCTCTAGAATCTAATACATTATTATTAGACTATTAGAAGGTCTCTTAGGTTAACAGGGGGGACCCCATACCATATAGATCAGCTTAGTAGAATCACATCAAAGGATCAGCTAGCTCTCTCATGCATCAGCTCTTCTGTTCAAATGTATGCAAACCCAAACTGTTCTGCAATATTAAAGACGCTTGTCCTTCAGATATTGGCAGCTGCATGTATGATATGTCTAAAAAGTGGTACGATCAATCTAATCACAACACTCTGTACCTTCTAGTGACCCAGCCTCGTTCTTTACATGATGTACAGACCAAGGGCACATTTCACTGTTAAGAATGTGAAACAACAGTTTTTTATCCTGTAAGGCAAAGTCGAGTCAGCATTTCTAAAATGAATAACACATAACAACAGTGTCGTGTGCAGCGCAGCAGAAACGACAAGCTGGCTGGCTAACAATTATCTCGGTTATGCTAACTTAGTGTTGTAAATAGGGCGTGGCTTAATCCATCCTACAGTGGCACTTTTGGAGCATAGGAATGCTCATTATCGCAATGATATGTTGCATTGTTGTATACTACCCTGCAATCTTGCACAAACAGCTGACATGCAGTGGTTCTGGCACCCTTGCACCATGATCTAAAGATGTCTGTGTGGTGTGGCTGGCACACATAACTGCAGAAAGTGGCACCTCCCATCACTCATTAAAACACAGAGGTTGCCATCTTGCCAAAATCCCACCACGTGACACCCCTGCTTAAAAACCTCCATTGGCTCCCAGTGAACCAGCACTGTCTCTTCAAACTCGGCTGCCTGATCCACAGAGCCTTGTCATCCCATGGTCCTGCTTTCATTGCCTCCAAAATCCAACGCTATGTTCCCTCTCGCGAACTACGCTCTTCTAGCCTCAATCTATTGACCCCTTGTTTATTCAAACGAAAAAAACACGGCGGTCTAAGATTCTCGACCCTGGTGCCCCAATTCTGGAACTCTCTCCCCCTCGATCTGTGCCAGGTTCCCTCTTACCCCCAGTTTAGGAAATCCCTTAAGACTTGGCTATTCTCCCAGGCCTATAACTAATTAACTCTCACTACGCATGTCAACGCATCTCTGCTAAGCGCCAAGAAACCGCTGGTGTACGTGCGCTCTATAAATAATTTTATCATATAATATCATATCATTATCATCATATCAGGGGTAAAATCAAAAGCCCCCTGTGCCGCTGATGTGTCACGTTTTGACATGTGAAGAGTGGTGCACCAGGGCAGCAAGGGGCCTGAATAAATGCCACATGGTTCCTCGCTGTGACATGGTAACAAATGTACTGCAGGTGGTGGCAACGATGCATGATGCAATGTTATCCACCTGCTGTGCAAGTACAACTTAAAAGTACCACAAACAAACAAATCAATGTTCCCAATAATAGGTACACATGTCCCATGATGTATGTGAATGCTGGGGACAGAAAACAACACAACTCATCATTAAATCATGCAACATGTTGAGAAGGAATACACACATGTACTTTACGTGACACATCCCTTTCACAACACCACATATATCCATCTATTCACTAACAAATCTGGTTTGAGTCACTCAGACCCCTTGAAATGTGTCGCATCCAACCGTAAAGTGTCGCAAAGTCACAAGCGTAAAGCATCTTCAAATATGCATTGACTCACTCAAACCCCCTGAAACGTGTCAACATCCGACAGTAAAGTGTGGCAAATACTCAAAACCAGGTAGCATCTGAACAAAGCGCGCTGCAAAGTTAAAACCGTCACGCTTTGTATTGACAAATGCATGTTAACGCATGATGCCAAATGCAACAAATAGGAAACACACGCAATACAGAGAAACATCACGCATGCCGATGTGAAATGAAATGGCAATTGAGCCAAAATCTCGACGCATCGTTAGAAATATGACGCAAAACGTCAAAACGTGTTGCAGCTAAGCAGGAAATTATGCAATGAATCTAAAATGTTGTAAACCAGGACATACACAGTTACTTTCACTTTCTCTTACTCTCTCTA
The DNA here is from genome assembly GCF_964204655.1 of Triturus cristatus. NCBI lineage: Eukaryota > Metazoa > Chordata > Amphibia > Caudata > Salamandridae > Triturus > Triturus cristatus. The sequence goes on from NC_140579.1 coordinate 332,247,221, forward strand.
GGAGTGTGCTTGGTGGAGGGGGCTGGTGTGGAGTGCTTAAATTGAGATTGGATTTTGGATTGTGTTTTGTCAGTCCTGTGTGTAATTTTAACATTTGTTGATCTGTCTTTTGTCACTTGTAAGTCTTGTGTGTGGTAAAAATAGTTGTATTTTGGGGTGTGTGTGTTTTTAATAGGGGTAGTTAGGTGTAGGATTATTATAGGGGTGGGATAAATTCATTTTTCTGTATTTTAGCTTTCCATAAGTTTCCTATCTAACTATTTTCAAGTTTCATTTACACTAACTACTCATAAGTGAGCATGTCTGGCAGGTCCAAGAACCTGTCCAACAGGCAGTTTGGTTGCCTCATTTGGCTAATTTATCATTTCCTCCCCACAATGATCAGCATGGGGGCCGAGTGAGCAAGGGCTACCCAGCACCTGAACACAAGCAGTGGTGGGGCAGGGTCCAGCACCATCTTGCCAGGATTTTTGACGTGCAACGCACACCTCACCAAATCAAACTCCGCTGGCAGGATGTGATCAACCGCGAGGGAGACTTGCTGGACCATCTTGGCCTGGAGGTCGGTGGGCCAACTGGTAAGTACATTTATAATATTTGTCATATTGGTTTTGAAAGAGGTGCACAACAATGCCATACATTGCACTGTCCATATTTTCAGATAGATTCAGTGGTGTTGCAATGGTGTCGCAGAAAATACATCTGACCTCAAGAAACTAATTGCATTTTGTGTGGTCACAGGCACATAGGTTGTAACCAATTTATCTGATGTTGACTTTTCAATGGTATCTTTGCACACACACAAGCACCAGTGCCAAAGTTGGATATATTTCTGTGATGCTATAAACTATGGGGCAGATCTACAAGAAACTAAAACAGTGTGGTGCAGCATGCCATTTTTCTGTGCAAAGCAGCGTTATTTTCGAAGCGCAGGGATGCAACATATTTACAACAATATGTTGCATCTCTGTGCTTACCCCTGCACTGGCTCACAAACTGCTGCCATGTGCCGGCGCAGCCAATCTTGCACCAAGGTGCAAGTCTGCCTGCATCGTGGGGAGATTGTTTTTGTGCAGGAAGGGACACCTTCCTGCACAAAAAATAAACAACTGAGGTGATTTCCTCTTCCAATGTGTGCCTAAGAATGCAGCACGCATTGAGAGTTGAAAAAAACAAGGAAAAATGAATACATTTCCCCTCATTGCACTCCGCTATGCTACCCCAAAGGTGGCGTTTCATTCGGACGCATTTCCAGATTTACGCTTTATAGTAAGTCTGGCAATGCATCAGTGGATATGGTTTTTGCGTGGGTACACCCACAGCAACACCCATGGAATATCCCTTCCACACAAACTTCTGCATTTAAAGGTAGCATATTCACAAGGGCATGGAAAGTCACGCAGGCGGGATTTTCATGTCCTTGTAAATATTGAGCAGGACAAGGCACCACCAGTACATCAACAAAATGGAAGTACTAGTGACACAGGGGAATAGGAAATTGGCCCCCTTGTATTCAAGTTCTCAGAAAGTTACACAGTGTGGTGCAAACAAAGGGCTTGTGGTGCCTCACTGCGGCACTCTCTCAAAAATCTGGCCCTATCCTGTGTAAATCTCATAATATACATGAGTCTAGATGTATATGTAAGCATGATGCATCAATCAACCAACCAAACAATCATTGAAATTATAAGTGCGCTACTCACATGTGAGGATATGAATGCGCGGGGGAAGATCTGCGTGCAGTTGAAGAGTCAGGTCTTTACAGTTGCAATGAAGATGTGCAGGGTGGGGTTTGCACAGGCTGATGATTGTTAGCTCATTGAATGTGGGTCAGAGTTATGCTCATTTCCACGTGACGATGAAAATGCCACTTTTGATGCTGGTGTTGATCGTAATCTTATAATGCTGGAGTGATGGCTGCAGCAGCTTTGTGGAATAGGGGTGGGACAGGGGTTCGTTTGTGATCATGAGTGGATGCCTCTCATGGTATATGCATTGTCTTGGGTGTTGATTGTTGTCAGGGATGAGATGGAGGGGTAGCTGGTGTTGCTTGAAGATTGTGTGGTTTCAGAGAACTGTGTCTGGTCTTTGAACTTGTCTTAGAGGCACATGACATCTGTGTGGAAGTATGAGCAGAGCTTGTTGTAGTGGTCCTGGGAGGGGGAGATGTTTGTATTATCCATGTGTGTTATGCCAAAATAACTGATGATGCTGAATAGTTGCTTTGAATTTCTGGAGTTTGTAAAGATCAAATGTGGGATTAAGTTCCTTGTTGTAAGTCTGATGTGTGGGTGGAATTTTGATATGGTGTTCTTGTAGTTGGATCCGTCTTCAGGGGATTTGCTGTTACTCTGCTTCTCTACAAGGTATCTGCATGTGTGTCAAGATTGATGTGAGTTGGCCTTGAACCATGTAGGCTTCCTGTGCTGCTGTGTGTTGGTGTTACATACTGGTGCAAGTTCATCTACACATTTTGAGATCCATCTGTGGGTTCCATTTTCAGCAAAGTTTGTGTAGTTCATAGTGTTGGTGGCATTTTGGTTTGAGGCTGATTATAGTTGTTCTATGTTCATCTTGTGTCTGTTCCTTTTTGGAGTGCATTTAGGAATTTTTATATGTATGCAGATGCTTTGTTGACGTGGAGGTGTACGTCGTTCTGGTCAGTCCATGGGGGCTATGTGGGCTGGCTGTAGTGGATGTGGTGATGTTCTTCCCTGGCTTGTGGTTGTGGGTGGTGACAAGTTGTTACTGTCAGATGTTTGCAAGGTTGTCCATGCGGCTGGCAAATTTGTTGTCACTGAGTTTGTCAAGCTGTGATTTGAGGTATGTTACAAGTATGTAGTACATGTATGCGACGGCATGTTGTGCAATTATGTTTGCGATGTACCTGGTGTACACAGTTCAAGGTCTAGATGGTCTGTAGCCAAGGGTCCCCCGCAGGGTTGTCCTTGGGCTGGCCTGGATCTGGAAATAGTGTAGGTGTTTGGTGTTGAGCGGGCTGTTGCTTGAGCTTGGGTTTGTGATTTGGAGGTAGCTCGTAAGTGCAATGGTAAGGCCTCATACAGGGCGGTTGTTGCATGCCCTTCCTAATATTTTTATATCGTTCAGTGATGCAGTTGGCAATGTTGTTGGCAAAGGTGGCATTTTCCCTGGTTACTGTGAGTAATGCAACATCTAGTGCAATGGTGTTGATGATGATCCAGATCTCCATGGCTAGTCTGTGCAGGGAGGACACTTTGAGGAGGATGCATTGCAGGGATCTCGAGTTGCTGCAGTTTGGAGTGTAAATAGTTTGTGTGTGTGCAGTTGGTGGTGAAGGCCTGGAGCAGTGTAGTCAGGATTACTGTCCATGGTTGTTGCTCTGTGTATACAGGTTGCATTTCTGAAATTTTTCACTGGTGCAGTGCAAGAACATTTTCTGAGCCATAGCTGAGGGATTTGGGAGATCCATGACCTCTGGCGCTGTTTGTGTTTGGGTTGTTGATGGCTGCAGAGGGGTTTGGCTGTTAAGCAAATACAGTGCATGTCTGCTGTGTGGACATGCATCAACCATCATCAAATTGGGAAGGGGTTAGGATGTGCAGCTGGAAGTCTGGAATCATCAGGGTAGAGGCACTGCGGGTGCATCAGCATCAGGAACGGAGGGGGAAGCAGGCAGCCAAAAGAACAACCAGACATGTCTAATAAACAATGCAAAAGTCACAAGCAAGGTCCAATCAGTGTGCAATCAGGCAACAAGATAGAGTTTAACATGCTGCAAGCATGTAGAGAGTCAAAGCACTATTGTGAGTCATCACATCAAAAAACTATGTACACATGCATGCACAGACCAATTTTTGGAACCAGACATCCTTACAGCATTGTGAAATTGTGTCTGTGTAAGGGCATGTCTGATGAATCTGTCGAAGCACATGCAAACTCACAGGGATGCTACAAATGTTTGTTTCACACTCAGTGAACTGTGATGTGGAATTGATACAGCATTTACAATGTCCAGGTGTGGGTGGCACAACATTGCTGTACTTAATGTGAAAGGGGTTACATGGTCTGGTAATTACATACATGTGTCACACCAACTTTTATTTTCCTTAGAATGTACATATGTCCGGAATGTCAAAATGATTGTACATATGTTCATGTTTCTTAGGTGGACCTCAGCCATATACACAGGGGGAGGTCGACACATTTGACAACCTCAACGCTACCAGTGAGTATCATTCATCATTGATTGTGATGTTGGTGGTGTGCAAGGATGGAAGCTTGACTCTGTATGTGGGCAACTGTAGTATGCTCACTACATCCAGCTGCAGTCATAACTTGTTGAACGCTATCAAAGTTCAAAGACCATGATGAAACACATTGTGAATGTTGTACTGTGTGGAGACATGCGTGGACATATTAAAAGCCATGAAAGTACCAGGCAGGCCCTCCCTCAATCCACAATGCAAAATTGAGTGCCCATTGCCACTTAGACTGAAGTAGCAAAAGCCAAGTGGAGACAGCAGCATCAGATGGATGATATTTGGAGAGGCATGCTTAACACAGTCCTCACTACATGTGGGTAGTGGTGTTGTGCCCAATCGTTGGACAGGATGGTATTCCTGGGTTGCAGTGTGGGTGTAAGGTCAGAGTCAGCTGGTCTAGGGAAGTACATGGGTTGCTATGCTTTTTCGCAGAGTCAATGTAATAACACAGAGAACAACCAAGCACAAACTGGCCATGCTCAGTGTCCATCATTGTCATATGCCTCTTCGCGATGTTGACATTTTAAGTGTGAACAAGTTTATTTATCTGACTGTTATTTGTAATCCATGCCTCAAATGTCTGATGTATCGTACTAGGAATACCTGATCTATAACGCACTTTGAAACAACATCCATAGACCATACTCATTTGTATGCATGGCAGTCTGCCTTACGTATTTGGATGGGGTCATCCTTGTGCTGTGTCAAGAACAATATTTAATTGTGTCATCACACAAGTGTGGCACATCTTGTACTTCAAAAATGCCTTCACAGTCATGACAAGACTTAATTGTGTGTACGCAAAAGTAAGAGTCAACGCTTTGAAGGTAGGTGCATGTATGCTTGATAAATAGGCGGAGGTGTAGTTCACCCTGCTAGAACTACATGGCATGCTGCATGCCAGTCAACATGAGTAGTGTCATCAATTCTGAGGTTCATTGTTGTTGAGACAGCAACCACATATCTGTTTCCAAAAATTTAAATTGCTACTACAGTGCATTACTCTGTGGATGTGTGAAATGAACGGCCAAGCGGCATAGATGTCTAGAAAAGATGATCTTCATCCACGACACACTGTGACACTGTCTGAACTCAGCTGTTGTTGCAGATTAAGGATAACATGACTTCATGATTTGTACATGGGGAGGCAGATAATGTCCTTTTTAGGGGAAATGATCAAAGGCCATGATGTATGTTAACTGGTTTCTCATTACTCTTGCTCTTCATAAATTGATTAGTTTTGAAGTGTGAAAATAATTTATGTAGAATCATGACATTCAGCAGACTGCACAGTATGTGATGAGCTTTTATTTGTTTATCAGAAAAGAACAAGGATGGCACAGCCAACACGTGTTTCGCCCTCTAACCGGCCATCAGGCCTAGGGCTTCTTCAGGGCGGGAGGTCAGGTAATGGGATATCAGAATGATTGTAAGGGTTTGTCAACCCGAAGATTCTATTGTCTTGGCTAATGCCAGGTGCCGAAGGGTTTCTCAGATCGTGGAGCTTAGGATAAGTTAAGTTAGGTAGGTTAGGCATAGGTAGTGTAGATAGGTTTTAAGATATTAAATTAGTGTATAAGATATTTTAGTAAGAGTGTTTAGATGATTGATGATACACGTTTCAAATTTTATTGTTATTAAAATAATGTTATTTAACAAGCTTTGACAATATTTTTGGATGGTCAGCATTAAGTTTGTTGTATGTGTGAATAATTGGGCACATGGACTGTGAACACAGATTACTGTTTGAGTGTATCATATTTGTTAATTCTAGCAGGCTGGTGCTCCATGTATGAATATTTGTACATGTTAATCCAACACCTGTGCTTCAACTTTTTGGGGTACCCACTCTTGGGTCTTCACATACATATGGGTCTGATTCAAATCATGAGTCTTTGGACAACCTCTGCATGTTTATCTACCACAAATCTGTGGCATCTATGTATGATGTTGCTATATGTAAGTGAAATATGGGTTGTCTCTTACACAGATGTACAGAACGTACACACCACACATTATCTCTCTTAGTGTTGTCATAGCTATTAAATGTCAATAGACAAGTAGTCATTGTGTTGTGAGTGGCTAATTCATATGACTGGACTACACAATGTCTGTATACAGGCGGAGTGGCATGGCTGGTGTATAAAATAACCTGGTCAAAGTTTCACCACATCTTGTTTGCTGGTATGTATAATTTCATGGGCTGCACAAGTTTAATATTTTGACACTACATCATTAATGTTTTATGTGCAGATTTATAATCCCCTTCTGCTGCCAGTACATCACTTTTTGTGACACACTGACAGCACTTTTCTCTGCCCCATATTTACAAGGACGTGACTAAGCACCCTGCCTGGCCTTTCATGACCTTGTAACTACAGCCACTTTACACACAGCTTTATTTGTGAAAGGGGCATTCCATGCATGTTGCTGTGGATGTTCACACCTCACACCCATGGAACCAGACACATTTCCAGATTTATGAGGAATCGTAAACCTGGCAATGCGTCAGTATGCTACACCCCGCTAGGGGTGGCAAAGAGAGGTGCAATGGGGAGCAAGCTTTGAATGTGTGCTGCAGTCTACAGCACACAGTGATTATGGAAAAAGCCTGTTGTGACCGTTTTTGTGCAAGAAGGTGCCCCTTCATGCACAACAAATAATCTCCGCATGACGCAGGCATCCTTGCCCCATGATGCAAGGGTGCATGCATAGGCGCATGGCAGCTGTTTCAACGCTAGCGCAGGGGAGAGCACAGGAATGCCACATTTGATTGGATATATGTGGCATTCCTGTGCTCAGAAAGTTTCACAGTGTGGCACAGACAAAGGGCTTGTTGTGCTGCACTGCAGCACATTCATGTAAATCTACCCCTTAAATCTCCATATGACAACATGTATTTTCACATTTGCATTGACATACAAAACAGACATTGATCAAGTACTTACACACTCTTTCACGTGTGTCTGAATTTTACAACAAATATTATACCCAGTGATATTGTGGAATGGTACAAACATGACACAAGGGCACATTGGTCTTGACACATGAGTAGTGAAGCAGAAATCGTGTTAATATGTTTGTGAGTGTTGAAACAAAGAGATTTTATTTGTATTTTCCTCTGAGATGAATAAATTGTTGTTGTCACAGTGTATTCTACTGCAGTGAGTGAAGAAAAAAAGAAGTGGGGCACAGGTGTTACCTTTTTTTAAATGATATTGTCTGTAGGACATTTTTCTGTCATACGACACCTGTAACTTTGTGTCAACATAGTGACCAGTCTTCCTCCTGAACTGTGTTGCTGACTCGTCCTCCTCCTCAGAGTCGTCAAATTGGGCCTTTGTTGGCTCTGTAGCTGCAGGGTGTGTTGTATCACTGCTACCACCAGCAGTGACAGAGGAGGTGTGAGGGAACACGTATTCTGGTGACATGAAGTTTGCCTTTAGGGCATTCAAGATTACTTGATGATTTTTAACAACAGTCAGCAATTCCCCATGAAAGGCAGTTACTGTTGCCATGTACATATCTTGCTTTTGCTGCATGTATCTCATTGTGTCATCTATATTTTGAAGGTGCTGAGCAACATCCCTGGTGCCACTTTGTGGTGGCATTTGTACATGCATCTGACTCATTATGTAGGATATGTTAGCCAGAGATTGTGCAAATCCTGGTGTTTGGTTGTTGCTGGCTTGTTCTATACCAATGTTCCCCAAATCAGGATTCAGGCTTCGGAGGATTGCTTGCAGGATGCCACCCACACCTCCACGGCCACATGAACCTCTCTGAGGAGTTCCCGTTGTAGAGTTACAGCGGTTCTCTGGAACTCTACGTTTGTGTTCTCCAAGTCCGGGCTTATATTTGTTGTGGCAGTTTCTATTGTTGTTGTTGGTTGGGTTTTAGATGGAGCAGTTAACACACTGTTGTCACTCTCAGGAGGTGCTGTAGGTGACTGTATGGTGGTAATGAGGTCCTCCAGTGTGTCACTATCGATTGAGGGCAGGGTGTCGTCCATCTCCTCAACAAGATTGGTGTCATCCACCCGTTGTGATGTTGAAGGTGCATCCTCTGAAAAATAAGGTGGAAATGTGTTAGTTGTGTTTGCATGTTCAATTGTAGTGAGGTTTAGTCAGAGGCATCACATGTGGGTTATCAAAGCTGATCTCTGTGTCACAGTTAAAGCGATCTATGTCCTGATGCAGACTGATGCTCAAGACTCATTCCCACTTGCATGGACATTGCAACAATTATTTTTACAGTAGTCGTGCTGATCATTGATATTCATTGTTACTGACCTGTGGACATACACTGCATTTGAAATGTTTCTCTTAGTGGTAGATGCACTTTTCTGGCAACACTGCAATGGCAATTGTAAATTAGTGTGTGATATCAGTGTATTGACCTCCTTTCAAGCACAACATACTGCCAGCCTAAGGATAGGTTTCCATGCACATTTTGGAGACATTATGGCCCATATGTACAAGTACTGAGTCAAACTACCACCAACACTAGTTGGCAGAAGTTTGCTGTGTGTCGGCCTATTGACCACAAAGAACGCACTGTTAGTGATGTTATTACTATACGTTGTGACATGGTGAGATTTGCAGTTGGCTGCAATGATGAATGCAGGAAACACTGCTATAAAAGCATTCGTAATTCCGACGTTAGCAAGCAATGACTGTCAAAAGGCACATTAGCAGCAAAAGAAATCAAATTAGTCAGCCCTATTTTTCATGGCCTCAACAGTGAAAACAAGCCTATGAGTCAACCTACAATGAGAACTAGGATACAAAACATATTTATAATGCAGAATGGATTTGCCGGGCCCCAGTACATCACAGATCAAAAACTCCCCCAAGCCCCCCAACAGCCTTAATGACCATCCATAGACCCAGGGAAAGAAGGAAAGCTGTGCTACAATACTGAGTACAAGCACTTTGCTGAGCAATACCAGTGTGCATCACTTATCATTGGGCACTCCTGCTACACAATGGCATACAAACCCATGTAAGCACCAATGAGTACCCGGCTCAGGGGGGCATCGGTGGCCCGCAATTTGTGAGCCAAACTGGCATGCGGAGGTGCAGTGTAGTTGCTGGTCTGTGGTGGTAGGCATTAAGGCATTGGTGATCACCCTTACCTGGTGGTGTAGTCAGCCAGGTCACATGGAGGCATGTTGCAGACTTGTGTGAGAAGGTACCCTGTTCCCCCTTGTAGCTGTGAATGGTGCATGTCCTCCTGAGTAACTACGTAGGGAGGTACACATCGCATACCATGCCCCAACAGTACACTGCGCTGCACAAAAGGTTATTGCCAATGGTGGCCAACGCATATCTGCATCAGAGGCCGGAGGATGGGTCACTGGCCATACGCTGTGGAGGGTGAGGACCCTAAGATGATGCAAATTTATGTTGCACAAGCACTGAAACTACACACCTAAGGGATGCATGTTGCATTACCTTCATCGTGTGATTACCCAGCTGTCTTGGCAGTGAATGCTGTACCCAGGCTTGTGTCAGCCCACCTGTCTGAGGATCATGCTGGCTGAGTCATAGACTTTGAGAGAGTGCATCAGATAACACCACTGTGTCGATGTACAAGTGAATAGAAGGTATGATGTGTAGCGGAGGATGCCCAGGGTATAGTGGGGTACAGGGGTAGCACCTGTGGGTGAGGGACCACCAGTGGTGGATGATCCACTATGGTGCTGGAGCATTGGGCCAATAATTTTGAGCAGTGCCCACTAAAGTGCACAATGACTGTTTGTTTGGCCCTCTCAGTCCGCCCGGAACAGTCATGTGCACTTCCCGTTTACAATGCAGGCAGCATTCCAGCGTGCATGGAGAACATGCTCACCCCTCAAGCCCCTGTCTGAACACATTGTCCCTGTGCGCATGAGCAATCACAATGCCAAATTGCGGCCTTGTGATTGACTTAGGTGAGGGAGCCTGGCTGGCTGCTTCCTGTTCTTTGACGCAGACTCAGAGCAACAGGAGCACAGAATATGCAATTTTCCTTTTGTAATGTGATGCCAAATCCCGCACACTCCAACCCCCCGCATCTATGCCCCCTCCAGTGTATTTTCAGGCTTTTTCCACCTCCCAGCTGTCCAGTGCCCCTACACCATTTCTCAATGCCAGATGCTATGCAGCCATGCTAAAGAATGATGATGGATTAAACCCAGATCAGTTGACTGGGGGTGAGTGCTTGCATTATTCAACGCTCCGTCCATCATCCCCTTTGGTTTTGCTTTGTTCTCTCTAAGTTGGCAGGGTATGCCCAGACGTGGGTCCCTTGTTCATTTGGCACTGGATTCAAGCTAGCTTGGCTGATGACAGCTGATTAGCCAGACACCGGTCCCAGGATGCTTGTTTCCGGTCCAGGGAAGACATGGCTTGGCAGTTCGGGCTGGACTGTTCCCATGAGGCACAGGGTCAGACTGATTTGCATATTGCCATGTCTGAACTGGGGTGATGGAATGAGCTAAAGAATGATGATGGATTAAACCCAGATCAGTTGACTGGGGGTGAGTGCTTGCATTGTTCAACACTCCGTCCATCATCCCCTTTGGTTTTGCTTTGTTCACCCTAAGTTGGCAGCGTATGCCCAGACGTGGGTCCCTTGCTCACTTTGCCACTGGATTCAAGCTAGCCTGGCTGATGACGGCTGATTAGCCAGAAACCGGTCCCAGGATGCTTGTTTCCGGCCCAGGGAAGACATGGCTTGGCAGTTCGGGCTGGACTTTTCCCATGAGGCACAGGGTCAGACTGATTTGCATATGGCCATGTCTGAACTGGGGTGGCGGAGTGAGCTAAAGAATGATGATGGATTAAACCCAGATCAGTTGACTGGGGGTGAGTGCTTGCATTGTTCAATACTCCGTCCATCATCCCCTTTGGTTTTGCTTTGTTCACCCTAAATTGGCAGGGTATGCCCAGACCCCTTGCTCACTTTGCCACTGGATTCAAGCTAGCCTGGCTGATGATGGCTGATTAGCCAGAAACCGGTCCCAGGATGCTTGTTTCCGGTCCAGGGAAGGCATGACTTGGCAGTTCGGGCTGGACTGTTCCCATGAGACACAGGGTCAGACTGATTTGCATATGGCCATGTCTGAACTGGGGTGGCCGAGTGAGCTAAAGAATGATGATGGATTAAACCCAGATCAGTTGACTGGGGGTGAGTGCTTCCATTGTTCAACACTCCGTCCATCATCCCCTTTGGTTTTGCTTTGTGCAGCCACGCGCAGCAGGCATACTAGTGGTATATCAAAGAAATATCTTTGGTGCAAGGCATACCATTACATTGCATTCCATTACAATGCATACCCGGAGGTCTCTTGTTGCAACAGTTTAGAAAGAGCTGGATAGGGTAGCATTGTAAATTACAGTTCCCACTACAGTGAGTGCAACCGTAAAAGCAACATTTGTAACACATAACAACCCCTGATCCCTGAGATTCATCTCAGACCCACAAAACCACCTTAAATGTCACATTTGACCCCAAAAGACACCCTCATTTTCATTTGTGCCCCATAAAACACCCTAATTTCATTTTTTCACTCCAAAAGATACCTTAATTTTTATTTCTGCCCCCAAAAGACACCCTAATTTAATTTTTTCACCCCAAAGACACACTAATTTTCATTTTTGCCCCAAAAGACCCCTTAATTTCATTTTTTGCCCCCAAAAGACATCCTAATTTCATTTTTTGACCCCAAAAGACACCATCATTTTCATTTTTTCCCCCAAAAGATACCCTGATTTAATTTTTGACCTCAGAAGACACACTATTTTTCATTTTGTACCCCAAAAGAAATCCATTTCTGATTTTATCCAAACAAAATTGATACTATATTTCATTATTTAACCCACAAGACACCCTAAATTTTATAATTATTCACAAGGAATCTCCCTTACATTTTTATCTGACACCAGAATGCATTAGCTAACCTGGAAATGATGAATCTCTATTACTTGCATCACAATGCGTTGATTGGACATGCAATGTGAAGGCAACTGCGTGCCTGAAGTTACTTTGAACTGGCATTCCAATGTGATAACTGTGTTGTAATATGCGTCTCCCATGATGAAGGCAAACCATGGATAAGAACGTCTGCGTTCATTTGCCCCTGGACTGCCGTGTAGTTCCTATATTATCCATAGAGGATCTGCTCGTTTGGATAACATAAACGGTAGGATTGGTGGCAGACTGACTCTGAGCACCCCCACCGAGAAAGTTAGCCTCTCTGTTTTAACTAGCTCACAGTGCCACTAGAATCTCCTCTTATCAGGGAGAGAATAGTTTCTGGCAACCCCAGGACATGACAACCCTGATCCCCCAGGATTGTGGAAACAATGTAATACCTTTCACTCAGTTACTCGTGCTCACTTATTCGGTCTCAGAGAGTTACACAGAAGAAACAGTTGAGCATTTTACAATAAGACTTTATTGCACAGCTGTTCTTCTAGTGTAAAATAGGCGTGCTGCAACAACCGTTAGACAGTAGCAGATATATATGATTAGAAGTAGAGTGAAAATATAAGGATAGTACAGTTCTACCGTCTTGCAATAATCATGAATACATACATGAATATCAAATGTATGATAAAAGTGTGCGTACTCATACGATGCCTATCAAGATGTGCCTGAGTGTACCTAGCATGCGAGTAGGTGTGAAGCCAAGAATCCCTCTAGGATTTAGTCGAACCTCATTACCTGAAGTGAGAGAGTGTGGGACCCGTTCTAGTCTCGAGTTGGACACCCCGCAAGGGATGTGTTAGACCACTGTCAGCTGTGGCGTCAGCATGCAGGAGCCTCAGCGTCTCTGGTCAGGGTGTCGGCCTAGAAGTCTCGGTCTCCTCTTCTGACCCTAGAAAGATATGCTGTATTTATACAGAAAGTATCTAAGATTTCTTAGTCCCTTGTTTCTTGTATTAGCCATTGTTGGATTGAGGATAACGTATGGGATAAACCTTGCACATAGATATTATGCAGGTGGTGTAGCCTCTGCCTGGTTTCTAAGAACCCTTATGAATATTCATTCATACTGTATGAGTCTATTGATGAAGTTATAGGACACTATTGTGCAGGGAAAAACCCTCCTTCTGCGCCCAGGACAAGAACTAGGTAAAGGTTCAATCCTAAAGGCTTGGTACTGTGTAGTATAAGGGAGATAATGTAGGTGAAGGTGTATGATATTATCCAGGCCTATATTAGGGTACCTGTTAGAAACGGATAGCGTGGTGCAGAGCGGGTGGGCCAAACTCCAGAGGAAATATGCAATGCATCCACGTAGTACACACAGGCGACACACAAGACACACTCCAAAAAGAGACGCTACACAAGATTGTGTAAGAATAACTTTTGTATTGTAGAAAAACAAGGTAATTTCAGTAATCTCTATACTGCGCCAACCGGTGCCAGGTCAATATTTACAGGGGAGAGTATATACATGGCAGGGCCAATCGGGCCCCTGCCAGAACCATTGCGACATTCAAAGAAAATGACGATAAGTCCATCAGCCTCAAGTCCTGCAATAAAAATACATCAGGGTGTAACATTAGGCATTAGGCCGGGACACCTGCAATGAAACATCATGGCATCACCATCTGCAGGAATGATATGAATAACCCCTGAGGCAGGAAAGCTGTAAGGGGAAAACATTAGGCATCCACCTGTGGCCACAAACATAGTAGGCATCCAGTAGTAGGCATAAAGGCATTATCCTCGAAGATGAACCAGTGGGCATGAAAATTAGGCAGAGCTCCTGACGCAAAACACCAACGCTGCGGCCTTAGGAAAAGAGCCCCCTCGCATTAGGCATGAAACAAACAGTGATCAGGCGTAAATCATGAGGCCGAACCCCAACAGCATAAATCCATGAGACCTAAGATCCGCAACGGGAACATTAGGGAAGCATTCGCATAAAATCATGATTCAACACCTTATGCATACTGTCACCGTGGATCTGAAACATGAACAATACAGTAGGCATCAAACTATGAGCATGGGGCAGAATCCTCTCAGCATAGGGCATAACCCCAAAACATCATGGCATTCCACATAGACATGCCCAAGGTCATCTCAGCTGCCCACTGTCCTGCGGGGCAGCTGTGTAGAGGAAATCAGGCCAGTACGAGGAACATGGGAGCCCTTCCTCTGGGACTCTCAACTCAAAGTTAGGCCCCAAATGTTGTATGTGGGAGCCCCTCTCCTGGGACTCTCAAATCAAAGTAAGGCCGCAAATGTTGTATGTTGGAGCCCCTCTCCTGGGGCGCTCGAGTTAACAGTGACGTGGCCCACAAAAATAATGGCCCTGCTTGAGCAGCCCGCCAAGGAATATCGACACCGGGGGCGGGCACCGGCTGTGCCCCGACACACCCCCCAACCACAGGACATAAGAGCCGCACTCGCGGTCTCCGCTCCTTGGGCCACAGTCAGGTCCTTCTGGTCGCAGCTCTGACGACCTGCACAGGGACACGGCGAACCCATGTAGGACTCTCCTCTCCCCTGCTGGGGAGGCTTCCGCGGCCCTCCGGGGATGCGGCGGAAATCCCAGGCGGCAGGGGCAGGCGCCGACCATGCGCCTCGGGCCCCCCCTTCCGCCTTACTCCTGGGCAGCTGCACCTGCGGGGCTCTCTTCACCTCGCGAGAGCCCCACCCACAACGACACCATTCGGGACTTCACCCAGGCCCCCTCCTGGGACCCGGAGCTTCACTGGGCAGACGCGCTGGGCTCCCCTCACTGCATGGGAGCCCTGTGGGAGTGCCAACTTCCTCCGGCTGCCGTCCAGTGCGGGGTAGGCTCCCACCTGGATTCTTCTTCTGATCGGCTTCCTGCTGCGAGGCAGGACTTCCCCTCAGGCACTCCTGCCAGCGCCAATCCCAGTGCGGCTCCCCTGATGTCATGGGGAAGCCCACGCGGCGCTGATCCCCGGCAGTTCCTCTTTCCCGCACAGAGGGGTAGGCTCCCTCCTAAGTATCAAACAATGTCAGAGGCGCCAAAACCGCGGGCTGGGCTCCCGCGTGTCTTCAAATAAGCAGGGACGCTGCACACACGCGGGGTGGCACCCGCGACAGGCTTCAGATGCGGGGTGGGCTCCCGCTGTTTTAAATAAGGGCCGATGCAGTATGGCACCCACGCAGAAGGGCACAAACGCGGGGTGGGCACCCGCTCTTCCCCCAAGCAGGCAGGGGGGAATCCCACACGCTGGGATTTCATCGTGGCACTTCGGCAGCACAGCGCTGCAGGGACGCACACACTCCTCACCTCCTGGGCAGCCTGTCCTCTTCTCCTGAGCAATCAGCAGACAGCGCCATCCTCACCAGGAGCTAGGTAGCAGGTAGAATAGGTGGGTAACACTCACAAGGCGCTAGGGTGCAGGTGGGGAAGCACAGGCAATTCAAGCTTAGCGCTCCATTCTTCTCCAGGTGCTAGCCAGCAGAGCAGCAGGCACTCGGGAGTTGGTCTCCCTGGTTCCCCTCATACTGGGCAAGGTCAGGTAGGCAGGCAGGATTACTCCGCTATTTTGGGGATAGCAGAGCCTCAGCTCAGTCAGCCACAGTAGTGTAGTCTACTCCCAGCTCCAACCGCCTATACTCCGGCAGAGGTTCCCCAAGTCCAGTAGTGCCCCAACTATGGCTCTCCCTGGCCCTGTGGACAGCAGAGGGGCGCAGATAAGCTCAGGGCCCAGCACACAGGCCTATGGGGCGGTACCCCTGGCAGCTGGTCCCCTCTCTCTCAGTTCCACGCTCTGACTGAGCACATGGCAGCCCAGCTCCGCTTTTTATATGCCCCTCACCCCACCTACCAGACAGTGCTCGAAGCTTCTAGAAGCGTCTGGGGAAACTGGTCCTAACTGGACTAGGGGGAGGTGTTCAGCACCCCGGGTGCCAGGCTTCCTTCCAAAAGCTGGGGTTGCTGGGAAACAACAACTAGATTGGTAACCCAGCTCAGTCAGGCGGCACAACCACACAGCCATGGCATCCATTTTAAAAGCATGTTAAAATAGGGAAGGTCAGTCTGCGCACGCCATTGCGCAGCATGTATTGTGGCATCTCACACCACACATGGCCTATACATTTCTCTACCATGGGGGAGATAAAGGTGCGTACACCATTGCACAGCATTCAACATCTTCATTTAACATGCATTCACATAACATGTGGTTTCCCATAAAAGCAAAAAAATTCAGGGGAAAAGGCCAAGTCCAACAGTTCCTATATGAAACTTAACAGGACCACATTCACCAGCAAGGACCATAGACTACAGAAATGTGGCACCTCCTTTCTGCAACCTCTTCAGATGTCACCTACTTCACAAAAACATGTACCAACCTCTGTTATGGACTAGAAATCACCATCGCCGTCTGTGACAGCTACTTAATTACCTGCAGGGCCCATCATGACCTTGGCATTGCCATCTCCTACAAGAAAGAAAAACACTCCAACTAACCACGCACTCTAATGACCCAGCGGTGACCATGGTACTACCCAACTTAATAACCCAGACCAAGGACAACAACATCCACTTTGGCGCCTTCATTTGAAGGCCCACCGGGCCATGGACACCCATTTACCAATGCCACTGTAGACATCATTGTACACCAGGCTCGCCCATCCACTAACGCCATTCCTACTGTAGGAACTCTAGTTCCACCTGGACAACCCCAGTGACCAGAACACCACCGCCTACTGGGTGAACTTGCTGACCTCAAACTGAAGCAGCTATATGCCACACCAAGCCACATTGCAGGAGACACAGTCAAGCACATCTCCTCCACCAGTAGACAGATTCAACTACAGCCACACTACCAGATTCACCTGGACCAACCATCATTGTAAATGTCACATATTCACCATGCCCACCAGACACCATCCCCATCATTGACCCACATAACAAATGGATCATTGAGTCCATTGGCCTCACCACTATGCCAACGCTTACATACAATGACCCCGCTGCACACGCCCGCCAACCATTGATCTCAAACTGCCCCAACACACTGGCACACCTCAAGAAAGACCAGGCAAGATGTACCACCACGTTGCACCGTATTACCTAAGCTACTCATGTAGGCATATGCGTGACCTTGCGAACGTCATTTATGTAGACACTGTGCCAATGGGTCTTCACTTTGGACATTCACAAAAGTGAGGTACCAGTGGTGCAAGGCCCATCATAAATGAGGTCCAGTATATCTGCTCCATCAGAGATGGACATGGCTGTGCTGTTTTGACATTTTCAATATGTGGTTATCTTACATTGAGAATACTTGTGATTGTGGACAAGTATGAGGATAACAAGATGCACACATCAGATTGTGGCACAGGGACATTTCTATCTGCAATCACCACCATGACCCATTACTGACATCTGTGCACTTATTGTGACTTACCCTTTGTCTGCTCTATAGTTTCTCGGTCTGCACTTTTCTGTCCGGATATCCCAGTTATGATTTCCTCTGGGATGACAGCTGCCACCCGCTCCTCCAGGTCATCCAGGACCTCCTGGTCTGCTGGCCTGCCTCCTCCAGTTTGTGAGGCTGCCTTACGGTTTGCCACAAGCTTTTCTTTTGTCCTGCGCTTACTGTCATGCCACCTTTTTTTGCAGTCCATGAAAGTCCTCTTGGACTGGCCTTCGCTGTTGATCTTTTGGACGATTCTCTGCCATATCGCCTCTTTTTTAGCAAGAGGCGGCTTGGAACTGACAAAGAGCTGGTGCTGGTAGTTGGTAACCCCCCGTCACCAGTATCTAATTTTCCTCTCGACTGAAATTGGACTTCCATTTCCTTTTCGCCCCAGTCTCAGCCTGTGCATCTGGGCTTCTGCTACTGGTGTTAGCCAGAGGGTCCTGGCTACTGGGGTTACCTTCCTGGTCCATTGGTAGGTCCTCTGTGGTCCACAAATGTCTTTTTGGTGAATTGAGTTGATTCCCACGTGCCTTTTACTGCTTCACTCAGTGTGAACTGTGTCAGGGTTGTCAGAATGGTGTTGCATGTCGCAAATCGGTCTAACATGACTTTTTCTGGAGTTGCATCAGGCTGACTTGCTGCAGTTTTGTGGCCCCTATGTCAGTTATTCTGACGCAGGCTACCGCATTGCGCCACGGTCTGTCCCCTTGATGATTTGCCATTTCAGAGTTGAATTGCGTTGTTGCAGAGGCAATGCAAGATTTTTGACACATCACTGCGTTGCAGCAGCAATGCATTGCGGCAGCGATGCATCACTTTTTGTAAATCTGCGCCTAAGTATTATTTTAAATAAACTAGAACAATTAACCAGCAACTGCCCTTAACTAAACTAAAACTAAATAGCAACTAACCCTGAATAATAAATTCACCCCCCTTCTCCCCCCCAACAGGCCCAAACAGCAACGTGAAATCAAGAAAAAACAACAAATATCTCAATAGGAAATAAAGAAAATACAAGCAAATAAAAATGTAACAGTAAATATATAGCCATTGCTAATTTATATTTATGTATGCATTTACAGTATAACCCAGAAAATGACAGAAGGGGCTAAATTCATATAATCTCAACAAGGGACATTTTTGCTTTGTTATATGGACTACACCTACAGCCAGTAAAGAACATCATCTAACCATATTCATTGGAAATTTACCAAATACTACTCTAATTCCTGCTTTGGTAGCGCAACAACTAGGGAAACCACAGTGATATATGTAAAAGAGCATGACCATCCCCCCAACATCACTGAAAGTCAGAGACCTTTTAGAAAACATTAAAGAAGAAAGCACTAGCTCAACCAAGTACTGAAATAATAAAACATATCTTAACCCATGTTCCAGAGCATGTAGCTGACGAGTTACCTGCCATCCCAACACAAAAAAATGCCTATTAGCCCAAACCAAAAAATCCACCAGTTAAACACCACCAGCCCCCAAAAATGTAGGCCCCTATCACGAGCTTTTTAAAATCGCTGCGCCACTGCTCCGACAAAACTCGCCGTCCCATAAGTAGTGCCTCTGCTAAAGCCGGCTCCCCCATTAAACAAGCATTTGCCATGCAATAGGTCTTGCATTTGTGAGAGTTTAAGCTATTGGCATTATAAATGACAATGCCTTTTATTTGGGTTTTCAAAAGCAACACATTTATAAAAGACATTGTCATTTACAATGCCAATAGCTCAAACTCGTGTAAATACGAGACCTATTGTATTACAAATGCTTATTTTGGTATGTTCCCGGAAGCAGTTAGGCTGTAACGCAAATTGTGTTTTCTAGCCTTTGTATATAGGTTACACCCACTATTCAAACTAAAAGGTGACATGATGTCTCTAAAATAGTGCATCTTTAACTGTGCTTGTTTCTTAATCTTTTTTATATAGCTTGTTCCAGTGTAAAAATATACCTCTCATTTTTGCCATGTAAACATATTTTGTTTAATTGTACAAAAAAGTTAAAAAGTGTCCAAAAAATGTTTGCATTTTAGAAACTGCTGGCCGATCCTGGCAGAAAGTACATTTTCTCTTTTTGATTATAATATTTACGTGTTAATATAGTTACAACTTCCGTATTTCGAAGACAGTTCGTATGGGTCGAACCTGATGATAAAACAATATTTTCTCGTCTTGTGGGAAATAAACCCACTAAACTAGAACCTGTGTGAAAGAAACTGTACTTTTTTGTTTTCGTCCTTTTGTCATTCCTACACAGGTCTGGTGAATCGACCCCCACTTGAACCTGTAAAATAACAATTAAGGCTGTAGTTAGTCCTTTGTACATGCAATCCCGTGTATGCACACACACATTATTTCGCCATCTTTAATATGCCTCTTGAATAAAGATATTTAAGATCCAACCCGAAATTATGCTATGGTATACAAACGGACCACGCATTGCATTCAAACTTGAGAATGAATATTCTTTTAAGATAGGTATGTAAACTATAACTAGACAGGCTATGCGTTGTCTCTCCCTGGTGCCGGAACTTAGCAATGTTTTGTGAAATAGAGTATGTTCAGAGTTTTTTTCTGCTAAATTAGTCAAATGCACTGAATTCACTAAAAAAACAACAACAAAAACATTTTGGCGACGTAGCTAAACCAACTGTAAATCACGCCAATTATATGTGAAAAATTATTCAGATACGCAGATCAAATTCTGTCCTTTACTTCGAAGGACTACGCCGCAACACCATTAATGGAAAACCACGTGTGAGATTACAGATCTAGGTGCGCGCAGGGAAATAGGCCAACTGAATTATGGTGACAAAATAAGTCATAAAATCATGTTTGAACAATAACAGATTAAAATTACAGACGCAGGAAAATGAGTCAATGTATTCCAAAAGGTGCGAAAAGTGTGTGTCTTTATGCACCGAAAAAAAAAGAATCTCGTGCAATGAAAAGTGTAACTCAGTGAAGCATGAGTGTCATTTCAGGGGTAACTGAAGGGACAGGTAGACAGGTAAGAGGGGTCTTGTGAAAAGGGAAGTGCCGATGCAGCGGTTCTGTGGGAGTGGAGGAATAGAAAGGGGGGGCAGTGAAAACACAGGGACAAAGAGACTCTGAGAAAGTAAGAATGGCTCTGTTTAATGTCCAGCGCTATGACTGTACGACAAAGAATTAGTGAACAATATATTCAAGGTGAGAAAGGACAGGGCAATTACAGGTGCACAGGACAAGCAATCGAAACATTAAAGAGTGGGTGAGTACTACACTGTACAACAAGCATTGGTTGCGGGGAATGCAAAGATGGAAGCTGCAGCGGGAGAGGGAGGCGCGCGCGCGCGCCGGCAGAAACGCGATTGGTGCGCGCAGCAGTGCCCAAAGTGAAAGTAATTGCACGTTCACGCGAGCGTGAACGCAAGCATTAGGCCAGCAAATGCCAGTGGGAAGCACTTTTAAATCCCAATTACAAAAGTCGAGCAACAGCGCATGCGCTGCTGTAGGCTCAACCTAAAAAGGGACTGCCATGGGACCACACTACAAGGTTCCTGCACGGCTACTCATAAGCATGCACACAGGGGGGCCTCTACATATGTTTGAGGCGGTGAGCAGCCAAAATATCGAAACTAAAATATCTACCTACACAAATATCGAGTTTTAAATATCGAAGGGACAGAATATCGATGTCAATAATATCTATGGACAGAATATCGATCCTAAGGTAAGTATTTTAATATTGATGTTAGTAATATCGAAGTTAGTAATATCGACATCAAATATATCGATTTTACTAATATCGATATTTAAATTATTGTTATGTATTTTATTATGTATTTAATATGTATGTGTTATATGTTTTTAGTTAAGTGTTCTACTGGTTTTAACATATATGTATACAATTTTTATATGTTAACAATGGTTTTTTAAGTCAATTTTGTGTTTTAGTACCGTAGCGGGTTGTGGGTTTATAGGGGAATAGGGTGGGAAGTAATTTAATTATATGGAATTAATTATACATTTTTAGGAATTATAAATTAATTTTAAATAATTTTTGCGTTTAAGTTCTGTAGCGGGTTGTGGGTTTATAGGGGAATAGGGTGGGAAGTAATTTAATTATATGGAATTAATTATACATTTTTAGGAATTATAAATTGATTTTAATAAATTTTTGCGTTTAAGTTCTGTAGCGGGTTGTGGGTTTATAGGGGAATAGGGTGGGAAGTAATTTAATTGTAATTAATTAATAATTTATTTTCATTTATTGGTATTGATAATTATATTATTGTTAATTAAGTATTAATTGGTAATTAATGTTTATTAATTGGCAATTAGTTTTAATTAGTTGAATAATTGATAATTATGTTAAGTGTATTATTTTATTAGTGGAGTGTGTGGTGCTTTTAAAGGGGAATAGTGTTGGAAGTAATTGAAATCTAATTAAGTAATTATTAAATTAGTTGTTGGGTATTGATAATTAATTATTTGGACAATAATTATTAATTGGTAAATATTTTAAATTATAATATTTTGGTTATGAAAAATAATTAATTGTTGATTAATCATTAATTGTGAATTAAATATAATTAAATATTATGCATTGATATTTCTAATTTATATATTAATAAGTAATTATTAATTGGTAATTAATGTGTAATATTTAATATTTTGGCGTATGAAAAATATTTAATAGTTCAATTTTTTTTAATTGGTAATTAATGTTTCATAATTATTATTTTGCGGTATATATTTTTTCAAATGGTTACATATATTTTAATTGGTATTTACTTTTTAATAATTCATATGTTTTTGGTTATGAAAAATATTTTATCGTTTAATATTTATGATTTGGTAATTAATATTTATTAATTATTATTTATTGGTATTTATTATTAATGTATTGTTAATTAATTATTCTTTGGTAGTTATGTTTGTAATAATTATTTATTGGTATTTGTAAATAATTTTGAGTTATTTAATAATTAAATCACTAATTATTTTAAATAATTATTTTATTTATAACTATGTTATTTTTAACTTCTACGCTATCCAACACTTTCCCTACTGTTGCACCCTCTGGAGTTGGAATAGTAATTTTTACCCCTTCGCTATCCAACACTTTCCCTACTGTTGCACTCTGTGGTTTTGGAATAGTAATTTTTACCTCTACACTATCCAACACTTTCCCTACTGTTGCACTCTGTGGAGTTGGAATAGTAATTTTTACCCCTACGCTATCCAACACTTTCCCTACTGTTGCACTCTGTGGAGTGGGAATAGTAATTTTTACCCCTACGCTATCCAACACTTTCCCTACTGTTGCACTCTCTGGAGTGGGAATAGTAATTTTTACCCCTACGCTATCCAACACTTTCCCTACTGTTGCATTCTGTGGAGTTGGAATAGTAATTTTTACCCCTACGCTATCCAACACTTTCCCTACTGTTGCACTCTCTGGAGTTGGAATAGTAATTTTTACCCCTCCGCTATCCAACACTTTCCCTACTGTTACACTCTCTGGAGTGGGAATAGTAATTTTTACCCCTACGCTATCCAGCACTTTCCCTATTGTTACACTCCCTGGAGTGGAAATAGTAATTTTTAGCTCTACGCTATCCAACATTTTCTTTACTGTTTTTTTTTGGAGCTGGAGTAGTAGTTTTATTGTCGGTGCTATTTAATATTTTTTGTATTATTTTAGCTAATGTAATATATAATTAATTTTAACAATATTCAAATTAAATGTAATTTTTTTAATGTGTTATATATAATTATTTAATTTTTGTTCATGTTATTGTTTTATGTGTATGATCTATTTGTAATTTATAATAATTTTTAACAAGTTATAAGTTATTAACATAATTATTAAAATTTATTATTAAGTAAGTATATATATTATATATTATATGTATATGTTTAATTAATGTTTTATTACATTATATAAATTAATTATTAATTTTAAACATTATAACATATATTTAATTATGTTTATTTTATTTATAAGTATTATTTGGTTTATTTTACTTTTTTTATTTAACTAAAAAATACTTTATATTCTTAATAACGATATTTTTGACATTCTATATTTTATTTTCGATATTTTTGTACTTACCATGTTGTAGATAGGATCTCGATATTCTTGTCATCGATATTTTTGTGTCGATATTTTTGTAGGTCGATTTTCTGTCTGTCGATATTCTGTCAGACATTCGTTTGAGGCACAGGGGTCATGTAGGCCCCCCTTTGTTTCCCCTTCACCAGGCTTTTCATGACAGTGGAACTGCCATGAAAAGCCTCACTGCCGATCCTATGCCAAGGAACGTCAGTTCCCTGGTGGTGCAGGTAGTTCCCAGGTAGTCCGACTGCACAAGTTGTAATCGGGTGGTTGGACCACTGGTGTGGCTGAATACAACACCGCTGCACCACCACGAGTCTGGGGTCCTCAGACTAACAGACTCATAATAGGCCCCTTAGAGAAGAAGAAATCCTACCTGTACTTACAATTACACACAAAAATGTATGACAACAAAAGTCATGAAAAAATAATTATTATCTCTACCACCCCTACTAATATACAAAAACTGCCACAATGCGAAACATGGATGATAGATGGGGCATTTCAAATATGTCCCATACCATTTTACTAACTATACACAATCTATGAGGAATACCATAACACCAATGTCCCCTTTATTTATGCATTACTTGCTAATAAACAATCTACAACTTACATAGAACTTCCAACACAAATTAAAGAACAAACTAATAATTGCAACCCTCAACAAATAATCATTGATTTCAAATGAGCAGGGATACCAGCTATTTTAAAAATTTACCCCCACACAGCAATACAAGGCTGCTGCTAGCACTTTAACCAAAGTATAGGGCACCTTCTACAAAAGTCTAAAGTCAGAAGTAGAATATGCAAGAAATAATAGTTTTGCATATCAAATTAAAAAACTAATAGCCCTAGTCAATGTTCCCATAGCTGAAGTAACAAACCACTACTACCTACTAATAGAAAGTCCCATCTACCAAGCAAATGAAACAAAATGAACCCCCTTACTTGACTATTTCGTAGACATATGGGTAGGTATCTACACAGATCAGTACACAGATGGCAACCTAAATTCCACATTCAGGGGTCAATTCCGATCCGGGTCGGACTGCTCTCCGAGAGCTGTTCGTAGCCTTACCTTGCGACCGACCCGTACCTGGAGCCGGTCCGCCCTGTTGATGAAGTATGATGCGCATAACTGCCAAAAATCAGACCGACACATAGGCTGTGATTCAAGCTCCATTCTCCGTCCGAGCCGTAACTCCTAACGTTGAACCGAGTCGCCCAGAAGCAGTATCCATACCAGTTTCCGCCCAGACAAGTACGATGCGTACTTCCTACATGCCGGACGGGTCACCACGTATGGCACGTCACAGCATCCGGAAAAGAAGCCTATCAGCTACGATTCGCGCCAGAAATCAATCCACGGTTACGAGACAGACCAGCTTGCAACGGGTACGAGACGGAGCAAAAAGTAGCATGTACGAGACAAACACATCATGAATCCCATCGCACAGGTCATACTAGTACTCTACATCTATGACCGGATCAGGAACAGACTCGGACGGCACAGATGATAAATCAGACACCGACCACACAAAAAAACAACATGTACCCACAAAATGACACACACAGGGGATCCATATCCTGGCCACTAACAAAAGGCCACCATAGGGGTTGCATGGCCAGCACCACTACCACCCCCACCCATGGGGCTTATGTTGCCCATCACTACTGCCACCCCCACCCATAGGGGACCGTTGCCCATCACTACTGCCACTCCCACCCATAGGGGATCACTACTGCCACCCCCACCCATAGGGACTATGTTGCCCATCACTGCTGCCACCTCCACCCATAGGGGACCTGTTGCCCATCACTACTGCCACCCACACCCATAGGGCCTATGTTGCCCATCACTACTGCCATCCCCACCCATAGGGGACCTGTTGCCCATCACTACTGCCACCCCCACCCATAGGGGACCTGTTGCCCATCACTACTGCCACCGCCAACCATAGGGCTTACGTTGACCATCACTCCTGCCACCCCCAATCATGCGCCACACATCCATCATACACCAACATTAGGTATGTCAGCAAAATACATCCCCCTAAAATCATGACAACAGTGTGTAGTCTGTGACAAATGCCCACAACAGTGATCATGACTTCGAACATACAATGTAACTACCATCACATGTATGACCAAAAACTGAGTGTGGCCTACACAAGGCAAGCATCACTAGCACTGTGGCAATGTAAAAATAACACCCCCTCACTGTGTAGAACAAAAGTTAAGTGTGTGCTTCCAAACTGCAGCAGATGTTGAGCATTGTGGTGATGGGTTAAAAAACCCCCTCATCACAGTGACCAAAAGGTAAGTGTCATCATGGACAAATGCCATGTATGATTTCTGGTCCCAACACATGAAACACTTTTGGGCAAAAGTAGTGGTTGTGTCCCATAACCACAGAGATGTGGTGAGGCTAACAGTGCTGTGAAAACCTAACATACTCTCAGCCATGTACAGAAAAGCACCACCCATGGGGGCTGACAATGCATACAGTGTACAATGACACAAAAGCAGAAGTGACCATCACAAAGCATACACACCTCGAAAATAGACAATCAAAACATCCTGTGTAGACTGTAGGTGTCAGGTCACAAACTTCCATTCCATGCCAGCAATGGCACCAAACAACCAGGATGAATGTACAGAATGATGTGATATGACTCACAGGGACAGCAGGGTAAAGCACAAAAACAACATCCAGACAATGTCCCACAACAGCAATACCAATGCACTGGTGCAGATGCACAAACACAAACAGGCAACCTCACACTGCACATCAGACACAACATGTGTGTGTGTGTGTGTCTCAGTATCCCCAGGCAACTACACAACACATGAGGGGGGCTGAACCACAGTGAGACAGATGTGGACACAGTGCCATACAAAAGTAAACCATCATTGGGACACCCTCAGTGGGCAATCAGGCATTGTGAGATGAGAGGGAGCACAACAGACACATGTGACACAAGCTGGAATGAACAGCAACTAACACAGCAAGAGACTGACACACAACAGCACTACCCCCAGGGACCAGACATTTGGGTGACACAAGCATGCATAACACCTCCACTGTGCTGACAAAGGTAGATGTTGTACAAACTGTGAAACCCAGACATGTGTCCTGTGCCACAAACGTACATCACACATACACAAACACAAATCACTCAGCATAGCCCGTCATCCATGGACAAACGGGAGCTGGGGGCCCATCCAGGCAAACATATACATTAGTCCACCATCAACACCACACACCCGAAACTGCACAAATGTGCATCTGTGAAGCCCACATGGACAGGTGACATTGCACATGCACCCATGACAAACACAGTAATGTTGGAAGGAACTAAGGTGCACAGACCCATCACACAAGGACAATTTACAACCCTGGTGAATGACAGACATACTGCACAGTATGCAGTACATGGCCATGACGTCAAAGCTCCCGTAACCTGCGGAATACCTGCCACAGTCTCAGGACAATGCAGACGCCAAGGAGAACCACAAGGCACACATGCTGACACCTGCAAACCTTGCAGTCCTGAACCGGACAAGTGGAAGCTGTCACACACACATACACATGTCTCAATCACTGAAAGGTACCAGCTAGGGACAACTACTTGATATTGTGAACAAACAAGTGCTTTGGGGACCCATGACTGTGTCCTATCTGCGTCTGACAACATCATCACCACTCAGAACTGACAAATCCCAATGATGAAACACAAATTAACAGTAGTGTGTCATGCACCCACACATCTGGTAGCCCATGGCAAAGTTGTGGGATGAACACAGTACTACTCAGCACGCATCAACAACAGGAACATATCAAGGAAACACTGCCTGTGTATGAAAAGGGATGTGGACACACACACACATGCCCACACAGCACAGAACATGGGCCCAGGCAATGTCACGGAACAACACCCTTACTTGAGGGGACTCAACTCATGTGGAAGCTCAGCTGTGCCAAAAATTGCCCCAGCAGGTCTCAGTCATGTCAGCAGAACACTTGGTCAGTCAGCCATCAGTTACCACACAATGAACGCTCTGGTCACAACAGCTTGGGTACGGCAGTGTCCCTTAAGTCATCTTCACATACCCAATACATATGTCCAGCAAGTTGCACAGAGGACCCAGTTGCTCCTACACCAATGATGCCCACACTGACATGTCCAGTGGAGATGTGCCCATAGTCAGGGAAATAGACAAATTGGACAATGGGAAGAACATCATATGTGCATGTGTGCAAGACACAGATGTTACCATGCAAATGAAATGTTTACAGAGTGTCCACTAATTGTTATTCATGACACACCCAGTTAGCTGCAAAGGATGATATGGATAACGACCAGAATAGGATACATATTTCATGGACCACATGGAGTACCTCACATCAACACCTCAGTATTCAGCATTTGAAATACAGCATTACAACTGCAAGGTCATGCTAAACATCATCAACATAATGTACAGCTAAATCAACTTCACAAGGATAAAGAAAAAAGCTTTATTCAGCAGATGAAAAATGTAAAGTCTGTTCAAAACAATCGCCAAGGGCCAGTCCATATCCAAATGACAAGAAGTTAACTTGAGTGACAACTGTCACACGTTGCTTGCCTGCACTGGTAAGGACAGGGGACATCCCATCGGCGGGGCACACATGGGGGCAGGCCAGGCACCGCATGGACAGGATCAGGACGCAGCAGAAGGAGGTAGTGAAGGGGTGGTGGATGCAGGAGAGTCACTGGTAACTGCAGTGGAGCTGACTGAAGTAGTGGGTGCAGTCACAACTGTGGGGCACACGTCAGATGGGGTGTGTGCCGGCACAACTGCAGTGGGCAGGTCAGATGGAGTGGACTGTGTTCCCACTGTAGTGCCCAAGTCAGACTGGGTGGTCGTGGACTCCACTGCAGTGCCTAACTCAATGTGGCTCCACTCGTCCTCCGTGCCACTGGGTCCCTCGCATTCTGTCCCAGTCAGGCTCTGTGGCTCCTCCAGGTCCGTGGAACTTTCCCCTCCTGTGGCCGTGGATGTATCTGGATAGAATTAGGAAAAAAGAGAACATCAGTCACCTGCACTGACTGCACACACAACAGTGAGTACATCACATCACAGGGCAAGCCTTGGCATCATCAGCTGAACACTGCTCAAAGTGCTCACAATGTTTAGAATAAGCCAATTGTCAGTCTCACCATCAACCATGGCACTCATATCCCTCCTGGACTTGCACCCGTATGTCTGTTGCATGTTGGATGCTAATATCCCAATGTGCCGACATGCATCAGCCACACATTTGTTGGACATGCAAGTGAACATGTAGGAGCATGTCACTATACACACAGCACACCTATTGCCACTGCCTCAGTACAGGTGTCAGAATGAAGGGATGGGCAGAGACTTGTGATGCATGCCAGCAACACACACTATGATGTTCTCATGCCCTGATAGTCAATGCCACAATGGGGAGCATGGAGCACCCTTGAACACTATGCAGGATCACTCATAGTTAAATGCCATGGCACTGGCATGCCTGGAAAGTCAGTCAACACTGTCTCCTGTCACAGGGGCAGGGCATCCAGACAACAACAGTATGCACTGTGTCACAATCATAGCTCAAGGGTAAAGCAAACTCTGCAGCTGACAAGTGCACTTGACCATCCCCTGCAAACAACATATCCCGGACCCAGAAGACCCCACATCATACAAATGAGACATATGAGTCTCTGCGAACACAACTCCCTGTACATTAGCACATCACAGTCTGCTGTGCATGTAACCCAGCTGCACAGTTACATACACCATTGTGCACTGTCCAATTATCACACACCTATATGTCACACAGGCCTTGTCTCTAATAGTCACATCTCAGATGTCATGCTGACCCTCAAGCTCATGAACACCCCAGTTGTACGTAACAGGAAGCCACACCACAATGACACAGAGGCAGACACCTGAAGGCACATGTCACTAAGCACAACCTGTAAGTTGATACACAGGAGTGGGATTACAGAGTGTTTCTAAATGCCCTTGAGTAGGCATGACTGCCCCGGTCTATGTGAAACAGTGTTTAGCCCTGGACAGTAGTCAGGTGGCTAAGCAAGTGTGACACACTTGATATACATACTCCTGAGGCACACAAATTGGAGTCCCCTGCTGCATGGGTTTGTTTGAAATACCCCAGCCACATGTGGCGAGTCAGACCAGCAATTGGAACACATATCAAGGGCATACACAGATCACATGTCAGATCTCAGGCATTGTATAAACAATTGACCCACCCATGAAACACACAACAGAGTCACGGGAACAGATGCTGTCCGGAAGCTGAAGCAAAGCTGACTGCAGGGACACAGTGCCCTAGTGACACAGGCAACAGACTGTAGGGGCCACACCTGTGGATCAGATGAGGAGGGTGCATCACACAATTGAGGGACATGAGTATTGGACTACAAGACCTATGTAACGTGGAAGTGTGACCAGGCCAAAAGACTGCAATTAGCATGTCAGATATAGTACACAGATTAGGCATGGACTTACCCCCTCCCTGCTGCTGTCTGGCCTTCAGCTGCCCATCCAGGTCCGGGAAGACCACCGCCGGTATCCGGAGCATGTGGGGGGTCAGGGTCCATTGTCCGCCCCTCCTGCGAGGAGGCGACAGGTTCAGCTGGACCCTTGCGATCCTCTGGGTCCAGCCCTGAAGGTCCTGCCACCTCTTCTGGCAGTTGCGGATCCGGCGCTTGTAGACCCCCACCTATCGAATTACCCGGGCGATGGTCAGCCATATCTCCTGCTTCTGGTGGGCATCAACCTGTGAGGATGACAAAGTTAAAAGTCCATTAACACACATGCCCCCTATTTGTGCTCCACACAGTTGGATATACATGTCATCATCACAAAGGAAAATGAGTGACACAGGTAGTGCACCCATGGAAAGGACAAATGCCCTGCCTGACATGTTAACAATGCCGGGGAAGTTTAAGCTTGCACAAATGCACTTTAGCTGCAGAATACCTGTTCATTACATGTACCTACACACTTTGGGGGATGAAAGTACTCAGTGAGTAGGCTTGCCACTGGTGTACACACTGCTAGTACTGCTAGTCAGACAACATGCACTATTAGTAAGGCAGTGGACTGCACACTCACCTGCTCCCCTGGTTTCCCATACAGCTTGCTGTACTGTGGAAGGAGCCTGTCCAGCAGGCCATGGTTCTCCTCCTCAGTGAAGGCTGGGGCCCTCTCCAGCGTACGTGCCATAGCAGGAGCCAGAGGATGCAGAGACAGTAGCAGTGGTAGCAGGGACGTGGTTCAGTAGCATGTAGTGCAGGCAAGTGAGCTCCCTGGGGTCCAGCCAGCCTTATATCTGTGCTGCAGAGGCAGACTCTGTCCCATGTGTCCCCAGTGATAGGTCCAACACGGTTGCATTCTATGAATCTTACCAATCCATGGAAATGTACGACTCGTACACGTCTTCCTCATCGCTCAAATCTTCACCTTCATAAAACCCTAGGAATTGCAACATTGTTGTAGGCATCCATCTGAATTTCCAGTGCACAACTCGTGCAAGTTTTGAATCTGCATCCGTCTCCATGACAGTCCAGGGCCAATGGGTGCGCCCGGCTCGGTCAACTGACTGTACAACGCGTATTTTGAAAATACACATGCATCCGTCTCCATACGATTCAATGGCCAAGGCGTATGTCAGTCTCGGACCATGCCGGCCCGACGCGCATGCATGATAGTCACCCGCGTCGGGCCTCATTGCAGTCAATGGCAAAGCGTATGCAAGGCTCGGTCATGAACCTTGCAATGCGTACGCATTGTCACCCGCGTCGGACCTCATTGCAGTCAATGGCAAAGCGTACGCACGGCTCGGTTATGAACCGTGCAATGCGTACGCATTGTCACCTGCGTCGGGCCTCATTGCAGTCAATGGCAAAGCGTACGCACGGCTCGGTCATGAACCGTGCAATGCGTACGCATTGTCACCCGCGTCGTACCTCATTGCAGTCAATGGCAAAGCGAACGCACGGCTCGGTCATGAACCGTGCAATGCGTACGCATTATCACCCGCGTCTGGCCTCATTGCATTCAATGGCAAAGTGTACGCGCGGCTCGGTCATGAACCGTGCAATGCGTACGAATTGTCACTCGCGCTGGGCCTCATTGCAGTCAATGGCAAAGCGTACACGCGGGTCGGACGTGAACCGTGCAATGCGTACGCATTGTCAACCGCATCGGACCTCATTGGTGTGACTATTTGACGGCTTCAACACACAATTACTTGCCATCGACTCATGTGCAAACCTACCACACTACAGCATTGGCCACACAGTGTCCCATGGCATGTAAGGCTGCATTCCCTGTGTGTTGGGGGGCAACATTTGGTTTGTTGTGTGGCACTTTTGTTCAGCCACTCCCAGGCTTTGCACATGTTCATGGGGGAAGAAACCTTTGTGCGTTGTGCACATTACCTCTGTGATGTGCAACTGTACAGTTATGGGCATGAGTCATGGACACAGTTGCAGGTTGGATATGTTTCGGACATGTCACATACACCCTGAGTCCTGGGGGTGATGGCATGTACATCACAGTGAGACCTGTAGCCACAGTTCTGATGTACACCCACAGTCTATGTGCATGTTGTGTCTCAGATGTGGCTGATCAAATGTGCCCAATGGGAGACAGTCTCCACATCCATGTGGTTTGTGCATCAACCTTGATGTTGTGTGTGTGTCTACGAGACGTACATGTAGGGCCAGCAGAGACAACAGCGGCCACTACCTGTGGGCCTCACGGTTGCCTTGTGGCGTGTACATGATACGCCATGTCAGGTCAGTGTCGATGTGGCAATACAGAGACCCTGGGTATCTGCATGGCAAAGATCTGTGATGCCTGGGAGACATCAGGCCTTTCTTGTCACTGTGGTGTGTGTTTGTAACGTCACAGCAGTACATAGGTAGGGTGACACAGCCCAATGATTGGCCATTGCACTACATGGGACTTATGTGGACAAGTGGACTTGAGATGTGAGGTGATGGCCATGTAGGTGACATATGTGTCCATGCCCAATAGCACACACCTCAGTACATTGTGTATTGTCATGATGTATCATGTGATATTTTGCTTGGTCATGGCCACATGGGTGGATAACCCGACAATCTTCCTTTGTGCATCTCTGTTCTGCAGGGCACCAGCTGTCCATAGACCATTCCCAGACCTTGAAACCATGCAGGAACGCAACTGCATCCGATGGTACCGCTTCACCAGGCCACTGATTGAGGAGTTGGTGGAGCAGTTGGCACAACATCTGCTACCTGGCTGGACATACCCTACAGCACTGACCCCAGAGGTGAAGGTGATGGCAGCCCTGCACTTCCTTGCTACTGATTCCTTCCAGTACACTGTGGCTACTGCTGGTGGTATGTCGCAAACTATGTTTAGTTCTGTGCTATGCGATGTCTTGGAGAGGATGTTGCATTTCCTTGACCTGTACATCAAGTTCCCTAGCCCAGCTCAACTCCCTGAAATAAAGGATGCCTTTTATACACTGGGGAGGAAGCCAAACGTCATCGGATCTATTGATGGTACACATGTGGCCCTGATACCACCACAGGCACATGAGCAGGCATACCGGAACAGGAAACGTTTCCACTCCATCAATGCTCTGGTGGTATGTCTTGCAGACATGTGTATTACGCATGAGTGTGCACGTTTCCCCGGTTCTGCACACGATGCCTACATCATGAGGAATAGTCGCATTGCAACGCTGATGTCACAGATGCCAGACCAGCGTGCCTGGCTTGTCGGTGTGTACTGACTGTTTACCATTGTGTGTGTTTGGCAATGTTGTATTCCGCCCTCCTACAAAACTCTGCTAATTGTTCAATTGTTTGTGTGTAGGTGACTCCGGATACCCCAACATGCCGTGGTTGCTGACACCCCTCAGGAACCCTGTGACACCAGCTGAGATGCGCTACAATGAGGCACATGGTCGGAGCAGGAGGGTGATTGAGCGGACATTTGGTCTCCTGAAAAGTCGCTCCCGCTGCCTGGACAAGACCGGAGGGGCCCTCCCCTATGACCCTACAAAGGTGTGCAAAATTATCCTTGTATGCTGCATGCTACACAACATGGCAGTGCGGAAGAAGGGGCCTCTCATCCAGGATGACGATGACCGACCTCCGCCACCTGTGCAGGATCCCAGCCTGGGACACGATGTTAGTGATTATGATTATGAGGGTGACGTCCGCACACAGTTCATCAACAACTTCTTCACCTGAATGTGAGTTTACAGGGTTGTTATGTTAATGTATGAAGCTGTCCTGTCTGTTTCCAGATGCTGGAGGCGTGGGTACAGGGGGTGCAGATGTTGGTGCTGCTGGTGCTGCATGATGACTCACACCGGAGGTGCCAGGTTGTTCGTCGTCATCCGAAGAGGACAGAGACAGATTCAAACAGAGAGCTCAGTGTACACCAGAGTCTGGGACTGGGAATCCTCTTCATTTGGTACTGTGTCCCCAGCACCACCTGTGTTTGGAAGAGACACACAATGTAAGTTAGGTTTCTACAGGCCTCAATGGTTCACAAACTTGACATTTTCAACTGTACGAATGGATGCCTGCCTGTACACTGCTTTGTCCAGGGTTGTCTATGGACAGAGATTGATATTGTTGTTGCATATTGCCCAGCAAAAATGAAACATTTCAATGTGCATGTCGAAGTGTGAGCATGCCCAGCTCTTGGATAGATTTGTCTGTACATGACCATTACTACTCAAGGGGCATCATGTGCTGACACAGGTGTGTCATCCCTGTACACATGTGAGCTTTAACAAGGACATACGTGCTATTCTACTGGGGATATGTTGTACTATTGGGGCATGTGTGGTAGCAGAGTTTGCTAATCTTTGTGTGCCACATTGGTGTATTGGTACGACATGGTCACAGTCCGTATGCCTGTGATCTCTTTGAAGGAAGTTTTTTTTTGACAGTGTTCCTAGTTACCATCTCATTTCATACAAGTGATGATGTCACCATCGTTAATGAGTCTGGTGCTGAGTTTTGTACGTGCATATGTGATTTGACTTGTCAATGTTCTCCATGGTGACATGGATTGGGCAAGGTAGCACTCTGGCTTTTCAATGCTCATGACAGTGAGGGCCGTTGGTGTGTGTGTTGCAGTTTGTGGCTGCTGTGAGTAGCATGTCTCCTCCAATGCAGTCCAGGTTTGACCTCGTGTCTACAGTGTCTATGTCAGTGAGTGGTGTGTTGTTTGAAGGATGCATATGTTTCAGCACGATGTAGGAGTGGAATGCAGCTCACAACAGCACTGAGTGTGAATGCGAACATGCTCTTGTGTCGGCTATATTGGTGTGTCCATTCCATTCACTGTCAGATGTCCCCTGTCAATGATGTATATGTGAGCTCCTGTGTGTTTTGTGCAACGTACCATATATGGCTCTCCACATTTGTCATCTGCAAGACACACCTCCCCAGCCCGGCCAGGGGGCACCCCTGTACACTGCATCCCCAGACAATGATTTGGAACATATGGTTGCAATGGCTGTGTGTGCGGCCAGGTTTTGTTTGGCCAGTGCATATGTGGGGAAACACCCATTACAACGACTCTGTTTTCACGCGCTGCCATCGCAACGCGGCTTTCACATCGCAGGAGGCTTGACACCGCATGCTTTTAGATCGCATACTAGTAATGCGCATGCACATTTACATCGCAAGCATTTAAATCGCAAGCAAGGCGAGGAGTCGTTAATTAGATAAATGAATTTGTCGGCTGGAACGAGTCTCGGCTGAAACGAATACACCGGCCTCATGATAAATGTTGGTCTGCATGAAATGACCTATTGTTTTCTGATGCTCAGTGGACAATTGAAAATGCGACCTAATGTCGTGAACCACACTGACCTTGTTTGTATTGACTGGTCTAAAAGCATTGAACAGTTGTCTCGTCTTACTGTGCTACTGTATTGCAATGGTTTTCACTGTCAATCTTACTTTTCCGCTTTTCAGCCTTCACTCCTCTATTGCTTTCTGTTGAGTTCTTCTTGTATTTGTTTTTCAGATGAGATGATGCATTCCTCTGCAGGCAAGTTCTTTCTGCTAGCTTCTCTCTCCTGCGCTTTGCATTTTTAATATTCCTTTATGCTATTGTCGACGTTGCATGCTCTTCACCTTTGATCAAAATGTCAATAGGAGTGTATTTTTAACAGGCAGTCCTTGCAATAAATTACAAAGTAGAACTACCCACAAACCATCCACTTCCACTGATTGCACTCTGCATATAAATACAAGAACTGGAGTATAAGTTGCATATAAATACAAGAACTGGAGTATAAGTTGTCCGTGTCTTGGCAGTTATTTTCAGAAAACTAAATAAATTAAAATGGTGGTAGCCATCACATCGCATCTGTGCCCGCTTTATTGCCTAACAATAACGCGGCTGAAATAGTGCTAATATTCAATAAAAGCGACTCATTTACTTACCCCTTCGTACAGTGTTTGTTACGTAAACACTGTCGCACAAAGTTTGTTATATAAAAAAAATAAGTCTCCATCTCCCAGTAGATCAAATGTATCCACGTGCTGTACAGGTTCCTCAAGGGGCCCACCCTTTGCAAAGTGTTTAGAATCGTGGTGAAGTCTAATGTTCGACTTCTACTTTATCATGACCACCATCTGCAACATTTGGTTCCCAGTCGTAGTAAATAAATAGGCTTTAAGTTGTAATGAAAATAAAATGTCTCGCCTGGCCAGGAGGATTTTACATCTCTGCACCACAAACCCACAATCAGTATGTTACAGTATAAATAATGACACAATTACAGTAAAAATAATGATTCGCAATTATATTACAGTAATATAATGATGGACCGTGCTTTCATTACTCATTCATTTGGTCACGGAGCCGCGGATGATGCCATGGACAGCTCCGTTAAGGTACCACATTTTGGATTTAGAATTTTGAAATATTGACATAATTATAGGACATTCATAATGATTGACAGCTGCCTGATTTGCGTCATTCATTAGGTCGTCGCGAGTCACGGAAGATGGCATGGACAGAGAGCAGGTGGAAGGCAGAGCTCCCTAAAAGGTAAGTGACTTTAACTTTCCTATATACTTTTTTAATTATGGCATGGACAGCTCCGTTAAGGTACCACAGTAACAGTTTTTGTTTTTACAGTTAGCGCTGACGCGTACGTTCATGCGGAAATGTCATCATTCATGGGGTGGTCGCGAGACACAGAACATGCAAGGGACTGCTCCAGTAAGCTAACACACGTTTATATTACTTATAAACATACTCTATTTCGAAAGTTTAGTGTAGCATGTAAGTAGAGTCCAGGGGATTACATAGTAAATGAAAGCTAATACTAATGATCGTTATGTAAGCCTTACTGATTAATGACATTTTAATAACATATAGCGAATGTGGAATACAATTAAGGTACTCAATGCTGTTTACAAAACGCGTTGTAATGGTACGCGATGTTTGTATGCTTTGTCATGCCTTGTTGCATAAGGGAACGTACATTGACATTGCAACGGCACGCGATGTGAAAACTTGCAAAGTAACAGTCTTTGCGATGTAAATTCAGCGTGGTTACAGCATGCGATGTAACGGTAGGCGATGTAGCATCATACATCCGCATATGTGTGATTGTCAGCCACATCATTTCTCAGGCCCAGTGTCAGACATCTTGTCAGTCCCTTCCCACTCCCTGTGATGCAAGCATGGTTCAATGTGAGCTTGCTGGGCCATGTGGGAGGGTGGGAAATGTATGTGACTGCAACTCCCATCATGCCTTTGGCTACACCCGCCTTCCCAGCATGCCCATACTTCCTTCCTCTTGACTCTGCTTCCCTGTGAGGGGGTGTGACAGCAATGGCAAGATGGCTGACTGTGCAGTCCTGGTGTTTATTGGTGCCCAGTTCCCAGCATGGCCTTGTGCTCCCCACAACAGAGCCCAGTGTCAGACATCCTGTCAGTCCTTTCCCACTCTCTGTGAGGCGAGCATGGTTCAGTGTGAGCTTGCTGGGCCATGTGGGTGGCTGGGGATTGTGCAGTCCTGGTGTTTGTTGGTGCCCAGTTCCCAGCAGGGCCTTGTGTTCCCCACAACAGAGCCCAGTGTCAGACATCTTGTCAGTCCATTCCCACTCCCTGTAAGGCAAGCATGGTTCAGTGTGAGCTTGCTGGGCCATGTGGGTGGGTGGGAAATGTCTGTGACTGCAACTCCCATCATGCATTTGGCTACACCCCCTTCCCAGAATGCCCATACTTCCTTCCTCTTGACTCTGCTGTGAGGGGGTGTGACAGCAATGGCAAGATGGTTGACTGTGAAATTCTGGTGTTTGTTTGGCTACAAGTCCAAAGAGAGCCCCTGTGCTTCACACAGCAGCACCCAGTACGGTGTATCTTTTGCTGATATTTCAGGTGTGGGTCAATGCATTCTACCCGGTGAATTGTGTGGAGTTTGTGTTGAGGGGTGTGTGTGTCTCCACATGCTGGTAAGTATGGTCAGAGCTGTCAGTCCTCCTTCCCACCCGGCCAGACATCCCACCATGAAACTGCTTCCAGTGGAGGGCGTGCAAGTTGTCTTTCAGGATGTCAGTCAGTGGTGTCCTGCTTCTGATTTGCACACAACCCCTACCAGGTCCTTGTGCTCCCCACAGCAGGACCCAGTGTCAGCCATCTTGTCATTCATTTTCCACTCCCTGTGATGTGGGCATGGTTCAGAGGGGTCTTGATGGGCCAGTTTGGAGGGGGAGCATTATCTGTGACTACAAACCCCATAATGCTTTTGGAAACACTCACTTCACCTGCATACCCACTATTCCTTGCTGTCAGTCAGCTGCACTGTGAGATAGTGTGTTTGTGTTGGCAAACTGTCTGACAGTGTTTATTTGGCGTTGTGCCACTGCCTTGCTCTATTTGTTGGTAGGTATGTACATGTCATGACACAGTTCCAAGTCACTATGAGATGGCAGGTATTGTGTTTGTCTGACTAGCATACACATCTTGGGATGATTATCTATTGGTTACTGTGGATTCGCTAACGATGCATGGTTTCACTGTCCCCTTGCCACACAATATTGAGTATGTTGTTTGTGTACTCACCAGGCTTTGGTATGTCTGCTAGACCATGGACGCTCTCTGGTGGTAGGATGTCCCGCACCTTTTCCTCCCAGGTCCTGAAGTAGACTGGTTTGGCAGGAGGGCCACCGCTGGTGCGCTGACTCAAGGCGTGATCTTTCTCGATGAGTTTCTTGACCCTCCTGCGCACGTCATAACACTTGTTCTGGATATCGTCCTTTGTGCGCAACGTTGATGCTTGTGCGTTCACCTTGTCCACAATCCTCGCCCACATCTTTGTTTTCTGTGACATGGGGGTCCTTTGGACCAATGTACCAAACAAATGTGGCTCTACTCTGATGATCTCGTCTACTAACACTTCTAACTCATCATCTGTGAACTTTGGATTCTTCTTTGGGGGCATGGTGATGGGTGGTGGTGGTGAGTAATGTGTGTGTGGGTGCAAGTGAGTGTAGGTTAGTGTTGGTTTTGCTAGCTGTATGTGTGTCTGCTTTTGGTGAGGTGCTAATGGTGTGAGAGTTGTGTGATGGGTGAGTTGTGAGTGTGTCTGTGGTTGCTGTGTGATGGTGTTTGCTGCTGGCTGTTGTCTCCTATTTGCAAAGGATCATGGTAGTGATTGATGTCCTTTATATAGGTGGAGTTGTGGGTGTGTATTTGTTCCAGGTTTTCTTTATATTTATTGGCTTTTTCATTGTTTGTTTGGTCCTTTTTTTGTCTTTTTTCCTTTGGGTTTTCTAGGCATGAAGGAGACGTTCTTCTGACTGAGACGGATGCTGATGTTGGCTCGTGTGGGCTTCTCCGGCTCGTTCACGCGGACTTTTTTCTGTGTTTCATACGCGTCGGACGCGGAGATCTCTATTGCTTGGGCTCCCTGTTTTCTGTGCGTGTTGGTCGTACGGCTTGTATTCCGTACATGTCGGTTGTAATTCACACCCGTTGCATCGTACTGCATGGGTCGTACGGCGCCGGTCTGTGTCGGTCGGTATCCGTTCCGGGTCCGCGTCGGTTGGTACGATTTGCGGCCAGAATCGGAATCAGTCCCTCAATGGTGGAATGCGTATGACAGTACCCTTGCCCAACAAGCTAAAACCAAAAACTCAAAGGAAGAATGACATAAAGCCGTCCAATCCATATTATGAAGAACACAACCAACTATACACAAACTACTGAAAGCTATCCAAAAAGAACAAAGCTACTAGGAACTTAGAATAGACCAATCTGTAACTCAAATAGACCGTACACTAAGTAAATAAAACAAACTAATGTATGAACATGTGCAATATAAAACTAGACTATACCCAAACACCCAAGGACTAGAATACCTAGAAACAATAGGAGAATCCATACTTTAAAATGATTACCTACACAAAAACTACCTACCACTAACAACTATCTTTTTTTAACGTTTTCAATATATTTATTGTCATCAATAAAATAATATTTTAACCATAGTAATTGACATAATATCATAATTAAAATAAAAATCAATTACTACCAATTAACCAAATTAAATAATGATACAAAATAAAAATAAACTAGCACTAAAAATAAATCAAATGCACATAAATTAGTACATTTGGGTGCCGATTCCGATCCGGTAAAAAGGCCCTACGAATCATCGTACGGAGCATTTTCTCCGTACGACTCGTACCCGGTAAACTGTCCGTACAACCTAGGAAGTACGATTCGTACAGAAAGCCTATTTCCGTACGAATCGTACAAAAGACCATACGGGTAAAAAAAAAACTACGAATCAGATCCAGAACAGCCTGTACGCGACATCCGTATGTATGTAAGCTGCGTTTTATGGCCCAGCAAGTACGATCCGTCCCTACGGCACTCCGTACGGCTCTTTTTTTACGGGAGCCAAAAACAGCCGTAAAAGCTGAGTCCCCAGCGGTACGAGTCGTACAGGCCCCCCCACCCCCCGTATGTACGCACCGTACCCCCACTCCCCATATGTACTCACCGTACCCCCACCACCCCCCGTATGTACGTACCGTACCCCCACCTCCCGTATGTACGCACCGTACCCCCAGCGCATACGCGCTGGGGGTACGGTGCATACATATGGGGGTGGGGGTTTGGTACATACATATGGGGGTGGGGGTATGGTGTGTACATACGGGTGGTGGGGGAATGGTCCGTACATACAGGGGTGGGGGTACTGTGCGTACATACGGGGGGTGGGGGTACGGTGCGTACATAGGGGGGGTATGGTGCGTACATAGAGGGGGTGGTGGGGGTACGGTGCATACATATGGGGGTACGGTGCGTACATACGGGGTGTGGTGGGGGTACGGTGCGTACATACGGGGGGGCCTGTACGACTCGTACCCCGGGAACAACTTTTCCCGGGCTACGAGTCGTACAAACTTCGCTTCGTAGCGGGTAGAGTCATTCCCCGTGTACGGGACGTTTTCCATACGATTCGTAAATCGGATAGCAGGTTCGGATCGTACTTGTACGCTCAGACTGTCTTTTTACGAATCGTACGGAAAAGTGTCCGGGTACGTCTCGTACAACTTTTCCCGCTACGATTCGTACGGTGCGGGCCGATCCGTATGTACTTTTTCCCGTACGAATCGTACTTCACGGGTCGGACGTGACTTGTACGATTCGTACGGAAAAAAATACGGATACGAGTCATACGGAAATATTTTTTAACAGATCGGAATCACCACCAAAATGTATTACCAACAAAACACATAAAAATATAACAATTCCCACCCATATAAAACTTTTTTAAATAAATATTTTTGTTGCTGTAGATTGTCCTTATACTAGTAGAAATCCCAAACTACAAAGATCCAAATCACGCTCCAAAAAAGACAAAATGAAAAAATAAAACTGTAAAAATAGGGATACAACAATGCAATCCTCTCTGTAGTCAAAATATCAAAAACCTGAAAAATAGATTAAAAAATGAAACGCTCCAGGAAACCTTTAAAACAAAAAAAAGGCATCTTCGTCCCCACCATAACCCTGGAATGTAAACCTGCAAAAAATAACACAACACCTTCCCGCAAAAACAAATATATTCCCACGTCTTAATTTAAGACAATAAAACATAAATTCCAATTCATAGCATAATTAATAACATAACTGATAAAAGAATACACTATCCACCAATAACAAATCATGAAACTAAAACAAAGGGCCTCATTGCGATGTTGGTCAGAAAGCCTCTGACCGACATTCGGATTCTCCTAGAGTCGGAACCCATCCGCCCGAGTCAGTCAGAATCCAATCAGCCCAACTGATTACAATGCTTGTGGTCAGAAGGGGAACCTTTCGGTCATTCCGAATCGGTCCTGACCGTCAGTCGGAGAATCCGAGTCAGTCGGAGATGATCCTTACTGCTCTACGGACAGCGTTTCTGGCCGACCGATTAGGATGTCAGATTCTGACAATCTTTCCAATTTGGTCTGTCCGACACAAAAAGGCTGTCGGAAACTGACTTTGGGGTACGCTACCTGGCCCCCCTTCATCTTGAGTCCTCTGGTTTGGGATCAAGGGGGTACTCAAGGGACCCCCCTGTAAAACCATGCACAGTGTGTCAGGCACCATGGGTGTCTGTGACAGGGTGCAAGGTTTTCCGCAGAAACCCGTTTTCCCCATAGGAGCCTGAGTTGTCGGACGGAACACATGCTCCCATTGAAGTCAATGAGAGTCCTTCCAAATGATGTTCAGAAGGATCGTAATCAGTCGGCTGGAACCCCTGACCACGAGTCGGTCAGATCCTGAATCCGAGACGGTGTCAGGCAGAAATTTCCGCCCGACATCGTAATGAGGTCCTAAATACTACACAACCAAAACTACACTACACTACACAGTAAATTTTTATTTTTTAAAACTATGTACTCTAAATACATCTCTTCTAACTCCCCCTACCCTTAAAATACCTCCAAAATAGTTTCAAACAAACTTACCTTAACCGAAGAGATGTAGCTCCCAACTGCGAGCTTCCCTCTGCAAAACTAATCAAACAATAATATAGATACATAACAAAACAAAACAATTAAGCAGCTAAAAAATGGCTGCTAAATTGAACTAGAATAAAACTATTTCCCTATGGAAATGAATCAGAAACAAATTTAAATTAACAAAATATGCTTACTTTTTTTTGTTTAAAAAATGTTGAAAATGTTTAATAAGATGTAATATATATATATTAAGGGGGAGATTACGATGAGCTGTGGAAAGCCTCCGACCTCAGGTAGGAGGCTTTCCGACACTCATCGTCGGTTTCAATTCCGACTGGCTGACTATAATACAGCTAGTTGGAATTGAAACCCTCTGGTCATTCC
The DNA here is from genome assembly GCF_964204655.1 of Triturus cristatus. Classification (NCBI taxonomy): domain Eukaryota; kingdom Metazoa; phylum Chordata; class Amphibia; order Caudata; family Salamandridae; genus Triturus; species Triturus cristatus. The sequence goes on from NC_140579.1 coordinate 332,290,427, forward strand.
GGCAGGCCTCCAACAGGCACCAGTTGCCTGTCTGTCAGTCGGAGACCAGCCCGTAATCCAAATGGAAGGTGTTTCCGCCTTCAGGATTAAGATGCATGGTTTCCGGCAGGGTTTCCATGCCGGCCTTTCTGACATGGAAACCCTGTCCGAAAGCATGTTTGGTGGCCCCTAGCAGGGCCCCCTACTGTTTTCTGCCTCCAGTCGGGGGATGTGGGGGCGCCAAAGTATTCCCTTGTTGATCCCTGTACCTTGTGGCAGGCACCTTGATGTGCCTGCCACAGGGTGCAGGGATGAACACAGACTCGCATTCCTCTATGGGAGCTTGTGTTACAGCCGGTTTTACGGTAACACAAATCTGCCTAACAATGAAATAAGCCCCGTAATATTATTACATCATATCTAATAATATTTAATATATATTATATCAGATTTTATAAAATACAATTAGAAGTTTTACAATACACAAAAAGTTTATGGTATTTATATATTGTGTTATAAAAAATACCAGTGTATAACTGCTTCAAAATATGGTTTAGAAAAATAATTTTTGTGTTTCAACATAATTTGAAAATGTTCCTAAAATTAAACAATATCGTCAAACTTATATTTTTTAATATATTTGGAAAAGTATAACAAAAATGACTGTATAATATTATTTTACATTGTAAAATACATCTTAAATAATATTAGTATCTCTATAAAATTATGTATTATGTATTAAACATATACTACTGAATAATATACAATTATTATTAAAAATATTTCTATATTGTTTAAATTAGATGCTATCCTAAAAATTATAAACATATATGTTTGTTAAAAATGTTAAACAAATACTATTTTGTAAATACCAATTTTTTTTTAAATAAAGTATATATTTTCAGATATATTATTTTACAATAAGGCCCTGAGTTTGATGTCGGTCAGAAAGCCTCTGACCACCGACATCTTGGGTTTCAATTCCGACCGCTGTATTACGAATACGCCAGTCAGAACTGAAATCGGCAGGTCATTCCGGCTGGCTCAAGGAGCCCATTGGCCAGTCCGAACTGGCACATAATTCCTTAAGGACAGCATTACCGCTGTTGGGATTACTATGTTGGTTTCTGATACGCTTTTGTTGTCGGGCTGTCCAACATGAAAAGCCTGTTGGAAAGTGTTTTTGGGGAACTCTAGCAGGGCCCCCTTGCCTCAGCGGCCTCCAGTTGTGGGCCTTGCGGGTATCTATTGTGTCCCCCTGCTAATCACTGCACCACGTGGCAGGCACCATGAGCTGCCTGCCACACAGTGCAGGGATCAACAAAAACTCCCATTTCTCTATGGGAGCTTGTTCTGCGGCTGGTTTCCGACAGCAGCATAGTCTTCCATAGAGAAATGGGAACTTGCGACCGCACCATGTGCGGTTGCTTCGTAATTGTGGAGTCAAGAACCCCGACGTACAGTTGGTCGGTTCAGCATTTGCCGCAATGTCGGTCGGAGGCAACACCTACCAACATCATAATCAGGCCCTTAATGTCAAACAATATGTACCATTTTTTGTAACTACAAACAATACAAATGTATGTCATATTATTGATATTTTCTACTCCTAATAAAATATTTCAAACATAGGCTGTAGAAAAAAAATCTTTGATATTTAAAATTGCATATAATATTTTGGGGTCGATTCCGATCCTGTAAAAAGGACCTACGGATCGTCGTACGGAGCGTTTTCTCCATACGATTCGCACCCGGTAAACTGTCCCTACAACCTAGGAAGTACGATTCGTACAGAAAGCCTGTTTCCGTACGAATCGTACAAAAGACCGTACGTGGAAAAAATACCTACGATTCTGATCCGGAACAGCTTGTACGCGACATCCGGACGTATTCAGGCAGCGGTTTCCAGCCTAGCAAGTACGAATCATCCCTACGTCACTCCGTACAGCCCTTTTTTTACGGGAGTCAAACACAGCCGGAAAAGCAGAGTTCGACGCGAACCGCTATGCAACGGAGCCCCGGTACGCGATGTACATGCCATGAACCCCATCGTACGTGTCATCCCAGTCCTCTTGGCCTATGACCTGGTGCACCGCACCCGACGCACACGCCGCAGAAGGTGAGAACAACACCCAGGGGCCAGGGGGGGTGAGGGGCAGGAAACATACCCCATACACAAACCAAAACTTATAATATGTAAGCCATACATTACCACCAGGCTCTGGTCACTTGGGGGGGCTTGTCCAGCAACCCCTGCGTTCCGCAACAATGGAAGTGGACGTGTACGGTGCGTACCACACGTACCCCTACGGCACCATTACAACAGTGGTACGGACCGTACCCATGCATGAATACGTGGGTACGGTGCGCACCACACGTACCCCTTCGGCACCATTACAACAGTGGTACGGACCGTACCCACGCATGAATGCGTGGGTACGGTGCGTACCACACATACACCTACGGTACCATTACAACTCAGGTACGGACCGTACCCACGCATGAATGTGTGGGTACGGTGCGTACCACACGTACCCCTACGGCACCATTACAACAGTGGTACAGACCGTACCCATGCATGAATGCGTGGGTACGGTGCGTACCACACGTACCCCTACGGCATCAGTACATTTTGGATACGAGGCGTACACACGCCATGAATGTGGGCTTAGAGGACTGGCCCAGCATGTTAACATCATATTGGTATGTGTGTAGGTCCAGGCCAGGAGTGTACAGTTCCAAGGGGGTGCGTGGGTGGGTGCATATGACTCCCAACAGTGTCCAGACATATGGGGGTGGGTGCATATCACTACCAGCAGTGTCCAGACATATGGGGGTGGGTGCATATCACTACCAGCAGTGTCCAGGCACATGGGGGTGGGTGCATATGACTCCCAGCAGTGGACAGAGATATGAGAGGTGGGTGCATATCACTACCAGCAGTGTCCAGACATATGGGGGTGGGTGCATATCACTACCAGCAGTGGACAGAGATATGAGGGGTTGGTGCATATCACTACCAGCAGTGTCCAGGCATATGGAGGTGGGTGCATATGACTCCCAGCAGTGGACAGAGATATGAGGGGTGGGTGCATATGACAACCAGCAATGTCCAGACACATGGGGGTGGGTGCATATGACTCCCAGCAGTGTCCAGACATATGGGGGGGGTGCATATCAGTACCAGCAGTGTCCAGACATATGGGGGTGGGTGCATATGACTCCCAGCAGTGGACAGAGATATGAGGGGTGGGTGCATATCACTACCAGCAGTGTCCAGACATATGGGGGTGGGTGCATATGACTCCCAGCAGTGGACAGAGATATGAGGGGTGGGTGCATATCACTACCAGCAGTGTCCAGACATATGGGGTGGGTGCATATGACTCCCAGCAGTGTCCAGAGATATGAGGGGTGGGTGCATATCACTACCAGAAGTGTCCAGACATATGGGGGTGGGTGCATATGACTCCCAGCAGTGTCCAGACATATGAGGGGTGGGTGTATATCACTACCAGCAGTGTCCAGACATATGGGGGTGGGTGCATATGACTCCCAGCAGTGGACAGAGATATGGAGGTGGGTGCATATCACTACCAGCAGTGGACAGACATATGAGGAGTGGGTGCATATCACTACCAGCAGTGTCCAGACATATGGGTGTGGGTGCATAGCACTACCAGCAGTGGACAGACATATGAGGGGTGGGTGCAGAGGACTCCCAGCAATGTCACACTCCCAGGAGGATGTATGTCTTTCACACACTGCATGACACACCACATGTGGGTGTGAGGACATATAACACATGCATACCCACCCATGGCGGATGAAGCCCAATACACACCCTGATTTCATGCCAACAGACTGTATAGTCATGTAACTGCATACAAAACTAAGATAGCCAAAGGGAACACACACTGTCACGCACATCCCAGGACTGACAGGAATGTCCAGGTGTTGGTCCAGCCACCAAGATGTTGTCTCTCATGGAAGGAATAGGGTTCAATGCCACTAGATACAATGCCCACAATTTTGAGTCAGGTGCCCAAATACCCTGCATAACACATAACATTTGTGTGTTAGGCCATGATTACACACATGCATAGTGCTGAAAAGGGACATTTTGTCCCTGATGCCATTCCTACATACCCAAAACACAAGTACAGTGACTAGCAAGGATGGCACAGACGATTCAGCAGGAGACATCGGTGAGCAGGCATGGCCATTGTTGAAGGGATCCGTCACAAACAAAGGAAATGTGGACACAGGTCAGCACAACAATTGTGCAACTGTTTGCAGGGACGATGTCAGGTGCCACAGAGGAAGGAACACTCCTTGGGACAATGTCTCCAAAGGAAATGAACACACACTACCAATGATTATTTGCACAGACATTGCGATGGCATACAGATACCATGGTCCACCTCATGACCATCATACAAAAACATATCTCAGAACCCTAACACATTATCAGAACACCAACTTCATGAGCCTTATCACCAACATCAAGTACCTGAAATGCAATAGTGTTGAAAGTAAAAGAAAAGGCTTTATTCAGCACAGAAAAATAATAAATTAATAAGACTATGTACAAAGGCCAATGGCCAGTCCAGTCCTCGAGTCCAAGGGTGGACGTAGGCTTGTCAACTGGGGGTGGGGGCATCATCTGTGGCAGGACCAGGTACTGCAGGGACAGGTGGGGGTTGGATAGGTATGGTAGGTGCAGGGGTGGACGTCTCCACCACCAGGGGTGGGACAGCGCCAAAGGTGGAGGTGAACATGGTGCTGCACACTTCTGCTAGGGCCTCCATCCTAACCCCTGCACCTGAAGATACCCCCGTGCCAACGGAGGGTGTGGTGGCCAAGGGATGGGGTGCGGCGCTCTTTGGGGAGGGGGTGGACATGGGGGGGACTCAACTCCCCTGCCCGGGGACTTCCTCGCACGCTTGTGGGGTGGTGTCACAGTGGGGCTGAGGGCCAGACCAGCCGTGTAGCTGTCCTTGGGTGACAGTTTGGCAGGGGAGCTAAGGGGAGTGGTTTTTGAGGAACTGGGTTGTGAGGACTGCGGACTATGACTGTGGTTGTGTGTCTGTCGTCTTCCCCCAGACCCTGTGGGTGTGCCTACATCCCCCTGAGTGTGCGTACCAGGATGTGTGCACTGTGCCTTACTTGTGGGTGTGCTGGATGTGTCTGTTGGGGTGCGTGCCCGTGACTGTCTGGGTGTGCATTGGGCAGGCATGGGAGAGGGCAGTGTGGATGAGTCCGGGGTAGGGGGGACCAAGCGCTGCAGGGCAGTAACTGCTGCCGTCAGTGAAGAGTCCATGGACCGCAGAATCCTGCGTTAGTCAGACATCGTTGCTAAAATGCCCTCCATGAACGACACCACCTGTGTGAGCAGTCTAGTGTGGTCATGGAGGACATTCAGCATCAATGCCTGCCCAACCTGCAACGCCCGCAGTATGTCCACAGACACATCACTGAGGGCAGCAGGGGTGACAGGGGCAGGGGGTGCGGTGCCTGGCACGAAGGAGACACGGTGGGATGCCTCACGGACAGGAGGGATGGGAGCAACTGGGAGGGAGGAGATGGGAATGGAGGAGGCGGGGACAGATGTGGGTATGCTGCCAGTTGGTGTTGCAGCCTCCGCCTCCTCAGGGAGTTCAGCCTCGGACCCGTCGGCGTTGTAGCTGCTCTCGCCTCCAGACAGGTCCTCCAACTGACTCCCCTACCCTCCGTGCCACTGGCTCCTGCTGACTCCACAGCACTGGCGGCACTGTCGCTGGGTCCCTCCTCCAGGTCCATGCAGGGGTCTCCCTCGTTTTCGGTTGATGATGCTGTGGGCAAGGATAAGAAACCAAAATGCATCAGTCACCTGTATGCATCTGACACATGAACACAAAACAATTGGTCACAGTGCGAATCGGCAATGCATCATGAGTAACAGCTACATTACTCCGCACATATGTATGCCCTGTACTGCCCAGTTGGTAGGCCCACTATGCCACTTGGACATCATGAAAAAAAGAACACACCAGGCCACAACTTGAATTAGAAATACCCTGAGAAGCTAGTGTCTGTGAACCGGTGAGCACAGCAATACAATGAAGTCATGCCACCTCTTGTTTACCCTGAAAGAAAAAGTAGTGGTGCACCCAAGGTAAACTAACACACCTTAATACTCAAGGTGTCACCACACTCAGAGACCTGTAAGTACTTTGGAACACAAAACAAAAAAATGTGGTTACCTTGGGACTCACAATACTTTACACAATCGACATGTTTTGAATGTGGAAATTCGCCATCTCGTGAAAAGAACACTCATGTGCCTGAATGAAATATGTCGCACCAGGCAGTGCACACAAAAGTACATTTACCCTGTCATTGAAGAAGCTGACACCTTTTCTAAGAAGCCACAGTTAGAAATAAATGGTGTTGCAGAAAGTACATATACATGTGCCCACGGAGGTCTTGATGTCTTGACACTCGTTAGTTAGTATCACCAACAACAAAAGAGTCTCGCAAAATTCAGAACACAGTTGGAACATGTATATGGAGAATCTGCAACAGCAATTAATTCTAACAGTGGCTTCTTTGAAAAGGTGCCAGTGTGTTCAATGAAAGTGGAAATGCCGTTTGTTGTGCACTTCCTCGGGAGATATCTTTCATGCAGGCACATCATTGTTCTTAACACAAATCATCAAATTACCACATTTAAAACATGAAGAACTGTTGACAAGTGCTGTGAGTGCCAAGGTACAATTTATTTAGAGTAACAACCTGAATTATGTCATTTGTCACATGGCTATCCGCCACCTGATTACACAGTTGGCTACACATATGACCTACTGCCTGTCTTCTGGAGTGGCACACATGTCCACACCCAGGAAAATGCATAAGCTAATGGGCCTGCAATTGGTTTGAAAAAAAGCCTAGCTGTACTGTGTTGCATCTGAACCACACACAGGTGCCAAACATGTATGAGCACGATACATGTTTGTAAAAAACTGACACAGGCTGCAAAGCACAAACATTAAGCACTGGCCACCATCACAGGGGCACTGCATGTTGATTTTCTGTACAGCCAATTCTCACACACAAGTCAGACCTGGCAATGAAAAATCAGGGTTGCACATGTATGCCCCTCCCGCACACCCCCTCCATACCTGAGTCAATGTGACTGATACAGATCAAGAAGTGACACCTCTTATTCAGGGTTACAATAACTGTGCTTGAAAACTTGCTTCATTGACACAACATCACCTCGTGGGGCTGGCAACACATATTTGTGACAAACAACCATCAACAGATTGTTGTGAATGGATCACTGACTAAATATCGAAGGTCAAAATATCGACCTACAAAAATATCGGAACAAAAATATCGTTGTCAAGAATATCGACATCCTATCTACAACATGGTAAGTACAAAAATATCGATAATTAAATATCGATGTCAAAAACATCGTTAGTTAAAAAATATCGCTTTTTTTTTTAGTTTAAAAATATATGTAAAATAAACCAAATAATACTTATAAATAAAATAAACATAATTAAATATATTTTATAATATTTAAAATTAATAATTAATGTATATAATTTAATAAAACATTAATTAAACATATACATATAATATATAATATATATACTTACTTAATAATTAGTTCTAATAATTATTTTAGTAACGTATAAATTATATAGGGGCCGATTCCGATCCTGGAAAAATTTCCCCCGTCCGAATTGAATCCGGCTTTTTTTCCGTACGAATCGTACAAGTAGCGTACAAACTGGCAAGTACGATTCGCATGGGAAAAACTCCATACGAATCACATCAGGAAAATTTCCCCACACGTCCTCGGGTCGGAAATTGTGTCCGACACATCCCCGGACGATTTACCGTACGAATCGGAAAAATGAAGTCCGACCGCGCAAGTACGATCACTCCCGTCCTTTCGATTTCACAACTGTATGGAAAAAACACCGTACGGAACGAACTCTCATAGCAACCATGGAGACACGTGCCCGCATACGCGCCGAACACCCCACCATAGACCCCGCATGTACACGCAAAACGCCCCCTGGCCGCGGATGTACGCGCCGAACCCCCACCAGTGTATGCATGGAGCGTACCCCCACCCATGTATGCATGGAGCGTACCAACTCCCCACCCATGTATGTACGGACCGTACCCACACCCCACCCGTGTATGTACGGACCGTACCCCCACCCCACCCGTGTATGTACGGACCGTACCTCCACCCCACCTGTGTATGTACGGACCGTACCCCCACCCCACCAGTGTATGTACGGACTGTACCCACACCCCACCCGTGTATGAATGGAGCGTACCAACACCCCACCAGTGTATGTACGGACCGTACCCCCACCCGTGTATGTACGGACCGTACCCCCACCCGTGTATGCATGGAGCGTACCAACTCCCCACCCGTGTATGTACGGACCATACCCCCACCCCACCCGTGTATGTACGGACCGTACCCCCACCCGTGTATGTACGGACCGTACCCCCACCCCACCCAGTGTATGTACGGACCGTACCCACACCCCACCCGTGTATGAATGGAGCGTACCAACACCCCACCAGTGTATGTAGGGACCGTACCCCCACCCCACCAGTGTATGTACGGACCGTACCGCCACCCCACCAGTGGATGTACGGACCATACCCCCACCTGTGTATGTACGGACCGTACCCCCACCCCACCCGTGTATGTACGGACCGTACCCCCACCCGTGTATGCATGGAGCGTACCAACTTCCCACCCGTGTATGTACGGACCGTACCAACACCCCACCCGTGTATGTACAGACCGTACCCCCACCCATGTATGCATGGAGCGTACCAACTCCCCACCCGTGTATGTACGGACCGTACCCCCACCCCACCAGTGTATGTACGGACCATACCCCCACCCGTGTATATACGGACCGTACCCCTACCCGTGTATGTACGGACCATACCCCCACCCGTGTATGTACGGACCGTACCCCCACCCATGTATGCATGGAGCGTACCAACTCCCCACCCGTGTATGTACGGACCCTACACCCAGCCCCCCCTGTATGTACGGTGCAAAACACCACCACCGATGGACGGTGCGGACCAACACCCTGCCCGTGTTCGTACGCACCCTACCCCAGGCCCACACACCAGCACCCTCACCCAACATCGCGCATGTACGAGTCGTACTAAGCCATAGCAAAGGACAGCACTGTACAACAACATGGCCCATGTACGCACCGTACAGACGCAAAAAACACTCCTACTGAACCAGGACAAACCAAAAAAACACAAGGAGAGTCAATTTGAGGCACACAACACCATAAAACATATCCAACAAGGCCAAATACATCCTATACACTGACCTGCAACTGACAAACAGATAAACAGAGGCCCAAACCACTACCACTCCTTATAACACACCCATCCAAAGTTCAAACACAGCCACACCCACAAATGGACCAATAAAAAGGCCCAGCACACACAAACCATGATCCTTTGCAACAGATCCCCTACTGCCAGACCACAGAGACAACGCACTGCACCATACTACATACATCAATACACCTTACACTTGCACTCCTTCACACAACCACCATCACAAACACACCCTCATCACATTCACACACACACCTGCACAACTACACTCACACACCCACAACCATCCACACCCACACCCCCACAACCATCCACACCCACACCATACACCATGCCCACTAACAAGAATCCAAAGTTCACAAAGGAGGAGCTGGACGTCCTTGTCGACGAAATCGTCAGAGTCGAGCCACAGCTCTTTGGAACATTGGTCAGACGGACCAGCATATCCGAAAAATCTGCCATGTGGGAGAGGATAGTCAATTCCGTGAATGCTGTTGGGGCCACCAGAAGGACCAGGCATGAGTGCCAAGCCAGGTGGTACGATCTGCGGAGGACGGTCCGCCACAAAATGACGGACGACCACAACCAGGCCAACATCACTGGAGGAGGGAGGAGGTCCGTCCCGCAGACCGGTACACTACCATCCCTGGGAGGGGAAGGTGATGGCCATGCTGCCGCCGGTGGGAGTAGACGGACTAGAAGGAGTCCGAGAGCCTGGTGAGTACACAAACAACTCACCTCACAGGGGGAACGCCATATACAACCCAAATACCAATCATGCACGCAACCCCCCCAAAGCCAGCACCGTACACAACCACACTCCAAAAACACACACATGCCACTAGCGCCTCCATGCCCCATGCCCCAAGCAAGGCCATGCCAAGTCACAGGCCACAAAAAACACCAACACAAGACAGGATGTCCCTGATGCCGGGAGGGTGGGCCTCAAAACTGACATAGAGCAACTCTGAAGCACACAACAATGCCCTCAGCCCATATGGCTTAGGGCACAGCCATACATACAGTGTGTCCCCACACAGTACTGTTTTGCCTGCTAATGGTGGCAGCGTTGTAGGACGACATGGGTATGAAGGCACAATTTGCACATAACAGCAGCTAATGAAGACGCATCACACTGAAAGAGTGTCAGCACACACCGCCACAGCAGCAGCGCAGACTCAGACACTCCGCCCAATGGGTGCCGGCAGAGAAGAAACAAACCCACATGAACAAGCCAATGGCCTTTGAAAGACCTGCAAACTGTGTGTGCCCAGGAAGCTGGGCTGAGGTGACAGAGGGTGACACACAGAGGGAGGGAGAGGGGCAAAGAGAGGGACAGAGACAGAGGTGGACACAGGGAGACAGACAGAGGGAGGGAGGAGGCTGACAGAGGGAGGGAGAAGGGGAGACGGACAGAGGGAAGAGGCTGACAGAGGGAGGGAGAAAGGGAGACGGACAGAGGGAGGAGGCTGACAGAGGGAGGGAGAAAGGGAGACGGACAGAGGGAGGAGGCTGACAGAGGGAGGGAGAAAGGGAGACGGACAGAGGGAGGAGGCTGACAGAGGGAGGGAGAAAGGGAGACAAAGGGAGACGGACAGAGGGAGGAGGTTGAGAGAGGGAGGGAGAAAGGGAGACGGACAGAGGGAGGAGGCTGACAGAGGGAGGGAGAAAGGGAGACAGAGGGAGACGGACAGAGGGAGGAGGCTCACAGAGGGAGGGAGAAAGGGAGACAGAGGGAGACGGACAGAGGGAGGAGGCTGACAGAGGGAGGGAGAAAGGGAGACGGACAGAGGGAGGAGGCTGACAGAGGGAGGGAGAAAGGGAGACAGAGGGAGACGGACAGAGGGAGGAGGCTGACAGAGGGAGGGAGAAAGGGAGATGGACAGAGGGAGGAGGCTGACAGAGGGAGGGAGAAAGGGAGACAGACAGAGGGAGGAGGCTGACAGAGGGAGGGAGAAAGTGAGACGGACAGAGGGAAGAGGCTGACAGAGGAAGGGAGAAAGGGAGACAGAGGGAGACGGACAGAGGGAGGAGGCTGACAGAGGGAGGGAGAAAGGGAGATGGACAGAGGGAGGAGGCTGACAGAGGGAGGGAGAAAGGGAGACGGACAGAGGGAGGAGGCTGACAGAGGGAGGGAGAAAGGGAGACGGACAGAGGGAGGAGGCTGACAGAGGGAGGGAGAAAGGGAGACGGACAGAGGGAGGAGGCTGACAGAGGGAGGGAGAAAGGGAGACAGAGGGAGACCAAATCACCCTTGGGTGGTGTGGCCATGTCCGATCGTCAGCAGGTGGACTGTGTGCATGTAGACAAGGTTTGGCACTGTGTGAACCCTCCCTTCAACCTTTGATAAACACTGGGCCATGTGTCAATCTGTGCACGAGTACATCCATGCTGCAGGCACAAACAGAACCTTACACCCAGTATACCCACCCACTGTGTTTGTCAGAACCCTGTCACAAATTGTTAAGTTACCTACCTGCATTCTCAAATAGCATGGAAAAAACACCATTTGGCCACGTACAGTGCAACACGTAAGGCGGCTCTGCATGGCTTGCTACGCCCGCTCACTACACTGCTGACTGCGTTCACAAAAGATGCATCAACTAAGATTGTGTCACACATAGGTAAAGTGTCGAAAGCTGTGGCCAAGGGACATACCCATGCACAAGTGCACTGTGAGAGGAATGCTAGCCAAATCCAACCGCCCAGAGGAACTGTGCCAAATCAAAAATGAATGAAACATGGATGTCGCATGTAACACAATTAACACTGTCTCTCTCACACACAGGTCAACGTCGTCGATCTCCCCCCAACATTGGGGGGGAAGTCTCACAGGACCAGGCTCTGCGTGAAGAGGACCCCACCGGCAGCGACGACTCTCACCACTCCGTGGATGACCCAGACCAACCTGGCCCCTCTGGTGTCCAACCACCTGCAGCACCTGCGTCAGGTGCAACTGTGCCAACCACCACCCCCATTCTTGCCACATCCCAGGAGACACCCAGGAGCCCTGCCCACACACAACAACACAGCCAGTCTGTCCAGGAGGGACAAGGTTCTCCGGGCACCCAGGAGGAGGCAGGCGACACCGCAAATGCCATCCCTCAGGGGTCCCGGAGACCCGATGTGCCCACAACGGCAGGCCAGGCGCAAGTGGGCAGGGGTGGTGGGAGTGGAGGACGGCGGAGGCGCGAACCTGCCCAGTTGGCTCAGGACCCGGCAATGTCACATGTCAGAAACATCCTGGATGCATACCGGCGTGACTCCAGAGGCATTGACCAGGAAGTGGAGACCCTCAATGAGATGAAGACCCTGCAAGTCGAGCATCATGCCAGTCATCTACAACACCATGGACTGATGGAGGCAAGACTGGCAGAGCTCCTGGCGGTGCACAGGGACGTGAGACAATCACTCCGTCAGATCGCCCAAAGCCTGGCAAACCCTCCCTGTGCCACCAGGCGTAGACTAGCACCAGAAACAGGGAGGGAGGAGGAGGAGGATTCATCTGACGGAGCGACCCTAGCATTGTCAAGGCCTGCTTCTGAGGGTCCCCGCAGGAAGGTGGGTCGTCCATGCAAAAGACCGTGAGACTCAGTGGAACATCACCATCTCCCAGGTCACCTGGCCTGGCACCTGGCCCTCTGGCCCAACAGCAGCACAGCAGCAACTGACATTCTCTGCCACATGGCCTTGCTGGTCACTGTCTGACCAATGTTGACAAATACTGTGGCACAGACTCTGATGACTTTCAATGGCAGGATACCAACTCCCCCTGTGAACTTTGGATTCTATACTCCCGCCAAGCACCTCTTGTCACCCCCCAAACACGTACCCCAGCACCAATAAAAATCATCACAATCACAAGATGATGCCGTCAGTTTGCATTATTCCACTACATGTGTGTGTTGTAAAGTCAAACCATGCCTGATTTCAGAAGTAACTCCAAACATCCATACCCTGTGGTCTGAGTCTGGCACAGGACACACATGGGTCACAATGTACCATCCAAGACAGACATGGAGCACCATACTCACCCGTGATGGGCCCAACCAGCTGAGGGGGTGCCCGCACAACTGTGCCTACAGACCTATTTAGAAGAGCAACAGTCATGCGCAGAGGTCAGGGATCATGTGGAGTGTCCTGGGGTGGGAGTCCCAGGGATGTGTAGACACGTGGCAGAACCATGTCCTGCATGCTTGGGTCAGGTGGATGTGGAGAATGGTGGGCCAGCCAAGGTTGGATGCATGGAGATGACACAATTGGGTGTTGGATCACAGTGCCACAAGGTTATGTTGTGGTTGTGGGCTGCATCCTGAGTGTGTGCGTGGATTGAGAAGGTCATCCTGCAGCTGCCAATGATCCACTCCCCCCATCTCTATTGGACGTTGATGTGGCCTTGTCGCCGGATGTAGTAGCAGAGCTGTGCAGATGCACCCTGGATGTGGACAAGTATCATGGAATTTCTAACGCACATGTCCGTAGAGTGCAGGGTAGGAATAGACACGGATGTCGTAGTTGACCTGGGGGATGGTCTCCCTCTTGCCTTGAGGTGGATGGAACTGGGGATCTTGTGCATAATGTAGAGTGTGCTGCCGCATGAGGCACAGATGCTGCTGATCAGCATAGCACATGTCAGCAAGCAATCCATGATGAACACCAGCTCGTTTGCGTGGACACTGGGTGCCCTTGCTGCAGGGCTTGCAGCAGCATGCGCCATGTCAAGGAAACAATGCCACAAGTAGCACACAAAGACAAGGATCTCAGGAAGGAACTATGCAAAAGGTGTATGTCAAGGAAGGAATGTCTGGTTCAACATGGCACACACACACAATGGATTCACATGCAGCACAGTGGCCGTCGTGGAGACTGACATGCCACAATACCTAAACCGCCATGGACATCATGCACAATACAGAATCTAATCCCTGACAAACAGCTTGCATCTTGCTACTCTACACATAGACTCATATGCACCATCTCTGAGAACAATGCCAGACATGCCGCATGCACAGTGGCAACAGACCACCATTGACAGAGATGAGGCACCTTGGAGGCAGAGGGACACCTTTATTACTCATGTGTGTCGGAATGCTAATGTAACTCTGTCAACACATACACAGGTCATGTGGATGAACACATGGGACCAACACCGGCACCCCCCTTACCACCACAGATGCTGGAAATCCATGGCACTGGCACACAAGTGACGGGTTACAGCTAAACACCCCCTGCTGCTCACGGAGAGGCTGCTATACACCATTGAGCCCCTAATGGGGAATTCACACACCATGTCAACCCTGTGCAACCCGTATGTTTCCGAGGGCAGTGTTACACACATTGATGGCTCCATCACAATCCACAATCCCATTACAGATGACTGTCACCAAGTCTGACCATCAATTCAAGTGAATTCTGCTTCATGTCATGTGCCCCATGGTGATTCTACATGTATGTAAAGTATCCAAACATGAACAGGAGCAGTGCACACACATTCAAAACAAATACCACTCCCAAAAAGCCGTGCGGCATCCCTTACCCGAAGGAGATTTTCAAACTTGTCCGTGCATGTAACGCTGATTCAGCACATGTTGCTGTGTTCATGAGGAATGGCAGGAGCACAACAATGCCACCAGCAGACAGCATGCGCAAGTACCTGTGGATGGGAGACACACCAGAAGTCAGCCAAAAGAAGCACATCCGCATGCATGTGCATGTACTCGACACGTATAAGGTTGTCAACATGCTAGGTGACAATGATGACTCTGGAAAAACATTCTTCTATTGCACCATCACTCGAGTGACACATCCAAACACTCCTCTGACTCACTTGGCAGACATGCAGATGGACACACACATTGCAACACTTGCCACACACGGCCCAATGCGTGCACACTCAGACACTGGAACTCACCACTAAGCAAAGAAGTTGCGTATGAGCCGACTCCGCATGTCCTCTACCGCCTCCTCCTCCTCCACATCACTTGCCTCGTGACCAAGCCCTTCATCCTCCACGGGTGGATGGTCCTGCTCATCTGGATCCAGGATGAGTGGCACAGCTTTCTCCACTGCCATGTTGTGCAGAATGCAGCACACGAGGAATATCTTGCAGACCTTCACCGGTGCATATGGGAGTGCGCCACCGGTCTTGTGGAGGCAACAGAATCGGCTCTTCAGGGGGCCAAACGTCCTCTCTATCACTCACCTGGTCCGCCCATGGGCGTTGTTGTAGCGTTGATCGGCAGCCGTGCTGGGGTTGCCGAGAGGCGTGATCAGCCATGGCATGTTGGGATAGCCAGCGTCCCCTACATGGAAACATCATGGACAAGAGTGGGTCAGGAGAAGCAGTAAGACAGGAAGATGATGTTAAATACAGGACTGGCAGAGTATACCCACCAACAATACATGCTCGTTCGTTGCGCAGCTGCAGCATCATTTCAGGCACCCTGCTACGCCTCATGATGTAAGCATCGTGTGCTGATCCTGGTAAACGAGCACAGACATGTGAAATCACCATGTTGGCAAGACACACCGCAAGGACATTAATGGAGTGGTAATGCTTGCGGTTCCTATACGCTACCTCCTGTGCCTGTGGTGGTACCAAAGCCACATGTGTTCCATCTATGGACCCAATGACATGGGGCATCCCTCCCAGGGCATAGAACTCACGCTTGACACCTGTGAACTGCTCAGGAGTTGGGAATTTTATGAACTCATCCAGGTGCTCCAACATGGCCTCTAAAAAATCATGCAGAACACGGCTGAACATGGTTTGGGACATGCCACCGACATGGGCAATGGTATGTTGAAAGGTACCCGTGGCAAAGAAATGTAGGGCTGCCATCACCTTCATCTTGGGTGTCAGTGCAGTAGGATACCTGTGTAGCGGTTGGAGGTGTGGTGCCAGCCGTGTCGTCAGGTCCTCAATCAAACATTGGGGGAAGTGGTAGCGGCATATACAGTCATGTTCCCTCAGGTCAGCCAAGTCCGGAATTGCTCGAGGGAGAGGCGGAGCCCTGCAGTGAATTAGAAGGGACAACGAAGAGTGAGTACAGTACACCACCAATGTCAATGTACTGAGCACATGGTCAACAGGCAATACACATATGCTACATACAGAGTCAGGTCTGTGCAATATGCCCTGGACACGTATGCCAGGCATGTGACACTCCTACCAAGAGCCAGCTACAAACGTTGATTCTCAACCTCAACATGCCATGCCATGAAACTAGCTGTGGGCCAGTGTAAGTGAGCAGGCAGACGCATTACAGGAGTTACAGACATCCTAATATGTGCAGAAGAAGGATGTTTATTGTACAGACAGGTTGCGGAACACTAGAGGCACAGGTCACATGTCATAGAATAAGGACAGACCACACACCTTGCCATGAAGGATTACATGTCAAGACTGATCACACATACATTGAGAGTATGCAGATATGTCCTTGTTTTGGAACTCCGTGTCGATGCATACATACACACCTAACGTCGGATTACACATGTGTGCTGGTGTGCGTAACAGTGTGCCATGCCCATCTACACACAGACACATGTTGGTTGCAGCAACTGCAGATGCATTTGATCAAACACCTACAGCAAACCTATGGGAACACATGACACACACGTGACATAGCTACAGCGTGCAACGCGGGCATTCACTTGTCAGGGGTAACATCCCGTGTACCTGGCTTCAGGGGACATTTGCGGGTGTTGGTGACTGTGCCATGCCAGTGACGCATGGCCCACCAAGTCTGTACTACATGCACACATGTCAAAGGAGTGAAGGGGATGTGTGGCACATAGGGCAACATCACACGTGACATGTGTACACAGCTCATCATACTGTCATTAGCTTCACACCTCAGGAGTATGGTGCCACATCACAGCCTGACCCACCTGTGCCCGACACATGTAGTACTGCACAGACAATGCCTTGATGTTCAGCCTTGGCCATGTATGACAGCTCAATTCCTTCCTGTGTGCCGCCTGTCACCACTGTCAGGTGTGAAACGCACCGTACATACGCTCTGAGGGCGTGTGTGGGGTCCCTATCACTATGGGAGCGCCGGCGTATGCGTACGCCATAGTGATACGGACCGTATACGCGTGTGTACGGTCCCTATCACTTTATGAATCTCTGGTGCCGGGAGACCCCTTGTGGGTAGCTGTGCGCCCTACAAATTCAATACAAATACAAAAAAAAAATACAAATACGTGTGTACGGTCCCTTTCACTATGGGGGTGCTCGCGTACGTGTACGCCATAGTAGTTCGGACCGTACACACGCGTGTGTACGGTCCCTATCACTATGGGGGTGCTCGCGTACGTGTACGCCATAGCAGTTCGGACCGTACACACACGTGTGTATGGTCCCTATCGCTATGGGGGTGCTCGCGTACATGTACGCCATAGTAGTTCGGACCGTACACACGCGTGTGTAGGGTCGGTCCGTATCACTATGGTATACGCATAAGCCAGCACTCCCATAGTGATGGAGACCGTACACACGCGTGTGTACGGTCCCTATCACTATGGGGGTGCTCGCGTACATGTATGCCATAGTAGTTCGGACCGTACACACGCGTGTGTACAGTCCCTATCACTATGGGGGTGCTCGCGTACGTGTACGCCATAGTAATTCGGACCGTACACACGCGTGTGTAGGGTCGGTCCGTATCACAATGGCGTACGCATACGCCAGCACTCCCATAGTGATGGGGACCGTACACACGCGTGTCCGGTCCGTTGCAATGCATTTGGGGTGCCCTAGGGCTGTGGAACGCACCGTACCTGTGTTGTAACATAGGATTGACATAGGGGACACATGAGGGACAAGTATAGGGGCCTAAATGCATGCCTGTTGTCATGGAGACCGAGTTTCATGTTTGAATTTTGCATCATGTGGCCAGCAGAAGTCGGTTGGAGACAATATACTTTGTTGCAATGTGTTTGTTGACATTACATCATGCTCAATTTTAGAACCATGCAAAGCCTGTCACTGGGGTAGTTTTAAAGTGATTGGAGGACACGTAGGATGCAAATGTGACTGAGCCAATCACTCTGTACTCCTGTAAATGAAACAGGCCAGCAAGGAAGATATAAGGCAGCCAGGTCCCTTGAGAGAGCACTTGCCTGCACATCCTTTCATTCCACAACACTGCTGCTGCTTGTGATTCCTCTGGCACCATGTCCAGGTCTGTGGAGAGGGCCCAGCCATTCACCATGGAGGAGAATATGGCGTTGGTGGATGTGATCCTCCCACAGTACACCATGCTGTATGGTCGACCAGGGGAGCAGGTGAGTGCAGACTCCACTAGCTTAAACTGTGCCCCTTTTTGTGACTGTGACTTCTGGCATTGTGTCCAGGTGTGACAGACATGCAGGGTTCTTCATAGTGGTTCCCAGGGGGGGGAAGGGCTCATGTCTCCCATGCAGAGTATGCTGTAGTTCCTGTGTGCACAACGCACTACCATGGTGCTTACTGTGACGATCACTGCATGGTGCATGCCGCTTTCGGACTGCCTAATCCTCCTGGAAATGTTGTTTCTACAGTCCTGATGTGAGTCTGTGCTCCCCCCAGGGTGACAGGTGCCAGTACCCACAGATGTGTGTCTGTTCAGTGTACCTGTGGTGAGAGTGTCCAAATGATGTGGTCATCCCCTGGACATTGGTGTGTGTGTGTGAGTCCCCTGTCATGTGGGTGTGTGCATATGTGGAGTGTTGCACCCCAGCTGCATGTGGGATGGATACACCCTGCCCATCTGATGTGAGCAGGGAGCTGTGCTGGATGTCTGCCGTGCTGAGACAGCCCCACATCTGTGACACCCCCAGTCTAGTGGCACATGTGCAGAGTGAGGTTTGTAGCAGCAGTTGCCAATGCCAGGTGATTGTTCAGTGCCTGTGTGTGTCTGTGTACTCTGCTGAGGTAGCGTAAGTGGGCAGGGGCATGTGATTGCTTAGGGGTACTGTTCAGATTCCTGTTGTAGCTTGGGATGCACAGTGTGAGCCTGCATCATTGATTGTGTTGCACCCCTCATGCCACTTGTGTACTTTCAATGGCACCTACTGCATTTGCACATTCCCAGGAGGATGATGTCACTATGACAAAGGTGCAATGAGTTGGCTGCATACTATGGCCAGTTCAAACATGCATAATTTGTAATATGTGTGTCTCTGTATCATTGATAAGGTGGATTGATGTATTGTCACTTTTGCATCCTCACAGGTAGGCGTCTGTGCCAAGGGGGAGATCTGGAAGCAAGCCGTCAGTGCTGTGAGGAAGACGGAGGGTTGTAAGCGGCACCTAGCCCAGGTGAGGAAACGCTGGCAGGACATCCGGTGCTGGACGCGGAGGATCGCACGGGTCCTGCCGGGGGACTCACCAGAGAGCCACAAAAACCGTGGGCGCCGGCGTCTGACCCACATCCATAAGCGTGTGCTGGCGGTGGTCTTCCCTGACTTGGACAGGCGCTTACTGGAGAAGCAGCAGCAGGAAGGGGGTAGGTACATGTGTGTTTGTTGTGTGTGACCAGCTTTTGGAAGTGCGCAGTTGCATGGATACACTGCCAGGGTTTAAATGTGCAGTGCATATCCTGTTCCCCAAAGTAAAGTGGTGCTGTTCTTCCTCCCTTCCCCTCCTTGCCATGTGTTCCCTGGTCTGTGTGTAGTCACTCTTGCACAAGGTCATCTAGGCTGGCAGTTACTCCAAGTGCCCAATGCTTGCAGCATCATGTGTGGGGGTGGTGTGTAACAGGTTTTTGCACGTTGCCTGTGCCCTGGCCAGTTCTGTCATTGTGGGGTCCATGTTAGTTGGCACTGATGCTGAGTCCCGACATGGGAGTGTGTGTTTCATGTGTACTGCCTTACTGCCTGCATGTCGAATGTTGTGCCCTCTGACATGATGTGCTTGAGTGTGAGATATGCATAGTGCAGGGATGGTGGCTTGTGTTCCAGTCATATCCATCCAGGGCCATGGAGTAGTGTGGCCACTACAGTCCCCTGGGGCACCTTTTCCTAGGTATCATGTGTGTCATCAGACAATGTGGACATTCTCTGTGTCTTCAGCATAGTTTGGGCCCTGTGGCATAGTACCCTGGCCTCATTTGTATTCACGTATACTGTGCTACATGTGTCCACTGTACAGGGTGACCTAATTTAGCTGCTGCATACTGACAGGGGCCAGTGCCTGTGTGTCTTGGTACAACTATCTGATGATGGTTGTTTGTCAGTGATATATGTGGACAGGCGCACCAGGGGTAGTTTGTGTGCGATCAGGATTTATTGCAGGCCATGTGTTTTCATCCCAGACTAAGAGGTGTAAGTACTGCCTCTGTCTCAATCACATTGTCTCAGGTAGGGGGGGGTCGGTGCGGGCAAGGCCTACATGTCCAAACCTGAAGTATCCTTGCTCGGTCTGGCCAGTGTTTGTGTGGCCAAACACTCAAGGTGCAGTGCCCCAGTCATGTTGGCCATGGTTTTCAGTATTACCTTTGCAGCATGTCCCAAGAGTTGATAGACATGGTTCCTGCTCATCCCTTTCTTGGCTACGCTGTGTGTCGCAGATGTTGTGCTAGATTGTCCCCAGACCCTGGCTCCTCTGTACAATTTGATATCAAGTTATTTGCTATTGTGTCATGCTCTCCATATTTTAACAGTGGCATGGTGGGTCAACAAACTGTGTGTTGCAGGGACTACATATGTACCTTGTATTGTAGATGTTACTCTTGTTGCTTTTCAGGCTATGCACTGTGACCTATGTAGAGTTGACTCATGTGACATATGTATACAGGTGTCTGATTTCTCCTGTCTCTTCACCTTGCCCACAGCATCGTCGAGGGACTACGAGGGAGACACTGGCACGGACCGTGAGGAGGGAGCGAGCACCAGTGCCAGCAGTGCTGAGTTGGCTGGCACATCGAGTGGCACTGAGGCCGACGGGAGTGCAGCGGAGGACCTGTCCAGTCAAACCACCACCGACTATGACGCTGACGGGTCCGAGGCTGAGCTCTCCGAGGGGGCTGTGGCTGCCCTCACAGCTGACACCAGCACTCCATCACTACCCGCCCCCTCCATTCCGATCACCGGCCTCCCACTTGCTCGTGTCCCTTCCCGCCGTGCTAGGTCACCACGTGTCTCCTTCTTGCCAGGCACCGCACCCCCTGCCCCTGTCTCCACTGCTGCCACCAATGCCGAGTCTGTGGACATCCTGCGGCAGTTGCAGGTTGGTCAGACTGCGATGCTTAATGTCCTCCATGGCCACAGCCGAGTGCTCAACCAGATGGAGGCATACATGGAGGGCATTTCAGCTGCGCAGTCTGACCAACGCAACTTGCTGAGGTCCATAGACTCGACACTGACTGCAGCAGTGGGTCTCCTGCAGTGCTACGTCCCCCCCTACCCCTGAACCATCCACACTTCCCACTCCCATGCCTGTCCAAAGCACACCCAGACGACCCCATGCACGCCCCCCACCAGACACAGGCACCACACCACCAGGGAAGGCAAAGCGCACACCTCCTGGCACGCACACACAGGGTGAAGTAGGCACACCCACTGGGTCGGGGGGGAAACGGAAGACACGCAGCCAGAGTGGGAGTCCACATTCCTCACGACCACCACCCTCCAAATCCACTCCCCTCAGCTCTCCTGGCCAAGAGTCGGACACAGGGTCAGTCCTGCCCAGTGTGTCCATCAGCCCCAGTGTGGCACCACCCCGCAAGCGGTGGAGGCAGGACACCGGCAGGGGAGTTGAGTCCCCCCCCTGTCCACACCCTCCCCCAGTAGCGCTGCGACCCATCCCTGTGACCCCCCCCCTCCTTGGGGCCTGTGGTTGCTTCGGGTGCAGGGGAGAGGCTGGGCGACCTGGCAGTGGTGTGCAGCGCCGTGCTCAAATCCACCTTTGGCGCTGCCCCACCCCCTGTGTTGGAGTCATCCGTCCCTGCACCCACATCACCTACCCTTGCCCCTCCTGTCCCTGCGGTGCCTGGTCCTTCCCCCCCACATGATGCCCCCCCCCCCTGTGGATGACAAGGTAGTCTGAACTGTGCAGGCAAGCTAGGGGACACGCATCCCAATGTGTCCCCCACCTGGATTGGAACTATGGACTGCCCTATGGGCCTTGTGCATATGGAACTTTTCATACAATACATTTTAGAACATTGCTGAATAAAGCTATTTTATTTTCCTTGTCACACTACTGCTTTTCTGGCATTGCTGTTGGTGGTGCTGCTCCATGATTTGGGGTGGCGATAATGTGTAGGTGTCTGGGATATGTTGTAGTGTGCTGTTCGTGGGGTGGACCCTGTTATCTGTGTGCCATCACACGGTATTTGCTATCAAACTTTGCTCATGTAAGCTGATACTGCATGGTGACATTGTCCCAAGGTGTGTACCTTCCTCTGTGGACCCTGACATCTTCCCTGCAGGGTGTTGTGAAGACATCTGTGCAGTGCTGTGTCTACATTTGCTGGGTGTGTGACGGACCCCTTCAACTTTGGCCATGCATGCTGGGCAAAGTCTCCACCTGCATCATTTGTGGCATCCTTGGGGGTCACTGTACTTGTGACTGGAGTATATTGACATGACTTCATGTGTACATGTTACCTTTTCCGCACTATGCATGTGTGTACTCCCAGCCTCGCACACATGTGTTTCGTGTTCTGCTGGGTCTTTGAGCACCTGACTGACAATTGTGGGCATTGTATCTGTGTGTACTCAACCCCTTTCTTTCCATGGGCACAGCTGGGGGGACTCTGCACCCACCCCTCCTATGTCTGGGCACTGCTGGGGGGACTCTGCACCCACCCCTCCTGTGTCTGGGCACTGCTGGGAGTGATAGGCACCCACCCCTCCTATGTCTGGGCACTGCTGGGGCTCCTCTGCACCCACCCCTCCTATGTCTGGGCACTGCTGGGAGGACTCTGCACCCACCCCTCCTATGTCTGGGCACTGCTGGGAGTGATAGGCACCCACCCCTCCTATGTCTGGGCACTGCTGGGAGTAATAGGCACCCACCCCTCCTATGTCTGGGCACTGCTGGGGGTCCTCTGCACCCACCCCTCCTGTGTCTGGGCACTGCTGGGATTGATAGGCACCCACCCCTCCTATGTCTGAGCACTGCTGGGGGGACTCTGCACCCACCCCTCCTTTGTCTGGGCACTGCTGGGAGTGATAGGCACCCACCCCTCCTATGTCTGGGCACTGCTGGGAGTGATAGGCACCCACCCCTCCTATGTCTGGGCACTGCTGGGAGGACTCTGCTCCCACCCCTCCTATGTCTGGGCACTGCTGGGAGTGATGGGCACCCACCCCTCCTATGTCTGGGCACTGCTGGGAGTGATAGGCACCCACCCCTCCTATGTCTGGGCACTGCTGGGAGTGATAGGCACCCACCCCTCCTATGTCTGGGCACTGCTGTTGGGACTCTGCAGCCACCCCTCCTATGTCTGGGCACTGCTGGGAGTGATAGGCACCCACCCCTCCTATGTCTGGGCACTGCTGGGGGGACTCTGCACCCATCCCTCCTATGTCTGGGCACTGCTGGGAGTGATAGGCACCCACCCCTCCTATGTCTGGGCACTGCTGGGGGACTCTGCACCCACCCCTCCTATGTCTGGGCACTGCTGGGAGTGATAGGCACCCACCCCTCCTATGTCTGGGCACTGCTGGGGGACTCTGCACCCACCCCTCCTATGTCTGGGCACTGCTGGGAGTGATAGGCACCCACCCCTCCTATGTCTGGGCACTGCTGGGGGGACTCTGCACCCACCCCTCCTATGTCTGGGCACTGCTGGGAGTGATAGGCACCCACCCCTCCTATGTCTGGGCACTTCTGGGGGACTCTGCACCCACCCCTCCTATCTCTGGGCACTGCTGGGAGTGATAGGCACCCACCCCTCCTATGTCTGGCCATGTACGCTCCATGCATACACGGGTGGGGGTACGCTCCATACATACACGGGTGGGGGTACGCTCCATTCATACACGTGTGGGGGTTTGCTTCGTACATACCCGTACCCATGCTCTGCGGGCCTGGGTACGGGCCGTACCCATGCCTTTGGAACATGGGTACGGTGCGGACCCCCAATGTTGGCGTGCGGTAGGGGTCCGCGCCGTACCCAGCACTTCAGAGCGTGGGTACGTGCCGTACCACGCACACACCTACGTCACCCCAACAATGGCGGTACGACCCGTAGCCACGTTCGGAAGGCCTGGGTACGGGCCATACCAGCATTGTTGGGGTGATGTAGGGGTACGCGTGGTCCAACCCATGCCCACGCTCTGAAGGCCTGGGTACGGCGCAGACCCCTACAGCACACCAACATTGGGGGTCCGCACCGTACCCATGCTCTTACAGCATGGGTACAGTGCGGACCCCTATGGCACCCCGACCTTGGGGGTCCGCACCGTACCCACGCTCTTACAGCATGGGTACGGTGCGGACCCCCACTGGGGTGCCGTGTGGTGCGCACCGTACCCGGGCCTTCTGGGCGTGGGTACGGGTCGGACCACGCGTACCCCTACGTCACCCCAACAATGCTGGTACGGCCCGTACCCAGGCCTTTCGAATGTGGGTACGGGTCGTACGGCCATTGTTGGGGTGATGTAGGTGTGTGCGTGGTACGGCCTGTACCCATGTTCTTAAGGCGTGTGTACGGTACGTACCGGATTTGTTGGGTTGGCGGTTCGCGTCATCACCCACTTCCGTTGTGGCGGACGCTGGCGTTGCTGGACACGCCCCCACCCCCTCGAGGTGACCAGGCCCTGGAGGTCAGGTATGTGCAGGGCATGTATGACTTGTGACATGGGTGGGGGTTTGGTTTCCTGCCCCTGCCCCCCCTTTGCCCCTGGGTGTTGTTCTGACCTTCTGCGGCGTCTGCGTCGGTTCCTGTAGAGCAGGTGGACTGCTATGAGGGCTGGGATGACACGTAGGTTCGGGTCCATGGCTGTCCGTCGCGTACAGGTGCTCCTTGTGCGCGTCGTCCTGATTTCCTGGCAGTTTTTGGCAGCCGGAAAATATAATCCGTGCGGGGTGACGTCGGTGCGGATCGTACTTCCTGGTTCGTGATACACAGCCTGAAGGCGTCCCGACGTCACGTCGGAGCATTCCCGGATCACATTCGTATGTATATTTTCGTCGGTCGGTGTTATGTACGATTCGTACGGAAATGGTGTTTCCATACGAATCGTACTTGCATTTTTGTAATGTTTTTTCACCGGGTACGAGTCGGACAGAGAAAATGCTCCGTCCGACGGTTCGTACCCGGTTTCTCCAGGATCCGAATCGGCACCTAAATGTTTTTAAAAATTACCAATACATCTATACACATAAAACAATAACATTAATAAATATTAAATAATTACATATAGCAAATAAAAATAAATAAATGTAATTTGAATATTTTTTATTATTAATGATATATTACATTAGCTAAAATATTACAAAACATATTAAATATCAGAGAGAATAAAACTACTAGTCCAACTCCAACAAATACAACAGTATGGAAAATGTTGGATAGCGTAGGGCTAAAAATTACTATTTCCACTACAGGGAGTGTAACAGTAGGGAAAGTGTTGGATAGCGTAGGGATAAAAATAACTATTCCAACTCCAGAGAGTGCAACAGTAGGGAAAGCGTTGGATAGCGTAGGGGTAAAAATTACTATTCCAACTCCAAAGAGTGCAACAGTAGGGAAAGCGTTGGATAGCGTAGGGGTAAAAATTACTATTCCAACTCCAAAGAGTGCAACAGTAGGGAAAGCGTTGGATAGCGTAGAGGTAAAAATTACTATTCCAACTCCAGAGAGTGCAACAGTAGGGAAAATGTTGGATAGCGTAAGAGTAAAAATTACTATTCCCACTCCAGAGAGTGCAACAGTAGGGAAAGTGTTGGATAGCGTAGGGGTCAAAATTACTATTCCAACTCCAAAGTGTGCAACAGTAGGGAAAGCGTTGGATAGTGTAGGGGTAAAAATTACTATTCCAACTCCAGAGAGTGCAACAGTAGGGAAAGTGTTGGATAGCGTAAGGGAAAAAATAACAATTCCAACTCCAGAGAGTGCAACAGTAGGTAAAGCGCTGGATAGTTTAGGAGTAAAAATTACTATTCCCACTCCAGTGAGTGCAACAGTAGGGAAAGCATTGCATAGCGTAGGGGTAAAAACTTACTATTCCAACTCTAGAGAGTGCAACAGTAGAGAAAGCGCTGGATAGCGTAGGAGTACAAATTACTATTCCCACTCCAGTAAGTGAAACAGTAGGGAAAGCGCTGGATAGCGTAGGGGTAAAAATTACAATTCCCACTCCAGATAGTAAAACAGTTGGGAAAGCACTGGATAGCATAGGGGTTCTATGAACATAATAACCAATTAAATAATTTGTTATTAAAAAATAGCATATTAATAATTAATTTACAAAATAATTATTATTACATACCAATAATTTAAGCTAAATATTTAAATAAATAACATTAAATTACATCCCACACTATTCCCCCTTTAACACACAACACACTACACATACAAAAAACACAATAAATTTAACGATCAATTTATCTATTATTTACAATTAATAATACATTCTTTATAATTTATATAGTTATTAATTTACTAGTTAATACATATTAACTAGCAAATTACAATTAATCACCAATTAATTATTAATTAACAATACAATAATTAGCAATAAAAACAAATAAAATGAATAAATAAATTATTTATATTTACTATATTTAACTAACTATTAACAATTAATTATCAATTAACAATTAATTAATAATAAATACAAATAAAAAAACAATATCATTAATTATTTTAATTTAATTACATCCCACCCTATTCCCCTATAAACCCACAACCCACTACACATAAAAATTCACATAATTAATTTAATTATCAATTCATCACTTAATAAAAATAAATCACCAAATAATTATTAATTAACAATTAATTAATTAACAATGACAATAAATAAATATTAATAATAAAGTAATTATAACTAATATAATTCACCAATTAATAATTAATTAACAATTAATTAATCATAAATACCAATTAAACAATACATATTAATTCATTAATTATAATTAAATTACTTCCCACCGTATTCCCCTATAAACCCACAACCCGCTCTGATACTAAAACGCTAAATTTACTTTAAAATAATTATTAATCTCTAAACATTTATTTTTAAATGTATTAAAATACATTACAATAATATTTAACATACAAATAAAATACATATTAAAATACATAACACAAAAAAAAACGATATTATTGACATCGATATTTTTGCTTACGATATTACTTACATCAATATTAATTACTTTGATATTGTTTACTTCGATATTACTTACCTTGGGGTCGATATTCTGTCCATCGATATTCTTGACTTCGATATTCTGTCCCTACGATATTAAAAACTCGATATTATTGTAGGTCGATATCAAAAACTCGATATTTTGACTGACCACCGTTGTGAATAGCCACACAGGCACTGCCCAGTGTGAGTATGCACAAGCAAAATGGTGTATCCCTGTCCAGTGGACACATGTAGCACACATTTGAAAAATACAAACTAGGCCAGGTAACAATGCCACAGAGGCAGACCTATGGTGAACCCACAGTGAATGTGCACAGTGTTGGATGACACACATGATTAGGAGGCCAGGGTGTCTCAGGGGACTGTAGTGGGCACACTGCTCCGTGGTCCTGGAATGAGCTGACTGTACCATGTTCAACCGTCATGGCACTATGCATATCTCCCACTCATGCACATCATGTCTGAGGCCACGACATTGGTCATACATGCTGCAAGGGGGTTCAGTTGAAAGCTCACAATCCTATGTTGAGAATCATCATCAGTGACAGCAAATATGGACCCCCAACATAGTGAACAGGTCATGGCACAGGCAAGGTACCAACACAAGTCACAGACCACCCTCCAACATGATGTAGAAAGCTATGTGCACTTAGATTCACTCGTACCCTAGATGAGCATGTGCAAATTTGATTACACACAGACCAGGGGACACATGTCAAGGAGGGGAAGGGATGAAAAAGAGCCCCAGGTGACAATGGGGAACAGAAAATGCACTGCACATATCAACTCTGGGAGTGTATTCATGCGAAAGAGCACTTTCAAAAGCAGGCGACACATAACACGACCAAAAGCCATGTACCTTCCCCCTCCTTGCTGCAGTCTCTCCTGTAACTGCCTATCGAGGTCAGGGAAGACCACCGCCAGGACACGTCTCATGTGGGGGGTCAGGCGTCGGCGGCCACCGTGGGGGCGAGGACTGTCGAGTCCCAGCGGGACCCGGGCGATCCGCCGGGTCCAGCACCGGATGTTCTGCTACCACTTGCGGAAATGTGGCAACTGCCGACTACGCTCCCCCGCAGTTCTCACGGCCCTGACGACGTTGTTCCAGATCACCCCCTTCTCGTAGGCAGTTACCTGTCAGGATGACAAAGTGACACAACATCAATACACCTGCTCCATGTCCCAGAGACACACATTAGAACATCTTAGAAATGTTGAACAGGGCATAGGATGCTGACATGAATTGTCTCATTCACAACAAGAAATAGCCCTGTGTGCATGCGCCAATGCACTACATGGCATTGAAAGTCAACATGTGGCATGAGGGTGCAACACACTCACTGATCATGCCACACACTGTGCAGCACATGCAACAGCAGGCTGATGGCCAGCACGTGCCAAGCAGTCACATGTCCCACTCTACTGACGCACCCTCAGCAGACTAGACAGACACACCCAGGCACAGATCACTCGCCTGTCATTGACAACAGCGGATACAACCCTCACTCTGCACATGTGCCATTTGCCAGTGGGGAGTCACAGGTGTCGTGCTAGCTCTGCAAGTCAGACACAAAGCACGGCTTACTTGTCACATCAGATGGGTAGATCTGTTGCCTCCACCATGCAGCTGTGGTGCAACACTTCACATAGACACTCACCCACATGACGAGGAACATTCACACACATCAATGTCCATGAGGCCGTACACATCATTTGGACACTCTCACCACACGTCCACTCAACTCATACACGTGTGGGTACAGTCACCTGTCACACCGGAGAGACCACTGAATCACCTCAGGACAACAGGAAGAAAAGCCACCAAGGATTTGCCAGGCTGAATATGTCATACACTATGCAATGAAAGTCACTCTAAGAACTATGCAAGTGAGGAGTGTACAAAGGATCCAAAAGCATGACCCCCCTGGGACACACTCTAAACAACATTGCATGTGTGTCCCACCTGGACACTATATTGACTGTCACACAACAGGTGCATAGGCAAAGGTAGTGGAGTCAGCACTCACCTGCTCCCCTGGTCTCCCATACAGGCTGGTGTACTGTGGGAGGAGGACGTCCAGCAAGACCGCATTCTCCTCCAGGGTGAATGGCTGGGCCCTCTCCACAGCACGTGACATGGCCAGAGGAAGCAGAGACAGAAGCAGTGTTGTCGACTCTTGAGTTGTGCAGGCAAGTGCCCTCTCATGGGTTCTGGCTGCCTTATATCTGTCTTGCTGAGGGGCATTCATTTTGAGGAGTACATAGTGATTGGTCTGAATCATTTGCATCGTACGTTTACTCCAATCCCTTTAAACATACACCAGTGACAGCATTTGCATCGTTCAAAATTTGAGCATCATGTCAAGTCAACAACCACTTTGCAACATTGTATTTTGTGACAAACTGACTTTTCCAGGACACCTGATAGACAAATTTCAACTGAAAACTCGGTATCCATGACAACCAGCATGCATTTATGGCCTAACACTTGTCCCTTATGTGTCCCCTATGTAATTTTGAAATCCACACACAGTACTGTGCGTTTCACACGTGCCCCTACGGCACCTGTTGTACAGTGCGTTTGACCCGGCAATAGTAGTACACGTATGTGTACTACTAGTGCATACACGTACATGTACTACTAGTGCGTACCCGTAAGGGGATGGCAATAGTAGTACACGTACCTGTACGCACTAGTAGTACACGTACGTGTACTACTATTGCGAACCCCTTACGGGAACACACTAGTAGTACACGTAACTGTACGCACTAGTAGTACACGTACATGTACTACTATTGCAATCCCCTTACGGTTATGCACTAGTAGTACACGTACTTGTACTACTAGTGCGATCCCCTTACGGGAATGCACTAGTAGTACACGTATGTGTACTACTAGTGCGTACCCGTAAGGGGATCGCAATAGTAGTACATGTACGTGTACTACTAGTGCATACAGGTACGTGTACTACTAGTGTGTACCCGTAAGGGGATCGCAATAGTAGTATACGTATGTGTACTACTAGTGCGATCCCCTTATGGGACGCACTAGTAGTACACGTATGTGTACTACTAGTGCGTACAGGTACGTGTACTACTAGTGCGTACCCGTAAGGGGATCGCAGTAGTAGTACACGTACGTGTACTACTAGTGTGTACCTGTAAGGGGATCGCAATAGTAGTACACATATGTGTAATACTAGTGCGTTCCCCTTATGGGAACGCACTAGTAGTACACGTACATATACTACTAGTGCGTACAGGTACGTGTACTACTATTGCGATCACCTTACGGGTACGTACTAGTAGTACACATACGTGTACTACTAGTGCGTACCCGTAAGGGGATCGCAATAGTAGTACACGTACATGTACTACTAGTGCGTACAGGTACGTGTACTACTAGTGCGTACCCGTGAGGGGATCGCAATAGTAGTACACATACGTGTACTACTGGTGCGTACCAGTAAGGGCATCGCAATAGTAGTACACATACGTGTACTACTAGTGCGTACAGGTACGTGTACTACTATTGCGACCCCTTTCGGGTACGCACTAGTAGTACACATATGTGTACTAGTAGTGCGTACAGGTACGTATACTATTATTGCGATCCCCTTACAGGTACGCACTAGTAGTACACGTATGTGTACTACTAGTGCATACATGTACGGGTACGCATTTCACACGCTTACAATGGTATTACAGGCGTACACATGCCAGGAATGGAGGGCTACCAGTCGCACAAGGATGTCCATCAAGTACTTGTCATTGCATACCTTCATGTGCAGGCCCTAGGTGTGTTAACCAGTGATATTGCCCAGGTCATCTCATCTATTTGCACGGCTGTAGGGTCTGTGTGCATCAGACATCATATTTTCCCAGTCATACATGTCTGTGTTGTCTCAATGGCTGTGTCTTTGTGTTGTCACGTGTACCTCTTCATCGCACTGTGTTTGATATGTACATTTGACATTCCATGTGACCTGTGCGTGTGCCTTTCAGTCAGCTATCTGGATGAGATGACATCCTTCCAATGCAGCTATGTTGTTGTGTGTCACTCCGGTGATATCTGTGGCTCTTCACTCAGACTGACCCCCAAATCATTTCAGGGCATGTCATGTAGACCTGACAATCAACAGGTGTATCTGGCTTTTTGTAGGAGTGCCAGCAAGCTGGCATATGTGTCCTGTATGTATTGCACACACCCGACTCCATAGTTACCTGATATGTATTAGCAGGGTAGCATGTGCTATGTTCATTGACATTGATATTGGCAGACTCTCAATCTTCATTCTTACAAACAATGTCTTGCAGGGCACCGCCTGTCCCAAGACCAATGCCAGACTTGGGTGCCATGAGGGAACGTGCTGCATCCGACGTTACAGATTCACTCAACAGTTGATTGAGGACTTGACCGACAGGATGGCACCACACCTCCAACCTCGACACAGGTACACTACTGCGCTGACCCCAAAGATGAAGGTGATGGCAGCCCTACATTTTTTTGCCACAGGTACGTTTCAATTCACCATAGCTGATGTTGGTGGCATGTCACAGACAATGTTCAGCCGTGTCCTGTGTGATGTTTTAGCAGCCACCTTGATGAATTAATCATATTTCCTACTCCTGAGGAGTTGACAGATGTCAAGGGTGATTTCTATGCCCTGGGAGGGATGCCCCATGTCATTGGGTCCATTGATGGTACACATGTGGCTTTGGTACCACCACAGGTACAGGCACAGGAACAAGTCTATCGCAATAGAAAACATTACCACTCGATAAATGCCCTTGTGGTGTGTCTTGCTAACATGCTGATTTCCCATGTCTGTGCACGTTTTCCAGGATGAGCACACGATGCCTACATCATGAGGCGTAGCAGGGTGCCACAAATGATGCTGCGGCTGCACAACGAACGAGCATGTCTTGTTGGTGAGTATACTCTGTTTGTCCTGTGTGTTGCGGTATCTTTGGCTCTTACGGCATCTCCTAACCCACTTTTTTACATGATGTTTCCATGTAGGGGACTCTGAATATCCCAACATGCCATGGCTAATGACACCTCTCCGCAACCCAAGAACAGCTGCAGATCACAGGTACAACAATGCACACGAGCAGACCAGGCGAGTGATTGAGAGGACGTTTGGCCTCCTGAAGAGCCGATTCCGGTGCCTGGACAAGACAGGCGGGTCCCTCCCTTGTGCCCCAGATAAGGTCTGCCGAATATTCCTCATGTGCTGCATGCTGCACAACATGGCAGCTGAGAAGGCAGTGCCACTCATCCTGGATCCGGATGAGCAGGAACATCCACCCGTGGAAGATCAAGGGCTTGCTCACGAGGCTAGTGATGAGGAGGAGGAGGAGGATGAAATCCGGAGTCAGCTCATACGCAACTTCTTCTCATAATGGTGAGTCACTGGGTATGAGTGTGCAAGCTTGTAGCATTGAGTGGCATGTGTTGCAATGTGTGTGTCCAGCTGACTGAATGCAAAGTGACTTGGATGTGTGTTCTGATGTGTCACTTGAGTGATGATGTCATGCCACACAGTTTTGTGGAGAGACTTTATTTGCAATTTACATGTGTCAAACATAGTTCATGTTTGGTAAATGTCCATGTGTGCGGTGATAATTGTTTTAGGTGACTTCTTGTGTGTCTGTCATTCCCAGGTATTTTGCGCCTATTGTCTGCTCGTGTCATCGTTGTCCTCCTGCTATTTCTCATGAGGATTGCAACGTGTGCTGAATCAGCGTTCCAAGCACGGACATGTGGAAAGGTCAGTCTTGGTAAGGTTTGCAGCAAGGATTTTTTGTGGTGGTATGGGTTTGGAATGTGTGGGGACTGCTTCTGTGCATGTTGTGGTACCAAGCATACATGTCTTCTCACCATGGAGCATATAACATGTAGCATCACTCCCATGACATGAAAGCCACCCTTCTTGACAGTCATCTGTAGTGGAGGGTGGCGTCTGATGAAGGCATCAATGTGTGTAAACCTTACCTCTGAAACATTGCAGATGCTACGGGTGGACATAGTGGGGGACATCATAACAACAGGCTCCATGGGAATTGCAGCCTCTCTGTGTGCAGCAGGATGTGTTTGGCTCATCCCCTTAACTTGTGTGCCAGTTCATTGGGATTTACATAATCCGTGTTGTGAAGTGGGTGTCCAGCGTATGTCCCACATGTTCTGTCAACTGACCTGTGAGTCTGTTAATATGGATGCATATCCCTTTGTGTGTGTATGTGGAATAAAGGTGTTCAGCACAATCCAAAGTGCCTCATCTCTGTCACTGCAGCTCTCTTGACAGTTTGCATGCGTCATCTATGGCATAATTGTCAAAGATAGAGCATCTGTGTGTATGTGTACTTTGGCAACATGCATGCAGTGCTTTATGGCTAATGATCTCTATTGTGCATGAAGTACCTGGTTGGGTATGTATTTGTGCAGGTTGCTCCCCACAACGCCTGCTGATGGTGTGTCTCCTTTGTGCATCTCCGCATTTTGTTGCCTGATCCAGTGGCTGTAATTTATGGTGATTGTTCATACATTTTCTCGTAGTGACCCATGAGTAACCTGACACTCCTTCCTTTACATACACCTGTTGCACTGTGCCTTTCAGACCTTGTCTTTGTGTGCTACTTTTTGCCTAATTTCTAACCCCTTCCGCCTGCTGCTGCCTCACCTGCGGCACCGCCCAACCGAGTGCCCTGATTCTGCATCCCCCACACCTCAAAAATGCTCTACCCTTCCCCCTCCACCCATTCGAAATGCAGGCAGCAGCTTTTCTGTGCCACTGTAGCCCCAGTGCCGTGCCAAAGGCAGGAACGTCTGCGCCTGCAACATGCACAGTGCACGACCCTCTAGTCTTTGCATGACCCACGTCACACAACAGGCTCATTCTGCAGCCACTCTCCAAGCAATGTCATCGTGACAATCATCCTCCTGCTATCAGGCAACCCCTAAGCACACACACAACACCTTCTCATGCTGAGTGTGCTACTCCAACTGCCTACACAGCGCTGCCCAGCCTACAAGACCCTGTCAGAACAACCAGGTAATGTGCCTCCTACTCCACACCCGCTCCATCCACCAGGACGCCATTGGACTCTGTTACCTCCTAAACACAACAGCCCCACACATCACCTTCATGACAGTAACCTGGACAAAAGCATCCACAGCACATGACGTCTTCATTGCCATCTCAGACAGATACAAGATCACCCGCAGGGACGGCAACACCAATCCCGGGGGATGAATAGCTATTTATTCACAAGTACACCCTCAGATTCACAAATCCGGGTTTGCAGCAACTCCATGGCAACCCTCAGTGTAACACTCCTATACAGATCTGCAGGCCTACATCCACTATTCCGCTAAGCCATCAACACGTACATCTGCACGCACGCCCTCACCTCCACAGGCTACATGTGGCTGGGGGCTAGTAACTTATTGCTGGAGGGGAACCACACCACCATCCATCATTTGTCCTTCAACATTTGAACCCACGTCTCCGACAAGCAACACACTGCCCCACACCCCGCTACTGATCCCCCAAAGATGCTTGATGTAAGTCATCACAGACAAGCTGTATGGGACACTCAAAACAACACCCCCGCCACACCCTGCAACCTCACGCACTGGATCAGCAACTGATCCAACAATCTTGCCACATTGAAGGACTTTCCTGTGAAGCACAACAACAGTTAAGGCACCTGGGACAAGGCAGACCTACTGGACTCCTACAGGCTTAGCCAGACTCTTGTGCAAACCTTGCTACACAAAGAGCCATCATTTGCCTTACAGCCCTGGTAAACACCACACAGCCATCACCATATCATCAGCAAGGACAAGTGGAGATCTTTCAGATAGTGCCGAGACACCCAAACACACGACATCAAGGAGCTCATCAGCATTGTGGGTGAACTGACAGCAGATCTCCATCCAAGACACCCCACCCTTGCAAGGCAGATCACATCCCTTGCAACTTTGTACAACTGCAAGCTCATGGGCATACACGACAGCCTTGGCACCCAGAGGCAGACAGCACTATTATCCTTAGGACAAACCCCCATCAGGTTATGGACTCCCATCAGCAGCAATGACACAACCTGGCTCATGTGCAACATACACTCTGGCTCTCCATCAGGCTCCTTCCCACACAACATCTAAACCACATCATTCCACATTCTTGAAGCCCACGTCCAGCGCGTCCTGAATGTCTCCTTTGAGTTTGCCACATTCCATGGGTGCAGGAGGCATGCAGAGACCCAGGCCCTTCTTAAACAACGGACGGCAGTACAGCAGGATCTCCTGGTACATCACCCTGCTTCCCTACCCAGCAAATGTCATCAGGAAGACACTCAACAAGCAAATGACAATTTTCCTCCATGCAACCATCTCCAGGCAACCGGCACCAGACCATCTCCCACAGTAATCACACCACTGCAGCCGTCAGCATTGCCACCACCAACGACAACTTTGCCATGCTCGACAATGGTGAGGCCACCACCCTTGACCTCTCAATGGCATTCTACACCATGTGCTACCACACTGTCAGCTCACACATCTCCAACACTGGTATCCAGAGGAGGGCCCAGGGTTAAATCAGAAAGTCCCTCACCAGCAAGGCCCAGGGAGTCTGCCTCCACCCTGCAACATGTAGTACACTGGGGTCATCTGGCCCATGCCGCAGGGTTCTTCTCTCAGCGTGACGATCTTCAATGTCTCCATGACCCCCCTCTCCACCATCACATGCGTACACGACCTCATCATCATCTCGTATGCCATTGACACCCAGCTGCTCCTCAAACTCACCAAAGACCCAGCCCTTGCCAGATCCAAACTTGAAGAAGGCATGAGATCCGTTGAGGAATGGCTGAACATCAGCCACCTGAGGCTGGACTTGGACAGGACAGAGGTCATCATCTGAGGATTGTCCCCTTACAGCTGGGTCAACTCCTTGTGTCCCACTGGTCTGTGCACCGCACCAGCACCCAGTGGTCACGCACGCAAGCTGGTGTTCATTATGGACCCATCGCTCACAATTACCATGCAACTCACCACCATCTGTACCTCATGCTGCAACACCCTCCACATGCTGCAAATGACCCACAGATGGATCCACTCCAAGGCAAGACAGACCGTCCCCCTGGTCCACGACACCAGCCGGCTCAACTACAGCACCGGCCTCTACTGGGAACAACAGCAAAACTGCAGGAGAAGTTGTCCACATCCAGGGTGCATCCGCACACCTCATCTGCACCATCCCCCGCCCCAGCCACATCACCGTCCACCTGAGATAGGTACAATGGCTCACTGTGTGCTGCAGGATCACCTTTAGACTCCTCAACCACACTCAGGAGGCAGTCCACAACCCCAGACCCAACACCGACCTTGGATGTCTGTCATCCAACACCCCGTTGGCCCAACTCCATGCAGCCCACCTTGCCCTGGCCACCATTCATCACATCCACATAAAAACTGCATGCAGGAGATAGTTCTCCCACCTCGCCAAACAGACCTGGGACTCCCTCCCCGGGCACATCAACATGACCCATGACCTCTACACCTTCATGATACTCTTCCAAATTGATCTGTCTGAGCAGTATTGCAAGCAACCCCTCAGCAGCTTGAGGCCATCACAGGTGAGTATTGGGCTCCATGTCTGTATTTTGTGAAACATTGTGACCCAAATCCAAGTGTATGGATGGCTGGAGTTTGTTTCACACTCAGGCATACTTCGACACATCCCCACACGTATGTTGTGGACTCATGCTAAATGACTGCAACATAAAATTTCATGTCTTAATTTTTTATTTATAGCTCTGGGGCGTGATTTGTGCACAGAAAAGGTGCTATGCAGGGACCATAGAATCCAAAGTTCACAGGGGGAGATGGGATCCTTGGCATTTGAAGTCATCAGAGTCCATACCACAGTGTTTGGCATCATTGGTCAGACTGTGACCAGCAAGTCCATGTGGCAGATAATGTCAGTCAATAAGGTAATGCTGTCGCACATGAAGGCCAGGTGCCAGGCCAGGTGACCTGGGAGATGTGGATGGGCCGCTGCCTCTCATGGTCTTTTCCGTGGACGACCCACCTTCCTCGGGGGACCCTCAGATGCAGGCTTTGATGATGCTTGGGACGCTCCGTCGGACGAATCCTCCTCCTCCTCCCTCCCTGTGGCTGGTGGTGGTCTGCGCCTGCTGGCACAGGGAGGGTTGGCCATGTT
Source organism: Triturus cristatus (assembly GCF_964204655.1). Classification (NCBI taxonomy): domain Eukaryota; kingdom Metazoa; phylum Chordata; class Amphibia; order Caudata; family Salamandridae; genus Triturus; species Triturus cristatus. Next base: position 332,328,352 of record NC_140579.1, read on the forward strand.
GTCGGCGATCCGATGGAGTGAATGGCTAATGTCCCTTTGCACCACCAGGAGCTCAGCCAGTCTTGCCTCCATCCGTCCTTGGTGTTCTTGTTGACTGGCGTGTTGCTCGGCCTGCTGGTTCTTGATCTCTGTGAGGGTCACCACTACCTGGATGAACTCCCTGGTGTCACACCGGTATGCCTCCATGATGTTGTGGATGTGTGACATAACGGTCCCTTCAGCTGGCTGGTCAGGTTCTCGCCTCCGCCGTCCTCCACTCCCACCACCCCTGCCCACACGAGCCTGGTCTGCCGTTGTGGGCTCATCGGGTCTACGGGACCCCTGAGGGATGGCAGTGGCGCTGTTGTCTCCTCCTGGGTGCCCGCCACACCTTGTCCCTCCTGGTCAGACGGGCTCAGTTGTTCACTGCGGTCAGGGCTCCTCGGTGTCTCTTGGGATGTGGCAGGAATGAGGGTGGTGGTTGGCACAGATGTTCCTGAACCAGGTTCTGCAGGGGCTTGGACACCAGAGGGTCCAGGTCGGTCGGGGTCATCCGCGGAGTGTTGAGAGGCATCGCTGCCGGTGGGATCAGGTTCCTCCCGAGCCTGTGACTGTGATTCTCCCCCCCCATTGTTGGGGGGATATTCATCACGTTGCCCTGTGTGTGAGAGACAGACAATGTTAATGCTGTTTCATGCAACATGCATGTTTCATACACATTCAGCCCGCAGCTTTTACCTCCAGTGGTTGGGCATTACGCCTGTGGCTACTGCAGAGCCTGTCCCCTGTCAATTAATGGAAAAAATATTGACATTGGTCTGAGGAGCCCGTGGGAACTTAGACAACATACCACGTGTAACACTGAAAACGTGATCTATATCTTGAAGTGCCCGTGCGATTTATTGTATGTGGGAATGACGACAAGAAAAGTAAAAGTCCGGATTTTAGAACATATGAGTACAATACGTTGTGGCAAATCTAACACGAGACTTACTGCCCATTTTCTTGAAAAGGAACACAATGAGAAAGACTTGAGATGGTTAGTGGTGGATAAACCTTTTATTCCACAGAACATAAATGACATCTCAAGTTTCCTGTTAATGAGAGAACAGAGATGGGTAGAACGTGTGAAGAGCCATACCAGAGGATTAAATGACGGAATCCCTTGGTTCCAGCTATATGGAGTCATACAATAGGATTGGGCACACGGAAATGGGATAAAGATATACTCAAAAAGAGGAGAAAATAATGAGTCGTTCCACTATGGCGTACTACTCTTTTGTATATGCTTGAGAGATTACACATTAATTCTAGTCTTGAAGGAACGGTAAAATGCGAGTATATTAAGACTTATTCCCCCCAACTGATAAGAATACCCCTGTGTTGTGATAATGGCACTATTAGAGGCTTCTAGGAATTTAAAGATGGCCGCCATGAATACCAATTGGGGCGATATCAACCAGAAGGCCCTTTTCTATGTCAATGAGACAGTGGGAATGCTGGGGAATACACAGAGTGGGCGTTGAGGACTCCGCGCATACGATAACATCCCCTCTTTAAATAAGGGCTCGAGGTGAGAGACCCGTAGTGTCGGAGGACGGACGAGGGGAGATAGGAGACAGTGTCTCTTTGGAGTAGTAAGTACAGGAGAGATACCGCGGTAGTGCGAGTAAATCACTCGCAGTGTGAATGCCTTCCAGCCCCTTAGTCGATCTCGACAATGCCCTGAGTGCAGACACCCTGGTGGTGTGAGTAAGCTATTTGAAGTGTGTTTACCGCTTAGCCGCTATGGAAGTATCGACAACGCTCTGAGTGCTGTATAAGGGTGGGGGTGAATAGACATGGCTACTGAATGCGAATCGGCTGTGGGGAGAAGTCGATTGAGAGTGTGTGTCTTGGTCACACAAATGAGTCTTTCTATACCAATGATTCTTTCTCACACAGAGTGTGACGACAAGAGCACCCTCCCCCGCTGTCCCGGGTTTAGAGCATTTTCTCGTAAACTCTTGTGAGTATCACTATGTTCCGTTTGAAGATGGTCACGTGTACAGGAGACACAGACTATAAATACGGGGTTTGACACACAAAATATACTGTAAGAGACACAGTGTTAGCTATGGTTTGTTTCTTTTAATTGGATAATTTTTGTATATACACATAGAGGAGACTCAGAAACCTGCTCACTTGATGTATGGGTGCCTGGAGGTCGCGGTTCCCACAATTTTGGGGCCCTGGGTTTGCTAGAAGATAGGCTGCAATGGAGATTATGGATCACATTAAAAGGATGCGTGGGTTATTCAATGATTATTTTGATCAACTAGAAGAAGAGGGTGAGTGGGAATGATGATCCACTTCTTTTTTCTTTTTCTGTTTAGATATGTTCATCCTCCTGGAAATTCCAGATAGGGTGACGCGGGGATATTACCCCGATTGAATAAGGTAATAAATACCCGAGAAGGGGTATAGACCAAACCCAAGGGACCAACACCCTGATGAATGCCATAGTGACCCGGCTGGGCACGTAGAGAGCTGGCAGAAACATGTTGGTTTTAGCAGGGGGATTGTAGGGTCGTTACCTGCCCTGGATACCCCATTTTGTTTATTTTAATCCTGCCAGAGGTTGACAAGAATAAAAGTCTGAGGGTCAACCCCGAGACAGTTTTAGACTTCTTTCTGCTCTTTTTTTGGTCCCTTTTCTTTGGGAGACTATCTGTTTCTTTTTCTTTCAGAAGTACATATTAGTGTACGTTCTGACTGTCTGTTCTTTATACTTTACCATCACCACCCTCTTTCATCATCCACTCTAAAAAATTGCGCTCCACCTAAGGTGTTGGTCTGCACCTAGGTGTTTGATGCGGCCCAATGATGAAGCATGACACTCTCGGGTGTGTGAGGGCAGTATTATAAAATCTATTGATTTTCCCACTTTCTAGCGTCCAATATTGTCTTATTGGCTTTTTTCTACTGTATTGATTGTGTCTCTGTTGTGTGAGATTAAGATGTCAGGTTACACAGAGCAAGGAACACACCTTGGGACGATGTCACCATGCAGTAACTGCTGACATGAACAAAGTTATGTAGCCAACAGCTTGTGATGGCACACAGATACCAGGATCCACCCTATGACCAGCACAAGACTACAATTCCCACACACCCAACACATAATCACCACCCAGAATAATGGGGCAGGTCTACCAACAGCAATACCAGACAGACAGTAGTGTACTAAGGAAAAATAAATTGCTTTATTCAGCATCCAAAAATCTGTTTGTCCCTTGAAAGTTCAAAATGTACAATGCCCATAGGGCAATCCAAAGTTCAAATACAGTTGGGGGACACAGTGGGACGCGTGTCCCCTAGCTTGCCTGCACAGTCAGACTCCTTCGTCTTCCAGAGCGGGGAGGGCCTCATGTGGGGGGGAAGGACCAGGCACCGCAGGGACATGAGGGCGAAGGGTAGGCATCGTGGGTGCAGGGATGGAGGACTCCACCACAGGGGGTGGGGCAGGGCCAAAGGCGGAGGCCAGGATGTCGCTGCACACCTTAGCAAGGTCCTCCAGCGACTCCCCTGCACCCGAAGGAACCACAGGCCCCAAGGAGGGGGGGGGCCCAGGGATGGGTCGCAGCGCCACTGGGGGAGGGTGTGGACAGGGGGGGGACTCAACCACCCTGACCGGGGACTCCCTTGACCGCTTGCGGGGTGGTGTCACAGTGGGGCTCAGGGACAGAGCGGCCATGAAGGAGTCTTTGCCGGATATGTGGCCAGGAGAGCTGAGGGGAGGGGATTTGGAGGGAGTGGATTTGGTGGAATGTGGACTCCCACTCTGGCTGCGTGTCTTACGTTTGTCCCCCGACCCAGTGGGTGTTCCTACTTCACCCTGTGTGTGCGTGCCAGGAGGTGTGCGTATGACCTTCCCTGCTGGTGTGGTGCCTGTGTCTGTTGTGGTGGGTGCATGCTGACGTCTGGGTGTGCGTGAGACAGGCATGAGAGTGGGAAGTGTGGATGGGTCAGGGGTAGGGGGTTGGACGTAGCGCTGCAGGAGACCCACTGCTGCAAGTTGCGTTGGTCAGCCTGCGATGAGAAAATGCCCTCCAAGTATGCCTCCATGTTGTTCAGCACTTGGCTGTGGCCATGGACGACATTAAGCATCGCAGCCTGACCAACCTGCAACTGCCGCTGGATGTCCACAGACTCGGCATTGGTGGCAGCAGTGGAGACAGGGGCAGGGGGTGCGGTGCCTGGCAGGAAGGAGACATGTGGTGACCGGGCACGCTGGGAAGGGACACGAGCAAGTGGGAGGCAGCTGATGGCAATGGAGGAGGCGGGGAGAGATGTTGTGCCGCTGTCAGCTGCTGGTGCAGCCTCCGCCCACTCGGAGAGATCATCCTCGGACCCGTCAGCTTCATATTCTGTCGTGCCAGTGGACAGGTCCTCGGCCTCACTCTCCTCCGCCTCAGTTCCACTCGATGTGCCAGCCACGATGTCAATTCTGGCACTGGTGCTCTGTCCCTCCGCTCCGTCTGTGCTCATGTCTCCCTCCGTGTCCCCCGACGATGCTGTGGGCAAGGTGAAGAGACAGCAATTAATCATACACCTGTATACATATGTCACATGAGTCCAATCTACATAGGTTACAGTGCATAGCCTGAAAAGAAAGATCAGTAACATCTACAAAACAAGGTACAGATGTAGGGCATGCAACACACAGTTGGTTGACCCACCATGCCACTGAAAAACCATGGAGAGCATGACACAATAGCAAATGACATGAAATGGAGTTTGACAGAGGAGCCAGGCCCTGGGGACAATCCAGCACTGCATCTGCACCACACAGCGTTGCCGAAAATAGGGATGAGCAGGGACCATATCCATGAACTTGAGGCACATGCTGCATAGGTAATACTGAAAACATGCCCACCATGACTGGCTCACTGCACCTTGAGTGTATGTCCAGACAAACATCACACACTGGCCAGACCTAGCAAGGAGACATCAGGTTTTGACATGTAGGCTTTGCCCGCACCAACCACCCCCTACATGAGACAATTTGTTGAGACACAGGAAGCACTTACATCTCTTAGTCTGGGTGAAATACACATGGGCTGCATAAATGCAAGATTGGACACCAAATACCCAAGGTGCGCCTGTCCAAATAATCATGTACAAATGGTCATCATCAGATGATTGTAACAAGACACACAGGCACTGGCCACCGTGAGTATGAACAAGGAAAATCAGGTCAGGCTGTACAGTGGACAATTGTACTACATATTACGTCAATATACATGGTGCCAGGGGACAATGGCACAGAGCACAACCTATGCTGTAGACACTGAGAGTGTCCACATTTTGTGATTACACACATGACACCTATGAAAATATGCCCCAGGGGACAGTAGTGGCCACACAACTCCATGGTCCTGAATGGGAATGACTGCAACACACGCCACCATCCCTGCACTATGCGTATCGCACACTCATGCACATCATGTCACAGGCCACAACATAGGACATGCGTGCTGTAAGGCATGACACTTGAGAGACTAACTCCCATGTCTGGACTCAGCATCAGTGCCAACTGACATGAAACCCACAAGTACTGAACTGGACAGGGCACAGGCAAGGTCCCAAAACCTGTTACACACCACCCCCACACATGATGCTACAGGCATAGTTTACGTGGAGAAAGTGCCAGCCTAGATAACCTTGTGAAGGAGTGACTACACACAGACCAGGGAACACATTGCAAGGAGGGGAAGGGAGGCAGGAGAGCACCGCTATACTGTGGGTAACAGGATCTGCACAGCACCTTTAAACCCTGGCAGTGTATCCATGCAACTGTGCACTTACAAATGCTGGTGACACACAACAAACACACATGTACCTACCCCCTTCCTGCTGCTGCTTCTCCTGTAAGCGCCTGTCCAAGTCTGGAAATACCACCGCCAGCACACGCTTGTGGATGTGGGTCAGACGGCGGCGCCCGCGGTTCTTATGGGTCTCAGGTGAGTCCCCCAGCAGGACCCGTGCGATCCTCCGCGTCCAGCACCGGATATCCTGCCAGCGTTTCCTCACCTGGGCCAGGCGCCGCTTGCGACCGTCCGTCCTCCTCACGGCACTGACGGCGTTCATCCAGATCTGCTTCTTGGCAGAGGCGCCTACCTGTGAGGAAGAACAAGTGACACTACATCAATACACCTGTCACATGTCACAGAGACACATATTAGAACAAATTTGCTGTTTACAACAAGGCATAGTATGCATCCAACGCATTGCACCTTTGTCATAGGGACAAGATCCTCTGGGGAAGGGCAAAAGCAGTACGTGCCATTGAAAGTACACAGGTGGAATGAGGGCAACAACACAATCAATGATCCAGGCTCACACTGTGCATCACAAGCTACACCAGGATAATGTGCAGCACCTCTAAGCAGTCACATGCCACAGGCCACTGACGTTACCTCAGCAGAGTACACAGACACACACAGGCACAGGACATTCACCTGCCATTGCCAAATGCAGCGACAAACCTCACTCTGCACATTTGCCACTAGACGGGGGGGGGCTCACATGTGTAGGGCTGGCTCTGCACGTCAGACACACAGCACTGCTCCCTGCTCACATCACATGGGCAGGGTATATCCATCCCTCATGCAGCCCGGGTGCCACACTCCACATATGCACCCACCCACATGACAGGGGACTTACACACACACCGATGTCCAGGGTACGAACACATCATGTGGACACTCTCAGCACAGGTACACAGAACTAACACACATCTGTGGGTACAGTCACCTGTCACACTGGGCTGACCACATAATCACATGAGGACTGTAGAGGCTACATTCCCAGGAGGACAAGACAGGCAGAATGTGGCATGCACCATGCAGTGATTGTCACAGTAAACACAATGCAAGTGAGGACGGCAGACATGCACCACAGCATGCTCTGGCTGGGAGACATCAGGCATTCCCCCCCCTGGGACCCTCCCTACAGTACATAGCATGTGTGTCACACCTGGACACAATGCCAGAAGTCACAGTCACAAACAAGGGACACAGTCTGTGCTAGTAGACTCTGCACTCACCTGATACCCTGGTCGCCCATACAGCAGGGGGTACTGTGGGAGGATCACATCCAGCAATGCCAGGTTCTCCTCCAGGGTGAAAGGCTGTGACCTCTCCACAGATCTTGACATGGTTCCAGGGAATCAGTAGCAGCAGCTGGGTCGTAGAATCCAAAGATGTGCAGGCAAGAGCTTTCTCATGGGACCTGGCTGCCTTATATCTGCCTTGCTGGCCTGTTTCATGCACAGGAGTACAGAGTGATTGGTCACTCACATTTGCATCCTATGTTTCCTCCAATCCCTTCAAACCTAGCACAGTCAGTGGGTTCTGATTGTGTTTTTTTCTTGAGCATGATGTTAACTCCAGAACCACATTGCAACAAAGTAGATTAATTCAAACTGACTACTTCTGTGCACCTGCTGAAAAAAATTAAAACGTTAAACCAATCAATCAATCAATCAATCAATGACATTTATATAGCGCACTACTCACCCGTAGGGTCTCAAGGCGCTTGGGGGGGGGAGGGGGGGGTGCCGCTACTGCTCGAACAGCCAGGTCTTGAGCTTCTTCCTGAAGGAGAGATGGTCTTGGGTCAAGCGCAGGTCAGTCGGGAGGGAGTTCCAGGTCTTGGCGGCCAGGTAGGAGAAGGACCTTCCTCCTGTAGTCGCTCTTCGGATGCGGGGGACGGCGGCGAGGGCGTGGCTGGCTGATCGGAGGTGGCGTTTGGGAGCGTAGAAGTTGATTCGGTTGTTGAGGTAGCTCGGGCCTTGATCGTGTAGGGCTTTGTGTGCGTGGGTGAGGAGACGGAAGGTGATTCTTTTGTTGACGGGGAGCCAGTGCAGGTTCCTCAGGTGTCAAGAGATGTGGCTGTTTCGTGGGATGTCGAGGATGAGTCTGGCTGAGGCGTTCTGGATCCGCTGGAGTCTCTTCTGGAGCTTGGCGGTGGTTCCGGCGTAGAGGGCGTTGCCGTAGTCCAGTCGGCTGGTGACGAGGGCCTGGGTGACTGTCTTCCTGGTCTCCGTGGGGATCCACCAGAAGATCTTCCGTAGCATGCGCAGGATGTTGAAGCATGACGAGGAGACGGCGTTGACTTGTCTGGTCATGGAGAGGGAGGAGTCCAGGATGAAGCCCAGGTTGCGTGCATGGTCCGTCGGTTTGGGTGCGGTGCCCAGGGCGGGGGGCCACCAGGAGTCGTCCCAGGCGGAGGGCGAGGGGCCCAAGATGAGGACCTCCGTCTTGTCTGAGTTCAGTTTCAGGCGGCTGGTCGTCATCCACTCGGCTACATCTTTCATCCCTTCGTGTAGGTTGGCTCTGGCGGCGGCGGGGTCGTTGGTCAGGGAGAGGATCAGCTGGGTGTCGTCAGCGTAGGAGATGATGTTGAGGTTGTGCTGGCGTGCGATGGCCGCGAGGGGGCTCATGTAGACGTTGAAGAGGGTGGGGCTCAGCGAGGATCCTTGAGGGACGCCGCAGATGACTTCGGTGGCCTCTGACTTGTACGGTGGTAGGCGGACTCTCTGTGTTCTTCCGTCGAGGAAGGAGACGATCCATTCCAGTGCCTTCTTCTGGATTCCGACATTGCTGAGGCGCTGCACTAGGGTGCGGTGGCAGACAGTGTCGAATGCCGCGGAGAGGTCTAGGAGGATGAGGGCCGCTGTTTCTCCGTTGTCCATCAGGGCCCGGATGTCGTCGGTGGCGGTGATGAGGGCGGTCTCGGTGCTGTGGTTGGCTCGGAAGCCAGACTGTGAGGGGTCGAGGGATCCATTCGTCTGGATGAAGGCGGGAAGCTGTCTGTTGACGGTCTTCTCGATGACTTTTGCAGGAAATGGGAGGAGTGAGATGGGGCGGTAGTTCTTGAGTTCGGTGGGGTCCGCTGTAGGTTTCTTGAGTAGAGCGCTGAGTTCGGCGTGCTTCCAGCTCTCAGGGAAGGTGGCGGTGTTGAAGGAGGTGTTGATAATGTCCCGCAGGTGGGGTGCGATGACAGCGTCGGCCTTGTTGAAGACGTGGTGAGGGCAGGGGTCGGTCGGAGATCCGGAGTGGACGGAGTTCATCATGCGGATGGTGTCTTCGGTGGTGGTTGGAGTCCAGGCGCGGAGGGTGGTGGTGGGCGGCGTTGCTGTGGTCGTGGCGTGCGTCGGTTGAATGCTGAAGCTGTTGTGTATGTCCGCGATCTTGTTGTGGAAGTAGGAGGCGAGGGAGTTGCAGAGGTCTTGCGATGGGGTGATGTCATTGTTTCCGGCGTTGGGGTTGGAGAGCTCTTTCACGATGTTGAAGAGTTCCTTGCAGTTGTGTGCGTTGTTGTCCAGCCGGTCCTTGAATGCAGTTTTCTTGGCGGTGCGGATCAGTTGGTGGTGCTTCCGGGTGGCAAGCTTGAGAGTGGTCATGTTGTCCGGTGTTGGTTCCTTTCTCCAGGCTTTCTCGAGGGCTCGGCAATTCGTCTTGGAGCTCTTGAGTTCGTCGGTGAACCATGGGGCCTTCTTGCTGCCGGGTCTGCTGGGCGGGGTCCTCAGTGGGGCGAGTTCGTCCGCGCAGTTGCTGATCCACTTCGTGAGGTTGTCGGCGGCCTGGCTGGGGTTCGCTGAGCTGGCAGGAGGGTGCTGGCTCAGGGAAGCGGCGAGCTGGTCGGCTGTGATCTTGTTCCAGCTTCTTCGGGCAGCCTGTTGCTGGTGGTGGTGGATCGTCGTTCTTTTGAAGGTGAAGTGGACGCAGCTGTGGTCCGTCCAGTGGAGTCCTGTGGCATGGCTGAAGGTGATGTCTTTGCTGGATGAGAAGATGGCGTCGAGTGTGTGTCCGGCGAGGTGGGTGGGGGTGGACACCAGCTGCTTGAGTCCGAGGTTGGCGAGGTTGTCGAGCAGGGTGGAGGTGTTGCGGTCGTTGTTGTTCTCCAGGTGGAAGTTGAGGTCCCCCAGGAGGATGTAGTCGGCGGAGCGGAGGGCATGCGGGCTGATGAAGTCGGCGATGTCCTCGCTGAATTGTGTGCGTGGTCCCGGGGGTCGGTAGATCAGGGTGCCTCTGAGGGTGGTCTTCGGGTCGGTGTGGATCTGGAAGTGCAGGTGTTCGGCGGTCGTTAAGGTGTCGTCGGTGCTGGTCGTGATGCGGATGGTGTTCTTGTGGATGACGGCGATGCCTCCTCCCATCTGGTTGGCGGTGCGGTCCCTCCGGGTGATCTTGTATCCCTCTGGGATGGCGATGTCGGGCGCTGAAGAGGCGCTAAACTTGGTCTCCATGACAACCAGCATGCATGTAGGCCTTTATACTTGTCCCTCATGTGTCCCCTATGTAATTTGGAGTTTCACACACATGTACGGTGCGTACCGGGGCCCTAGGGTACCCCAAAAGCATAGCAACGGCCCGTACAGGCGTGTGTACGGTCCGTATCACTATGGGTGTGCTCGCGTATGCGTACCCATAGTGATAGTGAGCGTACAGGCGTGTGTACGGTCCGTATCACTATGGGTGTGCTCGCGTATGCATACCCATAGTGATAGTGAGCGTACAGGCGTGTGTACGGTCCGTATCACTATGGGTGTGCTCGCGTATGCGTACCCATAGTGATAGTGAGCGTACAAGCGTGTGTACGGTCCGTACCACTATGGGTGTGCTTGCGTATGCGTACCCATAGTGATAGTGAGCGTACAGGCGTGTGTAAGGTCCATATCACTATGGGTGTGCTCGCGTATGCGTGCCCATAGTGATAGTGAGCGTACAGGCGTGTGTACGGTCCGTACCACTATGGGTGTGCTCGCGTATGCGTACCCATAGTGATAGTGAGCGTACAGGCGTGTGTACGGTCCGTATCACTATGGGTGTGCTCGCGTATGCGTACCCATAGTGATACGGACCGTACGCTCACTATCACTATGGGTACGCATATGCGAGCACACCCATTGTGATACGGACCGTACACACGCCTGTACGCTCACTATCACTATGGGTACGCATACGCGAGCAGACCCATAGTGGTACGGACCGTACACACGCCTGTACGCTCACTATCACTATGGGTACGCATACGCGAGCACACCCATTGTGATACGGACCGTACACACGCCTGTACGCTCACTATCACTATGGGTACGCATACGCGAGCACACCCATAGTGATACGGACCGTACACACGCCTGTACGCTCACTATCACTATGGGTACGCATATGCGAGCACACCCATAGTGATAGGGAAAGTACACAGGCCCTCTGAGCGAATGTACGGTGCCTTTCACACATCACAGTGGTGACAGGCAGCACACAGGAAGGAATAGAGCTGACATACTTGTCCATGGATGGCCATCAAGGCATTGTCTGGGCATTACTACATGTGTGGGGCACAGGTGTGAAAGTCTGTGATGTGGCACATGACTCCTGAGTCGAGAAGGCAACAGATGTATGATGAGATGTGTACAGATGTTATGTGTGACGGTGCAATGTGTGCCAGGCATGCCCTTAACTCCTTTGACATGTGTGCATGTCGTACTGCACACTTGGGATGAGCGTCACTACCATGGCACAGTCAACAACACACGCAAGTGTCCCCTGATGCCCGCTACAGGGGTTACCACACCAGACATGTCACTACCCACGGTGCACGATGTGTCTATGTCATGTATGTGTGGTGTGTTCCCATTAGCTTGATGTTGGTGCTCCCTCAAAAGCATCAGCTGTTGCAGCAACCAACATGTGTCTGTGTGTAGATGGACATGGCACACTGTTACGCACACCAGGCCACATGTGGTATCGGATGTGAGGTGCGTATGTATGCATGGGACACGGAGTAGCGTAACAAGGACATGTCTGCATCCTCTCAATGTATGTGTGGTGAGTCATTACATGTACACCTTATTGGCAAGGTGTGTGGGCTGTCCTAGTGTAATGTCATGTGACCTGTGGCTCTAGTGTTCCGCTACCTGTCTCTGAAATCGACATCCTACTTCTGCTGATGTGTTGATGTATGTCACTCCTGTGTTGCGTCTGGCTGTAAACTTACACTGGGACACAGCTAATCCCATGCCATGGCATGTGGAGGTTCACAATCTCCGTGTGTAGCTGGGTCTTGGTAGGAGTGTCACCTGGCAGCCATACGTGTCCAGGGCATGTGGCACATACCTGACTCCGTATGTAGCATATGTGTATTGACAGATTAACATGTGCTCAGTACAAATCAATTGTTGTTGTAGGGCACTCACTCTTCCTTGTCACTTCCAAATTACTGCAGAGCGCCGCCTCTTCCCCGACCAATTCCGGACTTGGCTGACATGCGGGAGAATTACTGTATCCGGTGCTGCCGCTTCCCCCAACCGTTGATTGAGGAGTTGACGGCAAGGCTGGCACCACACCTGCAACCGCTGCACAGGTATCCTACGGCACTGACACCCAAGCTGAAGGTAATGGCAGCCCTACATGTTCTTGCCACGGGTACCTTTCAATATACCATAGCTCATGTTGGTGGCATGTCCCAGAGCATGTTCAGCCGTGTGCTGCATGATTTCTTAGAGGCCATGTTGCTTCACCTGGATGAGTTCATCCATTGCCCAAGTCCTGAACTGTTGACTGGGGTCAAGCGTGGATTCTATGCCCTGGGAGGGATGCCCCATGTCATTGGGTCCATAGATGGGACACATGTGGCTTTGGTACCACCACAGGCACAGGAGGTAGCGTACAGGAATCGCAAGCACTACCACTCCATCAATGCCCTTGTGGTGTGTCTGTCCAACATGGTGATTTCACATGTCTGTGCTCGTTTTCCAGGATCAGCACACGATGCCTACATCATGAGGCGTAGCAGGGTGCCTGAAATGATGACGCAGCTGCGCAACGAACGAGCATGTGTTGTTGGTGGGTACACTCTGTCTGTCCTGTATTTTGCGTAGACTTCCTGCACGACCGCTTCTCCTGTCCTACTCATGTCCATGTGGTTTCCATGTAGGGGACGCTGGCTATCCCAACATGCCATGGCTGATCACACCTCTCCGCAACCCCATCACGCTGGCCCAGCTCCGCTACAACACCGCCCGTGGCCGGACAAGGTGAATGATAGAGAGGACATTTGGCCTCCTGAAGAGCCGATTCCGGTGCCTCCACAAGACCGGCGGCGCCCTCCCATATGCCCCGGCGAAGGTCTGCAAAATCTTCATGGTCTGCTGCATGCTGCACAACATGGCAGTTGAGAAAGCTGTGCCACTCATCCTGGATCAAGATGATCAGGACCATCCACCCGTGGAGGACGAAGGGCTTGGCAATGGGGCTAGTGATGTGGAGGATGTGGTTCCGCAAGAGGACATCCGGAGTCGGCTCATACGCAACTTCTTTGCTTAGTGGTGAGTACCAGTGTCTGTGTGTGCACGCATTGGTCCCCGTGTGGCATGTGTTGCGATGTGTGTGTCCATCTGCATGTATGCCACGTGAGTCAGAGGTGTGTGTGGATGTGTCACTCGAGTGATGGTGCCAGTGAAGAGTGTATTTCCCCAGTCATAATTGTGACCTAGCATGTTGTCATCCTTACATGTGTCGAGTACATGCACATGCACATGCAAGTGGCTGTGCTTTATGTGGCTGACTTCTTGTGTGTCTCTCATCCCCAGGTACTTGCGCATGCCGTCTGCTGGTTGCATTGTTGTGGCACTGCTATTCCTCATGGACACGTCATCGTGTGCTGACTCAGCGTTACACGCACGGACGAGTTTGGAAGTCTCCTTAGGGTAAGGGATGCATCAGGGGTGTATTGGGTGTGGGTGTTGTTTCCGATGTGTGCACACTGCCCCTGTCGCTGTTTGGTTCCTCTGCAGACATGTCGCATCACCATGGTACACATGACATGTAGCTGGGTACACCTGAATAGATGGTCAGACTTGTTGACAGTCATCTGTGATGGGATAGTGGATTGTGATGATGGCATCAATGTGTGTAACACTGCCCTCGGACACATACGGTTTGCATTGGCTTGACATGGTGTGGGACTTCCACATCAGAGGATCAATGGTGTATGGCAGCCTCTCCGTGAGCAGCAGGGGGTGTTTAGCTGTTACCCGACACTTTTGTGCCTGTTCCATGGCTATCACGCATTTGTGCAGCAGAAGGGGGGTTCCAGTGTTGGACCCACATGTTACTCCACATGACCTGTTTATGTGTACTCCGAGTTGCCTCTGCATTCCCGAATACATGACTAATAAAGGTGTCCCTATGCCTCCAAGGTGCCTATTCTCAGTCAATGCTGGTGTGTTGCCACGGTGCATACAGCATGTCTGGCATGGTTTTCCGTGATAGTGGCTATGTGTCTATGTGTCGAGTAGCAAGATGCAAGCTGTTTGTGTGGGATTAGACTGTGTATTGTGCATGATGTCCATGACTGTGTGGGTATTGTGACATGTGCCATTCCCATGCATCCAACGTTGGCCAGGCCACCATTCTCTGCATCCACCTGACTCAAGCTTGCAGGACATGGTTCTGCCACCTGTCCACACGTACCTGGGTGCCCCCCAGGACACTCCACATGATCCCTGACCTCTGCGCATGGCTGTCGCTGTACTCAATATGTCTGTCGGCATGGTTGTGCGGCCACCCCCTCAGCTGGTTGGGCCCATCACGGGTGTGTATGGTGCTCCATGTGTGTCTTGCCTAATACATTGTGACCCATGTGTGTCCTGTGCCAGACTCAGGCCCCAGGGTGTGGATGGTTGGAGTCATATGAGAACTCAGGCATGGTTAGACTTAACAAGACACATGTAAGGTAATAATGCAAAATGTAGGCATCATCTCTTTATCGTGTAACTTTTATTTTTGATGGGGTACGGGCGGGGGGTATGACATGAGGGGCTTTCCGGGTGTGTGGAATCCAAAGTTTACTAGGGGAGTTGGTGTCCTTGCCATTGGAAATCCTCAGAGTCCATGCCACAGTCTTTGTCAACATTGGTCAGACAGTGACCAGCAAGTCCATGTGGCAGGGAATGTCTTTTGCTGATGTGCTGCTGTTGGTCCAGTGGGCCAGGTGCCAGGCCAGGTGTCCTGGGAGATGGTGCTGTTGCGCCGACCCTCACGGTCTTTTCCGTGGACGACCCGCCCTCCTGCGGGAACTCTCAGAAGCAGGCCATGACGATGTTTGGGATGCTCCGTCGGATGTCTCCTCCTCCTCCTGATCCCTCCCTGTGGGTGGTGATGTTCTACGCCTGGCGGCACAGGGAGGGTTGCCCATGTTGTCGGCCATCCGACGGAGTGTACTGTGAATTCCCCTGAACACCGTCACAAGCTCAGCCTGTCTGTCCTCCATCCGCCCTTGGTGTCGCAGTAGACGGGCATGTTGCTCCGCATGTTGCTGGGCCTGCTGGGTCTTGATCTCCTCGAGGATGGACACAACCTGGGCCATGCCCGTGGTGTCCTGCCGGTATGTGTCCAGGATGTTTCTGACATGGGCATATACCGGTTCCGCAGCCAACTGGTCAGGCTCGCGCCTCCGCCATCCTCCACTCCCACCACCCCTGCCCACTTGCACCTGGCCTGCCCTTGTGGGCACATCGGGTCTCCGGGACCCCTGAGGGGTGGCATTAGCGTTGTCGCCTGCCTCCTCCTGGGTGCCTGGTACACCGTGTCCCTCCTTGTGAGCCTGGCTGCATTGTGGTGGTGGGGCTGGGATCCTGGGTGTCTCCTGGGATGTGGCAGGAGTGGGGGTGGTGGTTGGCCCAGTTGTACCTGACGCAGGTGCTGCAGGTGGTTGGACACCAGAGGGGCCAGGTTGGTCGGGGTCGTCCACAGAGTGGTGAGAGTCGTTGCTGCCGGTGGGATCGGCATCCCGCAGAGCCGGGTCCTGTGTGTCTCCCCCCCCAGTGTTGGGGGGTGATCCATGACGTTGACCTGTGTGTGAGAGAGACAATGTTATTTTTGTGCAATGCAACATCCATGTTTCATTCGTTTCAAACTTGGCACATTTCCTCTGGGAATTTGGATATGTCTTGCATTCCATTCACAGTGCACTTGTGCATGGGTATGTCCCTTGGCCACAGCTTTTGAGACTTTACCTATGTGTGGCACAGTCTTACTTGCTTTGTCAATTGTGACTGCAGTCAGCAGTGGAGTGAGCAGGTGTGGCGAGCCATGCATTGGCGCCTTCCGTGTTGCACTGTACATGGGCACATGGAGTTGTTCCACACACTTATATAATGCAGGTAGCTGGCGTTGTGCTCGTGCACAGGTTGAGACATGGCCCTGTGTTTGGCCATGGAGAAGAGAGGGGGATTGAGGCACTGGCCACCCTTGTCTACATGCACGCAGTCCACCTGCTGATGAGCAGACATTCCCACAACCCACAAGGCTGAATTGGTCTTCCTGTGTGTCCCTTTCTCACTCCCTCTCTGTCCCCCTCTCCCTCCCTCCCTGTGTCAGCCTCCTCCCTCTGTCCGTCTCCCTGTGTCTCCCTCCCTCTCTCTACCCCTCTCCCTCCCTCTGTGTGTCACCCTCTGTCACCTCAGCCCAGCTTCCTAGGCACACACTTTTAGCAGATCTTTGAATGGCCCTTGGCTTGTTGATGTGAGCTTGTTTCTGATCTCCAGGCACCCATTGGGTGTAGTGTCTGTGTCTGCGCTGCTGCTGTGGTGGTGTGTGCTGCCACTCTTTCACAGTGTTGGCTGTTCATTAGCTGCTGTCATGTGCAAAAAGGTGCCTTCACCCCCATGTCTCAATGCAAGCAGTGCGCCATTTGCTGGCAAGTCTTTCCTGTGTGGGGACACACTGTTTGTCTGACTGTGACCTAGGCCATATGGGCAGAAGGCATTGTTGTCTGCTTCTGAGTTGCACTATGTGATTTTTGGGGACCACACTCCCGCCATCCGACTTACCGTGTCTTGTGTTGGTGTTTTCTGTGGCCTGTGACTTGGCATTGTCCAGCTGGGTGGATGGGGCATGGTGGCGCGAGTGCCATGTGCGTATTCATGGAGTGTGGTTGAGTCATGGGATAGCTTGGGGTGGTTGCGTGACTGATTGTGAGTTTGGTTGTGGATGACGTTCCCTCCATGTGAGGTGAGTTGTTTGTGTACTCACCCGGGTCTCGGAGTCCTTCTAATCCGTCCACTGCCACCACCGGCAGTATGGCCATCACCCTCTCCTCCCAGGGATGGTATTGTACGGGTCTGCGGGGCGGCCCTCCTCCAGTGATGTTGGCCTGGTTGTGGTCGTCGGTCATTTTGGCTCGGACCCTCCTCCGCAGATCGTACCACCTGGCTTGGCATTCATGCCTGGTCCTTCTGGTGGACGCAGCAGCATTGACAGCATCGACAATCCTCTGCCATATGGCTGTTTTTTCGGAAATGCTGGTCTGTCTGACCAATGTTCCAAAGAGGTGTGGCTCGACTCTGAGGATTTCGTCGACAAGGACCTCCAACTCTTGGCTAGTAAACTTTGGATTCTTGTTAGTGGGCATGGTGAGGGGTGTGGGTGTAGATGGTTGTGGGGGGTGTGGGTGTGGATGGTTGTGGGTGTGTGGGTGTGGTTGTGCAGGTGTGTGTGAATGTGATGAGGGGGTGTTTGTGAAGGTGTGTGTGTGAAGGTGTGCAAGTGTAAGGTGTAGTAAAGGTTCAAGTATGGTGCTGTAGGTTGTCTGTGGGGTCTGGCAGCAGTGAGTCTGTTGCAAAGGCTCATGGTTTGTGTCTGTGGGCCCTTTTTATTGGTCCATTGGTGGGTGTGGCTGTGTTTGAACTTTGGGTGGGTGTGTTATAAGGAGTGGTTGTGTTTTGGGCCTCTGGTTGGGATTTTGGCAGTTGCAGGTCAGTGAATGTGTTGTATTTGTGCTTGTTGGACATGTTTTGTGGCTTTGTGCCATTCGAATAGTGTATTCTTGTGTTGTTGTGCTTTGTCCTGGTTGTGTATGTGCGTTTTTAGCATGTGTACTTCGGCAATTTTGTTGTACAGTGCTGTCCTTGTGTCTGGCTTGGTACGACTCATACATGCGCGATGTTGGGTGAAGGTGCTGGTGTTGGGGCCTGGGGTGCGCTCCGTACTTAGAATGTTGGGGTGGGGGTACGCTCCATACATATGCGGGTGAGGGTACAGGTCGTACATACACGGTTGGGGTGGGGGTACGGGTCGTACATACAGAGTTGGGGTGGGGGTACGCTCCATACATACGCGGGTGAGGGTACGGGTCGTACATACACGGTTGGGGTGGGGGTACGGGTCGTACATACACGGTTGGGGTGGAGGTACGCTCCATACATACGCGGGTGAGGGTACGGGTCGTACATACACGGTTGGGGTGGGGGTACGGGTCGTACATACACGGTTGGGGTGGGGGTACGCTCCATACATACGCGGTTGAGGGTACGGGTCGTACATACACGGTTGGGGTGGGGGTATGGGTCGTACATACGCGGGTGAGGGTACGGGTCGTACATACACGGTTGTGGTGGGGGTACGCTCCATACATACGCGGGTGAGGGTACGGGTCGTACATACACGGTTGGGGTGGGGGTACGGTCCGTACATACACGGTTGGGGTGGGGGTACGCTCCATACATATGCGGGTGAGGGTACAGTCCGTACATACACTGTTGTGGTGGGGGTACGCTCCATACATATGCGGGTGAGGCTACGGGTCGTACATACACGGTTGGGGTGGGGGTACGCTCCATACACACGCGGGTGAGGGTACGGGTCGTATATACACGGTTGGGGTGGGGGTACGCTCCATACATACGCGGGTGAGGGTACGGGTCGTACATACACGGTTGGGGTGGGGGTACGGTCCGTACATACATGGTTGGGGTGGGGGTACGCTCCATACATACGCGGGTGAGGGTACGGTCCGTACATACACTGTTGTGGTGGGGGTACGCTCCATACATACGCGGGTGAGGGTACGGGTTGTACATACACGGTTGGGGTGGGGGTACGCTCCATACATCGCGGGTGAGGGTACGGGTTGTACATACACGGTTGGGGTGGGGGTACGCTCCATACATCGCGGGTGAGGGTACGGGTTGTACATACACGGTTGGGGTGGGGGTACGCTCCATACATACGTGGGTGAGGGTACAGGTCGTACATACATGGTTGGGGTGGAGGTACGGTCCGTACATACACGGTTGGGGTGGGGGTACGCTCCATACATACGCGGGTGAGGGTACGGTCCGTACATACACTGTTGTGGTGGGGTTACGCTCCATACATACGCGGGTGAGGGTACGGGTCGTACATACACGGTTGGGGTGGGGGTACGGTCCGTACATACACGGTTGGGGTGGGGGTATGCTCCATACATATGCGGGTGAGGGTACGGGTCGTACATACACAGTTGGGGTGGGGGTACAGGTCGTACATACACAGTTGGGGTGGGGGTACGCTCCATACATACGCAGGTGAGGGTACGGGTCGTACATACACGGTTGGGGTGGGGGTACGCTCCATACATACGCGGGTGAGGGTACGGGTCGTACATACACGGTTGGGGTGGGGGTACGGGTCGTACATACACGGTTGGGGTGGGGGTACGCTCCATACATACGCGGTTGAGGGTACGGGTCGTACATACACGGTTGGGGTGGGGGTACGGGTCGTACATACGCGGGTGAGGGTACGGGTCGTACATACACGGTTGGGGTGGGGGTACGCTCCATACATACGCGGGTGAGGGTACGGGTCGTACATACACGGTTGTGGTGGGGGTACGCTCCATACATACGCGGGTGAGGGTACGGGTCGTATATACACGGTTGGGGTGGGGGTACGGTCCGTACATACACGGTTGGGGTGGGGGTACGCTCCATACATATGCGGGTGAGGGTACAGTCCGTACATACACTGTTGTGGTGGGGGTACGCTCCATACATATGCGGGTGAGGCTACGGGTCGTACATACACGGTTGGGGTGGGGGTACGCTCCATACATACGCGGGTGAGGGTACAGGTCGTACATACATGGTTGGGGTGGAGGTACGGTCCGTACATACACGGTTGGGGTGGGGGTACGCTCCATACATACGCGGGTGAGGGTACGGTCCGTACATACACTGTTGTGGTGGGGTTACGCTCCATACATACGCGGGTGAGGGTACGGGTCGTACATACACGGTTGGGGTGGGGGTACGGTCCGTACATACACGGTTGGGGTGGGGGTACGCTCCATACATATGCGGGTGAGGGTACGGGTCGTACATACACAGTTGGGGTGGGGGTACAGGTCGTACATACACAGTTGGGGTGGGGGTACGCTCCATACATACGCAGGTGAGGGTACGGGTCGTACATACACGGTTGGGGTGGGGGTACGCTCCATACATACGCGGGTGAGGGTACGGGTCGTACATACACGGTTGGGGTGGGGGTACGGGTCGTACATACACGGTTGGGGTGGGGGTACGCTCCATACATACGCGGTTGAGGGTACGGGTCGTACATACACGGTTGGGGTGGGGGTACGGGTCGTACATACGCGGGTGAGGGTACGGGTCGTACATACACGGTTGGGGTGGGGGTACGCTCCATACATACGCGGGTGAGGGTACGGGTCGTACATACACGGTTGTGGTGGGGGTACGCTCCATACATACGCGGGTGAGGGTACGGGCCATACATACACGGTTGGGGTGGGGGTACGGTCCGTACATACACGGTTGGGGTGGGGGTACGCTCCATACATATGCGGGTGAGGGTACAGTCCGTACATACACTGTTGAGGTGGGGGTACGCTCCATACATATGCGGGTGAGGCTACGGGTCGTACATACACGGTTGGGGTGGGGGTACGCTCCATACACACGCGGGTGAGGGTACGGGTCGTACATACACGGTTGGGGTGGGGGTACGCTCCATACATACGCGGGTGAGGGTACGGGTCGTACATACACGGTTGGGGTGGGGGTACGGTCCGTACATACACGGTTGGGGTGGGGGTACGCTCCATACATACGCGGGTGAGGGTACGGTCCGTACATACACTGTTGTGGTGGGGGTACGCTCCATACATACGCGGGTGAGGGTACGGGTCGTACATACACGGTTGGGGTGGGGGTACGCTCCATACATCGCGGGTGAGGGTACGGGTCGTACATACACGGTTGGGGTGGGGGTACGCTCCATACATACGCGGGTGAGGGTACAGGTCGTACATACATGGTTGGGGTGGAGGTACGGTCCGTACATACACGGTTGGGGTGGGGGTACGCTCCATACATACGCGGGTGAGGGTACGGTCCGTACATACACTGTTGTGGTGGGGTTACGCTCCATACATACGCGGGTGAGGGTACGGGTCGTACATACACGGTTGGGGTGGGGGTACGGTCCGTACATACACGGTTGGGGTGGGGGTACGCTCCATACATATGCGGGTGAGGGTACGGGTCGTACATACACAGTTGGGGTGGGGGTACAGGTCGTACATACACAGTTGGGGTGGGGGTACGCTCCATACATACGCAGGTGAGGGTACGGGTCGTACATACATGGTTGGGGTGGGGGTACGCTCCATACATACGCGTGTGAGGGTACAGGTCGCACATACACGGTTGGGGTGGGGGTACGGTCCGTACATACACGGTTGGGGTGGGGGTACGCTCCATACATACGCGGGTGAGGGTACGGGTCGTACATACACAGTTGGGGTGGGGGTACGGGTCGTACATACACGGTTGTGGTGGGGGTACGCTCCATACATACGCGGGTGAGGGTACGGGTCGTACATACACAGTTGGGGTCGGGGTACGGTCCGTACATACACGGTTGGGGTGGGGGTACGCTCCATACATACGCGGGTGGGGGTACGGGCCGTATGCACGAGGGTGTACATACACGGGTGGGGGTACGTCTCGTACATACACGGGTGTACATACACGGGTGTACATACACGGGTGTACATTCACGGGTGGGGGTACGTCTCGTACATACACGGGTGTACATACACGGGTGGGGATTCGACTCGTACATAGGAGGGCTGGGGGGAGTGTTGGGCGCGTATGCGGGCACATGTCTCCATGGTTGCTATGGGAGTTCGGTGCGGACGGTGTTTTTTCCATCCGGTTGTAACATCGGACGCACGGGATGGATCGTACTAGCGCGGTCGGACTTCACTTTTCACATTTGTACGGTAAATTGTCCGAGGATGTGTCGGACACATTTTCCGACCCGAGGACGTGTGGGGAATAATTCCCAATGCGATTCGTATGGTCTTTTTCCCACGCGAATCGTAGTTGGCAGTTTGTACGGCACTTGTACGATTAGTACGGTAAAAAGACCGGATTCGAGTCGTACGGGGATTTTTTTTACAGGATCGTAATCGGCACCTGGGTGTTTCCTTTCCTCTGTAGGGATTCAATCATTCGAACAACTCAGGTATAAGTATCAATTGGACTGGCGGGATTTCTTTAAATATCTACAAATTAGAGATTTTCTTATACGAAGGGTGCAGGGAGGGATTCTTCCAGGAAAAATAACTTTAGTAGAAACATTAATTCACAATAGAAAAAACACAATTGGGGGAATTTACTCCCTTATAAACTCACTATTCCAGGACGATCTGGAGAAAATATCTCAAAAGTGGCAGGAGAAAATAGGTTTAACTTCGGAAAAATTCTTCTCTGCATACTCCATGTTTCAAACAATTCTTATGTCCACTAAACCCCAAACACAATTCTATAAAACATGCTTTTTTTTATACTACACTCCAGATAGGATTGCTAAATGGGGGAGTGGGAAGGGGACTTGTTGCCCAAGATGTATGCTATTCAATGCTGATTGTGTGCATATTTTCTCCACTTTTAATGGATTAACATCTTTATTACACTACATTGGGAAGTTTTTGTCGACCATACTGAAAAGAGAGATTGTCCTGGCTAGTGAAGCTATATTATTGGGAGCGACAGATTCTAGTATGCCCAACCCGGGTCATGAACTTATTTTTATAGCTATGGCGGTTTTAAGAATGTGTATTGCCTCGGCCTGGCTAGACCCCAATCACCGTCTTTTCACCAATGGTTGGCTAGGCTCCTCGCAATCTTCAATCTGGAGGCTGCTATTTATAAATGGAAAGGGAGAATACGGCGTAAAAGGGGCTGGAAAATCTGCCCCCCTTTAATAGAATGGTGTCAATCCCAAAATAACATCGAGAACATTGTGAATCATAGTTAATTTTATGATTTAATCGCAAGTGGTAGTTACAGGGATAATGTATAATGTAATATGATGATGAACTGGTGTGAACATACAATTTTTTGTTTTTTGACTTTGCTTGAATTGTATTATCAAATGTCTGACCTGGGTGGGTGAGCGTTGGGAATTCTGGGCATGTCAATTATGGAAAAATCAAATAAAAATATTTAAAAAAAACAAAAAACATATCTTAACTTTTCGAAGAACGGAAGGGAAAGAACCTGCTGTCAGTGTCTGCATGAGGGAAGAACTGAGGCCTTGTGTCCAGTTTTTACTTGTATCTAAGCTTGAAGTGCTCTTAGGAATCTGAGGGCATATGTATCAAAATCTCCATTTGCGAATCTCAAAAAGCGATATTTTGAGAATCGCTATTTGAGAATTGCAAAACGGGATGTATTTAAAAATTCGCACATATTTTGCGAATTCTTAATATTCCTTAATTGCGATTAGCAAATTGCGAAATCGCAATTAAGGAACACCTTCCCATTCATTCCTATGGGCCAGGAGGCCCATAGCAATGAATGGGAAGTCATTCTCAAATTGCGAATCGCAATTTGCTAATCGCAAATTGAGAATAATTTCAAAGGTGCAAGGGTGTCATGACCGTGATCTTGGACAGGAATGGGAGCAGCGAGATTGGTTGGAAGTTTTCTGGCTTGGACATGTCTAGTGATGGTTTTTTCAGTAGGGAAACTACCTTGGCGTGCTTCCAGGGCTTATGAATTACCGCAGAGGATAGGGATAGATTAATTAGCTCCAATCATTCAGGGAGGAGACACAGATGAAATGTTCTGAAAGCGTCAGGTTTCATGGGGTCATGTGGGGTCCCTGATTTTACTTTGACAAACAGTGCTTTCATAGCTTGATGGGAGATAGAGGGGAGCGAGGCGAGCGAGTAGGTCTCAGAGCCCGCAGACACGTTCCTCCCCGTGCCATGAGCGGTATCACCTGGGTGGAAGCTACTGTATATGCGCTCCACCATCTCCAGAAAGAATTTGGCTATTACTTCACATTGCAGACTAGAAAATGTGGTACTGTCTGCGGCAGAGGGGGGTTTTACCAGGTAATTCAAGAGAGAGACGATGGTTTTAGTGAGATTATTGCTTGTGGTGATCAGGTTGGTGTCGTGTGCTGTGCTAGTCTTGCGGACCAATTTGTGGTAAGCCTTAATCACACTTCTGTACTGTGCTTTAGCTAGAGGGTCATAGGATCACCTCAAGGCTGGCTCCAAGAACTTGCAGTTCTTCCTGGCTAGGGGCAGAGACTCATTAAACCAGACGCTAGCCCGTGCACTTTTGGAATGAGTGAGTTTAAGTGGTATACAGGTGTACAGAGCTTGGGTAACCCACCTCCCAAAGTGCACATTGGCCTCTTCAATATTAGCAGACCTTTCTGGGAGCTGGGTACTTAAGGCCGCCAAGAAGGCGGCGTGATCCAGTTTATGCCAGGGGCGCTTGAGTGAGGGGTTGCAGTGTAGCCGTAGTTTGGGGCCAGATAGCAATAGCTGCATAGAAATGAGAGAGTGGTCTGTTCAGGGCATGGGGAGCGGTGCCTGCACCTCCAGGGACTGGAGATTTGAGAAAATCGGGTCAAGAAGATGACCTGCAATGTGTGTTGATCCTGGGACCCATTGGCAAGCTGCCATATCCCCAAGAAAGCTGTGAATGTCAGGGGCCTCCTGCAATTCTAGATGGAGCTTCAGATCACCTAAAACATTGAAGTTGGCTGTCAGAAGAGCTAATGTGGCGATAGCGTTAACCAGGGCTTCTCTGAAGGATTTTGATGGGCCCGGTGGGCGGTAGATCAGTAGCCCGGAGAGCCTGAAGTTAGCTGTCAGCACAATTTTGAAGAGTGCACTTTCACTGTCAGGGATGTCTTTGGGGACTAGGCTACAGGTATAGACTGCTCCGTGTATAATTGAGATGCCTTCCCCTCTCCACGTCACTCTATTTAGGCAACTCATTTCTCATTAGATTTCCAGACGAGATGGCCAGAGCTATTAAAAATCTCTTTTTAGAGGATTTAATAAATCCACAAACACCTTTTAATATTCAGTCTAGTTCTGATGTACCATGTTTCCCAATTTGTAATAAAGTTTATAATGAATCTTGTTATTCAGAAGAGTTGGACATGTTATAGGGGGTGGTAAAGTTAAATCTCGAAGAAAACGTACTGGGTGTAAAGGGAAAAGAAATAAGTGTAGAATCACTATAAAAAAAATCGTGTCATAATATATTTGATTCAAATTCGGTCGAAAAAGCAACTCCAAACGCGTCACCTAACATTGGGAATAGGATTTGTTGGGGTTCTTTCAAAGTTGTGCAATAAAATACTCCTGAAATTCCACAGACCCTGCAATCTGATAGTTCTCTAGCTATGTGGGCTTCAGAACACCCTTGTTACTACCTTAATCCTTTAGTTACAGAGTTTATGTCCCAAAATTAAGGTAAACAAATTCTTTTATCCCGGTTGAAAGAGATGTTAGTTAATAGCTCATAAATTTTGTTTGTCTCTCGATTACAAAATAATTCTCTTAGTACTATATCAATTGTTGAAATTATTGATATATTTCACATGGATCATCAGAAAATCCTAAGAAAATCCTCTGGCTACTGCGTTCATAGAACAGTTGTAATCATTGTCTTGTTAGTCTCTTTTCTCATGAAATCTGATTCTTTAAATGCAAGGGCTGAATTTTGGTCTACGTTAGTTTCACTAATAATTTGGAACGATATTGATTTATTATGTTATCAAATACTCTCCTGAAAACTTTTAGAAATAAAGATATTGAAGAGCCTGGAATATCCCTGAAGCATAATTTCCAAACAATTGTTTAGCTGATAGTATGATAGACAATTGCTTGAATACCTAAAATGTATTAGGAGAATTGTAATCAATGGAAGAGTAATACCAGATGTTCCTGCTAGACCTACTAGAACTGCCATACCTGGATGATCAACACTTGACTATACAATATCGAGTTGTGATTTATTAGGCCTAATATCAGAACTGAGCAGGGTGGATAAAAATGCTAGTTTTGAATGTTTCAATCAAGCACACATACACAGTACACATCCGATTGGTCTCTGGAATTTGGTAATGGTGAGGTTGATGTAGCTCCTAAGCATGTCGGCTTTATTGGATCTCTATAGTTATATTTGCAATGTTCCAGAAATTCATCGTTAGGATCACAGAGGAGATGCTGAGTCTCAAAAAAACCACAAAAAAGAAGTGACTGTGATAGGAAAGATGTCATAGATATAAAGCTTTCAAAAGAAATCAATAAATTAACAAAAAACTTTTTTGTGTCAAACGTAACTGTGGAGCAAAGCAATTCAGGCTTTAAGGAAAAACAGGAAAAGATATGACCTCTCTCATAAAAGGAGATTATGCAATCAAAACTGGATTGACTTGCATCAAGCCACAGCTACCAGAAATTGTAGAAAATACTGGAGGCTAGTGACCTTTAATTGTGGGGGTGAAAGGAATGTTTTGGTTACTTCCATTTCTGCACTGATGTGGTCTGATTACATTGTTCAATTGTATGCTGCAAATGAAATGTAAATTACCAAGTTCAATCTCCTGACCAATATCTAACACCAACGCAAGAAGATTCTAAGGATGTCCCACCCCAACGATCATACAGATTGTTGAATAAATAAAAAGTACCAGATCTTCTGGAGCTATGGGTCCAGATCAAATTATGGTACTGGCCTTGAAAGCTAACCCAGAATTATGTTGAACAGTTTTAGCCCCATTATATGATTACTGTTATAATACAGAAACCATTCCCAACTAATGGAAAGGAAGTATTATGATCCCACTGCTAAAAAACAGGAGACAGAATTCGTCCAAGCAACTATAAGCAAATTGCTCTACTTAATTCAACTTGCAAGATTTTTGCAAGAAGTATTTAAAATCATTTGCAAGTTTGGGCCTATGGAAATGGAATAATTATTTTAAAACAATGGTGTTTTAGATGTAAGTGCTCTGTATTGCATAACATTGCTGTTTCTCAAACATTAATAGATAAATATGTATATTTTAAACCTCAGATAACATATATAATGCTTTTATACACTTTTCGACGGCCTTTGACAGAGTCAACAGACCTATTTTGGGGAAAAAACCTGCCAATCTCAGTATTCCATAGAATTCTAACTGTAATAATTGCACTTCATACCTCTACATGGTGTAAGGTTTTGATGGGTGAGTATAAAGGGTTACCTCACAAGATAAAAACAGGGAATGGATTGAAACAGCGATCTATATTGGTACCACTCTTATTTTTGTTGTTTCTCCGTGGTCTTTCCTTGCTATTTACAAAACTCAGAAACTTTCCCCAAAGATTGGGAATTAAGTCCCTGAAACTTTTGATGCATGCTGATGACATAGTTTTATTTGATTTGACTCCATTTGGGCTGCAGAGACACTTGGAAGTGCTATTTATTTATACTGAAAAGTATCATCTTAAAATTAATATCACTAAAACTAAGATATTATCATTTTGAGGGTGAAAACGATGTAAAAAATGTTGTTGGTCTTTACGTGGAGAGAAATTAGTGTAAGTTCATTCCTACACCTATCTTGGCAGACATTTTAATCACAACCTGGACAGCAAGCAGTACTTTATTTGGAATGGTAGTAATGCATTAGCACATGCAAGCACATTAAATTAATTTTATAAATCTATAGGGAGAAGGCATTTTTCGGACCAGAAATCTAAAGGTAACAATTCCATCCCCCTTAAGCTATGCCCAGGAATGCATACCCATAGCAAAGTGGTCTCATCCTAATTTCTCTGAGGGGAAAATCCTAAGAGTAGATTATGATGGGTTTGGTGGTGCAGGAGCAGGAGCGGGGCGGCCCATCACCACTCACTCCCACACCATCAAACTCGACCACTACCTGCCAGATTAAGTGTTTTCTCTTGTTATGGCGGGTGGTCATTAGATGTTCTCACAGTTGTGCCTTTCAAAAAGGCACCGCAATGTGAGCGTCAAAGCCCATTCCTGCACGGACTGTAAAGTCCATGCCTTGCAGGAAAGGGGGGTACATTCATACTGGGGGGCACACCATGTGCCCCCCTGCAAGTATCCTAAGGACCATGAGGCAGCAGGTGGCCCCCTCGGGCCCCCTTTGTTTTCTCACTGCCACCCTACCAAATGCAGTCTCACGGTCGTGGTTAGGGTTTCAGTGAGGAAACTTGTAAAATGCTTGGTGGTGCTGCAGTGGCACCGCCAAGCATATTGCTGCCTTGAAATGGATGTCCCAGGGATGGCCGATCCCTGGCGGCCGAGCTGGTCCACTTGATACAGCTGTTTACCAACAACAGATACTCTACTATTATGTACTGACCTGGGCCCATCAAACACACAATTGAGTAAAACCGCTGGGTGTCAAGTTTTATGAGTTACACAATTGTTTA
Source organism: Triturus cristatus (assembly GCF_964204655.1). NCBI lineage: Eukaryota > Metazoa > Chordata > Amphibia > Caudata > Salamandridae > Triturus > Triturus cristatus. The sequence continues at coordinate 332,356,945 of NC_140579.1, forward strand.
GGATTAGTCTAAAATGCTTTATTTTCCTTAACTAACCCTTCACAGATCAAAAAGTTCTTTCCTCTGGTCGATGGACCTTTAGTTGAACTAGTTGATGGTGAAAATGACATAAAGCTAACTTATTTATACTTTAAACTGAAATAACCACAGCCTCCTTTTGCCTTTAAATACATTTATCTAAATCTTTGAGCAAGTGAACCACTTCAAAGGTACAATACATTCACCTTTCACTCATTGGAGAGAAAATTCAATCAATGAAACATCATTTATTTATAATGGTTTCAAGCAATGATCAATGCATAGAAAGGGAGAGGAAGGAGAGAGAAGATCATTCAAACAACAAGAAAAATATTTTACCAAGAATGGTATGAAACCAACCCCCAGGCCAAAGGGCAGGTGAGGCTCCCCTGAGATAGATTCAGGAAACAAAGGGGTCCATTAGGATGTAGGGCGGTGGGACCACCGTGGCACTGGCGGTGTGGAAAAATGCCTTTTTCCGCCTGCCAGCAGCGGACATCACACCCGCCATATTAGTATGGTCAAACATAGGCCAATTACGGACCGACGCGGTGCGATGTGCACCTCCATCAAACTGCGCCCGCCACCATGGCGTGGGAGCCAATGGAGACCCTCCGCCGTGCGGAATGACGTCCGCCGCGCTCCACAAATTAGGATGACACAAGCAAGCAGCGGAGACACCGCCCAACCAGAGATGGCAGAAGCTCAACAGTGGAGCGCGAAACCAGAGTCCCGGTCACAACCGCAATGGAGCCAGCTCTGCACGTCTTTCCGGTGCTGTACCTGCTACATCACCAGGAACTCATGGACTGCCGCGGACGCCGCCACAGGTATGCAATAACACAACACACTACACACAACCCACGGCCTGACACAGGGTACAAATCCACATCAGACACCCTATGGGGGACAGGGACACATCCACAAGGGCACCCACACATCACCCACCTGCCACAAAGTTACCCCGCAGCATCCTGGACACACAGCTACCACCCCCATGCAGCAATGTCCCGGTCATGTCACCACAGCAGCGAACACAAGCAAATACATGCGCACAATGCAGAAGGCAGGGCCAGTGCCAGGCATGGGCAGGGCACAAAGACCACAGGGCCACACCCACTCCCACCACACACTAGCACACCCCATGAAGGCACATGCCATGCACCCCCCCTGTGCACCCCATGCACAACAACAAGCCAGGGGAATACATAACCTGCACCACACAACAGACAATCATGGAGGCACACAATTCAGGAGTGGCTGCACAGGAACACAGAACACACAGCACAATAGCACAGGGCCAGGGAAACACACACAACACCACACTCGGGTAAATATCAATGAGGACAAGCAACAAATGAACACACACAAGGAATCAACATCCAAATGGACACACAGCCTGCACACTCACACATACATATCACAGACTGACACATACATACACACCCCACATGCCAACAACAATGGAGCACAACAAATAGGGAAACAAAAGTGGGCTGCACACAAATGGAAGGCCATGGAGACACAACAAGCATGTGTACATCACATCAACACAAGGAACAGAGAACAAAACCCTCACACCATCAAAGCACACATGGCTGGCACAGTCAGTGAAATCGAACCACAGACAGCTCAGTGCAACAACACAGGGAGACAGCAAGGCAAACCATGTATAGGCACAAGGATGAAAGGAAGGCCCTAAAGTCAAGCTGGGAACAGCCACACATACATACAACTACTTCACAGGAGTACACCAGCAGCACTACACACAGGGACCATCTACACACCTCAGGACTGACAAACACCAGTGAGAATCTACACACATACCCCCCTCACACCATCAGCAAACAACACCATTGCCAATCACACTGAAGGCTGGCAATACTTGACAGGCAATACACACACAAACAATTACACCCTGGGCACAGCCACAAACATCACACATACACATACACGCACACACACACACACACACACACACACACACACACACACAGGGATGACACCACAAATGTGGAAACAAATACAACAGACAAACACATAACCCAACAGAAACACACACGGAGCCACAACAACAACAACAGACATGCCCTGTGCAGCTAAACTGGGGAAAGGCAATGGGAGCAGAGACACAACAGGAGTGCACAACCTCATCACTCAGGAACAATGCACAGACAACATACCACAACACACACAAGAAGTGCACCATCACAGAACAACACAGCCACAACAAACAAACAACAGATGCACAGGCAGAAAAATCACATAGCAAACACAGCAGGACAACAGGGGATGCACACCAGTCAATCACAAGGAAACATACACACACAGCACTGCATGCACAACAAGCTGTGTGTGCACACCAAGCATACCAGACACACACAGACATCAGTGACAGAACAGCAACCCACACAACACCATACAGCACAGCACAAAGACAACAGCACACCCAGAAAGTGAAGCAATAACACAAACAACACACATACATCCAACACAACACCCACACAAGTCTGGAACACAAAGCGGGAAACAACTTGATCATAGGACTGGGCAGCACACACAGTTGAACTGCATAGGAACAACCATGACTGAACTACAGCACCAGAACATCACACATGACCCATTGGGGAAATACACTGAGTGACACATTGACCCTGGACAAAGAACTGCACCACAAAGCACAGAGGCACAAATGAAGTCATGTGACAAAAACAACAAGTAGGAGTCAGACAGAACTGTAAGGACACACCAACACACTGCACAGTACACAACATACAACTCACAACATGGGCATACAACCACATCCACAGGGATGATCAATCAAAACAACAGGCACACAGCTCCTGGGTGACACATGTGTGAAGTTGACATTACATAGGCATGCACACATCAACACTCTCCACAAACTTACCTCCTTCACACTGCACACTACCTGGCCATCCAAGAGCACAAATGGATAGTAAGCCATGGGACTAGGATGACTGGCCTTCACAAGATGACCACACACATACACCAATGGGCACACATATAGGAAGAACACACACATGATGACCCTGGACAGTCTGCCTGCAATACTATGTGCAGAAACCCACTTTGTGCTGGCAGTGCCTCCAATCTGACATGTCTACAATAGAGCCAAAATGAACTAATCAAGTAAATTACTACTGCTAACCATTCAAAATTGACACCATTGCCACCACAAGTATCTGGGCCAAGAAAAACTGAAGACCCTGTCACCCCTGAAAAAAAGAGAGCAAGTGAGCCCAAACATTGACCATGTTGAAGTGCCACAACTGTCTTTCTTCACACATTGCACTGATAGGCACCATGAGAAGAGAAAAGTAAGGCACAAAATGCAGAGCATGTCCATGAGAAGCTGAACAGGCAAGGGCAAAACAGCAGTGAACAACAAGGCCAGTGGCCAGGGCAGAGTGCAGAGCATGTCCACGAGAAGCTGCACAGGCAAGGGCTAAACAGCAGTGAACAACAAGGCCAGTGGCCAGGCAAGAGTGCAGAGTATGTCCACGAGAAGCTGCACAGGCAAGGGCAAAACAGCAGTGAACAACAAGGCCAGTGGCCAGAGCAGAGTGCAGAGCATGTCCATGAGAAGCTGCAGAGGCAAGGGCTAAACAGCAGTGGACAACAAGGCCAGTGGCCAGGGCAGAGTGCAGAGTATGTCCATGAGAAGCTGTACAGGCAAGGGAAAAACAGCAGTGTACAACAAGGCCAGTGGCCAGGGCAGAGTGGAGAGCATGTCCATGAGAAGCTGCACAGGCAAGGGCTAAACAGCAGTGAACAACAAGGACAGTGGGCATGACAAAGTGCAGACTGAGTCCATGAGAAGCTGCACAGGGAATGCGTGCGACTGTAACTTTTCATGGTCAGCAACACAGTCAGGGGGCAACAATGTTTAGTACAGGCCCACCTGTGTGAGACACAGGTGTGTGAGGGGGACTACCACTCAGACTTGGCTGTCAGGCAGACTAGGAGCTGGCTGTGTCTCGGGGACTGGTGGCGCACTTGACGGGGGAGAGAGCGGAACAGCTGAGGTAGAGCTATCAGTGGCTTGGAAAGCTGGAGGGCTGCTTGGTCCAGGTGGTGTAGTGGCACGTGGAGGTGGAGTCATGCAGACGGGAGTCACGGTGTGGCTGGGAGATTGTGGAGGGGTGCACTTCCACTTCTTGGGGATCCTAAATGGCTTGACTAACTGTGGATCAATGGGAAGTGGTGTGGGCAACAGGCACACTCACCACCACTGCTGCTGCAGGTGCAGGCACTGGCAGACCCTCTGGTGATGTGCTGGACCCAGCAGAACGCTTTGCCTTCCTTTACCTCTGCCCCCTCTTCCCCTGTTTACTAGGTGTTACCCCTACAGTGCCCTCCGGCCCCTGCTTCACTGGGCTTGGAATGGGAGTCGAGGTGGTTGGTGATACTGCCTTATAGCCCTTCCTAGGTGTACCCTTGGCATGCACCACCTCCTTGGTGGGCACAGACACTGTACGATTATCTTTGCGTGATGCTTTAGGGGCAGGAGAGTCCTTGGATGGGGATGCCAGTGAGGCATATGTGCCTGAGGTCTGCTGCTTTGCTAATTTTCCACTGGTGTCGCCTGACGGGCTTTTCTCCCTGCGCTCTGTGATGCCTTTGGTCTTCTGTGGGGATGGTGTCCGGGATTGCTTGGTTTGCTGCTGCTGTGTGCTCCGTGTGCTGTATCGTGACTTTGATGTACGTGGACCGCGGTCACTATCGTCAGACGGGGCCACTGCCCGGGGGGTGGACAAAGGGACTGGAGCTGGACTGTGAGAATGTGCCTGTTGCAGGGCAGACGTCACTATTCATGACAATGCCTGGACTGTCCAGTGTAGCCCACCCAGGTAGGAATGTGTGCACTCCATGAAAGCAACCACCTGGGCAAATTTCTTTTCGTGGTCAATGAAGGAATTGAGGAGAGCTATCTAGCCTACACACAGCTGGTGCAAAAGCTCCACAGACTCAGCACTGATGGCAGCAGGGGGGACAGGGGCAGGGGCAGCGGTGCCAGGGGTGAAGGACACTCTTCCCCTCTTACTGAGGCGGACACGGGCAGCGCCAGAGGACGTGGCTGGGAGGGTAAGCAATGGCCGCTGTGTGGTGAAAGTCGATGCAGAGTCCCCGTTTCCTGTGCCCTCTAACATGGATGCATCCCCGCTGGCATCGGATGATGTGGTGCTTTGTGTCTCAGACTGAGACTCCTCCAGCAGCCTCCTGTCCACCTCTGAGGTGCTGGTGACATCTGTGTCACTGGGCTCCTTGGTAGCTGTGGTGCTAGTTTCACCCCCACTGGTGTCCATCTCCTGTCCCTCTGTAACCACAGGTGATGCTGCATGGGAGAGAGAGATGTAGGGTCAGGTCAGTGGCAAAAACAGAACAAACATATGCAAGCAATGCATGACAAAAGTCGAGCAAATCTACATGATGCACACCACCCTGTGCAATCACATCGTGCCAACTCACTATATAGACTCAAGCAGTGTGTGGAAACTGGAAAATCAGGCATGAGTGAGCCATGTGATGACCACACAGCACAACACCCTGGTTGTGGCTCTGTTCAAACAGACATACAACTAGTTCTGAGCACACCTAGGGACATGGTGGGGGTACACTACTTGTTGCCAATGACAGAACTGGATGGAACAGGAGGGGACAACACAGACCCAGACTACAACATGACAGTCCACAATGGACATTAGCCCATGCCACCCACCATGTCATACCTTGGGGACAATAGAATGCTGCACATTGCTGTAAGATGTCTAGCCCTCCCCAATATGGGTGCATGCAATGGACGCATTGATGTACGCACAGTCAGAATGGGCACACTGCCGTTCCCCCCCATGGGATTCCCAAGACTACACCAATGCAGAAGAAACCTGAAGAGCACAGGCTCTGTACACATGCAGCCACTCCCAGCCAAAGTCAGACTCCCCAAATGTTCACCCCTGGCTTGCTGCTGATGCTCCTTCAAAAGTGCATCCAGCTCAGGCTGGGTCACCGCCAAGATGCGCCCCATTAGTGGTGCCATACTGCGCCGTGCCAGACGCCCAGTGTGAGGAAGCAGCCCCAGTGTGATCTCCGCCACATTCTTTGCCAGCCGGCTGATGTCGTCCCATCTCTTGTGGCAGTGGGTGCGCTGTCGGTTTGAGGCCCTCAGGGCTCGCACCTTCGCTGCAATGGCCCTCCACACAGCCTTACGCTGGTGTACCTTGAGCTGCAGGCATGGAAGACAAGAGGGAGAAATGATCAGGGACACAGTGTCATGTACCGACATCTATCATTATAGCAGCAAGATACAAAATCATCACATATCCAATGATAGGTCAAACAGAGACTATAGTACAGCCCACATGGGACCACTGCATTGGAAAAGCTGATGTTAAAGCATACAGGTGTGAGGGAAAACACAGTCCCTGCACATCTCACACACATGCAGGATGCCAGCACTGAAACACCCACATAGCCTGCCCACATCTCCAGTCCTTTGTTGGCTTGAGCAACACATACATCACATGTCAACTTGTGTTTGTGGGTGGACTCACTGTGTCCAAGACTGCGCAGCCATCAATGTCCCTGTCCTGTGAATATTTGAATGTGTCATGTTGGTCACATGGATGGACATGATATCACAAATACAAAATGCCAATCACAAGGGCAGTTGTGTGCAAACCACAGTGCTGAGATGGCCCATAGCTGGAGTGCTATGTGAAAAGACTGATGTCATACTCTGTAAGTTCAGTGAGTTGTCCTTGTCTTTGTAGACGGAGACTGTGCAGGCCAGCTGTGCTACTGCATGAACAACCTTCTGTGTCACTGTATGGCTGACAACACAACACAGGTCACTAATACATACATGAGCAGGGAGGAAAAAGCTATGGTATTGGGTACACACGCCCTCCCACTGGAGACAGCATGTCAGTCAGTGCATGACACTACCCCACACTACCAGGCACATACTGCATCAGTCCAACCACATGTGTGGCACACCTTCCCTACCCACCACTGTTGAAGACTTACCACGACATTTGGGGCACCATATAGCCATGGGTACTGTGTGAGCACCTCGTCCACCAGGACCTCCAGCTCCTCGCTCGTGAAGGGACTGGCATGGATCTTCTCTGTCCTTGCCATCACTTTGGACATGAGACAACAGCAGGGGATTTTGGTGGTAAGGGGTCTCAGGCAGCAGTCCCTGGAGGCAGCAGCAGGTGAGGGGTCTCAGGCAGCAGTTCCTGGAGGCTGCAGCAGGTGAGGGGTCTCAGGCAGCAGTCCCTGGAGGCAGCAGCAGGTGAGGAGTCTCAGGGAGCAGTCCCTGGAGGTAGCAACTGGTGAAGGGTCTCAGGCAACAGTCCCTGGAGGTAGCTGCAGGTGAGGGGTCTCAGGCAGAAGTCCCTGGAGGCAGCAGCAGGTGAGGTATCAGGCAGCAGGCTCTGTGAGCAGTGGCAATGTGAGGCTCATCCCCACATATGTAGCCCCCTGGGGTCGTTTCAAAGGTGCCAAGCTGCAGCAATTGGTGGTTCAGGTCTGCCTCTTTCAAATGCATCCAATAACCGTCTCCGCGATGGCGGAGCACGCCTACCGCGATCTTCAAAATTGCATCATGTCACCACAATCATGGCTCCCATTGGCTGTAATGGCATGCTCCATGGCGGTGATACAACGCAGGGGCCCGGGGTGCGCTAACGCGATGGTGCATCTTTCAAATCCAGTCAATGTCCGCCTCCGCGGTGGCGGAGCACACCTACCGCCATCTTCAAAATTGCATCATGCCACCACTATCGAGCTTCGCATTGGCTCTAGGGCGAGCTCCATGGCGGTGAAACATCACAGGGGCTCGGTGTGCGCTACCGCAATTTTAGTGGAGGAGCATGCTAACCGCCATTTCCACATGTCTCCATGCCTATGACTACTGCACCTGTGTGAGTGGGGTGCTGGTGACACTGCCGGGGCCAGGCGGTAGCTACCGCGATATGGGTGCCATGCATTGACACGAGGCACCGCCATTCAGGCAGCGGAGCATGCCAACCGCCATTTCCACATGTCACCATGCCTATGACTACTGCACTTGTGTGAATGGGGGTGCTGGTGACACACCGCCGGGGCCAGGCAGTATCTACCGCGATATGGGTGCCATACATTGACACAAAGCGATACCAAAGGGGATGATGGACTTTGTCCAAACTGGAATGGCATGGTGAGCAAAAAAACGATGGATTTAGGCCTAGATCTCTGTACTGGGGTGAATGTATGACATTGTTCTTCATTCTGTCCATTAATAGTTCTTTTTGTATTTGTCATTGTTAGACCTGGCACCTTGGCGTGAGTCTCCCTTCCACTTTTTGTCGCTGTGCCTCATGTGTTTTGCTGGTGTTAGCTGCTCAGAGCACTGTGCCACTGCCAACCAGTGCCACAGTGCAAGTGCTCCCTATTTAAAATGTATATGTTGGTTGGATTCCATGAATGGCTTATTTGGTTTACTGTCAGACCTCAGTAAAGTGCACCAGGAGTGCCCAGGGCTTGTAAATACAAATGCTGCTGGCGGGCTTGCAGCACTGGTTGTGCCACCCGCAGAAGCGGCCTAGTAAAATGTGTCTAAGGTCTGCCATTGCAGAACCTGCGTGCAGTCTGGTACTGTCATGCTGACTGGGCAAGTGCACCCACTTCCTAGTCCCTAAACCTTCCCTTACCTTCATATTAATCACCCCTATGGAAGGCCCAAGGGCAGGGTGCATTGTAAGCATAAGGTAGGACAAACCCTGATGTGTGTGGCATGTCCTAATAGTGAATTACAGCCATTTTCGTTTTTCACTATTGTAAGGCTACCTGCTCCCATAGGCCAGAATGGGCTGTTAGAATTGTTACATCCTATGATCCTAACAGACCCAGGGAACATGGTAGAAAATCGAGTTTAGTATGCCTGATCTCAGAATAATAAAATACATCTTTTAGTAAAGTTTATTTTAATATTCTGTGTTTGCAAATACCACTTTTAGAAAGTTGGTATTTGCTTGCCTAACCATTTCAGCCCGCCTCTGCTATGATGTGTATCTGCCTGTCTGGTTTGTGTTGAGTGACAGGGCTGGGGAAACCCAGAGGGGCAGGGCTAGGTAGCCTGGTGGTGAATGGAGAGATTGACATCCAGATGGGTGGGAGGAGTGCACCTGGACTCTGAATAGGGGTGTGCTCTGCCACTACAATGCTGGCTCCACCTCCTGTGGAGCGGCTGATGTCTCTTCCCTGCACCCTGAATAGAAAGGCAGAGTCATGTCAACAAAGTGCTCAATAACTGGTTTGGACTGGGCAAAGGCCCCTCTACCCCAGAGGAACAAAGGAATTAGGGGTATAAGTATTGGGACCCTGCTCACAAGAAATTAGATCCTGCATGACAAGAAGAACCTCTGCCTGAGGAGAAGGAACTGGGAAAGCTGTAAGGAGGAGTACTGTCCCTGACCTGGGGGATTGGCCTACAGTGGTTGCCTTGCTGCTGAAAGGAGAGGAGAAAAGACTACAAAGACTTTATTTCAACTTGTGCTTAAAAGATCTCCAAGGGCATGTCCTGAGCTTGCCCCTGAACGAAGTCCCAGGACCAGTGGACTTCACCCCCAGCTCCTCAGAGTCTTTTGGAAATGCCTGCTGCTGCTGTTGGGCCTTCTGAGGGACTGCGTGTCACAAGGAGCTGGAAGCGCGACTCGAGAAAGAGAAGCGTGCCGCCGTCGGAGCTGTTGCCGTCGCATCTCGCAAAGGGTGTCGCCGCTGCAGCATCGCATCGAGCGGAAGCGTCTCGCATCATTCCAGAAGTGTCTCGCAACGCCGAAGAAGCGTGTCGCCATCGCAGCCATCGTAGCAGACGCATTGCACCGCATCAGGAGAAGAATCTCGCATTGAGGAAGAAGCATGACGCCATCGCAGCCATCGTAGTTGTCGCATTGCACCGCATCAAGAAAAGCGCCTTGCATCCACGGAGAAGCGTGCCGCCATCGGAGCTGCTGTCGTCGCATCGCGTAAAGGGGTGACGCCGCTGCAGCATCGCATCGAGCGGAAGCGTCTTGCAAACGTCGGAGAAGAGTGCCGCTGCCAAGGCCGCTGTTGTCGCATCGCGTAAAGGGGTGATGCCGCTGTAGCTGACGCATCGAGTCGAGTCTTCTCGCAACATCGGAGAAGCGTAACGCATCTGGAAGATCTTCACGTCTTTATTTCTTTGCACCAAAAACTTCATCGCATCTGCATCGTTGCAACACTTTCGTTGCCCTGCGTGTCGCATCTAAGGTACATTGACTTAAAGTGTCGCATTTAAGAACTTAAGAGAACTAAGCAAACTTCTACCGTCTAAAGTAACAGTATTGTGTATTTTTGTCGTTTAATGGTCTTGTGGTAACTCTATATAAAGAATCCTTATTTTTAATATAAAAGCCTGTGTGGTGTCCATTTGTAGTGTTGTCACTTGGTTACTGTATGTGCTCACAAATGCTTAACCTATAACGCTCTGAGATAAGCCTTGTCTGCTCGCGCCAAGCTACCTAGAGGGTGAGCAGGGTTTTTTTAGGAGTATAACCCCTTACCCTGACTAGAGGAAAGGTTCCCTGCTTGTCACAAGTACCTACCTGTGCCAACCAGAGAACCCGGTTTCTAACATTGGTGGTCAGCGGTGAGGATTCTGGACTTGCATTTGTGACTCATGTAGAGTAATTGGTGAACACTACTTAGTGAGTGCAGTCCTTAAACGCAACCAATACTTGTTGGTAGATTTCTTTTGGACTGTCTATTTTTGAGCACTGCCAAGCTTAACCATGGTGGAGAAAGCAGCATCCATAGTCTCTGTTAATACTGAATTTGAATGGGAAGAAGAGAAACTGGAAAGCTACAAGTTATCACATCTGAAATTCTTTTGCAAGAAATTTAATGTTTGCACTACTGGATGTAGAAACAAGGCAGAGTTCTACAAGGCGCTGAGGGCCTTGGTAGAAGCAAGGAATGCCACTGATGATGATAATGCAGATGAGCAGCTGGATGGGCCAGTGGGTTCAAGAGGAAGGAGAACCCCTTCCCCTGCAGATAGCAGTGTTTCTAGTAAAAGTTTATCTCCAGAGGAGTTGGCAGACAGGAAGGAAACCAGAGCTCATGAAATAGAGATGGCCAAACTAAATGGACAACTGGCAATGGAACAAAAAAGGCTGGAAATGGAAGAGAAAAAAATCCAAATGGAGCATGACATGAAAATGAGGGAGCTGGAGTTGAAAGCCCAGGGCTTGGGAAGCACTCCCTCTGGTGGCAGCACACCCCCAGTGCAGGTAGAGTCCAGAGTGTACTTACCCAAAGATGTAGTGAAAGAATTCTTTAAAAATGATGACATAGGGCAGTGGTTCAAAGCCTACGAAGCAGCCATGTCCTCCCAACGGGTCCCTGAGAAGGATTGGGGAGCAGGGTTGTGGGGGCGGTTCTTGAGTGAAGGGCGGGACACACTGCTAGATTTGCCCTCAGAAGTTTATAACTCTTACCCCCTTATGAAGGAAGCTTTAATGGCTAGGTATGGGTTAACCCCTGAAATGTATAGACAGAGGTTCAGGGGTTGCACTAAGATTCCCAATAGTACGTATGTGGAGTATGTGACTTTTTTTGCAGAGCACTGGATGGTTGGGTGAAGAGTAGCAAGGGTGATAATTTTCAAGGGCTTCTTGATTTAATGGCATCAGAGCACTTGTCCAGTAATTGTTTTCCTGAGCTACGTCAGCACCTGATTGATAGTAGGCTGACTAACCCTAGGAAGCTTGCTGAGGAGGCGGACCGCTGGGTCAGTACCAGGGTCCACAAGGGTCCCGTGGGAGACTCCGCCAAAGGTGGGCAGGGTCACCAGCAGAAGAGCGGGGGGGACAAGGGTAAACAGAGGGAGTTCCAGAGGAGGCCCCAAAGTAATCCCCAAGGGAACCAAGGGAAAGGTTCTCAGCCTCTCCCACCCCAGAAAGCGACTGGGGCCCCGACAGGTACCCCTGTTCAAAGAGGGCCCCTAACCTGTTACAGATGTGGTGAGCTGGGTCATTTTGCCAATGATCCCAAGTGTCGCCAGTTTGGTAAACCAGCACCCCCTGGTGCAACCCCCCGGCAGACGGCTAGTGTAGCCCAGGGTGGGGAGATGGGTGTCCAAGGTGGGTGGGGTTCAGTAGAAATGTCCCTGGTCTCATTAGGAGACCGTGAAGTGGTCCCCAAAACCCAGCTGCCTGAGAACACTAAAAAATACAGCCAGTGGGTGACCATAAATGGCCATAGGATTGAAGCTCTCAGAGACACGGGAGCCAGTTTGACGGCTGTCAAGCGCCACCTGGTGTCTCAGGAGCAGGTTGTCTCAGGAGCATTCTATGCGGTTGTTGCCGCCGACAACACCGAGAGTCAATGCCCGGTGGCTCAGGTTCCCTTTGAGTGGGGGGGTCTCTGGTACTCTTCACGTAGCTGTGAGGCCCGCCATGCCTGTAGACTGTCTGTTAGGGAACGATCTGGAAAGCTCACCTTGGGCTAAGGTAGAGCGGAGTGCTCACCTGGAGATGTTGGGTATGCCAGATTGGGCTTGTGTCACCACACCGTCCATGACAGCGAGTAGAGGTGCTCAAGAGGACCTGGAGCCTGAGAGGGAGGCCCAGGAACTGGCCTTATGGAGAAGGAGGCAGGGGGCGCGGGAAATCAGCCCCCGAAGTTCCCATGGTCCAGGAGGAAGCACACCTTGAGGGGGATGCCCTGGAACCTACAGGGGAACAGATAGCTGAACTGGGGGACCTGCCTGAGCTGACCCATTGGCAGCAAGGAGGAGGACCCTCCAGGGAGGAATTCTGCAGGGAGCAGAAAGAATGCCCTTCTCTCGTGGGTATGAGGCAGCAGGCTGCAGACCAGGCCAACAGTGATCAGTCTGGAACACATTTCATTTACTGGGAGAACGACCTCCTGTATTCTGAGCCTAAGGTTGCTGAGCCTGGGTCAGCCCGTGTGGTGGTGGTACCCCAGCGCTTCAGAGCCTTCCTACTGGGGCTGGCTCATGATGTGCCATTGGCAGGACATTTGGGGCAGGACAAGACCTTTGAAAGGCTTGTCACCCACTTCTTTTGGCCCCAAATGCGCAGTAGTTCAGACACTCACTGCAGGACCTGTCAGACTTGCCAGGCAAGTGGGAAGAGTGGAAGGAAGCAGAAGGCTCCACTCCAGCCATTCCCTGTGGTCGGTACCCCATTCCAGCGAGTGGGGATTGACATTGTAGGGCCACTGGACCCCAGGACAGCGATGGTCAATAGGTTCATCCTGGTCCTGGTGGACCATGCCACCCGGTACCCGGAAGCCATCCCTCTGAGGTCAGTGACGGCCCCCGTGGTGGGACGTGCGCTGATGGGAATTTTCTCCCGAATGGGACTCCCTCTAGAGGTGGTGTCTGTCCGAGGTACCAATTTCATATCTAAATATATGAAATCCCTTTGGCAAAAGTGTGGTGTAACCTACAAGTTCGGCACAAATTACCACCCCCAAGGAAACAGGTTGGTTGAGAGATTCAACCAAACCCTAAAGGGCATGATAATGGGTCTTGAGGAACCCATGAGGTGTAAGTGGGACGTCCTCTTACCATGCCTTCTCTTTGCTTACAGAGAGATGCCACAGAAGTCTTTAGGGTTCAGTCCCTTTGAGCTTCTGTACGGACACCCAGTGAGAGGACCTCTAAGTCTGGTCAAGGAAGGCTGGGAGCAATCTCCCAGGAAACCTCCCCAGAATGTATATAGCTACATGCTGGCCTTCAGAAACCAGACTAGGCGTTTCAGGGAACTTGCTGAGGAAAACCTGGAAGCCAGCCAGAAGGAGATGAAGCGGTGGTACGACCAGAATTCCACTCTGGTAGAGCTTTAGCCTGGACAGAAGGTATGGGTCTTGGCCCCAGTGGAGCCCTGTGCGCTCCAGGATAAGTGGACGGGTCTCTTTGAGGTTGTGGAGCGCAAGAGCCCTGTCACCTATTTGGTGAACTTGCGTTCTCCAAGGAACCCCTTGAGGGTCCTTCATGTCAACCACCTCAAGACCCACTTGGAGAGGTCCCAAGTGGGCATGCTCTTAGCGACAGATGCTGGGATGGAGGAGGAGACCGAGCCTCTTCCTGACCTCCGGTCGACCAAGGAGCAAGATGGGTCAGTGAATGGTGTCATCCTCTCTTCCACCCTGACCCCTGAGCAACAGAACGATAGTCGCCAGTTACTGGGACAATTCTCTGACCTGTTTTCCCTGATTCCCGGTGTCACTGATTGGTGTGTCCATGATGTGGACACTGGGGATAGTACACCTGTGCGGCACAAGGCCTACAGGGTGACTGACAGGGTAAGGGCCTGCATCAAGGAGGAGGTCTCCAAGATGTTTGCCCTTGGGGTAATTGAGTCCTCAAGCAGTCCTTGGGCCAGCCCAGTGGTCTTGGTCCCAAAGGCTGCAGCGCCGGGAGCCACACCCGAACTCCAGTTCCGTGTGGTCTATAGAGGACTCAATTCGCACACCCCATCCCCAGAGCTGATGAGCTCATAGATCAGCTAGGGGCTGCCAACTACCTCAGCACGTTTGATTTAATGTCTGGGTATTGGCAGATCGCCTTGACCGATGGGGCCAACGAGAGGTCAGCATTTTCCACCCCTGATGAGCATTACCAGTTCCGGGTTATGCCCTTTGGGATGAAGAATGCCCCTGCCACCTTCCAGAGGTTGGTCAACCAGGTGTTGGTTGGGCTGGATTCGTTCAGTGCAGCCTACCTGGATGACATCGCAGTGTTCAGCTCCACGTGGGAGGAACACCTGCGCCACCTCTGGGAAGTTTTGATGGTGATGCGGAGGGCAGGCCGCACGATCAAGGCGAGTAAGTGCCAGATCGGGCAGGGTTCAGTGGTGTACTTGGGGCACCAAGTTGGGAGTGGCCAGGTGGCACCCCTTCAACTCAAGATAGAAACCATCCTGAATTGGGAGTCGCCCAAAACCCAGACAGAGGTGAGAGCCTTCCTAGGTCTCACCGGGTACTACAGGAGGTTTGTCAAGGGGTATGGCAACATGGTTGCCCCCTTGACAGCGCTGACTTCAAGGAAGCAGCCCAGGAATGTGGTTTGGACTGACACCTGTCAGAAATCTTTTGAGGCCCTGAAAGCTGCTATGTGCACGGCGCCCGTGCTTTTGGCTCAAAACTTCTCCAAAGAGTTTATCGTTCAGACAGATGCTTCAGAGCATGGTGTGGGGGCTGTTCTTTCACAGATTAACGAAGAGGGCCTAGATCAACCTGTAGCCTTTATTAGCAGGAGGTTACTACCACGGGAACAGAGATGGAGTGCTATTGAGCGTGACGCTTTTGCTGTGGTCTGGGCGCTGAAGAAGCTAAGACCCTACCTGTTTGGGTCTCAGTTCCGGGTTCAGACAGACCACAGGCCCCTCAGATGGTTGATGCATATGAGGGGTGAGAATTCAAAGCTGTTGAGATGGTCCATTTCCCTACAGGGTATGGATTTCACGGTGGAACATCGCCCTGGTACAGATCACGCCAATGCTGACGGTCTGTCCAGATTTTTCCGCCTTAGTGATAAGGAACTCCCTGTGGCAGGGTAGTTCTCCCCACTTTTCAGCTGGAGGGGACACGTGTTAGACCTGGCACCTTGGCGTGAGTCTCCCTTCCACTTTTTGTCGCTGTGCCTCATGTGTTTTGCTGGTGTTAGCTGCTCAGAGCACTGTGCCACTGCCAACCAGTGCCACAGTGCAAGTGCTCCCTATTAAAAATGTATATGTTGGTTGGATTCCATGATTGGCTTATTTGGTTTACTGTCAGACTCCAGTAAAGTGCACCAGGAGTGCCCAGGGCTTGTAAATACAAATGCTGCTGGTGGGCTTGCAGCACTGGTTGTGCCACCCACAGAAGCGGCCTAGTAAAATGTGTCTAAGGTCTGCCATTGCAGAACCTGCGTGCAGTCTGGTACTGTCATGCTGACTGGGCAAGTGCACCCACTTCCCAGTCCCTAAACCTTCCCTTAACTTCATATTAGTCACCCCTATGGTAGGCCCAAGGGCAGGGTGCATTGTAAGCATAAGGTATGACAAGCCCTGATGTGTGTGGCATGTCCTAATAGTGAATTACAGCCATTTTCGTTTTTCACTATTGTAAGGCTACCTGCTCCCATAGGCCAGAATTGGCTGTTAGAATTGTTACATCCTATGATCCTAACAGACCCAGGGAACATGGTAGAAAATCGAGTTTAGTATGCCTGAACTCAGAATAATAAAATACATCTTTTAGTAAAGTTTATTTTAATATTCTGTGTTTGCAAATACCACTTTTAGAAAGTTGGTATTTGCTTGCCTAACCATTTCAGCCCGCCTCTGCTATGATGTGTATCTGCCTGTCTGGTTTGTGTGAGTGACAGGGCTGGGGAAACCCAGAGGGGCAGGGCTAGGTAGCCTGGTGGTGAATGGAGAGATTGACATCCAGATGGGTGGGAGGAGTGCACCTGGACTCTGAATAGGGGTCTGCTCTGCCACCACAATGCTGGCTCCACCTCCTGTGGAGCGGCTGATGTCTCTGCCCTGCACCCTGAATAGAAAGGCAGAGTCATGTCAACAAAGTGCTCAAGAACTAGTTTGGACTGGGCAAAGGCCCCTCTACCCCAGAGGAACAAAGGAATTAGGGGTATAAGTATTGGGACCCTGCTCCCAAGAAATTAGATCCTGCTTGACAAGAAGAACCTCTGCCTGAGGAGAAGGAACTGGGAAAGCTGTAAGGAGGAGTACTGTCCCTGACCTGGGGGATTGGCCTACAGTGGTTGCCTTGCTGCTGAAAGGAGAGGAGAAAAGACTACAAAGGCTTTATTTCAACTTGTGCTTAAAAGATCTCCAAGGGCTTGTCCTGAGCTTGCCCCCTGAACGAAGTCCCAGGACCAGTGGACTTCACCCCCAGCTCCTCAGAGTCTTTTGGAAGTACCTGCTGCTGTTGTTGGGCCTTCTGAGGGACTGCGTGTCGCAAGGAGCTGGAAGCGCGACTCGAGAAGGAGAAGCGTGCCGCCGACAGAGCTGTTGCCGTCGCATCTCGCAAAGGGTGTCGCCGCTGCAGCATCGCATCGAGCGGAAGCGTCTCGCATCATTCCGGAAGTGTCTCGCAACGCCGAAGAAGAGTGTCGCCATCGCAGCCATCGTAGCTGACGCATTGCACCGCATCTGGAGAAGAATCTCGCATCGAGGAAGATGTGTGTCGCCATCGCAGCCATCGTAGTTGTCGCATTGCACCGCATGAAGAAAAGCGCCTCGCATCCACGGAGAAGCGTCCCGCCGTCGGAGCTGCTGTCGTAGCAATCGCGTAAAGGGGTGACGCCGCTGCAGCATCGCATCGAGCGGAAGCGTCTCGCAAACGTTGGAGAAGAGTGCCGCTGCCAAGTCCGCTGTCGTCGCATCGCGTAAAGGGGTGACGCCGCTGTGGCTGACGCATCGAGTCGAGTCTTCTCGCAACATCAGAGAAGCGTAACGCATCTGGAAGATCTTCACGTCTTTATTTCTTTGCACCAAAAACTTCATCACATCTGCATCGTTGCAACACTTTCGTTGCCCTGCGTGTCGCATCTAAGGTACATTGACTTAAAGTGTCGCATTTAAGAACTTAAGAGAACTAAGCAAAGTTCTACTATCTAAAGTAACATTATTGTGTATTTTTGTCGTTTAATGGTCTTGTGGTAACTCTATATAAAGAATCCTTATTTTTAATATAAAAGCCTGTGTGGTGTCCATTTGTAGTGTTGTCTCTTGGTTACTGTATGTGCTCACAAATGCTTAACCTATAACGTTCTGAGATAAGCCTTGTCTGCTCGCGCCAAGCTACCTAGAGGGTGAGCAGGGGTTATTTTAGGAGTGTAACCCCTTACCCTGACTAGAGGAAAGGTTCCCTGCTTGTCACAAGTACCTACCTGTGCCAACCAGAGAACCCGGATTCTAACAGTCACCCCGAATGGGACGGGTATGCTCAGACGTGAGTCCTGTACTCTCCATGCCACTGGAATCAAGCTATCCTGGCTGAAGAGGGGTGAAACCCCGAAACCTCTCCTAGGATGCTTGTTTCCAGTCCAGGGAGGACCTGGCCTGGCAGTTCAGGCTGGACTGTTCTCATTGGGCACATGGTCAAGACTGATTTGCATATGGCTGGTTTTAAACTGGAATGGCATGGTGAGCAAAAAAACGATGGATTTAGGCCCAGATCTCTGTACTGGGGTGAATGTATGACATTGTTCTGCATTCTGTCCATTAATAGTTCTTTTTGCATTTGTTACCCCGAGTGGGACGGGTATGCTCAGATGTGAGTCCCATGCTCTCCATGCCACTGGAATCAAGTTATCCTGGCTGAAGAGGGGTGAAACCCCAAAACCGGTTCTAGTATGCTTGTTTCCAGTCCAGGGAGGACCTGGCCTGGCAGTTCGGGCTGGACTGTTCCCATTGGGCACAGGGTCAAGACTGATTTGCATATGGCTGGGTTCAAACTGGAATGGCATGGTGAGCAAAAAATCGATGGATTTAGGCCCAGATCTCTGTACTGGGGTAAATGTATGACATTGTTCTGCATTCTGTCCATTAACCCCTTGTGTGCCACGCCCTTTCCCCGCCCTGTGCCGGCCGTTACATTAGCGGGCGGGGTTTATGACGAGCTGGACTCGTCATGGGCACAGCGCAACCGCGGCACATGACGAGTCCAGCTCGTCATGGGCACACAAGGGGTTAATAGTTTTTTATGCATTGACACGAGGCCAACCGCCATTTCCACATGTCTCTATGCCTAGACTACCGCACTTGTGTGAATGGGGGTGCTGGTGACATACCGCCGGGGCCAGGCGGTAGCTACCGCGATATGGGTGCCATACAATGGCGATGGCCATCTGTCACACATCAACGGTGCACAGTGCCAACATGTGCAATGGCACATCATTGTGCACACGATGCCAGTGTTCAATTTACTCCACTGACGGCTACACATGCCATGATTGTGTGTGTGTAACGCAGATTTGCCCCTGCCCACTCACATGTCACTTAACCCCTTCTGTGCCCATGACGAGATGGTCTCGTCATGGAGCACAGTCGCGCTGTGCCCATGATGAGACCATCTCGTCATGACACCCACCCACGGGGGAAGCGCTGGCGCTCCCCCCGTGAGTGGTCGATCTTTTTTTTTTTACTGGGAAGGCAGGGGAAGATCTTCCCCTGCCTCCCCCCGCCCCCCCCGCATCATCAATGACGTCAGCGCTGATGTCATTGGAGGTTTCCCTTTGCTCTCCGAGGCGCAGGAAGCCATTTGCTTCCTGCGCCACGGAGAATAAAGGTGAGCTTTGGGGCTGGGGAGGGGGGTTTCTTGCATCGGTGGGTTTTGGTTAGGGTGGGGGGGACTTTGGTATGCTAAGGCATGCCACGAGGCTCGGCTTCGTTCGTGTGTGCCTGTTGTTGCTTCCCTGTAAATTGTTTCCAAAGTTGAAAAACGCTTGTCTTTCTAGTTGCTTCCCTGTGAAATGGATCCAAAAATGCCGAGAAATGCCCTTCTTTGTAATTTTTCTAATCCAAAGTGCAGCAGCATGATTTTTGCATCGGTGGGTTTGGGTTAGGGTGGGGGCACTTTGGTATGCCCAGGCATGCCACGAGGCTCGGCTTCGTTCGTGTGTGCCTGTTGTTGCTTACCTGTGAAATGGATCCAAATTTGAAAAACGCTCGTCTTTCTAGTTGCTTCCCTGTGAAATGGATCCGAGAAATGCCCTTCTTTTTAGTTTTTCAAATCCAAAGTGCTGCAGCATGTAGAGAAATAGAATTTCTTATATGATACCTAACTAATAGCAAGACAGAGGGGTTGCAAAGTGGCCAGATTGTTTTTTTTACATCCAAATACACCAGCATCACTTTACAGAGTTTGCCAGTGAAGTGCTACTTTCATTTTCTCGTCTTTCTTTGAAGAGCATTGTTGTTTCCAGGTTGGGAGAGTGTACCATTCCTGGAGGTACTGCAATACCTGGTTGATGGGTGGATTGGAAAACACAATGTGTACCATGGCTCTGTGTTTATGGATGTGGTCTTTTTATACCATACTGCTTACGTTTTGTAAAGATGTAAGCAATGGACAGTGAAACGGTTCCCTTCAGGGCCCTCTGGTCAGGTCAATAACTTTTCAGGTGAAACCACTCGCTGATTTCTGAATAGTTAGTGAGAGATCGTTTAGGTAACCATGTTGTTTCTGCTTACATTTCACATGCTTTGCATTCCCTATGAGTGGTTGCTTTTTTTTATTTTTTTTAGGCAGCATATTACTCTTATCAAGTGCATAATTTGAATTGAGCCACATCCAAGTGTTTATAGCGGGCACAATTAGGTTACAGCTGAAGGCAGTGCGAGTTTCAGTGGGCAAGTATGGTGTTCAGTGGGGATGTGGCACTATGGCCAGAGCTGTGGAATTTGGAACTGGGGAACCGGGTTCCGCATTCATGACCAGTCCACCACACCACTGTACTGAGGGAGCACATTCCCATGCTAGACCGTAGAAGGCCCCACTAGACCTTAGAAGGCTTGATGTCTTTGCACAAGCAGGTGTACCCTAGTGGTGTCAATTGTGGGTTAACCTTGAAGGCCTGTCCACCACAATCCATACTGAAGTCCATCTCAAATTTCCCACCTCCCAGCGTTCCCCTGGGTCTCCCGGTAAAAATGGTGCCTCACTTGTGTGGGAGGCCCAAGTACCCGTGACAGACAAGGGCCCAAAACGTAGTGAGGTGACATCAAAATTGCCTATCTCAAAACCACCTGGTTTTGCAAGGGGGGTCACCTGTGTTTTTGGCCCGGTGCTCGGCGGCCATCTAGGGAAACCTATCAAACCCATACATTTCTGAAAACTAGAAACCCGGGGGCTTCCAGGGAGGTATGGCTTGCGTGGATCCCCCAACGTTTCCTTACCCAGAATCCCCTGCAAACCTCAATTTTAGCTGAAAAAATCACTTTTTTCACATATTTTTGTGTGGGAAAGTTGTGGCATCACCGGGCTCACTCAAATTTCCCACCTCCCAGCATTCCCCTTGGTCTCCCGGTAAAAATGGTGTCTCACTTGTGTGGGAGGCCCAAGTACCCGCGACAGGCAAGGGCCCAAAACGTAGTGATGCGACATCAAAATTGCCTATCTCAAAACCACCTGGTTTTGCAAGGGGGGTCACCTGGGTTTTTGGCCCGGTGCTCGGCGGCCATCTAGGGAAACCTACCAAACCTATACATTTCTGAAAACTAGACACCCCGGGGCTTCCAGGGAGGTATGGCTTGCATGGATCCCCAACGTTTCCTTACCCAGAATCCCCTGCAAACCTCAATTTTAGCTGAAAAAAATCACTTTTTTCACAAATTTTTGTGTGGGAAAGTTGTGGCATCACCGGGCTCCCTCAAATTTCCCACTTCCCAGCATTCCCCTGGGTCTCCCGGTAAAAATGGTGCCTCACTTGCGTGGGAGGCCCAAGTACCCGCGACAGGCAAGGGCCCAAAACGTAGTGAGGTGACATCAAAATTACCTATCTCAAAACCACCTGGTTTTGCAAGGGGGGTCACCTGGGTTTTTGGCCCGGTGCTCGGCGGCCATCTAGGGAAACCTACTAAACCCATATATTTCTGAAAACTAGACACCCGGGGGCTTCCAGGGAGGTATGACTTGCATGGATCCCCCAACGTTTCCTTACCCAGAATCCCCTGCAAACCTCAATTTAGCTGAAAAAATCGCTTTTCTCACACATTTTTGTGTGGGAAAGTTGTGGCATCACTGGGCTCCCTCAAATTTCCCACCTCCCAGCGTTCCCCTGGGTCTCCCGGTAAAAATGGTGCCTCACTTGTGTGGGAGGCAAAAGTACCCGCGACAGGCAAGGACCCAAAACGCAGTGAGGTGACATCAAAATTGCCTATCTCAAACCCACCTGGTTTTTCAAGGGGGGTCACCTGGGTTTTTGGCCCGGTGCTCGGCGGCCATCTAGGGAAACCTACCAAACCCATATATTTCTGAAAACTAGACACCCGGGGGCTTCCAGGGAGGTATGACTTGCGTGGATCCCCCAAAGTTTCCTTACCCAGAATCCCCTGCAAACCTCAATTTTAGCTGAAAGAATCACTTTTTTCACACATTTTCGTGTGGGAAAGTTGTGGCATCACCGGACTCCTTCAAATTTCCCACTTTCCAGCGTTCCCCTGGGTCTCCCGGTAAAAATGGTGCCTCACTTGTGAGGGCGGCCCAAGTACCCGCGACAGGCAAGGGCCCAAAACGTAGTGAGGTGACATCAAAATTACCTATCTCAAAACCACCTGGTTTTGCAAGGGGGGTCACCTGGGTTTTTGGCCCGGTGCTAGGCGGCCATCTAGGAAAACCTACTAAACCCATATATTTCTGAAAACTAGACACCCGGGGTCTTCCTGGGAGGTATGACTTGCATGGATCCCCCAACGTTTCCTTACCCAGAATCCCCTGCAAACCTCAATTTAGCTGAAAAAATCGCTTTTCTCACACATTTTTGTGTGGGAAAGTTGTGGCATCACTGGGCTCCCTCAAATTTCCCACCTCCCAGCGTTCCCCTGGGTCTCCCGGTAAAAATGGTGCCTCACTTGTGTGGGAGGCAAAAGTACCCGCGACAGGCAAGGACCCAAAACGCAGTGAGGTGACATCAAAATTGCCTATCTCAAACCCACCTGGTTTTTCAAGGGGGGTCACCTGGGTTTTTGGCCCGGTGCTCGGCGGCCATCTAGGGAAACCTACCAAACCCATATATTTCTGAAAACTAGACACCCGGGGGCTTCCAGGGAGGTATGACTTGCGTGGATCCCCCAAAGTTTCCTTACCCAGAATCCCCTGCAAACCTCAATTTTAGCTGAAAGAATCACTTTTTTCACACATTTTCGTGTGGGAAAGTTGTGGCATCACCGGACTCCTTCAAATTTCCCACTTTCCAGCGTTCCCCTGGGTCTCCCGGTAAAAATGGTGCCTCACTTGTGAGGGCGGCCCAAGTACCCGCGACAGGCAAGGGCCCAAAACGTAGTGAGGTGACATCAAAATTACCTATCTCAAAACCACCTGGTTTTGCAAGGGGGGTCACCTGGGTTTTTGGCCCGGTGCTAGGCGGCCATCTAGGAAAACCTACTAAACCCATATATTTCTGAAAACTAGACACCCGGGGTCTTCCTGGGAGGTATGACTTGCGTGGATCCCCCAACGTTTCCTTACCCAGAATCCCCTGCAAACCTCAATTTTAGCTGAAAAAATCACTTTTTTCACACATTTTTGTGTGGGAAAGTTGTGGCATCACTGGGCTCACTCAAATTTCCAACCTCCCAGTGTTCCCCTGGGTCTCCCGGTAAAAATGGTGCCTCACTTGTGTGGGAGGCCCAAGTACCCGCGACAGGCAAGGGCCCAAAACGTAGTGATGCGACATCAAAATTGCCTATCTCAAAACCACCTGGTTTTGCAAGGGGGGTCACCTGGGTTTTTGGCCCGGTGCTCGGCGGCCATCAAGGGAAACCTACCAAACCCATACATTTCTGAAAACTAGACACCCGGGGGCTTCCAGGGAGGTATGACTTGCATGGATCCCCCAAAGTTTCCTTACCCAGAATCCCCTGCAAACCACAATTTTAGCTGAAAAAATCACATTTTTCACACATTTTTGTGTGGGAAAGTTGTGGCATCACAGGGCTCCCTCAAATTTCCCACCTCCCAGCGTTCCCCTGGGTCTCCCGGTAAAAATGGTGCCTCACTTGTGTGGGAGGCCCAAGTACCCGCGACAGGCAAGGACCCAAAACGTAGTGAGGTGACATCAAAATTGCCTATCTCAAAACCACCTGGTTTTGCAAGGGGGTCACCTGGGTTTTTGGCCCGGGGCTCGGCGGCCATCTAGGGAAACTTACCAAACTCATACATTTCTGAAAACTAGACACCCGGGGGCTTCCTGGGAGGTATGGCTTGCGTGGATCCCCCAACGTTTTCTTACCCAGAATCCCCTGCAAACCTCAATTTTAGCTGAAAAAATCACTTTTTTCACACATTTTTGTGTGGGAAAGTTGTGGCATCACCGGGCTCCCTCAAATTTCCCACCTCCCAGCATTCCCCTGGGTCTCCCAGTAAAAATGGTGCCTCAATTGTGTGGGAGGCCCAAGTACCCGCGACAGGCAAGGGCCCAAAACGTAGAGAGGTGACATCAAAATTGCCTATCTCAAACCCAACTGGTTTTGCAAGGGGGGTCACCTGGGTTTTTGGCCCGGTGCTCGGCGGGCATCTATGGAAACCTACTAAAACTATATATTTCTGAAAACTAGACACCCGGGGGCTTCCAGGGAGGTATTACTTGCGTGGATCCCCCAATGTTTCCTTACCCAGAATCCCCAGCAAACCTCAATTTTAGCTGAAAAAATCACTTTTTTCGCAAATTTTTGTGTGGGAAAGTTGTGGCATCACTGGGCTCCCTCAAATTTCCCACCTCCCAGCATTCCCCTGGGTCTCTCGGTAAAAATGGTGCCTCACTTGTGTGGGAAGCCCAAGTACCCGCGACAGGCAAGGACCCAAAACGTAGTGAGGTGACATCAAAATTGCCTATCTCAAAACCACCTGGTTTTGCAAGGGGGTCACCTGGGTTTTTTGCCCGGGGCTCGGGGGCCATCTAGGGAAACCTACTAAACCCATACATTTCTGAAAACTAGACACCCGGGGGCTTCCAGGGAGGTATGGCTTGCGTGGATCCCCCAACGTTTTTTACCCAGAATCCCCTGCAAACCTCAATTTTAGCTGAAAAAATCACTTTTTTCACTCATTTGTGTGTGGGAAAGTTGTGGCATCACCGGGATCACTCAAATTTACCACCTCCCAGCATTCCCATGGGTCTCCCAGTAAAAATGGTGCCTCACTTGTGTGGGAGGCCCAAGTACCCGCGACAGGCAAGGGCCCAAAACGTAGTGAGGTGACATCAAAATTGCCTATCTCAAAACCATCTGGTTTTGCAAGGGGGGTCACCTGGGTTTTTGGCCCGGTGCTCGGCGGCCATCTAGGGAAACCTACCAAACCCATATATTTCTGAAAACTAGACACCCGGGGGCTTCCAGGGAGGTATGACTTGTGTGGATCCCCCAAAGTTTCCTTACCCAGAATCCCCTGCAAACCTAATTTTTAGCTGAAAAAATCACTTTTTTCACACATTTTCGTGTGGGAAAGTTGTGGCATCACCGGTCTCCCTCAAATTTCCCACCTCCCAGCGTTCCCCTGGGTCTCCCGGTAAAAATGGGGCCTCACTCGTGTGGGAGGCCCAAGTACCCGCGACAGGCAAGGACCCAAAACGTAGTGAGGTGACATCAAAATTGCCTATCTCAAAACCACCTGGTTTTGCAAGGGGGGTCACCTGGGTTTTTGGCCCGGTGCTCGGCGGGCATCTAGAGAAACCTACCAAACCCATGCATTTCTGAAAACTAGACACCCGGGGGCTTCCAGGGAGGTATGGCTTGCGTGTATCCCCCAACGTTTCCTTACCCAGAATCCCATGCAAACCTCAATTTTAGCTGAAAAAATCACTTTTTTCATACTTTTTTGTGTGGGAAAGTTGTGGCATCACCGGGCTCCCTCAAATTTCCCACCTCCCAGCGTTCCCCTGGGTCTCCCAGTAAAAATGGTGCCTCACTTGTGTGGGAGGCCCAAGTACCCGCGACAGGCAAGGGCCCAAAACTTAGTGAGGTGACATCAAAATTGCCTATCTCAAACCCACCTGGTTTTGCAACGGGGTCACCTGGGTTTTTGGCCCGGTGCTCGGCGGCCATCTAGGGAAACCTACCAAACCCATATATTTCTATAAACTAGACACCCGGGGGCTTCCAGGGAGGTATGACTTCCGTGGATCCCCCAAAGTTTCCTTACCCAGAATCCCCTGAAAACCTCAATTTTAGCTGAAAGAATCACTTTTTTCACACATTTTCGTGTGGGAAAGTTGTGGCGTCACCGGACTCCCTCAAATTTCCCACCTTCCAGTGTTCTCCTGGGTCTCCCGGTAAAAATGGTGCCTCACTTGTGTGGGAGGCCCAAGTACCCGCGACAGGCAAGGACCCAAAACGCAGTGAGGTGACATCAAAATTGCCTATCTCAAAACCACCTGGTTTTGCAAGGGGGGTCACCTGGGTTTTGGCCCGGTGCTCGGCGGCCATCTAGGGAAACCTACCAAACCCATACATTTCTGAAAACTAGACACCCAGGGAATTCCAGGGAGGTATGGCTTGCGTGGATCCCCCAACGTTTCCTTACCCAGAATGCCCTGCAAACCTCAAATTTAAGCTGAAAAAATCACCTTTTTCATACATTTTTGTGTGGGAAAGTTGTGGCATCACCGGGCTGACACAAATTTCCTACCACCCACCGTTCCCCCGGGTCTCCCGATAAAAACGGTGCCTCACTCGTGTGGGAGGGCTAAGGACCCGCCACGGGCAAGGGTCCAAAACGTAGTGAGGCGCACCAAGTTTAGGACCCTTGCCTGTTGAGGCGCACTACGTTTTGGGCCCTTGCCTGTCGCGGGTACTTGGGCCTCCCACACGAGTGAAGCACCATTTTTATCGGGAGACCCGGGGGAACGCTGGGTGGTAGGAAATTTGTGTCAGCCCAGTGATGCCACAACTTTCCCACCCAAAAATGTGTGAAAAAGGTGATTTTTTCAGCTAAATTTGAGGTTTGCAGGGCATTCTGGGTAAGGAAACGTTGGGGGATCCAGACAAGCCATACCTCCCTGGAATCCCCTGGGTGTCTAGTTTTCAGAAATGTGTGGGTTTGGTAGGTTTCCCTAGGTGGCCGCCGAGCACCGGGCCAAAAACCCATGTGACCCCCTTGCAAAACCAGGTCATTTTGAGATAGGCAATTTTCATGTCGCCTCACTATGTTTTGGGTCCTTGCCTGTCGCGGATACTTGGGCCTCCCACACGAGTGAGGCATCGTTTTTATCGGGAGACCCGGGGGAACGCTGGGTGGTAGGAAATTTGTGTCAGCCGGGTGATGCCACAACTTTCCCACACAAAAATGTGTGAAAAAGGTGATTTATTTCAGCTAAATTTGAGGTTTGCAGGGCATTCTGGGTAAGGAAACGTTGGGGGATCCACGCAAGCCATACCTCCCTAGAATCCCCCGGGTGTCTAGTTTGCAGAAATGTGTGGATTTGGTAGGTTTCCCTAGGTGGCCACTGAGCACCGGGCCAAAAACCCAAGTGACCCCCCTTGCAAAACCAGGTCGTTTGGAGATAGGCAATTTTCATGTCGCCTCACTATGTTTTGGGTCCAGCCTGTCGCGTGTACTTGGGCCTCCCACACGAGTGAGGCACCGTTTTTATCGGGAGACCCGGGGGAACGCTGGGTGATAGGAAATTTGTGTCAGTCCAGTGATGCCACAACTTTCCCACACAAAAATGTGTGAAAAAGGTGATTTTTTCAGCTAAATTTGAGGTTTGCAGGGCATTCTGGGTAAGGAAACGTTGGGGGATCCACGCAAGCCATACCTCCCTGGAATCCCCCGGGTGTCTAGTTTTCAGAAATGTGTGGGTTTGGTACGTTTCCCTAGGTGGCCGCCGAGCACCGGGACAAAAACCCAAGTGACCCCAATTGCAAAACCAGGTTGTTTGGATGTAGGCAATTTTCATGTCGCCTCACTTTGTTTTGGGCCCTTGCCTGTCGCGGGTACTTGGGCCTCCCACACGAGTGAGGCACCGTTTTTATCGGGAGACCCGGGGGAACGGTGGGTGGTAGGAAATTTGTGTCACCCCGGTGATGCCACAACTTTCCCACACAAAAATGTGTGAAAAATATGATTTTTTCAGCTAAATTTGAGGTTTGCAGGGCATTCTGGGTAAGGAAACGTTGGGGGATCCACGCAAGCCATACCTCCCTGGAATCCCCCTGGTGTCTAATTTTCAGAAATGTGTGGGTTTGGTAGGTTTCCCTAGGTGGCCGCCGAGCACCGGGCCAAAAACCCAAGTGACCCCCCTTGCAAAACCAGGTCGTTTGGAGATAGGTAATTTTCATGTCACCTCACTACGTTTTGGGCCCTTGCCTGTCGCGGGTACTTGGGCCTCCCACATGAGTGAGGCACCGTTTTTATCGGGAGACCCGGGGGAACGCTGGGTGGTAGGAAATTTGTGTCAGCCCATTGATGCCACAACTTTCCCACACAAAAATGTGTGAAAAAGGTGTTATTTTCAGCTAAATTTGAGGTTTGCAGGGCATTCTGGGTAAGGAAACGTTGGGGGATCCATGCAAGCCATACCTCCCTGGAATCCCCCGGGTGTCTAGTTTTCAGAAATGTGTGGGTTTGGTACGTTTCCCTAGGTGGCCGCCGAGCACCGGGCCAAAAACCCAAGTGACCCCAATTGCAAAACCAGGTTGTTTGGAGATAGGCAATTTTCATGTCGCCTCACTTTGTTTTGGGCCCTTGCCTGTCGCGGGTACTTGGGCCTCCCACACGAGTGAGGCACCGTTTTTATCGGGAGACCCGGGGGAACGCTGGGTGGTAGGAAATTTGTGTCAGCCCGGTGATGCCACAACTTTCCCACACAAAAATGTGCGAAAAATATGATTTTTTCAGCTAAATTTGAGGTTTGCAGGGCATTCTGGGTAAGGAAACTTTGGGGGATCCACACAAGCCATACCTCCCTGGAATCCCCCGGGTGTCTAGTTTTCAGAAATGTGTGGGTTTGGTAGGTTTCCCTAGTTGGCCGCCGAGCACCGGGCCAAAAACCCAAGTGACCCCCTTGCAAAACCAGGTCGTTTGGAGATAGGTAATTTTCATGTCGCCTCACTACGTTTTGGGCTCTTGCCTGTCGCGGGTACTTGGGCCTCCCACACGAGTGAGGCACCGTTTTTATCGGGATACCCGGGGGAACGCTGGGTGGTAGGAAATTTGTGTCAGCCTGGTGATGCCACAACTTTCCCACACAAAAATGTGTGAAAAATGTGTTTTTTTCAGATAAATTTGAGGTTTGCAGGGCATTCTGGGTAAGGAAACGTTGGGGGATCCACGCAACCCATACGTCCCTGGAATCCCTCACGTGTCTAGTTTTCAGAAATGTGTGGGTTTGGTAGGTTTCCCTAGGTGGCCGCCGAGCACCGGGCCAAAAACCCAAGTGACCCCCCCATGCAAAACCACGTCGTTTGGAGATAGGCAATTTTCATGTCGCCTCACTTTGTTTTGGGCCCTTGCCTGTCGCGGGTACTTGGGCCTCCCACACGAGTGAGGCACCGTTTTTATGGGGAGACCCGGGGGAACGCTGGGTGGTAGGAAATTTGTGTCAGCCCAGTGATGCCACAACTTTCCCACACAAAAATGTGTGAAAAATATGATTTTTTCAGCTAAATTTGAGGTTTGCAGGGCATTCTGGGTAAGGAAACTTTGGGGGATCCATGCAAGCCATACCTCCCTGGAATCCCCCGGGTGTCTAGTTTTCAGAAATGTGTGGGTTTGGTAGGTTTCCATAGGTGGCCGCCGAGCACCGGGCCAAAAACCCAAGTGACCCCCCATGCAAAACCAGGTCGTTTGGAGATAGGCAATTTTCATGTCGCCTCACTACGTTTTGGGCCCTTGCCCGTTGCGGGAACTTGGGCCTTCCACGCGAGTGAGGCACCGTTTTTATCGGGAGACCCGGGGGAACGCTGGGTGGTAGGAAATTTGTGTCAGCCCGGTGATGCCACAACTTTCCCACACAAACATGTGTGAAAAAGGTGATTTTTTCAGCTAAATTTGAGGTTTGCAGGGCATTCTGGGTAAGGAAACTTTGGGGGATCCACGCAAGCCATACCTCCCTGGAATCCCCCGGGTGTCTAGTTTTCAGACATGTGTGGGTTTGGTAGGTTTCCCTAGGTGGCCGCCGAGCACCGGGCCAAAAACCCAAGTGACCCCCCTTGCAAAACCAGGTCGTTTGGAGATAGGTAATTTTCATGTCACCTCACTACGTTTTGGGCCCTTGCCTGTCGCGGGTACTTGGGCCTCCCACATGAGTGAGGCACCGTTTTTATCGGGAGACCCGGGGGAACGCTGGGTGGTAGGAAATTTGTGTCAGCCCATTGATGCCACAACTTTCCCACACAAAAATGTGTGAAAAAGGTGTTTTTTTCAGCTAAATTTGGGGTTTGCAGGGCATTCTGGGTAAGGAAACATTGGGGGATCCATGCAAGCCATACCTCCCTGGAATCCCCCGGGTGTCTAGTTTTCAGAAATGTGTGGGTTTGGTACGTTTCCCTAGGTGGCCGCTGAGCACCGGGCCAAAAACCCAAGTGACCCCAATTGCAAAACCAGGTTGTTTGGAGATAGGCAATTTTCATGTCGCCTCACTTTGTTTTGGGCCCTTGCCTGTCGCGGGTACTTGGGCCTCCCACACGAGTGAGGCACCGTTTTTATCGGGAGACCCGGGGGAACGCTGGGTGGTAGGAAATTTGTGTCAGCCCGGTGATGCCACAACTTTCCCACACAAAAATGTGCGAAAAATATGATTTTTTCAGCTAAATTTGAGGTTTGCAGGGCATTCTGGGTAAGGAAACTTTGGGGGATCCACACAAGCCATACCTCCCTGGAATCCCCCGGGTGTCTAGTTTTCAGAAATGTGTGGGTTTGGTAGGTTTCCCTAGTTGGCCGCCGAGCACCGGGCCAAAAACCCAAGTGACCCCCTTGCAAAACCAGGTCGTTTGGAGATAGGTAATTTTCATGTCGCCTCACTACGTTTTGGGCCCTTGCCTGTCGCGGGTACTTGGGCCTCCCACACGAGTGAGGCACCGTTTTTATCGGGATACCCGGGGGAACACTGGGTGGTAGGAAATTTGTGTCAGCCTGGTGATGCCACAACTTTCCCACACAAAAATGTGTGAAAAATGTGCTTTTTTCAGATAAATTTGAGGTTTGCAGGGCATTCTGGGTAAGGAAACGTTGGGGGATCCACGCAACCCATACTTCCCTGGAATCCCTCACGTGTCTAGTTTTCAGAAATGTGTGGGTTTGGTAGGTTTCCCTAGGTGGCCGCCGAGCACCGGGCCAAAAACCCAAGTGACCCCCCATGCAAAACCACGTCGTTTGGAGATAGGCAATTTTCATGTCGCCTCACTTTGTTTTGGGCCCTTGCCTGTCGCGGGTACTTGGGCCTCCCACACGAGTGAGGCACCGTTTTTATGGGGAGACCCGGGGGAACGCTGGGTGGTAGGAAATTTGTGTCAGCCGAGTGATGCCACAACTTTCCCACACAAAAATGTGTGAAAAATATGATTTTTTCAGCTAAATTTGAGGTTTGCAGGGCATTCTGGGTAAGGAAACTTTGGGGGATCCACGCAAGCCATACCTCCCTGGAATCCCCCAGGTGTCTAGTTTTCAGAAATGTGTGGGTTTGGTAGGTTTCCATAGGTGGCCGCCGAGCACCGGGCCAAAAACCCAAGTGACCCCCCATGCAAAACCAGGTCGTTTGGAGATAGGCAATTTTCATGTCGCCTCACTACGTTTTGGGCCCTTGCCTGTTGCGGGAACTTGGGCCTTCCACGCGAGTGAGGCACCATTTTTATCGGGAGTGCCGGGGGAACGCTGGGTGGTAGGAAATTTGTGTCAGCCCGGTGATGCCACAACTTTCCCACACAAAAATGTGTGAAAAAGGTGATTTTTTCAGCTAAATTTGAGGTTTGCAGGGCATTCTGGGTAAGGAAACGTTGGGGGATCCACGCAAGCCATACCTCCCTGGAATCCCCCGGGTGTCTAGTTTTCAGAAATGTGTGGGTTCGGTAGGTTTCCCTAGGTGGCCGCCGAGCACCGGGCCAAAAACCCAAGTGATCCCCCTTTGCAAAACCAGGTCGTTTGGAGATAGGCAATTTTCATGTCGCCTCACTACGTTTTGGGCCCTTGCCTGTCGCGGGTACTTGGGCCTCCCACATGATTGAGGCACCGTTATGATCGGGAGACCCGGGGGAACGCTGGGTGGTAGGAAATTTGTGTCAGCCCGGTGATGCCACAACTTTCCCACACAAAAATGTGTGAAAAAGGTGATTTTTTCAGCTAAATTTGAGGTTTGCAGGGCATTCTGGGTAAGGAAACTTTGAGGGAGCCATGCAAGCCATACCTCCCTGGATTCCCCCGGGTGTCTAGTTTTTAGAAATGTGTGGGTTTGGTAGGTTTCCCTAGATAGCCGCCAAGCCCGGGGCCAAAAACTCATTGGACCCCCTTTGCAAAACCAGGTTGTTTTGTGATAGGTAATTTTGATGTCTCCTCAATTGTTTTCGGGCCCTTGCCTGACGCGGACACTAGGTCTACCCACGCAAGTGAGGTACCATTTTTCTCGGAAGACTTTGGGGAACGCGGGGTGGGTGGAAATTTGTGGATCCACGCAGATTCCGGAACTTTCCACCACAGAAATGTGGGGGAAATGTGGTTTTTTTGACAATTTGTTAGGTTTGCAAGGGATTCTGGGTAACAGACCCTGGTGGGAGGCAGTCAAGTCACCCCATCCTGGATTCCCCTGGGTGTCTAGTTTTCAAAAATGTATAGGTTTGCTAGGTTTCCCAAGGTGCCCGCAGAGCTAGGGTTCAAAAACTACAGCTAGACATTTTGCCAAAAAAGGGTCATTTTTCACTGCGAAATTGAGGTGTGACCACGTTGCGTTTTGCGCCGTTTCCTGTCGCGGGCACTAGGCCGACCCACACAAGTGAGGTACCATTTTTCTCGTAAGTCTTTGGGGAACGCGGGGTGGGTGGAAATTGGTGGATCCACACAGATTCTGGATCTTTCCACCACAGAAATGTGGGGAAAATGTAGTTTTTTGGACAATTTTTTAGGTTTGCAAGGGATTCTGGGTAACAGACCCTGGTGGGAGGCAGTCAAGTCACCCCATCCTGGATTCCCCTGGGTGTCTAGTTTTCAAAAATGTATAGGTTTGCTAGGTTTCCCAAGGTGCCCGCAGAGTTAGGGTTCAAAAACTACAGCTAGACATTTTGCCAAAAAAGGGTCATTTTTCACTGCAAAATTGAGGTGTGACCACGTTGCGTTTTGCGCCGTTTCCTGTCGCGGGCACTAGGCCGACCCACACAACTGAGGTACAGTTTTTCTCGTAAGACTTTGGGGAACGCGGGGTGGGAGGAAATTTGTGGATCCACGCAGATTCCGGAACTTTCCACCACAGAAATGTGGGGAAAATGTGTTTTTTTTGACAATTGTTTAGGTTTGCAAGGGATTCTGGGTAACAGACCCTGGTGGGAGGCAGTCAAGTCACCCCATCCTGGATTCCCCTGGGTGTCTAGTTTTCAAAAATGTATAGGTTTGCTAGGTTTCCCAAGGTGCCCGCAGAGCTAGGGTTCAAAAACTACAGCTAGACATTTTGCCAAAAAAGGGTCATTTTTCACTGCAAAATTGAGGTGTGACCACGTTGCGTTTTGCGCCGTTTCCTGTCGCGGGCACTAGGCCGACCCACACAAGTGAGGTACCATTTTTATCGGGAGACTTAGTGTAATTCAGATTTGTAAAGGAACTGTTATTATCTATTGACTTTTGATGCATTTCTGCCTTCCAAATGAAAGATATTGTGTAAAAAAGAAGTCATTCTAAAAAATGACTGATAATTCTCATGCTAGTATGAGTATTCCCAATTTCAGAAATGTGCAAATATCTATTGTTTCTAAACTCTATATTTTGTTCCCATTTCAGAAATACATAGGTGTCTTTCATACCAATTTTTCCATGTACACATTTTTACAGAATAATTACTATATACCCGGTACATAATAAAAAACCATTGAAAGTTGCTGCTCAGTTTTTGGCTCTGGGTTCGTCGGGTTCTTGGTGAACCTACAAGTCCTATATATCCCCACAACCAGTAGTGTCCAGCAGATGTAATGGTATATTGCTTTCAAAGAGCTGTCATAATTAGACGAAGTTACAGGTGAAAACGTTGACACAAAATGCTGTTTTTTTCAACTAATTTTCAATTTATCCTATATTTAACTGTTAGTTTCTATAAGAAAACCTTGATGGGTCTACACAAATGAACCCTTGCTGAATTTAGAATTATGTCTTCTTTTTGAAAATGTATAGCTTTCCAGGATCCATTATTGTTTTTGTACCCATTTCTGCCATTAACTGGAAGGAGGTCAAAAGCACAAAAAATAGCAAAAATAGGCTATGTACCAGAAAAATGCCAAAACTGTGTAAAAAATGTTGGTTTTCTGACAGAAGTCTGGTATCCCCGAAAAGCTGGGAAAATGGTGATTTCGACCCCACAAACCCTTTTTTGATAACATTTGCAGGGAAAAACCCAGATGCTTTCATTTGCAGCCCGTTTTTCCCATTTTTCCAAAAAAAAAAAATAATTTTGCTGTATTTTGGCTCATTTCTGTAACCCCTCTAGGAGAATCCACAAACCCTGAGTACCTTTAGAATCCCCATGATGTTGGAAGAAAAGGATGCAAATTTGGCGTGGATACCTAATGTGGTCAAAAAGTTACAGGGGCCTAAGCGCGCACTACCCCAAATAGCCAAAAAAAGGCTTGGCACAGGAGGGGGAAAAGGCCTGGCAGCGAAAGGGTTAAGGATTTGATGTTGGTGTAGGCAGGACAGTGTAGTCCTAGACTGTACAATGTGCATACATGTCAATGTGTTGAGGTCCAGTGACAATAACAGCAATGCTCGTCTCGATGAATGATGATCTATTTAGCATTGCCTCTCATTTCTGCTCATGAACACATTCGTCATTCCAGCGCCGACTGTGGTCATTGTGTGGTGGATGTGTGCCAGGTTGTAATGACGCATTAAGGTGTGACCGGTACAGCATCTAGGTATGAGACAGTGGTTTTGATTAGTTACACATATGTTGAATGTTAGACTCCCAGGCGTGCACATGTGTATTGAGGCCATATGTGCATTCACATTGCCCAAGGTGGTGTTTGAGGTACTTGTCTTGTGTAAGTTGACACGTGTATCCTTTGTGTAGCTGAAGGAGTCCCTCCATGTAAGCTGGTCTGTTAGTCACTATAGATGTCAGTCATTGTTGTCGTTGTGTCATCCAGAACATGATATGCTGTGCACATCTCATGATATATTGCATTGACATGTGTGCACTTTAATCTCCAATAGGAGGAGGCCAAATTTGACTCATCACTTGAGGGTGCTGGAGGACATGGAGGTTGTTGCGATCATACGGAAATGCTGCCTGGACAGAGGCACCCTAAAAACTCTTTGTGATCTGTTGGAGCGCCACCTGCAGCCATGCAGGACATATCCAACAGCTTTCACCCCTACGTATAAGATGATGGCAGACCTGCATTTTTTTTGCCACTGGATCGTTCCAGGAGACTGTGGTCAGTGCTGGTGGGATGTCACAACCGATGTTCAGCATGGTGCTGCGTGATGTACTGTCCGCCATGATGCTATACAAGGACAGATACATTCATTTTCCAAAGGGCGCTGAATTGCCAGCTGTGAAGGGAGAATTCTATCCCCTTGGACACATCCCCAATGTTGTTGGGGCCATTGATTGCACCCATGTCGGTCTAGTGCCACCACAGGCAAGTGAGCACATATACCGCATTCGCAAGCATTACCACTCCATCAATGTGCAGGTGGTGTGCCTGGCAGATATGACCATCTCGCAGGTGTGTGCCAAATTCCCAGGCTCGGCCCACGACTCCTACATCCTGCGGAACAGCATAGTGCCCCAGCTGATGGCTAATCTTCTTCCCGAGCGTGCATGGATTGTGGGTGAGTATGCCTAGTCGTGTGGCGTGCTGTGTGTGTGACCTCCTGCCCTGAGCCTCTGCGACGTTGCAATGTCTATTTGTGTTTGTCATACCTAGGTGACTATGCATATCCCAACCAACCCTGGTTGCTGAGCCCACTGGGGAATCTCAGGTCCCCGGCTGAAGTCCACTACAATGAGGTCCATGGGAGGACACGTCGTGTGGTGGAGCGTACTTTTGGTCTGCTCAAGTCACGTTTCCGGTGCCTGGACAAGACCGGAGGTGCACTGGCATACTCACCTGGGAAGTTGTGTCAGATTGTTGTAGCATGCTGCATGCTCCACAACCTAGCCATTCGCAAGGCGATTCCCCTGCTACTGGATGATGGTGAGGATCCAAGGCCCCAGCCTGCAAACCAAGCCGTGTCCAGTGATGAGGACAGTGGAGAGGAGGAAGGTGTTGACCTGCGTGAACAGCTCATCACCCGCTACTTCACTTGACGGTGGGTGTCAATGTGCAACATACCCATTGTCTGATGATATTGCTGTTGTCGTGAAGGGGCATGTGAGAATTGTAGCATCAGCCAGTTGTAGACTCAGTGGTGGTTGGAAATGTTTCTAGCACATGTCATTTGGGAACATCAACAGGACGTGTATGTTG
This sequence comes from Triturus cristatus, assembly GCF_964204655.1. Taxonomy (NCBI): domain Eukaryota; kingdom Metazoa; phylum Chordata; class Amphibia; order Caudata; family Salamandridae; genus Triturus; species Triturus cristatus. Next base: position 332,393,352 of record NC_140579.1, read on the forward strand.
ACACTTGGTGGCCATTGTGACATGTGCATGTTGGGTTATCCTGATGTTAGGGCTTGTGTGATGTCTGTGATGCCACAGACGAGTGACAGTTGTTCTGTTGTGGTTCCCTAGGTGCATTCGACTTCTCCTTGCCTACATACAGCCCATGCTCCTGGTACATTGTGACCAGAAATTAAGATGGAGCAGACACAACAAAATGCGTGTGAGGATATTTTATTTACTATGGTGAGATGAGAGGGGGGTGTACATTTTCATTGGGGGGTGGGGTTGGAGCAATAAGTTGACAGCCGTGGTAGATGAGATAGTCGAGTAGTCACCACATTGATGTGGTGACCCAGTCCAACAGACAAATCTAATTCACAAGGCAGTGTGGGGAAGGACAGTCCAAAGAGTCAATGCAGTGGTGGAGAGGGTTACCATCATGGCTGGCTCCGTGACTGGCGTCTGGCAGGTGCTTGGCCTCCAGATACTCCCAGGGTCTTCTTGGGACAGCCCCTTCGTTGTTTGGCAGGGGGGGTCTGAGGACTCACCTCTCTCTGTGGGCGCAGGGAAAGATGTTGAACTGTCATAGTGCAGCCCACCAGAGGGAGGTGGAGGTGTTGTCTGTGGCGCATGCCTGTACCTCAGTACCATCACTTGCTGGCCCAAGAGGTCCACGATTTGTCCCATGTGGGTGTCCATGGACCTCATCAGCAGGATGAGCTTGTGCAACAGATCGTCCGACCGGCCCGTTTGTCCCTGGGCCTGTTCGTATGCACCCAGGACTCTGGTGATGTGTTCCAGGGAGTGGGTCCCAGCCTCCTGGTGTCCGTGGGTGACCCTGCCCCTCCCACCTGCCCTGCTGCCACGGACCTGTTGCCTCACCACTGTGGGCACCCGCATCTTCTCCCTGCCCTCCTCCATCGGTGGTGTGTGCTGGGCATCCTCTGGGACAGGGAGGGTGTTGCAGGCAGCACTGGTGGTGGTGGCCGCACAGGCCGTGACAGCAGGGGTCTGCTGTGGAGTTGGTGTTGCCGCAGATGTGGTGAGGGGGATGATGGGGTCCTGGGACCTGTTGCTCCCTGGCACACCAGATAGGCTGGTCTCGAGCTCATCGTCCATGGAATCCTGGGAGTCAACATCCGAGAGTCCTTGTACCGGGGGTGGAGACTGGCTCTGCAGGTTGCTGGTGTTGTCCTCTGCAGTGAGTTCTTGGTCACATGTGGTTCAGAAGTGAAATGGTCATTGCAGTGCACCCTGCAAGCTTTGTGTTAGCTGTGTGTCATTCACATTTTGTACACTGCACAATTGACATATCATCACATTGTTGACTATGTGCAGTACTGTGCTTCCTGACATGATGCAGTGGTACAAGCATTACTTGTCCATGGTGTGAGGTGTTAAGGCATACCATGTGAACCATGCACAATTAAGGTTTACAGGGACATGTTGCCATCTAGGGCCTGGCACAACATGTTTTTAACTGAGGAATCATAGTTTATTTGTCTGACCTAGCAGACGTCACATCTGGATATGGACTGGCTATTGCAATCTCCTGCATCCCTTTGTCCTGTCATGTGCATATCTTGATTTGTGCCACCACACATGCTTTCATATTTTTCGAATGGTCCTTGTTGCACTTGCCCCATGGTGATGCACATGTAACTAGATGCTGTGCATGATTGTGCCCTGACTTTATTCTACTTGTGGATTGTTGTGTCACACTTCGGTGGTTGTGACAGTTGCGCCTCTTGGTTGGTTTGGGGGAGGGATCTATCTTGCTAGGCTGTGGGACAGGGGGCATGGTGGGAGTAGTGGTGCAGGCCTCCCAGCCACCAACACCCTCCCAGGGAAGATGGCTACTTACCTGTAAGTTTTAAGAGGGTTGTGTAATGGCTGTCACATACTTCTGGATGGGGTGGTGGGAGTGATCCATCTTGCTAGGCTGTGGGACAGGGGGAATGGTGGGAGTAGTGGTGCAGGCCCCCCAGCCCCAAACACCCTCCTAGGGAAGATGGCTACCTACCTGTCAGTTTGTTTGATGTACTGCAATGTGTAGTGAAGTAATAATGATTGTAGGACATCAAATAGTATTACTTCAAGTAGTGTATTTATTAGCCACAGCTGCTGCAGACCAGAGCAACAGTCACCTCTGGAACCTCTGAGGTACAAGCTCACAGAGTACATTCCACATTCCACAGACATGTCATCTTGATGGAATGAATGCAAGATCACAACACTATCTCTCTTGTTTACAATGAATAAATAAAATAAACAACAACAAAATGACACGGCTTCAATGCAACAAATAATAACCCTATAGTAGACACGTTAATACAAAATGCAAATGAAACAACATGACATTAATGCATCAAATCATGAACATACAATAAATGACTTAATGTTGATACACATCAATTGCGATATCTTAAAGGCTTGACAATATTTCGTCTCCCACTCCTACGTACAGGTTCAGGATGAAAAGAACCCCTAGATTCTAACACATCAAAATCAGAATGAGAAGATGGAGGAGAAACACAGGAGTGCAAGACCGGTTTGGATGGAAGGGAAGAATCATTAGGAACAAAGTGATCATGTACCTTCACCACTCTTCCCTTATTCCACCATTCACTCTTGCTGGTCCTCACTGCATTCCTAGATACAACCTCAATCCTGACAGGAGGCCTGAATTTCGACATTCCCTTGGGAACGTGACTGGGATCCTTGATACGGATCCAGTCACCCACCTGCAATTTATCTTCTACAGGTTTAACTCTGTGTGTAAGGTCATAATGACCTTTCATTTTACTCTGAGAATTTTCAACCTTTGGCCTCACGACCTGGTCCATTTTCAACATGTGATCACTCTGATGTTGACACTCTCTCAACCATGCAGGACATAGTCTAGAAGCAGGTGGTCGTCCTCTTAACATTTCAAATGGTGTAAAGCCTGAAACAGCATTTGGATAACATCTATGTGACCACAGCATTTCTTCAACAGATTTACATGTATCAAACTTATTTTGTATAGCCCATTGAATACACTCAACTAATGTGCGATTCATTTTCTCCACAAGGCCATTTGCCTGTGGGTGGTATAGCGCAACACACCTGTGTTTGATGGAATTGCAAGCAAGAAAACACTCCATTTCTTTTGACACAAATTGGACACCATTGTCCGATACAATTTCTTTGGGAAACCCTTCTCTTAAAAACAAATTCTTCAAAAACTTGATTACACTGTCAGTATTTGGTTCTTCTACGAACTCCACCTCCCACCACTTGCTGTAATAATCTACAACCACAATAGCAAACCTTAATTTCCGTGGGAGAATGTTAAATGGACCAATGAAATCTATAGCAAGCTTGGACCAAACTGTATTTGGTAATTCCACAGGCTGTAAAGGAACCGCCTCCGTTTTAAGACTTTTGTCACTAGAGGCACATACAACACAACCTCGCACAATGGCCACAATGGCAGAATCCATACCGGGCCACCAATAGCTATCCCTTATTTTCCTTTTTGTTATCGTTTGTCCCAGATGTCCCTCATGACCATAAAGGATAATCCTTTCCCTCAATGACACAGGCGGAACAAATTTATCTCCCCGTACAAGCATACCCTTTTCTTCAATGGACAACTCATCTGCAATTTTAAAGTATGGTTGCAAGTTTTGCGGCAAATTCTTTTCTTTAGGCCATCCTCTCATGACATACTCTCTGACACTATCCAATTCCATATCCTTTGAAGATTCATTCAACCATTCTTTTTCACTAAATGTGGTGTCATGACAAATATCTACACTAGCAATTAAACATTCTTCGTCATTCTCCTCATAGTTTTCATTATAATCTGTGAAACTTAACGGTGAACGAGAGAGATAATCTGCTCTAATGTTCTTACCACCTGGGATGTATTCAATGCTAAAATTATACTGCAAAAGTTTCGAACTTAACCTTGTTATTCTGGGGGGTGTGATCTTTTATATTGTTTCCACTTAGAATGCTAACTAAAGGCTTGTGATCAGTCTTAAGTACAAATTTTCTTCCCCAGATAAAACACTTAAACCTTTCAACAGCCCAGCAGCAACTCAACAGCTCTTTTTCAATCACCGAAAAATAATTCTCATTAGACCTTAAAGATATTGAAGCAAACCCAACTGTTGCCTCATTTCTCCCTTTCATCTGAGAGATGGTAGCACCCAGACCATCATTGCTTGTGTCAACAGTAATGATACATTCATGTGACGGGTCAAAAGGTGCAAGAACACCAGCTGAAACAATCTCTTCTTTCAACCCATCGAATTCAATTTGACAACTTCCTTCCCATGAGAATATTTTGTCCTTTTTCAACAATTCCCTTAGCCTGACAGTTTTTGCCGAAAAATTCTTAATAAATTTTGAGTAGAACTCACAAAGCCCTAAAAATGAAGCCACATTCTCTTTAGACTTGGGGGTAGGTGCTTTGGTGATGGCATCAACCAAACCGGGTCTGGGTTCTACTCCTTTTTCTGAAATCAAATGTCCCAAATACTCAATAGTTTTCTTACTGAACTCACATTTCCCTCGATTGGCCACCACACCAAATTTTTTTAGTCTTTCCAAAACAGCACTCATCCGTTTGTCATGAACACCTTGACTTTCACCAGCTATAAGGATGTCATCTTGAAAAGTGACCACTCCATCGATACCCTTCAGCACATTCTCCAAAACACGTTGAAAAACGGCAGCAGCCGATGCAAGACCAAAAGGCATTCTTTTGAACTGATATGAACCCATTGGAGAAACAAAAGCAGTCAAATATCTTGAAGATTCATCCAGCACAATTTGATGATACGCAGATACTAGGTCAATTTTAGAAAAAAACCTAGCACCTGAGAATGTACTTATAATGTCATCAATCCTTGGCAAGGGGTGAGAGTCAACCCAAATAACCTTGTTTAGGCTTCTTAAGTCGACACACACTCTCAATTGACCATTTTTTTTCCGTGCGATGACCAATGGACTTAACCATAACGATGATTCTATAGGTTCTATCACCCCATCATCACACATTTTTTTAAGAATTTTCTCTAAATCCTCACGCACACTGAACGGTACATTTCTTAATTTATGTTTCACGGGTGTAGCATCCTCCTTGACCTTAATCCTATGTTTGAATCCATTGATTCAACCTAATCCGTCCCCAAAAACTGTGGGATATTTTCCAGTCCAATTATTACTGTTGTCACATTTTCCCTCATCTTCATCGCTTACTAAAGAGACTTGAACATCTCTCCCAGGTCTAAGCGTCATACGGAAAAGGCCTTGATGATACCAACCAAGAATATTTAATCCTTTCTTTGCCACATATACTTTTCCCATTATGCTACGATCTTTGAATTTAAGTTCACACTCAAAATATCCTGACAATTCAATCTTTCTTCCATCGTATGTAACTGGATTCCTATCTGGAGGAAACAACTTTTGTTTACCCCATATTTCATCATACAACTCATCAGTTTCCATTGTCATTCTGGCACCGGAATCAATGAGAAGTCGGATGTTTTTACCATCTACCATAATGTCTTCATAGGGATCAACACAATCGGACTCTTCATCCTGCACGACCACAATCATGTCCCTGACACCTCTAGAACAATTTTGTTCTTCTTCTGAACTGTCACAAGCCTCTCCATCTTGTACATAATTGATTCTATCCTTGAGTGTCTGACAAACTTTCCCGAAATGCCCAATTTTATTACATATTTTACACTTTACATTTTTTGCTGGGCAGGGTTTTCCATTAATTCCATGCCTTGAATTTCCACATCTAAAACAAATATTCTTTTGCAAGAAAAAATTATTTTTATACTCTCTTTTTTTGTTACACTTTTCCCACAAAAATTTTGTATTGATACTGCCCTTTCATTCGCACGTGCCTTATGAACAGAGCTTTCATTCACCACAGACACACCACTAGCTTCTTTACGTGTAAGTTCTCTCTGAGCTTTTCTTGAGACCTCAATTCCTTTTACAATATCTATTGTCTCACTCAAATTGGGATTGCGCATAGTGAGCAGTTTTTCCTGCACTTTTTTGTCCCAACAACGTACCACTATTTGATCGCGTATAAGTTGGTCTGTAAAATTTTCAAACTCACATTCTGCAGCCAACATACGTAAAACTGCAACATAAGTGACTATCGATTCATCCTGCAATTGCTCTCTTGTGAAAAACTTATGTCTATTCACAATTAAACTCGGTTGCACATCAAACTGCTTTTCTCATTTTTTTTTACCGCTAATTGAAATTCATCTAAGTCCTCTTGATCATGAGGAACGACATATGGTGGAAGGTGTTCATATATAGATTGTCCTTCAAATCCTAGATTATGTTCTAGCAAAAATCTTTTCCGCTCTGGTCTATATCTATTTCCACCAATTGCCCCTAAGTATTTCGTAAAGGCTCTATACCAATTTCTCCAAGGCACAGGAGGATCACCCGGTGTTTGTAAAAATGGTGGAGGAGCACCTACATTTTGCATATTTGCCATGACGCTTAAACTTTACAGCAAAAACACTAATGCTAAATAGTATTTATGCTCTAAAATGTACTTATCACCACAAATTATTAATCTAAATACATCAACACTACTCTTAATAAAAAGAATGTTGAACAGAAAAATCAATGCTAATAACTTGTGCAGATCACGGACATGCAAATATTCCACATTTTTTCAGATTAATAAATCAATTTAAACTTTAAAAAAAAAAAAAAAAAAATTCCTATACATTTTCCCTTGTTATTCCAAGAGTAAATAATGCTGGGATTTTTTTTATAAATTAACAATACTTTTTAAATTGAATTGTCTCTCTTCTTTCTTCTTTTTTATTAAAATACTGTGTATATATATGTACTTCCTGTTAGTCAGCAAAGGAGAATCAGTTAACATTCTAGTAGTTGATGGCAAAACTAGTCCTTCCTCGATTTCCTATGCTTCCCTTTGAAACAACATAGAGGTGTTATTTTGAAGAAAACGACATGGTGATGGCTGGCTGTCACTTCAGTAAGAAACAGTTCTATTTTTTCCTTTACTTTTAATTCCAATCTAACTCGCATTGTACTCGTGGCCACAGTGCTGGAACACTCAAATCAACAATAGTAGCTTGCGTTAAACTTCACGCGTCAAGGCAGTCTAAAAGCTTTCAGCACAGCATAAAGCTTTCACAGGCAATTATCTTCACGCTTGGCTTAACGCGCATTAGGTGAAACTGAACAAACAAAGATTTCCCTTCACGCTTGAAAAGCCATAAAACGACAGCTTGATTTATTTGTACTGAAGAAATCTTCCTGCTTGACTTTTGCGCATGCGTGCCCTGTTAGATTTTGAATTATGCTAAGCTGCCTCGCGCTTCGCTTCACAAGTACCGATGTCTTAATTTGTTAAATGTTTTCACACGCTCTGTAGATTAGGTCAATTTCCAAGTAAACGATCTTGGCAAAACTGTTATTTTACTCAACAGCGTGTCTCTCAGCCTTTCCCACACAACGATCACTGTCGATGCACATCAACAGATACTCGAAGGGGGAATTTGTTAAAATAACGATGAGCTTAATTACGCATTACACAGCATATAACTCTTGTCTTGAAAGCATGGCTGTGATCAGAGTTAGCCCTTCACTCCTTTCTTCTTTATTTTTTTTAAAATCGTTTAAGACAGCTTTAATTACGATTTTTCCTTGCCATATATTTCAGAGAGTGCTGTTTTTTTCCATAGATAAGCGCACTTAACAGTCTTAATTAATGAATCTGGTCATGAATTTTCCTTGGCTTACTTGAGATAAATGTATCTAAAATATGCAAGCCTGTACTTTTTTTTCTGAGAAATCTTCTTCTTTGAGATCTCCTCTCTTCTCCCTTTTTCTTTTCTTTTTTTCTTCTTCCCTTCGTGGATCCTTGCTATGGCTAAATCGTCGCCAAATTGTAGTGAAGTAATAATGATTGTAGGACATCAAATAGTATTACTTCAAGTAGTGTATTTATTAGCCACAGCTGCTGCAGACCAGAGCAACAGTCACCTCTGGAACCTCTGAGCTACAAGCTCACAGAGTACATTCCACATTCCACAGACATGTCATCTTGATGGAATGAATGCAAGATCACAACACAATGGCTTCCAACTGCTTCTGGGTGGGGTGGGGGAGGGCTCCATCTTGCTAGGCTGTGGGACAGGGGGATGGTGGGAGTAGTGGTGCAGGCCTCCCAGCCACAAACACCCTCCCAGGGAAGATGGCTACCTACCTGTAAGTTTGATGAGGGTTGTGTAATGGCTGACACATGCTTCTGGGTGGGGTGGTGGGAAGGATCCATCTTGCTAGGCTGTGGGGCAGGGGGCATGGTGGGAGTAGAGGTGCAGGACCCCTACCCCCAAACACCCTCCCAAGGAAGATGGGTACCTACCTGTAAGTTTGTTTGGTGTACTGCAATGGCTTCCAACTGCTTCTGGGTGGGGTGGGGGAGGGATCCATCTTGCCAGGCTGTGAGACAGGGGTAATGGTGGGAGTAGTGGTGTAGGAGCCCCACCCCCAGACACCCTCCCAGGAAAGATGGCTACCTACCTGTAAGTTTGTTTGGTGTACTGCAATGGCTTCCAACTGCCTCTGGGCAGGGTGGGAGAGGGATCTATCTTGCTAGACTGTGGGACAGGGGATATGGTAGGAATAGTGGTGCAGGCCTCCCAGCCACAAACACCCTCCCAGGGAAGATGGCTACCTACCTGTAAGTTTGATGAGGGTTGTGTAATGGCTGACACATGCTTCCGGGTGGGGTGGTGGGAGTGATCCATCTTGCTAGGCTGTGGGACAGGGGGCATGGTGGGAGTAGTGGTACAGGCCCCCCAGCCCCAAACACCCTCCCAGGGAAGATGGCTACCTACCTGTAAGTTTGTTTGGTGTACTGCAATGGCTTCCAACTGATTCTGGGTGGGGTGGGGGAGGGATCCATCTTGATTTGCTGTGGGACAGGGGGCATGGTGGGAGTAGTGGTGAAGGCCTCCCACCCTCAAACACCCTCACAGGGAAGACGGCTACCTACCTGTAAGTTTGTTTGGTGTACTGCAATGGCTTCCAACTGCTTCTGGGTGGGGTGGGGAGGGATCCATCTTGCTAGTCTGTAGGTCAGGGGGCATAGTGGGAGTAGTGGTGCAGGGCCCCAACCCCCAAATACTCTCCCAGGGAGGATGGCTACCTACCTGTAAGTTTGTTTGGTGAACTGCAATGGCTTCCAACTGCTTCTGGGTGAGGTGGGGGAGGAAAACATCTTGCTAGGCTGTGGAACAGGGGGCATGGTAGGAGTAGTGGTGCAGGACCCCCATCCTCAAACACCCTCCCAGGGAAGATGGCTACCTACCTGTAAGTTTGTTTGGTGTGCCACAATGGCTTCCGACTGATTCTGATTGGGGTGGGGGAGGGATCAATCTTGCTAGGCTGTGGGACAGGGGGCATGGTGGGAGTAGTGGTACAGGCCTCTCAGCCACAAACACCCTCCCAGGGAATATGGCTACCTACATGTAAGTTTGATGAGGGTTGTGTAATGGCTGACACATGTTTCTGGGTGGGGTGGTGGGGTGGTGGGAGGGATCCATCTTGCTAGTCTGTGGAACAGGGGGCATGGTGGGAATGGTGGTGCAGGCCCCCCACCCCCAAAACACCCTCCCAGGGAAGATGGCTACCTACCTGTAAGTTTGTTTGGTGTACTGCAATGGCTTTCAACTGCTTCTGGGTGGGGTGGGGGAGGGATCCATCTTGCTAGGCTGTGGGACAGGGGGATGGTGGGAGTAGTGGTGCAGGCCTCCCAGCCACAAACACCCTCCCAGGGAAGATGGCTACGTACCTGTAAGTTTGTTTGGTGTACCGCAATGGCTTCCAACTGCTTCCGGGTGGGGTGGGGGAGGGATCCATCTTGCTAGGCTGTGGGACAGGGGGCATAGTGGGAGTAGTGGTGCAGGACCGCCACCACCAAACACCCTCCCAGGGAAGATGGCTACGTACCTGTAAGTTTGTTTGGTGTACCGCAATGGCTTCCAACTGCTTCTGGGTGGGGTGGGGGAGGGATCCATCTTGCTAGGCTGTGGGACAGGGGAATGGTGGGAGTAGTGGTACAAGCCTCCCAGCCACACACACCCTCCCAGGGAAGATGGCTACCTACCTGTAAGTTTGATGAGGGTTGTGTAATGGCTGACACATGATTCTGGGTGGGGTGGTGGGAAGGATCCATCTTGCTAGGCTGTGGGGCAGGGGGCATGATGGGAGTAGTGGTGCAGGACTCCCAGCCACAAACACCCTCCCAGGGAAGATGGCTACTTACCTGTAAGTTTTAAGAGGGTTGTGTAATGGCTGTCACATACTTCTGGATGGGGTGGTGGGAGTGATCCATCTTGCTAGGCTGTGGGACAGGGGGCATGGTGGGAGTAGTGGTGCAGGCCCCCCACCCACAAACACCCTCCCAAGGAATATGGCTACCTACCTGTAAGTTTGATGAGGGTTGTGTAATGGCAGACACATGCTTCAGGGTCGGGTGGTGGGAGGGATCCATCTTGCTAGGCTGTGGGACAGGGGGATGGTGGGAGTAGTGGTGCAGGCGTCCCAGCCACACACACCCTCCCAGGGAAGATGGCTACATACCTGTAAGTTTGATGAGGGTTGTGTAATGGCTGACACATTCTTCTGGGTGGGGTGGTGGGAAGGATCCATCTTGCTAGGCTGTGGGGCAGGGGGCATGGTGGGAGTAGTGGTGCAGGACCCCCACCCCCAAACACCCTCCCAGGGAAGATGGCTACCTACCTGTAAGTTTGTTTGGTGTACTGCAATGGCTTCCAACTGCTTCTGGGTGGGGTGGGGTAGGGATCCATCTTGCCAGCCTGTGAGACAGTGGGAATGGTGGGAGTAGTGGTGCAGGACACCCACCCCCAGACACCCTCCCAGGGAAGATGGCTACCTACCTGTAAGTTTGTTTGGTGTACTGCAATGGTTTCCAACTGCCTCTGGGTGGTGTGGGAGAGGGATCCATCTTGCTAGGCTGTAGGACAGGGGGCATGGTAGGAGTAGTGGTGCAGGCCTCCCAGCCACAAACACCCTCCCAGGGAAGATGGCTACCTACCTGTAAGTTTGTTTGGTGTACTGCAATGGCTTCCAACTGCTTCTGGGTGGGGTGGGAGAGGGATCCATCTTGCCAGGCTGTGAGACAGGGGGAATGGTGGGAGTAGTGGTGCAGGACCCCCACCCCAGACACCCTCCCAGGGAAGATGGCTACCTACCTGTAAGTTTGTTTGGTGTACTGCAATTGCTTCCAACTGCCTCTTTGTGGGGTGGGGTGGGAGAGGGATACTTCTTGCTAGGCTGTGGGACAGGGGGCATGATAGGAGTAGTGGTGCAGGCCTCCCAGCCCCAAACACCCTCCCAGGGAAGATGGCTACGTACCTGTAAGTTTGTTTGGTGTACCGCAATGGCTTCCAACTGCTTCTGGGTGGGGGAGGGATCCATCTTGCTAGGCTGTGGGGCAGGGGAATGGTGGGAGTAGTGGTGCAAGCCTCCCAGCCACACACACCCTCCCAGGGAAGATGGCTACCTACCTGTAAGTTTGATGAGGGTTGTGTAATGGCTGACACATGATTCTGGGTGGGGTGGTGGGAAGGATCCATCTTGCTAGGCTGTGGGGCAGGGGGCATGGTGGGAGTAGTGGTGCAGGCCCCCCACCCACAAACACCCTCCCAAGGAATATGGCTACCTACCTGTAAGTTTGATGAGGGTTGTGTAATGGCAGACTAATGCTTCAGGGTGGGGTGGTGGGAGGGATCCATCTTGCTAGGCTGTGGGACAGGGGGATGGTGGGAGTAGTGGTGCAGGCGTCCCAGCCACACACACCCTCCCAGGGAAGATAGCTACATACCTGTAAGTTTGATGAGGGTTGTGTAATGGCTGACACATTCTTCTGGGTGGGGTGGTGGGAAGGATCCATCTTGCTAGGCTGTGGGGCAGGGGGCATGGTGGGAGTAGTGGTGCAGGACCCCCACCCCAAACACCCTCCCAGGGAAGATGGCTACCTACCTGTAAGTTTGTTTGGTGTACTGCAATGGCTTCCAACTTCTTCTGGGTGGGGTGGGGTAGGGATCCATCTTGCCAGCCTGTGAGACAGTGGGAATGGTTGGAGTAGTGGTGCAGGACACCCACCCCCAGACACCCTCCCAGGGAAGATGGCTACCTACCTGTAAGTTTGTTTGGTGTACTGCAATGGCTTCCAACTGCCTCTGGGTGGTGTGGGAGAGGGATCCATCTTGCTAGGCTGTAGGACAGGGGGCATGGTAGGAGTAGTGGTGCAGGCCTCCCAGCCACAAACACCCTCCCAGGGAAGATGGCTACCTACCTGTAAGTTTGTTTGGTGTACTGCAATGGCTTCCAACTGCTTCTGGGTGGGGTGGGAGAGGGATCCATCTTGCCAGGCTGTGAGACAGGGGGAATGGTGGGAGTAGTGGTGCAGGACCCCCACCCCAGACACCCTCCCAGGGAAGATGGCTACCTACCTGTAAGTTTGTTTGGTGTACTGCAATTGCTTCCAACTGCCTCTGTGTGGGGTGGGAGAGGGATACTTCTTGCTAGGCTGTGGGACAGGGGGCATGAAAGGAGTAGTGGTGCAGGCCTCCCAGCCCCAAACACCCTCCCAGGGAAGATGGCTACCTACCTGTAAGTTTGTTTGGTGTACTGCAATGGCTTCCAACTGATTCTGGGTGGGGTGGGGGATGGATTGATCTTGCTAGGCTGTGGGACAGGGGGGATGGTGGGAGTAGTGGTGCAGGCCTCCCACCCCCAAACACCCTCACAGGGAAGATGGCTACCTACCTGTAAGTTTGTTTGGTGTACTGCAATGGCTTCCAACTGCTTCTGGGTGGGGTGGGGGAGGAATCCATCTTGCTAGGCTGGTGGACAGGGGGCATGGTGGGAGTAGTGGTGCAGGCCTCCCACCCCCAAACACCCTCACAGGGAAGACGGCTACCTACCTGTAAGTTTGTTTGGTGTACTGCAATGGCTTCCAACTGCTTCTGGGTGGGGTGGGGGAGGAATCCATCTTGCTAGGCTGGTGGACAGGGGTCATGGTAGGAGTAGTGGTGCAGGACCCCCACCCCCAAACACCCTCCCAGGGAAGATGGCTACCTACCTGTAAGTTTGTTTGGTGTGCTGCAATAGCTTCCAACTGATTCTGAGTGGGGTGGGGGAGGGATCAATCTTGCTAGGCTGTGGGACAGGGCTCATGGTAGGAGTAGTGATGCAGGACCCCCACTCCCAAACTCCCTCCCAGGGAAGATGGCTACCTACCTGTAAGTTTGTATGGTGTACTGCAATGGCTTCCATCTGATTCTGGGTGGGGTGGGGGAGGAATCCATCTTGCTAGGCTGTGGGACAGGGGTCATGGTAGGAGTAGTGGTGCAGGACCCCCACCCCCAAACACCCTCCCAGGGAAGATGGCTACCTACCTGTAAGTTTGTTTGGTGTACTGCAATGGCTTCCAACTGATTCTGAGTGGGGTGGGGGATGGATCAATCTTGCTAGGCTGTGGGACAGGGGGCATGGTGGGAGTAGTGGTGCAGGCCTCTCAACCACAAACACCCTCCCAGGGAATATGGCTACCTACCTGTAAGTTTGATGAGGGTTGTGTAATGGCTGACACATGCTTCAGGGTGGGGTGGTTGGAGTGGTCCATCTTGATAGGCTGTGGAACAGGGGTCATGGTGGGAGTAGTGGTGCAGGCCCCTCACCCCCAAAACACCGTTCCAGGGAAGATGGCTACCTACCTGTAAGTTTGTTTGGTGTACTGCAATGACTTCCAACTGCTTCTGGGTGGGGTGGGGGAGGGATCCATCTTGCTAGGCTGTGGGACAGGGGGATGGTGGGAGTAGTGGTGCAGGCCTCCCAGCCACAAACACCCTCCCAGGGAAGATGGCTACCTACCTGTAAGCTTGTTTGGTGTACTGCAATGGCTTCCGACTGATTCTGGGTGGGGTGGGGGAGGGATCAATCTTGCTAGGCTGTGGGACAGGGGTCATGGTGGGAGTAGTGGTACATGCCTCCCACCCCTAAACACCCTCACAGGGGAGCCGGCTACCTACCTGTAAGTTTGTTTGGCGTACTGCAATGGCTTCCAACTGCTTCTGGGTGGGGTGGGGTGGGGGAGGGATCCATCTTCCTAGGCTGTGGGACAGGGGGCATGGTTGGAGTAGTTTTGCAGGACCCCCACCACCAAACACCCTCCCAGGTAAGATGACTACCTACCTGTAAGTTTGTTTGGTGTACTGCAATGGCTTCCAACTGTTTCTGGGTGGGGTGGGGGATGGATCCATCTTGCTAGGCTGTCGGAGAGGGGGCATGGTGGGAGTAGTGGTGCAGGACCCCCACCCCCAAACACCCTCCCAGGGAAGCTGTCTACCTTCCTGTAAGTTCGTTTGGTGTACTGCAATGGCTTCTGACTGATTCTGGGTGGGGTGGGGGAGGGATCCATCTTGCTAGGCTGTGGGACAGGGGTCATGGTGGGAGTAGTGGTGCATGCCTCCCACCCCCAAACACCCTCACAGGGAAGCCGGCTACCTACCTGTAAGTTTGTTTGGCGTACTGCAATGGCTTCCATCTGATTCTGGGTGGGGTGGGGGAGGAATCCATCTTGCTAGGCTGTGGGACAGGGGTCATGGTAGGAGTAGTGGTGCAGGACCCCCACCCCCAAACACCCTCCCAGGGAAGATGGCTACCTACCTGTAAGTTTGTTTGGTGTACTGCAATGGCTTCCAACTGATTCTGAGTGGGGTGGGGGATGGATCAATCTTGCTAGGCTGTGGGACAGGGGGCATGGTGGGAGTAGTGGTGCAGGCCTCTCAACCACAAACACCCTCCCAGGGAATATGGCTACCTACCTGTAAGTTTGATGAGGGTTGTGTAATGGCTGACACATGCTTCAGGGTGGGGTGGTTGGAGTGGTCCATCTTGATAGGCTGTGGAACAGGGGGCATGGTGGGAGTAGTGGTGCAGGCCCCGCACCCCCAAAACACCCTTCCAGGGAAGATGGCTACCTACCTGTAAGTTTGTTTGGTGTACTGCAATGACTTCCAACTGCTTCTGGGTGGGGTGGGGGAGGGATCAATCTTGCTAGGCTGTGGGACAGGGGTCATGGTGGGAGTAGTGGTGCATGCCTCCCACCCCTAAACACCCTCACAGGGGAGCCGGCTACCTACCTGTAAGTTTGTTTGGCGTACTGCAATGGCTTCCAACTGCTTCTGGGTGGGGTGGGGGAGGGATCCATCTTCCTAGGCTGTGGGACAGGGGGCATGGTTGGAGTAGTTTTGCAGGACCCCCACCACCAAACACCCTCCCAGGTAAGATGGCTACCTACCTGTAAGTTTGTTTGGTGTACTGCAATGGCTTCCAACTGTTTCTGGGTGGGGTGGGGGATGGATCCATCTTGCTAGGCTGTCGGAGAGGGGGCATGGTGGGAGTAGTGGTGCAGGACCCCCACCCCCAAACACCCTCCCAGGGAAGCTGTCTACCTTCCTGTAAGTTCGTTTGGTGTACTGCAATGGCTTCTGACTGATTCTGGGTGGGCTGGGGGAGGGATCCATCTTGCTAGGCTGTGGGACAGGGGTCATGGTGGGAGTAGTGGTGCATGCCTCCCACCCCCAAACACCCTCACAGGGAAGCCGGCTACCTACCTGTAAGTTTGTTTGGCGTACTGCAATGGCTTCCAACTGCTTCTGGGTGGGGTGGAGGAGGGATCCATCTTGCTAGGCTGTGGCATAGGGGGCATGGTGGGAGTAGTGGTGCAGGCCTCCTAGCCACAAACACCCTTCCAGGGAAGATGGCTACCTACCTGTAAGTTTGATGAGGGTTGTGTAATGGCTGTCACATGCTTCTGGGTGGGGTGGTGGGAGTGATCCATCTTGCTAGGCTGTGGGAGAGGGGGCATGGTGGGAGTAGTGGTGCAGGCCCCTCACCCCCAAACACCCTCCCAGGGAAGATCACTACCTACCTGTAAGTTTATTTGGTGTAAGCAATGGCTTCCAACTGCTTCTGGGTGGGGTGGGGGAGGGATCCATCTTGCCAGCCTGTGAGACAGTGGGAATGGTGGGAGTAGTGGTGCAGGACCTCCACCCCCAGACACCCTCCCAGGGAAGATGGTTAACTACCTGTAAGTTTGTTTGGTGTACTGCAATGGCTTCCAACTGATTCTGGGTGGGGGAGGGATCCATCTTGCTAGGCTGTGCGACAGGGGGCATGGTAGGAGTAGTGGTGCAGGCCTCCCACCCCCAAACACCCTCACAGGGAAGACAGCTACCTACCTGTAAGTTTGTTTGGTGTACTGCAATGGCTTCCAACTGCTTCTGGGTGGGGTGGGGAGGGATCCATCTTGCTAGGCTGTAGGACAGGGGGCATAGTGGGAGTAGTGGTGCAGGCCCCCAACCCCCAAACACTGTCCCAGTGAAGATGGCTACCTACCTGTAAGTTTGTTTGGTGAACTGCAATGGCTTCCAACTTCTTCTGGGTGGGGTGGGAGAGGGATCAATCTTGCTAGGCTGTGGGACAGGGGGCATGGTGGAAGTAGTGGTGCATGCCTCTCAGCCACAAACACCCTATCAGGGAATATGACTACCTACCTGTAAGTTTGATTAGGGTTGTTTAAAGGCTGACACATGCTTCTGGGTCGGGTGGTGGGTGGGATCCATCTTGCAAGGCTGTGGGACAGGGGGCATGGTGGGAGTAGTGGTGTAGGACCCCCACCAACAAAAACCCTCCCATGGAAGATGGCTACCTACCTGTAAGTTTGTTTGGTGTACTGCAATGGCTTCCAACTGCTTCTGGGTGGGGTGGGGGAGGGATCTATCTTGCTAGGCTGTGGGACAGGGGTCATGGTGGGAGTAGTGGTGGAGGACCCCCACCCCCAAACACCCTCCCAGGGAAGATGGCTACCTACCTGTAAGTTTGTTTGGTGTACTGCAATGGCTTCCAACTGCTTCTGGATGGGGAGGGGGAGGGATCCATCTTGCTAGGCTGTGGGACAGTGGGCATGGTGGGAGTAGTGGTGCAGGCCTCCCACCCCGAAACACCCTCACTGAGAAGACGGCTACCTACCTGTAAGTTTGTTTGGTGTACTGCAATGGCTTCCAACTGATTCTTGGTGGGGTGGGGGAGGGATCCATCTTGCTAGGCTGTGGGACAGGGGGCATGGTGGGAGTAGTGGTGCAGGACCCCCACCCCCAAACACCCTCCCAGGATAGATGGCTACCTACCTGTAAGTTTGTTTGGTGAACTGCAATGGCTTCCAGCTGCTTCTGGGTGGGGTGTGGGAGGGATCCATCTTGCTAGGCTGTGGGACAGGGGGCATTGTGGGAGTAGTGGTGCAAACCCCCAACCCCCAAACACTTTCCCAGGGAAGATGGCTACCTACCTGTAAGATTGTTTGGTGAACTGCAATGGCTTCCAACTGCTTCTGGGTGGGGTGGGGGAGGGATCCATCTTGCTAGGCTGTGGGACAGGGGGCATGGTGGGAGTAGTGGTGCAGGACTCCCACCCCCAAACACCCTCCCAGGATAGATGGCTACCTACCTGTAAGTTTGATGAGGGTTGTGTAATGGATGTCACATGCTTCTGGGTGGGGTGGTGGGAGTGATCCATCTTGCTAGGCTGTGGGGGAGGGGGCATGGTGGGAGTAGTGGTGCAGGCCCTCCACCCCAAACACCCTCCCAGGGAAGATCACTACCTACCTGTAAGTTTGTTTGGTGTAAGCAATGGCTTCCAACTGCTTCTGGGTAGGGTGGGGGAAGGATCCATCTTGCTAGGCTGTGGGACAGGGGGATGGTGGAAGTAGTGGTGCAGGCCTCCCAGCCACATAAACCCTCCCAGGGAAGATGGCTACCTACCTGTAAGTTTGATGAGGGTTGTGTAATGGCTGGCACATGCTTCTGGGTGGGTTGGTGGGAAGGATCCATCTTGCTAGGCTGTGGGGCAGGGGGCATGGTGGGAGTAGTGGTGCAGGACCCCCACCCTCAAACACCCTTCCAGGGAAGATGGCTACCTACCTGTAAGTTTGTTTGGTGTACTGCAATGGCTTCCATCTGCTTCTGGGTGGGGTGGGGGAGGGATCCATCTTGCCAGCCTGTGAGACAGTGGGAATGGTGGGAGTAGTGGTGCAGGACCCCCACCCCCTGACACCCTCCCAGGGAAGATGGCTACCTACCTGTAAGTTTGTTTGGTGCACTGCAATGGCTTCCAACTGCTTCTGGGCTGGGTGGGGAGGGATCCATCTTGCTAGGCTGTAGGACAGGGGGCATAGTGGGAGTAGTGGTGCAGGACCCCAACCCCCAAACACTGTCCCAGGGAAGATGGCTACCTACCTGTAAGTTTGTTTGGTGAACTGCAATGGCTTCCAACTGCTTCTGGGTGGAGTGGGAGAGGGATCAATCTTGCTAGGCTGTGGGACAGGGGGCATGGTGGAAGTAGTGGTGCAGGCCTCTCAGCCACAAACACCCTATCAGGGAATATGACTACCTACCTGTAAGTTTGATTAGGGCTGTGTAAAGGCTGACACATGCTTCTGGGTGGGGTGGTGGGTGTGATCCATCTTGCAAGGCTGTGGGACAGGGGGCATGGTGGGAGTAGTGGTGTAGGACCCCCACCAACAAACACCCTCCCATGGAAGATGGCTACCTACCTGTAAGTTTGTTTGGTGTACTGCAATGGCTTCCAACTGCTTCTGGGTGGGGTGGGGGAGGGATCCATCTTGCTAGGCTGTGGGACAGGGGTCATGGTGGGAGTAGTGGTGGTGGACCCCCACCCCCAAACACCCTCCCAGGGAAGATGGCTACCTACCTGTAAGTTTGTTTGGTGTACTGCAATGGCTTCCGACTGATTCTGGGTGGGGTGGGGGAGGTATCACTCTTGCTAGGCTGTGGGACAGAGGGCATTGTGGGAGTAGTGGTGCAGGCCTCCCATCCCCAAACACCCTCACAGGGAAGACGGCTACCTACCTGTAAGTTTGTTTGGTGTACTGCAATCGCTTCCAACTGCTTCTGGATTGGGTGGGGGAGGGATCCATCTTGCTAGGCTGTGGGACAGGGGGCATGGTGGGAGTAGTGGTGCAGGCCTCCCACCCCCAAACACCCTCACTGAGAAGACGGCTACCTACCTGTAAGTTTGTTTGGTGTACTGCAATGGCTTCCAACTGATTCTGGGTGGGGTGGGGGAGGGATCCATCTTGCTAGGCTGTGGGACAGGGGGCATGGTGGGAGTAGTGGTGCAGGACCCCCACCCCCAAACACCCTCCCAGGATAGATGGCTACCTACCTGTAAGTTTGTTTGGTGAACTGCAATGGCTTCCAACTGCTTCTGGGTGGGGTGGGGGAGGGATCCATGTTGCTAGGCTGTGGGACAGGGGGCATGGTGGGAGTAGTGGTGCAAACCCCCAACCCCCAAACACTGTCCCAGGGAAGATGGCTACCTACCTGTAAGTTTGTTTGGTGAACTGCAATGGCTTCCAACTGCTTCTGGGTGGGGTGGGGGAGGGATCCATCTTGCTAGGCTGTGGGACAGGGGGCATGGTGGGAGTAGTGGTGCAGGACCCCCACCCCCAAACACCCTCCCAGGATAGATGGCTACCTACCTGTAAGTTTGTTTGGTGTACTGCAATGGCTTCCAACTGATTCTGGGTTGGTTGGGGGAGGGATCAATCTTGCTAGGCTGTGGGACAAGGGGCATTGTGGGAGTAGTGGTGCAGGCCTCTCAGCCACAAACACCCTCCCAGGGAAGATGGCTATCTACCTGTAAGTTTGTTTGGTGTACTGCAATGGCTTCCAACTGCCCTTGGGTGGGGTGGGGGAGGGCTCCATCCTGCTCAGGTGTGTGCCAGGGGGCCTGGTGTGAGTTGTAATGCTGTTTGCCTGTACACATGCCCCCATGGTTATGTTGTTAGCTATGTTTGGTGTGAATGGGAGTGAGTTAATATTGGATCTGTGAGCCATGTTTTTGTGAGTGTGTGGTGCAGATGGATGGTATGTGTCCTAGGTGGTATAGCTTTGTAGTGGTGCAAGGCAGTACATTGCAGAGTGGCGGTAGTCATTTGTTCGTACTTACCAGCCTCCACTCCCCCGGCTACTCCTGTGAGACTCTCTGGATGCAGTATGGCAAGCACCTTCTCCTCCCATTGTGTGAATGGTTTTTGTGGAAAGGGAGGGCCACCACCAGTCCTCTGAGCCAGCTCACGGTTCTTGCTCCCTCTCTCCATGACCAGCCTCTTCAGATCATGCCACCGCTTTATGATCTCCTTTTTTGATCTTGGGTTTGTCCCTACTGCATTGACCCTTTAGACTATTCTAGCCCACATTTGTGTCCTTGTGGCTTATGGTGTCTGTTGGACCAGGCTACTAAAAAGCTGTGGTTCCACTCTAACTCATCTACCATGACCTTCAACTCACTCTCAGTGAATTTGGGCATTTTCCTGTGTGGCCATGGTGTGTGGTGTGCAAAGTGATTGTGGGTGCAGGAGTGTGAGTGGTGGTTGTGCTGTGTATGGTGTGTGTTGTGCAGTGGGGTTAGTTTTGCTGGTGTGGAGGTGGTGGTGGTGCTGTGTGTGGTGTGGCTAGTGATGTTGTGTCCTTTGCCTCTCCTGTCAGCTGTGGTATGTGTCCTTTCTCTACTGGAGTTTTGTAAGGGATTGTGGTCAGGGAAGGGGCTGGTTTTATACTCAGCTATGTGGGTGTGTCAAATTGTGGTGTTGCTGACAGGTGTGTTGTCCTGGGATTTGTATTTTTCTTTTTGCCATGTGGTTGTGTCATTGGGGTGTGTTTTGTGTATATTGGAGACATGGCTGTGTATGCACTTTGTGGCCTTCTTGTAGGGTTTTGGCTTCGTCCGCAATAATTTTGACGGTTCGTCTGCCGCGGCGGCTGTGCTTCAGCTCTTCCGCTGGCTCTCCCATTCATCCCATTGTGCGACCGCGGCGGTCGGAGATAGCAGTACGTACTGCGGGACCGTCGGGGATATACAAATTTCTGGTGCGGTGTCTCCGCTATACTTGCGGCGGTTTGTTGTTTTTCCGCTGCGATTTTGATCGCCGCAGATGGCGATTGGCCATCTCCGCCCGCTACGGGTGGTTTTTCTTGGCCTCGTACCGCCGCGGTCAGATTTTTGGGGCAGTTAATCCTAATTTGGCTGCCGGTTTTCCCACGGTGCCTACGGGTGGTTGTTTTCCGCTTCCATGGCGGTCGGGGTGATTTTCCGCCCGCCATCCTAATGGACCTCAAAGTCTTAAGGACAGGAATCAAGACAGGATAGTTACCTCTCTAATACCGATGATTGCACCGCACCCCTCTCTGACACTCTCTTCCTCCTCGAGATTCTTCCACGAGTCTTCTTCTAACCCAATTAAATTAGGAAAGTAAGTTCTGCTTCAGATACTGCATTCGATTCTTCATCAGCACCTCACAGCACCCCTCCCAGCATCAGCATCACCCGCTATACCGACAGCATCTCTCCTCTGCAGCATTCAGCGAATCTTTATCTTCTGCTCTTGTGCTCAACTAACTAGCTAATGTTACCTCAGTTATACTTTTCGTTCAGAATGTTCCACCCATTAATGTTTCAATATCGTAAAAATACGAACTATGGTTGGTCAGGCAAGGGGAGGATGATCATCACACCATGGTTACATATCACTTTTTCAGCTGGCCCATTGTTAACAAAACCATCCCCTTCATTCTTTATTCAATCTTTATTTTCCCACCCGCATTCTCATTTTATCTGCAGCAAATGTTAATTTTAAACTTGTGATCTCATTTCTTTTAGATTCTTTAATGCTGGTTCTCAGGCTCCAGCACACTGGGACCTTGTCCTCCTCTCGACCCATCTGGCATTCTTCCATGTGACTCAGCTCACTTCAGACACTCACGAGAGGCCCAAATGTGCACTAATATTTTATTCAAATACAGATGTTACTTTCAAGAATAAAGTGGTTTCACTGTATACCACCCACCTCTACTATATTCCCCTTTACTTATTAATACTTTCCCCGCATTAGCGTTAGTATAATAGCTTTCTCTCTTTCTCTGTTTCCAGCAGAGCAGATGCTATGCACGGAAGCCTTCAAGCCACCATATTAGTGCCTTCTGCTCATGCACAAGAAATTCCCTCCAAGCGTTACAACGTCAGACTACGTAGATGCAGTTGACGCATGTGCAGTAAAGAATCCCCATTTATAGTATTTTAGTCCTTTTTCCATTCTGTTATTGTTAGCGAACACATCGGCAAGCTTCGCTAACCCTTATTTTTATGTGGTGCGCATTAGTATTAAACAAAACAAACTTAATAACTGGTTAGTAAGTTAAAGGAGCAGAGTGTATACGAGCAAGTCTCTTTTCTACGAGTCCTTGCTCCATCACACTCATGGTCCAACCACCATACTCGTAATGTGGCGATCAGAACAATGTTGCGGTGGACTACCACCCCTCCTCCACCACGGGTTCGGCAACCGTTGGACCACCAAACTCATAATCAGGCACGACGGAAGTTTTTCTCAGTTAATACTGCAATTCCTATACAGGCCATGTGCTTGGAATTAGGTCTAAGTAGTACTTTTGCTATTGTAATTGCAAAACTAACAAGATAGGCATATAGCCTGATGCATGGGGACGAAGGATCACTCAGAGATATATTAAGACAGGAGATTTTGTTACTTTCACATAAGTATGACTACTTTAAATTGAATTTACAATTTGTACTAAAAAAATGGGGTTGTATCTTATCTCACCTTGATTCATGGTCTCCTGGGCAGATGCATCTATGTTTAAAACAAGCTATCCCTAGACTAAGTTTTGCATTAAATATTGAACACTGTGGTTGCCTGAAAATGTATGTATCTTTTATCAACAAAGTAACCTGGGGTAAGAAGCATTATTATTTGTCCTAGTCCCTTGATTGTAACTCCACATTTTACCCTTCTTCGGTCAAGGCACCACACCTATCCGTTTCATTGTGAGCCTGGACAGGCCCCCTCTACTAGTACTATGGTTGGTTATCCTTCCGCTTAGATCCTAGAAAGGTAAATGGGCTGACCAGAGAAGTAACCCCTCAAACGCAAATTCTGCAATAGTGTCAATACGTATGTAAATCATGCTGTCTTTTTCTGTCCAGCACTTGCTTAAACCTCAAAAGCTGTTTTAACACCCTTTTATTGCAGATACAATTTAATAAATAAGGATGCATTTTTTCACTTTATACTGTATTCTCTCAATGAATATGTGTGTTATAATCTATTTACATGTTTCAAGAATCTTTTGGGGATTTTTTAACAGAAAAATACCGTACATTTTGGAGTTTTATTCTTTATAGTTTTATGTTTGGATTGTTGATCTTTGCTGTGGTCTAAATTAATCTTGAATGAACTTAAAACCATTTTTTTCTTAAAAAAAAGATATAATATTAGCAGGGTTTAGATTACCTTTTGTCTTTCTTTAAGGCAAAAACTTCTGAATTACAATAAACATAACAAAACTAGATTCAAATCCATTCACCATATAATTGCATTAAAAGAAGGCAGTCTTCAAAGTAATAATTTTAGAGATATTTAACCATTAATTTGTGGATAGTTCTTGACTGGCAAATCTGTGGACTGCGGGCGATCTGCAAATCCATTACTAACAATAAAGAAATGCTGATGGATGAACTAGCTTTTCGTCCCTTTTTCCATTGGGGATGCATGAACTGAATTTGGATCCAGGTCCATGAAATTACATGCTCCAATTTGCTGCCCTCATAGAAAAATTTCACTTGCAGCCACCATTACGCATCATGGTGCACCGAGCACTGCAGTGAGACAATTCTTTTTTAAAAAGGCATAAGTGAGACACAAGGGACAGAGTGTACATTCTCCTAACCCCACACCTGTGTGTGGAGCCCCAAAAGGACCCACAATCATTAAAAGTCATTTTAAAAAGCGCATTTTGTCACAAAGTTCCCAAATCCAGTAGGGGATATACAAATAAAGGTAACTCTCTGTACCCTAAAAATCCTTTCGGAGGTTTTAGGGCCTATCAATCCAACACAGGATCTGCAAATCCTGGTAACAAACATGAAAGTTGTGCATTTCATTTGCACCCGGTGGGGGATTGGACACATTCAGGGGATGTGTCTGGGCCTATTGAACTATCAATCCATACGACCAACCTTGGCTGCCAAATTCCATGCAGAGTTATAGAGTATGTTTAAAAAAACTTTAAATTTCACTTAAAAACACAGATGTTGTACAGTTATGTGTAAGAATTAAAACCAAAAACACCAGGAAATTCCCAAGATATGCTCAGCTACACAATCTATAATTCACACAATAGCCTTGCAAATCATAACTCATACACCTTGGGTGCCGATTCCGATCCGTTAAAAAAAATATCCGTACGACTCGTATCCGTATTTTTTTCCGTACGAATCGTAGAAGTCACATCCGACCCGTGAAATACGATTCAGGAAAAAGTACATACGGATCGACCCGATCCGTACAAATCGTAGCGTGAAAAGTTGTACTAGACGTACCCGGACACTTTTCTGTACGATTCGTAAAAACACAGTCCGAGCGTACAAGTACGATCCGGACCGGCTATCCGATTTACGAATCATACGTAAAACGTCCTGTACACGGGAATTGACTCTACCCGCTACGAAGGAAGTTTGTACGACTCGTTGCCCGGGAAAAGTTGTTCCAGGGGTATGAGTCGTACAGGCCCCCCCACCCCCCTGTATGTATGCACTGTACACCCCCCATATGTATGCACCGTACCCCCAGCGCGTACGCGCTGGGGGTATGGTGCGTACATATGGGGGTACAGTGCGTACATATGGGGGGTACGGTGCATACATACGGGGGTACGGTGCGTACATATGGGGGGTACGGTGCATACATACAGGGGTACGGTGCATACATACGGGGGTACGGTGCGTACATATGGGGGTACGGTGCATACATACGGGGTGGGGGGGTGTCTGTACAACTCGTACCCCTGGGGACTCAGCTTTTACGGCTGTTATTGGCTCCCGTAAAAAAAGAGCCGTACGGAGTGCCGTAGGGACGGATCGTACTTGCTGGGCCGTAAAACGCTGCTTACATCCGTACGGACGTCGCGTACAGGCTGTTCCGGATCGGATTCGTAGGGTGTTTTTACCCGTACGGTCTTTTGTACGATTCGTACGGAAATAGGCTTTCTGTACGAATCGTACTTCCTAGGTTGTACGGACAGTTCACCGGGTACGAGTCGTACGGAGAAAACGCTCCGTACGACGATTCGTAGGGCCTTTTTACAGGATCGGAATCGGCACCCAAATGTGAAGCTTATGGTCTCTGAAAATATATACCAATAGGAACACCTGAATCTCATCATTAAATAACAACAAATACCCAAAGAAATAATACTGTATTTACACTTCTCTCATTGATAATGTTCAAGACAACATTTCATGTCATGTCACCTGTGAGATAATTTATGTCATTTATGATATGTCATATTGTGTTTGAGGTCATAAGCTTTAGCTAAAATCAACATTATTCAGTGTTATTCTTTGTTCAAAATTGGATTATTCCCATGCTGCACATCGATTCTTCACAGTGTATTGTTAAAAAATATTAGGAGGTCCATAAAGACTTCGGGCAGATGTATCAAGCCTTTTTGAGTTTGCAAAAGGCCTGATTTGCAGAAACTGCTCATTTGCGAAGGCAAAAATTGCTTTCCAATGCAGAAAACCTAATTTTGCGATTCGGTAACCTGTTACCGAATAAAAAATAGGTTTGCGATTCGGTATTAGGAAGGGGGGCGTTTAGGGAGACCCTTCCTAATACCGAATTCATCGGTATGTATGAATGTTTTGTGACCACAATTGCGAACCCAATTATTGGGGTTCATCCTCAGGACAGTGGTGACCAAGTGAATGATTTTAAAACAAGCAAATGTTGGGTAGAGCAGCTGGGCAGTACATAGGTCCGCCTAGAGAATATACATTTCTTTTGAGGGGCGACAGGGCAATAAATGGGAGCCTGAAGCCGAGCAGTCAGAGACGTCCTGCAGCTGCTGGGGTTGGCTGTTGAACCCAATAATTGGGTTCAAAACGCCGTCGACCACCCCACAACATGAATTCCTTATAACTTGTAAAAATCAATGTTGTCAATGTGATGCCTTTTTAAAACTACTATCACTATTTCACACCACGTTTTCTTATTATGTGAGAACTTTAAAATTGAATTTATTTAAATAAATACCTGTCATCTTTTGACCTACATGAGCCTTTACGAACTCTGTCTCTTGCTCCCCATCGAATTGATTTCACTTTCTAAAAAACAGTGACCCTTCTTAGGTCACCCTTTTTTATTTAGGACCTTTTGGGCCATACTTGAACCATAACTATTCCTATTGGTAACTGGGGAAGAACCGTGAGCTAGAAAGACCCATCTGGGACAAGGCCAAGCTCATTTATATGTGGGCAGTTCCTCTCTTGGATGACAAAGTGACCAAAATTCAACAATGGAATGGAATGCTGCACATAGAAATTATGAATGGTTTAGATTAATTTCAGCATTTCCATCCTTCACTTTTTTATTTCCCTTAATGAGTCAGTATAAATGGAACATCTGTAGCCAGACACTGGCACTGTAGCTGATTTCGGCAAAGGGACAATGAGGTGCAACAAAGGCAAAACATAAATCAATTGCTTGAACTTACTTGGGAAGCTGAAGCTTAAGCATTTTTGAAGTTCATGTTGCCTTATCAAGAATGAGGCCTATCCATTTTGTGGTGTAATAAGTAAAGGAAATTATGGAATATAATATGACTTGGTATTTACCAGTGGATTGGTTTATATTGGTTTATATCAAGTTTTTCCATTTATCACTATTTTTTCTCATTGAATTGCCCTAAGTGGAAAAGGTATCGCTAGTAATGGGTGCAATATAGCCTTAAGCAGCATACATCTGATCGTCCCACCACAAGCCTGTAATACCTCGTAGTTGCTTGTGTTTCCATTCAAAGGGATCGTGAACTATCAGATGGAGCAGCAAAGTGATTGGGTAGATTAAAATCGAATTGCATATGATTGGTCCCTAGCTGTAAAGACACAGTGAGAAACATGCAAGAAATGAAATGCTACCCAGAGTGATGAAAATAGTATAGAGTAAGGGCTTTCATTCTCTAATTTGTGTTTATATCACCCTAAAACGGGACAAATTATGTTCCCGATTCTGGTTCTCCAATAATGGCAAAATCTAGGAATGTTTCATAGAAATGCCACTGTTGGTCGGTGGACCCATTGGGGTCTGCACCATCTACTCATGGAATCAGTGACTGTTTAGAAAATTAAATAATATTAGCAGCCTGGAGAAGGTGACCATACGGATTTCGAGCGCCTGCGCGCGCTGCGTAGCCTGCTATTGGTTTTAATTCCCTGTTTTGATATCTTAGTTGTGCCTAATTTGTTTGACCTCGTTTTTAATAACTGCTCTTATATTGTAAGCGCCCTCCCCCCGGCCTACCTCTTGCACCATAATACCCCCCCTGGGGACCATTTGCACCGCCTTTGGCGGGTCCGGGACCACGGGCACCTGGGGTGATTTGGAGCGCCATCTTGGATTGGGGCCAGGGAACTCTCGCGTATTATCGCGAGACCTCGCCCGGAAGAGGCTATTTTAGGCAGTGCAAGCCAGCGGTCAGCCTGGAGAAGGTGACCATACGGATTTCGAGCGCCTGCGCGCGCTGCGTAGCCTGCTATTGGTTTTAATTCCCTGTTTTGATATCTTAGTTGTGCCTAATTTGTTTGACCTCGTTTTTAATAACTGCTCTTATATTGTAAGCGCCCTCCCCCCGGCCTACCTCTTGCACCATAATACCCCCCCTGGGGACCATTTGCACCGCCTTTGGCGGGTCCGGGACCACGGGCACCTGGGGTGATTTGGAGCGCCATCTTGGATTGGGGCCAGGGAACTCTCGCGTATTATCGCGAGACCTCGCCCGGAAGAGGCTATTTTAGCCTACCACCAGGCGCGCAGCGGTAACGCGCAGCGGGAGCGCCTTCACTGCGCCTGAGTCGTGCCAGAGTCCTGCCCGTCTGCGCTCGTCAGCGCTAAGGCAGGGCTAGGGCAGGCCACTCCGGACAACTCAGGATGCCTACCATCAGGGAAATACACCAGCTGAGGCAGACAGTGGTATGTCATCTTCATCATGTCATGGACCCTCTATGTGGTCCCTTTCATTGTCCCAGCTGTGCCTTCGCCCTCCCCATCCCCAAGCCGATAAACTCGTTGTCGCGTCATGTTCAAGCGTCTAGGGTGAGAACAGTGGTCACCGACGGCATGAGCTGTGCTTCCCTTAAGGTCTTTCATTTAAATGTCAGATCGCTTGTTTGCCATCATATGGAAGTATTTGCTCTGCTTGAAGATGAACAACCAGATATCTTTTTCCTTACGGAGACTTGGCTGCACGACCAGGCTATGGCGTCCATTAATTTAGCTTTACCCAGCGGGTACACGATGTATACTCTACATCGAAATTCCAGAGGAGGTGGCATAGCTGCCGCCGTAAAATCCTGTTACCCGTGTATCTGGCAGAAAAGTTCAGTGGCAGCTTGTGAGAGTGCGCAATTTAGCATTACTTTGTCTCCTCACTTCACACTGTCCGGACTACTTATCTACAGACCTCCGGGTCCCGACGGAATCTTCCGCCTTAGTCTCCCTGAGGTAGTGGCGTCTTTAGCTTTGAAGACAGCCAACTTTACTATCATTGGTGACCTCAACCTCCATTTGGATCAACCACTTTCCAGTTCAGTTAGTACTTTACTAGCTGATCTTGAGGCCCTTAAAATTACCCAGTTGGTTGACCAAAGGACCCATAGTGGAGGGCATATACTCGACCCTTTTTTTACGAACATTCCGAATGTTCGACTTAGCGCTCCTACACCAATGGCTTGGACAGACCATTTCTTGGTACAAGGGCATATCACTCTATTGTCCCCTGTGTTCGAACCATCTTCGCGAAGTGTTCTTAAACGCCCCTGGAGGAAGCTTCAATTGGAGGAATTTCAGCAGTTCCTCATGACACACCGCGCTCCCTCTTCTATTGATATCACCTGTAGCTATGAAAATTTTTGTGAATGGCTTACGTCAGCTCTTGACTCTTTCATACCTGCCAGGTGGACAAAAATTAGATCTAGTCCCTCGAGCCCCTGGTACACGGACTCACTTAGAATCCTTAAATCCGCCTGTAAAAAAGCGGAGCGTGCCTGGCGCAAAAGGTATGATGCTGAGCTTAAAAAAGTCTACAGATCTTGTACGAGGCACTACCATCAGGCTATTTGTAAAGCCAGAGCCGCCTATTATGCGACGGAAATCAAAAACAGCCCAAATCCGACCAAGATCATTTTTCAAATTTGTAAGGAGCTGACTAGTAAACAGATTGCAACTTCTGCCAAAGCTACATTGCATCAATGTGAAAATATAGCCACCTTCTTTATAGACAAAGTTGAGACAATTTATAGATCCTTTTCCCAAGATTCTCGAGCTCTATGTCCGCCGAGTACCAAGCTTCCTACCATCCCACAACTTCTCTCTATTCGTGGCCCCAATTCAGAGGAGTTCAAAGAACTAACTAGGAAAGTTAGGTCAGGTTCGCCTACGGACCCTTTGCGCCCAATACAATTCCAAGAACTCGAGGAGTGCTGTTACCCGGCGATCCTTGATCTCATTAATCTATCCTTTGAGACAGGAAGTGTTCCGGTCAAATGGAAACAGGCAACCGTTGTACCTATTTTGAAAAAACCTTCCTTGGACCCCTCTCTTCCTGAAAGCTACCGTCCCATCTCCCTCCTCCCCTGGATCTCCAAGTTGGCGGAATCTCATGCCAACCACGTTTTGTCGTCTCATTTGCTGGAAGCCAATATCCTCGACCCCTCGCAAAATGGGTTTCGAGCGCATCACAGCACTGAGACCGCTCTCCTTGCGGTAGTGGAACAAATTAGAAAGCTGCTTGATAGAGACCAAACGGTAGCGCTGATCCTGTTAGATCTCAGCGCTGCCTTTGATACCGTCTCTCATTCCATCCTTCTTCAGCGGCTTTCTGAGGCGGGGGTTGGCCTGACTGCACTTGATTGGTTTCGGTCGTTTCTCACTGACCGATCCTTTCAGGTGTCTACTCCGCCTTTTGTCTCCACCTCCCATTCCATACTGCAGGGTGTCCCTCAGGGGTCGGCCCTCAGCCCGACTTTGTTTAATCTGTACGTCCAACCCCTGGCAGAGGTTGCCCAGAGATACGGCCTGACCATGGTGTCGTATGCCGACGACACCCAGTTAGTGGTGGCGCTGAATGGTGAGTCCGCTTTGGACGCTGCTGCCTTTCAGGTCGCTCTGCGAGGGATCATGGAATGGATGTCGGATAACAAGTTGCAGCTAAATGCCTCTAAAACCGAGGTCTTAATCTTTGGAAGAAACACTGACCTCTGGGGCAACCAGTGGTGGCCTCCGGAGCTTGGCCCTGCCCCAACGCCCGCTGAGGAAGTCAGGAATCTTGGGGTCTGGTTCGACAATAAGTTGTCCTACATTCCCCACACCAAAAGACTGGCCGGGATCTGCTTTGGCACCTTACAGTGTCTTAGACCTATTTTTAAGTTTTTTGACCCCACAACCAGGCAAATTATAGTTCAGGCTATGGTCCTAAGTAGACTGGACTATGCTAGTTCACTTCTATTGGGACTGAATAAAGCCGATCTTCTCCGCCTTCAGCGTATCCAAAACGCGGCGGCCAGGATGTTGGTCGGATTGCCTCGCTTCTGTTCCGCCCGTCAAACCATCCATAATTTGCACTGGCTCCCGGTGGAACAGAGAATCAAATTCAAGGCACTCTGCATTACCTTTAAAATCTTAAAGCTGTCTACTCCCCCTCTTCTTGCCCAGACTATATCCCCTTATCTCCCTAACAGAGCGCTTCGCTCTGCAGGATCAAATCTGGCAGTTGTTCCCCGTTTTAAAAGAGCCAGAATGGGTGGACGCTCTTTTTCGGTGCTGGCTGCCTCGCTCTGGAACGCCCTCCCCCTTTCGCTCCGTTCTATCACCAGTCTTCTTCCTTTTAGGAAATCTCTGAAAACTTTTCTGTTTGCCACGACTTAGTTTCTTTAGTTCACTCTGATTAGCATTTCTTTTCTGTTATGTTTTATCGTCTCCTCAGCGCCAGGACGCCACTTTGCTGCGGCAGCTGTGCGCGATACAAAAAATTATAACATAACATAACATAACAGATTAATAGAGTACATATACATGATAAAGCAAGATTTAAAATTTAAAGTTTTAAAACACAAAGTAAATGTGAAAGGATTTGGAATTGGAAGCTAAAAATTGAATTGGTATCCTTGTCTTGATTTGCAGGAGCAGCACAAGTACACTACTAACCTGAAGCTGCACTGGTGTGTTACGAAGGTAATACAAATTGCACTAGAAGCAAAAAAGACAAAGTGATATGCTGGAATGAAAAGCTCAAATCTTCTCATTAAAACATAAAATATTAAATTTTTGCATTTTTTGTTGCTAAATTAAATAAATGATTTCTTAATTTTCATATCTGGTTGATGTATAATTGTTTCTGGGTTTTTGTGTATTATTTTGAGGATCAAATAGTAGAAATTGCTTAGGCAGGGGTCCCCAGCTTCCAGCAGTGATTTAGTGGGGGTCAACAGTAGTGCTGATGCTAAGAACTCATGCCTTAGTGTAGGGGTTGGCAATGCTGAAGGCTACAACATAGAGTTGACATTTTTTCTAAAGAAGGAGGTTGAGCCCAAGAACTGTTTTTTAGAACAGTAACACAATTGTGATTATCTGAATACTTTTTTTCTTATAAAAAGCCCCCAAACTAACACAATTAATGCCTCCATCGTAATAAATAACAGCCCTGCAAGTGAATTAAGTTGCCACCATGACATGGTATTGTGCTTCATTACAAACCATGATATTCCTGTTTAACCACAATGATAGTACCCAATCACCACAATAATTTGCTTAACACCCAAACAAATTGCCAATGTATTCATCCAAAAGATTGAGAGAATATTACATATTATAGCAAGATTGTTTTCCCCATCAGTAGGGACCAATTTGGCCAAATGTTTGAATTTACTTAGGCAAGGGTCCTTGGCTTCCAGTAGTGATTTAATGGGGGTTCAAGAGGTCAAAAGCTTAAGAACCACTTCCCTAGTGCAGGGAATTACATAGGTTACAGTATAGAAATAGTATTTTTTTCCAGGGAATGAATTTTAACCCAAGAACAGTTTAGCAAACGGTAACAAAATAGTGAATCACCTTTGCTCTTTTTTCTTATAAAACGCCACAAAACTCGGCCTGCGTGTAATTTTACTGTGGAGAAATTGGAATAATTTGGTGATTCTGATTTATTCTTGTGAAGCAGAATTACCGCCGGTTGTAACCCATGATGCCACATTGTATAAACAATTCTCCCGACAGTTTCCGGGCCCACTGTGAAGGTGGTGCCTGCCAAGGCTACACATACGAAGGACTCCAAGGCAGATTCACCCACTACCTCAACTTCCATTCCAAGCCCAATGAAGCAGGGAAAGGAGGGCACTGTAGGGGGAAGACATGGTAAACAGGAGATGGAGGGACAGTGGCAAGGCCAGGCAAAGCGTCCCGCTGGATCCAGCACGTCCCCAGAGGGAAGGCTAGCGTCTGAACCTGCTGCAGCCTTGGTGTTACGTGTGCCTGTTGTGTCCACACCACTTCCCATTGATCCAAAGTCAGGCAAGCCATTTAGAATCCCCAAGAAGTGGAAAGGCACCCCTCCACAATCTCCCACCCACACTGTGTCTCACGTCAGCATGACTCCACCTCCACGTGCCACTACACCAACCGCTCCAAGCAGCCCTCTGGCTTGCCAAGCCACTGATAGCTCTACCTCAGCTGGGCCTCTCTCTCCCCATTCAAGTGCTCCAACTGTGCCCGACACACAGCCAGCTCCCAGTCCGACTGACAGTAGGTGTATGGTCATGTTGTGATGGGCAGTCATCCTAGTCACATGGATTACGTTCAATGTGTGCACTTGAGTGGTCAAGTAGTGAGCAGTGTGAAGGTTGTGAGTTTGTCGTGAGTGTTGATGTGTGTGTGCCCATGCAATGTCAACTAAACACATGTGTCACCCAGGAGTAGAGTGCCTGTTTGTGTGATTGTTCTGGCCTGTGATTGTGTGCACATGTGTGAGTTGTATGTTGTGCACTGTGCAGTGTGTTGGTGTGTCCTTGCAGTTCTGGCTGACTTCTACTTGTTGCTTTTGCCAATTGTGTGTATGCAGAGTGTGTGACTGGCAAGTCAGGGTTTAGTTTTGGTGAACAGCCATGTGTCTTGATACTGTTTGTACTCACTGTGCATACCTGCTTAACCACACTGACATTGTGGGTGTGATGTTCTCATGCATTGCTGTCACATGGTACTTTATTGCCTCCAGTGTGGCATGTGGTGTGTGGTGTGATACCATCCCCTATCTATGCTTCAGATGCCTTGATATTATGAGTCAGAACTCCCTGTATTGGTGTATGGTACACTCCTGCCATGTCCACTCATGAGGTGCACTCCACTTCACTTTGATGTCAGCTGTCCCCTTGGGTTACCTGTGTGTGTGCCTCCCCATCACTTCATTTGTGACACTGTGCTTTGTGGTGTGTATCTTTGACCAGTGGCACTGTGCCACTCATGACATTTCCCCAATTTGTTATCTGTGTTGTTCTAGTACTGTTCAGCAGGCATGGTTGCTCATGTGCAGTTAAGTTGTTTCCACTTTTGTGTGCCAGATTTGTGCATCTGTGGGTGTTGTGTTAGGTGTATGTGTGTATGCTGGGGTACTGCTTGACTTCCTGGGTGTGATGTTGTCAGTGTGCTGTTTTGATTGTTGTTGTGGGGGTTCATGGTGTGTCTCTCATGGCTGTGTGGGACTGTTATGTTTTGTATGCACACTCAGATTGTTGTGCATGCAGTGCTGTGGGTGTATGTTGCCTTGTACTGCCCTGGTGTGCATCCCCTGATGTCCTGCTGTGTTTGCTATGTGATTTGTTGTCATGTGCATCTGTTGTGTGTTTGATGTGGCTGTGTTATTCAGTGATGGTGCACTTCTTGTCTGTGTTATGTTATGTTGTCTGTGCATTGTTCCTGACTGATGAGGTTGTGTACTCCTGTTGTGCCTGGGCTCCCATTGCCTTCCTACAGTTTGGCTGCACAGGTCATGTGTGGTCTTGTCGTTCTGTGTGTGCTTCTGTTGTGTTATGTGTTTGGCTGTTGTTTTTGTTCAGACATTGGTTCTGGCATCCCTGTGTGTGTGATGTTTGTGGATATCCCCAGGGAATGTGATTGTTTGTCTGTGTATTGCCTGGACATTATTGACACCCTTCTGTGTGTC
Organism: Triturus cristatus; assembly: GCF_964204655.1. Lineage (NCBI taxonomy): Eukaryota > Metazoa > Chordata > Amphibia > Caudata > Salamandridae > Triturus > Triturus cristatus. The sequence goes on from NC_140579.1 coordinate 332,427,806, forward strand.
TGACACTGGGGTTGTGTGCTGCAGGTATGAGGGGGCTATGTGTGAAGAATCCTACTTGTGTTTGACAGTCATGGTGTGTGCAATGTGCTCTGTGTGTTGTGCTGCTGGCATACTCCTGTGTAGTTGTTGTGTACATATGTGTGGCTGTTCACAGTTTGACTTCAGGGGCTTCCTTTCATCCCTGTGCCTATACATGGTTTGCCTTGCTGTCTCCCTGAGTTGTTGCACTGAGGTGAATGTGGTTTGTGTACACTCACTGTGCCAGCTATGTGTGCTTTGATGGTGTGAGGGTGTTGTTCACTTTTCCTTGTCTTGCATGTGATGTACACATACCTGTTGGTTGTCTCCTTGACCTCCCATTTGTGTGCACCTCACTTTTGCTTTCATGTATGTAGTGCTCCATTGCTAGTAGCATGTGGTCTGTGTATGCGGCTGTGTGTCCTTGTGGAGTATGTCTGTGTGACTTGGCAGGCTGTGTGTCCAGTGGAATGTTTGTTCATTGTATGTGTGTGTGTTCATTTTGTGGTTGTACTCAGCGTTCTTGCCATGAATGTGTTGTTGTTGTGGTGTGTGTATTGCCCTGGGCCTGTGCTTCTGTGCTGTGTGTTCCTCTGCAGCCACTCCTGCTGTGGCTGTCTCCCTAGTTGTTAGTTGTGTCGTGCAGGTTGTGGATTCACCTAGCTTGGTGTTGGGCATGGGGTTGCACAGGGGGGTGCACATGGCATGTCTATTCATGTAGGCGGGGGCAGTGTGTGGAGGGTGGAGGTGTGGCCCTGTGGTCTTAGTGGCCTGCCCATGCCTGGCCCTGGCCCTGCCTTCTGCATTGTGCGCATGTTTTCCCGCGTATTCACCGCTGCGTTGACGTGACCGGGACATTACTTCATGATCGCGGTAGATTGGTGACCCTGATGCGGAGGGGTGTTTTGGTGCCAGGTAAGACATGTGTCGGTACACTTATGGATGTCTTCCTGTCCCCACCAGTGTGTCTGGTGTAGACAGGGACCCTGTATCAGCCCGTGAGTAGTATGTTGTGATTGTGTGCTGGATTGTGTTGTTGCGTACCTGCGGCGGCGTCTGCGACGGTCCCTGATTTGCTGGTGATGTATCCCGCACAGCACCAGCAGGACGAGTAAAGCTGGATCCATGGCGTTCAGGACCGGGTGGAGGGGACCCGGAATCTGGTATCGCGCTACGCTGTCGAGTTTCCGCTGTCTCTGGTTGGGCGGTTTCTCTGCAGCGGTGCGACTGGCTGTTTGAGGCATCCTGATTTGTACAGCAGACGGGACGTCCTTCCGTACGGCGGTGAGTCTCCATTGGCTCCCACCGCCTCAGTGGCAGGCGCACTTTGATAGCGGTTTGCCTCGCACCGCGGCAGACGGGAAATTGGGCTATATTTGGCCATGCTAATATGGCGGCTGTGATAACCGCTGCTGGCGTGTGGAAAAAAGCATTTTCTGCCACCGCCCACCCCTTTGTTCCTTTTAGTTTTTCCTTTATTTTGTATCTTTGATGGCAGATGACCTGCAGTGTAGACTGAGATGGGGGGGGTGGTGTTATAACTGGGGGTCTCCAGTTTACTTTAGTCCAAATGGGGACCCTTGCTTCTAGTTAGGGAAAGGAGGGAAACCCTCTTTGATAACCCCTGCTCACCCCCTGGTAGCTTGGCACAAGTAGCCAGGCTTATCTTCAAGGCAATGTGTAAAATATTTGCAACCACACTCCCAGTGACACAGTGATAACCCCACAAATGGACACCACACTGATGTATGAAAATAGCGGTATATTTATCAAGAAGAAAAATACGATGAGACCAAATGATAACGATCCAACATATGCGTATTCGTAATATTTCACTTTGCCGGTTATTATGCCAACAAACACTTGTAGGTTCTTGCGGTGTTAATGAGCCGTTCACGATGTTCAAATGCAGTCCTAATGCAATTCTGTGCAGTTCGTAATCAATCAATCATAGGCATTTGTATAGCGCACTGCTCACCCGGAGGGTCTCAAGGCGCTGGGGGGGGAGGGGGGGCGCTACTTCTCGAATAGCCAGGTCTTGAGTTGCTTCCTGAAGGCGAGATGGTCTTGCGTTGTCCGGAGTTGGATGGGGAGGGAGTTCCATGTCTTGGCTGCCAGGTAGGAGAAGGATCTTCCTCCGGCGGTGGCTCTGCAGATGCGGGGGACGGTGGCGAGAGCGAGGCTGGCAGAGCTGAGCTGGCGGGTGGGCTTGTGGAAGGTCAGGCGGCTGTTGAGGAACTTGGGGCCCAGGTCGTGGAGGGCCTTGTGTGCATGGGTGAGGAGTCGGAACGTGATTCTTTTGTTGACGGGGAGCCAGTGCAGGTCTCTCAGGTGTCCGGAGATGTGGCTGTGTCGGGGGATGTCCAGGATGAGTCGTGCTGAGGCGTTCTGGATCCGTTGGAGTTTCTTCTGGAGTTTGGCGGCGGTGCCGGCGAAGGGGGCGTTTCCGTAGTCCAGCCGACTGGTGACGAGGGCCTGGGTGACCGTCTTCCTGGTCTCGGTGGGGATCCAACGGAAGATCTTTCGAAGCATGCGCAGGGTGTTGAAGCATGAAGACGAGACGGCGTTGACTTGTCTGGTCATCGAGAGGGAGGAGTCCAGGATGAAGCCTAGGTTGCGTGCGTTGTCCGTTGGCTTGGGGGTGGCTCCCAGGGCGGGGGGCCACCAGGAGTCGTCCCAGGCGGAGGGTGATGATCCCAGGATGAGGACCTCCGTCTTGTCTGAGTTCAGTTTCAGGCGGCTGTTCTTCATCCTTTCGGAGACGTCTTTCATCCCTTCGTGTAGGCTGGCTCTGGCGGCGTCCGGGTCGCTGGTGAGGGAGAGGATCAGCTGGGTGTCGTCGGCGTAGGTGATGATCTTGAGGTTGTGTTGACGTGCGATGGTTGCGAGGGGGCTCATGTAGACGTTGAAGAGGGTGGGGCTGAGCGATGACCCTTGTGGAACGCCGCAGATGACTTCGATGGCCGCTGACCGGAACGGGGGGAGGCGGACTCTCTGGGTTCTTCCGGCGAGGAATGAGGTGATCCACTCCAGGGCCTTCTCCTGGATGCCGGTGTTGTTCAGGCGCTGTACCAGGGTGCGGTGGGAGACAGTGTCGAACGCTGCGGAGAGGTCCAGGAGGATGAGGGCCGCAGTTTCCCCGTTGTCCATTAGGGATCTGATGTCGTCTGTGGCTGCGATGAGGGCGGTCTCCGTGCTGTGGTTGGCTCGGAAGCCGGATTGCGATTGGTCGAGGGATCCGTTGGTCTCGAGGAAGGCGGCTAGCTGTCTGTTGACGGTCTTCTCGATGACTTTGGCAGGAAACGGGAGGAGCGAGATGGGGCGGTAGTTCTTGAGGTCGGAGGGGTCTGCAGTTGGTTTCTTCAGCAGGGCGCTGATCTCGGCGTGTTTCGAGCACTCCGGGAAGGTGGCGGTGTTGAAGGAGCCGTTGATGATGTCGCGGAGGTGGGGTGCAATGATGTGGTCGGCCGTGTTGAAGATGTGGTGTGGGCAGGGGTCCGTAGGGGATCCGGAGTGGATGGTGTTCATTGTGCGTGTTGTGTCTTCGGTGCTGACTGGGGTCCAGGTGCGGAGGGTGGCGGTGGGGTGCATCGGTTCGGTGGTGGGGTTCGTGGTTGGTGGGCCGAAGCTGTTGTGAATGTTGGCGATCTTGTCGTGGAAGAAGGCTGCGAGGGAGTCGCAGAGGTCTTGCGAGGGAGTGATGTCATTGTTTCCGGCGTCGGGGTTGGAGAGCTCTTTGACGATGCTGAAGAGTTCCTTGCTGTTGTGGGTGTTGTTGTCCAGTCGTTCCTTGAAGGCTGTCTTCTTTGTGGCGCGGATCAGTTGGTGGTGTTTGCGGGTGGCGTGTTTGAGGGCCGTCATGTTGTCTGTGGTCTGGTTGGTGCGCCAGGTGTTCTCCAGGGAGCGGCAGTTCTTCTTGGAGGTGATGAGCTCGTCGGTGAACCAGGAGGCTTTCTTGCTGCCGCGTCTGCTGGGGGGGTTCTTCTTCAGTGGTGCGAGGGCGTCTGCGCAGTTGGTGATCCACTGTGTGAGGTTGTTGGCGGCTTCGTTGGGGTCCGTTGAGCTGGTGGGGGGGTTCTGGCTGAGGAAGGTGGTGAGCTGGTCGCCGGTGATCTTGTTCCAGCTCCTGCGGGGGGCTTGTTGAGGGTGGTGGTGGGTCGTCGTTTTACTGAAGCTGAAGTGGACGCAGCTGTGGTCAGTCCACTGGAGATTGGTGGAGTGGCTGAAGGTGACGTATTTGCTGGATGAGAAGACTGGGTCAAGCGTGTGGCTGGCGCAGTGAGTGGGGCGACCAAGCCCTGTGGAGGGCTGAGCGGTCACCCGTATTGCAGTCCGTATTGTCAAACTAATGCAGTTCGTAATGCAAGAATAATGCAATCCTCAATGCAAGCAATCAGGCAGCTCGTAATGCAAGAATAATACAATCATCAATGCACGTAAATGGCAGTTTGTAATGCAAGAATAATGCAATCCTCAATGCACGTAATCAGGCCGTTCGTAATGCAAGTATAACACGCCTTAATGCAAGTAATAAGGCAGTTCGTAATGCGAGAATAATTCAATTGTCAATGCACATAATCAGGCAGTTCGTAATGCAAGTATAACGCACTCCTTATTGCAAGTAATACGGCAGTTCGTAATGGGAGAATAATTCAATCCTCAATGCACGTAATCAGGCAGTTCATAATGCAAGTATAATGCAATCCTCAATGCAAGTAATAAGGCAGTTCATAATGCAAGTATAATCCAATCCTCAATGCAAGTACTAAGGCAGTTCATAATGCAGGAATAATACCAGGCCAATCAATGCGATTAGCGTGGGCACCACTAGGCCCCAACCACAAACAACAGTCCTGAACTTCCGAGGGTGGTCCCGGTCCTGCCAGACAGGTCCGGGCCACTTGAGGACTCAGCGTGTCTAACGTGATGCAGCGGGTGAGAGACGGGAGCACTCCTGTACTCCTCCTGCACCTCCCCAGGCCACACACGCTTGTGGCTTCCGACCGGAGTCCAAGCCTTACCTAGGGGATGGGCTGCCTCGCTCTCTCTCTGTGCCTGCTCGTCGGACGTCCTGCTGGGTGCTCCCGATGATGACGCAGCTCTGATGCAAGGCGACGCTGTTGCTGGACAGGTTACAGCCTTCTCCTTTGCTGACGATCTTGGGCAGATTCCTCTTGCGAACAACGATCACGATTACCTCACGACTAAACCTGGGCAAAGCACTATGCTATGCTCGCGTAGTTTGCGAAGTTTGCGCTACTTCGCACGCCGCAAATTGCACGTAGCACAGTGCAAACACGCATAGCGTAGCGATGCGTAGTGCAGCGGTCATTTCTTGCTTGCTCGCGGTCCTCAACGTCAAGTTGGCGACCGCGAGCAAGCAAAATGACATCCCGGCGAGACTTTTTCCTTGTTCGCGATCAGCAGCATCAAGTTGCCGATCGCGAGCGTGGAAAATAAACCTCCCGGCGAGATTCTATACGCGGGGAGGTCAGGTTTCTCATTTTGAGTGGTCGCGTATGCTCGCGACCGCTCGCGATGAGAAACTACCAGTCCGCGCTGAGAAAGCTGCCGCTCGAGTAAAAATCTACTCGAGCGGCAGAAAACTACAGCTCGCACTGTGCAAGATGCCGTTTTCTATGATTGCACAGTGCCGGATGCTTGTCCGCACTGTACAATCATTCAAAACGGCATCTTGCACAGTGCGAACAGGGTACTACGCAGTTCGCGAAGTGCTACACGTAGCTCGCGTAGTGCGAAGTGCACTTTGCCTAGCTACGCGTAGCGCTACTTCGCAAACTACGCACAGGGTTACTCACGACTTCCTTAGCTTTACGAAATCCTTCAGCACATTGCAGCTCGGGCCGGCGGCAGCGATCTTGATCCAAAGCCTCAGTTACGATGATGGCTCGGGCCACAAACGGCTCCACAGCAGCGTGGATGATGATTGACGCTGCGGGGGCACTGCAATCACGGGGCACTTTCCAACCAGAACCACGGACACCACGGCAGTCTCAGGCTGCACACGTACAAATGCTTACGAAGGTCTCTGGCTGCAAAAAGCACACGCACACAGCGCCGCTGAGACACACTTGGAAACTTTGATGTTCCTGAGTTTCCAAAACAGGGAGCCAGCTCTCATCGGGCCCTTGGAGACAAGTTACTTCAGGACATAGCACACAGCAAAGTACTTTCAAGCAGGGGGACACAGCACACAGCAAAGACCCTAAGCCTCTCCTTGGTTAAGTTGGCAAACTGCAGGCCAACCCCAGAACACATAGCAAGGGTCAGTCCTTTTCTTCAGTCTCTTCAGCTGTTCTGCCTTGGCAGAGGTTCCTCTTGACCACAAAGTAGTTTCAATCCTTTTCAGTCTTTATCAGTCCTGGTACACATAGTGCACTTTACTAGGGACTTTCCTAGTAAGGCAAACATACCAATCATCGAATCACTAATCCATACTACTTACTATACAGGGAGCACTTGCACTTTGATATGATCAGCAGTGGCAAAGTGCCCTAAGCATCTGAGTCGGCAACACCATGTCAGAAAAAAGGTCTAGGGGGAAGGCAAAATGTTTAGGGAACTTTAGCCAAAAAGGGCCAAGTCCAACAAGGGGTATATAGGATTAACTTTGCAAGGGAAAGGATCTGATTCACAAAGGAAAGGGAGATGAAAGTCTATCTTAACAACTTTTGGTAATCACAAAGGGCATTTACTACTCTTAAATGCCCTCTGTGAATACCAAAATTCGTGCAGTTCAATGTTTGGCATTCACAAAGCGCATTTTCAAATAGTAAAAACCCTTTGTGAATACCAAAAGTCATAAAGTTAGACTTTTGTCCTAGTTTACCTTTGTGAATCGGGCCCAGTATGTTTACACTTTTATTGAAGGTGGAGGCTTAGGGTCAAATGTACGTTTTCTCCACTTCTCTTGTGGGTTTTAAAAAATGTTTTTTGCAATTTGTTTACTATTTTACTGTGATGTTGTTTTACTATTTGTGGCCAGTCTACCCTGCACTAGGTCTTGGGTGTATTTCTGATTTTTTCCTCTCATTCCCATAGCTGCTGTATTCTTTTTGAAAATATTTAGGGGGCTCTGGATGGTTTTGAAATAAATGCAACAAGTAGTGCATTTTATATTATGGCTGCATGTTCCTGTTGCTGGCGTGGACTGGGGTGGCTCCTGAAGTCCAGGCCCATGTATCCAGACATTTTCCTTTGTTCTCAACTACCTTCTTCTTGCCCACCATTTTGTTGTGAGTTTGTGTATGTGTGACATGGTTGATATTGTGGTTAAGACATTTTTTAAATTAATAAAAATTTTTGTTTTTAGCATTGCTGTTTTAATGTACATGTGCAGGTGCATGTGTGGGCTCAGATACATTTGGTAAATAATATGGGTGCCATCTTTCCATGTAATGCTATAATATGTTTTTTTCAATGGGGGAAGTTGCTTCAGGCTGTAGATGGCAACTGTCTTCTTTGTTCTCCATGCCTCTTTCATGGCTGGCCATGTGTCGTTGGTTATTTTGTGTAGCCAGTGTGTGTGTTTGCCATAGGCTGCCATGTGTTCTTTGTTCTTAATGCCTCTTCTTTGCTGGCCATGCGTTGATGGCCATTTTGTATTGCCAGCATATGTGTGGTCATGGTGGCCCTTTTGTCTTTGTTCTGTATGCCTCCTTCTTTGCTGGCCATGAAGCCAGTCAAGCAACCACTATTTGTGGAGCAAATTATTGTGTGTGTGAGTGTGCGTGTGTGTGTGTGTACATGTGTGTATGTGTATGTTTGGTGGATATTTTATCTTTGCTTACCATGCCTCCTTCTTCAGTGGCTATGTGATGGATAGCTAGCTTCCATCATTTTGTGCAGGCAGTATATGCTGCAATCCCTTTGCTCCACTTTTAAAAACAATCCTTAGGAACATTGATAGAAGGGGCCTATGTCATTTTTGTTAATTTCTTTTTCTTTTTTCCTAATATATTTATGTGTGCTTGTGGTTGATTGTATTGCAGTGTTGTTGTTTTTATCAATTGTTTCGATTTTTGCTTTCCCCCACCTCCCATAGAGTGCCCACAGGCCCTGGTGGGGCACCAGCAATTACTTAGTGTATTTGTTTAGATTTTTTTCCTACCTCCCCCTGCCTTCCGTAGAGTCCCCATGGACACTGGTAGGGGACCTGCGATTATTTAATGTATTTTTTATATTTTGTTCCCAGCACCCCCCTCTCTCCAGTGTAATATTGTCATGGGAATTTATGCATGTTTTGGGTATACTATTTTTAAGTACAAGAAATTAGGTTACTGGTTGTGGAGGGTTAAAACCTACTCAAACAGCAACCACAATCCTTGTCAGGGGTAAGTCACAAGGAAACCCAAAATTAACCTGTGCTCATCCCTCTGGTCACTTGGCACAGATCGGTCAGGCTTAACTTAGAGGCAATATGTAAAGTATTTCTGCAACAATTAAAACAGTAATAAAATAAAAACACACAGCAAAAATGGATCCCACATCAAAACAAGCAAAATCCAATCAGTAGAAAACTGGAGGTATGCAGGTTTAAGGATTTCAGTGAAAATAGCGCCAAAAATCATAAAGCGGCAACTGTGGATACCTGGTCATGCTGGACTGGACAAAGTCACAAGTTCAGCCCAACTGCGATGGAGTGCGGCCTGGCTACATAGACTCAGATTGGCCCGCTGAACAAGAGTACCTTAAGTCCTGGTTGCGGAGCATTGCGAGATCTACACGTTGAGGATGCATTGAGCAGCTGAGGCGATGTGTCGGTTGTAAGGGGCTGGGAATGATGTCAGGTTTTGCATTGACCTTGAGGAGCCTGCTATTAAAGTCTTGTGATGCGAATTCTGGTTTCAAGGAAGTGATGCACAGCTGAGGTGATGCGTCAGTTCCAGGGAGCTGCGAGGCTGTAATGTAAGAACATGCATCTTCATTGGTGTTACCATTGGCAAGAGTGTTGAGATGTGAGGGGCTGTATTGGAGATGCACCACACAGCTGCTGTTCTGATATGGGATTTGATGTCGATGTGGAGTCCTTCCACAGGGAGAGATCTTGCAGCAGAGGCGATGCATCTGTTCTGCAAAGGAGATGCTTGATTCTGCTTGGTCCACAGATGGGTTGGCAGAGCGCCTTCAGATATACTTGCAGGGCTCCAGGACTGAGGTGGCACTACTTGGCAGGGTAGAACTCGAAGTTGCAGTGTTTGGACAGTATATCAGAAACAGAAATATTGTGGGACAAAATATTGTGCCAAGAATATCGAGGACAAAATATTGTGAAGGTAAATTTCTATAGGTATGTAGAGTTTTACTATACGTAACTCCACATATATGTACCTTGACAATACATATATCTTCAAGATACATAGATGTGTAGTTAAGAATAGTAAATCTATACTTACCTATTAGCACTTACTTTCTTAAATTTTGGTTCTCAATATATTTTGACATGATATTATTTCCAAACAATATTTCTGTTTCCGGTTTTCTGTCAGTGATCCCACAGTTGCAGAGTCCAGGTGCCGGTTACAAGAGACTGGCCCTTGGAGTAATTCTGGTATGGTCCTGTGTTCAGGTTGCCAGTCCAGTCCTTCTCACCAAGCAAGAGGGCAGCAGCCAGCATGTCAGCTTGGCAGGCAGCAGTCCTTGAGGGCAGCAGTCCAGCAGAGTGGCAGTCATTTCAACAGCAGAGGCGTCCTTCTTCCTGACAGAGTCTCCAGAGGTCCAGAAGTAAACTAAAGACTTGGGGGTCTATTAGGATGGTGGTCGGATGGCCGCCGCGGGGCCGGCGGCAGTCATCTGCCTGCGATCGCAACCCAGAAAACCGCCGGTCCCATTAGCATGGCGGTGACGACCGCAGCAGTGAGATTTTCCGCCTGCCACTTTTACACCGGTAGCAGTCCGCACGCTTGCCTGGTGGGAGGAGATGGACTGCTAAAATGGGGCTGGTGCAGGGTCAGGCTCCGCCGGCATGAGTATGAAGCCGGCGGTAGCCAGCCTTTCCGCGGTGATGAAACCACCATGGAAAGGCATACAGAGAATGTCTCCGGAGGCCCATTGCAGACCACCAATGTGTTGGGGGGGTTTGGGTATACTGGAGGGTTCCTATGGTAACCCCCTACATCTCCCTGTACCAGGTGGCAGGCACTGTGCAGTGTCTGCCACGCAGTGCAGGGATATGCTGGACATGCTTTTTTGGACATTGCGGCGGTGCTGCTGGCAGCAGCAACCGCCGCAATGTTAAATGCCATGATCGTACCGCCGCGGTCGGATTACGATTGTGGAGCATACTAATTGGACCAGTGGCTATGCCGCGGGCCTAGCGGGCGGTGTTTTCCCATTACCATGGCGGTCGGAGTGATTTTCCGACCGCCATCCTAATAGACCCCTTGGTGTCTGTGGTCCAATATTTATACCTGGGCCTCCTTTGAAGTGGGAGAAGCTTCTAGAGGCTTCCTCTTGAAGTGGACAGGATTCTTGCTTCCTCAGTCCTTGCTAACTGCAAAGGGTATGCAGCCCTTGATGTGGAGGCAGGACACAGCCTATTCAAGTGTTTTAGGGCAGTGACCAGCTCCACCCTCCCATCCTGACAGTGATGGCCCACCCACGCACACTTAAGGTCTCTACTGTGTATGGCTATCTAGGAGGAATACACAAAGCCCAACTGCCAGCTTCACCCAGTCATGTGACCCAGAGTGAGGCTACTGGCACTAAATGGTGAATACAGGAAAATGCCAACTTTCTAAAATTGAAGAGAAAACTAAGACATACGTCTTAGACAAAAGGTGCACTACTAGTATACACTCTAAGAGTGTCTACCACATAATACACTTATAATAAACTCATTTGAATCAATAGGCAAACGGTGCGCAGTCAAAATATGAATTTTTTAATATCGACCTACCTTAATATCGAGTTTTTAATATTGTAGGGACAGAATATCGACGTCAAGAATATCGCTGACCAAAATATCGACCTTAAGGTAAGTGATATATTTTTTTTAATATCAAAGTAAGTAATATCGAAGTAAGTAATATCGAAGTAAGTAATATCGTTAGCAAAAATATCGTTGTCAATAATATCGATATTTTTATTAGTGTTATGTATTTTAGTATGTATTTTATATGTATGTTTAACAATTTTTTAATGTATTTTCATTATTTTTAAATATATGTATTACAGTTTTAGAAATGAGTAATTTTTTTAAAGTACATTTTGCATTTTAGTATCAGAGCGGGTTGTGGGTTTATAGGGGAATAGAGTGGGAAGTAATTTAATTATAATTAATTAATATGTTTTTAATTATTTTTATTGATTATTAATGCATTGTTAATTAATTATTAATTGGTCATTAATTTGTACTAATTAGTTAATTTATCATTATAATAATTATAATCAATGTTTTATTAATTGTTATTTATTGTTATTGTTAATTAATTTATTGTTAATTAATTAATAAAATTGGTAATTAATTTTTATTAATTGATTAATTGAGAATGTAATTATTTATGTGATTTGTTTTATGTGTAGCGGGTTGTGGGTTTATAGCAGAATAGGGTGGGAAGTCATTTAATTATAATTAATTAATTAATATGTTTTTATGTATTGTTCTTGATTATTTAATTCATAAGTATGTTAATTTAACCCCTACACTATCCTACATTTTCCACATTGTTGCACTAACTGGAGTTGGAATAGTAATTTTTACCCCTGAGCTATCCAACACTTTCCCTACTGTTGCACTCAGTGGAGTTGGAATAGTAATTGTAACCCCTACGCTATCCAAAACGTTCCCATCTGTTGCACTCACTGGAGTGGGAATAGTAATTTTTACCCCTACGCTATCCAAAACGTTCCCATCTGTTGCACTCACTGGAGTGGGAATAGTAATTTTTACCCCTACGCTATCCAACACTTTCCCTACTGTTGCACTCACTGGAGTGGGAATAGTAATTTTTACCCCTACGCTATCCAACACTTTCCCTACTGTTGCACTCACTGGAGTGGGAATAGTAATTTTTACCCCTACGCTATCCAACACTTTCCCTACTGTTGCAATCCCTGGAGTGGGAATAGTAATTTTTACCCCTACGCTAACCAACACTTTCCCTACTGTTGCTCTCCCTGGTGTGGGAATAGTAATTTTAACCCCTACGTTATCCAACATTTTCCCTACTGCTGCACTGTTTGGATTTGGAATAGTAATTTTATTCCCTCAGCTATCTAATATTTTTTGTATTATTTTAGCTAATGTAGTATATAATTAATTTTAAAAAGATTAAAAGTTTTTAAAAATTTGTTACATATATGTATTTCATTTTTATTTATATCATTGTTTTATTTGTATAGATGTATTTATAATTTATAAGATTTTTTAAACAATTTATGTTATTAAAATAATTATTAAAACATATTAATGAGTATATATATTATTTGCTATATGTATATGTTTAATGTATTTTTACATTAGATATATTACTTATAATTTTTAAACATTTTAAAATATTTTTGACTATGTTTATTTTAATTACATGTATTAGTTATTTTATTTTATGTTATTTTTTTAACTTATAAAAAAACTATATTTTTAACAACGATTTTTTGACATCAAAATGTTTTTTTGATATTTTTGTACTTACCATAATGTAGATAGGATGTCGATAATCCTGACTTCGATATTCTTGCTGCGATATTTCTGTAGGTCGATATTCTGACCTTCGATATTCTGTCAGTGATTCTACACAAACATAACAGAATCACAAGCAACAGTCCAATTAAAAACAATATTTTAATGAGTTTTCCTTGACACGGTTATTATGTTGCTCCTTTGTTATTTATTATTCAGACGCAGGTGTTTCATAGGACAAACAATTCATCATCTTTTAGATGTCATACATATAGTTCCTGCGTGGATTATGCAAGTCCCAATGCATTTCCGTATCAAAAACACCCTTCTTCAGGGAAATCTACAAACAAATTATGATAACAATGAGCGCACTTCATATGAAGCTAATCGAAACATTCAGTTAAAACAAATGGCCCCTGTGTCCTGTGAGATGGACTTTAACTACACTACACTACACTTTCTAAAAGTGGCATTTTCAAAATGTTATTTAAAATCTGATCTTAAACTACCAGGACATGTAAAGCTTAAAATTACATGTCCTACTTTGAAATGCACTGCATCCTGTTCACTGGACTGTCCAGGGCCTACTCCAAGGATGATGTCTATGTATTAAGAAGGAAGGTTTGAACATGACAATAGATTCATTTTGTTAGGGCAATATAGCAGTTTAAAACTGCATCCTGCATCCACAGACTGCAATGGCAGGATTGAGACATTTTTAATGGCTACCTAAGTGGGTGGCACAATAAGTGGTGCAGGCCCACTTGTAGCATTTAATTTACAGGCCCTGGTTATATGTATTCCCAATTTACTAGGAACTTAAAAGTATATGTCAATTGAGAATAAGCCAGTTCTAACATGTTTTAAAGATTTAGCACATGCACTTTAGCACTGACTGGTAGTTGTAAAGAGCACAGATTCCTAAGGCCAGCAAAAATGAGATCAGCAAAAAAATGAATGAGGAAAGTTTGGGGGAAGACCACCCTAATGCTGGCAGGTGTAACATTAAGCATTTGGAATGATGATGATGATGATGACTTCTCTTGTGTTACATTGTTTAGATTCTTCTGCCAGCCCATTTCAGACATTTTTTCTGCTATGCTTGCAGGTGTTGCAGAAGATATAACACATTGTGCTGATAGGGAGAGAAATCAGTGAATGAGTCCTCCACTGTTAAGTTCTTCTGTTCCTAGTTCTAAGTGCTAACTGCTAGTGTTAATAAGATGGCCTCAAAGAAGGAGGCTCTTGCCAAGAAAGTTGCTAGTGAAGAGGAGAAGAATAAATTTGCCACCACTGGCATCAAGTCCTTCTCCTTTATCAGGAGACATGATATATCTGTTGCACTCTCCTATGGGCAGAAAGAGGCTGAGACTCCTGCATCAATGACACCACCCAACAATACCTAAGGTTATGTCTCTCAGTGCTGCAGATACTGCAATCATGTATCGCAGTGAATCTGAAATTGAATTGTCTCAACCTCAAACTGAATGATCGCATAAAAGTAAACAACAGGAGCCACAGTCAGCAACAGATCTTCTGGATGTAGGAGCATAATGGGTGGTTGAGGTTCTTGCTGAGCAAGATATTGTTCAGAAGACCACTCTTTCTCCCATCAGCTTCATGATCTAAAAAAAGGAAAAAATAAATGAAGCTTGGTGTTTGTTATATCTTTCTTTGCAAGTGTGGGTACAAACCTATAATAATATGAGGCTGGGTATGATGCATCAAAACTGAAAAAATAAGCAAAGTTTTGCACAAATGTCTTTGAACTACGTTTCAGCAGTGCTGGGCAGTATTCCCATTGTATGTAATTATAAACAGCGCACATGACACTAGCTTTGTGTAAAAACTGGTGACCATAATGTTGAAAACAGAACATATCTCATCAATGAAATGTACCATCATACAATTCATCATTAGAAAATGCAGCTGATTGCCGTAGACTTGAAAACAAATTATGCACAATTTCAATGTCCCAATTATCAGAGAACGTACTAGAGGTGATGCTATGATTTAAGGAAATTTTAAACAAATAAGGAATTTGCAATAATTGAGTACGACCATGCACATCATAAAATACCCTGGCCCATACAATTCCTTTAGGAACTGGAACTGCTATACTGATTACCAGGGGCAGGTCCCTTAATTTACGATGAGATGATACATGTGGTTCAAGAACCAAGTTCACAAGAAGCTTTCTGGGAGCAAATGTCCATTCAAAAGTATGAAAAAGACAGTTACTAAACCAATCCAGAGAACCTGGAAAAGTAATCCAATTGTAATCCAGAGGTTTATCTGGGGAACAATAAAGTATGAAAGTATGTCTTTTTCAGCCAATGATAGAGAGCATACAATCGTAGCTTGAAAGGCAGAGATGGTGGCCCCAAGGCTGAAGCAAATGTATGCGGTGGCGCTTGGGGACAAACAACTACCACCATCAGTCAGAGAGGCGTTGATGATCCCCTTGCCGAAAACAAAGAAAGAGGTAGCAGACATAATGGATTTTAGGCCATTGTCGATATTAAACATAGACTTCAAAATATTAAGCAAGGTGCTGGCGACCAGACTTCTGCCCCAGATGCAGAGATTGGTCCACACGGACCAAAACGGATTTATCCCCTCACGTTCAACCTCCAATAATCTGAGAAGACTATCCAATGTCCTGTATCACAGGGACTTGGGGGAGTACCCTGATGCAGTTGTGGTGGCTGTTGATTTGGAAAAGGCCTTCGATTCCTGCGATGGGATTTCCTGCAGGAGGTAAGGAAAAGGATGGTATTAGGAGATGGCTGGTCAAAATGGGTCTGCCTTTTATATGAGAATCCTAGAGCTAGAGTGCGTACAGGTCGCACAATGGCAGCCCCATATTCCATCTACAGCCCTTCTCACCACTGCTCTTTGCCCTGGCCATGGAGCCATTGGCGGAGAGGCTTAGGCAGGAGGGTGGAACTCTTGGATTAGCGCTTGACGGACTGAACACATAGGGGTCTATTAGCATGGCGGTCGGAAAATCACTCCGACCGCCATGGTAGCGGGAAAACACTGCCCGCCAGGACCGTGGGAAAACCGCGGTTCAATTATTATGCTCCGCAGTGGAAATCTGACCGTGGCGGTCGGATTGCGGCGGTTATAATTGTGGCGTGCGGTGCTGCCAGCAGTACCACCCCGATGTCCAAACAAGCATGTTCTGCATGTCCCTGCACTGTGTTGTAGGCACTGCACAGTGCCTGCCACCTGGTACGGGTACATGTAGGGGGGTACCATGGGTACCCCCCAGTGCACCCACACCCCCCCCAACCCATTGGGGATCTGCAATGGACCCCAAGAGACATTCTCCGCATGCCTTTCCATGGCGGTTCCACAGCCCCGGAAAGCTGGCAACCGCCGGCATCATAATCGTGCCGGCGGTGCTTGGCCCTGATCCACCACAATTGTAGTGGTCCAGCTCCGCACGCCAGGCAAGCGGGCGGACTGCAACCGGCGGAAAAGTGGCAGACGGAAAATCACACCACTGCGGTCACGACGGCAATGCTAATTGGACCGGCGGTGTTCAGGGCTTCGATGGCTGGAGGATGTCCGCCGCCGGTCCGGCGGTTGCAACCGCAAGCCCGGCGGAGGACATCCGCCCTCCTCCCTAATGGACCCCATAGTCTCGGTGTACGCAGATGACATACTGATCTACCTCTGAAATGGATCCCGTGGTATCCCAGCAGTGTTGTGCATACTGGAGGAGTTTGTAGAGCTCTCGGGACTTTGTGTAAACAAAAAGTAACCTTGCTTATTCCCGCTGAGCCCTGACCTCGGTAGACCGCTAGACCTCGCATTAGACTTGGAATGGACACCAAGCTCATTCAGGTACCTGGGAATACAGGTCTACCATCGTCAGATGGATCTGCTGTAGGGGAACATGGGAGGTGCCTTGAGAGCGTTGCGGGCTCACTTAAGTTGCCAGCGATGGCTAGAGTGGCCCTGTCCAAGATGCTGATACTACCTAGGTTGCTGTACTTCTTTGTTAACCTGCCAGTAGTGATCCTGAGGAAATGGTTGAAGGCTTTAGACACTTTGTTGAGAGACCTAGTGTGGGTCGGCGGATGCAATAGGGTATCCCTACAGCCTCTGTGATGGCCTCTAATAAGGGGGGGACTAGGTGCTCCCAACTTTGAGGCTTGTTATTTGGCAGCACAGCTTCAGTGGCTGGCCAGATGGCTAGATGGAAGGGGGCTCGAGACACTGTCACTGTCAGTGCATACCACGCGAGGTGCACTACTCCCCAGAATGCTCAATCCCTGCCAGAAGATCAAAAACATGGGTGCGATACTTACAGTGGCAATTGCATGTTGGGATAGGTGTACGAAGAGGGCCGGAGACGCGCCACTCTACGCACCGAACATACCACTCGCGGGCCTCACACAGATGGGATGGGCCCTCCCCTCATGCAGAGACAGTTGCAGGGATGAGAGGAAGCGGGAATTCTGTGGGTAGAAGACTGTTACCTGGATGGTGAATTGCTTCTACTAGATGAGTTTCTGGATTACCATGACATCCCACCTTGACAGTTTTTGAATTATCACAAGATAAGGGGGGCACTGGCTGCATTATGGGGAGATAATGTAAGAGAACCTGCAACCCATGGGATCCTACAGGCAATGGTAACCTTGGGCTCTGCGGGACACCTGGTAAAATTGCTATACCTAGCATTAACAGAGATGACACAAAGAAATTTACCCCGAATACTGAAGAAATGGGAGGGCACACTGCGTAGGCCACTGACTGAGAAGGAATGGAATAGAGCCCTGGAAAGACCCAAAAAAGTGTTGAGGAATGCAGCTTTGAACTCATACAATTTAACATACTGCATAGTACTTACCTCACACCTCATAATTTGAACGTAGTATATGGGAGAGATAACCAGACTTGTGTTAGATGCTCGCGAATAAGCGCTGACTTTGATCATATGGTGTGGTCTTGCCCAGGACTTCAGCAATATTGGGCCACGATCGTGGATACAGTCAACAAGGTTCTAACCTACAATATGAGATGCTCTCCGGAAGTGTGCCGACTGGATCTATTCCAGAGGCCCAAATCTAAATGTATGTGGCACAGGTTTTTTGACCTAGCTTTCGTCCTGGCTAAACAGAGGATAGCTCTCAGATGGGGGGCAGCGATGAGCCCCCTAATAACAGATTGGGAAAAGATGTCTCCTGTTGGGCCAGAGCAGAGGAGAAGGCCTTGCTCTGGAAAGACAAGGTCACAAAAAGATGTAGACCCCTGGCGGAAACATGGGCAGAAATACTGGGGGCATGGGACATACGTAACATAACTGACTGAGACTCACACACAGGACCTTCGGATCCCAAAGAGGTGTGAGAGACACACACCGATCAAGTGTAGGACTGGTTCTGCTGAACCCTTGAGGGACTGAGAGATCACATGGAGAGGGTGAGATCAATCACACAGCAGCGTGGTAACATTTGGATGGTCCCTTTTGCCTCGCTGCTGCCGGGCCCAGCTTTCTCCCCATGCCTCATTGCTTGCCCCTCTCCCCCCCGGAGCCTCCTGCTCACCAGATGAGCTTACCAACATGTATTAGGAAAAACACATTCACTATCAGACCTGCAGATGAGGGACCCCTGGTAATTCTATAGGTTTTAGTTGGGTTTCGATAGTTTTGAAGATGCCATCATTTGTTTTCTCTAAGTGTTGTGTCAATCATATCAGAATTGTTAGGACATAAACATGCACAAATGTTAATACAGATGGTAGACTTAGCCACTCCCCACAACATGCCTTGATACAGCAGGGACCTATTAGCAAGCTATCAGGTAGGAGGGCGGCACTAGCCCCAGGAAAGGATGGATGATGAAAAGAAATGTTAGAAAATGATTAATGTTTGACTGCAACGCAAAATTTATTATAGAAATGGTTGATTGTTTTCACCCTGATGAATACATCCCTGTTGTAGATGTGAAAATGTATAGATTAAGTCGAAGAGAATTTTACAAATGCCAATAAAAATGATATTTCACAACAACAACAAAAAAGAAAAGGAGAGATGGTGTTGGCAGTACAGGTTCACTTGGATCCGATGAGAAATCTTCATAATGCATGAAGTAGACAGACACCATCCGATCTATTCTTGGTAGTTCAGCAGATTTTGTAGAACTGGGGGATCTCGATCTGTGGCATGTTCGCATAGACGTCAATTTTCAGAATTGAAATTTCTGTACCAGTTGACTGTACAGTTGTAGTTGTTTCAACAAGAAGTAGTATTATTTCATTGATGTTTTCCGCTTCTTTTTGAAGGGTGGAATCTTCTGTTGATATTAAAGCTTCCATCTGAACTCCCTGTATAGTAGCGAGCGGAGTGTGGCAGCTACTCAGGATCTCACATGGCCTACTGTTGAAAATTGGTCACATAGTGTGGTTTGATCAGATCGAAAGAGACAACCTTTTGGTCTCAGCGACCATCAAGAGACAGAAGAAGTACTATTCTAATACCTTCAACAGCCAGGACAGGTGCAGGTTCTCTGTATGATAGCCCAAATTCTTTTTTTATCCACTATTTTTCCTCTGACCAGGTCCTCAATCTTTGGGACCGAGGCAGGCCCCCAGTGGCGGTTCGTTTTATTTGGACATTGCTTTGTAAGGCCTGAAATTCAATGAGTTCCTGTAAAACAGACAAATGTTCATTGATGTCAAACGGTGTTTCAGCTGCCACTGTGCTGACACTGTCAAGGTCTGATACCCACATTTTCATACCCCAAGAGCTCATACGGGTACGATCCCCTAGGGATTCTCTTGGCATGTTCTCAAGTGCCCTCTGGACCCCATATAGGGGATTGACCCAACTGCCATTTGAGTCCATTACTCTTGCTGTTAGGGACTGCTTTGAGTAGCGTTTTTTCCTCTCAACCACTGAATTTTCCTTGGGTTGGTAGGGGGAGGAGTACCGCAAGCCAAAATTATTTTATTACAGTTCGAGCTTCAGCTGTGCGCAGTGGCCTAACCCAAAGGAATCTGGAGCATGAATCCACTGCCACCAAGATGTACTTGTAAGCCCCATCTGATTATAAGGGGCCGCAATGATCCAAATACACACAAGCCAAATGCTTGTCTAAAATCAATAGAGGTGTCTGTGCTGGACGAGCTATGGTGGAGCCTTTCATCTGCTGGCAGATGTCGCATATAAGGACAAAGTACTTGGTCTGTTTTGATAGACCTGGTCACCAATAGCGGTGCTTCAGTAAAGAAATGGTAGCAGCAATCCCTGTGTAAGTGAAACCTAGACCCTCATGTACAGCTATTATCAGTCCTAATCTGCGATCAATGTTTGGTATTACTCTATCCCCCACTCCGGGAATCTGAGCATACGGAATGTTTTGTGCATCTAACTTGTAGAAGTACTTGAGTGGAAAGACTTTTGGTATGGCTGATCCGTTGCGCATGGCATTAACTGCCACCCTAGTTGTTCCATCTGTCCTTGTATTTGAGTGAGTTATTGCAGCAATGGTAACAGTACAAACTGTTGCCTTAGCGGTTTCATCCACCATTAAATTGAGTTCACGTTGATGACTCAATGTATGAATCATATGAGCCCATGGCGGGCCTTCTACCAGCTTTGGCACTTGTTCCAATTCACAGAGGTAATCTGAGATGAAAGTCTAACTTTATGACTTTCAGTATTCACAAAGGGCATTTACGAGTAGCAAAGTTAGACTTTTGGTCTAAGTTTAGACCAAAATTCTAACTTAGACCAAAAGTCTAACTTTACTACTACTAAAGTTAGACTTTTGGTCTACGTTGAGACCAAAAGTTTAACTTAGACCAAATGTCTTAACTTTAGTAGTAGTAAAGGGAATTGGGGGTCACACGTTGCCCTCCCCTAAAATGAGAAATTTAGTGAAAACACCAGACAACTCACCGAGGCTCGACCTCTTTCTCCACCACTCTGCAAACACACCTCCTGGCGCGCTGATGGAGGCTGAAGTTCCCTTTACTCAAGAGGGTTTGTGGGGGCCAGAAACCCCTCCTGTTAGCTCCAGTAACTCCCACACAGCAGGATTGCTGAGAAGTGGTCGGAGGCCACACCACCCTTTCCCACTAACTCCACAAACGAACCTTCTGGTACACTACTAGTTGGGGGATGAAGTCCTCTTGAATGCTGAGGGTCCTTGGGGGCCAACAAGCCCTCGTGTTACCTCCAGTAAGTCCCACACTGCGGATTTGTGAGAGGTCTTGGGAGGCAACGCCCCTTTCTCCACCACTCTGCAAACACGCCTTCTGGTGCACTGCTGGTTGGGGCATGAAGTCCTTTGGCTGCTGAGTGTCCTTGGGGGCCAACTACCCCTCCTGTTACCTCCAGAAACTCCCGCAGTGAGTGGATGTGTATGTAGATTTATAAATCAGTGAGTGGGTGTTTGAATACTGGGATGGGTCTGTGAATGGCTTTGTGAATGATTGTAGGGGGGGTGGGTGTGTGAAAGGTTCTATAAGGGTTGGATTGGTGCAGCAATGTTTCTGTGAATTATACCATCAGTGATGTCATTTGAGATGTCATCAGTGCTGTCATGAGTGATGTTGGTGTCCATGTCATGAGTGATGTAATATGTGAGGTCATAAGCAGTGCATTGCGAGGGGTGTGAGTTATAGTTAGCTCAGCCAACTACAATTGCTACATTTCACTGGTTTTGTATGAGTGAAACCTTAGCCTAACTGTAACATCACTGTAAACTTAGATTTTTCAATGAATATACCACATTTGGTTAATGCTACACAATTTTACTTGACTACAGAGTGCAACATTCATGAAGAATTCCTGCAGAGAGAGATGGGATTTCAATTCCTGGGCTGAGTGGGATTGGAAGAATGGGTTAAGTTATGGATCAGTGGGCACTGGGCTACCCCACATTTTCTTCTAACAATTGAATGGCAGGAGGATGAGTCAATTACATAGGAGGCTGGATAATTTATTAAAGGATTGCTAAGTGGGCTTGGAAGAAAGGGAGGAATGACTTAACAAATGCAGTAGTTCATTTAGGATGGAAAGTGACTTACCACTTGTCTCATCAGCTTCTCCTTCCCCTTCCATGATGGTCTCTGCCCTGCTCTGCAGGAGCGTGGATACTTTTGTTCCTAGACAAAAACATAATACACATATTACGTTACCTGTAACCATCACAATATGTTGCGCAAGTTACAAAAGCAATGCATCACTATTTTTGGGTTATCTACTATCCACAGTATCACTTTGAAAGGTTTAATGGACCAAGTCAACCATTTAACGCTATATAAACTTTTTTTTCATAATATAGGGACAAAGCTCTAAAAGGATCAGAAAACAATGTAAGGTTGGAAAGGAATGGACAGGATGTATGGTAGAATCCTGCCATGCTACACTGTCATGACATGGAACCTTGCATGACAGGGTATTCCTTTGGGGTCCACGATAACCATCTCTGTATCTATACTATGGACTGTTTGCTCAATAAACCCTGCTGTCAACTTACATGTTGTGAATACATATGCATGTGTTATTTTGTTAACACAAGATTATGTATGTAAATGAGAGGCAAGGGAAAGGTTACTAAAAATAAAAGGCAGGGGAAGAAAGCTACAAAAGGAGGAAGTCAGCTGCAGAAACGGGCGCAATATAAAAGTAAACACAAGGAGACTGGAATTCATGGTTAAAGGAGACACAAAAGTAGATGTGGAAGTTAGTGAAAATACAGAAGACGCTATTGCATCATAGATTGATAGGGGAAAAAATTCAACATGCATTACCAGCAGAACCAGCAGAGATTGCAGGGATGGAGGCTTCTTCAGTCCGATGGGGCAAGGGAGGATCCTTAGTGGTTGGCTATCCTGAAATGAGGGAAAATAATGAGGAGTCTGACTAATACCTATTAGTAAAAAACTCTTAAAAAATAACACTATGGAGCCAAATAAATGTAAAGCCTAACGACCGTAAACAGGAGAAAAAGGGAAGTTGGGAAAATGGAAAATGCAGAATGCCATAATGCACACTTGGTGAGAATCGATAAAAGTAATAAATAAATAATAAACAATACTTACCAGCACCAGAAGGAATGCCTCCTGTGTCGGGGGCATCTTCACCAGCACCACTGCCTGCTTGGACTCCTGTCATATACCCTGGTACCAGCACGGCAGTCCACGCTACTGCGAGCTTAGGTGCTTCATGAATCTCATGGTCGCTCCCCTCCCCTGTTGTCATGATTATTCCCTGGTGGCAGTGGTGTGAACTCTGTAAAAATGTGTCAAACCCTGGTGGCAGTGGTAAGCACCTTGTATTTCTAGTATGCATATTTGTGTATATCACATTTTCATGCTTGTACAATAATAAAGGAAATACCTTGTATAATCTTTGAATGGAGACAGCAGTAATATGACAAACAGACTGAATCACAGAACACCGCCCGAGTTAACTGAATTGTCAACGAACATTGGTAACTCTTGCACGCATATCACGCGCCAACTGCTGCCTTTCACCAAAGTGCAAACCAACATGCACAGATGTTTTCAAAAAGCCCATTACTCGGCCACACGTGCAAAGATGCACCTGCACGGCCAGTGGGCATTTAAATCGTGCCACACAAACACTCTTCACTGAGCCTCGCTATTCTCCACTTACTTGGTGCTCCAGCCTTGCGGTGAATCCCAGCTTGGCATCCCAGCTCCCCCCCTCCGCCTTCCTCTTTATGTCGGGTCGGTCTTCCAGGCGACGTCCCGCAAAGACAAAAAGAATAGAGGAAGTAAAAAGGGACTAGTGCAACAACTATCAGACCGCGCGCGAGCCTCTAACCCATCCCAGCAACTACCAAGAACAGGTAAAGATGCGCATTTATGTATTTATCAGATTACGACTACTGTTTAGTACGTATCATTGCACATCTTCTGGATTCAAAACAAACATTCATGAAATCATATCTGTGTTGCTCGTGTAAGGACCATTGGACTCCTATGATAAATTTTAATTTTCAAGACAATATCATACACCCTGGGAACATTGTACTGCTATGTATATGCAGGTATCAGTGAAACCTGTGAAGCCTAATTCGTGCCATCAAGCAGTTTAAGATTGAGGAAGCTTGTGAACATTGTTGTGTCCTAAGTATAAGCAGGTGTCACTGTAATCTGTGAGCAAATGTAAATCTTGATTTGTTTATCCAAGCAGCATAAGATTGAAGAAGTGTTATCTCTGCACTAAATAACATATGATGCAATATGTTAATGAAATGCTTGGATCTTTACACGGCTGCATATATGGTACATGTATATTCTAGTGTATTGTGTATCAACAAACCAGGATTAAGAGTATTTCTTGGTTATATCAGCTGTCTATTGGTTCATTACAGATAGTGCTATGTTCCCTTATACATGTCAGTTCCGGAGAGCTGTTCCTGTGGCAGAAAAAACATAACACACTGAACACCCAGAACCCAGAAACCAGAGATGCAGCCCAGAGAAGTAGAAGAGCTGGTATTGTTTCTCTCTCTCTTTCTCTCTCAAACCCCTTTCCCCTGTCGTTGATGTGTGTTTCCTTAAATATTGCTACCTGCAGTTAGTCCTCAGAGGGATCTGGGAACTGTCTTCACCCAATCTGAACTACTTGGGTTTTCAGGTGAGTGGCACGTAAAAAACCTCATCCATGCTCCAGCTGGTGGTCTTTCCCCTCTTGCCCATATTAGATCCCTTCAGTCCTTCTGAAAAGAGGAGAGATAAAGAGTATGAGGATTAGTATTAGTCTCTACAAAGGGGCTTCCAAGCATTATGCTGACTGAATAAGCAATTCTACTTCTCTCTCCAAACTCCTCCCTAACATTTGTTCTCATTCCCACACATTGTTTCCTTCTTACAATAATACTGCTACTCCATTTGCTTCACAAAATGGTTTTATTTATGGGCAAAGTCAATCTCTATTTGCATACTGCACCCCATGGTGATGGAAACTGTACTAGCAACATAAAGGGCGACAGGATGCCAACACCCTTTACATCAGACCGTCCTAGTAACTAATATGCCTAAATCAGTCAAAGCATAAACCTTGCTCTCCGTGGAACACAATCTGGCTTGTATGATTCAATTCACGTCCACGCCACACCCCTCCCAATTCTTCAGTACTAAACTCTTTCTTTCAGACAGGCACTGGAAACATGTCCCACTCCTCTGTGCACAGTTCACATCGAAAAGTGTAAAGAGAAACCATGCCTGTTTTCTTTAATAAAACAGTGGATGCGGCGAATCGCTGTTACAGAACATTCATTTATTTCTTTGAGTGGGACTTAGCAACAATAAAACCCCCTGAATTGAGCCCCATTTCCTACGAACATGGTACAACCAGGCACATAAATAAATGTAATTGTTTTGTTATGTATGTTATAAAACATGATACACATAAATGCATACTGAATATATACATATATTACCTACTGGTAGTCACCAGTAGGTAGTTATAGTTAGGACCTAGTTTTCAAATGCAAAATATTTTTTGACTTGGCTATAACTTTTCAGTCGTTTGACTAATCTGCATGAAATTTTGTCAAAAAAGTGTCACGGAGGGTCTCATTGATTGTGAAAGTTTGGGGGTGATCAGTGCAATGAGGACCAAACATTTGGGGCCCAAAAAAAAAAAGTTTGTAAAGTTAATTCCTATAGGAAAATGTAGCCTCCTCTACAGCCTGAACCGCTGAACAGACTTACGCCATATTTGGCAGGGAGGTAGATGTCAGTTCAAGGAAGTACCTTTGCTTATTTGTTGTAAATCCACACAGTAGTTTTTGAGAAATGTAAGTTTAAAATTATAGTGATATCTCTTGCTGTGGATATTTTGCAGAGGTTTTGAGATGACTCTTGAATACACGCACCAACGGGAATGCTCTCATTGGCTGGATGGAACCTGAACTGGAAGTTGTGGCCACCATTTTATTGCTCATGAACGGTTTAAGGGCTGTAAATCTGTGTGAAAACCCACATAAGGGGTCAGGGTGGAGATACTCTTACCCCATGGTTGAGAAATGGAATTACAGAAGTTATATGTCCGAAATCGATTTTTTTAATCACACACGATATTGGCGATAATGTCGTGACTGCCAGCTCATCATCACGACTAGCAACATAATTTAGAATATTGGTGAAAAAATTAAAACAAAAATAGAAATAAATCATTAGTATGCATTGTTATAGAGATATTGATACATTTTTTCATTGAGTTATGTATATAGAGAGTTATCTACTGTGATGGTTAGAAATAATTATATACTTATAATTATTTTATTTGTTAGGGGCTATTGAATTTCTGCTTTTGCTTTTGCGATGTAACTGCGGGGATCGCAATGATGATGGTCATCGCGATCCCCGTGGCCTCACCGCAAATACGGAAAATAGGTTTTAGAAATGGTTGCTCCAAAAATACAGGAGAAAAACATGTTTAAATGGGGATCTATGTTCAGTAAGGCTGATGAAAATGTCATGTGCATGGTGAGGGTGGTGCTTTTTTTCTTTAAACTTGCATTGTTTAAAGTTGAGAGGGATTAGTGGAGAATGCCTCGAGAATTCTTGTGCTAGCTTCATTTCAAGTGTAAGTTTTGTTTGAGATATGCCGAATATATGTTTTAGAAACAAAAGAAGAATTTAAGAAATTATGTAGCTATGCCATGCGCAAAAAGTGTTGAGCTTTGAAAAATTTCAAGATGTTGTCCGTTTTAGAAACTTACTGATGCATGTGCATGCTCAGTAACAAATCAATGTATGTTTCTAGAGGGCCATGTAGGCAATTATATATGAAGTATGATACCTATATTTCGCTCACACATAGCTCAGAAGAATATCATGTCTGCAGTAAAACAGGTAGTTTGGTACAGATAGAAGGAGATAACCAATGAGCTAGAGATATAGTGACAACTGTTATGTATCTAACACCAGTGAAGGTACTTTCAGGCAGTATTCAGGCACTCATGAAATCACCCAGTCACTACTCAGGCAGTCATCAAATCAGTGATCAATGGAGTTATTCAATTATTCGAGAAACTACACATGCACTCTTGCAATCAAGCAGGCAGAAATGATGTAGTCATTGAAGTATGCAGGCACTACGTATGCATTAATCTAATCACCTAGTTCACTAACTATTGACCTATGCAATTAACAAGGTTGTAACTATGCAATCATTATAACATTTGCACAGAACCTATGCAGCTTTCTAAACACCCACTTACAACCCATGTAATCATTGAAATACTGAGGCACACACGTCCACTGATGAAACACTCAAGCTCTACTCATGCACTCCTGTAATCACATATAGAGTATAAGGCTGTATTATGTGAAAACTCCTGCTTCATGTTTAGGAGAAATCAATGGAGCACTTCTGTATGGTAGTGTGGCAGATGTAGAAAATGTTTGTGGTGATGTGATTTTTTATTTCTTTAGTCCTGAGCAGGATTCTAGGGAAAATGAAGAGTTGCTAAGAGGAGAAGTTGCAGAACAAGACACATGTTACAGTTGATAGTTTCAAAGAAGAGATTACTAAATTTAACACAGTGTTGTCTAAAAAACCAGAGTATGTGTGTAAATGTTGTCGATGTACTTACGATTTGAACACGGACTGTCAACTTATATTTATAAAGTGAAAAAGTAAATAAGGATAACCGGCAAAAGTTACCTGTGTATATATTTGTAGAGGGATGGTTTAACTTCTCTATATGGCAAGTTATATGAAAGTAGTGTTACAATAAATTAGAAGATAATAAAATGAACAAAACATACTATATTAGATACCCACTTTGTAAGATAATAAAATGCCTCTAATGTAGAACATCTATGAAGGTCCAAAACTAAAAAAGCATCAACATTTATTATTCTTTGCAGCATTGCAAAGGGTCGTTATCGACTGATCTCCAGCACTCATTACATATCCAAAATCCATGCAGTAGGATACAATCAGGGAAAACTGTGGAGCTAAATCTTGTAGTTGAGAGTGGACTTTTGAATGGACTCTCTGTTTTGGTGTTGTTGTGCTGCTATTAAAGTTGAGGGTCCTTTGCATTGCCTTATTGCTGCTCACATGAACTTGTCTTATAAAAAGTGCAAAAAACATAAAAGGGGGTAAAAAATCACCATGTATGATTTTCGGCAGCATTGCAAATAACACACTGCTCACCAGCAGTTATAACAACACTACAGTCCATGCAGTACATGGCTATTCTTAATGAGTGGGGAAGATGGTGGAGTGATCTTGCGCAGAGGAGGACGCCACTGCTAACCTCCGTGATCCCAGCCTCCCATCTGGCACCCCCCACGCCGTTCTGGTCTTCTTTTGCGATGTGGATGCAGTTGAAATGAAAACGGATATTAAAAATGTAAAAACTCACGGATCAGCTTTTTGTGCGTTTGAAAGCTCGAAGGTTAAAAGCAACCAGGAGGCAGGAGCCGCGGATGAGGACGACGCACCTGGTAGGTGCAGTATAGTTGACTGGAAAGCACGGAGAACTCCTCGATGTGGATTGTGTGCTTCCAGGTGAGCAGAGTGGCGCACTGGAGTCACGCAGGGTGTTCTTTTCAGCAAACAGTGGCTGCAGTGCTCGGGTTTGGCATTAAGCTGTATGTTTCTGGCACCGGGACTGGTATGGCCCGCAGCGTATTTTCGCAGCTAAAGGATGTGGATGTGGCACAGCTGTGGTAAATGTCATGGGCGAAGTAGGAGCTGCAGGATCTTTGACAATAAAGTCAGCTTTTGGTGAGAGGAATTTAAATAGTGACTCAGACAGTCGTGACAGGCCTGGGGGCTCTGGGATAACAGCAGAGGCAGATATCCGACCTCAGTTGGTAAGACAAATATTGCGCCTGCTGCGGTAGGGCAAAGCTGGTGGGCTCCTTAGGTCCTGTGGCTCCGAAACAACCATTCCAGGGCTGAAGATGGCTGATGCTCTGATCAAGGCGATTCATGAGGGGCATGGCGCTAGAAGTAATGCTACAGCCGGTTCTGCTACAAATACTGCAGTCTCAGCTCTTAATCAGCAGGGGGACGGCCAGGGGAATGGTCTCCTGGATGTGAATGGTGTTAGTAGCAGAGATGAAGAAACCTGAATTAATACGTGGGGAGATGGTGAAAGGGAAGGAGAGAGTCATATTGTGCACATACAGCAAGGCGGGAACGAACACGGTGACAGTAGTTTTTATGTATCGGCACCGGCACCAGCGACTGTGCTATCTGCTTCATTAATATATCCTCACTTATTGCCCAGTGATGTGGATACTCACTCCCAAGCAGATCAGACTATCGGTCCAGAGCTTCAGGCGCAGCTGTATGTTCAATCATCTGTGTGCAGTGACAATTCTAAAGTAATGCTTTTCACCGACTTTCCTCAAACTCATGTGACTAGTACTGTTCTGCCTATTGAAGAGGGCATCCGGGCAGAAGTTGTGGCCTTGAACATAAGTGGCCATGATGGTGAGAATGGGGGGTTCACGTAGACTGAGACTGCTAATGCCGTTAATGCCGTTAATGCCGCATCTGTACCAGATGCAGTAAAAGAACATACCCCCATCGGGGAAGGGGCCTTAAGGCGAAAGGCACAAAAGGCACTAGAGGAGCTAAGGGAGGAAAGAGGCGAGGCAGCTCAAAGGCGCCACTATCTGCAGCAACTGGGCCACTTAAGGATATGGCCTCGAGTGGCATGATATCTGATTCCGGCTACAGTCCCCTGCGTAAGAGGGTGGCATCAAAGGGTGAGGTCAATACCATCATTTCACGTCTCTCCAACACTGGCAATGTGGAGGTTGCCACATCCAGCACCCCTACGGCATCGGGGGGCTCATCACCACTAGTGCAGTCGACCAGTCCTAAAGGTGACGTGGGCAATAAGTCTGAGGTATGTGGGCCAGAACCCACTCTGACAGAACATGTGGCAACTAGAAATCTTATGGAGGGACCACCGGCTGGATCCATGATTACACTTGAGCAGGAGGTGTCTTTTTTGTCTACAATCATGCAAGCTCTTTTCCTTCAGAGAGCCGAGGCACAGGAATACAACCTCCAAGCTAAAGGGGACAGCCAGGAGATTAAAACGGCGATAGCAGAAGTTACCACTAAGGTTGCCATATTGACATCAGATGTCGCGGAGTTACAAGAATGGGTGGCAGCGGGTGAAGAAGCTAATACTTCCACTACTAGATGTGCCAAATCTTGCGAGAGTCAGATGGCGTTTCTACAATTCATAATTTAAGATCTTGAAAATCGCCATTGGCGAAATAATTTACGCATATTTGGTATCCTGGAGGGGAAAGAAGGCTCTGATCCATGGGCCTATGTTGTTAATTTGCTGCAGCAGCCGTTTCCAGAATTGGCGGATTGGGACATAGATTCGCATGTTCAACGAGCACATCGAATACCGTTTAATTTCACACAAAATAATCAAGCTGGCTCGCCCCGTCCACGCCCAATTTTGGTGTTTTTTGGCAACTTTTTATTGCGGCAAGCAAATTATATAACAGCCCGTCCCTCTACACCAATTAAAGTAGAATCTGTAACCCTATTCGTGTGAGTTGATTTATGTAAATCAACAATGGACAAGCGGTGGAAGCTTCGACAGCTGATTGATCCCTTTAAAGTAGTTTGCTCCCAAGTGTTTCTGCAGGAGCCAGCCCAGTTGAAGATATTCCAAAATGGACAAACGTATTTTTTGAGGATGAGGAAAAAGCAAAACAAGTTCTTTCAGCATGGCAATCGGAGCATAATGGATAGAAAATAGAGAGTGGGGTAGATTTATTATAGAATATGTTCTGAAAGGAGCTAGGGGTAGCTATTTCTCTTTTTACTTTGCCTCCTATTTCTTCTCTCTCCCTTTTTATTTTTCTCTTTTTCATGGCCTATCATGTAGATGATATGGGACTGTATACTTCTTTTGTGTTTCAGGGTTAATATTCATGATGTATCCACATGCTGAATCTTTAGGTTATATGCTGTTGGGTATTATGGGGTGGAAGAGGGAGGCTGGGCGTGGGGGGGTGGCTCGTTCTCCGTTGACTGTCATCTATCGACAGTTGAATAAAGGGGATGATTCCCTTCTGTAGGTACTTTTAGGGAGGGAACTGGAGGGGACGATGTCCTGAGTATGATCGTATTACTGATGATAGGCACACTGAGGGTGGGTAGGGATGGGTGGGGTTTAAAGAGCCAAGTAATAATGGCAAATGAGGATATTGTATACAATGTATTTGAATTAGAGAGCAGATTGGAGAGGGCTAAAATTAAATTAAGAAATGTCTGAGATGAAGTATATGTGTTGGAATGTTGCGGGGCTGAATCAAGCCAGGAAACGGTGTCTAATTGGGGAGGAACTTCACTCATTCAAACCACACTTACTTGGGTTAACTGAGACTCATCTTGCATATAAGGATAGGTCATTGTTACATCAACTTGGGTATGATACAATAGTATGCACATCACAAACAGTTTCAATACGGGGGTGTCTATAATGAAATCTAGGAATGCAGTGGGCACTGTATTACGAACATTAGCTGATACCAAGGGTAGGTGGGCGGTTGCTCAGTTATTGATTGAGGGGCACAAGGTTACGATGTGTGTAGTTTATGGACCGAACACTGATTGTACTGAAGTTTTCTATGATTTAAGTTTTGAATTACTTAGTTGGTCTGGGGATTTGATTGTGATGGACTTTAACTGTATCATGGACACTACGATGGATAATACTAACAGCAAAGCTCGGGCTAGAATGACTAAGAACAGGGCTGCTCCATTATCATTATTACATATACATCAACTAGATGATGCTTGGAGGGTACTATACCCAACATTTCCAGGGTATATGTTTTACTCTTACCCTCACAAGCAGTATTCCCATATTGACATGATTTTTGTTAAGCGGGCTTTGTTGAAAAATACGTGTATAGAAGTATGTCCCAAAATTACATCCGATCACAACCCAGTTATTTTAACACTACAGAAACAATTGGGTATTAGAAAGGAAACCCGTGTTTTTCATTCCCCAGACATCTACTTAGTAACCCTGAATATATTAATCACACTAGAGGGATGTTAAAAGAATATCTCACTATCAATCTGGGATCTGCTAGTATTTCAGCCGTATGGGATTGTATGAAAGCTTTTATCAGGGGTGTTGGACTTGGCCCTTCTGGCAGGTTCACCCCTGAACTTTTTTGCTTTTACTGGTGACTTGGTGTGGTGATTTTTGGTTTCTGCGCACTTTTCCTGTGTCCCAGAGGAAAGTGCGTGCGCATTCTGAGTGCATGTGGTGAGATAGGCCTGCCCTCCCATAGGAATGCATGGGGAATGTATGTATCCCTGGTAGTTCCTGATGGGTTGGGTGTGCAGGCACGAGTTTGGTATGGGCGGACTCGTGTGATTGAATGCTGCGCGATGATGTGTGCGGCGTGCATGTACCTAGTGTGGAAGTGCCACTTCTAGAAGTGGGCACTTCTGTGTGCAGTGTGTCTGGCGTGTGATTGGCTGGAGCTGGCTGGTGAGCCTGGCTCCAGGAGTCTGGTTGGGTCTGCCCCAGTGGTGAGTGTGAGGTTAGCATGCTGATGGCTGGGGAGGAGTGCACCTTGGACCTGAATAGGGCAGGGCTTTCCCCACACAATGCTGGCTCCGCCCCCTGTGGTGCGACTGACGACCCTAGCCCTGCCAGTGAATAGAGTGAGGGGCCGAGCACATCAAGGGTGCTCCCCAACCAGCTGCGACTGGTTTTCCCCCTCACCCTGAACCAAGAACAAAGGGTTTTAGTGTATAAAAATGGGGCTGTGTCCCCACAGAAACTGTTCTCTTCCAGGATCCTGAGGGGGGCTGCTGCTGCTGGAGGCCAGGAGGAACCGCCACTTTGGACTGCCTCCCTGCCTGGAGGGCCCAGTGAGCTGGCCCCTGGCCCAGCCTTGCCCCCTGCCCACCTTCCTAAGAACTTTGCTGGACTTTTGTGCTTACTGGCACCCCAAAGCGCCTGGAAGCGCTTTTATTTTACCTATATCGCTAGGAGCGCTTTAAGTGTGGCCAGCAGCGCTGCGCTGCGCCTATTAGCGAGGGAACCCCGACGTAGGGATTCCCTGCTATTTTGCAATATTCCGAGCGGGTGCCCACCCCGCATTGTTGCGCTGATTGGCGGGTGCCTACCCCGCTTATTTGTGGATTTCTGGCGGGTGCCCACCCCTCCGTACATCAACGAGGGAGCCTACCCCTCTTATGGCCGAAGTTTAAAATCACCGCGGCGGCCCGGTTCTCAAACAGGAAGTCAGGCAAACTGTGAGGGACGTGGGCGGGGCCTCGCCTCAAACAGGAAGCGGACGGGAGCCTACCCCGCGCTCCTGTGACGGAGACCAGGAAGACGAGGGCGGGAGCCTACCCCGCCTCGGCCGGCGAAGGAGAGTCCCGCGTCGCCCAGAGGAAGCCATCGGATCCGGGGAGTGGTGCTGGTGCGCAAAGGATTCCCGAGTCCCAGAGCGGGACTTTACTGTAGCACTACCGTCGCCCGGGACCTGTGCGTGCAAACCGGTGAGTGAGCTCAGCTACCGGGGGCATGAATGTCTAGAGCGCATGGACGCTCTAAACGTTGGGGGCAAATTATTTGTTAGAGAGCCTAGAGGGCTCCCACGTCTCCCGCATTGGTTGCTTCATAGAGCTTGCACGCTCCAACGTTACGGGGGCATTGTGTGTTCTAGAGCGCTGGTGCGCTCCAACGACGGGGCCCCATCATTTTTCTCGAGCCCACGAGGCTCCCACGCAGGGCATATTTGTAGTTTAGAGCCTGCAAGGCTCAGGGGGCATTTCTGCAGTGATAGAGCGGCCCCGGGGGCCGCGGGCCTCTTCCCCCTTGCCCCACAAAGTTGTTCAGAGCCACGGAGGCTCTAGGGGGGCATTTCTTGTTGTAGCGTCCAGGGGAGGCTCCAACCCCTGCTATAGTGATTTGAGAAGGCACTGTGGTGCCCCAGCATTACTCCAGTTGCCCAGCACTTAGTGGGCAACTGCCATGTGTAGGTTGTGCTTTGTGCTCCTGGCTTGCGCAGCCTGCGCCGCATGGCCCTGACTCTGCTGGACACAGGGCGTCCTAGCCCCGACAAGGCCAGTTGGCCTAGGGACCGCCACAGGTGGTGGCTTCTGTGAGTTTTTGCGCTATTGTTCCTAACCTGCACCTCTGAATGTGTGTTTATGCGTCATGTGCCTTGTTTTACACCGCTGAATGTCTTTTATGCATCATGTGTTTTCCTTCCCTACACCTCTGAATGTGTTGCGATGCATCATGTGTAATGTGCGTTTACCCCTACAGGTATTGTGATACTTAGGTGGTTGTTTGTTTTCTCCTAGTACAGGTGGTGCTAGTGAGGTCCTAGTTCCCTGCGCGATATTTTCCTAAGGTGGTTAGGGTTGCGTAGGTGGTACTTACCTGTTACCAGTAGTTACTGGTTGTGTGCTACATGTTCTATTTTTAGTGCTACAGTGATTGTATGTGCTATGTTCTAAAGTATTATTCTTATGTTCTAAGTGCTGATTTCTACCAAGTGCTAATTCCTGACAGTGGTCCATGTGGCCCTGTCCCCTGTATATATAATCCCTTGTAAATTCTGCCCGTGCCTGTTGGCACATTGTAAAGTGTGTGTTTTTATCTAATGTGTTTTGGTATAATACAACGGCTATTTTTATATAATACCTTGTGTGGAGTTTCCTTTGTGGTGAGCCTTGGGTGTTGTTGCTGGGTGCGCGCGCAAACGCTTTACACATTGCCTCAGAGATAAGTCTGACTGCTCGTGCCAAGCTACCAAGGGGGTGAGTAGGGGTTATCTTTGGCGTGTACCTTCCTTGCCCTGACTAGAGTGGTGGTTTCTGCCTGACTTTGGCGCAAGCCTTAGCCAACCAGAAATCCCATTTCTAACATTGGTGATCAGCGGTGGGATTTGGACTTGCGTTTGCGCTGTACCGCAGCAGCAACTGGCCGCACTACAAAACTCTGCATTTAGATAATCACATGTCATAGGGATTATTGTTTTAAGTTTGTTTTTAATTGTCATTTCTTTGGAAATGTGTTTTTGTGCACTGTGAGTTAGGTGTCCCTAGCTCGGGAGGGTAGATCATCCCCCCAAGTGCATTGTGTTTTCTGGATTCACCAGAGGGTGGGATCCAGTGGTGGCAGCGTAATAGTGTCCTGTACATTTGTCCCCCGCCCTGCGCCCAGAGTTTGGTACCTGTGTCACTTGTGGTCAGGTTGAGGAATCAGGGGTGGTAGAAACTGCCTTACCAGTCCGAGGGGAGGGTTGTGTGTGGATGAGTGGTGTGTGGCACTAGGCAAGTGAGTGTGAGTTCTCTGGGATAGAGAGCTTGCTGAATCCTTTGTGAATTGTGTACTCCTGTGTTAAACGCAGACCCCTAGGTTCCCTGTGTGATCTTTTCTCTAGAACGTCCGCCAGAATGGAGCCTGCTTTTGATCCCAGTGATCTAGTTTATTACAGTATGCAGGAGTTGGAAAGGTTCTGTAGAGAGAGAAACATAGGGGTGAGAGAGTCAGACACTGTGTACGAACTGAGGAACCACATGATTGGATGGCAAGCAGGTGAATGGGAACGTGAGCGCAGTGAGGAAGAAAGGGCCCGGGCCTCACACCTGGAGGGTGGTGGGTCTGTGGGGAGCCCTGAAGATTCAGAAGAAAATGACAGTACCTGGACGCCAGTAGAGAGTGAGGACCCCGTAGGTAGGGAGTCCCTTGCTGGGTCCAGCGTAGGAGATAGCGCCTCATCCCTTTCCCTGTCCCCTGAGCACAGTGGTAGTTTTCTGGATTCCCCAGTGAGGGTGGAGTCCAGTGGTGGCAGCGATATAAAGTGCAGTACAGAGAATCCCAGTTCCCCGAGTGTGGTACCTGGTTCCCGAGAGGAGGAATGTAGGTTTAAGTTCAGGGGCAGTAGGAAGCTGTCTCACCAGTCTTGGGAGGAGGCTGTGGAGGAATGTCATGATGCCCTGGTGGACTGGCTGGTGTTTAACCCGGAGCAGGATTTGGATGGAGTACTAAATATGATTATCAAAGAGCAGATGCTCAATAGTTGTTTTCCAGGGTTGCGCCAACACCTGTTGAGGTATAACTCTTTTTGTCCATGGGAACTTGCAGAGGAAGCAGAGCGCTGGGAAAGTGCTAGAGGTCCTCTAGAGTCATTAGTGAGTGATTCCAACAATAGTGGGTCAGAGATCCTCCAGCCCAGCGTGGTGGAGGAGGCTCAGTGTAGCCCAGCTAGGTCCCAGGATAGCGAGGAGGGTGTAGGGGCTTACTGCCTGGCTCAGTGGAGCGGGAGTAAGGGGGTGACCGAGGGTCCCCAGACGCCCGAAACCCTGCCTCAGGACTTGGATGGTTTCATGAGGGAACACCAAGTTGGGGACCTAGGCTGTCCTGTTAGTCCACTTGAGGAAGATCTCTTAGTGAGTAGAGGACCTGGAGCGCCTGTAAACAGGGATCCTGTGGTTCTATAGTCTGGCAGTACCGCTCCGGTAGGGAGGGTACAGGGGTCCAGCGTGAGGAGTGATTGGGGGATGAGTTCCCCAGTGGAAGGGCATGTGGGTCAGGGACTACCCAGTTGGGCTAGGATCCCGTGTAGTGACCAGGGTGGCACCACTTCTGTTCTGGGGGATCTCCGCGCACTGTCAGGTGGACAGGGGACGGGAGATCAGCGCCAGACAGACAGTCACTCGACATATGTGTCATTTGATAGCCTCAGGGGGTTGGAGTGGAAATCCCCAGAAGTCCTGGAGTGCCAGGCAATTATTCCACCAAAGGTTCTAGGCCGGAGGTTGGGAGGCCAGGTTCAGGATCAGCCTGACCTGAAGGGTGGGACGTCTGTAACCAGTGTCCCGACCGGTTCTTCTTCCAGAGGTACCGCCCCAGTTGGTAGGGAGCAGGGCTCTGGAAGGGGGTGCAGAGGGTGGGAGAGCCCACCTCTGGCCCCGGTACAACCTGAGGGGTTAAACCCTGGTTTGGAATGGCGTTCTAGGTGTACCCCTCGCCAGAGGAGGAGGAACCCTAGGAGAAGAGGTAGGGGGAGGAGAGCCTTCCCTGAGACTCCTGGTCCGCCTGAGGGTGCAGACCCTAGGCTGGAGAACCAGTGGCAGTCTAGTCCTGTCTTGCAGACAGGAAGAGTGGAGAATGGACGCTATGTGCCAGGGGTTCCTACCCCCCACTCTGTGATTAGGCAAGGACCGGTGGCACCTGGGTGGCCTAGGGCCTGGTCTTGGCCGCGGACAGCTTGGGAGTACCAGTGGGGTAGCCCAGTTGGTCCGGACAGTGGATTTAAAAGGAATTCCATGGGTTCACCGTGGCGTAGAACCGGAGGGTGTCCCTGCAGTTGTGGGCCCGCGTCCGTGTTCTATCGCCCCAAGCAGGGAAGTCCATCACGGTGGTGATTGGTCTGCCCTGCGTTTTGGCTGGAAGGGGGTTGTGTTGGACTTGGCCCTTCTGGCAGGTTCACCCCTGAACTTTTTTGCTTTTACTGGTGACTTGGTGTGGTGATTTTTGGTTTCTGCGCACTTTCCCTGTGTCCCAGAGGAAAGTGCGTGCGCATTCTGAGTGCATGTGGTGAGATAGGCCTGCCCTCCCATAGGAATGCATGGGGAATGTATGTATCCCTGGTAGTTCCTGATGGGTTGGGTGTGCAGGCTCGAGTTTGGTATGGGCGGACTCGTGTGATTGAATGCTGCGCGATGATGTGTGCGGCGTGCATGTACCTAGTGTGGAAGTGCCACTTCTAGAAGTGGGCACTTCTGTGTGCAGTGTGTCTGGCGTGTGATTGGCTGGAGCTGGCTGGTGAGCCTGGCTCCAGGAGTCTGGTTGGGTCTGTCCCAGTGGTGAGTGTGAGGTTAGCATGCTGATGGCTGGGGAGGAGTGCACCTTGGACCTGAATAGGGCAGGGCTTTCCCCACACAATGCTGGCTCCGCCCCCTGTGGTGCGACTGACGACCCTAGCCCTGCCAGTGAATAGAGTGAGGGGCTGAGCACATCAAGGGTGCTCCCCAACCAGCTGCGACTGGTTTTCCCCCTCACCCTGAACCAAGAACAAAGGGTTTTAGTGTATAAAAATGGGGCTGTGTCCCCACAGAAACTGTTCTCTTCCAGGATCCTGAGGGGGGCTGCTGCTGCTGGAGGCCAGGAGGAACCGCCACTTTGGACTGCCTCCCTGCCTGGAGGGCCCAGTGAGCTGGCCCCTGGCCCAGCCTTGCCCCCTGCCCACCTTCCTAAGAACTTTGCTGGACTTTTGTGCTTACTGGCACCCCAAAGCGCCTGGAAGCGCTTTTATTTTACCTATAGCGCTAGGAGTGCTTTAAGTGTGGCCAGCAGCGCTGCGCTGCACCTATTAGCGAGGGAACCCCGACGTAGGGATTCCCTGCTATTTTGCAATATTCCGAGCGGGTGCCCACCCCGCATTGTTGCGCTGGTTGGCGGGTGCCTGCCCCGCTTATTTGTGGATTTCCGGCGGGTGCCCACCCCTCCGTACATCAACGAGGGAGCCTACCCCTCTTATGGCCGAAGTTTAAAATCACCGCGGCGGCCCGGTTCTCAAACAGGAAGTCAGGCAATCTGTGAGGGACGTGGGCGGGGCCTCGCCTCAAACAGGAAGCGGACGGGAGCCTACCCCTCGCTCCTGTGACGGAGACCAGGAAGACGAGGGCGGGAGCCTACCCCGCCTCGGCCGGCGAAGGAGAGTCCCGCGTCGCCCGGAGGAAGCCATCGGATCCGGGGAGTGGTGCTGGTGTGCAAAGGATTCCCGAGTCCCAGAGCGGGACTTTACTGTAGCACTACTGTCGCCCGGGACCTGTGCATGCACACCGGTGAGTGAGCTCAGCTACCGGGGGCATGAATGTCTAGAGCGCATGGACGCTCTAAACGTTGGGGGCAAATTATTTGTTAGAGAGCCTAGAGGGCTCCCACGTCTCCCGCATTGGTTGCTTCATAGAGCTTGCACGCTCCAACGTTACGGGGGCATTGTGTGTTCTAGAGCGCTGGTGCGCTCCAACGACGGGGCCCCATCATTTTTCTCGAGCCCACGAGGCTCCCACGCAGGGCATATTTGTAGTTTAGAGCCTGCAAGGCTCAGGGGGCATTTCTGCAGTGATAGAGCGGCCCCGGGGGCCGCGGGCCTCTCCCCCCTTGCCCCACAAAGTTGTTCAGAGCCACGGAGGCTCTAGGGGGGCATTTCTTGTTGTAGCGTCCAGGGGAGGCTCCAACCCCTGCTATAGTGATTTGAGAAGGCACAGTGGTGCCCCAGCATTACTCCAGTTGCCCTGCACTTAGTGGGCAACTGCCACGTGTAGGTTGTGCTTTGTGCTCCTGGCTTGCGCAGCCTGCGCCGCATGGCCCTGACTCTGCTGGACACAGGGCGTCCTAGCCCCGACAAGGCCAGTTGGCCTAGGGACCGCCACAGGTGGTGGCTTCTGTGAGTTTTTGCGCTATTGTTCCTAACCTGCACCTCTGAATGTGTGCTTATGCGTCATGTGCCTTGTTTTACACCGCTGAATGTCTTTTATGCATCATGTGTTTTCCTTCCCTACACCTCTGAATGTGTTGCGATGCATCATGTGTAATGTGCGTTTACCCCTACAGGTATTGTGATACTTAGGTGGTTGTTTGTTTTCTCCTAGTACAGGTGGTGCTAGTGAGGTCCTAGTTCCCTGCGCGATATTTTCCTAAGGTGGTTAGGGTTGCGTAGGTGGTACTTACCTGTTACCAGTAGTTACTGGTTGTGTGCTACATGTTCTATTTTTAGTGCTACAGTGATTGTATGTGCTATGTTCTAAAGTATTATTCTTATGTTCTAAGTGCTGATTTCTACCAAATGCTAATTCCTGACAGTGGTCCATGTGGCCCTGTCCCCTGTATATATAATCCCTTGTAAATTCTGCCCGTGCCTGTTGGCACATTGTAAAGTGTGTGTTTTTATCTAATGTGTTTTGGTATAATACAAAGGCTATTTTTATATAATACCTTGTGTGGAGTTTCCTTTGTGGTGGGCCTTGGGTGTTGTTGCTGGGTGCGCGCGCAAACGCTTTACACATTGCCTCAGAGATAAGCCTGACTGCTCGTGCCAAGCTACCAAGGGGGTGAGCAGGGGTTATCTTTGGCGTGTACCTTCCTTGCCCTGACTAGAGTGGTGGTTTCTGCCTGACTTTGGCGCAAGCCTTAGCCAACCAGAAATCCCATTTCTAACAAGGGGGATGACTTTACAGTTTGTTGTGGCACAAACAGGCGAGAAGCTGAGGTGGTAGAGCTGGATCGTCAGGAATATCTAGATTTGGAGCACCAGCATGCTAGGGCAATTGGTGTAAGGGATCCAACATCACAGGCAATATACCTTCGGCTCTTAAAGTTTAGGTCTAAAATTAAGAGAGGACTAGCGGAGAAGATAGCTACTAGTTACCACAAATACAAAACATTTCAGTATGAATACGGAGAAAAGGTGGGGCGGGTACTGGCAACTCAAATTGCTGATCAAAAGGCTCAATCTAATATCAAATTATTCAAAGGGGATGGTGCCTTGCCTTTTACACAACCACAGGATATTGTGGAACAGTTTAGAATATTCTATGCTAAGCTATATTCCCAATTAGATTTTGAGCCATTCAATAAACACGCTTTTTTTGAATATCTACAGGAGGGCCACATATCCCAGCTTGACATCACTGAGACTTTTGAATTACAAAAGGATATAGAATTACTTGCGGTTGAGGAGGCCATAAAATCTCTGCCTGTGGGCAAAGCTGTCGGGGAGGACACTATACCGTTAGAATTCTATGACATTTTTAGTGACTTACTAGTGCCAATTTTTGTGCAGTTTTGTACTGTTACTAATGGGGGCGAGCCTCCTGACTCATGGAATGTTACTAATATCGTCGTATTCCCTAAAAAGGGAAAGCCCTGCCTGTGGGCAAAGCTGTCGGGGAGGACACTATACCGTTAGAATTCTATGTACATTTTAGTGACTTACTAATGGCGGTTTTTGTGCAGTTTTGTACTGACATTACTAATGGGGCGAGCATCCTGACTCATGGAATGTTACTAATATCGTCATATTCCCTAAAAAGGGAAAGCCAAGTGACGATAGAGGATCATGTCGGCCAATATTGTTAATTAACACAGAAGTCTACTCAAAGATTTTGGGTACACATCTCGCTCCTATAACTCACAAACTAGTATCGGAGCAACAGCACGGCTTCGTCCCTGGGTGAGATACAACGGCTCATATAAGTACGGCAATAACGGCCTTCGACGTCTCTAGGAAACTTGATAAACAGGTAGGGATGATTATGGACGATGCGGAAAAGGCATTTGACAGAGTGACATGGGAGGCTCTCTGGATGATTATGGACACATGTGGACTCGGCTCTTGGTTTATTTCTGTGGTCCAGAAGCTTTAGAAGAACCCAGTGGCAGCTATTAAGCTGAATGGTATCACATCTGCATGGTTCACTATCCAACGGGGTACTGGGCAGGGGTAATATTATTGTACAGGCTGGAAAATGTGGTTGTTTTTCGGGTTATAAGTTGAATGCAGCCAAGACACTAACAATTTTAAACTTTCAATCTGAAAATATATCACCCCAATTAGGGGCCACACAAACAGCTATATACCTTGGTGTTTGCCCTAGTAGCAAAGTTAGTGATATTGTATCTTTGAATTGTGAGCCATTACTCAAAGCAATTATGGTTAAGCTGCGTAGTTGGCATCAGCTTCCTATTAGTATTTATGGAAGGTGCAACATAATTAGAATGAATGTATTACCAAAACTTTTGTATTTATTCCGTGCAATACCTTTCTCCGTTTTTTTTAAAACGGTTACATAGTGCCATAGGTAGTTTCATTTGGGGGTATAGACGTGCTAGAAGGGACCTCCAGTATATGAAGTTACCATATATACAGGGGGGGGCTCAAGCTCCCAGATTTCAAGCTTTACTATTGGACTTTGTTTCTCAGACGGATCAGCAGTTTGTTATCTGGGGCTGAAGCGGAGTTGTCGTTTGCTTTCTATCAGCTAACCTGCGATGCATCAACCGGGTTTCTGTTATATTAGACCTCTGACCCGAGTTATTTCAAACAAGTTAAATTTAAGATGATTAAAGATGTTATCAAGGTCTGGCGGGATATATGCAAACAATATTCATTGCCCCATTTACATCACCATACGCCGATATGGGATAACCCTATGTTGCCCGACATATTTCACAATATGATTGGGAAGGGGTGGCAACGTAATGGCATAAGGCAGATTGGGCAATTGTATGACGAATGTGGGTTCTGGTGTTTTAACTCATTAAAAGCTGAGTTTGGATTAAGGCTGAATACTTTTTCTTAAGTATTTACAAATCAGGGATTACCTAGCCAGAGGCCAGAAGCTATTAATATTGCCAATTTCATCGGAAATATTATCAGGAATATATAAGAGCTCTGGCTGTGGTACAATTAGTATGGCCTATCAGAAAATTTTAGCAGCTGCAATGATGACAGTTTGCATATAGTTATCAAACTAAGTTGGATGCTTAGGGCTGAAGTACCGGCTGACGAAATACAGGAATCAATGGAGGTACTGGATAGAGCAGTAACCTCTGTTAATTTGAAATTAAAGCAGCACCGTACAATTTATATGCTATATTACACACCAGCGATTATTTCCAAGTGGCCAAGTCATACTGCCCGAAATGCCAATTATATGCCGCTGATTTAAGGCATATGTTTGCTG
This sequence comes from Triturus cristatus, assembly GCF_964204655.1. NCBI lineage: Eukaryota > Metazoa > Chordata > Amphibia > Caudata > Salamandridae > Triturus > Triturus cristatus. The sequence continues at coordinate 332,470,210 of NC_140579.1, forward strand.
ACTGCCCTGGGCTAAATAGATTTTGGGCTGGAGTTTCTAATATTCTCACTCCGGTATTGGGCCCAAACTATCAGTTTACTGAGAAGGAAATATTTTTGGGGATCAAACGCGATGATGTTAGTCAACTATTATCTTAGTTTGTGCTCGTTTGTGCATTGCCAGAGTCTGGATAAATAATGCTGGCCCAAGTATTGTCGAAATGTGGGCTTTACTTAGACAAGTATATGAAATGGAGGCTGCTTTGGCAAAGGCCTGAGGGCCTCGATCTTGTTTAAAGTTTAACAGGATGTGGGCTACTCTACAATGGGACTAATCAGGCACTGCTAGTATAGTATGACTCTTTCTCTTCCTCTGTGATAGATTTTTTACATATATTCCAAACCACCTGCTCATTGAATCAATTAAATTGTAGAGTTAGGAAAGTGTTGATTTTTCTTGAATCTTGAATAATGGAATTGTATTTGTGTTTCCAATGTTAATGAACGAACAATCTGGACATAAAAAAAAAGCAATACATGGCTATTCTTGAAAACTCTGGAGCCATATCTGTTGTAGTAGTCTGTACCTCTAAAGGGACTTTGTGGCTGGGAATTGTTGCATCTTTCACTGAAGTAGATGATCTGTCAGCTTCCCTCTGCTAAATTGCCAGTTGGAGATGTTTTCTATGTTAAGATTTAAGATGATACACCATGGATGATATCCCACATAAATATTTGTTATTTGTCTCTCTACAGTGGATCTTTTCACAGAGTGTGCGTTGTATTAGATTTGGAGCAGTTTTTGATTTCTGTTGAGTTTTTGTAAGACTGGGTAGTTTTATGGGTGTTTTGTAGTTATGTTCTATTCGTAAGTTCAGATGTTGAAAGTTAGGTGAAATTGTTGTTTTTGTTAAATGTGTTATACAATTTTGTTAAACTTTGTGTTAAATATGTTTAAATATCTTTTTACATTTTGTCACTTGTATTTGTGACTACTGATGTCATTGCAACCTTCAGTGTTGCTGTGGAGATGGAAAATTCATTTTTTTTAAATGCATACAAGGGGAAAAGATAAATTAGTATCTTACTAAATATCTACAGTGAAAGTTATTATAAGATATGTCTATATATGTGTTTACACTTTGTCAAAAACACCCTTTATTCGCAGTCTGTCCTTGGCAATAACACTCATAGAATCATACAGGCACTACCTGTGCAATCATCAAGGACATCCTTTCTCCATTACTCTGCATATGCGCTTCCTGGCATAGTACTAGTCGGTGGATGATTTCTCCTTGGCGTTTGAGGGTATTTGATGGCCAAGTATTCCTTTTGTTACCTCTAACAAGTTCCGCAGAGTCAGTTTGCTAAGAGGTCTTCGGAGGCCATACCCCCTTTCTGCACCACTCTGCAAACACGTCTCCTGGCATACTACTGGTTGAGGAATAAAGTTGTCCTGGATACTAAAGGACATTGGTGTCCAAGAAGCCCTCCTGGTGCATTCTATAATTCCTACTCAGCTGGATTTCTGAGAACTGGTTGGAGGCCCCACGCCCCCCCCCCCTTTCCAGACCATTCTGCAAAGACCATTGCTACTTAGAAAACCATGGAAATTCACTGAGAAAATAACAGTAATTACTTTACTCTGTTCTGTCGTATGTCTGAGTTTACTACCCCCCACCCTGCCCCTCCCATGCCCCACCACCCCGCAGCACGCCCTATGCGAGCCGCCACTGTATAGGTGAGTGAGTGTATGTGTGAGTATCTCTATGAGTCACTGACTGTGTGTGAGTTGCTATATGGGTGGATGATTGGATGAGTGGATATATCAGTGACTGTACTAATGAGTTGGTTGGTGTATGAGTACGGGTAACTCAGCAACAAAGAGGGCACCAGGAGGAGCGTTTACAGAGTAGTGCAGAGAGGGGGCAGAGCCTCCAGTGTGTTGCCAGCTTTGTTATTTTTCTTTTTTAAGGAAGGGGGGCTGTGTGGCCCCCCTCCCCAGGATGATTTTGGCCCTCAGGACCTCATCCCCTGGGGTATCGCCAGCTGTTTGGGGACCACGGGGTGAGCATGAAGGCCCTGCGTTCCCACCTGCAACTGCTTCCTGCGGGAGCCGACCCGGCAATTTACCCCCAGGGAGCTGTTGATATGCAGCTCCCTGGATGCAAAAAGCAATGTGTACTCTTTTTGAACAAGCAAGAGCAAAGTGCAATGTCCCCGGGGGTCAGCACCCTGGGACATTGCTGGGGCCGGCCCTGGGGGTGGCAGTCCCCAAGGCCATTTACGGCTCCATGAGGGGAATTTGCGTGGCCCTCCTCCAACAATATCTAAGCCCTGAGGAGATGGTGGTCCCTGGGGCTGTATAGGAGTGCTCAAGCCCCACGCACACTTTATTTATTTCTTTTCTTATTATTTTTCTTTTCCTATTTTTTTTTGTCTTCATTCACCTCAGGTTCTTATGTCTAGTCCCTTAGCGAGCAAGTGCAAGAGAGAGACCGACCTCCAACAGGCATCAGAGCTAGGCATTTTCCCCCTGCAGGTACATCTCTCTCAGAGTGCCCGATTTACGGCAGCTGCATCGAGTGGAGCAAGGATGGGGGAAGACATTGCAGCAGAGAGTAATATAGGTGTAATCATTGGGGAAAGCTAAGATCTCTTGTATCCTCAATAACCATTACTTTCCACCACACCAGACCAGTTTTGCAACAGAGCCCAACATATTTGCTTCTTGGAATCTTTCCCTAATAAGTCTATTTTAGACATATAAGACAGGGAATCTAGCCACTCTGAGTGTTGAGGATTGGGATACTCCCACCCAGTTATGACAAATTTCTCTTCTGGCCAATAGAATTGCATAAAACAACAAGTCTCTAGCAATTCCTACCACTCCTACCTTTACTTCAAGGATGGTCAATGACAGGATTACTTTAATTTGTAACTCCAAAATACCTGAAACTGTCATTTCTACTTCGTCCCAAAATCTCCTGATTTTTGGGCATTGATGGAACATATGGGCAGTCGTTGCCTTTTCTAAACCACACTTTGCATATGCCGTCGGTCTTCCCTTCCACCTCTTTGACAGCTTCTCAGGTGTTATATATGTCCTGTGGAATGAAAAGAGTTGGTTTCTCTTTAAAAAAACAGGCTTAAGAATGGAATATAATGTGTGCATCAATACTTGTAACGTTTATTGTAATTTGATCCTCAGCAAGCATCTTCTCCACAGTTCTTTTGCGAGGCTGAAATCTCCATCCAGGGTGTCTTGTAGTTCCCAGTACCAGAAAGAGACTTTTTTGTTCCCTGAGGGTTTTCTAACAAGTTGCTCTTCCAAGCCATTTCCAGTACCCAAAGGCAGCTTCCGACTCTGTTTCCCAACTCTTCAATTGTATATATTTGAATCTTGAAAATTTGCCCCCAACAGCTCTTTTAACTCGTTCTATGATATCAACTGTCTGCCTTGAGAAATCTCTCCCCAAATGCTTACCCCAGCATTTCTTATTGATAGCGCCAATTTATGTTTAAGACACTCTGGTGTCCCTGGAGATTCCCTGCTAGGAGATCAGAAGGAGTAGTAATCTAGTTTTGATCATCGTCTAATAATGTAACACATACTAGCTAATGCTTGCAGCACTTTTGATGTGATTTTCTTGAAATATTTTGTGCCACCAAATTTAAGGAGAAATCTATCTACCCCCAATGTGCTTTCTTTCATCATTGCCAAATACATAGTGCCTCATTACGATGACGGACGCACTTCAGTCCCTCCGCCATCATCTCTTATCTAGGACCGCCCACCAACTGTGTGGCAGTCCCACAATATGAATTAGGATGCGACCGCCACTATGGCGGTTGCATCACCTACCTTTAACATTGCAGCAGGTGCTGCTGGCTGCAGCAACCACCGCAATGTTAAAAAAAGATGCTGTAAACATCCCTGTACTACGTGACAGGCACCATGTGGTGCCTTTCACTTGGTACAGGAATATGTAGGGGGCACCAATGGTGCACCCCAAAATTCAAAGGAAAGGTCCAGGGGAAGAGGGGGGCCTACTACAGGGCCCCAATGTCCATCCCCGCCAGCCTTTTCATGGCGGTTTAACTGCAATGGAAAGGCTGGTGTGGATCCACATCCTAATCTGTCCGGAGGTGCCTAACAGGCCCAGCCACCATTCTGGGCTATGCGGGCGGTCCGACTGGTGGTCGGATTCAATCCGACTGTCGGAACCGTGGCAGTCAGATTTTCCAACCAACACCAATCCGACGGTCATCGTAATGTGGCGGTCTGATCGGCCCTTACGATGGGCAGGGGGACTGCCACCGACATGCGGATGGTGGCGTCCTTCCGCTATCATAATGAGCCCCATAGTTCCTACTTCTGATCCATCCTGTTTATTAAAAAGCATTCTGGAGTACGTCAGCTGGAAGGCCGATGTATAATATTGGCTATATGGTAAGGATAATGTGCTTTCTCCCACAAATAAAGGCGTTTATCGCCTGCTGGATATTATCTATTGCAGCTTTCTTAAAGTGCAGTAGGATTGTGTTAATTAGAAAAGTAATTTTTATCAGTATCACCATTTTAATCAGATTAACCCTCCCAAAAATCATTAGGGGGAGTTGTACCCAGCCCTTTATTAAATGCACAGTTTCTCTTGATATCTTATCTAGATTTATTTCAGAGATTTTGTTTCTGTCTTCCACGATTTTTAGACCCGGATATCTCATCTTCTTCTTAACCGATGAGGTATCCTTTCTCTGGTTCCATACAATAACCTCTGCTTTCCCCTTGTTCACCAGCTTACCAGATACCTTACTGAATTCTAACGCCATCTGTATGGTGGCTGGTAAAGCCGCACCAACGTAAGAGGAGAAAACCAGAAGATCATAAGCATATTATGCCACCTTTTTTACCCAACCCCAATGGGAAAAAGAGGGAATTTTAGCTGCCAGCCTACGTTTATGTGCAAAGGGGTCTATATAGAGATTAAATAAGAGGGGAGACATGGGACAACCCTGCCCTGTACCTCTACATATTTTAAAAGTTGAAGATAGGTTTCCAATTAGGAGTGGGCGGAATTTGTGTAGTCAAGCTCCGCGAAACGGTAAAAAATCTCTGCGAACACACGTAATTGTTTGTTCGCGATGCTTTTTTCCTGTTCGCAAACGCTGTTTGCGTGCTCGGGGGGAAATATCTCGTGAACACGCATTTTGAGAACGTGAACAAGCAAAAAATTCCGTGAAGCCGCAGAACGCAGAATTTTGGCCAATTCCGTGTTCTCCGGGGAACGCGAAATTAACCCAAGTTCCGCAAATTCCACGAGAGGAACGGAATTTACCGCCCAGGCCGAGTTTCCATTCACTAAAACTCTTGCTGAGGGACCCTGGTATATCAGTTAGATTACTCTATAAAATGTATCCCCAAGTTCATACCGTTTCAAAACAGTAAGCAGGTAAGACCACTTTACCCTGTCAAAGGCTTTAGAAGCGTCTAAACTTATAACTGCTAGGTGGGTAGGATAAGATAACTCATGTAGGTGTCTTCCTTTAATAAACCCCTTCTGATCCTTATGTATCACCTCTCTGGCTATTTTACTTAATCTACCTGCCAGGATTTTTGTAAAGATTTTATAATCAGTGTCCCAAAATGATATAAAGGTCACAGCTAGTGAGGTCCTTACCTGACTTAAGAATAAGCGTAATTATTGCTTCATCCCATGGATTTGGTAGCTGCATCCCTTAATGTAAAATCTCCCAAATCATTAGTGTCAAAAAGGGGGCTAATTCCTCCCCTAAAATTTCATGGAATCCCATCGGGTCCTGCAGCTCTGCCCCCCTTTCTTGACTGTATGACCATCCTAACTTCCTCTTCTGTAACGTCCTGGTTTAGGGAATTTTTCTACCTTATGTCAAAGGGTTTGATGGAATCTACTAACCAGTCATTCAGCTTTTCTTCTGATACTCTTCCCTCTTCTGAATAAGGATCTCGGAAGTAATCTTGAAAAGTCTCCTCCAACTTACTCTTACTGGCCAGCATAGCACCTGACTGCCCTTCAATAATTTCTTTAATCCGATTTCAATTTTGGTCTGTTTTGATATTCAATGCTAATAACTTCCCTTCTCCCTCCCCATACTCAAAATGGGCCAATTTACTAGCCTCCTAAAATCTTGCTATCATTGGCTAAATTTATCTTTATTTAAGTCTCTAGATTTTAAAACTCATCCTCTTGCTGAGATAACTCCTTCCTATATTGTTTATTTTTGTAACAAACTGCGCTCGTAATCTTACCCCTATAAAATGCTTTGAGCGTATCCTTTATTACCCCAGAGGGAGCCAAGTCACTATTAATTTTAAGAAATTCTCCTACTTCCATTATCAAGGCTTCCATTCCCGCAGTATTTGCCTTTATAATACAATCTAGTGTCTACCTCCTTTCTGTAAACCGGGTAGTGGACCTGATTGTTATAGTTACTGCTGAATGGTCTGACAGATAGGCCGACAATTAAATTCAATACCCTGAATGTCCTCTCTAAGGCTCCACTCTACAAACAAATAGTCTAAGCTCGATCTACGCCCCTATTTCTTATTATGGAATGAGGCACCCTGCAAGGATCCAACCTTCTCTCTCCACTAATCGCAAAGGGCATGTTGTTTCATCACGGACTTCAAAAAGGCACGTGATTTGGGGGTAGGTATAGCTCTACTTTTACTTGATTTATCTAAGTTCAGATCCATAATGGCGTTAAACTCTCCTGCCACAATTACTGGACCTAGGAAGACCAACCAATTGGTAAACACAATTTTTAGTGTCTGACAATCATCATAGTTTTGAACATAATATCCAACTAACGTTACTGATCTAACAACTATTTTTATGTTCGCTGTGATCCATCTACCACTCTTGTCGACCCCCGCATCCAATATCCATATTTTTTCCCCATGTTTTTCACCACTATTGCTACCCCTCTTATATTCACACTCTGATCTATACATACCATCTGTTATACCCATATTTGCTTTCTAAACAACTTCACAGTCTTTTTTCAACAGATGTGCTTCCTGTAGAATCAAAATTTGAGCGGAGGAATCTCTAAGCTACTGTATTATCTTATCCCTCCTCCCCTTTGTACGTAACCCATTGGCATTCCATGTTAATAGTTTGGCTATCATGCCCCTGCTTTGTTCTTCCAGCCCTTCATTTGAGTGCAAATATCTCTATTAAATGCCTTATATCTCTCTGAGGTGTTTGAGGATTTTTTAATCAATTTTTTCCCACATGATCCCCACCCAGTGCACCTTTCCTTGTCCCACCACCTTCCTTTGGAGAAACCACCCATACTTCTTTCTGGACCGATGTTAGTCCAATTTTCTTTTCTCAGCCCACAGGCACCCACCACCACCACCAAACCATAGACATAAATAAATTAATATTATATAGCCCCCAATATCCCTCTTATCTATGAGTATTTTCTTTCACATGTCATTTTCCTAGTTTCTTCTTCCTTCCTTTTTGATAGCCTCTATTCAGTCATTGGCCTCTCTTGCACTTCTCAACAAATGCAGTTTATTATTGTGCATAACTCTTAGGGATGCCAGAAATGTAAGCTGTGCTGTCGCCCCTACTTTTTAAAATGCATCCAGGTGCTTTCCCAGCTCCCACTGTCTGTCTAAGGTGACCCGAGATTGATCTGATCTGATCTTGAATAAGAACCCCACCCCCCTTAATGTCTTCAATTTTATTGTACATAAAAGGACTTTTTCTTTCAAAGTATATTTCTGAAAATGAAGGAGAATCTTCTGCGGCTTCACCCTGTTGGGGTTTTTCTGAAGGGATCTCTATGTGCCCGTTGAATATCGTTTGCAATAGTTACCTCACTCTCATCCATCTGAATTTTTGCATTTCATAAGAAAGACCACAAAGGTTTTTAGCTCATCACATTTCTTTCTCTCTGGGACATACACCATTTTCAGGTTATTTCTTCTAGAGTTATTCTCTAGCTGCTCCAGCTTCTCCTACAGTTCTTGCTCACCCCGCTGTAGCACTTGAATCTCCATTTTACTGTTACTTAGATCTTTTTTCCACTCCCAAACAGTATCTCAAGCATTTGTATACTTACAGTCAGAATATCATTATATCGAGAGCCTCACAAAAATTCTGTGTCTTGCCTTGATTCGCCTCTGATACCGCAAAACCCTTCCTAATATCACCAGAAAGTGAAGAGAACATAGTCTCAAGGAAGCTACCTGAAACACCTACATCTGTTTTCTCTTCCCCTAGAGTCTTTGATGGTATATTTCTGTTTGAAGTTTCTCCTTTTTCTTATCCTGTATGAAGTCACCGATCCGGGTCCCACTTTTCTCTCTCCTAGATCTGTCAGGGCTACTTCTTAATAAATCGTCTCTGAGCTAGCTGTACTCCCCTCTGTGGTCATCACTGACAAAACGGAGTTATTTTCCACACTTGATTCTTGTTCTCAGAGTCACCATGGGGTAGAACTTTAAAAAAGAACCTCAAGGAGGGGGTCATTTTTATCTTACACTCCAAAATGTAGTTTATTCTCTGCCCTCTCCCTGTCCTTTGTGCCTCCTTTCTAGACCTCTCCTTGAATCTACACCCCTTAGAATTAGTTCCTCTCACACTGTGATTTGCAGCCACAGGAGTAGTAGCTACAGAAACTGGGGAATTTTTTAGGGGCTGCTCTAGTAGTTGTTGTTTTTTACCTCCCTCTGTTAAATTAATGACTTTATTCTTTAGCCCGATGTTTTTGAGCTTATCCGGAATTCGTTTTCTTGGACCAGCTCCCTATCTCTCAGTTGCGTAGTTGCTTTGCCAGTGGGCTGCTTCTACAGCCTTTCTTCTTAATCTCTACTGGCAAGAAGTTCCTCTTTTTTGCTTTCAACACCCTCCAACACCAGAGATACATCCAATTCCCCAGCCGTCTTGAGAGCAGCGATTGCAGTACTTGTATTGATGCTCCTCCCATGGCCGCGGAGGAGACCTCGCCCTGCCAGCCTGCAGCTCTTCCTGAGCTCCATGGCGGCCCTGAAACAGCACAAATCTCCTGAGCTGACCCGGGGCAGTTCCTCCGTGGCTTCTGCTGACACCAAATTAACATGATGAGGCACATTAATTCAACAGGTAGGGGATAAAGTTCTGACCAGTGGTGTGCGCTCAGCGGCACTCTAGCAACCCACGTGTAGCGTGGCTGCCATGTTGTCCCCTCTCACCCCACACTTTATTTTTTATTATAGCAGGGCTATTTATGTTAAATGTGGGGGCATGCGGGTCCCCCCATGCAAACCAGGGAACTGTCACCGTCCCAGGCCTAATTATGTTAAATGCGGCCACCCACAGCCCCAGACAACCATGTTCCCAGGGCTAAATTCAAAAGATGCGTGGGGGGCAGGCCCCCATGGAGGCCCGGGGACCGCCACCTCCCCCCCAGGGGCCACACTTTTTTAAAATATAGCCCCAGGGAGGTGGCGGTCCCGGGGCTTTTAATGATTGCCCCCAGGACCTGGCCCACCCGGCACAGATCCAATGCGAATCCCGCCAATTTTTTTTTAAACACATGCTTTTTTTGGCCCGGCGATCCCTGTGAAAACCGCTGAGCAGGCCTCGGGGGTCAGGATGTTTCTTAATTTCTACAATTTGTTTGTCCTTTTTTCTTGTGACTCAGTTCAACTGAGTCACAATATGGCTGTCAACACTTCCTGGTTTGAAGTGTTAGCAGTTAATCAAATTGCAGGCACGAGATCGGGAGGGTTAGTGGATCCTTCATGTCACCACTTGGATATCTGAGAAATATTTACATTTCTCAGGAACTACTGAAAAAATGTACACCATTTAACGAAAAGAAAGCACTCCGGACCAAGAGCTACCTTTCTGCCAAATTTGGTGTAATTCAGTTCAGCAGTTCAGACTGTAGCTGTGACAACAGTTTCCTATGGAAATTAAAGTGGAGAAAAAGCATTTAGGGACCCCCTTTTTCTCGCACCCCATTTGACGAATCACCCCGAAACTTCCAACACAGCAGCTGAAGTGAGTGGGCCATTAGTTTTAAAACTTTCGTGAAGACTAATAGGGACCCAAGATTTCGTGCAAGGTATTTATTAGAAACCCAGCACTACAAACATTCCAAATGTATCCTCAATATTTTATTTATATATATAACAATCAGTGCATATATATTTTGTATGGATGTATATATTAGGCCTGGGTGGTAAATTCCGTTCCGCTCGCGGAATTTGCGGAATTTCGGTAATTTCGCGTTCCGCGGAGAACGCGAAATTACCCAAAATTCGGCTTTCCGCGACTTCGCAAATTTTTTTCTTGTTCGCGTTCTCAAAATGCATGTTCGCGAGATATTTCTCCCCGAGCACGCAAACAGCAACTGTGAACAGGAAAAAAGCATCGCGAACAAGCACTTCCGCGTGTTCGCGGAATTTCTGCATGTTCGCGGAGATTTTTTACCGTTTCGCGGAGATTTGCGTAACGCGATTACGCAAATTCCGCCCACCCCTAGTATATATATATTCATACACTCATAGCATACAAAAACACAATGACTTCTACACACACACACATATATATATATATATATATATATTATCTACTGGAGGTCGCCAGTAGATAGTTATACTTAGGACCGAGTTTCCATAGTAAATCTGAAAATTCTATTTTGAATAACTTTAGTGCCGGTTGACGAATCCTCGCACATTTTTCAAAATAGGTGGGGCGCTCTGCTCCGCTCCTACCCTGAAAGTCTCGGGGTGATTAGTCAAGCGGGGGCCGAGAAAAAAGGGGAGTCCCAAAACGTGTTTTCCCCATGCATTTTTCCATAGGGACCTTTAGTCCAAGGTACAGCCCGAACGGCTTAGCAGAATTACTTGAAATTTGGCAGAGAGGTAGTCCTCAGATATATGTAGTCAATCCGTTCAGTAGTTCCTGAGAAAATTTCAGTTAAAAGTACATATATATCTATAAGCGCGCACCGTGCGCGCACAGTGCGCGCACGGTGACGTGCGCAAGCGCAATTCTGATTGGTTGTTAGATGTCAGTAAACATTCGAATCGGTCGAAATCAGGAAGTGTCGGCCGCCATTTTGTCTCTCGCAGTCTGAGGCAGTGAAAAACAAAGGAGGAGAACGTGAAAAGGGGGCAGGGTGGACAGTTCCTGATCCCCTAGCCTTTGTCAGGGGGTCACTGAAGGACCCCCAAGGGTGAAAAAAACATTTATATTTTTGACGAAAAAGCACAGGGTGCGTGCACGGTGCGCGCACGGCACGCACAATGCATCGTGGGCACTCGGTGCGCTAAGCGCACCGAGTGCCCACAGCGCACGCACGGTGCGCGCACGGTGAAAAACCTGAAAAAACAAATATATTAATAAATGCATAACTTAGCATTTAAAAAAACTTACAAATTCACTTAAAAAACCATAGGTTTCACACACGTTATAGTTAGGAATTAGCATTTAAAAAACCTTGCAAATTCACTTAAAAAACCATAGGTTTCACACATGTTATAGTTAGCTGGACATTTCCCTCGTAAAAAACCAATGAAATTCCCCCGTTATAGTTAGTGCAGGCAACTATAACTCACGCGACCGCAATCCTCTGCTGATGACGTCAGATATTACATCACTGATTACATATGTGTCTTTCTGAAAAATAAATATTTGTAATATATGTATAGCTAAAGATTAATGGAAGAAGACATGGGTAAATAGGTGTCTAAATACAGTGATGTAATATCTGACGTCATCAGCAGAGGATTGCGGTCGCGTGAGTTATAGTTGCCTGCACTAACTATAACGGGGGAATTTCATTGTTTTTTTACGAGGGAAATGTCCAGCTAACTATAACATGTGTGAAACCTATGGTTTTTTAAGTGAATATATATATATAAATATATATATATATTATCTACTGGCGGTCGCCAGTAGATAGTTATAGTTAGGACCGAGTTCCCATAGGAAATCTGAAAATTCTATTTTGAATAACTTTGACGCCGGTTGACTTATCTTCGTGAAATTTTCAAAACTAATAGGGCGCTCCGCTCAGCTCCTACCCTGAAAGTCTTGGAGTGATTCGTCAAGCGGGGGCTGAGAAAAAAGGGGGGTCCCAAAACGCGTTTTCTCCATGCATTTTCCCTTAGGACATTTAGTCGAAGGTACAGCCCGAACGGCTGAACAGAATTACTTGAAATTTGGCAAAGAGGTAGTCCTCAGGTCAGGCATGTGCCTTAAATGGTGTAAATCCGTTCAGTAGTTCCTGAGAAAATCAAAAGTAAATTCACATATATATCTGGGCGGAGCCTAACCACACATCTCATCGTGAGATCTGATTCGCTGTCAGCACTTCATCCAAGAAGTGTTGGCAGCCATCTTGGGACCAATATACATGATAGCACCTCATTAAAAAGCATTGCAGTTAATAGAAGGTTTTAAGACTTTAGTTACATTATAAATCATTTGCTGATGGTACCATACTCATTTTAGGAATTGTGGTGTGTTCTAAGGTGATTTTACCATGTGAAAAAGCCTTCTGCTGTGATATCATGAATCATGTTTGAGAGAAAACTATTTTCTCATGCTTTTCCCACAGAGGTTTGGAAGGTGATCTATAAGCTAACTGAGAGCATATTTTCTGTAAATTCACATTATCTTTCTCAGTCATGTGAGAATGAAGTCTGACATTCTCAGTAAAACATGTACATCCAACAAGGGCAGAGACTGTCAGTTGATTCCTTTGTTGTCATGATGCGCTCACGGTAAACACTGTCGGTGTCTGGAATATGGCATGACCAGGGAGTGTAGCGCTCCTTGCACGAACTACAGTTCCCTGCATGCATAGCGTCGTCACGTTCCACGTGATCAACACGACGCACAAACCCGGATATAGGAGTTCTTCGCGGATGCAGCGGGGCCGTTGATTCAAGTTCCGGATGGCGTTTGGACCCTGCTGCCTCTAGAGAACATTCCGTGGGTGAAGTCGTCCCTGCGCTGAGCGGTACAGTGAGTACTCGTTGCTGTGGCTTAGTCGGAAGGAGGAGAGCAGGCTTTACCGAGGGTTCCTCTGTTGGAGAGACTGCGGCCCCCGCGTCTCATGCAGAGGGACTGTAACGAGCCTTCTCCTCTTTCGCTGATTCCCGTGTCCGGTTCTGCTGGTGTTCTTGTTTCCGGTTTCTCCGTTGGTGAGATCGCTGTTAGGCATCTCGTGCGGAGAATCGGCTACTTGCAAAACATGTCTGTGCTAGAGTGACTAGTTCACTCCATATTTTCCTTTGCCGATAACGCCCCTCTGTTGGTGAGATTGCCGGCTGGCGTCTTGTGCAGAGGTGCGTGTGGAATCCTTCCTTTGCATGCTTACGAGTACTTTCTTTGTGAGTGAGCCAGTACTTTATAGGCTCTTGCAGGGAAAGCCTACTTACGTAAGAGAGACACATAGTTCCTAAAACTAAAGTGTTCAAGCTATCAAGGTCCCAGGATGGGTACCTCCAAATAACCTCGGATGTTTTCACAAATAACCAGTGTGTCAAAACTAGACACTGATTGCCTCAAGAACCCGACCTAATCCCATGATATTGAGAAGTATCATTATGCCAATGAAGAAAATGCATGTCTGGTAATCGGACTATGTTTTACGTTGTTCGTTGTGTTTATTCTTTTACTAGGAGAGAGGGTCATGAGAGGGTGCGGCGATAGCCAATCGTCTGCACATCTTTACTAGCCGTCCTCACTCAGGGGTATGTGTCATGAGAAGAGAGCTGTGGCAATTCGTAGTATGACCTAAACTGTATATAAGAGCTGTATTTACTGTATATCTTCTCGTCTGTTTCATAGCAGTTGGGTCGGACGTGTGCACTCACCCTCGTCTCTCTTCCAGTCTCTGCCTTCCGCCTTTTCTTTCAGGTAGGGAGAGGGGTCCCCAAAACAAATGAGCTAGAGTTAGATGGGAAAGGCGGGTGTGGTGGCTGGACAGTTGGGATTAATTATTGTTCTTGTGTTTCCTCAGGTCTCCCTCCCTGCAGTTCCCATCCTTTCCTTCCCCCACTTAACTATCCCACCAGTCCGAGTTTATTGCTCTTCGGACTTGGGGCAGTTTAGAGGTGGACCCCTAAGAGCATCGGCACAATCCCGAGGACTTCGTCTGGCAGAACCTGACATTTGTGTTCTACTGCAGCTTCCCAGAGTGTTCTAAAGAACAACTAGAGTGCTAACAGTCCTACTTATGACAAACGTATGGCACACCTAAAGCCATCTTGGTTGGAATAAAGTGGTAATTCTTAAAACATTTAATTTAAAAAGGAACAAAATGAGGGGGTTCATTTTGCCATAGAAAGTATGATTAGTGCTGCAGAAAGAAAAATTAGGGCACATTTTGAGTGACTTCTCAAATCCTCTTCTATTTCATTAAAAAATTCTGATATGCAGACTGAAACATGCACTTTCAATACCAGCAGCAGACTTCCCTGGTGAGCAGTAGCTTTACTACAGTGATCTAATAAGCAACTAGAGTGCTAACATTCTGAATTTATGGCAAATTTGTGACACATCTGAATGCCTTCTTGATGGAATCAAAGTAAAAAACTGAAAGTATTTCCTACTGAGGAGACTGTAGTAAATGAGGAAATTAGGAAACATCATAACAAATAAGTCTCCCAAAATGGCCACCAGAGACAAAAGAGCCCAAATGTAGCCCACATATCACCCAGATGTAGCACAAGTATAGCCCAATGACAGAATGTCCCAGAGTGTTCAAACGAACAACTAGAGCGCTAACAGTCTTACTTATGACAAAAGTATGGCACACCTGAAGCCATCTTGATTGGAATAAACTGGTAACACTTAAAACATTTAATTTACAACGGAAAACAATGAGGGGATTCATTTTGCCATAGACATTATGATTAGTGCTGCAGAAAGAAAAATTAGGGCACATTTTGACTTCTCAAATCCTCTTCTATGTCATAAAAAAATTCTGACATGCAGACTGAAACATGCACTTTGAATACCCACAGCAGACTTCCCTGGTGAGCAGTAGCTTTACTACAGTGATCTAATGAGCAACTAGAGTGCTAACATTCAGAATTTATGGCAAATGTGTGACACATCTGAATGCTTTCTTGATGGAACCAAGTAAAAAACTGAAAGTATTTCCTACTGAGGAGACTGCAGTAAATGAGTAAATTAGGAAACTTCATAACAAATAAATCTCCTAAATGCAGCACAAATATCACCCAGATGTAGCCCACATGTAGCCCAATGACAGAAGTGTGCAAAACACTTATTTTTTGTGCATTTGCAGTTTTATATAGTGCAGACTTGTCAGGTATTGGAATGCTTTACATGAGCATTGGTTACATCACACAAGATCAAATTCATTTTGGTTGTAGACATGGGGAGATTAAGTGATTTGACCACAATCACAGAATGTTGAGCTGAAGCAGAAACTCCAACCTGGTTCCCCAGTTGCAAAGTCTGCAGCTCTGGAAGTAACACCACATCCTCTCGCCAAGGTGCAACATTTAATCAAGTGGTCAATTGGATAAAAAAACATAAAGATTACAAATAATTTAAAAGTTCTTTGTCGCTATTTGAAAACTCAGAAAATATGTCCTCATTTTAGTTTTTTAGAGCACTAACCATAATTTGGATGCAAATAAGACCCTCTCATATATGTAATTTCTAAAGGAAATACTCTAGGTATTACAGTTTTGATTACATCAAGATGACGTCAGGCGTTCCACACTTTTGTAATAAATATAAAATGTTAGCAATCTAGTTGTTCATTGGGATACTGTTGAGAGGCAGAGGCCAGGGGCACGGACTCTGAAAATTGAAGGCAGGTAGGAGAATGCAGAGGCAACAATTTGACCACACTGGGCAGGCAGGAAGGGCAGTGGCAGCACAACAGACAATGGAAGGCAGTGGAAAGGGGGGCAGTGTAACTCAAAGGGGAAAATCAATACCCCAGTTTTTTTTCAAAATCTCCCTCTTACCAAGTTCAAAATGTTCGCAAGTATGGTACATTGAATCATGGTAGGCAGGAGGAATTGGGGTAGGGACATGGACTCGGATAACAGAGGACAGGAGGGACATGGAGAGGTGCACCAAACTGACCCTACAGGGCAGGCATTAGGGTCTGCAGCAGCACAATACACCACACAGCGCATTCGGGACGGGAGTGCAGCACAACAATCCATAGAAAGCAATAGGGAGGGGACAGGACCATGCACATGGACAACAGAGAACAGATGGGAAAGAGGCAATGGTAGCTAGCTGACCATAATGGACAGACAGGAGAGAAAGCTGCAGCATAACAGACCATAAAGGGCAGGAGGGACGGATCAGGGGCATTACAATGGAACAGACAAGCCAGGAGGGAGGGAATAGGGGGTCTGCACATGGAAACAGAGGACTGGGGACAAGGTGGCAGGGCAGGAGCAGCAAGATGACCATGGAGGTGAGGCAGGATGGGCACTAGAAACAAGACACACCATGGAGAGCAACAATGAGACTATGGTGGCATACACACAGACCATGGAGGGAAGGTGGGAGGGGCCATGGCAGCACAGAAGACCATGCATGGCAAGCGGGAGGGTTAGTGGCAGCACAATGGCTATGATGGGCAAGAAGGAGGGTGCAGCGGCATGCACAAAGGACCATGGAGGATAGAAGGGAGGGTCAGGACCTGGGCACAGACAAGAGAGTTCAGGGGAAGGGGCCTCACAACAGACCGCGCTGGGCAGGCAGGAGGAGCAGATGCAGCACAACAGATCAGGGAGGGCAGAAGGGTGTGGCAGTAAAATGGACCATGGAGGACAGGAGGAAGGGGATAGGGGTATGGCATGTGGACAGGCAGGGTGGAGGTGGCAGGGACAGGTTACAGTCATCTGACAATGCTAGGCAGGTGGGAGGGGAGTGGCAGCTCAACAGAACACTCAGAGTAGATAGGAGTGGCAGGTCCATGGAACATAGTGGGCAAAAAGGATGGAGCAGGGGCATGCACAAAGACATCGGAGGGCAGGGGGAAGGAGAATAGGGGCAGCAAGCTAAGCACAGAGGCTAAGCAGGAGGTCGATGATGGGCCATAGAATTGGGCAATGGAGGGCAGGAGGAGTGGACTGGCACATCATGCTAAATGGAGGGCAGTGGCAGCACATCAGACCATGCATGGTAGGAGGGAGGAGGCTAGTCCATGGATTCAGACAACAGAGGATAGGGAGGAGATGGATGGGGCAGCAAGCTAACTGTTCAGAGAAGGTGGGTATTAGGAACTTTATTGTTTTTAAAATGTGTGTCTGTGCGAACTACTTAAAATATGAACAAGTATGCAGCATAATCTCACTTTTATACAGGAAGAAGAGGACGTTTGTGACTGTGACTCCGGGCTCACTTGGCAGAAACACCCCCTGACCCTCCACCCCCATTGCAAAATGTAATGCCTGTGAAAAGGGTAGGTGGACGCAGTGTTATATAGAACATAGTCCTGAGAGCATGATTGAAAATGAAAACTAGATGTAGTATATGGTATAAACTATGCACCAAAAAGTGTGATATAAGATGAACCGGGGCGTGAAACATAATATGCAATACATTGTGCGCAATGACAGATTCATTGGAGAGCGTGAGATAGCACAGGCACTAGCGCGTGCTATGCGATATGCGCCTTGGAGTGTAATATGCACAGGGCAGTGTTGTGTAACATAACTAGTCTCTAAAGTTGTAATATAAAATATGTGCTGGGGAGTGTAAGGTTGCATATGCACTGTGACAAAGATATGGATCCCAGATTGTAATATGTATGGCATAGCGCTGTGCGTTATAAGATACTCAAATCAAATCAAAACCAAGCTTTATTCGATTTTAGGAATTAAAATCATAAAAGCAGACATATAGTTAAAAACAACAATTAAAAAGCAAGTCATAGGTTACATGTAAAAAGTGTCACTACGCATCACATAGAAATATATTCAGGATAATAAAGTTGGGTTCATGTAGACCATATAGAGTTCCTTAGGCAATGGTATCGCCCTGACTGAATCAAACCTATAACGGATTTAACAGTTTAGTTGTTTAAATGTGTTCTGGCTCGTATCACACCCTTTAAAAAGCCCATCACTGAGCCAGTACAGTAACAATTTTCCAGCTTCTGTAAATACAAGAAGGCTGGACGGCATTGCCTCCATCCACCTTGTTTTAGGAAAGGGATCAACCATCTGCGTCTTTCATTAACATAATATTTACAAAATAAAATTACGTGTAGTGTGGTTTGCAGTGAAATGTTATCACATGGGCAGCGGCAAAGATCCCTCGACCAGTCGTTGATGTTTGGGTGAGTAATAAGGCGATGGAAAGACCCAAATCTGAATCTGGATAACAGATATCTGTCATATCCTCCTGCCACACATGTTAAATATGGTTGAATCTCACTTGTTACAGAAATAATTTGATGATGAATCACCGTAATCTTGTTCAGTTCCAGGGCTAGCCTGACTTCTTCTAGGTGAGTCATGCAGGTTTATTTAAAATCCTTTTGGTTAGTAGAGTTCATATTATCAGGTGAGAAATAAAAATCTGGGCGTCCAATATCCTGCATGAACTTTTTGACATAACTGAGCCAGGGTATTTTGTCCACATTAACCATTCTCATGGCATCAGTTAATACTTCCCTGTTAAGGCCCGTGCTAGCTGATGTCCAAATTCTGTGCCATAGCAGAATTGGTTGAATTTTAATTAGGTCAGTGATGTAAACGGCTCCTAATTCACTATGGTAGTTGAAAACTGAGGTGCTAACTGGAACTCCCAGTATATACCTAAAAAACCCATTTTCGATACATTGTATCGACCTACAATCCTGAAATCCCCATATCGCCGCCCCGTAGATTGCTATGCTTCCGCATTTTGCTTCATAGATTTTTAGCAGCATTACGGGCGGGCGTTTCCCCAGTTTTCTCGAAAAGTTTTTTAGAGCGGCAATAGACTTCATAAAAAGTAAGCTCCTGGCCTTAACTGCTGCAGTCCATGAGCCTAACATACACATCGAGGAAGGCACGTTAGATGGGGCAATATAACCCGTGCGAAGGCAAGTGTGGCATGACATATTCACGGGGTGGTGTTACAGCGCACATGGGCTAGAGAGTGTCATAGCATACGCACTAGCTGGTGGAATACAACACAGAGGTGTGAGGCAATCGGCGGGCACTGGTGGGTGTAACACAGCATTGGGCTCAGCCAGGAGCACTCTGTGACTCTCAAGTGAGGTTTGTCTCCTTTCCAGAGAGTAAAATAAAAAGTATTACACATCCGGCGGTGGATGTGTTTTTTATTAACCGTGAGGGGGGTTTCTTGCATTGTTTGGTCGAATTTTTATCGAATCCCTTTTGAATGGCTTGGTGTGCGTGTATATTAAATGTGCCCGTCAATAGCTACCCATGTTTGTATAAATAAACGACAAGGGTGTCTACTTGGAGAGTACCCACCGGCGGGGGCGCCGGGATTAGGCACGGTAGGGCGTCAGACACGTCAGAGCTTCACTAGCGGTGTAAATACATTCCATGTGGATTCTTTCTATGCATAGTCGCCTTTTAATGAATATCACGCAAATTGTCATGGTGATAGGTACATACAGTTTGTCCAGCATGTCCTAGGTGTTTCTATAAATATATATATTTTTAAAATAATAAAAAACAAAGGCCGACCCCGGGGGATGGGGTCCCCGGAGCCATAAGTGGCCTGAGGAGGGGGGCAACGCAGCCCCCTCCTAAAGAATTTAAATATAAAAAAGGCCATGACCCGGGGGTTGGGGTCCCCGGGGCCGATTAAGGCCTTGGGAGGGCCAAATTAATTTTTTTCAACAAAAAAAATTAGGGTGCAGGCCCTGGGGGATGGGGTCCACAGGGCCAGTAAATTAGAAAAAGAAGGGGGGCCACACAGCCCTCCTTCTTAAAAAAATAAAATAAATAAAAGACCGTCATCGCGCTGGAGGGTACGCCCCCTCCTTGCAGCACTCTGCAAACGCGCCCCCTGGCCAGTTGTAAGTTGGGGAATTAATTCCCCTTCAAAACTGAGGGTCCCTGAAGGCCAACTAGCCCAACAGGTATCTCCAGTGTGCGCCAGGGAGCTGCGTTGCAGACAGGTGTTCTGAGGCCACGCCCCTTTTTACACCTCTATGCAACGCAGCTCTGTGGTGCTTACTGGAGGTACCTAGTGGGCTAGTTTGACCCTAAGGACCCTTAGGATTCAAGGGGACTTAATCTCTCAACTTAGAACGGCCACAGGGTGCGTTTACACAGTGGTGAAGGGAGGGGACGGGGCCTGAGGTGACGTGTGCAAACACGCCCTGTGGTGCGTTTTAAGTTGGGGAAACAACTAGCCCACCAGGTGCTTCCAGTAAATGCCACTGCTCTGCGTTGCAGAGAGGAGGTGCAGGCCGTGCCCCTTTTTACACCTCTGTGCAATGGCGCATACTGCACGTACCTAGTGGGCTATTTTGCCCCTAGGGATCCTCAGGATTCAAGGGGACCTAATCTCCCAACTTAAAAAACTGCCACAGGGCATGTTTACACAGTGGGGAAGGAAGGGGACGGGGCCTGAGGTGACGTGTGGAAACACGCCCTATGGCACATTTTAAGTTGGGGAAATAATTCCCCTTCAATTCTGAGGGCCCCTGGGGGCTAACTAGCCCACCAGGTGCTTCCAGTAAGTGCCACTTAGCTGCGTTACAGAGAGGTGGTCCAGGCCGTGCCACTTTTTACACCTCTCTACAACTCAGCTCTGTGGCGCATACTGGAGGTACCTAGTGGACTAGTTGGACACTAGCGACACTCAGGTTTCAAATTAACTTAATCTCCCAACTAAAAACGGCCACAGGGCTTGTTTACACAGTGGTGAAGGGAGGGGACGGGGCCTGAGTTAACGTGTGCAAACACGCCCTATGGCACATTTTAAGTTGGGGAAATAATTCCCCTTCAATTCTGAGGGCCCCTGGGGGCTAACTAGCCCACCAGGTGCTTCCAGTAAGCGCCACTTAGCTGCGTTACAGAGAGGTGGTCCAGGCCGTGCCACTTTTTACACCTCTCTGCAACTCAGCTCTGTGGTGCATACTGGAGGTACCTAGTGGACTAGTTGGACACTAGGGACACTCAGGATTCAAATTAACTTAATCTCCCAACTAAAAACGGCCACAGGGCTTGTTTACACAGTGGTGAAGGGAGGGGACTGGGCCTGAGTTAACGTGTGCAAACACGCCCGGTGGCGCGTTTTAAGTTGGGGAAATAATTCCCTTTCAATCCTGAGGGCCCCTGGGGGCTAACTAGCCCACCAGGTGTTCCAGTAAGCGCCACTGAGCTGCGTTGCAGAGAGGTGGTCCAGGCCATGCCACCTTTAACACCTCTCTGCAAAGCAGCTCTGTGGCGCATACTGGAGGTACCTAGTGGGCTAGTTGGACCCTAGGGACCCTCAGGATTCAATGAACTTAATCTCCCAACTAAAAACGGCCACAGGGCGTGTTTACACAGTGGTGAAGGGAGGGGACGGGGCCTGAGTTAACGTGTGCAAACAAGCCCTGTGGCGCGTTTTAAGTTGGGGAAATAATTCCCCTTCAATCCTGAGGGACCCTGGTGGCCAACTAGCCCACCAGGTGCTTCCAGTAAGCACCACTCTGCTGCGTTGCAGAGAGGTGGTCTAGGCCGTGCCCCTTTTTACATCTCTCTGCAACGCAGCTCTGTGGCGCTTACTGGAGGTACCTAGTGGTCTAGTTGGACCCTAGGGACCCTCAGGATTCAAGGGGACTTAATCTCCCAACTTAAAACGGCCACAGGGCGTGTTTACACAGTGGGGAAGTGAGGGGACGGGGCCTGAGGTGACCAGTGCAAACACGCCCTGTGGCGCGTTTTAAGAGGTAGTTTTAATCCCCTGCCCTATTATATACTAGGGGCTTACAGAGGAGGTCATGCTGATCACAGCGGGACCCCAACGCATAGTGTTCCCTAGTGTATGTAGGTGTTTTCACTGTATTCTGAGTGTCTTTTAACATAGCACTGGCTCTAGGACTGGTTAGTCAGACTCAGTTACCACCAGTATCCGTCTGAAAAAGTTGAGGGTACAGGATGATTTTGCAACAAGGCTTCTTTCTGCTCTTCTGTTTGTTCTTTCTGCACGTTATCCTTCTTCCTGCACTTTTCTTCGTCTTTGAGGACTTCTGTTGCTTCTTTCTGCATTTCTTTTTTTTCTTTCTGTGCGTTTTTTCTTCTTTCTTCACATGTCCTATCTCTGTAGGCATAGTTAGAAATTAGCATTTAAAAAACCTTTGAAATTCACTAAAAAAAACGTAGGTTTCAGGCACGTTATAGTTAGGAATTAGCATTTAAAAAACCTTAGAAATTCACTGAAAAAACCATAGGTTTCAGGGGCGTTATAGTTAGCTGGACTTTTCACTCGTACAAAACCATTGAAATTCCCCCGTTATGGTTAGTTCAGCTAACTATAACGCATAACTATAATGCATATCAGCAGTGCATTGCACGCCCGCAATGCACTGCTGATGACGTCACATATTACATCACTTATGACATGGTCAGTGACATCACTCATGACATCACTGATGACATCTCAAATGACATTACTAATGACATCACTGATGACATCATCCTTGTGCTAGAGTGGCAGACCTCCTCTTCCCCTAATATACCTTTGATACACACATTCAAAAATAGAAACTACAATGTTCAAAACAATGGACATACCAATACCAGTTACAACAACCTATTCAGTAATTCTAAGATCCACATACACATCCACTCATTCACCAACAGTCCTATACAGTCACTCATACATGTACTCACTCATCATATGTACTCACACACCTATACATCCTGTTACACAATGCCACTCATCCATAGAGTTACTCACACACATAGTCACTCATGCTAATAAAGAATCAAACATCCATTTACTTGCATATACAGTTATACACACACCACCACACTTACTTCTACAGAAACTTACACATACTTAGTCTTTTAAACAATCACTTATAGAAACACATACTTATTCATACAGGAACTCTTTCAATCTCTCACTCTCACATATACTCACTTATATACACCAATAGTCACATATACTAGCTTAAAACATATGTAGTTACTCATAAAGACACTATTGAGACAGTCTATCACTCACTAACACACCCATGCACACCCTCCTCCACCCATACAGTCCTGCACACATGCGGTCTTCAACACATACAAACAGTGAGTCACTCATTCATGCACCTATGCACTACGTAATACCCCCCACCGAACCATACAGACACTCAGACACTCATACTGATACTCAAAAAACCAACTAATAACCTATATAGACACTCATGTAGCTACTCACCAACCCATGCAGCCACTTATACACAAAGTGAGAGACTGATACAGATATTTACACATTTAAACATTACTCACTAAGCCATGTATTCACTAAGATACACTTAATCAGTCAGTTATACAATCAATTTTTCAAAAACAAATCATCCATTTAGACACTTATATACCCATTTATTCTTCCATCGACCTTGACATATACATATATAAAACATATGTAATTTTCAGAAAAACACACATTCACTGGATGATGTCATCAGTGATGTCATTTGAGATGTCATCAGTGATGTCATGAGTGATGTCACTGACCATATCATGAGTGATGTAATATGTGACGTCATCAGCAGTGCATTGTGGACGCACGAGTTATAGTTAGCTGAACTAACTATAACAGGGGAATTTCAATGGTTTTGTACGAGTGAAAAGTCCAGCTAACTATAACGCCCCTGAAACCTATGGTTTTTTCAGTGAATATATATAATATATATATATATATATATTATCTACTGGCGGTCGCCAGTAGATACTTATAGTTAGGACCGAGATTCCATAGGAAATCTGAAAATTCTATTTTGAATAACTTTGGCGCCGGTTGACGAATCCTCGCTAAATTTTCAAAACTAATGGGGCGCTCCGCTCAGCTCCTACCCTGAAAGTCTCGGGGTGATTCGTCAAGCGGGGGCTGAGAAAAAAGGGGGTTCCCAAAAGACGTTTTCCCCATGCATTTTCCCATAGGACCTTTAGTCGAAGGTACAGCCCGAACGGCTGAACAGAATTACTTGAAATTTGGCAAAGAGGTAGTCCTCAGGTCAGGCATGTGCCTTTTGCATATATGGTGTCAATCTGTTCAGTAGATCCTGAGAAAATTGCAGTTAAAAGTACATAAATATCTATATGCACGCACCGTGCGCGCACAATAACGTGTGCGAGGGTAGTTCTGATTGGTGGTTACATGTCAGTCAACATTCGAATCGGTCGAAATCAGGAAGTGTCGGCTGCCATTTTGTGTGTGACAGTGAAAAAGAAAGGTGGAGAACGTGAAAAGGGGGCAGGGTAGAGAGTTCCTGACCCCCTAGCCTTTGTCAGGGGGTCCCTGAAGGACCCCGAAGGGTGAAAAAAACATTTTATATTTTTTTCAAAAAATCGCGGGGTGCGCGCACAGTGCACGCACGGTGCGCGCATGGCGGCAAAAAATTAGTAAAAAACATAGAATTAAAAATCATGTGTAAGTGTTTAGATGTTGGTTGGCTCTAAAAAGAGCCGTTGTGTTCTTTGAGTGTTTTTTGGTACCTAGAAGTAAGTACCGATGCACAGTCTAAAGTTCAAGAGGAAGACTCTGTTCCCTTCATCTGTGAAATGTACACCATCTCCTCTATAAATGCCACTCAGAAGCATTGGTTCATAGTAGTTTCTGTTCCAGAATCTTCAAACACCACACCCACTCCCCTCACTATTTCTTCTTATTTCCTGGTACAAGGAGGTGAACAGCTATCAATTTTACTTGAAAATGGCAGAACAGCAGTCTTCTTCAGGGAGCGAGGAGGAGACCTGGATGCACTCTGAAGGTGTCTTTCAGTAGAATGACAATATGAAAAGAAAGATAGTTGTAAAATGGAGGCTTACATACTTTTTTTTTAATAAAAAGAACTCATTGGCTGTTTCACACCATTCTACACTAAAAACTAGGCTGTATGTTTACATTTTTAAAAGCATGTTTTGTATTGGTTCAGAAAAATGTGTTCCCACAGAACATTACTTTGGATATGCTGTTAGGTTTGAAAAGTCAAGCAATCTTGCTGTTTGGATTAGAAACATTGTGTGCTGAACTTCTGACCTCTATGCTCACACCAGTGTTCCATGATCTGCTGCTATGCTAGCAGGCAGAAGTCATGTTGGGGGTAGGAATCATTTGGAAGGGGTTGAAATTTTCAACCAATAGAAATGTGTGTTTCCATTTAAAAGAAAGGTGGAGAACGTGAAAATGGGGCAGGGTAGAGAGTTCCTGACCCCCTAGCCTTTGTCAGGGGGTCCCTGAAGGATCCCGAAAAGTGAAAAAAACATTTATTTTTTTTTCAAAAAATCGCTGGGTGCGCGCACGGTGCACGCACGGCGGGAAAAAATTCATAAAAAAATAGAATTGAAAATCAAGTTTAAGTGTTTAGATGTTGGTTGGCTCTAAAATTTGCCGTTGTGCTTATTGAGTGTTTTTTGGTACCTACAAGTAAGTACCGATGCACAGTCTAAAGTTCAAGAGGAAGACTCTGTTCCCTTCATCTGTGAAATGTACACCGTCTCCTCTATAAATGCCTTGCATGTTGTAACACAAGTTGTTGTGGTATATAAAACCCATACCATAGTCTCTGAGGAAAGCAGAAACAGACTTATTGACGTGCTTTCTTGCTTTCTCAATCTGCGGACAATATTGGTTGGACCACCTCCACTTTTGCCTTTGGCATATACTAGAATATACAAAGGTAGTTTGTGGAAAAAGTGACATCAATTGCACAAAGGTGTCCTTAACAAGCATTTCCAGACCTACCCCAGTTAAAGTGCCTAGGTCATTTCCACCACAGTGCACACTTATAAGGTTAGGCTGTGGGAGATGTAGAAAGGATTTCACCAAAGGCATTAATTGGTGCCACTTTAACCCTCTCTGACCAATCCATTTAATGTCTACATTTGGCAAAGCAAGGTCTTTCACAATACCTCTTTTTTCTGCATACTTTCCACTCCAGAAGACATAGCTATGACCTACAATCCAAACTGTGAACATCTTTCAAGGAGATCTGGATGCACTCAGATGGTGTCTTTCAGTAGAATGGCAATATGAAAAGAAAGATAGTTGTAAAATGGAGGCTTACATACTTTTTTTTTTAATAAAAAGAACTCATTGGCTGTTTCACTCCATTCTACACTAAAAACTAGGCTGTATGTTTACATTTTTAAATGCATGTTTTGTATTGGTTCAGAAAAATGTGATCCCACAGAATATTACTGTGGATTTGCTGTTAGGTTTGAAAAGTCAAGCACTCTTGCTCTTTGGATTAGAAACATTGTGTGCTGAACTTCTGACCTCTCTGCTCAGACCAGTGTTCCATGACCTGTTGCTATGGTAGCAGGCAGAAGTCATGTTGGGGGTAGGAATGATTTGGAAAAGGGTTGAAATTTGCAACCAATAGAAATGTGTGTTTCCATTTGAAAAAATGTGGGAAGCAATGTGATTTGAAGTTAACATGTATATGTGTGAAAAAAAGAGAGGGAAAGTTTGCCATTTACTGGTTCTGGTGAGAGGTGTACAGCTCAGAGATTCTGGCTCTGATAATCTGCTGTGTGAGTGCCACATTTCTTTCTCAACTAACTACTTTTAAAGGTGAGTTATGAATTTGAGAGGTGATGTATGTGGTGTATTTTGATATAAATAATAGAAATTTGTTTCTTCTTTTAAAGTTGTGTTTTACATTTTATGTTTTGGAAGATATTTAACTGCCTTGAACTTGTAAGATATTATGGAGTATGTCTTCACTATAAGTTAAGGTGTACTGGTATCACCCAGGAATACTGTATTGTGCCTAGAATCACACCCTGAGTCTGTGTGCACACAGGAATTGTTGTCAGAGATTTAATTCGTGTTGCTCTTGTTCTGTAAGACTTGCACTCGTAGGAAAGGGGCAGCTTGTTTTCTTGAACTGTGATGGTTAGCATTCAGCAGACATCACTATCTTACAGATGCGAGGCAAATGCTAACACATTTGAAAACAACAGGGTAGATTTTCCTTCCACTCCTGCAATGGGTGAGGTAGTACCTACATGTTCAAAAGCCCAATTAAACCTTACCACATGTGCTCTTACATACATCTATGTAGTCTTCATGCAGTTGTGCAAGTGTCCATGCAGATCTCTCTTGCACCTGACAATACACAGACTCCAGAAACACACTCTTAGCACACAACCAGGTGCTTCTCCTGCACTCCCATGCTTACTATTCAGCACTGTGTGGTATTTCAGATAGCAGTATGTAACGCTAACACATTCAACATCACCAAGGCTCATTTCCTTTGCTCTAGTCTAATCACTCACCCAGGTTCCACATGCTCATGGTCTCAAGTAGCTGTTAGGACATGTGCTCTTTTCTGCCTCTCTAAACTATAAGAAAAATGTGTCAGGCTGTTACAGTAATTATCACTTGCTCTACCACAGTAGTAAATGTGCTTTGAAATTGCCAATCAAATATCGTTTTCTGCCTAGAATCACACCATGAGTCTGTGTGCACACAGGAATTGTTGTCAGAGATTTAATTTGTGTTGCTCTTGTTCTGTAAGACTTGCACTCGTAGGAAAGGGGTAGCTTGTTTTTTTGAACTGTGATGGTTAGCATTCAGCACAAATCACTATCTTACAGATGCGAGGCAAATGCTAACACATTTGAAATCAACATGGTAGATTTTCCTTCCACTCCTGCAATGGGTGAGGTAGTTCCTACATGTTCAAAACTCCAATTAACCTTTACCACACATGTACTCTTACATACATCTCTGCAGTCTTCATGCAGTTGTGCAAGCGTCCATGCAGATCTCTCTTGCACCTGATAATACATATTCTCCAGAAGCACACTCTTAGCACTCAGGCAGCTGATTTTCCTGCACTCCCATGCTTACTATTCAGCACTGTGTGGTATTTCAGTTAGCAGTGTGTAACGCTAACACATTCAACGTCACCAAGGCTCATTTCCTTTGCTCTAGTCTAATCACTCAACCAGGTTCCACATGCTCATGGTCTCAAGTAGCTGTTGGGACATTTGCTCTTTTCTGCCTCTCTAAACTATACGGAAAATGTGTCAGGCTGTTACAGTAATTATCACTTGCTTTATCACAGTAGTAAATGTGCTTTGAAATTGCCAATCAAATATTTTTTTCTGCCTAGAATCACACCATGAGTCTGTGTGCACACAGGAATTGTTGTCAGAGATTTAATTCATGTTGCTCTTGTTCTGTAAGACTTGCACTCACAGGAAAGTGGCAGCTTGTTTTCTTGAACTGTGATGGTTAGCAATCAGCAGAAATCACTATCTCACAGATGCGAGGCAAATGCTAACATATTTGAAATCAACATGGTAGATTTTCCTTCCACTCCTGCAATGGGTGAGGTAGTTCCTACATGTTCAAAACTCCAATTAACCCTTACCACACATGTACTCTTACATACATCTCTGCAGTCTTCATGCAGTTGTGCAAGCGTCCATGCAGATCTCTCTTGCACCTGACAATACACAGTCTCCAGAAGCACACTCTTAGCACACAGGCAGCTGATTTTCCTGCACTCCCATGCTTACAATTCAGCACTGTGTGGTATGTCAGATAGCAGTGTGTAACGCTAACACATTCAACGTCACCAAGGCTCATTTCCTTTGCTCTATTGTAATCACTCACCCAGGTTCCACATGCTCATGGTCTCAAGTAGCTGTTGGGACATGTGCTCTTTTCTGCCTCTCTAAACTATAAGGAAAATGTGTCAGGCTGTTACAATAATTATCACTTGCTCTACCACAGTAGTAAATGTGCTTTGAAATTGCCAATCAAATGTCGTTTTCTGCCTAGAATCACACCATGAGTCTGTCTGCACATAGGAATTGTTGTCAGAGATTTAATTTGCGTTGCTCTGGTTCTGTAAGACTTGCACTTGCAGGAAAGTGGCAGCTTGTTTTCTTGAACTGTGATGGTTGGCATTCAGCACAAATCACTATCTCACAAACGAGAGGCAAATGCTAACACATTTGAAATCAACATGGTAGATTTTCGTTCCACTCCTGCAATGGGTGAGGTAGATCCTACATGTTCAAAACTCCAATTAACCCTTACCACACATGTAATCTTACATACATCTCTGCAGTCTTCATGCAGTTGTGCAAGCGTCCATGCAGATCTCTCTTGCACCTGACAATACACAGTCTCCAGAAGCACACTCTTAGCACACATGCAGCTGATTTTCCTGCACTCCCATGCTTACTGTTCAGCACTGTGTGGTATTTCAGGTAGCAGTGTGTAACGCTAACACATTCAACGTCACCAAGGCTCATTTTCTTTGCTCTAGTCTAATCACTCACCCAGGTTCCACATGCTCATGGTCTCAAGTAGCTGTTAGGACATGTGCTCTTTTCTGCCTCTCTAAACTATAAGGAAAATGTGTCAGGCTGTTACAGTAATTATCACTTGCTCTACCACAGTAGTAAATGTGCTTTGAAATTGCCAATCAAATATCGTTTTCTGCCTAGAATCACACCATGATTCTGTGTGCACACAGGAATTGTTGTCAGAGATTTAATTCGTGTTGCTCTTGTTCTGTAAGACTTGCACTCGTAGGAAAGGGGCAGCTTGTTTTCTTGAACTGTGATGGTTAGCATTCAGCAGAAATCACTATCTCACAGATGCGAGGCAAATGCTAACACATTTGAAAACAACAGGGTAGATTTTCCTTCCACTCCTGCAATGGGTGAGGTAGTTCCTACATGTTCAAAACTCCAATTAACCCTTACCACACATGTACTCTTACATACATCTCTGCAGTCTTCATGCAGTTGTTCAAGCGTCCATGCAGATCTCTCTTGCACCTGACAATACACAGTCTCCAGAAGCACACTCTTAGCACACAGGCAGCTGATTTTCCTGCACTCCCATGCTTATTATTCAGCACTGTGTGGTATTTCAGGTAGCAGTGTGTAACGCTAACACATTCAACGTCACCAAGGCTCATTTTCTTTGCTCTAGTCTAATCACTCACCCAGGTTCCACATGCTCATGGTCTCAAGTAGCTGTTAGGACATGTGCTCTTTTCTGCCTCTCTAAACTATAAGGAAAATGTGTCAGGCTGTTACAGTAATTATCACTTGCTCTACCACAGTAGTAAATGTGCTTTGAAATTGCCAATCAAATATAGTTTTCTGCCCAGAATCACACCATGAGTCTGTGTGCACACAGGAATTGTTGTCAGAGATTTAATTTGTGTTGCTCTTGTTCTGAAAGATGTGCACTCGTAGGAAAGGGGCAGCTTGTTTTCTTGAACTGTGATGGTTAGCATTCAGCAGAAATCACTATCTCACAGATGCGAAGCAAATGCTAACACATTTGAAAACAACAGTGTAGATTTTCCTTCCACTCCTGCAATGGGTGAGGTAGTTCCTACATGTTCAAAAGCCCAATTAACCCTTATCACATGTGCTCTTACATACATGATTGCAGTCTTCATGCAGTTGTGCAAGTGTCCATGCAGATCTCTCTTGCACCTGACAATACACAGTCTCCAGAAACACACTCTTAGCACACAGGCAGCTGCTTGTCCTGCACTCCCATGCTTAATATTCAGCACTGTGTGGTATTTCAGATAGCAGTGTGTAACGCTAACACATTCAACGTCACCAAGGCTCATTTCCTTTGCTCTAGTCTAATCACTCACCCAGGTTCCACATGCTCATGGTCTCAAGTAGCTGTTAGGACATGTGCTCTTTTCTGCCTCTCTAAACTATAAGGAAAATGTGTCAGGCTGTTACAGTAATTATCACTTGCTCTACCACAGTAGTAAATGTGCTTTGAAATTGCCAATCAAATATCGTTTTCTGCCTAGAATCACACCATGAGTCTGTGTGCACACAGGAATTGTTGTCAGAGATTTAATTTGTGTTGCTCTTGTTCTGTAAGACTTGCACTCGTAGGAAAGGGGCAGCTCATATGATAGGATTTAAAAAGCTCAAAAAAAATATAGTAATATATTTAAATTACATAAAGGTATTTTTTTTTAGTTTCTTTTAGGTATTGGTGAACAACACTGAAATAAATTAAACATGCCTATAAAATCAAGAAAGAGAAAAGAACAGCAAAAACATCTATATTTGAAGACAACTGGACAACACAAATTAGTTGAAGAACCTCATGTTGGAAAAAAGAAAAAGTCTTCTGGTAAGCAGACTAAGGATTTTTAAAACAATATCTTCAAACATAGAAAAAATGTAAAAAATATATCCAATGCAAATAGTGTTTCAAGTAGAAAACAACAAGACAATAGAAAGAAAATACTAAATGCTAATGTACAATCAGAAGCAGGAAAGAATGACTTAAAAAGAAAAACAGAATTTCAAAATATTCGTAGAAAAATGTTTCAGAGAAGAGTGATGTTCAATTTGCTAAAGGATGTGAAAAAATATAGGAAGAAAGCAACATTTTATAAGAAAAAGAAACATATTGAATCAATTGTTGCAAAGGCTTTGGAATTAAAAAGAAAACTATTCATTTTAATTTTGAACAGGATCCGTACATTAGATAAAATAGTCAATGTAATGAAGTCAGAAAGCAAAAGGAAAAGAGTAGTGAAAAAAAAACCTTTTGTAAAGTGTTCTTAGGAGAATGGAAGCATAGTTCAAGTACTGAACCATTTTTTAATGAAGAGAGTTATCTTCAATGTAATAGTTTGCTGCATGCAGTTGACACCAGTGGTCGAGCTTATGAAGTTAAGGATGGTTGTGTAATGGAAAAGGAGAAAATGGTTCCAAGAAATGAGGAAGAAGTGTTAGCTGATGAGGTTATGGAGAAACGTCCTAAAGCCCCAGTGTACACTTGGAATTGTAGTAGTATTTGTACTGTACGACAAGAATCTATTGATAAATTACGTGACTTTCTAAGAGAATATAGTAAAAAAAAGTGTTAAACAGAAGATTAAGGGGCTTCAAAGACTAGATCCATGCAGAGTGAGAAAGAATACTGGTTTGCAAGGACATTCTCTGGCTTGTCTTTCTAGGAAAGTTTGTCAAAGTGTTTTTCACCATTTTAGGATGCTGGCAGTACATCATACTGAAATGAGAAAGTTTGTGAGAACATTGTATTTTGCTAAAAGTCCAGCACTAAAGTTAAATGAGTTGAATAGTGCTCTGTTCCGTGGATCTGTATCAGATGTGAAGAAGGTTTGTGAGGATATTGAGTTTTGTTACTTTGGTCCAGAGCAAGAAAGTGCAGGAAATGACACAGTTATTGAAGAAAATGTGGAAGAGAATGTAGAACCCACTGTTAGTAAAAAATGTGAAGATCAAATGACAAAATTTACTATCATCTCTAATGAAAGACCAAATATTACTTGTATTTGTTGCCGGAGAAGCCATTATAAAACTCAAACAAGGAATGTTGATCTCTATAAAAAAAGTGAAAAAGAAAATAATTATGAGTGGAAGGATTTTGCTACATATTTGTTTCTGGAAAATTGTTTTGATTTGGGTGAAGATCAGCGTATTTGTAAATAATGTTATAACAAGTTAGAAGAAAATAAAATGCCAGATAGAGCTGTACATAATAATTTAGAATTGGTTGATATTCCTGCAGAACTTAGTGATTTAAATACGTATGAGTCTATACTCATTCAATTTGTCCATCCGTTTCAGACTATAGTTCGTATGGAGCCCAAAACAGGTAAATTACCTCCTTCAGATTTACAAAGAGGTTTAAAACGAAGAGTTGTCTATTTGCCATTAGATTTGAAAAAAAAATATTGAAACAATTGATGCAGATAGTTTGGAAACTGAACCATTAGTTATTCTGGTTAATGGTGTACCTACAAAGAATAAGAAAATTTGGCAGGAGCGAGTAGATGTACGAAATGTACAAAGAGCAAATTTATATTTGAAAAGAAATAAAAAGTACTATGAATCAATTTATATGGATGAAGATGAAGAAGTTTTACTAGCAGACACAGGAATACCAACTGGGCAAATTGAAAAAGTGGATAAGTCAAAAGAAGAAGAAATTTATGAACATTTCAGCATACATCCTCTTCATTCTAAAGAAGTTATGGGAAACACTATTGATCTGTTTCAGATGAAAAAAGCCAAAGGAACTCCCGTGAGTGTATGGGAGGAGAGCTTGGAAGCTCGTTGTTTTCCCCAGCTGTTTCCTACAGGAATAGGTGGACGATATGATGAACGTCCTGTGCAGATTCCTGCTTCTGAGTATCGGACTACAAGATT
The DNA here is from genome assembly GCF_964204655.1 of Triturus cristatus. Classification (NCBI taxonomy): domain Eukaryota; kingdom Metazoa; phylum Chordata; class Amphibia; order Caudata; family Salamandridae; genus Triturus; species Triturus cristatus. Next base: position 332,503,564 of record NC_140579.1, read on the forward strand.
ATATGCATAAGATCCAAGATTTCGTCAAAGTATTCCTTATTTGTTCCATCTTTTATTTGAAAGTGACTTGTCTGCACTATCTTATGCAGTAAATCACATTTTAATAACTGGTGTACATCTACATAATGTGTCTGCAGAGGATTTTATGAACAAAGTGCAACAGCGAGATGATCATTTGGAATCTCAATTGATTAATCTGATGGTTTGTCAGCGTGGAACTAATGAATATTGGTACCGACGCCATGGAGAATTGAAATGTCTGTTACGGAATTTAGGAACTCCTACATGGTTCCTTACCCTAAGCTGTGCTGAGTACGCTTGGGATGATTTACTGGATTTTCTTTGAGAGGCAAATTCAAATATTGAAAATATCCAATACAAGACAGCAGGAGAATTGTGCTCATTGGATCCGGTTAATGTTTGCAGATATTTCAATCATAGATTTGAGGCTATGATGTTCTTCATCTGCAATAAAAAAAATCCACCTGTTGGAGAAGTTGTGGATTTCTTTTGGAGAGAAGAGTACCAAGCAAGAGGTGCTCCTCATATTCATATGCTGTTGTGGCTCAAGGATGCCCCAAAATTTGGAACAGATTCTGATGATGCAGTTTTATCTTTCATTGAAGAATATGCAACATGTGCTATACCTAAAAGCACAGAAGAAAAAAACTTAAAAGAGCAAGTTTTACATTTCCAAAGTCATCGGTGTGGAAAATACTGTCGACGAAAGTACAAGAGTAAAGATAAATTCTACACAAAATGTCGATTTGGATTTCCACGACCTGTTCTTTCAAAAGGAAGAGTAAACAGTTTTATGTCAGCTGTGCGACATACCATTACAAGAAAATCTCCGAAAAATACCTACAATCTAAGAAGAAAAGAAGAGTCAAAATATATAAATGACTACAACCCAGTCATTTTATCCATGTGGAATGCTAACATGGATATTCAGTATGTAGCTGACAATTATATTGCTGTTGCTCGGTATGTCACATCTTACATCACTAAATCTGAGAAAACGGAATTGAAAGAAATGTGGGAAGAGATTTCTCACGAGAAGACTGTCAGTAAAAGCTATACAGTTTCAGTTTAAAGATGTTATCGCATCGAGAAATTGGCTCATACGAATGCTCAGATAGGTTATCATCTGCAAGACTGTACACCAAATCCAGAAGAATAATTTGGGTAACTTTAGGCCTTGCAGGAATGCGAAATCGGGTACTGAAATCTATTCAAGAAATTGAATGTTTAGCAGAGAACGAACCAGAAAGTACAGACCTTTTGAAAACAAATATGTTGGACACATATTACTCAAACAGAAGTCATCATCTCGAGAACATGTGTCTCTATGAAGTGCTGCAGAACTACATTTATAAACGGAATGCCACAGAAGACATCAACAATGGAAAATATAAAGTCATTGGTGAGGAAGGATGTTTGGTGAAACAAACAAAAGGAAGTTTGATTAATCACAGGAAGCTGAGTTGCGAAACTACTGACAAAAATGAATTTTACTACTTAGCACTTTTACAGCTGTTTTAACCATGGCGTTCAGAGGATGAATTACTTGGAGATTTTCAGAGCTATGAAGATTCCTTTAATGTATGCAAAGATAACATAGAATGCAGTACTTTCTCAAATTATGTACAAATGTTAAATGAAGAAATTGAACAAGAAGCTACAATTGCAGCTGAAGTAGCTAAAGACAGTTCTCAAGACAGTCAAAGTTCTGGAACGCTCAGTCAAGATCCCCTAGGACAACCAATCGTAGAAAATGAAGCTGCAATAGCCATGACTGAAGTGGAAACAGCTATGAATCAAGCTCAGGAAGATTTAATAGACTTACCAAATTTGGAACAACAACTGAATGATGAACAACAACAAATTTATGAAGAAGTCACAAAACAAACTGATCATGGATTACTACATGGAAATAAAGAGTGCTCATGCACAGCTTTTGAACCAATCAGAATGTATGTGGATGGACAAGCTGGAACTGGAAAAAGTTTCTTAATTAAAGTAATTAGAAGCTACCTACAGAAAAAAACTGATTCAGCTTTGTCTTGTGTTGTTACTGCTCCAACTGGGTTAGCAGCATTCATTGCTTGCTAATTTTACCAGTAGAGCATGAGAACAAAATAGAATACCACAAGCTAACAGGAGAAGCATGTTTTGAAGTTTCAAGACTGTTAAAGAAAATGAAAGTTCTCATTATTGATGAGGTAAGCATGGTATCAAACTTAATGCTTACCTTTGTGCATTTAAGAATGCAGCAAATTCTAAAGACAGACTATGACGTGTTATTTGGAGGGAAACATGTTATAGTTTTTGGGGATCTACTGCAGCTCACTCCAGTTAAAGGACAACCGGTATTTAATACTGTTACACATGAAGACACGAAAAAGTCGTTAGGAAGTATAGGTAATGTGAATATTTGGTCATACTTTGAGTACAAAGAACGCATTACCAATATGCGGCAAGCAAATGATGATGATTATGCAAGTATTCTCAAAGATATCAGAATTGGACTACTCACAGAAAATGGCAGAAAAGCTTTACAGAGTCGATTGCTATGTAATTTGTTTCCAACAGAACAAATAGTTCCAGAGAAAATATACAAGAAAATTGCAGAAAAAAATACTGTAATCTGCTTAATTCCAACACTACATGAATGCTCTATATTCAATGAAGAACTTTTGAAATTGGAAAATGAAGAGATTATGAAAATGGAAGCCGTGGATAAAATACAGCATGAAGGAATAACTATTACATTGACAGGCAAATTAAAAACTAAATTGGATTCTCTAGAGAAAAACATATCGAAAACAGCTGGTTTAGAAAAGAATCTTTATGTATGTATGAACTGTCGAGTTATTTTAAGACGTAATTTGAATGTAGAAAAAGGTTTAGTGAATGGAGCTATGGGTAAAGTTGTGGGTTTTGTTAACTACCAGAAAAAAGATGGAATTGAATTTTTTAAAATAAAATTTGATCAGATTGAAGAGGTTAAAGACATTAGTCGTTGTTCAGTTCGTTTTTTGCTTGTGAAAGACTTATATGTACGTAGGAAGCAGTCTCCATTTTCTCTAGTGTTGGACTTGGCCCTTCTGGCAGGTTCACCCCTGAACTTTTTGCTTTTACTGGTGACCTGGTGGTAATGATTTTTGGTTTCTGCGCACTTTCCCTGTGTCCCAGAGTAAAGTGTGTGCGCACTCTGAGTGCATGTGGCGAGATAGGCCTGCCCTCCCATAGGAATGCATGGGGAATGTATGTATCCCTGGTAGTTCCTGATGCGTGGGATATGCAGGCTCGAGTTTGGTATGTGCGGACTCGTGTGATCGAATGCTTCGCAATGATGTATAATGCGTGATTATGTCATGTACGGAAGTGCCACTTCTAGGAGTTGGCATATTAGTGTAAAATGTGTCTGGCGTGTGATTGGCTGGAGCTGGCTGGTAAGCCTGGCTCCAGGAGTCTGGGTGGGTCTACCCCAGTGGTGAGTGTGAGATTAGCATGCTGATGGATGGGGAGGAGTGCACCTTGGACCTGAATAGGGCAGGGCTTTCCCCACACAATGCTGGCTCCGCCCCCTGTGGTGCGACTGATGACCCTAGCCCTGCCAGTGAATAGAGTGAGGGGCTGATCACATCAAGGGTGCTCCCCAACCAGCTGCGACTGGTTTTCCCCCTCACCCTGAACCAAGAACAAAGGGTTTTACAGTATAAGAAGGGGCTGTGTCCCCTTACAATTGGTTCTCTTTTCCAGGATCATACCTGAGGGGGGCTCCTGCTGCTGCTGGACCAGAGGACCGCCACTTGGACTACCTCCCTGCCTGGAGGCACAGTGAGCTGGCTCTGGGTCCAGCCTTGCCCCCCCACACCCCTGCTTGGCTGTTTGCAGGGGAGAGATTTGCTGGACTTTGTTTTTATCCTCCTAAGCGCTGGGAGCGCTTTATTTGTATCCCTGAGCGCCTGAAAGCGCTTTTACTGGACTTATAGCGCTAGGAGCACTTTATTTGGGCCCCCAGCATCAAGAAGCGCTTTCCCTGAAAAGCGCCTTCATTGGAGCCCGTAGCGCGGCGCTACGATAATTCCCCCGTTTTGGCCGAGATCGAGCGGGAGCCCACCCCGCTGATTATGCCGTCTTTCGTTGCCTGATCCTCGCGGGTGCCTACCCCACTTATTTTATTATTTCTATTGCGGGAGCCCACCCCGCATACTGTGCCTGCCGCGGGTGCCCACCCCGCATTGTGTGCCCAGAGAACGGGAGCCGACCCCGTGTTGCGTCGCCAAAACCCTCAGGGCCGCCGCGCAGCCCGCGGTGACCCGGAAGCAGTCCGGGAAGCCCTGAACGTGAGCGGGTCCTTATCCCGAACCGGAAGCTGAGGGAGGCAGAGAGGTGCGTGTTTACCAGCGGAGCTCCCGGCGTGTTAGGGAGCCCCGCAGCCACCCCGAGGCCAGCCCAGGAGAGAAGCCATCAAGTCTGCCCGGGGCTCTCGTGAGCTGAGAGAGAGCCCCGCAGCCCAGGGAAGTCGGAGCGCTGTGTGCTCCGCTCCCGTCGTCGGTCAAGCGGAAATCGACCCGCTGGTGGGAGCCTTCCCCGCCATGAAGAGTCCGGTGAGTGGGGGGGCTTCTGCCAGCCTGGTGAATGGGGCTGTGTGGGCATTGTGTATTTCAGAGCCGGTTGAGGCTCCAGTGACGGGGCACTATTTTCTAGAGTCGGGCGCTCCAAAGTCGGGAGCAGGAGTGTTTAGAGCGCTAGGCGCTCCAACCAAGGGGCATTTTTGTTTAGTAAGAAGAGCGGCCCCGGAAGGCAGCGGGCAGCTCCAACGTTGGCCCCCCATATTTGTTTAGAGCCCTGCAAGGCTCCAACGTTCAGAGCACTGCAAGCTCCAACTCCGGGGGCATTATTTGTAAAAAGCCTAGATAGCTCCCACGCCGCATTGGTTGTTAGAGCCCACGAGGCTCCCACATTGCCCCAGAGCATATTTGCATACCAGAGCCCAGAGGGGGCTCCAGAGGCATGCCGGTGCCAAGTTCATTTCTACAGCTGCCCAGCACTTAGTGGGCAGCTGCATCGTTTAGGTTGTGCCCCTCCACGCGTTGGCTTGCGCAGCCTGCGCAGCCCCGCCCTAACTCTGGGACAAAGGGAGTTTTAGCCCCGGATAGGCCAGGTGGGCCTGGGGACAGTTTGCTGTATTGTGCCCTCACCTAGGGTACCTGGCGCTGTTTGGCGCAATTGTGTTTTCCTGCACCTCTGAATGTGTTGTGATGCATCATGTGTAATGTGCTTACCCCTACAGGTATTGTGATACTTAGGTGGTAGTTTTCTCCTAGTACAGGTGGTGCTAGTGAGGTCCTGGTTCCCTGCGCGATATTTTCCTAAGGTGGTTAGGGTTGCGTAGGTGGTACTTACCTGTTACCAGTAGTTACTGGTCGTGTGCTACATATGTTATTTAGTGCTACAGTGATTGTATGTGCTATGTTCTAAAGCATTATTCCTATGTTCTAAGTGCTAATTTCTACAAAGTGCTAATTCCTGACAGTGGTCCATGTGGCCCTGTCCCCTGTACATATAATCCCTTGTAAACTCTGCCCGTGCCTGTTGGCACATTGTAAAGTGTGTGTTTTTATCTAATGTGTTTTGGTAATACAATGGCTATTTTTATATAATACCTTGTGTGGAGTTTCTTTTGTGGTGGGCCTTGGGTGTTGTTGCTGGGTGCACGCGCAAACGCTTTACACATCGCCTCCGGGATAAGCCTGACTGCTCATGCCAAGCTACCAAGGGGGTGAGCAGGGGTTATCTTTGGCGTGTAACTCCCCAGCCCTGATTAGAGTGGTGGTTTCTGCCTGACTTTGGCGCAAGCCCTAGCCAACCAGAAATCCCATTTCTAACATCTAGCATATGCTGTCACTATTCACAAATCTCAAGGATTAACTGTAGATAGTGCTTTGGTAAACAGTGGATCTAGTGTGTTTAAAGAAGGTATGGCATATGTTGCTTTGTCACGAGTGAAAAAATTATCTGGTTTATTCATGATAGACTTTGATGACTCAAAAGTTAGTGCTGATGCAAATTGTGTAAAGGAGTATAATAGATTAAGAAGAAGCTATGCTCCTCATTTAGGTCAGTATCCTGTGTTTGAAAAACGTGTTGTTTGTCGGAAAAGGAGAATTGAGAATATCTATAATGAGGATGTACAGAAGAGAAAACAAAAGGAGAGTGATGTGATTGCAAACAAAAAGAAAAAGGACAATGTTGAAGAGGTTGTTGGTTGTCATTTTGAAAATAGCTCTGGTGTCAACTGCTACGCTAATGTAGTGCTGAATGTTGTATTTTATCTTGAAAGTTTGCAAGATCAGATAATACTAAATCATGAAAAAAGATTTTGTTCTCTGCTGAGTTTCCTTTATGAGAAGTTGAGTAATGATAAAACTAAAATAGAAAGTGCTTCTGATGTTAGAAATCTTTTAGATGTATGTTCTGGATGTACACAGTTTACTGAAAATGTCCAGCAAGATGCAGAGGAATTCTTAATGTATATGCTTATGGTACTGGAAGATGAAGGGGTAGAAATAGAAAATATGTTTGGTCTCTCTTATAAATGGGAACATTGTTGTGAAAACTGTATGAACACATGCAGCACTAATGTTGATTCTGAAAGGTTCATACATTTAACATTACCAGAGAGTAAAGCAGTGACTTTTAGTAAATTAGTTAAAGATGCAAATCACAACATGGAATGTTCTCAATGTAAATCAGAAATGTTATCAACGTTATTTTTAAAGAAATATGGACAGTATATAATTTTAATGATGCAACGTTGTAGAGCTGATGGAACAAAATTGGACACTTTAATAAAGAAGTTTACAAGAAATCAATTATCAATATCAGGAAAGACTTTTGTTGCAGTTGCAATAATTTTCCATGATGGACCTTCTATAACTTCTGGTCATTACACAGTTTATCTAAAATGTGAAAAAGGCTGGACACTGTGTAATGATTCTCAATTGATTTTCAAGCAAAGTTTGCCTGCAGAATTACCAAATTGCTACTTAATTTTTCTAAAACCAAAATTTTAGATACAAATTGCAGCATCTGAAGAAACCATTATTTCGATTTTATAAGATTACCATTGGATATTTCACCTAAAAAGGGTTTAAAAATTACCATTTGGCCTCATGGAAAGGTAAATATTTCTATTGTGGACTTCTTTGACCGATATTATTTTGGTGTATGTGCTTAAGCAACAAGATTTACAGACATTATTTATTGCAAATAGTTATTGTTCTTAGAAGATATTTCTAATATATATGTTACATTTCTATCAAGGTATGTTTTACTGAGGGTAGATTCAGGGCTTTTTTAAACAATCTTTCAAATTGTTTATTTTTTTGCCCGCTGTTAAGTGATGAATGCAATTGATATCAATATTTTCAGTGAAATTCAATATATTCTGAAAACAGCAAAAAAAGGGCAAAAAATTACTTTGTGAAATATGAAAATATGTGTACTGTATTCTAAAATGTATTGTTAAATATTACTACTTTTTTTCTTTTTTTTCAGATCGAGAAAGAAAATTTAGGAAATTGAATCCATTTTTCTTGTAATAAAAAAAACCCATTTATTTCTAATTAAGTTATTTTGTTGGTCAGGTAAGTTTAAAATATCTGTATTTCTCACCCCTTCACTTTCATGCTCCCTTTTCTTCACTTCTCCTCACTCTGCTTTTCTCATTGCCCTTCCCTCTCTCTTCTTCCTTTACTGCTCTTTCGTAACTCCCTCACTCCTTCTCTACTACTCCCCTAGGTTTACTCCCTCCATCACTATTTTTTCAACCATGTTTCTCTCCCTGTCTCCATATGTCTCAGTCATTCTAACTGCCTTACTCCATCTCAGTTCCTTGCTCTCTGTCTCTGTTTCTGTCTCCCTCCCTTTGTCTGACTTACCCTTAATTTCCTTAACATCTCTGGGGCAGATTTACAAGCCCCCTGCGCCACCACTACGTCACTTTTCATGACTTACTGGTGGAGCAGGGGGCTCCTCCATATTTACAAGGAGAGGAAAAGCCACCCTGCATGACTTTTCCTCTCCTTGTAAATACAGCCACTTCACACGCAGCACTGTGCGTTGAAGGGGCATTCCATGGGTGTTGTTGTGGGTGTTCCCACGCAACACCCATAGAAGTAGACACATCTCCAGATTTACGAGAAATCGTAACTCTGGAGATACGTGTGAATGCTACGCCACCCTAGAGGTGGCGTAGCGAGGTACAACGAGGAGAAATGTTTTCATTTCTCCTCGTTTTTTCCTCTTTCAGTGCATGCTGCATGCTACAGCACGCATTGAAAGAGGAAAAAGCCTCTTGTGATTGTTTTTGTGAAGGAAGGTGTTCCTTCCTGCACAAGAACAATCTCCCCACCAAGCAGGCATCCTTGCAGCATGGTGCAAGGGAGCCTGCGCCGGCGCATGGCTGCAGTTTGTGCGCCAGCGCAGGGGAAGCATAGAGATGCGACATATTCTTGTAAATATGTTGCATCTCTGTGCTTCGAAACTAACACAGCATGGCGCAGCAAAATTACTTGCTGCACCATGCTGCGTTAGTTTGTTATAAATCTGCCCCTCTGTTTCTACCACACCTCCTCTTTCCATCACTCATTTTCCATCTATGTTAATTTTTTAATCTTCTCCGTCATTCTCCTTCCCTCACCTTCCCTAACTGTCACTATCCTTTTCTCATAGTCACTCCTATTCTCCTACTTCACTTCCTCCTGTCTGTATCTCACGCCCCTTCACCTTTTCGCATTCTTTCCTTCACTCTCCCTCACTCTGCTTTGCTCATTGAAATCCTAACTCCCTTTCTCTCACTCCAGTTTCCTAAATCCCTCCATCCCCTCACTCCCCATCTCTCACTTTCCCTTACCCCCTTTTCTAATCTTCATACCTGTTATCTCACCATAACTCCACTTCTCTTACTTTCAATCCCTTTACCCTGCTGTACTTCATCCGCTTCATCTGTTACTCCCTTTTCCTATCTCCGTCCCTTACTCCCCTTTTCTCACTCACCCCTCCCTCACTCTCCATTACTCACTGCCATTCCCTTACTCATTCACTCTTCTTACCTGTATCCTCTACCTTTAGTCCTTTTGTTGCAGTCAGTCTTTCACTTCCCTTTCATGACTGATCATACTTTCCTTTTCTCACTCATTCTGTCAGTCCTTTCCTCCTCTTCACTCAGTCAATTCAATCATTCATGTATACACTACACATTAATTCAATAAAATTACAACACAGTATATTAAGAATATAGCTCTTCTTGGAGAAGTGAAGTGAGTTCTGAAAAGAACTGTTTTTTTTGTCGAACAGCAAACAAAAAAAAAAAATGAAAAACTGTTTACCAGGAACAAAAAAAAAAAAAAAATTATGGGGTGGAGCAGCAAAAAAAAAATAAAAAAGAAAAACTGTTCACCAGGAACAAAAAAAAAAAAAAAAATAATTATGGGGTGGTGCATGTGTGCTGTTGGATTTTGTTCTCTATCAGGTTAATGCTGCTCTCACCATAACAGAGAACAACATTGCACACATTGCACCGTATATGTGCATTCTGGAACAGAGGGCGGATATCCAGAGGTCTTGAAGCAGGTGATTCTGCGGCCGCAGATGATGTGCTCGGCTGAGGACCTGGAGGGTTGTCTCTTGTGGCTGTTCTACACTCACGTGCATAAGCCACAGGATGCACTGTTTGAAAGTGCCTCAACATAGTATAAATACTAAAGGAGTATTTTTTTTAAGGATCTCCTCGAGACAAAACAACTCCACAAACAGTGCAGGTGACTTTTGGGGCATTCACCTTCTTCTGACCCTCTGGAAAAGTAAAGAACTTCCAGATGAATGAGTCCTTTTGTTTCCTCTGCCTTGCTGCCACAAAGGTCTCCTCCTCACTCTCTGAAGAAGTCTGCTGTTCTGCCATTGCTGTTCAGCTCCTTCTCCCAGAAAATAAGAAGAAATAATAAGGGGAGTGGGTGTGGTGTTTGAAGATTCTGGAACTGAAACTACTATGAACCAATGAAAAGTGTTGTTTCGTAATCACATGACTTGCCTTGCGCGCACGGAGCACACACGCATGCACACACAGAGCACGCACGCATGCGCACTCGGAGCATGCACGGCGCACGCACGGAGCACGCATGCGCACACGAAGCACGCATGCGCACACGGAGACCCTAAAAAAAACATAAAAAAGATTAAACTGTTTATAAGTTTATAGAAGATATTAACTATGCTGTTCAACTTTATCCAAATTAAAAAAAAAAGAGCTGAGCCATTCCATATTACAGGACACATTCAATCTATAACTATATACATAGGTAGTTTATTGTAAAATAAATATATAAAAAATATAATAATACATTCATAAATTAGCATTTAAAAAAACTTACAAATTCAGTAAAAAAAAGAGGTTTCACACACGTTATAGTTAGGAATTAGGATTTAAAAAACCTTTGAAATTCACTGAAAAAAACATAGGTTTCACAGACGTTATAGTTAGGAATTAGCATTTAAAAAACCTTGCAAATTCACTGAAAAAACCATAGGTTTCACACACGTTACAGTTAGGAATTAGCATTTATAAAACCTTGCAAATTCACTGAAAAAACCATAGGTTTCACACACATTATAGTTAGGAATTAGCATTTAAAAAACCTTGCAAATTCACTGAAAAAACCATAGCTTTCACACACGTTATAGTTAGGAATTAGCATTTAAAAAACCTTGCAAATTCACTGAAATAACCATAGGTTTCACACATGTGGGACACCCCCGCGCCGCACGGCCACCAGCTGCTGCGTGTGCCCCTTGCCTGCCCTCTGCCTCGCTGCCTGCCTCGTTGCCGGCTGCCAGCTGCCTCCGCTGTTGTTGTTTTTGCCTTGTTTTTACTGTAATTTGTGCCTGTTTTTATTTATTTCGTTGTGCCTGTGTTTTGGTTTTCCTTCCTTGTTGCCCGCCTACCTCTCCGCCCTCCGCTCTCCCTTCCCGCCACCACCGCTTTTCCCCGCCCCTTTTTCTATTCTGTACCCTCCCCGCTCCCGCCTCCCAGCTGCTCCGCCCACCCGCGCACTTGGCCTTAAATGGCGACCGTGCGACGCAGGTGAGTGTGACCCACTTGTGGGACACCCCCGCGCCGCACGGCCACCAGCTGCTGCGTGTGCCCCTTGCCTGCCCTCTGCCTCGCTGCCTGCCTCGTTGCCGGCTGCCGGCTGCCTCCGCTGTTGTTGTTTTTGCCTTGTTTTTACTGCAATTTGTGCCTGTTTTTATTTATTTCGTTGTGCCTGTGTTTTGGTTTTCCTTCCTTGTTGCCCGCCTACCTCGCCGCCCTCTGCTCTCCCTTCCCGCCACCGCCGCTTTTCCCCGTCCCTTTTTCTATTCTGTACCCTCCCCGCTCCCGCCTCCCAGCTGCTCCGCCCACCCGCGCACTTGGCCTTAAATGGCGACCGTGCGACGCAGGTGAGTGTGACCCACTTGTGGGACACCCCCGCGCCGCACGGCCACCAGCTGCTGCGTGTGCCCCTTGCCTGCCCTCTGCCTCGCTGCCTGCCTCGTTGCCGGCTGCCGGCTGCCTCCGCTGTTGTTGTTTTTGCCTTGTTTTTACTGCAATTTGTGCCTGTTTTTATTTATTTCGTTGTGCCTGTGTTTTGGTTTTCCTTCCTTGTTGCCCGCCTACCTCGCCGCCCTCTGCTCTCCCTTCCCGCCACCGCCGCTTTTCCCCGTCCCTTTTTCTATTCTGTACCCTCCCCGCTCCCGCCTCCCAGCTGCTCCGCCCACCCGCGCACTTGGCCTTAAATGGCGACCGTGCGACGCAGGTGAGTGTGACCCACTTGTGGGACACCCCCGCGCCGCATGGCCACCAGCTGCTGCGTGTGCCCCTTGCCTGCCCTCTGCCTCGCTGCCTGCCTCGTTGCCGGCTGCCTTCGCTGTTGTTGTTTTTGCCTTGTTTTTACTGTAATTTGTGCCTGTTTTTATTTATTTCGTTGTGCCTGTGTTTTGGTTTTCCTTCCTTGTTGTCCGCCTACCTCGCCGCCCTCCGCTCTCCCTTCCCGCCACCGCCGCTTTTCCCCGCCCCTCTTTCTATTCTGTACCCTCCCCGCTCCCGCCTCCCAGCTGCTCCGCCCACCCGCGCACTTGGCCTTAAATGGCGACCGTGCGACGCAGGTGAGTGTGACCCACTTGTGGGACACCCCCGCGCCGCACGGCCACCAGCTGCTGCGTGTGCCCCTTGCCTGCCCTCTGCCTCGCTGCCTGCCTCGTTGCCGGCTGCCGGCTGCCTCCGCTGTTGTTGTTTTTGCCTTGTTTTTACTGTAATTTGTGCCTGTTTTTATTTATTTCGTTGTGCCTGTGTTTTGGTTTTCCTTCCTTGTTGTCCGCCTACCTCGCCGCCCTCCGCTCTCCCTTCCCGCCACCGCCGCTTTTCCCCGCCCCTTTTTCTATTCTGTACCCTCCCCGCTCCCGCCTCCCAGCTGCTCCGCCCACCCGCGCACTTCGCCTTAAATGGCGACCGTGCGAACGCGCAGCGGTCACGCGCAGCGGGCGCGCCGATTGTGCGCCGAAGGCGCGCCAAAGGTAAGCCCGTCTGCGCCTGGACCGCGCCCAGTGCCAGGACCCCTGGCCCACGAGGACCCCGACCGACCCGCCTGACGTACTCCGCCGCCACCCTCACCGCACTCAACACCGGCCGACTCCCAGAATGCCATCAAGCCACTCCACGACGTACCCACGGACCTTTCAGCTGCCACGCCTGCAAGTTCTCCTGCATCCGGACCAGCCTCGCACCAGCACCCGCCAAGTCGAACACCAGCAGCACCCACCTCAAGTGCATCCTGCTCAACACCTGCTCCGTCCACAGACACGCCATCGAACTCTGGAACCTTCTAGACGCCACAGCCCCTGACGTTGCCTTCCTCACGGAGACCTGGATGAACGCCTCTTCAGCTCCCGACATCGCCATCGCTATCCCAGAGGGCTACAAGATCGTCCGGAGGGACCGAAACGCCAACCAGATGGGAGGAGGCATCGCCATCATCCACAGGAACACCATCCGTCTCACGACCAGCACCGACAACACCCTGACCAGCGCCGAACACCTGCATTTCCAGATCCACACCAACCCGAACACCACCCTCAGAGGCACCCTGATCTACCGACCCCCTGGACCACGCACACAATTCAGCGAGGACATCGCCGACTTCGTCAGCCCGCATGCCCTCCCCTCCGCTGACTACATCCTCCTGGGAGACCTCAACTTCCATCTGGAGAACAACAACGACCGCAACACCAGCACCCTGCTCGACAACCTCGCCAACCTTGGACTCAAGCAACTGGTGTCCACCCCCACCCACCTCGCCGGACACACACTCGACGCAGTCTTCTCTTCCAGCACAGACATCGACTTCAGCCACGCCACAGAGCTTCAATGGACGGACCACAGCTGCGTCCACTTCACCTTCAAGAGAACGACGACCCACCAACACCAGCAACAGGCCGCCCGCAGAAGCTGGAACAAGATCACAGCAGACCAGCTCGCCACCTCCCTGAGCCAGCACCCTCCTGCCAGCTCAGCGAACCCCAGCCAGGCCGCCGACAACCTCACGAAGTGAATCAGCAACTGCGCGGACAAACTCGCCCCACTGAGGACCCCGCCTAGCAGACCCGGCAGCAAGAAGGCCCCATGGTTCACCGACGAACTCAAGAGCTCCAAGAAGAACTGCCGAGCCCTCGAGAAAGTCTGGAGAAGGGAACCGACACCGGACAACAGGACCTCCTTCAAACTTGCCACCCGGAAACACCACCAGCTGATCCGCGCCGCCAAGAAAACAGCATTCAAGGACCGGTTGGACAACAACGCACACAACTGCAAGGAACTCTTCAACATCGTGAAAGAGCTTTCCAACCCCAGCGCAGGAAACAACGACATCACCCCATCGCAAGACCTCTGCAACTCCCTCGCTTCATACTTCCACAACAAGATCGCGGACATACACAACAGCTTCAACAACCAACCAATGCACACCATGACCGAACAACCACCCCCCACCACCACCCTCCACGCCTGGACCCCGATCAGCACCGAAGACACCATCCGCACGATGAACTCCATCCACTCCGGATCACCGACCGACCCCTGCCCTCACCACGTCTTCAACAAGGCCGACGCTGTCATCACACCCCACCTGCGAGACATCATCAACACATCCTTCGACACCACCATCTTCCCTGAGAGCTGGAAACACACCGAACTCAGCGCTCTACTCAAGAAACCAACAGCGGACCCCACCGACCTCAAGAACTACCGCCCCATCTCGCTCCTCCCGTTTCCAGCCAAAGTCATCGAGAAGACCGTCAACAAGCAGATGGCCGCCTTCCTCGAGACGAACGGATCCCTCGACCCCTCACAGTCCGGCTTCCGAGCCAATCACAGCACCGAGACCGCCCTCATCGCCGCCACCGATGACATCCGAGCCCTGATGGACAATGGAGAAACAGCGGCCCTCATCCTCCTAGACCTCTCCGCGGCATTCGACACGGTCTGCCACCGCACCCTAGTACGGCGCCTCAGCAACATCGGAATCCAGGACAAGGCGCTGGAATGGATCATCTCCTTCCTCGACGGAAGAACACAGAGAGTCCGCCTACCACCGTACAAGTCAGAGGCCTCCGAAGTCATCTGCGGCGTCCCTCAAGGATCATCTCTGAGCCCCACCCTCTTCAACGTCTACATGAGCCCCCTCGCGGCCATCGTACGCAAACACAACCTCAGCATAATCTCCTACGCCGACGACACCCAGCTGATCCTCTCCCTGACCAACGACCCCGCTGCCGCAAGAGCCAACCTGCACGAAGGGATGAAAGAGGTAGCCGAGTGGATGACGACCAGCCGCCTGAAACTGAACTCGGACAAGACGGAGGTCCTCATCCTGGGCTCCTCACCCTCCGCCTGGGACGACTCCTGGTGGCCTCCCGCCCTGGGCACCGCACCCAAACCGACAGACCATGCACGCAACCTGGGCTTCATCCTGGACTCCTCCCTCTCTATGACCAGGCAAGTCAACAACGTCTCCTCGGCGTGCTTCAACATCCTACGCATGCTACGGAAGATCTTCTGGTGGATCCCCACCGAGACCAGGAAGACCGTCACCCAGGCCCTCGTCACCAGCCGACTGGACTACGGTAACGCCCTCTACGCCGGTACCACCGCCAAGCTCCAGAAGAGACTCCAGCGGATCCAGAACGCCTCAGCCAGACTCATCCTCGACATCCCACGAACCAGCCACATCTCCGGACATCTGAGAGACCTTCACTGGCTCCCCGTCAACAAAAGAATCACCTTCCGCCTCCTCACCCACGCACACAAAGCCCTACACGACCAAGGCCCGAGCTACCTCAACAGCCGAGTCAACTTCTACGCTCCCAAACGCCACCTCCGATCAGCCAACCACGCCCTCGCCGCCGTCCCCCGCATCCGAAGAGCGACTACAGGAGGAAGGTCCTTCTCCTACCTGGCCGCCAAGACCTGGAACTCCCTCCCGACCGACCTGCGCCTGACCCAAGACCACCTCTCCTTCAGGAAGAAGCTGAAGACCTGGCTGTTCAAGCAGTAGCGCCCCCCCCCCCCAGCGCCTTGAGACCCTACGGGTATGTAGCGCGCTTTATAAGTGTCACTGATTGATTGATTGATTGATGTTATAGTTAGCTGGACATTTCACTCGTACAAAACCATTGAAATTCTCCCGTTATATTTAGTTCAGCTAACTATAACTCGCGCGCCCGCAATCCACTGCTGATGACATCACATATTACATCACTCATGACATGGTCAGTGACATCACTCATGACATCACTGATGACATCACTGATGACATCATCCAGTGAATATGTGTCTTTCTGAAAAATAAATATTTTTTATATATGTATATCTAAAGGTTAATGGAAGAAAAAATGGGTAAATAAGTGTCTAAATGGATGGTTTTTTTTTGTAAAATTAATTGTATAACTGACTCATTAACAGTATCTTAGTGAATACAAGTATTAGTGAGTAATGTTTAAATATTTAAATATCTGTATCAGTGTCTCACTTTGTGGATACGTGGCTGCATGGGTTGAAGAGTAGCTACATGAGTGTGTATATGGGTTATTAGTTCGTTTTTAGAGTATCAGTATGAGTGTCTGTATGGTTCAGTGGGGGATGTTACTTAGCGTATGGACGCATGAATGAGTGACTCACTGTTTGTATGAATTTTGAAGACAGTATGTAAACAGGAGAGTATGGGTGGATGAGTGTGTGTATGGGTGAGTAAGAGAGTGAATGACTGTCTCAATAGTGTCTTTATGAGTAAGTCCATATGTTTTGAACTAGTATATGTGAGTATTGATGTATATAAGTGAGGATATATGAGAGTGAGAGATTGGAAGAGTTCCTGTATAAATAAGTATGTGTTTCTATAGTGATTGTTTTAGAGAGTAAGTTTGTGTACGTTTCTGTAGAAGTAAGTGTACTGGTGTGTGTATAGCTGTACATGCAAGTAAATGGATGTTTATTTGCATGTGTGAGTATGTGTGTGAGTAACTCTATGTATGAGTGTAGGTGTGCTAGTAGGAGTTAAAACTGAGTTAGTTTTTAATAATGTGTATTACCATATTATAAGGATCACAGTCAACAAGGAGTTTTCCATAATTTTGATTAACTTTTATGATAACATCCAAGGAGAAGACCCAATGGATGTTTTTAGATTATTAGGTAGTAACATCACCTCAGCAATTGGGCGGAGGACAGGGGATACCTGCATTATTTGGGTAGGAGATTTTAACTGCCAATTATGCAGGAGCGCTGAGAATGGGTTATGTGGGATAAAATTAGATAGAGACATTGGCTTTAGTCATTTTGAACACTCTGGACGAGGGGATTGTTTAAATGAATTAATATTTGAAAATGATTTGAACTTTGTAAATAGGTTGATTAGTCCAGAAATCCCCTTTTTACCAACGTTTAATGGCAGAGGGGCAAATACAACTATTGATTTTGTCCTAATGACTTCTAGACATAGGGATATGATACGGAACTATAGAATCCTGGATTGCCCACTTAGTGATCATTTTCCTTTAAGCCTTAAAATAACCATGAGACTTAAGAAATATCGTGGTAGGGCCAAATCTAAAGTGATAATAGATAACATTGTTATGGCCCGTAAAAATGGTTATGCTCTAAAGTGGACAAAAATTTGCCCCGCAGATTTCCAGGAGAAACTAATAAAAAGCATGCTGCTCCAATTTTATGTATGTACAGATGTGAATGCCAATGATTCTGATTTTATTAATAATTTTTCATTGATAATTGCCCAAACAAGGAAGTTATTGTGGGTTGGTACTAATGGTGGGAATACAAGGCAGAAGAGGTGGTTTGATTCAGAATGTACTAAGGCTTATAGAAGTCTAAAGCATGCTATACATGCTACAGAGAAGGATACTGATTTAATCAGGAACTGTAGGAGAGTCTATAAGCAGACCCTTAAAAATAGGAAAAATGCTTTAAAGCTGGAAGCATGGGATGCTTTATGTGACGCCTCGTTAAGCAAAGAGTCTGCCTCATTCTGGAAAGTTGTTAATGCCCCTTTTCTAAATTTCAGCGACACGGACCCACTAGATGTGGCAATTACTGAGAGTGAGTGGGCTGAATATTTTGCTAAGTTGTATTCCACTGTACAGGATAATATGGAAAGTACCAATGATAATATCCAATTGAGAGATTATACACAGAGTAGTATCCAACTTGAACCTGAAATAATAATAACAGAGGTGCAGAAATGTATTGATGCAAGTCTGGCGGGAAAAGCACCTGGCCCCGATGGAGTCCCTGTTGATTTATTTAAAAACAACAAGGAACTATGGGCTCCAATCCTTACACGTTTGTTTAACGCCACTCTGAAAAGAGGCCTCCTCCCATTGTGGTGTGAATCCCTGATAGTCCCAATTTTTAAAAAGGGTGATCGTGAAAACTGCAAGTGCTACCGCCCAATATCACTCCTGGATTCTACTATTAAAATTCTAGGAAGGGTAATCTTAGATAGGTTACATGTATGGGCTAATGAAGCTAATATTTTAAGTGACCTGCAATATGGCTTTAGGAAAGGTCTTGGTACTATTGAACAGTGTTTGAATTTGCATATTTTAATTGAAAAATACACCAAAGTGAAAGAGGGACGAATGTTTTTAACTTTTGTAGATCTTACCTCAGCATTCGACTCAGTAACACATTGTAAACTTTGGGTAGTAATGGATAAACTGGGTGTGGATAAACAGATTATTGACTTCCTGAGAGATCTTTATGCAGGAGCATCGGCCAGAGTAAGATATGGAAAAAATGGTGAATGCACTAGATCCTTTGCAATCAAAAGGGGTGTAAGACAGGGCTGTGTCCTGGCGCCGTTCCTTTTTACACTCTATATTAACAACGTGGAAAAGACATTGATAACTGAGTGTAGGGACGTACCAATGGTAGGAAAAAGATCAATCCCAATTTTGTTATATGCAGATGACGCGGTCCTGATGGCCAGAACACCGCAGGCCATGCAAAGAGTAGTTACATCCTTTTCTGATTTTATGAATCAGCTTGATTTAAGCATAAACTGTTCTAAGACATTCACAATGCACTGTGGGCCGGGTGCACAGAGGAAGAAAAAAGCAATTTATATTGGAACTACCCCAGTAGAGGACACCTTAACATTTCCCTACTTAGGGGTCTTAATTGATAGTTCCGGGCTATGGAACAATACAATTAAGACAAGGAAACTGTTGTACTGTAAATCTATCATGGCTTTAAAAATTTTTAGCCGAAAAATAGGGAGGAAACCAATTAAGGAAATGTTGACTGTTTACAAAGCAACTTGTGTAGCTATTGTCACTTATGGGGCAGGCCTATGGGGATATGCAAACGCCAGTACATTACAAGTGGTTGAAAACAATTTCATGAAATATCTCCTAGGTGTCCCACAGAGTGTTTCAACATATGTTTGCCATATAGAACTTGGGGAACCATACTTAGAAGATATAATAAAAACTGCACCAGTTCTATTATGGCATAGAATATGGACCGCAGATGAATCTGGTTTAAACCGAATGATCATGGAAAATGCGATGGGTCTAGAGAAGTGTGGGAAAATTAGATGGCTGAATTATATTAATAATTTTCTCACGCTACTAGGGCTAGGGGACTATTATACAGACCCGCCCTCTCTTTGTAATATATCTAGGAAATGTTTAAAAGATAGATGTCTGACCTATTTGCAAGAGACCAGAGTTAGAATAGAGTTTAAGAAAAATACGGTAGTAGCCCATGAGCAAATTGTAATTTGCAATAGTTTACAGCCATATTTAAAGCTACAAACGAGTGATTATGAAAGGTTTTTACTGATACGTTTTAGATTTAATTTACTATTTAGATCACTCAGCTTTCCATCTATGAATAATTGGTCAAAAATTTTGAATAAATGTCCCTGTGATGATCTATCAGTGCAATCTGATATGCATATACTTTTCTTTTGTAAATTTTATACCAGACCAAGACAAATGTTTGTTGTTCCTTTGCTAAAAATGATGGAAATTAATCGGTGTCGCCCTGCTTTTTTAGCTGTACAGAAATTGGATAATATTTTAACAGTCGTATTTATTTCCTCATTCCTTAAAAATGTTTTTAAATTACGGAAAACAATTGAGATCTGAACTTGCTCGGTTATTCATATGTTTGGTTCCTATAATTGTCATTTTAATATATGTGTAATCATGTCTTTGTACTTTTATGGTTATTTTGCTTTAATAACCGAATAAAGATCAACTTGACTTGACTTGACTTGAGTGTAGGTGTGTAACAGGATGTATAGGTGTATGAGTACATATGATGACTGAGTAAATGTATGAGTGACTATATAGAAGTGTTGATGAATGAGTGGATGTGTATGTAGATTTTGGAATTACTGAATAGGTTGTTCTAACTGGTATTGGTATCTCTATAGTTTTCAAAACTTTAGTTTGTATTTTTCAATGTGTGTATCAAAGTTTATATTAGGATAAGAGGAGGTCTGCCACTCTTACACAAGGATGATGTCATTAGTGATGTCATCAGTGATGTCATTTGAGATGTCATCAGTGATGTCATGAGTGATGTCACTGACCATGTCATGAGTGATGTAATATGTGACGTCATCAGCAGTGGATTGCGGGCGCACGAGTTATAGTTAGCTGAACTAACTATAACGGGGGAATTTCAATGGTTTTGTACGAGTAAAATGTCCAGCTAACTATAACATGTGTGAAACCTATGGTTTTTTCACTGAATTTGCAAGGTTTCTTAAATGCTAATTCCTAACTCTAACGTGTGTGAAACCTATGGTTTTTTCAGTGAATATATATATATATATACATATTCACACACATATATATTATCTACTGGCGGTCATAGTTAGGACCGAGTTTCCATAGGAAATCTCAAAATTCAATTTTGAATAACTTTGGCGCCGGTTGACGAATCCTCGCGAAATTTTCAAAACTAATGGGGTGCTCCGCTCAGCGCCTACCCTGAAAGTCTCGGGGTGATTCGTCAAGCGGGGGCTGAGAAAAAGGGGGGGTCCCAAAACGTGTTTACCCCATGTATTTTGCCATAGGACGTTTAGTCGCAGCAACAGCCCGAATGGCTGAACAGAATTACTTGAAATTTGGCAGAGAGGTAGCCATAAGGTCAAGGAAGTGCCTTTCGCAGGTCTGGTGTAAATCTGTTCAGTATTTCCTGAGAAAATAGCATTTAAAAGCATATCAATATCTATACGTGCGCAGGGTGCGCGCACTGTGCAAGCCCTGTGTGCACACCCTGCCGTGGGCGAGCGTAATTCTGATTGGTTGTTGGATGTCAGTAAACATTCGAATCGGTCGAAATCAGGAAGTGTCGGCCGCCATTTTGTCTGTTGCACTGAAAAGGAAAGGTGGAGAACGTGAATAGGGGGCAGAGTAGGGAGTTCTTGACCCCCTAGCCATTGTCAGGGGGTCACAGTAGGACCACGAAGGGCAAAAAAAAGATTTTAATTTTTTCAAAAAACATCGCGAGGTGCGCGCACTCTGCGCGCACCCGAAAAAAACATTAAAAAAAATAGAAATAAAAAACAAGTTTAAGTGTTTAGATATTAGGTGCCTCTAAAAAGAGCCCTTGTGTTTATTGAGTGTTTTTCGGTACCTACAAGTAAGTACCGATGCAGAGTCTAAAGTTCAAGAAGAAGACTCTGTTCCCTTCATCATTGAAATGTACACCGTCTCCTCTATAAATGTCTTGCATGTTGTAACGCAAGTTGTTGTGGTATATAGAACCCATGCCATAGTCTCTGAGAAAAGCAGAAACAGACTTATTGACGTGCTTTCTTGCTTTGTCAATCTGCGGACAAAATTGGTTGGACCAGTTCCACTTTTGCCTATGGCATATATTAGAATATACAAGGGCAGTTTGTGGAAAAAGTGACATCAATTGCAGAAAGGTGTCCTTAATAAGCCTTTCCAGACCTACCCCAGTTAAAGTGCCTAGGTCATTTCCACCACAGTGCACAATAATAAGGTTAGGCTGTGGGAGATGTAGAAAGGTTTTCACCAAAGGCATTAATTGGTGCCACTTTAATCCTCTCTGACCAATCCATTTAATGTCTACATTTGGCAAAGCAAGGTCTTTTACAATACCTCTTTTTTCTGCAAATTTTTCACTCCAGAAGACATAGCTATGACCTACAATCCACACTGTGAACATCTTTCAAGGAGAACAGGATGCACTCAGGAGGTGTCTTTCAGTAGAATGGCAATATGAAAAGAAAGACAGTTGAAAAATTGAGGCATACATACTTTTTTTTTAATAAAAAGAACTCATTGGCTGATTCAAACCATCTTACAGTTACAACTAGGCTGTATGTTTACATTTTTAAAAGCATGTTTTGGATTGGTACAGAAAAATGTGTTCCCACTGAACATTACTTTGGATTTGCTGTTAGGTTTGAAAAGTCAAGCACTCTTGCTGTTTGGATTTTAAACATTGTGTGCTGAACTTCTGACCTCTCTGCTCACACCAGTGTTCCATGACCTGTTGCTATGGTAGCAGGCAGAAGTCATGTTGGGGGAAGGGATGATTTGGAAAGGGGTTGAAAGTTGCAACCAATAGAAATGTGTGATTCCATTTGAAAAAATGTGGGAAGGACTGTGATTTTACATTAACATGTATATGTGTGAAAAAAGAGAGGGAAACATTGCCATTTACTGGTTGTGGTGAGAGGAGAGAGGTGTACAGCTCTGAGATTCTGGCTCTGATAATCTGCTGTTTGAGTGCCACATTTCTTTCTCAACTAACTAATTTTAAAGGTGAGTTATGAGTTTGAGAGGGGATGTATGTGGTGATTTTTGATATAAATATTAGAATTGTCATTCTTCTTTTAAAGTTGTGTTTTACATTTTGTGTTTTAGGAGATATTTAACTGTCTTGAACTTGTAAGATATTATGGAGTATGTCTTCACTGTAAGTTAAGGTGTAGTGGTATTACTGAGGAATACTGTTTTGTGCCTAGAATCACATCATGAGTCTGTCTGCACACAGGATTTGTTGTCAGAGGTTTAATTTGTGTTGCTCTTGTTCCGTTAGCCTTGCACTCGCAGAAAAGGGGCAGTTTGTTTTCTTAAGGTGTGATGGTTAGCATTCAGCAGAAATCAGTTACTCACAAATGAGAGGCAAATGCAAACACATTTGAAAATAGCATGGTACATTTTCCTACCACTTTAAAAGTTGTGTTTTACATTTTATGTTAAGGAAGATATTTAAGTGCCTTGAACATGTTAGATATTATGGAGTATGTCTTCACTATAAGTTAAGGTGTACGGGTATCACCCAGGAATACTGTTTTCTGCCTAGAATCACACCATGAGACAGTGTGCACACAGGAATTGTTATCAGAGATTTAATTTGTGTTGGTCTTGCTCTATTACCCTTGCACTCGCAGGAAAGGGGCAGCTTGTTTTTTGTAACACAGGGTCATGGTCTCAAGGAGCTGTTAGGACATGTGCTCTTTTCTGCTTGTCTAAAATATAAGAAAAATGTGTCAGGCTGTCACAGTAATTATCACTTACTCCACCACAGTACTAAATGTGCTTTCAAATTGCCAAAGAAAATATCGCTTTGTGCTTAGAATCACACCATGAGTCTGTGTGCACACAGGAATTGTTGTCAGAGATTTAATTTGTGTTGCTGTTGTTTTGTAAAACTTGCACTTTTAAGAAAGGGCAGTTTCTTTTCTTCAACTGTGTTGGTTAGCACTCAGCAGAAATCACTATCTCAAAAATGAGAGGCAAATGCAAACACATTTGAAAATAGCATGGTACATTTTCCTACCACTTTAAAAGTTGTGTTTTACATTTTATGTTAAGGAAGATATTTAAGTGCCTTGAACTTGAAAGATATTATGGAGTATGTCTTCACCATAAGTTAAGGTGTACTGGTATGACCCAGGAATACTGTTTTCTGCCTAGAATCACACCATGAGACAGTGTGCACACAGGAATTGTTGTCAGAGATTTAATTTGTGTTGCTGTTGTTCTGTAAAACTTGCACTTTCAGGAAAGGGCCTGGTATCACCCAGGAATACTGTTTTGTGCCTAGAATCACACCATGAGACAGTGTGCACACAGGAATTGTTGTCAGAGATTTAATTTGTGTTGCTGTTGTTCTGTAAAACTTGCACTCGCAGTAAAAGGGCAGCTTGTTTTCTTAAAGTGTGATGGCTAGCACTCAGCAGAAATCATGATCTCACAAATGAGAGGCAAATGCTAACACATTTGAAATCAACAGGGTAGATTTTCCTTCCAATCTTGTAATGGGTGAGGTAGTTCCTACATGTACAAAACTCCAATTAACCTTTACCAAACATGAACTCTTACACACATATCTGCAGTCTTCATGCAGTTGTAAAAGTCTCCATGCAGATCTCTCTTGCAACTGACAATACACAGTCTCCAGAAACACACTCTTTGCACACATGCAGCAGCTTCTCCTACACTCCCATGCATAATACTCAGCTCTGTGTTGTGTTTCAGATAGCAGTGTATAATGCAAACACATTCAACGTCATCAAGGCACATTTCCTTTGCTGTAGTCTAATCACTCACCCTGTAACACATGGTCATGGTCTCAAGGAGCTGTTAGGACATGTGCTCTTTTTGGCTTGTCTAAAATATAAGGGAAATGTGTCAGGCTGTCACAGTAATTATCACTTGCTCCATCCACAGTACTAAATGTGCTTTCAAATTGCCAAAGGAAATATCGCTTTCTGCCTAGAATCACACCATGAGTCTGTGTGCACACAGGAATTGTTGTCAGAGATTTAATTTGTGTTGCTGTTGTTCTGTAAAACTTGCACTTTCAGGAAAGGGCCAGCTTGTTTTCTTCAAATGTGTTGGTTAGCACTCAGCAGAAATCACTATCTCAAAAATGAGAGGCAAATGCTAACACATTTCAAATCAACAAGGTAGATTTTCCATCAAATCTTGCAATGGCTGAGGTTGTTCCTACATGTTCAAAAGTCCAATTAACCCTTACCACACATCTACTCTTATACACATGTCTGCACTCTTCATGCAGTTGTGCAAGTTTCCATGCAGATCTCTCTTGCAACTGACAATACACAGTCTCCAGAAACACACTTTTTGCACACACGCAGCAGCTTCTCGTACACTCCCGTGCGTACTACTCAGCTGTATGTGGTGTTTCAGATAGCAGTGTGTAACGCAAACAGATTCAATGTCACCAAGGCTCATTTCCTTTGCTCTAGTCTAATCACTCACCCTGTAACACATGGTCATGGTCTCAAATAGCTGTAAGGACATGTGCTCTTTTCTGGTTCTCTAAAATATAAGAAAAATGTGTCAGGCTGTCACAGTAATTATCACTTGCTCCTCCACAGTAGTAAATGTGCTTTCAAATTCCCAATCAAATATCGTTTTCTGCCTAGAATCACACCATGAGTCTGTGTGCACACAGGAATTGTTGTCAGAGATTTAATTCATGTTTCTTTTGTTTTGTAAGACTTGGACTCGTAGGAAAGGGTCAGCTCATGTGATAGGATTTGAAAAGCTCAAAAAAAAATTGTAATGAATTAAAATTACAGAAAGGTATTTTTTTTTAGTTTCTTGCAGGTATTGCTGAGCAACAGTGAAAAAATTTAAAGATGTCTATAAAGTCAAGAAAGAGAAAAGAAAAGCAACAACCACTATATTTGAAGACAACTGGTAAAAAAAAAAAATAGGAGGAGAAGCTCGTGTTGGAAAACAGAAAAAGTCTTCTGGTAAGCAGACTAAAGAATTTATAAAAAATATCTTCAAAAACAAAAAAAATGATCGAAAGATAAATTCAAACAGTGTTTCAAGTACAAAACAACAACAGAGTCGACAGCAAAAACAAAATGCTAATGTAGACTCAGAAGTAAAAACACGAAAAATAGATTTTAAAAACATTCGTAGAAAAATGTTTCAGAGAAGAGTGATGTTAAATTTGCTAAAGGATGTGAAAAAATATAAGAAGAAAACCAAATTTTATAAGAAAAAGAAATGTATTGAAAGTATTGTTACGAAGGCTTTAGAAATAAAAAAAAAACTATTTGTTTTAATTTTGAACAGGATGCGTAGATTAGATAAATTAGTCAATGCAATGAAGTCACAAAGCAAAAGGAAAAGAGAAGTGAAAAAAATACCTTTTGTAAAGTGTTCTTAGGAGAATGGAAGCATAGTTCAAGTACTGAACCATTTTTTAATGAAGAGAGTTATCTTCAAAGTAATAGTTTGTTGCATGCAGTTGACACCAATGGTAGAGCATATGAAGTTAAGGATGGTTGTGTAATGGAAAAGGAGATAATGGTTCCAAGAAATGAGGAAGAAGTGATGGCTGATGAGGTTATGGGGAGACGTCCTAAAGCCCCAGTGTACACTTGGAATTGAAGTAGTATTTGTAATGTGCATCAGGAATCTATTGATAAATTACGTGACTTTCTAAGAGAATATAGTAAAAAGAGTGTTAAACCGAAGATTAAGGTGCTTCAAAGACTAGATCCATGCAGAGTGAGAGAGAATACTGGTTTGCAAGGACATTCTCTGGCTTGTCTATCTAGGAAAGTGTGTCAAAGTGTTTTTCAGCATTTTAGGATGCTGGCTGTTCATCATACTGAAATGAGAAAGTTTGTGAGAACATTGTATTTTGCTAAAAGTCCAGCACTAAAGTTAAATGAGTTGAATAATGCTCTGTTCCGTGGATCTGTATCAGATGTAGTGAAGGTTACTGATGAGATTCAGTTTTGTTTCTTTGATCCAGAACAAGAAAGTGCAGAAAATGACACAGTTATTTATGAAAATATGGAAGAGAATGTAGAACTTACTGTTAGTAAAAATTTTGAAGATGAAATGACAAAATTTACTATCATCTCTAATGAAAGACCAAATATTACTTGTATTTGTTGCCGGAGAAGTCATTATAAAATTCAAACAAGGAATGTTGATCTGTAAAAAAAAAGTGAAAATGAAGATAATTATAAGTGGAAAGATTTTGCAACATATATATTTCTGGAAAATTGTTTTGAATTGGGTGAAGATCAGCGTATTTGTAAATACTGTTATAACAAGTTAGAAGAAAATAGAATGCCAGCAAGAGCTGTACATAATAAATTAGAATTGGTTGATATTCCTCCAGAACTTTCTGATTTAAATACGTATGAGTCTATACTCATTCAATGTGTCCATCCGTTTCAGACCATAGTGCGTATGGAGCCAAAAACAGGTAAATTACCTCCTTCGGATTTACAAAGAGGTTTAAAAGGAAGAGTTGTCTATTTGCCATTGGATTTGAAAAAAAATATGGAAACAATTGATGCAGATACTTTGGAAACTGAACCATTAGTTATTCTGGTTAATGGTGTACCTACAAAGAAAAAGAAAATTTGGTGGATGTACGAAAAGTACAAAGAGCAAATTTGTATTTGAAAAAAAATAATAAATGGTAAGAAGCCATTTATATGGATGAAGATGAAGAAGAAATACTAGAAGACACAGGAATACCAACTGGGCAAATTGAAAAAGTGGATAAGTCAAAAGAAGAAGAAATTTATGAACATTTCAGCATACATCCTCTTCATTCTAAAGAAGTCATGGGAAACGCTATTGATCTGTTTCAGATGAAGAAAGCAAAAGGAACTCCTGTGAGTGTATGGGAGGAGAGCTTGGAAGCTCGTTGTTTTCCCCAACTGTTTCCTACAGGAGAAGGTGGACGATATGATGAACGTCCAGTACAAATTCCTGCTTCGGAGTATCGGACTACAAGATTATATGCAGAAGATCCCAGATTTCGTCAAAGTATTCCTTATTTGTTCCATCTTTTATTTGAAAGTGACTTGTCTGCACTATCTTATGCAGTAAATCACATTTTGAAAACTGGAGTACATCTACATAATGTGTCAGCAAAGGACTTTATCAACAAAGTGCAACAACGAGATGATCATTTGGAATCTCAATTGATCAATTTGATGGCTTGTCAGCGTGGGACTAATGAATACTGATACCGATGCCATGGAGAATTGAAGTGTATGTTACGGAATTTAGGAACTCCTACATGGTTCCTTACCCTAAGCTGTGCTGAGTACGCTTGGGATGATCTTCTGGATTTTCTTCGAGAGGCAAATTCAAACATTAAAAACGTACAATACAAGACAGCAGGAGAATTGTGCTCATTGGATCCGGTTCATGTTTGCAGATATTTTAAACATAGATTTGAGGCTATGATCTCCTTCATCTGCAATAAAAAAAATCCACCTCTTGGAGAAGTTGTGGATTTCTTTTGGAGAAAAGAGTACCAAGCAAGAGGTGCTCCTCACATTCATATGCTGTTGTGGATCAAGGATGCCCCAAAATTTGGAACAGATTCTGATGATGCAGTTTTAAGTTTCATCGAAGGATATGCAACATGTGCTATACCTAAAAGCACAGAAGAGAAAAACTTAAAAGAGAAAGTTTTACGTTTCCAAAATCATCCGTGTGGAAAGTACTGTCGACAAAAGTACAAGAGTAAAGATAAATTCTACACAAAATGTCGATTTGGATTTCCACGACCTGTTCTTTCAAAAGGAAGAGTAAACAGTTTTATGTCAGCTGTGCGACATACTATTACAAGAAAATCGCCTAAGAATACATACAACCTAAGAAGAAAAGAAGAGTCAAAATATATAAATGACTACAACCCAGTCATTTTATCCATGTGGAATGCTAACATGGATATTCAGTATGTGGCTGACAATTCTATTGCTTTTGCTCGGTATGTCACATCTTACATCACTAAATCTGAGAAAACGGAATTGAAGGAAATGTGGGAAGAGATTTCTCACAAGAAGACTGTCAGTAAGAAGCTATACAGTTTCAGTTTAAAGATGTTATCGCATCGAGAAATTGGATCCTACGAATGCTCAGATAGGTTATCATCTGCAAGTCTGTACTCGAAATCCAGAAGAATAATTTGGGTAAGTTTAGGCCTTGCAGGAATGCGAAATCGGGTACTGAAATCTATTCGAGAAATTGAATATTTAGCAGAGTTCGAACCAGAAAGTACAGACATTCTAAGAACAAACATGTTGGACACATATTACCCACAAAGAAGTCATCACCTTGAGAACATGTGTCTCTATGAAGTGCTGCAGAACTTCATTTTTAAACGGAATGCCACAGAAGATATCAACAATGGAAAATATAAAGTCAGTGGTGAGGAAGGATGTTTGGTGAAGCAAACAAAAGGAAGTTTGATAAATCACCGGAAGCTGAGTTGCGACACTCCTGACAAAAAATAATTTTACTACTTAGCACTTTTACAGCTGTTTAAACCATGGCGTTCAGAGGACGAACTACTTGGAGAATTCCAGAGTTATGAAGATTCCTTCAATGCTAGCAAAGACAGCATAGAATGCAGTACTTTCACAACTTATGTTCAAATGTTAAATGAAGAAATTGAACAAGAAGCAACAATTGCAGCTGAAGTAGCTAGAGACAGTTCTCAAGACAGTCAAAGTTCTGGGACATTCAGTCAAGATCCTCTAGGACAACCAATCGTAGAAAATGAAGCAGCAATAGCCATGAATGAAGTGGAAACAGCTATGAATCAAGTTCAGGAAGATTTAGTAGACTTAACATATTTGGAGCAGCAACTGAATGAAGAACAAAAACAAAGTTATGAAGAAGTCAGGAAAAAAATTGATCACGGATTACTACATGAAAATAAAGAGTGCTCATGCACATCTTTTGAACCAATGAGAATGTATGTAAGTGGACAAGCAGGAACTGGAAAAAGTTTCTTAATTAATGTAATTAGAAGCTACCTACAGAAGAAAATGGATTCCATTTTGTCTTGTAACATAAAAGGAGTTACCTTACATCATTTGCTAATGTTACCAGTAGAGCATGAGAACAAAATACAGTACCACAAACTAGCAGGAGAAGCATGCTTGGAAGTTTCAAGAGTATTGAAGAAAATGAAAGTACTCATTATTGATGAGGTAAGCATGGTATCAAACTTAATGCTTGCCTTTGTGAATTTAAGAATGCAGCAAATTCTGAAGACAGACTATGACGTGTTATTTGGAGGAAAACACGTCATATTTATTGGGGATCTTTTGCAACTTACTCCAGTTAAAGGACAACCGGTATTCCATACACTTACACATGAAGACACGAAAAAGTCGTTAGGGAGTATAGGCAATGTAAATATTTGGACATATTTTGAGTATAAGGAACTCATTACCAATATGAGGCAAGCCAAAGATGAGGACTATGCAAGTATTCTGAAAGATATAAGAATTGGACTACTCACAGAACATGGCAGAAAAGTATTACAGAGTCGATTGCTGAGTAATTTGTTTACAACAGAAGAAATAGTTCCAGAGAAAATATACAAGAAAATTGCTGAAAAAAATACTGTAATCTGCTTAATGCCAACACTACATGAATGCTCTGTATTCAATCAAGAACTTTTGAAATTGGAAAATGAAGAGATCATAAAACTGGAAGCTGTGGATAAAATTCAACATGAACGAATAACTATTATATTGACAGGCAAATTGGCTACTAAATTGGATTCTCTGGAGAAAAACATTTCAAAAACAGCTGGTTTGGAAAAGAATCTTTATGTGTGTATGAACTGTAGAGTAATTTTAAGACGTAATTTGGATGTAGAAAAAGGTTTAGTGAATGGAGCTATGGGTAAAGTTGTGGGTTTTGTAAAGTACCAGAAAAAAGATGGAATTGAATTCTTAAAAATAAAATTTGATCAGATTGAAGAGGTTAAAGTCATTAGTCGTTGTTCAGTTCGTTTTTTGCTAGTGAAAGACTTATATGTACGTAGGAAGCAGTTTCCGATTTCTCTAGCATATGCTGTAACTATTCACAAGACTCAAGGATTAACTGTTGATAGTGCTGTTGTAAACATTGGATCTACTGTGTTTAAAGAAGGTATGGCATATGTTGCTTTGTCACGCGTGAAAAAATGATCTGGTTTATTCATGATAGACTTTGATGACTCAAAAGTAAGTGCTGATGCAAACTGTGTAAAGGAGTATAATAGATTAAGAAGAAGCTATGCTCCTCATTTAGGTCAGTATCCTGTGTTTGAAAAACGTGTTGTTTGTCGGAAAAGGAGATTTGAAAATATCTGTAATGAGGATGTACAGAAGAGAAAACAAAAAGACAGTGATGTGACTGCAAGCAAAAAGAAAAAGGACAGTGTGGAAGAGGTTGTTGGTTGTCATTTTGAAAATAGATCTGGTGTCAACTGCTACGCAAATGTAGTGCTGAATGTTGTAGAGCAGATAATACTAAATCATGAAAAAAGATTCTGTTCTTTGCTGAGTCTCCTTTATGAGAAGCTGAGTAATGATAAAAATAAAATAGAAAGTGCTTCTGATGTTAGAAATCTTTTAGATGTATGTTCCGGATGTACACAGTTTACACAAAATGTCCAGCAAGATGCACAGGAATTCTTGATGTATATCCTGATGGTACTGGAAGATGAAGGGGTAGAAGTAGAACATTTATTTGGTGTCTCTTATAAATGGGAACATTGTTGTGATAACTGTATGAACACAAGCAGTACTAATGTTGATTCTGAAAGGTTCATATATTTACCATTACCAGAAAGTAAAACAGTGACTTTTAGTAAATTAGTTAAAGATGCTAATAACAACATGGAATGTTCTGAATGTAAATCTGAAATGTTGTCAACGTTATTTTTAAAGAAATATGGACAGCATGTAATTTTAATGGTACAACGTTGTAGAGGTGATGGAACAAAATTGGAAACTTTACTAAAGAAGTTTGTTGGTAATCAATTATCTATATCTGGAAAAACTTTTGTAGCAGTGGTAATAATTTTTCATGACGGTCCTTCTATAAATTCTGGTCATTACACAGTTTATCTTAAATGTGAAAAAGGATGGACACTGTGTAATGATTCTCAATTGATTTTCAAGCAACGTTTGCCTTATGATTTACCCAATTGTTACTTAATTTTTCTGAAACCCAAATTTTAAATACTAAATTCAGCATCTGAAGAAAGCAATATTTAAATTTTAAAGGATTAAAATTGAATATTTCACTCAAAAAGGATTTTAAACTTACCATTTGGCCTCAAGGAAAGGTAAAACAAACAATTGTGGACTTCTTTGACAAATATTATTTTGGAAAATGTTCTTTTGCAACAAGGTTTACAGATGTTATTTCTTGAAAATTGTTATTGTACTTAAAAGGTATTTTTGACATTTCTATTAAGGTATGTTTTAGTGAGGATAGATTCAGGGCTTTTTTAAACAATCTTTCAGATTGTTTTTTTTTTTGCCCGCTGTTAAATGATGAATACAATTGATTTCACTATTTTCAGTGAAAATGAAAACATTCTGAAAACAGCAAAAAAGGGCAAATAATTGCTTTGCTAAATATGAAAAAACATGTACTGTTTAATAAAATGTATTGTTGAATATTAATACTTTTTTCTTTTTTTCAGAACTAGAAAGAAAATTTAGAAAACGTAATTCAGTTTCCTTGCAATTAAATAAAAACATTTATTTCTAAATAAGTTACTTTGATGGTCAGGTAAGTTTAAAATATCTGTATGTCTCACTGCTTTAGTTTCATGCTTCCTTTTCTTCACCTCTCCTTACTCTGCTTTTCTCATTTCTCTTCTCACTCTCTCTTCCTGCTTTACTACTCTTTTGTAACTCCCTCACTCCTTCTCTACTACTCCCCTATCTTTACTACCTCCATCACTAATTTTTCATCCATGTTTCTTTCTCTGTATCCATATGTCTTAGTCTTTTTAACTGCCTTACTCCTTCTCAGTTGTTTGCTTTCTGTCTCTGTATCTGTCACTCTCTGTTTGTCTGTTTTACCCTTAACTTCCTTAACATCTCTGGGGCAGATTTACAAG
The DNA here is from genome assembly GCF_964204655.1 of Triturus cristatus. Classification (NCBI taxonomy): domain Eukaryota; kingdom Metazoa; phylum Chordata; class Amphibia; order Caudata; family Salamandridae; genus Triturus; species Triturus cristatus. The sequence goes on from NC_140579.1 coordinate 332,536,121, forward strand.
CCACCTGCACCACCACTACGTCACTTTTCTTGACGTACTAGTGGCGCAGGGTGCTCCTCCATATTTACAAGGAGAGGATAAGCCACTCTGTGTGTCTTTTCCTCTCCTTGTAAATACAGCCAATTCAAATGCAGCACTAAAATGAGCCATTATCTTTTTTGATAGGTTTAGGGTACCTATACGTAAGTACTGATGCAGAGTTTAAAATTTAATAGGAAGACTCTCTACCCTTCATCTGTGAAATGCACACCATCTCTTTTTTAATTACTTTGCCATTCCCCTCTCTTTGTCAGGGAGTCCCTGAAGGTTTACTAAAGGTGAAAAAAATGATTATTTTTTTTTAAAAACATCATTGGGTGCGCACAGGGTGCGCGCACCCCCAAAAAAATATTGACAAATAGATTAAAAAAAACAAGTTTTTGTGTTTAGATTTTAGGTGGCTCTAAAAAGAGCCCTTGAGTTAATGTAGGGACAGAGGAAGAGAAAAACGAAAAAAAAAATAACAAAACTATGGCCTACTGCAATAGTGCTCCTCAAATTTTCTCTGAATGAGATCAACACTGCTCTCACCCATAGTAATAAGAGTACCACAATCCGGGGGCGTGGCCGGCGCAATGGCCGAGTAAGACGTGCTCCGCGAGAGCTCCGGCGGAGCTGCTCTGAATCCGGCGAGTTACATACATCTGGCGGTCTGCAGGACACGGGAATCTCATGCCCCGAGACCGGAGGCATTCACGGTGGTGGGGGGACGACCCGCGGAGCGCCTGGTAGTCGGATCCCATGCGGAGCTGCTCGAGGGGTGACCGAGGCCTGGAGGCGGCAAGATGGCGGCGGCCGCCGCGACCTAGAGGACGGAGCCACGGCCGGACGGAGGGAGGCGCAGACCGACCAGAGGCAGCCTGATTGCCCCAACTGCACAGATGGGAGATCGCTTGCATAGGTGAGACGTGACGGGCTGGAGCGGGGGGGCTGGGACGCGTGTCGCCTCCCCTCGGTGCTCCGACGAACTTGGAATAGCGCCCGCATCGGACTGCTTCTGCGAAGGGACTTGGCAGGCCTGTGAGGCGAGGAGCGGGGCATCTGATCCGCTAGGCGCGCCACTGCATTGCGCCGGCTGCCCCGGGTGCGGAGCCCTTGAGGACAGGCGGTGAGGGACTCCTGGTCGGACATCCGGCCTTGCGACCATCTGCGGCCTCGGCGGGACGAAGGCCCGGGACACTGGTGGGCCCTGGGCACATCTCTACACGGCCCGGAGCGGCGCGGCTGGACCCTTGTTTCCCCTCCCTCCTTGCCTACGGCGCGAGCGGCGGCCGCGCCTGAATTTGCGACAGAGGCCCACCCGGGAGCACGGCGCAGGCGGGGTGGAGTGGACGCTGCGGCGGAATCCTGCGAGGGTAGAGGAGGAGGACGCGGCCTCCCCCCCCAGAGACCACGAGGCAAATTACTGACCGGGGGCCCATTGGAGACTAGAGCCCGAGGTCGGGGATGGGGAAAAAGGCCCCGCCTGAGAAGCCTGCCCGGCAGGGGCCGATGGACGACTTTACCCGCACCCGGACGCAAACGGGGGCACCGCCTCCCCCCCCGGCGGCGCGTTCGGACACGGAGCTGCTGATGGAGGCCATACAAGCCTCCAGGACGGACATTCAGGAATCCAGGGCGGCGCTGGAGGTTAAGATCGGTGAGGTGGGCTCCGAAGTCACGCTACTGAGACAGGACTTCCGCAACCTGTCGGAGAGGGTGCAGACGGCCGAAACCCGGATCAGTGAGGCTGAGGACACCATCACCCATCTCCGCAGAGATGTGGCGGAACTGCAGGCTTCGCACCGACAACTACTATGGAAAGTGGACGACGCGGAAAACAGGGCGAGACGCAATAACCTTCGCTTTGTGGGCTTTAGGGAAGGCATTGAGGGATCGGACATGGCGATGTTTCTCCGCACCTGGCTGAAAGATACGTTCCCGCAGGCCCCATTCTCGAACTGCTTTATAATCGAAAGGGCACATAGGGCGCTCCTGGTGAAGCCGCCGGTGGGGGCGCGGCCGCATCCTGTCATTGCCCGGTTCCTCAATTTCGCGGACAGGGATCTGATCTTGCGGGAGGCCCGGAAGAAGGGGGCGCTCCGGATAGAAAACACGAACATTATGATCTTCCCAGACTACAGCCAGGAGGTGCAAAAACAGAGGAGGGCCTTTGACGCGGTCAAAGCGAAGCTCAGAGACCGCCGCCTTACCTACATGCTGCTTTTCCCGGCAAAGCTAAAGGTGATCTATGATGGTGGTACGCATTTCTTCACTCACCCGGAAGAGGCTTGGCAATGGCTGGAGACACGACCGACGACGGACGGCCGCCCCGCCGACAGGGAGGAGGGCCGGGAGCGGCCGAGTGGCAGTGGAACACGCCCCAAGGAGCTGACACTCTGGCGATCCCGGGGACAGTCGGGGCGGAGAACTGGGAAGAGGTTGCGTAAAACGCCCTGCTCGGCACATGGCTCGCCACGACGCCGCAAGAAGGCCTCCCCGCCATCCGGAGGGGCTGGAGTGCCGGGATCTCGCTTTAGTTGCCTGGCGGACAGTGGTAGCTCGGAGGAAGACGTCGAGGATACGACCCACGGGCCGGGACGAGAGGGGACGGCGCAGAGCTCCATACACCCGCTGGAAGTGGCGATCCGGGATCTGGAGCGGGATGTACCCGATCCTACGGAGGAGCGGAGGCCTGACACCCAAGACTCCCACTCCTGAGAGAGACTGGACCGGACAATCTTGATTGCAGCTCTGGCCAGATGGAGCACGCAAGTGGTCACACATCCCCCTCCTCTTTGTTTTTTGGTTGTTATTTCCTGTTTGGGTATTTCTTTTGGTAGTCTTCTCATCTGGTCGTTGATGTATGGTGCTCTTGGGTCGGGCAGACTGAGACGGTTCTAGTGCTGTTCCCATAGAGGGCACGAGATAGGTTAACGATGGGTGGGATAGTGAGGGAGGGCGACAGGCCTACTCCGCCAGCAGTCCGGTGCTTGTGGGCAATGGGACTGATGGGGGGGAGGTGGGGAGGGGGTGGGAGTGGGAGAGTGTTGGGGATTTCCAGTTGGGGTTTGTTTTGGGACGGGAGGGGGGGGGACGGGACAGTTAGGGAAGGTTGGGCAAAGAGGGGTCGGAGACAGGTCATTTCAGGCACACACGTAGCACCACGGGGCTTGCCCGCCAGCGAGGTACCCCCGAGACAGCACACACGGATGGAATTGCAATGCCTACCACGACGGTAACACAAGGTGTAGCAGAGGGAGGGCTCTCAGTCCTAACGTGGAATGTCAATGGGCTTGGTAGCAAAATTAAGAGAGGACTGATAAACGCATACATTAGGAGGGCCGGCCCAGACGTAGCGTTATTGCAGGAAACGCACCTTCTGGGGACTAAATGTGGATTCCTGGCCCGGGGTCACTACACGGTTCTAGCACATGCGGGCTTTACCCAGGGTTCAAGAGGGGTGGCGATACTGGTCCGGAAAACTGACCCGTTTCGAGTGACACAGACATGGACAGACTCACTGGGAACTTACGTTGGGGTCCGGGGAGTGTGGCGCCGAAGGGAATACACGTTAGTGTCGGTCTATGCTCCACCTAAACTGCAGGCGTCCACGTTAAAAGGCGTGGCGGAAATACTGCTTGCCACATCCGACACGGTGCAAGTGCTCGGGGGCGACTTCAATGATGTACTGGCACCGGCATTGGATAGGACGGGTGATAGGGGAAGGGACCGGCCTCGGACGGCCCTCGCCACCACGATGGAGACTCTGGGTCTGACGGACGTATGGCGCTGGTTACACCCTACGCGGCGGGAGTACTCCTTTTTCTCAGGGGCCCACAGGGTGTATTCCCGGTTGGACTACATCTTCATGGCGCGTCACATGTTGCATGAGGGGGTGCGAGCTGAATATAAAGCACGGGGCCTTTCGGATCATTCTCCCCTTCTGGTGACAGTGGCCCCCCGGGTATCGGGGAGGGGGCAGTGGCGAGTCTCAGCATGGGACCTCCAGAATTCGAAGGTGCTGAAGGGCATTCGGGCAGATGTTAGAGTCTGCCTAGCTGACAATGTGGGCTCGGTGTCGTCGCCGGTGACCCTCTGGGAATCTATGAAGGCGGTCATGCGGGGTAGAGTCCAGGATAGGATTGCAGAGGAAAAGAGGGAACGGCAAAGGGAGCTACAGGCGCTAGAGAGCCGGGTTCTTCAGTTGGACGGGGAGTACCTTGCGGACCCGGCGCGGGAGACACTGCGTTGGTTGCTTGACGCTCAGCGGCAGTACCGAGATCTGGCTACGGGGGAAGCCAAACAACAGGCGCTGGCAACACTCCACCGTTGACGTCGGTGATAAGTCAGGCAAGCTCCTGGCGTGGCTCAGTAGAAAAGAGAGAGATGCAAGGTGGGTGGAACGGGTGCGAGATGATAGGGGGAATTTAGTGAATTCAGACGCGCAGATCGCGGAAGCCTTTGCAGAGCACTTCCGGGCATTCTATGCTGCTCGAGACCTGGGCTCGCAAGAGGACGCGCTACAGTACATGGCAGATCTAGATCTACCAGCGCTCGCAGATGGAGACATCAAGGAGCTGGAGGCCCCCCTTACGCTAGACGAAGTTTCAAAGGCGCTGGCCAAGCTGCGGGTGGGGAAGGCGCCAGGCCCGAATGGGTTCCCCGCGGAATTCTTTAAAAAAACGGCGGATCTTCTGGCCCGCCATATGCTGGCGTTATTTGAGGGGGCGCGGGAAGAGGGGTGTCTCCCCCCGGATCTTAGATTGGCCACGATTGTCCCGATTTTCAAGGAGGGGAAGCCGCCGGAGGAGTGCACGTCGTACCGCTCGATCTCGCTGCTTAACACTGAGGTGAAGTTGCTGGCGACGGTGCTGGCCCTCCGGTTGCGGCGGGTGATCCCAGACTTGGTCCACCTGGATCAGACGGGCTTCCTCCCCAGTAGGGCGACGAGATTGAATCTGAGGCGCTCGCACAATTGGCTACAGGTGGTAAGGGGCCGGCGGGACCCTCATTGGTTTCTCTCCTTAGACGCGGAAAAGGCGTTCGACGCAGTGCATTGGCCCTTCCTGGAGGGCGTCCTGGGGCGTCTGGGATTCGGACCTATCTTCCGCCAATGGGTGAGATTACTGTATACGGGCCCGAGGGCGCGGGTGAGGGTCAATGGGGTTACATCGGGGGAATTCCATATTTGCAGGGGTACGCGGCAAGGATGTCCGTTGTCCCCCCTGCTCTTCACGTTGACGATAGAAGTGCTGGCGGCGTGGGTCCGACAACACCCGGAGATTCGTGGTTTTCGGAAGGGTCCGTTGGATGACCTGGAGGAAAAAATATCTCTATATGCGGACGATGTCCTTCTATATGTTACGCACCCCGATACGACAATCCTGGTAATTTTCTCCGAGCTAGAGCGCTATGGTGCCCGCTCGGGTTACAGGGTGAACTGGCACAAGTCGGTGCTATATGCCCCGGAGGGACGAGGGGACTGGCCGAGTCTCCCAGATAGGCTCCAGGCGACGACGGAGGGGTTTCAATATCTGGGAGTATATATAACACTAGACCGGACTATCTCCTACGACAGGAATGTTGGGAGGGTTCTGTCCAATTTCGTGGAGGATGCGCAGAGATGGCGTCGGCTGCCGCTTACGCTGCTGGGGCGTGCCGCCATGTTTAAGATGATAACGCTGCCCAGGTTCCTGTATGCGTTACAGAACGAATATTATCCGGTCCTTCGGCGGGTCTTTCGAGAAATTGACTCAGAACTCCGTAGCTTTCTTTGGCTTGGTAGACAACCCAGGGTAGCGATAAAGACCCTGCAGAGGCATCAGTATAGCGGAGGGATCTCGCTTCCCAACATTGAGGCCTACTACTGGGCGGAACGCCTGGTGTACATTAATGACTGGCTTCACGCCCCGGCAATGCACCCGACGTTTGCTTTGGAAAGACATGTCATGGGCGCCCACTCGTGTCATTATTACCTATATGGTGGCAGGGGTACGGGACGGCTACTGCTGGCCACTAAAATCACCCTGGCGATTTGGAAAAGGGCGACCCGGGAGATTGGCTGGGACAGGAAACTAAGTAGACAGACGCCCTTATGGCACTGCGCGTGGCTACCGGAACTAAACAATTTGAGGGGGTTTAAGCAATGGGATAACATCGGGGTGTCGACACTGGGAGACGTGCTAGTGAGGGGGGAGTTGAAATCCTTCTCGGTGCTCCGCAGGGAATTTGGATTACTCCCCACGCAGTACTATAAGTACGCGCAACTGAAACATGCTTGGCAGGCAGAAGGGATACAGACGGCTTCTCTTCCCGAATATGCACCTCTAGAGGGAAGATTGCTGCAGGAACACATGGTGGAAAGGGCGGTGTCCCTCACATATCGGACCCTCATGAACAATATGCCTGATAATCTGGGGGCGCTTAGGGCGACCTGGGAGGCGGACGTGGGTGAGATGGACGAGGTGGACTGGGATACAGTTCTCATGCACCCACGAGAGGTGGCGATTAAGTCCCGGCTACGGTTGATCCAATTCAATATTCTGCATAGAACGTACTTTGATAGACGACGACTGTTCAAAATGGGACGGGTGGGGGACACGTCGTGTCTGAGATGCGGGCGGGAGGGAGGGACTTTCTTTCATATACTTTGGCTCTGCCCGCAGATTCAGGGGTACTGGCGGGGGATCCTAGGGGAGCTGAGTAAGGTGCTGGAGGTGCCACTACAGGAGGACCCCAAATTAGTGTTACTGGGTATGACACATGATGTGGACCTCCCCCGCCCGCTGCTGATTTTCCTTGTGCTGGCTCTGGTGGTGGCGAAGAGAGATGTAGCAAAATACTGGGGGGCGCCCTCCCCTCCCCGCTTTGAGGAGTGGAGGAGGGGTCTTGACATCTACATGGCGGCAGAAAGGGTCACGTACAAGGCGAGAGGCTGCCCCAAAAAATTCACCAGGGTGTGGTCCAGATTACGGAGGTATCATGGCCTGGAGGGGGGACTCTAGTGGTGCGGTGAAATGGAGGGGGCCGGCATGGTCCATGGATGACGTCCACAGCCCTAGGGCACAGACAATGGTATATATTGAAGACGCTGATGTCAACCGCGGCATAGGTCCGAAACAGACTTCCGGTGTGATGAGAGAAGGGTGGGGGTGGAGGGCGGGCGAGGTGGGGGTGGTGCACAATACTGACCTGTCTGTTTGGTTGTTTTACTTTGTGTATAGCTGTACACCAAAAATGCCAATAAACATATCTTTAAAAAAAAAAAGAGTACCACAATCCATGCAGCGTGCAGTCATCCTCCCAAAACAAGGACGAATATTCAGAGGTGTGTAAGAAGGTGAAGGCACCATCGCAGAAGAAGTGCTCGGCTGAGCTGCCAAAGATGTGCTCGGCTGAGTTGCTGCAGATGTCGTCGGCTGAGCAGGTGGAGGGTTTGCTCCAGAAGCTTGACGAAAAGTCACAGGATGCATTTTCTCAACGTGCCTCAACATTGTGTGAATACTAAAAGAGTACTTCTTATTAGCATTCCCACGTGATAAGGTGCGCTGACAAAGTATGCAGGTGACTTTTGGTGCATTCACCTTCTTTTGTCCCTCATGAAAAGTGAAAAACTGCCATATAAAGGAGTCTTTCTGCTTCCTCTGCCTCTGTCTCTCAAGAGTGTCCTGTTCACTCTCAGAAGGTGGCTGGTGCTCTGCCATTGTCTCACAAAAACAGAGTAGCTCCTTCTCCAAGGGAATCAGAACTAACAATGAGGGGAGTGGTGTGGTTTTGGAAGAATCTGGAACTGAAAGTACTTTGAACCAATGAAAAGTGATGTTTCTTGATCACATGACTTGCCATGAGGGGATTGGGTGTGGTGTTGAAACAATCTGAAACTGAAAGCAATGAAAACCAATCAAAAGTGTTGTTTTATTAATCACATAACTCGAGGTGCACGCACGGAGCAAGCTCAGAGCGCGCACGGTGCAATTACGCATGCGCAAACGCGCGCATGCGCATAAGTATTATGCGCGTACGTAACGCGCATACGCAGCACGCGCGCATGTGTGAACGGCAGCATGCGTACTCCGCGCGTATGCGCGAGTGTAGCGCGCGGAGCTCGTACGACGCACGCAAGCGTACGTATGCATGCGTACTGGGTGCGCGCTGCGAGCGCGTACTAGAACGTACGTATGCGTACGTAGATAACGTACGCATGCGTACACAAAAAACGTACGCATGCGAGCTGCGAGCACGCACTAAAATGTATGTATGCGTACGTAGATAACGTACGCAGGCGTACATGAAAAACGTACGCATGCGTACTAGGTTCGCGTTCAGTGCGCGCACCCTAAAAATTTATAGAAAAAAAATTAAATTAAAGTGTACATAAGTTAATAGAACATATTAACAATGCAGTTCAACTTTATCCAAATTCAAAGTAAAAAAAAATGAGCCACACCAAATTAAAGGATACAGATAATTTATAAATGTATACATAGGGACATTTTTGTAAAAGAAATATATCAAAAATATATTAAAAAATTCTAAAATTAGCATTTAAAAACCTTTGAAATTCACTGAAAAAACCATAGGTTTCACACACGTTATAGTTAGGAATTAGCATTTAAAAAACCTTGCAAATTCACTGAAAAAACCATAGGTTTCACACACGTTATAGTTAGGAAATAGCATTTAAAAAACCTTGCAAATTAACTGAAAAAACCATATGTTTCACACATGTTATAGTTAGCTGGACATTTTACTCGTAAAAAACCAATGAAATTCCCCGTTATAGTTAGTTCAGCTAACTATAACTCGCGCGCCCGCAATCCACTGCTGATGACGTCACATATTACATCACTCATGACATGGTCAGTGACATCACTCATGACATCACTGACTTCTCAAATCCTCTTCTATTTCATAAAAAAATTCTGACATGCAGACTGAAACATGCACTTTGAATACCAGCAGCAGACTTCCCTGGTGAGCAGTAGCTTTACTACAGTGATCTAATGAGCAACTAGAGTGCTACCATTCAGAATTTATGGCCAATGTGTGACACACCTGAATGCCTTCTTGATGGAACCAAAATAAAAAACTGAAAGTATTTCCTACTGAGGAGACTGCAGTAAATGAGGAAATTAGGAAACTTCATAACAAATAAATCTCCCAAGATGGACACCAGAGACAAAAGAGCCCAAATGTAGCCCAAATATCACCCAGATGAAGCCCAAGTATAGCCCAATGACAGAATGTCCCAGAGTGTTCTTAAGAACAACTAGAACGCTTACTGTCTTACTTATGACAAAAGTATGGCACACCTGAAGCCATCTTGATTGAAATAAACTGGTAACACTTAAAACATTTAATATAAAAAGGAACACAATGAGGGGGTTCATTTTGCCATAGAAATTATGATTAGTGCTGAAGAAAGAAAAATTGGGGCACATTTTGAGTGACTTCTCCATTCCTCTTCTATTTCATTAAAAAATTCTGATATGCAGACTGAAACATGCAATTTTAATACCAGCAGCAGACTTACCTGGTGAGTAGTAGCTTTACTACAGTGATCTAATAAGCAACTAGAGTGCTAACATTCAGAATTTATGGCAAATGTGTGACACATCTGAATGCCTTCTTGATGGAACCAAAATAAAAAACTGAAAGTATTTCCTACTGAGGAGACTGCAGTAAATGAGGAAATTAGGAAACTTCATAACAAATAAATCTCCCAAGATGGCCACCAGAGACAAAAGAGTCCAAATGTAGCCCAAATATCACCCAGATGAAGCCCATGTATAGCCCAATGACAGAATGTCCCAGAGTGTTCATAAGAACAACTAGAGCGCTTACTGTCTTACTTATGACAAAAGTATGGCACACCTGAAGCCATCTCGATTGGAATAAACTGGTAACACTTAAAACATTTAATTTAAAAAGGAACACAATGAGGGGGTTCATTTTGCCATAGAAATTATGATTAGTGCTGAAGAAAGAAAAATTAGGGCACATTTTGAGTGACTTCTCAAATCCTCTTCTATTTCATTAAAAAATTCTGATATGCAGACTGAAACATGCACTTTTAATACCAGCAGCAGACTTCCGTGGTGAGCAGTAGCTTTACTACAGTGATCTAATGAGCAACTAGAGTGCTAACATTCAGAATTTATGGCAAATGTGTGACATATCAGAATACCTTCTTGATGGAATCAAAGTATAAAACTGAAAGCATTTCCTACTGAGGAGACTGCAGTAAATGAGGAAATTAGGAAACTTCATAACAAATAAATCTCCCAAGATGGCCACCAGAGGCAAAAGAGCCCAAATGCAGCACAAATATCACCCAGATGTAGCCCACATGTAGCCCAATGACAGAAGTGTGCAAAACACTTATTTTTTGTGTATTTGCAGTTTTATATAGTGCAGACTTGTCAGGTGCTTTACATGAGCATTGGTTACATCACACAAGATCAAATTCATTTTGGTTGTAGACATGGGGAGATTAAGTGATGTGACCAGAATCACAGAATGTTGAGCTGAAGCAGAAACTCCAACCTGGTTCCCCAGTTGCAAAGTCTGCAGCTCTGGAAGTAACACCACATCCTCTTCCCTAAGTGCAACATTTAATAAGGTGGTCAACTGGATAAAAAAACATAAAGATTACAAATAATTTAGTTCTTTGTCGCTATTTGAAAACTCAGAAAATATGTCCTCATTTTAGTTTTTTAGAGCATTAAACATAATTTTGATGCAAATAAGACCCTCTCATATATATAATTTCTAAAGGAAATTCTCTAGGTATTACAGTTTTGATTACATCAAGATAACGTCAGGCATTCCACACTTTTGTAATAAATATAGAATGTCAGCAATATAGTTGTTCATTGGGATACTGTTGAGAGGCAGAGGCCAGGGGCACGGACTCTGAAAATTGAAGGCAGGTAGGAGAGTGCAGAGGCAACAATTTGACCACACTGGGCAGGCAGGAAGGGCAGTGGCAGCACAACAGACTATGGAGGAAAGTGGAAAGGGGGCCAGGGGCAACAAACCAACAATACAGGACTGGCAAGAGAGGCTGTGGCAATATAATAGACCATTGTGGGCAGAAGGAAGAGGCAGTGGTAGTACAACCATGCATGCCAACAGACCCGTTTCGGCCAGGAAACGTCCAATGTTTTTAAGCTCAAATGGGCTTTATTTGATCTGTCTCCTGTCTACAATCTCTTCTTTTTCAATGTAAGTCAAAGAGGAAAATCAATACCCCAGTCTTTTTTTCAAAATCTCCCTCTTACCAAGTTCAAAATGTTCACAAGTATGGTACATTGGATCATGGTATTGCGTAGGGACATGGACTTGGATAACGGAGGATAGGAGGGACATGGAGAGGTGTACCAAACTGACCCTACAGGGCAGGCATCAGGGTTTGCAGCAGCACAATACACCACACAGGGCATGCGGGACGGGAGTGCAGCACAACAATCCATAGAAAGCAATAGGGAGGGGACAGGACCCTGCACATGGACAACAGAGAACAGAGGGGAAAGAGGCAATGGTAGCTAGCTGACCATAATGAACAGACAGGAGAGGAAGATGCAGTATAACAGACCATAAAGGGCAGGAAGGACGGATCAGGGGCATTACAATGGAACAGAGAAGCCAGGAGGGAGGGAATAAGGGTCTGCACAGGGAAACAGAGGGCTGGGGGCAAGGGGGCAGGGCAGGAGCAGCAAGATGACCATGGAGGTCAGGCAGGATGGGCACAAGAAACAAGACACGCCATGGAGAGCAACAATGAGACTATGATGGCATACACACAGACCATGGAGGGAAGGTGAGAGGGGGTCAGGAGGAGCTAGCTGACCACACAGGGAAGGTGGGAGGGGCCATGGCAGCACAGAAGACCATGCATGGCAAGCGGGAGGGTTAGTGGCAGCACAATGGCTATGATGGGCAATAAGGAGGGGGCAGGGGCATGCACAAAGGACCATGGAGGATAGAAGGGAGGGTCAGGACCTGGGCACAGACAAGAGAGTTCAGGGGAAGGGGCCTCACAACAGACCATGCGGGGCAGGCAGGAGGAGCAGTTGCAGCACAACAGACCAGGGAGGGCAGAAGGGTGTGGCAGTAAAATGGACCATGGAAGACAGGAGGAAGGGGATAGGGGCATGGCATGTGGACAGGCAGGGTGGAGGTGGCAGGGACAGGTTACAGTCATCTGACAATGCTAGGCAGGTGGGAGGGGAGTGGCAGCTCAACAGAACACTCAGAGTAGATAGGAGTGGCAGGTCCATGGAACATGGTGGGCAAAAAGGATGGAGCAGGGGCATGCACAAAGACATCGGAGGGCAGGGGGAAGGAGAATGGGGGCAGCAAGCTAAGCACAGAGGCTAAGCAGGAGGTCAATGATGGGCCATAGAATTGGGCAATGGAGGGCAGGAGGAGTGGACTGGTACATCATGCTAAATGGAGGGCAGTGGCAGCACATCAGACCATGCATGGCAGGAGGGAGGAGGCTAGTCCATGGATTCAGACAACAGAGAATAGGGAGGAGGTGGATGGGGCAGCAAGCTAACTGTTCAGAGAAGGTGGGTATTAGTAACTTTATTGTTTTTAAAATGTGTGCGAACTACTTAAAATATGAACAAGTATGCAGCATAATCCCACTTTTATTCAGGAAGAAGAGGACATTTGTGACTGTGACTCTGGGCTCACTTGGCAGAAACACCCCCTGACCCTCCACCAACCCATCGCAAAATGTAATGCCCGTGAAAAGGGTAGGTGGACGCAGTGTTATATAGATTATAGTCCTGAGAGCACAATTGAAAATGAAAACTAGATATAGTATATGGTATAAACTATGCACCAAAAAGTGTGATATACGATGAACCGGGGCGTGAAATATAATATGCAATACATTGTGTGCAATGACAGATTCATTGGAGAGCGCGAGATAGCACAGGCACTAGCGCGTGCTATGCGATATGCACATTGGAATGTAATATGCACAGGGCAGTGTTGTGTAACCTAACTAGTCTCTAAAGTTGTAATATAAAATATGTGCTGGGGAGTGTAACATTGCATATGCACTGTGACAAAGATATGGATCCCAGATTGTAATATGTATGGCATAGCGCTGTGCGTTATAACATAGGCATCGAGGAAGGCACGTTAGATGGGTCAATATAACCCGGGCGAAGGCAAGTGTGACATGACATATTCACGGGGTGGTGTTACAGTGCACATGGGCTAGAGAGTGTCATAGCATACGCACTAGCTGGTGGAATACAACACAGAGGTGTGTGGCACTCAGCGGGCACTGGTGGGTGTAACACAGCATTGGGCTCAGCCAGGAGCACGCTGTGACTCTCAAGTGAGGTTTGTCTCCTTTCCAGAGATTAAAAGTATTACACATCCGGCGGTGGATGTGTGTTTTATTAACCATGAGGGGGGTTTCTTGCATAGTTTGGTCGAATTTTTGTCGAATCCCTTTTGAATGGCTTGGTGTGAGTGTGTATTAAATGTCCCCGTCAATAGCTACCCATGTTGTATAAATAAACGACAAGGGTGTCTACTTGGAGAGTACCCACTGGCGGTGGCGCCGGAATTAGGCACGGTAGGGCGTCAGACACGTCAGAGCTGCACTAGCGGTGTAAATACATTCCATGTGGATTCATTGTATGCATAGTCGCCTTTTAATGATATCACGCAAATCGTCATGGTGATAGGTACATACGGTTTGTCCAGCATGTCCTAAGTGTTTCTATAAATATATTTTAAAAAAATTAAAATAAAAAACAAAGGCCGGCCCCGGGGGATGGGGTCGCCTGGGCCATAAGTGGCTTGAGGAGGGGGGCAACGCAGCCCCCCTCCTAAAGAATTTTTTAAAAAAAGGCCATGACCCGGGGGTTGGGGTCCCCAGGGCTGATTAAGGCCTTGGGAGGGCCAAATTAATTTTTTTCAACAAAAAAAATTAGGGTGCAGGCCCTGGGGGATGGGGTCCCCAGGGCCAATACATTAGAAAAAGTAGGGTGGCCACACAGCCCTCCTTCTTAAACAAATAAAATAAATAAAAGGCCGGGATCGCGCCGGAGGCCACGCCCCCTCCTTGCAGCACTCTGCAAACGCACCCCCTGGCCAGTTGTAAGTAGGGGAATTAATTTCCCTTCAATACTGAGGGTCCCTGAGGGCCAACTAGCCCAACAGGTATCTCGATTATGCGCCAGGGAGCTGCGTTGCAGACAGGTGTTCTGAGACCATGCCCCTTTTTACACCTCTATGCAACGCAGATCTTTGGCGCTTACTGGAGGTACCTAGTGGGCTCGTTTGACCTTAGGGACCCTTAGGATTCAAGGGGACTTTATCTCTCAACTTAGAACGGCCACAGGGCACGTTTACACAGTGGTTAAGGGAGGGGACGCGGCCTGAGGTGACGTGTGCAAACACGCCCTGTGGCACGTTTTAAGTTGGGGAAATAATTCCCTTTCAATACTGAGGGATTCTCTGGGCCAACTAGCCCACCAGGTGCTTCCAGTAAGCACCACTGAGCTGCTTTGTAGAGAGGTGGTCCAGGCCGTGCCACTTTTTACACCTCTCTACAACGCAGCTCTGTGGCGCTTACTGGAGGTACCTAGTGGGCTAGTTGGACCCTAGGGACCCTCATGATTCAAAAGAACTTAATCTCCCAACTAAAAACGGCCACAGGGTGTGTTTACACAGTGGTGAAGGGAAGGGACGGGGCCTGAGTTAACGTGTGCAAACAAGCCCTGTGGCGCGTTTTAAGTTGGGGAAATAATTCCACTTCAATCCTGAGGGACCCTGGGGGCCAACTAGCCCACCAGGTGCTTCCAGTAAGCGCCACTGCGCTGCGTTGCAGAGAGGTGGTCTAGGCCGTGCCCCTTTTTACATCTCTCTGCAACGCAGCTCTGTGGCGCTCACTGGAGGTACCTAGTGGTCTAGTTGGACCCCTGGACCCTCAGGATTCAAGGGGACTTAATCTCCCAACTTAAAACGGCCACAGGGCATGTTTATACAGTGGGGAAGGTAGGGGACAGGGCCTGAGGTGATGTGTGCAAACACGCCCTGTGGCGCGTTTTAAGAGGTAGTTTTAATCCCCTGCCCTATTATATACTAGGGGCTTACAGAGGAGGTCATGCTATTCACAGGGGGACCCCAATGTATAGTGTTCCCTAGTGTATGTAGGTGTTTTCACTGTATTCTGAGTGTCTTTTAACATAGCACTGGCTCTAGGACTGGTTAGTCAGACTCAGTTACCACCAGTATCTGTCTGAAAAAGTTGAGGGTACAGGATGATTTTGCAACAAGGCTTCTTTCTGCTCTTCTGTTTGTTCTTTCTGCACGTTATCCTTCTTCCTGCACTTTTCTTCGTCTTTGAGGACTTCTGTTGCTTCTTTCTGCATTTCTTTTTTTTCTTTCTGTGCGTTTTTTCTTCTTTCTTCACATGTCCTATCTCTGTAGGCATAGTAAGAAATTAGCATTTAAAAAACCTTTGAAATTCACTGAAAAAACCATAGGTTTCAGGCATGTTACAGTTAGGAATTAGCATTTAAAAAACCTTAGAAATTCACTGAAAAAAACATAGGTTTCAGGGGCGTTATAGTTAGCTGGACTTTTCACTCGTACACAACCATTGAAATTCCCCCGTTGTAGTTAGTTCAGCTAACTATAACTCGCGCGCCCACAATGCACTGCTGATGACGTCACATATTACATCACTCATGACATGGTCAGTGACATCACTCATGACATCACTGATGACATCTCAAATGACATCACTGATGACATCACTGATGACATCATCCTTGTTATAGAGTGGCAGACCTCCTCTCCCCCTAATATAACCTTTGATACTCACATTCAAAAATAGAAACTAAAATTTTCAAAACAATGGATATACCAATACCAGTTATAACAACCTATTCAGTAATTCTAAGATCCACATACACATCCACTCATTCACCAACAGTCCTATACAGTCACTCATACATGTACTCACTCATCATATGTACTCATACACCTATACATCCTTTTACACAACGCCATTCATCCATAGAGTTACTCACACACATAGTCACTCATGCTAATAAAGAATCAAACATCCATTTACTTGCATATACAGTTATACACACACCACCACACTCACTTCTACAGAAACTTACACATACTTAGTCTTTTAAACAATCACTTATAGAAACACATACTTATTCATACAGGAACTCTTTCAATCTCTCACTCTCACATATACTCACTTATATACACCAATAGTCACATATGCTAGTTTAAAACATATGTAGTTACTCATAAAGACACTATTGAGACAGTCATTCACTCACTAACACACCCATGCACACACTCATCCACCCATACAGTCCTGCACACATTCTGTCTTCAACACATACAAACAGTGAGTCACTCATTCATGCACCTATGCACTACTTATACCCCTCACTGAACCATACAGACACTCAGACACTCATACTGATACTCAAAAAACCAACTAATAACCTATATAGACACTCATGTAGCTACTCACAACCCATGCAGCCACTTATACACAAAGTGAGAGACTGATACAGATATTTACATATTTAAACATTACTCACTAAGCCATGTATTCACTAATATACACTTAATCAGTCAGTTATACAATCAATTTTTCAAAAACAAATCATCCATTTAGACACCTATATACCCATTTATTCTTCCATCGACCTTGAGATATACATATATAAAACATATGTAATTTTCAAAAAAACACACATTCACTGGATGATGTCATCAGTGATGTCATGAGTGATGTCATTTGAGATGTCATCAGTGATGTCATGAGTGATGTCACTAACCATGTCATGAGTGATGTAATATGTGACGTCGTCAGCAGTGCATTGCGGGCGTGAGAGTTATAGTTAGCTGAACTAACTACGAGTAAACAATAAATCTTTGGTTTTTCCTTCCGAGTGCGAGTCCTTCTATGAAGAAGACGCTGTGTGTGAAATATTTACCGGGAGACCTGCTCGGTTTTTTGCTCGCCACCTGCCAATGGGACACGGATTGCAGGAACCTGGGTCATTTGTGGTGAATATATATATATATTACCTACTGGCGGTCGCCAGTAGGTAGTTATAGTTAGGACCACGTTTCCATAGGAAATCCGCAACATTCTATTTGGAATAACTTTTGCGCCGGCTGACGAATCCTCGCGAATTTTTCAAAATAGGTGGGGCGCTACGCTCCGCTCCTACCCTGAAAGTCTCGGGGGGATTCGTCAAGCGGGGGCTGAGATAAAAGGGGGGTCCCAAAACGCGTTTTTCCCATGCATTTTTCCATAGGACCTTTAGACACAGCTACAGCCCGAACGGCTGAACAGAATTACTAGAAATTTGGCAGAGAGGTAGTCCTCAGGTCAAGGAAGTGCCTTTTGTAGGTTTGGTGTAAATCTGTTCAGTAGATTCTGAGAAAATAGCCTTTAAATCAATATATATATCTGAGCCAGCTTACGGTGCGCTTACGGTACGCTTACCGTACGCGTACGGTGGCGTGCGCGAGCGCGATTCTGATTGGCTCTTAGATCTTAGTAAACATTCGAATCGGTCGAAACCAGGAAGCGGCGGCCGCCATTTCGTGTGTTTCACTCAGAAAAAAAAGAGTGATATCTTGAAAAGGGGGCAAGGAGGAGAGTTACAGACCCCCTAACATTTGTAAGGGGGTCAAAGAAGGACAGAAAAGTACAAAGAAAACATTTATTGATTTTAAAAAAAATCGCGGGGTACGCGTACGGTAAGCTTACCGTACGCGTACGGTAGAAAAAAAAAATAAAAAATGAAATGAAATGCAGATTTAAGTGTTTAGATATTAGGGGTTCTAAAAAGAGCCGTTGTGTTTATGAAGTGATTTTTTAGTGGTACCTACATGTAAGTACCGATGCAGAGTCTAAGGTTCAAGAGGAAGACTCTGTTCCCTTCATCATTGAAGTGCACACCATCTCCTCTATAAATGTCTTGCATGTCGTAACGCAAGTTGTTGTGGTAAATGGAACCCATACCATAGTCACGGAGGAAAGCAGAAACAGATTTGTTGACGTGCTTTCTTGCTTTGTCAATCTGCGGACAGAAATGATTGGACCAGTTCCATTTTTGCCTTTGGCATATGTTAGAAAACACAAAGGCAGTTTTAGGGAAAAGTGAAAACAGTTGTGCAAAGGTGTCCTTCATAAGCATTTCTAGACCTACCCCAGTCAAAGTGCCTAGGTCATTGCCACCACAGTGCACTATTATGAGGTCAGGGTGTTGGATTTGCATGAAGGATTTCACCAATGGCATCAATTGGTGCCACTTTAACCCTCTCTGACCAATCCATTTAATGTCTACATTTGGTAAAGCAAGGTCTCTCACCATACCTGTTTTCTCTGCATACTTTTCACTCCAGAAGACATAGCTGTGCCCTACAATCCACACTGTGAACATCTTCAAAGGAGAACTGGATGCACTCAGGAGGTGTAATTCAGTAGAATGGTAAAAAGAAATGAAAGACAGTTTGGAAATGGAGGCATACATATTTTTTTCATAAAAAAAAGAACTGATTGGCTGTTTCATACCATTCTAGAATAAAAACTAGGCTGTATGTGTAAATTATTAGAAGCATGTTTTGTATTGGTACAGAAAAATGTGTTACCAAAGAACAGTACTATGGATTTGCTGTTAGGTTTGAAAAGTCAAGCACTCTTGCTCTGTGGAATTGAAACATTGTTTGGTGAACTTCTGACCTAACTCCACACAGCAGTGTTCCATGAGCTGTTGCTATGGTAGCAGGCAGAAGTCAAGTTGGGGGAAGGGTACTAGGCAGAAGTCAAGTTGGGGGAAGGGTACTTTTGGAAAAGGGTTGGTTTTCAACCAATAGAAATGTGTGATTACATTTGAAAAAAAGGGGGAAGCACTGAGATTTGAAATTAACATGTATATGTGTGGAAAAAGAGAGGGAAAGTTTGCCATTATCTGGTTCTGCTGAGAGGAGAGAGGTGTAAAGAACAGAGATCCTGGCTCTGATAATCTGCTGTTTGAGTGCCACATTTCTTTCACAGCTAACTAATTTTAAAGGTGAGTTTAGAGTTTGAGAGGGGATGTATATGGTAAATTAAGAAATGAATAATAGAAATGGAATTCCTTTTGTTGAAGTTGTGTTTATTATTTTCTGTTTTGGGAGAAATTTAAATGTGAGGAACATGTAAAATAATATGGACTATGTTTTCACGATAAATTAAGGTGTACTGGTAAAAATAAAGAATACTTTAAGGATTTAAGGTTGGACTCAGTAATGCAAATACATACAGCATCAGTAAGGCTGGTTGCCCTTGCTGGAGTGTAGGCAGTCACCCAGGTTACACATGGTGCTGGTCTGAAAAAGCAGTTTGGACATGTGCTTTTTTAAGAATCTGAAAAGTGGATTCATAATGTGTCAGTCTGTAAAAGTGTTTATCACTTGCCAAAAAAAAAGAGTAGTAAGTGTGCTTTCAAAATGGCAAAGAAATTTCGTTTTGTGACTAAGGTGAAAACATGACTCTGTGTGCATATAGGAATTACAGGCAGAGATTTATTGCGTATTGCTCTGGTGATTTCACAGTTGCATTAGATGGAAAGGGGGAGCCATTTTTTGGTGCAGAAGCAGACTCTTAGCACACACCCAGCTGCTTACCCTGTGGAATCATGCACAGTATTCACAAGCGAGTGGGGTTTGAGGTTTGAGTCAGTAATGCAAATACATTCAGCATCACTAAGGCTGGTTGCCCTTGCTGGAGTGTAGGCAGTCACCCAGGTTACACATGGTGCTGGTCTGAAAAAGCAGTTTGGACATGTGCTTTTTTAAGAATCTGAAAAGTGGATTCATAATGTGTCAGTCTGTAAAAGTGTTTATCACTTGCCAAAAAAAAGAGTAGTAAGTGTGCTTTCAAATTGGCAAAGAAATTTCGTTTGGTGACTAATGTGAAAACATGACTCTGTGTGCATATAGGAATTACAGGCAGAGATTTATTGCGTATTGCTCTGGTGATTTCACAGTTGCATTAGATGGAAAGGGGGAGCCATTTTTTGGTGGAGAAGCAGACTCTTAGCACACACCCAGCTGCTTACCCTGTGGAATCATGCACAGTATTCACAAGCGAGTGGGGTTTGAGGTTTCAGTCAGTAATGCAAATACATTCAGCATCACTAAGGCTGGTTGCCCTTGCTGGAGTGTAGGCAGTCACCCAGGTTACACATGGTGCTAGTCTGAAAAAGCAGTTTGGACATGTGCTTTTTTAAGAATCTGAAAAGTGGATTCAAAATGTGACAGACTGTAAAAGTGTTTATCACTTGCCAAAAAAAAGAGTAGTAAGTGTGCTTTCAAATTGGCAAAGAAATTTCGTTTTGTGACTAATGTGGAAACATGACTCTGTGTGCATATAGGAATTACAGGCAGAGATTTATTGCGTATTGCTCTGGTGATTTCACAGTTGCATTAGATGGAAAGGGGGAGCCATTTTTTGGTGCAGAAGCAGACTCTTAGCACACACCCAGCTGCTTACCCTGTGGAATCATGCACAGTATTCACAAGCGAGTGGGGTTTGAGGTTTCAGTCAGTAATGCAAATACATTCAGCATCACTAAGGCTGGTTGCCCTTGCTGGAGTGTAGGCAGTCACCCAGGTTACACATGGTGCTGGTCTGAAAAAGCAGTTTGGACATGTGCTTTTTTAAGAATCTGAAAAGTGGATTCAAAATGTGACAGACTGTAAAAGTGTTTATCACTTGCCAAAAAAAAGAGTAGTAAGTGTGCTTTCAAATTGGCAAAGAAATTTCGTTTTGTGACTAATGTGAAAACATGACTCTGTGTGCATATAGGAATTACAGGCAGAGATTTATTGCGTATTGCTCTGGTGATTTCACAGTTGCATTGGATGGAAAGGGGGAGCCATTTTTTGGTGCAGAAGCAGACTCTTAGCACACACCCAGCTGCTTACCCTGTGGAATCATGCACAGTATTCACAAGCGAGTGGGGTTTGAGGTTTCAGTCAGTAATGCAAATACATTCAGCATCACTAAGGCTGGTTGCCCTTGCTGGAGTGTAGGCAGTCACCCAGGTTAGACATGGTGCTGGTCTGAAAAAGCAGTTTGGACATGTGCTTTTTTAAGAATCTGAAAAGTGGAATTATAATGTGTCAGTCTGTAAAAGTGTTTATCACTTGCCAAAAAAAAAGAGTAGTAAGTGTGCTTTCAAAATGGCAAAGAAATTTCGTTTTGTGACTAATGTGAAAACATGACTCTGTGTGCATATAGGAATTACAGGCAGAGATTTATTGCGTATTGCTCTGGTGATTTCACAGTTGCATTGGATGGAAAGGGGGAGCCATTTTTTGGTGCAGAAGCAGACTCTTAGCACACACCCAGCTGCTTACCCTGTGGAATCATGCACAGTATTCACAAGCGAGTGGGGTTTGAGGTTTCAGTCAGTAATGCAAATACATTCAGCATCACTAAGGCTGGTTGCCCTTGCTGGAGTGTAGGCAGTCACCCAGGTTAGACATGGTGCTGGTCTGAAAAAGCAGTTTGGACATGTGCTTTTTTCAGAATCTGAAAAGTGGATTCATAATTTGTCAGTCTGTAAAAGTGTTTATCACTTGCCAAAAAAAAGAGTAGTAAGTTTGCTTTCAAATTGGCAAAGAAATTTCGTTTTGTGCCTAATGTGAAAACATGAATCTGTGTGCATATAGGAATTACAGGCAGAGATTTATTGCGTATTGCTCTGGTGATTTCACAGTTGCATTAGATGGAAAGGGGGAGCCATTTTTTGGTGCAGAAGCAGACTCTTAGCACACACCCAGCTGCTTACCCTGTGGAATCATGCACAGTATTCACAAGCGAGTGGGGTTTGAGGTTTCAGTCAGTAATGCAAATACATTCAGCATCACTAAGGCTGGTTGCCCTTGCTGGAGTGTAGGCAGTCACCCAGGTTACACATGGTGCTGGTCTGAAAAAGCAGTTTGGACATGTGCTTTTTTAAGAATCTGAAAAGTGGATTCATAATGTGTCAGTCTGTAAAAGTGTTTATCACTTGCCAAAAAAAAAGAGTAGTAAGTGTGCTTTCAAAATGGCAAAGAAATTTCGTTTTGTGACTAATGTGAAAACATGACTCTGTGTGCATATAGGAATTACAGGCAGAGATTTATTGCGTATTGCTCTGGTGATTTCACAGTTGCATTAGATGGAAAGGGGGAGCCATTTTTTGGTGCAGAAGCAGACTCTTAGCACACACCCAGCTGCTTACCCTGTGGAATCATGCACAGTATTCACAAGCGAGTGGGGTTTGAGGTTTCAGTCAGTAATGCAAATACATACAGCATCACTAAGGCTGGTTGCCCTTGCTGGAGTGTAGGCAGTCACCCAGGTTACACATGGTGCTGGTCTGAAAAAGCAGTTTGGACATGTGCTTTTTTAAGAATCTGAAAAGTGGATTCAAAATGTGACAGACTGTAAAAGTGTTTATCACTTGCCAAAAAAAAGAGTAGTAAGTGTGCTTTCAAAATGGCAAAGAAATTTCGTTTTGTGACTAATGTGAAAACATGACTCTGTGTGCATATAGGAATTACAGGCAGAGATTTATTGCGTATTGCTCTGGTGATTTCACAGTTGCATTAGATGGAAAGGGGGAGCCATTTTTTGGTGCAGAAGCAGACTCTTAGCACACACCCAGCTGCTTACCCTGTGGAATCATGCACAGTATTCACAAGCGAGTGGGGTTTGAGGTTTCAGTCAGTAATGCAAATACATACAGCATCACTAAGGCTGGTTGCCCTTGCTGGAGTGTAGGCAGTCACCCAGGTTACACATGGTGCTGGTCTGAAAAAGCAGTTTGGACATGTGCTTTTTTAAGAATCTGAAAAGTGGATTCATAATGTGTCAGTCTGTAAAAGTGTTTATCACTTGCCAAAAAAAAAGAGTAGTAAGTGTGCTTTCAAAATGGCAAAGAAATTTCGTTTTGTGACTAAGGTGAAAACATGACTCTGTGTGCATATAGGAATTACAGGCAGAGATTTATTGCGTATTGCTCTGGTGATTTCACAGTTGCATTAGATGGAAAGGGGGAGCCATTTTTTGGTGCAGAAGCAGACTCTTAGCACACACCCAGCTGCTTACCCTGTGGAATCATGCACAGTATTCACAAGCGAGTGGGGTTTGAGGTTTCAGTCAGTAATGCAAATACATACAGCATCACTAAGGCTGGTTGCCCTTGCTGGAGTGTAGGCAGTCACCCAGGTTACACATGGTGCTGGTCTGAAAAAGCAGTTTGGACATGTGCTTTTTTAAGAATCTGAAAAGTGGATTCAAAATGTGACAGACTGTAAAAGTGTTTATCACTTGCCAAAAAAAAGAGTAGTAAGTGTGCTTTCAAAATGGCAAAGAAATTTCGTTTTGTGACTAATGTGAAAACATGACTCTGTGTGCATATAGGAATTACAGGCAGAGATTTATTGCGTATTGCTCTGGTGATTTCACAGTTGCATTAGATGGAAAGGGGGAGCCATTTTTTGGTGCAGAAGCAGACTCTTAGCACACACCCAGCTGCTTACCCTGTGGAATCATGCACAGTATTCACAAGCGAGTGGGGTTTAAGGTTTCAGTCAGTAATGCAAATACATTCAGCATCACTAAGGCTGGTTGCCCTTGCTGGAGTGTAGTCAGTCACCCAGGTTACACATGGTGCTGGTCTGAAAAAGCAGTTTGGACATGTGCTTTTTTAAGAATCTGAAAAGTGGATTCAAAATGTGACAGACTGTAAAAGTGTTTATCACTTGCCAAAAAAGTAGTAGAAAGTATGCTTTGCAATTGGCAAAGAAATTTTGTTTTCTGCCTAATTTCAAAGCATGACTTTGTGTGCACACAGGAATTATTTTTAGAAATTTAATTTGTGAAGGTGTTATTGTGATTTTCATTTATAGGAAAGGGGTTTATAGTATTTTAAGATTTCCAAAGAACATAAAAAATGTAGTAATATATTTAAATAAAATAAAGGAATTTTTTTTTAGTTTTTTTCAGGTATTGCTGAAGAGCAGTGAACAAAATTAAAGATGCCTACAAAATCCACAGTAAAGAAAGACCACAAAAAAAACCTATATTTGAAGACAACTGGAGGACCTAAGTTAGTTGGAGATGCTCATGTTGGGAAAAAGAAAAAATCTTCTGGTAAGCAAACAAAAGATTTTTTAAAGAACATATTCAAAAAAAGGAAAAATGTACAAAATGTCTGTACTGGAAAAAAAAATTTCAATAGAAAAGGAGAGGAAAAAATTGAGCATTTAGTTAATGCAAATATACCTTCTGCAACTAAAAAGATAAACTTAAACAGAAAAACAGCGTTTAAAGAGATACGTAGAAAAATGTTTCAGAGAAGAGTTATGTCCAATTTGATAAAGGATGTGAAGAAATATAAGCAAAAGGCTAAGTTTTATAAGAGAAAAAAAGAAATTGAAGCCATTGCAGCAAAGGCATTAGAATTAAAAAGGAAACTATTCATTTTAATTTTGAATAGGATGCGTACATTAGATAAAATGGTTAATGTACTGAAATCACAAAGCAAAAGGAAAAGAGTAGTGAACAGAACAAACTTTTGTAAAGTGTTTTTAGGAAAATGGATGCATAGTTCAAGTAGTGAACCTTTTTTAATGAAGAGAGCTGTTTTCAAAGTAATAGTTTGCTGCATGCAGTTGACACCAGAGGTCGTGCTTACGAAGTGAAAAATGGTTGCATAATGGAGAAGGAGATAATGGTTCCAGGAGATGAGGTACAAGTGATGGCGGATGAGGCTATGGGGAGACGTCCTAAAGCCCCAGTGTACACTTGGAATTGTAGTAGTATTTGCACTGTGCGTCAGGAATTTATTGATAAATTTCGTGAGTTTCTAAGAGAATATAGTAAAAAAAGTGTAAAACAGAAGATTAAGGTGCTTCAAAGTCTGGATCCATGCAGAGTGAGAGAGAATACTGGTTTGCAGGGTCATTCTCTGGCTTGTCTATCTAGAAAAGTGTGTAATAGTGTTTTCCATCATTTTAGGATGCTGGCTGTTCATCATACTGAAATGAGAAAGTTTGTGAGACGGTTGTATTTTGCTAAAAGTCCAGCAATAAAGTTAGATGAATTGAATAGGGCTCTGTTCCGTGGATCGGTATCAGATGTAGAGAAGGTTGTTGATGAAATTCAGTTTTGTTACTTTGGTCCTGAACAAAACAGTGCAGAAAAGGACACAGTAAATGAGGAAGAAGTGGAAGAGAATGTAGAACCCTCTGTAAGTAAGACATTTAATGATCACATAACAAAATTTGCAATAATCTCTAATGAAAGACCAAATATTACTTGTATTTGTTGCCGCAGAACTCATTATAGAAAACAAACCAGGTATGTTGATCTCTATAGAAAAAGTGAAAATGAAGATAATTATAAGTGGAAGGATTTTGCCACATATATATTTCTTGAAAATTGTTTTGAATTGGGTGAAGTTCAGCGTATTTGTAAATACTGTTATAATAAGTTAGAAGAAAATAGAATGCCGACCAGAGCTGTACATAATAATTTAGAATTGGATGCAATTCCTGCTGAACTTTCTGAATTAAATACATATGAGTCTATACTCATTCAATGTGTTCATCCGTTCCAGACCATAGTACGTATGGAGCCCAAAACTGGTAAATTACCTCCTTCAGATTTACTGAGAGGTTTAAAAGGTAGAGTGGTGTATTTGCCCTTGGATTTGAAAAAAAATATGGAAACTATTGATGCGGATACTTTGGAAACTGAACCATTAATTATTCTGGTTAATGGTGTACCTACAAAGAATAAGAAGATTTGGCAGGAGCTGGTAGATGTACGGAAAGTACAAAGAGCAAATTTGTATTTGAAAAGGAATAACAAATGGTATGAATCAATTTATATAGAAGAAGAAGAAGAAGAACATTTACAAGAAGACACAGAAACACCAACTGGACAAATTGAAAAAGTGGACAAGTCAAAGGAAGAAGAAATTTATGAACATTTTAGCATACATCCTCTTCATTCAAAAGAAGTTATGGGAGACAATATTGATCTGTTTCAGATGAAGAAAGCAAAAGGAACTCCCGTGAGTGTATGGGAGGAGAGCTTGGAAGCTCGATGTTTTCCCCAGCTGTTTCCTACAGGAAAAGGAGGACGATACGATGAACGTCCGGAACAGATTCCAGCTTCTGAGTATCGGACTACAAGACTATATGCTGAAGATCCCAGATTTCGACAAAGTATTCCTTATTTGTTCCATCTTTTATTTGAAAGCGACTTGTCTGCACTGTCTTATGCAGTAAATCACATTTTAAAAAGTGGAGTACATTTACAAAATGTGTCTGCTAAGGATTTTATGGAGAAAGTGCAGCACCGAGATGATCATTTGGAAACACAACTGATCAATCTGATGGCTTGTCAGCGTGGGACAAATGAATATTGGTACCGACGTCATGGTGAATTAAAATGCATGTTACGGAATTTAGGAACACCAACATGGGGGCAGATTTATGTTGCACTTGCGCCACTTTTGCGCCGCCGTTGCGTCACTTTTGTGACGCAGCAGCGGCGCAAATCCTGCGCCATGGTGCGGGGTATTTACAACGTGACGCATCTGGGAGATGCGTCACGTTGTAAAGCCCTGCGCCACATGTAGGCGTTGCAGGGCAGGTGGGGGCGTTCCGGCGCAGGAACGCCTCCTAAAAGTGGCTGAGTGAAATCTACAAGATTTCACTCAGTCACTTTTAGGCCCATGCTGCGTCAAAACCCTGCGCCTGCTTGAAGCAGGCGTAAGGATTGACGCAGCATTGTAAAGATAGGGCCCCCCAGATCATTGCTGGAGCTGCGTCGCGCTTGCGACGCAACTCCAACAATGCGCCACTTTTCGGCACAGATGCGTCACGCATCTGTGCCATTTTTGCCCCATGGTGCGCCGCATTATAAATGCGGCGCATCCATGGTGGCGCAGCTGTGGCGCATAATAACTGGCGCATCCCTGCTGATATGCAGGGATGCACCAGTCGTCATAAATCTACCCCATGGTTCGTTACCCTAAGCTGTGCTGAGTACGCTTGGGATGATTTACTGGATTTTCTACGAGAGGCAAATTAAAACATTGAAAACATCGAATACAAGACAGCAGGAGAACTGTGCTCATTGGATCCGGTTAATGTTTGCAGATATTTCAATCATAGATTTGAGGCTATGATGTCGTTCATCTGCAATAAAAAAAATCCACCTCTAGGAGAAGTAGTGGATTTCTTTTGGAGAAAAGAGTACCAGGCAAGAGGTGCTCCTCATATTCATATGCTGTTGTGGATCAAGGATGCCCCAAAGTTTGGAACAGATGCTGATGAAGCAGTTTTATCTTACATTGAAGAATATGCAACATGTGCTATACCAAAAAGCACAGAAGATAAAAAGTTAAAGGAGCAAGTTTTACGTTTCCAAAGTCATCGGTGTGGAAAATACTGTCGACGGAAATACAAGAGCAAAGATAAATACTACACTAAATGTCGATTTGGATTTCCTAGACCTGTTCTTTCAAATGGAAGAGTAAACAGTTTTATGTCATCTGTGAGACATACTATCACAAGAAAATCACCTAAGAATACCTACAACCTTAAAAGAAAAGAAGAATCAAAAAATATAAATGACTACAACCCAGTCATTTTATCCATGTGGAATGCTAACATGGATATACAGTATGTAGCTGACAATTCCATTGCTGTTGCTCGATATGTAACGTCTTACATTACGAAATCAGAAAAAACAGAATTGAAGGAAATGTGGGAAGAGATTTCTCACGAGAAGACTGTCAGTAAGAAGCTGTACAGTTTCAGTTTGAAGATGTTATCGCATCGAGAAATTGGATCCTACGAATGTTCAGATAGGTTATCTTCTGCAAGTCTCTACTCGAAATCAAGAAGAATAATTTGGGCAAGTTTAGGCCTTGCAGCAATGAGAAATCGGGTACTGAAATCTGTTGGAGAAATTGAATATTTGGCCGAAAATGACCCAGAAAGTACAGATATTTTGAAATCAAACATGTTGGACACATATTATCCCAAGAGAAGTCATCATCTGGAGAACATGTGTCTCTATGAAGTGCTGCAGAACTACATTTATTCACGGAAAGCCACAGAAGACATCAACAATGGAAAATATAAAGTTATTGGTGAGGAAGGATGTTTGGTGAAGCAAACAAAAGGAAGTTTGATAAATCACAGGAAGCTGAGTTGCGACACTACTGACAAAAAGGAATTTTACTACTTGGCTCTTTTACAGCTGTTTAAACCATGGCGTACAGAGGATGAACTACTGGGAGAATTTCAAAGCTATGAAGATTCTTTTAATGCTTGCAAAGTCAGCATACAATGCAGTACATTCTCAATTTATCTGCAAATGTTAAATGAAGAAATTGAACAGGAAACTACAATTGCAGCAGAAATAGCTAGAGACAGTTCTCAGGACAGCCAAAGTTCAGGAACACTCAGTCAAGATCCCCTAGGACAACCAATCGTTGAAAATGAAGCATCAATAGCCATGAATGAAGTGGAAACAGCTATGAATCAAGCTCAAGAAGAATTTATAGACTTACAAAATTTGGAAAGACAACTGAACGAAGAGCAGCAACAAATTTATGAAGAGATCAGAAACAAAATTGATCACGGATTTCTACATGAAAAAAAAGAGTGCTCATGCACATCATTTCATCCAATCAGGATGTATGTAAGCGGACAAGCTGGAACTGGAAAAAGTTTCCTTATAAAAGTCATCAGAAGCTACCTACAGCAAAAAACGGATTCTACTTTGTCTTGTGTGGTTACTGCTCCAACTGGGTTAGCAGCATGTAACATAAAAGGAATCACTTTACATCGTTTGCTAATGTTACCAGTGGAGCATGAGAACAAAATACAATACAACAAGCTAACTGGAGAAGCATGCTTGGAAGTTTCAAGAGTATTGAAAAAGATGCAAGTTCTCATTATTGATGAGGTGAGCATGGTATCAAACTTAATGCTTGCCTTTGTGCATTTAAGAATGCAGCAAATTCTGAAGACAGACTATGACGTGTTATTTGGAGGAAAACACGTCATAGTTTTTGGAGATCTTTTGCAACTTACTCCAGTTAAAGGACAACCAGTGTTTAATACTGTGACACATGAAGACACAAAGAAGTCATTGGGAAGCATCGGTAATGCAAATATTTGGTCCTTCTTTGAGTACAAGGAACTTACTACTAATATGAGGCAAGCAAACGATGAAGAATATGGAAGTATTCTGAAAGATATCAGAATTGGACTACTCACTGAAGCTGGCAAAAAAGCATTACAGAGTCGGCTGCTACATAATTTATTTCCAAAGGAAGAGATAGTTGCAGAGAAGATATACAAGAACATTGCAGAAAAGAAAAGTGTCATCTGCTTAATGCCAACTCTACGTGAATGCTCAATATTCAATGAGGAGCTTTTGAAATTGGAAAAGGAAGATATCAGGAAATTGGAAGCAGTGGACAAAATTGAGGATGGAAGAATTACTGTCACATTAACAGGCACACTGAAAAATAAATTGGATTCACTAGAGAAGAACATTTCCAAAACAGCTGGATTAGAAAAAAATCTATATGTTTGCATGAACTGTAGAGTATTTTTAAGGAGAAATTTGGATGTTGAAAAAGGTTTAGTTAATGGAGCTATGGGAAGAGTTGTGGGTTTTATTAATTATCAGAAAAAAGATGGAATTGAATGTTTAAAAATAAAATTTGATCAGATAGAAGAAGTTAAAGACATTTTTCGTTGTTCAGTTCGTTTCATGCTTGTGAAAGATTTATATGTACGTAGGAAGCAGTTTCCGTTTTCTCTAGCATATGCTGTAACTATTCACAAGTCTCAAGGATTGACTGTAGATTGTGCATTTGTGAACATTGGTTCAACTGTGTTCAAAGAAGGTATGGCATATGTTGCTTTGTCACGAGTGAAAACATTATCAGGTTTATTCATGATAGACTTTGATGACTCAAAAGTTAGTGCTGATGCAAATTGTGTAAAGGAGTATAATAGATTAAGAAGAAGCTATGCTCCTCATTTAGGTCAGTATCCTGTGTTGGAGAAACGTGTAGTTTCTCGTAAAAGGAGAAATGAGAATATCTGTAATGAAGATGTAGAGAGGAGGAAAAAAAAGAGGAGTGATGTAATTGCAAGCAAAAAGAAAAAGGAAAATGAAGAACAGGTTGTAGGATGTCATTTTGAAAATAGCTCTGGTGTCAACTGCTACGCTAATGTAGTGCTGAATGTTGCATTTTATCTGGAAAGTGTGCAAGAGCAGATAATAGTAAATCAGAGAAAAAGATTCTGTTCTGAGTTGAGTCTCCTTTTTCAAAAGCTGAGTAATGATAAAACTCAAATAGAAAGTGCTACTGAAATTAGAAAACTTTTAGATATATGTTCAGGACGAACACAGTTTTCTCAAAATGTACAGCAAGACGCACAGGAATTCTTGATGTTTTTTCTTCAGGTACTGGAAGAAGAAGGGGTTCCCATTAAAAATGTATTTGGTCTCTCTTATAAATGGGAACATAGTTGTGAAAACTGTTATAATATATGTGGCTCTAATGTTGATTCTGAAAGGTTTATTTATTTAACATTGCCAGAAAGTAAAACAGTCACTTTTGCTAAATTAGTTAAAGATGCTAATCATAGCATGGAATGCAGTGAGTGTCAATCTGACATGTTTTCAACGTTAATTTTAAAGGAATACGGACAGTATGTAATTTTAATGATGCAACGCTGTAAAGCTGATGGTTCAAAATTAGATACTTTAATAAAGAAGTTTACAGGACAGCAATTATCAATTTCAGGAAAAACTTTTGTAACAGTTGCAATAATTTTCCATGATGGACCTACTGTAACTTCTGGACATTACACAGTTTATCTTAAATGTGAAAAAGGCTGGACACTGTGTAATGATTCCCAATTGATTTTTAAGCAACGTTTGCCTTTTGATTTAGCAAATTCCTATCTAATCTTCCTGAAACCTAAATTTTAGAGAGATTTGGCAACATCTGGACAAAACAATTTTACCATTTTATTGGATTACCAGTGGAATTTTCAAAAAAAATGATTTTACAAATTACCATTTGGCCTAATGGAAAGGTAACCAATTGTAATGTGGACTTTTTCAATTTTAAATGAAACTTTGGAAAACCAAAAATTTTGAAAAAATCGGTAACATCTGCACAATTTAAATTTTGGAATGTTAATGGATTGCCATTGGAAATTTATTCAAAAAAGATTTTTAAAATTACTATTTAGCCATGCGGAAAGGTAAACAATTCTATTGTGGACTTATTTAATTATTAATAAATCTTTCGGAAACCAAAATGTTACAGAGAATCGGTGATATCTGTACAATTTAAACTTTAGATTTTTATTGGATTAACATTGGAAATTTAATCAAAAAAGAATTTTAAAATTACTATTTGGCCTAAAGGAAATGGAACCAGATGTATTGTGGAGTTATGTGAGATATATTTTTGTGATTATACTTCTGAAACAAAAATATCAGACGGTATTTTAAAGAAATAAGTATTGATATTAGATGATATTTTTTAAGAATATTATGCATTTCTATAAAGTTATGTTTATGCAAAAAGAGATTGTGGGCTTTTTTAAAACAATCTTTGAGATTGTTAATTTTTTTTTTGCCCGCTGTTAAATGATGAATGCAATTGCTTTCACAATTTATAGTGAAATGCAATATATTCTGAAAACAGCAAAAAAAAGGCAATTTTTTTTTTTGAAAAATATGTCAATATGTGTACTGTATTATAAAATGTTTTATTAAATATTAATACTTTTTTCTTTTTTTTCAGATTGAGATAGAAAATTTTCGAAAACTAGAACCATTTTTAAAGCAATTAAAAAAAAATTTAAATGAATAAATATTTTTTTGAGTGGGTATGGTAAGTCAAAAATATCATGGTCCCTTTTTTCCACTTCTCCAAAATCACATTTTCAGTTTTTCATTGTAGTCTCTCAAGGACCTTGTAATGTGATAATTGATTTTTAGTGTTTTTTTTTAAAAAAAAAAAATCATTACGCGTACCGTACGCGTACGGTAAAAAAAAAAAAAAAAAAAAGTTTTAAAAACATATATAAAAATAGATGAAAGGTAAGGTTGGCTCTTAAAAGAGCCGTTGTGTTCATGTAGGGACAGAGGAAAGAAAGAATGGGAATATTAGACGGTACGACAAGTGTGCTGATCTATTTTATTGTTCACTAGGGAAATACTGGTCTCCCTATAACAAATTAGATCATGACAAGTGGCGCACCGTATTTCAACCCTCAGAAACCGAGGGTTAATTTCCTGAGGAGAAGAAAAAGGAGATGCTCCCCCCACAGATGAAGGGCTCACCTGACCTGCAGAAGAAGGACTCGGCCCTGCAGATGATGGTCCAGGCTGAGCTGCTGTGGATGTGCTTGGTTGATTTACTGAAGGGTTACCTTCAGTAAGTCGAGCATGTGTCCTTCTGTGTACATCCTTAAGGTGTCTCAACATGGTGTGATTCCCGAAGGAATACTTCCTGTCGGGATTCCCTCTTGAAAGTACACGGCCACACAGCTTACAAGTCACTAAGGGTGCATTTACCTTTTGCTGGCCCTCTGGAAAAGAAAAATACTCCCATATGATAGAGGTCTTTTGTTTCCTCGCTCTCTGCCTCAAGGTAGTGCTGCTAGCCTCACTCTCAGAAGGGCTCTGCTGTTCTGCCATCGTATCACAAAGACAACCCAGCTCCTTCTCCTAAGGGATCACAAGCAGAAATGAGGGGAATGGGTGTGGTGTAGGAGAGTTCTAGAACTGAAAGTAGTTTCAACCAATCAAAAGTTGTGTTTCATGATCACATGACCCACCGTACGCTTACGGTGCGCTTACGGTGCGCTTACGGCAAACGTACGCATGCGCGTAAAAGAGACACGCGCACGCGCGCATGCACAAAACAGGCACGCCCCTTCACTTCCGCGTAACGTGCGCGTGCAGCGTGCGCGTTACGCGCTGTGCGCGCGTGACGTGCGTCTACGCAAATTGCGTAAATGAACGCAAACAGCGTAGAAATCTAACGTAATTACAGCAAGACGTGCGCTTACCGTACGCGCACGGTAAAAAAAAAAAAAAAAAATATGTAATACTAATAAATTTTACCTGTTTATTTTAAAAAAATGGTAAAATAAAAACATATTGTAGAATTTTTAAAATTTAACCATAGTCTTTAAAAAAGGATAGACAATTAAAATAAAAATATGTAAAAAAAAAAAGAAGAAAAAAAAAAAAAATTAGCATTTAAAAAACCTTGCAAATTCACTGAAAAAACCATGGGTTTCACTCACGTTATAGTTAGGAATTAGCATTTAAAAAACCTTGCAAATTCACTGAAAAAACCATGGGTTTCACACACGTTATAGTTAGGAATTAGCATTTAAAAAACCTTAGAAATTCAATGAAAAAACCAAAGGTTTCACACATGTTATAGTTAGCTGGACATTTCACTCGTAAAAAACCATTGAAATTCCCCCGTTATAGTTAGTTCAGCTAACTATAACTCGCGCGCCCGCAATGCACTACTGATGACGTCACATATTACATCACTCATGACATGGTCAGTGACATCACTGATGACATCACTGATGACATCTCAAATGACATCACTGATGACATCATCCTTGTGACAGAGTGGTAGACCTCCTCTCACCCTAATATAACCTTTGATACAAACATTCAAAAAAAGAGACTGAAATTTTCAAAAAAATGGACATACCAATACCAGTTACAACAACCTATTCAGTAATTCTAAGATCCACATACACATCCACTCATCCACCAACAGTCCTATACAGTCACTCATACATGTACTCACACATCATATGTACTCATACACCTAAACATCCTGTAACACAATGCCACTCATCCATAGAGTTACTCACACATAGTCACTCATGCTAATAAAGAATCAAACATCCATTTACTTGCATATACAGTTATACACACACCACCACACTTACTTTTACAGAAACTTACACATACTTAGTCTTTTAAACAATCACTTATAGAAACACATACTTATTCATACAGGAACTCTTCCAATCTCTCACTCTCACATATACTCACTTATAAACACCAATAGTCACATATACTAGTTTAAAACATATGTAGTTACTTATGAAGACACTATTGAGACAGTCATTCACTCACTCACACACCCATGCACACACTCATCTACCCATACAGTCCTGCACACATGCTGTCTTCAACACATACAAACAGTGAGTCACTCATTCATGCATCTATGCACTATGTAATACCCCCCACCGCACCATGAAGACACTCAGACTCTCATACTGAGACTCAAAAAAACAAATAATAACCTATATAAACACCCATGTAGCTACTCACCAACCCATGCAGACACTTATACACAAAGTGAGAGACTGATACAGGTATTTACACATTTAAACATTACTCACTTAGCCATGTATTCAAAAAGATACACTTAATCAGTCAGTAATACAATCAATTTTTCAAAAACAAATCATCAATTTAGACACTTATATACTCATTTATTCTTCCATCGACCTTGAGATATACATATATTAAATATATTTAATTTTCAGAAAAACACACATTCACTGGATGATGTCATCAGTGATGTCATTTGAGATGTCATCAGTGATGTCATGAGTGATGTCACTGACCATGTCATGAGTGATGTAATATGTGACGTCATCAGTAGTGCATTGCGGGCGCGCGAGTTATAGTTAGCTGAACTAACTATAACGGGGGAATTTCAATGTTTTTTTACGAGTGAAATGTCCAGCTAACTATAACATGTGTGAAACCTTTGGTTTTTTCATTGAATATATATATATATATATATAATATTCACTAAAAAAACAAAGGTTAAGTGAAGTTATATTTAGGTGAAATTTTCACTAAAACGTCATGTTTTAAACTAAAATAAACACAGAAATTCACCAGTTATAATTATGTCAAGCAAATATAACGTGTGCCCCTGCCATGCACTGTTTTCTCATCAATAATTTCATTGCAAATCTTGCAGTGATATTATCAATGATTCAGAGAAGAGGTCATGAGCGTTGTACTATGTGGGGTAACTAGCAGTTGAGGGTGTGAGTTATAGCTACCTTAGGGCATGAGTTATTGTTATTTAAGATAACTATAACTGATGAATTTCTGTGTTTTTTTTTTGTTTAAAGCGTTAATTTGTTACTGAACATTTCACCTAATTATAACGGGGAGAGGAGCTGGATTAACGGCTTGGGCACTCGCTCCCAAATCTGGGCAACCTGGTTCGAGTCTCGGCAAGGACGCACAACATTCTGTGATTCTGGGCAAATCACGTAATCTTCCCGTGCCTAACAAAAATGAATGTGTCCTCATGTAACGCACTGGTGCTCTTGTAAAGAGCTCTGATACCCGATACCTTCAGGTCAAGTTCATGCTATATAAAACTCAGTAAAAAGAAAAAAAGTCACTTTAACCCTTTCTGTGCCCATGACGAGCTGGACTTGTCATGGAGCACAGTCACGATGTGCCCATGACGAGTCCAGCTCGTCATGACACACACCCACGGTGGAAGCGCTGGTGCTCCCCCCGTGAGTGGTCGATCCTTTTTTTTTTACTGGGAAGGCAGGTGCAGACCTTCCCCTGCCTCCCCCCGCCCCCCACCCCCGTGTCATCAATGATGTCAGCGCGCGAGCCGCACTGACATCATTGGAGGTTTCCCCTTTGTTCTCCGTTGCGCAGGAAGCCATTTGCTTCCTGCACAACGGAGAAGAAAGAGGTGAGTTTTGGGGCTGGGGAGGGGGGATTTGAGTTTAAAATGCCCGATCAGTGGCGTAGCTAGGGTGGGGCGGTGGGGGCACTTTTTTGGGGAGGACAAAGGCATTCAGATGAGGCTGACTTGCTTTCATGGACGTTCGGGGACGGGCAGAGAAGGATTTTGACTCGGGTAATGTCCTCTTGTTTTTGTGCTGGCAGCTGTCCCCCCCTCTCTTCCTATTATTCCCTCTCTTTCTGTCTTGCTCATCACTTCCTGAAAACCGTGACTTGAAGAAACGGTTCACAACCTCTATTTCCCTCTTTCATTTAGTTGCTTCCCTGTGAAATGGATCCAAAAAAGAAAAACACTCTTCCGAGAAATGCCCTTTTTCTGACATTTTTCTATTCCAAAGTGCAGCAGGATGGAGAGAAATAAAAGGTTTTAAATATGAAAAATAAATATTTAACTAAATTAACTAAGACAGAGGGGTTGCAAAGTGGCCAGATTGGTTTTATTTACATCCAAATACATCAGCATCACTTTACAGAGTTTGCCAGTGAAGAACTACTTTCGTTTTCTCGTCTTTCTTTGAACAGCATTTTTTTCCCAAGTGGGAAAGTGTACCATTCCTGGAGGTACTGCAATACCTGGTTGATGAGTGGATTGGAAAACACAATGTGTACCATGGCTCTGTGTTTATGGATGTGGTCTTTTTATACCATACTGCTTACTTTTTGTAAGGATCTAAGTAATGGACATTGAAACTGTTCCCTTCAGGGCCCTCTAGTCATGTCCATAACTTTTCAGGTAAAACCACTCGCTGATTTCTGAATAGTGAGTGAGAGATCGTTAAGGTAACCATGTTGTTTCTGCTTACATTTCACATGCTTTACTTAATCTTGCATTCCCTATGAGTGATTGCGCTTTTTTTTTTTAGGCAGGATATTACTCTTATCAAGTGCATAATTTGAATTGAGCCACATCCAAGTGTTTATAGCGGGCACTATTAGGTTATAGCTGAAGGCAGTGCGAGTTTCTCTCAGTGGGGAAGTATGGTGTTCAGTGGGGGAGAGGATGTGGCACTATGGCCAGAGCTGTCGAATTTGGAACTGGGGAACCGGGTTCAGCCTTCATGACCAGTCCACCAGACCACTGTACTGAGGGAGCACATTCCCATGCTAGACCTTAGAAGGCCCCACTAGACCTTAGAAGGCTTGATGTCTTAGCACAAGCAGGTGTACCCTAGTGGTGTCAATTGTGTGTTAACCTTGAAGGCCTGTCCACCATAATCCATACTGAAGTTCATCCCCACTCTTGCTGGCAGGCCTACGAAGCAGCACACCCTAGAGCAACAGTAATCCAGTTGCTGTGACTCTGTCACTGAGGTCACATGAACCTTGAGCAGGTTAGGGCGATGCGAACGGTGTGACCTCACTGGGTACCTATTTCGGGTGTGTGCGTAGTGTTTGCAAGTATATTATGGTTTGAAAAAAACTTGCTGCCTCCTTCCTGGCCTCCAGCAATTTTCAGAAACAATAAAAATGTCATGATAGCTTTGGTGATTAATGTTCTTCCTAGAGAGAGATGGAGTTTTGTCTAGTGGAAGGGTTGACTCCTGGAAAGGTAGCACAGAGGGTTAATGTGCCTGCTGCAAAGAACATGTACCATGCAGATCACAAAGTGCACTGCTTTAATGGGGGGACCATGATCAATGGTCATTTAATGTCAGCTGTAGATGATGGATCCCTGAACAGTGTCATGTCTGTGCATGTTTGCATTGTGCTGAGGAGATTACCAGGTAATTATTCACGCAGCTCTCTGATAGATGTCACAGTCTGTGTGTTCTCTTTTGTACTGCCAGTCACCGGTGTATTCAACTGTGTAGCCTTGGACCGTGTCATGTATGTGCATGTAACTTGCATGATCGAGGTAACTATTAGCGGCTATACTATATGTCTCTTGGACCTCTTTCAAGTGGTCGCTGTCCTTTTTCCCCAGCAACCCCCCCTCCTCAGGGGTGGCAATCTGAGAGATAGCCCCGGGCACCACAAGCTCTAGCTACGCCTCTGCCCCCGATGTCTCTTTTATGCATTCCTGCTGCACGATCGTGCGATTGTGCAGCAGGAATGGCCAATAGCGCCAGGGTGTTTTTTCATTTTTTAGGTTTGGGGTTGTTTGTGGGAGCGGCCACTTAGGCAAGGGTCGCTCCCCTTATGGCCACATTATTTTTTTAATATTTTAAAGTTCAAACAAAATCAAAGAGGTAGCAGACAATACGTTACAAGAGGAAAAAGTGATGTGTGCATGTTACAAAAGAGTACAAAATACAAGTAGAGGTAAAATACCGCAATAAATGGCAGACACTCAGAAAACAAGAGCAAACGTTACATTACATGAGGCAATTGTGGTAATTGTGCATGTATCAAAAGTAAACAAAATACAAGAGGTAGCAAACAATACGTTACAAGAGGAAAAGTGACATGTGTGCAAGTTACAAAAGAGTACAAAGTACAAGTAGAGGTATAAAAGTGCAATAAATGGCAAACACTCAAAACACAGGAACACACTGGGAAGGCACTTCTATAGGCATGGAGAATAGAATTTCCTATAATGAAGATACTTCCTTCAGATAATAGTGAGGGCATGAATTAAGTTTGGAAGTGTCTTTGCAGGAGGAGAACTTTGAGGTCAGTTTTGAAGGACTGGGAAGAGGGGGTGGTCCGGAACTGAGGCTGAGTTCCAGATTCTCGCCGCGTTGACTGTAAAGGATTGGGCCATCGATCTATCCTTCTTGAAAGTGGGAGGTTCAAGCAATAAATTTTGCACAGTACGTGATGGTCTAGAGCATCATATGCATATGTGACATTAATGTTGTTTTCTCCTTTTTATTCTAGTCTAAAGCTTTTGATTCCTGTTTCCGGTTTCGACAGTGGTTGTTCTGCAGTTTTGTGTAGTTGCATTTTTTTGGTAAGAAATTTGTTTTTGTTGTATTTACTCCAAATGAGTAATATTGTAATGTTTGAATGAATTTTTTTGTAAGTGATGTCATAATGGCAACATATTTTGTTGGTGGTTTGAGCATGAAATTCTTTGCGATGTGTTTAGCATGGTCTTATGTGTAATTTCTTTTCTCTTTCTTTGTTAGTGGGATATTGTTGATCCATACTGTGTCTGTGCAGAGTAGGTGGTGGTGAGTAGTTTAGCTGCCTCTGGCAAGTGAGTGGTATTGTTTTGGAGTATATATGTGTTTTTGGTATAGGTGCTTTTTGTTTATTACTTATTTTACAAAGTGTTTGTTGTTGTTGACTTGTTTGACAAGTTTCTTTATTAGTAAGCATTATGGCTAGCCGTAGAATGACTGCTCAACAGGTGGTTGGTATGCTTCTTGAATCTTCCTCTGAGCATGATTATGAGACTGACAGTGCGTCTGAGGGACAGGAGGGAGGGGAAGATTTTGGCAGTGAGTTTTCTCTCCACATGGAATCATCGGATGATGAAGGTACTCTCAGTGCAGATGAAGGTACTCTTGGTGTGGATGGAACAACTCTCAGTGCGGATGAAGTGCCTGTTTTAGAGGAGGAAACTGCTGTGCCGATGGTGCAAGAGGCATCTGGATTGCGGTCTGAGGCTGCTAGGCTTCCTACTGGAAGTGCTGGACTTTGGGTTGATCCAAACATGGTGCAGCCGGTGTTGCCTGCCTTTAGCGGTGATACAGGGTGTAGAGTGGATTGTGAAACTTTTTTGCCTATACAGTTTTTTCAGTTGTTTATGGATGATGTATTTTTGGGTGAGATTGTTGAGCAGACACATTTGTATGCTGAACAGTTTTTGAGGGACAACAGTGACAAACTTAGGCCCCAGTCTAGAGCTAAGAGAGTAAGAAGTTTTTGGGTTTGACTTTATTGATGGGTGTGGTAAGGAAGCCAAACATGGCTTCATATTGGTCTACTAGCCCCTTGTTGGCAACTGCCATATTTCCTGCAGTTATGACTCGTAATTGGTATTTACTTTTGCTGCGTATGCTGCATTTTGTTGATAATTCTATGGCGTTACCATGAGATCACCCTGTCTGTGACAGTCTTTTTAAGATTCGTCCCGTTCTTGATCAATTTGTAGATCGATTTTCTGAGATCTATACTCCAGGGAAAGAAATATCTATTGATGAGTTTTTGGTCTTGTTCAAGGGCCGTTTGGTTTTTAGGCAGTACATCCCTAGCAAGAGGGCACGCTATGGAATTAAGCTGTATATGTTGTCTGAGAGTAGGACAGGATATGTTTTTAATTTTCGTGTGTACACTGGTAGAGATTCTACTATTGACCCCCCAGGTTGTCCGTCCACTTTTGGAGTTTCAGAGAAAATTGGGTGGGATCTTGCTAGAAGACTGTTTAACAGAGGCCACCATTTGTACCCTGATAACTTCTATATTGCTGTGCAATTATTTAAGGAATTGCATAAAGTGAACACTTTTGCATGTGGCACAACCTGCTCTAACCGTAAAGGTTATCCGAAAGAGCTTGTTTGCAAAAAACTTCAGAGGGGGCAGTGCAGTTCCTTGCGTAGTGATGAACTACTAGCTGTAAAATTTGTGGACAGGAGGGCTGTGTACATGCTGACTACCATCCATGAGGAAAGTACTTCAACTGTGGCTGTTTGGGGTCAGGTTGCTGAAGTGCGCAAACCTGTGTGCATTCTAGACTACAATAAGCACATGGGTGGTGTTGACAGAGTAGATCAGAGGTTGGAACCTTACTCTGCTATTCAGAAGGCTTATGTTTGGTATAAGAAGTTGGCCATCCATTTCTTCGAATTAGCAAGTTTCAATGCTTTTATTGTGTTCAAGGAGTGTTTTCCAGCGTCAAAGTTGACATTTCTTCAGTTTCAGCACTCTGTGATAGCTAGCCTTGTTGTTGTGGAACAGGCAAGTGTTCCTAGATTTGGAGTGGTGGAGGATGTGGCTCGATTGAAAGATCGCCACTTTCCTAATTACATTCCTCCCACATCTTCAAAAGATTTTCCCACTAGGAGATGTAGAGTCTGTTGGCGAAGAGGTACGCGGAAGGAGTCTCGTTATTTCTGTCCCGGGTGTCCTTCTAACCCTGGGCTGTGTATGCCTGCTTGTTTTAGAGTGTATCACACGCAAAATACATTTTGGGAACTTCCATGAGTGGTAAAGTGAACTGCCTGGTCTGTATTGTTTAAAACAATTATTCTGTTTCAAGGTTGGCATTAGTGCAATATATTTAGTTTCAGATTTTTTGTTAGAAGATTTGTACCTATTTGCAATTTGTTTGTGATTTTTTGTATATAAAATCCTAAATGTGATGGCGGTGTGTGTAGGTTGGCGCTTGGCTGGAGGTGTGCGTGCACTGGCGCTTGGCTGGCAGTGTGTGTGTTCTGGCGCTTGGCTGGCGGTGTGCGTGGACAGGCGCTTGGCTGGTGGTGTGCATGGAGTGGCGCTTGGCTGGCGGTGTGCGTGGACTGGCGCTTGGCTGGAGGTGTGCGTTGACTGGTGCTTGGCTGGAGGTGTGCATGGACTGGTGCTTGGCTGGCAGTGTGCGTGGACTGGCGCTTGGCTGGAGGTGTGTGTGGAAGTCGCATCACTATGTTTTGGGCCCTTCCCTGTCACGGGTACTTGGGCCTACCACACAAGTGAGGCACCATTTTTACCGGGAGACCCGGGGGACCACTGGGTGGTGGGAAATTTGAGTGAGCCCGGTGATGCCACAACTTTCCCACACAAAAATGTGTGAAAAATGTGATTTTTTCAGCTAAAATTGAGGATTGCAGGGGATTCTGGGTAAGGAAACTTTGGGTTATCCACGCAAGCCATACCTCCCTGGAAGCCCCCGGGTGTCTAGTTTTCAGAAACGTACAGGTTTGGTAGGTTTCCCTAGATGGCCCCCGAGCACCGTGCCAAAAACCCATGTGACCCCACTTGCAAAACCAGATGGTTTGATGTCGCCTCACTACGTTTTGGGGCCTTGCCTGTCGCGGGTACTTGGGCCTCCCACACAAGTGAGGCTGGCGGTGTGCGTGGACTGGCGCTTGGCTGGAGGTGTGCGTTGACTGGTGCTTGGCTGGAGGTGTGCATGGACTGGTGCTTGGCTGGCAGTGTGCGTGGACTGGCGCTTGGCTGGAGGTGTGTGTGGAAGTCGCATCACTATGTTTTGGGCCCTTCCCTGTCACGGGTACTTGGGCCTACCACACAAGTGAGGCACCATTTTTACCGGGAGACCCGGGGGAACGCTGGGTGGTGGGCAATTTGAGTGAGC
Source organism: Triturus cristatus (assembly GCF_964204655.1). Lineage (NCBI taxonomy): Eukaryota > Metazoa > Chordata > Amphibia > Caudata > Salamandridae > Triturus > Triturus cristatus. The sequence continues at coordinate 332,578,309 of NC_140579.1, forward strand.
CCAGTGATGCCACAACTTTCCCACACAAAAAAGTGTGAAAAAGTGTTTTTTTCAGCTAAAATTGAGGTTTGCAGGGAATTCTGGGTAAGGAAACGTTGGAGGATCCACGCAAGCGATACCTCCCTGGAAGCACACGGGTGTCCAGTTTTCAGAAATGTATAAGGTAGCTAGGTTTCCCAAGGTGCCCGCAAAGCTAGGGTTCATAAACTATATCTAGGCACTTTGCCAAAAAAGGGTCATTTTTCACTGCGAAATTGAGGTGTAATCACGTTGCATTTTGTGCCGTTTCCTGCCGCGGGCACTAGGCCGACCCGCACAAGTGAGGAACCATTTTTCCCGTAAGACTTTGGTGAATGTGGGATGGGTGGAAATTTGTGGATCCATGCAGATTCCGGACCTTTCCACCACAGAAATGTGGGGAAAATGTGTTTTTATTGACAATTTTTTAGGTTTGCAAGGAATTCTGGGTAACAGACCCTGGTGGGAGGCAGTCATGTCACCCCATCCTGGATTCCCCTGGGTGTCTAGTTTTCAAAAATGTATAGGTTTGCTAGATTTCCCAAGGTGCCCGCACAGCTAGGGTTCAAAAACTAGAGCTAGGCACTTTGACAAAAAAGGGTCATTTTTCACTGCGAAATTGAGGTGTGACCACGTTGCATTTTGTGCCGTTTCCTGTCACGGGCACTAGGCCGACCGCACAAGTGAGGTACCATTTTTCTCGTAAGACTTTGGGAAACGCGCGATGGGTGGAAATTTGTGGATCCACGCAGATTCCGGAACTTTCCACCACAGAAATGTGGGGAAAATGTGTTTTTTTTGACAATTATTTAGGTTTGCAAGGGATTCTGGGTAACAGACCCTGGTGGGAGGCAGTCAAGTCACCCCATCCTGGATTCCCCTGGGTGTCTAGTTTTCAAAAATGTATAGGTTTGCTAAGTTTCCCAAGGTGCCCGCAGAGCTAGGGTTCAAAAACTAGAGCTAGGAACTTTGCCAAAAAAGGGTCATTTATCACTGCGAAATTGTGGTGTGACCACGTTGCGTTTTGCGCCATCTCCTGTCGTGGGCACTAGGCCGACCCGCAGAAGTGAGGTACCATTTTTCTTGTAAGACTTTGGGGAACGCGCGGTGGGTGGAAATTTGTGGATCCACGCAGATTCTGGAACTTTCCACCACAGAAATATGGGAAAATTTGTTTTTTTCCACAATTCTTTAGGTTTCCAAGGGATTCTGGTTAACAGACCCTGGTGGGAGGCAGTCAAGTCACCCCATCCTGGATTCCCATGGGTGTCTAGTTTTAAAAAATGTATAGGTTTGCTAGGTTTCCCAAGGTGCCCGCAGAGCCTGGGTTCAAAAACTAGAGCAAGGCACTTTGACAAAAAAGGGTCATTTTTCACTGCGAAATTGAGGTGTGACCACGTTGTGTTTTGTGCCGTTTCCTGTCGCGGGCACTAGGCCGACCCGCACAAGTGAGGTACCGTTTTTCTCGTAAGACTTTGAGGAACACGCGGTGCATAGAAATTTGTGGATCCACGCAGATTCCGGAACTTTCCACCACAGAAATGTGGGGAAAATGTGTTTTTTTTTACAATTATTTAGGTTTCCAAGGGATTCTGGGTAACAAACCCTGGTGGGAGGCAGTCAAGTCACCCCATCCTGGATTCCCCTGGGTGTCTAGTTTTCAAAAATGTATAGGTTTGCTAGGTTTCCCAAGGTGCCCGCAGAGCTCGGGTTCAAAAACTAGAGCTAGGCACTTTGCCAAAAAAGGGTCATTTTTCAATGCGATATTGAAGTGTGACCAGGTTGCGTTTTGCGCCGTTTCCTGTTGCGGGCACTAGGCCAACCCACACAAGTGAGGTACCATTTTTCTCGTAAGACTTTGGGGAACGCTGGGTGGATGGAAATGTGTGGCTCCACGCAGATTCCGGAACTTTCCACCACAGAAATGTTGAAAAAATATGTTTTTTGGGACAATTTTTTAGGTTTGCAAGTGATTCTGGCATAACAGACCCTGGTGGGAGGCAGTCAAGTCACCCCATCCTGGATTCCCCTGGGTGTCTAGTTTTCAAAAATGTATAGGTTTGCTAGGTTTTCTGAAGTGACCTGGTTCCATAGGTTGATGTGAGACAGCAGACGTAGCCAGTATCTACATTTTCCAAGGTGCCCACAGAGCTAGGGTTCAAAAACTACAGCTAGGCACTTTGCCAAAAAAAGGTCATTTTTCACTGCGAAATTGAGGTGTGACCACGTTGCGTTTTGCGCCATTTCCTGTCGCGGGCACTAGGCCAACCCGCACAAGTGAGGTACCATTTTTCTCGTTAGACTTTTGGGAACGCGGGGTGGGTGAAAATTTGTGGACCCACGCAGATTCCGGAACTTTCCACCACAGAAATATGGGGAAAATGTGTTTTTTCCCCAATTTTTTAGGTTTGCAAGGGATTCTGGGTAACAGACCCTGGTGGGAGGCAGTCAAGTCACCCCATCCTGCATTCCCCTGGGTGTCTAGTTTTCAAAAATGTATAGGTTTGCTAAGTTTCCCAAGGTGCCCGCAGAGCTAGGGTTCGAAAACTACAGCTAAACATTTTGCCAAAAAAGAATTATTTTTCCCTGTGAAATTGAGGTGTGACCATGTTGCGTTTTGCGCCGTTTCCTGCAGCGGGCACTAGGCTGAACCCCACAAGTGAGGTACCATTTTTCTCGTAAGACTTTGGGGAACGCCGGGTGGGTGGAAATTTGTGGATCCACGCAGATTCCGGAACATTCCACCACAGAAATGTGGGTAAATTGTGTTTTTTTGACAATTTTTAGGTTTGCAAGGGATTCTGTGTAACAGACCCTGGTCTGAGGCAGTCAAGTCATTCCATCCTGGATTCCCCGGGGTGTCTAGTTTTCAAAAATGTATAGGTTTGCTAGGTTTCCCAAGTTGCCCGAAGAGCTAGGGTTCAAAAACTAGAGCTAGGCACTTTGCCAAAAAAGGTCATTTTTCACTGCGAAATTGTGGTGTGACCACGTTGCGTTTTGCGCCGTTTCCTATCGCGGGCACTAGGCCGACCGGCAGAAGGAGGTACCATTTTTCTTGTAAGACTTTGGGGAACGCGCAGTGGGTGGAAATTTGTGGATCTACGCAAATTCCAGAACTTTCCACCATAGAAATGTGGGGAAAATGTGGGTTTTTTGACAATTCTTTAGGTTTGCAAGGGACTCTGGGTAACAGACCCTGGTGGAAGGCAGTCAAGTCACCCCATCCTGGATTCCCCTGGGTGTCTAGTTTTCAAAAATGTATAGGTTTGCTATGTTTCCCAAGGTGCCTGCAGAGCTCGGGTTCAAAAACTAGAGCTAGGAACTTTGCCAAAAAAGGTCATTTTTCAATGCGAAATTGAGGTGTGACCACGTTGTGTTTGGCGCCGTTTCCTGTCACAAGCACTAGGCCAACCCGCAAAAGTGAGGTACTGTTTTTGTCGTAAGACTTTGGGGAACGCGGGGTGAAAATTTGTGGATCCACGCAGATTCCGGAACTTTCCACCACAGAAATGTGGGTAAAATGTGGGTTTCTTGACAATTCTTTAGGTTTGCAAGGGACTCTGGGTAACAGACCCTGGTGGGAGGCAGTCAAGTCACCCCATCCTGGATTCACCTGGGTGTCTAGTTTTCAAAAATGTATAGGTTTGCTAGGTTTCTCAAGGTTCCCGCAGAGCTCGGGTTCAAAAACTAGAGCTAGGCACTTTGCCAAAAAAGGGTCATTTTTCAATGCGATATTGAAGTGTGACCAGGTTGCGTTTTGCCCCGTTTCCTGTTGCGGGCACTAGGCCGACCCGCACAAGTGAGGTACCATTTTTATAGTAAGACTTTGGGGAACCCGGGGATGTTGGAAATTTGTGGATCCACGCAGATTCCGGAACATCCCACCACGGAAATATGGGGAAATTGTGTTTTTTTGACAATTTTTAGGTTTGCAAGGGATTCTGTGTAACAGGCCCTTGTGGGAGGCAGTCAAGTCATCCCATCCTGGATTCCCCTGGGTGTCTAGTTTTCAAAAATGTATAGGTTTGCTAGGTTTCCCAAGTTGCCCGCAGAGCTAGGGTTCAAAAACTAGAGCTAGGCACTTTGCCAAAAAAGGTCATTTTTCACTGCGAAATTGTGGTGTGACCACGTTGCGTTTTGCGCCGTTTCCTGTCGCGGGCACTAGGCCAACCTGCAGAAGTGAGGTACAATTTTTCTCGTAAGACTTTTGGGAACGCGCGGTGGGTGGAAATTTGTGGATCCACGAAGATTCCGTAACTTTCCACCATAGAAATGTGGAGAAAATATGGTTTTTTTGACAATTTTTTGGGTTTGCAAGGGATTCTGGGTAACAGACCCTGGGGGGAGGCAGTCAAGTCACCCCATCCGGGATTCCCCTGGGTGTCTAGTTTTCAAAAATGTAAAGGTTTGCTAGGTTTCCCAAGGTGCCCGCAGAGCTAGGGTTTAAAAACTACAGCTAGGCATTTTGCCAAAAAACGGTTGTTTTTCCCTGCGAAATTTAGGTGTGACCACGTTGCGTTTTGCGCCGTTTCCTGCAGCGGGCACTAGGCTGAGCCCCACAAGTGAGGTACCATTTTTCTCGTAAGACTTTGGGGAATGCGGGTGGGTGAAAATTTGAGGATCCACGCAGATTCCGGAACTTTACACCACAGAAATGTGGGGAAAATGTGTTTTTTGACACTTTTTTAGGTTTGCAAGGGATTCTGGGTAACAGACCCTGGTGGGAGGCAGTCAAGTCACCCCATCCTGGATTCCCCTGGGTGTCTAGTTTTCATAAATGTATAGGTTTGCTAGGTTTCCCAAGGTGCCCGCAGAGCTCGGGTTCAAAAACTAGAGCTAGGCACTTTGCCAAAAAAGGGTCATTTTTCAATGCGATATTGAAGTGTGACCAGGTTGCGTTTTGCGCCGTTTCCTGTTGCGGGCACTAGGCCAACCCACACAAGTGAGGTACCATTTTTCTCGTAAGACTTTGGGGAACGCGGGGTAGATGGAAATGTGTGGCTCCACGCAGATTCTGGAACTTTCCACCACAGAAATGTTGAAAAAATATGTTTTTTGGGACAATTTTTTAGGTTTGCAAGTGATTCTGGCATAACAGACCCTGGTGGGAGGCAGTCAAGTCACCCCATCCTGGATTCCCCTGGGTGTCTAGTTTTAAAAAATGTATAGGTTTGCTAGGTTTTCTGAAGTGACCTGGTTCCATAGGTTGATGTGAGACAGCAGACGTAGCCAGTATCTACATTTTCCAAGGTGCCCACAGAGCTAGCGTTCAAAAACTACAGCTAGGCACTTTGCCAAAAAAAGGTCATTTTTCACTGCGAAATTGAGGTGTGACCACGTTGCGTTTTGCACCATTTCCTCTCGCGGGCACTAGGCCCACCCGCACAAGTGAGGTACCATTTTTCTCGTTAGACTTTTGGGAACGCGGGGTGGGTGGAAATTTGTGGACCCACGCAGATTCCGGAACTTTCCACCACAGAAATATGGGGAAAATGTGTTTTTTCCCCAATTTTTTTGGTTTGAAAGGGATTCTGGGTAACAGACCCTGGTGGGAGGCAGTCAAGTCACCCCATCCTGCATTCCCCTGGGTGTCTAGTTTTCAAAAATGTATAGGTTTGCTAAGTTTCCCAAGGTGCCCGCAGAGCTAGGGTTCGAAAACTACAGCTAGACATTTTGCCAAAAAAGGGTTATTTTTCCCTGTGAAATTGAGCTGTGACCATGTTGCGTTTTGCGCCGTTTCCTGCAGCGGGCACTAGGCTGAGCCCCACAAGTGAGGTACCATTTTTCTTGTAAGACTTTGGGGAACGCCGGGTGGGTGGAATTTGTGGATCCACGCAGATTCCGGAACATTCCACCACAGAAATGTGGGTAAATTGTGTTTTTTTTGACAATTTTTAGGTTTGCAAGGGATTCTGTGTAACAGACCCTGGTGGGAGGCAGTCAAGTCATCCCATCCTGGATTCCCCTGGGTGTCTAGTTTTCAAAAATGTATAGGTTTGCTAGGTTTCCCGAAGGGGCCCACAGAGCTAGGGTTCAAAAACTAGAGCTAGGCACTTTGCCAAAAAAGCATAATTTTTCACTGCGAAATTGTGGTGTGACCACGTTGCTATTTGCGTCGTTTCCTATCGCGGGCACTAGGCCGACCCGCAGAAGTGAGGTACCATTTTTGTTGTAAGACTTTGGGGAACGCGCGGTGGGTGGAAATTTGTGGATCTACGCAGATTCCGGAACTTTCCACCATAGAAATGTGTGGAAAATGTGTTTTTTTGACAATTTTTTAGGTTTGCAAGGGATTCTGGGTAACAGACCCTGGTGGGAGGCAGTAAAGTCACCCCATCCTGGATTCCCCTGGGTGTCTAGTTTTAAAAAATGTATCGGTTTGCTATGTTTCCTAGGTGCCTGCAGAGCTCGGGTTCAAAAACTAGAGCTAGGCAGTTTGCCAAAAAAGGTCATTTTTCAATGCGAAATTGAGGTGTGACCACGTTGTGTTTTGTGCCGTTTCCTGTCACAAGCACTAAGCCGACCCGCACAAGTGAGGTACTGTTTTTCTCGTAAGACTTTGGGGAATGCGGGGTGGGTGTAAATTTATAGATTCACGGAGATTCCAGAACTTTCCACCACAGAAATGTGGGGAAAATCTGTTTTTTTAAACTATTTTTTAGGTTTGCAAGGGGTTTTGGGTAACAGGCCCTGGTGGGAGGCAGTCAAGTCACCCCATCCGGGATTCCCCTGGGAGTCTAGTTTTCAAAAATGTATAGCTTTGCTAGGTTTCCCAAGGTGCCCGCAGAGCTAGTGTTCAAAAACTACAGCTAGACATTTTGCCAAAAAACGGTTGTTTTTCCCTGCGAAATTGTGGTGTGACCACGTTGCGTTTTGCGCCGTTTCCTGCAGCGGGCACTAGGCTGAGCCCCACACGTGAGGTACCATTTTTCTCGTAAGACTTTGGGGAATGTGGGTGTGTGGAAATTTGTGGATCCACGCAGATTCCGGAACATTCCACCACAGAAATGTGCGGAAATTGTGTTTTTTTGACAATTTTTATGTTTGCAAGGGATTCTGTGTAACAGACCCTGGTGGGAGGCAGTCAAGTCATCCCATCCTGGATTTCCCTGGGTATTTAGTTTTCAAAAATGTATAGGTTTGCTAGATTTTCCAAGGTGCCCGCAGAGCTAGGGTTCAAAAACTAGAGCTAGGCACTTTGCCAAAAAAGGGTCATTTTTCACTGCGAAATTGTGGTGTGACCACGTTGCGTTTTGCGCCGTTTCCTGTCGCGGGCACTAGGCCGACCCGCAGACGTGAAGAACCATTTTTCTTTTAAGACTTTGGGGAACGCGCGGTGGCTGGAAATTTGTGGATCCACGCAGATTCCGGAACTTTCCACCACAGAAATGTGGGGAAAATGTGTTTTTTTTGACACTTTTTTAGGTTTGCAAGGGATTCTGGGTAACAGACCCTGGTGGGAGGCAGTCAAGTCATCCCATCCTGGATTCCCCTGGGTGTCTAGTTTACAAAAATGTATGGGCTTGCTAGGTTGCCAAGGTGCCCTCAGAGCTAGGGTTCAATAACTAGAGCTAGGAACTTTGCTAAAAAAGGGTCATTTTTCACTGCGAAATTGTGGTGTTACCACGTTGCGTTTTGCGCCGTTTCCTGTCGTGGGAACTAAGCCGACCCGCACAAGTGAGGTACCATTTTTCTTGAATGACTTTGGGGAACACCCGGTGGGTGGAAATTTGTGGATCCACGCAGATTCCAGAACTTTCCACCACAGAAATATGGGGAAAATGTGTTTTTTTGACAAACTTTTAGGTTTGCAAGGGATTTTGGGTAACAGACCCTGGTGGGAGGCAGTCAAGTCACCCCATCCTGGATTCCCCTGGGTGTCTAGTTTTCAAAAATGTATAGGTTTGCTAGGTTTCCCAAGGTGCCCGTAGAGCTAGGGTTCAAAAACTAGAGCTAGCCACTTTGCCAAAAAGTGGTAATTTTTCACTGCGAAAATGAGGCGTGACCACGTTGCATTTTGCGCCGTTTCCTGTCGCGGGCACTAGGCTGAGCCCCACAAGTGAGGTACCATTTTTCTCGTAAGACTTTGGGGAACGCGGGGTTGGTGGAAATTTGTGGATCCACGCAGATTCCAGAACATTTCACCACAGAAATATGGGGAAATTGTGTTTTTTAGACAATTTTTAGGTTTGCAAGGGATTCTGTGTAACAGACCCTGGTGGGAGTCAGTCAAGTCATCCCATCCTGGATTCTCCGGGGTGTCTAGTTTTCAAAAATGTATAGGTTTGCTAGGTTTCCCAAGGGGCCCGCAGAGCTAGGGTTCAAAAACTAGAGCTAGGCACTTTGCCAAAAAAGCGTCATTTTTCACTGTGAAATTGTGGTGTGACCACGTTGCGTTTTGCGCCGTTTCCTATCGCGGGCACTAGGTCGACCGGCAGAAGTGAGGTACCATTTTTCTTGTAAGACTTTGGGGAACGCGCGGTGGGTGGAAATTTGTGGATCTCCGCAGATTCAAGAACTTTCCACCACAGAAATGTGGGGATAATGTGTTTTTTTGGATAATTTATTAGGTTTGCAAGGGATTCTGGGTAACAGACCCTGGTGGGAGGCAGTCAAGTCATCCCATCCTGGATTCCCCTGGGGGTCTAGTTTTCAAAAATGTATAGGTTTGCTAGGTTCCCAAGGTGCCCTCAGAGCTAGGGTTAGAAAACTAGAGCTAGGAACTTTGCTAAAAAAGGGTCATTTTTCACTGCAAAATTGTGGTGTTACCACGTTGCGTTTTGCGCCGTTTCCTGTCGTGGGAACTAAGCCGACCCGCAGAAGTGAGGTACCATTGTTCTTGTAAGACTTTGGGGAACGCCCGGTGGATGGAAATTAGTGGATCTACGCAGATTCCGGAACTTTCCACCACAGAAATGTGGGGAAAATGTGTTTTTTGATACTTTTTTAGGTTTGCAAGGGATTCTGGGTAACAGACCCTGGTGGGAGGCAGTCAAGTCACCCCATCCTGGATTCCCCTGGGTGTCTAGTTTTAAAAAATGTATAGGTTTGGCATGTTTCCCAAGGTGCCTGCAGAGCTCGGGTTCAAAAACTAGAGCTATGCACTTTGCCCAAAAAGGTCATTTTTCAATGCGAAATTGAGGTGTGACCACGTTGTGTTTTGCGCCGTTTCCTGTTGCAAGCACTAGGCCGACCCGCACAAGTTAGGTACTGTTTTTCTCGTAAGACTTTGGGGAACGCGGGGTGGGTGAAAATCTGTGGATTCACGCAGATTCTGGAACTTTCCACCACAGAAATGTGGAGAAAATATGTTTTTTTGGACAATTTTTTAGGTTTGCAAGGGATTCTGGGTAACAGACCCTGGTGGGAGGCAGTCAAGTCACCCCATCCTGGATTCCCCTGGGTGTCTAGTTTTCATAAATGTATAGGTTTGCTAGGTTTCCCAAGGTGCACGCAGAGCTAGGGTTCAAAAACTAGAGCTAGCCACTTTGCCAAAAAGGGGTCATTTTTCACTGCGAAAATGAGGTGTGAAGACGTTGCGTTTTGCGCCGTTTCCTGTCACGGGCACGAGGCTGACCCGCACAAGTGAGGTACCATTTTTCTCATAAGACTTTGGGGAACACGGGGTGGATGGAAATTTGTGGCTCCACACAGATTCCGGAACATTCCACCACAGAAATGTGGGGAAATTGTGTTTTTTTGACAATTTTTAGGTTTGCAAGGGATTCTGTGTAACAGACCCTGGTGGGAGGCAGTCAAGTCATCCCATCCTGGATTCCCCTGGGTGTCTAGGTTTCAAAAATGTATAGGTTTGCTAGGTTTCCCAAGGGGCCCGCAGAGCTAGGGTTCAAAAACTAGAGCTAGGCACTTTGCCAAAAAAGCGTCATTTTTCACTGCGAAATTGTAGTGTGACCACGTTGCGTTTTGCGTCGTTTCCTATCGCGGGCACTAGGCCGACCCGCAGAAGTGAGGTACCATTTTTCTTGTAAGACTTTGGGGAACGCGCGGTGGGTGGAAATTTGTGGATCTACGCAGATTCCGGAACTTTCCACCATAGAAATGTGGGGAAAATCTGTTTTTTTGACAATTTTTTAGGTTTGCAAGGGATTCTGGGTAACAGACCCTGGTGGGAGGCAGTGAAGTCACCCCATCCTGGATTCCCCTGGTTGTCTAGTTTTCAAAAATGTATAGGTTTGCTATGTTTCCCAAGGTGCCTGCAGAGCTCGGGTTCAAAAACTAGAGCTAGGCAGTTTGCCAAAAAAGGTCATTTTTCAATGCGAAATTGAGGTGTGACCACATTGTGTTTTCTGCCGTTTCCTGTCACAAGCACTAAGCCGACCCGCACAAGTGAGGTACTGTTTTTCTCGTAAGACTTTGGGGAACGCGGGGTGGGTGGAAATTTATAGATCCACACAGATTCCAGAACTTTCCACCACCGAAATGTGGGGAAAATCTGTTTTTTTGACAATTTTTATGTTTGCAAGGGATTCTGTGTAACAGACCCTGGTGGGAGGCAGTCAAGTCTTCCCATCCTGGATTTACCTGGGTGTCTAGTTTTCAAAAATGTATAGGTTTGCTAGGTTTCCCAAGGTGCCCGCAGAGCTAGGGTTCAAAAACTAGAGCTAGGCACTTTGCCACAAAAGGGTCATTTTTCACTGCGAAATTGTGGTGTGACCACGTTGTGTTTTGCGCTGTTTCCTGTCGCGGGCACTAGGCCGACCCGCAGACGTGAAGAACCATTTTTCTTTTAAGACTTTGGGGAACGCGCGGTGGGTGGAAATTTGTGGCTCCAAGCAGATTCCGGAACTTTCCACCACAGAAATGTGGGGAAAATTTGTTTTTTTTGACAATTTTTTAGGTTTGCAAGGGATTCTGGGTAACAGACCCTGGTGGGAGGCAGTCAAGTCATCCCATCCTGGATTCCCCTGGGTGTCTAGTTTTCCAAAATGTATAGGATTGCTAGGTTTCCCAAGGTGACCTCAGAGCTAGGGTTCAAAAACTAGAGCTAGGAACTTTGCTTAAAAAGGGTCATTTCTCACTGCGAAATTGTGGTGTGACCACGTTGCGTTTTGCGACGTTTCCTGTCGTGGGAACTAGGCCGACCCGCAAAAGTGAGGTACTGTTTTTCTCGTAAGACTTTGGGGAACGTGGGATGGGTGAAAATTAGTGGATCCATGCAGATTCCGGAACTTTCCACCACAGAAATGTGGAGAAAATATGTTTTTTGGGATAATTTTTTAGGTTTGCAAGGGATTCTGGGTAACAGACCCTGGTGGGAGGCAGTCAAGTCACCCCATCCTGGATTCCCCTGGGTGTCTAGTTTTCAATAATGTATAGGTTTGCTAGGTTTCCCAAGGTGCCTGAAGAGCTAGGGTTAAAAAACTAGAGCTAGCCACTTTGCCAAAAAAGGGTCATTTTTCACTGCGAAAATGAGGTGTGACCATATTGCGTTTTGCGCCGTTTCCTGTCGCAAGCACTAGGCCGACCCGCAAAAGTGAGGTACTGTTTTCTCGTAAGACTTTGGGGAACACGGGGTGGGTGAAAATGTGTGAATCCGCGCAGATTCTGGAACTTTCCACCACAGAAATATGGAGAAAATATGTTTTTTTTGACAATTTTTTAGGTTTGCAAGGGATTCTGGGTAACAGACCCTGGTGGGAGGCAGTCAAATCACCCCATCCTGGATTCCCCTGGGTGTCTAGTTTTCAAAAATGTATAGGCTTGCTAGTTTTCCCAAGGTGCCTGCAGAGCTAGGGTTCAAAAACTAGAGCTAGCCACTTTGCCAAAAAAGGGTCATTTTTCACTGCGAGAATGAGGTGTGACCACGCTGCGTTTTGCGCCTTTTTCCTGTCGCGGGCACTAGGCCGACCCGCACAAGTGAGGTACCATTTTTCTCATAAGACTTTGGGGAATGCGGGGTGGATGGAAATTTGTGGCTCCACGCAGATTCCGGATCATTCCACCACAGAAATGTGGGGAAAATGTGGGTTTTTTGACAATTCTTTAGGTTTGCAAGGGATTCTGGGTAACAGACCCTGGTGGGAGGCAGTCAAGTCATCCCATCCTGGATTTCCCTGGGTGTCTAGTTTTCAAAAATGTATAGGTTTGCTAGGTTTCCCAAGGTACCCGCAGAGCTAGGGTTCAAAAACTAGAGCTAGGCTCTTTGCCAAAAAAGGGTAATTTTTCACTGCGAAATTGTGGTGTGACCACGTTGCGTTTTGCGCCGTTTCCTGTCGCGGGCACTAGGCCGACCCGCACAAGTGAGGTACCATTTTTCTTGTAAGACTTTGGGGAATGCGGGTGGGTGGAAATTTGTGGATCCACGCAGATTCCGGAACATTCCACCACAGAAATGTGGGGAAATTGTGTTTTTTTGACAATTTTTATGTTTGCAAAGGATTCTGTGTAACAGACCCAGGTGGGAGGCTGTCAAGTCATCCCATCCTGGATTTCACTGGGTGTCTAGTTTACAAAAATGTATAGGTTTGCTAGGTTGCCAAGGTGCCCTCAGAGCTAGGGTTCAAAAACTAGAGCTAGGAACTTTGCTAAAAAAGGGTCATTTTTCACGGCGAAATTGTGGTGTTACCACGTTGCGTTTTGCGCCGTTTCCTGTCGTGGGAACTAAGCCGACCCACAGAAGTTAGGTACCATTTTTCTTGTAAGACTTTGGGAAACGCCCGGTGGGTGGAAATTTGTGGATCCACGCAGATTCCAGAACTTTCCACCACAGAAATGTGGGGAAAATGTGTTTTTTTTGGACAATTTTTTAGGTTTGCAAGGGATTCTGGGTAACAGACCCTCATTGGAGGCAATCAAGTCATCCCATCCTGGATTCCCCTGGGTGTCTAGTTTCCAAAAATGTATAGGTTTGCTAGGTTCCTGTAGGAAAGTAGGGTCTGCTATCCTATGGTCACCCCAAATTTTTGCTTTTTGCTTCATTGGTTTTTGACATATTGAGGCTGTGGGCCTGCTAATCAGACCCCCAGCCTGCTGTTCTCTCTAACTAAATTGACACTGTGCACCCTAGGTGCATAACCAATTGGAATTGGATCACCCTGTGAGCCCCTGTACCAGTGTACACTAGGTGCCCAGGGCATTGGTGTATCTAAGGCCTGCCAGGGGCTGAAGCATGTATTATGCCACCCCAGGCTTGGCCTAACAAATTTGACACAACTGGCTGATCACTCAGCTGGGGTAAGTTGGTGTAACCACCTCTTACTTAGGTGTAGTATACCTATACCTAACCTTAAATGGGACACATGTTAACCTATAAGTCATTCCTATGGCAGGCCTTAATAATCCTGAAGGCAGAGTGCTTGGTTCCATGTGAGATGGTGCTCTGGCATGAGCTGAGCCTGTCTGCAGTGGTCGGAACAACTTCCTTCTACCGTTTCCAGATATCGCCATACCATATACTCTTAAGTGCATTATGAACCTCGCGGTTAAATGCTGTCTTTGGTTTGGCTTTATCAAAACATGTCGAGTAAGGTGTCATACGAATTGGAATACTATCCCCTCGCCAATTCCGGCGACGGGGTTAGCATTCCACCCTTCTAGAGGGACACGACATGTACAGTACCTGAAACCCGGCTAAAATCAGACATAGCCTCAGCTCCACAAAATGGATGCTGCCACCACAGACACAAGTCTGCCCTCCTGCTGCTGGGAGTCCTTCCAGCTTGGGAGGTGTGGACAAAGGGTTTCCTGCCAGGGGAGGGTAACAGACCCTGGTGGGAGGCAGTGAAGTCACCCCATCCTGGATTCCCCTGGGTGTCTAGTTTTCAAAAATGTATAGTTTTGCTATGTTTCCCAAGGTGCCTGCAGAGCTCGGGTTCAAAAACTAGAGCTAGGCAGTTTGCCAAAAAAGGTCATTTTTCAATGCGAAATTGAGGTGTGACCATGTTGTGTTTTGTGCCGTTTCCTGTCACAAGCACTAAGCCGACCCGCACAAGTGAGGTACTGTTTTTCTCGTAAGACTTTGGGGAACGCGGGATGGGTGGAAATTTATAGATCCACGCAGATTCCAGAACTTTCCACCACAGAAATGTTGGGAAAATCTGTTTTTTAAAACTATTTTTTAGGTTTGCAAGGGATTTTGGGAAACAGGCCCTGGTGGGGGACAGTAAAGTCTCCCCATCCGGGATTCCCCTGGGTGTCTAGTTTTAAAAAATGTATAGGTTTGCTAGGTTTCCAAAGGTGCCCGCAGAGCTAGTGTTCAAAAACTACAGCTAGACATTTTGCCAAAAAACGGTTGTTTTTCCCTGCGAAATTGAGGTGTGACCACGTTGCGTTTTGCGCCGTTTCCTGCAGCGGGCACTAGACTGAGCCCCACAAGTGAGGTACAATTTTTCTCGTAAGACTTTGGGGAATGCGGGTGGGTGGAAATTTGTGGATCCACGCAGATTCCGGAACATTCCACCACAGAAATGTGCGGAAATTGTGTTTTTTTGACAATATTTATGTTTGCAAGGGATTCTGTGTAACGGACCCTGGTGGGAGGCAGTCAAGTCATCCCATCCTAGATTTCCCTGGGTATCTAGTTTTAAAAAATGTATAGGTTTGCTAGGTTTCCCAAGGTGCCCGCAGAGCTAGGGTTCAAAAACTAGAGCTAGGCACTTTGCCAAAAAAGGGTCATTTTTCACTGCGAAATTGTGGTGTGACCACATTGTGTTTTGCGCCATTTCCTGTCACGGGCACTAGGCCGACCTGCAGACGTGAATAACCATTTTTCTTTTAAGACTTTGGGGAACGCGCGGTGGGTGGAAATTTGTGGATCCACGCAGATTCCGGAACTTTCCACCACAGAAATGTGGGGAAAATGTGTTTTTTTTGACAATTTTTTAGGTTTGCAAGGGATTCTAGGTAACAGACCCTGGTGGGAGGCAGTCAAGTCATCCCATCCTGGATTCCCCTGGGTGTCTAGTTTTCAAAAATGTATAGGTTTGCTAGGTTTCCCAAGGTGACCTCAGAGCTAGGGTTCAAAAACTAGAGCTAGGAACTTTTCTAAAAAAGGGTCATTTTTCACTGCGAAAATGAGGTGTGACCACGTTGCGTTTTGCGCCGTTTCCTGTCGCAAGCACTAGGCCGACCCACAAAAGTGAGGTACTGTTTTCTCGTAAGACTTTGGGGAACGCGGGGTGGGTGAAAATGTGTGGATCCACGCAGATTCTGGAACTTTCCACCACAGAAATATGGAGAAAATATGTTTTTTTTGACAATTTTTTAGGTTTGCAAGGGATTCTGGGTAACAGACCCTGGTGGGAGGCAGTCAAGTCATCCCATCCTGGATTTCCCTGGGTGTCTAGTTTTCAAAAATGTATAGGTTTGCTAGGTTTCCCAAGGTACCCGCAGAGCTAGGGTTCAAAAACTAGAGCTAGGCTCTTTGCCAAAAAAGGGTCATTTTTCACTGCGAAATTGTAGTGTGACCACGTTGCGTTTTGCGCCGTTTCCTGTCACGGGCACTAGGCCGACCCGCACAAGTGAGGTACCATTTTTCTCGTAACACTTTGGGGAATGCGGGTGGGCGGAAATTTGTGGATCCACGCAGATTCCGGAACATTCCACCACAGAAATGTGGGGAAATTGTGTTTTTTTGACAACTTTTATGTTTGCAAAGGATTCTGTGTAACAGACCCTGGTGGGAGGCAGTCAAGTCATCCCATCCTGGATTTCCCTGGGTGTCTAGTTTTCAAAAATGTATAGGTTTGCTAGGTTTCCCAAGGTACCCGCAGAGCTAGGGTTCAAAAACTAGAGCTATGCATTTTGCCAAAAAAGGTCATTTTTCAATGCGAAATTGAGGTGTGACCACGTTGTGTTTTGCGGCTTTTCCTGTTGCAAGCACTAGGCCGACCCGCACGAGTTAGGTACTGTTTTTCTCGTAAGACTTTGGGGAACGCGGGGTGGGTGAAAATTTGTGGATCCACCCAGATTCTGGAACTTTCCACCACAGAAATGTGGAAAAAATATGTTTTTTTGGACAATTTTTTAGGTTTGCAAGGGATTCTGGGTAACAGACCCTGGTGGGAGGCAGTCAAGTCACCCCATCCTGGATTTCCCTGGGTGTCTAGTTTTCATAAATATATAGGTTTGCTAGGTTTCCCAAGGTGCACGCAGAGCTAGGGTTCAAAAACTAGAGCTAGCCACTTTGCCAAAAAGGGGTCATTTTACACTGCGAAAATGAGGTGTGACCACGTTGCGTTTTGCGCCGTTTCCTGTCGCGGGCACGAGGCTGACCCGCACAAGTGAGGTACCATTTTTCTCGTATGACTTTGGGGAGCACGGGGTGGATGGAAATTTGTGGCTCCACACAGGTTCCGGAACATTCCACCACAGAAATGTGGGGAAATTGTGTTTTTTTGACAATTTTTAGGTTTGCAAGGGATTCTGTGTAACAGACCCTGGTGGGAGGCAGTTAAGTCATCCCATCCTGGATTCCCCTGGGTATCTAGTTTTCAAAAATGTATAGGTTTGCTAGGTTTCCCAAGGGGCCCGCAGAGCTAGGGTTCAAAAACTAGAGCTAGGCACTTTGCCAAAAAAGCGTCATTTTTCACTGCGAAATTGTGGTGTGACCACGTTGCGTTTTGCGTCGTTTCCTATCGCAGGCACTAGGCCGACCCGCAGAAGTGAGGTACCATTTTTCTTGTAAGACTTTGGGGAACGCGCGGTGGGTGGATATTTGTGGATCTACGCAGATTCCGGAACTTTCCACCATAGAAATGTGGGGAAAATTTGTTTTTTTGACAATTGTTTAGGTTTGCAAGGGATTCTGGGTAACAGACCCTGGTGGGAGGCAGTGAAGTCACCCCATCCTGGATTCCCCTGGGTGTCTAGTTTTCAAAAATGTATAGGTTTGCTATGTTTCCCAAGGTGCCTGCAGAGCTCGGGTTCAAAAACTAGAGCTAGGCAG
The DNA here is from genome assembly GCF_964204655.1 of Triturus cristatus. NCBI lineage: Eukaryota > Metazoa > Chordata > Amphibia > Caudata > Salamandridae > Triturus > Triturus cristatus. The sequence goes on from NC_140579.1 coordinate 332,595,233, forward strand.
TTTGCCAAAAAAGGTCATTTTTCAATGCGAAATTGAGGTGTGACCATGTTGTGTTTTGTGCCGTTTCCTGTCACAAGCACTAATCCGACCTGCACAAGTGAGGTACTGTTTTTCTCGTAAGACTTTGGGGAACGCGGGATGGGTGGAAATTTATAGATCCACGCAGATTCCAGAACTTTCCACCACAGAAATGTTGGGAAAATCTGTTTTTTAAAACTATTTTTTAGGTTTGCAAGGGATTTTGGGAAACAGGCCCTGGTGGGGGACAGTAAAGTCTCCCCATCCGGGATTCCTCTGGGTGTCTAGTTTTAAAAAATGTATAGGTTTGCTAGGTTTCCAAAGGTGCCCGCAGAGCTAGTGTTCAAAAACTACAGCTAGACATTTTGCCAAAAAACGGTTGTTTTTCCCTGCGAAATTGAGGTGTGACCACGTTGCGTTTTGCGCCGTTTCCTGCAGCGGGCACTAGGCTGAGCCCCACAAGTGAGGTACAATTTTTCTCGTAAGACTTTGGGGAATGCGGGTGGGTGGAAATTTGTGGATCCACGCAGATTCCGGAACATTCCACCACAGAAATGTGCGGAAATTGTGTTTTTTTGACAATATTTATGTTTGCAAGGGATTCTGTGTAACGGACCCTGGTGGGAGGCAGTCAAGTCATCCCATCCTGGATTTCCCTGGGTGTCTAGTTTTAAAAAATGTATAGGTTTGCTAGGTTTCCCAAGGTGCCCGCAGAGCTAGGGTTCAAAAACTAGAGCTAGGCACTTTGCCAAAAAAGGGTCATTTTTCACTGCGAAATTGTGGTGTGACCACATTGTGTTTTGCGCCATTTCCTGTCGCGGGCACTAGGCCGACCCGCAGACGTGAATAACCATTTTTCTTTTAAGACTTTGGGGAACGCGCGGTGGGTGGAAATTTGTGGATCCACGCAGATTCCGGAACTTTCCACCACAGAAATGTGGGGAAAATGTGTTTTTTTTGACAATTTTTTAGGTTTGCAAGGGATTCTAGGTAACAGACCCTGGTGGGAGGCAGTCAAGTCATCCCATCCTGGATTCCCCTGGGTGTCTAGTTTTCAAAAATGTATAGGTTTGCTAGGTTTCCCAAGGTGACCTCAGAGCTAGGGTTCAAAAACTAGAGCTAGGAACTTTGCTAAAAAAGGGTCATTTTTCACTGCGAAAATGAGGTGTGACCACGTTGCGTTTTGCGCCGTTTCCTGTCGCAAGCACTAGGCCGACCCGCAAAAGTGAGGTACTGTTTTCTCGTAAGACTTTGGGGAACGCGGGGTGGGTGAAAATGTGTGGATCCACGCAGATTCTGGAACTTTCCACCACAGAAATATGGAGAAAATATGGTTTTTTTGACAATTTTTTAGGTTTGCAAGGGATTCTGGGTAACAGACCCTGGTGGGAGGCAGTCAAGTCATCCCATCCTGGATTTCCCTGGGTGTCTAGTTTTCAAAAATGTATAGGTTTGCTAGGTTTCCCAAGGTACCCGCAGAGCTAGGGTTCAAAAACTAGAGCTAGGCTCTTTGCCAAAAAAGGGTAATTTTTCACTGCGAAATTGTAGTGTGACCACGTTGCGTTTTGCACCGTTTCCTGTCGCGGGCACTAGGCTGACCCGCACAAGTGAGGTACCATTTTTCTCGTAACACTTTGGGGAATGCGGGTGGGTGGAAATTTGTGGATCCACGCAGATTCCGGATCATTCCACCACAGAAATGTTGGGAAAATGTGGGTTTTTTGACAATTCTTTAGGTTTGCAAGGGATTCTGGGTAACAGACCCTGGTGGGAGGCAGTCAAGTAATCCCATCCTGGATTTCCCTGGGAGTCTAGTTTTCAAAAATGTATAGGTTTTCTAGGTTTCCCAAGGTACCCGCAGAGCTAGGGTTCAAAAACTAGAGCTAGGCTCTTTGCCAAAAAAGGGTCATTTTTCACTGCGAAATTGTAGTGTGACCACGTTGCGTTTTGCGCCGTTTCCTGTCGCGGGCACTAGGCCGACCCGCACAAGTGAGGTACCATTTTTCTCGTAACACTTTGGGGAATGCGGGTGGGTGGAAATTTGTGGATCCACGCAGATTCCGGAACATTCCACCACAGAAATGTGGGGAAATTGTGTTTTTTTGACAACTTTTATGTTTGCAAAGGATTCTGTGTAACAGACCCTGGTGGGAGGCAGTCATGTCATCCCATCCTGGATTTCCCTGGGTGTCTAGTTTTCAAAAATGTATAGGTTTGCTGGGTTTCCCAAGGTACCCGCAGAGCTAGGGTTCAAAAACTAGAGCTAGGCTCTTTGCCAAAAAAGGGTCATTTTTCACTGCGAAATTGTGGTGTGACCACGTTGCGTTTTGCGCCGTTTCCTGTCGCGGGCACTAGGCCGACCCGCAGACGTGAAGAACCATTTTTCTTGTAAGACTTTGGGGAACGCACGGTGGGTGGAAATTTGTGGATCCACGCAGATTCCGGAACTTTCCACCACAGAAATGTGGGGAAAATGTTTTTTTTTTGGACAATTTTTTAGGTTTGCAAGGGATTCTGGGTAACAGACCCTGGTGGGAGGCAGTCAAGTCATCCCATCCTGGATTCCCCTGGGTGTCTAGTTTACAAAAATGTATAGGTTTGCTAGGTTGCCAAGGTGCCCTCAGAGCTAGGGTTCAAAAACTAGAGCTAGTAACTTTGCTAAAAAAGGGTCATTTTTCACTGCGAAATTGTGGTGTTACCACGTTGCGTTTTGTGCCGTTTCCTGTCGTGGGAACTAAGCCGACCCGCAGAAGTGAGGTACCATTTTTCTTGTAAGACTTAGGGGAATGCCCGGTGGGTGGAAATTTGTGGATCCACGCAGATTCCGGAACTTTCCACCTCAGAAATGTGGAGAAAATATTTTTTTGGGGACAATTTTTTAGGTTTGCAAGGGATTCTGGGTAACAGACCCTGGTGGGAGGCAGTCAGGTCACCCCATCCTGGATTTCCCTGGGTGTCTAGTTTTCATAAATGTATAGGTTTGCTAGGTTTCCCAAGGTGCACGCAGAGCTAGGGTTCAAAAACTAGAGCTAGCCACTTTGCCGAAAAGGGGTCATTTTTCACTGCGAAAATGAGGTGTGACCACGTTGCGTTTTACACCGTTTCCTGTCCCGGGCACTAGGCCGACCCACACAAGTTAAGTACCATTTTCTCGTAAGACTTTGGGGAACGTGGGGTGAGTGGAAATCTGTGGATCCACGCAGATTCCGGAACTTTCCACCACAGAAATGTGGGGAAAATGTGTTGTTTTTTACAATTATTTAGGTTTACAAGGGATTCTGGGTAACAGACCCTGGTGGGAGGCAGCTAATTTACCCCATCCTGGATTCCCCTGGGTGTCTATTTTCGAAAATGTATAGGTCTGCTAGGTTTCCCTGCATGCTGGAGTACGGTGGATCTAAAGAATGGTGGCCAGGTCAAGGTTGGATGCACGGAGATGGCACTACGGGTTCTCGGATGACAGTGGTACAAGGTTGGTTTTGGGTCGGGGTTGTGGCCTGCCTCCTGAGTGTGGGTGGGGAGTCTGAAGGTCATCCTGCAGCACAAAGTGATCCATTGCAGCTATCTCTGCTGGACGGTGATGTGGCTGGGGCACGGGATGTTGCAGCTGAGGTGTGCAGATGCAGCCTGGATGTGGACAAGTTTACCGGGAGTTTGGATGTGGCTGCTCCGTAGAGAGCAGGGCAGTATTTGACACGGATGTTGTCGTGGACCTGGGGGATGGTCTGTCTTTCCTAGGAGTGGATCTATCTGGGGATCATGTGCATAATTCAGAGGGTGTTGCAGTCTGAGGCACAGATGCTGGTGATTAGCATGGCAAATGTGAGCAAGCAATCCATGATGCACACCATCTTGTGTGCGTGGACACTGGGTGCTTGTGCAGGGCTTTTGCGGGTGGGACACAAGCAGTTGACCCAGCTGTAAGGGGACAATCCTCAGATGTTGACCTCAGTCCTGTACAAGTCCAGCCTCAGGTGGCTGCTGTTCTGCCATTCATCAATGGATCTCATGCAATCTTGAATATTGGAACTGGCAATGTCTGCGTCCTTGGTGAGGGTGAGGAGCACTTGGCTGTCAATGGCATACGAGTTGATGATGAGGTTGTGTGCGCATGTGATGGTGGAGAGGGGGGTCCTGGACACACTGTAGATTGACACACTGAGAGATGATACCTGTGCCATGTGCCTGACAACGACACCATACTACATGCAGAAGCCTTGAGTCCCACTCCCATGGCCTTGCCGGGGTACAGAGCCAGCTGTAAGGGGACAATCCTCAGATTTTGACCTCAGTCCTGTACAAGTCCAGCCTCAGGTGGCTGCTGTTCTGCCATTCATCAATGGATCTCATGCAATATTGAATATTGGAACTGTCAATGTCTGCGTCCTTGGTGAGGGTGAGGAGCACCTGGCTGTCAATGGCATACGAGTTGATGATGAGGTTGTGTGCGCATGTGATGGTGGAGAGGGCGGTCCTGGACACACTGTAGATTGACACGCTGAGAGATGATACCTGTGCCATGTGCCTGACAACGACACCATACTACATGCAGAAGCCTTGAGTCCCACTCCCATGGCCTTGCCGGGGTACAGAGCCGGTGGGGAGTAGGAGGGACATGACCTGGTGGGTGTGACAGGGCCTGGAAGGCGTGGCAGCGCTGTGTAGGCAGTCGGAGTTGCACACTCATCATGCAAAGGTGTTGTGTGTGCGCTTAGTGTATGCCTGAGAGCAGGCGTGAGATGTGTGGATGGACATTGTTTGGAGGGTGTCTGCAACATCAGACTGTAGTGTGATGTGGGTCATGCAAGGACCTGAGGGTCGTGCAATGTGCACGTTGCATGTGCAGATGGGCCAGCCTTTGGCACCGCGTGGCCGCAACTGTGGCACAGACAAGCTGATGACAGCCAAATGAATGGGTTGAGGGAGTAAGGGAGGAGCATCTTTGATGTGTGTCTGTTGCCAAATCAGGAAACTTTGTGTGCCCATGCTGCAGTGGCTGCAACAGCAGGCGGCATGTCCTGGGAACTATGCCACAATTTCCACACTTAGACTAGGATGTCAGAAAGGACTACTGCAACAGGTGTATGTAAAGGAAGGAGTGACCGGTTTTCAATGGCACACCCAGAGACAAAGGATGCACAATCACCAAAGATGACTGACACCGGATCATGAAACTGAAGGCCGAGCTGCGCACAGGAAACACACCTCAGAAGGTGTTGACGGCCCGTTGTGGGGACCAACATGCCAAAACAAATACACAGCCATGGACTTCATGCACAATAGAGAATCAAATACATGAAGAACAGCATGCAGGTTGCTAATCTACACATAGACTCATATGCACAATCCTTGACAACCATGCCAGAGATGCCGCATGCACAGTGGCAAGAGACCTGCATTGACAGAGATTAGGCACCTTGGAGGGTGAGGAACACCTTTATTACTCAGGCTCACACCCATGGAAATGCATCAATATGAACATACTCACAGGTCTTTTGGATGAACATGTGGGACCTACACTGGACACCCCCTTCGCACCACAGATGCTGTAATTCCATTGGACTGGCACACAAGTGAAGGGGGTGAGGAAAACATCCCCTGCTGCACACGGAGAGGCTGCAATTCCCCATTGAGCCTCTTATGGGGAAGTCCCACACTATGTCCACCCGTAGCCTCCCGTATGTTTCCGAGGGAAGTTGTACACACATTGATGTCTGCATCACAATCCACAATCCCATAACAGATGACTGTCACGAAGTGTGACTATCAATTCATGTGAGTCATGCTACATGTCATGTGCCCCATGGTGAATCGACATGTATGCATAGTAACAAAACCTGCACAGGAGCAGTGCCCACACATTCCAAACAACTACCACACCCAAAATGCCTTGCTGTAATCCTTACCCAAAGGAGACTTTTCACCATGTCCGTGCATGTAACGCTGATTCAGCACACGTTGCAATACTCATGAGGAATAGCAGGAGCACAACGATGCCATGAGCTGACAGCATGCGCAGCTACCTGGGGATGACAGACACACAAGAAGTCAGGAAAATGATAGTCATCCGCATGCATGGTCATGTACTCTACATGACTAAGGTTGACACCATGCTAGTTGCCAATTGAGTGGGTCAGCTACAACGTGTGGAATGACATCAGCACTCGAGTGACACATCAGAACAAAACTCTAAGTCACTTAGCATACAGTCAGCTGTACACACACATTGCAACACATGCCACACAAGGCTCCAAGCGTGCACACTCAGACCCAGGGACTCACCATTATGAGAAGAAGTTGCGTATGAGCTGACTCCGGATGTCCTCCTCTTCCTCCTCCTCCTCCTCCTCCTCCTTCTCACTTGCCTCGTGACCAAAGCCATCATCCTCCACGGGTGGATGTTCCTGCTCATCGGGAACCAGGATGAGTGGCACAGCTTTCTCCTCTGCCATGTTGTGCAGCATGCAGCACACGAGGAAGATTTTGCAGACCTTCACCGGTGCATATGGGAGGGACCCGCCTGTCTTGTGTCGGCAACGGAATCGGCTCTTCAGGAGGCCAAACGTCCTCTCAATCACTCGTCTGGTCTGCCCATGGGCGTTGTTGTAACGGTGATCTGCAGCTGTTCTGGGGTTGCGGAGAGGCGTCACCAGCCATGGCATGTTGGGATAGCCAGAGTCCTCTACATGGAAACATCATGTAAAGAAGTGGGTCAGGAGATGCGGTAACATACAAAGATACCGCTAAATACTGGACAAACAGAGTCTACCCAACCCAAGACATGCTCGTTCGTTGTGCAGCCGCAGCATCATTTCTGGCACCCTGCTACGCCTCATGATGTAGGCATGTAGGCATCGTGTGCTGACCCTGGAAAACGTGCACAGACATGGGAAATCAGCATGTTAGCAAGACACACCACAAGGGCATTAATGGAGTGATAATGTTTACGGTTGCGATAGGCTACCTCCTGTGCCTGTGGTGGTACCAAAGCCACATGTGTCCCATCAATGGACCCAATTACATGGGGCATCCCTCCCAGGGCATAGAACTCACCCTTGATACCTGTCAACTGCTCACGAGTTGGAAAATGGATGAACTCATCCAGGTGCTCCAACATGGCTTCTAACACATCATGCAGGACAAGGCTGAACATGGTCTGGGACATGCCACCCACATCAGCTATGGTGAATTGAAACGTACCGGTGGCAAAGAAATGTAGGGCTGACATCACCTTCATCTTGTGGGTCAGCGCAGTCGGATAACTGTGTCGCGGTTGGAGGTGTGGTGCCAGCCTGTTTGTCAGGTCCTCAATTAACTGTTATGGGAATCTGTAATGGCGTATGCAGTCACGTTCCCTCATGGCACCCAAGTCTGGCATTGATCGGGGGAGAGGCGGTGCCCTGCAGAAATTTGAAAGGAATAACAAAGATTGAGTACATTACTACACCAATGTCAATGAACTGAGCACATGTTCAACAGCTAATACACATATGCTACATACAGAGTCTGTTCTGTGCAATACATCCTGGACACGTATGCCAGCCAGGTGATACTCCTACCAAGAGCCAGCTACAAACGTGGATTGTCAAGGTCTACATGACATACCATGAAAGTAGCTGTGGGCCAGTGTGAGTGAACAGCCAGACACATTACAGGAGTGACATACGTCCACATATGTGCATTTGAAGGATGTTATCTCATACAGACAGATGGCGGCAAGCCAGACGCACAGGTCACATGTTATTGAAAAAGGACCGACCACACACCTTGCCATGAAAGGGTACATGTCAAAACTTATCACACAGACATTGATACTACGCAGATATGTCCTCAGCTCACAAGTCCCTGTTCGATGCATACAGACACACGTTACGTGTGATTCCACATGTGGCCTGGTGTGCGTCATTGTGTGCCATGGCCATCTACACACAGACACATGTTGGATGCAGCTACAGCAGATGCAGTTGACAGAACACCAACAGCAAGCTCATGGGAACACATGACACACATGACATATTTACATCGTGGCACGCTGGTAGATAGATGTCAGGTGTCATCATCCGTGTACCTGGCATCAGGGGACAGTTGCGGGTGTTGGTGACTGTGCCATGCCAGTGATGCAGTGCTTGACAAGTTAGTACTACATGCACACATGTAAAAGGTGTGAAGGGGAAGTGTGCCACATAGTGCCCCATCACACATGACATGTGTACACAGGTCATCACACAACTATTGGGTTAAAACATGAGGAGACATGTGCCACATCACTGCCTGACACACCTAGGCCCTACACATGAAGGACTGCACTGACAATGACTTGATGTCCATCCTTGTGCGAGTCTGACACCTCCATTCCTTTCCTGTGCGCCTCCTATCACCAGTATAAGCTGTGAAATGCACCGTACACACGCTCTGAGGGCGTGTGTACGGTCGTATCACTATATAGGGGTTGGGTAGGAGTACGCGTGTGTGTATGGACCGTACACACGTACGTGTACACACAGGTCCTATCCCTATGGGAGTGTTGCCGTAGGCGTACACCATAGTGATACGGCCCGTACACGCTTGTGTAGGGGTTCTATCCCTATGGGAGTTTTGCCGTAGGCGTACGCCATAGTGATACGGCCCATAAATGCCTGTGTAGGGGTCCTATCCCTATGGTAGTGTTGCCGTAGGCGTACGCCATAGTGAGACGGCCCGTACACGCGTGTGTAGGGGTCCTATCCCTATGGGAGTGTTGCCGTAGGCGTACGCCATAGTGATACGGCCCATACATGCGTGTGTAGGGGTCCTATCCCTATGGTAGTGTTGCCGTAGGCGTACGCCATAGTGATACTGCCCGTACACGCGTGTGTAGGGGTCGTATCACTATGGCGAACCTACGGCAACACCCCCATAGGGATAGGAGCCCTACACACACCTTATTTCTTTCAAGGGATTGAGTTTTATAGGCCTGAGTCCAGCTTGCCATTTGCAAGTATTTAAACTTTGATAGGTTAGGGCCGATCCTAGCCTGGAGCTGTTCCCAAGAAAGCAACTCTCCTTCAAAGAAGAGATCTCCCCAGACCTCTAGGCCTGCATCTCTTATAGGCGCAACTAAAATGTCTCCAAGCCAGACGGGATTTTCAGGTAGCCCCCATAGCGGTGTTCTATCACAGAAATACCCTTGTTTTATAGATCTTGTGACTTCAGCCCACAATTTTGCCAATCCCTGTAAGACCTTTAGTTTGATTTTTTTAAAGTACTGTGGGTTGCAAAATTTAAAAAGAAAGGCCGATTGGCTAACACCTTCCCCTTCTAGCATAGCTGAGTACATCAGACCCACCCCGTAATCTGAAGGCATACGGGAATAAGTCAACTGGAAGGCCCAAGCGTATAATTTAAAATCCGGGGCAGCCAAGCCCCCCTTGTCTCTTCGTCGCCTAAGCATTTTCCATGATATCCTTGCCTGTTTGTTGTTCCAAATAAAAGATGTTATGTCTCACTGTAATTTAGCTAAACAAGAATAATCAAAGTGCAGGGGAATGGTACAAAACAAAAAAGAAATTTTAGGAAGAATCGACATTTTAATTAAATTATCCCTCCCAATTAAAGAAAGTGGAATATGAGTCCATGAATGCAATAACCTACGACATTCTTTAGCTACTGCTGATAAATTAACTTGAGCAATTTTTTCTATATCCTTCACAATATGTAGACCCAAATACCTCATCGAGGAACCTGCTTGTAACTCCCTAGCTCGTCCGTCATCGTTCCAGACGAGCATCTCAGTTTTGATATCATTAATCTCGTAACCGGATACTTGGCCAAAAGAGTGTGCAGTCTTTAAAATTATGGGGAGTGCAGGGCCGAATTCTGATGTAAGAATAAGCACGTCATCGGCGTAAAGGGCTACTTTCCTTTGCCACCCTTTATAAGAAAAAGGCTTAATATTGACCTCCTCCCTCAGTTGTTGCGCAAAAGGTTCGATATAAAAATCAAACAACAGGGGGGAAAGTGGGCAGCCCTGCCTTGTCCCCCTAGTGATAGTTACCGGGTCAGATAGCTCTCCATTAACCAAAAGGCATGCAACTGGGCTGTGATATAACAGACCAATTGCCCTACGAAACCCTGCCCCCACGCCAAACTTAGCCAAAGCCCCCGACAGGTATACCCAATTAACCCTGTCGAAAGCCTTGGTCGCATCCAACGTGAGGGCCGCCAAAGGAAGGGTCCGGGCCGATGCTATATCGATAGCACCTATTAAGTCATAGGTTAACTCAAATAGTTGTCGCCCCTTCACAAAGCCCTTTTGATTAGAGTGAAGGACCGAAGGCGCTATCCCGGCCAACCTTGATGCCAAAATTGTGGTGAAGATCTTATAATCCACATTGAGAATAGAGATTGGCCTATAAGATCCACAAGCGGTCTTTGGTTTCCCTGGTTTCAAGATAAGGGTGATTGAGGCATTATCCCAAGAGGTGGGCGGGCTCTGTCCTTCCACTAAGATTTGATTGAATCGAACAGTAAGAAAGGGGACTAATTCTGTTTCCAGGGCTCTATAGATTTCTGCCGGCAACCCGTCGGGTCCGGCCGCCTTCCCCTTCTTACTTCTTTTAATGGCAGATCTTACCTCATCCTCAGTAATAGCATTATCTAAGAATTGATACTGCTCAGCAGATAGCGAAGGAAGATTAATGTCCCTCAGCCAACCTTCAATAGAATCTAACGAGATCTCCTTATCCTCCTTGTAAATCACCTGAAAGTAATCTCTGAAGGCACCCCTGATATCCTCATCTGAAAAGAAAGTATTATTATCTACAGTTATTGCCGCAATCTTATTACGAACCAGATCTGTTTTGGTCTTCCAGGCCAGTAGTTTCCCCGCGCCCTCGCTGTATTCAAAATGGGCCAACTTATTGGCTTCCCATCTTTGTTGAAGTCGAAGGTTTAATATCGAGCTCAAACTACCCTTCAGAGCCACTAATTGATTACAAAGAGTGGGCAGATCTAATCCAGGGGTCATATAGTTGGTGTCTATATTTTGTTGCGTTTGACATATTTGAGCTTCAATAGATATGACTTCCTCTCTATGCATCTTCCTGCGATATGAAACTTTCCCTATAATAACCCCTCTCAAAAAAGCTTTAAACGAATCCCAAATCATCTTGGTCAAAGCTGAACCCCTGTTGGAATTCAAAAAATTATGGGTTTCAGATTTAAGAAATGTGATATCCTCAAAAGAGGAGAGAAGAGAGCGGTCAAAAGACCTTGTGTTGGAAGACCTCTTAATCGGTCTGACAATTTCCATTACAACAGCTGCATGGTCTGACAGATGTAATGGGAGGTAGCTAATGGCCTTGACGGAATCTACCAGCCTCAGACTAATTAAAATAAAATCAAATCTGGACTGGTGATGGTACTTGTAATTCCGGAAAGAAACCCCTTGTTGTTGCCCCGACCTCTCTCTCCAAATGTCAACATACCCATATTGCTTCATTACACTTTGCAGCAAAGCTCTGGTCTTAGAAAAAGCTAGGGATCGATTATTAGCCGATTTGTCCAATAAGGGGTCCAGTACGACATTAAAGATGCCTGCCAGGATAATGGGTTCAGGAAAGGAAAGCAGGTGTGAAAATATAGACTCCAGAATGGAGGGGTCGTCCTGATTCGGACCATAGTATCCCAAGATTGTACTTTGCATGCCAGACATAACAACTGACGCTATGGCCCATCTGCCACCTGGGTCGACCGCCTGTGATATTAGCCTAGCTTTAGCTCCTTTTTTAAATAAAACTGAGACCCCTCTTGTGTTAATTGTTTGGGTAGTTGAAACTGCGAAGTCTATCCACCTATTTTTCTTAATAAGGGCAAGCATTTCGGTGTGAGTTAGATGCGTCTCCTGGAGCACAATGACCTGCGCATCCAAGTCCTGCAAATATTGCATAATTCTATTAGCTCTAGGCTTGGTGCGGAGGCCATTTACATTCCAGGAGATCTATTTTACACTACCCATATTTAAACAAGAAAATAAATAATAAGGCTAAAATAACCATTTGTTGCTTTAATTCTTTGCTCAACATCTGCCTGCTTCCATTCTTTTTAACACTTGTTCGATCAATGAGGACCTTTTTATATTTTCGCCATCTCCCACCCCCCTTCCTTACCCCCGTGCACCCCCACAACCCCACAACCCCCCCCTTGGAAAACCCTTGTGTTATCTAACCGGTAAAGGTCCGGTAGATAGCACCCCTTCGACATGCTCCCGTCGAGAAAAACCCCACCCACCCCAAAAAAAGAATGCTAAACAAAGAGGTATAGGGCATAAAGAGTGAGACCCCCTCTTCAACATGCCCTGGGAAAAAAAAAAAAAAATTACCATAGCTATTTTTAACAATTAGCTGGGAAGTGGAAAGAAGAAGACATTTTAGTCAAAATAAATGAGTAGAAGTGACCTAAGGTAAAGAAGCATACAGCTTCGTGTTAATAATAGCACATTAACTAATAGGCTATCTAAAAAGATTCACCAACGCTATCACAGAATATGCCTAGACTATTGGTGCTCATTACCTAACGTCGACAAAAGCTCGTCGGCTGCCTGCACTGACCGAATGTTAAACATCCGGTTATTGTGCATTACTTTGATGGCTGCCGGGAACATGAGCTGAGCTGTTGCTCCTACTTTCCTAAAGGCATCCAAGCGCCTCCCAAACTCCCATTGTTTCTCCAATGTGATTCTGGAGAGTTCAGACCTAATTAGGAAAGTAAAACCTATCCCTGCGAGAGATTTTTGTTTTAGTGCCAGGTTAAGAATCTGCTCCTTCAACACATACGTGTGAGTAAGTTGACCAATATTTTATGTGGCTTCGATCTTTGGGGGTTCCGCCGAAAGGGGTCCCTATGGACTTGCTGAATGTCCATGGCTAATTCCTCAACTGAGTGCTCTAAGCCCAGGGACTCCTTTAACAGAACAGTAATGAAATGCTTAATGTCTGAACCCTCAGATCCTTCCGGAATATTGAGAATTCGTATATTCCCCCGCCTGGCGTTGTTTTCTAACATCTCCATCCTCTCACTTAGGCTCTGCTCCTCTCTAGTAAGCTTCTTTATATCAACCTTGGCTTGCTCCAAATTAGTAGAGAGTGATGCTGAGGTCACTTCCAGGACTCCTGTTCTAATGGTCAGACCATCAATCTTGTTATCCAGCGCTTCACAATAGTTCCTTATCTCCAGCTGATTTGCAGAGGACTCAGTAAACCATTTCCTTATCTCCATTGTAAGCGCAGAGAACATCCCCAACAAAGAGGCAGCTGAAATAGTGGACTCTCCCTCTAAGTCGGCTATACTAGCTCCAGCAACGTCACCTTCCTGATGTTGGTCCTTAATGTTCTCTTCGTCCCCCTATTGTCCGCCGACTACACCTTCCATCACGAGTGTTGCTGCCAAACGATTGCCAGAAGATGGCACTTCTGCCGTTGTCAGGCTCGGTGGGGGGCACTGTTCGATAGCGGACAAGCCTCCTGCGACTTGCACCCCCAGCTCACTCTCTTGAACTACTCCGGCTCCGGCTCCTTCTAAGCCTTTCACATGTGGTGTGACCTGGGGTGTACCCATCCCCCCTGCTGTAACTTCGACCCCAACTGGTGTACGGGAGGATATTAATAACACATTGGCAGACGGAGAAGGGAGGGCTCCCAGGGTAGAGGAAACACCTGCCATGTTGTGATCTTCCACAAGGTTAAGTATCTGAGGAACCACTTTGAAATAAAATCGAAGTGAAGGGGTGATCTTAGACCCTAGAGGTAAGACTGCCTTGGGTCTCTTTACTTTGGTTTTAGACTTAGGCTTATGTTTACTACCTTTAGCCTTCACTTCTATATTTAAGTAGGAAGAAGATTTCCTTCTAACCGATGGCTCGGTGCTCTGAGAAAAGGCAACCTCTCCAACAGCCTCCTCCTCCTGCACAGCCGCCTTATTTCGCCCTTGGTTGTCTTGCTCCTTATCAGTGGTATACAACGAGTTACCTAAAGCACCACAGATAGCCGCGGACCCTGGCGCAAACCCTGGCGATAACCCAGCCAGAGTTACAATACTCTCGCTGTTCTTATCATAGTCAAAAGCCTCTGTCTCTATCCTTCCCTCCTCGGCTGCTTTCAGAGGAGGTGAAAGTATTGGTTTCTGCACCCCTCTAGAAGACACTTTGCTAACTGCACTTCTTGAGTTTGTCACAAAGGCAGAACCACGAAATGGCTGCCCAAGGCTCCGCAGCTTTCTCCCCCGCCTCAGCTCCAGTGCGGCTGTCCAGAAGCGCAGCCGCGGCTTCCCCCGGGGCTCTCGAGGTATAAGTATGGCAGCTTGGCCGATTTCTGGTTCTCAGAATGCCTCCCCCTCAGAAAAACACTGACTCCCTCCTGCCGCTCTTACCGGTGCAAAGCTCACAACAGAAACAGCTTGGGGGAAAAATTCAAGGCGTCCTCCATCCTCCGAGAACGCACGCGGACAGAGAAAGCAGGCTGTTTGACGTGGGACATCCGGTGGCCAAACGCGGTATTGCATTGCGTACCGTACCGCTTGAAGAGGTAACCGCCGATACTAGACCCATCAGCAATTGGGTGAAAATGTAATTTTACTCACTTAAAATGAAAATTTCCCACACTACAACCTTCCTCTCTGTTTATGCACCCCCTGGACTGCAATTGACGACTTTTACCGACCTTAGTGCTCTACTACTCACACTGCCAGTGGGTCACCTTGTCATGGGCGGTGACTTTAACTCTGTCGTCTCCGGCGAGTTGGACAGGCACCCGCCGCGCCCCTTGCCCGCAGCGACACACTCGCTCTCTAGCTTTCTGGACGCAATGGGTCTAGTAGATGTGTGGAGAGCCTACCACCCAGATAAAATACAACACACCTTTTATTCTCATGCACATCGCAGCCTCTCCCGCTTAGATTACATTCTTGCCCCCGCCTCCCAGATTGCCAATGTCCACGAGATCAGACATCTGCCCAGGGGTATCTCTGATCACTCCCCCCTCTGGACGCATATCGTCCTGGATCATGCGCAAGTCGGACGCATTGCCCCCCTCAACCCATGGCACTTCAAAAACCCCAAGATACGAAAAGATCTGCTCAAATCCATAGATGACTACTTTACAGAAAACGAGCATACCGTTGACTCCCCCCAAACACTCTGGGAAGCGTTCAAAACTGTGGTCCGAGGGCAGGCCCTTTCCCTAATAGCGGGTGCAAAGAAAGACAGACTGAAAGACATCTCCGATGTCGAACATAGGGTACACCGTCTGGAGCAGACTGTCAACTCAAACCCCACACCTGATGTGCTACACGAGCTACGACTCTGCCAGGACGAGTATAGAGCCCTGGTCACAGAGCGCGCCAAAATAATGGGACAAGAAAAACTGGGCCGTATATACGACTGGGGAGACAAGGCGGGGAAATTACTAGCCTGGCTAGACAAGAGAGAGCGTGCTAGTCGTCTGGTGCCTGAACTCCGAGGGACCGACGGTAACCCTGTGACAGACCCCCAAGCCATAGCTACCCAATTTGCGGCCCACTACCAAAAGGTGTATACTTCGGTGGCCCCTCACACACTCGAGGATTCTATCGCCCTACTCAGAGACATCTCCCTCCCTACCCTGCCAGATACGAGTCGCCAATTTCTAGATAGCTCCCTCTCTACGGACGAAATCGCGCTGGCAATTCGGACGCTTCAGCCGGGTAAAGCTCTCGGCCCCAATGGTATCCCTATCGAGCTCTACAAGCTCCGCCCTGACAAACTGGGACACTATCTCCAATCCATGTATAACTCCAGTCTAGAGACGGGAACACTACCGTTAGACCAGCGCCTGGCCACCATCGTCACCATATACAAAGAAGGGAAACCCAAAACCGACTGCTCCTCCTATAGGCCCATCTCCCTACTTAACGCCGAGCCCAAAATCCTAGCTAAAGTACTCTCTAACAGACTGATCAAGGTCATAGGGGACCTTGTCCATCCAGATCAATCCGGATTCATGCCTCGGCGCAATACCGCCCTTAACCTCCGCAGGGTGCACGGAGTACTGGGCAGGGCCCCAACCATACGCGAGGACGCCATTGTCGCGTCCCTAGACGCTACTATGGCCTTTTATACCATCAAATGGAACTACCTGTTTGCAGTACTAGCAAAATTTGGTTTTGGCCCGGTCTTTATCAATTGGGTGAAACTCCTATATGCTCACCCTATGGCACAGGTGGTCGTCAATAACAGACAATCCGCCCCCTTTGTGCTGGGTCGCGGCACCAGACAGGGCTGCCCCCTCTCCCCTCTCCTATTCGCTCTGGCCCTTGAACCCCTAGCAGCATGGATACGCAACGATGTGGTCATCCGCGGATTACAATGGGCGCCGGGCTGGGAGGACCGTATCTCTTTGTACGCTGACGATCTCCTCCTCTACCTCGCCTCCCCTAAGAGATCCCTTATTGTACTGTTCGACATCCTAAACGTCTTCGGGCGTTACTCTGGATTCCGGATCAATTGGCAGAAGTCTCTCATATATGTTTTAAGTGGGACCTCCCCTCAATTGCCTCGGAACTGCCCGATATCGGTGGCCGCAGACGGTTTCACGTACCTGGGCATATTTATCTCCCTAGATCCGACTTTCCGATATTCCCGCAATTTGGGCCCACCCTTGCAACGCCTCAAAAGCGACATCGTACATTGGAAAACGCTCCCTATTTCCTTATTGGGCAAGGCAGCGTTGTTCAAAATTATGTCCCTCCCACGCTTTCTATACGCACTTCAGAACGCCGCGGACCCTGTGCCCAATTCATACTTTAGGGAGATCGAGGGCCTGCAGAGGGACCTCCTCTGGGATGGACGGCCACGTATAGCCTTCACAAAGCTCACACTTGGGTGGTATGACGGTGGAATTGGGCTGCCTGACATTAAAAAATACTATTGGGCGGCTCACCTCACAGCCATCAACCATGGCACTTATGGCCCCCCTGATGCCCCTGGATTTCGTATGGACCGCTGGCTACTCCCCGGCGGGACCTACAACCGTGCACTGTACTCCACACCTGGCAAGATCCCGCTTACGGGGCCCACCAACCACACGGTTAGGGTATGGCATACGGCGACAAAATCGCTGGGTTGGGCGAACAAACTTACGCTAGCCACCCCGCTCTGGGACTCACAAAAGTTAGGATACCTGGGCGACTCAAAAGGTTTTGATAAGTGGGACCTTATCGGTATTTCCACTATCGGAGATCTCTGGACGGCGGAGGGAGTGAAGTCGTTTAACACGCTCCAGACGCAACACTCAATGGCTGACTCAGAGTTGTTCAGATATCTTCAGGTCCGCCACGCGCTACAGGCCGCTTTGCCAAGGGACGCCGCCCTACCAGCTAACTCCCCGCTGGAGGACAGACTCCTTGATGGATATCTCCCAGAGCGCGCCATATCTCTGACTTACAGGAAGATAATTAATAACATGCCTGACCCCCTGACCCTACTGCGGGAAAAATGGACTGAGGACGGAATAGAACTAGACGACGAAGGGTGGCAGACGGCCATTTCATCCCCCAAAACAGTAGCAATCTCAGCCCGGCTCCGCCTGGTGCAATTAAAAATTCTACACAGAACATATATTACGGGGCCCCAATTGGTACATATGGGGGGACACACAGATGGGTCATGTAGACGTGGGTGTTCCCAGCAAGGCATCTTCACACACATCCTCTGGCACTGCAGGTTCATCCAGGAGTATTGGCACAAGATACATGCCATCATGAGTGAAACCCTCGAGATTGACATCCGGCCGGAAGCTCCTAGATGCCTCCTAAATATTTGGGAGCCCACAGACCTCAATGCCTACGCCATACACTGGGTGACACTTGCCTGTATGATAGCCAAGAGGAACATTGCGCAGCACTGGGGGGCTGCCCAGGCACCTGCAATAAAAGACTGGGAAAAGGACCTTGATTGGTGCATGCAACGAGAAAAATCTGTTTACATTGCAAGGGGCTGCCCCAGAAAATGGTCCAAAATCTGGACCCCCTGGAACTTATACCGCGGTGAAATATGTACCCCTCCCAGACTCTACGACGACGATGTCTCCCCTTCCCCGTAACTCCAACTGTATAAATGTGTTATGCATTGCTGAATCCTTGTGCTTGCCAATACCTCTGCGGTGGTTCTTATGAAACTATGCCTTGTTGTCGATGTTTCTTTAATAAAAAGAGTTATAAAAAAAAAAAAATGAAAATGTCATTCTTCTACATGCACCAGGACATATCCTATTACTCCGGCCACAATCCTTGTCAAGGCATGGTAGGGTAGGGTTAACTCTGACGGGAGCTCGCCTTGGAGCACCACGGCAGCCTAACTAGCTGCCGCCATGTTTTCCCCAACCCACAAAAAGAACTAACACCGACAGACATGCAATGTTGTTTAGAGTGGGTCCCGGGGGGGGGAATGGCTTAAGTCTGTCATGCAGAGCATGATGTGGTTCATGTGTGCACTCCTCACTTGCATTGTGCTTAATGTGACATTCACTGCATGGTGCATGGCCATTCAGCATGGATAATACTCTTGGCCATTCTTGTTCTATAGTCCTGAGGTGATTCAGAGTTCCCCCCGGTGTGACAGGTGACTGTACCCACAGATGTGTGTGAGTTTAGTGGAGCTGTGGTGAGAGTGACAAAATGATGTGTACGCCCCCTGGACATTGATGTGTGTGAATGTTCCTTGTAATGTGGGTGAGTGTCTATGTGGAGTGTTGCACCACAGCTTCATGGAGGAGGCAACTGCTCAACCCATATGATGTAAGAAGTAAGCCGTGCTGTGTGTCTGACTAGCTGCGCTAGCCCCACACCTGTGACACCCCCCAGGCAAGTGGCACATGTGCAGAGTGATGTTTGTATCCGCTGTTGCCACTGGCATGTGATTTATCTGTGCCTGTGTGTGTCTGTGTACTCTGCTGAGGTTGGGTCAGTGGCCTGGGGCATGTGACTGCTTGGAGGTGCTGTCCATCAGCCTTGTGTTGCTTGTGCTGTACAGTGTGTGCCATGATCAGGGAGTGTGTTGCACCCCTCATGCCACCTGTGTACTTTCAATGCCATGTAGTGCATTGGGGCTTACACAGAGGCGAACTTCCCTATGACGAAGGTGCTATTAGTTTGCAGCATGCTATGCCCTGTTCAACAAATCAAAGATGTTCTAATGTGTGTCTCTGTGACATGGAGCAGGTGTAGTGATCTATTCTCACTTTGACATCCTCACAGGTAACCGCCTACGAGAAGGGGAAGATATGGAAGCGGGCCGTCAGGGCCGTGATCTCCGTGGAGGGTCGCAGTCGGCGCCTGGCCCAGGTGAGGAAACGCTGGCAGGACATCCGGTGCTGGACCAGGAGGATCGCCCGGGTCCTGCTGGGGGACTCACCAGCACGAAAACATGGCGGGCGCCGGCGCCTGACCCACCAAATGAAGTGTGTCCTGGCGGTGGTCTTCCCTGACATGGATAGGCGGTTACAGGAGATTCAGCAGCAGCAAGGGGGTAGGTACATGTGTGTCTGTTGTGTGTCACAAGCTTTTGGAAGTGCTCAGTCGCATGGATACACTGCCAGGGTTTATATGTGCAGTGCATATCCTGTTGCCCCTAGTCAACCCCTGCTGTTCTTCCTCCCTTCCCCTCCTTGACATGTGTTCCCTGGTCTGTGTGTAATCACTATTGCACATGGTCATCTAGGCTGCAAGGTCATCACGGTGCACAATGCTTTCTGCATCATGTGTGGGGGTGGTCTGTGACATCTGTTGGTACCTTGCCTGTGCCCTGTCCTGTCCACTCATTTGGGGGTCCATGATTGTTGGCACTGTCCTGAGGCTCCACATAGGAGTGTGAGGTTTTGAATACACACCCTTGCAGCATGCATGACCAATGTAGTGGCCTCAGACATGATGTGCATGAGTGGGAGATATGCCAAGGGCCGGGACGGTTGCTCCAGTTACAGTCAGATCATTCCAGGTCCATGGAGCAGTGTGCCCACTACTGTCCCATGAGACACCTGTTAGAAATGGGATTTCTGGTTGGCTAGGGCTTGCGCCAAAGCCAGACAGAAACCACCACTCTAGTCAGGGCTGGGGAGTTACACGCCAAAGATAACCCCTGCTCACCCCCTTGGTAGCTTGGCACGAGCAGTCAGGCTTATCCCGGAGGCGATGTGTAAAGCGTTTGCGCGCGCACCCAGCAACAACACCCAAGGCCCACCACAAAAGATACTCCACACAAGGTATTATATAAAAATAGCCTTTGTATTACCAAAACACATTAGATAAAAACACACACTTTACAATGTGCCAAGGGATTATATGTACAGGGGACAGGGCCACATGGACCACTGTCAGGAATTAGCACTTTGTAGAAATTAGCTCTTAGAACATAGGAATAATACTTTAGAGCATAGCACATACAATCACTGTAGCACTAAATAACACATGTAGCACACGACCAGTAACTACTGGTAACAGGTAAGTACCAAATACGCAACCCTAACCACCTTAGGAAAATATCGCGCAGGGAACCAGGACCTCACTAGCACCACCTGTACTAGGAGAAAACAACCACCTAAGTATCACAATACCAGTAGGGGTCTAAGCACAGTACACATGATGCATCGCAACACATTCAGAGGTTTAGGGAAGGAAAACACATGATGCATAAAATACATTCAGCGGTGTAAAACAAGGCACATGACGCATAAACACACATTCAGAGGTGCAGGAAAGGAAAACACATTTGCGCCAAACGGCGCCAGGTACCCTAGGGGAGGGCACAACACAGGGAAACTGTCCCCAGGCCAACTGGCCTCTCAGGGGTGTAGAAATGCCCAATATCCAGCAAAGTTAAGGCCAGGCTGCGCAAACCAGGGCGCGCAGGGCACAACCTACATGTGGCAGCTGCCCACTAAGTGCTGGGCAGCTGTTGGAAGGAGCCTGGCACCGGCGTGCCTCTTGAGCCCTCACTGGGCCCGTTATCAAACAGTTGTGGCCTGCTGGAGCCTCTCTGGCTCAAGAAATAACGCCCACGACGTTGGAGTCCCTCTGGACTCTGAGCAATCACTTAGACTAATGCCCCGTCGTTGGAGTCCCTCTGGACTCTGAGCAATCACTTAGACTAATGCCCCGTTGTTGGAGTCCCGCACAGGGGACTCTTTAACAATTAATGCCCCCAAAAGCGTGGGAGCCTCGTGGGCTCTGCACCAACTGTGCCCTGTTGTTGGAGCGCACTAGCGCTCTCCGCCGGCACACAATGCCCCCAACAATTGGATTGGAGCCCCACTCACCGGGACTCCTGCAGGGGCGTCTCACTCATTGAGGCAGCAGCACGCACGGGGCTCTCTTCTTCGCTGGTAGGCGGGGTAGGCTCCCGCTGAACCTCCTGCTCCGCGTCTCCTTGCTTCGGGGCCATGCGCGAGGCTCCCACCGTCACCGGGGAGCCCCGCTAGGACCAGCAACGCTTCTTGAGCTTCTGGCTCGGCCTTGGCACTGGAGCGCGGGGTAGGCTCCCGTCAGCTCCTTCCTTCAGTACCGCGGCCTCCCTCAGTCACGGCGTTCTCCGGCACCGGCGAAGGCGGGGTAGGCTCCCGCCTTTCTACTTCCGGTGGTCCCGGCGTCCCACCCCCGGCCTGCCTGACTTCCTTGTTCCGCAGGGGCCGCGGCGGTGACTTTCTTCATGGTGGCAAAGAGGGGTGGGCTCCCTCAATGATGCGATATACGGTGGGGTGGGCACCCGCCGTAAGAATAATCAAATAAGCGGGGTGGGCACCCGCAAGCACATTACAATGCAGGGTGGGCTCCCGCTCGATCAAATAATTAAATCAGCCAGGTAAACGCCGGGTGGGCACCGGCTGGCAGCAATAAAGCGCTCCTGAGCGCTAAAGGCAAATCAAAGCGCTTCCAGGCGCTTAGGGACACAAATAAAGCGCTCCCAGCGCTTTAGGGCAAAATAATCAAAGTCCAGCCAAGTTCTCCCCTGCATGCAGCAAGGCAGGGGTGGGGGGGGGGGCAAGGCTGGACCCAGAGCCAGCTCACTGGGCCTCCAGGCAGGGAGGTAGTCCAAGTGGCGGTCCTCTGGTCCAGCAGCAGCAGCCCCCCTCAGGTAGGATCCTGGAAGAGAACAACTCTGTGGGGATGCAGCCCCATTTTTATACACCTTTTCCCTTTGTTCTGGGTTCAGGGTGAGGGGAAAAACCAGTCGCAGCTGGTTGGGGAGCACCCTTGATGTGCTCAGCCCCTCAATCTATTCACTGGCAGGGCTAGGGTCATCAGTCGCACCACAGGGGGTGGAGCCAGCATTGTGTGGGGAAAGCCCTGCCCTATTCAGGTCCAAGTTGCACTCCTCCCCAGCCATCCGCTAGCTAATCTCACACTCACCACTGGGGCAGACCCACCCAAACTCCTGGAGCCAGGCTCACCAGCCAGCTCCAGCCACTCACACGCCAGACACCTTTTACACTAATATGCCAATTCCTAGAAGTGGCACTTCCGCACATGACATAATCACGCATTATATATCATTGCGAAGCATTCGATCACACAAGTCCGCACATACCAAACTCGAGCCTGCACACCCCACGCATCAGGAACTACCAGGGACACATACATTCCCCATGCATTCCTATGGGAGGGCAGGCCTATCTCACCACATGCACTCAGAGTGCGCACGCACTTTACTCTGGGACACAGGGAAAGTGCGCAGAAACCAAAAATCACTACCACCAGGTCACCAATAAAAGCAAAAAGTTCAGGGGTGAACCTGCCAGAAGGGCCAAGTCCAACACAACCCCCTTCCAGCCAAAACGCAGGGCAGACCAATCACCACCGTGATGGACTTCCCTGCTTGGGGTGATAGAACACGGACGCGGGCCCGCAACTGCAGGGACACCCTCCTGTTCTACGCCACGGTGAACCCATGGGATTCCTTCTAAAACCACTGTCCGGACCAACTGGGCTACCCCACTGGTACTCCCAAGTTGTCCGCGGCCAAGACCAGGCCCTAGGCCACCCAGGTGCCACCGGTCTTTGCCTAATCACAGAGTGGGAGGTAGTAACCCCTGGCACATAGCGGCCATTCTCCACTCTTCCTGTCTGCCAGACAGGACTAGACTGCCACTGGTTCTCCAGCCTAGGGTCTACAACCTCAGGCGGACCAGGAGTCTCAGGGAAGGCTCTCCTCCCCCTACCTCTTCTCCTAGGGTTCCTCCTCCTCTGGCGAGGGGTACACCTAGAACGCCATTCCAACCCAGGGTTTAACCCCTTAGGTTGCACCGGGGTCAGAGGTGGGCTCTCCCACCCTCTGCACCCCCTTTCAGAGCCCTGCTCCCTACCAACTGGGGCGGTACCTCTGGAAGAAAAACCGGTCGGGACGCTGGTTACAGACATCCCACCCTTCAGGTCAGGCTGACCCTGAACCTGGCCTTCCAAGGATCCAAGGCATCACATCCCAACAGGTGTTGGCGCAACCCGGGATAAAAACTACTGAGTAGCTGCTCTTTGATAACCAGAGCATACAGTCCGTCAAAATCCCGTTTCGTGTTTACCCTTAACCAATCATCCAGTGCATCCTCACATTCCCCCACAAACGTGTCCTACGACTGGTGAGACAGCTTCCTACTGCCCCTGAATTTCAACCTATTCTCCTCTTCTTGGGAAACAGGTACAAGACTGGGTGAACTGGGAATGGGACGTCCTGCACTGGACTCTATTTCGCTGCTACCACTGGACTCTACCCTCCCTGGGGAGCTCAGAAAATTAAAACTGTGCGCAGGGGATAGTCTACCCTCCAGAGCTACTTTGCCTCTAGTGGAGGCCCTCTCAGCCTCCTCTATCCTCTCCTGCGCTAAGACCCTCTCAGTCTCTAGCTGTTGCTTCTTGACCTCCAGCTGCGCCATAGCCTGGGCATGCTCTAACCTGAGCTTTTCTATGGCCAGCTGATGCTCCCTCTCTTCTCTCCTATCTACCCACTCCTCTGGGGACAGGGAAAGGGATGGTGTGCTGCTCCTGACACTGGACCCAGCAAGGGACTCCCTATCTATGGGGTCTCCACTATCTACTGGCGTCCCTGTCAGGTTACTCTCTTCCTCCTCTTCTGAATCTTCAGGGCTCCCCACAGACCCACCACCCTCCTGGTGTGAGGCCCGGGCCCTTATCCTACTGCGCTCAACACCCCATTGACCCTTTTGCCATAGGATCAGGCTGCTTCTAAGTTCGGACTGAGTGTCTGACTCATCCACCCCTATGTCTCTCTCTTCACAGAACCTTACCAACTCCAACATACTGTACCCAAACAGATCACAGAAATCAAAAGCTGGCTCCATTTTGGTGGACGTTCTTGAGAAAAGATTACACAGGGGACCTAGGGGTCTGAGCTTAACAAGAGCACACAATTCACAAAAAGGGTTCAGCAAGCTCACCCTCCTAGAGAACTCACACTCACTTGCCTAGTGCCACACACCCTTCATCCACACACAACCCTCCCCTCAGACTGGTAAGGCAGTTTCTACCACCCCTGATTCCTCAACCTGACCACAAGTGACACAGGTAACAACTCTGGGCGCAGGGCGGGGAGCAAATGTACTGGACACAATTATGCTGCCACCACTGGATCCCACCCTCTGGTGAATCCAGAAAACACAATGCACTTAGGGGGATGATCTACCCTCCCGAGCTAGGGACACCTAACTCACAGTGCACAAGAAATACATTTCCAAAGAAATGACAAAAACAAACTTAGAACAATAATCCCTATACCATGTGACTATCTAAATGCAGAGTTTTGTGGTGCAGCCAGTTGCTGCTGCGGTACAGCGCAAACGCAAGTCCAAATCCCACCGCTGATCACCAATGTTAGAAATGGGATTTCTGGTTGGCTAGGGCTTGCGCCAAAGCCAGACAGAAACCACCACTCTAGTCAGGGCTGGGGAGTTACACGCCAAAGATAACCCCTGCTCACCCCCTTGGTAGCTTAGCACGAGCAGTCAGGCTTATCCCGGAGGCGATGTGTAAAACGTTTGCGCGCGCACCCAGCAACAACACCCAAGACCCACCACAAAAGAAACTCCACACAAGGTATTATATAAAAATAGCCTTTGTATTACCAAAACACATTAGATAAAAACACACACTTTACAATGTGCCAACAGGCACGGGCAGAGTTTACAAGAGATTATATGTACAGGGGACAGGGCCACATGGACCACTGTCACGAATTAGCACTTTGTAGAAATTAGCTCTTAGAACATAGGAATAATACTTTAGAGCATAGCACATACAATCACTGTAGCACTAAATAACACATGTAGCACACGACCAGTAACTACTGGTAACAGGTAAGTACCACCTACGCAACCCTAACCACCTTAGGAAAATATCGCGCAGGGAACCAGGACCTCACTAGCACCACCTGTACTAGGAGAAAACAACCACCTAAGTATCACAATACCTGTAGGGGTCTAAGCACAGTACACATGATGCATCGCAACACATTCAGAGGTGTAGGGAAGGAAAACACATGATGCATAAAATACATTCAGCGGTGTAAAACAAGGCACATGACGCATAAACACACATTCAGAGGTGCAGGAAAGGAAAACACATTTGCGCCAAACGGCGCCAAGTACCCTAGGGGAGGGCACAACACAGGGAAACTGTCCCCAGGCCAACTGGCCTCTCACGGGTGTAGAAATGCCCAATATCCAGCAAAGTTAAGGCCAGGCTGCGCAAACCAGGGCGCGCAGGGCACAACCTACACGTGGCAGCTGCCCACTAAGTGCTGGGCAGCTGTTGGAAGGAGCCTGGCACCGGCGTGCCTCTTGAGCCCTCACTGGGCCCGTTATCAAACAGTTGTGGCCTGCTGGAGCCTCTCTGGCTCAAGAAATAACGCCCACGACGTTGGAGTCCCTCTGGACTCTGAGGAATCACTTAGACTAATGCCCCGTCGTTGGAGTCCCTCTGGACTCTGAGCAATCACTTAGACTAATGCCCCGTCGTTGGAGTCCCGCACAGGGGACTCGTTAACAATTAATGCCCCCGAAAGCGTGGGAGCCTCGTGGGCTCTGCACCAACTGTGCCCTGTTGTTGGAGCGCACTAGCGCTCTCCGCCGGCACACAATGCCCCCAACAATTGGATTGGAGCTCCACTCACCGGGACTCCTGCAGGGGCATCTCACTCATTGAGGCAGCAGCACGCACATGGCTCTCTTCTTCGCTGGTAGGCGGGGTAGGCTCCCGCTGAACCTCCTGCTGAAAGTATTTATTTGGATTTTCTAAAGTACTCACAGGTCTATGAGTGTGGGGACACCTTCAGCATTGGCGTCTGAAGTACTGGGAATTTTAAGCCCAGCGGTGCAGGGGAACACACCCTATGACTTCGGGTTCTTCTGGGTGAAGTCAAAGATCAGTTTATTGGATGCAGACCAATTACAGGTATCCTAGAAGTACAACAGCGTGTATGTTCTCAGGAGACTATTAAAAATTACAGAAACGGGCTTCTCCTTAAATACAAAATATCCTGCTTCAGGCATACATTCCTTGTTTTATGATATGGCCATATAAATGTATACATTACAAACGAAAAGGCAGAGTCATGATGACCATCCCACATTCCAGCTAAGCCAGCCCACAATTATTTACCCAGCAAGGCTCAGATCCCACATCAGATATCAACAGGCCCCAATAAACACGAGCATCTCCTGTTTGGAAAACAAGCCATAAAGCAGGAACAGTCAGGTGTGAAAGAGATTAGCTGGAGGCTCGTGTAGGATGAAAAGGCTTTATGGTGTGTCAAGCCCTGATGCTAATCACAGGTGGCCGTAGGACGGGGAGCTCGTGGGACCGGACTGACCTGGGCCAGCGGAGCCAAGCTTCCCAGGTCACAGAGAAGTCAAAGGAAGGCACATGTGCTCTAAAAGGCCCGTATTTGCTTCATGATATGTAGCCTATGTGAGGGCAACCATAAGATGGCCACCGCTCTAAGATGGAACCCACGGAGTCAATGTATAATAACGTATACATAGTGTCAGTCAGTCAAAAGTCTTTATTCGGTTTAAGTGCAAACCATAAAAGCATGCTACAATAAAAATACTTAAAAAATACAGGTTTCATTTTAAATGACATTACAGCTAAAAATACATTAACACGAATTAATAAAACAAAGCTACAGATCCATCTAAAAACATTAAAAAAGGATACAGTTCATTTCCTCAAGGAACGAATTACAACAGATAAAAAATTCACAATGTTAAAAGTTTCCCAAACACCATTTAAGATCTGGAGGTAGAGAAGAGCAGGTCTCACCTGCACAAAGCCTTTGTTTCTTAGTATAGGAAGTAAAAAGCGTTTCCTAATGTCAATAAAGTGCTTACAGAAGAAGAAAAAATGTGTCATATCCTGTAGAGAGAAATTGTCACAAGAACAAGGGCCAAGATCCTCAACCCTTTTCCAACCTTTCCTTTCTCCAAACACAAAGTGTAGTTGATTTAGTCTGAATCTAGTCAATAGGAAACGGTGATTTACATTTGTGACAAATCCTAAGTATGGTTCCATGGATGGTGTTGTTTTACAAAGCTGGTGAGCCCTAACGGTGCCCTTTACCAGCTCATTCCCTTCCTTATCCATGTTGAATATGTGCAAGAATGTTTCTTTACACCATTTTATGTCACCTTTTACTAGGGCTTCTGGAAACTGATATAGTTCAGGTCTACCTAACATTATGGCCAGGTTCTGAATATATTTCAGCCAAGGTATACGTAACCCATAATCTAGCAATGTACAATCTTTCATAATTGTGCGGTTCAACTGTAGGTCCGGGTTTAGCCAAATGCTAATCCATTTCAATAATGGGGCCAGAGCAATGCTATCTTCTACAAAACCGATTCCAAGCTCCTGATGGACATTATAGTTAGCAGTTGAGATCGGGACTGAGAGGAGGTTTTTTAGGAACCTATCCTCAATGATCTGAATACTTTTAACATTTTTAATGCCCCATACCTCGGCTCCATACATTGCCAAAGAGAGGCACTTGGCTCTATAAACTTGAATAAGGGCCTTCATTGGTCTGGCACCTAGCTTTCTGGCAAAACCTAGGACCGCCACAGTCGCTCTAGATAAAACAATCTTTTTTGCTGTTATTTGGGTTACCCAAGAACCTTGGTCATCAAAAAGAACGCCCAAGTAAGGGAATGAAGATACCCTTGATAAAAGGTGACCCCCACATTTAAAAGTTTTAGTCTTTACAGATTTCGGGCCAATAGCCATAACATGCGATTTTGCAAAATTGACAGTTAAATCCAACGCCTTCATAAAACCCGCAAATGAATCTAGCAATAACTGAAGGCCCACTCCCGTTCTTGCGAGTAAAGCGGCATCATCGGCGTATAGGAGTGCAGGGATTAGGCATTTCCCTGCATGGGGGATATCATTACATGAGGAGATTAAGGCATTGTCTAATTCATTTATGTAAAGAGTAAAAAGCAGTGGTGCCAAAATGCACCCCTGTCTAACTCCATTTGATATAGGGATGTCTTTTGTGCAATTGCCCAGTTGATCATACCGTAC
This sequence comes from Triturus cristatus, assembly GCF_964204655.1. NCBI lineage: Eukaryota > Metazoa > Chordata > Amphibia > Caudata > Salamandridae > Triturus > Triturus cristatus. The sequence continues at coordinate 332,623,841 of NC_140579.1, forward strand.
TGTAGCCGATAAGTCCCTATGTAGATCAGCTAAGAAGTAGACGATGTTTTTGTCTACTCCATGGGATAGGAGCAAGGTCCACAGTTTTGACCTATTTACACGGTCAAAGGCCGATGACAGGTCCATAAAGGCTACCAATAAGGTTCCCTTCTTGGCCACCGTGTATTTGCCTATTAATAGTTGTAGGTTTAAACATTGATCTATGGTACCCATCCCTTTTCTAAATCCGTACTGGACCTTAGAGAGTGTTCCTGTTTCCTCTAGCCAACCGGTCAGTTGGGCAAGGACAACCCTCCCCAGTACTTTCACTGAAGAATCTATTAGGGATATTGGACGGTAACAGCTCGGATCACCTCTATCGCCTTTTTTATATATGGGTATGATGACAGATTTCGCCCAAGTCGGAGGCAGACCCAGTTGACATGCATTAACGAAGACGTTGAATAACATTTTAGACCAGGTTTTTATATCTGATTTAAAAAGGTCTGCCGGGACTCCATCAGGTCCCGGTGCCTTATTACTTGTCATTTGCAGGATGGCATGTGTGACCTCTAATTCTGTAAAAGACAGAGTGTAATTCTCCAAGTTTAGTGTAGGCGTCACCCTAGAGCCATCTCCATCATACACGTGTTTAAAATGGTTAAACCCCTTATCTTCTTGAATACCGCAGTCAAGCTCATTATTGCTTTTATCATTAAAAAAGGGCTTGTTTACCACGGTCCAAAATTTGGCACTATTTTTAATGACATCAATGGATAAAAGTTCATTCCATGCCTCTTCCCTAATTTCATTTTTACGCTTGTTCTGGGCCATTTTGTAGGCTTTCCTGAATACAGCGATTTCTGCTTTGTCAGGTGGGACAGCTTTCAAGGCTCTCATTAACTTGCGTTGGGCTAATGAACAGCTATGGTCAAACCATTTCTCCCCGCTTTATGGTGTGTCAAGCCCTGATGCTAATCACAGGTGGCCGTAGGACGGGGAGCTCGTGGGATCGGACTGACCTGGGCCAGCGGAGCCAAGCTGCCCAGTTCACAGAGAAGTCAAAGGAAGGCACATGTGCTCTAAAAGGCCCGTATTTGCTTCATGATATGTAGCCTATGTGAGGGCAACCATAAGATGGCCACCGCTCTAAGATGGAACCCACGGAGTCAATGTATAATAACGTATACATTGTGCATTCATAGCTAAAACGTTACACAAAGCACTTGTACATACCGCATTGACCATTCGCGGTTCGCTAATACCGGGATAGACAGGGGTAGGGCCCTGCCTCCTACGCGGTCCAAAATTTTAAAGTACGACAGACCCTCCTTTTGCCCTTACATCGGCAATAACTTTACTCATTTCAATCCGAGTCTAGGTCAATATTCACGAAGTCATGGAGATGTTGCTGTAGCATCATCCTATTACTTAGTTCGTCCCTCGATACAGGTTTCCTTACACATAATGTAGCACAGAGGCCACATATCTTAGGAGCACACTGTATGCACAGACAGAACAGGAAAAGGATGGCTAAGATCATTCCAATGACCATCAGAATCTTCCAACCCCAGGCAGATATCAGTTCCCAGAACCACCCCACCAGTGACCAATCTCCTTTATCCATGTGTATGGATTCAGATATTCTATGCAGTTTGGAGATGGCTTGATAAACCGTTGGAGCGTTATCTGGTATGAAAATGCAACAACTAGATTGGATAACCTTACATACCCCACCGCGGTCTGCAAGTATAACGTCTAGAACAATGCGGTTCTGCAAAGTCATGAGACGATCCGCTTGGAGCTCAGCTGTCAAATTACCAAGGGCACCAGCCGAAACATTAACAGTGGATTCAACCACACGAGTCAGTTGTCTCAGGTTCCTACTATTAACCATAGGTCCCCAAAACGGCAGGAAACCCAAAAAGAAGTCTCCCGCTTCCTGACCGGCAGTATCCTCCTTACTAATCATACCTCTCACAACTCTGGTCTTGTGATAGTCGGAGGCGGCAGTAAATGTTGGCGGTAGCAGGTTTGCGATATAACATGTGCCCGAGAAATCAGGGGGCAACCACGTGTATGCTCGGTCATTGCAGATAAAATATGTACCCTTGGCAGCCAAAAACGCAGGGGAAAACTGTGACGGAAAAGTGTACGTTTCAGTACAGTCACTTCTCCCCAGTTGAGCTCTTGGATTCTGACCATTACCTTGTAAACAGAACCGACCTATGTGGGGTACGACCCAGATTGGGGATGAGATCTTTCGCTGCCTTTCACCCAGACTAATACTATACCCCGTCGCGTTCCACCCTACATAAGCTCTCAATTCATCTTTGGGAATAGATGAGTATGCATCGATATCTCTGCTCATATCGGCAACTCCTTTCATTAAAGCTTTATTATTTGTGCTAGGTCTGATGGAACGCGGTTGTCGCGGGGAGTACGCATCTAGAGCAAAGAGAAACATGGTCTGGAATGCCCATGACGATCCATTGTAACTAAACGGCAGCACTAGATAAGGAATACCCTTATTAATGGTATGTGGCATTAAACCACACACCCAGCAATTGGTTTCATTCATGACTAGTTGGTGCTGGTGCAGGAGCTGAATAAACGAGTTGTTTACAAACTCAGACCGTCTAGCTTGTTCATGTTCAGGCAGAGGGTGAAAAGAGTGTGAGGAGACAGTAGGAGGAGGTATAGGCTGTTCAGTGGTTGCAATGGGCTCTTGAGAGGAGAAGAATACAAATCCTACAGCAAACACTACCATACTACATAATACAAACAGACATAAAAATACAAAACGTTTGCTCTTCATTATTTTACACATTCTTGCTTTGAAGTTCATTTCCTCAGCGAGTCTCTCCATCTTGAAAAACTCCATCCTCTAATCGTGCCGCTCGCGGCGGGTGAGTATCTTCTGCTAAGGAGTACGCCTGTCAGTCCAGGGAACGCCCTAGACCAACCAGAACCGTTGACCTAACGTCTTCGGCCTCTACCCCAAAGTCTTGGCACCGCGACCCTGCGGCTGAACCCGGATGGTGGTTCGAAAAACAAAAATCAAGAAAGTCCTTCAGATGGGAGAGCTATGGTTATCAAAAACCAAAAAGGTAAGGAAAAGAATATTTATTTGTCCATAGGCCTTGGTCTTAAGTTAAAGTGGAGACGGCCAGGTACTGTCTGATCTTGAAACAAGAGTTCAGGCTCTGTAGTGTCCAATCGAATTGACGGTGGCACAGCTTCTTGTAAAATATCGTCACTTTCCTGTGCTGAAGCTGTGCCTCTTACGCGTGCATCACTGAACGGCACGAAACGAGGTACAGTGTCTGTTTCAGAGTCAGCGATACTCTCCTGGACCCACTGGTCATACGGCAGAGGCAAAGGGATCCTTTTGATGTGGGCGCCGTGGATCCAGTTCTTTTTCCCCTTTACTCGAACAGCTGATCTTGTAGACAGAAGTACGAGATGAGGGCCAATCCAACGGGGCTCATCGTTGCTTTTGCGCTGGAAATTCTTGATGAGCACCCATGTGCCAGGGTCGATAGGGTGTCCTGGAGCTTCAGAGGCCTGGGGAAGAGTATCGTGCACCTGTTGGTGTAAAACACGCAATTTAGCCGTCAATTCGTACAAATAATCAAGCAGTACTGGATGTTCGATTTCGCTGAATTTCGTCGGTCTTGGCACACCCCATACATTGGCCGGGCGGCCAAAAATAACCTCGTATGGGCTAAGTCCCACTCGTGAGTGTACGATCACTCTGGTGGACAGGAGTGCTAGAGGCAGAGCGTCAGGCCATTTAAGACCGGAGCTCGCCTGGATTTTGGCCAGCTTGAGTTTTAGAGCGCCATTGTAGCGCTCTACTAATCCAGCTGATTGGGGGTGATTTGCAGCGTGGAACTTTTGCTTAATCCCTAACCCCTCACACACATTCTTCATCACTCGTCCCACAAACTCACTCCCATTATCACTCCACACCATTCTTGGCATTCCAAACCTAGGAAAAAATTCCTTCACAAGGGCAGTGGCTGTGGATAGAGCAGTGTTGTCTTTTAGGGGATAGGCCTCTATCCATTTTGAAAAAGCGCAGACAACCATCAATACATATTTCAGGTTGTTGCACCTTTCCATGTGGATAAAATCTAGCTGCAAAACTTCAAATGGATATGATGGAGGCGCAAAATGACCAGCTGGAGTTGGGGTTCCCCTACCAGGGTTGTATTTCAAGCATACCATACAATTCTTGACCACATTCTCTGCACACTTGGGAATTCCAGCATTCTGCCATACTGGAGCCAACAACTTACAGATTCCTTTCATACTAATATGTGCCATTCCATGTGCCATAGTAACCACTGGAAGCACATATGCATCAGGTAACAACCATCGCCTATGTTCTGACAGATCAATCCAACAACCATTCTCATCCAACTTACCCATACTTTCTCTCCACTTGCTCAACTCTTTCTCTGTGGCTTCAGCTTGAAGGGACTTTACACTCTCTATCGTGTTTTCACACATTACAACATCACCAACCCATCTTGCAGGGCCTGCAACATACATTCGAGTCTTTACATCTTTTGCTGTTTCTTTCGCGACTTCATCAGCAAACGCATTACCACGACCAACATCATCAGTGATTTTCTTGTGCGCACTGCATTTCATAATCGCAACTTGTAACGGTAGGGTCAGCGACTCAAGGAGATCATTCACCAACTTGCCATTCTGAATCTTAGCTCCATGCGAAGTCAGGAACCCACGTTCTTTCCACAATCGCCCAAAACTGTGCGCCACGCCAAAGGCGTACTGGCTATCCGTATATATGTTCACTTTCATTCCTTCAGACAACACGCATGCTCTCGTAAGGGCAATCAATTCTGCTGCTTGAGCCGAATTTTGTGGCACACGTGCAGTTTCAACAATCGTGTGCAAAGTCGTGATAGCATATGCAGCAGTCGTATCACCATTCGGAAGCTTGAAACATGAACCATCTACCCAAAACGTACCATCACACTCAGTCAGGGGAGTATCTTTAAGATCTACTCTCCCTTTCGTCTCTTCTTCTGTTCTGAACAGACAATCATGTTGCTCAATCTCATCTAGGTCTGCTGGAATTGGTAATAGTGTAGCTGGATTCAACGTGTTGCATCTCTTTATGTGTATATGATTTGCTAACAGTGTCAGCTCATATCCAGATAATCGCGCACTAGTTAAGTGTTGTGTCTTGGTCTTGTTTAACAATGTGTCCACAGCATGTGGAACCATAACAATCAATGTATTATCCATTACTAGGCCAGCAGACTGTCGAATAGACATAGCTGCGGCGGCTGTAGCTCTCAAACAACTTGGCAATGCCCTCGCTACCGGGTCCAAGGTTGACGAAAAATATGCGCATGGACACGGTCTGTCGCCAAAAGGCTGTGTTAACACTGATAATGCGCAACCATCTTTCTCATGAACATACAATGTAAAAGGCTTGCTGTAGTCAGGGGTACCCAACACAGGAGCTGAACATAATGCATTACGCAATTCCAAAAAACTTTTCTGACACTCTTCAGACCATGGGATAGGATTCGGTGTGTCTTTACATGTTAATGCTAACAAAGGTTTTGCCAACAAGGAAAAATTGGGAATGCAAGGCCTACAGTATGAAGTAATGCCCAAGAAAGCACGCACTTCTCTCTGTGTTCTAGGCACACTCAATTGTGCAATGGCTTGAATTCTTTCTGGGGTCAGTTTCCTTCCCTCCTTCGATAAGAGATGACCTAAGTAGGTCACTTCCTGTCGACAATATTGCATCTTTGAGAGAGACACTTTGTGATGAAAGGCAGACAAATGACGCAACAATGACAATGTAGCTTCTTTGCAAATCTTTTCAGTATCCGCGGCGATTAGCAAATCGTCAACATACTGAATAAGGATAGCGCCACTTGGTAAAACCAGTGCATCAAGCTGCGCTTTTAAAGCCTGACTGTATATTGATGGACTTTCACAGTAGCCCTGGGGAGCGCGTTTAAAGCGGAAGCTGCGACCTCCTAAACTGAAGCCAAAAATGTCTCTGCTCTCCTCTGCAATTGGGATGCTAAAGAAAGCATTCTTTAGATCGATCACTGAGAACCATGCAGCGGAGGCTGGAATCATAGTTAACAAGGCAGTTATATCAGGGACAACTGGAAACTGTGGCACAACAATCTTATTAACCTCTCTAAGATCAATCACAAATCTGTAAACAGGTGGCTGTGAAGGGTCCGTTCGTTTTAAGACAGGTAAAACAGGACTATTGCAAACGTTGCCTCTTGTCTCTTCAATTACACCCTTTTTAATCAAATCACTGACAATTGCTAACAATGCTTTCTGACCTTCATTGGAGATCTTGTACTGGTGGAATACGTGGCAATCTGACATTGGCTTTTAAAGTGACCACGTATGGCGGTATTTCCAAAAGACCCACATCATTGGGACCAGTAGCCCAAAGGCCATCCGGAAGGGATGACAATTCAGGTGGCATTGCATTTTTAGACAAATACATTGGGGAAATCACTTTCTTACCTAATGTAAGTTGTACTCCTGAGGGAGAACAATATAGTGTTGCATGCAATCTTTTTAGCAAATCTAATCCTAGCAAATTTTCACCACAACCTGTCGTTAGGATGAGGGGTGCTTTTAGCTCACAAGGTCCAACAGAAAGTGACATAGGACTAGAAATCGGGTTCCTAACTGGGGCGCCAGAAAAACCTACTGAAACATTCATTTCGCCAGACAAAGGCGCGCCAGGGAGTTTTGAATGCATGATTGAACTCTTTGCAGCACCAGTATCCAGCAGAAAGGGATCTGTTACACCCGCTGTAGTTACTTTAACATAAGGTCCGCTCTGATCCACTGGCACTGAAACAACTCCCTCTCTCTGTCTACGGCTGTCCTAGTAATCATTATCTTCTACATTGTCGTCTTCTGCATAATAATCATTATTGTAGTACTGAGCTGTATTACCAGTCGCGTTGGCTTGCTGATCAAAGCTATTTATGGTATTTTGAGGCGGAAGAGGACGTGCGTTCTGGGGAACATTTCCACGCCCTCTGCCTCTAGGAGCTTGCTGACCACCTCTACCTCTTGCGCCATACGCATTACTGTTACGCTGCATTAATTTAGGGCAACTATATTTAAAATGACCTTCCTCTTTGCAATATGAACATTGGTTGGGACCTACAGGGATTCGTGGTTGATAATACCCATTCATTTGCTGGTTATTCTGAAACTGTTGGGGCTGCTGATAGATACCTTGTGTTTGCCTATAATTATTCTGTCCTCCACGTGGCGGATAAGCCTGCTGCAAAAGGACCTTCGTTTTCAGTTCTTTCGTTTTCTTATCTGTTCTATCCTTCTCATCTTTATCTCTATTTTCATAATACTGTGCAGTAGCCAGTATTTGCGCTGAAGAGGAAACAGCCCAGGAACTTTCTGAGTCTTTTAATTTCTTACACAACTCGGGAAGTAGATTCTGCACAAATTTATCAACAAATAACCGTTGGCCACCTTCAGTGCTCATGTCTTGACCACTGTGGTCGATAAACGTTTCTTCAAACCTGGTAAAGAAATCGGACACTGTCTCATCTTTCTTCTGCTTGCATGCGGATAGTTTATCCCAATTTACACGCATCGCGGGCATTATAGTTTTCATGTATGTAATAATTCTACCAGGGAGTTCTGCTACTAAAGGGTCAGGTTTCGCACCACCAACTTGGCCAGCATCTGCAGCAATGATATTAGCCCATGTGTTACCCAATTCTGCAGCATGATCTACATTACGAATGGATCCCCATAAAGGCTGTGGAACCACATTCCCAAACAGCATATCTATGTCAGCCAGATTCATTACACATGATTCTGCAGTTTGTGATAACTCCTTATAATATCCTGTAGGGTTTTTACGGGGGTCAGGCAATGTCTGCTTAAGTGCTAACACCTCAGAACGCTTCCATGGAACATGTACCCAAACATGCTGAAAATGTGCTAAGACAGCTGGATTAGCATTTGGATCAGCAGGTCTCCAAACTGGAGGAACCTCACGCATCGGATATTGGCGGGCTTTTACCTTCTTCCCCACAGAGAGTTCCTGTTCGAACAATGATTGCTGACAATCGCCATTTCTGAAGGACAGTAAAGTCGCAACTGCTTTATCTACATTGGGACCCACAATTGTACCTGTTTCAAAATCAAATCGTACTCGATACAATTCCTGGGGGTTTGGGTTTGCACCATTATCCTCCAATTCCTCACAGAGGAATTCACACATTTTATCAAAGACATACCTCTGTTTTGGGGCATCTCATTGGTGAAAAACTTTAACAACTGATTCCACATCTTAGAGTGAAGGGAAACCAATCCACCTACGCGCCAGATGATCTAACACCTCTTTCTCGTCGGGACCAGGCAGCTGACTGCGCAATTGCTTACGCTGCAAGCCAGGAGTCGCACTAGATGACCCAAAGAGAGGCGACATTAAACTAGTAACTACATTAGCTAGTCGTTGTCGTGCTGAAGGAGAAGTTGAGGCGAAAACAGGGGGATAGACAGAGGGAAGAAAAACGGATTCAGATACAGGTACCTGGGTAGTGTAAGAAGGAGCGCCAGGGGAAGCCGCTGGCGTGCTAGGCAAAGTCGCAGGAAGCGCGGGGGTAACAGGTAACAAAACTGGCGGCCTTTGAGAGGGCTGCACTGCAGGGATAGGAGCCAGCTGAGGAGGAGCTGGCGGCTGTGGGAAGGCTTGCGGCATATTTGCTGGAGGCTGCGCATTTACAAGCTGTGGAGGCGTGGTGGCATTTTGCGCATACGTGGGTGGCGAACTTAGCAAATGGGACATTAGGGAATCTTTCTCTTTCTCTTTTGTCTCATCTTGCACAAGGGGTGACAAAACAGGGTAACATTTATCAATCCCTAGTTTGCGCTATCTGTGCAATTGCTCATTCATTTGTTCCTCCTCATTATCTTTAAATTGCACAGCCGCTTGCATCATTGACATACCTCTTTCTCTCTTATTCCTTTTCGCTAGCTTAATTTCCTTCTGTTTGGCTTCCTTTCGCCATAGGCGGAAAGAATCAAACATCGCCGGCCGGGTTTAAATTTCACTTCCAAATTATCTAAGATATCTGTATCGAAACTACCATTTTGGGGCCATTTTAAAACACCGTCCTTTCTGGTGTATCGGATCCATACTTCATTATATGCAATGGGGCCCAAGCCATGTTTTACATAAAGCTCATAAGTTGGAGTTCCAATTGGAGGAACCGGACATGAATCCTCTACCTGGAAATCCCTTCCACAACCCAAACAAAATAATCTTCCAAATACACTAGAACCAGGCATCTTCGCTCACTAGTCTAGTTCCAAACTTCAAAGGATTATCGATTACGATAGTCTCGTGAATACACGAGTCCTCTGGCTTTGGCGTTTGCAAACTCCAAATCAAAATAATCCCGAAGGATACCAAAAATCCCAAAGGATACCAAACAAACTGGGAGACGCTCCACTTATACTTAACTGAATATCGATGATCAATGGCGTCACCAGAAGACTCTCTCGATTGTTTCGCTCTACCAAAATCGTCAAGGGTCCAAAACAGGGCGATTAATCAGGGCAGCAGTCCTTCGTAGCCGTCGGGACGCGGAGAACCTCGCAGAAAAGACTTTCGGACCACGTCGACATGCTGGGTTCGATGAAGTGGCGGCCTTCCTCCAGAATTTCCACACGAAGCTCCTCACGAACCTCTGGCTTGGACCGGTACCGCTGAAATCGCCCCACGTGGGCGCCAACTGAAGTACTGGGAATTTTAAGCCCAGCGGTGCAGGGGAACACACCCTATGACTTCGGGTTCTTCCTGTTTCAGACCTACAGAAACACAGAGTCTTCTGGGTGAAGTCAAAGATCAGTTTATTGGCTGCAGACCAATTACAGGCATCCTAGAAGTACAACAGCGTGTATGTTCTCAGGAGACTGCTTAAAGTTACAGAAACGGGCTTCTCCTTAAATACAAAATATCCTGCTTCAGGCATACATTCCTTGTTTTATGATATGGCCATATAAATGTATACATTACAAACGAAAAGGCAGAGTCATGATGACCATCCCACATTCCAGTTAAGCCAGCCCACAATTATTTACCCAGCAAGGCTCAGATCCCACATTAGATATCAACAGGCCCCAATAAACACGAGCATCTCCTGTTTGGAAAACAAGCCATAAAACAGGAACAGTCAGGTGTGAAAGAGATTAGCTGGAGGCTCGTGTGGGATGAAAAGGCTTTATGGTGTGTCAAGCCCTGATGCTAATCACAGGTGGAGCGAAGGACGGGGAGCTCGTGAGACCGGACTGACCTGGGGCAGCGGAGCCAAGCTGCCCAGGTCACAGAGAAGTCAAAGGAAGGCACATGTGCTCTAAAGGCCCGCATTTGCTCGTAATATGTAGCCTATGTGAGGGCAACCATAAGATGGCCACCGCTCTAAGATGGAACCCACGTAGTGATGTATAATATCGTATACACAGTGCTTTCATAGCTAGAACGTTATACAAAGCACTTGTACATACCGCATTGACCATTCGCGGTTCGATAGACAGGGTTAGGGCCCTGCCTCCTACGCGGTCCCAAATTTCAAAGTACGACAGGGACGCTGGCTATCCCAACATGCCATGGCTGATCACACCTCTCCGCAACCCCATCACGCCGGCCCAGCTCCGCTACAACACCGCCCATGGCCGGACAAGGCGAGTGATAGAGAGGACATTTGGCCTCCTGAAGAGCCGATTCAGATGCCTCCACAAGACCGGCGGCGCCCTCCCATATGCCCTGGCGAAGGTCTGCAAAATCTTCATGGTCTGCTGCATGCTGCACAACATGGCAGTTGAGAAAGCTGTGCCACTCATCCTGGATCAAGATGATCAGGACCATCCACCCGTGGAGGACGAAGGGCTTGGCAATGGGGCTAGTGATGTGGAGGATGTGGTTCCGCAAGAGGACATCCGAAGTCGGCTCATACGCGACTTCTTTGCTTAGTGGTGAGTACCAGTGTCTGTGTGTGCACGCATTTGTCCCCGTGTGGCATGTGTTGCGATGTTTGTGTCCATCTGCATGTATGCCACGTGAGTCAGAGGTGTGTGTGGATGTGTCACTCGAGTAATAGTGCCAGTGATGAGTGTATTTCCCCAGTCATAATTGTGACCTAGCATGTGGTCATCCTTACATGTGTCGAGTACATGCACATGCAAGTGGCTGTGCTTTTTGTGGCTGACTTCTTGTGTGTCTCTCATCCCCAGGTACTTGCGCATGCCGTCTGCTGGTTGCATTGTTGTGGCACTGCTATTCCTCATGGACACGTCATCGTGTGCTGACTCAGCGTTACACGCACGGACAAGTTTGGAAGTCTCCTTAGGGTAAGGGATGCATCAGGGGTGTATTGGGTGTGGCTGTTGTTTCCGATGTGTGCACACTGCCCCTGTCGATGTTTGGTTCCTCTGCAGACATGTCGCATCACCATGGTACACATGACATGTAGCTGGGTACACCTGAATAGATGGTCAGACTTGTTGACAGTCATCTGTGATGGGATAGTGGATTGTGATGATGGCATCAATGTGTGTAACACTGCCCTCGGACACATACGGTTTGCATTGGCTTGACATGGTGTGGGACTTCCACATCAGAGGATCAATGGTGTATGGCAGCCTCTCCGTGAGCAGCAGGGGGTGTTTAGCTGTTAGCCGACACTTGTGTGCCAGTTCCATGGCTATCACGCATTTGTGCAGCAGAAGGGGGGTTCCAGTGTTGGACCCACATGTTACTCCACATGACCTGTTTATGTGTACTCCGAGTTGCCTCTGCATTCCCGAATACATGAATAATAAAGGTGTCCCTATGCCTCCAAGGTGCCTATTCTCAGTCAATGCTGGTGTGTTGCCACGGTGCATACAGCATGTCTGGCATGGTTTTCCGTGATAGTGGCTATGTGTCTATGTGTCGAGTAGCAAGATGCAAGCTGTTTGTGTGGGATTAGACTGTGTATTGTGCATGATGTCCATGACTGTGTGGGTATTTGTACATGTGCCATCCCCATGCATCCAACGTTGGCCAGGCCACCATTCTCTGCATCCACCTGACTCAAGCTTGCAGGACATCGTTCTGCCACCTGTCCACACATACCTGGGTGCCCCCCAGGACACTCCACATGATCCCTGACCTATGCGCATGGCTGTCGCTGTACTCAATATGTCTGTCGGCACGGTTGTGCGGCCACCCCCTCAGCTGGTTGGTCCCATCACAGGTGTGTATGGTGCTCCATGTGTGTCTTGCCTAATACATTGTGACCCATGTGTGTCCTGTGCCAGACTCAGGCCCCAGGGTGTGGATGGTTGGAGTCATATGAGAACTCAGGCATGGTTAGACTTAACAAGACACATGTAAGGTAATAATGCAAAATGTAGGCATCATCTCTTTATCGTGTAACTTTTTATTTTTGTTGGGGTACGTGGGGGGGGTATGACATGAGGGGCTTTCCGGGTGTGTGGAATCCAAAGTTCACTAGGGGAGTTGGTGTCCTTGCCATTGGAAATCCTCAGAGTCCATGCCACAGTCTTTGTCAACATTGGTCAGACAGTGACCAGCAAGTCCATGTGGCAGAGAATGTCTTTTGCTGATGTGCTGCTGTTGGTCCAGTGGGCCAGGTGCCAGGCCAGGTGTCCTGGGAGATGGTGCTGTTGCGCCGACCCTCACGGTCTTTTCCGTGGACGACCCGCCCTCCTGCGGGAACCCTCAGAAGCAGGCCGTGACGATGTTTGGGATGCTCCGTCGGATGTCTCCTCCTCCTCCTGATCCCTCCCTGTGGGTGGTGATGTTCTACGCCTGGCGGCACAAGGAGGGTTGCCCATGTTGTCGGCTATCCGACGGAGTGTACTGTGAATTCCCTGAACACCGTCACAAGCTCAGCCTGTCTGTCCTCCATCCGCCCTTGGTGTCGCAGTAGACAGGCATGTTGCTCCGCATGTTGCTGGGCCTGCTGGGTCTTGATCTCCTCGAGGATGGACACAACCTGGGCCATGCCCGTGGTGTCCTGCCGGTATGTGTCCAGGATGTTTCTGACATGGGCATATACCGGTTCCGCAGCCCACTGGTCAGGCTCGTGCCTCCGCCGTCTTCCACTCCCACCACCCCTGCCCACTTACACCTGGCCTGCCCTTGTGGGCACATCGGGTCTCCGGGACCCCTGAGGGGTGGCATTAGCGTTGTCGCCTGCCTCCTCCTGGGTGCCCGGTACACCGTGGCAGGAGTGGGGGTGGTGGTTGGCCCAGTTGTACCTGACGCAGGTGCTGCAGGTGGTTGGACACCAGAGGGGCCAGGTTGGTCGGGGTCGTCAACAGAGTCTTCGCTGCCGGTGGGATCGGCATCCCGCAGAGCCGGGTCCTGTGAGTCTTCCCCCCCAGTGTCGGGGGGTGATCCACGACGTTGACCTGTGTGTGAGAGAGACAATGTTATTTATGTTCCATGCAACATCCATGTTTCATTCGTTTCAAAGTTGGCACATTTCCTCTGGGAATTTGGATATGTCTTGCATTCCACTCACAGTGCACTTGTGCATGGGTATGTCCCTTGGCCACAGCTTTTGAGACTTTACCTATGTGTGGCACAGTCTTACTTGCTTTGTCAATTGTGACTGCAGTCAGCAGTGGAGTGAGCAGGTGTGGCGAGCCATGCATTGGCGCCTTCCGTGTTGCACTGTACGTGGGCACATGGAGTTGTTCCACACACTTATATAATGCAGGTAGCTGGCGTTGTGCTCGTGCACAGGTTGAGACATGGCCCAGTGTTTTGCCATGGAGAAGAGAGAGGGATTGAGGCACTGGCCACCCTTGTCTACATGCACGCAGTCCACCTGCTGACGAGCAGACATTCCCACACCCGACAAGGCTGAATTGGTCTCCCTGTGTGTCCCTTTCTCACTCCCTCTCTGTCCCCCTCTCCCTCCCTCCCTGTGTCAGCCTCCTCTCTCTCCCCCTCTCCCTCCCTCTGTGTGTCACCCTCTGTCACCTCAGCCCAGCTTCCTAGGCACACACTTTTAGCAGATCTTTGAATGGCCCTTGGCTTGTTGATGTGAGTTTGTTTCTGATCTCCAGGCACCCATTGGGTGTAGTGTCTGTGTCTGCGCTGCTGCTGTGGTGGTGTGTGCTGCCACTCTTTCACAGTGTTGGCTGTTCATTAGCTGCTGTCATGTGCAAAAACGTACCTTCACCTCCATGTCTTAATGCAAGGCGTCCGCCATTTGCTGGCAAGTCTTTCCTGTGTGGGGACACACTGTTTGTCTGGCTGTGACCTAGGCCATATGGGCAGAGGGCATTGTTGTCTGCTTCTGAGTTGCACTATGTGATTTTTGGGGCCCACACTCCCGCCATCCGGCTTACCGTGTCTTGTGTTGGTGTTTTCTGTGGCCTGTGACTTGGCATTGTCCAGCTGGGTGCATGGGGCATGGTGGCGCTAGTGGCATGTGCGTGTTCATGGAGTGTGGTTGAGTCATGCGATAGCTTGGGGTGGTTGCATGACTGATTGTGAGTTTGGTTGTGGATGACGTTCCCTCCATGTGAGGTGAGTTGTTTGTGTACTCACCTGGGTCTCGGAGTCCTTCTAATCCGTCCACTGCCACCACCGGCAGTATGGCCATCACCCTCTCCTCCCAGGGATGGTATTGTACGGGTCTGCGGGGCAGCCCTCCTCCAGTGATGTTGGCCTGGTTGTGGTCGTCGGTCATTTTGGCTCGGACCCTCCTCTGCAGATCGTACCACCTGGCTTGGCATTCATGCCTGGTCCTTCTGGTGGACGCAACAGCATTCACAGCATCGACAATCCTCTGCCACATGGCTGTTTTTTCGGAAATGCTGGTCTGTCTGACCAATGTTCCAAAGAGGTGTGGCTCGACTCTGAGGATTTCGTCGACAAGGACCTCCAACTCTTGGCTAGTGAACTTTGGATTCTTGTTAGTGGGCATGGTGAGGGGTGTGGGTGTGGATGGTTGTGGGGGGTGTCGGTGTGGATGGTTGTGGGTGTGGATGGTTGTGGGTGTGTGTGTGTGGTTGTGCAGGTGTGTGTGAATGTGATGAGGGGGTGTTTGTGAAGGTGTGTGTGTGAAGGTGTGCAAGTGTAAGGTATAGTAAAGGTTTAAGTATGGTGCTGTAGATTGTCTGTGGGGTCTGGCAGCAGTGAGTCTGTTGCAAAGGCTCATGGTTTGTGTCTGTGGGCCCTTTTTCTTGGTCCATTGGTGGGTGTGGCTGTGTTTGAACTTTGGGTGGGTGTGTTATAAGGAGTGGTTGTGTTTTGGGCCTCTGTTTGGGATTTTGGCAGTTGCAGGTCAGTGAATGTGTTGTATTTGTGCTTGTTGGACATGTTTTGTGGCTTTGTGCCTTTCGAATAGTGTATTCTTGTGTTGTTGTGCTTTGTCCTGGTTGTGTACGTGCGTTTTTAGCGTGTGTACGGTGTGTACTTCGGCAATTTTGTTGTACAGTGCTGTCCTTGTGTCTGGCTTGGTACGACTCGATGTTGGGTGAAGGTGCTGGTGTTGGGGCCTGGGGTGCGCTCCGTACTTAGAATGTTGGGGTGGGGGTACGCTCCATACATACGCGGGTGAGGGTACGGGTCGTACATACACGGTTGGGGTGGGGGTACGCTCCATACATACGCGGGTGAGGGTACGGGTCGTACATACACGGTTGGGGTGGGGGTACGGTCCGTACATACATAGTTGGGGTGGGGGTATGCTCCATACATACGTGGGTGAGGGTACGGGCCTTACATACACGGTTGGGGTGGGGGTACGGGTCGTACATACACGGTTGGGGTGGGGGTACGCTCCATGCATATGCGGGTGAGGGTACGGGTTGTACATACATGGTTGGGGTGGGGGTACGCACCATACATACGCGGGTGAGGGTACGGGTCGTACATACACGGTTGGGGTGGGGGTACGGTCCGTACATACACGGTTGGGGTGGGGGTATGCTCCATACATACGCGGGTGAGGGTACGGGCCGTACATACACGGTTGGGGTGGGGGTACGCTCCATACATATGCGGGTGAGGGTACGGGCCGTACATACACTGTTGGGGTGGGGGTACGCTCCATACGTACGCGGGTGAGGGTACGGGTCGTACATACACGGTTGGGGTGGGGGTATGCTCCATACATACGCGGGTGATGGTACGGGCCGTACATGCACTGTTGGGGTGGGGGTACGCTCCATTCGTACGCGGGTGAGGGTACGGGTCGTACATACACGGTTGGGGTGGGGGTACGCTCCATACATACGCGGGTGGGGGTACGGGTCATACATACACGGTTGGGGTGGGGGTACGGGTCGTACATACGCGGTTGGGGTGGGGGTACGCTCCATGCATATGCGGGTGAGGGTATGGGTCATACATACATGGTTGGGGTGGGGGTACGCTCCACACATACGCGGGTGAGTGTACGGGTCGTACATACACGGTTGGGGTGGGGGTACGGTCCGTACATACACGGTTGGGGTGGGGGTACACTCCATACATACGTGGGTGAGGGTACGGGCCATACATACACTGTTGGGGTGGGGGTACGCTCCATAAGTACGCGGGTGAGGGTACGGGTCGTACATACACGGTTGGGGTGGGGGTACGCTCCATACATACGCGGGTGAGGGTACTGGCCGTACATGCACTGTTGGGGTGGGGGTATGCTCCATACGTACGCGGGTGAGGGTACGGGTTGTACGTACACGGTTGGGGTGGGGGTACGCTCCATACATACGCGGGTGGGGGTACGGGCCGTACATACGAGGGTGTACATACACGGGTGGGGGTACGTCTCGTACATACACGGGTGTACATACACGGGTGTACATTCACAGGTGGGGGTGTGTCTCGTACATACACGGGTGTACATACACGGGTGGGGATTCAACTCGTACATAGGAGGGCTGGGGGGAGTGTTGGGCGCGTATGCGGGCACATGTCTCCATGCTTGCTATGGGAGTTCGGTGCGGACGGTGTTTTTTCCATCTGGTTGTAACATCGGACGCACGGGATGGATCGTACTAGCACGGTCGGACTTCACTTTTCACATTTGTACGGTAAATCGTCCGAGGATGTGTCGGACACATTTTCCGACCCGAGGACGTGTGGGGAATAATTCCCAATGTGATTCGTATGGTCTTTTTCCCATGCGAATTGTACTTGGCAGTTTGTACGGCACTTGTACGATTTGTACGGTAAAAAGACCGGATACGAGTCGTACGGGGAATTTTTTTACAGGATCGTAATCGGCACCATAGTGTCTTTTCTAAACCAGCAGTTTTAGATATTTTTTTTTCTAAACAATCCAGTTTTTATCTCAACTTTCCTGTCAAAATAATAGTGATCCCTTCATGCTGTATTTTATCGATGGCTTCCATTTTTACAATTTCTTCATTTTCCAGTTTCAATAGTTCTTCGTTGAATATGGAACACTCGCGCAGTGTTGGCATTAAGCAAATCACTGATTTATTTTTAGCAATTTCCACGTACACTTTTGCAGGAACTGCATTTTCATTTGGAAAGACATTGCAAAGTAATCGACTCTCCAAAACTTGTTTGCCTTGTTTTGAAAGAATTCCAATTCTTATATCTTGAAGAATACTTCCATATTCAGCATCATTTGCCTGTCGCATATTTGTTGTCAGTTCTTTGTATTCAAAATGAGTCCAAATGTTCACATTACCAACACTGCCAAGATACTTTCTGGTATCTTCATGGGCAAGTGTTTTAAATACCGGTTGTCCTTTTACCGGAGTCAGTTGCAGTAGATCTCCAAAAACTATGACGTGTTTTCCTCCAAATAACACGTCATACTCTGTTTTAAGAATTTGCTGCATTCTTAAATGCACAAAGGCAAGCATCAAGTTTGAAACCATGCTCACCTCATCAATAATGAGAAGTTTCATTTTCTACAGGACTCTTGAAACTTCACAACAAGCTTCTCCAGATAGCTTGCGGTATTCCAATTTGTTCTCATGCTCTACTGGCAGCATTAGTAAACGATGTAAAGTAATTCCTTTAAAGTTATGTGCTGCCATCCCAGTTGGAGCAGTGACAACATGCGAATCAGTTGTTTTCTGCAGATAACTTGTAATTACTTTAATTAAGAAACTTTTTCCTGTTCCAGCTTGACCACTCACAAACATTCGGATAGGTTGAAATGATGTACATGAGCACCCTCTCTTTTCATGAAGTAATCCATGGTCAATCTGCTCTTTCACTTGCTGATATATTTGTTTCTGTTCAACATTTAGTTGTTCTTCCAAGTTTCCTAACTGTATTGCATCTTCTTGTGCTTGATACATTGCTGTTTCCACCTCATTCATTGCAATCGCTGCTTCATTTTCAACAATTGGTTGTCCTAGTGGATCTTGACTCAGTGCAGCAGAACTTTGACTGTCTTGAGAACTGTCTCTAGCAATCTCAGCTGCAATTGTAGCTTCTTGACCAATTTCATCATTCAACATTTTGACATAATTTGCGAAAGCACTGCATTGTATGCTATCTTTAGAAGCATTAAATTAATCTTCATAGCTGGGAAAATCTCCAAGTAATTCCAGTTCTGAACGCCATGGTTTGAACATTTGCAAAAGGGCTAAATAGTAAAATTCCCTTTTGTCAGCAGTCCGCAACTCAGTTTCCTGTGATTAGTTAAATTTCCTTTCCTTTGTTTCACCAGACATCCTTCGGAACCAATCACTGCATATTTTCCAGCGTTGATGTTCTCTGTAGTATTCCGTTTAAAAGTGTAGTTTTGCAGCACTTCATAGAGACACATGTTCTCAAGATGATGACTTCTATTTGGGTAGTATGTGTCCAACATATTCGTTTTCAAAATATCTGTACTTTCTGGTTCATTTTCTGCTAAATATTCAATTTCTTGAACAGATTTCAGTACCCGATTTCGCATTCCTGCAAGACCCAGGCTCACCCAAATGATTCTTCTACTTTTGGAATGTAGACTTGCAGATGATAACCAATCTGAACATTCATATGCTCCAATTTCACGATGCGATAACATCTTCAAACTGAAACTGTGTAATTTCTTACTTAGAGTCTTCTCGTGAGAAATCTCTTCCCACATTTCTTTCAATTCAGTCTTTTCTGATTTAGTAATGTAAGGCGTTACATATCGAGCAACAGCAATGGAATTGTCCTCAACATACTGAATATCCATGTTAGCGTTCCACATGGATAAAATAACTGGATTGTAGTCATTTATGTATTTCGATTCTTTGCTTCTTCTTAAGTTGTAGGTGTTTTTCTGAGACTTTCTTGTGATGGTATGTCGCATAGCTGACATAAAACTGTTCACTCTTCCTTTGGATAATGCAGGACATGGAAATCCAAAACGACATTTGGTATAGAATTTATCCTTTGACTTGTACTTTCGTCAACAGTATTTTCCACACCTGTGGCTTTGAAATCGTAAGACTTGTTGTTTTAAGTTTTTATCTTCTCTGCTATTGGGAAGAGCACATGTAGCATAATCTTCAATGAAAGACAAAACTGTTTCATCTGAATCTGTTCCACATTTGGGGGCGTCCTTGATCCATGACAACATATGTATATGAGGAGCACCTCTTGCTTGATACTCCTTTCTCCAAAAGAAATCCACAACTTCTCCAAGAGGAGGATTCTTTTTATTGCAGATGAAAGACATCATAGCTTCAAATCTAACATTGACAGGATCCAAAGAGCACAATTTCTTGTATTCAATATTTTTTATATTGGAATTTGCCTCTCGAAGAAATTCAAGTAATTCATCACTAGCATACTCAGCACAGCTTAGTGTAACAAACCGTGCAGGAGTTCCCAAGTTCCGTAGCATACATTTCAGTTCTCCATGTCGACGATACCAATATTCATTAGTCCCACACTGACATGCCATCAGATTAATCAACTGAGATTCTAAATGATCATCTCTCTAATGCACTTTATCCATAAAATCATTTGCAGTTACATTTTGAAGATGCATTCCAGTTTTTAAAATGTGATTTACTGCATATGAAAGTCCAGACAAGTCACTTTCAAACAGAAGATGAATAAGGGATACATTGTTGAAATCTTGGATCTTCTGCATATAATCTTGTTGTCCGATATTCAGATGCAGGAATCTGCACAGGACGTTCATCATATTGTCCACCTTTTCCTGTTGGAAACAACTGCGGGAAACAACGAGCTTCCAAGCTCTCTTCCCATACACTCATGGGACTTCCTGTGGCTTTTTTCATTTGAAACAACTCAATTGTATTCACCATCACCTCTTTGGAATGAAGTGGATGTACACTGTAATGTTCATAGATCTCTTCACATCTGGACATGTCCACTTTTTCTATTTGTCCTCTTATTGTTTCAGTATCTTCTGCTAAATCAATGTCTTCTTCTCCAACAAACACTTTTCTATAGTACTCATTATTTTTTAACAGATACAATGACGCCTTTTGCACTTTTCTAACATCCACTAACTCTTGCCAAATTTTCTTATTCGTAGTAGGAACACCATTAACTAGAATGACTAATGGCTCATTTTCTGCATGGTCTACACCAATAGTTTCAATATTTTTCCTTAAATCTAATGGTAAATACACAACTCTTCCTTTCAATCCTCTTTGCAACTCTGATGGAGGTAATTTACCTGTTTTGGGCTCCATACGAACAATAGCCTGAAACAAGTGAACACATTGTATGAGAATAGATTCATACGTATTTAAATCTATCAGCTCTGGTGGAATAGCAACCAACTCTAGATTATTATGAACAGCTCTAGCAGGCATTTTATTCTCATCTAATTTGTTATAACAATATTTGCAAATACGCTGCTCCGATCCCAAATCAAAACAATCCTCTACCAACAAATAAGTTGCAAATTCCATCCACTTATCATTATCTTCTATTTCACTTTTTAAATACAGATTGACACCCCTAGTCTGATTTTTATAGTGACTTCGCCGACAACAAATACAAGAAACATTTGGTCTTTCACCTGAAATTACCTTAAACTTTGTGATTTCATCCTCAAATTTTTCTGTAATTACAGGTTGTACATTGTCTTCAACATTTTGTTCTACTAATGTGTCAGTTTCTTCACTCATTTGCTGAGGACCAAAGTAACAGAACTCAATCTCATCACAGACCTGCTTCACATCTGATATTGACCCACGCAAAAGAGCCCTGTTCAACTCACTTAACTTTAGTGCTGGACTTTTTGCCTAATACAACCTTCTCACTAACTTCCGCATTTGAGTATGATGTACTGCCAGCATTCTGAAATGGTGAAAAACACTTTGACAAACTTTCCTAGAAAGACAAGCCAGAGAATTACCTTGCAAACCAGTATGTTTTCACACTCTGCAAGGGTCTAGTCCTTGCAACAGCTTAATCTTTTGTTTTACACTTTTTTTAGTATAGGCTCGTAAAAAACAACATAATTTTTCAATAGATTCCTGTCGTACACTGCAAGTACTACTGCAATCCCAAGTGTACACAGGGTTTTTAGCACGTCTCCCTAAAACTTCATCAGCTATCACTTCTTCTGCATTTCTTTCAACCATTTTCTCTTTCTCAATTGGAAAACTGTCTCTAACCTCATAACCTCTACCACTGGTGTCAACTGCATACAATAATTTTTCGCTCTGTGAATAACTCTCTTCGTTAAAAACAGGCTCTGAACTGGAACTGTGTTTCCATTCTCCCAAAAAAACATCACATTTTTTTTTTATTAATAACTCTTTTCCTCCTACTTTTGGCCTTCATTACATGGATTGGTTTATCTAGTGATCGAATTCTGTTTAATACTAAAATAAACAGTTTCCTTTTTATTTCAAAAGCCTTTTCCACTATGTTTTCAATATGCTTCTTCTTTTTATAAAATAAAGCTCTCTTTTTATATTTCTTCACATTTTCAGCAAATTATGCACTACTCTCTTGTAAAATATTTTTTTGTGTAATTCCTTATACTGATTTTGCCTTCTTTTACCATACTTTATCTCCTTTGACTGACCATTTGCTTTTCCTCATATTTTGAATTTTTTTCTTAGTTGAAGCATTCTCTGTAGTTCCAGCATTATGTACATTCTGTTTGGTCCTACAAACATTTTTAATAAATTGCTTTGTGATCTTACCAGAAGATTTTTTCCTTTTAGCCACATTATCTTGTACATTCAATACTTGTGGTTGATGTTTCTTCAAGTAATCCTCCTGTCTCTGTTCTTTTCTTTTTCTTTTTTTTTCTGGCATGATTTCTCTATTTTAACGTTGAAAAACAGTATCTGTAAAAAAGAATCACAAATAAATGTATGTTAATAACTTTCAAATGTATACTATTCTTTTACTGTAGAAACACATTTTATATAAAAACTGACTAAGAAACTATAGCCCTGAAGCACAAGTGTGACAATGGTTAAAACACTACATGAATAGTGTATACTACTTTGAAGCAGTTCATACCCTAAAGCCTACCTCACTAAAAATCTACATGCTAACTGACTGAATGATTACAGTACTATAAGGAAACACACTGGGTGAGTGACAGGGTGTTTGCTAGAAGTGTATGAATACTGACTGGGGAATTGAAGGTGCGAAAGACAAGTGTGTAGGTGGTTAGAGGATTGCATGCATAGTGCATAGGCATTTGAAGTAGTCCATGTGCTAAGGCCTGGCTCACTGCATGAGTACTTGGGTACTGACTGAATGATTAGAGTACTGCAAGGAGAGTGCCTGGGTGAATTTATAAGTGGTTGGCTTTTGGCGCAGTGAATGGATTAGTACATGGTGCTGAATGGGTCACTGGAGAAGTATAAGGAGAGTGACAGAGTGTTTGTGGGAACTCTATGAATACTGTCTGTAATATTGAAGGTATGAAAGACAAGTATGTAGGTGGCTAGAGACCTACATGCATAGTAGATAGACGTTTAAAACAGTCCATAGAGTAACACTTGGATCACTGCAAAACTACCTGAGTACTGACTGAATCATTACAGTACTACAAAAAGAGTGACTGGGTGAATCTTTTTAAGTTTTTTTTGTTTTGGTGCAGTGAATAGATTAGTACTTAGTGCCATATGAGTCAGTGGATGTGTGCAATTGAAGTGACAGAGTGTTTATTGGAGTTTATAGATACTGACTGGGAAATTGAAGGTCTGAAAGACAATTATGTTGATACTCAGAGGCCTCCATGCATAGTGGAAACACATTTGAATCAATCTATGTGCAAAGACCTGTCTCACTCCATTAGTACTTGGGTACTGACTGAATGATTACACTATTGCAAGAAGAGTACCTGGGTGAATTTATAAGTGTTTTAGTTTTGGTGCAGTGAATGCATTACTACATGGTGCTGAATGGGTCACTGGAACAGTGCAAGGGGAGTGACAGAATGTTTGCTGGAAGTACATGGATACTGACTGGGGAATTGAAGCTGTTAAAGACAAGTGTATAGTATGTTAGAAGACTGCATGCATACTGCACAGACATTTGAAGCAGTCTATGTGGTAATGCATGGTTCACAACATGAGTACTTGGAAACTGACTAAATCATTAGACTACTGCTAGGACAGTGCCTGGGTAAAACTTTAAAATTTTCAGTTCTGGCGCAGTGAAGAGAATAGTACATGGTACTGAATCAGTCACTGGATGAGTGCAAGATGACTGACAAGATATT
This sequence comes from Triturus cristatus, assembly GCF_964204655.1. Lineage (NCBI taxonomy): Eukaryota > Metazoa > Chordata > Amphibia > Caudata > Salamandridae > Triturus > Triturus cristatus. Next base: position 332,647,558 of record NC_140579.1, read on the forward strand.
TATTGAAATATATAGATAATGACTAGTTAATTAAAGAAGTGATAGACAAGTGTGTAGGTGACTAGAAGCCTGTATGCATAGGGTTTAAAGCAGTCCATGTTGAAAGGCCTGGCTCACACCATGAGTACTTAGACACTGACTGAATGATTAAAGTACTGCAAAGAGAGTGCCTGGGAGAATGTATAAGTGTTTGGGTTTTTGCGCAGTGAATGGATTAGTACATGGTGCTGAACGGGTCACTAGAGGAGTACATGGGGAGTGACAGGGTGTTTGCTTGAAGTGTATGGATACTGACTGTGGAATTAAAGGTATGAAAGAGGACTATGTAGATGGTTAGAGAACTGCATGCATAGTAGATAAGCATTTGAATCAATGCATGTGCAAAGGCCTGCCTCACTCCATTACTACTTGAATATTAACTGAATGTTTACAGTATTGCAAGGTCAGTTCCTCGGTGAATAAATAAGGAATGACTACCTTTTAATTCTACCTAAACTTGGGAACAGGAAATTGTTTAAGCAGTTATGCATATTCAAAGAAATGAAGTACTCAAATGCTTCTCTCACAGTGGTTCCCAAATGCACACAAACTCACAGTGTGATTCTAGACAAGCAACACTATCCCTACCAGTTTACCAAAACGCATTCACTACTGTGCAAGGGGTAAGGGGACTACACACAATCTACATATTAAAGTACAAGCACATTAGTGTCAAAGTATGACTCATTTTATCAATGCATAAGCAAAGACTGGCTTCTATTGCTATTAAAACTTGACAACATGACAGGTTTTAAAACAGTTATCTGTCAGCAAATACATGATGTTACCAAATGCTTCTCTCACAGTGGTTCCCAAATGCACACAGACTCACAGTGTGATTGTAGACAAGCACCACTATACCTTGGAGTTTACCAAAACTCATTCACTACTGTGGAAGGGGTAAGGGGACTGCACACAAGCTACATATTTCAGAACTGCACTTTAGTGTCAAAGCCTGACTCATTTAATCAAAGCATAAGCAAGAACTGCCTTCTAATACTATTAAAACTTGACAACAAGACAGGTTTTAAAACAGTTATCTGTCAGCAAATACACGATGTTACCAAATGCTTCTCTCACAGTGGTTCCCAAATGCACACAGACTCACAGTGTGATTCTAGACAAGCAACACTATCCCTAGCAGCTTACCAAAACTCATTCACTACTGTGGAAGGGGTAAGGGGACTGCACACAATCTACATATTAAAGTACAGCACATTAGTGTCAAAACATGACTCATTTTATCAATGCATAAGCAAAGACTGCTTTCTAATGCTACTAAAACTTCACAACATGACAGGTTTTAAAACAGTTATCTGTCAGCAAATACATGATGTTACCAAATGCTTCTCTCACAGTGACTCCAAAATGCACACAGACTCACTGTGTGATTCTAGACAAACAACACTATCCCTTGCACTATACCAAAACACATTTCTTCATCTAGAAGGAGTACTACATTTTAGTGTAGAAGCATAACTCATTTCACAAATTCATAAACAATCACTGATTTCTAATTGTACCAAAATATAAAAACAGCACAGTTATCTTGCTGCAAACACATGAAAAACACAAATGCTTATCACAAAAGACCTCCTCTCAATTAAATAACTCACCTTTCAAGTAGTTTTGTAGATTAAGAAGTATATCAGTCACACACCAGATTTTCTTATACAGAATCTCTGCACTGTGCACCTGTCAGCAAAACCAAAGAATGGAAAAGTTTCTCTCTCATTTTCCCAACATATACATGTAAACATCAAATCACATTCCTTCCCACATAAATTCAAAATCAAACACACATTTCTTTTGGTTAAACATTTCAACCCTTTCCAAATGACATAAATTTGAACCCTTCCCCCAATCTGCCTTCTGCCTGTTACCAATGAAAGAGGTCATGGAACACTGTGCTGAGCACACAGGTCACAAGTTCAGCACACAATGTTGCTAATCAAGACAGCAAGTGTGCTTGACTTTTCAACATATCAGCTTATCATATATAATGTTCCTTACAATCAGTTTTTGTAACCAATAAGAATCATGCTTTTAAAAAATAGAAATATGCACCCTACCTTTCAGTGTAGAAGGTTGTCAAACAACCAATGATTTATTGTCTTTTTTCAAAACTGCATCTTCGCCACCATTTTAGAAAAATCTTACTTTCCAAACTGCCATTTCATTTACAGAGACCATCTGAGTGCATCCAGACCTCCTTTCAAGATGCTTAGAGTGTGGATTGTAGGACACAGCTATATTTTCTGGAGCCAAAGGTATGCTGAAAACAAAGGCATTCACAAAGACCTAGGTTTGCCAAATGTAGACATTAAATGGATTGGACAGAGAGGGTTAAAGTGGCACCAATTGATGCCATTGGTGAAATCCTTCATGCATATCCAACACCCTGACCTCATAATAGTGCACTGTGGTGGCAATGACCTAGGCACTTTGACTGGGGTAGGTCTGGAAATGCTTATGAAGGACACCTTTGCAAAACTGATTTCACTTTTCCCCAAAACTGCCTTTGTGTATTCTAACATATGCCAAAGGCAGAAATGGAACTGGTCCGATCATTTTTGTCCACAAATTGAGAAAGCTAGGAAACATGTGAATAAATCTGTTTCTGCTTTTCTCCGAGACTATAGAATGGGGTCCATTTTCAATAACAATCTGCGCTTTCCTATGCAAGAGATGTATAGGAGAGATGGAGTACACTTTACTGATGAAGGAAACAGAGTCTTCCTCAACAACTTTAGACTCTGTATAGGTACTTACTTATAAGTACCAAAAACTCTCAATGAACACAACGGCTCTTTTTAGAGCCACTCAAGAACAAAACACTTAAGCTTGATGTTTATCTCCCAAAAATGTCAATTTTTTTTCCCTTGGATCCGCGCACCCAACGCGTTAGGAACCGCTCACCCAATGCGAGAGAATCAGTGCACCCACATCGGTAGGATGCGCGCACCCTGCGGACATTTCGCCATTTTATTTTTTTTCAAGGGGGCCCCAGGGGGTCATTCTGGGACCCCCTAAGCAGATCTAGAGGGTCAGAGTATTTCCACTCTGCCCCCTTTATATGTTTTACACACTTATTCCCCTTGCTTCTTCAGTCTCGCTTCCAACGAGGCAGAAAATGGCCGCCAAAATGTCAATTTTTTTTTCCTTGGATCCGTGCACCCAACGCGTTAGGAACCGCTCACCCAATGCGAGAGAATCCGTGCACCCAACTCGGTAGGATGCGCGCACCCTGCGGACATTTTGCCATTTTATTTTTTTAAAAGGGGGCCCCAGGGGGTCATTCTGGGACCCCTTAAACAGATCTAGAGGGTCAGAGTATTTCCACTCTGCCCCCTTTATATGTTTTACATACTTATTCCCCTTGCTTCTTCAGTCTCGCTTCCAACGAGGCAGAAAATGGCCGCCAACAGTTCCTGGTTTCGAATGTAGACAGACACTCAACAGCCAATTAGCAGTCAGCGTGTGATCGTCAGGGTGCGCGTTCGGTTCGGGAAGGGTTCGCTTACGGTGCGGGTAGGGTGCGTAGATCCTCCCCGGCCATAGATATCACTAACTTTTTTAGCCTAATTTTCTCAGGAACTACTGAACAGATTCACACCATTTATGCAAAAGGCACGAGTCTGAACTGAGGACTACCTCTTTGCCAAATTTGTTGTAATTTCGTTCAGCAGTTCGGGCTGTAGCTGCGACAACAGATCCTATAGGAAATTGCATGGGGAAAACGTGTTTTGGGACCCCCCTTTTTTCTCGGCCCTCGCTTGACGAATCACCACAAAACTTTGAGGGTAGGAGCGGAGCGGAGCTGGCCAAAAGTTCGGAAAATTTCGCGAAGATTCGTCAATCGGCGCCAGACTTATTGGGAATAGAATGTTGCGGATTTCCTATGGAAAATAGGTTCTAACTATAACTATCTACTGGCAACCGCCAGTAGGTAATATATATATATATGCATATATATATATATATATATATATATATATATATATATATATATATATATATATATATGCAAAAGCCAGCGAACTGTGTTTCAAGGGCCCACTGGGGGCTGTGATAATTATTGAACAATAGTTTCAGATGTGGGACCCACCAAAGGTAATTCAAATATGAAGAAGATACTACAAAGTCCAGCATGCCACACCACCAAAAACGAATGTCCACGCCCACTAAAGGGAAATACTATATAAAGGAATGCTGAATTGCGTGAGTTCTTCCCATCCGCACTGAAATTCAACTGCCTGTGATCAAGGTGCAAAGAGCACTGAAACGCGTAAGGCTTAAGAAAATAACGAGAAATCAGAAAACTGGCGTGCTTATAATATGCTGCTGTTGAGTGCGCTACCGAAAAGAGGCGTGGCGATGGGGGCCTGCTTCTCTCCTAGCTATGCATGCTTGCATGTTGGCTGGTGGGAGGAGCAGGTCCTCAAACTTAGCCATGCTAAGGTGTTCAAGGAAAATGTTTTATATTGGATGAGATACATCGATGATATTTTTGTAATCTGGAAGGGTAGCGAAATGGAAGCTTCACATTTTATTGAAGAAATGAATATCAACTCTGCAAATCTTAAATTCACAGCTAATATAAACAGCAAAAGTGTTGACTTTTTGGATGTGAAAGTTTATGTAAAGGATGGAGCATTAGCAACCACATTACATAGGAAAGAAACAGCAGGCAATCTGACTTTACATGCCAGCAGCTCACATCCTAAACATATGGTTGATAATATCCCATATGGGGAATTTTTGCGTTTAAAAAGGATTTGCAATAACTCTGAAGACTTCGATAGATGCACAAAAGAAGCATACAGGAGATTCATAGACAGAGGGTACAGTGATAAGATTTTAAAAACTGCCTTAAACAAAACCAAGGATAGACCTAGGGAATCTCTTTTCAATAAGAAAGCAGACCCGACACCTGATGGCAATTCTGCCCCCAGGTTAATCACAGCTTTTAACAAACAAGAGAGGAACATCCGCGCCATTATGAAACGTCATTGGCCCATTATTCTTACGGATGGAGTATTATCCACTAGGTTACCATCTCAACCAACTGTCACATATAGGAACGGTATTTCCATGCGAACCCAAATAGGGAAAGCCTGCACAGAACTAACTACAGCCAAAATGTGGCTACAGCCAAAAAATGGCTTTACCAAGTGCACTACCTGTAGGGCCTGCAAGTTCGGCATTAATACGACACATTATCTTTCCCCCTTCAGTCCAGACAAAATAGCCATTAGAGGTAATCTTACCTGTAAAACTGAGTTTGCGGTGTATGTCCTGACATGCACCTGTGGACTTAGGTATGTGGGTAGCACCAAGTTGCAGGTGCATGTCAGGATATTACAGCACCTACGTGCCATTGTTAACAATGACACTACATATCCAGTGGCCCGTCATTTTAAATCAATACATAAAAATGATCTCAGTTGTTTAAACTATTTTGTGGCAGCTGCAATTCCAAAACAACGCCGGGGCGGTGACCGTGAAAAGGCCCTGAGACAGTTGGAATCCAAACTTATCTTGGAATTAGATACTAAGTTTCCATCCGGCCTTAACAACACTGAGGATTTACATAATTTCCTATGAACCAGTATTTTTGAATAAATTTTTTATAGCTCCTTGCATTCGTTTCAGTAGTGTATATATATTTTTTTATATTCACTTTTATACTCTGTATATACATATTTCAATTCCGCTTTATTTGAGAAGAGGAAGAGAGGATAAATACTTGTGTTTATATGTAGTTTGTATATTTATAATTATCACACATGGTGGACTATGTATATTAGGACCCCAGGTGTCTATAGCATGGTCCAGTATTATGTGAAAATTCGACTTTTGCTGTTTTTAGATATACAGGCACATTTATGAATTTTCTATATTTTTCTTTATTGGCACAATCACACCATAGCGTAATTTGCACATACTATTTCGGTTTTAGGTGGCTCCTTGAAATCTAAAATTCAGTCCTATAACTATGTCAAAAGAATGGCCCCTTTCCGATCGTTAAAGTCCTATTGTAGAGCATTATTTACTCTATAAGTTCACACCATTTTGGAGCATATCAGTCGACATTGTCAAGGGGGTTTTACAGATGTTGGAGATAGGCGTGATAGCATGATTTGTAACAATAGTTGTATCATTAACATGAAATAGTCCTTTTAATGTTTTTAATATATTTATATATATTTATACATTTTACCATTTGCCTTGTTACAGATAAAAATTTGGATTCATGAAATATATCAATTTGCCATCTACTTCACCGCACAATGTCATGAGATTTAACTCGGGACTTTTATTGATGTGACTCCACACAATAACTGAACATGAAATCACAAGGACAACATACGTGTACAAATATGTCGTTCTGCATTGTCTCTACTACTTATATGTATTCCTATCAGGATTGGTATATTATCAAGGACATTTTCTAGAGACGGATTCAAAAGGGGAGATAAAATAACAAAATAACAAAAAAACAAAACGAAAAAACAACAAAAAAATATTTAGCCAATGTTATGATGGATGTTGTTAAATTTATATATACACCTAAAACAATCACGTATAGCAACGCTTGAATATATGTATATATTTCTTCTATGTCTATACTTGGTGTGTGATCACATGGTTTTTTGCATCACTATTTAAAAATTATTGAGTTACCTTGCCTCGTTGATGTGAACAAGGGCGAGTGGCGCCCGAAACGCGTCTTATAGAGAACTAACAGCTTCAATAAACATCTTGTTGCTTCCAATCGGTGGTTCGTGGTTCCTTGGTGTGGAGGTGGGTGTAACGGACGTTACTCACTAGCTGAGGACCAGGTGTGTTTGGATATATATATATATAAATATATATATATATATATATATATATATATATATATATATATATATATATATATATATATATATATATATATATATATATGCAAAAGCCAGCGAACTGTGTTTCAAGGGCCCACTGGGGGCTGTGATAATTATTGAACAATAGTTTCAGATGTGGGACCCACCAAAGGTAATTCAAATATGAAGAAGATACTACAAAGTCCAGCATGCCACACCACCAAAAACGAGTGTCCACGCCCACTAAAGGGAAATACTATATAAAGGAATGCTGAATTGCGTGAGTTCTTCCCCTCCGCACTGAAATTCAACTGCCTGTGATCAAGGTGCAAAGAGCACTGAAACGCGTAAGGCTTAAGAAAATAACGAGAAATCAGAAAACTGGCGTGCTGATAATATGCTGCTGTTGAGTGCGCTACCGAACCGGAGACCTTTGAAATACAATATATATGTATATATATATATATATTATCTACTGGCGGTCGCCAGTAGATAGTTATAGTTAGGACCGTGTTTCCATAGGAAATCCGCAACATTCTATTTGGAATAACTTTGGTGCCGATTGACGAATCCTCGCGAAATTTTCAAAATAGGTGGGGCGCTCCGCTCCGCTCCTTCCCTGAAAGTCTCGGGGGGATTCGTCAAGCGGGGGCTGAGAAAAAGGGGGGTCCCAAAACACGTTTTCCCCATGCATTTTTCCATAGGACCTTTAGTCCAAGCTACAGCCCGAACGGCTGAACAGAATTACTTGAAATTTGGCAGAGAGGTAGTCCTCAGTTCAGGGATGTGGCTTTTGCAGGTCTGGTGTAAATCTGTTCATTAGTTCCTGAGAAAATTGCAGTTAAAAGCATATATATATCTATAAGCGCGCACCGTGCGCGTACGGTAAGCATACCGTACGCGCACGGTGACGTGCGCGAGCGCAATTCTGATTGGTTGTTAGATGTCAGTAAACATTCGAATCGGTCGAAATCAGGAAGTGTCGGCCGCCATTTTGTCTCTCGCAGTCTGAGGCAATGAAAAACAAAGGGGGAAAAGGTGAGAAGGGGGCACCGAGGGTTAAAAAAAATATATTTTTTTGCGAAAAATGGCGGGGTGCGCGCACCGTACGCGCACGGCATGAACAACGCGAAGCGCACCGTGCGCGGACGGTACGCGCACGGTGAAAAAAAATAAAATACATAACTTAGCATTTAAAAAACCTTGCAAATTCACTTAAAAAACCATAGGTTTCACACATGTTATAGTTAGCTGGACATTTCACTCGTGAAAAACCATTGAAATTCCCCCGTTATAGTTAGTGCAGGCAACTATAACTCATGCGACCGCAATCCTCTGCTGATGACGTCAGATATTACATCACTGATGACATATGTGTCTTTCTGAAAAAAAAATATTTCTAATATATGTATAGCTAAAAGTTAATGGAAGAAGACATGGGTAAATAAGTGTCCAAATACAGTGATGTAATATCTGACGTCATCAGCAGAGGATTGCGGTCGCGTGAGTTATAGTTGCCTGCACTAACTATAATGGGGGAATTTCAATGGTTTTTCACGAGTGAAATGTCCAGCTAACTATAACATGTGTGAAACCTATGGTTTTTTAAGTGAATATATATATATATATATATATTACCTACTGGTGGTCGCTAGTAGATAGTTATAGTTAGGACCTTGGTTCTATTCAAAAAGCGTTTTTTCTTTTCCCAATAACTTTGACGCCGGTTGACAAATATTCACAAAATTTTCAAAACGTTGGTCCCGCTCCGGTCAGTTCCTATCCTGAAAGTTTCGGGGTGATTCGCCAAGCGGGGACAGAAACAAAAGGGGGGTCTCAAAACTTGTTTTCTCCATGTTAATTCCCATAGGACACGACTGCAGCCCGAACTGCTGAAAGGAATTACACCAAGTTTGGCAAGAAGGTAGCCCTTGGTTCAGAAAGAGACCTTTTTTAAATGGTGTAAATACGTTCAGTAGTTTCGGAGAAATTAAAAAAATAGAGGTCAGAAAATCCTTTTTCCCATCGGAAACTTTAGACATGGTTACAGCCAAAACTGCTCAACGGAATTACACCAAATTTGGCAAAAAGGTAGTGCTTGGTTCAGAAAGCGCCCTTTTTTAAATGGTGTAAATCCGTTCAGTAGTTTGAGATATTAAAGGAAAAAAACCTTTATATATCTGGGCGGGACCTAACTACACAAGCACGAGCGTGACTCTAATTGGCTGCCAACACTTCAATCCAGGAAATATTGGCAGCCATCTTGAACTCGCCTAGCGACACAGCGCATGTGCTTCACACTACGCAAACACCACTGCTCTGCCCTAAACCCTAAAACACTACCCCAGAACGACCCCCTACACTGCGCGAACACCACTGCACCGACCTAAACCCTAAAACACTACCCCAGCACGATGCCCTAAACTGCATGAACACCAAAGCACTGCCCTAAACCCTAAAACACTACCCGAAGCATTACCCCCTACACGCCCCGAACACCACTGCACTGCCCTAAAATCTGAAAAACCACCAACAGCATGACACCCTACACTGCCAGAACACCACTGCACTGCCCTAAACCCTGAAACACCACCCCCAGCACGACCCTCTACAATGCCCAAAAACCACTGCACTGCCCTAAACCCTGAAACACAACCTCCAGCATGACCCCCTACACTGCTCTAACACCACTGCACTTCCCTAAAACCTGAAACACTCCCCCTAGCAAGACCCCCTACACTGCCCGAGCATCACTGCCCTAAACAATGAAACACCACCGCCTGCAAGACCCCCTACACTGCCCGAACATGACTGCCCTGCCCTAAACCCTGAAACACCAACCCCTACACGACCCCCTACCCTGCCCGAACACCACTGCACTGGCCTATACCCTGAAACACCACCCCCAGCATGACCCCCCACACTGCCCGAACACCATTGCTCTGCCCTAAACCCTGAAACACCAGCCCCAGCACGATCATCTACTCTGCCCGAACACCACTGCTCTGCCCTAAACCCTAAAACACCTGCCCCAGCATGACCCCCTACACTGCACGAACACCACTGCCCTGGCCTAAACCCTGAAACACCGGACCCAGCACGACCCCTACACTGCCCAAACACCACTGCTCTGCCCTAAACCCAGATACACTAGCCCCGGGACAACCCCCAACACTGACCAAACACCACTGCAATGAACTAAACCCTGAAACACCACCCCCAACATGACCCCCTACACTGCCCAAACACAACTGAACTGCCCTAAACCCTGAAACACCACCCGCAGCATGACCCCCTACACTGCCCGAACACCACTGCACTGCCCTAAACCTGAAACACCACTCCCCTGCACGACCCCTACACGGCCCGAACACCACTGCACTGTCCTAAACCCTGAAACACCACTCCCCTGCATGACCCCTACATGGCCCGAACACCAATGCACTGCCCTAAATCCTGAAAAACCACCACCCTGCGTGACCCCTACACTTCCTGAACACCATTGCACTGCCCTAAACCCTGGAACACCACCCCCAGCACAACCCCCTACACTGTTAGAACACCACTGCACTTCCCTAAACCATGAAACACCAGCCCAGCAAGACCCCCTACACTGCCCGAACACCACTGCCCTAAACCCTGAAACACCACCCCTGCAAGACCTGCTACACTGCCCGAACACAACTGCCCTGTCCTAAACCCTGAAACACCACCCCCAGCATGACCCCCTACAATGCCCGAACACCACTGCACTGCCCTATACCCTGAAACATCACCCCCAGTACGACCCCTTACACTGCCCGTACACCATTGCTCTGCCCTAAACCCTGATACACCACCCCAGCATGACCCCCTACTCTGCCCGAAAACCACTGCTCTGCCCTGCACCCTAAAACAACAGCCCCAGCATGACTCCCTACACAGCCCGAACACCACTGCTCTGCCATAAACCCTGGAACACTAGCCCCAGCACGACTCCCGCACTGCCCGAACACCACTACACTGCCCTAAACCCTGAAACACCACCCCCCTGCACGACTCCCTACATGGTCAGAACACCACTGCACTGCCCTAAACCCTGAAACACTAGCCCGCTGCACGACCCCTACACGGCCCGCACACCAGAGCACTGCGCTAAACCCTGAAACACCACCCTCTGCACGACCCCCTACACGGCCCAAACACCACTGCACTGCCCTAAACCCTGAAATACCACCCCCCTGCATGACCCCCTACACTGCCCGAACACCACTGCACTGCCCTAAACCCTGAAACACCACCCCCAGCATGACCCCCGACACTGCTTAGACACCACTGCACTTCCCTAAACCCTGAAACACCAGCCCAGCAAGACCCCCTACACTGCCCGAACACCACTGCTCTGCCCTAAACCCTAAAACACCTGCCCCACCCCCTACACTGCACAAACACCACTGATCTGGCCTGAACCCTGAGACACCGGCCCCAGCACGACCCCTACACTGCCCAAACACCACTGCTCTGCCCTAAACCCAGATACACTAGCCCCGGCACGACCCCCAACACTGCCCGAACACCACGGCAATGCCCTAAACCCTAAAACACCACACCCAGCATGTCCCCATACACTGCCCGAACACCACTGCACTGCCCTAAACCCTGAAACACCACCCCCAGCACGACCCCCTACACTGCCTGAACACCACTGCACTACCCTAATCCCTGAAACACCACTCCCCTGCACGACCCCCTATACGGCCCGAACACCACTGCACTGTCCTAAGCCCTGAAACACCACTCCCCTGCATGACCCCCTACACGGCCCGAACACCACTGCACTGTCCTAAACCCTGAAACACCACCCCCCATCATGACCCCCTACACAGCCCGAACACCATTGCACTGCCCTAAATCCTGAAACACCACCCCCTGCACGACCCCCTACACTTCCCGAACACCACTGCACTGCCCTAAACCCTGAAACACCAACCCCAGCACAACCCCCTACATTGCTCGAACATCACTGCACTGCCCTATACCCTGATACACCACCCCAGCATGACCCCCTACACTGCCCAAACACCATTGCTCTGCCCTAAACCCTGATACACCACATCAGCATGACCCCCTACTCTGCCTGAACACCACTGCTCTGCCCTACACCCTAATACAACAGCCCCAGCATGACCCCCTACACAGCCCAAACACCACTGCTCTGCCATAAAACCTGAAACACAAGCCGCAGCACGACCACCTACACTGCCCGAACACCACTGCACTGCCCTAAACACTGAAACACCACCCCCCTGCACGACTCCCTACACGGCCCGAACACCACTGCACTGCCCTGAACCCTGAAACACCACCCCCCTGCATGACCCCCTACACGGCACAAACACCACTGCACTGTGCTAAACCCTGAAACACCACCCCCTGCATGACCCCCTACACAGCCCGAACACCACTGCACTGCCCTAAACCATGAAATACCACCCAACTGCATGACCCCCTACACTGCCCAAACACCACTGCACTGCCCTAAACCCTGAAAGCCCCCCTAGCACGATCCCCTACACTGACTGAACACCACTGCACTGCCCTAAACCCTGAAATACCACCCCCTGCACAACCCCCTACACTGCCCGAACACCACTGCCCTAAATCCTGAAACACCACCCCCAGCAAGACCCCCTACACTGCCCGAACACCAATGCCCTAAACCCTGAAACACCACCCCCTGAATGACCCCCGACACTGCCCGAACACCACTGCACTGTCCTAAACCCTGAAACACCCCTCACACGACCACCTACACTGCCCGAACACCACTGCACTGTGCTAAATCCTAAATCCCCACCCCAGCACGACCCCCTACACTGCCCGAACACCACTGCTCTGCCCTAAACCCTGAAACACCAGCCCCAGCACGACCCACTACACTGCCCGAACACCACTGCTCTGCCCTAAACCCTGAAACACCAGCCCCAACACAACCCCCTACACTGCCCGCACCTCCACTGCACTGCCCTAAACCCTGAAACACCACCCCAGCACGCACCCTACACTGCCCAAACACCACAGCACTGCCCTAAACCCTGAAACACCACCCCCAGCATGACCCCCTACACTGCCCGAACACCACTGATCTGCCCTAAACCCTGAAACACCACCTCCAGCACGACCCCCTACTCTGCCCGAACACCACTGCTCTGCCCCAAACCCTAAAACACCATCCCCCGCATGACCCCAACACTGCTCTAACACCACTGCTCTCTCCTAAACCCTGAAACACCAGCCCCAGCACGACCCCCTACACTACACCAACACCACTGCACTGCCATAAACCCTGAAACACCACTCCTAGCACGACACTCCTACACTGCCCGAACACCACTGTACTGCCCCCTACACTGCCCGAACACCACTGCACTGCCCTAAACCATGAAACACCACCCTCAGCATGACCCCCTACACTGCCCAAACACCAATGCACAGCCCTAAACCCTGAAACCCCCCCCAGCACGATCCCCTTCACTGACTGAACACCACTGCACTGCCCTAAACACTGAAACACCACCCCTGCACAACCCCCAACACTGCTCGAACACCACTGCTCTCTCCTAAACCCTGAAACACCAGCCCCAGCACAACCCCCTACACTACACCAACACCACTGCACTGCCATAAACCCTGAAACACCACTCCCAGCACGACACTCCTACACTGCCCGAATACCACTGCACTGCCCCCTACACTGCCCGAACACCACTGCACTGCCCTAAACCATGAAACACCACCCTCAGCATGACCCCCTACACTGCCCAAACACCACTGCACAGCCCTAAACCCTGAAACCCCCCCAGCACGATCCCCTTCACTTACTGAACACCACTGCACTGCCCTAAACCCTGAAACACCACCCCCTGCACAACCCCCTACACTGCCCGATCACCAATGCCCTAAACCCTGAAACACCACCCTCTGAACGACCCCCTACACTGCCCGAACACCACTGCACTGCTCTAAATACTGAAACACCATCCCCAGCACGACTACTCCATACTCTGCCCGAACACCACTGCTCTGCCCTACAACCTAAAACAGCAGCCCCAGCACAACCCCCTACGCTGCCCGAACACCAATGTTCTGCCCTAAACTCTGAAACACCAGCCCCAGCACGAACCCTTCACTGCCCGAACACCACTGCTATGCCCTAAACCCTGAAACACTAGCCCCAGCACAACCCCCTACACTGCCTGAACACCACTGCCCTGCCCTAAACCCTGAAACTCCACCCCCTGCACGACCCCTACACTGCCTGAACACCTCTGCAATGCCCTAAACCCTGAAACACCACCCTCAGCACGACCCCCTGCACTGCCCGAACACCACTGCACTGCCCTAAACCATGAAACACCACCCCCAGCATGACCCCCTAATCTCTCCCCGAACACCACTGCTCTGCCCCAAACCCTAAAACACCACCCCCAGCAAGACCCCTACACTGCCCGAACACCACTGCTCTGCCATAAACCCTGAAACACCACCACCAGCACGACCTGCTACACTACCCAAACACCACTGCACTGCCCTAAACCCTGAAAACCACCTCCAGCACGAACCCTTACACTGACTGAACACCACTGCACTGCCCTAAACCCTGAAACACAACCCCCTGCATGACCCCCTACACTGGCCGAACACCACTGCCCTAAACCCTGAAACACCACCCCCAGCAAGACCCCCTACACTGCCCGAACACCAATGCCCTAAACCCTGAAACACAACCCCCTGCACGACCCCCTACACTGCCCGAACATCACTGCACTGCCCTAAACCCTGAAACACCATCCCCAGCACGACCCCCTACTCTGCCCGAACACCACTGCTCTGCCCTACAACCTAAAACACCAGCCCCAGCACAACCCTCTACACTGCCCGAACACCAATGTTCGGCCCTAAACTCTGAAACACCAGCCCCAGCACGAACCCTACACTGCCCAAACACCACTCCTATGCCCTAAACCCTGAAACACTAGCCCCAGCACGACCCCCTACACTGCCCGAACACCACTGCCCTGCCCTAAACCCTGAAACACCACCCCATGCACGACCCCCTACACTGCCAGAACACCACTGCACTGCCCTAAATACTGAAACACCACCCCCTGCATGACCCCCTACACAGCCCGAACACCACTGCATTGCCCTAAACCATGAAACACTACCCCCAGAACGACCCCTTACACTGCCCAAACACCACTGCACTGCCCTAAACCCTGAAACACCACCCCCAGCAAAACCCCCTACACTGCCCGAACACCACTGCCCTAAACCCTGAAACACCACCCCCTGCAAGATCCCCTACACTGCCCGAACACCACTGCCCTACCCTAAACCCTGAAACACCACCCCTGCAAGAACCCCAACATGGCCTGAACACTACTGCACTGCTCTATACCATGAAACACCACCCCCAGCACGACCCCCCTACACTGCCCGAACTCCACTCACCTGCCCTAAACCCTGAAACACTAGCCACAGCATGACCCCCTACAATACCCAAACACCACTGCACTGCCCTAAACCCTGAAACACCACCCCCAGCATGACCCCCCTACAATGCCTGAACACAACTGATCTGCCCTAAACCCTGAAACACTACCCCAGCACGTCCCCCTACTCTGCCCGAACACCACTGCTCTGCCCCAAACCCTGAAACACCATCCCCAGCATGACCCCAAACACTGCCCAAACACCAATGCACTGCCCTAAACCCTGAAACACCACCCCCAGCACAACCCCCTACACTGCCCGAACACCAGTGCACTGCCCTAAACCCTGAAACACCACCCCCAGCATGACCCCCGACACTGCCCGAACACCACTGATCTGCCCTAAACCCTGAAACACCACCTCCAGCACGACCCCCTACTCTGCCCGAACACCACTGCTCTGCCCCAAACCCTAAAACACCATCCCCCTCATGACCCCAACACTGCTCGAACACCACTGCTCTCTCCTAAACCCTGAAACACCAGCCCCAGCACGACCCCTTACACTACACCAACACCACTGCACTGCCATAAACCCTGAAACACCACCCCCAACACGACACTCCTACACTGCCCGAACACCACTGCACTGCCCTAAACCCTGAAACACCACCCTCAGCACGACCTCCTACACTGCCCGAACACCACTGCACTGCCCTAAACCATGAAACACCACCCTCAGCATGACCCCCTACACTGCCCAAACACCACTGCACAGCCCTAAACCCTGAAACCCCCCCAGCACGACCCCCTACTCTGCCCGAACACCACTGCTCTGCCCTACAACCTAAAACACCAGCCCCAGCACAACCCTCTACACTGCCCGAACACCAATGTTCTGCCCTAAACTCTGAAACACCAGCCCCAGCACGAACCCTACACTGCCCAAACACCACTCCTATGCCCTAAACCCTGAAACAGTAGCCCCAGCACGACCCCCTACACTGCCCGAACACCACTGCCCTGCCCTAAACCCTGAAACACCACCCCATGCACGACCCCCTACACTGCCAGAACACCACTGCACTGCCCTAAATACTGAAACACCACCCCCTGCATGACCCCCTACACAGCCCGAACACCACTGCATTGCCCTAAACCATGAAACACTACCCCCAGAACGACCCCTTACACTGCCCAAACACCACTGCACTGCCCTAAACCCTGAAACACCACCCCCAGCAAGACCCCCTACACTGCCCGAACACCACTGCCCTAAACCCTGAAACACCAGCCCCTGCAAGATCCCCTACACTGCCCGAACACCACTGCCCTACCCTAAACCCTGAAACACCACCCCTGCAAGACCCCCAACATGGCCTGAACACTACTGCACTGCTCTATACCATGAAACACCACCCCCAGCATGACCCCCCTACACTGCCCGAACTCCACTCATCTGCCCTAAACCCTGAAACACTAGCCACAGCATGACCCCCTACAATACCCAAACACCACTGCACTGCCCTAAACCCTGAAACACCACCCCCAGCATGACCCCCCTACACTGCCCGAACACAACTGATCTGCCCTAAACCCTGAAACACTACCCCAGCACGTCCCCCTACTCTGCCCGAACACCACTGCTCTGCCCCAAACCCTGAAACACCATCCCCAGCATGACCCCAAACACTGCCCAAACACCAATGCAGTGCCCTAGACCCTGAAACACCACCCCCAGCACAACCCCCTACACTGCCCGAACACCAGTGCACTGCCCTAAACCCTGAAACACCACCCCCAGCATGACCCCCGACACTGCCCGAACACCACTGATCTGCCCTAAACCCTGAAACACCACCTCCAGCATGACCCCCTACTCTGCCCGAACACCACTGCTCTGCCCCAAACCCTAAAACACCATCCCCCTCATGACCCCAACACTGCTCGAACACCACTGCTCTCTCCTAAACCCTGAAACACCAGCCCCAGCACGACCCCTTACACTACACCAACACCACTGCACTGCCATAAACCCTGAAACACCATCCCCAACACGACACTCCTACACTGCCCGAACACCACTGCACTGCCCTAAACCCTGAAACACCACCCTCAGCACGACCTCCTACACTGCCCAAACACCAATGCCCTAAACCCTGAAACACCACCCCCTGAACGACCCCTTACACTGCCCGAATACCACTGCCCTAAACCCTGAAACACCACCCCTGAACGACCCCCTACACTGCCCGAACACCACTGCACTGCTCTAAATACTGAAACACCATCCCCAGCACGACTACTCCATACTCTGCCCGAACACCACTGCTCTGCCCTACAACCTGAAACACCAGCCCCAGCACGAACCCTTCACTGCCCGAACACCACTGCTATGCCCTAAACCCTGAAACACTAGCCCCAGCACAACCCCCTACACTGCCTGAACACCACTGCCCTGCCCTAAACCCTGAAACTCCACCCCCTGCACGACCCCTACACTGCCTGAACACCACTGCAATGCCCTAAACCCTGAAACACCACCGTCAGCACGACCCCCTGCACTGCCCGAACACCACTGCTTTTCCCCATGTTAATTCCCATAGGAAATTTTAGACACGACTGCAGCCCGAACTGCTGAAAGGAATTACACCAAATTTGGCAAGAAGGTAGCCCTTGGTTCAGAAAGAGACCTTTTTTAAATGGTGTAAATACGTTCAGTAGTTTCTGAGAAATTAAAAAAATAGAGGTCAGAAAATCCTTTTTCCCATCGGAAACTTTAGACATGGTTACAGCCAAAACTGCTCAATGGAATTACACCAAATTTGGCAAAAAGGTAGTGCTTGGTTCAGAAAGCGCCCTTTTTTAAATGGTGTAAATCCGTTCAGTAGTTTGAGATATTAAAGGAAAAAAACCTTTATATATTTGGGCGGGACCTAACTACACAAGCACGAGCGTGACTCTAATTGGCTGCCAACACTTCAATCCAGGAAATATTGGAAGCCATCTTGAACTCGCCTAGCGACACAGCGCATGTGCTTCACACTACGCAAACACCACTGCTCTGCCCTAAACCCTAAAACACTACCCCAGAACGACCCCCTACACTGCGCGAACACCACTGCACCGACCTAAACCCTAAAACACTACCCCAGCACGATGCCCTAAACTGCATGAACAACAAAGCACTGCCCTAAACCCTAAAACACTACCCCCAGCATTACCCCCTACACGCCCCGAACACCACTGCACTGCCCTAAAATCTGAAAAACCACGAACAGCATGACACCCTACACTGCCAGAACACCACTGCACTGCCCTAAATCCTGAAACACCACCCCATCACGACCCTCTACACTGCCCAAAAACCACTGCACTGCCCTAAACCCTGAAACACCACCTCCAGCATGACCCCCTACACTGCTCAAACACCACTGCACTTCCCTAAAACCTGAAACACTCCCCCTAGCAAGACCCCCTACACTGCCCGAGCATCACTGCCCTAAACAATGAAACACCACCCCCTGCAAGACCCCCTACACTGCCCGAACATGACTGCCCTGCCCTAAACCCTGAAACACCAACCCCTTCACGACCCCCTACCCTGCCTGAACACCACTGCACTGGCCTATACCCTGAAACACCACCCCCAGCATGACCCCCTACACTGCCCGAACACCACTGCTCTGCCCTAAACCCTGAAACACCAGCCCCAGCACGATCATCTACTCTGCCCGAACACCACTGCTCTGCCCTAAACCCTAAAACACCTGCCCCAGCATGACCCCCTACACTGCACGAACACCACTGCTCTGGCCTAAACCCTGAAACACCGGACCCAGCACGACCCCTACACTGCCCAAACACCACTGCTCTGCCCTAAACCCAGATACACTAGCCCCGGGACAACCCCCAACACTGGCCAAACACCACTGCAATGAACTAAACCCTGAAACACCACCCCCAACATGACCCCCTACACTGCCCAAACACAACTGCACTGCCCTAAACCCTGAAACACCACCCGCAGCATGACCCCCTACACTGCCCGAACACCACTGCACTGCCCTAAACCTGAAACACCACTCCCCTGCACGACCCCCTACACGGCCCGAACACCACTGCACTGTCCTAAACCCTGAAACACCACTCCCCTGCATGACCCCTACATGGCCCGAACACCACTGCACTGCCCTAAATCCTGAAAAACCACCACCCTGTGTGACCCCTACACTTCCTGAACACCACTGCACTGCCCTAAACCCTGGAACACCACCCCCAGCACAACCCCCTACACTGTTAGAACACCACTGCACTTCCCTAAACCATGAAACACCAGCCCAGGCAGACCCCCTACACTGCCCGAACACCACTGCCCTAAACCCTGAAACACCACCCCCTGCAAGACCTGCTACACTGCCCGAACACAACTGCCCTGTCCTAAACCCTGAAACACCACCCCCAGCATGACCCCCTACAGTGCCCAAACACCACTGCACTGCCCTATACCCTGAAACATCACCCCCAGTACGACCCCCTACACTGCCCGAACACCATTGCTCTGCCCTAAACCCTGATACACCACCCCAGCATGAACCCCTACTCTGCCCGAAAACCACTGCTCTGCCCTACACTCTAAAACAACAGCCCCAGCATGACTCCCTACACAGCCCGAACACCACTGCTCTGCCATAAACCCTGGAACACTAGCCCCAGCACGACTCCCGCACTGCCCGAACACCACTACACTGCCCTAAACCCTGAAACACCACCCCCCTGCACGACTCCCTACATGGCCAGAACACCACTGCACTGCCCTAAACCCTGAAACACTACCCCGCTGCACGACCCCTACACGGCCCGAACACCAGAGCACTGCGCTAAACCCTAAAACACCACCCTCTGCACGACCCCCTACACGGCCCAAACACCACTGCACTGCCCTAAACCCTGAAATACCACCCCCCTGCATGACCCCCTACACTGCCCGAACACCACTGCACTGCGCTAAACCCTGAAACACCACCCCCAGCATGACCCCCGACACTGCTCAGACACCACTGCACTTCCCTAAACCCTGAAACACCAGCCCAGCAAGACCCCCTACACTGCCCGAACACCATTGCTCTGCCCTAAACCCTGAAAAACTAGCCCCAGCACGACCCTCTACTCTGCCCGAACACCACTGCTCTGCCCTAAACCCTAAAACACCTGCCCCAGCATGACCCCCTACACTGCACGAACACCACTGCTCTGGCCTAAACCCTGAAACACCGGACCCAGCACGACCCCTACACTGCCCAAACACCACTGCTCTGCCCTAAACCCAGATACACTAGCCCCGGGACAACCCCCAACACTGGCCAAACACCACTGCAATGAACTAAACCCTGAAACACCACCCCCAACATGACCCCCTACACTGCCCAAACACAACTGCACTGCCCTAAACCCTGAAACACCACCCGCAGCATGACCCCCTACACTGCCCGAACACCACTGCACTGCCCTAAACCTGAAACACCACTCCCCTGCACGACCCCCTACACGGCCCGAACACCACTGCACTGTCCTAAACCCTGAAACACCACTCCCCTGCATGACCCCTACATGGCCCGAACACCACTGCACTGCCCTAAATCCTGAAAAACCACCACCCTGTGTGACCCCTACACTTCCTGAACACCACTGCACTGCCCTAAACCCTGGAACACCACCCCCAGCACAACCCCCTACACTGTTAGAACACCACTGCACTTCCCTAAACCATGAAACACCAGCCCAGGCAGACCCCCTACACTGCCCGAACACCACTGCCCTAAACCCTGAAACACCACCCCCTGCAAGACCTGCTACACTGCCCGAACACAACTGCCCTGTCCTAAACCCTGAAACACCACCCCCAGCATGACCCCCTACAATGCCCAAACACCACTGCACTGCCCTATACCCTGAAACATCACCCCCAGTACGACCCCCTACACTGCCCGAACACCATTGCTCTGCCCTAAACCCTGATACACCACCCCAGCATGAACCCCTACTCTGCCCGAAAACCACTGCTCTGCCCTACACTCTAAAACAACAGCCCCAGCATGACTCCCTACACAGCCCGAACACCACTGCTCTGCCATAAACCCTGGAACACTAGCCCCAGCACGACTCCCGCACTGCCCGAACACCACTACACTGCCCTAAACCCTGAAACACCACCCCCCTGCACGACTCCCTACATGGCCAGAACACCACTGCACTGCCCTAAACCCTGAAACACTACCCCGCTGCACGACCCCTACACGGCCCGAACACCAGAGCACTGCGCTAAACCCTAAAACACCACCTTCTGCACGACCCCCTACACGGCCCAAACACCACTGCACTGCCCTAAACCCTGAAATACCAACCCCCTGCATGACCCCCTACACTGCCCGAACACCACTGCACTGCCCTAAACCCTGAAACACCACCCCCAGCATGACCCCCGACACTGCTCAGACACCACTGCACTTCCCTAAACCCTGAAACACCAGCCCAGCAAGACCCCCTACACTGCCCGAACACCATTGCTCTGCCCTAAACCCTGAAAAACTAGCCCCAGCATGACCCTCTACTCTGCCCGAACACCACTGCTCTGCCCTAAACCCTAAAACACCTGCCCCAGCATGACCCCCTACACTGCACGAACACCACTGATCTGGCCTAAACCCTGGGACACCGGCCCCAGCACGACCCCTACACTGCCCAAACACCACTGCTCTGCCCTAAACCCAGATACACTAGCCCCGGCACGACCCCCAACACTGCCCGAACACCACGGCAATGCCCTAAACCCTAAAACACCACACCCAGCATGTCCCCATACACTGTCCGAACACACAATTGCACTGCCCTAAACCGTGAAACACCACCCCCAGCACGACCCCCTACACAGCCCGAACACCACTGCACTGCCCTAAACCCTGAAACACCAACCCCAGCACAACCCCCTACATTGCTCGAACACCACTGCACTGCCCTATACCCTGAAACACCACCCCAGCATGACCCCCTACACTGCCCAAACACCATTGCACTGCCCTAAATCCTGAAACACCACCCCCTGCACGACCCCCTACACTTCCCGAACACCACTGCACTGCCCTAAACCCTGAAACACCAACCCCAGCACAACCCCCTACATTGCTCGAACACCACTGCACTGCCCTATACCCTGAAACACCACCCCAGCATGACCCCCTACACTGCCCAAACACCATTGCTCTGCCCTAAACCCTGATACACCACATCAGCATGACCCCCTACACAACCCGAACACCACTGCTCTGCCATAAAACCTGAAACACAAGCCGCAGCACGACCACCTACACTGCCCGAACACCACTGCACTGCCCTAAACACTGAAACACCACCCCCCTGCATGACTCCCTACACGGCCCGAACACCACTGCACTGCCCTGAACCCTGAAACACCACCCCCCTGCATGACCCCCTACACGGCACAAACACCACTGCACTGTGCTAAACCCTGAAACACCACCCCCTGCATGACCCCCTACATGGCCCGAACACCACTGCACTGCCCTAAACCCTGAAATACCACCCAACTGCATGACCCCCTACACTGCCCAAACACCACTGCACTGCCCTAAACCCTGAAAGCCCCCCCAGCACGATCCCCTACACTGACTGAACACCACTGCACTGCCCTAAACCCTGAAACACCACCCCCTGCAGAACCCCCTACACTGCCCGAACACCACTGCCCTAAATCCTGAAACACCACCCCCAGCAAGACCCCCTACACTGTCCGAACACCAATGCCCTAAACCCTGAAACACCACCCCCTGAACGACACCCGACACTGCCCGAACACCACTGCACTGTCCTAAACCCTGAAACACCCCCCACACGACCACCTACACTGCCCGAACACCACTGCACTGTGCTAAATCCTAAATCCCCACCCCAGCATGACCCCTTACACTGCCCGAACACCACTGCTCTGCCCTAAACCCTGAAACACCAGCCCCAGCACAACCCACTACACTGCCCGAACACCACTGCTCTGCCCTAAACCCTGAAACACCAGCCCCAACACGACCCCCTACACTGCCCGAACCTCCACTGCACTGCCCTAAACCCTGAAACACTACCCCA
This sequence comes from Triturus cristatus, assembly GCF_964204655.1. Classification (NCBI taxonomy): domain Eukaryota; kingdom Metazoa; phylum Chordata; class Amphibia; order Caudata; family Salamandridae; genus Triturus; species Triturus cristatus. The sequence goes on from NC_140579.1 coordinate 332,671,094, forward strand.
GCACGCACCCTACACTGCCCAAACACCACTGCACTGCCCTAAACCCTGAAACACCACCCCCAGCATGACCCCCTACACTGCCCGAACACCACTGATCTGCCCTAAACCCTGAAACACCACCTCCAGCACGACCCCCTACTCTGCCCGAACACCACTGCTCTGCCCCAAACCCTAAAACACCATCCCCCGCATGACCCCAACACTGCTCGAACACCACTGCTCTCTCCTAAACCCTGAAACACCAGCCCCAGCACGACCCCCTACACTACACCAACATCACTGCACTGCCATAAACCCTGAAACACCACTCCCAGCACGACACTCCTACACTGCCCGAACACCACTGTACTGCCCCCTACACTGCCCGAACACCACTGCACTGCCCTAAACCATGAAACACCACCCTCAGCATGACCCCCTACACTGCCCAAACACCACTGCACAGCCCTAAACCCTGAAACCCCCCCAGCACGATCCCCTTCACTGACTGAACACCACTGCACTGCCCTAAACCCTGAAACACCACCCCCTGCACAACCCCCTACACTTCCCGAACACCACTGCACTGCCCTAAACCCTGAAACACCAACCCCAGCACAACCCCCTACATTGCTCGAACACCACTGCACTGCCCTATACCCTGAAACACCACCCCAGCATGACCCCCTACACTGCCCAAACACCATTGCTCTGCCCTACACCCTAATACAACAGCCCCAGCATGACCCCCTACACAACCCGAACACCACTGCTCTGCCATAAAACCTGAAACACAAGCCGCAGCACGGCCACCTACACTGCCCGAACACCACTGCACTGCCCTAAACACTGAAACACCACCCCCCTGCACGACTCCCTACACGGCCTGAACACCACTGCACTGCCCTGAACCCTGAAACACCACCCCCCTGCATGACCCCCTACACGGCACAAACACCACTGCACTGTGCTAAACCCTGAAACACCACCCCCTGCATGACCCCCTACACGGCCCGAACACCACTGCACTGCCCTAAACCCTGAAATACCACCCAACTGCATGACCCCCTACACTGCACAAACACCACTGCACTGCCCTAAACCCTGAAAGCCCCCCCAGCACGATCCCCTACACTGACTGAACACCACTGCACTGCCCTAAACCCTGAAACACCACCCCCTGCAGAACCCCCTACACTGCCCGAACACCACTGCCCTAAATCCTGAAACACCAACCCCAGCAAGACCCCCTACACTGTCCGAACACCAATGCCCTAAACCCTGAAACACCACCCCCTGAACGACACCCGACACTGCCCGAACACCACTGCACTGTCCTAAACCCTGAAACACCCCCCACACGACCACCTACACTGCCCGAACACCACTGCACTGTGCTAAATCCTAAATCCCCACCCCAGCACGACCCCTTACACTGCCTGAACACCACTGCTCTGCCCTAAACCCTGAAACACCAGCCCCAGCACGACCCACTACACTGCCCGAACACCACTGCTCTGCCCTAAACCCTGAAACACCAGCCCCAACACGACCCCCTACACTGCCCGAACCTCCACTGCACTGCCCTAAACCCTGAAACACTACCCCAGCACGCACCCTACACTGCCCAAACACCACTGCACTGCCCTAAACCCTGAAACACCACCCCCAGCATGACCCCCTACACTGCCCGAACACCACTGATCTGCCCTAAACCCTGAAACACCACCTCCAGCACGACCCCCTACTCTGCCCGAACACCACTGCTCTGCCCCAAACCCTAAAACACCATCCCCCGCATGACCCCAACACTGCTCGAACACCACTGCTCTCTCCTAAACCCTGAAACACCAGCCCCAGCACGACCCCCTACACTACACCAACACCACTGCACTGCCATAAACCCTGAAACACCACTCCCAGCACGACACTCCTACACTGCCCGAACACCACTGTACTGCCCCCTACACTGCCCGAACACCACTGCACTGCCCTAAACCATGAAACACCACCCTCAGCATGACCCCCTACACTGCCCAAACACCACTGCACAGCCCTAAACCCTGAAACCCCCCCCAGCACGATCCCCTTCACTGACTGAACACCACTGCACTGCCCTAAACCCTGAAACACCACCCCCTGCACAACCCCCAACACTGCTCGAACATCACTGCTCTCTCCTAAACCGTGAAACACCAGCCCCAGCACGACCCCCTACACTACACCAACACCACTGCACTACCATAAACCCTGAAACACCACTCCCAGCACGACACTCCTACACTGCCCGAATACCACTGCACTGCCCCCTACACTGCCCGAACACCACTGCACTGCCCTAAACCATGAAACACCACCCTCAGCATGACCCCCTACACTGCCCAAACACCACTGCACAGCCCTAAACCCTGAAACCCCCCCAGCACGATCCCCTTCACTGACTGAACACCACTGCACTGCCCTAAACCCTGAAACACCACCCCCTGCACAACCCCCTACACTGCCCGAACACCAATGCCCTAAACCCTAAAACACCACCCTCTGAACGACCCCCTACACTGCCCAAACACCACTGCACTGCTCTAAATACTGAAACACCATCCCCAGCACGACTACTCCATACTGTGCCCGAACACCACTGCTCTGCCCTACAACCTAAAACAGCAGCCCCAGCACAACCCCCTACGCTTCCCGAACACCAATGTTCTGCCCTAAACTCTGAAACACCAGCCCCAGCACGAACCCTTCACTGCCCGAACACCACTGCTATGCCCTAAACCCTGAAACACTTGCCCCAGCACAACCCGCTACACTGCCTGAACACCACTGCCCTGCCCTAAACACTGAAACTCCACCCCCTGCACGACCCCTACACTGCCTGAACACCACTGCAATGCCCTAAACCCTGAAACACCACCCTCAGCACGACCCCCTGCACGGCCCGAACACCACTGCACTGCCCTAAACCATGAAACACCACCCCCAGCACGACCCCCTAATCTCTCCCCGAACACCACTGCTCTGCCCCAAACCCTAAAACACCACCCCCAGCAAGACCCCTACACTGCCCGAACACCACTGCTCTGCCCTAAACCCTGAAACACCACCACCAGCACGACCTCCTACACTACCCAAACACCACTGCACTGCCCTAAACCCTGAAAACCACCCCCAGCACGAACCCTTACACTGACTGAACACCACTGCACTGCCCTAAACCCTGAAACACAACCCCCTGCACGACCCCCTACACTGGCCGAACACCACTGCCCTAAACCCTGAAACACCACCCCCAGCAAGACCCCCTACACTGCCCGAACACCAATGCCCTAAACCCTGAAACACAACCCCCTGCACGATCCCCTACACAGCCCGAACATCACTGCACTGCCCTACAACCTAAAACACCAGCCCCAGCACAACCCTCTACACTGCCCGAACACCAATGTTCTGCCCTAAACTCTGAAACACCAGCCCCAGCACGAACCCTACACTGCCCGAACACCACTCCTATGCCCTAAACCCTGAAACACTAGCCCCAGCACGCCCCCTACACTGCTCAAACACCACTGCCCTGCCCTAAACCCTGAAACACCACCCCATGCACGACCCCCTACACTGCCAGAACACCACTGCACTGCCCTTAATACTGAAACACCACCCCCTGCATGACCCCCTACACAGCCCGAACACCACTGCATTGCCCTAAACCATGAAACACTACCCCCAGAACGACCCCTTACACTGCCCAAACACCACTGCACTGCCCTAAACCCTGAAACACCACCCCCAGCAAGACCCCCTACACTGCCCGAACACCACTGCCCTAAACCCTGAAACACCACCCCCTGCAAGATCCCCTACACTGCCCGAACACCACTGCCCTGCCCTAAACCCTGAAACACCACCCCTGCAAGACCCCCAACATGGCCTGAACACTACTGCACTGCTCTATACCATGAAACACCACCCCCAGCACGCCCCCTACACTGCCCGAACTCCACTCATCTGCCCTAAACCCTGAAACACTAGCCACAGCATGACCCCCTACAATACCCAAACACCACTGCACTGCCCTAAACCCTGAAACACCACCCCCAGCATGACCCCCCTACACTGCCCGAACACAACTGATCTGCCCTAAACCCTGAAACACTACCCCCAGCACGTCCCCCTACTCTGCCCGAACACCACTGCTCTGCCCCAAACCCTGAAACACCATCCCCAGCATGACCCCAAACACTGCCCAAACACCAATGCACTGCCCTAAACCCTGAAACACCACACCCAGCACAACCCCCTACACTGCCCGAACACCAGTGCACTGCCCTAAAGCCTGAAACACCACCCCCAGCATGACCCCCTACACTGCCCGAACACCACTGCACTGCAATAAACCCTGAAACACCACCCCCAGCACAACCCCCTACTCTGCCCGAACACCACTGCTCTGCCCTAAACCCTGAAACACCAGCCCCAGCATGACCCCCTACACTTCCCCAACACCACTGCACTGCCCTAAACCCTGAAACACCAGCCCTAGCACGACCCACTACACTGCCCGAACACCACTGCTCTGCCCTAAACCCTGAAACACCAGCCCAAACACGTCCCCCTACACTGCCCGAACCTCCACTGCACTGCCCTAAACCCTGAAACACCACCCCCAGCACCCACCCTACTCTGCCCGAACACCACTGCTCTGCCCCAAACCCTAAAACACCATCCCCCTCATGTCCCCAACACTGCTCGAACACCACTGCTCTCTCCTAAACCCTGAAACACCAGCCCCAGCACGACCCCTTACACTACACCAACACCACTGCACTGCCATAAACCCTGAAACACCACCCCCAACACAACACTCCTACACTGCCCGAACACCACTGCCCTAAACCCTGAAACACCACCCTCAGCACGACCCCCTACACTGCCCGAACACCACTGCACTGCCCTAAACCATGAAACACCACCCTCAGCATGACCCCCTACACTGCCCAAACACCACTGCACAGCCCTAAATCCTGAAACCCCCCCAGCACGATCCCCTTCACTGACTGAACACCACTGCACTGCCCTAAACCCTGAAACACCACCCCCTGCACAACCCCCTACACTGCCCGAACACCACTGCCCTAAACCCTGAAACACCACCCCCAGCAAGACCCCCTACACTGCCCAAACACCAATGCCCTAAACCCTGAAACACCACCCCCTGAACGACCCCTTACACTGCCCGAACACCACTGCACTGCTCTAAATACTGAAACACCATCCCCAGCACGACTACTCCATACTCTGCCCGAACACCACTGCTCTGCCCTACAAACTAAAACAGCAGCCCCAGCACAACCCCCTACGCTGCTCGAACACCAATGTTCTGCCCTAAACTCTGAAACACCAGCCCCAGCACGAACCCTTCACTGCCCGAACACCACTGCTATGCCCTAAACCCTGAAACACTAGCCCCAGCACAGCCCCCTACACTGCCTGAACACCACTGCCCTGCCCTAAACCCTGAACCTCCACACCCTGCACGACCCCTATACTGCCTGAACACCACTGCAATGCCCTAAACCGTGAAACACCACCCCCAGCACGACCCCCTAATCTCTCCCCGAACACCACTGCTCTGCCCCAAACCCTATAACACCAGCCCCAGCAAGACCCCTACACTGCCCGAACACCACTGCTCTGCCCTAAACCCTGAAACACCACCCCCAGCACGACCCCCTAATCTCTCCCCGAACACCACTGCTCTGCCCCAAACCCTATAACACCACCCCCAGCAAGACCCCTACACTGCCCAAACACCACTGCACAGCCCTAAATCCTGAAACCCCCCCAGCACGATCCCCTTCACTGACTGAACACCACTGCACTGCCCTAAACCCTGAAACACCACCCCCTGCACAACCCCCTACACTGCCCGAACACCACTGCCCTAAACCCTGAAACACCACCCCCAGCAAGACCCCCTACACTGCCCAAACACCAATGCCCTAAACCCTGAAACACCACCCCCTGAACGACCCCTTACACTGCCCGAACACCACTGCACTGCTCTAAATACTGAAACACCATCCCCAGCACGACTACTCCATACTCTGCCCGAACACCACTGCTCTGCCCTACAAACTAAAACAGCAGCCCCAGCACAACCCCCTACGCTGCTCGAACACCAATGTTCTGCCCTAAACTCTGAAACACCAGCCCCAGCACGAACCCTTCACTGCCCGAACACCACTGCTATGCCCTAAACCCTGAAACACTAGCCCCAGCACAGCCCCCTACACTGCCTGAACACCACTGCCCTGCCCTAAACCCTGAACCTCCACACCCTGCACGACCCCTATACTGCCTGAACACCACTGCAATGCCCTAAACCGTGAAACACCACCCTCAGTACGACCCCCTGCACTGCCTGAACACCACTGCACTGCCCTAAACCATGAAACACCACCCCCAGCACGACCCCCTAATCTCTCCCCGAACACCACTGCTCTGCCCCAAACCCTATAACACCACCCCCAGCAAGACCCCTACACTGCCCGAACACCACTGCTCTGCCCTAAACCCTGAAACACCACCACCAGCACAACCCCCTACACTACCCAAACACCACTGCACTGCCCTAAACCCTGAAAACCACCCCAGCACGAACCATTACACTGACTGAACACCACTGCACTGCCCTAAACCCTGAAACACAACCCCCTGCACGACCCCCTCCACTGGCCGAACACCACTGCCCTAAACCCTGAAACACCACCCCCAGCAAGACCCCCTACACTGCCCGAACACCAATGCCCTAAACCCTGAAACACAACCCCCCTGCACGACCCCCTACACTGCCCGAACATCACTGCACTGCCCTAAACCCTGAAACACCATCCCCAGCACGACCCCCTACTATGCCCGAACACCACTGCTCTGCCCTACAACCTAAAACACCAGCCCCAGCACGAACCCTTCACTGACCGAACACCACTGCTATGCCCTAAACCCTGAAACACTAGCCCCAGCACAACCCCCTACACTGCCTGAACACCACTGCCCTGCCATAAACCCTGAAACTCTACCCCCTGCACGACCCCTACACTGCCAGAACACCACTGCACTGCCCTAAATCCTGAAACACCACCCCCCTGCATGACCCCCTACACAGCCCGAACACCACTGCATTGCCCTAAACCATGAAACACTACCCCTAGTTCGACCCCTTACACTGCCCAAACACCACTGCACTGCCCTAAACCCTGAAACACCACCCCCAGCAAGACCCCTACACTGCCCGAACACCACTGCCCTAAACCCTGAAACACCACCCCCTGCAAGATCCCATACACTGCCCGAACACCACTGCCCTGCCCTAAACCTTGAAACACCACCCCTGCAAGACCCCCAACATGGCCTGAACACCACTGCACTGCTCTATACCATGAAACACCACCCCCAGCACGACCCCCCTACACTACCCGAACTCCACTCATCTGCCCTAAACCCTGAAACACTAGCCCCAGCATGACCCCCTACAATACCCAAACACCACTGCACTGCCCTAAACCCTGAAACACCACCCCCAGCATGACCCCCCTACACTGCCCGAACACAACTGATCTGCCCTAAACCCTGAAACACTACCCCCAGTACGTCCCCCTACTCTGCCCAAACACCACTGCTCTGCCCCAAACCCTGAAACACCATCCCCAGCATGACCCCAAACACTGCCCAAACACCAATGCACTGCCCTAAACCCTGAAACACCACCCCCAGCATGACCCCCTACACTGCCCGAACACCACTGCACTGCCCTAAACCCTGAAACACCCCCCCAGCACAACCCCCTACTCTGCCCGAACACCACTGCTCTGCCCTAAACCCTGAAACACCAGCCCAAACACGACCCCCTACACTGCCCGAACCTCCACTGCACTGCCCTAAACCCTGAAACACCACCCTCAGCATGACCCCCTACACTGCCCAAACACCACTGCACAGCCCTAAACCCTGAAACCCCCCCAGCACGATCCCCTTCACTGACTGAACACCACTGCACTGCCCTAAACCCTGAAACACCACCCCCTGCACAACCCCCTACATTGCCCGAACACCACTGCCCTAAACCCTGAAACACCACCCCCAGCAAGACCCCCTACACTGCCCAAACACCAATGCCCTAAACCCTGAAACACCACCCCCTGAACGACCCCCTACACTGCCCGAACACCACTGCACTGCTCTAAATACTGAAACACCATCCCCAGCACGACTATTCCATACTCTGCCCGAACACCACTGCTCTGCCCTACAACCTAAAACAGCAGCCCCAGCACAACCCCCTACGCTGCCCGAACACCAATGTTCTGCCCTAAACTCTGAAACACCAGCCCCAGCACGAACCCTTCACTGCCCGAACACCACTGCTATGCCCTAAACCCTGAAACACTAGCCCCAGCACAACCCCCTACACCTCCTGAACACCACTGCCCTGCCCTAAACCCTGAAACTCCACCCCCTGCACGACCCCTACACTGCCTGAACACCACTGCAATGCCCTAAACCCTGAAACACCACCCTCAGCACGACCCCCTGCACTGCCCGAACACCACTGCACTGCCCTAAACCATGAAACACCACACCCAGCACGACCCCCTAATCTCTCCCCGAACACCACTGCTCTGCCCCAAACCCTAAAACACCACCCCCAGCAAGACCCCTACACTGCCCGAACACCACTGCACTGCCCTAAACCCTGAAAACCACCCCCAGCACGAACCCTTACACTGACTGAACACCACTGCACTGCCCTAAACCCTGAAACACAACCCCCTGCACGACCCCCTACACTGGCTGAACACCACTGCCCTAAACCCTGAAACACCACCCCCAGAAAGACCCCCTACACTGCCCGAACACCAATGCCCTAAACCCTGAAACACAACCCCCTGCACGACCCCCTACACTGCCCGAACATCACTGCACTGCCCTAAACCCTGAAACACCATCCCTAGCACGACCCCCTACTCTGCCCGAACACCACTGCTCTGCCCAACAACCTAAAACACCAGCCCCAGCACAACCCTCTACACTGCCCGAACACCAATGTTCTGCCCTAAACTCTGAAACACCAGCCCCAGCATGAACCCTACACTGCCCGAACACCGCTCCTATGCCCTAAACCCTGAAACACTAGCCCCAGCACGACCCCCTACACTGCCCGAACACCACTGCCCTGCCCTAAACCCTGAAACACCACCCCCCTGCATGACCCCTTACACAGCCCGAACACCACTGCATTGCCCTAAACCATGAAACACTACCCCCAGAACGACCCCTTACACTGCCCAAACACCACTGCACTGCCCTAAACCCTGAAACACCACCCCCAGCAAGACCCCCGACACTGCCCGAACACCACTGCCCTAAACCCTGAAACACCACCCCCTGCAAGATCCCCTACACTGCCCGAACACCACTGCCCTTCCCTAAACCCTGAAACACCACCCCTGCAAGACCCCCAACATGGCCTGAACACCACTGAACTGCTCTATACCATGAAACACCACCCCCAGCACGACCCACCTACACTGCCCGAACTCCACTCATCTCCCCTAAACCCTGAAACACTAGCCCCAGCATGACCCCCTACAATACCCAAACACCACTGCACTGCCCTAAACCCTGAAACACCACCCCCAGCATGACCCCCCTACACTGCCCGAACACAACTGATCTGCCCTAAACCCTGAAACACTACCCCCAGCACGACCCCCTAATCTCTCCCCGAACACCACTGCTCTGCCCCAAACCCTAAAACACCACCCCCAGCAAGACCCCTACACTGCCCGAACACCACTGCTCTGCCCTAAACCCTGAAACACCACCACCAGCACGACCTCCTACACTACCCAAACACCACTGCACTGCCCTAAACCCTGAAAACCACCCCCAGCACGAACCCTTACACTGACTGAACACCACTGCACTGCCCTAAACCCTGAAACACAACCCCCTGCACGACCCCCTACACTGGCCGAACACCACTGCCCTAAACCCTGAAACACCACCCCCAGCAAGACCCCCTACACTGCCCGAACACCAATGCCCTAAACCCTGAAACACAACCCCCTGCACGATCCCCTACACTGCCCGAACATCACTGCACTGCCCTAAACCCTGAAACACCATCCCCAGCACGACCCCCTACTCTGCCCGAACACCACTGCTCTGCCCTACAACCTAAAACACCAGCCCCAGCACAACCCTCTACACTGCCCGAACACCAATGTTCTGCCCTAAACTCTGAAACACCAGCCCCAGCACGAACCCTACACTGCCCGAACACCACTCCTATGCCCTAAACCCTGAAACACTAGCCCCAGCACGCCCCCTACACTGCTCAAACACCACTGCCCTGCCCTAAACCCTGAAACACCACCCCATGCACGACCCCCTACACTGCCAGAACACCACTGCACTGCCCTTAATACTGAAACACCACCCCCTGCATGACCCCCTACACAGCCCGAACACCACTGCATTGCCCTAAACCATGAAACACTACCCCCAGAACGACCCCTTACACTGCCCAAACACCACTGCACTGCCCTAAACCCTGAAACACCACCCCCAGCAAGACCCCCTACACTGCCCGAACACCACTGCCCTAAACCCTGAAACACCACCCCCTGCAAGATCCCCTACACTGCCCGAACACCACTGCCCTGCCCTAAACCCTGAAACACCACCCCTGCAAGACCCCCAACATGGCCTGAACACTACTGCACTGCTCTATACCATGAAACACCACCCCCAGCACGCCCCCTACACTGCCCGAACTCCACTCATCTGCCCTAAACCCTGAAACACTAGCCACAGCATGACCCCCTACAATACCCAAACACCACTGCACTGCCCTAAACCCTGAAACACCACCCCCAGCATGACCCCCCTACACTGCCCGAACACAACTGATCTGCCCTAAACCCTGAAACACTACCCCCAGCACGTCCCCCTACTCTGCCCGAACACCACTGCTCTGCCCCAAACCCTGAAACACCATCCCCAGCATGACCCCAAACACTGCCCAAACACCAATGCACTGCCCTAAACCCTGAAACACCACACCCAGCACAACCCCCTACACTGCCCGAACACCAGTGCACTGCCCTAAAGCCTGAAACACCACCCCCAGCATGACCCCCTACACTGCCCGAACACCACTGCACTGCAATAAACCCTGAAACACCACCCCCAGCACAACCCCCTACTCTGCCCGAACACCACTGCTCTGCCCTAAACCCTGAAACACCAGCCCCAGCATGACCCCCTACACTTCCCCAACACCACTGCACTGCCCTAAACCCTGAAACACCAGCCCTAGCACGACCCACTACACTGCCCGAACACCACTGCTCTGCCCTAAACCCTGAAACACCAGCCCAAACACGTCCCCCTACACTGCCCGAACCTCCACTGCACTGCCCTAAACCCTGAAACACCACCCCCAGCACCCACCCTACTCTGCCCGAACACCACTGCTCTGCCCCAAACCCTAAAACACCATCCCCCTCATGTCCCCAACACTGCTCGAACACCACTGCTCTCTCCTAAACCCTGAAACACCAGCCCCAGCACGACCCCTTACACTACACCAACACCACTGCACTGCCATAAACCCTGAAACACCACCCCCAACACAACACTCCTACACTGCCCGAACACCACTGCACTGCCCTAAACCCTGAAACACCACCCTCAGCACGACCCCCTACACTGCCCGAACACCACTGCACTGCCCTAAACCATGAAACACCACCCTCAGCATGACCCCCAACACTGCCCAAACACCACTGCACAGCCCTAAATCCTGAAACCCCCCCAGCACGATCCCCTTCACTGACTGAACACCACTGCACTGCCCTAAACCCTGAAACACCACCCCCTGCACAACCCCCTACACTGCCCGAACACCACTGCCCTAAACCCTGAAACACCACCCCCAGCAAGACCCCCTACACTGCCCAAACACCAATGCCCTAAACCCTGAAACACCACCCCCTGAACGACCCCTTACACTGCCCGAACACCACTGCACTGCTCTAAATACTGAAACACCATCCCCAGCACGACTACTCCATACTCTGCCCGAACACCACTGCTCTGCCCTACAAACTAAAACAGCAGCCCCAGCACAACCCCCTACGCTGCTCGAACACCAATGTTCTGCCCTAAACTCTGAAACACCAGCCCCAGCACGAACCCTTCACTGCCCGAACACCACTGCTATGCCCTAAACCCTGAAACACTAGCCCCAGCACAGCCCCCTACACTGCCTGAACACCACTGCCCTGCCCTAAACCCTGAACCTCCACACCCTGCACGACCCCTATACTGCCTGAACACCACTGCAATGCCCTAAACCGTGAAACACCACCCTCAGTACGACCCCCTGCACTGCCCGAACACCACTGCGCTGCCCTAAACCATGAAACACCACCCCCAGCACGACCCCCTAATCTCTCCCCGAACACCACTGCTCTGCTCCAAACCCTATAACACCACCCCCAGCAAGACCCCTACACTGCCCGAACACCACTGCTCTGCCCTAAACCCTGAAACACCACCACCAGCACGACCCCCTACACTACCCAAACACCACTGCACTGCCCTAAACCCTGAAAACCACCCCAGCACGAACCATTACACTGACTGAACACCACTGCACTGCCCTAAACCCTGAAACACAACCCCCTGCACGACCCCCTCCACTGGCCGAACACCACTGCCCTAAACCCTGAAACACCACCCCCAGCAAGACCCCCTACACTGCCCGAACACCAATGCCCTAAACCCTGAAACACAACCCCCTGCACGACCCCCTACACTGCCCGAACATCACTGCACTGCCCTAAACCCTGAAACACCATCCCCAGCACGACCCCCTACTATGCCCGAACACCACTGCTCTGCCCTACAACCTAAAACACCAGCCCCAGCACGAACCCTTCACTGACCGAACACCACTGCTATGCCCTAAACCCTGAAACACTAGCCCCAGCACAACCCCCTACACTGCCTGAACACCACTGCCCTGCCATAAACCCTGAAACTCTACCCCCTGCACGACCCCTACACTGCCAGAACACCACTGCACTGCCCTAAATCCTGAAACACCACCCCCCTGCATGACCCCCTACACAGCCCGAACACCACTGCATTGCCCTAAACCATGAAACACTACCCCTAGTTCGACCCCTTACACTGCCCAAACACCACTGCACTGCCCTAAACCCTGAAACACCACCCCCAGCAAGACCCCTACACTGCCTGAACACCACTGCCCTAAACCCTGAAACACCACCCCCTGCAAGATCCCCTACACTGCCTGAACACCACTGCCCTGCCCTAAACCTTGAAACACCACCCCTGCAAGACCCCCAACATGGCCTGAACACCACTGCACTGCTCTATACCATGAAACACCACCCCCAGCACGACCCCCCTACACTACCCGAACTCCACTCATCTGCCCTAAACCCTGAAACACTAGCCCCAGCATGACCCCCTACAATACCCAAACACCACTGCACTGCCCTAAACCCTGAAACACCACCCCCAGCATGACCCCCCTACACTGCCCGAACACAACTGATCTGCCCTAAACCCTGAAACACTACCCCCAGTACGTCCCCCTACTCTGCCCAAACACCACTGCTCTGCCCCAAACCCTGAAACACCATCCCCAGCATGACCCCAAACACTGCCCAAACACCAATGCACTGCCCTAAACCCTGAAACACCACCCCCAGCACAACCCCCTACACTGCCCGAACACCAGTGCACTGCCCTAAAGCCTGAAACACCACCCCCAGCATGACCCCCTACACTGCCCGAACACCACTGCACTGCCCTAAACCCTGAAACACCCCCCCAGCACAACCCCCTACTCTGCCCGAACACCACTGCTCTGCCCTAAACCCTGAAACACCAGCCCAAACACGACGCCCTACACTGCCCGAACCTCCACTGCACTGCCCTAAACCCTGAAACACCACCCTCAGCATGACCCCCTACACTGCCCAAACACCACTGCACAGCCCTAAACCCTGAAACCCCCCCAGCACGATCCCCTTCACTGACTGAACACCACTGCACTGCCCTAAACCCTGAAACACCACCCCCTGCACAACCCCCTACACTGCCCGAACACCACTGCCCTAAACCCTGAAACACCACCCCCAGCAAGACCCCCTACACTGCCCAAACACCAATGCCCTAAACCCTGAAACACCACCCCCTGAACGACCCCCTACACTGCCCGAACACCACTGCACTGCTCTAAATACTGAAACACCATCCCCAGCACGACTATTCCATACTCTGCCCGAACACCACTGCTCTGCCCTACAACCTAAAACAGCAGCCCCAGCACAACCCCCTACGCTGCCCGAACACCAATGTTCTGCCCTAAACTCTGAAACACCAGCCCCAGCACGAACCCTTCACTGCCCGAACACCACTGCTATGCCCTAAACCCTGAAACACTAGCCCCAGCACAACCCCCTACACCTCCTGAACACCACTGCCCTGCCCTAAACCCTGAAACTCCACCCCCTGCACGACCCCTACACTGCCTGAACACCACTGCAATGCCCTAAACCCTGAAACACCACCCTCAGCACGACCCCCTGCACTGCCCGAACACCACTGCACTGCCCTAAACCATGAAACACCACACCCAGCACGACCCCCTAATCTCTCCCCGAACACCACTGCTCTGCCCCAAACCCTAAAACACCACCCCCAGCAAGACCCCTACACTGCCCGAACACCACTGCACTGCCCTAAACCCTGAAAACCACCCCCAGCACGAACCCTTACACTGACTGAACACCACTGCACTGCCCTAAACCCTGAAACACAACCCCCTGCACGACCCCCTACACTGGCTGAACACCACTGCCCTAAACCCTGAAACACCACCCCCAGAAAGACCCCCTACACTGCCCGAACACCAATGCCCTAAACCCTGAAACACAACCCCCTGCACGACCCCCTACACTGCCCGAACATCACTGCACTGCCCTAAACCCTGAAACACCATCCCTAGCACGACCCCCTACTCTGCCCGAACACCACTGCTCTGCCCAACAACCTAAAACACCAGCCCCAGCACAACCCTCTACACTGCCCGAACACCAATGTTCTGCCCTAAACTCTGAAACACCAGCCCCAGCATGAACCCTACACTGCCCGAACACCACTCCTATGCCCTAAACCCTGAAACACTAGCCCCAGCACGACCCCCTACACTGCCCGAACACCACTGCCCTGCCCTAAACCCTGAAACACCACCCCCCTGCATGACCCCCTACACAGCCCGAACACCACTGCATTGCCCTAAACCATGAAACACTACCCCCAGAACGACCCCTTACACTGCCCAAACACCACTGCACTGCCCTAAACCCTGAAACACCGACCCCAGCAAGACCCCCGACACTGCCCGAACACCACTGCCCTAAACCCTGAAACACCACCCCCTGCAAGATCCCCTACACTGCCCGAACACCACTGCCCTTCCCTAAACCCTGAAACACCACCCCTGCAAGACCCCCAACATGGCCTGAACACCACTCCACTGCTCTATACCATGAAACACCACCCCCAGCACGACCCCCCTACACTGCCCGAACTCCACTCATCTGCCCTAAACCCTGAAACACTAGCCCCAGCATGACCCCCTACAATACCCAAACACCACTGCACTGCCCTAAACCCTGAAACACATCCCCCAGCATGACCCCCCTACACTGCCTGAACACAACTGATCTGCCCTAAACCCTGAAACACTACCCCCAGTACGTCCCCCTACTCTGCCCGAACACCACTGCTCTGTCCCAAACCCTGAAACACCATCCCCAGCATGACCCCAAACACTGCCCAAACACCAATGCACTGCCCTAAACCCTGAAACACCAACCCCAGCACAACCCCCTACACTTCCCCAACACCACTGCACTGACCTAAACCCTGAAACACCAGCCCCAGCACGACCCACTCCACTGCCCGAACACCACTGCTCTGCCCTAAACCCTGAAACACCAGCCCAAACACGACCCCCTACACTGCCCGAACCTCCACTGCACTGCCCTAACCCCTGAAACACCACCCTCAGCATGACCCCCTACACTGCCCAAACACCACTGCACAGCCCTAAACCCTGAAACCCCCCCCAGCACGATCCCCTTCACTGACTGAACACCACTGCACTGCCCTAAACCCTGAAACACCACCCCCTGCACAACCCCCTACACTGCCCGAACACCACTGCCCTAAACCCTGAAACACCACCCCCAGCAAGACCCCCTACACTGCCCAAACACCAATGCCCTAAACCCTGAAACACCACCCCCTGAACGACCCCCTACACTGCACGAACACCACTGCACTGCTCTAAATACTGAAACACCATCCCCAGCACGACTACTCCATACTTTGCCCATACACCACTGCTCTGCCCTACAACCTAAAACAGCAGCCCCAGCACAACCCCCTACGCTGCCCGAACACCAATGTTTTGCCCTAAACTCTGAAACACCAGCCCCAGCACGAACCCTCCACTGCCCAAACACCACTGCTATGCCCTAAACCCTGAAACACTAGCCCCAGCACAACCCCCTACACTGCCTGAACACCACTGCCCTGCCCTAAACCCTGAAACTCCACCCCCTGCACGACCCCTACACTGCCTGAACACCACTGCAATGCCCTAAACCCTGAAACACCACCCTCAGCACGACCCCCTGCACTGCCCGAACACCACTGCACTGCCCTAAACCATGAAACACCACCCCCAGCACGACCCCCTAATCTCTCCCCGAACACCACTGCTCTGCCCCAAACCCTAAAACACCACCCCCAGCAAGACCCCTACACTGCCCGAACACCACTGCTCTGCCCTAAACCCTGAAACACCACCACCAGCACGACCCCCTACACTACCCAAACACCACTGCACTGCCCTAAACCCTGAAAACCACCCCCAGCACGAACCCTTACACTGACTGAACACCACTGCACTGCCCTAAACCCTGAAACACAACCCCCTGCACGACCCCCTACACTGGCTGAACACCACTGCCCTAAACCCTGAAACACCACCCCCAGCAAGACCCCCTACACTGCCCGAACACCAATGCCCTAAACCCTGAAACACAACCCCCTGCACGACCCCCTACACTGCCCGAACATCACTGCACTGCCCTAAACCCTGAAACACCATCCCCAGCACGACCCCCTACTCTGCCCGAACACCACTGCTCTGCCCTACAACCTAAAACACCAGCCCCAGCACAACCCTCTACACTGCCCGAACACCAATGTTCTGCCCTAAACCCTGAAACACTAGCCCCAGCACGACCCCCTACACTGCCCGAACACCACTGCCCTGCCCTAAACCCTGAAACACCACCCCATGCACGACCCCCTACACTGCCAGAACACCACTGCACTGCCCTAAATCCTGAAACACCACCCCCCGCATGACCCCCTACACAGCCCGAACACCACTGCATTGCCCTAAACCATGAAACACTACCCCCAGAACGACCCCTTACACTGCCCAAACACCACTGCACTGCCCTAAACCCTGAAACACCACCCCCAGCACGACCCACTCCACTGCCCGAACACCACTGCTCTGCCCTAAACCCTGAAACACCAGCCCAAACATGACCCCCTACACTGCCCGAACCTCCACTGCACTGCCCTAAACCCTGAAACACCACCCTCAGCATGACCCCCTACACTGCCCAAACACCACTGCACAGCCCTAAACCCTGAAACCCCCCCCCAGCACGATCCCCTTCACTGACTGAACACCACTGCACTGCCCTAAACCCTGAAACACCACCCCCTGCACAACCCCCTACACTGCCCGAACACCACTGTCCTAAACCCTGAAACACCACCCCCAGCAAGACCCCCTACACTGCCCAAACACCAATGCCCTAAACCCTGAAACACCACCTCCTGAACGACCCCCTACACTGCACGAACACCACTGCACTGCTCTAAATACTGAAACACCATCTCCAGCACGACTACTCCATACTTTGCCCGAACACCACTGCTCTGCCCTACAACCTAAAACAGCAGCCCCAGCACAACCCCCTACGCTGCCCGAACACCAATGTTTTGCCCTAAACTCTGAAACACCAGCCCCAGCATGAACCCTTCACTGCCCGAACACCACTGCTATGCCCTAAACCCTGAAACACTAGCCCCAGCACAACCCCCTACACTGCCTGAACACCACTGCCCTGCCCTAAACCCTGAAACTCCACCCCCTGCACGACCCCTACACTGCCTGAACACCACTGCAATGCCCTAAACCCTGAAACACCACCCTCAGCACGACCCCCTGCACTGCCCGAACACCACTGCACTGCCCTAAACCATGAAACACCACCCCCAGCACGACCCCCTAATCTCTCCCCGAACACCACTGCTCTGCCCCAAACCCTAAAACACCACCCCCAGCAAGACCCCTACACTGCCCGAACACCACTGCTCTGCCCTAAACCCTGAAACACCACCACCAGCACGACCCCCTACACTACCCAAACACCACTGCACTGCCCTAAACCCTGAAAACCACCCCCAGCACGAACCCTTACACTGACTGAACACCACTGCACTGCCCTAAACCCTGAAACACAACCCCCTGCATGACCCCCTACACTGGCTGAACACCACTGCCCTAAACCCTGAAACACCACCCCCAGCAAGACCCCCTACACTGCCCGAACACCAATGCCCTAAACCCTGAAACACAACCCCCTGCACGACCCCCTACACTGCCCGAACATCACTGCACTGCCCTAAACCCTGAAACACCATCCCCAGCACGACCCCCTACTCTGCCCGAACACCACTGCTCTGCCCTACAACCTAAAACACCAGCCCCAGCACAACCCTCTACACTGCCCGAACAACAATGTTCTGCCCTAAACCCTGAAACACTAGCCCCAGCACGACCCCCTACACTGCCCGAACACCACTGCCCTGCCCTAAACCCTGAAACACCACCCCATGCACGACCCCCTACACTGCCAGAACACCACTGCACTGCCCTAAATCCTGAAACACCACCCCCCTGCATGACCCCCTACACAGCCCGAACACCACTGCATTGCCCTAAACAATGAAACACTACCCCCAGAACGACCCCTTACACTGCCCAAACACCACTGCACTGCCCTAAACCCTGAAACACCACCCCCAGCAAGACCCCCTACACTGCCCGAACACCACTGCCCTAAACCCTGAAACACCACCCCCTGCAAGATCCCCTACACTGCCCGAACACCACTGCCCTTCCCTAAACCCTGAAACACCACCCCTGCAACACCCCCAACATGGCCTGAACACCACTGAACTGCTCTATACCATGAAACACCACCCCCAGCACGACCCCCCTACACTGCCCGAACTCCACTCATCTGCCCTAAACCCTGAAACACTAGCCCCAGCATGACCCCCTACAATACCCAAACACCACTGCACTGCCCTAAACCCTGAAACACCACCCCCAGCATGACCCCCTACACTGCCCGAACACAACTGATCTGCCCTAAACCCTGAAACACTACCCCCAGTACGTCCCCCTACTCTGCCCGAACACCACTGCTCTGCCCCAAACCCTGAAACACCATCCCCAGCATGACCCCAAACACTGCCCAAACACCAATGCACTGCCCTAAACCCTGAAACACCACCCCCAGCACAACCCCCTACACTGCCCGAGCACCAGTGCACTGCCCTAAAGCTTGACACACCACCCCCAGCATGACCCCCTTCACTGCCCGATCACCACTGCTCTGCCCTAAACCCTGAAACACCACCCCCAGCACAACCCCCTACTCTGCCCGAACAACACTGCTCTGCCCTAAACCCTGAAACACCAGCCCCAGCATGACCCCCTACACTTCCCCAACACCACTGCACTGCCCTAAACCCTGAAACACCAGCCCCAGCACGACCCACTGTACTGCCCGAACACCACTGCTCTGCCCTAAACCCTGAAACACCAACCCAAACACGACCCCCTACACTGCCCGAACCTCCACTGCACTGCCCTGAACCCTGAAACACCACCCCCAGCATGCACCCTACACTGCCCAAACACCATTGCACTGCCCTAAACCCTGAAACACCACCCCCAGCATGACCCCCGACACTGCCCGAACACCACTGATCTGCCCTAAACCCTGAAACACCACCTCCAGCACGACCCCCTACTCTGCCCGAACACCAGTGCACTGCCCTAAAGCTTGACACACCACCCCCAGCATGACCCCCTACACTGCCCGATCACCACTGCACTGCCCTAAACCCTGAAACACCACCCCCAGCACAACCCCCTACTCTGCCCGAACAACACTGCTCTGCCCTAAACCCTGAAACACCAGCCCCAGCATGACCCCCTACACTTCCCCAACACCACTGCACTGCCCTAAGCCCTGAAACACCAGCCCCAGCACGACCCACTGTACTGCCCGAACACCACTGCTCTGCCCTAAACCCTGAAACACCAACCCAAACAGGACCCCCTACACTGCCCGAACCTCCACTGCACTGCCCTGAACCCTGAAACACCACCCCCAGCATGCACCCTACACTGCCCAAACACCATTGCACTGCCCTAAACCCTGAAACACCACCCCCAGCATGACCCCCGACACTGCCCGAACACCACTGATCTGCCCTAAACCCTGAAACACCACCTCCAGCACGACCCCCTACTCTGCCCGAACACCACTGCTCTGCCCCAAACCCTAAAACACCATCCCCCTCATGACCCCAACACTGCTCGAACACCACTGCTCTCTCCTAAACCCTGAAACACCAGCCCCAGCACGACCCACTACACTACACCAACACCACTGCACTGCCATAAACCCTGAAACACCACCCCCAACACGACACTCCTACACTGCCCGAACACAACTGCACTGCCCTAAACCCTGAAACTCCACCCTCAGCACAACCCCTACACTGCCCAAACACCACTGCACTGCCCTAATCCATGAAACACCACCCTCAGCATGACCCCCTACACTGCCCAAACACCACTGCACAGCCCTAAACCCTGAAACCCCCCCAGCACGATCCCCTTCACTGATTGAACACCACTGCACTGCCCTAAACCCTGAAACACCACCCCCTGCACAACCCCCTACACTGCCCGAACACCACTGCCCTAAACCCTGAAACACCACCCCCAGCAAGACCCCCTACACTGCCCAAACACCAATGCCCTAAACCCTGAAACACCACCCCCTGAACGACCCCCTACACTGCCCGAACACCACTGCACTGCTCTAAATACTGAAACACCATCCCCAGCACGACTACTCCATACTCTGCCCGTACACCACTGCTCTGCCCTACAACCTAAAACAGCAGCCACAGCACAACCCCCTACGCTGCCCGAACACCAATGTTCTGCCCTCAACTCTGAAACACCAGCCCCAGCACGAACCCTTCACTGCCCGAACACCACTGCTATGCCCTAAACCCTGAAACACTAGCCCCAGCACAACCCCCTACACTGCCTGAACACCACTGCCCTGCCCTAAACCCTGAAAGTCCACCCCCTGCACGACCCCTACACTGCCTAAACACCACTGCAATGCCCTAAACCCTGAAACACCACCATCAGCACGACCCCTTGCACTGCCCGAACACCACCGCACTGCCCTAAACTATGAAACACCACCCCCAGCACGACCCCCTAATCTCTCCCCGAACACCACTGCTCTGCCCCAAACCCTAAAACACCACCCCCAGCAAGACCCCTACACTGCCCGAACACCACTGCTCTGCCCTAAACCCTGAAACACCACCACCAGCATGACCCCCTACACTACCCAAGCACCACTGCACTGCCCTAAACCCTGAAACACAACCACCTGCACGACCCCCTACACTGGCCGAACACCACTGCCCTAAACCCTGAAACACCACCCCAAGCAAGACCCCCTACACTGCCCGAACACCAATGCCCTAAACCCTGAAACACAACCCCCTGCACGACCCCCTACACTGCCCGAACATCACTGCACTGCCCTAAACCCTGAAACACCATCCCCAGCACGACCCCCTACTCTGCCCGAACACCACTGCTCTGCTCTACAACCTAAAACACCAGCCCCAGCACAACCCTCTACACTGCCCGAACACCGATGTTCTGCCCTAAACTCTGAAACACCAGCCCCAGCAGGAACCCTACACTGCCCGAACACCACTCCTATGCCCTAAACCCTGAAACACTAGCCCCAGCACGACCCCCTACACTGCCCGAACACCACTGCCCTGCCCTAAACCCTGAAACACCACCCCATGCACGACCCCCTACACTGCCATAACACCACTGCACTGCCCTAAATCCTGAAACACCACCCCCCTGCATGACCCCCTACACTGCCCAAATACCACTGCACTGCCCTAAACCCTGAAACACCACCCCCAGCAAGACCCCCTACACTGCCCGAACACCACTGCCCTAAACCCTGAAACACCACCCCTGCAAGATCCCCTACACTGCCCGAACACCACTTCCCTGCTATATATCCTGAAACACCACCCCTGCAAGACCCCCAACATGGCCTGAACACCACTCCACTGCTCTATACCATGAAACACCACCCCCAGCACGACCCCCCTACTCTGCCCGAACTCCACTCATCTGCCCTAAACCCTGAAACACTAGCCCCAGCATGACCCCCTACAATACCCAAACACCACTGCACTGCCCTAAACCCTGAAACACCACCCCCAGCATGACCCCCCTACACTGCCTGAACACAACTGATCTGCCCTAAACCCTGAAACATTACCCCCAGTACGTCCCCCTACTCTGCCCGAACACCACTGCTCTGCCCCAAACCCTGAAACACCATCCCCAGCATGACCCCAAACACTGCCCAAACACCAATGCACTGCCCTAAACCCTGAAACACCAACCCCAGCACAACCCCCTACACTTCCCCAACACCACTGCACTGCCCTAAACCCTGAAACACCAGCCCCAGCACGACCCACTCCACTGCCCGAACACCACTGCTCTGCCCTAAACCCTGAAACACCAGCCCAAACACGACCCCCTACACTGCCCGAACCTCCACTGCACTGCCCTAAACCCTGAAACACCACCCTCAGCATGACCCCCTACACTGCCCAAACACCACTGCACAGCCCTAAACCCTGAAACCCCCCCCAGCACGATCCCCTTCACTGACTGAACACCACTGCACTGCCCTAAACCCTGAAACACCACCCCCTGCACAACCCCCTACACTGCCCGAACACCACTGCCCTAAACCCTGAAACACCACCCCCAGCAAGACCCCCTACACTGCCCAAACACCAATGCCCTAAACCCTGAAACACCACCCCCTGAACAACCCCCTACACTGCACGAACACCACTGCACTGCCCTAAATACTGAAACACCATCCCCAGCACGACTACTCCATACTTTGCCCGAACACCACTGCTCTGCCCTACAACCTAAAACAGCAGCCCCAGCACAACCCCCTACGCTGCCCGAACACCAATGTTTTGCCCAAAACTCTGAAACACCAGCCCCAGCACGAACCCTTCACTGCCCGAACACCACTGCTATGCCCTAAACCCTGAAACACTAGCCCCAGCACAACCCCCTACACTGCCTGAACACCACTGCCCTGCCCTAAACCCTGAAACTCCACCCCCTGCACGACCCCTACACTGCCTGAACACCACTGCAATGCCCTAAACCCTGAAACACCACCCTCAGCACGACCCCCTGCACTGCCCGAACACCACTGCACTGCCCTAAACCATGAAACACCACCCCCAGCACGACCCCCTAATCTCTCCCCGAACACCACTGCTCTGCCCCAAACCCTAAAACACCACCCCCAGCAAGACCCCTACACTGCCCGAACACCACTGCTCTGCCCTAAACCCTGAAACACCACCACCAGCACGACCCCCTATACTACCCAAACACCACTGCACTGCCCTAAACCCTGAAAACCACCCCCAGCACGAACCCTTACACTGACTGAACACCACTGCACTGCCCTAAACCCTGAAACACAACCCCCTGCACGACCCCCTACACTGGCCGAACATCACTGCCCTAAACCCTGAAACACAACCCCCTGCACGACCCTCTACTCTGCCCTAACACCACTGCTCTGCCCTACAACCTAAAACACCAGCCCCAGCACAACCCCCTACACTGCCCGAACACCAATGTTCTGCCCTAAACTCTGAAACACCAGCCCCAGCACGAACCCTACTCTGCCCGAACACCACTCCTATGCCCTAAACCCTGAAACACTAGCCCCAGCACGACCCCCTACACTGCCCGAACACCACTGCCCTGCCCTAAACCCTGAAACACCACCCCATGCATGACCCCCTACACTGCCAGAACACCACTGCACTGCCCTAAATCCTGAAACACCACCCCGCTGCATGACCCCCTACACAGCCCGAACACCACTGCATTGCCCTAAACCATGAAACACTACCCCCAGAACGACCCTTTACACTGCCCAAACACCACTGCACTGCCCTAAACCCTGAAACACCACCCCCAGCAAGACCCCCTACACTGCCCGAACACCACTGCCCTAAACCCTGAAACACCACCCCCTGCAAGATCCCCTACACTGCCCGAACACCACTGCCCTTCCCTAAACCCTGAAACACCACCCCTGCAAGACCCCCAACATGGCCTGAACACCACTGCACTGCTCTATACCATGAAACACCACCCCCAGCACGACCCCCTACACTGCCCGAACTCCACTCATCTGCCCTAAACCCTGAAACACTAGCCCCAGCATGACCCCCTACAATACCCAAACACCACTGCACTGCCCTAAACCCCGAAACAACACCCCCAGCATGACCCCCCTACACTGCCCGAACACAACTGATCTGCCCTAAACCCCGAAACACTACCCCCTGTACGTCCCCCTACTCTGCATGAACACCACTGCTCTGCCCCAAACCCTGAAACACCATCCCCAGCATGACCCCAAACACTGCCCAAACACCAATGCACTGCCCTAAACCCTGAAACACCACCCCCAGCACAACCCCCTACACTGCCCGAACACCAGTGCACTGCCCTAAAGCCTGAAACACCACCCCCAGCATGACCCCCTACACTGCCCGATCACCACTGCACTGCCCTAAACCCTGAAACACCAACCCCAGCACAACACCCTACTCTGCCCGAACACCACTGCTCTGCCCTAAACCCTGAAACACCAGCCCCAGCATGACCCCCTACACTTCCCCAACACCACTGCACTGCCCTAAACCCTGAAACACCACCCCCAGCATGACCCCCGACACTGCCCGAACACCACTGATCTGCCCTAAACCCTGAAACACCACCTCCAGCACGACCCTCTACTCTGCCCGAACACCACTGCTCTGCCCCAAACCCTAAAACACCATCCCCCTCATGCCCCAACACTGCTCGAACACCACTGCTCTCTCCTAAACCCTGAAACACCAGCCCCAGCACGACCCCCTACACTACACCAACACCACTACACTGCCATAAACCCTGAAACACCACCCCCAACACGATACTCCTACACTGCCCGAACACAACTGCACTGCCCTAAACCCTGAAACTCCACCCTCAGCACGACCCCCTACACTGCCCGAACACCACTGCACTGCCCTAAACTATGAAACACCACCCTCAGCATGACCCCCTACACTGCCCAAACACCACTGCACAGCCCTAAACCCTGAAACCCCCCCAGCACGATCCCCTTCACTGACTGAACACCACTGCACTGCCCTAAACCCTGAAACACCACCCCCTGCACAACCCCCTACACTGCCCGAACACCACTGCCCTAAACCCTGAAACACCACCCCCAGCAAGACCCCCTACACTGCCCAAACACCAATGCCCTAAACCCTGAAACACCACCCCCTGAACGACCCCCTACACTGCCCGAACACCACTGCACTGCTCTAAATACTGAAACACCATCCCCAGCACGACTACTCCATACTCTGCCCGTACACCACTGCTCTGCCCTACAACCTAAAACAGCAGCCCCAGCACAACCCCCTACGCTGCCCGAACACCAATGTTCTGCCCTAAACTCTGAAACACCAGCCCCAGCACGAACCCTTCACTGCCCGAACACCACATCTATGCCCTAAACCCTGAAACACTAGCCCCAGCACAACCCCCTACACTGCCTGAACACCACTGCCCTGCCCTAAACCCTGAAACTCCACCCCCTTTCACGACCCCTACACTGCCTGAACACCACTGCAATGCCCTAAACCCTGAAACACCACCCTCAGCACGACCCCCTGCACTGCCCGAACACCACTGCACTGCCCTAAACCATGAAACACCACCCCCAGCACGACCCCCTAATCTCTCCCCGAACACCACTGCTCTGCCCCAAACCCTAAAACACCACCCCCAGCAAGACCCCTACACTGCCCGAACACCACTGCTCTGCCCTAAACCCTGAAAACCACCCCCAGCACGAACCCTTACACTGACTGAACACCACTGCACTGCCCTAAACCCTGAAACACAACCCCCTGCACGACCCCCTACACTGGCCGAACACCACTGCCCTAAACCCTGAAACACCACCCCAAGCAAGACCCCCTACACTGCCTGAACACCAATGCCCTAAACCCTGAAACACAACCCCCTGCACGACCCCCTACACTGCCCGAACATCACTGCACTGCCCTAAACCATGAAACACCATCCTCAGCACGACCCCCTACTCTGCCCGAACACCACTGCTCTGCCCTACAACCTAAAACACCAGCCCCAGCACAAACCTCTACACTGCCCGAACACCAATGTTCTGCCCTAAACTCTGAAACACCAGCCCCAGCACGAACCCTACACTGCCCGAACACCACTCCTATGCCCTAAACCCTGAAACACTAGCCCCAGCACGACCCCCTACACTGCCCAAACACCACTGCCCTGCCCTAAACCCTGAAACACCACCCCATGCACGACCCCCTACACTGCCAGAACACCACTGCACTGCCCTAAATCCTGAAACACCACCCCCCTGCATGACCCCCTACACAGCCCGAACACCACTGCATTGCCCTAAACCATGAAACACTACCCCCAGAACGACCCCTTACACTGCCCAAACACCACTGCACTGCCCTAAACCCTGAAACACCACCCCCAGCAAGACCCACTACACTGCCCGAACACCACTGCCCTAAACCCTGAAACACCACCCCCTGCAAGATCCCCTACACTGCCCGAACACCACTGCCCTTCCCTAAACCCTGAAACACCACCCCTGCAAGACCCCCAACATGGCCTGAACACCACCGCACTGCTCTATACCATGAAACACCACCCCCAGCACGACCCCCCTACACTGCCCGAACTCCACTCATCTGCCCTAAACCCTGAAACATTAGCCCCAGCATGACCCCCTACAATACCCAAACACCACTGCACTGCCCTAACCCCCGAAACACCACCCCCAGCATGACCCCCCTACACTGCCCGAACACAACTGATCTGCCCTAAACCCCGAAACACTACCCCCAGTACGTCCCCCTACACTACCCGAACACCACTGCCCTTCCCTAAACCCTGAAACACCACCCCTGCAAGACCCCCAACATGGCCTGAACACCACTGCACTGCTCTATACCATGAAACACCACCCCCAGCACGACCCCCCTACACTGCCCGAACTCCACTCATCTGCCCTAAACCCTAAAAAACTAGCCCCAGCATGACCCCCTACAATACCCAAACACCACTGCACTGCCCTAAACCCTGAAACACCACCCCCAGCATGACCCCCCTACACTGCCCGAACACAACTGATCTGCCCTAAACCCTGAAACACTACCCCCAGTACGTCCCCCTACTCTGCCCAAACACCACTGCTCTGCCCCTAACCCTGAAACACCATCCCAAGCATGACCCCAAACACTGCCCAAACACCAATGCACTGCCCTAAACCCTGAAACACCACCCCCAGCACAACCCCCTACACTGCCCGAACACCAGTGCACTGCCCTAAAGCCTGAAACACCACCCCCAGCATGACCCCCTACACTGCCCGAACACCACTGCACTGCCCTAAACCCTGAAACACCACCCCCAGCACAACCCCCTACTCTGCCCGAACACCACTGCTCTGCCCTAAACCCTGAAACACCAGCCCCAGCATGACCCCCTACACTTCCCCAACACCATTGCACTGCCCTAAACCCTGGCACGAAACCCCCAGCACAACCCCCCTACACTGCCCGAACACCACTGCACTGCCCTAAAGCCTGAAACATCACCCCAGCACGACCCCCAACACTGTCCAAACACCACTGCTCTTCCCTAAACCCTGAAACAGCAGCCCCAGCATGACCCCCTACAATACCCAAACACCACTGCACTGCCCTGAACCCCGAAACACCACCCCCAGCATGACCCCCCTACACTGCCCGAACACATCTGATCTGCCCTAAACCCCGAAACACTACCCCCAGTACGTCCCCCTACACTACCCAAACACCACTGCCCTTCCCTAAACCCTGAAACACCACCCCTGCAAGACCCCCAACATGGCCTGAACACCACTGCACTGCTCTATACCATGAAACACCACCCCAGCACGACCCCCCTACACTGCCCGAACTCCACTCATCTGCCCTAAACCCTAAAAAACGAGCCCAGCATGACCCCCTACAATACCCAAACACCACTGCACTGCCCTAAACCCTGAAACACCACCCCCAGCATGACCCCCCTACACTGCCCGAACACAACTGATCTGCCCTAAACCCTGAAACACTACCCCCAGTACGTCCCCCTACTCTGCCCGAACACCACTGCTCTGCCCCAAACCCTGAAACACCATCCCCAGCATGACCCCAAACACTGCCCAAACACCAATGCACTGCCCTAAACCCTGAAACACCACCCCCAGCACAACCCCCTACACTGCCCGAACACCAGTGCACTGCCCTAAAGCCTGAAACACCACCCCCAGCATGACCCCCTACACTGCCCGAACACCACTGCACTGCCCTAAACCCTGAAACACCACCCCCAGCACAACCCCCTACTCTGTCCGAACACCACTGCTCTGCCCTAAACCCTGAAACACCAGCCCCAGCATGACCCCCTACACTTCCCCAACACCATTGCACTGCCCTAAACCCTGGCACACAACCCCCAGCACAACCCCCCTACACTGCCCGAACACCACTAAACTGCCCTAAAGCCTGAAACACCACCCCAGCACGACCCCCAACACTGCCCAAACACCACTGCTCTTACCTAAACCCTGAAACAGCAGCCCCAGCATGTCCCCCTACACTACCCCAACACCACTGCACTGCCATAAACCCTGAAACACAACCCTCAGCACGACCCCCCCTACACTGATCGAACACCACTGCTCTGCCCTAAACCCTGAAACACCACCCCCAGCATGACCCCCTACACTGCCCAAACACCACTGCACTGCCCTAAACCCTGAAACACCAGCCCTAGCACAACCCCTACACTGTCCGAACACCACTGCTCTGCCCTAAACCCTGAAACACTAGCCACAGCACGACCCCTGCACTGCCCGAACACCACTGCACTGCCCTAAACCCTGAAACATCACCCCCAGCACGACCCCCTACACTGCCCGAACACCACTGCACTTCCCTACACCATGAAACACTAGCCCCAGCATGACCCCCTACAATACCCAAACACCACTGCACTGCCCTAAACCCTGAAACACCACCCCCAGCATGACCCCCTACACTGCCCAAACACCACTGCACTGCCCTAAACCCTGAAACACCAGCCCTAGCACAACCCCTACACTGTCCGAACACCACTGCTCTGCCCTAAACCCTGAAACACTAGCCACAGCACGACCCCCACACTGCCCGAACACCACTGCACTGCCCTAAACCCTGAAACACCACCCCCAGCACGACCCCCTACACTGCCCGAACACAACTGATCTGCCCTAAACCCTGAAACACTACCCCCAGCACGTCCCCCTACTCTGCCCGAACACCACTGCTCTCCCCCAAACCCTGAAACACCATCCCCAGCATGACCCCAAACACTGCCCAGACACCAATGCACTGCCCTAAACCCTGAAACACCACCCCCAGCACAACCCCCTACACTGCCTGAACACCAGTGCACTGCCCTAAAGCCTGAAACACCACCCTCAGCATGACCCCCTACTCTGCCCGAACACCACTGCTCTGCCCTAAACCCTGAAACACCAGCCCCAGCATGACCCCCTACACTTCCCCAACACCACTGCACTGCCCTAAACCCTGGCACACAACCCCCAGCACAACCCCCCTACACTGCCCGAACACCACTGCTCTTCCCTAAACCCTGAAACACCAGCCCCAGCATGTCCCCCTACACTACCCCAACACAACTGCACTGCCATAAACCCTGAAACACAACCCCCTGCACGACCCCCTACACTGCCCGAACATCACTGCACTGCCATTAACCCTGAAACACCATCCCCAGCACGACCCCCTACTCTGCCCGAACACCACTGCTCTGCCCTACAACCTAAAACACCAGCCCCAGCACAACCCTCTACACTGCCCGAACACCGATGTTCTGCCCTAAACCCTGAAACACCAGCCCCAGCAGGAACCCTACACTGCCCGAACACCACTCATATGCCCTAAACCCTGAAACACTAGCCCCAGCACGACCCCCTACACTGCCCGAACACCACTGCCCTGCCCTAAACCCTGAAACACCACCCCATGCACGACCCCCTACACTGCCAGAACACCACTGCACTGCCCTAAATCCTGAAACACCACCCCCCTGCATGACCCCCTACACAGCCCGAACACCACTGCATTGCCCTAAACCATGAAACACTACCCCCAGAACGACCCCTTACACTGTCCAAACACCACTGCACTGCCCTAAACCCTGAAACACCACCCCCAGCAAGACCCCCTACACTGCCCGAACACCACTGCCCTAAACCCTGAAACACCACCCCCAGCAAGATCCCCTACACTGCCCGAACACCACTGCCCTGCTCTAAACCCTGAAACACCACCCCTGCAAGACCCCCAACATGGCCTGAACACCACTCCACTGCTCTACACCATGAAACACCACCCCCAGCACGACCCCCCTACACTGCCCGAACTCCACTCATCTGCCCTAAACCCTGAAACACTAGCCCCAGCATGACCCCCTACAATACCCAAACACCACTGCACTGCCCTAAACCCTGAAACACCACCCCCAGCATGACCCCCCTACACTGCCCGAACACAACTGATCTGCCCTAAACCCTGAAACACTACCCCCAGTACGTCCCCCTACTCTGCCCGAACACCACTGCACTGCCCTAAACCCTGAAACACCACCCCCAGCACAACCCCCTACACTTCCCCAACACCACTGCACTGCCCTAAACCCTGAAACACCAGCCCCAGCACGACCCACTCCACTGCCCGAACACCACTGCTCTGCCCTAAACCCTGAAACACCAGCACAAACACGACCCCCTACACTGCCCGAACCTCCACTGCACTGCCCTAAACCCTGAAACACCACCCTCAGCATGACCCCCTACACTGCCCAAACACCACTGCACAGCCCTAAACCCTGAAACCCCCCCAGCACGATCCCCTTCACTGACTGAACACCACTGCACTGCCCTAAACCCTGAAACACCACCCCCTGCACAACCCCCTACACTGCCCGAACACCACTGCCCTAAACCCTGAAACACCACCCCCAGCAAGACCCCCTACACTGCCCAAACACCAATGCCCTAAACCCTGAAACACCACCCCCTGAACGACCCCCTACACTGCCCGAACACCGATGTTCTGCCCTAAACCCTGAAACACCAGCCCCAGCAGGAACCCTACACTGCCCGAACACCACTCATATGCCCTAAACCCTGAAACACTAGCCCCAGCACGACCCCCTACACTGCCCGAACACCACTGCCCTGCCCTAAACCCTGAAACACCACCCCATGCACGACCCCCTACACTGCCAGAACACCACTGCACTGCCCTAAATCCTGAAACACCACCCCCCTGCATGACCCCCTACACAGCCCGAACACCACTGCATTGCCCTAAACCATGAAACACTACCCCCAGAACGACCCCTTACACTGTCCAAACACCACTGCACTGCCCTAAACCCTGAAACACCACCCCCAGCAAGACCCCCTACACTGCCCGAACACCACTGCCCTAAACCCTGAAACACCACCCCCAGCAAGATCCCCTACACTGCCCGAACACCACTGCCCTGCTCTAAACCCTGAAACACCACCCCTGCAAGACCCCCAACATGGCCTGAACACCACTCCACTGCTCTACACCATGAAACACCACCCCCAGCACGACCCCCCTACACTGCCCGAACTCCACTCATCTGCCCTAAACCCTGAAACACTAGCCCCAGCATGACCCCCTACAATACCCAAACACCACTGCACTGCCCTAAACCCTGAAACACCACCCCCAACATGACCCCCCTACACTGCCCGAACACAACTGATCTGCCCTAAACCCTGAAACACTACCCCCAGTACGTCCCCCTACTCTGCCCGAACACCACTGCACTGCCCTAAACCCTGAAACACCACCCCCAGCACAACCCCCTACACTTCCCCAACACCACTGCACTGCCCTAAACCCTGAAACACCAGCCCCAGCACGACCCACTCCACTGCCCGAACACCACTGCTCTGCCCTAAACCCTGAAACACCAGCACAAACACGACCCCCTACACTGCCCGAACCTCCACTGCACTGCCCTAAACCCTGAAACACCACCCTCAGCATGACCCCCTACACTGCCCAAACACCACTGCACAGCCCTAAACCCTGAAACCCCCCCAGCACGATCCCCTTCACTGACTGAACACCACTGCACTGCCCTAAACCCTGAAACACCACCCCCTGCACAACCCCCTACACTGCCCGAACACCACTGCCCTAAACCCTGAAACACCACCCCCAGCAAGACCCCCTACACTGCCCAAACACCAATGCCCTAAACCCTGAAACACCACCCCCTGAACGACCCCCTACACTGCACGAACACCACTGCACTGCTCTAAATACTGAAACACCATCCCCAGCACGACTACTCCATACTCTGCCCGAACACCACTGCTCTGCCCTACAACCTAAAACAGCAGCCCCAGCACAACCCCCTACGCTGCCCGAACACCAATGTTCTGCCCTAAACTCTGAAACACTAGCCCCAGCAAGAACCCTTCACTGCCCGAACACCACTGCTATGCCCTAAACCCTGAAACACTAGCCCCAGCACAACCCCCTACACTGCCTGAACACCACTGCCCTGCCCTAAACCCTGAAACTCCACCCCCTGCATGACCCCTACACTGCCTGAACACCACTGCAATGCCCTAAACCCTGAAACACCACCCCCAGCACGACCCCCTAATCTCTCCCCGAACACCACTGCTCTGCCATAAACCCTGATACACCAGCCCCAGCATGACCACCTACACTTCTCCAACACCACTGCACTGCCCTAAACCCTGAAACACCAGCCCCAGCACGACCCACTACACTGCCCGAACACCACTGCTCTGCCCTAAACCCTGAAACACCAGCCCCAACACGACCCCCTACACTGCCCGAACCTCAACTGCACTGCCCTAAACCCTAAAACACCACCCCCAGCAAGACCCCCTACTCTGCCCGAACACCACTGCTCTCTCCTAAACCCTGAAACACCAGCCCCAGCACGACCCCCTACACTACACCAACACCACTGCACAGCCATAAACTCTGAAACACCACCCCCAGCACGACACTCCTACATTGCCCGAACACCACTGCACTGCCCTAAACCCTGAAACACCACCCTCAGCACGACCCCCTACACTGCCTAAACACCACTGCACTGCCCTAAACCCTGAAACACCACCCCCAGCATGACCCCCTACACTGCCCGAACACCACTGATCTGCCCTAAACCCTGAAACACCACCTCCAGCAAGACCCCCTACTCTGCCCGAACACCACTGCTCTGCCCCAAACCCTAAAACACCATCCCCCGCATGACCCCAACACTGCTCGAACACCACTGCTCTCTCCTAAACCCTGAAACACCAGCCCCAGCACGACCCCCTACACTACACCAACACCACTGCACAGCCATAAACTCTGAAACACCACCCCCAGCACGACACTCCTACATTGCCCGAACACCACTGCACTGCCCTAAACCCTGAAACACCACCCTCAGCACGACCCCCTACACTGCCCGAACACCACTGCACTGCCCTAAACCATGAAACACCACCCTCAGCATGACCCCCTACACTGCCCAAACACCACTGCACAGCCCTAAACCCTGAAACCCCCCCAGCACGATCCCCTTCACTGACTGAACACCACTGCACTGCCCTAAACCCTGAAACACCACCCCCTGCACAACCCCCTACACTGCCCGAACACCACTGCACTAAACCCTGAAACACAACCCCCAGCAAGACCCCCTACACTGCCCGAACACCAATGCCCTAAACCCTGAAACACCACCCCCTGAACGACCCCCTACACTGCCCGAACACCACTGTACTGCTCTAAATACTGAAACACCATCCCCAGCACGACTACTCCATACTGTGCCCGAACACCACTGCTCTGCCCTACAACCTAAAACTGCAGCCCCAGCACAACCCCCTACGCTGCCCGAACACCAATGTTTTGCCCTAAACTCTGAAACACCAGCCCCAGCACGAACCCTTCACTGCCCAAACAATACTGCTATGCCCTAAACCCTGAAACACTAGCTCCAGCACGACCCCCTACACTGCCTGAACACCACTGCCCTGCCCTAAACCCTGAAACTCCACCCCCTGCATGACCCCTACACTGCCTGAACACCACTGCAATGCCCTAAACCCTGAAACACCACCCTCAGCACGACCCCCTGCACTGCCCGAACACCACTGCACTGCCCTAAACCATGAAACACCACCCCCAGCACGACCCCCTAATCTCTCCCCGAACACCACTGCTCTGCCCCAAACCCTAAAACACCACCCCCAGCAAGACCCCTACACTGCCCGAACACCACTGCTCTGCCCTAAACCCTGAAACACCACCACCAGCACAACCTCCTACACTACCCAAACACCACTGCACTGCCCTAAACCCTGAAAACCACCCCCAGCACGAACCTTACACTGACTGAACACCACTGCACTGCCCTAAACCCTGAAACACCACCCCTGCAAGACCCCCAACATGGCCTGAACACCACTGCACTGCTCTATACCATGAAACACCACCCCCAGCACGACCCCCCTACACTGCCCGAACTCCACTCATCTGCCCTAAACCCTAAAAAACTAGCCCCAGCATGACCCCCTACAATACCCAAACACCACTGCACTGCCCTAAACCCTGAAACACCACCCCCAGCATGACCCCCCTACACTGCCCGAACACAACTGATCTGCCCTAAACCCTGAAACACTACCCCCAGTACGTCCCCCTACTCTGCCCGAACACCACTGCTCTGCCCCAAACCCTGAAACCCCATCCCCAGCATGACCCCAAACACTGCCCAAACACCAATGCACTGCCCTAAACCCTGAAACACCACCCCCAGCACAACCCCCTACACTGCCCGAACACCAGTGCACTGCCCTAAAGCCTGAAACACCACCCCCAGCAGGACTCCCTACACTGCCCGAACACCACTGCACTGCCCTAAACCCTGAAACACCACCCCCAGCACAACCCCCTACTCTGCCTGAACACCACCGCTCTGCCCTAAACCCTGAAACACCAGCCCCAGCATGACCCCCTACACTTCCCCAACACCATTGCACTGCCCTAAACCCTGGCACACAACCCCCAGCACAACCCCCCTACACTGCCTGAACACCACTGCACTGCCCTAAAGCCTGAAACACCACCCCAGCACGACCCCCAACACTGCCCAAACACCACTGCTCTTCCCTAAACCCTGAAACAGCAGCCCCAGCATGTCCCCCTACACTACCCCAACACCACTGCACTGCCATAAACCCTGAAACACAACCCTCAGCACGACCCCCCCTACACTGACCGAACACCACTGCTCTGCCCTAAACCCTGAAACACAACCCCCAGCATGACCCTCTACACTGCCCAAACACCACTGCACTGCCCTAAACCCTGAAACACCAGCCCTAGCACAACCCCTACACTGTCCGAACACCACTGCTCTGCCCTAAACCCTGAAACACTAGCCACAGCACGACCCCTACACTGCCCGAACACCACTGCACTGCCCTAAACCCTGAAACACCACCCCCAGCACGACCCCCTACACTGCCGGAACACCACTGCACTTCCCTACACCGTGAAACACTAGCCCCAGCATGACCCCCTACAATACCCAAACACCACTGCACTGCCCTAAACCCTGAAACACCACCCCCAGCATGACCCCCCTACACTGCCCAAACACCACTGCACTGCCCTAAACCCTGAAACACCAGCCCTAGCACAACCCCTACAATGTCCGAACACCACTGCTCTGCCCTAAAAACTGAAACACAAGCCACAGCACGACCCCCACACTGCCCGAACACCACTGCACTGCCCTAAACCCTGAAACACCACCCCCAGCACGACCCCCTACACTGTCCGAACACCACTGCTCTGCCCTAAACCCTGAAACACTAGCCCCAGCATGACCCCCTACAATACCCAAACACCACTGCACTGCCCTAAACCCTGAAACACCACCCCCAGCATGACCCCCTACACTGCCCGAACACAACTGATCTGCCCTAAACCCTGAAACAATACCCACAGCACGTCCCCCTACTCTGCCCGAACACCACTGCTCTGCCCCAAACCCTGAAACACCATCCCCAGCATGACCCCAAACACTGCCCAGACACCAATGCACTGCCCTAAACCCTGAAACACCACCCCCAGCACAACCCCCTACACTGCCCGAACACCAGTGCACTGCCCTAAAGCCTGAAACACAACCCCCAGCACAACCCCCCTACACTGCCCGAACACCACTGCTCTTCCCTAAACCCTGAAACACCAGCCCCAGCATGTCCCCCTACACTACCCCAACACCACTGCACTGCCATAAACCCTTAAACACAACCCCCTGCACGACCCCCTACACTGCCCGAACATCACTGCACTGCCCTAAACCCTGAAACACCATCCCCAGCACGACCCCCTACTCTGCCCGAACACCACTGCTCTGCCCTACAACCTAAAACACCAGCCCCAGCACAAACCTCTACACTGCCCGAACACCAATGTTCTGCCCTAAACTCTGAAACACCAGCCCCAGCACGAACCCTACACTGCCCGAACACCACTCCTATGCCCTAAACCCTGAAACACTAGCCCCAGCACGACCCCTACACTGCCCGAACACAACTGCCCTTCCCTAAACCCTGAAACACCACCCCATGCACGACCCCCTACACTGCCAGAACACCACTGCACTGCCCTAAATCCTGAAACACCACCCCCCTGCATGACCCCCTATACAGCCCGAACACCACTGCATTGCCCTAAACCATGAAACACTACCCCCAGAACGACCCCTTACACTGTCCAAACACCACTGCACTGCCCTAAACCCTGAAACACCACCCCCAGCAAGACCCCCTACACTGCCCGAACACCACTGCCCTAAACCCTGAAACACCACCCCCTGCAAGATCCCCTACACTGCCCGAACACTACTGCCCTGCTCTAAACCCTGAAACACCACCCCTGCAAGACCCCCAACATGGCCTGAACACCACTCCACTGCTCTATACCATGAAACACCACCCCAGCTCGACCCCCCTACACTGCCCGAACTCCACTCATCTCCCCTAAACCCTGAAACACTAGCCCCAGCATGACCCCCTACAATACCCAAACACCACTGCACTGCCCTAAACCCTGAAACACCACCCCCCGCATGACCCCCCTACACTGCCCGAACACAACTGATCTGCCCTAAACCCTGAAACACTACCCCCAGTACGTCCCCCTACTCTGCCCGAACACCACTGCACTGCCCTAAACCCTGAAACACCATCCCCAGCACAACCCCCTACACTTCCCCAACACCACTGCACTGCCCTAAACCCTGAAACACCAGCCCCAGCACGACCCACTCCACTGCCCGAACACCACTGCTCTGCCCTAAACCCTGAAACACCAGCACAAACACGACCCCCTACACTGCCCGAACCTCCACTGCACTGCCCTAAACTCTGAAACACCACCCTCAGCATGACCCCCTACACTGCCCAAACACCACTGCACAGCCCTAAACCCTGAAACCCCCCCAGCACGATCCCCTTCACTGACTGAACACCACTGCACTGCCCTAAACCCTGAAACACCACCCCCTGCACAACCCCCTACACTGCCCGAACACCACTGCCCTAAACCCTGAAACACCACCCCCAGCAAGACCCCCTACACTGCCCAAACACCAATGCCCTAAACCCTGAAACACCACCCCCTGAACGACCCCCTACACTGCACGAACACTACTGCACTGCTCTAAATACTGAAACACCATCCCCAGCACGACTACTCCATACTCTGCCCGAACACCACTGCTCTGCCCTACAACCTAAAACAGCAGCCCCAGCACAACCCCCTACGCTGCCCGAACACCAATGTTCTGCCCTAAACTCTGAAACACCAGCCCCAGCAAGAACCCTTCACTGCCCGAACACCACTGCTATGCCCTAAACCCTGAAACACTAGCCCCAGCACAACCCCCTACACTGCCTGAACACCACTGCCCTGCCCTAAACCCTGAAACTCCACCCCCTGCACGACCCCTACACTGCCTGAACACCACTGCAATGCCCTAAACCCTGAAACACCACCCCCAGCACGACCCCCCAATCTCTCCCCGAACACCACTGCTCTGCCATAAACCCTGAAACACCAGCCCCAGCATGACCCCCTACACTTCTCCAACACCACTGCACTGCCCTAAACCCTGAAACACCAGCCCCAACACGACCCAATACACTGCCCGAACACCACTGCTCTGCCCTAAACCCTGAAACACCAGCCCCAACACGACCCCCTACACTGCCCGAACCTCCACTGCACTGCCCTAAACCCTGAAACACCACCCCCAGCACGCACCCTATACTGCCCAAACACCACTGCACTGCCCTAAACCCTGAAACACCACCCCCAGCATGACCCCCTACACTGCCCGAACACCACTGATCTGCCCTAAACCCTGAAACACCACCTCCAGCACGACCCCCTACTCTGCCCGAACACCACTGCTCTGCCCCAAACCCTAAAACACCATCCCCCGCATGACCCTAACACTGCTCGAACACCACTGCTCTCTCCTAAACCCTGAAACACCAGCCCCAGCACGACCCCATACACTATACCAACACCACTGCACAGCCATAAACTCTGAAACACCACCCCCAGCACGACACTCCTACACTGCACGAACACCACTGCACTGCCCTAAACCCTGAAACACCACCCTCAGCACGACCCCCTACACTGCCCGAACACCACTGCACTGCCCTAAACCATGAAACACCACCCTTAGCATGACCCCCTACACTGCCCAAACACCACTGCACAGCCCTAAACCCTGAAACCCCCCCCAGCACGATCCCCTTCACTGACTGAACACCACTGCACTGCCCTAAACCCTGAAACACCACCCCCTGCACAACCCCCTACACTGCCCAAACACCACTGCCCTAAACCCTGAAACACCACCCCCAGCAAGACCCCCTACACTGCCCGAACACAAATGCCCTAAACCCTGAAACACCACCCCCTGAACGACCCCCTACACTGCCCGAACACCACTGTACTGCTCTAAATACTGAAACACCATCCCCAGCACGACTACTCCATACTCTACCCGAACACCACTGCTCTGCCCTACAACCTAAAACTGCAGCCCCAGCACAACCCCCTACGCTGCCCGAACACCAATGTTCTGCCCTAAACTCTGAAACACCAGCCCCAGCACGAACCCTTCACTGCCCAAACAATACTGCTATGCCCTAAACCCTGAAACACTAGCTCCAGCACGACCCCCTACACTGCCTGAACACCACTGCCCTGCCCTAAACCCTGAAACTCCACCCCCTGCATGACCCCTACACTGCCTGAACACCACTGCAATGCCCTATACCCTGAAAGACCACCCTCAGCACGACCCCCTGCACTGCCCGAACACCACTGCACTGCCCTAAACCCTGAAACACCACCCCCAGCAAGACCCCCTACACTGCCCGAACACCACTGCCCTAAACCCTGAAACACCACCCCTGCAAGATCCCCTACACTGCCCGAACACCACTGCCCTGGTATATATCCTGAAACACCACCCCTGCAAGACCCCCAACATGGCCTGAACACCCCTGCACTGCTCTATACCATGAAACACCACCCCCAGCACGACCCCCCTACACTGCCCGAACTCCACTCATCTGCCCTAAACCCTAAAAAACTAGCCCCAGCATGACCCCCTACAATACCCAAACACCACTGCACTGCCCTAAACCCTGAAACACCAGCCCCAGCACGACCCACTACACTGCCCGAACACCACTGCTCTGCCCTAAACCCTGAAACACCAGCCCCAACACGACCCCCTACACTGCCCGAACCACCACTGCACTGCCCTAAACCCTGAAACACCACCCCCAGCACGCACCCTACACTGCCCAAACACCACTGCACTGCCCTAAACCCTGAAACACCACCCCCAGCATGACCCCCTACACTGCCCGAACACCACTGATCTGCCCTAAACCCTGAAACACCACCTCCAGCACGACCCCCTACTCTGCCCGAACACCACTGCTCTGCCCCAAACCCTAAAACACCATCCCCCGCATGACCCCAACACTGCTCGAACACCACTGCTCTCTCCTAAACCCTGAAACACCAGCCCCAGCACGACCCCCTACACTACACCAACACCACTGCACTGCCATAAACTCTGAAACACCACCCCCAGCAAGACCCCCTACACTGCCCGAACACCAATGCCCTAAACCCTGAAACACCACCCCCTGAACGACCCCCTACACTGCCCGAACACCACTGTACTGCTCTAAATACTGAAACACCATCCCCAGCACGACTACTCCATACTCTGCCCGAACACCACTGCTCTGCCCTACAACCTAAAACAGCAGCCCCAGCACAACCCCCTACGCTGCCCCAACACCAATGTTCTGCCCTGAACTCTGAAACACCAGCCCCAGCACGAACCCTTCACTGCCCAAACAATACTGCTATGCCCTAAACCCTGAAACACTAGCTCCAGAACGACCCCCTACACTGCCTGAACACCACTGCCCTGCCCTAAACCCTGAAACTCCACCCCCTGCATGACCCCTACACTGCCTGAACACCACTGCAATGCCCTAAACCCTGAAACACCATCCTCAGCACGACCCCCTGCACTGCCCGAACACCACTGCACTGCCCTAAACCATGAAACACCACCCCCAGCACGACCCCCTAATCTCTCCCCGAACACCACTGCTCTGCCCCAAACCCTAAAACACCACCCCCAGCAAGACCCCTACACTGCCCAAACACCACTGCTCTGCCCTAAACCCTGAAACACCACCACCAGCACGACCCCCTACACTACCCAAACACCACTGCACTGCCCTAAACCCTGAAAACCACCCCCAGCACGAACCTTACACTGACTGAACACCACTGCACTGCCCTAAACCCTGAAACACCACCCCTGCAAGACCCCCAACATGGCCTGAACACCACTTCACTGCTCTATACCATGAAACACCACCCCCAGCACGACCCCCCTACACTGCCCGAACTCCACTCATCTGCCCTAAACCCTAAAACACTAGCCCCAGCATGACCCCCTACAATACCCAAACACCACTGCACTGCCCTAAACCCTGAAACACCACCCCCAGCATGACCCCCCTACACTGCCCGAACACAACTGATCTGCCCTAAACCCTGAAACACTACCCCCAGTACGTCCCCCTACTCTGCCCGAACACCACTGCTCTGCCCCAAACCCTGAAACACCATCCCCAGCATGACCCCAAACACTGCCCAAACACCAATGCACTGCCCTAAACCCTGAAACACCACCCCCAGCACAACCCCCTACACTGCCCGAACACCACTGCACTGCCCTAAACCCTGAAACACCACCCCCAGCACAACCCCCTACTCTGCCCGACCACCACTGCTCTGCCCTAAACCCTGAAACACCAGCCCCAGCATGACCCCCTACACTTCCCCAACACCATTGCACTGCCCTAAACCCTGGCACACAACCCCCAGCACAACCCCCTACACTGCCCGAACACCACTGCACTGCCCTAAAGCCTGAAACACCACCCCAGCACGACCCCCAACACTGCCCAAACACCACTGCTCTTCCCTAAACCCTGAAACAGCAGCCCCAGCATGTCCCCCTACACTACCCCAACTCCACTGCAGTGCCATAAACCCTGAAACACAACCCTCAGCACGACCCCCCCTACACTGACCGAACACCACTGCTCTGCCCTAAACCCTGAAACACCACCCCCAGCATGACCCCCTACACTGCCCAAACACCACTGCACTGCCCTAAACCCTGAAACACCAGCCCTAGCACAACCCCACACTGTCCGAACACCACTGCTCTGCCCTAAACCCTGAAACACTAGCCACAGCACGACCCCTACACTGCCCGAACACCACTGCACTGCCCTAAACCCTGAAACACCACCCCCAGCACGACCCCCTACACTGCCCGAACACCACTGCACTTCCCTACACCGTGAAACACTAGCCCCAGCATGACCCCCTACAATACCCAAACACCACTGCACTGCCCTAAACCCTGAAACACCACCCCCAGCATGACCCCCCTACACTGCCCAAACACCACTGCACTGCCCTAAACCCTGAAACACCAGCCCTAGCACAACCCCTACACTGTCCGAACACCACTGCTCTGCCCTAAACCCTGAAACACTAGCCACAGCACGACCCCCACACTGCCCGAACACCACTGCACTGCCCTAAACCCTGAAACACCACCCCCAGCACGACCCCCTACACTGTCCGAACACCACTGCTCTGCCCTAAACCCTGAAACACTAGCCCCAGCATGACCCCCTACAATACCCAAACACCACTGCACTGCCCTAAACCTGAAACACCACCCCCAGCATGACCCCCTACACTGCCCGAACACAACTGATCTGCCCTAAACCCTGAAACACTACCCCCAGCACGTCCCCCTACTCTGCCCGAACACCACTGCTCTGCCCCAAACCCTGAAACACCATCCCCAGCATGACCCCAAACACTGCCCAGACACCAATGCACTGCCCTAAACCCTGAAACACCACCCCCAGAACAACCCCCTACACTGCCCGAACACCAGTGCACTGCCCTAAAGCCTGAAACACCACCCTCAGCATGACCCCCTACACTTCCCCAACACCACTGCACTGCCCTAAACCCTGAAACACCAGCCCCAGCACGACCCACTCCACTGCCCGAACACCACTGCTCTGCCCTAAACCCTGAAACACCAGCACAAACACGACCCCCTACACTGCCCGAACCTCCACTGCACTGCCCTAAACCCTGAAACACCACCCTCAGCATGACCCCCTACACTGCCCAAACACCACTGCACAGCCCTAGACCCTGAAACCCCCCCAGCACGATCCCCTTCACTGACTGAACACCACTGCACTGCCCTAAACCCTGAAACACCACCCCCTGCACAACCCCCTACACTGCCCGAACACCACTGCCCTAAACCCTGAAACACCACCCCCAGCAAGACCCCCTACACTGCCCAAACACCAATGCCCTAAACCCTGAAACACCACCCCCAGCACAACCCCCTACACTTCCCCAACACCACTGCACTGCCCTAAACCCTGAAACACCAGCCCCAGCACGACCCACTCCACTGCCCGAACACCACTGCTCTGCCCTAAACCCTGAAACACCAGCACAAACACGACCCCCTACACTGCCCGAACCTCCACTGCACTGCCCTAAACCCTAAAACACCACCCTCAGCATGACCCCCTACACTGCCCAAACACCACTGCACAGCCCTAAACCCTGAAACCCCCCCAGCACGATCCCCTTCACTGACTGAACACCACTGCACTGCCCTAAACCCTGAAACACCACCCCCTGCACAACCCCCTACACTGCCCGAACACCACTGCCCTAAACCCTGAAACACCATCCCCAGCAAGACCCCCTACACTGCCCAAACACCAATGCCCTAAACCCTGAAACACCACCCCCTGAACGACCCCCTACACTGCACGAACACCACTGCACTGCTCTAAATACTGAAACACCATCCCCAGCACGACTACTCCATACTCTGCCCAAACACCACTGCTCTGCCCTACAACCTAAAACAGCAGCCCCAGCACAACCCCCTACGCTGCCCGAACACCAATGTTCTGCCCTAAACTCTGAAACACCAGCCCCAGCAAGAACCCTTCACTGCCCGAACACCACTGCTATGCCCTAAACCCTGAAACAATAGCCCCAGCACAACCCCCTACACTGCCTGAACACCACTGCCCTGCCCTAAACCCTGAAACTCCACCCCCTGCACGACCCCTACACTGCCTGAACACCACTGCAATGCCCTAAACTCTGAAACACCACCCCATCACGACCCCCTAATCTCTCCCCGAACACCACTGCTCTGCCATAAACCCTGAAACACCAGCCCCAGCATGACCCCCTACACTTCTCCAACACCACTGCACTGCC
This sequence comes from Triturus cristatus, assembly GCF_964204655.1. NCBI lineage: Eukaryota > Metazoa > Chordata > Amphibia > Caudata > Salamandridae > Triturus > Triturus cristatus. Next base: position 332,715,992 of record NC_140579.1, read on the forward strand.
CTAAACCCTGAAACACCAGCCCCAGCACGACCCACTACACTGCCCGAACACCACTGCTCTGCCCTAAACCCTGAAACACCAGCCCCAACACGACCCCCTACACTGCCTGAACCTCCACTGCACTGCCCTAAACCCTGAAACACCACCCCCAGCACGCACCCTACACTGCCCAAACACCACTGCACTGCCCTAAACCCTGAAACACCACCCCCAGCATGACCCCCTACACTGCCCGAACACCACTGATCTGCCCTAAACCCTGAAACACCACCTCCAGCACGACCCTCTACTCTGCCCGAACACCACTGCTCTGCCCCAAACCCTAAAACACCATCCCCCGCATGACCCCAACACTGCTCGAACACCACTGCTCTCTCCTAAACCCTGAAACACCAGCCCCAGCACGACCCCCTACACTACACCAACACCACTGCACTGCCATAAACTCTGAAACACCACCCCCAGCACGACACTCCTACACTGCCCGAACACCACTGCACTGCCCTAAACCCTGAAACACCACCCTCAGCACGACCCCCTACACTGCCCGAACACCACTGCACTGCCCTAAACCATGAAACACCACCCTCAGCATGACCCCCTACACTGCCCAAACACCACTGCACAGCCCTAAACCCTGAACCCCCCCCCAGCACGATCCCCTTCACTGACTGAACACCACTGCACTGCCCTAAACCCTGAAACACCACCCCCTGCACAACCCCTTACACTGCCCGAACACCACTGCCCTAAACCCTGAAACACCACCCCCAGCAAGACCCCCTACACTGCCCGAACACCAATGCCCTAAACCCTGAAACACCACCCCCTGAATGACCCCCTACACTGCCCGAACACCACTGTACTGCTCTAAATACTGAAACACCATCCCCAGCACGACTACTCCATACTCTGCCCGAACACCACTGCTCTGCCCTACAACCTAAAACTGCAGCCCCAGCACAACCCCCTACGCTGCCCGAACACCAATGTTCTGCCCTAAACTCTGAAACACCAGCCCCAGCACGAACCCTTCACTGCCCAAACAATACTGCTATGCCCTAAACCCTGAAACACTAGCTCCAGCACGACCCCCTACACTGCCTGAACACCACTGCCCTGCCCTAAACCCTGAAACTCCACCCCCTGCATGACCCCTACACTGCCTGAACACCACTGCAATGCCCTAAACCCTGAAACACCACCCTCAGCACGACCCCCTGCACTGCCCGAACACCACTGCTCTGCCCTAAACCCTGAAACACCACCACCAGCACGACCCCCTACTCTACCCAAACACCACTGCACTGCCCTAAACCCTGAAAACCACCCCCAGCACGAACCTTACACTGACTGAACACCACTGCACTGCCCTAAACCCTGAAACACACCCCCCTGCACGACCCCCTACACTGGCCGAACACCACTGCCCTAAACCCTGAAACACCACCCCCAGCAAGACCCCCTACACTGCCTGAACACCAATGCCCTGAAACACAACCCCCTGCACGACCCCCTACACTGCCCGAACATCACTGCACTGCCCTAAACCCTGAAGCACCATCCCCAGCACGACCCCCTACTCTGCCCGAACACCACTGCTCTGCCCTACTACCTAAAACACCAGCCCCAGCACAACACTCTACACTGCCCGAACACCAATGTTCTGCCCTAAACTCTGAAACACCAGCCCCAGCACAAACCCTACACTGCCCGAACACCACTCCTATGCCCTAAACCCTGAAACACTAGCCTCAGCACGACCCCCTACACTGCCCGAACACCACCGCCCTGCCCTCAATCCTGAAACACTACCCCCAGAACGACCCCTTACACTGCCCAAACAACACTGCACTGCCCTAAACCCCGAAACACCACCCCCAGCAAGACCCCTTACACTGCCCGAACACCACTGCCCTAAACCCTGAAACACCACCCCTGCAAGATCCCCTACACTGCCCGAACACCACTGCCCTGCCCTAAACCCTGAAACACCACCCCTGCAAGACCCCCAACATGGCCTGAACACCACTTCACTGCTCTATACCATGAAACACCACCCCCAGCACGACCCCCCTACACTGCCCGAACTCCACTCATCTGCCCTAAACCCTAAAACACTAGCCCCAGCATGACCCCCTACAATACCCAAACACCACTGCACTGCCCTAAACCCTGAAACACCACCCCCAGCATGACCCCCCTACTCTGCCCGAACACAACTGATCTGCCCTAAACCCTGAAACACTACCCCCAGCACGTCCCCCTACTCTGCCCGAACACCACTGCTCTGCCCCAAACCCTGAAACACCATCCCCAGCATGACCCCAAACACTGCCCAAACACCAATGCACTGCCCTAAACCCTGAAACACCACCCCCAGCACAACCCCCTACACTGCCTGAACACCAGTGCACTGCCCTAAAGCCTGAAACACCACCCCCAGCATGACCCCCTACACTGCCCGAACACCACTGCACTGCCCTAAACCCTGAAACACCACCCCCAGCACAACCCCCTACTCTACCCGAACACCACTGCTCTGCTCTAAACCCTAAAACAACAGCCCCAGCATGACCCCCTACACTTCCCCAACACCACTGCACTGCCCTAAACCCTGGCACACAACCCCCAGCACAACCCCCTACACTGCCCGAACACCACTGCACTGCCTTAAAGCCTGAAACACCACCCCTAGCACGACCCCCAACACTGCCCAAACACCACTGCTCTTCCCTAAACCCTGAAACACCAGCCCCAGCATGTCCCCCTACACTACCCCAACACCACTGCACTGCCATAAACCCTGAAACACAACCCTCAGCACGACCCCCCCTACACTGACCGAACACCACTTCCCTGCCCTAAACCCTGAAACACCACCCCCAGCATGACCCCCTACACTGCCCAAACACCACTGCACTGCCCTAAACCCTGAAACACCAGCCCTAGCACAACCTCTACACTGTCCGAACACCACTGCTCTGCCCTAAACCCTGAAACACTAGCCACAGCACGACCCCTACACTGCCCGAACACCACTGCACTGCCCTAAACCCTGAAACACCACCCCCAGCATGACCCCCTACACTGCCCGAACACCACTGCACTTCCCTACACCGTGAAACACTAGCCCCAGCATGACCCCCTACAATACCCAAACACCACTGCACTGCCCTAAACCCTGAAACACTAGCCCCAGCATGACCCCCTACAATACCGAAACACCACTGCACTGCCCTAAACCCTGAAACACCACCCCCAGCATGACCCCCCTACACTGCCCGAACGCAACTGATCTGCCCTAGACCCTGAAACACTAGCCCCAGCACGTCCCCCTACTCTGCCCGAACACCACTGCTGTGCCCTAAACCCTGAAACACCATCCCCAGCATGACCCCAAACACTGCCCAAACACCAATGCACTGCCCTAAACCCTGAAACACCACCCCCAGCACAACCCCCTACACTGCCCGAACACCAGTGCACTGCCCTAAAGCCTGAAACACCACCCCCAGCACAGCCGCCTACACTGCCCGAACACCACTGCACTGCCCTAAACCCTGAAACACCACCCCCAGCACAACCTCCTACTCTGCCCGAACACCACTGCTCTGCCCTAAACCCTGAAACACCAGCCCCAGCATGACCCCCTACTCTTCCCCAACACCACTGCACTGCCCTAAACCCTGGCACACAACCCCCAGCACAACCCCCCTACACTACCTGAACACCACTGCACTGCCCTAAAGCCTGAAACCCCACCCCTAGCACAACCCCCTACTCTGCCCAAGCACCACTGCACTGCCCTAAACCCTGAAACACCACCCCCAGCATGACCCCCCTACACTGCCCAAACACCACTGCACTGCCCTAAACCCTGAAACACTAGCCCCAGCACGTCCCCCTACTCTGCCCGAACACCACTGCTGTGCCCCAAACCCTGAAACACCATCCCCAGCATGACCCCAAACACCAAATGCACTGCCCTAAACCCTGAAACACCACCCCCAGCACAATCCCCTACACTGCCCGAACACCAGTGCACTGCCCTAAAGCCTGAAACACCACCCCCAGCATGGCCGCCTACACTGCCCGAACACCACTGCACTGCCCTAAACCCTGAAACACCACCCCCAGCACAACCTCCTACTCTGCCCGAACACCACTGCTCTGCCCTAAACCCTGAAACACCAGCCCCAGTATGACCCCCTACTCTTCCCCAACACCAATGCACTGCCCTAAACCCTGGCACACAACCCCCAGCACAACCGCCCTACACTGCCTGAACACCACTGCACTGCCCTAAAGCCTGAAACACCACCCCTAGCATGACCCCCAACACTGCCCAAACACCACTGCTCTTCCCTAAACCCTGAAACACCAGCCCCAGCATGTCCCCCTACACTACCCCAACACCACTGCACTGCCATAAACCCTGAAACACAACCCTCAGCACGACCCCCCCTACACTGACCGAACACCACTGCTCTGCCCTAAACCCTAATACACCACCCCCAGCATGACCCCCTACACTGCCCAAAGACCACTGCACTGCCCTAAACCCTGAAACACCAGCCATAGCACAACCCCTACACTGTCCAAACACCACTGCTCTGCCCTAAACCCTGAAACACTAGCCACAGCACGACCCCTACACTGCCCGAACACCTCTGCACTGCCCTAAACCCTGAAACACCACCCCCAGCACGACCCCCTACACTGCCCGAACACCACTGAACTTCCCTACACCGTGAAACACTAGCCCCAGCATGACCCCCTACAATACCCAAACACCACTGAACTGCCCTAAACCCTGAAACACCACCCCCAGCATGACCACCCTACACTGCCCAAACACCACTGCACTGCCCTAAACCCTGAAACACCAGCCCTAGCACAACCCCTACACTGTCCGAACACCACTGCTCTGCCCTAAACCCTGAAACACTAGCCACAGCACGACCCCTACACTGCCCGAACACCACTGCACTGCCCTAAACCCTGAAACACCACCCCCAGCATGACCCCCTACACTGTACGAACACCACTGCTCTGCCCTAAACCCTGAAACACTAGCCCCAGCATGACCCCCTACAATACACAAACACCACTGCACTGCCCTAAACCCTGAAACACCACCCCCAGCACGACCCCCTACACTGCCCGAACACCACTGCCCTAAACCCTGAAACACCACCCCCTGCAAGATCCCCCTACATGGCCCGAACACCACTGCCCTGCCCTAAACCCTGAAACACCACCCCCTGCAAGACCCCCTACACTGCCTGAACACCACTGCACTACCCTATACCCTAAAACACCATCCCAGCATGACCTCCTACACTGCCCGAACACCACTGATCTGCCCTAAACCCTGAAACATCACCCCAGCATGACCCCCTACACTGACCAAACACCAGTGCACTGCCCTAAACCCTGAAACACCACCCCCAGCGTGACCCCCTACACTGCCCGAACACCACTGCACTTCCCTACACCGTGAAACACTAGCCCAGCATGACCACCTACAATACCCAAACACCACTGCACTGCCCTAAACCCTGAAACACCACCCCAAGCATGACCCCCCTACACTGCCCAAACACCACTACACTGCCCTAAACCCTGGCACACAACCCCCAGCACAACCCCCCTACACTGCCTGAACACCACTGCACTGCCCTAAAGCCTGAAACACCACCCCTAGCACGACCCCCAACACTGCCCAAACACCACTGCTCTTCCCTAAACCCTGAAACACCAGCCCCAGCATGTCCCCCTACACTACCCCAACACCACTGCACTGCCATAAACCCTGAAACACAACCCTCAGCACGACCCCCCCTACACTGACCGAACACCACTGCTCTGCCCTAAACCCTAATACACCACCCCCAGCATGACCCCCTACACTGCCCAAAGACCACTGCACTGCCCTAAACCCTGAAACACCAGCCATAGCACAACCCCTACACTGTCCAAACACCACTGCTCTGCCCTAAACCCTGAAACACTAGCCACAGCACGACCCCTACACTGCCCGAACACCTCTGCACTGCCCTAAACCCTGAAACACCACCCCCAGCACGACCCCCTACACTGCCCGAACACCACTGAACTTCCCTACACCGTGAAACACTAGCCCCAGCATGACCCCCTACAATACCCAAACACCACTGAACTGCCCTAAACCCTGAAACACCACCCCCAGCATGACCACCCTACACTGCCCAAACACCACTGCACTGCCCTAAACCCTGAAACACCAGCCCTAGCACAACCCCTACACTGTCCGAACACCACTGCTCTGCCCTAAACCCTGAAACACTAGCCACAGCACGACCCCTACACTGCCCGAACACCACTGCACTGCCCTAAACCCTGAAACACCACCCCCAGCATGACCCCCTACACTGTACGAACACCACTGCTCTGCCCTAAACCCTGAAACACTAGCCCCAGCATGACCCCCTACAATACCCAAACACCACTGCACTGCCCTAAACCCTGAAACACCACCCCCAGCACGACCCCCTACACTGCCCGAACACCACTGCCCTAAACCCTGAAACACCACACCCTACTAGATCCCCCTACATGGCCCGAACACCACTGCCCTGCCCTAAACCCTGAAACACCACCCTCTGCAAGACCCCCTACACTGCCTGAACACCACTGCACTACCCTATACCCTAAAACACCATCCCAGCATGACCTCCTACACTGCCCGAACACCACTGATCTGCCCTAAACCCTGAAACATCACCCCAGCATGACCCCCTACACTGACCAAACACCAGTGCACTGCCCTAAACCCTGAAACACCACCCCCAGCGTGACCCCCTACACTGCCCGAACACCACTGCACTTCCCTACACCGTGAAACACTAGCCCAGCATGACCACCTACAATACCCAAACACCACTGCACTGCCCTAAACCCTGAAACACCACCCCCAGCATGACCCCCCTACACTGCCCAAACACCACTACACTGCCCTAAACGCTGAAACACTAGACCCAGCATGACCCCCTACAATACCCAAACACCACTGCACTGCCCTAAACCCTGAAACACCACCCCCAGCATGACCCCCCTACACTGCCCGAACACAACTGATCTGCCCTAAACCCTGAAACACTACCCCCAGTACGTCCCCCTACTCTGCCCGAACACCACTGCTCTGCCCCAAACCGTGAAACACCATCCCCAGCATGACCCCAAACACTGCCCAAACACCAATGCACTGCCCTAAACCCTGAAACACCACCCCCAGCACAACCCCCTACACTGCCCGAACACCAGTGCAATGCCTAAAGCCTGAAACACCACCCCCAGCATGACCCCCTACACTGCCCAAACACCACTGCACTGCCCTAAACCCTGAAACACCACCCCCAGCACAACCCCCTACTCTGCCCGAACACCACTGCTCTGCCCTAAACCCTGAAACACCATCCCCAGCATGACCCCAAACACTGCCCGAACACCTCTGCACTGCCCTAAACCCTGAAACACCACCCCCAGCACGACCCCCTACACTGCCCGAACACCACTGAACTTCCCTACACCGTGAAACACTAGCCCCAGCATGACCCCCTACAATACCCAAACACCACTGAACTGCCCTAAACCCTGAAACACCACCCCCAGCATGACCACCCTACACTGCCCAAACACCACTGCACTGCCCTAAACCCTGAAACACCAGCCCTAGCACAACCCCTACACTGTCCGAACACCACTGCTCTGCCCTAAACCCTGAAACACTAGCCACAGCACGACCCCTACACTGCCCGAACACCACTGCACTGCCCTAAACCCTGAAACACCACCCCCAGCATGACCCCCTACACTGTACGAACACCACTGCTCTGCCCTAAACCCTGAAACACTAGCCCCAGCATGACCCCCTACAATACCCAAACACCACTGCACTGCCCTAAACCCTGAAACACCACCCCCAGCACGACCCCCTACACTGCCCGAACACCACTGCCCTAAACCCTGAAACACCACCCCCTGCAAGATCCCCCTACATGGCCCGAACACCACTGCCCTGCCCTAAACCCTGAAACACCACCCCCTGCAAGACCCCCTACACTGCCTGAACACCACTGCACTACCCTATACCCTAAAACACCATCCCAGCATGACCTCCTACACTGCCCGAACACCACTGATCTGCCCTAAACCCTGAAACATCACCCCAGCATGACCCCCTACACTGACCAAACACCAGTGCACTGCCCTAAACCCTGAAACACCACCCCCAGCGTGACCCCCTACACTGCCCGAACACCACTGCACTTCCCTACACCGTGAAACACTAGCCCAGCATGACCACCTACAATACCCAAACACCACTGCACTGCCCTAAACCCTGAAACACCACCCCCAGCATGACCCCCCTACACTGCCCAAACACCACTACACTGCCCTAAACGCTGAAACACTAGACCCAGCATGACCCCCTACAATACCCAAACACCACTGCACTGCCCTAAACCCTGAAACACCACCCCCAGCATGACCCCCCTACACTGCCCGAACACAACTGATCTGCCCTAAACCCTGAAACACTACCCCCAGTACGTCCCCCTACTCTGCCCGAACACCACTGCTCTGCCCCAAACCGTGAAACACCATCCCCAGCATGACCCCAAACACTGCCCAAACACCAATGCACTGCCCTAAACCCTGAAACACCACCCCCAGCACAACCCCCTACACTGCCCGAACACCAGTGCAATGCCCTAAAGCCTGAAACACCACCCCCAGCATGACCCCCTACACTGCCCAAACACCACTGCACTGCCCTAAACCCTGAAACACCACCCCCAGCACAACCCCCTACTCTGCCCGAACACCACTGCTCTGCCCTAAACCCTGAAACACCAGCCCCAGCATGACCCCCTACACTTCCACAACACCACTGCACTGCCCAAAACCCTGGCACACAACCCCCAGCACAACCCCCCTACACTGCCTGAACACCACTGCACTGCCCTAAAGCCTGAAACACCACCCCTAGCATGACCCCCAACACTGCCCAAACACCACTGCTCTTCCCTAAACCCTGAAACACCAGCCCCAGCATGTCCCCTACACTACCCCAACTCCACTGCACTGCCATAAACCCTAAAACACAACCCTCAGCACGACCCCCCCTACACTGACCGAACACCACTGCTCTGCCCTAAACCCTGAAACACCACCCCCAGCATGACCCCCTACACTGCCCAAACACCACTGCACTGCCCTAAACCCTGAAACACCAGCCCTAGCACAACCCCTACACTGTCCGAACACCACTGCTCTGTCCTAAACCCTGAAACACTAGCCACAGCACGACCCCTACACACCTCTGCACTGCCCTAAACCCTGAAACACCACCCCCAGCACGACCCCCTACACTGCCCAAACACCACTGCACTTCCCTACACCATGAAGCACCGCCCCCAGCACGACCACCTATACTGCAAAAACACCAGTGCACTGCCCTAAACCCTGAAACACCACCCCCAGCACGAACCCCTACTCTGCAAAAACACCAGTGCTCTGCCCGAAAACCCTGAAACACCACCCCCAGCAAGACCCCCTACACTGCCCGAACACCACTGCCCTAAACCCTGAAACACCACCCCCTGCAAGATCCCCCTACACTGCCCGAACACCACTGCCCTGCCCAAACCCTGAAACACCACCCCCTGCAAGACCACCTACACTGCCTGAACACCACTGCACTACCCTATACCCTAAAACACCATCCCAGCATGACCCCCTACACTACCCGAACACCACTGATCTGCCCTAAACCCTGAAACATCACCCCAGCATGACCCCCTACACTGACCAAACACCAGTGCACTGCCCTAAACCCTGAAACACCACCCCCAGCAAAACCCCCTACACTGCCCGAACACCACTGCCCTAAACCCTGAAACACCAGCCCCTACAAGACCCCCCTACACTGCCTGAACACCACTGCCCTGCCCTAAACCCTAAAACACCACACCCTGCAAGACCCCCTACACTGCCTGAACATCACTGCACTGCCCTATACCCTAAAACACCATCCCCAGCACGACCCCACTAACCTGCCCGAACACCACTGATCTGCCCTAAACCCTGAAACATCACACCAGCATGACCCCCTACTCTGCCCGAACACCACTGCTCTGCCCCAAACCCTAAAACATCACCCGCAGCAGAACCCCCTACATGGCCTGAACACCACTGCACTGCCATAAACCCTGAAACACCACCCCTAGCACAACTCCCCTACACTGCCCGAACACCACTGTACTGCCCTAAACCCTGAGACACCACCCACAGTACGACACCCTACACTGCCCGAACACCACTGCACTGCCCTAAACCCTGAAACACCACCCCAAGCAAGACCCCCTACACTGCCCGAACACCACTGCCCTAAACCCTGAAACACCAACCCCTGCACGACCCCCTACACTGCCCAAACACCACTGCACTGCCCTAAACCCTGAAACACCATCCCCAGCACGACCCCCTACTCTGCCCGAACACCAATGCTCTGCCCTACAACCTAAAACACCAGCGCAAAGTACGACCCCTTACACTGCCCGAACACCACTGCTCTGCCCTAAACCCTGAAACACTAGCCCCAGCACAAACCCTAACACTGCCCGAACACTACTGCACTGCCCTATATCCTGAAACACTACACCCAGCACGACCCCCTACAATGCCAGAACACTACTGCACTGCCCTAAACCCTGAAACACCACCCCCTGCTTGACCCCCTACATGACCCAAACACCACTGCACTGCCCTAAACCTTGAAAGACCACCCCCCTTCATGACCCCCTACACGGCCCGAACACTATTGCACTGCCCTAAAACCTGAAACACCACCCCCTGCCTGACCCCCTACACTGTGCGAACACCACTGCACTGCCCTAAACCCTGAAACTCCATCCCCAGCACGACCCCCTACTCTGCCCGAACACCAATGCTCTGCCCTACAACCTAAAACACCAGCCCAAGCATGACCCCCTACACTGCCCAAACACCACTGCTCTGCCCTAAACCCTGAAACACTAGCCCCAGCACAAACCCCTACACTGCCCGAACACCACTGCACTGCCCTAAATCCTGAAACACCACACCCAGCACGACCCCTACAATGCCCGAACACTACTGCACTACCCTAAACCATGAAACACCACCCCCTGCTTGACCCCCTACATGATTCAAACACCACTGCACTGCCCTAAACCTTGAAAGACCACCCCCCTGCATGACCCCCTACACGGCCCGAACACTATTGCACTGCCCTAAAACCTGAAACACCACCCCCCTGCACGACCCCCTACACTGTGCGAACACCACTGCACTGCCCTAAACCCTGAAACACCACCCCCAGTACGACCCCCTTCACTGCCCGAACACCACAGCACTGCCCTAAACCCTGAAACACCACCCCCTTGCACGACCCCCTACACTGTGCGAACACCACTGCACTGCCCTAAACCCTGAAACACCACCCCCAGCAAGACCCCCTACACTGCCCAAACACCACTTCCCTAAACCCTGAAACACCACTCCCTGCAAGATCCCCCTACATGGCCCGAACACCACTGCCCTGCCCTAAACCCTGAAACACCACCCCCTGCAAGACCCCCTGCACTGCCTGAACACCACTGCACTACCCTATACCCTAAAACACCATCCCAGTATGACCCCCTACACTGCCCGAACACCACTGATCTGCCATAAACCCTGAAACATCACCCCAGCATGACCCCCTACACTGACCAAACACCAGTGTACTGCCCTAAACCCTGAAACACCACCCCCAGCAAGACCCCCTACACTGCCCAAACACCACTGCCGTAAACCCTGAAACACCAGCCCCTACAAGACCCCCCTACACTGCCTGAACACCACTGCCCTGCCCTAAACCCTGAAACACCACACCCTGCAAGACCCCCTAAACTGCCTGAACATCACTGCACTGCCCTATACCCTAAAACACCATCCCCAGCACGACCCCCCTACACTGCCCGAACACCACTGATCTGCCCTAAACCCTGAAACATCACCCCAGCACAACCCCTACTTTGCCCGAACTCCACTGCTCTGCCCCAAACCCTAAAACATCACCGCAGCAGAACCCCCTACACGCCTGAATACCACTGCGCTGCCATAAACCCTGAAACACCACCGCTAGCACAACTCCCCTACACTGCCCGAACACCACTGTACTGCCCTAAACCCTGAGACACCACCCCCAGTACGACCCCCTACACTGCCCGAACACCACTGCACTGCCCTAAACCCTGAAACACCACCCCCAGCACGACACCCTTCACTGCCCGAACACCACAGCACTGCCCTAAACCCTGAAACACCACCCCCCTGCATGATCCCCTACACTGCCCGAACACCACTGCACTGTCCTAAACCCTAAAACACCACCCCAGCACGACCCCTACACTGCCCGAACACCACTGCTCTGCCCTAAACCCTGAAACACCAGCCCCAGCTCAAATCCTACACTGACCAAACACCACTGCACTGCCCTAAACCTTGAAAGACCACCCCCCTGTATGACCCCCTACACGGCCCGAACACTATTGCACTACCCTAAACCCTGAAACACCACCCCCAGCACGACCCCCTTCATTGCCCGAACACCACAGCACTGCCCTAAACGCTGAAACACCACCCCCAGCAAGACCCCCTACACTGCCCGAACACCACTGCCCTAAACCCTGAAACACCACCCCCTGCAAGATCCCCTACACTGCCCGAACACCACTGCCCTGCCCTAAACCCTGAAACACCACCCCTGCAAGACCCCCAACATGGCCTGAACACCACTGCACTGCTCTATACCATGAAACACCACCCCCAGCACGACCCCCCTACACTGCCCGAACTCCACTCACCTGTCCTAAACCCTGAAACACTAGCCCCAGCATGTCCCCCTACAATACCCAAACACCACTGCACTGCCCTAAACCCTGAAACACCACCCCCAGCATGACCCCCTACACTGCCCCAACACAACTGATCTGCCCTAAACCCTGAAACACTACCCCAGCACATCCCCCTGCTCTGCCCGAACACCACTGCTCTGCCCCAAACCCTGAAACACCATCCCCAAACACTGCCCAAACACCAATGCACTGCCCTAAACCCTGAAACACCACCCCCAGCACAACCCCCTACACTGCCCGAACACCAGTGCACTGCCCTAAAGCCTGAAACACCACCCCCAGCATGACCCCCTACACTGCCCAAACACCACTGCACTGCCCTAAACCCTGAAACACCATCCCCAGCACAACCCCCTACTTTGCCCGAACACCACTGCTCTGCCCTAAACCCTGAAACAACAGCCCCAGCATGACCCCCTACACTTCCACAACACCACTGCACTGCCCTAAACCCTGGCACACAACCCCCAGCACAACCTCCCTACACTGCCTGAACACCACTGCACTGCCCTAAAGCCTGAAACACCACCCCTAGCACGACCCCCAACACTGCCCAAACACCACTGCTCTTCCCTAAACCCTGAAACACCAGCCCCAGCATGTCCCCCTACACTACCCCAACACCACTGCACTGCCATAAACCCTAAAACACAACCCTCAGCACGACCCCCCCCTACACTGACCGAACACCACTGCTCTGCCCTAAACCCTGAAACACCACCCCCAGCATGACCCCCTACACTGCCCAAACACCACTGCACTGCCCTAAACCCTGAAACACCAGCCCTAGCACAACCCCTACACTGTCCGAACACCACTGCTCTGCCCTAAACCCTGAAACACTAGCCACAGCACGACCCCTACACTGCCCGAACACCTCTGCACTGGCCTAAACTCTGAAACACCACCCCCAGCATGACCCCCTACACTGCCCGAACACCACTGCACTTCCCTACACCATGAAGCACCACCCCCAGCACGACCACCTATACTGCAAAAACACCAGTGCACTGCCCTAAACCCTGAAACACCACCCCCAGCACGAACCCCTACTCTGCAAAAACACCAGTGCTCTGCCCGAAAACCCTGAAACACCACCCCCAGCAAGACCCCCTACACTGCCCGAACACCACTTCCCTAAACCCTGAAACACCACTCCCTGCAAGATCCCCCTACATGGCCCGAACACCACTGCCCTGCCCTAAACCCTGAAACACCAGCCCCTGCAAGACCCCCTGCACTGCCTGAACACCACTGCACTACCCTATACCCTAAAACACCATCCCAGCATGACCCCCTACACTGCCCGAACACCACTGATCTGCCCTAAACCCTGAAACATCACCCCAGCATGACCCCCTATACTGACCAAACACCAGTGTACTGCCCTAAACCCTGAAACACCACCCCCAGCAAGACCCCCTACACTGCCCAAACACCACTGCCCTAAACCCTGAAACACCAGCCCCTACAAGACCCCCCTACACTGCCTGAACACCACTGCCCTGCCCTAAACCCTGAAACACCACACCCTGCAAGACCCCCTAAACTGCCTGAACATCACTGCACTGCCCTATACCCTAAAACACCATCCCCAGCACGACCCCCCTACACTGCCCGAACACCACTGATCTGCCCTAAACCCTGAAACATCACCCCAGCACAACCCCCTACTTTGCCCGAACTCCACTGCTCTGCCCCAAACCCTAAAACATCACCCGCAGCAGAACCCCCTACACGGCCTGAACACCACTGCGCTGCCATAAACCCTGAAACACCACCCCTAGCACAACTCCCCTACATTGCCCGAACACCACTGTACTGCCCTAAACCCTGAGACACCACCCCCAGTACGACCCCCTACACTGCCCGAACACCACTGCACTGCCCTAAACCCTGAAACACCACCCCCAGCACGACACCCTTCACTGCCCGAACACCACAGCACTGCCCTAAACCCTGAAACACCACCCCCCTGCATGATCCCCTACACTGCCCGAACACCACTGCACTGTCCTAAACCCTAAAACACCACCCCAGCACGACCCCTACACTGCCCGAACACCACTGCTCTGCCCTAAACCCTGAAACACCAGCCCCAGCACAACCCCTACACTGCCCAAACACCACTGCACTGCCCTAAACCTTGAAAGACCACCCCCCTGTATGACCCCCTACACAGCCCGAACACTATTGCACTACCCTAAACCCTGAAACACCACCCCAGCACGACCCCCTTCATTGCCCGAACACCACAGCACTGCCCTAAACCCTGAAACACCACCCCCAGCAAGACCCCCTACACTGCCCGAACACCACTGCCCTAAACCCTGAAACACCACCCCCTGCAAGATCCCCTACACTGCCCGAACACCACTGCCCTGCCCTAAACCCTGAAACACCACCCCTGCAAGACCCCCAACATGGCCTGAACACCACTGCACTGCTCTATACCATGAAACACCACCCCCAGCACGACCCCCCTACACTGCCCGAACTCCACTCACCTGCCCTAAACCCTGAAACACTAGCCCCAGCATTACCCCCTACAATACCCAAACACCACTGCACTGCCCTAAACCCTGAAACACCACCCCCAGCATGGCCCCCTACACTGCCCCAACACAACTGATCTGCCCTAAACCCTGAAACACTACCCCAGCACATCCCCCTGCTCTGCCCGAACACCACTGCTCTGCCCCAAACCCTGAAACACCATCCCCAGCATGACCCCAAACACTGCCCAAACACCAATGCACTGCCCTAAACCCTGAAACACCACCCCCTGCACGACTCCCTACACTGCCCGTACACCACTGCCCTAAACACTGAAACACCATCCCCAGCACAACCCCCTACACTGCCCAAACACCAGTGCACTGCCCTAAAGCTTGAAACACCACCCCCAGCATGACCCCCTACACTGCCCGAACACCACTGCACTGCCCTAAACCCTGAAACACCACCCCCAGCACAACCCCCTACTCTGCCCGAACACCACTGCTCTGCCCTAAACCCTGAAACACCAGCCCCAGCATGACCCCCTACACTTCCCCAACACCACTGCACTGCCCTAAACCCTGGCACACAACCCCCAGCACAACCCCGCTACACTGCCCGAACACCACTGCACTGCCCTAAAGCCTGAAACACCACCACTAGCACAACCCCCAACACTGCCCAAACACCACTGCTCTTCCCTAAACCCTGAAACACCAGCCCCAGCATGTCCCCCTACACTACCCCAACACCACTGCACTGCCATAAACCCTGAATCACAACCCTCAGCACGACCCCCCCTACACTGACCGAACACCACTGCTCTGCCCTAAACCCTGAAACACCAGCCCTAGCACAACCCCTACACTGTCCGAACACCACTGCTCTGCCCTAAACCCTGAAACACTAGCCACAGCACGACCCCTACACTGCCCGAACACCACTGCACTGCCCTAAACCCTGAAACAAAACCCCCAGCACGACCCCCTACACTGCCCGAACACCACTGCACTTCCCTACACCGTGAAACACCACCCCCAGAACGACCACCTACACTGCCCGAACAACACTGCACTGCCATAAACCCTGAAACACCACCCCCAGTACGAACCCCTACACTGCAAAAACACCAGTGCACTGCGCTAAACCCTGAAACAACACCCCCAGCAAGACCCCCTATACTGCCTGAACACCACTGCCCTAAACCCTGAAACACCACCCCCTGCAAGATCCCCCTACACTGCCCGAACACCACTACCCTGCCCTAAACCCTGAAACACCACCCCCTGCAAGACCCGCTACACTGCCTGAACACCACTGCACTACCCTATACCCTAAAACACCATCCCAGCATGACCCCCTACACTGTCTGAACACCACTGATCTGCCCTAAACCCTGAAACATCACCCCAGCATGACCCCCTACACTGACCAAACACCAGTGCACTGCCCTAAACCCTGAAACACCACCCCCAGCAAGACCCCCTACACTGCCCGAACACCACTGCCCTAAACCCTGAAACACCAGCTCCTACAAGACCCCCCTACACTGCCTGAACACCACTGCCCTGCCCTAAACCCTGAAACACCACACCCTGCAAGACCCCCTACACTGCCGGAACATCACTGGACTGCCCTATACCCTAAAACACCATCCCCAGCACGACCCCCCTACACTGCCCGAACACCACTGATCTGCCCTAAACCCTGAAACATCACCCCAGCACAACCCCCTACTCTGCCCAAACACCACTGCTCTGCCCCAAACCCTAAAACATCACCCGCAGCAGAACCCCCTACACGGCCTGAGCACCAATGCACTGCCATAAACCCTGAAACACCACCACTAGCACAACTCCCCTACACTGCCCGAACACCACTGTACTGCCCTAAACCCTGAGACACCACCCCCAGTACGACCCCCTACACTGCCCGAACAAGACTGCACTGCCCTCAACTCTGAAACACCACCCCAGCACGACCCCTACACTGCCCGATCACCACTGCACTGCCCTAAACCCTGAAACACCACCCTCTGCAAGACCCGCTACACTGCCTGAACACCACTGCACTACCCTATACCCTAAAACACCATTCCAGCATGACCCCCTACACTGCCTGAACACCACTGATCTGCCCTAAACCCTGAAACATCACCCCAGCATGACCCCCTACACTGACCAAACACCAGTGCACTGCCCTAAACCCTGAAACACCACCCCCAGCAAGACCTCCTACACTGCCCGAACACCACTGCCCTAAACCCTGAAACACCAGCCCCTACAAGACCCCCCTACACTGCCTGAACACCACTGCCCTGCCCTAAACCCTGAAACACCACACCCTGCAAGACCCCCTACACTGCCGGAACATCACTGCACTGCCCTATACCCTAAAACACCATCCCCAGCACGACCCCCCTACACTGCCTGAACACCACTGATCTGCCCTAAACCCTGAAACATCACCCCAGCACAACCCCCTACTCTGCCCAAACACCACGGCTCTGCCCCAAACCCTAAAACATCACCCGCAGCAGAACCCCCTACACGGCCTGAGCACCACTGCACTGTGATAAACCCTGAAACACCACCCCTAGCACAACTCCCCTACACTGCCCTAACACCACTGTACTGCCCTAAACCCTGAGACACCACCCCAGCACGACCCCCTATACTGACTGAACACCACTGCACTGCCCTAAATCCTGAAACACCACCCCCTGTATGACCCCCTACACTGCCCAAACACCACTGCCCTAAACCCTGAAACACCACCCCAAGCAAGCCCCCCTACACTGCCCGAACACCACTGCCCTAAACCCTGAAACACCACCCCCAGCACGACCCCCTTCATTGCCCGAACACCACAGCACTGCCCTAAACCCTGAAACACCACCCCCAGCAAGACCCCCTACACTGCCCGAACACCACTGCCCTAAACCCTGAAACACCACCCCCTGCAAGATCCCCTACACTGCCAGAACACCACTTCCCTGCCCTAAACCCTGAAACACCACCCCTGCAAGACACCCAACATGGCCTGAACACCACTGCACTGCTCTATACCATGAAACACCACCCCCAGCACGACCCCCCTACACTGCCCGAACTCCACTCACCTGCCCTAAACCCGGAAACACTAGCCCCAGCATGACCCCCTACAATACCCAAACACCACTGCACTGCCCTAAACCCTGAAACACCACCCCGAGCATGACCCCAAACACTGCCCAAACACCAATGCACTGCCCTAAACCCTGAAACACCACCCCCTGCACAACTCCCTACACTGCCCGAACACAACTGATCTGCCCTAAACCCTGAAACACTACCCCAGCACGTCCCCCTGCTCTGCCCGAACACCACTGCTCTGCCCCAAACCCTGAAACACCATCCCCAGCATGACCCCAAACACTGCCCAAACACCAATGCACTGCCCTAAACCCTGAAACACCACCCCCTGCACGACTCCCAACACTGCCCGAACACAACTGATCTGCCCTAAACCCTGAAACACTACCACAGCACGTCCCCCTGCTCTGCCCGAACACCACTGCTCTGCCCCAAACCCTGAAACACCATCCCCAGCATGACCCCAAACACTGCCCAAACACCAATGCACTGCCCTAAACCCTGAAACACCACCCCCTGCACGACTCCCAACACTGCCCGAACACAACTGATCTGCCCTAAACCCTGAAACACTACCACAGCACGTCCCCCTGCTCTGCCCGAACACCACTTCTCTGCCCCAAACCCTGAAACACCATCCCCAGCATGACCCCAAACACTGCCCAAACACCAATGCACTGCCCTAAACCCTGAAACACCACCCCCTGCACAACTCCCTACACTGCCCATACACCACTGCCCTAAACACTGAAACACCATCCCCAGCACAACCCCCTACACTGCCCAAACACCAGTGCACTGCCCTAAAGCCTGAAACACCACCCCCAGCATGACCCCCTACACTGCCCGAACACCACTGCACTGCCCTAAACCCTGAAACACCACCCCCAGCACAACCCCCTACTCTGCCCGAACACCACTGCTCTGCCCTAAACCCTGAAACACCAGCCCCAGCATGACCCCCTACACTTCCCCAACACCACTGCACTGCCCTAAACCCTGGCACACAACCCCCAGCACAACCCCCCTACACTGCCCGAACACCACTGCACTGCCCTAAAGCCTGAAACACCACCCCTAGCACGACCCCCAACACTGCCCAAACACCACTGCTCTTCCCTAAACCCTGAAACACCAGCCCCAGCATGTCCCCCTACACCACCCCAACACATATGCACTGCCATAAACCCTGAAACACAACCCTTAGCACGACCCCCCTACACTGACCAAACACCACTGCTCTGCCCTAAACCCTGAAACACCACCCCCAGCATGACCCCCTACACTGCCCAAACACCACTGCACTGCCCTAAACCCTGAAACACCATCCCTAGCACAACCCCTACACTGTCCGAACACCACTGCTCTGCCCTAAACCCTGAAACACTAGCCACAGCACGACCCCTACACTGCCCGAACACCACTGCACTGCCCTAAACCCTGAAACACCACCCCTAGCACGACCCCCCTACACTGCCCGAACACCACTGCACTTCCCTACACCGTGAAACACCACCCCCAGCACGACCACCTACACTGCCCGAACAACACTGCACTGCCATAAACCCTGAAACACCACCCCCAGTACGAACCCCTACACTGCAAAAACACCAGTGCACTGCCCTAAACCCTGAAACACCACCCCCAGCAAGACCCCCTACACTGCCCGAACACCACTGCCCTAAACCCTGAAACACCACCCCCTGCAAGATCCCCCTACATGGCCCGAACACCACTGCCCTGCCCTAAACCCTGAAACACCACCTCCTGCAAGACCCCCTACACTGCCTGAACACCACTGCACTACCCTATATCCTAAAACACCATCCCAGCATGACCCCCTACACTGCCTGAACACCACTGATCTGCCCTAAACCCCGAAACATCACCCCAGCATGACCCCCTACACTGACCAAACACCAGTGCACTGCCCTAAACCCTGAAACACCACCCCCAGCAAGACCCCCTACACTGCCCGAACACCACTTCCCTAAACCCTGAAACACCAGCCACTACAAGACACCCCTACACTGCCTGAACACCACTGCCCTGCCCTAAACCCTGAAACACCACACCCTGCAAGACTCCCTACACTGCCGGAACATCACTGCACTGCCCTATACCCTAAAACACCATCCCCAGCACGACCCCCCTACACTGCCCGAACACCACTGATCTGCACTAAACCCTGAAACATCACCCCAGCACAACCCCCTACTCTGTCCAAACACCACTGCTCTGCCCCAAACCCTAAAACATCACCCGCAGCAGAACCCCCTACACAGCCTGAACACCACTGCACTGCCATAAACCCTGAAACACCACCCCTAGCACAACTCCCCTACACTGCCCGAACAGCGATGTACTGCCCTAAACCCTGAGACACCACCCCCAGTACGACCCCCTACACTGCCCGAACACCACTGCACTGCCCTAAACCCTGAAACACCACCCCAGCATGACCCCCTACACTGCCCGATCACCACTGCACTGCCCTAAACCCTGAAAAAGCACCCCAGCACGACCCCCTATACTGACTGAACACCACTGCACTGCCCTAAATCCTGAAACACCACCCCCTGTATGACCCCCTACACTGCCCAAACACCACTGCCCTAAACCCTGAAACACCACCCCAAGCAAGCCCCCCTACACTGCCCGAACACCACTGCCCTAAACCCTGAAACACCAACCCCTGCACAACCCCCTACACTGCCCAAACACCACTGCACTGCCCTGAACCCTGAAACACCATCCTCAGCACGACCCCCTACTCTGCCCGAACACCAATGCTCTGCCCTACAACCTAAAACACCAGCCCAAGCACGACCCCCTACACTGCCCGAACACCAATGCTCTGCACTATACTCTGAAACACCAGCCCCAGCACGAACACTACACTGCCCGAACACCACTGCTCTGCCCTAAACCCTGAAACACCACCCCCTGCATGATCCCCTACACTGCCCGAACACCACTGCATTGTCCTTAACCCTAAAACACCACCCCAGCACGACCCCTACACTGCCCGAACACCACTGCTCTGCCCTAAACCCTGAAACACCAGCCCCAGCACAACCCCTACACTGCCCGAACACCACTGCTCTGCCCTAAACCCTGAAACACTAGCCCCAGCACGACCCCCTACACTACCACACAAATGCACTGCCCTAAACCCTGAGTCACTAGCCCCAGCACGACCCCCTATATTGCCCGAACACAACTGCACTGCCCTAAACCCTGAAACACTAGCCCCAGCACGACACCCTACACTGCCCGATCACCATTGTACTGCCCTAAACCCTGAAACATCACCCAAGCATGACCCCCTACACTGCCCAAACACTACTGTACTGCCCCAAACCCTAAAACACCACCCCCAAGCATGACCCCCTACACTGCCCGAACACCACTGCACTGCCCTAAACACTGAAATACCACCCCCAGCAACACCCCCTACACTGCCCGAACATCACTGCACTGCCCTAAACCCTGAAATACCACCCCCAGCACGACCCCCTACACTGCCCGAACACCACAGCACTGCCCTAAACCCTGAAACACCACCCCCCTGCATGATCCCCTACACTGCCCGAACACCACTGCACTGTCCTAAACCCTAAAACACCACCCCAGCACTTCCCCCTACACTGCCCGAACACCACTGCTCTGCCCTAAACCCTGAAACACCAGCCCCAGCACAACCCCTACACTGCCCGAACACCACTGCTCTGCCCTAAACCCTAAAACACTAGCCCCAGCACGACCCCCTACACTACCACACAACTGCACTGCCCTAAACCCTGAGACACTAGCCCCAGCACGACCCCCTACACTGTCCGAACTCCACTGCACTGCCCTAAACCCTGAAACACTAGGCCCAGCACGACACCCTACACTGCCCGAACACCATTGCACTGCCCTAAACCCTGAAACACCACCCCAGCATGACCCCCTACACTACCCGAACACCACTGCACTGGCCTAAACCCTAAAACACCATCCCCAATCATGACCCCCTACACTGATCGAACACCACTGCACTACCCTAAAACACCACCCTCAGCATGAACCCCTACACTGCCCGAATACCACTGCACTGCCCTAAACCCTGAAACACCAGCCCAAGAAAGACCTCCCTACACTGCCCGAACACCACTGCACTGCCCTGAACCCTTAAACACCACCCCCAGCACGACCCCCTACACTGCCCGAACACCACTGCACTGCCCTAAACCCTGAAACACCACCCCCAGCATGACCCCCTTCACTGCCCGAACACCACTGCACTGCCCTAAACCCTGAAACACCATCCCCAGCACGACCCCCTACAGTTCCCGAACAGCACTGCACTGCCTTAAACCCTGAAACACCACCCCCAGCACAACCCCCTGCACTGCCCGAATACCACTGCCCTAAACCCTGAAACACCACCCCCTGCAAGATCCCCCTACACGGCCCGAACACCACTGCCCTGCCCTAACCCCTGAAACACCACCCCCTGCAAGACCCCCCACACTGCCTGAACACCACTGCACTGCCCTATACCCTAAAACAACATCAGAGCATGACCCCCTGCACTGCCCGAACACCACTGATCTGCCCTACACCCTGAAACATCACCCCAGCATGACCCCCTACACTGCCCGAACACCACTGCCCTTAACCCTGAAACACCACCCCCAGCAAGACCCCCTACACTGCCCGAACACCACTGCCCTTAACCCTGAAACACCAGCCCCTACAAGACCCGCCTAAACTGCCTGAACACCACTGCACTGCCCTAAAGCCTGAAACACCACCCCTAGCACGACCCCCAACACTGCCCAAACACCACTGCCCTTAACCCTGAAACACCAGCCCCTACAAGACCCGCCTAAACTGCCTGAACACCACTGCACTGCCCTAAAGCCTGAAACACCACCCCTAGCACGACCCCCAACACTGCCCAAACACCACTGCTCTTCCCTAAACCCTGAAACACCAGCCCCAGCATGTCCCCCTACACTGCCCAAACACCACTGCACTGCCATAAACCCTGAAACACCAGCCCTAGCACAACCCCTACACTGTCCGAACACCACTGCTCTGCCCTAAACCCTGAAACACTAGCCACAGCACGACCCCTACACTGCCCGAACACCTCTGCACTGGCCTAAACCCTGAAACACCACCCCCAGCATGACCCCCTACACTGCCCGAACACCACTGCACTTCCCTACACCATGAAGCACCACCCCCAGCACGACCACCTATACTGCAAAAACACCAGTGCACTGCCCTAAACCCTGAAACACCACCCCCAGCACGAACCCCTACTCTGCAAAAACACCAGTGCTCTGCCCGAAAACCCTGAAACACCACCCCCAGCAAGACCCCCTACACTGCCCGAACACCACTTCCCTAAACCCTGAAACACCACTCCCTGCAAGATCCCCCTACATGGCCCGAACACCACTGCCCTGCCCTAAACCCTGAAACACCAGCCCCTGCAAGACCCCCTGCACTGCCTGAACACCACTGCACTACCCTATACCCTAAAACACCATCCCAGCATGACCCCCTACACTGCCCGAACACCACTGATCTGCCCTAAACCCTGAAACATCACCCCAGCACAACCCCCTACTTTGCCCGAACTCCACTGCTCTGCCCCAAACCCTAAAACATCACCCGCAGCAGAACCCCCTACACGGCCTGAACACCACTGCGCTGCCATAAACCCTGAAACACCACCCCTAGCACAACTCCCCTACATTGCCCGAACACCACTGTACTGCCCTAAACCCTGAGACACCACCCCCAGTACGACCCCCTACACTGCCCGAACACCACTGCACTGCCCTAAACCCTGAAACACCACCCCCAGCACGACACCCTTCACTGCCCGAACACCACAGCACTGCCCTAAACCCTGAAACACCACCCCCCTGCATGATCCCCTACACTGCCCGAACACCACTGCACTGTCCTAAACCCTAAAACACCACCCCAGCACGACCCCTACACTGCCCGAACACCACTGCTCTGCCCTAAACCCTGAAACACCAGCCCCAGCACAACCCCTACACTGCCCAAACACCACTGCACTGCCCTAAACCTTGAAAGACCACCCCCCTGTATGACCCCCTACACGGCCCGAACACTATTGCACTACCCTAAACCCTGAAACACCACCCCAGCACGACCCCCTTCATTGCCCGAACACCACAGCACTGCCCTAAACCCTGAAACACCACCCCCAGCAAGACCCCCTACACTGCCCGAACACCACTGCCCTAAACCCTGAAACACCACCCCCTGCAAGATCCCCTACACTGCCCGAACACCACTGCCCTGCCCTAAACCCTGAAACACCACCCCTGCAAGACCCCCAACCTGGCCTGAACACCACTGCACTGCTCTATACCATGAAACACCACCCCCAGCACGACCCCCCTACACTGCCCGAACTCCACTCACCTGCCCTAAACCCTGAAACACTAGCCCCAGCATTACCCCCTACAATACCCAAACACCACTGCACTGCCCTAAACCCTGAAACACCACCCCCAGCATGGCCCCCTACACTGCCCCAACACAACTGATCTGCCCTAAACCCTGAAACACTACCCCAGCACATCCCCCTGCTCTGCCCGAACACCACTGCTCTGCCCCAAACCCTGAAACACCATCCCCAGCATGACCCCAAACACTGCCCAAACACCAATGCACTGCCCTAAACCCTGAAACACCACCCCCTGCACGACTCCCTACACTGCCCGTACACCACTGCCCTAAACACTGAAACACCATCCCCAGCACAACCCCCTACACTGCCCAAACACCAGTGCACTGCCCTAAAGCCTGAAACACCACCCCCAGCATGACCCCCTACACTGCCCGAACACCACTGCACTGCCCTAAACCCTGAAACACCACCCCCAGCACAACCCCCTACTCTGCCCGAACACCACTGCTCTGCCCTAAACCCTGAAACACCAGCCCCAGCATGACCCCCTACACTTCCCCAACACCACTGCACTGCCCTAAACCCTGGCACACAACCCCCAGCACAACCCCGCTACACTGCCCGAACACCACTGCACTGCCCTAAAGCCTGAAACACCACCACTAGCACAACCCCCAACACTGCCCAAACACCACTGCTCTTCCCTAAACCCTGAAACACCAGCCCCAGCATGTCCCCCTACACTACCCCAACACCACTGCACTGCCATAAACCCTGAATCACAACCCTCAGCACGACCCCCCCTACACTGACCGAACACCACTGCTCTGCCCTAAACCCTGAAACACCACCCCCAGCATGACCCCCTACACTGCCCAAACACCACTGCACTGCCCTAAACCCTGAAACACCAGCCCTAGCACAACCCCTACACTGTCCGAACACCACTGCTCTGCCCTAAACCCTGAAACATTAGCCACAGCACGACCCCTACACTGCCCGAACACCACTGCACTGCCCTAAACCCTGAAACAAAACCCCCAGCACGACCCCCTACACTGCCCGAACACCACTGCACTTCCCTACACCGTGAAACACCACCCCCAGAACGACCACCTACGCTGCCCGAACAACACTGCACTGCCCTAAACCCTGAAACACCACCCCCAGTACGAACCCCTACACTGCAAAAACACCAGTGCACTGCGCTAAACCCTGAAACAACACCCCCAGCAAGACCCCCTACACTGCCTGAACACCACTGCCCTAAACCCTGAAACACCACCCCCTGCAAGATCCCCCTACACTGCCCGAACACAACTACCCTGCCCTAAACCCTGAAACACCACCCCCTGCAAGACCCGCTACACTGCCTGAACACCACTGCACTACCCTATACCCTAAAACACCATCCCAGCATGACCCCCTACACTGTCTGAACACCACTGATCTGCCCTAAACCCTGAAACATCACCCCAGCATGACCCCCTACACTGACCAAACACCAGTGCACTGCCCTAAACCCTGAAACACCACCCCCAGCAAGACCCCCTACACTGCCCGAACACCACTGCCCTAAACCCTGAAACACCAGCTCCTACAAGACCCCCCTACACTGCCTGAACACCACTGCCCTGCCCTAAACCCTGAAACACCACACCCTGCAAGACCCCCTACACTGCCGGAACATCACTGGACTGCCCTATACCCTAAAACACCATCCCCAGCATGACCCCCCTACACTGCCCAAACACCACTGATCTGCCCTAAACCCTGAAACATCACCCCAGCACAACCCCCTACTCTGCCCAAACACCACTGCTCTGCCCCAAACCCTAAAACATCACCCGCAGCAGAACCCCCTACACGGCCTGAGCACCAATGCACTGCCATAAACCCTGAAACACCACCACTAGCACAACTCCCCTACACTGCCCGAACACCACTGTACTGCCCTAAACCCTGAGACACCACCCCCAGTACGACCCCCTACACTGCCCGAACAAGACTGCACTGCCCTCAACTCTGAAACACCACCCCAGCACGACCCCTACACTGCCCGATCACCACTGCACTGTCCTAAACCCTGAAACACCACCCTCTGCAAGACCCGCTACACTGCCTGAACACCACTGCACTACCCTATACCCTAAAACACCATTCCAGCATGACCCCCTACACTGCCTGAACACCACTGATCTGCCCTAAACCCTGAAACATCACCCCAGCATGACCCCCTACACTGACCAAACACCAGTGCACTGCCCTAAACCCTGAAACACCACCCCCAGCAAGACCTCCTACACTGCCCGAACACCACTGCCCTAAACCCTGAAACACCAGCCCCTACAAGACCCCCCTACACTGCCTGAACACCACTGCCCTGCCCTAAACCCTGAAACACCACACCCTGCAAGACCCCCTACACTGCCGGAACATCACTGCACTGCCCTATACCCTAAAACACCATCCCCAGCACGACCCCCCTACACTGCCTGAACACCACTGATCTGCCCTAAACCCTGAAACATCACCCCAGCACAACCCCCTACTCTGCCCAAACACCACGGCTCTGCCCCAAACCCTGAAACACCAGCCCCAGCATGTCCCCCTACACTACCCCAACACCACTGCACTGCCATAAACCCTGAATCACAACCCTCAGCACGACCCCCCCTACACTGACCGAACACCACTGCTCTGCCCTAAACCCTGAAACACCACCCCCAGCATGACCCCCTACACTGCCCAAACACCACTGCACTGCCCTAAACCCTGAGACACCAGCCCTAGCACAACCCCTACACTGTCCGAACACCACTGCTCTGCCCTAAACCCTGAAACACTAGCCACAGCACGACCCCTACACTGCCCGAACACCACTGCACTGCCCTAAACCCTGAAACAAAACCCCCAGCACGACCCCCTACACTGCCCGAACACCACTGCACTTCCCTACACCGTGAAACACCACCCCCAGAACGACCACCTACACTGCCCGAACAACACTGCACTGCCATAAACCCTGAAACACCACCCCCAGTACGAACCCCTACACTGCAAAAACACCAGTGCACTGCGCTAAACCCTGAAACAACACCCCCAGCAAGACCCCCTACACTGCCTGAACACCACTGCACTGCCATAAACCCTGAAACACCACCCCTAGCACAACTCCCCTACACTGCCCTAACACCACTGTACTGCCCTAAACCCTGAGACACCACCCCAGCACGACCCCCTATACTGACTGAACACCACTGCACTGCCCTAAATCCTGAAACACCACCCCCTGTATGACCCCCTACACTGCCCAAACACCACTGCCCTAAACCCTGAAACACCACCCCAAGCAAGCCCCCCTACACTGCCCGAACACCACTGCCCTAAACCCTGAAACACCACCCCCAGCACGACCCCCTTCATTGCCCGAACACCACAGCACTGCCCTAAACCCTGAAACACCACCCCCAGCAAGACCCCCTACACTGCCCGAACACCACTGCCCTAAACCCTGAAACACCACCCCCTGCAAGATCCCCTACACTGTCAGAACACCACTTCCCTGCCCTAAACCCTGAAACACCACCCCTGCAAGACACCCAACATGGCCTGAACACCACTGCACTGCTCTATACCATGAAACACCACCCCCAGCACGACCCCCTACACTGCCCGAACTCCACTCACCTGCCCTAAACCCAGAAACACTAGCCCCAGCATGACCCCCTACAATACCCAAACACCACTGCACTGCCCTAAACCCTGAAACACCACCCCGAGCATGACCCCAAACACTGCCCAAACACCAATGCACTGCCCTAAACCCTGAAACACCACCCCCTGCACAACTCCCTACACTGCCCGAACACAACTGATCTGCCCTAAACCCTGAAACACTACCCCAGCACGTCCCCCTGCTCTGCCCGAACACCACTGCTCTGCCCCAAACCCTGAAACACCATCCCCAGCATGACCCCAAACACTGCCCAAACACCAATGCACTGCCCTAAACCCTGAAACACCACCCCCTGCACGACTCCCAACACTGCCCGAACACAACTGATCTGCCCTAAACCCTGAAACACTACCACAGCACGTCCCCCTGCTCTGCCCGAACACCACTGCTCTGCCCCAAACCCTGAAACACCATCCCCAGCATGACCCCAAACACTGCCCAAACACCAATGCACTGCCCTAAACCCTGAAACACCACCCCCTGCACGACTCCCAACACTGCCCGAACACAACTGATCTGCCCTAAACCCTGAAACACTACCACAGCACGTCCCCCTGCTCTGCCCGAACACCACTTCTCTGCCCCAAACCCTGAAACACCATCCCCAGCATGACCCCAAACACTGCCCAAACACCAATGCACTGCCCTAAACCCTGAAACACCACCCCCTGCACAACTCCCTACACTGCCCATACACCACTGCCCTAAACACTGAAACACCATCCCCAGCACAACCCCCTACACTGCCCAAACACCAGTGCACTGCCCTAAGCCTGAAACACCACCCCCAGCATGACCCCCTACACTGCCCGAACACCACTGCACTGCCCTAAACCCTGAAACACCACCCCCAGCACAACCCCCTACTCTGCCCGAACACCACTGCTCTGCCCTAAACCCTGAAACACCAGCCCCAGCATGACCCCCTACACTTCCCCAACACCACTGCACTGCCCTAAACCCTGGCACACAACCCCCAGCACAACCCCCCTACACTGCCCGAACACCACTGCACTGCCCTAAAGCCTGAAACACCACCCCTAGCACGACCCCCAACACTGCCCAAACACCACTGCTCTTCCCTAAACCCTGAAACACCAGCCCCAGCATGTCCCCCTACACCACCCCAACACATATGCACTGCCATAAACCCTGAAACACAACCCTTAGCACGACCCCCCTACACTGACCAAACACCACTGCTCTGCCCTAAACCCTGAAACACCACCCCCAGCATGACCCCCTACACTGCCCAAACACCACTGCACTGCCCTAAACCCTGAAACACCATCCCTAGCACAACCCCTACACTGTCCGAACACCACTGCTCTGCCCTAAACCCTGAAACACTAGCCACAGCACGACCCCTACACTGCCCGAACACCACTGCACTGCCCTAAACCCTGAAACACCACCCCTAGCACGACCCCCCTACACTGCCCGAACACCACTGCACTTCCCTACACCGTGAAACACCACCCCCAGCACGACCACCTACACTGCCCGAACAACACTGCACTGCCATAAACCCTGAAACACCACCCCCAGTACGAACCCCTACACTGCAAAAACACCAGTGCACTGCCCTAAACCCTGAAACACCACCCCCAGCAAGACCCCCTACACTGCCCGAACACCACTGCCCTAAACCCTGAAACACCACCCCCTGCAAGATCCCCCTACATGGCCCGAACACCACTGCCCTGCCCTAAACCCTGAAACACCACCTCCTGCAAGACCCCCTACACTGCCTGAACACCACTGCACTACCCTATATCCTAAAACACCATCCCAGCATGACCCCCCTACACTGCCTGAACACCACTGATCTGCCCTAAACCCCGAAACATCACCCCAGCATGACCCCCTACACTGACCAAACACCAGTGCACTGCCCTAAACCCTGAAACACCACCCCCAGCAAGACCCCCTACACTGCCCGAACACCACTTCCCTAAACCCTGAAACACCAGCCACTACAAGACACCCCTACACTGCCTGAACACCACTGCCCTGCCCTAAACCCTGAAACACCACACCCTGCAAGACTCCCTACACTGCCGGAACATCACTGCACTGCCCTATACCCTAAAACACCATCCCCAGCACGACCCCCCTACACTGCCCGAACACCACTGATCTGCACTAAACCCTGAAACATCACCCCAGCACAACCCCCTACTCTGTCCAAACACCACTGCTCTGCCCCAAACCCTAAAACATCACCCGCAGCAGAACCCCCTACACAGCCTGAACACCACTGCACTGCCATAAACCCTGAAACACCACCCCTAGCACAACTCCCCTACACTGCCCGAACAGCGATGTACTGCCCTAAACCCTGAGACACCACCCCCAGTACGACCCCCTACACTGCCCGAA
This sequence comes from Triturus cristatus, assembly GCF_964204655.1. Classification (NCBI taxonomy): domain Eukaryota; kingdom Metazoa; phylum Chordata; class Amphibia; order Caudata; family Salamandridae; genus Triturus; species Triturus cristatus. The sequence goes on from NC_140579.1 coordinate 332,747,186, forward strand.
CACCACTGCACTGCCCTAAACCCTGAAACACCACCCCAGCATGACCCCCTACACTGCCCGATCACCACTGCACTGCCCTAAACCCTGAAAAAGCACCCCAGCACGACCCCCTATACTGACTGAACACCACTGCACTGCCCTAAATCCTGAAACACCACCCCCTGTATGACCCCCTACACTGCCCAAACACCACTGCCCTAAACCCTGAAACACCACCCTAAGCAAGCCCCCCTACACTGCCCGAACACCACTGCCCTAAACCCTGAAACACCAACCCCTGCACAACCCCCTACACTGCCCAAACACCACTGCACTGCCCTGAACCCTGAAACACCATCCTCAGCACGACCCCCTACTCTGCCCGAACACCAATGCTCTGCCCTACAACCTAAAACACCAGCCCAAGCACGACCCCCTACACTGCCCGAACACCAATGCTCTGCACTATACTCTGAAACACCAGCCCCAGCACGAACACTACACTGCCCGAACACCACTGCTCTGCCCTAAACCCTGAAACACCACCCCCTGCATGATCCCCTACACTGCCCGAACACCACTGCATTGTCCTTAACCCTAAAACACCACCCCAGCACGACCCCTACACTGCCCGAACACCACTGCTCTGCCCTAAACCCTGAAACACCAGCCCCAGCACAACCCCTACACTGCCCGAACACCACTGCTCTGCCCTAAACCCTGAAACACTAGCCCCAGCACGACCCCCTACACTACCACACAAATGCACTGCCCTAAACCCTGAGTCACTAGCCCCAGCACGACCCCCTATATTGCCCGAACACAACTGCACTGCCCTAAACCCTGAAACACTAGCCCCAGCACGACACCCTACACTGCCCGATCACCATTGTACTGCCCTAAACCCTGAAACATCACCCAAGCATGACCCCCTACACTGCCCAAACACTACTGTACTGCCCCAAACCCTAAAACACCACCCCCAAGCATGACCCCCTACACTGCCCGAACACCACTGCACTGCCCTAAACACTGAAATACCACCCCCAGCAACACCCCCTACACTGCCCGAACATCACTGCACTGCCCTAAACCCTGAAATACCACCCCCAGCACGACCCCCTACACTGCCCGAACACCACAGCACTGCCCTAAACCCTGAAACACCACCCCCCTGCATGATCCCCTACACTGCCCGAACACCACTGCACTGTCCTAAACCCTAAAACACCACCCCAGCACTTCCCCCTACACTGCCCGAACACCACTGCTCTGCCCTAAACCCTGAAACACCAGCCCCAGCACAACCCCTACACTGCCCGAACACCACTGCTCTGCCCTAAACCCTAAAACACTAGCCCCAGCACGACCCCCTACACTACCACACAACTGCACTGCCCTAAACCCTGAGACACTAGCCCCAGCACGACCCCCTACACTGTCCGAACTCCACTGCACTGCCCTAAACCCTGAAACACTAGGCCCAGCACGACACCCTACACTGCCCGAACACCATTGCACTGCCCTAAACCCTGAAACACCACCCCAGCATGACCCCCTACACTACCCGAACACCACTGCACTGGCCTAAACCCTAAAACACCATCCCCAATCATGACCCCCTACACTGATCGAACACCACTGCACTACCCTAAAACACCACCCTCAGCATGAACCCCTACACTGCCCGAATACCACTGCACTGCCCTAAACCCTGAAACACCAGCCCAAGAAAGACCTCCCTACACTGCCCGAACACCACTGCACTGCCCTGAACCCTTAAACACCACCCCCAGCACGACCCCCTACACTGCCCGAACACCACTGCACTGCCCTAAACCCTGAAACACCACCCCCAGCATGACCCCCTTCACTGCCCGAACACCACTGCACTGCCCTAAACCCTGAAACACCATCCCCAGCACGACCCCCTACAGTTCCCGAACAGCACTGCACTGCCTTAAACCCTGAAACACCACCCCCAGCACAACCCCCTGCACTGCCCGAATACCACTGCCCTAAACCCTGAAACACCACCCCCTGCAAGATCCCCCTACACGGCCCGAACACCACTGCCCTGCCCTAACCCCTGAAACACCACCCCCTGCAAGACCCCCCACACTGCCTGAACACCACTGCACTGCCCTATACCCTAAAACAACATCAGAGCATGACCCCCTGCACTGCCCGAACACCACTGATCTGCCCTACACCCTGAAACATCACCCCAGCATGACCCCCTACACTGACAAAACACCAGTGCACTGCCCTAAACCCTGAAACACCACCCCCAGCAAGACCCCCTACACTGCCCGAACACCACTGCCCTTAACCCTGAAACACCAGCCCCTACAAGACCCGCCTAAACTGCCTGAACACCACTGACCTGCCCTAAACCCTGAAACACCACACCCTGCAAGACCCCCTACACTGCCTGAACATCACTGCACTGCCCTATACGCTAAAACACCATCCCCAGCACGACCCCCTACACTGCCCGAACACCATTGATCTGCCCAAAACCCGGAATCATCACCCCAGCACGACCCCCTACCCTGCCCGAACACCACTACTCTGCCCCAAACCCTAAAACATCACCCGCAGCAGAACCCCCTACACTGCCCGAACACCACTGTACTGCCCTAAACCCTGAGACACCACCCCCAGTACGACCCCCTACACTGCCCAAACACCACTGCACTGCCCTAAACCCTGAAACAGCACCCCAGCACGACCCCCTACACTGCCCGATCACCACTGCACTGCCCTAAACCCTGAAAAAACCACCCCAGCATGACCCCCTATAGTGACTGAACACCACTGCACTGCCCTAAATCCTGAAACACCACCCCCTGTGCGACCCCCTACACTGCCCAAACACCACTGCCCTAAACCCTGAAACACCAACCCAAGCAAGACCCCCTAGACTGCCCAAACACCACTGCCCTAAACCCTGAAACACCAACCCCTGCACGACCCCCTACAGTTCCCGAACAGCACTGCACTGCCTTAAACCCTGAAACACCACCCCCAGCACAACCCCCTGCACTGCCCGAATACCACTGCCCTAAACCCTGAAACACCACCCCCTGCAAGATCCCCCTACACGGCCCGAACACCACTGCCCTGCCCTAACCCCTGAAACACCACCCCCTGCAAGACCCCCCACACTGCCTGAACACCACTGCACTGCCCTATACCCTAAAACAACATCAGAGCATGACCCCCTGCACTGCCCGAACACCACTGATCTGCCCTACACCCTGAAACATCACCCCAGCATGACCCCCTACACTGACCAAACACCAGTGCACTGCCCTAAACCCTGAAACACCACCCCCAGCAAGACCCCCTACACTGCCCGAACACCACTGCCCTAAACCCTGAAACACCAGCCCCTACAAGACCCGCCTAAACTGCCTGAACACCACTGACCTGCCCTAAACCCTGAAACACCACACCCTGCAAGACCCCCTACACTGCCTGAACATCACTGCACTGCCCTATACGCTAAAACACCATCCCCAGCACGACCCCCTACACTGCCCGAACACCATTGATCTGCCCTAAACCCGGAATCATCACCCCAGCACGACCCCCTACCCTGCCCGAACACCACTACTCTGCCCCAAACCCTAAAACATCACCCGCAGCAGAACCCCCTACACGGCCTGAACACCACTGCACTGCCCTAAACCCTGAAAAAACCACCCCAGCACGACCCCCTATAGTGACTGAACACCACTGCACTGCCCTAAATCCTGAAACACCACCCCCTGTACGACCCCCTACACTGCCCAAACACCACTGCCCTAAACCCTGAAACACCACCCCAAGCAAGACCCCCTAGACTGCCCAAACACCACTGCCCTAAACCCGGAAACACCAACCCCTGCACGACCCCCTACACTGCCCAAACACCACTGCACTGCCCTAAACCCTGAAACACCATCCCCAGCACGACCCCCTACTCTGCCCGAACACCAATGCTCTGCCCTACAACCTAAAACACCAGCCCAAGCACGACCCCCTACACTGCCCGAACACCAATGCTCTGCCCTAAACTCTGAAACACCAGCCCCAGCACGAACACTACACTGCCCGAACACCATTGCTCTGCCCTAAACCCTGAAACACTAGCCCCAGCACAAACCCCTACACTGCCCGAACACCACTCCACTGCTCTAAATCCTGAAACACCACACCCAGCACGACCCCCTAAAATGCCCGAACACTACTGCACTGCCCTAAACCCTGAACCACCACCCCCTGCTTGACCCCCTACATGACCCAAACACCACTGCACAGCCCTAAACCTTGAAAGACCACCCCCCTGCATGACCCCTACACGGCCCGAACACTATTGCACTGCTCTAAAACCTGAAACACCACCCCCCTGCATGACTATACTCTGAAACACCAGCCCCAGCACGAACACTACACTGCCCGAACACCACTGCTCTGCCCTAAACCCTGAAACACTAGCCCCAGCACAAACCCCTACACTGACCGAACACCACTGCACTGCCCTAACCACTGAAATACCACCCCCAGCAAAACCCCCTACACTGCCTGAACATCACTGCACTGCCCTAAACCCTGAAATACCACCCCCTGCACGACCCCCTACACTGCCCGAACACCACAGCACTACCCTAAACCCTGAAACACCACCCCCCTGCATGATCCCCTACACTGCCCGAACACCACTGCACTGTCCTAAACCCTAAAACACCACCCCAGCACTTCCCCCTACACTGCCCGAACACCACTGCTCTGCCCTAAACCCTGAACAACCAGCCCCAGCACAACCCCTACACTGCCCGAACACCACTGCTCTGCCCTAAACCCTAAAACACTAGCCCCAGCACGACCCCCTACACTACCACACAACTGCACTGCCCTAAACCCTGAGACACTAGCCCCAGCACGACCCCCTACACTGTCCGAACTCCACTGCACTGCCCTAAACCCTGAAACACTAGGCCCAGCACGACACCCTACACTGCCCGAACACCATTGCACTGCCCTAAACCCTGAAACACCACCCCAGCATGACCCCCTACACTACCCGAACACCACTGCACTGGCCTAAACCCTAAAACACCATCCCCAATCATGACCCCCTACACTGATCGAACACCACTGCACTACCCCAAAACACCACCCTCAGCATGAACCCCTACACTGCCCGAATACCACTGCACTGCCCTAAACCCTAAAACACCAGCCCAAGAAAGACCTCCCTACACTGCCCGAACACCACTGCACTGCCCTGAACCCTTAAACACCACCCCCAGCACGACCCCCTACACTGCCCGAACACCACTGCACTGCCCTAAACCCTAAACCCTGAAACACCACCCCCAGCATGACCCCCTTCACTGCCCGAACACCACTGCACTGCCCTAAACCCTGAAACACCATCCCCAGCACGACCCCCTACAGTTCCCGAACAGCACTGCACTGCCTTAAACCCTGAAACACCATCCCCAGCACAACCCCCTGCACTGCCCGAATACCACTGCCCTAAACCCTGAAACACCACCCCCTGCAAGATCCCCCTACACGGCCCGAACACCACTGCCCTGCCCTAACCCCTGAAACACCACCCCCTGCAAGACCCCCCACACTGCCTGAACACCACTGCACTGCCCTATACCCTAAAACAACATCAGAGCATGACCCCCTGCACTGCCCGAACACCACTGATCTGCCCTACACCCTGAAACATCACCCCAGCATGACCCCCTACACTGACCAAACACCAGTGCACTGCCCTAAACCCTGAAACACCACCCCCAGCAAGACCCCCTACACTGCCCGAACACCACTGCCCTTAACCCTGAAACACCAGCCCCTACAAGACCCGCCTACACTGCCTGAACACCACTGACCTGCCCTAAACCCTGAAACACCACACCCTGCAAGACTCCCTACACTGCCTGAACATCACTGCACTGCCCTATATGCTAAAACACCATCCCCAGCATGACCCCCTACTCTGCCCGAACAGCAATGCTCTGCCCTACAACCTAAAACACCAGCCCAAGCACGACCCCCTACACTGTCCGAACACCAATGCTCTGCACTATACTCTGAAACACCAGCCCCAGCACGAACACTACACTGCCCGAACACCACTGCTCTGCCCTAAACCCTGAAACACTAGCCCCAGCACAAACCCCTACACTGACCAAACACCACTGCACTGCCCTAAACACTGAAATACCACCCCCAGCAAAACCCCCTACACTGCCTGAACATCACTGCACTGCCCTAAACCCTGAAATACCACCCCCCTGCATGATCCCCTACACTGCCCGAACACCACTGCACTGTCCTAAACCCTAAAACACCACCCCAGCACTTCCCCCTACACTGCCCGAACACCACTGCTCTGCCCTAAACCCTGAACAACCAGCCCCAGCACAACCCCTACACTGCCCGAACACCACTGCTCTGCCCTAAACCCTAAAACACTAGCCCCAGCACGACCCCCTACACTACCACACAACTGCACTGCCCTAAACCCTGAGACACTAGCCCCAGCACGACCCCCTACACTGTCCGAACTCCACTGCACTGCCCTAAACCCTGAAACACTAGGCCCAGCACGACACCCTACACTGCCCGAACACCATTGCACTGCCCTAAACCCTGAAACACCACCCCAGCATGACCCCCTACACTACCCGAACACCACTGCACTGGCCTAAACCCTAAAACACCATCCCCAATCATGACCCCCTACACTGATCGAACACCACTGCACTACCCCAAAACACCACCCTCAGCATGAACCCCTACACTGCCCGAATACCACTGCACTGCCCTAAACCCTAAAACACCAGCCCAAGAAAGACCTCCCTACACTGCCCGAACACCACTGCACTGCCCTGAACCCTTAAACACCACCCCCAGCACGACCCCCTACACTGCCCGAACACCACTGCACTGCCCTAAACCCTAAACCCTGAAACACCACCCCCAGCATGACCCCCTTCACTGCCCGAACACCACTGCACTGCCCTAAACCCTGAAACACCATCCCCAGCACGACCCCCTACAGTTCCCGAACAGCACTGCACTGCCTTAAACCCTGAAACACCACCCCCAGCACAACCCCCTGCACTGCCCGAATACCACTGCCCTAAACCCTGAAACACCACCCCCTGCAAGATCCCCCTACACGGCCCGAACACCACTGCCCTGCCCTAACCCCTGAAACACCACCCCCTGCAAGACCCCCCACACTGCCTGAACACCACTGCACTGCCCTATACCCTAAAACAACATCAGAGCATGACCCCCTGCACTGCCCGAACACCACTGATCTGCCCTACACCCTGAAACATCACCCCAGCATGACCCCCTACACTGACCAAACACCAGTGCACTGCCCTAAACCCTGAAACACCACCCCCAGCAAGACCCCCTACACTGCCCGAACACCACTGCCCTTAACCCTGAAACACCAGCCCCTACAAGACCCGCCTACACTGCCTGAACACCACTGACCTGCCCTAAACCCTGAAACACCACACCCTGCAAGACTCCCTACACTGCCTGAACATCACTGCACTGCCCTATATGCTAAAACACCATCCCCAGCACGACCCCCTACACTGCCTGAACACCATTGATCTGCCCTAAACCCGGAAACATCACCCCAGCACGACCCCCTACCCTGCCCGAACACCACTACACTGCCCCAAACCCTAAAACATCACCCGCAGCAGAACCCCCTACACGGCCTGAACACCACTGCACTGCCATAAACCCTGAAACACCACCCCTAGCACAACTCCCCTACACTGCCCGAACACCACTGTACTGCCCTAAACACTGAGACACCACCCCCAGTACGACCCCCTACACTGCCCGAACACCACTGCACTGCCCGAAACCCTGAAACAGCACCCAAGCACGACCCCCTACACTGCCCGATCACCAATGCACTGCCCTAAACCCTGAAAACACCACCCCAGCACGACCCCCTATAGTGACTGAACACCACTGCACTGCCCTAAATCCTGAAACACCACCCCCTGTACGACCCCCTACAATGCCCAAACACCACTGCCCAAAACCCTGAAACACCACCCCAAGCAAGACCCCCTAGACTGCCCAAACACCACTGCCCTAAACCCTGAAACACCAACCCCTGCACGACCCCCTACACTGCCCAAACACCACTGCACTGCCCTAAACCCTGAAACACCATCCCCAGCACGACCCCCTACTCTGCCCGAACACCAATGCTCTGCCCTACAACCTAAAACACCAGCCCAAGCACGACCCCCTACACTGTCCGAACACCAATGCTCTGCACTATACTCTGAAACACCAGCCCCAGCACGAACACTACACTGCCCGAACACCACTGCTCTGCCCTAAACCATGAAACACTAGCCCCAGCACAAACCCCTACACTGACCGAACACCACTGCACTGCCCTAAATCCTGAAACACCACACCCAGCACGACCCCCTACATGACCCAAACACCACTGCACTGCCCTAAACCTTGAAAGACCACCCCCCTGCATGATCCCCTACACGGCCCAAGCACTATTGCACTGCCCTAAAACCTGAAACACCACCCCCCTGCACGACCCCCTACACTGTGCAAACACCACTGCACAGCCCTTAACCCTGAAACACCACCCCCAGCACGACCCCCTTCACTGCCCGAACACCACAGCACTGCCCTAAACCCTGAAACACCACCCCCTGCATGATCCCCTACACTGCCCGAACACCACTGCACTGTCCTAAACCCTAAAACACCACCCCAGCACGACCACCTACACTGCCCGAACAACACTGCACTGCCATAAACCCTGAAACACCACCCCCAGTACGAACCCCTACACTGCAAAAACACCAGTGCACTGCCCTAAACCCTGAAACACCACCCCCAGCAAGACCCCCTACACTGCCCGAACACCACTGCCCTAAACCCTGAAACACCACCCCCTGCAAGATCCCCCTACATGGCCCGAACACCACTGCCCTGCCCTAAACCCTGAAACACCACCTCCTGCAAGACCCCCTACACTGCCTGAACACCACTGCACTACCCTATATCCTAAAACACCATCCCAGCATGACCCCCTACACTGCCTGAACACCACTGATCTGCCCTAAACCCCGAAACATCACCCCAGCATGACCCCCTACACTGACCAAACACCAGTGCACTGCCCTAAACCCTGAAACACCACCCCCAGCAAGACCCCCTACACTGCCCGAACACCACTTCCCTAAACCCTGAAACACCAGCCACTACAAGACACCCCTACACTGCCTGAACACCACTGCCCTGCCCTAAACCCTGAAACACCACACCCTGCAAGACTCCCTACACTGCCGGAACATCACTGCACTGCCCTATACCCTAAAACACCATCCCCAGCACGACCCCCCTACACTGCCCGAACACCACTGATCTGCACTAAACCCTGAAACATCACCCCAGCACAACCCCCTACTCTGTCCAAACACCACTGCACTGCCATAAACCCTGAAACACCACCCCTAGCACAACTCCCCTACACTGCCCGAACAGCGATGTACTGCCCTAAACCCTGAGACACCACCCCCAGTACGACCCCCTACACTGCCCGAACACCACTGCACTGCCCTAAACCCTGAAACACCACCCCAGCATGACCCCCTACACTGCCCGATCACCACTGCACTGCCCTAAACCCTGAAAAAGCACCCCAGCACGACCCCCTATACTGACTGAACACCACTGCACTGCCCTAAATCCTGAAACACCACCCCCTGTATGACCCCCTACACTGCCCAAACACCACTGCCCTAAACCCTGAAACACCACCCCAAGCAAGCCCCCCTACACTGCCCGAACACCACTGCCCTAAACCCTGAAACACCAACCCCTGCACAACCCCCTACACTGCCCAAACACCACTGCACTGCCCTGAACCCTGAAACACCATCCTCAGCACGACCCCCTACTCTGCCCGAACACCAATGCTCTGCCCTACAACCTAAAACACCAGCCCAAGCACGACCCCCTACACTGCCCGAACACCAATGCTCTGCACTATACTCTGAAACACCAGCCCCAGCACGAACACTACACTGCCCGAACACCACTGCTCTGCCCTAAACCCTGAAACACCACCCCCTGCATGATCCCCTACACTGCCCGAACACCACTGCATTGTCCTTAACCCTAAAACACCACCCCAGCACGACCCCTACACTGCCCGAACACCACTGCTCTGCCCTAAACCCTGAAACACCAGCCCCAGCACAACCCCTACACTGCCCGAACACCACTGCTCTGCCCTAAACCCTGAAACACTAGCCCCAGCACGACCCCCTACACTACCACACAAATGCACTGCCCTAAACCCTGAGTCACTAGCCCCAGCACGACCCCCTATATTGCCCGAACACAACTGCACTGCCCTAAACCCTGAAACACTAGCCCCAGCACGACACCCTACACTGCCCGATCACCATTGTACTGCCCTAAACCCTGAAACATCACCCAAGCATGACCCCCTACACTGCCCAAACACTACTGTACTGCCCCAAACCCTAAAACACCACCCCCAAGCATGACCCCCTACACTGCCCGAACACCACTGCACTGCCCTAAACACTGAAATACCACCCCCAGCAACACCCCCTACACTGCCCAAACATCACTGCACTGCCCTAAACCCTGAAATACCACCCCCAGCACGACCCCCTACACTGCCCGAACACCACAGCACTGCCCTAAACCCTGAAACACCACCCCCCTGCATGATCCCCTACACTGCCCGAACACCACTGCACTGTCCTAAACCCTAAAACACCACCCCAGCACTTCCCCCTACACTGCCCGAACACCACTGCTCTGCCCTAAACCCTGAAACACCAGCCCCAGCACAACCCCTACACTGCCCGAACACCACTGCTCTGCCCTAAACCCTAAAACACTAGCCCCAGCACGACCCCCTACACTACCACACAACTGCACTGCCCTAAACCCTGAGACACTAGCCCCAGCACGACCCCCTACACTGTCCGAACTCCACTGCACTGCCCTAAACCCTGAAACACTAGGCCCAGCACGACACCCTACACTGCCCGAACACCATTGCACTGCCCTAAACCCTGAAACACCACCCCAGCATGACCCCCTACACTGCCCGAACACCACTGCACTGCCCTAAACACTGAAATACCACCCCCATCAACACCCCCTACACTGCCCGAACATCACTGCACTGCCCTAAACCCTGAAATACCACCCCCAGCACGACCCCCTACACTGCCCGAACACCACAGCACTGCCCTAAACCCTGAAACACCACCCCCCTGCATGATCCCCTACACTGCCCGAACACCACTGCACTGTCCTAAACCCTAAAACACCACCCCAGCACTTCCCCCTACACTGCCCGAACACCACTGCTCTGCCCTAAACCCTGAAACACCAGCCCCAGCACAACCCCTACACTGCCCGAACACCACTGCTCTGCCCTAAACCCTAAAACACTAGCCCCAGCACGACCCCCTACACTACCACACAACTGCACTGCCCTAAACCCTGAGACACTAGCCCCAGCACGACCCCCTACACTGTCCGAACTCCACTGCACTGCCCTAAACCCTGAAACACTAGGCCCAGCACGACACCCTACACTGCCCGAACACCATTGCACTGCCCTAAACCCTGAAACACCACCCCAGCATGACCCCCTACACTACCCGAACACCACTGCACTGGCCTAAACCCTAAAACACCATCCCCAATCATGACCCCCTACACTGATCGAACACCACTGCACTACCCTAAAACACCACCCTCAGCATGAACCCCTACACTGCCCGAATACCACTGCACTGCCCTAAACCCTGAAACACCAGCCCAAGAAAGACCTCCCTACACTGCCCGAACACCACTGCACTGCCCTGAACCCTTAAACACCACCCCCAGCACAACCCCCTACACTGCCCGAACACCACTGCACTGCCCTAAACCCTGAAACACCACCCCCAGCATGACCCCCTTCACTGCCCGAACACCACTGCACTGCCCTAAACCCTGAAACACCATCCCCAGCACGACCCCCTACAGTTCCCGAACAGCACTGCACTGCCTTAAACCCTGAAACACCACCCCCAGCACAACCCCCTGCACTGCCCGAATACCACTGCCCTAAACCCTGAAACACCACCCCCTGCAAGATCCCCCTACACGGCCCGAACACCACTGCCCTGCCCTAACCCCTGAAACACCACCCCCTGCAAGACCCCCCACACTGCCTGAACACCACTGCACTGCCCTATACCCTAAAACAACATCAGAGCATGACCCCCTGCACTGCCCGAACACCACTGATCTGCCCTACACCCTGAAACATCACCCCAGCATGACCCCCTACACTGACAAAACACCAGTGCACTGCCCTAAACCCTGAAACACCACCCCCAGCAAGACCCCCTACACTGCCCGAACACCACTGCCCTTAACCCTGAAACACCAGCCCCTACAAGACCCGCCTACACTGCCTGAACACCACTGACCTGCCCTAAACCCTGAAACACCACACCCTGCAAGACTCCCTACACTGCCTGAACATCACTGCACTGCCCTATATGCTAAAACACCATCCCCAGCACGACCCCCTACACTGCCTGAACACCATTGATCTGCCCTAAACCCGGAAACATCACCCCAGCACGACCCCCTACCCTGCCCGAACACCACTACACTGCCCCAAACCCTAAAACATCACCCGCAGCAGAACCCCCTACACGGCCTGAACACCACTGCACTGCCATAAACCCTGAAACACCACCCCTAGCACAACTCCCCTACACTGCCCGAACACCACTGTACTGCCCTAAACACTGAGACACCACCCCCAGTACGACCCCCTACACTGCCCGAACACCACTGCACTGCCCGAAACCCTGAAACAGCACCCAAGCACGACCCCCTACACTGCCCGATCACCAATGCACTGCCCTAAACCCTGAAAACACCACCCCAGCACGACCCCCTATAGTGACTGAACACCACTGCACTGCCCTAAATCCTGAAACACCACCCCCTGTACGACCCCCTACAATGCCCAAACACCACTGCCCAAAACCCTGAAACACCACCCCAAGCAAGACCCCCTAGACTGCCCAAACACCACTGCCCTAAACCCTGAAACACCAACCCCTGCACGACCCCCTACACTGCCCAAACACCACTGCACTGCCCTAAACCCTGAAACACCATCCCCAGCACGACCCCCTACTCTGCCCGAACACCAATGCTCTGCCCTACAACCTAAAACACCAGCCCAAGCACGACCCCCTACACTGTCCGAACACCAATGCTCTGCACTATACTCTGAAACACCAGCCCCAGCACGAACACTACACTGCCCGAACACCACTGCTCTGCCCTAAACCATGAAACACTAGCCCCAGCACAAACCCCTACACTGACCGAACACCACTGCACTGCCCTAAATCCTGAAACACCACACCCAGCACGACCCCCTACATGACCCAAACACCACTGCACTGCCCTAAACCTTGAAAGACCACCCCCCTGCATGATCCCCTACACGGCCCAAGCACTATTGCACTGCCCTAAAACCTGAAACACCACCCCCCTGCACGACCCCCTACACTGTGCAAACACCACTGCACAGCCCTTAACCCTGAAACACCACCCCCAGCACGACCCCCTTCACTGCCCGAACACCACAGCACTGCCCTAAACCCTGAAACACCACCCCCTGCATGATCCCCTACACTGCCCGAACACCACTGCACTGTCCTAAACCCTAAAACACCACCCCAGCACGACCACCTACACTGCCCGAACAACACTGCACTGCCATAAACCCTGAAACACCACCCCCAGTACGAACCCCTACACTGCAAAAACACCAGTGCACTGCCCTAAACCCTGAAACACCACCCCCAGCAAGACCCCCTACACTGCCCGAACACCACTGCCCTAAACCCTGAAACACCACCCCCTGCAAGATCCCCCTACATGGCCCGAACACCACTGCCCTGCCCTAAACCCTGAAACACCACCTCCTGCAAGACCCCCTACACTGCCTGAACACCACTGCACTACCCTATATCCTAAAACACCATCCCAGCATGACCCCCTACACTGCCTGAACACCACTGATCTGCCCTAAACCCCGAAACATCACCCCAGCATGACCCCCTACACTGACCAAACACCAGTGCACTGCCCTAAACCCTGAAACACCACCCCCAGCAAGACCCCCTACACTGCCCGAACACCACTTCCCTAAACCCTGAAACACCAGCCACTACAAGACACCCCTACACTGCCTGAACACCACTGCCCTGCCCTAAACCCTGAAACACCACACCCTGCAAGACTCCCTACACTGCCGGAACATCACTGCACTGCCCTATACCCTAAAACACCATCCCCAGCACGACCCCCCTACACTGCCCGAACACCACTGATCTGCACTAAACCCTGAAACATCACCCCAGCACAACCCCCTACTCTGTCCAAACACCACTGCTCTGCCCCAAACCCTAAAACATCACCCGCAGCAGAACCCCCTACACAGCCTGAACACCACTGCACTGCCATAAACCCTGAAACACCACCCCTAGCACAACTCCCCTACACTGCCCGAACAGCGATGTACTGCCCTAAACCCTGAGACACCACCCCCAGTACGACCCCCTACACTGCCCGAACACCACTGCACTGCCCTAAACCCTGAAACACCACCCCAGCATGACCCCCTACACTGCCCGATCACCACTGCACTGCCCTAAACCCTGAAAAAGCACCCCAGCACGACCCCCTATACTGACTGAACACCACTGCACTGCCCTAAATCCTGAAACACCACCCCCTGTATGACCCCCTACACTGCCCAAACACCACTGCCCTAAACCCTGAAACACCACCCCAAGCAAGCCCCCCTACACTGCCCGAACACCACTGCCCTAAACCCTGAAACACCAACCCCTGCACAACCCCCTACACTGCCCAAACACCACTGCACTGCCCTGAACCCTGAAACACCATCCTCAGCACGACCCCCTACTCTGCCCGAACACTAATGCTCTGCCCTACAACCTAAAACACCAGCCCAAGCACGACCCCCTACACTGCCCGAACACCAATGCTCTGCACTATACTCTGAAACACCAGCCCCAGCACGAACACTACACTGCCCGAACACCACTGCTCTGCCCTAAACCCTGAAACACCACCCCCTGCATGATCCCCTACACTGCCCGAACACCACTGCATTGTCCTTAACCCTAAAACACCACCCCAGCACGACCCCTACACTGCCCGAACACCACTGCTCTGCCCTAAACCCTGAAACACCAGCCCCAGCACAACCCCTACACTGCCCGAACACCACTGCTCTGCCCTAAACCCTGAAACACTAGCCCCAGCACGACCCCCTACACTACCACACAAATGCACTGCCCTAAACCCTGAGTCACTAGCCCCAGCACGACCCCCTATATTGCCCGAACACAACTGCACTGCCCTAAACCCTGAAACACTAGCCCCAGCACGACACCCTACACTGCCCGATCACCATTGTACTGCCCTAAACCCTGAAACATCACCCAAGCATGACCCCCTACACTGCCCAAACACTACTGTACTGCCCCAAACCCTAAAACACCACCCCCAAGCATGACCCCCTACACTGCCCGAACACCACTGCACTGCCCTAAACACTGAAATACCACCCCCAGCAACACCCCCTACACTGCCCGAACATCACTGCACTGCCCTAAACCCTGAAATACCACCCCCAGCACGACCCCCTACACTGCCCGAACACCACAGCACTGCCCTAAACCCTGAAACACCACCCCCCTGCATGATCCCCTACACTGCCCGAACACCACTGCACTGTCCTAAACCCTAAAACACCACCCCAGCACTTCCCCCTACACTGCCCGAACACCACTGCTCTGCCCTAAACCCTGAAACACCAGCCCCAGCACAACCCCTACACTGCCCGAACACCACTGCTCTGCCCTAAACCCTAAAACACTAGCCCCAGCACGACCCCCTACACTACCACACAACTGCACTGCCCTAAACCCTGAGACACTAGCCCCAGCACGACCCCCTACACTGTCCGAACTCCACTGCACTGCCCTAAACCCTGAAACACTAGGCCCAGCACGACACCCTACACTGCCCGAACACCATTGCACTGCCCTAAACCCTGAAACACCACCCCAGCATGACCCCCTACACTGCCCGAACACCACTGCACTGCCCTAAACACTGAAATACCACCCCCAGCAACACCCCCTACACTGCCCGAACATCACTGCACTGCCCTAAACCCTGAAATACCACCCCCAGCACGACCCCCTACACTGCCCGAACACCACAGCACTGCCCTAAACCCTGAAACACCACCCCCCTGCATGATCCCCTACACTGCCCGAACACCACTGCACTGTCCTAAACCCTAAAACACCACCCCAGCACTTCCCCCTACACTGCCCGAACACCACTGCTCTGCCCTAAACCCTGAAACACCAGCCCCAGCACAACCCCTACACTGCCCGAACACCACTGCTCTGCCCTAAACCCTAAAACACTAGCCCCAGCACGACCCCCTACACTACCACACAACTGCACTGCCCTAAACCCTGAGACACTAGCCCCAGCACGACCCCCTACACTGTCCGAACTCCACTGCACTGCCCTAAACCCTGAAACACTAGGCCCAGCACGACACCCTACACTGCCCGAACACCATTGCACTGCCCTAAACCCTGAAACACCACCCCAGCATGACCCCCTACACTATCCGAACACCACTGCAATGGCCTAAACCCTAAAACACCATCCCCAATCATGACCCCCTACACTGATCGAACACCACTGCACTACCCTAAAACACCACCCTCAGCATGAACCCCTACACTGCCCGAATACCACTGCACTGCCCTAAACCCTGAAACACCAGCCCAAGAAAGACCTCCCTACACTGCCCGAACACCACTGCACTGCCCTGAACCCTTAAACACCACCCCCAGCACGACCCCCTACACTGCCCGAACACCACTGCACTGCCCTAAACCCTGAAACACCACCCCCAGCATGACCCCCTTCACTGCCCGAACACCACTGCACTGCCCTAAACCCTGAAACACCATCCCCAGCACGACCCCCTACAGTTCCCGAACAGCACTGCACTGCCTTAAACCCTGAAACACCACCCCCAGCACAACCCCCTGCACTGCCCGAATACCACTGCCCTAAACCCTGAAACACCACCCCCTGCAAGATCCCCCTACACGGCCCGAACACCACTGCCCTGCCCTAACCCCTGAAACACCACCCCCTGCAAGACCCCCCACACTGCCTGAACACCACTCCACTGCCCTATACCCTAAAACAACATCAGAGCATGACCCCCTGCACTGCCCGAACACCACTGATCTGCCCTACACCCTGAAACATCACCCCAGCATGACCCCCTACACTGACAAAACACCAGTGCACTGCCCTAAACCCTGAAACACCACCCCCAGCAAGACCCCCTACACTGCCCGAACACCACTGCCCTTAACCCTGAAACACCAGCCCCTACAAGACCCGCCTAAACTGCCTGAACACCACTGACCTGCCCTAAACCCTGAAACACCACACCCTGCAAGACCCCCTACACTGCCTGAACATCACTGCACTGCCCTATACGCTAAAACACCATCCCCAGCACGACCCCCTACACTGCCCGAACACCATTGATCTGCCCAAAACCCGGAATAATCACCCCAGCACGACCCCCTACCCTGCCCGAACACCACTACTCTGCCCCAAACCCTAAAACATCACCCGCAGCAGAACCCCCTACACTGCCCGAACACCACTGTACTGCCCTAAACCCTGAGACACCACCCCCAGTACGACCCCCTACACTGCCCGAACACCACTGCACTGCCCTAAACCCTGAAACAGCACCCCAGCACGACCCCCTACACTGCCCGATCACCACTGCACTGCCCTAAACCCTGAAAAAACCACCCCAGCATGACCCCCTATAGTGACTGAACACCACTGCACTGCCCTAAATCCTGAAACACCACCCCCTGTGCGACCCCCTACACTGCCCAAACACCACTGCCCTAAACCCTGAAACACCACCCCAAGCAAGACCCCCTAGACTGCCCAAACACCACTGCCCTAAACCCTGAAACACCAACCCCTGCACGACCCCCTACACGGCCCGAACACCACTGCCCTGCCCTAAACCCTGAAACACCACCCCCTGCAAGACCCCCCACACTGCCTGAACACCACTGCACTGCCCTATACCCTAAAACAACATCAGAGCATGACCCCCTGCACTGCCCGAACACCACTGATCTGCCCTACACCCTGAAACATCACCCCAGCATGACCCCCTACACTGACCAAACACCAGTGCACTGCCCTAAACCCTGAAACACCACCCCCAGCAAGACCCCCTACACTGCCCGAACACCACTGCCCTTAACCCTGAAACACCAGCCCCTACAAGACCCGCCTAAACTGCCTGAACACCACTGACCTGCCCTAAACCCTGAAACACCACACCCTGCAAGACCCCCTACACTGCCTGAACATCACTGCACTGCCCTATACGCTAAAACACCATCCCCAGCACGACCCCCTACACTGCCCGAACACCATTGATCTGCCCTAAACCCGGAATCATCACCCCAGAATGACCCCCTACCCTGCCCGAACACCACTACTCTGCCCCAAACCCTAAAACATCACCCGCAGCAGAACCCCCTACACGGCCTGAACACCACTGCACTGCCCTAAACCCTGAAAAAACCACCCCAGCACGACCCCCTATAGTGACTGAACACCACTGCACTGCCCTAAATCCTGAAACACCACCCCCTGTACGACCCCCTACACTGCCCAAACACCACTGCCCTAAACCCTGAAACACCACCCCAAGCAAGACCCCCTAGACTGCCCAAACACCACTGCCCTAAACCCTGAAACACCAACCCCTGCACGACCCCCTACACTGCCCAAACACCACTGCACTGCCCTAAACCCTGAAACACCATCCCCAGCACGACCCCCTACTCTGCCCGAACACCAATGCTCTGCCCTACAACCTAAAACACCAGCCCAAGCACGACCCCCTACACTGCCCGAACACCAATGCTCTGCCCTAAACTCTGAAACACCAGCCCCAGCACGAACACTACACTGCCCGAACACCATTGCTCTGCCCTAAACCCTGAAACACTAGCCCCAGCACAAACCCCTACACTGCCCGAACACCACTCCACTGCTCTAAATCCTGAAACACCACACCCAGCACGACCCCCTACAATGCCCGAACACTACTGCACTGCCCTAAACCCTGAACCACCACCCCCTGCTTGACCCCCTACATGACCCAAACACCACTGCACAGCCCTAAACCTTGAAAGACCACCCCCCTGCATGACCCCTACACGGCCCGAACACTATTGCACTGCTCTAAAACCTGAAACACCACCCCCCTGCATGACCCCCTACACTGTGCGAACACCACTGCACTGCCCTAAAAACTGAAACACCATCCCCAGCATGACCCCCTACTCTGCCCGAACAGCAATGCTCTGCCCTACAACCTAAAACACCAGCCCAAGCACGACCCCCTACACTGTCCGAACACCAATGCTCTGCACTATACTCTGAAACACCAGCCCCAGCACGAACACTACACTGCCCGAACACCACTGCTCTGCCCTAAACCCTGAAACACTAGCCCCAGCACAAACCCCTACACTGACCGAACACCACTGCACTGCCCTAAACACTGAAATACCACCCCCAGCAAAACCCCCTACACTGCCTGAACATCACTGCACTGCCCTAAACCCTGAAATACCACCCCCAGCACGACCCCCTACACTGCCCGAACACCAGAGCACTACCCTAAACCCTGAAACACCACCCCCCTGCATGATCCCCTACACTGCCCGAACACCACTGCACTGTCCTAAACCCTAAAACACCACCCCAGCTCTTCCCCCTACACTGCCCGAACACCACTGCTCTGCCCTAAACCCTGAACAACCAGCCCCAGCACAACCCCTACACTGCCCGAACACCACTGCTCTGCCCTAAACCCTAAAACACTAGCCCCAGCACGACCCCCTACACTACCACACAACTGCACTGCCCTAAACCCTGAGACACTAGCCCCAGCACGACCCCCTACACTGTCCGAACTCCACTGCACTGCCCTAAACCCTGAAACACTAGGCCCAGCACGACACCCTACACTGCCCGAACACCATTGCACTGCCCTAAACCCTGAAACACCACCCCAGCATGACCCCCTACACTACCCGAACACCACTGCACTGGCCTAAACCCTAAAACACCATCCCCAATCATGACCCCCTACACTGATCGAACACCACTGCACTACCCCAAAACACCACCCTCAGCATGAACCCCTACACTGCCCGAATACCACTGCACTGCCCTAAACCCTAAAACTCCAGCCCAAGAAAGACCTCCCTACACTGCCCGAACACCACTGCACTGCCCTGAACCCTTAAACACCACCCCCAGCACGACCCCCTACACTGCCCGAACACCACTGCACTGCCCTAAACCCTAAACCCTGAAACACCACCCCCAGCATGACCCCCTTCACTGCCCGAACACCACTGCACTGCCCTAAACCCTGAAACACCATCCCCAGCACGACCCCCTACAGTTCCCGAACAGCACTGCACTGCCTTAAACCCTGAAACACCACCCCCAGCACAACCCCCTGCACTGCCCGAATACCACTGCCCTAAACCCTGAAACACCACCCCCTGCAAGATCCCCCTACACGGCCCGAACACCACTGCCCTGCCCTAACCCCTGAAACACCACCCCCTGCAAGACCCCCCACACTGCCTGAACACCACTGCACTGCCCTATACCCTAAAACAACATCAGAGCATGACCCCCTGCACTGCCCGAACACCACTGATCTGCCCTACACCCTGAAACATCACCCCAGCATGACCCCCTACACTGACCAAACACCAGTGCACTGCCCTAAACCCTGAAACACCACCCCCAGCAAGACCCCCTACACTGCCCGAACACCACTGCCCTTAACCCTGAAACACCAGCCTCTACAAGACCCGCCTACACTGCCTGAACACCACTGACCTGCCCTAAACCCTGAAACACCACACCCTGCAAGACTCCCTACCCTGCCTGAACATCACTGCACTGCCCTATATGCTAAAACACCATCCCCAGCACGACCCCCTACACTGCCCGAACACCATTGATCTGCCCTAAACCCGGAAACATCACCCCAGCACGACCCCCTACCCTGCCCGAACACCACTACTCTGCCCCAAACCCTAAAACATCACCCGCAGCAGAACCCCCTACACGGCCTGAACACCACTGCACTGCCATAAACCCTGAAACACCACCCCTAGCACAACTCCCCTACACTGCCCGAACACCACTGTACTGCCCTAAACCCTAAAACACCACCCCCAGTACGACCCCCTACACTGCCCGAACACCACTGCACTGCCCGAAACCCTGAAACAGCACCCAAGCACGACCCCCTACACTGCCCGATCACCAATGCACTGCCCTAAACCCTGAAAACACCACCCCAGCACGACCCCCTATAGTGACTGAACACCACTGCACTGCCCTAAATCCTGAAACACCACCCCCTGTACGACCCCCTACAATGCCCAAACACCACTGCCCTAAACCCTGAAACACCACCCCAAGCAAGACCCCCTAGACTGCCCAAACACCACTGCCCTAAACCCTGAAACACCAACCCCTGCACGACCCCCTACACTGCCCAAACACCACTGCACTGCCCTAAACCCTGAAACACCATCCCCAGCACGACCCCCTACTCTGCCCGAACACCAATGCTCTGCCCTACAACCTAAAACACCAGCCCAAGCACGACCCCCTACACTGTCCGAACACCAATGCTCTGCACTATACTCTGAAACACCAGCCCCAGCACGAACACTACACTGCCCGAACACCACTGCTCTGCCCTAAACCCTGAAACACTAGCCCCAGCACAAACCCCTACACTGACCGAACACCACTGCACTGCCCTAAATCCTGAAACACCACACCCAGCACGACCCCCTACAATGCCCGAACACTACTGCACTGCCCTGAACCCTGAAACACCACCCCCTGCTTGACCCCCTACATGACCCAAACACCACTGCACTGCCCTAAACCTTGAAAGACCACCCCCCTGCATGATCCCCTACACGGCCCAAGCACTATTGCACTGCCCTAAAACCTGAAACACCACCCCCCTGCACGACCGCCTACACTGTGCAAACACCACTGCACAGCCCTTAACCCTGAAACACCACCCCCAGCACGACCCCCTTCACTGCCCGAACACCACAGCACTGCCCTAAAACCTGAAACACCACCCCCTGCATGATCCCCTACACTGCCCGAACACCACTGCACTGTCCTAAACCCTAAAACACCACCCCAGCACGACCCCCTACACTACCCGAACACCACTGCTCTGCCCTAAACCCCGAAACACCAGCCCCAGCACAACCCCTACACTGCCAGAACACCACTGCTCTGCCCTAAACCCTGAAACACTAGCCCCAGCACAACCCCCTACACTACCACACAAATGCACTGCCCTAAACCCTGAGTCACTAGCCCCAGCACGACCCCCTATACTGCCCGAACACCACTGCACTGCCCTAAACCCTGAAACACTAGCCCCAGCACGACACCCTACACTGCCTGAACACCATTGTACTGCCCTAAACCCTGAAACATCACCCAAGCATGACCCCCTACACTGCCCGAACACCACTGCACTGCCCCAAACCCTAGAACACCACCCCCAAGCATGACCCCCTACACTGCCCGAACACCACTGCACTGCCCTAAACCCTGAAATACCACCCCCAGCACGACCCCCTACACTGCCAGAACACCACAGCACTGCCTTAAACACTGAAACACCACCCCCCTGCATGATCCCCTACACTGCCCGAACACCACTGAACTGTCCTAAACCCTAAAACACCACCCCAGCATGACATCCTACACTGCCTGAACACCACTGCTCGGCCCTAAACCCTGAAACACCAGCCCCAGCACAACCTCTACACTGCCCGAACACCACTGCTCTGCCCTAAACCCTCAGACACTAGCCCCAGCATGACCCCCTACACTACCACACAACTGCACTGCCCTAAACCCTGAGACTCTAGCCCCAGCACGACCCCCTATACTGTCTGAACACCACTGCACTGCCCTAAACCCTGAAACACTAGCCCCAGCACGACACCCTACACTGCCCGAACACCATTGCACTGCCCTTAACCCTGAAACTCCACCCCAGCATGACCCCCTACACTACCCGAACACCACTGCACTGGCCTAAACCCTAAAACACCACCCCCAAGCATGACCCCCTACACTGACCGAACACCACTGCACTACCCTAAAACACCACCCTCAGCATAACCCCCTACACTGCCCGAACACCACTGCACTGCCCTAAACCCTGAAACACCAGCCCCAGAAAGACCCCCTACACTGCCCGAACACCACAGCACTGACCTGAACCCTGAAACACCACCCCCAGCACGACCCCCTACACTGCCCGAACACCACTGCACTGCCCTAAACCCTGAAACACCACACCCAGCATGACCCCCTTTACTGCCCGAACACCACTGCACTGCCCTAAACCCTGAAACACAATCCCTAGCACGACCCCCTACAGTTCCGGAACACCACTGCACTGCCCTAAACCCTGAAACACCAGCCCCAGCACAACCCCCTACACTGCTCGAACACCACTGCACTTCCCTAAACCCTGAAACACCACCCCAGCAAGACCCCCACTGCTGCCCGAACACCACTGCCCTAAACCCTGAAACACCACCCCCCTGCATGACCCTCTACACTGCCCGAACACCACTGTACTGTCATAAACCCTAAAACACCAGCCCAGCACTACCCCCTACTCTGCACGAACATGACTGTTCTGCCCTAAACCCTGAAACACCAGTCACAGCACAACCCATACACTGCCCGAATACCACTGCTCTGCCCTAAATGCTGAAACACTAGCCCCGGCAAGACCCCCTACACTGCCTGAACACCACTGCACTGCCCTAAACCCTGAAACACCACCCCTCTGCAGGACCCCCTACACGTCCCGAACACCACTGCAATGCCCTAAACCCTGCAACACCACCCCCCTGCACGACATTCTACACTGCCTGAACACCACTGCACTGCCCTAAACCCTGAAACACCACCCCCTGCACGACCCCCTACACTGCCCGAACACCACTGCCCTAATCCCTGAAACACCACCCCCAGCACGACCCCCTACACTGCCCAAATACCACTGCACTGCCCTAAACCCTGAAACACCACCCCCAGCACAACCCCCTACACTGCTCGAACACCACTGCACTTCTCTATACCCTGAAACACCACCCGCAGCAAGACCCCCTACACTGCCCGAACACCACTGCCCTAAACCCTGAAACACCACCCCCAGCACAACCCCCTACACTGCTCGAACACCACTGCACTTCTCTATACCCTGAAACACCACCCGCAGCAAGACCCCCTACACTGACCGAACACCACTGCCCTGCCCTAAACCCTGAAACACCACCCCCTGCACGACCCCCTACACTGCCCGAACACCACTGCACTGCCCTAAACCCTGAAACACGAGCCCCAGCACGACCCCCTACACTGCCCGAACATCACTGCACTGCCCTAAGCCCTGAAACCCTAGCCCCATCACGACCCCCTACACTGCCCGAACCTCCACTGCACTGCCCTAAACCCTGAAACACCACCCCCAGCACGAACCCCTACACTGACCGAACACCACTGCAATGCCCTAAACCCTGAAACACCACCCCAGCACGCACCCTACACTGCCCAAACACCACTGCACTGCCCTATATCCTGAAACACTACACCCAGCACGACCCCCTACAATGCCAGAACACTACTGAACTGCCCTAAACCCTGAAACACCACCCCCTGCTTGACCCCCTACACTTCCCCAACACCACTGCACTGCCCTAAACCCTGGCACACAACCCCCAGCACAACCCCCCTACACTGCCCGAACACCACTGCACTGCCCTAAAGCCTGAAACACCACCCTTAGCACGACCCCCGACACTGCCCAAACACCACTGCTCTTCCCTAAACCCTGAAACACCAGCCCCAGCATGTCCCCCTACACCACCCCAACACCACTGCACTGCCATAAACCATGAAACACAACCCTTAGCACGACCCCCCTACACTGACCGAACACCACTGCTCTGCCCTAAACCCTGAAACACCACCCCCAGCATGACCCCCTACACTGCCCAAACACCACTGCACTGCCCTAAACCCTGAAACACCAGCCCTAGCACAACCCCTACACTGTCCGAACACCACTGCTCTGCCCTAAACCCTGAAACACTAGCCACAGCACGACCACTACACTGCCCGAACACCACTGCACTGCCCTAAACCCTGAAACACCACCCCCAGCACGACCCCCTACACTGCCCGAACACCACTGCCCTTCCCTACACCGTGAAACACCACCCCCAGCACGACCACCTACACTGCCCGAACAACACTGCACTGCCATAAACCCTGAAACACCACCCCCAGTACGAACCCCTACACTGCAAAAACACCAGTGCACTGCCCTAAACCCTGAAACACCACCCCCAGCAAGACCCCCTACACTGCCCGAACACCACTGCCCTAAACCCTGAAACACCACCCCCTGCAAGATCCCCCTACATGGCCCGAACACCACTGCCCTGCCCTAAACCCTGAAACACCACCTCCTGCAAGACCCCCTACACTGCCTGAACACCACTGCACTACCCTATTCCCTAAAACACCATCCCAGCATGACCCCCTACACTGCCTGAACACCACTGATCTGCCCTAAACCCTGAAACATCACCCCAGCATGACCCCCTACACTGACCAAACACCAGTGCACTGCCCTAAACCCTGAAACACCACCCCCAGCAAGACCCCCTACACTGCCCGAACACCACTTCCCTAAACCCTGAAACACCAGCCCCTACAAGACACCCCTACACTGCCTGAACACCACTGCCCTGCCCTAAACCCTGAAACACCACACCCTGCAAGACCCCCTACACTGCCGGAACATCACTGCACTGCCCTATACCCTAAAACACCATCCCCAGCACGACCCCCCTACACTGCCCGAACACCACTGATCTGCACTAAACCCTGAAACATCACCCCAGCACAACCCCCTACTCTGTCCAAACACCACTGCTCTGCCCCAAACCCTAAAACATCACCCGCAGCAGAACCCCCTACACAGCCTGAACACCACTGCACTGCCATAAACCCTGAAACACCACCCCTAGCACAACTCCCCTACACTGCCCGAACACCGATGTACTGCCCTAAACCCTGAGACACCACCCCCAGTACGACCCCCTACACTGCCCGAACACCACTGCACTGCCCTAAACCCTGAAACACCACCCCAGCATGACCCCCTACACTGCCCGATCACCACTGCACTGCCCTAAACCCTGAAAAAGCACCCCAGCACGACCCCCTATACTGACTGAACACCACTGCACTGCCCTAAATCCTGAAACACCACCCCCTGTATGACCCCCTACACTGCCCAAACACCACTGCCCTAAACCCTGAAACACCACCCCAAGCAAGCCCCCCTACACTGCCCGAACACCACTGCCCTAAACCCTGAAACACCAACCCCTGCACAACCCCCTACACTGCCCAAACACCACTGCACTGCCCTGAACCCTGAAACACCATCCTCAGCACGACCCCCTACTCTGCCCGAACACCAATGCTCTGCCCTACAACCTAAAACACCAGCCCAAGCACGACCCCCTACACTGCCCGAACACCAATGCTCTGCACTATACTCTGAAACACCAGCCCCAGCACGAACACTACACTGCCCGAACACCACTGCTCTGCCCTAAACCCTGAAACACCACCCCCTGCATGATCCCCTACACTGCCCGAACACCACTGCATTGTCCTTAACCCTAAAACACCACCCCAGCACGACCCCTACACTGCCCGAACACCACTGCTCTGCCCTAAACCCTGAAACACCAGCCCCAGCACAACCCCTACACTGCCCGAACACCACTGCTCTGCCCTAAACCCTGAAACACTAGCCCCAGCACGACCCCCTACACTACCACACAAATGCACTGCCCTAAACCCTGAGTCACTAGCCCCAGCACGACCCCCTATATTGCCCGAACACAACTGCACTGCCCTAAACCCTGAAACACTAGCCCCAGCACGACACCCTACACTGCCCGATCACCATTGTACTGCCCTAAACCCTGAAACATCACCCAAGCATGACCCCCTACACTGCCCAAACACTACTGCACTGCCCCAAACCCTAAAACACCACCCCCAAGCATGACCCCCTACACTGCCCGAACACCACTGCACTGCCCTAAACACTGAAATACCACCCCCAGCAACACCCCCTACACTGCCCGAACATCACTGCACTGCCCTAAACCCTGAAATACCACCCCCAGCACGACCCCCTACACTGCCCGAACACCACAGCACTGCCCTAAACCCTGAAACACCACCCCCCTGCATGATCCCCTACACTGCCCGAACACCACTGCACTGTCCTAAACCCTAAAACACCACCCCAGCACTTCCCCCTACACTGCCCGAACACCACTGCTCTGCCCTAAACCCTGAAACACCAGCCCCAGCACAACCCCTACACTGCCCGAACACCACTGCTCTGCCCTAAACCCTAAAACACTAGCCCCAGCACGACCCCCTACACTACCACACAACTGCACTGCCCTAAACCCTGAGACACTAGCCCCAGCACGACCCCCTACACTGTCCGAACTCCACTGCACTGCCCTAAACCCTGAAACACTAGGCCCAGCACGACACCCTACACTGCCCGAACACCATTGCACTGCCCTAAACCCTGAAACACCACCCCAGCATGACCCCCTACACTACCCGAACACCACTGCACTGGCCTAAACCCTAAAACACCATCCCCAATCATGACCCCCTACACTGATCGAACACCACTGCACTACCCTAAAACACCACCCTCAGCATGAACCCCTACACTGCCCGAATACCACTGCACTGCCCTAAACCCTGAAACACCAGCCCAAGAAAGACCTCTCTACACTGCCCGAACACCACTGCACTGCCCTGGACCCTTAAACACCACCCCCAGCACGACCCCCTACACTGCCCGAACACCACTGCACTGCCCTAAACCCTGAAACACCACCCCCAGCATGACCCCCTTCACTGCCCGAACACCACTGCACTGCCCTAAACCCTGAAACACCATCCCCAGCACGACCCCCTACAGTTCCCGAACAGCACTGCACTGCCTTAAACCCTGAAACACCACCCCCAGCACAAACCCCTGCACTGCCCGAATACCACTGCCCTAAACCCTGAAACACCACCCCCTGCAAGATCCCCCTACACGGCCCGAACACCACTGCCCTGCCCTAACCCCTGAAACACCACCCCCTGCAAGACCCCCCACACTGCCTGAACACCACTGCACTGCCCTATACCCTAAAACAACATCAGAGCATGACCCCCTGCACTGCCCGAACACCACTGATCTGCCCTAAACCCTGAAACACCACCCCAGCAAGACCCCCTAAACTGCCCGAACACCACTGCCCTTAACCCTGAAACACCAGCCCCTACAAGACCCGCCTAAACTGCCTGAACACCACTGACCTGCCCTAAACCTTGAAACACCACCCCCCTGCATGACCCTCTACACTGCCCGAACACCACTGTACTGTCATAAACCCTAAAACACCAGCCCAGCACTACCCCCTACTCTGCCCGAACATGACTGTTCTGCCCTAAACCCTGAAACACCAGTCACAGCACAACCCATACACTGCCCGAATACCACTGCTCTGCCCTAAATGCTGAAACACTAGCCCCGGCAAGACCCCCTACACTGCCTGAACACCACTGCACTGCCCTAAACCCTGAAACACCACCCCTCTGCAGGACCCCCTACACGGCCCGAACACCACTGCAATCCCCTAAACCCTGCAACACCACCCCCCTGCACGACATTCTACACTGCCTGAACACCACTGCACTGCCCTAAACCCTGAAACACCACCCCCTGCACGACCCCCTACACTGCCCGAACACCACTGCCCTAATCCCTGAAACACCACCCCCAGCACGACCCCCTACACTGCCCAAATACCACTGCACTGCCCTAAACTCTGAAACACCACCCCCAGCACAACCCCCTACACTGCTCGAACACCACTGCACTTCTCTATACCCTGAAACACCACCCGCAGCAAGACCCCCTACACTGCCCGAACACCACTGCCCTAAACCCTGAAACACCACCCCCAGCAAGACCGCCTACACTGACCGAACGCCACTGCCCTGCCCTAAACCCTGAAACACCACCCCCTGCACGACCCCCTACACTGCCTGAACACCACTGCACTGCCCTAAACCCTGAAACACGAGCCCTAGCACGACCCCCTACACTGCCCGAACATCACTGCTCTGCCCTAAGCCCTGAAACCCTAGCCCCATCACGACCCCCTACACTGCCCGAACCTCCACTGCACTGCCCTAAACCCTGAAACACCACCCCCAGCACGAACCCCTACACTGACCGAACACCACTGCAATGCCCTAAACCCTGAAACACCTCCCCAGCACGCACCCTACACTGCCCAAACACCACTGCACTGCCCTATATCCTGAAACACTACACCCAGCACGACCCCCTACAATGCCTGAACACTACTGCACTGCCCTAAACCCTGAAACACCACCCCCTGCTTGGCCCCCTACACTTCCCCAACACCACTGCACTGCCCTAAACCCTGGCACACAACCCCCAGCACAACCCCCCTACACTGCCCGAACACCACTGCACTGCCCTAAAGCCTGAAACACCACCCCTAGCACGACCCCCAACACTGCCCAAACACCACTGCTCTTCCCTAAACCCTGAAACACCAGCCCCAGCATGTCCCCCTACACCACCCCAACACCACTGCACTGCCATAAACCCTGAAACACAACCCTTAGCACGACCCCCCTACACTGACCGAACACCACTGCTCGGCCCTAAACCCTGAAACACCACCCCCAGCATGACCCCCTACACTGCCCAAACACCACTGCACTGCCCTAAACCCTGAAACACCAGCCCTAGCACAACCCCTACACTGTCCGAACACCACTGCTCTGCCCTAAACCCTGAAACACTAGCCACAGCACGACCCCTACACTGCCCGAACACCACTGCACTGCCCTAAACCCTGAAACACCACCCCCAGCACGACCCCCTACACTGCCCGAACACCACTGCACTTCCCTACACCGTGAAACACCACCCCCAGCACGACCACCTACACTGTCCGAACACCACTGCCCTGCCCTAAACCCTGAAACACCACCTCCTGCAAGACCCCCTACACTGCCTGAACACCACTGCACTACCCTATACCCTAAAACACCATCCCAGCATGACCCCCTACACTGCCTGAACACCACTGATCTGCCCTAAACCCTGAAACATCACCCCAGCATGACCCCCTACACTGACCAAACACCAGTGCACTGCCCTAAACCCTGAAACACCACCCCCAGCAAGACCCCCTACACTGCCCGAACACCACTTCCCTAAACCCTGAAACACCAGCCCCTACAAGACACCCCTACACTGCCTGAACACCACTGCCCTGCCCTAAACCCTGAAACACCACACCCTGCAAGACCCCCTACACTGCCGGAACATCACTGCACTGCCCTATACCCTAAAACACCATCCCCAGCACGACCCCCCTACACTGCCCGAACACCACTGATCTGCACTAAACCCTGAAACATCACCCCAGCACAACCCCCTACTCTGTCCAAACACCACTGCTCTGCCCCAAACCCTAAAACATCACCCGCAGCAGAACCCCCTACACAGCCTGAACACCACTACACTGCCATAAACCCTGAAACACCACCCCTAGCACAACTCCCCTACACTGCCCGAACACCGATGTACTGCCCTAAACCCTGAGACACCACCCCCAGTACGACCCCCTACACTGCCCGAACACCACTGCACTGCCCTAAACCCTGAAACACCACCCCAGCATGACCCCCTACACTGCCCGATCACCACTGCACTGCCCTAAACCCTGAAAAAGCACCCCAGCACGACCACCTATACTGACTGAACACCACTGCACTGCCCTAAATCCTGAAACACCACCCCCTGTATGACACCCTACACTGCCCAAACACCACTGCCCTAAACCCTGAAACACCACCCCAAGCAAGCCCCCCTACACTGCCCGAACACCACTGCCCTAAACCCTGAAACACCAACCCCTGCACAACCCCCTACACTGCCCAAACACCACTGCACTGCCCTGAACCCTGAAACACCATCCTCAGCACGACCCCCTACTCTGCCCGAACACCAATGCTCTGCCCTACAACCTAAAACACCAGCCCAAGCACGACCCCCTACACTGCCCGAACATCAATGCTCTGCACTATACTCTGAAACACCAGCCCCAGCACGAACACTACACTGCCCGAACACCACTGCTCTGCCCTAAACCCTGAAACACCACCCCCTGCATGATCCCCTACACTGCCCGAACACCACTGCATTGTCCTTAACCCTAAAACACCACCCCAGCACGACCCCTACACTGCCCGAACACCACTGCTCTGCCCTAAACCCTGAAACACCAGCCCCAGCACAACCCCTACACTGCCCGAACACCACTGCTCTGCCCTAAACCCTGAAACACTAGCCCCAGCACGACCCCCTACACTACCACACAAATGCACTGCCCTAAACCCTGAGTCACTAGCCCCAGCACGACCCCCTATATTGCCCGATCACAACTGCACTGCCCTAAACCCTGAAACACTAGCCCCAGCACGAACACTACACTGCCCGAACACCACTGCTCTGCCCTAAACCCTGAAACACCACCCCCTGCATGATCCCCTACACTGCCCGAACACCACTGCATTGTCCTTAACCCTAAAACACCACCTCAGCACGACCCCTACACTGCCCGAACACCACTGCTCTGCCCTAAACCCTGAAACACCAGCCCCAGCACAACCCCTACACTGCCCGAACACCACTGCTCTGCCCTAAACCCTGAAACACTAGCCCCAGCACGACCCCCTACACTACCATACAAATGCACTGCCCTAAACCCTGAGTCACTAGCCCCAGCACGACCCCCTATATTGCCCGAACACAACTGCACTGCCCTAAACCCTGAAACACTAGCCCCAGCACGACACCCTACACTGCCCGATCACCATTGTACTGCCCTAAACCCTGAAACATCACCCAAGCATGACCCCCTACACTGCCCAAACACTACTGCACTGCCCCAAACCCTAAAACACCACCCCCAAGCATGACCCCCTACACTGCCCGAACACCACTGCACTGCCCTAAACACTGAAATACCACCCCCAGCAACACCCCCTACACTGCCCGAACATCACTGCACTGCCCTAAACCCTGAAATACCAACCCCAGCACGACCCCCTACACTGCCCGAACACCACAGCACTGCCCTAAACCCTGAAACACCACCCCCCTGCATGATCCCCTACACTGCCCGAACACCACTGCACTGTCCTAAACCCTAAAACACCACCCCAGCACTTCCCCCTACACTGCCCGAACACCACTGCTCTGCCCTAAACCCTGAAACACCAGCCCCAGCACAACCCCTACACTGCCCGAACACCACTGCTCTGCCCTAAACCCTAAAACACTAGCCCCAGCACGACCCCCTACACTACCACACAACTGCACTGCCCTAAACCCTGAGACACTAGCCCCAGAACGACCCCCTACACTGTCCGAACTCCACTGCACTGCCCTAAACCCTGAAACACTAGGCCCAGCACGACACCCTACACTGCCCGAACACCATTGCACTGCCCTAAACCCTGAAACACCACCCCAGCATGACCCCCTACACTACCCGAACACCACTGCACTGGCCTAAACCCTAAAACACCATCCCCAATCATGACCCCCTACACTGATCGAACACCACTGCACTACCCTAAAACACCACCCTCAGCATGAACCCCTACACTGCCCGAATACCACTGCACTGCCCTAAACCCTGAAACACCAGCCCAAGAAAGACCTCCCAACACTGCCCGAACACCACTGCACTGCCCTGAACCCTTAAACACCACCCCCAGCACGACCCCCTACACTGCCCGAACACCACTGCACTGCCCTAAACCCTGAAACACCACCCCCAGCATGACCCCCTTCACTGCCCGAACACCACTGCACTGCCCTAAACCCTGAAACACCATCCCCAGCACGACCCCCTACAGTTCCCGAACAGCACTGCACTGCCTTAAACCCTGAAACACCACCCCCAGCACAAACCCCTGCACTGCCCGAATACCACTGCCCTAAACCCTGAAACACAACCCCCTGCAAGATCCCCCTACACGGCCCGAACACCACTGCCCTGCCCTAACCCCTGAAACACCACCCCCTGCAAGACCCCCCACACTGCCTGAACACCACTGCACTGCCCTATACCCTAAAACAACATCAGAGCATGACCCCCTGCACTGCCCGAACACCACTGATCTGCCCTACACCCTGAAACATCACCCCAGCATGACCCCCTACACTACCACACAACTGCACTGCCCTAAACCCTGAGACACTAGCCCCAGAACGACCCCCTACACTGTCCGAACTCCACTGCACTGCCCTAACCCCTGAAACACTAGGCCCAGCACGACACCCTACACTGCCCGAACACCAGTGCACTGCCCTAAACCCTGAAACACCACCCCAGCAAGACCCCCTACACTGCCCGAACACCACTGCCCTTAACCCTGAAACACCAGCCCCTACAAGACCCGCCTAAACTGCCTGAACACCACTGACCTGCCCTAAACCCTGAAACACCACCCCCCTGCATGACCCTCTACACTGCCCGAACACCACTGTACTGTCATAAACCCTAAAACACCAGCCCAGCACTACCCCCTACTCTGCCCGAACACGACTGTTCTGCCCTAAACCCTGAAACACCAGTCACAGCACAACCCATACACTGCCCGAATACCACTGCTCTGCCCTAAATGCTGAAACACTAGCCCCGGCAAGACCCCCTACACTGCCTGAACACCACTGCACTGCCCTAAACCCTGAAACACCACCCCTCTGCAGGACCCCCTACACGGCCCGAACACCACTGCAATGCCCTAAACCCTGCAACACCACCCCCCTGCACGACATTCTACACTGCCTGAACACCACTGCTCTGCCCTAAACCCTGAAACACCACCCCCAGCATGACCCCCTACACTGCCCAAACACCACTGCACTGCCCTAAACCCTGAAACACCAGCCCTAGCACAACCCCTACACTGTCCGAACACCACTGCTCTGCCCTAAACCCTGAAACACCAGCCCCAGCATGTCCCCCTACACCACCCCAACACCACTGCACTGCCATAAACCCTGAAACACAACCCTTAGCACGACCCCCCTACACTGACCGAACACCACTGCTCTGCCCTAAACCCTGAAACACCACCCCCAGCATGACCCCCTACACTGCCCAAACACCACTGCACTGCCCTAAACCCTGAAACACCAGCCCTAGCACAACCCCTACACTGTCCGAACACCACTGCTCTGCCCTAAACCCTGAAACACTAGCCACAGCACGACCCCTACACCACCCCAACACCACTGCACTGCCATAAACCCTGAAACACAACCCTTAGCACGACCCCCCTACACTGACCGAACACCACTGCTCTGCCCTAAACCCTGAAACACCACCCCCAGCATGACCCCCTACACTGCCCAAACACCACTGCACTGCCCTAAACCCTGAAACACCAGCCCTAGCACAACCCCTACACTGTCCGAACACCACTGCTCTGCCCTAAACCCTGAAACACTAGCCACAGCACGACCCCTACACTGCCCGAACACCACTGCACTGCCCTAAACCCTGAAACACCACCCCCAGCACGACCCCCTACACTGCCCGAACACCACTGCACTTCCCTACACCGTGAAACACCACCCCCAGCACGACCACCTACACTGTCCGAACAACACTGCACTGCCATAAACCCTGAAACACCACCCCCAGTACGAACCCCTACACTGCAAAAACACCAGTGCACTGCCCTAAACCCTGAAACACCACCCCCAGCAAGACCCCCTACACTGCCCGAACACCACTGCCCTAAACCCTGAAACACCACCCCCTGCAAGATCCCCCTACATGGCCCGAACACCACTGCCCTGCCCTAAACCCTGAAACACCACCTCCTGCAAGACCCCCTACACTTCCTGAACACCACTGCACTACCCTATACCCTAAAACACCATCCCAGCATGACCCCCTACACTGCCTGAACACCACTGATCTGCCCTAAACCCTGAAACATCACCCCAGCATGACCCCCTACACTGACCAAACACCAGTGCACTGCCCTAAACCCTGAAACACCACCCCCAGCAAGACCCCCTACACTGCCCGAACACCACTTCCCTAAACCCTGAAACACCAGCCCCTACAAGACACCCCTACACTGCCTGAACACCACTGCCCTGCCCTAAACCCTGAAACACCACACCCTGCAAGACCCCCTACACTGCCGGAACATCACTGCACTGCCCTATACCCTAAAACACCATCCCCAGCACGACCCCCCTACACTGCCCGAACACCACTGATCTGCACTAAACCCTGAAACATCACCCCAGCACAACCCCCTACTCTGTCCAAACACCACTGCTCTGCCCCAAACCCTAAAACATCACCCGCAGCAGAACCCCCTACACAGCCTGAACACCACTACACTGCCATAAACCCTGAAACACCACCCCTAGCACAACTCCCCTACACTGCCCGAACACCGATGTACTGCCCTAAACCCTGAGACACCACCCCCAGTACGACCCCCTACACTGCCCGAACACCACTGCACTGCCCTAAACCCTGAAACACCACCCCAGCATGACCCCCTACACTGCCCGATCACCACTGCACTGCCCTAAACCCTGAAAAAGCACCCCAGCACGACCACCTATACTGACTGAACACCACTGCACTGCCCTAAATCCTGAAACACCACCCCCTGTATGACACCCTACACTGCCCAAACACCACTGCCCTAAACCCTGAAACACCACCCCAAGCAAGCCCCCCTACACTGCCCGAACACCACTGCCCTAAACCCTGAAACACCAACCCCTGCACAACCCCCTACACTGCCCAAACACCACTGCACTGCCCTGAACCCTGAAACACCATCCTCAGCACGACCCCCTACTCTGCCCGAACACCAATGCTCTGCCCTACAACCTAAAACACCAGCCCAAGCACGACCCCCTACACTGCCCGAACATCAATGCTCTGCACTATACTCTGAAACACCAGCCCCAGCACGAACACTACACTGCCCGAACACCACTGCTCTGCCCTAAACCCTGAAACACCACCCCCTGCATGATCCCCTACACTGCCCGAACACCACTGCACTGTCCTAAACCCTAAAACACCACCCCAGCACTTCCCCCTACACTGCCCGAACACCACTGCTCTGCCCTAAACCCTGAAACACCAGCCCCAGCACAACCCCTACACTGCCCGAACACCACTGCTCTGCCCTAAACCCTGAAACACTAGCCCCAGCACGACCCCCTACACTACCACACAAATGCACTGCCCAAAACCCTGAGTCACTAGCCCCAGCACGACCCCCTATATTGCCCGAACACAACTGCACTGCCCTAAACCCTGAAACACTAGCCCCAGCACGACACCCTACACTGCCCGATCACCATTGTACTGCCCTAAACCCTGAAACATCACCCAAGCATGACCCCCTACACTGCCCAAACACTACTGCACTGCCCCAAACCCTAAAACACCACCCCCAAGCATGACCCCCTACACTGCCCGAACACCACTGCACTGCCCTAAACACTGAAATACCACCCCCAGCAACACCCCCTACACTGCCCGAACATCACTGCACTGCCCTAAACCCTGAAATACCAACCCCAGCACGACCCCCTACACTGCCCGAACACCACAGCACTGCCCTAAACCCTGAAACACCACCCCCCTGCATGATCCCCTACACTGCCCGAACACCACTGCACTGTCCTAAACCCTAAAACACCACCCCAGCACTTCCCTCTACACTGCCCGAACACCACTGCTCTGCCCTAAACCCTGAAACACCAGCCCCAGCACAACCCCTACACTGCCCGAACACCACTGCTCTGCCCTAAACCCTAAAACACTAGCCCCAGCACGACCCCCTACACTACCACACAACTGCACTGCCCTAAACCCTGAGACACTAGCCCAAGAACGACCCCCTACACTGTCCGAACTCCACTGCACTGCCCTAAACCCTGAAACACTAGGCCCAGCACGACACCCTACACTGCCCGAACACCATTGCACTGCCCTAAACCCTGAAACACCACCCCAGCATGACCCCCTACACTACCCGAACACCACTGCACTGGCCTAAACCCTAAAACACCATCCCCAATCATGACCCCCTACACTGATCGAACACCACTGCACTACCCTAAAACACCACCCTCAGCATGAACCCCTACACTGCCCGAATACCACTGCACTGCCCTAAACCCTGAAACACCAGCCCAAGAAAGACCTCCCTACACTGCCCGAACACCACTGCACTGCCCTGAACCCTTAAACACCACCCCCAGCACGACCCCCTACACTGCCCGAACACCACTGCACTGCCCTAAACCCTGAAACACCACCCCCAGCATGACCCCCTTCACTGCCCGAACACCACTGCACTGCCCTAAACCCTGAAACACCATCCCCAGCACGACCCCCTACAGTTCCCGAACAGCACTGCACTGCCTTAAACCCTGAAACACCACCCCCAGCACAAACCCCTGCACTGCCCGAATACCACTGCCCTAAACCCTGAAACACCACCCCCTGCAAGATCCCCCTACACGGCCCGAACACCACTGCCCTGCCCTAACCCCTGAAACACCACCCCCTGCAAGACCCCCCACACTGCCTGAACACCACTGCACTGCCCTATACCCTAAAACAACATCAGAGCATGACCCCCTGCACTGCCCGAACACCACTGATCTGCCCTACACCCTGAAACATCACCCCAGCATGACCCCCTACACTGACCAAACACCAGTGCACTGCCCTAAACCCTGAAACACCACCCCAGCAAGACCCCCTACACTGCCCGAACACCACTGCCCTTAACCCTGAAACACCAGCCCCTACAAGACCCGCCTAAACTGCCTGAACACCACTGACCTGCCCTAAACCCTGAAACACCACCCCCCTGCATGACCCTCTACACTGCCCGAACACCACTGTACTGTCATAAACCCTAAAACACCAGCCCAGCACTACCCCCTACTCTGCCCGAACACGACTGTTCTGCCCTAAACCCTGAAACACCAGTCACAGCACAACCCATACACTGCCCGAATACCACTGCTCTGCCCTAAATGCTGAAACACTAGCCCCGGCAAGACCCCCTACACTGCCTGAACACCACTGCACTGCCCTAAACCCTGAAACACCACCCCTCTGCAGGACCCCCTACACGGCCCGAACACCACTGCAATGCCCTAAACCCTGCAACACCACCCCCCTGCACGACATTCTACACTGCCTGAACACCACTGCACTGCCCTAAACCCTGAAACACCACCCCCTGCACGACCCCCTACACTGCCCGAACACCACTGCCCTAATCCCTGAAACACCACCCCCAGCACGACCCCCTACACTGCCCAAATACCACTGCACTGCCCTAAACCCTGAAACACCACCCCCAGCACAACCCCCTACACTGCTCGAACACCACTGCACTTCTCTATACCCTGAAACACCACCCGCAGCAAGACCCCCTACACTGCCCGAACACCACTGCCCTAAACCCTGAAACACCACCCCCAGCAAGACCGCCTACACTGACCGAACACCACTGCCCTGCCCTAAACCCTGAAACACCACCCCCTGCACGACCCCCTACACTGCCCGAACACCACTGCACTGCCCTAAACCCTGAAACACGAGCCCCAGCACGACCCCCTACACTGCCCGAACATCACTGCACTGCCCTAAGCCCTGAAACCCTAGCCCCATCACGACCCCCTACACTGCCCGAACCTCCACTGCACTGCCCTAAACCCTGAAACACCACCCCCAGCACGAACCCCTACACTGACCGAACACCACTGCAATGCCCTAAACCCTGAAACACCACCCCAGCACGCACCCTACACTGCCCAAACACCACTGCACTGCCCTATATCCTGAAACACTACACCCAGCACGACCCCCTACAATGCCAGAACACTACTGCACTGCCCTAAACCCTGAAACACCACCCCCTGCTTGACCCCCTACACTTTCCCAACACCACTGCACTGCCCTAAACCCTGGCACACAACCCCCAGCACAACCCCCCTACACTGCCCGAACACCACTGCACTGCCCTAAAGCCTGAAACACCACCCCTAGCACGACCCCCAACACTGCCCAAACACCACTGCTCTTCCCTAAACCCTGAAACACCAGCCCCAGCATGTCCCCCTACACCACCCCAACACCACTGCACTGCCATAAACCCTGAAACACAACCCTTAGCACGACCCCCCTACACTGACCGAACACCACTGCTCTGCCCTAAACCCTGAAACACCACCCCCAGCATGACCCCCTACACTGCCCAAACACCACTGCACTGCCCTAAACCCTGAAACACCAGCCCTAGCACAACCCCTACACTGTCCGAACACCACTGCTCTGCCCTAAACCCTGAAACACTAGCCACAGCACGACCCCTACACTGCCCGAACACCACTGCACTGCCCTAAACCCTGAAACACCACCCCCAGCACGACCCCCTACACTGCCCGAACACCACTGCACTTCCCTACACCGTGAAACACCACCCCCAGCACGACCACCTACACTGCCCGAACAACACTGCACTGCCATAAACCCTGAAACACCACCCCCAGTACGAACCCCTACACTGCAAAAACACCAGTGCACTGCCCTAAACCCTGAAACACCACCCCCAGCAAGACCCCCTACACTGCCCGAACACCACTGCCCTAAACCCTGAAACACCACCCCCTGCAAGATCCCCCTACATGGCCCGAACACCACTGCCCTGCCCTAAACCCTGAAACACCACCTCCTGCAAGACCCCCTACACTGCCTGAACACCACTGCACTACCCTATACCCTAAAACACCATCCCAGCATGACCCCCTACACTGCCTGAACACCACTGATCTGCCCTAAACCCTGAAACATCACCCCAGCATGACCCCCTACACTGACCAAACACCAGTGCACTGCCCTAAACCCTGAAACACCACCCCCAGCAAGACCCCCTACACTGCCCGAACACCACTTCCCTAAACCCTGAAACACCAGCCCCTACAAGACACCCCTACACTGCCTGAACACCA
This sequence comes from Triturus cristatus, assembly GCF_964204655.1. NCBI lineage: Eukaryota > Metazoa > Chordata > Amphibia > Caudata > Salamandridae > Triturus > Triturus cristatus. The sequence continues at coordinate 332,787,864 of NC_140579.1, forward strand.
CTGCCCTGCCCTAAACCCTGAAACACCACACCCTGCAAGACCCCCTACACTGCCGGAACATCACTGCACTGCCCTATACCCTAAAACACCATCCCCAGCACGACCCCCCTACACTGCCCGAACACCACTGATCTGCACTAAACCCTGAAACATCACCCCAGCACAACCCCCTACTCTGTCCAAACACCACTGCTCTGCCCCAAACCCTAAAACATCACCCGCAGCAGAACCCCCTACACAGCCTGAACACCACTGCACTGCCATAAACCCTGAAACACCACCCCTAGCACAACTCCCCTACACTGCCCGAACAGCGATGTACTGCCCTAAACCCAGAGACACCACCCCCAGTACGACCCCCTACACTGCCCGAACACCACTGCACTGCCCTAAACCCTGAAAAAGCACCCCAGCACGACCCCTATACTGACTGAACACCACTGCACTGCCCTAAATCCTGAAACACCACCCCCTGTATGACCCCCTACACTGCCCAAACACCACTGCCCTAAACCCTGAAACACCACCCCAAGCAAGCCCCCCTACACTGCCCGAACACCACTGCCCTAAACCCTGAAACACCAACCCCTGCACAACCCCCTACACTGCCCAAACACCACTGCACTGCCCTGAACCCTGAAACACCATCCTCAGCACGACCCCCTACTCTGCCCGAACACCAATGCTCTGCCCTACAACCTAAAACACCAGCCCAAGCACGACCCCCTACACTGCCCGAACACCAATGCTCTGCACTATACTCTGAAACACCAGCCCCAGCACGAACACTACACTGCCCGAACACCACTGCTCTGCCCTAAACCCTGAAACACCACCCCCTGCATGATCCCCTACACTGCCCGAACACCACTGCATTGTCCTTAACCCTAAAACAACACCCCAGCACGACCCCTACACTGCCCGAACACCACTGCTCTGCCCTAAACCCTGAAACACCAGCCCCAGCACAACCCCTACACTGCCCGAACACCACTGCTCTGCCCTAAACCCTGAAACACTAGCCCCAGCACGACCCCCTACACTACCACACAAATGCACTGCCCTAAACCCTGAGTCACTAGCCCCAGCACGACCCCCTATATTGCCCGAACACAACTGCACTGCCCTAAACCCTGAAACACTAGCCCCAGCACGACACCCTACACTGCCCGATCACCATTGTACTGCCCTAAACCCTGAAACATCACCCAAGCATGACCCCCTACACTGCCCAAACACTACTGCACTGCCCCAAACCCTAAAACACCACCCCCAAGCATGACCCCCTACACTGCCCGAACACCACTGCACTGCCCTAAACACTGAAATACCACCCCCAGCAACACCCCCTACACTGCCCGAACATCACTGCACTGCCCTAAACCCTGAAATACCACCCCCAGCACGACCCCCTACACTGCCCGAACACCACAGCACTGCCCTAAACCCTGAAACACCACCCCCCTGCATGATCCCCTACACTGCCCGAACACCACTGCACTGTCCTAAACCCTAAAACACCACCCCAGCACTTCCCCCTACACTGCCCGAACACCACTGCTCTGCCCTAAACCCTGAAACACCAGCCCCAGCACAACCCCTACACTGCCCGAACACCACTGCTCTGCCCTAAACCCTAAAACACTAGCCCCAGCACGACCCCCTACACTACCACACAACTGCACTGCCCTAAACCCTGAGACACTAGCCCCAGCACGACCCCCTACACTGTCCGAACTCCACTGCACTGCCCTAAACCCTGAAACACTAGGCCCAGCACGACACCCTACACTGCCCGAACACCATTGCACTGCCCTAAACCCTGAAACACCACCCCAGCATGACCCCCTACACTACCCGAACACCACTGCACTGGCCTAAACCCTAAAACACCATCCCCAATCATGACCCCCTACACTGATCGAACACCACTGCACTACCCTAAAACACCACCCTCAGCATGAACCCCTACACTGCCCGAATACCACTGCACTGCCCTAAACCCTGAAACACCAGCCCAAGAAAGACCTCCCTACACTGCCCGAACACCACTGCACTGCCCTGAACCCTTAAACACCACCCCCAGCACGACCCCCTACACTGCCCGAACACCACTGCACTGCCCTAAACCCTGAAACACCACCCCCAGCATGACCCCCTTCACTGCCCGAACACCACTGCCCTAAACCCTGAAACACCATCCCCAGCACCACCCCCTACAGTTCCCGAACAGCACTGCACTGCCTTAAACCCTGAAACACCACCCCAGCACAAACCCCTGCACTGCCCGAATACCACTGCCCTAAACCCTGAAACACCACCCCCTGCAAGATCCCCCTACACGGCCCGAACACCACTGCCCTGCCCTAACCCCTGAAACACCACCCCCTGCAAGACCCCCCACACTGCCTGAACACCACTGCACTGCCCTATACCCTAAAACAACATCAGAGCATGACCCCCTGCACTGCCCGAACACCACTGATCTGCCCTACACCCTGAAACATCACCCCAGCATGACCCCCTACACTGACCAAACACCAGTGCACTGCCCTAAACCCTGAAACACCACCCCAGCAAGACCCCCTACACTGCCCGAACAACACTGCCCTTAACCCTGAAACACTAGCCCCTACAAGACCCGCCTAAACTGCCTGAACACCACTGACCTGCCCTAAACCCTGAAACACCACACCCTGCAAGACCCCCTACACTGCCTGAACATCACTGCACTGCCCTATACGCTAAAACACCATCCCCAGCACGACCCCCTACACTGGCCGAACACCATTGATCTGCCCTTAACCCGGAATCATCACCCCAGCACGACCCCCTACCCTGCCCGAACACCACTACTCTGCCCCAAACCCTAAAACATCACCCGCAGCAGAACCCCCTACACGGCCTGAACACCACTGCACTGCCATAAACCCTGAAACACCACCCCTAGCACAACTCCCCTACACTGCCCGAACACCACTGTACTGCCCTAAACCCTGAGACACCACCCCCAGTACGACCCCCTACACTGCCCGAACACCACTGCACTGCCCTAAACCCTGAAACAGCACCCCAGCACGACCCCCTACACTGCCCGATCACCACTGCACTGCCCTAAACCCTGAAAAAACCACCCCAGCACGACCCCCTATAGTGACTGAACACCACTGCACTGCCCTAAATCCTGAAACACCACCCCCTGTACGACCCCCTACACTGCCCAAACACCACTGCCCTAAACCCTGAAACACCACCCCAAGCAAGACCCCCTAGACTGCCCAAACACCACTGCCCTAAACCCTGAAACACCAACCCCTGCACGACCCCCTACAGTTCCCTAACAGCACTGCACTGCCTTAAACCCTGAAACACCCCCCCAGCACAACCCCCTGCACTGCCCGAATACCACTGCCCTAAACCCTGAAACACCACCCCCTGCAAGATCCCCCTACACGGCCCGAACACCACTGCCCTGCCCTAACCCCTGAAACACCACCCCCTGCAAGACCCCCCACACTGCCTGAACACCACTGCACTGCCCTATACCCTAAAACAACATCAGAGCATGACCCCCTGCACTGCCCGAACACCACTATTCTGCCCTACACCCTGAAACATCACCCCAGCATGACCCCCTACACTGACCAAACACCAGTGCACTGCCCTAAACCCTGAAACACCACCCCCAGCAAGACCCCCTACAATGCCCGAACACCACTGCCCTTAACCCTGAAACACCAGCCCCTACAAGACCTGCCTAAACTGCCTGAACACCACTGACCTGCCCTAAACCCTGAAACACCACACCCTGCAAGACCCCCTACACTGCCTGAACATCACTGCACTGCCCTATACGCTAAAACACCATCCCCAGCACGACCCCCTACACTGCCCGAACACCATTGATCTGCCCTAAACCCGGAATCATCACCCCAGCACGACCCCCTACCCTGCCCGAACACCACTACTCTGCCCCAAACCCTAAAACATCACCCGCAGCAGAACCCCCTACACGGCCTGAACACCACTGCACTGCCCTAAACCCTGAAAAAACCACCCCAGCACGACCCCCTATAGTGACTGAACACCACTGCACTGCCCTAAATCCTGAAACACCACCCCCTGTACGACCCCCTACACTGCCCAAACACCACTGCCCTAAACCCTGAAACACCACCCCAAGCAAGACCCCCTAGACTGCCCAAACACCACTGCCCTAAACCCTGAAACACCAACCCCTGCACAACCCCCTACACTGCCCAAACACCACTGCACTGCCCTAAACCCTGAAACACCATCCCCAGCACGACCCCCTACTCTGCCCGAACACCAATGCTCTGCCCTACAACCTAAAACACCAGCCCAAGCACGACCCCCTACACTGCCCGAACACCAATGCTCTGCCCTAAACCCTGAAACACCATCCCCAGCACCACCCCCTACAGTTCCCGAACAGCACTGCACTGCCTTAAACCCTGAAACACCACCCCCAGCACAAACCCCTGCACTGCCCGAATACCACTGCCCTAAACCCTGAAACACCACCCCCTGCAAGATCCCCCTACACGGCCCGAACACCACTGCCCTGCCCTAACCCCTGAAACACCACCCCCTGCAAGACCCCCCATACTGCCTGAACACCACTACACTGCCCTATACCCTAAAACAACATCAGAGCATGACCCCCTGCACTGCCCGAACACCACTGATCTGCCCTACACCCTGAAACATCACCCCAGCATGACCCCCTACACTGACCAAACACCAGTGCACTGCCCTAAACCCTGAAACACCACCCCAGCAAGACCCCCTACACTGCCCGAACAACACTGCCCTTAACCCTGAAACACCAGCCCCTACAAGACCCGCCTAAACTGCCTGAACACCACTGACCTGCCCTAAACCCTGAAACACCACACCCTGCAAGACCCCCTACACTGCCTGAACATCACTGCACTGCCCTATACGCTAAAACACCATCCCCAGCACGACCCCCTACACTGCCCGAACACCATTGATCTGCCCTTAACCCGGAATCATCACCCCAGCACGACCCCCTACCCTGCCCGAACACCACTACTCTGCCCCAAACCCTAAAACATCACCCGCAGCAGAACCCCCTACATGGCCTGAACACCACTGCACTGCCATAAACCCTGAAACACCACCCCTAGCACAACTCCCCTACACTGCCCGAACACCACTGTACTGCCCTAAACCCTGAGACACCATCCCCAGTACGACCCCCTACACTGCCCGAACACCACTGCACTGCCCTAAACCCTGAAACAGCACCCCAGCACGACCCCCTACACTGCCCGATCACCACTGCACTGCCCTAAACCCTGAAAAAACCACCCCAGCACGACCCCCTATAGTGACTGAACACCACTGCACTGCCCTAAATCCTGAAACACCACCCCCTGTACGACCCCCTACACTGCCCAAACACCACTGCCCTAAACCCTGAAACACCACCCCAAGCAAGACCCCCTAGACTGCCCAAACACCACTGCCCTAAACCCTGAAACACCAACCCCTGCACGACCCCCTACAGTTCCCGAACAGCACTGCACTGCCTTAAACCCTGAAACACCACCCCCAGCACAACCCCCTGCACTGCCCGAATACCACTGCCCTAAACCCTGAAACACCACCCCCTGCAAGATCCCCCTACACGGCCCGAACACCACTGCCCTGCCCTAACCCCTGAAACACCACCCCCTGCAAGACCCCCCACACTGCCTGAACACCACTGCACTGCCCTATACCCTAAAACAACATCAGAGCATGACCCCCTGCACTGCCCGAACACCACTGATCTGCCCTACACCCTGAAACATCACCCCAGCATGACCCCCTACACTGCCCGAACACCACTGCCCTTAACCCTGAAACACCAGCCCCTACAAGACCTGCCTAAACTGCCTGAACACCACTGACCTGCCCTAAACCCTGAAACACCACACCCTGCAAGACCCCTACACTGCCTGAACATCACTGCACTGCCCTATACGCTAAAACACCATCCCCAGCACGACCCCCTACACTGCCCGAACACCATTGATCTGCCCTAAACCCGGAATCATCACCCCAGCACGACCCCCTACTCTGCCCGAACACCACTACTCTGCCCCAAACCCTAAAACATCACCCGCAGCAGAACCCCCTACACGGCCTGAACACCACTGCACTGCCCTAAACCCTGAAAAAACCACCCCAGCACGACCCCCTATAGTGACTGAACACAACTGCACTGCCCTATATCCTGAAACACCACCCCCTGTACGACCCCCTACACTGCCCAAACACCACTGCCCTAAACCCTGAAACACCACCCCAAGCAATACCCCCTAGACTGCCCAAACACCACTGCCCTAAACCCTGAAACACCAACCCCTGCACGACCCCCTACACTGCCCAAACACCACTGCACTGCCCTAAACCCTGAAACACCATCCCCAGCACGACCCCCTACTCTGCCCGAACACCAATGCTCTGCCCTACAACCTAAAACACCAGCCCAAGCACGACCCCCTACACTGCCCGAACACCAATGCTCTGCCCTAAACTCTGAAACACCAGCCCCAGCACGAACACTACACTGCTCGAACACCATTGCTCTGCCCTAAACCCTGAAACACTAGCCCCAGCACAAACCCCTACACTGCCCGAACACCACTCCACTGCCCTAAATCCTGAAACACCACACCCAGCACGACCCCCTACAATGCCCGAACACTACTGCACTGCCCTAAACCCTGAACCACCACCCCCTGCTTGACCCCCTACATGACCCAAACACCACTGCACTGCCCTAAACCTTGAAAGACCACCCCCCTGCATGACCCCTACACGGCCCGAACACTATTGCACTGCTCTAAAACCTGAAACACCACCCCCCTGCATGACCCCCTACACTGTGCGAACACCACTGCACTGCCCTAAAAACTGAATTACCATCCCCAGCATGACCCCCTACTCTGCCCGAACAGCAATGCTCTGCCCTACAACCTAAAACACCAGCCCAAGCACGACCCCCTACTCTGTCCGAACACCAATGCTCTGCACTATACTCTGAAACACCAGCCCCAGCACGAACACTACACTGCCCGAACACCACTGCTCTGCCCTAAACCCTGAAACACTAGCCCCAGCACAAACCCCTACACTGACCGAACACCACTGCACTGCCCTAAACACTGAAATACCACCCCCAGCAACACCCCCTACACTGCCCGAACATCACTGCACTGCCCTAAACCCTGAAATACCACCCCCAGCACGACCCCCTACACTGCCCGAACACCACCGCACTGCCCTAAACCCTGAAACACCACCCCCCTACACTGCCCGAACACCACTGCACTGTCCTAAACCCTAAAACACCACCCCAGCACTTCCCCCTACACTGCCCGAACACCACTGCACTGCCCTAAACCCTGAAACACCAGCCCCAGCACAACCCCTACACTGCCCGAACACCACTGCTCTGCCCTAAACCCTAAAACACTAGCCCCAGCACGACCCCCTACACTACCACACAACTGCACTGCCCTAAACCCTGAAACACTAGGCCCAGCACGACACCCTACACTGCCCGAACACCATTGCACTGCCCTAAACCCTGAAACACCACCCCAGCATGACCCCCTACACTACCCAAACACCACTGCACTGGCCTAAACCCTAAAACACCATCCCCAATCATGACCCCCTACACTGATCGAACACCACTGCACTACCCTAAAACACCACCCTCAGCATGAACCCCTACACTGCCCGAATACCACAGCACTGCCCTAAACCCTGAAACACCAGCCCAAGAAAGACCTCCCTACACTGCCCGAACACCACTGCACTGCCCTGAACCCTTAAACACCACCCCCAGCATGACCCCCTACACTGCCCGAACACCACTGCACTGCCCTAAACCCTGAAACACCACCCCCAGCATGACCCCCTTCACTGCCCGAACACCACTGCACTGCCCTAAACCCTGAAACACCATCCCCAGCACGACCCCCTACAGTTCCCGAACAGCACTGCACTGCCTTAAACCCTGAAACACCACTCCCAGCACAAGCCCCTGCACTGCCCGAATACCACTGCCCTAAACCCTGAAACACCACCCCCTGCAAGATCCCCCTACACGGCCCGAACACCACTACCCTGCCCTAACCCCTGAAACACCACCCCCTGCAAGACCCCCCACACTGCCTGAACACCACTGCACTGCCCTATACCCTAAAACAACATCAGAGCATGACCCCCTTCACTGCCCGAACACCACTGATCTGCCCTACACCCTGAAACATCACCCCAGCATGACCCCCTACACTGACCAAACACCAGTGCACTGCCCTAAACCCTGAAACACCACCCCCAGCAAGACCCCCTACACTGCCCGAACACCACTGCCCTTAACCCTGAAACACCAGCCCCTACAAGACCCGCCTACACTGCCTGAACACCACTGACCTGCCCTAAACCCTGAAACACCACACCCTGCAAGACCCCCTACACTGCCTGAACATCACTGCACTGCCCTATACGCTAAAACACCATCCCCAGCACGACCCCCTACACTGCCCGAACACCATTAATCTGCCCTAAACCCGGAAACATCACCCCAGCACGACCCCCTACCCTGCCCGAACACCACTACTCTGCCCCAAACCCTAAAACATCACCCGCAGCAGAACCCCCTACACGGCCTGAACACCACTGCACTGCCATAAACCCTGAAACACCACCCCTAGCACAACTCCCCTACACTGCCCGAACACCACTGTACTGCCCTAAACCCTGAGACACCACCCCCAGTACGACCCCCTACACTGCCCGAACACCACTGCACTGCCCTAAACCCTGAAACAGCGCCCCAGCACGACCCCCTACACTGCCCGATCACCAATGCACTGCCCTAAACCCTGAAAACACCACCCCAGCACGACCCCCTATAGTGACTGAACACCACTGCGCTGCCCTAAATCCTGAAACACCACCCCCTGTACGACCCCCTAGACTGCCCAAACACCACTGCCCTAAACCCTGAAACACCAACCCCTGCACGACCCCCTACACTGCCCAAACACCACTGCACTGCCCTAAACCCTGAAACACCATCCCCAGCACGACCTCCTACTCTGCCCGAACACCAATGCTCTGCCCTACAACCTAAAACACCAGCCCAAGCACGACCCCCTACACTGCCCGAACACCAATGCTCTGCCCTAAACTCTGAAACACCAGCCCCAGCACGAACACTACACTGCCCGAACACCATTGCTCTGCCCTAAACCCTGAAACACTAGCCCCAGCACAAACCCCTACACTGCCCGAACACCACTCCACTGCCCTTAATCCTGAAACACCACACCCAGCACGACCCCCTACAATGCCCGAACACTACTGCACTGCCCTAAACCCTGAACCACCACCCCCTGCTTGACCCCCTACATGACCCAAACACCACTGCACTGCCATAAACCTTGAAAGACCACCCCCCTGCATGCCCCTACACGGCCCGAACACTATTGCACTGCTCTAAAACCTGAAACACCACCCCCCTGCATGACCCCCTACACTGTGCGAACACCACTGCACTGCCCTAAAAACTGAAACACCATCCCCAGCATGACCCCCTACTCTGCCCGAACACCAATGCTCTGCCCTACAACCTAAAACACCAGCCCAAGCACGACCCCCTACACTGTCCGAACACCAATGCTCTGCACTATACTCTGAAACACCAGCCCCAGCACGAATACTACACTGCCCGAACACCACTGCTCTGCCCTAAACCCTGAAACACTAGCCCCAGCACAAACCCCTACACTGACCGAACACCACTGCACTGCCCTAAATCCTGAAACACCACACCCAGCACGACCCCCTACAATGCCCGAACACTACTGCACTGCCCTGAACCCTGAAACACCACCCCCTGCTTGACCCCCTACATGACACAAACACCACTGCACTGCCCTAAACCTTGAAAGACCACCCCCCTGCATGATCCCCTACACGGCCCAAGCACTATTGCACTGCCCTAAAACCTGAAACACCACCCCCCTGCACGACCCCCTACACTGTGCAAACACCACTGCACAGCCCTAAACCCTGAAACACCACCCCCAGCACGACCCCCTTCACTGCCCGAACACCACAGCACTGCCCTAAACCCTGAAACACCACCCCCTGCATGATCCCCTACACTGCCCGAACACCACTGCACTGTCCTAAACCCTAAAACACCACCCCAGCACGACCCCCTACACTACCCGAACACCACTGCTCTGCCCTAAACCCTGAAACACCAGCCCCAGCACAACCCCTACACTGCCAGAACACCACTGCTCTGCCCTAAACCCTGAAACACTAGCCCCAGCACGACCCCCTACACTACCACACAAATGCACTGCCCTAAACCCTGAGTCACTGGCCCCAGCACGACCCCTATACTGCCCGAACACCACTGCACTGCCCTAAACCCTGAAACACTAGCCCCAGCACGACACCCTACACTGCCTGAACACCATTGTACTGCCCTAAACCCTGAAACATCACCCAAGCATGACCCCCTACACTGCCCGAACACCACTGCACTGCCCCAAACCCTAGAACACCACCCCCAAGCATGACCCCCTACACTGCCCGAACACCACTGCACTGCCCTAAACCCTGAAATACCACCCCCAGCACGACCCCCTACACTGCCCGAACACCACAGCACTGCCTTAAACACTGAAACACCACCCCCCTGCATGATCCCCTACACTGCCCGAACACCACTGAACTGTCCTAAACCCTAAAACACTACCCCAGCATGACCCCCTACACTGCCTAAACACCACTGCTCGGCCCTAAACCCTGAAACACCAGCCCCAGCACAACCTCTACACTGCCCGAACACCACTGCTCTGCCCTAAACCCTAAGACACTAGCCCCAGCATGACCCCCTACACTACCACACAACTGCACTGCCCTAAACCCTGAGACTCTAGCCCCAGCATGACCCCTATACTGTCCGAACACCACTGCACTGCCCTAAACCCTGAAACACTAGCCCCAGCACGACACCCTACACTGCCCGAACACCATTGCACTGCCCTTAACCCTGAAACTCCACCCCAGCATGACCCCCTACACTACCCGAACACCACTGCACTGGCCTAAACCCTAAAACACCACCCCCAAGCATGACCCCCTACACTGACCGAACACCACTGCACTACCCTAAAATACCACCCTCAGCATAACCCCCTACACTGCCCGAACACCACTGCACTGCCCTAAACCCTGAAACACCAGCCCCAGAAAGACCCCCCTACACTGCCCGAACACCACAGCACTGACCTGAACCCTGAAACACCACCCCCAGCACGACCCCTTACACTGCCCGAACACCACTGCACTGCCCTAAACCCTGAAACACCACACCCAGCATGACCCCCTTTACTGCCCGAACACCACTGCACTGCCCTAAACCCTGAACCACCATCCCTAGCACGACCCCCTACAGTTCCCGAACACCACTGCACTGCCCTAAATCCTGAAACACCAGCCCCAGCACAACCCCCTACACTGCTCGAACACCACTGCACTTCCCTAAACCCTGAAACACCACCCCAGCAAGACCCCCACTGCTGCCCGAACACCACTGCCCTAAACCCTGAAACACCACCCCCCTGCATGACCCTCTACACTGCCCGAACACCACTGTACTGTCATAAACCCTAAAACACCAGCCCAGCACTACCCCCTACTCTGCCCGAACACGACTGTTCTGCCCTAAACCCTGAAACACCAGTCACAGCACAACCCATACACTGCCTGAATACCACTGCTCTGCCCTAAATGCTGAAACACTAGCCCCGGCAAGACCCCCTACACTGCCTGAACACCACTGCACTGCCCTAAACCCTGAAACACCACCCCTCTGCAGGACCCCCTACACGGCCCGAACACCACTGCAATGCCCTAAACCCTGCAACACCACCCCCCTGCACGACATTCTACACTGCCTGAACACCACTGCACTGCCCTAAACCCTGAAACACCACCCCCTGCACGACCCCCTACACTGCCCGAACACCACTGCCCTAATCCCTGAAACACCACCCCCAGCACGACCCCCTACACTGCCCAAATACCACTGCACTGCCCTAATCCCTGAAACACCACCCCCAGCACAACCCCCTTCACTGCTCGAACACCACTGCACTTCTCTATACCCTGAAACACCACCCGCAGCAAGACCCCCTACACTGCCCGAACACCACTGCCCTAAACCCTGAAACACCACCCCCAGCAAGACCGCCTACACTGACCGAACACCACTGCCCTGCCCTAAACCCTGAAACACCACCCCCTGCACGACCCCCTACACTGCCCGAACACCACTGCACTGCCCTAAACCCTGAAACACGAACCCCAGCACGACCCCCTACACTGCCCAAACATCACTGCACTGCCCTAAGCCCTGAAACCCTAGCCCCATCATGACCCCCTACACTGCCCGAACCTCCACTGCACTGCCCTAAACCCTGAAACACCACCCCCAGCACGAACCCCTACACTGACCGAACACCACTGCAATGCCCTAAACCCTGAAACACCACCCCAGCACGCACCCTACACTGCCCAAACACCACTGCACTGCCCTAAACCCTGAAACACCACCCCCAGCATGACCCCCTACACTGTCCGAACACCACTGATTTGCCCTAAACCTTGAAACACCATCTCCAGCACGACCCCCTACTCTGCCCAAACACCACTGCTCTGCCCCAAACCCTAAAACACCATCCCCCGCATGACCCCCATCACTGCTCGAACACCACTGCTCTCTCCTAAACCCTGAAACACCAGCCCCTGCACGACCCCCTACACTACCCCAACACCACTGCACTGCCATAAACCCTGAAACACCACCCCCAGCACGACACTCCTACACTGCCCGAACACCACTGCACTGCCCTAAACACTGAAACACCACCCTCAGCACGACCCTCTACACTGCCTGAACACCACTGCACTGCCCTGAACCATGAAACAACACCCTGAGCACGACCCCCTACACTGCCCAAACACCACTGCACTGCCCTAAGCCCTGAAACCCCCCCAGCACGATCCCCTAAACTGACTGAACACCACTGCACTGCCCTAAACCCTGAAAAACCACCCTCTGCACGACCCCCTTCACTGCCCAAACACAACTGCACTGCCCTAAACCCTGAAACACCATCCCCAGCATGACCCCCTACTCTGCCCGAACACCAATTCTCTGCCCTACAACCTAAAACACCAGCCCAAGCTCGACCCCCTACACTGCCCGAACACCAATGCTCTGCCCTAAACTCTGAAACACCAGCCCCAGCACGAACACTACACTGCCCGAACACCACTGCTCTGCCCTAAACCCTGAAACACTGGCCCCAGCACAAACCCCTACACTGCCAGAACACATCTGCACTGCCCTAAATCCTGAAACACCACACCCAGCACGACCCCCTACAATGCCCGAACACTACTGCACTGCCCTAAACCCTGAAACACCACCCCCTGCTTGACACCCTACATGACCCAAACACCACTGCACTGCCCTAAACCTTGAAAGACCACCCCCCTTCATGACCCCCTACACAGCCCGAACACTATTGCACTGCCCTAAAACCTGAAACACCACCCCCCTGCACGACCCCCTACACTGTGCGAACACCACTGCACTGCCCTAAATCCTGAAACACCATCCCCAGCACGACCCCCTACTCTGCCCGAACACCAATGCTCTGCCCTACTACCTAAAACACCAGCCCAAGCACGACCCCCTACACTGCCCGAACACCAATGCTCTGCCCTAAACTCTGAAACACCAGCCTCAGCATGAACACTACACTGCCCGAACACCACTGCTCTGCCCTAAACCCTGAAACACTAGCCCCAGCACAAACCCCTACACTGCACGAACACCACTGCACTGCCCTAAATCCTGAAACACCACCCCCTGCTTGACCCCCTACATGACCCAAACACCACTGCACTGCCCTAAACCTTGAAAGACCACCCCCCTGCATGACCCCCTACACGGCCCGAACACTATTGCACTGCCCTAAAACCTGAAACACCACCCCCCTGCACGACCCCCTACACTGTGCGAACACCACTGCACTGCCCTAAACCCTGAAACACCACCCCCAGCACGACCCCCTTCACTACCCGAACACCACAGCACTGCCCTAAACACTGAAACACCACCCCCTGCATGATCCCCTACACTGCCCGAACACCACTGCACTGTCCTAAACCCTAAAACACCACCCCAGCACGACCCCTACACTGCCCGAACACCACTGCTCTGCCCTAAACCCTGAAACACCAGCCCTAGCACAACCCCTACACTGCCCAAACACCACTGCACTGCCCTAAACCTTGAAAGACCACCCTCCTGCATGACCCCCTACACGGCCCGAACACTATTGCACTACCCTAAACCCTGAAACACCACCCCCAGCATGACCACCTTCACTGCCTGAACACCACAGCACTGCCCTAAACCCTGAAACACCACCCCCAGCAAGACCCCCTACACTGCCCGAACACCACTGCCCTAAACCCTGAAACACCACCCCCTGCAAGATCCCCTACACTGCCCGAACACCCCTGCCCTGCCCTAAACCCTGAAACACCACCCCTGCAAGACCCCCAACATGGCCTGAACACCACTGCACTGCTCTATACCATGAAACACCACCCCCAGCACGACCCCCCTACACTGCCCGAACTCCACTCATCTGCCCTAAACCCTGAAACACTAGCCCCTGCATGACCCCCTACAATACCCAAACACCACTGCACTGCCCTAAACCCTGAAACACCACCCCCAGCATGACCCCCCTACACTGCCCGAACACAACTGATCTGCCCTAAACCCTGAAACACTACCCCAGCACATCCCCCTGCTCTGCCCGAACACCACTGCTCTGCCCCAAACCCTGAAACACCATCCCCAGCATGACCCCAAACACTGCCCAAACACCAATGCACTGCCCTAAACCCTGAAACACCACCCCCTGCACGACTCCCTACACTGCCCGTACACCACTGCCCTAAACACTGAAACACCATCCCCAGCACAACCCCCTACACTGCCCAAACACCAGTGCACTGCCCTAAAGCCTGAAACACCACCCCCAGCATGACCCCCTACACTGCCCGAACACCACTGCACTGCCCTAAACCCTGAAACAGCACCCCCAGCACAACCCCCTACTCTGCCCGAACACCACTGCTCTGCCCTAAACCCTGAAACACCAGCCCCAGCATGACCCCCTACACTTCCCCAATACCACTGCACTGCCCTAAACCCTGGCACACAACCCCCCTACACTGCCCGAACACCACTGCACTGCCCTAAAGCCTGAAAAACCACCCCTAGCACGACCCCCAACACTGCCCAAACACCACTGCTCTTCCCTAAACCCTGAAACACCAGCCCCAGCATGTCCCCCTACACTACCCCAACACCACTGCACCGCCATAAACCCTGAAACACTACCCCCAGCACGTCCCCCTGCTCTGCCCGAACACCACTGCTCTGCCCCAAACCCTGAAACCCCATCCCCAGCATGACCCCAAACACTGCCCATACACCAATGCACTGCCCTAAACCCTGAAACACCACCCCCTGCACGACTCCCTACACTGCCCGTACACCACTGCCCTAAACACTGAAACACCACCCCCAGCACAACCCCCTACACTGCCCGAACACCAGTGCACTGCCCTAAACCCTGAAACACCACCCCCAGCATGACCCCCTACACTGCCCGAACACCACTGCACTGCCCTAAACCCTGAAACACCACCCCCAGCACAACCCCCTACTCTGCCCGAACACCACTGCTCTGCCCTAAACCCTGAAACACCAGCCCCAGCATGACCCCCTACACTTCCCCAATACCACTGCACTGCCCTAAACCCTGGCACACAACCCCCCTACACTGCCCGAACACCACTGCACTGCCCTAAAGCCTGAAAAACCACCCCTAGCACGACCCCCAACACTGCCCAAACACCACTGCTCTTCCCTAAACCCTGAAACACCAGCCACAGCATGTCCCCCTACACTACCCCAACACCACTGCACCGCCATAAACCCTGAAACACAACCCTCAGCACGACCCCCCCTACACTGACCGAACACCACTGCTCTGCCCTAAACCCTGAAACACCACCCCCAGCATGACCCCCTACACTGCCCAAACACCACTGCACTGCCCTAAACCCTGAAACACCAGCCCTAGCCAACCCCTACACTGTCCGAACACCACTGCTCTGCCCTAAACCCTGAAACACTAGCCAGAGCACGTTCCCTACACAGCCCGAACACCACTGCACTGCCCTAAACCCTGAAACACCACCCCCAGCACGACCACCTACACTGCCCGAACAACACTGCAATGCCATAAACCCTGAAACACCACCCCCAGCACGAACCCCTACACTGCAAAAACACCAGTGTGCTGCCCTAAACCCTGAAACGCCACCCCCAGCAAGACCCCCTACACTGCCCGAACACCACTGCCCTAAACCCTGAAACAACACCCCCTGCAAGATCCCCCTACACTGCCCGAACACCACTGCCCTGCCCTAAACCCTGAAACACCACCCCCTGAAAGACCCCCTACACTACCCAAACACCACTGCACTACCCTATACCCTGAAACACCACCCCCAGCATGACACTCCTACACTGCCCGAACACCACTGCACTGCCCTAAACACTGAAACACCACCCTCAGCACGACCCCCTACACTGCCCGAACACCACTGCACTGCCCTAAACCATGAAACAACACCCTCAGCACGACCCCCTACACTGCCCAAACACCACTGCACTGCCCAAAACCCTGAAACCCCCCAGCACGATCCCCTACACTGACTGAACACCACTGCACTGCCCTAAACCCTGAAACACCACCCCCTGCACGACCCACTTCACTTCCCAAACACAACTGCACTGCCCTAAACCCTGAAACACCATCCCCAGCACGACCCCCTACTCTGCCCGAACACCAATGCTCTGCCCTACAACCTAAAACACCAGCCCAAGCACGACCCCCTACACTGCCCGAACACCAATGCTCTGCCCTAAACTCTGAAACACCAGCCCCAGCACGAACACTACACTGCCCGAACACCACTGCTCTGCCCTAAACCCTGAAACATTAGCCCCAGCACAAACCCCTACACTGCCCGAACACCACTGCACTGCCCTAAATCCTGAAACACCACACCCAGCACGACCCTCTACAATGCCTGAACACTACTGCACTGCCCTAAACCCTGAAACACAACCCCCTGCTTGACCCCCTACATGACCCAAACACCACTGCACTGCCCGAAACCTTGAAAGACCACCCCCCTGCATGACCCCCTACACGGCCCGAACACTATTGCACTGCCCTGAAACCTGAAACACCACCACCCTGCACGACCCCCTACACTGTGCGAACACCACTGCACTGCCCTAAACCCTGAAACACCATCCCCAGCACGACCCCCTACTCTGCCCGAACACCAATGCTCTGCCCTACAACCTAAAACACCAGCCCAAGCACGACCACCTACACTGCCCGAACACCAATGCTCTGCCCTAAACTCTGAAACACCAGCCCCAGCACGAACACTACACTGCCCGAACACCACTGCTCTGCCCTAAACCCTGAAACACTAGCCCCAGCACAAACCCCTACACTGCCCGAACACCACTGCACTGCCCTAAATTCTGAAACACCACACCCAGCATGACCCCCTACAATGCCTGAACACTACTGCACTGCCCTAAACCCTGAAACACCACCCCCTGCTTGACCCCCTACATGACCCAAACACCACTGCACTGCCCTAAACCTTGAAAGACCACCCCCCTGCATGACCCCCTACACGGCCCGAACACTATTGCACTGCCCTAAAACCTGAAACACCACCACCCTGCACGACCCCCTACACTGTGTGAACACCACTGCACTGCCCTAAACCCTGAAACACCACCCCCAGCACGACCCCCTTCACTGCCCGAGCACCACAGCACTACCCTAAACTTTGAAACACCACCCCCTGCATGATCCCCTACACTGCCTGAACACCACTGCACTGTCCTAAACCCTAAAACACCACCCCAGCACGACCCCCTACACTGCCCGAACACCACTGCTCTGCCCTAAACCCTGAAACACCAGTCCCAGCACAACCCCTACACTGCCCGAACACCACTGCTCTGCCCTAAACCCTGAAACACTAGCCCCAGCATGACCCACTACACTACCACACAAATGCACTGCCCTAAACCCTGAGTCACTAGCCCCAGCACGACCCCCTATACTGCCCGAACACCACTGCACTGCTCTAAACCCTGAAACACTAGCCCCAGCACGACACCCTACACTGCCCGTACACCATTGTACTGCCCTAAACCCTGAAACATCACCCAAGCATGACCCCCTACACGGCCCGAACACCACTGCACTGCCCCAAACCCTAAAACACCACCCCCAATCATGACCCCCTACACTGCCCGAACATCACTGCACTGCCCTAAACCCTGAAATACCACCCCCAGCACGACCCCCTACACTGCCTGAACACCACGGCACTGCCCTAAACCCTGAAACACCAGACCCAGCACGACCCCCCTACTCTGCCCGAACACTACTGCACTGCCCAAACCCTGAAACACCACCCCCAGCACGACCCCCTACACTGCCCGAACACCACTGCACTGCCCTAAACCCTGAAACACCACCCCCAACATGACCCCCTACACTGCCTGAACACCTCTGCACTGCCCTAATCCCTGAAATACCACCCCCAGCACGACCCCCTACACTGCCCGAACACCACAGCACTGCCCTAAACCCTGAAACCCCACCCCCCTGTATGATCCCCTACACTGCCTGAACACCACTGCACTGGCTTAAACCCTAAAACACCACCCCAGCACGACCCCCTACACTGCCCGAACACCACTGCTCTGCCCTAAACCCTGAAACACCAGCCCCAGCACAATCCCTACACTACCCGAACACCACTGCTCTGCCCTAAACCCTAAAACACTAGCCCCAGCACGACCCCCTACACTACCACACATCTGCACTGCCCTAAACCCTGAAACACCAGCCCCAGCATGACCCCCTTCACTGCCCGAACACCACTGCACTGACCTAAACCCTGAAACACCATCCCTAGCACAACCCCCTACAGTTCCCGAACACCACTGCACTGCCCTAAACCCTGAAACACCACCCCCAGCACAACCCCCTACACTGCTCGAACACCACTGCACTTCCGTAAACCCTGAAACACCATCCCAGCAAGACCCCCACCACTGCCTGAACACCACTGCCCTAAACCCTGAAACAAAACCCCCCTGCATGACCCTCTACACTGCCCGAACACCACTGTACTGTCATAAACCCTAAAACACCAGCCCAGCACGACCCCCTACACTGCCCGAACACGACTGTTCTGCCCTAAACCCTGAAACACCAGCCACAGCGCAACCCATACACTGCCCGAATACCACTGCTCTGCCCTAAATGCTGAAACACTAGCCCCAGCAAGACCCCCTACACTGCCTGAACACCACTACACTGCCCTAAACCCTGAAACACCACCCCTCTGCAGGACACCCTACACGGCCCAAACACCACTGCAATGCCCTAAACCCTGCAACACCACCCCCCTGCACTACCTTCTACACTGCCTGAACACCACTGCACTGCCCTAAACCCTTAAACACCACCCCCTGCACGACCCCCTACACTGCCCGAACACCACTGCCCTAATCCCTGAAACACCACCCCTAGCACGACCCCCTACACTGCCCAAACACCACTGCACTGCCCTAAACCCTGAAACACCGCCCCCAGCACAACCCCCTACACTGCTCGAACACCACTGCACCTCTCTAAACCCTGAAACACCACCCCCAGCGAGACCCCCTACACTGCCTGAACACCACTGCCCTAAACCCTGAAACACCACCCCCAGCAAGACCTCCTACACTGACCGAACACCACTGCCCTGCCCTAAACCCTGAAACACCACCCCCTGCACGACCCCCTGCAAGACCCCCTACACTGCCCGAACACCACTGCACTGCCCTAAACCCTGAAACACGAGCCCCAGCACGACCCCCTACACTGCCCGAACATCACTGCACTGCCCTAAGCCCTGAAACACTAGCCCCAGCACGAGCCCAACACTGCCGGAACACCACTGCACTGCCCTAAACCCTAAAATACCACCCCCAGCACGACCTCTAACACTGCCCATACACCACTGCACTGCCCTAAACCGTGAAACACCACCCCCAGAACGACCCCCTACACTGCCCGAACACCACTGCACTGGCCTTAACCCTGAAACACCACCCCCAACAAGACCCCCTACACTGCCCGAACACCACTGCCCTAAACCATGAAACACCACCCCCAGCAAGACCCCCTACACTGCCAGAACACCACTGCCCTGCCCTAAAACCTAAAACACCACCCCCTGCACGACCCCCTACACAGCCCGAACACCACTGCACTGCCCTAAACTCTGAAACACCAGCCCCAGCACGACCCCCTACACTGCCCGAACACCACTGCTCTGCCCTAAACTCTGAAACACCAGCCCCAGCATGACCCCTACACTGCCCGAACACCACTGCTCTGCCCTGAAACGTGATATACTATCCCCAGCATGACCCCCTACACTGCCAGAACATACTGCACTGTCCTAAATCCTGAAACACCACCCCCTGCATGACCCCCTACACTGCCCGAACACCACTGCCCTAAACCCTGAAACACCACCCCCAGCACGACCCCCTACACTGCCCAAACACCACTGCACTGCCCTAAACCCTGAAACAACACTCCCCGCAAGACCCCCTACACTGCCTGAACACCACTGCCCTAAATCCTGAAAAACATCCTCCAGCAAGACCCCCTACACTGCCTGAACACCACTGCCCTGCCCTAAACCCTGAAACACCACCCCCTGCACGGCCACCAACACTGCCCGAACACCACTGCACTGCCCAAAACCCTGAAACACCAACCCCAGCATGACCCCCTACTCTGCCCGAACACCACTGCTCTGCCCTAAACACTGAAACACTAGTCCCAGCAAAATCCCCTACACTGCCCGAACACCACTGCACTGCCCTAAACCCTGAAACACCACCCCCAGCATGACCCCCTACAATTCCCAAACACCACTGCACTGCCCTAAACCCTGAAACACAATCCACAACACGACCCCCTACACTCCCCAAACACCAATGCACTGCCATAATCCCTGAAACACCACCCCCCTGCATTACCCCCTACACAGCCCGAACACCACTGCACTGCCCTAAACCCTGAAACACCACCCCCTGCACGACCCCTACACATCCCAAACACCACTGCACTGCCCTAAACCCTGAAACACCACCCTCTGCACAACCCCCTTCACTGCCCGAACACCACTGAACTGCCCTAAACCCTGAAACACCACCCCCAGCACGACCCCCTACACTGCCCAAACACCACTGCAGTGCCCTAAACCCTGAAACACCACACCCCTGCATGACCCCCTACACTGTCCGAACACCACTGCACTGTCCCAAACCCTAAAACACCACCCCAGCATTACCCCCTACACTGTCCAAACACCATTGCTCTGCCCTAAACCCTGAAACACCACCCCAGCACAACCCCTATACTGCCCGAACACCGCTGCTCTGCCCTAAACCCTGAAACACTGGCCCCAGCACGACCCCCTACACTTCCCGAACACCACTGCACTGACCTAAACCCTGAAAACCTACTCCCAGCACAACCCCCTACACTGCCCGAACACCACTGCACTGCCCTAAACCCTGAAACACCACTCCCAGCATGACCCCCTACAATGCCCCAACACAACTGCTCTGCCCTAAACCCTGAAACACCACCCCCAGCAAGACCACCTGCACTGCCCAAACACCACTGAACTGCCCTAAACCCTGAAACACCACCCCCTGTACGATCCCCTACACTGTTCGAACACAACTGCTCTGCCCTAAGCCCTGAAACACCACCCCCAGCAATACCCCTAACACTGCCCAAACACCACTGCCCTAAACCCTGAAACACCACCCCCAGCACGACCCCCTACAATGCCCAAACACCACTGCACTGCCCTAAACCCTGAAACACAATCCACAACACGACCCCCTACACGCCCCAAACACCAATGCACTACCATAATCCCTGAAACACCACCCCCCTGCATTACCCCCTACACAGCCCGAACACCACTGCACTGCCCTAAACCCTGAAACACCACCCCCTGCACGACCCCTACACATCCCAAACACCACTGCACTGCCCTAAACCCTGAAACACCACCCTCTGCACAACCCCCTTCACTGCCCGAACACCACTGAACGGCCCTAAACCCTGAAACACCACCCCCAGCACGACCCCCTACACTGCCCAAACACCACTGCAGTGCCCTAAACCCTGAAACACCACACCCCTGCATGACCCCCTACATTGTCCGAACACCACTGCACTGCCCTAAACCCTGAAACACCACTCCCAGCATGACCCCCTACAATGCCCCAACACAACTGCTCTGCCCTAAACCCTGAAACACCACCCCCAGCAAGACCACCTGCACTGCCCAAACACCACTGAACTGCCCTAAACCCTGAAACACCACCCCCAGCACAACCCCCTACACTGCCCGAACACCACTGCACTGCCCTAAACCCTAAAACACCACCCCCCTGTACGATCCCCTACACTGTTCGAACACAACTGCTCTGCCCTAAGCCCTGAAACACCACCCCCAGCATGACCCCCTACACTGCCCTAGCACCACTGCAGTGCTCTAAACCCTGAAACACCACCCTCAGCAAAACCCCCTACACTACCCGAACACCACTGCCCTAAACCCTGAAACACCACCCCCAGTACGACCCCCCTACACTGCCCGAACACCACTGATCTGACCTAAACCCTGAAACACCAACCAAGCATGACCCCCTACTCTGCCCGAACACCACTGCTCTTCCCCAAACCCTAAAACACCTACTACAGCACGACCCCCTATACTGCCTGAATACCACTGCACTGCCCTAAACACTGAAACACCACCCCCAGCATGACCCCCTACTCTGCCCGAACACCACTGCACTGCCCTAAACACTGAAACACCACCACCAGCACGACCCCTACACTGCCAGAACGCCACTGCACTGCCCTAAACCGTAAAACACCACCCCCAGCATAACCCCCTACACTGTCCGAACTCCACTGCACTGCCCGAGACCGTGAAACAACACCCCCAGCACGACCCCCCTACACTGCCCAAACACCACTGCACTGCCCTAAACCCTGAAACACCACCCCCAGCATGACCCCCTACACTGCCCGAACACCACTGCCCTAAACCCTAAAACACTAGCCCCAGCATGACCCCCTACACTGTCCGAACACCACTGCACTGCCCTAAACCCTGAAACACCACCCCAGCATGACCCCTTACACTACCCGAACACCACTGCACTGGCCTAAACCCTGAAACACCAGCCCCAGAAAGACCCCCCTACACTGCCCGAACACCACTGCACTGCCCTGAACCCTGAAACACCACCCCCAGCACGACCTACTACATTGCCCGAACACAACTGCACTGCCCTAAACCCTGAAACACCACCCCCTGCACAACCCCCTACACTGCTTGAACACCACTGCACTTCCCTAAACCCTGAAACACCAACCCAGCAAGACCCCCTACACTGCCCGAACACCACTGCCCTAAACCCTGAAACACCACCCCCCTGCATGACTCTCTACACTGCCCGAACACCACTGTACTGTCATAAACCCTAAAACACCAGCCCAGCACGACCCCCTTCACAGCCCGAACACGACTGTTCTGCCCTAAACCATGAAACACCAGCCACAGCACAACCCCTACACTGCCCGAATACCACTGCTCTGCCCTAAATGCTGAAACACTAGCCCCACAAAGACCCCTACACTGCCTGAACACCACTGCACTGCCCTAAACCCTGAAACACCACCCCTCTGCAGGACCCCCTACACGGCCCGAACACCACTGCAATGCCCTAAACCCTGCAACACCACCCCCCTGCATGACCTTCTACACTGTCTGAACACCACTGCACTGCCCTAAACCCTGAAACACCACACCCAGCACGATCCCCTACACTGACTGAACACCACTGCACTGCCCTAAACCCTGAAACACCACCCCCTGCACGACCCACTTCACTTCCCATACACAACTGCACTGCCCTAAACCCTGAAACACCATCCCCAGCACAACCCCCTACTCTGCCCGAACACCAATGCTCTGCCCTACAACCTAAAACACCAGCCCAAGCACGACCCCCTACACTGCCCGAACACCAATGCTCTGCCCTAAACTCTGAAACACCAGCCCCAGCACGAACACTACACTGCCCGAACACCACTGCTCTGCCCTAAACCCTGAAACATTAGCCCCAGCACAAACCCCTACACTGCCCGAACACCACTGCACTGCCCTAAATCCTGAAACACCACACCCAGCACGACCCTCTACAATGCCCGAACACTACTGCACTGCCCTAAACCCTGAAACACAACCCCCTGCTTGACCCCCTACATGACCCAAACACCACTGCACTGCCCGAAACCTTGAAAGACCACCCCCCTGCACGACCCCCTACACGGCCCGAACACTATTGCACTGCCCTGAAACCTGAAACACCACCACCCTGCACGACCCCCTACACTGTGCGAACACCACTGCACTGCCCTAAACCCTGAAACACCATCCCCAGCACAACCCCCTACTCTGCCCGAACACCAATGCTCTGCCCTACAACCTAAAACACCAGCCCAAGCACGACCACCTACACTGCCCGAACACCAATGCTCTGCCCTAAACTCTGAAACACCAGCCCCAGCACGAACACTACACTGCCCGAACACCACTGCTCTGCCCTAAACCCTGAAACACTAGCCCCAGCACAAACCCCTACACTGCCCGAACACCACTGCACTGCCCTAAATTCTGAAACACCACACCCAGCATGACCCCCTACAATGCCTAAACACTACTGCACTGCCCTAAACCCTGAAACACCACCCCAGCATGACCGCTTACACTACCCGAACACCACTGCACTGGCCTAAACCCTGAAACACCAGCCCCAGAAAGACCCCCCTACACTGCCCGAACACCACTGCACTGCCCTGAACCCTGAAACACCACCCCCAGCACGACCTACTACATTGCCCGAACACAACTGCACTGCCCTAAACCCTGAAACACCACCCCCAGCACAACCCCCTACACTGCTTGAACACCACTGCACTTCCCTAAACCCTGAAACACCAACCCAGCAAGACCCCCTACACTGCCCGAACACCACTGCCCTAAACCCTGAAACACCACCCCCCTGCATGACCCTCTACACTGCCCGAACACCACTGTACTGTCATAAACCCTAAAACACCAGCCCAGCACGACCCCCTTCACAGCCCGAACACGACTGTTCTGCCCTAAACCATGAAACACCAGCCACAGCACAACCCCTACACTGCCCGAATACCACTGCTCTGCCCTAAATGCTGAAACACTAGCCCCACAAAGACCCCCTACACTGCCTGAACACCACTGCACTGCCCTAAACCCTGAAACACCACCCCTCTGCAGGAACCCCTACACGGCCCGAACACCACTGCAATGCCCTAAACCCTGCAACACCACCCCCCTGCACGACCTTCTACACTGTCTGAACACCACTGCACTGCCCTAAACCCTGAAACACCACACCCAGCACGATCCCCTACACTGACTGAACACCACTGCACTGCCCTAAACCCTGAAACACCACCCCCTGCACGACCCACTTCACTTCCCAAACACAACTGCACTGCCCTAAACCCTGAAACACCATCCCCAGCACGACCCCCTACTCTGCCCGAACACCAATGCTCTGCCCTACAACCTAAAACACCAGCCCAAGCACGACCACCTACACTGCCCGAACACCAATGCTCTGCCCTAAACTCTTAAACACCAGCCCCAGCACGAACACTACACTGCCCGAACACCACTGCTCTGCCCTAAACCCTGAAACACTAGCCCCAGCACAAACCCCTACACTGCCCGAACACCACTGCACTGCCCTAAATTCTGAAACACCACACCCAGCATGACCCCCTACAATGCCTAAACACTACTGCACTGCCCTAAACCCTGAAACACCACCCCAGCATGACCGCTTACACTACCCGAACACCACTGCACTGGCCTAAACCCTGAAACACCAGCCCCAGAAAGACCCCCCTACACTGCCCGAACACCACTGCACTGCCCTGAACCCTGAAACACCACCCCCAGCACGACCTACTACATTGCCCGAACACAACTGCACTGCCCTAAACCCTGAAACACCACCCCCAGCACAACCCCCTACACTGCTTGAACACCACTGCACTTCCCTAAACCCTGAAACACCAACCGAGCAAGACCCCCTACACTGCCCAAACACCACTGCCCTAAACCCTGAAACACCACCCCCCTGCATGACCCTCTACACTGCCCGAACACCACTGTACTGTCATAAACCCTAAAACACCAGCCCAGCACGACCCCCTTCACAGCCCGAACACGACTGTTCTGCCCTAAACCATGAAACACCAGCCACAGCACAACCCCTACACTGCCCGAATACCACTGCTCTGCCCTAAATGCTGAAACACTAGCCCCACAAAGACCCCCTACACTGCCTGAACACCACTGCACTGCCCTAAACCCTGAAACACCACCCCTCTGCAGGACCCCCTACACGGCCTGAACACCACTGCAATGCCCTAAACCCTGCAACACCACCCCCCTGCACGGCCTTCTACACTGTCTGAACACCACTGCACTGCCCTAAACCCTGAAACACCACACCCAGCACGATCCCCTACACTGACTGAACACCACTGCACTGCCCTAAACCCTGAAACACCACCCCCTGCACGACCCACTTCACTTCCCAAACACAACTGCACTGCCCTAAACCCTGAAACACCATCCCCAGCACGACCCCCTACTCTGCCCGAACACCAATGCTCTGCCCTACAACCTAAAACACCAGCCCAAGCATGACCCCCTACACTGCCCGAACACCACTGCTCTGCCCTAAACCCTGAAACATTAGCCCCAGCACAAACCCCTACACTGCCCGAACACCACTGCACTGCCCTAAATCCTGAAACACCACACCCAGCACGACCCTCTACAATGCCCGAACACTACTGCACTGCCCTAAACCCTGAAACACAACCCCCTGCTTGACCCCCTACATGACCCAAACACCACTGCACTGCCCGAAACCTTGAAAGACCACCCCCCTGCATGACCCCCTACACGGCCCAAACACTATTGCACTGCCCTGAAACCTGAAACACCACCACCCTGCACGACCCCCTACACTGTGCGAACACCACTGCACTGCCCTAAACCCTGAAACACCATCCCCAGCACGACCCCCTACTCTGCCCGAACACCAATGCTCTGCCCTACAACCTAAAACACCAGCCCAAGCACGACCACCTACACTGCCCGAACACCAATGCTCTGCCCTAAACTCTGAAACACCAGCCCCAGCACGAACACTACACTGCCCGAACACCACTGCTCTGCCCTAAACCCTGAAACACTAGCCCCAGCACAAACTCCTACACTGCCCGAACACCACTGCACTGCCCTAAATTCTGAAACACCACACCCAGCATGACCCCCTACAATGCCTAAACACTACTGCACTGCCCTAAACCCTGAAACACCACCCCCTGCTTGACCCCCTACATGACCCAAACACCACTGCACTGCCCTAAACCTTGAAAGACCACCCCCCTGCATGACCCCCTACACGGCCCGAACACTATTGCACTGCCCTAAAACCTGAAACACCACCACCCTGCACGACCCCCTACACTGTGTGAACACCACTGCACTGCCCTAAACCCTGAAACACCACCCCCAGCACGACCCCCTTCACTGCCCGAGCACCACAGCACTACCCTAA
Organism: Triturus cristatus; assembly: GCF_964204655.1. Classification (NCBI taxonomy): domain Eukaryota; kingdom Metazoa; phylum Chordata; class Amphibia; order Caudata; family Salamandridae; genus Triturus; species Triturus cristatus. Next base: position 332,815,993 of record NC_140579.1, read on the forward strand.
ACCTTGAAAGACCACCCCCCTGCATGACCCCCTACACGGCCCAAACACTATTGCACTGCCCTAAAACCTGAAACACCACCACCCTGCACGACCCCCTACACTGTGCGAACACCACTGCACTGCCCTAAACCCTGAAACACCATCCCCAGCACGACCCCCTACTCTGCCCGAACACCAATGCTCTGCCCTACAACCTAAAACACCAGCCCAAGCACGACCACCTACACTGCCCGAACACCAATGCTCTGCCCTAAACTCTGAAACACCAGCCCCAGCACGAACACTACACTGCCCGAACACCACTGCTCTGCCCTAAACCCTGAAACACTAGCCCCAGCACAAACCCCTACACTGCCCGAACACCACTGCACTGCCCTAAATTCTGAAACACCACACCCAGCATGACCCCCTACAATGCCTAAACACTACTGCACTGCCCTAAACCCTGAAACACCACCCCCTGCTTGACCCCCTACATGACCCAAACACCACTGCACTGCCCTAAACCTTGAAAGACCACCCCCCTGCATGACCCCCTACACGGCCCGAACACTATTGCACTGCCCTAAAACCTGAAACACCACCACCCTGCACGACCCCCTACACTGTGTGAACACCACTGCACTGCCCTAAACCCTGAAACACCACCCCCAGCACGACCCCCTTCACTGCCCGAGCACCACAGCACTACCCTAAACTTTGAAACACCACCCCCTGCATGATCCCCTACACTGCCTGAACACCACTGCACTGTCATAAACCCTAAAACACCACCCCAGCACGACCCCCTACACTGCCCGAACACCACTGCTCTGCCCTAAACCCTGAAACACCAGTCCCAGCACAACCCCTACACTGCCCGAACACCACTGCTCTGCCCTAAACCCTGAGTCACTAGCCCCAGCACGACCCCCTATACTGCCCGAACACCACTGCACTGCTCTAAACCCTGAAACACTAGCCCCAGCTTGACACCCTACACTGCCCGAACACCATTGTACTGCCCTAAACCCTGAAACATCACCCAAGCATGACCCCCTACACGGCCCGAACACCACTGCACTGCCCCAAACCCTAAAACACCACCCCCAATCATGACCCCCTACACTGCCCGAACACCACTGCACTGCCCTAAACACTGAAATACCACCCCCAGCATGACCCCCTACACTGCCCGAACATCACTGCACTGCCCTAAACCCTGAAATACCACCCCCAGCACGACCCCCTACACTGCCCGAACACCACGGCACTGCCCTAAACCCTGAAACACCAGACCCAGCACGACCCCCCTACTCTGCCCGAACACTACTGCACTGCCCAAAACCTGAAACACCACCCCCAGCACGACCCCCTACACTGCCCGAACACCACTGCATTGCCCTAAACCCTGAAACACCACCCCCAACATGACCCCCTACACTGCCTGAACACCTCTGCACTGCCCTAATCCCTGAAATACCACCCCCAGCACGACCCCCTACACTGCCCGAACACCACAGCACTGCCCTAAACCCTGAAACCCCACCCCCCTGTATGATCCCCTACACTGCCTGAACACCACTGCACTGGCCTAAACCCTAAAACACCACCCCAGCACGACCCCCTACACTGCCCGAACACCACTGCTCTGCCCTAAACCCTGAAACACCAGCCCCAGCACAACCCCTACACTGCCCGAACACCACTGCTCTGCCCTAAACCCTAAAACACTAGCCCCAGCACGACCCCCTACACTAACACACATCTGCACTGCCCTAAACCCTGAAACACCAGCCCCAGAAAGACCCCCTACACTACCCGAACACCACTGCACTGCCCTGAACCCTGAAACACCACACCCAGCACGACCCCCTACACTGCCCGAACACCACTGCACTGCCCTAAACCCTGAAACACCACCCCCAGCATGACCCCCTTCACTGCCCGAACACCACTGCACTGACCTAAACCCTGAAACACCATCCCTAGCACAACCCCCTACAGTTCCCGAACACCACTGCACTGCCCTAAACCCTGAAACACCACCCCCAGCACAACCCCCTACACTGCTCGAACACCATTGCACTTCCGTAAACCCTGAAACACCATCCCAGCAAGACCCCCACCACTGCCTGAACACCACTGCCCTAAACCCTGAAACAAAACCCCCTGCATGACCCTCTACACTGCCCGAACACCACTGTACTGTCATAAACCCTAAAACACCAGCCCAGCACGACCCCCTACACTGCCCGAACACGACTGTTCTGCCCTAAACCCTGAAACACCAGCCACAGCACAACCCATACACTGCCCGAATACCACTGCTCTGCCCTAAATGCTGAAACACTAGCCCCAGCAAGACCCCCTACACTGCCTGAACACCACTACACTGCCCTAAACCCTGAAACACCACCCCTCTGCAGGACACCCTACACGGCCCAAACACCACTGCAATGCCCTAAACCCTGCAACACCACCCCCCTGCACTACCTTCTACACTGCCTGAACACCACTGCACTGCCCTAAACCCTGAAACACCACCCCCTGCACGACCCCCTACACTGCCCGAACACCACTGCCCTAATCCCTGAAACACCACCCCTAGCACGACCCCCTACACTGCCCAAACACCACTGCACTGCCCTAAACCCTGAAACACCACCCCCAGCACAACCCCCTACACTGCTCGAACACCACTGCACCTCTCTAAACCCTGAAACACCACCCCCAGCGAGACCCCCTACACTGCCTGAACACCACTGCCCTAAACCCTGAAACACCACCCCCAGCAAGACCTCCTACACTGACCGAACACCACTGCCCTGCCCTAAACCCTGAAACACCACCCCCTGCACGACCCCCTGCAAGACCCCCTACACTGCCCGAACACCACTGCACTGCCCTAAACCCTGAAACACGAGCCCCAGCACGACCCCCTACACTGCCCGAACATCACTGCACTGCCCTAAGCCCTGAAACACTAGCCCCAGCACGAGCCCAACACTGCTGGAACACCACTGCACTGCCCTAAACCCTGAAATACCACCCCCAGCACGACCTCTAACACTGCCCATACACCACTGCACTGCCCTAAACCGTTAAACACCACCCCCAGAACGACCCCCTACACTGCCCGAACACCACTGCACTGCCCTAAACCCTGAAACACCACCCCCAACAAGACCCCCTACACTGCCCGAACACCACTGCCCTAAACCATGAAACACCACCCCCAGCAAGACCCCCTACACTGCCAGAACACCACTGCCCTGCCCTAAAACCTAAAACACCACCCCCTGCATGACCCCCTACACAGCCCGAACACCACTGCACTGCCCTAAACTCTGAAACACCAGCCCCAGCACGACCCCCTACACTGCCCGAACACCACTGCTCTGCCCTAAACTCTGAAACACCAGCCCCAGCATGACCCCTACACTGCCCGAACACCACTGCTCTGCCCTAAAACGTGATATACTATCCCCAGCATGACCCCCTACACTGCCAGAACATACTGCACTGCCCTAAATCCTGAAACACAACCCCCTGCATGACCCCCTACACTGCCCGAACACCACTGCCCTAAACCCTGAAACACCACCCCCAGCACGACCCCCTACACTGCCCAAACACCACTGCACTGCCCTAAACCCTGAAACAACACTCCCCGCAAGACCCCCTACACTGCCTGAACACCACTGCCCTAAATCCTGAAAAACATCCTCCAGCAAGACCCCCTACACTGCCTGAACACCACTGCCCTGCCCTAAACCCTGAAACACCACCCCCTGCACGACCACCAACACTGCCCGAACACCACTGCACTGCCCAAAACCCTGAAACACCAACCCCAGCATGACCCCCTACTCTGCCCGAACACCACTGCTCTGCCCTAAACACTGAAACACTAGCCCCAGCATAATCCCCTACACTGCCCGAACACCACTGCACTGCCCTAAACCCTGAAACACCACCCCCAGCATGACCCCCTACAATTCCCAAACCCCACTGCACTGAACTAAACCCTGAAACACAAACCCCCAGCATGACCCCCTACAATGCCCAAACACCACTGCACTGCCCTAAACCCTGAAACACAATCCACAACACAACCCCCTACACTCCCCAAACACCAATGCACTGCCATAATCCCTGAAACACCGCCCCCCTGCATTACCCCCTACACAGCCCGAACACCACTGCACTGCCCTAAACCCTGAAACACCACCCCTGCACGAACCCTACACATCCCAAACACCACTGCACTGCCCTAAACCCTGAAACACCACCCTCTGCACAACCCCCTTCACTGCCCGAACACCACTGAACTGCCCTAAACCCTGAAATACCACCCCCAGCACGACCCCCTACACTGCCCAAACACCACTGCAGTGCCCTAAACCCTGAAACACCACACCCCTGCATGACCCCCTACACTGTCCGAACACCACTGCACTGTCCCAAACCCTAAAACACCACCCCAGCATTACCCCCTACATGTCCAAACACCATTGCTCTGCCCTAAACCCTGAAACACCGCCCCAGCACAACCCCTATACTGCCCGAACACCGCTGCTCTGCCCTAAACCCTGAAACACTGGCCCCAGCACGACCCCCTACACTTCCCGAACACCACTGCACTGACCTAAACCCTGAAACACCACTCCCAGCATCACCCCCTACAATGCCCCAACACAACTGCTCTGCCCTAAACCCTGAAACACCACCCCCAGCAAGACCACCTGCACTGCCCAAACACCACTGAACTGCCCTAAACCCTGAAACACCACCCCTAGCACGACCCCCTACACTGCCCGAACACCACTGCACTGCCCTAAACCCTAAAACACCACCCCCTGTACGATCCCCTACACTGTTCGAACACAACTGCTCTGCCCTAAGCCCTGAAACACCACCCCCAGCAATACCCCTAACACTGCCCAAACACCACTGCCCTAAACCCTGAAACACCACCCCCAGCATGACCCCCTACACTGCCCTAGCACCACTGCAGTGCTCTAAACCCTGAAACACCACCCTCAGCAAAACCCCCTACACTGCCCGAACACCACTGCCCTAAACCCTGAAACACCACCCCCAGTATGACCCCCCTACACTGCCCGAACACCACTGATCTGACCTAAACCCTGAAACACCAACCAAGCATGACCCCCTACTCTGCCCGAACACAACTGCTCTTCCCCAAACCCTAAAACACCTACCACAGCACGACCCCCTATACTGCCTGAATACCACTGCACTGCCCTAAACACTGAAACACCACCCCCAGCATGACCCCCTACTCTGCCCGAACACCACTGCACTGCCCTAAACCCTGAAACACCACCACCAGCACGACCCCCACACTGCCAGAACGCCACTGCACTGCCCTAAACCGTAAAACACCACCCCCAGCATAACCCCCTACACTGCCCGAACTCCACTGCACTGCCCGAGACCGTGAAACACCACCCCCAGCACGACCCCCCTAGACTGCCCAAACACCACTGCACTGCCCTAAACCCTGAAACACCACCCCCAGCATGACCCCCTACACTGCCCGAACACCACTGCCCTAAACCCTAAAACACTAGCCCCAGCATGACCCCCTACACTGTCCGAACACCACTGCACTGCCCTAAACCCTGAAACACCACCCCAGCATGACCCCTTACTCTACCCGAACACCACTGCACTGGCCTAAACCCTGAAACACCAGCCCCAGAAAGACCCCCCTACACTGCCCGAACACCACTGCACTGCCCTGAACCCTGAAACACCACCCCCAGCACGACCTACTACATTGCCCGAACACAACTGCACTGCCCTAAACCCTGAAACACCACCCCCAGCACAACCCCCTACACTGCTTGAACACCACTGCACTTCCCTAAACCCTGAAAAACCAACCAAGCAAGACCCCCTACACTGCCCGAACACCACTGCCCTAAACCCTGAAACACCACTCCCCTGCATGACCCTCTACACTGCCCGAACACTACTGTACTGTCATAAACCCTAAAACACCAGCCCAGCACGACCCCCTTCACAGCCCGAACACGACTGTTCTGCCCTAAACCATGAAACACCAGCCACAGCACAACCCCTACACTGCCCGAATACCACTGCTCTGCCCTAAATGCTGAAACACTAGCCCCACAAAGACCCCCTACACTGCCTGAACACCACTGCACTGCCCTAAACCCTGAAACACCACCCCTCTGCAGGACCCCCTACACGGCCCGAACACCACTGCAATGCCCTAAACCCTGCAACACCACCCCCCTGCACGACCTTCTACACTGCCTGAACCCCACTGCACTGCCCTAAACCCTGAAACACCACACCCTGCACGCCCCCTACTCTGCCCAAACACCACTGCCCTAATCCCTGAATCACCACCGCCAGCACGACCCCCTACACTGCTCAAATACCACGGCACTGCCCTAAACCCTGAAACACCACCCCTTCACAGCCCCCTACACTGCTCGAACACCACTGCACTTCTCTAAACCCTGAAACACCAACCCCAGCAAGACCCCCGACACTGCCCGAACACCACTGCCCTAAACCCTGAAACACCACCCCCAGAAAGACCTCCTACACTGACCGAACACCACTGCCCTGCCCTAAACCCTGAAACACCACCCCTGCACGACCCCATACACTGCCCGATCACCACTGCACTGCCCTAAACCCTGAAACATGAGCCCCAGCACGACCCCCTACACTGCCTGAAAACCACTGCACTGCCCTAAACCCTGAAACACCACCCCCAGCACGACCTCCAACAATGCCCATACACCACTGCACTGCCCTAAACCATGGAACACCACCCCCAGAACGAGCCCCTACACTGCCTGAACACCACTGCACTGCCCTAAACCCAGAAACACCACCCCCACCAAGACACCCTACACTGCCCGAACACCACTGCCCTAAACCATGAAACACCACCCCCAGCAAGACCCCCTACACTGTCCGAACACCACTGCCCTGCCCTAAACCCTGAAACACCACCCCCTGCATGACCTCTACACTGCCCGAACACCACTGCACTGTCCTAAACTCTGAAACACCACCGCAGCAGGACTCCCTTCTCTGCCCGAACACCACTGCTCTGCCCTACACCCTAAAACACCAGCCCCAGCACGACCCCCTACACTGCCCGAATACAACACAGCACTGTCCTGAACCCTGAAACACCACCCCAGCACGACCCCCTACATTGCCCGAACACCACTGCACTGCCCTAAACCCTGAAACACCACCCCCAGCATGACCCCCTTCACTGCCCGAACACCACTGCACTGCCCTAAACCCTGAAACACCATCCCTAGCACAACCCCCTACAGTTTCCGAACACCACTGCACTGCCCTAAAACCTGAAACACCACCCTCAGCACAACCCCCTACACTGCTCGAACACCACTGCACTTCCCTAAACCCTGAAACACCAACCCAGCAAGACCCCCTACACTGCCCGAACACCACTGCCCTAAACCCTGAAACACCACCCCCCTGCATGACCCTCTACACTGCCCGAACACCACTGTACTGTCATAAACCCTAAAACACCAGCCCAGCATGGCCCCCTTCACTGCCCGAACACGACTGCTCTGCCCTAAATCCTGAAACACCAGCCACAGCACAACCCCTACACTGCCCGAATACCATTGCTCTGCCCTAAATGCTGAAACACTAGCCCCAGCACGACCCCAACACTGCCTGAACACCACTGCACTGCCCTAAACCCTGAAACACCACCCCAGCACCACCTCCAACACTGTCCATACACCACTGCACTGCCCTAAACCATGAAACACCACCCCCAGAACGACCCCCTACACTGCCCGAACACCACTGCACTGCCCTAAACCCTGAAACACTAGCCCCAGCACGACCCCCTACACTTCCCGAACACCACTGCACTGACCTAAACCCTGAAAACCTACTCCCAGCACAACCCCCTACACTGCCCGAACACCACTGCACTGCCCTAAACCCTGAAACACCACTCCCAGCATGACCCCCTACACTGCCCGACCACCACTGCACTGCCCTAAACACTGAAACACCACCCCCCTGCACGACCCCCTACACTGTTCGAACACAACTGCGCTGCCCTAAACCCTGAATCACCACCCCCAGCACGACCCCATCACTGCCCTAACACCACTGCACTTCCGAAAAACCCTGAAACACTACCCCCAGCATCACCCTCTACACTGCCCAAGCACCACTGCACTGCCCTAAACCCTGAAACACCACCCTCAGCAAAACCCCCTACACTGCCCGAACACCACTGCCCTAAACCCTGAAACACCACCCCCAGTACGACCCCCCTACACTGCCTGAACACCACTGCACTGCCCTAAACCCTGAAACACTACCCCCAGCATGACCCCCTACTCTGCCCGAACACCACTGAACTGCCCTAAACCCTGAAACACCACCACCAGCATGACCCCTACACTGCCCTTACACCACTGCACTGCCCTAAACCCTAAAACACCACCCCCAGCATGACCCCTACACTGCCCAAACTCCACTGCACTGCCCTAAACCGTGAAACACAACCCCCAGCACGACCCCCCTACACTGCCCAAACACCACTGTACTGCCCTAAACCCTAAAACACAACGCCCTGCAAGATCCCCTACACTGCCTGAACACCACTGTACTGCCCTATACCCTAAAACACCACAACAGCACGACCCCCCTACACTGCCCGAACACCACTGATCTGCCCTAAACCCTGAAACACCACACCAGCACAACCCCCTACTCTGTCCGAACACCACTGCTCTGCCCTATACCCTAAAACACCATCCCTAGCACAACCCCCTACAGTTCCCGAACACCACTGCACTGCCCTAAAACCTGAAACACCACCCTCAGCACAACCCCCTACACTGCTCGAACACCACTGCACTTCCCTAAACCCTGAATCACCACCCCCAGCACGACCGCCATCACTGCCCTAACACCACTGCACTTCCCAAAAAACCCTGAAACACCACCCTCAGAATGACCCTCTACACTGCCCAAGCACCACTGCACTGCCCTAAACCCTGAAACACCACCCTCAGCAAAACCCCCTACACTGCCCGAACACCACTGCCCTAAACCCTGAAACACCACCACCAGTACGACCCCCCTACACTGCCTGAACACCACTGCACTGCCCTAAACCCTGAAACACCACCCCCAGCATGACCCCCTACTCTGCCCGAACACCACTGCACTGCCCTAAACCCTGAAACACCACCACCAGCATGACCCCTACACTGCCCTTACACCACTGCACTGCCCTAAACCCTAAAACACCACCCCCAGCATGACCCCTACACTGCCCGAACTCCACTGCACTGCCCTAAACCGTGAAACACCACCCCCAGCACGACCCCCCTACACTGCCCAAACACCACTGTACTGCCCTATACCCTAAAACACCACCACAGCACGACCCCCCTACACTGCCCGAACACCACTGATCTGCCCTAAACCCTGAAACACCACACCAGCACAACCACCTACTCTGCCCGAACACCACTGCTCTGCCCTATACCCTAAAACACCATCCCTAGCACAACCCCCTACAGTTCCCGAACACCACTGCACTGCCCTAAAACCTGAAACACCACCCTCAGCACAACCCCCTGCACTGCTCGAACACCACTGCACTTCCCTAAACCCTGAAACACCAACCCAGCAAGACCCCCTACACTGCCCGAACACCACTGCCCTAAACCCTGAAACACCACCCCCCTGCATGTCCCTCTACACTGCCCGAACACCACTGTACTGTCATAAACCCTAAAACACCAGCCCAGCACGGCCCCCTTCACTGCCCGAACACGACTGCTCTGCCCTAAACCCTGAAACACCAGCCACAGCACAACCCCTACACTGCCCGAATACCATTGCTCTGCCCTAAATGCTGAAACACTAGCCCCAGCACGACCCCAACACTGCCTGAACATCACTGCACTGCCCTTAACCCTGAAACACCACCCCCAGCACCACCTCCAACACTGTCCATACACCACTGCACTGCCCTAAACCATGAAACACCAACCCCAGAACGACCCCCTACACTGGCCGAACACCACTGCACTGCCCTAAACCCAGAAACACCACCCCCACCAAGACCCCCTACACTGCCCGAACACCACTGCCCTAAACCATGAATCACCACCCCCAGCAGGACCGCCTACACTGCCCGAACACCACTGCCCTACCCTAAACCCTGAAACACCACCCGCTGCACGACCCCCTACAATGCCCAAAAACCACTGCACTGCCCTTAACTCTGAAACACCACCCGCAGCAGGACTCCCTTCTCTGCCCGAACACCACTGCTCTGCCCTACACCCTAAAACACCAGCCCCAGCACAACACCCTACACTGCCCGAACACCACTGCTCTGCCCTAAACTCTGAAACACCAGCCCCAGCATGACCCCTACACTGCCCGAACACCACTGCTCTGCCCTAAAACCTGAAATTCTAGCCCCAGCATGACCCCCTACACTGCCCGAGCACACAGCACTGCCCTAAATCCTGATACACCACCCCCTGCACGACCACCTACACTGCCCGAACACCACTGCCCTAAACCCTGAAACACCACCCCCAGCACAACCCTCTATACTGCCCGAACACCACTGCACTGCCCTAAACCCTGAAACAACACCCCCAGCAGGACCCCCTACAGTGACTGAACACCACTCCCCTAAATCCTGAAACACCTCCTCCAGCAAGACCCCCTACACTGCCTGAACACCACTGCCCTGCCCTAAACACTGAAACACTAGCCCCAGCACGACCCCCTACACTGCCCGAACACCACTGCACTGCCCCAAACCCTGAAACACCACCCCCAGCAGACCCCCTACAATGCCCAAACACCACTGCACTGCCCTAAACCCTGAAACACCACCCCAGCACGACCCCCTACAATGCCCAAACACAACTGCACTGCCCTAAACCCTGAAACACCATCCCCAACACGACCCCCTACACTCCCCAAACACCAATGCACTGCCATAATCCCTGAAACACCACCCCCAGCAAAACACCCTACACTGCCCGAACACCACTGCACTGCCCTAAACCCTGAAACACCACCCCCTGCACGACCCCCTACACATCCCAAACACCACTGCACTGCCCTAAACCCTGAAACACCACCCCCTGCATGACCCCCTACACTGCCCGAACACCACTGCACTGCCCTAAACCCTGAAACACCACCCCCAGCACAACACCCTACACTGCCCGAACACCACTGCACTGCCCTAAACCCTGAAACACCACCCCCGTGCATAACCCCCTACACTGCCTGAACACCACTGCACTGTCCTAAACCCGAAACCACCACCACAGCACGACCCCCTACACTGTCCAAACACCACTGCTCTGCACTAAACCCTGAAACACCACCCCAGCACAACCCCTATACTGCCCGAACACTGCTGCTCTGCCCTAAACCCTGAAACACTAGCCCCAGCACGACCCCCTACACTTCCCGAACACCACTGCACTGACCTAAACCCTGAAAACCTACTCCCAGCACAACCCCCTACACTGCCCGAACACCACTGCACTGCCCTAAACCCTGAAACATCACTCCCAGCATGACCCCCTACACTGCCCGACCACCACTGCACTGCCCTAAACACTGAAACACCACCCCCCTGCACGACCCCCTACACTGTTCGAACACAACTGCGCTGCCCTAAACCCTGAATCACCACCCCCAGCACGACCCCCATCACTGCCCTAACACCACTGCACTTCCCAAAAAACCCTGAAACACCACCCCCAGCATGACCATTTACACTGCCCAAGCACCACTGCACTGCCCTAAACCCTGAAACACCACCCCCAGTACGACCCCCCTACACTGCCTGAACACCACTGCACTGCCCTAAACCCTGAAACACCACCCCCAGCATGACACTCTACTCTGCCCGAACACCACTGCACTGCCCTAAACCCTGAAACACCAACACCAGCATGACCCCTACACTGCCCTTACACCACTGCACTGCCCTAAATCCTAAAACACCACCCCCAGCATGACCCCTACACTGCCCGAACTCCACTGCACTGCCCTAAACCGTGAAACACAACCCCCAGCACGACCCCCCTACACTGCCCAAACACCACTGTACTGCCCTAAACCCTAAAACACAACGCCCTGCAAGACCCCCTACACTGCCCGAACACCACTGTACTGCCCTATACCCTAAAACACCACCAAAGCACGACCCCCCTACACTGCCCGAACACTACTGATCTGCCCTAAACCCTGAAACACCACACCAGCACAACCCCCTACTCTGCCCGAACACCACTGCTCTGCACTATACCCTAAAACACCACCCCAGCACAACCCCCTACACTGCCCAAACACCACTGATCTGCCCTAAACCCTGAAACACCACACCAGCATGACCCCCTACTCTGCCCGAACACCACTGCTCTGCCCAAAACCCTAAAACACCACCCCCAGAACAACCCCCTACACTGCCCGAACACCACTGCTATGCCCTAAACCCTGAAACACCAGTCCCAGCACGACCCCCTAAACTGCCCGAACAACACTGCACTGCCCTACACCCTGAAACACCACCCCCAGCACGACCACCTACACTGCCCAAACACCACAGTACTGACCTAAACCCTGAAATACCACCCCCAGCAAGACCCCCTACACTGCCCAAATACCACTGCCCTAAACCCTGAAACACCACCTCCTGCAAAACCCCCCTACACTGCCCAAACACCACTGCCCTGTCCTAAACCCTGAAACACCAGCCCCAGCACAACTCTCTACACTACCCCAACACCACTGCACTGCCTTAAACTCTAAAACACCACCCCAGCACGACCCCCCTACACTGCCTGAACACCACTCCACTGCCCTAAGTCCTGAAACACCACACCCAGCATGACCCCCTACACTGCCCAAACACCACTGCACTGCCCTAAACCCTGAAACTCCACCCCCAGCACGACCCCCTACACTGCCTGAACACCAATGCCCTAAACCCTGAAACACCACCCCCACCACGACTCCTACACTGCCCGAATACCACTGCACTGCCCTAAACCCTGAAACACCACCCCCAGCACAGCCCCCTACACTGCTCGAACACCACTGCCCTAAACCCTGAAACACCACCCCCACCACGACCCCCCTACACTGCCCGAACACCACTGATCTGCCCTAAACCCTGAAACACCACCCCCAGCATGACCCCCTACTCTGCCCGAACACCACTGCTCTGCCCCAAACCCTAAAACACCAGACACAACACGACCCCCTACACTGCCCGAACAGCACTGCACTGCCCTATACCCTGAAACACCACCCCCAGCACGACCCCCCTACTCTGCCCGAACACTACTGCACGGCCCTAAACCCTGAAACACCACCCCCAGCACGACCCCCTACACTGCCCAAAAACCACTGCACTGCCCTAAACCCTGAAACACCACCCCCAACACGACCCACCTATACTGCCCGAACACCACTGATCTGCCCTAAACCCTGAAACACCACCCCCAGCACAACCCCCTATTCTGCCTGAACACCACTGCTCTGCCCCAAACCCTAAAACACCACCCCCAGCATGACCCCCTATACTGCCAGAACACCACTGCACTGCCCTAAACCCTAAAACACCACCCCCAGCATAACCCACTACACTGCCCGAACTCCACTGCACCGCCCTAAACCCTGAAACACCACCCCCAGCATGACCCCCTACACTGCCCGAACACCACTGCCCTAAACCCTAAAACACTAGCCCCAGCACGACCCCCTACACTACCACACAACTGCACTGCCCTAAACCCTGAGACACTAGCCCCAGCACGACCCCCTACAATGTCCGAACACCTCTGCACTGCCCTAAACCCTGAAACACTAGCCCAAGCACGACACCCTACACTGCCCGAACACCATTGCACTGCCCTAAACCCTGAAACACCACCCCAGCATGACCCCTTACACTACCCGAACACCACTGCACTGGCCTAAACCCTGAAACACCAGCCCCAGAAAGACCCCCCTACACTGCCCGAACACCACTGCACTGCCCTGAACCGTAAAACACCACCCCCAGCATGCCACCCTACATTGCCCGAACACCACTGCACTGCCCTAAACCATGAAACACCACCCCCAGAATGACCCCCTTCACTGCCCGAACACCACTGCACTGCCCTAAACCCTAAAACACCATCCCTATCACGACCCCCTACAGTTCCCGAACACCACTGCACTGCCTTAAACCCTGAAACACCACCCCAGCAAGACCCCCTACACTGCCCGACCACCACTGCCCTAAACCCTGAAACACCACCCCCCTGCATGACCCTCTACACTGCCCGAACCCCCTAGACTGCTCGAACACCACTGCACTTCCCTAAACCCTGAAACACCACCCCAGCAAGACCCCCTACACTGCCCGACCACCACTGCCCTAAACCCTGAAACACCACCCCCCTGCATGACCCTCTACACTGCCCGAACACCACTGTACTGTCATAAACCCTAAAACACCAGCCCAGGACGACCCCCTACACTGCCCGAACACGACTGTTCTGCCCTAAACCCTGAAACACCAGCCACATCACAACCCCAACACTACCCCAACACCACTGCACTGCCTTAAACTCTGAAACACCACCCCAGCACGACCCCCCTACACTGCCTGAACACCACTCCACTGCCCTAAGTCCTGAAACACCACACCCAGCATGACCCCCTACACTGCCCGAACACCACTGCACTGCCCTAAACCCTGAAACTCCACCCCCAGCACGACCCCCTACACTGCCTGAACACCAATGCCCTAAACCCTGAAACACCACCCCCACCACGACTCCTACACTGCCCGAATACCACTGCAGTGCCCTAAACCCTGAAACACCACCCCCAGCACAACCCCCTACACTGCTCGAACACCACTGCCCTAAACCCTGAAACACCACCCCCACCACGACCCCCCTACACTGCCCGAACACCACTGATCTGCCCTAAACCCTGAAACACCACCCACAGCATGACCCCCTACTCTGCCCGAACACCACTGCTCTGCCCCAAACCCTAAAACACCAGACACAGCACGACCCCCTACACTGCCCGAACACCATTGCACTGCCCTATACCCTGAAACACCACCCCCAGCACGATCCCCTACACTGCCCGAACACCACTGCACTGCCCTAAACCCTGAAACACCACCCACTGCACGACCCACCTATACTGCCCGAACACCACTGATCTGCCCTATACCCTGAAACACCACCCCCAGCACAACCCCCTATTCTGCCTGAACACCACTGCTCTGCCCCAAACCCTAAACCACCACCCCCAGCATGACCCCCTATACTGCCAGAACACCACTGCACTGCCCTAAACCCTAAAACACCACCCCCAGCATAACCCACTACACTGCCCGAACTCCACTGCACTGCCCTAAACCCTGAAACACCACCCCCAGCATGACCCCCTACACTGCCCGAACACCACTGCCCTAAACCCTAAAACACTAGCCCCAGCACGACCCCCTACACTACCACACAACTGCACTGCCCTAAACCCTGAGACACTAGCCCCAGCACGACCCCCTACAATGTCCGAACACCACTGCACTGCCCTAAACCCTGAAACACTAGCCCCAGCACGACACCCTACACTGCCCGAACACCATTGCACTGCCCTAAACCCTGAAACACCACCCCAGCATGACCCCTTACACTACCCGAACACCACTGCACTGGCCTAAACCCTGAAACACCAGCCCCAGAAAGACCCCCCTACACTGCCCGAACACCACTGCACTGCCCTGAAGAGCAAAACACCACCCCTAGCACGACACCCTACATTGCCCGAACACCACTGCACTGCCCTAAACCATGAAACACCACCCCCAGAATGACCCCCTTCACTGCCCGAACACCACTGCACTGCCCTAAACCCTAAAACACCATCCCTAGCACGACCCCCTACAGTTCCCGAACACCACTGCACTGCCTTAAACCCTGAAACACCACCCCCAGCACAACCCCCTAGACTGCTCGAACACCACTGCACTTCCCTAAACCCTGAAACACCACCCCAGCAAGACCCCATACACTGCCCGACCACCACTGCCCTAAACCCTGAAACACCACCCCCCTGCATGACCCTCTACACTGCCCGAACACCACTGTACTGTCATAAACCCTAAAACACCAGCCCAGGACGACCCCCTACACTGCCCGAACACGACTGTTCTGCCCTAAACCCTCAAACACCAGCCACATCACAACCCCAACACTGCCCGAATACCACTGGTCTGCCCTAAATGCTGAAACACTAGCCCCAGCAAGACCCCCTACACTGCCTGAACACCACTGCACTGCCCTAAACCCTGAAACACCACCCCTCTGCAGGACCCCCTACAAGGCCTGAACCCCACTGCAATGCCCTAAACCCTGCACCACCACCCCCCTGTACGACCTTCTACACTGTCTGAACACCACTGCACTGCCCTAAACCCTGAAACACCACACCCTGCACGATCCCCTACACTGTCCGAACACCACTGCCCTAATCCCTGAAACACCATCCCCAGCACGACCCCCTACACTGCTCAAATACCACTGCACTGCCCTAAACCCTGAAACACCACCCCCAGCAAGACCCCCTACACTGCCCGAACACCACTGCCCTAAACCCTGAAACACCACTCCCAGCAAGACCTCCTACACTGACCGAACACCACTGCCCTGCTCTAAACCCTGAAACAGCACCCCCTGCATGACCCCCTACACTGCCTGAACACCACTGCACTGCCCTAAACCCTGAAACACGAGCCCCAGCACAACCCCCTACACTGCCCGAAAATCACTGCACTGCCCTAAGCCCTGAAACACCACCCCCTGCACGACCCCCTACACTGCCCGAACACCACTGCACTGCCCTAAACCCTGAAACACCACCCCCAGCACGACCCCCTACACTGCCCGAACACCACTGCACTGCCCTAAACCCTGAAACACCACACTCCTGCATGAACCCCTACACTGCCCGAACACCACTGCACTGTCCTAAACCCTAAAACACCACCCCAGCACGACCCCCTACACTGTCCAAACACCACTGCTCTGCCCTAAACCCTGAAACACCGCCCCAGCACAACTTCTATACTGCCCGAACACCGCTGCTCTGCACTAAACTCTGAAACACTAGCCCCAGCACGAACCCCTATACTTCCCGAACACCACTGCACTGACCTAAACCCAAAAAAACTACTCCCAGTACAACCCCCTACACTGCCCGAACACCACTGCACTGCCCTAAACCCTGAAACACCACTCCCAGCATGACCCCCTACACTGCCTAACCACCACTGCACTGCCCTAAACCCTGAAACACCACCCCCCTGCACGACCCCCTCCACTGTTCGAACACAACTGCGATGCCCTAAACCCTGAATCACCACCCCCATCACGACCCCCTACACTGCCCTAAGACCACTGCACTTCCCTAAATCCTGAAACACCACCCCCAGCATGACCCCCTACACTGCCCGAACTCCACTGCACTGCCCTAAACCGTGAAACACCACCCCCAGCACGACCCCCCTACACTGCCCAAACACCACTGATCTGCCCTAAACCCTGAAACACCACCCCCAGCATGACCCCCTGCACTGCCCGAACACCACTGCACTGCCCTAAACCCTGAAACACCACCTCTAGCACGACCCCATACACTGCCCGAACACCACTGCACTGCCCTATACCCAGAAACACCACCCCCAGCACGACCCCCTACACTACCCGAAAACCACTGCATTGCCCTTAACCCTGAAACACCATCCCCAGCACGACCCCATACACTGTCCGAACACCACTGCACTTCCCTAAACTCTGAAACACCACCCCCAGCACGACCCCCTACACTGCCCGAGCAACACTGCACTGCCCTAAACCCTGAAACACCACCCCCAGCACGACCCCCTACACTGCCCAAACACCACTGTACTGCCCTAAACCCTGAAACACCACCACCAGCAAGACTCTCTACACTGCCCGAACACCACTGCCCTAAACCCTGAAACACCACCCCCTGTAAAACCCCCTACACTGCCCGAACACCACTGCCCTGCCCTAAACCCTGAAACACAACGCCCTGCACGACCCCCTACACTGTTCGAACACAACTGCGCTGCCCTAAACCCTGAATCACCACCCCCAGCACGACCCCCATCACTGGCCTAACACCACTGCACTTCCCAAAAAACCCTGAAACACTACCCCCAGCATCACCCTCTACACTGCCCAAGCACCACTGCACTGCCCTAAACCCTGAAACACCACCCTCAGCAAAACCCCCTACACTGCCCGAACACCACTGCCCTAAACCCTGAAACACCACACCAGCACGACCACCTACTCTACCCGTACACCACTGCTCTGCCCGAAACCCTAAAACACGACCCCCAGCACAACCCCCTAATCTGCCCGAACACCACTGCTCTGCCCTAAACCATGAAACAACAGCCCCAGCACGACCACCCTACACTGCCCGAACAACACTGCTCTGCCCTAAACCCTGAAACACCAGCACGACCCCCTACACTGTCCGAACACCACTGCACTTTCCTAAACCCTGAAACACCACCCCCAGCACGACCCTCTACACTGCCCAAACACCACTGTACCGCCCTAAACCCTGAATCACAACACCCTGCAAGACCCCCTACACTGCCTGAACACCACTGTACTGCCCTATACCCTAAAACACCACCCCAGCACGACCCCCCTACACTGCCCGAACACCACTGATCTGCCCTAAACCCTGAAACACCACACCAGCACGACCCCCTACTCTGCCCAAACACCACTGCTCTGCCCTATACCCTAAAACACCACCCCAGCACGACCCCCCTACACTGCCCAAACACCACTGATCTGCCCTAAACCCTGAAACACCACACCAGCACGACCCCCTACTCTGCCCGAACACCACTGCTCTGCACGAAACCCTAAAACACCACCCCAGCACGACCCCACTACACTACCCAAACACCACTGCTATGCCCTAAACCCTGAAACACCAGCCCCAGCACGACCCCCTAAACTGCCCGAACAACACTGCACTGCCCTACACCCTGAAACACCACCCCCAGCACGACCCCCTACACTGCCCAAACACCACTGTACTGCCCTAAACCCTGAAACACCACCCCCAGCAAGACCCCCTACACTGCCCGAACACCACTGCCCTAAACCCTGAAACACCACCCTCTGCAAAACCCCCCTACACTGGCCAAACACCACTACCCTGCCCTAAACCCTGAAACACAACGCCCTGCAAGACCCACAACACTGCCTGAAAACCACTGTACAGTCCTATACCCTAAAACACCACCCCAGCACGACCCCACTACACTGCCCGAACACCACTGATCTGCCCTAAACCCTGAAACACCATACCAGCATGACCCCCTACTCTGCCCGAAACCCTAAAACACTACCCCAGCACAATCCCCTACACTGCCCGAACACCACTGCTCTGCCCTAAACCCTGAAACACCAGCCCCAGCACGACTCTCTACACTACCCCAACACCACTGCACTGCCTTAAACTCTGAAACACCACCCCAGCACGACCCCCCTACACTGCCCGAACACCACTCCACTGCCCTAAGTCCTAAAACATCACACCCAGCACGACCCCCTACACTGCCCAAACACCACTGCACTGCCCTAAACCCTGAAATTCCACCCCCAGCAGGACCCCCTACACTGCCCGAACACCAATGCACTGCCCTAAACCCTGAAAAACCACCCCCAGGATGACCCCCTATACTGCCTGAACACCACTGCTCTGCCCTAAACCCTGAAACACAACCCCCTGCGTGACCCCCTACACTGCCCGAACACCACTGCCCTAAACCCTAAAACACCACCCCCACCACGACCCCTACACTGCCCGAATACCACTGCACTGCCCTAAACCCTGAAACACCACCCCCAGCACAACCCCCTACACTGCTCGAACACCACTGCACTTCCTAAACCCTGAAAAACCACCCCAGCAAGACCCCCTACACTGTCCGAACACCACTGCCCTAAACCCTGAAACACCACCCCCAGCAAGACCCCCTACACTGCCCGAACACCAATGCCCTAAACCCTGAAACACTAGCCCCAGCACGACCCCCTACACTGCCCGAACACCACTGCACTGCCCTAAACCCTGAAACACCACCCCCAGCACGACCCCCTACAATGCCCGAACACCACTTCACTGCCCTAAACCCTGAAACACCACACCCAGCACGACCCCCTACTCTGCCCGAACACCACTGCTCTGCCCTTAACCTTGAAACACCAGCCCCAGCACGACCACCTACACTACCCCAACACCACTGCACTGCCATAAACCCTGAAACACAACCCCCAGCACGACCTCCCTACACTGCCCGAACACCACTGCACTTCCCTAAACCCTGAAACACCAGCCCCAGCACGACCCTCTACACTGCCCGAACAACACTGCACTGCCCTAAACCCTGAAACACCACCCCCTGCAAGACCCCCCTACACTGCCCGAAGACCACTACCCTACCCTAAACCCTGAAACACCACCCCCTGCAAGACACTCTACACTGCCTGAACACCACTGCACTGCCCTGTACCTTGAAACACCACCCCCAGCATGACCCCCCTACACTGCCCGAACACTACTGATCTGCCCTAAAACCTGAAAAACCACCCCCAGCACGACCCCCTACTCTGTCCGAACACCACTGCTCTGCCCCAAACACTAAAACACCAGACACAGCATGACCCCCTACACTGCCCGAACACCACTGCACTGCCCTAAACCCTGAAACACCACCCCCAGCATGACCCCCCTACTCTGCCCGAACACTACTGCACTGCCCTAAACCCTGATACACCACCCCCAGCATGACCCCCTACAGTGCCTGAACACCACTGCTCTGTCCTAAACCCCAAAACACCACTCCAGCATGACCCCCTACACTGCCCAAACACCACTGCTCTGCCCTAAACCCTGAAACACCAGCCCCAGCACAACCCCTACACTGTCCAAACACCACTGCGCTGCCATAAACCCTGAAACACCACCTCCAGCACGACCCCCTACTCTGCCCTAACACCACTGCTCTGCCCCAAACACTAAAACACCAGACACAGCACGACCCCCTACACTGCCCAAACACCACTGCACTGCCCTAAACCCTGAAACACCACCCCCAGCACGACCCCCTATTCTGCCTGAACACCACTGCTCTGCCCCAAACCCTAAAACACCACCCCCAGCACGAACGCCTATACTGACTGAACACCACTGCTCTGCCCTAAACTCTGAAACACCAGCCCCACCACGACCCCCTAGACTACCCCAACACCACTGCACTGCCATAAACCCTGAAACACAACCCCCAGCACGACCCCCTACACTGCCCAAACACCAATGCTCTCCCCTAAACTCTGAAACACCAGCCCCAGCACAAACCCTACACTGCCCAAACACCACTGCTCTGCCCTAAACCCTGAAACACCACCCCCAGCACGACCCCCCTACTTTGCCCGAACACCACTGTACTGCCCAAAACCCTGAAACACCACTCCCAGCACGGCCCCCTATACTGCCTGAACACCACTGCTCTGCCCTAAACCCTGAAACACAACCCCCTGCGTGACCCCCTACACTGCCCGAACACCACTGCCCTAAACCCTAAAACACCACCCCCACCACGACCCCTACACTGCCCGAATACCACTGCACTGCCCTAAACCCTGAAACACCACCCCCAGCACAACCCCCTACACTGCTCGAACACCACTGCACTTCCTAAACCCTGAAAAACCACCCCAGCAAGACCCCCTACACTGTCCGAACACCACTGCCCTAAACCCTGAAACACCACCCCCAGCAAGACCCCCTACACTGCCCGAACACCAATGCCCTAAACCCTGAAACACTAGCCCCAGCACGACCCCCTACACTGCCCGAACACCACTGCACTGCCCTAAACCCTGAAACACCACCCCCAGCACGACCCCCTACAATGCCCGAACACCACTTCACTGCCCTAAACCCTGAAACACCACACCCAGCACGACCCCCTACTCTGCCCGAACACCACTGCTCTGCCCTTAACCTTGAAACACCAGCCCCAGCACGACCACCTACACTACCCCAACACCACTGCACTGCCATAAACCCTGAAACACAACCCCCAGCACGACCTCCCTACACTGCCCGAACACCACTGCACTTCCCTAAACCCTGAAACACCAGCCCCAGCACGACCCTCTACACTGCCCGAACAACACTGCACTGCCCTAAACCCTGAAACACCACCCCCTGCAAGACCCCCCTACACTGCCCGAAGACCACTACCCTACCCTAAACCCTGAAACACCACCCCCTGCAAGACACTCTACACTGCCTGAACACCACTGCACTGCCCTGTACCTTGAAACACCACCCCCAGCATGACCCCCCTACACTGCCCGAACACTACTGATCTGCCCTAAAACCTGAAAAACCACCCCCAGCACGACCCCCTACTCTGTCCGAACACCACTGCTCTGCCCCAAACACTAAAACACCAGACACAGCATGACCCCCTACACTGCCCGAACACCACTGCACTGCCCTAAACCCTGAAAAACCACCCCCAGCATGACCCCCTATACTGCCTGAACACCACTGCTCTGCCCTAAACCCTGAAACACAACCCCCTGCGTGACCCCCTACACTGCCCGAACACCACTGCCCTAAACCCTAAAACACCACCCCCACCACGACCCCTACACTGCCCGAATACCACTGCACTGCCCTAAACCCTGAAACACCACCCCCAGCACAACCCCCTACACTGCTCGAACACCACTGCACTTCCTAAACCCTGAAAAACCACCCCAGCAAGACCCCCTACACTGTCCGAACACCACTGCCCTAAACCCTGAAACACCACCCCCAGCAAGACCCCCTACACTGCCCGAACACCAATGCCCTAAACCCTGAAACACTAGCCCCAGCACGACCCCCTACACTGCCCGAACACCACTGCACTGCCCTAAACCCTGAAACACCACCCCCAGCACGACCCCCTACAATGCCCGAACACCACTTCACTGCCCTAAACCCTGAAACACCACACCCAGCACGACCCCCTACTCTGCCCGAACACCACTGCTCTGCCCTTAACCTTGAAACACCAGCCCCAGCACGACCACCTACACTACCCCAACACCACTGCACTGCCATAAACCCTGAAACACAACCCCCAGCACGACCTCCCTACACTGCCCGAACACCACTGCACTTCCCTAAACCCTGAAACACCAGCCCCAGCACGACCCTCTACACTGCCCGAACAACACTGCACTGCCCTAAACCCTGAAACACCACCCCCTGCAAGACCCCCCTACACTGCCCGAAGACCACTAACCTACCCTAAACCCTGAAACACCACCCCCTGCAAGACACTCTACACTGCCTGAACACCACTGCACTGCCCTGTACCTTGAAACACCACCCCCAGCATGACCCCCCTACACTGCCCGAACACTACTGATCTGCCCTAAAACCTGAAAAACCACCCCCAGCACGACCCCCTACTCTGTCCGAACACCACTGCTCTGCCCCAAACACTAAAACACCAGACACAGCATGACCCCCTACACTGCCCGAACACCACTGCACTGCCCTAAACCCTGAAACACCACCCCCAGCATGACCCCCCTACTCTGCCCGAACACTACTGCACTGCCCTAAACCCTGATACACCACCCCCAGCATGACCCCCTACAGTGCCTGAACACCACTGCTCTGTCCTAAACCCCAAAACACCACTCCAGCATGACCCCCTACACTGCCCAAACACCACTGCTCTGCCCTAAACCCTGAAACACCAGCCCCAGCACAACCCCTACACTGTCCAAACACCACTGCGCTGCCATAAACCCTGAAACACCACCTCCAGCACGACCCCCTACTCTGCCCTAACACCACTGCTCTGCCCCAAACACTAAAACACCAGACACAGCACGACCCCCTACACTGCCCAAACACCACTGCACTGCCCTAAACCCTGAAACACCACCCCCAGCACGACCCCCTATTCTGCCTGAACACCACTGCTCTGCCCCAAACCCTAAAACACCACCCCCAGCACGAACGCCTATACTGACTGAACACCACTGCTCTGCCCTAAACTCTGAAACACCAGCCCCACCACGACCCCCTAGACTACCCCAACACCACTGCACTGCCATAAACCCTGAAACACAACCCCCAGCACGACCCCCTACACTGCCCAAACACCAATGCTCTCCCCTAAACTCTGAAACACCAGCCCCAGCACAAACCCTACACTGCCCAAACACCACTGCTCTGCCCTAAACCCTGAAACACCACCCCCAGCACGACCCCCCTACTTTGCCCGAACACCACTGTACTGCCCAAAACCCTGAAACACCACTCCCAGCACGGCCCCCTATACTGCCTGAACACCACTGCTCTGCCCTAAACCCTGAAACACAACCCCCTGCGTGACCCCCTACACTGCCCGAACACCACTGCCCTAAACCCTAAAACACCACCCCCACCACGACCCCTACACTGCCCGAATACCACTGCACTGCCCTAAACCCTGAAACACCACCCCCAGCACAACCCCCTACACTGCTCGAACACCACTGCACTTCCTAAACCCTGAAAAACCACCCCAGCAAGACCCCCTACACTGTCCGAACACCACTGCCCTAAACCCTGAAACACCACCCCCAGCAAGACCCCCTACACTGCCCGAACACCAATGCCCTAAACCCTGAAACACTAGCCCCAGCACGACCCCCTACACTGCCCGAACACCACTGCACTGCCCTAAACCCTGAAACACCACCCCCAGCACGACCCCCTACAATGCCCGAACACCACTTCACTGCCCTAAACCCTGAAACACCACACCCAGCACGACCCCCTACTCTGCCCGAACACCACTGCTCTGCCCTTAACCTTGAAACACCAGCCCCAGCACGACCACCTACACTACCCCAACACCACTGCACTGCCATAAACCCTGAAACACAACCCCCAGCACGACCTCCCTACACTGCCCGAACACCACTGCACTTCCCTAAACCCTGAAACACCAGCCCCAGCACGACCCTCTACACTGCCCGAACAACACTGCACTGCCCTAAACCCTGAAACACCACCCCCTGCAAGACCCCCCTACACTGCCCGAAGACCACTACCCTACCCTAAACCCTGAAACACCACCCCCTGCAAGACACTCTACACTGCCTGAACACCACTGCACTGCCCTGTACCTTGAAACACCACCCCCAGCATGACCCCCCTACACTGCCCGAACACTACTGATCTGCCCTAAAACCTGAAAAACCACCCCCAGCACGACCCCCTACTCTGTCCGAACACCACTGCTCTGCCCCAAACACTAAAACACCAGACACAGCATGACCCCCTACACTGCCCGAACACCACTGCACTGCCCTAAACCCTGAAAAACCACCCCCAGCATGACCCCCTATACTGCCTGAACACCACTGCTCTGCCCTAAACCCTGAAACACAACCCCCTGCGTGACCCCCTACACTGCCCGAACACCACTGCCCTAAACCCTAAAACACCACCCCCACCACGACCCCTACACTGCCCGAATACCACTGCACTGCCCTAAACCCTGAAACACCACCCCCAGCACAACCCCCTACACTGCTCGAACACCACTGCACTTCCTAAACCCTGAAAAACCACCCCAGCAAGACCCCCTACACTGTCCGAACACCACTGCCCTAAACCCTGAAACACCACCCCCAGCAAGACCCCCTACACTGCCCGAACACCAATGCCCTAAACCCTGAAACACTAGCCCCAGCACGACCCCCTACACTGCCCGAACACCACTGCACTGCCCTAAACCCTGAAACACCACCCCCAGCACGACCCCCTACAATGCCCGAACACCACTTCACTGCCCTAAACCCTGAAACACCACACCCAGCACGACCCCCTACTCTGCCCGAACACCACTGCTCTGCCCTTAACCTTGAAACACCAGCCCCAGCACGACCACCTACACTACCCCAACACCACTGCACTGCCATAAACCCTGAAACACAACCCCCAGCACGACCTCCCTACACTGCCCGAACACCACTGCACTTCCCTAAACCCTGAAACACCAGCCCCAGCACGACCCTCTACACTGCCCGAACAACACTGCACTGCCCTAAACCCTGAAACACCACCCCCTGCAAGACCCCCCTACACTGCCCGAAGACCACTAACCTACCCTAAACCCTGAAACACCACCCCCTGCAAGACACTCTACACTGCCTGAACACCACTGCACTGCCCTGTACCTTGAAACACCACCCCCAGCATGACCCCCCTACACTGCCCGAACACTACTGATCTGCCCTAAAACCTGAAAAACCACCCCCAGCACGACCCCCTACTCTGTCCGAACACCACTGCTCTGCCCCAAACACTAAAACACCAGACACAGCATGACCCCCTACACTGCCCGAACACCACTGCACTGCCCTAAACCCTGAAACACCACCCCCAGCATGACCCCCCTACTCTGCCCGAACACTACTGCACTGCCCTAAACCCTGATACACCACCCCCAGCATGACCCCCTACAGTGCCTGAACACCACTGCTCTGTCCTAAACCCCAAAACACCACTCCAGCATGACCCCCTACACTGCCCAAACACCACTGCTCTGCCCTAAACCCTGAAACACCAGCCCCAGCACAACCCCTACACTGTCCAAACACCACTGCGCTGCCATAAACCCTGAAACACCACCTCCAGCACGACCCCCTACTCTGCCCTAACACCACTGCTCTGCCCCAAACACTAAAACACCAGACACAGCACGACCCCCTACACTGCCCAAACACCACTGCACTGCCCTAAACCCTGAAACACCACCCCCAGCACGACCCCCTATTCTGCCTGAACACCACTGCTCTGCCCCAAACCCTAAAACACCACCCCCAGCACGAACGCCTATACTGACTGAACACCACTGCTCTGCCCTAAACTCTGAAACACCAGCCCCACCACGACCCCCTAGACTACCCCAACACCACTGCACTGCCATAAACCCTGAAACACAACCCCCAGCACGACCCCCTACACTGCCCAAACACCAATGCTCTCCCCTAAACTCTGAAACACCAGCCCCAGCACAAACCCTACACTGCCCAAACACCACTGCTCTGCCCTAAACCCTGAAACACCACCCCCAGCACGACCCCCCTACTTTGCCCGAACACCACTGTACTGCCCAAAACCCTGAAACACCACTCCCAGCACGGCCCCTTACATTGCCTGAACACAACTGCACTGCCCTAAACCCTAAAACACCACCCCCAGCATGATCCCCTACAATGCCAGAACACCACTGCACTGCCCTAAACCCTGAAACACCACCCCCAGCACGACCCCCTACACTGCCCAAACACCACTGATCTGCCCTAAACCCTGAAACACCACCCCAGCACGACCCCCTACTCTGCCCGAACACCACTGCTCTGCCACAAACCCTAAAACACCACCCCCAGCACAACCCCCTACACTACCCGAACACCACTGCTCTGCCCTAAACCCTGATACACCAGCCCCAGTAAGACCCCCTACACTACCCCAACACCACTGCACTGCCATAAACCCTGAAACACAACCCCCAGCACGACCCCCTACACTGCCTGAACACCACTGCACTGCCCTAAACCCTGAAACACCACCCCCAGCACGACCCCCTTCACTGTCCGAACACCACTGCTCTGTCCTAAACCCTGAAACACTTCCCCAGCACAACCCCTACACTGCCCGAACACCACTGCTCTGCCCTAAACCCTAAAACACTAGCCACAGCACGACCCCCTACACTGCCCAAACACTACTGCACTGCCCTAAACCCTGAAACACCAACCCCAACACGACCCCCTGCACTGCCCGAACACCAATGCACTGCCCTACACGCTGAAAAACCACCCTCAGCACGACCCCCTACACTGCCCGAGCACCACTGTATTGCCTTAAACCCAGAAGCACCATCTCCAGCACAACGCCCTGCCCTGCCCGAACACCACTGCACTTCCCTAAACCCTGAAAAACCACCCCAGCACGACCCCCGACACTGCCTGAACAACACTGCACTGCCCTAAGCCCTGAAACACCAGCCCCAGCACAAACCCTACACTGCCCAAACACCACTGCTCTGCCCTAAACCCTGAAATACCACCCCCAGCACGACCCCCTACTTTGCCCGAACACCACTGTACTGCCCAAAACCCTGAAACACCACTCCCAGCATGACCCCCTATATTGCCCGAACACAACTGCACTGCCCTAAACCCTAAAACACCACCCCCAGCATGATCCCCTACAACGCCAGAACACCACTGCACTGCCCTAAACCCTGAAACATCACCCCCAGCACAACCCCCAATACTGCCTGAACACCACTGTACTGCCCGAAACCCTGAAACACCACCCCAGCATGACCCCCTACACTGCCCGAACACAACTGCACTGCCCTAAACCCTAAACACCCCCCCCAGCATGACCCCCTACAATGCCCAAACACCACTGCACTGCCCTAAACCCTGAAACACCACCACCAGCACGATCCCCCTACACTGCCCAAACACCACTGATCTGCCCTAAACCCTGAAGCACCACCCCAGCATGACCGCCTACACTGCCCGAACACCACTGCTCTGCCACAAACCCTAAAACACCAGCCCAGCATGACCACCTACATTACCCGAACACCACTGCTCTGCCCTAAACCCTGAAACACCAGCCCCAGCATTACCCTCTACACTACCCCAACACCACTGGACTGCCATAAACCCTGAAACACAACCCCCAGCACGACCCCCTACACTGCCTGAACACCACTGCACTGCCCTAAACCCTGAAACACCACCCCCAGCATGACCCCCTACACTGCCCGAACACCACTGCTCTGCCCTAAACCCTGAAACACCACCCCCGGCACGACCCCCCTACACTGCCCGAACACCACGGCACTGACCTAAACCCTGAAACACCACACCCAGCACGACCCTCTACACTGCCCGACCACCACTGCACTGCCCTAAACCCTGAAATAACACACCCACCACGACCCCCTACACTGCCTGAACACCTCTGCACTGCCCTAAACCCTGAAAAACCACCCCAGCACGACCCCCTACACTGCCTGAACACCACTGCACTGCCCTAAACCCTGAAACACCACCCCAGCATGACCCCCTACTCTGCCCGAACACCACTGCTCTGCCACAAACCCTAAAACACCACCCCCAGAACAACCCCCTACACTACCCGAACACCACTGCTCTGCCCTAAACCCTGATACACCAGCCCCAGCAAGACTCCCTACAATGACCAAACACCACTGCACTGCCATAAACCCTGAAACACAACCCCCAGCACGACCCCCTACACTGCCTGAACACCACTGCACTGCCCTAAACTCTGAAACACCAACCCCAGCACGACCCCCTGCACTGCCCGAACACCACTGCACTGCCCTACACCCTGAAAAACCACCCTCAGCACGAACCCCTACACTGCCCGAGCACCACTGCATTGCCCTAAACCCTGAAATACCACCCCCAGCACGACCCCCCTACTTTGCCCGAACACCACTGTACTGCCCAAAACCCTGAAACACCACTCCCAGCATGACCCCCTACATTGCCCGAACACAACTGCACTGCCCTAAACCCTAAAACACCACCCCCAGCATGATCCCCTACAACGCCAGAACACCACTGCACTGCCCTAAACCCTGAAACATCACCCCCAGCACGACCCCTACACTGCCCAAACACCACTGATCTGCCCTAAACCCTGAAACACCACCCCAGCATGACCCCCTACTCTGCCCGAACACCACTGCTCTGCCACAAACCCTAAAACACCACCCCCAGCACAACCCCCTACACTACCCGAACACCACTGCTCTGCCCTAAACCCTGATACACCAGCCCCAGCAAGACCCCCTACAATGCCCAAACACCACTGCACTGCCATAAACCCTGAAACACAACCCCCAGCACGAACCCCTACACTGCCCGAACACCACTGCACTGCCCTAAACCCTGAAACACCACCCCCAGCACGACCCCCTACACTGTCCGAACACCACTGCTCTGCCCTAAACCCTGAAACACTAGCCACAGCACGATCCCCTACACTGCCCAAACACTACTGCACTGCCCTAAACCCTGAAACACCAACCCCAGCACGACCCCCTGCACTGCCCGAACACCACTGCACTGCCCTACACCCTGAAAAACCACCCCCAGCACGGCCCCCTACACTGCCCGAGCACCACTGCATTGCCTTAAACCCAGAAGCACCATCTCCAGCACGACGCCCTACACTGCCCGAACACCACTGCACTTCCCTAAACCCTGAAAAACCACCCCAGCAAGACCCCCAACACTGCCTGAACACCACTGTACTGCCCGAAACCCTGAAACACCACCCCAGCATGACCCCCTACACTGCCCGAACACAACTGCACTGCCCTAAACCCTAAACACCCCCCCAGCATGACCCCCTACAATGCCCAAACACCACTGCACTGCCCTAAACCCTGAAACACCACCACCAGCACGATCCCCCTACACTGCCCAAACACCACTGATCTGCCCTAAACCCTGAAACACCACCCCAGCATGACCGCCTACACTGCCCGAACACCACTGCTCTGCCACAAACCCTAAAACACCACCCCAGCATGACCCCCTACATTACCCGAACACCACTGCTCTGCCCTAAACCCTGAAACACCAGCCCCAGCATGACCCTCTACACTACCCCAACACCACTGGACTGCCATAAACCCTGAAACACAACCCCCAGCACGACCCCCTACACTGCCTGAACACCACTGCACTGCCCTAAACCCTGAAACACCACCCCCAGCATGACCCCTACACTGCCCGAACACCACTGCTCTGCCCTAAACCCTGAAACACCACCCCCGGCACGACCCCCCTACACTGCCCGAACACCACGGCACTGACCTAAACCCTGAAACACCACACCCAGCACGACCCTCTACACTGCCCGACCACCACTGCACTGCCCTAAACCCTGAAATAACACACCCACCACGACCCCCTACACTGCCTGAACACCTCTGCACTGCCCTAAACCCTGAAAAACCACCCCAGCACGACCCCCTACACTGCCTGAACACCACTGCACTGCCCTAAACCCTGAAACACCACCCCCTGCATGACCCCCTACACTGCCCGAACACCACTGCCCTAAACCCTGAAACACCACTCCCTGCACGACCCCCTACACTGCCCGAACACCAATGCTCTCCCCTAAACTCTGAAACACCAGCCCCAGCACAATCCCTACACAGCCCGAACATTACTGCTCTGCCCTAAACCCTGAAACACCACCCCCAGCACGACCCCCATACTCTGCCCGAACACCACTGTACTGCCCGAAACCCTGAAACACCACCCCAGCATGACCCCCTACACTGCCCGAACACAACTGCACTGCCCTAAACCCTAAAACACCCCCCCAGCATGACCCCCTACAATGCCCAAACACCACTGCACTGCCCTAAACCCTGAAACACCACCCCCAGCACGATCCCCCTACACTGCCCAAACACCACTGATCTGCCCTAAACCCTGAAACACCACCCCAGCACGACCGCCTACACTGCCCGAACACCACTGCTCTGCCACAAACCCTAAAACACCACCCCAGCACGACCCCCTACATTACCCGAACACCACTGCTCTACCCTAAACCCTGAAACACCACCCCCAGCATGACCCTCTACACTACCCCAACACCACTGGACTGCCATAAACCCTGAAACACAACCCCCAGCACGACCCCCTACACTGCCAGAACACCACTGCACTGCCCTAAACCCTGAAACACCACCCCCAGCACGACCCACTACACTGCCCAAACACCACTGATCTGCCCTAAACCCTGAAACACCACCCCAGCACAACCTCCTACTCTGCCCGAACACCACTGCTCTGCCACAAACCCTAAAACACCACCCCAGCACAACCCCCTACACTACCCGAACACCACTGCTCTGCCCTAAACCCTGATACACCAGCCCCAGTAAGACCCCCTACACTACCCCAACACCACTGCACTGCCATAAACCCTGAAACACAACCCCCAGCATGACCCCCTACACTGCCCGAACACCACTGCACTGCCCTAAACCCTGAAACACCACCCCCAGCACGACCCCCTTCACTGTCCGAACACCACTGCTCTGTCCTAAACCCTGAAACACTTCCCCAGCACAACCCCTACACTGCCCGAACACCACTGCTCTGCCCTAAACCCTAAAACACTAGCCACAGCACGACCCCCTACACTGCCCAAACACTACTGCACTGCCCTAAACCCTGAAACACCAACCCCAGCATGACCCCCTGCACTGCCCGAACACCACTGCACTGCCCTACACCCTGAAAAACCACCCTCAGCACGACCCCCTACACTGCCCAAACACCACTGCATTGCCTTAAACCCAGAAGCACCATCTCCAGCACGATGCCCTGCACTGCCCGAACACCACTGCACTTCCCTAAACCCTGAAAAACCACCCCAGCACGACCCCCGACACTGCCTGAACAACACTGCACTGCCCTAAGCCCTGAAACACCAGCCCCAGCACAAACCCTACACTGCCCAAACACCACTGCTCTGCCCTAAACCCTGAAATACCACCCCCAGCACGACCCCCTACTTTGCCCGAACACCACTGTACTGCCCAAAACCCTGAAACACCACTCCCAGCATGACCCCCTACATTGCCCGAACACAACTGCACTGCCCTAAACCCTAAAACACCACCCCCAGCATAATCCCCTACAACGCCAGAACACCACTGCACTGCCCTAAACCCTGAAACATCACCCCCAGCACGACCCCCTACACTGCCCAAACACCACTGATCTGCCCTAAACCCTGAAACACCACCCCAGCATGACCCCCTACTCTGCCCGAACACCACTGCTCTGCCACAAACCCTAAAACACCACCCCCAGCACAACCCCCTACACTACCCGAACACCACTGCTCTGCCCTAAACCCTGATACACCAGCCCCAGCAAGACCCCCTACAATGCCCAAACACCACTGCACTGCCATAAACCCTGAAACACAACCCCCAGCATGACCCCCTACACTGCCTGAACACCACTGCACTGCCCTAAACCCTGAAACACCAACCCCAGCACGACCCCCTGCACTGCCCGAACACCACTGCACTGCCCTACACCCTGAAAAACCACCCTCAGCACGAACCCCTACACTGCCCGAGCACCACTGCATTGCCCTAAACCCTGAAATACCACCCCCAGCACGACCCCCCTACTTTGCCCGAACACCACTGTACTGCCCAAAACCCTGAAACACCACTCCCAGCACGACCCCCTACATTGCCCGAACACAACTGCACTGCCCTAAACCCTAAAACACCACCCCCAGCATGATCCCCTACAACGCCAGAACACCACTGCACTGCCCTAAACCCTGAAACACCACCCCCAGCACGACCCCCTACACTGCCCAAACACCACTGATCTGCCCTAAACCCTGAAACACCACCCCAGCATGACCCCCTACTCTGCCCGAACACCACTGCTCTGCCCTAAACCCTGAAACACCACCCCCGGCACGACCCCCTACACTGCCCGAACACCACGGCACTGACCTAAACCCTGAAATAACACACCCACCACGACCCCCTACACTGCCTGAACACCTCTGCACTGCCCTAAACCCTGAAAAACCACCCCAGCACGACCCCCTACACTGCCTGAACACCACTGCACTGCCCTAAACCCTGAAACACCACCCCCTGCATGACCCCCTACACTGCCCGAACACCACTGCCCTAAACCCTGAAACACCACTCCCAGCACGACCCCCTACACTGCCCGAACACCAATGCTCTCCCCTAAACTCTGAAACACCAGCCCCAGCACAATCCCTACACTGCCCGAACATTACTGCTCTGCCCTAAACCCTGAAACACCACCCCCAGCACGACCCCCATACTCTGCCCGAACACCACTGTACTGCCCGAAACCCTGAAACACCACCCCAGCATGACCCCCTACACTGCCCGAACACAACTGCACAGCCCTAAACCCTAAAACACCCCCCCCAGCATGACCCCCTACAATGCCCAAACACCACTGCACTACCCTAAACCCTGAAACACCACCCCCAGCACGATCCCCCTACACTGCCCAAACACCACTGATCTGCCCTAAACCCTGAAACACCACCCCAGCACGACCGCCTACACTGCCCGAACACCACTGCTCTGCCACAAACCCTAAAACACCACCCCAGCACGACCCCCTACATTACCCAAACACCACTGCTCTGCCCTAAACCCTGAAACACCAGCCCCAGCATGACCCTCTACACTACCCCAACACCACTGGACTGCCATAAACCCTGAAACACGACCCCCAGCACGACCCCCTACACTGCCAGAACACCACTACACTGCCCTAAACCCTGAAACACCACCCCCAGCATGACCCCCTACACTGCCCGAACACCATTGCACTGCCCTAAACCCAGAAACACTACCCCCAGCACGACCCCCTAAACTGTCCGAACACCACTGCTCTGTCCTAAACCCTGAAACACTTCCCCAGCACAACCCCTACACTGCCCGAACACCACTGCTCTGCCCTAAACCCTGAAACACTAGCCACAGCACGACCCCCTACACTGCCCGAACACCACTGCACTGCAATAAACCCTGAAACACCACCCCCAGCACAACCCCCTACACTGCCCGAACACCACTGCACTGCCCTACACCCTGAAAAACCACCCCCAGCACGACGCCCTACACTGCCCGAACACCACTGCACTGGACTGCCCTAAACCCTGAAACACCACCCCCAGCAAGCCCCCCTACACTGCCTGAACACCAATGCCCTAAACCCTGAAACA
Organism: Triturus cristatus; assembly: GCF_964204655.1. Classification (NCBI taxonomy): domain Eukaryota; kingdom Metazoa; phylum Chordata; class Amphibia; order Caudata; family Salamandridae; genus Triturus; species Triturus cristatus. Next base: position 332,851,090 of record NC_140579.1, read on the forward strand.
CCACCCACTGCAAAACCCCCCTACACTGCCCGAACACCACTGCCCTGCCCTAAACCCTGAAACAAAACGCCCTGCAAGAACCCCTACACAGCCTGAACCCCACTGCACTGCCCTATACCCTAAAACACCACCCCAGCACGACCCCCCTGCACTGCCTGAACACCACTGATCTGCCCTAAGCCCTGAAACACCACTCCAACACAACCCCTTACTCTGCCCGAACAACACTACTCTGTCCCAAACCCTTAAACACTCACCCCCAGCACAACACCCTACACTGCCCGAACACAACTGCTCTACCCTAAACCCTGAAACACCAGCCACAGCACGACCCCCTACACTGCCTGAACAACACTGCTCTGCCCTAAACTCTGAAACACCAGCCCCAGCACGACCCCCTACACTACCCCTTCACCACTGCACTGCCTTAAACTCTGAAACACCACCCCCGGCACGACCCCCCTACACTGCCCAAACACCACGGCACTGCCCTAATCCCTGAAACTCCACACCCAGCACAACCCCCTACACTGCCCGAACACCACTGCACTGCCCTAAACCCTGAAATAACACACCCACCACGACCCCCTACACTGCCGGAACACCTCTGCACTGCCCTAAACCCTGAAAAACCACCCCAGCACGACCCCCTACACTGCCTGAACACCACTGCACTGCCCTAAACCCTGAAACACCACCCCCTGTATGACCCCCTACACTGCCCGAACACCACTGCCCTAAACCCTGAAACACCACTCCCAGCACGACCCCCTACACTGCCCGAATACCACTGCACTGCCCTACACCCTGAAACACCACCCCCAGCACGACCCCCTACACTGCCCAAACACCACTGTACTGCCCTAAACCCTGAAACACCACCCCCAGCAAGACCCCCTACACTGCCCGAACACCACTGCCCTATACCCTGAAACACCACCCCCAGCAAAACCCCCCTACACTGCCCAAACACCACTGCCCTGCCCTAAACCCTGAAACACAACGCCCTGCAAGACCCCCAACACTGCCTGAACACCCATGTACTGCCCTATACCCTAAAACACCACCCCAGCATGACCCCTCTACTCTGCCCGAACATCACTGATCTGCCCTAAGCCCTGAAACACCATACCAGCACGACCCCCTACTCTGCCCGAACACCACTGCTCTGCCCGAAACCCTAAAACACCACCCCGGCACAATCCCCTACACTGCCCGAACACCACTGCTCTGCCCTAAACCCTGAAACACCAGCCCCAGCACAACCCCCTACACTTCCGGAACAACACTGCTCTGCCCTAAACCCTGAAACACCAGCCCCAGCACGACTCTCTACACTACCCCAACACCACTGCAGTGCCTTAAACTCTGAAACACCACCCCAGCATGACCCCCCTACACTGCCCTAACACCACTCCACTGCCCTGAGTCCTGAAACACCACACCCAGCACGACCCCCTACACTGCCCAAACACCACTGCATTGCCCTAAACCCTGAAACACTTCCCAGGCACAACCCCTGCACTGCCCGAACACCACTGCTCTGCCCTAAACCCTGAAACACCAGCCACAGCACAACCCCCTACACTTCCGGAACAACACTGCTCTGCCCTAAACCCTAAAACACCAGCCCCAGCACGACTCTCTACACTACCCCAACACCACTGCACTGCCTTAAACTCTGAAACACCACACCTAGCACGACCCCCTACACTGCCCGAACACCACTGCACTGCCCTAAACCCTGAAACACTTCCCAGGCACAACCCCTACACTGCCCACACACCACTGCACTGCCCTAAACCCTGAAACACCACCCCCAGCATGACCCCCTGCACTGCCCAAACACCACTGCACTGCCCTACACCCTGAAAAACCACCCCCAGCACGACCCCCTACACTGCCCGAGCACCACTGCATTGCCTTAAACCCTGAAGCACCATATCCAGCACGACGCCCTACACTGCCCGAACACCACTACACTTCCCTAAACCCTGAAAAACCACCCCAGCACGACCCCCGACACTGCCTGAACAACACTGCACTGCCCTAAGCCCTGAAACACCACCCCCTGCATGACCTCCTACACTGCCCAAACACCACTGGACTGCCCTAAACCCTGAAACACCACCCCCAGCAAGCCCCACTACACTGCCTGAACACAACTGCCCTAAACCCTGAAACACAACCCACTGCAAAACCCCTCTACACTGCCCGAACACCACTCCCTGCCCTAAACCCTGAAACACAACGCCCTGCAAGACCCCCTACACTGCCTGAACACCACTGCACTGCCCTATACCCTAAAACACCACCCCCAGCACGACCCCCCTGCACTGCCTGAACGCCGCTGATCTGCCCTAAACCCTGAAACACCACACCAGCACGGCCCCTTACTCTGCCCGAACACCACTACTCTTTCCCAAACCCTTAAACACTCACCACCAGCACAACCCCCTACACTGCCCGAACACAACTGCTCTGCCCTAAACCCTGAAACACTAGCTCCCGCAACGACCCCCTACACTGCCTGAACAACTCTGCTCTGCCCTAAACCCTGAAACACCAGCCCCATCACGACCCCCTACACTACCCCAACACCACAGCACTGCCCTAAACCCTGAAACACCACACCCTGCACGACCCCCTACACTGCCCGAACACCACTGCACTGCCCTAAACCCTGAAATAACACACCCACCACGACCCCCTACACTGCCTGAACACCTCTGCACTGCCCTAAACCCTGAAAAACCAACCCCAGCACAACAACCCTACACTGCCCGAACAACACTGCTCTACCCTAAACCCTGAAACACCAGCCCCAGCACGACCCCCTACACTACCCCAACACCACTGCACTGCCTTAAACTCTGAAACACCACCCCCGGCACGACCCCCCTATACTGCCCGAACACCACAGCACTGCCCTAAACCCTGAAACACCACACCCACCACGAACCCCTACATGGCCTGAACACCTCTGCACTGCCCTAAACCCTGAAAAACCACCCCCAGCACGACCCCCTACACTGCCTGAACACCACTGCACTGCCCTAAACCCTGAAACACCACCCCTGCACGACCCCCTACACTGCCCAAACACCACTGCCCTATACCCTGAAACACCACCCCCAGCACGACCCCCTACACTGCCCGAATACCACTGCACTGCCCTAAGCCCTGAAACACCACCCCCAGCACAACCCCCTATACTGCTCGAACACCACTGCACTTCCCTAAATGCTGAAACACCACCCCCAGCAAGACCCCTTTCACTGCCCGAACCCACTGCCCTAAACCCTGAGACACCACCCCCAGCAAGTCCGCCTACACTGCCCGAACACCACTTCCCTAAACCCTGAAACACCACCTCCTGCACGACCCCCTACACTGCCTGAACACCACTGCACAGCCCTAAACCCTGAAACACCACCCCCAGCAAGAACCCCTACACTGCCCAAACACCACTGCCCTACACCCTGAAACACCAAACCCTGCAAGACCCCCCTACACTGCCCGAACACCACTGCCCTACCCTAAACCCTGAAACACCACCCCCTGCAAGACCCACTACACTGCCCGAACACCACTGCACTGCCCTAAACCCGGAAACTCCACCCCCAACACGACCCCCCTACACTGCCCCAACACCACTGATCTGCACTAAACCCTGAAACACAACCCCCAGCATGACCCCCTACACTGCCCGAACACCAATGCTCTCCCCTAAACTCTGAAACACCAGCCCTAGCACAAACCATACACTGCCCGAACACCACTGCTCTGCCCTAAACCCTGAAACACCACCCCCAGCACGACCCCCTACTCTGAAAGAACACCACTATTCTGCCCAAAGCCCTAAAACACCACCCCCAGCACAACCCCCTATACTGACTGAACACCACTGCTCTGCCCTAAACCCTGAAACACCAGCCCCACCATGACCCCCTACACTACCCCAACACCACTGCACTGCCATAAACCCTGAAACACCCCCCCAGCATGACCCCCTACACTGCCCGAACACCAATGCTCTCCCCTAAACTCTGAAACACCAGCCCCAGCACAAAACCTACACTGCCCGAACACCACTGCTCTGCCCTAAACCCTGAAACACCACCCACAGCACGACCCCCCTACTCTGCCCAAACACCACTGTACTGCCTGAAACCCTGAAACACCACCCCCAGCACAACCCCCCTACACTGCCCCAACACCACTGCACTGCCCTTAACCCTAAAACACCCCCCCAGCATGACCCCATACAATGCCCAAACACCACTGCACAGCCCTAAACCCTGAAACACCACCCCCAGCACAACCCCCCTACACTGCCCGAACACCACTGCTCTGCCACAAACCCTAAAACACCACCCCAGCACGACCCCCTACACTACCCGAACACCACTGCTCTGCCCTAAACCCTGAAACACCAGCCCCAGCATGACCCCCTACACTGCCCGAACACCACTGCACTGCCCTAAACCCAGAAACACCACCCCCAGCACGACACCCTACACTGCCCGAACACCACTGCACTGCCCTAAACCCTGAAACACCACCCCGTGCATGACCCCCTACACTGCCTGAACATCACTGCACTGTCCTAATCCCGAAACCACCACCACAGCATGACCCCCTACACTGCCCGAACACCACTGCACTGCCCTAAACCCTGAAACACCACCCCCAGCACGACCCCCCTACTCTGCCCGAACACTACTGCACTGCCCTAAACCCTGATACACCACCCCCAGCATGACCCCTACAGTGCCTGAACACCACTGCTCTGTCCTAAACCCCAAAACACCACTCCAGCACGACCCCCTACACTGCCCAAACACCACTGCTCTGCCCTAAACCCTGAAACACCAGCCCCAGCACAACCCCTACACTGTCCAAACACCACTGCTCTGCCCTAAACCCTGAAACACAACCCCCAGCATGACCCCTTACACTGCCCGAACACCAATGCTCTCCCCTAAACTCTGAAACACCAGCCCCAGCACAAACCCTACACTGCCCGAACACCACTGGTCTGCCCTAAACCCTGAAACACCACCCCCAGCACGACCCCCTACTCTGAAAGGTCACCACTGCTCTGCCCCAAACCCTAAAACACCACCCCCAGCACGACCCCCTATACTGACTGAACACCACTGCTCTGCCCTAAACCCTGAAACACCAGCCCCACCACGACCCCCTACACTACCCCAACACCACTGCACTGCCATAAACCCTGAAACACAACCCCCAGCATGACCCCCTACACTGCCCGAACACCAATGCTCTCCCCTAAACTCTGAAACACCAGCCCCAGCACAAACCTTACACTGCCCGAACACCACTGCTCTGCCCTAAACCCTGGAACACCACCCACAGCACGACCCCCCTACTCTGCCCAAACACCACTGTACTGCCCGAAACCCTGAAACACCATCCCAGCATGACCCCTACACTGCCCGAACACAACTACACTGCCCTTAACCCTAAAACACCCCCTCCAGCATGACCCCATGCAATGCCCGAACACCACTGCAGATCCCTAAACCCTGAAACACCACCCCCAGCACCACCCCCCTACACTGCCCAAACACCACTGATCTGCCCTAAACCCTGAAACACCACCCCAGCACGACCGCCTACACTGCCCGAACACCACTGCTCTGCCACAAACCCTAAAACAACACCCCAGCACGACCCCCTACACTACCCGAACACCACTGCTCTGCCCTAAACCCTGAAACACCAGCCCCAGCATGACCCCCTACACTGCTCGAACACCACTGCACTGCCCTAAACCCAGAAACACTACCCCCAGCACAACCCCTACACTGTCCAAACACCACTGCTCTGTCCTAAACCCTGAAACACTTCCCCAGCACAACCCCTACACTGCCCGAACACCACTGCTATACCCTAAACCCTGAAACACTAGCCACAGCACGACCCCCTACACTGCCCGAACACCACTGCACTGCCCTAAACCCTGAAACACCACCCCCAGCACAACCCCCTACACTGCTCGAACACCACTGCACTTCCCTAAACGCTGAAACACCACCCCCAGCAAGACCTCATTCACTGCCCGAACCAACTGCCCTAAACCCTGAGACACCACCCCCAGCACGACCGCCTACACTGCCCGAACACCACTTCCCTAAACCCTGAAACACCACCCCCTGCACGACCCCCTACACTGCCCGAACACAACTGCACAGCACTAAACCCTGGAAACACGACCCCCAGCAAGAACCCCTACACTGCCCAAACACCACTGCCCTACACCCTGAAACACCAAACCCTGCAAGACCCCCCTACACTGCCCGAACACCACTGCCCTGCCCTAAACCCTGAAACACCACCCCCTGCAAGGACCCACTACACTGCCTGAACACCACTGCACTGCCCTGTACCTTGAAACACGACCCAGCACGATCCCCCTACACTGCCCGAACTCCACTGAATCTGCCATAAACCCTGAAACACCACCCCCAGCACGACCCCCTACTCTGCCCGAACACCACTGCTCTGTCCAAACCCTAAAACACCATTCACAGCAAGACCCCCTACACTGCCCGAACACCACTGCACTGCCCTAAGCCCTGAAACACCACCCCCAGCATGACCCCCCTACTCTGCCCGAACACTACTGCACTGCCCTAAACCCTGAAAAACCACCCTCAGCATGACCCCTACACTGCCCGAACACCACTGCACTGCCCTAAACCCTGAAACACCACCCCCAACACGACCCCCCTACACTGCCCGAACACCACTGATCTGCCCTAAACCCTGAAACACCACCCTCAGCACGACCCCCTACTCTGAAAGAACACCACTGCTCTGCCCCAAACCCTAAAACACCACCCCCAGCACGACCCCCTATACTGACTGAACACCACTGCTCCGCCCTAAACCCTGAAACACCAGCCCCACCACGACCCCCTACACTACCCGAACGCCACTGCTCTGCCCTAAACCCTGAAACACCAGCCCCAGCATGACCCCCTACACTGCCCGAACACCACTGCACTGCCCTAAACCCAGAAACACTACCCCAAGCACGACCCCCTACACTGTCCGAACACCACTGCTCTGTCCTAAACTGTGAAACACTTCCCCAGCACAACCCCTACACTGCCCGAACACCACTGCTCTGCCCTAAACCCTGAAACACTAGCCACAGCACGACCCCCTACACTGCCCGAACACCACTGCACTGCCCTAAACCCTGAAACACCACCCCCAGCACGACCCCCTACACTGCCCGAACACCACTGCACTGCCCTACACCCTGAAAAACCACCCCCAGCACGCCCCCCTACACTGCCCTAACACCACTGCATTGCCTTAAACAATGAAACACCATCCCCAGCACGACGCCCTACACTGCCCGAACACCACTGCACTTCCATAAACCCTGAAACCCCACCCCCAGCACAAACCCCTACACTGCCTGAACAACACTGCACTCCCTAAGCCCTGAAACATCACCCCCTGCACGACCCCCTACACTGCCCAAACACCACTGGACTGCCCTAAACCCTGAAACACCACCCCCAGCAAGCCCCCCTACACTGCCTGAACACCAATGCCCTAAACACTGAAACACCACCCACTGCAAAACCCCCCTACACTGTCCGAACACCACTGCCCTGCCCTAAACCCTGAAACACAACGCCCTGCAAGACACCCTACACTGCCTGAACCCCACTGCACTGCCCTATACCCTAAAACACCACCCCCAGCACGACCCCCCTGCACTGCCTGAACACCACTGATCTGCCCTAAACCCTGAAACACCAGCCCCAGCACAACCCCTACACTGTCCAAACACCACTGCTCTGCCCTAAACCCTGAAACACAACCCCCAGCATGACCCCTTACACTGCCCGAACACCAATGCTCTCCCCTAAACTCTGAAACACCAGCCCCAGCACAAACCCTACACTGACCGAACACCACTGGTCTGCCCTAAACCCTGAAACACCACCCCCAGCACGACCCCCTACTCTGAAAGAACACCACTGCTCTGCCCCAAACCCTAAAACACCACCCCCAGCACGAACCCCTATACTGACTGAACACCACTGCTCTGCCCTAAACCCTGAAACACCAGCCCCACCACGACCCCCTACACTACCCCAACACCACTGCACTGCCATAAACCCTGAAACACAACCCCCAGCATGACCCCCTACACTGCCCGAACACCAATGCTCTCCCCTAAACTCTGAAACACCAGCCCCAGCACAAACCTTACACTGCCCAAACACCACTGCTCTGCCCTAAACCCTGGAACACCACCCACAGCACGACCCCCCTACTCTGCCCAAACACCACTGTACTGCCCGAAACCCTGAAACACCATCCCAGCATGACCCCTACACTGCCCGAACACAACTACACTGCCCTTAACCCTAAAACACCCCCTCCAGCATGACCCCATGCAATGCCCGAACACCACTGCAGATCCCTAAACCCTGAAACACCACCCCCAGCACCACCCCCCTACACTGCCCAAACACCACTGATCTGCCCTAAACCCTGAAACACCACCACAGCACGACCGCCTACACTGCCCGAACACCACTGCTCTGCCACAAACCCTAAAACAACACCCCAGCACGACCCCCTACACTACCCGAACACCACTGCTCTGCCCTAAACCCTGAAACACCAGCCCCAGCATGACCCCCTACACTGCTCGAACACCACTGCACTGCCCTAAACCCAGAAACACTACCCCCAGCACAACCCCTACACTGTCCAAACACCACTGCTCTGTCCTAAACCCTGAAACACTTCCCCAGCACAACCCCTACACTGCCCGAACACCACTGCTATACCCTAAACCCTGAAACACTAGCCACAGCACGACCCCCTACACTGCCCGAACACCACTGCACTGCCCTAAACCCTGAAACACCACCCCCAGCACAACCCCCTACACTGCTCGAACACCACTGCACTTCCCTAAACGCTGAAACACCACCCCCAGCAAGACCTCATTCACTGCCCGAACCAACTGCCCTAAACCCTGAGACACCACCCCCAGCACGACCGCCTACACTGCCCGAACACCACTTCCCTAAACCCTGAAACACCACCCCCTGCACGACCCCCTACACTGCCCGAACACAACTGCACAGCACTAAACCCTGAAACACGACCCCCAGCAACAACCCCTACACTGCCCAAACACCACTGCCCTACACCCTGAAACACCAAACCCTGCAAGACCCCCCTACACTGCCCGAACACCACTGCCCTGCCCTAAACCCTGAAACACCACCCCCTGCAAGACCCACTACACTGCCTGAACACCACTGCACTGCCCTGTACCTTGAAACACGACCCCAGCACGATCCCCCTACACTGCCCGAACTCCACTGATCTGCCATAAACCCTGAAACACCACCCCCAGCACGACCCCCTACTCTGCCCGAACACCACTGCTCTGTCCCAAACCCTAAAACACCATTCACAGCAAGACCCCCTACACTGCCCGAACACCACTGCACTGCCCTAAGCCCTGAAACACCACCCCCAGCATGACCCCCCTACTCTGCCCGAACACTACTGCACTGCCCTAAACCCTGAAACACCACCCCCAACACGACCCCCCTACACTGTCCGAACACCACTGATCTGCCCTAAACCCTGAAACACCACCCTCAGCACGACCCCCTACTCTGAAAGAACACCACTGCTCTGCCCCAAACCCTAAAACACCACCCCCAGCACGACCCCCTATACTGACTGAACACCACTGCTCCGCCCTAAACCCTGAAACACCAGCCCCACCACGACCCCCTACACTAGCCGAACGCCACTGCTCTGCCCTAAACCCTGAAACACCAGCCCCAGCATGACCCCCTACACTGCCCGAACACCACTGCACTGCCCTAAACCCAGAAACACTACCCCAAGCACGACCCCCTACACTGTCCGAACACCACTGCTCTGTCCTAAACTGTGAAACACTTCCCCAGCACAACCCCTACACTGCCCGAACACCACTGCTCTGCCCTAAACCCTGAAACACTAGCCACAGCACGACCCCCTACACTGCCCGAACACCACTGCACTGCCCTAAACCCTGAAACACCACCCCCAGCACGACCCCCTACACTGCCCGAACACCACTGCACTGCCCTACACCCTGAAAAACCACCCCCAGCACGCCCCCCTACACTGCCCTAACACCACTGCATTGCCTTAAACAATGAAACACCATCCCCAGCACGACGCCCTACACTGCCCGAACACCACTGCACTTCCATAAACCCTGAAACCCCACCCCCAGCACAAACCCCTACACTGCCTGAACAACACTGCACTCCCTAAGCCCTGAAACATCACCCCCTGCACGACCCCCTACACTGCCCAAACACCACTGGACTGCCCTAAACCCTGAAACACCACCCCCAGCAAGCCCCCCTACACTGCCTGAACACCAATGCCCTAAACACTGAAACACCACCCACTGCAAAACCCCCCTACACTGTCCGAACACCACTGCCCTGCCCTAAACCCTGAAACACAACGCCCTGCAAGACACCCTACACTGCCTGAACCCCACTGCACTGCCCTATACCCTAAAACACCACCCCCAGCACGACCCCCCTGCACTGCCTGAACACCACTGATCTGCCCTAAACCCTGAAACACCACACCAGCACAACCCCTTACTCTGAAAGAACACCACTGCTCTGCCCCAAACCCTAAAACACCACCCCCAGCACGACCCCCTATACTGACTGAACACCACTGCTCCGCCCTAAACCCTGAAACACCAGCCCCACCACGACCCCCTACACTAGCCGAACGCCACTGCTCTGCCCTAAACCCTGAAACACCAGCCCCAGCATGACCCCCTACACTGCCCGAACACCACTGCACTGCCCTAAACCCAGAAACACTACCCCAAGCACGACCCCCTACACTGTCCGAACACCACTGCTCTGTCCTAAACTGTGAAACACTTCCCCAGCACAACCCCTACACTGCCCGAACACCACTGCTCTGCCCTAAACCCTGAAACACTAGCCACAGCACGACCCCCTACACTGCCCGAACACCACTGCTCTGCCACAAACCCTAAAACACCACCCCAGCACGACCCCCTACACTACCCGAACACCACTGCTCTGCCCTAAACCCTGAAACACCAGCCCCAGCATGACCCCCTACACTGCCCGAACACCACTGCACTGCCCTAAACCCAGAAACACCACCCCCAGCACGACACCCTACACTGCCCGAACACCACTGCACTGCCCTAAACCCTGAAACACCACCCCGTGCATGACCCCCTACACTGCCTGAACATCACTGCACTGTCCTAATCCCGAAACCACCACCACAGCATGACCCCCTACACTGCCCGAACACCACTGCACTGCCCTAAACCCTGAAACACCACCCCCAGCACGACCCCCCTACTCTGCCCGAACACTACTGCACTGCCCTAAACCCTGATACACCACCCCCAGCATGACCCCTACAGTGCCTGAACACCACTGCTCTGTCCTAAACCCCAAAACACCACTCCAGCACGACCCCCTACACTGCCCAAACACCACTGCTCTGCCCTAAACCCTGAAACACCAGCCCCAGCACAACCCCTACACTGTCCAAACACCACTGCTCTGCCCTAAACCCTGAAACACAACCCCCAGCATGACCCCTTACACTGCCCGAACACCAATGCTCTCCCCTAAACTCTGAAACACCAGCCCCAGCACAAACCCTACACTGCCCGAACACCACTGGTCTGCCCTAAACCCTGAAACACCACCCCCAGCACGACCCCCTACTCTGAAAGGTCACCACTGCTCTGCCCCAAACCCTAAAACACCACCCCCAGAACGACCCCCTATACTGACTGAACACCACTGCTCTGCCCTAAACCCTGAAACACCAGCCCCACCACGACCCCCTACACTACCCCAACACCACTGCACTGCCATAAACCCTGAAACACAACCCCCAGCATGACCCCCTACACTGCCCGAACACCAATGCTCTCCCCTAAACTCTGAAACACCAGCCCCAGCACAAACCTTACACTGCCCGAACACCACTGCTCTGCCCTAAACCCTGGAACACCACCCACAGCACGACCCCCCTACTCTGCCCAAACACCACTGTACTGCCCGAAACCCTGAAACACCATCCCAGCATGACCCCTACACTGCCCGAACACAACTACACTGCCCTTAACCCTAAAACACCCCCTCCAGCATGACCCCATGCAATGCCCGAACACCACTGCAGATCCCTAAACCCTGAAACACCACCCCCAGCACCACCCCCCTACACTGCCCAAACACCACTGATCTGCCCTAAACCCTGAAACACCACCCCAGCACGACCGCCTACACTGCCCGAACACCACTGCTCTGCCACAAACCCTAAAACAACACCCCAGCACGACCCCCTACACTACCCGAACACCACTGCTCTGCCCTAAACCCTGAAACACCAGCCCCAGCATGACCCCCTACACTGCTCGAACACCACTGCACTGCCCTAAACCCAGAAACACTACCCCCAGCACAACCCCTACACTGTCCAAACACCACTGCTCTGTCCTAAACCCTGAAACACTTCCCCAGCACAACCCCTACACTGCCCGAACACCACTGCTATACCCTAAACCCTGAAACACTAGCCACAGCACGACCCCCTACACTGCCCGAACACCACTGCACTGCCCTAAACCCTGAAACACCACCCCCAGCACAACCCCCTACACTGCTCGAACACCACTGCACTTCCCTAAACGCTGAAACACCACCCCCAGCAAGACCTCATTCACTGCCCGAACCAACTGCCCTAAACCCTGAGACACCACCCCCAGCACGACCGCCTACACTGCCCGAACACCACTTCCCTAAACCCTGAAACACCACCCCCTGCACGACCCCCTACACTGCCCGAACACAACTGCACAGCACTAAACCCTGAAACACGACCCCCAGCAAGAACCCCTACACTGCCCAAACACCACTGCCCTACACCCTGAAACACCAAACCCTGCAAGACCCCCCTACACTGCCCGAACACCACTGCCCTGCCCTAAACCCTGAAACACCACCCCCTGCAAGACCCACTACACTGCCTGAACACCACTGCACTGCCCTGTACCTTGAAACACGACCCCAGCACGATCCCCCTACACTGCCCGAACTCCACTGATCTGCCATAAACCCTGAAACACCACCCCCAGCACGACCCCCTACTCTGCCCGAACACCACTGCTCTGTCCCAAACCCTAAAACACCATTCACAGCAAGACCCCCTACACTGCCCGAACACCACTGCACTGCCCTAAGCCCTGAAACACCACCCCCAGCATGACCCCCCTACTCTGCCCGAACACTACTGCACTGCCCTAAACCCTGAAAAACCACCCTCAGCATGACCCCTACACTGCCCGAACACCACTGCACTGCCCTAAACCCTGAAACACCACCCCCAACACGACCCCCCTACACTGCCCGAACACCACTGATCTGCCCTAAACCCTGAAACACCACCCTCAGCACGACCCCCTACTCTGAAAGAACACCACTGCTCTGCCCCAAACCCTAAAACACCACCCCCAGCACGACCCCCTATACTGACTGAACACCACTGCTCCGCCCTAAACCCTGAAACACCAGCCCCACCACGACCCCCTACACTACCCGAACGCCACTGCTCTGCCCTAAACCCTGAAACACCAGCCCCAGCATGACCCCCTACACTGCCCGAACACCACTGCACTGCCCTAAACCCAGAAACACTACCCCAAGCACGACCCCCTACACTGTCCGAACACCACTGCTCTGTCCTAAACTGTGAAACACTTCCCCAGCACAACCCCTACACTGCCCGAACACCACTGCTCTGCCCTAAACCCTGAAACACTAGCCACAGCACGACCCCCTACACTGCCCGAACACCACTGCACTGCCCTAAACCCTGAAACACCACCCCCAGCACGACCCCCTACACTGCCCGAACACCACTGCACTGCCCTACACCCTGAAAAACCACCCCCAGCACGCCCCCCTACACTGCCCTAACACCACTGCATTGCCTTAAACAATGAAACACCATCCCCAGCACGACGCCCTACACTGCCCGAACACCACTGCACTTCCATAAACCCTGAAACCCCACCCCCAGCACAAACCCCTACACTGCCTGAACAACACTGCACTCCCTAAGCCCTGAAACATCACCCCCTGCACGACCCCCTACACTGCCCAAACACCACTGGACTGCCCTAAACCCTGAAACACCACCCCCAGCAAGCCCCCCTACACTGCCTGAACACCAATGCCCTAAACACTGAAACACCACCCACTGCAAAACCCCCCTACACTGTCCGAACACCACTGCCCTGCCCTAAACCCTGAAACACAACGCCCTGCAAGACACCCTACACTGCCTGAACCCCACTGCACTGCCCTATACCCTAAAACACCACCCCCAGCACGACCCCCCTGCACTGCCTGAACACCACTGATCTGCCCTAAACCCTGAAACACCAGCCCCAGCACAACCCCTACACTGTCCAAACACCACTGCTCTGCCCTAAACCCTGAAACACAACCCCCAGCATGACCCCTTACACTGCCCGAACACCAATGCTCTCCCCTAAACTCTGAAACACCAGCCCCAGCACAAACCCTACACTGACCGAACACCACTGGTCTGCCCTAAACCCTGAAACACCACCCCCAGCACGACCCCCTACTCTGAAAGAACACCACTGCTCTGCCCCAAACCCTAAAACACCACCCCCAGCACGAACCCCTATACTGACTGAACACCACTGCTCTGCCCTAAACCCTGAAACACCAGCCCCACCACGACCCCCTACACTACCCCAACACCACTGCACTGCCATAAACCCTGAAACACAACCCCCAGCATGACCCCCTACACTGCCCGAACACCAATGCTCTCCCCTAAACTCTGAAACACCAGCCCCAGCACAAACCTTACACTGCCCAAACACCACTGCTCTGCCCTAAACCCTGGAACACCACCCACAGCACGACCCCCCTACTCTGCCCAAACACCACTGTACTGCCCGAAACCCTGAAACACCATCCCAGCATGACCCCTACACTGCCCGAACACAACTACACTGCCCTTAACCCTAAAACACCCCCTCCAGCATGACCCCATGCAATGCCCGAACACCACTGCAGATCCCTAAACCCTGAAACACCACCCCCAGCACCACCCCCCTACACTGCCCAAACACCACTGATCTGCCCTAAACCCTGAAACACCACCACAGCACGACCGCCTACACTGCCCGAACACCACTGCTCTGCCACAAACCCTAAAACAACACCCCAGCACGACCCCCTACACTACCCGAACACCACTGCTCTGCCCTAAACCCTGAAACACCAGCCCCAGCATGACCCCCTACACTGCTCGAACACCACTGCACTGCCCTAAACCCAGAAACACTACCCCCAGCACAACCCCTACACTGTCCAAACACCACTGCTCTGTCCTAAACCCTGAAACACTTCCCCAGCACAACCCCTACACTGCCCGAACACCACTGCTATACCCTAAACCCTGAAACACTAGCCACAGCACGACCCCCTACACTGCCCGAACACCACTGCACTGCCCTAAACCCTGAAACACCACCCCCAGCACAACCCCCTACACTGCTCGAACACCACTGCACTTCCCTAAACGCTGAAACACCACCCCCAGCAAGACCTCATTCACTGCCCGAACCAACTGCCCTAAACCCTGAGACACCACCCCCAGCACGACCGCCTACACTGCCCGAACACCACTTCCCTAAACCCTGAAACACCACCCCCTGCACGACCCCCTACACTGCCCAAACACAACTGCACAGCACTAAACCCTGAAACACGACCCCCAGCAACAACCCCTACACTGCCCAAACACCACTGCCCTACACCCTGAAACATCAAACCCTGCAAGACCCCCCTACACTGCCCGAACACCACTGCCCTGCCCTAAACCCTGAAACACCACCCCCTGCAAGACCCACTACACTGCCTGAACACCACTGCACTGCCCTGTACCTTGAAACACGACCCCAGCACGATCCCCCTACACTGCCCGAACTCCACTGATCTGCCATAAACCCTGAAACACCACCCCCAGCACGACCCCCTACTCTGCCCGAACACCACTGCTCTGTCCCAAACCCTAAAACACCATTCACAGCAAGACCCCCTACACTGCCCGAACACCACTGCACTGCCCTAAGCCCTGAAACACCACCCCCAGCATGACCCCCCTACTCTGCCCGAACACTACTGCACTGCCCTAAACCCTGAAACACCACCCCCAACACGACCCCCCTACACTGTCCGAACACCACTGATCTGCCCTAAACCCTGAAACACCACCCTCAGCACGACCCCCTACTCTGAAAGAACACCACTGCTCTGCCCCAAACCCTAAAACACCACCCCCAGCACGACCCCCTATACTGACTGAACACCACTGCTCCGCCCTAAACCCTGAAACACCAGCCCCACCACGACCCCCTACACTAGCCGAACGCCACTGCTCTGCCCTAAACCCTGAAACACCAGCCCCAGCATGACCCCCTACACTGCCCGAACACCACTGCACTGCCCTAAACCCAGAAACACTACCCCAAGCACGACCCCCTACACTGTCCGAACACCACTGCTCTGTCCTAAACTGTGAAACACTTCCCCAGCACAACCCCTACACTGCCCGAACACCACTGCTCTGCCCTAAACCCTGAAACACTAGCCACAGCACGACCCCCTACACTGCCCGAACACCACTGCACTGCCCTAAACCCTGAAACACCACCCCCAGCACGACCCCCTACACTGCCCGAACACCACTGCACTGCCCTACACCCTGAAAAACCACCCCCAGCACGCCCCCCTACACTGCCCTAACACCACTGCATTGCCTTAAACAATGAAACACCATCCCCAGCACGACGCCCTACACTGCCCGAACACCACTGCACTTCCATAAACCCTGAAACCCCACCCCCAGCACAAACCCCTACACTGCCTGAACAACACTGCACTCCCTAAGCCCTGAAACATCACCCCCTGCACGACCCCCTACACTGCCCAAACACCACTGGACTGCCCTAAACCCTGAAACACCACCCCCAGCAAGCCCCCCTACACTGCCTGAACACCAATGCCCTAAACACTGAAACACCACCCACTGCAAAACCCCCCTACACTGTCCGAACACCACTGCCCTGCCCTAAACCCTGAAACACAACGCCCTGCAAGACACCCTACACTGCCTGAACCCCACTGCACTGCCCTATACCCTAAAACACCACCCCCAGCACGACCCCCCTGCACTGCCTGAACACCACTGATCTGCCCTAAACCCTGAAACACCACACCAGCACAACCCCTTACTCTGAAAGAACACCACTGCTCTGCCCCAAACCCTAAAACACCACCCCCAGCACGACCCCCTATACTGACTGAACACCACTGCTCCGCCCTAAACCCTGAAACACCAGCCCCACCACGACCCCCTACACTAGCCGAACGCCACTGCTCTGCCCTAAACCCTGAAACACCAGCCCCAGCATGACCCCCTACACTGCCCGAACACCACTGCACTGCCCTAAACCCAGAAACACTACCCCAAGCACGACCCCCTACACTGTCCGAACACCACTGCTCTGTCCTAAACTGTGAAACACTTCCCCAGCACAACCCCTACACTGCCCGAACACCACTGCTCTGCCCTAAACCCTGAAACACTAGCCACAGCACGACCCCCTACACTGCCCGAACACCACTGCTCTGCCACAAACCCTAAAACACCACCCCAGCACGACCCCCTACACTACCCGAACACCACTGCTCTGCCCTAAACCCTGAAACACCAGCCCCAGCATGACCCCCTACACTGCCCGAACACCACTGCACTGCCCTAAACCCAGAAACACCACCCCCAGCACGACACCCTACACTGCCCGAACACCACTGCACTGCCCTAAACCCTGAAACACCACCCCGTGCATGACCCCCTACACTGCCTGAACATCACTGCACTGTCCTAATCCCGAAACCACCACCACAGCATGACCCCCTACACTGCCCGAACACCACTGCACTGCCCTAAACCCTGAAACACCACCCCCAGCACGACCCCCCTACTCTGCCCGAACACTACTGCACTGCCCTAAACCCTGATACACCACCCCCAGCATGACCCCTACAGTGCCTGAACACCACTGCTCTGTCCTAAACCCCAAAACACCACTCCAGCACGACCCCCTACACTGCCCAAACACCACTGCTCTGCCCTAAACCCTGAAACACCAGCCCCAGCACAACCCCTACACTGTCCAAACACCACTGCTCTGCCCTAAACCCTGAAACACAACCCCCAGCATGACCCCTTACACTGCCCGAACACCAATGCTCTCCCCTAAACTCTGAAACACCAGCCCCAGCACAAACCCTACACTGCCCGAACACCACTGGTCTGCCCTAAACCCTGAAACACCACCCCCAGCACGACCCCCTACTCTGAAAGGTCACCACTGCTCTGCCCCAAACCCTAAAACACCACCCCCAGCACGACCCCCTATACTGACTGAACACCACTGCTCTGCCCTAAACCCTGAAACACCAGCCCCACCACGACCCCCTACACTACCCCAACACCACTGCACTGCCATAAACCCTGAAACACAACCCCCAGCATGACCCCCTACACTGCCCGAACACCAATGCTCTCCCCTAAACTCTGAAACACCAGCCCCAGCACAAACCTTACACTGCCCGAACACCACTGCTCTGCCCTAAACCCTGGAACACCACCCACAGCACGACCCCCCTACTCTGCCCAAACACCACTGTACTGCCCGAAACCCTGAAACACCATCCCAGCATGACCCCTACACTGCCCGAACACAACTACACTGCCCTTAACCCTAAAACACCCCCTCCAGCATGACCCCATGCAATGCCCGAACACCACTGCAGATCCCTAAACCCTGAAACACCACCCCCAGCACCCCCCCCCTACACTGCCCAAACACCACTGATCTGCCCTAAACCCTGAAACACCACCCCAGCACGACCGCCTACACTGCCCGAACACCACTGCTCTGCCACAAACCCTAAAACAACACCCCAGCACGACCCCCTACACTACCCGAACACCACTGCTCTGCCCTAAACCCTGAAACACCAGCCCCAGCATGACCCCCTACACTGCTCGAACACCACTGCACTGCCCTAAACCCAGAAACACTACCCCCAGCACAACCCCTACACTGTCCAAACACCACTGCTCTGTCCTAAACCCTGAAACACTTCCCCAGCACAACCCCTACACTGCCCGAACACCACTGCTATACCCTAAACCCTGAAACACTAGCCACAGCACGACCCCCTACACTGCCCGAACACCACTGCACTGCCCTAAACCCTGAAACACCACCCCCAGCACAACCCCCTACACTGCTCGAACACCACTGCACTTCCCTAAACGCTGAAACACCACCCCCAGCAAGACCTCATTCACTGCCCGAACCAACTGCCCTAAACCCTGAGACACCACCCCCAGCACGACCGCCTACACTGCCCGAACACCACTTCCCTAAACCCTGAAACACCACCCCCTGCACGACCCCCTACACTGCCCGAACACAACTGCACAGCACTAAACCCTGAAACACGACCCCCAGCAAGAACCCCTACACTGCCCAAACACCACTGCCCTACACCCTGAAACACCAAACCCTGCAAGACCCCCCTACACTGCCCGAACACCACTGCCCTGCCCTAAACCCTGAAACACCACCCCCTGCAAGACCCACTACACTGCCTGAACACCACTGCACTGCCCTGTACCTTGAAACACGACCCCAGCACGATCCCCCTACACTGCCCGAACTCCACTGATCTGCCATAAACCCTGAAACACCACCCCCAGCACGACCCCCTACTCTGCCCGAACACCACTGCTCTGTCCCAAACCCTAAAACACCATTCACAGCAAGACCCCCTACACTGCCCGAACACCACTGCACTGCCCTAAGCCCTGAAACACCACCCCCAGCATGACCCCCCTACTCTGCCCGAACACTACTGCACTGCCCTAAACCCTGAAAAACCACCCTCAGCATGACCCCTACACTGCCCGAACACCACTGCACTGCCCTAAACCCTGAAACACCACCCCCAACACGACCCCCCTACACTGCCCGAACACCACTGATCTGCCCTAAACCCTGAAACACCACCCTCAGCACGACCCCCTACTCTGAAAGAACACCACTGCTCTGCCCCAAACCCTAAAACACCACCCCCAGCACGACCCCCTATACTGACTGAACACCACTGCTCCGCCCTAAACCCTGAAACACCAGCCCCACCACGACCCCCTACACTACCCGAACGCCACTGCTCTGCCCTAAACCCTGAAACACCAGCCCCAGCATGACCCCCTACACTGCCCGAACACCACTGCACTGCCCTAAACCCAGAAACACTACCCCAAGCACGACCCCCTACACTGTCCGAACACCACTGCTCTGTCCTAAACTGTGAAACACTTCCCCAGCACAACCCCTACACTGCCCGAACACCACTGCTCTGCCCTAAACCCTGAAACACTAGCCACAGCACGACCCCCTACACTGCCCGAACACCACTGCACTGCCCTAAACCCTGAAACACCACCCCCAGCACGACCCCCTACACTGCCCGAACACCACTGCACTGCCCTACACCCTGAAAAACCACCCCCAGCACGCCCCCCTACACTGCCCTAACACCACTGCATTGCCTTAAACAATGAAACACCATCCCCAGCACGACGCCCTACACTGCCCGAACACCACTGCACTTCCATAAACCCTGAAACCCCACCCCCAGCACAAACCCCTACACTGCCTGAACAACACTGCACTCCCTAAGCCCTGAAACATCACCCCCTGCACGACCCCCTACACTGCCCAAACACCACTGGACTGCCCTAAACCCTGAAACACCACCCCCAGCAAGCCCCCCTACACTGCCTGAACACCAATGCCCTAAACACTGAAACACCACCCACTGCAAAACCCCCCTACACTGTCCGAACACCACTGCCCTGCCCTAAACCCTGAAACACAACGCCCTGCAAGACACCCTACACTGCCTGAACCCCACTGCACTGCCCTATACCCTAAAACACCACCCCCAGCACGACCCCCCTGCACTGCCTGAACACCACTGATCTGCCCTAAACCCTGAAACACCAGCCCCAGCACAACCCCTACACTGTCCAAACACCACTGCTCTGCCCTAAACCCTGAAACACAACCCCCAGCATGACCCCTTACACTGCCCGAACACCAATGCTCTCCCCTAAACTCTGAAACACCAGCCCCAGCACAAACCCTACACTGACCGAACACCACTGGTCTGCCCTAAACCCTGAAACACCACCCCCAGCACGACCCCCTACTCTGAAAGAACACCACTGCTCTGCCCCAAACCCTAAAACACCACCCCCAGCACGAACCCCTATACTGACTGAACACCACTGCTCTGCCCTAAACCCTGAAACACCAGCCCCACCACGACCCCCTACACTACCCCAACACCACTGCACTGCCATAAACCCTGAAACACAACCCCCAGCATGACCCCCTACACTGCCCGAACACCAATGCTCTCCCCTAAACTCTGAAACACCAGCCCCAGCACAAACCTTACACTGCCCAAACACCACTGCTCTGCCCTAAACCCTGGAACACCACCCACAGCACGACCCCCCTACTCTGCCCAAACACCACTGTACTGCCCGAAACCCTGAAACACCATCCCAGCATGACCCCTACACTGCCCGAACACAACTACACTGCCCTTAACCCTAAAACACCCCCTCCAGCATGACCCCATGCAATGCCCGAACACCACTGCAGATCCCTAAACCCTGAAACACCACCCCCAGCACCACCCCCCTACACTGCCCAAACACCACTGATCTGCCCTAAACCCTGAAACACCACCACAGCACGACCGCCTACACTGCCCGAACACCACTGCTCTGCCACAAACCCTAAAACAACACCCCAGCACGACCCCCTACACTACCCGAACACCACTGCTCTGCCCTAAACCCTGAAACACCAGCCCCAGCATGACCCCCTACACTGCTCGAACACCACTGCACTGCCCTAAACCCAGAAACACTACCCCCAGCACAACCCCTACACTGTCCAAACACCACTGCTCTGTCCTAAACCCTGAAACACTTCCCCAGCACAACCCCTACACTGCCCGAACACCACTGCTATACCCTAAACCCTGAAACACTAGCCACAGCACGACCCCCTACACTGCCCGAACACCACTGCACTGCCCTAAACCCTGAAACACCACCCCCAGCACAACCCCCTACACTGCTCGAACACCACTGCACTTCCCTAAACGCTGAAACACCACCCCCAGCAAGACCTCATTCACTGCCCGAACCAACTGCCCTAAACCCTGAGACACCACCCCCAGCACGACCGCCTACACTGCCCGAACACCACTTCCCTAAACCCTGAAACACCACCCCCTGCACGACCCCCTACACTGCCCGAACACAACTGCACAGCACTAAACCCTGAAACACGACCCCCAGCAACAACCCCTACACTGCCCAAACACCACTGCCCTACACCCTGAAACACCAAACCCTGCAAGACCCCCCTACACTGCCCGAACACCACTGCCCTGCCCTAAACCCTGAAACACCACCCCCTGCAAGACCCACTACACTGCCTGAACACCACTGCACTGCCCTGTACCTTGAAACACGACCCCAGCACGATCCCCCTACACTGCCCGAACTCCACTGATCTGCCATAAACCCTGAAACACCACCCCCAGCACGACCCCCTACTCTGCCCGAACACCACTGCTCTGTCCCAAACCCTAAAACACCATTCACAGCAAGACCCCCTACACTGCCCGAACACCACTGCACTGCCCTAAGCCCTGAAACACCACCCCCAGCATGACCCCCCTACTCTGCCCGAACACTACTGCACTGCCCTAAACCCTGAAACACCACCCCCAACACGACCCCCCTACACTGTCCGAACACCACTGATCTGCCCTAAACCCTGAAACACCACCCTCAGCACGACCCCCTACTCTGAAAGAACACCACTGCTCTGCCCCAAACCCTAAAACACCACCCCCAGCACGACCCCCTATACTGACTGAACACCACTGCTCCGCCCTAAACCCTGAAACACCAGCCCCACCACGACCCCCTACACTAGCCGAACGCCACTGCTCTGCCCTAAACCCTGAAACACCAGCCCCAGCATGACCCCCTACACTGCCCGAACACCACTGCACTGCCCTAAACCCAGAAACACTACCCCAAGCACGACCCCCTACACTGTCCGAACACCACTGCTCTGTCCTAAACTGTGAAACACTTCCCCAGCACAACCCCTACACTGCCCGAACACCACTGCTCTGCCCTAAACCCTGAAACACTAGCCACAGCACGACCCCCTACACTGCCCGAACACCACTGCACTGCCCTAAACCCTGAAACACCACCCCCAGCACGACCCCCTACACTGCCCGAACACCACTGCACTGCCCTACACCCTGAAAAACCACCCCCAGCACGCCCCCCTACACTGCCCTAACACCACTGCATTGCCTTAAACAATGAAACACCATCCCCAGCACGACGCCCTACACTGCCCGAACACCACTGCACTTCCATAAACCCTGAAACCCCACCCCCAGCACAAACCCCTACACTGCCTGAACAACACTGCACTCCCTAAGCCCTGAAACATCACCCCCTGCACGACCCCCTACACTGCCCAAACACCACTGGACTGCCCTAAACCCTGAAACACCACCCCCAGCAAGCCCCCCTACACTGCCTGAACACCAATGCCCTAAACACTGAAACACCACCCACTGCAAAACCCCCCTACACTGTCCGAACACCACTGCCCTGCCCTAAACCCTGAAACACAACGCCCTGCAAGACACCCTACACTGCCTGAACCCCACTGCACTGCCCTATACCCTAAAACACCACCCCCAGCACGACCCCCCTGCACTGCCTGAACACCACTGATCTGCCCTAAACCCTGAAACACCACACCAGCACAACCCCTTACTCTGAAAGAACACCACTGCTCTGCCCCAAACCCTAAAACACCACCCCCAGCACGACCCCCTATACTGACTGAACACCACTGCTCCGCCCTAAACCCTGAAACACCAGCCCCACCACGACCCCCTACACTAGCCGAACGCCACTGCTCTGCCCTAAACCCTGAAACACCAGCCCCAGCATGACCCCCTACACTGCCCGAACACCACTGCACTGCCCTAAACCCAGAAACACTACCCCAAGCACGACCCCCTACACTGTCCGAACACCACTGCTCTGTCCTAAACTGTGAAACACTTCCCCAGCACAACCCCTACACTGCCCGAACACCACTGCTCTGCCCTAAACCCTGAAACACTAGCCACAGCACGACCCCCTACACTGCCCGAACACCACTGCACTGCCCTAAACCCTGAAACACCACCCCCAGCACGACCCCCTACACTGCCCGAACACCACTGCACTGCCCTACACCCTGAAAAACCACCCCCAGCACGCCCCCCTACACTGCCCTAACACCACTGCATTGCCTTAAACAATGAAACACCATCCCCAGCACGACGCCCTACACTGCCCGAACACCACTGCACTTCCATAAACCCTGAAACCCCACCCCCAGCACAAACCCCTACACTGCCTGAACAACACTGCACTCCCTAAGCCCTGAAACATCACCCCCTGCACGACCCCCTACACTGCCCAAACACCACTGGACTGCCCTAAACCCTGAAACACCACCCCCAGCAAGCCCCCCTACACTGCCTGAACACCAATGCCCTAAACACTGAAACACCACCCACTGCAAAACCCCCCTACACTGTCCGAACACCACTGCCCTGCCCTAAACCCTGAAACACAACGCCCTGCAAGACACCCTACACTGCCTGAACCCCACTGCACTGCCCTATACCCTAAAACACCACCCCCAGCACGACCCCCCTGCACTGCCTGAACACCACTGATCTGCCCTAAACCCTGAAACACCACACCAGCACAACCCCTTACTCTGCCCGAACAACACTACTCTGTCCCAAACCCTTAAACACTCACCCCCAGCACAACACCCTACATGGCCCGAACACAACAGCTCTACCCTAAACCCTGAAACACCAGCCACAGCACGACCCCCTACACTGCCTGAACAACACTGCTCTGCCCTAAACTCTGAAATACCAGCCCCAGCACAACCCCCTGCACTACCCCTACACCACTGCACTGCCTTAAACTCTGAAACACCACCCCCGGCACGACCCCCCTACACTGCCCGAACACCACGGCACTGCCCTAAACCCTGAAACACCACACCCAGCACGACCCCCCCTACTCTGCCCGAACACTACTGCACTGCCCAAACCCTGAAACACCACCCCCAGCACGACCCCCTACACTGCCCGAACACCACTGCACTGCCCTAAACCCTGAAACACCCCCCCCCACACGACCCCCTACACTGCCTGAACACCTCTGCACTGCCTTAAACCCTGAAAAACCACCCCCAGCACGACCCCCTACACTGCCTGAACACCACTGCACTGCCCTAAACCCTGAAACACCACCCCCTGCATGACCCCCTACACTGCCCGAACACCCTGCCCTAAACCCTGAAACACCTCTCCCAGCACAACCCCCTACACTGCCCGAATACCACTGCACTGCCCTAAACCCTGAAACACCACCCCCAGCACAACTCCCTACACTGCTCGAACACCACTGCACTTCCCTAAATGCTGAAACACCACCCCCAGCAAGACCCCTTTCACTGCCCGAAACCACTGTCCTAAACCCTGAAACACCACCCCCAGCAAGACCCCCTACACTGCCCGAACACCACTTCCCTAAACCCTGAAACACCACCCCCTGCACGACCCCCTACACTGCCCGAACACCACTGCACTGCCCTAAACCCTGAAACACCACCCCCAGCACGACCCCCTACACTGCCCGAACACCACTGCCCAAAACCCTGAAACACTAACCCCAGCACGACCCCCTACACTACCGCAACACAACTGCACTGCCATAAACCCTGAAACACAACCCCCAGCATGACCCCCTACACTACCCGAAAACCAATGCTCTGCCCTAAACTCTGAAACACCAGCCCCAGCATGAACCCTACACTGCCCGAACACCACTGCTCTGCCCTAAACCCTGAAACACCACCCCCAGCACGACCCCCCTACTCTGCCCGAACACCAATGCACTGCCCGAAACCCTGAAACACCACCCCCAGCAAGACCCCCTACACTGCCTGAACACAACTGCACTGCCCTAAACCCTAAAACACCACCCCCAGCATGACCCCCTACAATGCCCAAACACCACTGCACTGCCCTAAACCCTGAAACACCACCCCCAGCATGACCTCCCTACACTGCGCAAACACCACTGATCTGCCCTAAACCCTGAATTACCACCCCAGCACGACCCCCTACTCTGCCCGAACACCACTACTCTACCTCAGACCCTATAACACCACCCCCAGCACGACCCTCTACACTACCCAAACACCACTGCTCTGCCCTAATCCCTGAAACATCAGCCCCAGCACGACCCCCTACACTACCCCAACACCACTGCACTGCCCTAAACCCTGAAACACTTCCCCAGCACAACCCCTACACTGCCAGAACACCATTGCTCTTCCCTAAACCCTGAAACACCACCCCCAGCATGACCCCCTACACTGCCCGAACACCACTGCATTGCCCTAAACCCTGAAACACCATCCCCAGCACAAAGCCCTACACTGCCCGAACATCACTGCACCTCCCTAAACCCTGAAACACCACCCCCAGCATGACCCCCTACACTGCCTGAACAACACTGCACTGCCCTAAGCCCTGAAACACCACCCTTCTGCGCGACCCCCTACACTGCCCAAACACCACTGTACTGCCCTAAACCCTGAAACACCACCCCCAGCAAGCCCCCCTACACTGCCCGAACACCACTGCCCTAAACCCTGAAACATCACCCACTGCAAAACACCCCTACACTGCCTGTACAACACTGCCCTGCCCTAAACCCTGAAACACAACGCCCTGCAAGACCCCCTACACTGCCTAAATACTACTGCACTGCCCTATACGCTAAAACACCACCCCCATCACGACCCCCCTACACTGCCCGAACACCACTGATCTGCCCTAAACCCTAAAACACCACACCAGCACGACCCTCTACTCTGCCCGAACACCACCACACTGCCCCAAACCCTTAAACACCACCCCCAGCACAACCCCCTACACTGCCCAAACACCACTGCTCTGCCCTAAACCCTGAAACATCAGCCCCAGCACAACCCCCTACACTGCCTGAACAACACTGCTCTGCCCTAATCCCTGAAACACCAGCCCCAGCATGACCCCCTACACTACCCCAACACCACTGCACTGCCTTAAACTCTGAAACACCACCCCCGGCATGACCCCTTAACACTGCCCGAACACCACGGCACTGCCCTAAACCCTGAAACACCACACCCAGCACGACCCCCTACACTGCCCGAACACCACTGCACTACCCTAAACCCTGAAATAACACACCCACCACGACACCCTACACTGCCTAAACACCGCTGCACTGCCCTAAACCCTGAAAAACCACCCCCAGCACGACACCCTACACTACCTGAACAACACTGCACTGCCCTAAACCTTGAAACACCACCCCCAGCATGACCCACTACACTGCCCGAATACCACTGCACTGCCCTAAACCCTGAAACACCACCCCCAGCACAACCCCCTACACTGCTCGAACACCACTGCACTTCCGTAAACACTGAAACACCACCCCCAGCAAGACCCCCTTCACTGCTCAAACCCACTGCCCTAAACCCTGAAACACCACCCCCAGCAAGACCCCCTACACTGCCTGAACACCACTGCACTGCCCTAAACCCTAAAACACCACCCCCAGCAGGACCCCCTACACTGCCCGAACACCACTGCCCTAAACCCTGAAACACTAACCCCATCACGATCCCCTACACTGTCCGAACACCACTGCACTGCCCTAAACCCTGAAACACGACCCCCTACGATGCCCGAACATTACTGATCTGCCCTAAACCCTGAAACACCACCCCCAGCACGACCCCCTACTCTGCCTTAACACCACTGCTCTGCCCCAAACCCTAAAACACCACCCCCAGCATGACCCCTACACTCCCTGAACACCACTGCTCTGCCCTAAACCCTGAAACACCAGCCCCAGCACAACCCCATACACTACCCCAACACCACTACACTGCCTAAACCCTGAAACACAACCCCCAGCACGACCCCCTACCCTGCCCGAACACCAATGCTCTGCCCTAAACTCTGAAACACCATCCCCAGCACGAACCCTACACTGCCCGAACACCACTGCACTGCCCTAAACCCTGACACACCATCCCCAGCACGACCCCCTAAACTGCCCAAACTCCACTACACTGCCCTACACCCTGAAACACCACCCCCAGTATGACCCCCTACACTGCCCGAACACCACATCATTGCCCTAAACCCTGAAACACCATCCCCAGCATGACCCCCTGTTAGAAATGGGATTTCTGGTTGGCTAGGGCTTGCGCCAAAGCCAGACAGAAACCACCACTCTAGTCAGGGCTGGGGAGTTACACGCCAAAGATAACCCCTGCTCACCCCCTTGGTAGCTTGGCACGAGCAGTCAGGCTTATCCCTGAGGCGATGTGTAAAGCGTTTGCGCGCGCACCCATCAACAACACCCAAGGCCCACCACAAAGGAAACTCCACACAAGGTATTATATAAAAATAACCTTTGTATTATACCACAACACATTAGATAAAACACACACTCTACAATGTGCCAACAGGCACGGGCAGAATTTACAAGGGATTATATGTACAGGGGACAGGGCCACATGGACCGCTGTCCGGAATTAGCACTCTTAGAACATAGCACATAGAACATAGGAATAATACTGTAGTACAAAATAACATATGTAGCACACAACCAGTAACTACTGGTATCAGGTAAGTACCACCTACGCAACCCTAACCACCTTAGGAAGATATTGCGCAGGGAATCAGGACCTCACTAGCACCACCTGTACTAGGGAGAAAACAACCACCTAAGTATCACAATACCTGTAGGGGTCTAAGCACATAAACACATGATGCATAACATTCAGAGGTGTAAAGCAAAGCACATGACGCATAACCACATTCAGAGGTGCAGGAAAGGTACAATGGCGCAAAAACTCACATTAGCCACTATCTGTGGCAGTCCCTAGGCCAACTGGCCTTGTAGGGGCAAGGACGCCCTGCGTCCAGAAAAGTCAGGGCGCGCCGGCGCAGGCTGCGCAAGCCAGGCGCACAATGCACAACCTAAACGTTGCAGCTGCCCACTAAGTGCTGGGCAGCTGTGGAACTGAACTGGGGCACCACTGTGCCTTGAACCCCAGTACCGCAGTCACCTGGGGCCTCTCTGGGCTCTGAAACAAATATGCCCCCTTGGGAGTCCCTCTGGACTCTAAGTAATGTTGCCCCCCAGCGTTGGAGCCTCTGGGGCTCGAGAACCATGCGCCTCTTTGGAGCCTCGTGGGCTCTGAAAACGAATATGCCCAACCGTTGGAGCTACACAGAGCTCGAGAACCAGGCGCCTCTTTGGAGCCTCGTGGGCTCTGAAAACGAATATGGGGGCCAACGTTGGAGCGGCCCGCTGCCTTCCGGGGCCGCTCTCCCTCGTAAGGTCAATGCTCCATTTCCGGGCTTCGGTACCCGACCAATGCGGCCCTCGCTGGAGCGCACTAGCGCTCTCACACAGTCAGGGCTGGCTTCGTCCTCGGAGCCTCGAGGCTCAAGAAGTACTGCCCCCCCCTCCTCCTTCGATGGAGCGTCAGGCGCTCCGAAAATAACCAGGCTGCCCCCACTCACCGGGACTCCTGGCGGCGCTTCGGTTCTTGGCGCGGGGCTTCGCAGGAATGCAGGGCTCTCCCCACTTGCGGGAGCCCTGCCGGGGAAGTCACCGTACGTCCTCACTGGAGCGCGGGGTAGGCTCCCGTCCGCTCCTCTTCCGGGCTTCGGCCCCGCCCCCAGGAAGGCCGGACTTCTCTTTGTTTCCGGGTCGCCGCAGGCAGCGCGGCGGCCCAGAGCTCCTGTTGACGGTGGCAGTACGGGGTGGGCTCCCGTTTACAGCGAAAAGAGTCCCTGGCGGGTAGACACCCGCCGCTGAGCGTCACGAAGCGGGGTGGGCACCCGCTTTCGTATTAAGGGCAAAGGTACGCAAATAAGCGAGGTGGGCACCCGCTAGGAGTGGCAATGTCCCTGGCAGGGTGGGCACCTGCCAGGGGACTTCAGGCTCGGAAAAGACGGGGCGAATGCCGGGTGGGCACCGGCTAGCAGAACTAAAGCGCTCCTAGCGCTACTGCCAACAATGAAAGCGCTCTAGAAGCGCTGGGGGTCCAAATAAAGCGCTCCTAGCGCTATAAGCCAAAGAAAAGCGCTCCCAGCGCTTAGGCATACAAAAAAGCACCACAAAGTCCAGCAGAGTTCTTCCCTGCATGCAGCAGGGCAGGGGTGGGGGGGGCAAGGCTGGACCCAGAGCCAGCTCACTGGGCCTCCAGGCAGGGAGGTAGTCCAGGTGGCGGTCCTCTGGTCCAGCAGCAGCAGCAGCCCCCCTCAGGTAAGATCCTGGCAGAGAACAGTTTCTGTGGGGACACAGCCCCATTTTTATACAGCAAACCCCTTTGTTCTGGGTTCAGGGTGAGGGGGAAAACCAGTCGCAGCTGGTTGGGGAGCACCCTTGATGTGCTCAGCCCCTCACTCTATTCATTGGCCGGGCTAGGGTCGTCAGTCGCACCGCAGGGGGCGGGGCCAGCATTGTGTGTGGAAAACCCTGTCCTATTCAGGACCCAGGTGTACTCCTCCCACCCATCTAGCTGCTGATCTCCCCATTCACCACTGGGTGACTCATCCTGACTCTGGGGAATCCCTAGCCCGTCACATGATATGACCAGCCAATCACGCGACAGACACACTGCACACAGAAGTGCCCACTTCTAGAAGTGGCACTTCCACACTAGGTACATGCACGCCGCACACATCATCGCGCAGCATTCACTCCCACGAGTCCGCACATACCAAACTCGGGCCTGCACACCCCACGCATCAGGAACTACTAGGGACACATACACTCCCCATGCATTCCTATGGGAGGGCAGGCCTATCTCACCACATGCACTCAGAGCACGCACGCACTTTACCCTGGGACACAGGGAAAGTGCGCAGAAACCAAAAAATTACCACACCAAGTCACCAGTAAAAAGCAAAAAAGTTCAGAGGTGAACCTGCCAGAAGGGCCAAGTCCAACACAACCCCCTTCCAGCCAAAACGCAGGGCAGCCCAATCACCACCGTGATGGACTTCCCTGCTTGGGGCGATAGAACACGGACGCGGGCCCGCAACTGCAGGGACACCCTCCGGTTCTACGCCACGGTGAACCCATGGAATTCTTTCTAACACCACTGTCTGGACCAACTGGGCTACCCCACTGGTACTCCCAAGCTGTCCGCGGCCAAGACCAGGCCCTAGGCCACCCAGGTGCCACCGGTCTTTGCCTAATCACAGAGTGGGGGGTAGTAACCCCTGGCACATAGCGCCATTCTCCACTCTTCCTCTCTGCAAGACAGGACTAGACTGCCACTGGTTCTCCAGCCTAGGGTCTACACCCTCAGGCGGACCAGGAGTCTCAGGGAAGGCTCTCCTCCCCCTACCTCTTCTCCTAGGGTTCCTCCTCCTCTGGCGAGGGGTACACCTAGAACGCCATTCCAACCCAGGGTTTAACCCCTCAGGTTGTACCGGGGGCAGAGGTGGGTTCTCCCACCCTCTGCACCCCCTTCCAGAGCCCTGCTCCCTACCAACTGGGGCGGTACCTCTGGAAGAAGAACTGGTCGGGACGCTGGTTACAGACGTCCCACCCTTCAGGTCAGGCTGATCCTGAACCTGGCCTCCCAACCTCCGGCCTAGAACCTTTGGTGGAATAATTGCCTGGCACTCCAGGACTTCTGGGGATTTCCACTCCATCCCCCTGAGGCTATCAAATGACACATATGTCGAGCGACTGTCTGTCTGGCGCTGATCTCCCGTCCCCTGTCCACCTGACAGTGCGCGGAGATCCCCCAGAACAGAAGTGGTGCCACCCTGGCCACTACACGGGATCCTAGCCCAACTGGGTAGTCCCTGACCCACAGGCTCTTCCACTGGGGAACTCATCCCCCAATCACTCCTCACGCTGGACTCCTGTACCCTCCCTACCGGAGCGGTACTGCCAGACTCTAGAACCACAGGAGCCCTGGTTACAGGTACTCTAGGTCCTCTACTCACCAGGAGATCTTCCTCAAATGGGCTAACAGGACAGCCTAGGTCCCCAACTTGGTGTTCCCTCATGAAACCATCCAAGTCCTGAGGCAGGGTTTCGTACGTCCGGGGACCCTCGGTCACCCTCTCACTCCTGCTCCACTGAGCCAGGCAGTGAGCCCCTACACCCTCCTCGCTATCCTGGGACCTAGCTGGGCCACACTGAGCCTCTTCCACCACGCTGGGCTGGAAGATACCTGACCCACTACTTTTGGAGTCACTCCCTAATGACTCTAGAGAACCTCTAGCCCTTTCCCAGCGCTCTGCTTCATCTCCAAGCTCAAATGGTGCAGACACTCCACACCCTAACAGGTGTTGGCGCAACCCCGGCGCACAACAATTGAGCAGGTGTTCTCTGAGAATCAGATCACACAGTTTATCATAATCAGATTCTGCGGGAACTCTTATCCAATCAAACAGTGCATCCTCACATTCATCCACAAACTCCTCCCAAGACTGGTGAGACAGTTTCCTACTGCCCCTGAACTTCAACCTTAACTCCTCCTCCTGGGGAACAGGTACCAGACTGGGGGAACTGGGACTGGGATTTCCTACACTGGAATCTACATCGCTACTACCACTGGACTCAACCCTCCCTGGGGAGTTCAGAAAACCACAACTGCGCTCAGGGGATAACCTACCCTCCAGAGCTAGCTTCTCTCTGGCAAAGGCCCTCTCAGCCTCCGCCATCTGTCTTTTGACCTCCAGCTGCGCCATAGCCTGGGCATGCTGCAACCTGAGCTTTTCTAACGTCAGCTGGTGCTCCCTTTCTTTCCTCCTATCTTCCCACTCCTCTGGGGACAGGGAAAGGGATGAGGCGCTGCCTCCTGCGCTGGACCCAGCAAGGGACGCCCTACCTATGGGGTCTTCACTCTCTACTGGCGTCCAGGTATTGTCATCCTCTACCTCCTCTTCTGAATCTTCAGGGCTCCCCACAGACCCACCACCCTCCAGGTGTGAGGCCTGGGCCCTTTCCGTACTGCGCTCAAGATCCCTTTGCCTCTTAACCCACTGGATCATGTGGCCCCTAAGTTCACACATAGTGTCTGACTCTCTCACCCCTATGCCTCTCTCTCTACAGAACCTTTCCAACTCCTGCATACTGTAATAAATTAGATCACTGAGATCAAAAGCAGGCTCCATTCTGGCGGACGTTCTTGAGAAAAGATCACACAGGGAACCTAGGGGTCTGAGCCTAACAGGAGCACCCAATTCACAAAAAGATTCAGCAAGCTCTCTAACCCAGAGAACTCACACTCACTTGCCTAGTGCCACACACCATTCATCCACACACACAACCCTCCCCTCAGACTGGTAAGGCAGTTTCTACCACCCCTGATTCCTCAACCTGACCACCACGTGACACAGGTACCAACTCTGGGCGCAGGGCGGGGGACAAATGTACTGGACACTATTACGCTGCCACCACTGGATCCCACCCTCTGGTGAATCCAGAAACACAATGCACTAAGGGGGATGATCTACCCTCCCGAGCTAGGGACACCTAACTCACAGTGCACAAAACCACATTTCCAAAGAAATGACAATTAAAAACAAACTTAGAACAATAATCCCTATACCATGTGATTTATCTAAATGCAGAGTTTTGTAGTGCGGCCAGTTGCCGCTGCGGTACAGCGCAAACGCAAGTCCAAATCCCACCGCTGATCACCAATGTTAGAAATGGGATTTCTGGTTGGCTAGGGCTTGCGCCAAAGCCAGACAGAAACCACCACTCTAGTCAGGGCTGGGGAGTTACACGCCAAAGATAACCCCTGCTCACCCCCTTGGTAGCTTGGCACGAGCAGTCAGGCTTATCCCTGAGGCGATGTGTAAAGCGTTTCCGCGCGCACCCAGCAACAACACCCAAGGCCCACCACAAAGGAAACTCCACACAAGGTATTATATAAAAATAACCTTTGTATTATACCACAACACATTAGATAAAACACACACTCTACAATGTGCCAACAGGCACGGGCAGAATTTACAAGGGATTATATGTACAGGGGCAGGGCCACATGGACCGCTGTCCGGAATTAGCACTCTTAGAACATAGTACATAGAACATAGGAATAATACTGTAGTACAAAATAACATATGTAGCACACAACCAGTAACTACTGGTATCAGGTAAGTACCACCTACGCAACCCTAACCACCTTAGGAAAATATTGCGCAGGGAATCAGGACCTCACTAGCACCACCTGTACTAGGGAGAAAACAACCACCTAAGTATCACAATACCTGTAGGGGTCTAAGCACATAAACACATGATGCATAACATTCAGAGGTGTAAAGCAAAGCACATGACGCATAACCACATTCAGAGGTGCAGGAAAGGTACAATGGCGCAAAAACTCACATTAGCCACTATCTGTGGCAGTCCCTAGGCCAACTGGCCTTGTAGGGGCAAGGACGCCCTGCGTCCAGAAAAGTCAGGGCGCGCCGGCGCAGGCTGCGCAAGCCAGGCGCACAATGCACAACCTAAACGTTGCAGCTGCCCACTAAGTGCTGGGCAGCTGTGGAACTGAACTGGGGCACCACTGTGCCTTGAACCCCAGTACCGCAGTCACCTGGGGCCTCTCTGGGCTCTGAAACAAATATGCCCCCTTGGGAGTCCCTCTGGACTCTAAGTAATGTTGCCCCCAGCGTTGGAGCCTCTGGGGCTCGAGAACCATGCGCCTCTTTGGAGCCTCGTGGGCTCTGAAAACGAATATGCCCAACCGTTGGAGCTACACAGAGCTCGAGAACCATGCGCCTCTTTGGAGCCTCGTGGGCTCTGAAAACGAATATGGGGGCCAACGTTGGAGCGGCCCGCTGCCTTCCGGGGCCGCTCTCCCTAGTAAGGTCAATGCTCCTTTTCCGGGCTTCGGTACCCGACCAATGCGGCCCTCGCTGGAGCACACTAGCGCTCTCACACAGTCAGGGCTGGCTTCGTCCTCGGAGCCTCGAGGCTCAAGAAGTACTGCCCCCCCCTCCTCCTTCGATGGAGCGTCAGGCGCTCCGAAAATAACCAGGCTGCCCCCACTCACCGGGACTCCTGGCGGCGCTTCGGTTCTTGGCGCGGGGCTTCGCAGGAATGCAGGGCTCTCCCCACTTGCGGGAGCCCTGCCGGGGAAGTCACCGTACGTCCTCACTGGAGCGCGGGGTAGGCTCCCGTCCGCTCCTCTTCCGGGCTTCGGCCCCGCCCCCAGGAAGGCCGGACTTCTCTTTGTTTCCGGGTCGCCGCAGGCAGCGCGGCGGCCCAGAGCTCCTGTTGACGGTGGCAGTACGGGGTGGGCTCCCGTTTACAGCGAAAAGAGTCCCTGGCGGGTAGACACCCGCCGCTGAGCGTCACGAAGCGGGGTGGGCACCCGCTTTTGTATTAAGGGCAAAGGTACGCAAATAAGCGAGGTGGGCACCCGCTAGGAGTGGCAATGTCCCTGGCAGGGTGGGCACCTGCCAGGGGACTTCAGGCTCGGAAAAGACGGGGCGAACGCCGGGTGGGCACCGGCTAGCAGAACTAAAGCGCTCCTAGCGCTACTGCCAACAATGAAAGCGCTCTAGAAGCGCTGGGGGTCCAAATAAAGCGCTCCTAGCGCTATAAGCCAAAGAAAAGCGCTCCCAGCGCTTAGGCATACAAAAAAGCACCACAAAGTCCAGCAGAGTTCTTCCCTGCATGCAGCAGGGCAGGGGTGGGGGGGGCAAGGCTGGACCCAGAGCCAGCTCACTGGGCCTCCAGGCAGGGAGGTAGTCCAGGTGGCGGTCCTCTGGTCCAGCAGCAGCAGCAGCCCCCCTCAGGTAAGATCCTGGCAGAGAACAGTTTCTGTGGGGACACAGCCCCATTTTTATACAGCAGACCCCTTTGTTCTGGGTTCAGGGTGAGGGGGAAAACCAGTCGCAGCTGGTTGGGGAGCACCCTTGATGTGCTCAGCCCCTCACTCTATTCATTGGCCGGGCTAGGGTCGTCAGTCGCACCGCAGGGGGCGGGGCCAGCATTGTGTGTGGAAAACCCTGTCCTATTCAGGACCCAGGTGTACTCCTCCCACCCATCTAGCTTCTGATCTCCCCATTCACCACTGGGTGACTCATCCTGACTCTGGGGAATCCCTAGCCCGTCACATGATATGACCAGCCAATCACGCGACAGACACACTGCACACAGAAGTGCCCACTTCTAGAAGTGGCACTTCCACACTAGGTACATGCACGCCGCACACATCATCGCGCAGCATTCACTCCCACGAGTCCGCACATACCAAACTCGGGCCTGCACACCCCACGCATCAGGAACTACTAGGGACACATACACTCCCCATGCATTCCTATGGGAGGGCAGGCCTATCTCACCACATGCACTCAGAGCACGCACGCACCTTACCCTGGGACACAGGGAAAGTGCGCAGAAACCAAAAAATGACCACACCAAGTCACCAGTAAAAAGCAAAAAAGTTCAGGGGTGAACCTGCCAGAAGGGCCAAGTCCAACACCCCCCTACACTGCACGAACACCACTGCACTTCTCTAAACCCTGAAACACCACCCCCAGCACAACCCCCTACACTGCCCGAACAACACTGCACTGCCCTAAACCCTGAAACACCACCCCCAGCACGACCCCCTACACTGCCCGAACACCACTGATCTGCCCTAAACCCTGAGACACCACCCCCAGCATGACCTCTACTCTGCCCGAACACCACTGCTCTGCCCCAAACCCTAAAACACCACCCACAGCACGACCCCTACACTGCCCGAACACCACTGCACTATCCTAAACACTGAAACACCACCCCCAGCAAGACCCCCTACACTGCCTGAACACCATTGCCCTAAACCCTGAAACACCACCCCCTGCAAGACCCACTACACTGCCTGAACACCACTGCACTCCCTTATACCTTGAAACACCACCCCCAGCATGACCCCCCTACACTGCCCGAACACCACTGATCTGCCCTAAACCCTGAGACACCACCCCCAGCATGACCCCTACTCTGCCCGAACACCACAGCTCTGCCCCAAACCCTAAAACACCACCCACTGCACGACCCCTACACTGCCCGAACACCACTGCACTGCCCTAAACCCTGAAACACCACCCCCAGCACGACCCCCTACACTGCTCGAACACCACTGCACTTCCGTAAACACTGAAACACCACCCCCAGCAAGACCCCCTTCACTGCTCAAACCCACTGCCCTAAACCCTGAAACACCACCCCAGCAAGACCCCCTACACTGCCTGAACACCACTGCACTGCCCTAAACCCTGAAACACCACCCCCAGCATGACCCCCTACACTGCCCGAACACCACTGCCCTAAACCCTGAAACACTAACCCCATCACGACCCCCTACACTGCCCGAACACCACTGCACTGCCCTAAACCCTGAAACACGACCCCCTACGATGCCCGAACATTACTGATCTGCCCTAAACCCTGAAACACCACCCCCAGTACGACCCCCTACTCTGCCTGAACACCACTGCTCTGCCCCAAACCCTAAAACACCACCCCCAGCATGACCCCTACACTCCCTGAACACCACTGCTCTGCCCTAAACCCTGAAACACCAGCCCCAGCACAACCCCATACACTACCCAACACTACTACACTGCCTAAACCCTGAAACACAACCCCCAGCATGACCCCCTACCCTGCCCGAACACCAATGCTCTGCCCTAAACTCTGAAACACCATCCCCAGCACGAACCCTACACTGCCCGAACACCACTGCACTGTCCTAAACCCTGACACACCATCCCCAGCACGACCCCCTACACTGCCCAAACTCCACTACACTGCCCTACACCCTGAAACACCACCCCCAGTATGACCCCCTACACTGCCCGAACACCACATCATTGCCCTAAACCCTGAAACACCATCCCCAGCATGACCCCCCTACACTGCACGAACACCACTGCACTTCCCTAAACCCTGAAACACCACCCCCAGCACAACCCCCTCCACTGCCCGAACAACACTGCACTGCCCTAAACCCTGAAACACCACCCCCAGCATGACCCCCTACACTGCTAGAACACCACTGATCTGCCCTAAACCCTGAGACACCACCCCCAGCATGACCTCTACTCTGCCCGAACACCACTGCTCTGCCCCAAACCCTAAAACACCACCCACAGCATGACCCCTACACTGCCCGAACACCACTGCACTGCCCTAAACACTGAAACACCACCCCCAGCAAGACCCCCTACACTGCCTGAACACCACTGCCCTAAACCCTGAAACACCACCCCCTGCAAGACCCACTACACTGCCTGAAAACCACTGCACTCCCCTATACCTTGAAACACCACCCCCAGCATGACCCCCCTACACTGCCCGAACACCACTGATCTGCCCTAAACCCTGAGACACCACCCCCAGCATGACCCCTACTCTGCCCGAACACCACAGCTCTGCCCCAAACCCTAAAACACCACCCACTGCATGACCCCTACACTGCCCGAACACCACTGCACTGCCCTAAACCCTGAAACACCACCCCCAGCACGACCCCCCTACTCTGCCCGAACACTACTAGACTGCCCTAAACCATGAAACACCACCCCCAGCACGACACCCTACACTGCCCGAACACCACTGCACTGCCCTATACCCTGAAACACCACCCCCAACACGACCCCCCTACACTGCCTGAACACCACTGCTCTGCCCCAAACACTAAAACACCACCCCCAGCATGACCCCCTACACTGCCTGAACACCAATGCTCTGCCCTAAACTCTGAAACACCATCCCCAGCACGAACCCTACACTGCCCGAACACCACTGCTCTGCCCTAAACCCTAAAACACTAGCCACAGCACGACCCCCTACACTGCCCAAACACCACTGCTCTGCCCTAAACCCTGAAACACCAGCCCAAGCACGACCCCCTACACTAAACCAACACCACTGCACTGCCTAAACCCTGAAACACAACCCCCAGCACGACCCCCTACACTGCCTTAACACCAATGCTCTGCCCTAAACTCTGAAACACCATCCCCAGCACGAACCCTACACTGCCCGAACACCACTGCTCTGCCCTAAACCCTAAAACACTAGCCACAGCACGACCCCCTACACTGCCCAAACACCACTGCACTGCCCTAAACCCTGAAACACCAACCCCAGTATGACCCCCTACACAGCCCAAACACCACTACACTGCCCTATACCCTGAAACACCACACCCAGCACGACCCCCTACACTGCCCGAACACCACTGCATTGCCCTAAACCCTGAAACACCATCCCCAGCATGACCCCCTACACTGCACGAACACCACTGCACTTCCCTAAACCCTGAAACACCACCCCCAGCACGACCCCCTAAACTGCCAAAACAACACTGCACTGCCCTAAACCCTGAAACACCACCCCCAGCATGACCCCTACACCGCCCATACACCACTGCACTGTCCTAAACCCTAAAACACCACCCCAAGCAAGACCCCCTACACTGACTGAACGCCACTGCCCTAACCCTGAAACACCTCCCCCTGCACGACCCCCTACACTGCCCAGACATCACTGTACTGCCCTAAACCCTGAAACACCACCCCCGGCATGACCCCCTAAACTGCCCGAAAACCACTGCACTGCCCTAAACCCTGAAACACCACCCCCAGCACGACCCCCTACACTGCCCGAACACCACTGCAGTGCCCTATA
The DNA here is from genome assembly GCF_964204655.1 of Triturus cristatus. Lineage (NCBI taxonomy): Eukaryota > Metazoa > Chordata > Amphibia > Caudata > Salamandridae > Triturus > Triturus cristatus. The sequence goes on from NC_140579.1 coordinate 332,891,332, forward strand.
CCCTGAAACACCACCCCCAGCACAACCCCCTACACTGCCTGAACACCACTGCACTACCCTAAACCCTGAAACACCACCACCACTTTGACCCCCTACACTACCCTAACACCACTGCACTACCCTAAACCCTAGAAAAGTAACCACCACCCCGTGCCCAATCCCCCTTTCCTCTTACTCCTTGTGGCTCCTCTCTCCTCATGGTTCCTGCTTCATGTCGTCTCTGAGGGGCGGTGCACGTCGCTGTGAGGAAACAGAACAGCCTCTGTTTCCTTACAACGACATGGATCGTCTACATTTTTTAGAACTCATGGTCATTTACCATACATACTTTTACATCAAAATTCGTTGTAAAGGCATGCGTGGTAAATGACCATGCCTTCTATAAAAATGCGTAGTAATGACTTTTGCGATTTACAACGCATGCGTGGTAATGCATGCTTTGTAATCGTATCGCGAAGTAAAAGAGTTGTTGTAACGGCTATTTACCGATCAAAGCTGGCCCCTGTTCTTCAGTGAGTCGTTTATTTGATAAATTAGGAGGAAGGAATGTGTTTTTTTTTCCGAAAGTGCATTCCCGGCTGTTTGTGAAAGTGTCCACGTGGCCTGGTTTCACTTTTGGTGGGAGAATGGAAAAGTCTGTTTGGATCTAAAGAGGTTCTGCTGTTGGACGGGGCCGGCGTGGCACTTCATCAGAAAACACAGCTAATGGAAAGCGTTGTCCCCGAAGTGTGGAGCAGTGCCATGAGAGGTCAACGAGTGTGCGTCCCACCTTAGTATGACCGTACCGCGTGACCCATGTGCTGCCTCCAGTGTACGGAAGGCAGAAGCGCAGGTCCTCTTGAACGCCATTGTAGCACTAATTCTACATTTTGAAACGTGGGCATTTCAACCTTGTTGTTCCTGCCAGATACAAAGAGAAGATCCTTTGTTATTAAGTGCCCTCGTTACCTTTTCTGTGGGTAGTGGTGCTTGCCACTTCGCTGCCCCGCCGGTGCACACGACTGGGCTCCCCACCTTTTGTGCCATCTGCAGGGCCTCTTCCCTCGGATCACTGGTTTCGGTTTCTGGAGTGGCAACATAAACAGTTGCTCCCAAAGGACTAGACTGAACACTTAGGTGAATATCCCCTGCGCCAGCATTCCGCGGGAATTCTTTCCTAGCTCCGCCACGTCGATGACGATGTCATAATAGCAGGGCTCCGCTCGCGACACTCTATGATGTCATAGGAGCCATAAGAGGACCTCGTTGGTGTGCTGACGTCAGTTCCACCTATTTATTCCGTGCCATCGAGGTAAACAGGTGGACTGACACATTTTCACATGTATACGTAGTATACTAAATATATATATATATGTGTGTATATATATATATATTCACTGAAAAAACCATAGGTTTCAGGCAAGTAATAGTTAGGAATTAGCATTTAAAAAACCTTAGAAATTCACTGAAAAAACCATAGGTTTCAGGGGCGTTATAGTTAGCTGGACTTTTCACTCGTACAAAACCATTGAAATTCCCCAGTTATAGTTAGTTCAGCTAACTATAACTCGCGCGCCCGCAATGCACTGCTGATGACGTCACATATTACATCACTCATGACATGGTCAGTGACATCACTCATGACATCACTGATGACATCTCAAATGAAATCACTGATGACATCATCCAGTGAATGTGTGTTTTTCTGAAAATTACATACGTTTTATATATGTATATCTCAAGGTCGATGGAAGAATAAATGGGTATATAAGTGTATAAATGGATGATTTGTTTTTGAAAAATTGATTGTATAACTGACTGATTAAGTGTATCTTAGTGAATACATGGCTTAGTGAGTAATGTTTAAATGTGTAAATATCTGTATCAGTCTCTCACTTTGTGTATAAGTGGCTGCATGGGTTGGTGAGTAGCTACATGAGTGTCTATATAGGTTATTAGTTGGTTTTTTTGAGTATCAGTATGAGTGTCTGAGTGTCTGTATGGTTCGGTGGGGGGTATTACGTAGTGCATAGGTGCATGAATGAGTGACTCACTGTTTGTATGTGTTGAAGACAGCATGTGTGCAGGACTGTATGGGTGGATGATTGTGTGCATGGGTGTGTTAGTGAGTGATAGACTGTCTCAATAGTGTCTTTATGAGTAACTACATATGTTTTAAACTAGTATATGTGACCATTGGAGTATATAAGTGAGTATATGTGAGAGTGAGAGATTGAAAGAGTTCCTGTATGAATAAGTATGTGTTTCTATAAGTGATTGTTTAAAAGACTAAGTATGTGTTTCTGTAGAAGTAAGTGTGGTGGTGTGTGTATAACTGTATATGCAAGTAAATGGATGTTTGATTCTTTAGTAGCATGAGTGACTATGTGTGTGAGTTACTCTATGGATGAGTTGTGTTGTGTAACAGGATGTATAGGTGTGTGAGTACATATGATGAGTGAGTACATGTATGAGTGACTGTATAGGACTGTTGGTGAATGAGTGGATGTGTATGTGGATCTTAGAATTACTGAATAGGTTGTTGTAACTGGTATTGGTATGTCCATTGTTTTGAACATTGTAGTTTCTATTTTTGAATGTGTGTATCAAAGGTTATATTAGGGGAAGAGGAGGTCTGCCACTCTATCACAAGGATGATGTCATCAGTGATGTCATTAGTGATGTCATTTGAGATGTCATCAGTGATGTCATGAGTGATGTCACTGACCATGTCATGAGTGATCCGAAACTGCAAAACTGAATTATCCCGGTGCACTCAATTATAATTCAAAGTTCAAACATTCATGTTGGCGCTTCTTGTGTCACACGGAGTCCAACCGTGTCTTCATGTCATGAGTGATGTAATATGTGACGTCATCAGCAGTGCGTTGCGGGCGCGCGAGTTATAGTTAGCTGAACTAACTATAACGGGGGAATTTCAATGGTTTTGTACGAGTGAAAAGTCCAGCTAACTATAACGCCCCTGAAACCTATGGTTTTTTCAGTACATTTCTAAGGTTTTTTAAATGCTAATTCCTAACTATAACGTGCCTGAAACCTATGGTTTTTTCAGTGAATTTCAAAGGTTTTTTAAATGCTAATTTCTAACTATGCCTACAGAGATAGGACATGTGAAGAAAGAAGAAAAAACGCACAGAAAGAATAAAAAGAAATGCAGAAAGAAGCAACAGAAGTCCTCAAAGACGAAGAAAAGTGCAGGAAGAAGGTTAACTGTTGGACTTGGCCCTTTTTGCAGGGTCTCTCCTAAACTTTTTGCCTTCCTCCGGTATTTTTTCTGACCTGTTGTTGGCTGTTTTATGACTCTGGGCACCTTACCACTGCTGACCAGTGCTAAGGTGCATATGCTCTCCCTATGGTAAAATGTATACATTGATTGGTGTCCATGATTGGTTCATTTGGTTTACTGTCAGCCCCTAGTAAAGTGCACCAGGAGTGCCAGAGCTTACAATACAAATACCGCTGGTGGGCTTGCAGCACTGGTTGTGCCACCCACAGAAGCGGCCTAGTAAAATGTGTCTAGGGTCTGCCACTGAAGAACCTGCGCGCAGTCTGGTACTGTCACGCTGATTGCGCAAGTGCACCCACTTGCCAGTTCCTAAACCGTCCCTTAACTACATATTAGTCATCCCTCTGGTAGGCCCAAGGGCAGGGTGCATTGTAGGCATAAGGTAGGACATGCCCTGATGTATGTGGCATGTTCTAATAGTGAATTACAGCCATTTTCGTTTTTCACTATTGAAGGCTACCTGCTCTCCATAGGCCAGAATGGGCTGCTGGAATTACTACACGCTGTAATCCCAGTGGACTCAGAGAGCATGGTAGAAAGTCAAGTTTAGTATGCCTGAACTCAGAATAATAAAATACTTCTTTTAGTAAAGTTTATTTTAATATCCTGTGTTTGTAAATACTACTTTTAGAAAGTTAGTATTTACTGACCTGGCCATTTCAGTCCGCCTCTGCTGTGTGTGTGTGTTCTGCCTAGTAACAGTAAAGGAGCAGGGCTGGGGTATTCCAGGAGACAGGCTGGCTGCCAGGTGGTGGGTAGAGAGATTACACCAGGATGGGTGGGAGGAGTACACCTTTGACTCTGAATAGACCTGTGCTCTGCCACCACAATGCCGGCTCCGCCCCCTGTGGAGCGGCTGATGTCTCTGCCCTGCTGCTGAAAGGAAAGAGCAGAGTCACCACAACAAAGTGCTCCAAAACTGGACTGAGCCAGGCCCAGGCCCCCTGGCGACAAAGAACAAAAGAATTGTGCTATAAAAGAGGGAGCCCTGCTCCTAAGAAATCAGATCCTGTTTACGCCAAGAAGAAACTCTGCCCGAAGAGAAGGACCTGGAGAAGCTGAAGGAGGAATACTGTCCCTCTGCCTGAGAGACTGGCCTGCAGTGGGTGCCTTTCTGCAAGAAGGAGAGGAAAAGACTTGAGGAAAAGACTTTGCATGAACTTGTGCTTTTAAACAATCTCCAAGGGCTTGCTGGTGAACTTGCCCCCTGATCTGCGCCCCAGGAACAGTGGGTGATACCTTTCCTAAAGAAGAGGAGAAGTGCCTGGAAGCGATTCTGTGAAGCTGACTGCCAGAGAACTTGTGTGCCTCTACCCCTTTCCCAGCACCGCGACATCTGCCACCTGGGGCTACCACGAGCACCGCCAGGACCTGTCTGGTCCCAGCACCGCAAGTACCTGCCCCTCCGAGCCGTAGCTCGCACCGCCCGGAAAGGACCCCGAGATCCCCGCAGAGACCTGCGACGCACTTGTGATCTACTACGAAGCCGTCGTCGCTGCAACGCGCTAAGAATTGCCCCGGAGCTGCCTTCCCCTCCTCTGCGCTTGGTCGTGTGGCTGAGACCTTCTTCGGGTGCCCCACGAAGCACCGCCACCCTCTGACTGCGAGGGACAACACCGCGACGTGGGACACCGCACCGAGGAAACCCGAGGCCACCGCCGTGACCAACCCCGTGAAAAGAAGGTATTTTTGACAATCGCGCTAAAAGTACGGCCCGTAACTGCCTACGTACGGTCCGTACTTCCATCTGAAATAATTGCGCTTTGAAAACGTACTGCCTTGCCTCGTAGTTCGAGCAATACCGTCGGTACTCCCATCTGAAATATTTTCGCGTAAATACGGGCCGTACTTGCCATTGTACGGACCGTACTGACCTCTGAAGTATCCTGTTTTGAACCATAGCAACCTTGGTTCGAACCGTACCAGCCTTGGTCTGAACCGTACTGACCTCTGAAGTATCCTGTTTTGAACCGTAGCAACCTTGGTTCGAACCGTACCAGCCTTGGTCTGAACCGTACTGGCCTCTGAAGCAGCGGAGTTCGAACCGTACCTGCTTTGAGCTGAACAGCAGTGAAACCTATTGCCGGTGCTCACGCGGGAAGCGTGAGACTCGGCAAGCGTACTCGGGCTCACGCGAGAAGCGTGAGAAACGGCAAGGCACTTTAAAAACCTTGCCCAGAGCATCACAAAGCAAAAACCAAAGGAAATGATGGACGGAGTGTTGAACATTGCAAGCATTCACCCCCAGTCAACTGATCTGGGTTTAATCCATCACCGTTCTTTAGCCCACTCTGCCACCCCAGTTCAGACATGGCCATATGCAAATCAGTCTGACCCTGTGCCTCATGGGAACAGTCCAGCCCGAACTGCCAAGCCATGTCTTCCCTGGACCGGAAACAAGCTTCCTAGGACCGGTTTCTGGCATTTCAGCCGTCTTCAGCCAGGCTTGCTTGAATCCAGTGGCAAAGTGAGCAAGGGACACACGTCTGAGCATACCCTGCCAACTTATGGCGAACAAAGCAAAAACCAAAGGAAATGATGGACGGAGTGTTGAACATTGCAAGCACTCACCCCCAGTCAACTGATCTGGGTTTAATCCATCACCGTTCTTTAGCCCACTCTGCCACCCCAGTTCAGACATGGCCATATGCAAATCAGTCTGACCCTGTGCCTCATGGGAACAGTCCAGCCCGAACTGCCAAACCATGTCTTCCCTGGACCGGAAACAAGCTTCCTAGGACCGGTTTCTGGCATTTCAGCCGTCTTCAGCCAGGCTTGCTTGAATCCAGTGGCAAAGTGAGCAAGGGACTCACGTCTGACCATCCCCTGCCAACTTATGGCGAACAAAGCAAAAACCAAAGGAAATGATGGACGGAGTGTTGAACATTGCAAGCACTCACCCCCAGTCAACTGATCTGGGTTTACTCCATCACCGTTCTTTAGCCCACTCTGCCACCCCAGTTCAGACATGGCCATATGCAAATCAGTCTGACCCTGTGCCTCATGGGAACAGTCCAGCCCGAACTGCCAAGCCATGTCTTCCCTGGACCGGAAACAAGCTTCCTAGGACCGGTTTCTGGCATTTCAGCCGTCTTCAGCCAGGCTTGCTTGAATCCAGTGGCAAAGTGAGCCAGGGACTCACGTCTGAGAATACCCTGCCAACTTATGGCGAACAAAGCAAAAACCAAAGGAAATGATGGACGGAGTGTTGAACATTGAAAGCACTCACCCCCAGTCAACTGATCTGGGTTTAATCCATCACCGTTCTTTAGCCCACTCTGCCACCCCAGTTCAGACATGGCCATATGCAAATCAGTCTGACCCTGTGCCTCATGGGAACAGTCCAGCCCGAACTGCCAAGCCATGTCTTCCCTGGACCGGAAACAAGCTTCCTAGGACCGGTTTCTGGCATTTCAGCCGTCTTCAGCCAGGCTTGCTTGAATCCAGTGGCTGATGACGGCTGATAGCCAGAAACCGGTCCTAGGATGCTTGATTCCGGTCCAGGGAAGACATGGCTTGGCAGTTCGGGCTGGACTGTTCCCATGAGGCACAGGGTCAAGACTGATTTGCATATGGCCATGTCTAAACTGTGGTGGTGTAGTGGGCAAAAAAACGATGGATTTAACCCAGATCTCTTGACTGGGGGAGAATGTCTGTATTGTCAGCATTCCGTCCATCATTTGTTTGTTGTAACGCTTTTCGCCCTAAGTGGGATGGGTATTCCCAGACGTGGGACCCGTGCTCACTACGTCACTGGAGTCAAGCTATCCTGGCTGATGACGGCTGATAGCCAGAAACCGGTGCTAGGATGCTTGATTCCGGTCCAGGGAAGACATGGCTTGGCAGTTTGGGCTGGACTGTTCCCATGAGGCACAGGGTCAAGACTGATTTGCATATGGCCATGTCTAAACTGTGGTGGCGTAGTGGGCAAAAAAACGATGGATTTAACCCAGATCTCTTGACTGGGGGAGAATGTCTGCATTGTCAGCATTCCGTCCATCATTTGTTTGTTGTAACGCTTTTCGCCCTAAGTGGGATGGGTATTCCCAGACGTGGGACCCGTGCTCACTATGCCACTGGAGTCAAGCTATCCTGGCTGATGACGGCTGATAGCAAGAAACCGGTCCTAGGATGCTTGATTCCGGTCCAGGGAAGACATGGCTTGGCAGTTTGGGCTGGACTGTTCCCATGAGGCACAGGGTCAAGACTGATTTGCATATGGCCATGTCTAAAATGTGGTGGCGTAGTGGGCAAAAAAACGATGGATTTAACCCAGATCTCTTGACTGGGGGAGAATGTCTGCATTGTCAGCATTCCGTCCATCATTTGTTTGTTGTAATGCTTTTCGCCCTAAGTGGGATGGGTATTCCCAGACGTGGGACCCGTGCTCACTACGCCACTGGAGTCAAGCTATCCTGGCTGATGACGGCTGATAGCCAGAAACCGGTCCTAGGATGCCTGATCCGGTCCAGGGAAGACATGGCTTGGCAGTTCGGGCTGGACTGTTCCCATGAGGCACAGGGTCAAGACTGATTTGCATATGGCCATGTCTAAACTGTGGTGGCGTAGTGGGCAAAAAAACGATGGATTTAACCCAGATCTCTTGACTGGGGGAGAATGTGTGCATTGTCAGCATTACGTCCATCATTTGTTTGTTGTAACGCTTTTCGCCCTAAGTGGGATGGGTATTCCCAGACGTGGGACCCGTGCTCACTACGCCACTGGAGTCAAGCTATCCTGGCTGATGACGGCTGATAGCCAGAAACCGGTCCTAGGATGCTTGAATCCGGTCCAGGGAAGACATGGCTTGGCAGTTCGGGCTGGACTGTTCCCATGAGGCACAGGGTCAAGACTGATTTGCATATGGCCATGTCTAAACTGTAGTGGGCAAAAAAACGATGGATTTAACCCAGATCTCTTGACTGGGGGAGAATGTCTGCATTGTCAGCATTCCGTCCATCATTTGTTTGTTGTAACGCTTTTCGCCCTAAGTGGGATGGGTATTCCCAGACGTGGGACCCGTGCTCACTACGCCACTGGAGTCAAGCTATCCTGGCTGATGACGGCTGATAGCCAGAAACCGGTCCTAGGATGCTTGATTCCGGTCCAGGGAAGACATGGCTTGGCAGTTCGGGCTGGACTGTTCCCATGAGGCACAGGGTCAAGACTGATTTGCATATGGCCATGTCTAAACTGTGGTGGCGTAGTGGGCAAAAAAACGATGGATTTAACCCAGATCTCTTGACTGGGGGAGAATGTCTGCATTGTCAGCATTCCGTCCATCATTTGTTTGTTGTAACGCTTTTCGCCCTAAGTGGGATGGGTATTCCCAGACGTGGGACCCGTGCTCACTACGCCACTGGAGTCAAGCTATCCTGGCTGATGACGGCTGATAGCCAGAAACCGGTCCTAGGATTCTTGATTCCGGTCCAGGGAAGACATGGCTTGGCAGTTCGGGCTGTACTGATCCCATGAGGCACAGGGTCAAGACTGATTTGCATATGGCCATGTCTAAACTGTGGTGGCGTAGTGGGCAAAAAAATGATGGATTTAACCCAGATCTCTTGACTGGGGGAGAATGTCTGCATTGTCAGCATTCCGTCCATCATTTGTTTGTTGTAACGCTTTTCGCCCTAAGTGGGATGGGTATTCCCAGACGTGGGACCCGTGCTCACTACGCCACTGGAGTCAAGCTATCCAGGCTGATGACGGCTGATAGCCAGAAACCGGTCCTAGGATGCTTGATTCCGGTCCAGGGAAGACATGGCTTGCCAGTTCGGGCTGGACTGTTCCCATGAGGCACAGGGTCAAGACTGATTTGCATATGGCCATGTCTAAACTGTGGTGGCGTAGTGGGCAAAAAAACAATGGATTTAACCCAGATCTCTTGAATGGGGGAGAATGTCTGCATTGTCAGCATTCCGTCCATCATTTATTTGTTGTAACGCTTTTCGCGCTAAGTGGGATGGGTATTCCCAGACGTGGGACCCATGCTCACTACGCCACTGGAGTCAAGCTATCCTGGCTGATGACGGCTGATAGCCAGAAACCGGTCCTAGGATGCTTGATTCCGGTCCAGGGAAGACATGGCTTGGCAGTTCGGGCTGGACTGTTCCCATGAGGCACAGGGTCAAGACTGATTTGCATATGGCCATGTCTAAACTGTGGTGGCAAAGTGGGCAAAAAAACGATGGATTTAACCCAGATCTCTTGACTGGGGGAGAATGTCTGCATTGTCAGCATTCCGTCCATCATTTGTTTATTGTAACGCTTTTCGACCTAAGTGGGATGGGTATTCCCAGACGTGGGACCCGTGCTCACTACGCCACTGGAGTCAAGCTATCCTGGCTGATGACGGCTGATAGCCAGAAACCGGTCCTAGAATGCTTGATTCCGGTCCAGGGAAGACATGGCTTGGCAGTTCGGGCTGGACTGTTCCCATGAGGCACAGGGTCAAGACTGATTTGCATATGGCCATGTCTAAACTGTGGTGGCGTAGTGGGCAAAAAAACGATGGATTTAACCCAGATCTCTTGACTGGGGGAGAATGTCTGCATTGTCAGCATTCCGTCCATCATTTGTTTGTTGTAACGCTTTTCGCCCTAAGTGGGATGGGTATTGCCAGACGTGGGACCCGTGCTCACTGCGCCACTGGAGTCAAGCTATCCTGGCTGATGACGGCTGATAGCCAGAAACTGGTCCTAGGATGCTTGATTCCGGTCCAGGGAAGACATGGCTTGGCAGTTCGGGCTGGACTGTTCCCATGAGGCACAGGGTCAAGACTGATTTGCATATGGCCATGTCTAAACTGTGGTGGCGTAGTGGGCAAAAAAAACATGGATTTAACCCAGATCTCTTGACTGGGGGAGAATGTCTGCATTGTCAGCATTCCGTCCATCATTTGTTTGTTGTAACGCTTTTCGCCATAAGTGGGATGGGTATTCCCAGACGTGGGACCCGTGCTCACTACGCCACTGGAGTCAAGCTATCCTGGCTGATGACGGCTGATAGCCAGAAACCGGTCCTAGGATGCTTGATTCCGGTCCAGGGAAGACATGGCTTGGCAGTTCGGGCTGGACTGTTCCCATGAGGCACAGGGTCAAGACTGATTTGCATATGGCCATGTCTAAACTGTGGTGGCGTAGTGGGCAAAAAAACCATGGATTTAACCCAGATCTCTTGACTGGGGGAGAATGTCTGCATTGTCAGCATTCCGTCCATCATTTGCTTGTTGTAACGCAGAGCATCACAAAGGCGCTACAAAGTGCCCAGAAACCCTAAGAAGCTGATTTTGAATAGAACTGTGCCATTTTGAAACCTGTGGACTACCCGTAAACATTTAAAGAGTAACTGGATTGATATTCCTCAAAGAGAACTGTATTTGTGCAACCTGCCTGAAAGAAACCCTTTATATAAAGACTTATATTTTTGATAAATATAGCCTTGTGTCTTTGTGTGGTGGGGTGATGATTATTGTGTGGGACAACTTGAACGCTTAACCTTATGCCCTCTCAAAATCTAGCCTGACTGCTCGCGCCACGTTACCTAGAGGGTGAGCAGGGGTTATTTTTAAAGAGGTGATCCTTTGCCCTGACTTAGAGGAAAGGGTCCCTTCTTGTCGCAAGTGCATACCTGCGCCAACCAGAGACCCCGGATTCTAACACTAACGTGCAGAAAGAGCCTTGTTACAAAATCATCCTGTACCCTCAACTTTTTCAGATGGATACTGGTGGTAGCTGAGTCTGACTAACCAGTCCTAGAGCCAGTGCTATGTTAAAAGACACTCAGAATACAGTGAAAACACCTACATACACTAAGGAACACTATGCGTTGGGGTCCCCCTGTGATCAGCATGACCTCCTCTGTAAGCCCCTAGTATATAATAGGGCAGGGGATTAAAACTACCTCTTAAAACGCGCCACAGGGCATGTTTGCACATGTCACCTCAGGCCCCGTCCCCTCACTTCCCCACTGTGTAAACACGCCCTGTGGCTGTTTTAAGTTGGGAGATTAAGTCCCCTTGAATCCTGAGGGTCCCTAGGGTCCAACTAGACCACTAGGTACCTCCAGTAAGCGCCACAGAGCTGCGTTGCAGAGAGATGTAAAAAGGGGCACGGCCTAGACCACCTGTCTGCAACGCAGCGGAGTGGTGCTTACTGGAAGCACCTGGTGGGCTAGTTGGCCCCCAGGGTCCCTCAGGATTGAAGGGGAATTATTTCCCCAACTTAAAACGCGCCACAGGGCTTGTTTGCACACGTTAACTCAGGCCCCGTCCCCTCCCTTCACCACTGTGTAAACACGCCCTGTGGCCGTGTTTAGTTGGGAGATTAAGTTCATTTGAATCCTGAGGGTCCCTAGGGTCCAACTAGCCCACTAGGTACCTCCAGTATGTGCCACAGAGCTGCGTTGCAGAGAGGTGTAAAAAGTGGCACGGCCTGGACCACCTCTCTGCAGCGCAGCTCAGTGGCGCTTACTGAAAGCATCTGGTGGGCTAGTTAGCCCCCAGGGGCCCTCAGGATTGAAGGGGAATTATTTCCTCAACTTAAAACGCGCCACAGGGCTTGTTTGCACACGTTAACTCAGGCCCCGTCCCCTCCCTTCACCACTGTGTAAACACGCCCTGTGGCCATTTTTAATTGGGAGATTAAGTTACTTTGAATCCTGAGGGTCCCTAGGGTCCAACTAGCCCACTAGGTACCTCCAGTATGCGCCACAGAGCTGCGTTGCAGAGAGGTGTAAAAAGTGGCATGGCCTGGACCACCTCTCTGCAACGCAGCTCAGTGGCGCTTACTGGAAGCACCTGGTGGGCTAGTTAGCCCCCAGGGGCCCTCAGGATTGAAGGGGAATTATTTCCCCAACTTAAAACATGCCATAGGGCATGTTTGCACACGTCACCTCAGGCCCCGTCCCCTTCCCTCCCCACTGTGTAAACATGCCCTGTGGCTGTTTTTTAAGTTGGGAGATTAAGTCAGCTTGAACCCTGAGGATCCCTAGAGGCAAAATAGCCCACTAGGTACGGGTAGTAAGCGCCATTGCAGAGAGGTGTAAAAAGGGGCACGGCCTGCACCACCTCTCTGCAACGCAGAGCAGTGGCACTTTACTGGAAGCACCTGGTGGGCTAGTTGGCACCCAGGGTCCCTCAGGATTGAAAGGGAATTATTTCCCCAACTTAAAACGCGCCTCAGGTCGTGTTTGCACACGTCACCTCAGGCCCCGTCCCCTCCCTTCACCACTGTTTAAACGCGCCCTGTGGCCGTTCTAAGTTGAGAGATTAAGTCCCCTTGAATCCTAAGGGTCCCTAGGGTCAAACTAGCCCACTAGGTACCTCCAGTAAGCGCCACAGAGCTGAGTTGCATAGAGGTGTAAAAAGGGGCGTGGCCTCAGAACACCTGTCTGCAACGCAGCTCCCTGGCGCACACTGGAGATACCTGTTGGGCTAGTTGGCCCGCAGGGACCCTCAGTATTGAAGGGGAATTAATTCCCCAACTTACAACTGGCCAGGGGGCGCGTTTCCAGAGTGCTGCAAGGAGGGGGCGTGGCCTCCAGCGCGATGCCGGTCTTTTATTTATTTTATTTTTTTAAGAAGGAGGGCTGTGTCCCCCCTTCTTTTTCTAATTTACTGGCCCTGGGGACCCCCTCCCCCAGAACCTGCACCCTAATTGTTTTTGTTGAAAAAAAATAAATTTGGCCCTCCCAAGGCCTTAATCGGCCCCGGGGACCCCAACCCCCGGGTCATGGCCTTTTTTTTATTTAAAATCTTTAGGAGGGGGCTGCGTTGCCCCCCTCCTCAGGCCACTTATGGCTCCGGGGACCCCATCCCCCGGGGCCGGCCTTTTTTAAAATTATTTTAAAAAGATATATATTTATAGAAACACCTAGGACATGCTGGACAAACCGTATGTACCTATCACCATGACGATTTGCGTGATATTCATTAAAAGGAGACTATGCATAGAACGAATCCACATGGAATGTATTTACACCGCTAGTGAAGCTCTGACGTGTCTGACACCCTACCGTGCCTAATCCCGGCGCCCCCGCCGGTGGGTACTCTCCAAGTAGACACCCTTGTCGTTTATTTATACAAACATAGGTAGCTATTGACGGCCACATTTAATATACACGCACACCAAGCCATTCAAAGGGGATTCGACAAAAATTCGACCAAACTATGCAAGAAACCCCCCTCACGGTTAATAAAAAACACATCCACCGCCGGATGTGTAATACTTTTTATTTTACTCTCTGGAAAGGAGACGAACCTCACTTGAGAGTCACAGCGTGCTCCTGGCTGAGCCCAATGCTGTGTTACACCCACCAGTGCCCGCCGATTGCCTCACACCTCTGTGTTGTATTCCACCAGCTAGTGCGTATACTATGACACTCTCTAGCCCATGTGCACTGTAACACCACCCCATGAATATGTCATGCCACACTTGCGTTCGCACGGGTTATATTGCCCCATCTAACGTGCCTTCCTCGATGTGTATGTTATAACGCACAGCGCTATGCCATACATATTACAATCTGGGATCGATATCTTTGTCACAGTGCATATGCAACGTTACACTCCCCAGCACATATTTTATATTACAACTTTAGAGACTAGTTATGTTACACAACACTGCCCTGTGCATATTACACTCCAAGGCGCATATCGCATAGCACGCGCTAGTGCCTGTGCTATCTCGCGCTCTCCAATGAATCTGTCATTGTGCACAATGTATTGCATATTATATTTCACGCCCCGGTTCATCTTATATCACACTTTTTGCTGCATAGTTTATACCATATACTACATCTAATTTTCATTTTCAATCGTGCTCTCAGGACTATGTTCTATATAACACTGCGTCCACCTACCCTTTTCACGGGCATTACATTTTGCGATGGGGGTGGAGGGTCAGGGGGTGTTTCTGCCAAGTGGGCCCGCAGTCACAGTCACAAACGTCCTCTTCTTCCTGAATAAAAGTGAGATTATGCTGCATACTTGTTCATATTTTAAGTAGTTCGCACACATTTTAAAAACAATAAAGTTCCTAATACCCACCTTCTCTGAACAGTTAGCTTGCTGCCCCATCCACCTCCTCCCTATCCTCTGTTGTCTGAATCCATGGACTAGCCTCCTCCCTCCTGCCATGCATGGTCTGATGTGCTGCCACTGCCCTCCATTTAGCCTGATGTACCAGTCCACTCCTCCTGCCCTCCATTGCCCAATTCTATGGCCCATCATTGACCTCCTGCTTAGCCTCTGTGCTTAGCTTGCTGCCCCTATTCTCCTTCCCCCTGCCCTCCGATGTCTTTGTGCATGCCCCTGCTCCATCCTTTTTGCCCACTATGTTCCATGGACCTGCCACTCCTATCTACTCTGAGTGTTCTGTTGAGCTGCCACTCCCCTCCCACCTGCCTAGCATTGTCAGATGACTGTAACCTGTCCCTGCCACCTCCACTCTGCCTGTCCACATGCCATGCCCCTATCTCCTTCCTCCTGTCCTCCATGGTCCATTTTACTGCCACACCCTTCTGCCCTCCCTGATCAGTTGTGCTGCAGCTGCTCCTCCTGCCTGCCCCGCGCGGTCTGTTGTGAGGCCCCTTCCCCTGACCTCTCTTGTCTGTGCCCAGGTACTGACCCTTCCTTCTATCCTCCATGGTCCTTTGTGCATGCCCCTGCACCCTCCTTCTTGCCCATCATAGCCATTGTGCTGCCACTAACCCTCCCGCTTGCCATGCATGGTCTTCTGTGCTGCCATGGCCCCTCCCACCTTCACTGTGTCGTCAGCTAGCTGCCCCTGACCCCCTCCTACCTTCGCTCCATGGTCTGTGTGTATGCCACTATAGTCTCATTGTTGCTCTCCATGGTGTGTCTTGTTTCTAGTGCCCATCCTGCCTGACCTCCATGGTCATCTTGCTGCTCCTGCCCTGCCACCTTGCCCCCAGCCCTCTGTTTCCATGTGCAGACCCCCTATTCCCTCCCTCCTGGCTTGTCTGTTCCATTGTAATGCCCCTGATCCGTCCCTCCTGCCCTTTGTGGTCTGTTATGCTGCAGCTTTCTCTCCTGTCTGTCCATTATGGTCAGCTAGCAACCATTGCCTCTTTCCCATCTGTTCTCTGTTGTCCATGTGCATGGTCCTGTCCCCTCCCTATTGCTTTCTATGGATTGTTGTGCTGCTGCAAACCCTGATGCCTCCCCTGTAGGGTCAGTTTGGTGCACCTCTCCATGTCCCTCCTGTCCTCTGTTATCCGAGTCCATGTCCCTACCCCAATTCCTCCTGCCTACCATGATTCAATGTACCATTCTTGTGAACATTTTGAACTTGGTAAGAGGGAGATTTTGATAAAAAACTGGGGTATTGATTTTCCCCTTTGAGTTACATTGAAAAAGAGGAGATTGTAGACAGGACACAGATCAAATAAAGCCCATTTGAGCTTAAAAACATTGGACGTTTCCTGGCTGAAACGGGTCTGTTGGCATGTATGGTTGTACTACCACTGCCTCTTCCTTCTGCCCACAATGGTCTATTATATTGCCACAGCCTCTCTTGCCAGTCCTGTATTGTTGGTTTGTTGCCCCTGCCCCCCTTTCCACTGCCCTCCATTGTCTGTTGTGCTGCCACTGCCCTTCCTGCCTGCCCAGTGTGGTCAAATTGTTGCCTCTGCACTCTCCTACCTGCCTTCAATGTTCAGAGTCCGTGCCCTTGGCCTCTGCCTCTCAACAGTATCCCAATGAACAACTAGATTGCTAACATTCTATATTTATTACAAAAGTGTGGAACGCATGACGTCATCTTGATGTAATCAAAACTGTAATACCTAGAGTATTTCCTTTAGAAATTACATATATGAGAGGGTCTTATTTGCATCAAAATTATGGTTAGTGCTCTAAAAAACTAATATGAGGACATATTTTCTGAGTTTTCAAATAGCGACAATGAACTTTTAAATTATTTGTAATCTTTATGTTTTTTTATCCAGTTGACCACTTGACTAAATGTTGCACCTTGGCGAGAGGATGTGGTGTTACTTCCAGAGCTGCAGACTTTGCAACTGGGGAACCAGGTTGGAGTTTCTGCTTCAGCTCAACATTCTGTGATTGTGGTCAAATCACTTAATCTCCCCATGTCTACAACCAAAATGAATTTGATCTTGTGTGATGTAACCAATGCTCATGTAAAGCATTCCAATACCTGACAAGTCTGCACTATATAAAACTGCAAATACACAAAAAATAAGTGTTTTGCACACTTCTGTCATTGGGCTATATGTGGACTACATCTGGGTGATATTTGTGCTGCATTTAGGCTCTTTTGTGTCTGGTGGCCATCTTGGGAGATTTATTTGTAATGAAGTTTCCTAATTTCCTCATTTACTGCAGTCTCCTCAGTAGGAAGTGCTTTCAGTTTTTTACTTTGATTCCATCAAGAAGGTATTCAGATATGTCACACATTTGCCATAAATTCTGAATGTTAGCACTCTAGTTGCTCATTAGATCACTGTAGTAAAGCTACTGCTCACCACGGAAGTCTGCTGCTGGTATTAAAAGTGCATGTTTCAGTCTGCATATCAGAAATTTTTAATGAAATAGAAGAGGATTTGAGAAGTCACTCAAAATGTGCCCTAATTTTTCTTTCTTCAGCACTAATCATCATTTCTATGGCAAAATGAACCCCCTCATTGTGTTCCTTTTTAAATTAAATGTTTTAAGTGTTACCAGTTTATTCCAATCAAGATGGCTTCAGGTGTGCCATACTTTTGTCATAAGTAAGACAGTAAGCGCTCTAGTTGTTCTTAAGAACACTCTGGGACATTCTGTCATTAGGCTATACTTGGGCTACATCTGGGTGATATTTGGCATACATTTGGGCTCTTTTGTCTCTGGTGGCCATCTTGGGAGATTTATTTGTTATGAACTTTCCTAATTTCCTCATTTACTGCAGTCTCCTCAGTGGGAATACTTTCAGTTTTTTATTTTGGTTCCATCAAGAAGGCATTCAGATGTGTCACACATTTGCCATAAATTCTGAATGTTAGCACTCTAGTTGCTCATTAGATCACTGTAGTAAAACTACTGCTCACCAAGGAAGTCTGCTGCTGGTATTCAAAGTGCATGTTTCAGTCTGCATGTCACAATTTTTTATGACATAGAAGAGGATTTGAGAAGTCAAAATGTGCCCTAATTTTTCTTTCTGCAGCACTAATCATAATTTCTATGGCAAAATGAATCCCCTCATTGTGTTCCTTTGCAAATTAAATGTTTTAAGAATTACCACTTTATTCCAACCAAGATGGCTTCAGGTGTGCCATACGTTTGTCATAAGTAGGACTGTTAGCGCTCTAGTTGTTCTTTAGAACACTCTGGGAAGCTGCAGTAGAACACAAAGGAATCAACTGACAGTCTCTGCCCTTGTTGGATGTACATGTTTTACTGAGAATGTCAGACTTCATTCTCACATGACTGAGAAAGATAGGTGCCGATTCTGATCCTGGAAAAACCGGGTACGAACCGTCGGTCGGAGCGTTTTCTCCGTCCGACTCGTACCCGGGAAAAAAACATTACAAACATGGAAGTACCATTTTCGAACGAGTCGTACAAAACACCGACCGACGATAATATACATACAAATGTGATCCGGGGAAAGCGCCGACGTGACGTCGGGACGCTTTCAGGCAGCGTTTTACGAACCAGGAAGTACGAACCGCACCGACGTCACCCCGCACGGATAAAATTCTCCAGCTGCCAAAAACTGCCGGGAAATCAGGTTGACGCGCGCAAGGAGCACCTGTACGCGACGGACAGCCATGGACCCGAACCTACGTGTCATCCCAGCCCTCATAGCAGTCCACCTGCTCTACAGGAACCGCCGCAGATGCCGCAGAAGGTCAGAACAACACCCAGGGGCAAAGGGGGGGGCAGGGGCAGGACACAAAACCCCCACCCAAGTCACAATGCATACATGCCCTGGACATACCTGACCTTCAGGGCCTGGTCACTTCGAGGGGGTGGGGTCGTGTCCAGCAATGGAAGTGGATGTACACACGAACCGGCAACACAACAAGTCCGGTACGTACCGTACCACGCCTTAAGAGCGTGGGTACGAGTCGTACCACGCCCACCCCAACATCACCCCAATAATGGCGGTACGGCCCGTACCCATGTTCCAAAGGCATGGGTCTGGGCCGCACCCCCACCCGTGCATGTACGGCACGTACCAACACCCCAACAGTGCATTTACGGACCATACCCCCACCCGTGTATGTAGGGACCGTACCCACACCCGCGTACGTATGGAGCGTACCCCCACCCCAACAGTGTATGTATGGACCGTAGTGGAGCGTACCCACACCCGCGTACGTATGGAGCGTACCCCCACCCGAGTATGTACGGACCGTACCCCCACCCGTGTATGCATGAAGCGTACCCACACCCGCGTACGCATGGAGCGTACCCCCACCCCAACAGTGTATGTATGGACCGTACCCCCACCCGTGTATGCATGGAGCGTACCCACACCCGCGTACGTATGGAGCGTACCCCCACCCCAACAGTGTATGTATGGACCGTACCCCCACCCGTGTATGCATGGAGCGTACCCACACCCGCGTACGTATGGAGCATACCCCCACCCCAACAGTGTATGTACAGACCGTACCCCCACCCGTGTATGCATGGAGCGTACCCCCACCCCAACAGTGTATGTACGGACCGTACCCCCACCCATGTATGCATGGAGCGCACCCCCACCCGTGCATGTACGGCGCGTACCAACACCCCAACAGTGCATGTACGGACCGTACCCCCACCCGTGTATGCATGGAGCGTACCCACACCCGCGTACGTATGGAGCGTACCCCCACCCCAACAGTGTATGTACGGACCGTACCCCACCCATGTATGCATGGAGCGCACCCCCACCCGTGCATGTACGGCACGTACCAACACCCCAACAGTGCATGTACGGACCGTACCCCCACCCGTGTATGTATGGAGTGTACACAGCCAGACACAGGAGGGGTGGGTGCAGAGTCCTCCCAGCAGTGCCCAGACGCAGGAGGGGTGGGTGCAGAGTCCTCCCAGCAGTGCCCAGACACAGGAGGGGTGGGTGTAGAGTCCCCCCAGCAGTGCCCAGACACAGGAGGGGTGGGTGCAGAGTCCTCCCAGCAGTGCCCAGACACAGGAGGGGTGGGTGCCTATCACTTCCAGCAGTGCCCAGACACAGGAGGGGTGGGTGCAGAGTCCTCCCAGCAGTGCCCAGACACAGGAGGGGTGGGTGCCTATCACTTCCAGCAGTGCCCAGACACAGAAGGCGTGGGTGCAGAGTCCTCCCAGCAGTGCCCAGACGCAGGAGGGCTGGGTGCAGAGTCCTCCCAGAAGTGCCCAGACACAGGAGGGGTGGGTGTAGAGTCCCCCCAGCAGTGCCCAGACGCAGGAGGGGTGGGTGCAGAGTCCTCCCAGCAGTGCCCAGACACAGGAGGGGTGGGTGCAAAGTCCTCCCAGCAGTGCCCAGACGCAGGAGGGCTGGGTGCAGAGTCCTCCCAGCAGTGCCTAGACACAGGAGGGGTGGGTGCAAAGTCCTCCCAGCAGTGCCCAGACGCAGGAGGGCTGGGTGCAGAGTCCTCCCAGCAGTGCCCAGACACAGGAGGGGTGGGTGTAGAGTCCCCCCATCAGTGCCCAGACGCAGGAGGGGTGGGTGCAGAGTCCTCCCAGCAGTGCCCAGACACAGGAGGGGTGTGTGCAGAGTCCTCCCAGCAGTGCCCAGACACAGGAGGGGTGGGTGCCTATCACTTCCAGCAGTGCCCAGACACAGGAGGGGTGGGTGCAGAGTCCTCCCAGCAGTGCCCAGAAGCAGGAGGGGTGGGTGCCTATCACTTCCAGCAGTGCCCAGATGCAGGAGGGGTGTGTGCAGAGTCCTCCCAGCACTGCCCAGACACAGGAGGGGTGTGTGCAGAGTCCTCCCAGCAGTGCCCAGACACAGGAGGGGTGGGTGCCTATCACTTCCAGCAGTGCCCAGACACAGGAAGGGTGGGTGCAGAGTCCTCCCAGCAGTGCCCAGACGCAGAAGAGGTGGGTGCCTATCACTTCCAGCAGTGCCCAGACGCAGGAGGGGTGGGTGCAGAGTCCTCCCAGCAGTGCCCAGACACAGGAGGGGTGTGTGCAGAGTCTTCCCAGCAATGCCCAGACACAGGAGGGGTGGGTGCCTATCACTTCCAGCAGTGCCCAGACACAGGAGGGGTGGGTGCACAGTCCTCCCAGCAGTGCCCAGACGCAGGAGGGGTGGGTGCCTATCACTTCCAGCAGTGCCCAGACGCAGGGGGTGTGTGTGCAGAATCCTCCCAGCAGTGCCCAGACACAGGAGGGGTGGGTGCCTATCACTTCCAGCAGTGCCCAGACACAGGAGGGGTGGGTGCAGAGTCCTCCCAGCAGTGCCCAGACGCAGGAGGGCTGGGTGCAGAGTCCTCCCAGCAGTGCCCAGACACAGGAGGGGTGGGTGTAGAGTCCCCCCAGCAGTGCCCAGACACAGGAGGGGTGGGTGCCTATCACTTCCAGCAGTGCCCAGACACAGGAGGGCTGGGTGCAGAATCCTCCCAGCAGTGCCCAGACACAGGAGGGGTGGGTGTAGAGTCCCCCCAGCAGTGCCCAGACGCAGGAGGGGTGGGTGCAGAGTCCTCCCAGCAGTGCCCAGACACAGGAGGGGTGGGTGCAGAGTCATCCCAGCAGTGCCCAGATGCAGGAGGGCTGGGTGCAGAGTCCTCCCAGCAGTGCCCAGACACAGGAGGGGTGGGTGCAGAGTCCTCCCAGCAGTGCCCAGACGCAGGAGGGCTGGGTGCAGAGTCCTCCCAGCAGTGCCCAGACACAGGAGGGGTGGGTGTAGAGTCCCCCCAGCAGTGCCCAGACGCATGAGGGGTGGGTGCAGAGTCCTCCCAGCAGTGCCCAGACACAGGAGGGGTGTGTGCAGAGTCCTCCCAGCAGTGCCCAGACACAGGAGGGGTGGGTGCCTATCACTTCCAGCAGTGCCCAGACACAGGAGGGGTGGGTGCAGAGTCCTCCCAGCAGTGCCCAGACGCAGGAGGGGTGGGTGCCTATCACTTCCAGCAGTGCCCAGACGCAGGAGGGGTGTGTGCAGAGTCCTCCCAGCAGTGCCCAGACACAGGAGGGGTGGGTGCAGAGGCCCCCAGCAGTGCCCATGGATAAAAAAGGGTGGAGTACCC
Organism: Triturus cristatus; assembly: GCF_964204655.1. Taxonomy (NCBI): domain Eukaryota; kingdom Metazoa; phylum Chordata; class Amphibia; order Caudata; family Salamandridae; genus Triturus; species Triturus cristatus. The sequence goes on from NC_140579.1 coordinate 332,912,822, forward strand.
ACAGATCCAATTGCCACAATTGTCAGTCAGGTGCACAAAGACCCTGCAGTACATGTAACACATGTGTGCGAGGCTGGGAGTACACACATGCATACAGCCTAAAAGGGAACATGTCCACATGAAGTCATGTCAACAGACTACATACACAAGTACAGTGATTACCAAGGATGCCACGAATGATGCAGGTGGAGACATCGCTTTGCATGCATGGCCAAAGTTGAAGGGGTCCGTCACACACCCAGCAAATGTAGACACAGCTCAGCGCAACATATTGGGAACACCCTGCAGGGAAGATGTCAGGGTACACAGAGGAAGGAACACACCTTGGGACAATTTCACCATGCAGTAAATGCTTACATGAACAGAGAAACTTAGCTAACACCTTGTGATGGCACACAGATACCAGGGTACCCCCTATGACCAGCACACTACTACATTTCCCACACACCCAACACATGATCACCACCCAAAATCATGTAGCAGCCCCACCAACAGCAATACCACAAAAGCAGTAGTGTCCTAAGGAAAAAAAAAAACGCTTTACTCAGCATTTTCAAATAAAGTGTGTGTGGATAATGTTTAGGCTGTCCGGTTTTAGGTTTAAACCTATAATAACTGATAAAACCCCACTGATGGAGAAACAGCCCTCACCAGTGAAAACATATAAACACTGAAGAAACACCTGCACAACCACAAACTAAATGCCATTTAAAGAAAGGAAAGAGAGAGTGAAAGAGTCATTTTGTTTCTTCCTGAAGGGGCCAATACAATGTACCTTTGTTATACAAGCTAGGAGTAAGAAAGTCTGGGCTAACATTATTCTGCTTGAGTTTTTTTGTTTAGGGATGCCACTAAAATATTGTTTCTTCTTCCTTTTGTTTTTTTCAGTTTTGTGGTCTTTGGTCTAAAGATGCGGGGTTTAGAAGCATGTTTTAGGTCTTGTTTCATTATTTTATAAACTGTAGAGGATCAGTAAACATCAAAATCATATTTGATATTTTGGCTGCATTTGATTCTTTAACTGATAGGTAACATGGCTGGTTTCATAAGAATCGTTCCTTATATGTGTCATCACATTTACCCACAGAGAATAGGTAAAAACCCTTAATACATCTGACCCAAGTATCTAGTTAGTCAGTATTGATAGTAGGTGAATTGCCAACACCTCAGGCTTTAAACATTCAATGCAAGGTATAGTGACAAGAATATGTGAAAAGAGCGCTATCATCAAGAATCTGGGATAGTGGTTAAAATATGACACCAGACTTTTGGAAAACACGGAACGCAGTGTCACTTGGAATGCTCTGCAAAAAAGGTTATTTCCAAGTTCAACAAAGATTAGAGTCTGAAAACACCCTTGTCTGCCAAGTGTTCAGCATAATCGTGTAGATGTGAAACATCTTCTTGAGAGTAGGCTAGGGGACACCTTAAGTGACTTTGGCACTGCAACATGTTCCATGTTAGAGTGCTTGCCACTTGGTAAGCAAAGCAATGGTGAAGAGCAATTCAGGAACTTTTATATTACAATGTATGAGAAATGGCTTACAGTGATGCATAGAAATGTCCCTCACCACCAATGGCAATTGAAGTCAATGAAACCTCACTGTGGTACTCTTCTAGATCCCTTCCGTAAATGGGGAATTTCTTCCGTAGTTTCAAAAGTGCTGCTTCATTTTTGACTGCTTCAATATCTTTGAGTGCACAAACGCCCAGATCAGCGCAAATGTTGCAGAACCTGCCCTGAGAATCGCAATCTTCAAATAAGCTAGTCTTGGGATGGAAAGTTATGTCAGTAGCCAGAGTTAACAAATTGTGTAGTGGCTGGTTTGAGGTTGCACATCTCAAGTGCCAATGTTGAGAGGGCCTTTTCACGGAAGTTTAAAAGGGAAGGAAAGAGAGAGCGCACTTGACCAAAGACTCACTGAAGAAGTATTGTATGGTGTACTACAATAAGTTTAATTTGCTAAAATCTATTTGGACATCATATACACTATACTTACACTGTCTATATACCATGCGCTATTAGTGCAGAAAGCAAGCAATAAAAGCAAAACGTTCCATAAACACTGGAAAAACACTGCTTCTGTAGATTTTAATGGCGCGAAAATGTGTAACCATTGATAACCACTGTTTTTTTAAAGTAATGAAATCACTTGAAAACACTGAAAAAACACCACCAGAATTTACCAAAAATAGAAACTGAAAACAGGAAATGTTCAATATTTACAAAGCCCATAGGGCAGTCCATGAGTCACAGCTGGATGGGGGACACAGTGGGACGCGTGTCCACTAGCTTGCCTGCACGGTTCAGACCACCCTGTCTTCCACGGGGGGGGCATCATGTGGGGGGGAAGGACCAGGCACCGCAGGGACAGGAGGGGCAAGGGCAGGCATTGTGGATGCAGGGACGGAGGACTCCACCACAGGGGGTGGGGCAGCGCCAAAGGAAGTGGTGAGGATGGCGCTGCACACGTCAGCAAGGTCCCCCAGCGTATCCCCTGCACCCGAAGGAACCACAGGCCCCAAGGAGGGGGGGGCGGAGGAATGGGTCGCAGCGCCACTGGGGGAGGGTGTGGACAGGGGGGGGCACTCAACTACCCTGACCGGGGACTCCTTTGCCCGCTTGCTGGGTGGTGTCACTGTTGGGCTCAGGGACAGAGCGGCCATGAAGGAATCCTTGCTGGATTCGTGGCCAGGAGAGCTGAGGGGAGTGGATTTGGAGGGAGTGGATTTTGCGGAATGCGGACTCCCACTCTGGCTGCGTGACTTACGTTTGCCCCCCCCCCAGTGGGTGTGCCTACCTCACCCTGTGTGTGCGTGCCAGGAGGTGCGCTTGCCCTGCCCTGCTGGTGTGGTGCCTGTGTCTGGTGGTGTGCGTGCATGCTGACGTCTAGGTGTACGTGGGACAGGCATGGGAGTGGGAAGTGTGGATGGGGCAGGGGTAGGGGGTGGGACGTAGCACTGCAGGAGACCCACTGCTGCAGTCAGTGTCGAGTCGATGGACCTCAGCAAGTTGCGTTGGTCAGACTGCGCGGCTGAAATGCCCTCCAAGTATGCCTCCATCTGGTTCAGCACTTGGCTGTGGCCATGGAGGACATTAAGCGTCGCAGTTTGACCAACCCGAAACTGCCACAGGATGTCCACAGACTCGGCATTGGTGGCAGCAGTGGTGACAGGGGCAGGGGGTGTGGTGCCTGGCAAGAAGGAGACACGTGCTGACCGAGCACGGCGGGAAGGGACACGAGCATGTCTATTAACTGTAGGCACATGCTGCAAAGGTAATACTTAAAAACATGCCCAACATTAAAGGGTCACTACACCTTGAGTGTATGTCCACACAAACATCACACACTGGCCAGACCTAGCAAGGAGATTTCAGATCTAGACATGTAGGCCTTGCCCGCACCAACCACCCCCTACATGAGACAATTTATTGAGACACAGGAAGCACTTACATCTCTTAGTCTGGAATAAAAACACATGGCCTGCAAGAAATCCTGATTGGACACAAAATACCTCTGGTGCGCCCGTACAAATACATCATCTACAAATGGCCATCATCAGATCATTTTATCATTACACACAGGCACTGGCCCCCGTGAGTATGAACAAGGGACATTTGGTCAGCCTGTACAGTGGACACATGTAGCCGAGTTTACGTAGACACAAATGGTGCCAGGGTACAATGGCACAGAGCACAACCTATGCTGGAGACACAGGGATCGTCGAGATTTTTGGATTACACACATGATACCTAGGAAAAGATGCCCCAGGGGACGGTAGTGGCCACACTACTCCACGTTCCTGAATGGTACTGACTGCAACACAAGCCACCATCCCTGCACTCTGCATAACTCACACTCATGCACATCATGTCACAGGCCACAAAATAGGACATGCATGCTGTAAGGCAATACACTTTAGAGACACACTCCTATGTCTGGACTCAGCATCAGTGACAACTGACATGGACCCCACAAGTACTGAACTGGACAGGGCACAGGCAAGGTCCCAAAACCTGTTACACACCACCCCCACACATGAAGCTGCAAGCATTGGGCACATCGATAAACTGGCAGCCTAGATAACCTTGTGCAAGTGTGACTACACACAGACCAGGGTACACATGCCAAGGAGGGGAAGGGAGGAAGGACAGCACCGCTACACTTTGGGGGCCAGGAACTGCACTGCACATGTAAATCCTGGCAGTGTATCCATGCAACTGTGCACTTACAAATGCTGGTGACACACAACAAACACACATGTACCTACCCCCTTCCTGCTGCTGCTTTTCCCATAAGCGCCTGTCCATGTCAGGGAAGACGACCGCCAGCACACGCTTGTGGATGTGGGTCAGACGGCGGCGCCCATGGTTCTTTTGGCTCACAGGTGAGTCCCCCAGCAGGACCCGTGCGATCCTCCGCGTCCAGCACCGGATATCCTGCCAGCGTTTCCTCACCTGGGCTAGGCGCCGCTTCCGACCATCCGTCTGTCTCACAGCACTGACGGCGTCCTTCCAGATCTGCTCCTTGGCACAGGCGCCTACCTGTGAGGGTGAAAAAGTGAGACAACATCAATACACCTGCGACATGTCACAGAGACACACATTAGAACAATTTGGCTGGTTTCAACAGGGCATAGAATGCATCATACTCATTACACCTGTGTCACAGGGACACTTTCCTCTGTGGAAGGCAAAAAGCACTAGGTGGCATTGTAGAGTACACAGGTGGCATGAGGGGTACGACACAATCAATCATCCAGGCTCACACTGTGCATCACAAGCGACACCAGGAGTATGTGCAGCACCTCAAAGCAGTCACATGCCACAGGCCACTGAGGCGCCCTCAGCCGAGTACACAGACACACACAGCCACAGGACAATCACCTGCCATTGACAACTGCAGCTACACACCTCACTCTGCACATGTGCCACTAGACTGGGGGGTGTCACAGGTGTGGGGCTGGCCCATCACTGCAGACACACAGCACTGCTCCCTGCTCCCATCAGATGGGCAGGGTATATCCATCCCTCATGCAGCTGGGGTGCTACACTCCACATATGCACTCACCCACATGACAGGGGACTAACACATCTTTTGGACACTCTCAGCACATGTACACTAAACAAACACACATCTGTGGGTACTGCCACCTGTCACACTGGGGGGACCACAGATTCACATTCCGAGGAGGATTAGACAGGCAGAATGTGTAATGCCACATGCAGTGATTGTCACAGTACACACAATGCAAGTGAGGAGAGCAGACATGCACCACAGCATGCTCTGGCTGGGAGACATTAGGCATTCCCCCACCCGGGACCCACCCTACAGTACATTGCATTTGTGTTACACCTGGACACAATGGCAGAAGTCACAGTCACAAAAAAGGGGCACAGTCTTTGCTAGTGGACTCAGCACTCACCTGAACCCCTGGTCGACCGTACAGCATGGGGTACTGTGGGAGGATCACATCCAGCAGGGCTTGGTTCTCCTCCTGGGTGAAAGGCTGGGCCCTCTCCACAGACCTGGACATGGTGCCAGAGGATTCACGAGCAGCAGCAGTGTAGTTGAATCAAAGGATGTGCAGGCAAGTGCTCTCTCATGGGACCTGGCTGCCTTATATCTACCTTGCTGCCCTGTTCCATTCAAAGGAGTACAGAGTGATTGGTCACTCACATTTGCATCCTATGTTTCCTCTAATCCCTTTAAACCTACCACAGTCAGTGGCTTTTCTCTTTTTTTGAATTGAGCATGATGTCAGCTCAACAGCCACTTTGCAACAATGTAGATTCCTTCAAACCGACTTTAGCTGGGCACCTGATGAAAAAAATTCAAACTTTAAACTCGGTCTCCATGACAACCAGCATGCATGTAGGGCTTTATACTTGTCCCTCATGTGTCCCCTATGTAATTTTGACATTCACACACAGGTACGGTGAGTTCCAGGGCCCTAGGGCACCCCACATGCATGGAAACGGGCCGTACACGCACATGTACGGGGCGTATCACTATGGGTACGCATACGCGAACAAAGCCATAGTGAAACGGCCCGTACACGCGTGTGTACGGGCCGTTTCACTATGGCTTTGCTCGCCTATGCGTACCCATAGTGATACGCCCCATACACGCGCGTGTACGGGCCGTTTCACTATGGCTTTGCTCGCGTATGCGTACCCATAGTGATACACCCCGTACACGCGCGTGTACGGGCCATTTCACTATGGCTTTGCTCGCGTATGCGTACCCATAGTGATACGCCCCGTACACACGCATGTACGGGCCGTTTCACTATGGGTAGGCCTATGGCAGCACTCCCATAGTGATGGGGAACGTACACACGCCCTCAGAGCGCATGTACGGTGCATTTCACACCTGACAGTGGTGACAGGCAGCACACAGAAAGGAATAGAGCTGACATACATGTCCAAGGCTGGACATCAAGGCATTGTCTGTGCAGTACTACATGTGTCGGGCACAGGTGTGTCAGGCTGTAATGTGGCACATTACTCCTGAGTTGTGAAGGCAAAGGATGTATGATGAGATGTGTACAGGTGTCATGTGTGATGGTGGAGTATGTGCCACACATCCCCTTCACTCCTTTGACATGTGTGCATGTAGTACAGAACACTTGTGAAAAGCGTCACCGCCATGGCACAGTCAACAACACACGCAATTGTCCCCTGATGCCAGCTACAGGGGTTTTCACACCTGACATGTGACTACCCGCGTTGCACGATGTGACTATGTCATGTATGTGTCGTGTGTTCCCATGGGCTTGCTGTAGGTGTTTGGTCAAATGCATCTGCAGTTGCTGCAAGCAACATGTGTCTGTGTGTAGATGGCCATGGCACAGTGTTACGCATACCACGCCAAGGTGTGTGTGTATGCATCGACACGGAGTTTCACAACAAGGACATATCTGCATACTCTCAATGTATGTGGGATCATTCTTGAAATGTACTCCTTAATGGCAAGGTGTGTGGTGTGTCATTTTTCTAGTACATGTGACCTGTGCCTCTAGTGTTCCGCAACCTGTCTGTACAATGAACATCCTTACTCTGCACATATTTGGTTGTCTGTCACTCCTGTAATGCGTCTGCCTGCTCACTTACACTGGCCCACAGCTAGTTTAATGGCATGGCATTATGAGGTTGAGAATAAACGTTTGGAGCTGTCTCTTGGTAGGAGTGTCACATGGCTGCCATACGTGTCCAGGGCATATTGCACAGACCTGACTCTGTATGTAGCATATGTGTATTGCCTGTTGACCATGTGCTGAGTACATTGACATTGGTGGTGTACTGTACTCACTCTTCGTTGTCCCTTCTAATTCACTGCAGGGCTCCGCCTCTCCCTCGAGCAATTCCGGACTTGGCTGACATGCGTGAAAATGACTGTATACGCCGCTACCGCTTCCCCCAACGTTTGATTGAGGACTTGACGACACGGCTGGCAGCACACCTCCAACCGCTGCACAGGTATCCTGGTGCACTGACACCCAAGGTGAAGGTGATGGCAGCCCTACATTTCTTGGCCACTGGTACCTTTCAACATACCATTGCCCATGTGGGTGGGATGTCCCAAACCATGTTGAGCCGTGCTCTGCATGATTTTTTAGAGGCCATGTTGGAGCACCTTGATGAGTTCATTAAATTCCCAACTCCTGAACAGTTGACAGCTGTCAAGCGTGAGTTCTATGCCCTGGGAGGGATGCCCCATGTCATTGGGTCCATAGATGGAACACATGTGGCTTTGGTACCACCACAGGCACAGGAGGTAGCCTTCCGTAACCGCAAGCATTACCACTCCATTAATGCCCTTGCGGTGTGTCTTGCCAACATGGTGATTTCACATGTCTGTGCTCGTTTCCCAGGATCAGCACACGATGCGTACATCATGAGGCGTAGCAGGGTGCCTGAAATGATGCTGCGCAACGAATGGGCATGTATTGTTGGTGGGTATACTCTGCCAGTCCTGTATTTAACCTCATCTTCCTGTCTTACTGCTTCTCCTGACCCACTCTTGTCCATGATGTTTCCATGTAGGGGACGCTGGCTATCCCAACATGCCATGGCTGATCACGCCTCTCCGCAACCCCAGCACGTCTGCCGATCACCGCTACAACAACGCCCATGGGCAGACCAGGCGAGTGATAGAGAGGACGTTTGGCCTCCTGAAGAGCCGATTCCGTTGCCTCCACAAGACCGGTGGCGCACTCCCATATGCACCGGTGAAGGTCTGCAAGATATTCCTCGTGTGCTGCATGCTGCACAACATGGCAGTGGAGAAAGCTGTACCACTCATCTTGGATCCAGATGAGCAGCACCATCCACCCATGGAGGATGAAGGGCTTGGGCACGAGGCAAGTGATGTGGAGGAGGAGGAGGCAGTAGAGGACATGCGGAGTCGGCTCATACGCGACTTCTTTGCTTAGTGGTGAGTTCCAGTGTCTGAGTGTGCACGCATTTGGCTGTGTGTGGCATGTGTTGCAATGTGTGTGTCCATCTGCATGTCTTCCAAGTGAGTCTGAGGTGTTTGGATGTGTCACTCGAGTGATGGTGCAATAGAATATTGTTGTTCCAGAGTCATCATTGTCACCTCGCATGTTGACAACCTAATACGTGTCGAGTACATGCACATGCATGCGGATGTGCTTCTTTTGGCTGACTTCTTGTGTGTCTCCCATCCACAGGTACTTGCGCATGCTGTCTGCTGGTGGCATTGTTGTGCTCCTGCTATTCCTCATGAACACAGCAACATGTGCTGAATCAGCGTGACATGCACGGACAAGTTCGAAAATCTCCTTCGGGTAAGGGATGCAGCACGGCTTTTTGGGAGTGGTATTTGTTTTGAATGTGTGTGCACTGCTCCTGTTCATGTTTGGATACTTCACATACATGTAGATTCACCATGGGGCACATGACCTGGAGCAGAATTCACCTGAATTGATGGTCAGACTTGGTGACAGTCATCTGTAATGGGATTGTGATGGAGCCATCAATGTGTGTGACACTGGCCTCGGAAACATACGGGTTGCACAGGGTTGACATGGTGTGTGAATTCCCCATTAGGGGCTCAATGGTGTATAGCAGGCTCTCCGTGAGCAGCAGGGGGTGTTTAGCTGTCACCCGTCACTTGTGTGCCAGTACCATGGATTTCCAGCATCTGTGGTGCTAAGGGGGGTGCCAGTGTTGGTCCCACGTCTTCATCCACATGACCTGTGTATGTGTAGACAGAGTTGCATTGGCATTCCGACACACATGAGTAATAAAGGTGTCCCTCTGCCTCCAAGGTGCCTCATCTCTGTCAATGGTGGTCTGTTGCCAATGTGCATGCGGCATGTCTGGCATTGTTCTCAGAGATGGTGCATATGAGTCTATGTGTAGAGTAGCAAGATGCAAGCTGTTTGTCAGGGATTAGATTCTGTATTGTGCATGATGTCCATGGCTGTGTGGGTTTTGTGGCCTGTCAGTCTCCACGACGGCCACTGTGCCGCATGTGAATCCATTGTGTGTGTGTGTGCCATGTTGAACCAGACATTCCTTCCTTGACATGCACCTTTTGCATGGTTCCTTCCTGAGATCCTTGACTTTGTGTGCTACTTGTGGCATTGTTTCCTTGACATGGCGCATGCTGCTGCAGGCCCTGCTGCAAGGGCACCCAGTGTCCACGCAAACGAGCTGGTGTCCATCATGGATTGCTTGCTGACATGTGCTATGCTGATCAGCAGCATCTGTGCCTCATGCGGCAGCACACTCTGCATCATGCACTAGATCCCCAGTTCCATCCACCTCTAGGCAAGAGGCAGACCATCCCCCAGGTCAACTATGAAATCCGTGTCTACTCCTACCCTTCACTCTACGGACATGTGCGTTAGAAATCCATGATACTTGGCCACATCCAGGGTGCATCTGCACAGCTCTGCTACTACATCCGGCGACCAGGCCACATCAACTTCAAACAGAGATGGGGGGAGTGGATCACTGCCAGCTGCAGGATGACCTTCTCAATCCACGCACACCCTCAGGATGCAGCCCACACCCACAACACAACCTTGTGGCACTGTGATCCAACACCCTATTGTGCCATCTCCATGCATCCAACCTTGGCTGGCCCACCATTCGCCACATCCACCTGACTCAAGCATGCAGGACATGGTTCTGCCACATGTCTACACATACCTGGGACTCCCAGCACAGGACACTCCACATGATCCCTGACCTCTGCGCATGACTGTTGCTCTTCTAAATAGGTCTGTGGGCACAGTTGTGCGGGCACCCCCTCAGCTGGTTGGGCCCATCACGGGTGAGTATGGTGCTCCATGTCTGTCTTGGATGGTACGTTGTGACCCATGTGTGTCCTGTGCCAGACTCAGACCCCAGGGTATGGTGGTTTGGAGTTAATTCAGAAATCAGGCATGGTTTGACTTTACAACACACACATGTAGTGGAATAATGCAAAATGACGGCATCATCTTGTGATTGTGATGAATTTTATTAGTGCTGGGGTACGTGTTTGGGGGGGTGACAAGAGGTGCTTGGCGGGAGTGTTGAATCCAAAGTTCACAGGGGGAGTTGGTGTCCTTGCCATTGACAGTCATCAGAGTCTGTGCCACAGTCTTTGTCAACATTGGTCAGACTGTGACCAGCAAGGCCATGTGGCAGAGAATGTCCTTTGCTGCTGTGCTGCTGTTGGGCCATAGGGCCAGGTGCCAGGCCAGGTGACCTGGGAGATGGTGACGTTCCGCTGACTCTCACGTTTTCTTGCGTGGACGACTCACCTTCCTGCAGGGACCCTCAGACTCCTGGCTTGACGGTGCAAGGGACGCTCCGTCAGATGATTCCTCCTCCTCCTTCCTCCCTGGGGCTGGTGCTGCTCTACGCCTGCTGGCACAGGGAGGGTTTGCCAGGCTTTGGCCGATCTGACGGAGGGATTGGCTCAGGTCCCTCTGCACCGCCAAGTGCTCTGCATGTCTTGCCTCCATCCTGGCATGATGCTCAACCTGCAGGGCCTTCATCTCATTGAGGGTCTCCACTACCTGGGCAATGCCTCTGGAGTCACGCCGGTATGCGTCCAGGATGGTTCTGACGTGTGCCATAGCCGGGTCCTGAGCCAACTGGGCAGGTTCGGGCCTCCGCCGTCCTCCACTCCCACCACCCCTGCCCACTTGCACCTGGCCTGCCGTTGTGGGCACATCGAGTCTCCGGGACCCCTGAGGGATGGCATTTGCGGTGTCGCCTGCCTCCTCCTGGGTGCCCGAAGAACCTTGTCCCTCCTGGACAGACTGGCTGCGTTGTTGTGTGCGGGCAGGGCTCCTGGGTGTCTCCTGGGATGTGGCAGGAATGGGGGTGGTGGTTGGCACAGTTGTACCTGACGCAGGTGCTGCAGGTGGTTGGACACCAGAGGGGCCAGGTTGGTCTGGGTCATCCACGGAGTGGTGAGAGTTGTCGCTGGCGTTGGGGTCCTCTTCACGCAGAGCCTGGTCCTGTGAGATCGACGACGTTGACCTGTGTGTGAGAGAGACAGTGTTAATTGTGTTACATGCGACATCCATGTTTCATTCTTTTTTGATTTGGCACAGTTCCTCTGGGTGGTTGGATTTAGCTAGCATTCCTCACACAGTGCACTTGTGCATGGGTATGTCCCTTGGCCACAGCTTTCGACACTTGACCTATGTGTGACACAATCTTAGTTGATGCATCTTTTGGGAACGCAGTCAGCAGTGTAGTGAGCGGGCGTAGCAAGCCATGCAGAGCCGCCTTACGTATTGCACTGTACGTGGCCAAATGGTGTTTTTTCAATGCTATTTGAGAATGCAGGTAGGTAACTTAACAATTTGTGACAGGGTTCTGACGAACACAGTGGGTAGGTATACTGGGTGTACGGTTCTGTTTGTGCCTGCAGCACGGATGTACTCGTGCACAGATTGACACATGGCCTAGTGTTTATCAAAGGTTGAAGGGGGGGTTAAGGCACTGCCAAACCTTGTCTACATGCACACAGTCCTCCTGCTGACGAGCGGACATGGCCACACCACCCAAGGGTGATTTGGTCTCCCTCTGTCTCCCTTACTCCCTCCCTCTGTCAGCCTCCTCCCACTGTCCGTCTCCCTCTATCTCCCTTTCTCCCTCCCTCTATCAGCCTCCTCCCTCTGTCCATCTCCCTTTACTCCCTCCCTCTGTCAGCCTCCTCCCTCTGTCCGTCTCCCTTTCTCCCTCCCTCTGTCAGCCTCCTCCCTCCCTCTGTCTGTCTCCCTGTGTCCACCTCTGTCTCTGTCCCTCTCTCTGCCCCTCTCCCTCCCTCTGTGTGTCACCCTCTGTCACCTCAGCCCAGCTTCCTGGGCACACGGAGTTTGCAGGTCTTGCAAAGGGCATTGGCTTGTTCATGTGGCTTTGTTTCTTCTCTGCGGGCACCCATTGGGCGGAGTGTGTGAGTCTGCACTGCTGCTGTGGCGGTGTGTGCCGACACTCTTTCAGTGTGCTGCATCTTCATTGGCTGCTGTTATGTGCAAATTGTGCCTTCATACCCATGTCGTCCTGCAACGCGGCCATCATTAGCAGGCAAAACAGTACTGTGTGGGGACACACTGTTGGTATGGCTGTGCCCTAAGCCATATGGGCTGAGGGCATTGTTGTGTGCTTCAGAGTTGCTCTATGTTAGTTTTGAGGCCCACCCTCCCGGCATCGGGGACATCCTGTCTTGTGTTTGTGTTTTGTGTGGCCTGTGACTTGGCCTGGCCTTGCTTGGGGCATGGTGCATGGAGGCGCTAGTGGCATGTATGTGTTTTTGGAGTGTGGTTGTGTCCGGTGCTGGCTTTGTGGGGGTTGCGTGCATGATTGGTATTTGGGTTGTATATGGCGTTCCCCCATGTGAGGTGAGTTGTTTGTGTACTCACCAGGCTCTCGGACTCCTTCTAGTCCGTCACATGCCAACGGCTCCAGCGTGGTCATCACCTTCTCCTCCCAGGGATGGTAGTGTACCGGTCTGCGGGATGGCCCTCCTCCAGTGATGTTGGCCTGGTTGTGCTCGTCCGTCATTTTGCGGCGGACCGTCCTCCACAGATCGTACCACCTGGCTTGGCACTCATGCCTGGTCCTTCTGGTGGCCCCAACAGCATTCACGGAATTGACTATCCTCTCCCACATGGCAGTTTTTTCTGATATGCTGGTCCGTCTGACCAATGTTCCAAAGAGCTGTGGCTCGACTCTGATGATTTCGTTGACAAGGGACTCCAGCTCGTCCTTTGTGAACTTTGGATTCTTGTTGGTGGGCATGGTGTGGGGTGTGGGTGTGGATGGTTGTGGGGGTGGGGGTGTGGATGGGTGTGGGTGTGGATGGTTGTGGGTGTGCAGGTGTGTGTGTGTGAATGTGATGAGGGTGTGTTTGTGATGGTGGTTGTGTGAAGGAGTGCAAGTGTAAGGTGTATTGATGGTTGAAGTATGGTGCAGTGCATTGTCTCTGGGGTCTGGCAGCAGTGGATCGGTTGCAAAGGATCATGGTTTGTGTGTGTTGGGCCTTTTTATTGGTCCATTTGTGGGTGTGGCTGTGTTTGAACTTTGGGTGGGTGTGTTATAAGGAGTGGTAGTGGTTTGGGCATTGGCTTGTTCATGTGGCTTGTTCATGTGGCTTTGTTTCTTCTCTGCGGGCACCCATTGGGCGGAGTGTGTGAGTGAGTGCGGAGTGTGTGAGTCTGCACTGCTGCTGTGGCGGTGTGTGCCGACACTCTTTCAGTGTGCTGCGTCTTCATTGGCTGCTGTTATGTGCAAATTGTGCCTTCATACCCATGTCGTCCTGCAACGCGGCCATCATTAGCAGGCAAAACAGTACTGTGTGGGGACACACTGTTGGTATGGCTGTGCCCTAAGCCATATGGGCTGAGGGCATTGTTGTGTGCTTCAGAGTTGCTCTATGTTAGTTTTGAGGCCCACCCTCCCGGCATCGGGGACATCCTGTCTTGTGTTTGTGTTTTGTGTGGCCTGTGACTTGGCCTGGCCTTGCTTGGGGCATGGTGCATGGAGGCGCTAGTGGCATGTATGTGTTTTTGGAGTGTGGTTGTGTCCGGTGCTGGCTTTGTGGGGGTTGCGTGCATGATTGGTATTTGGGTTGTATATGGCGTTCCCCCCATGTGAGGTGAGTTGTTTGTGTACTCACCAGGCTCTCGGACTCCTTCTAGTCCGTCACATGCCAACGGCTCCAGCGTGGTCATCACCTTCTCCTCCCAGGGATGGTAGTGTACCGGTCTGCGGGATGGCCCTCCTCCAGTGATGTTGGCCTGGTTGTGCTCGTCCGTCATTTTGCGGCGGACCGTCCTCCACAGATCGTACCACCTGGCTTGGCACTCATGCCTGGTCCTTCTGGTGGCCCCAACAGCATTCACGGAATTGACTATCCTCTCCCACATGGCAGTTTTTTCTGTTATGCTGGTCCGTCTGACCAATGTTCCAAAGAGCTGTGGCTCGACTCTGATGATTTCGTCGACAAGGGACTCCAGCTCGTCCTTTGTGAACTTTGGATTCTTGTTGGTGGGCATGGTGTGGGGTGTGGGTGTGGATGGTTGTGGGGGTGGGGGTGTGGATGGGTGTGGGTGTGGATGGTTGTGGGTGTGCAGGTGTGTGTGTGTGAATGTGATGAGGGTGTGTTTGTGATGGTGGTTGTGTGAAGGAGTGCAAGTGTAAGGTGTATTGATGGTTGAAGTATGGTGCAGTGCATTGTCTCTGGGGTCTGGCAGCAGTGGATCGGTTGCAAAGGATCATGGTTTGTGTGTGTTGGGCCTTTTTATTGGTCCATTTGTGGGTGTGGCTGTGTTTGAACTTTGGGTGGGTGTGTTATAAGGAGTGGTAGTGGTTTGGGCCTCTGTTTCTCTGTTTGTCAGTTGCAGGTCAGTGTATAGGATGTATTTGGCCTTGTTGGATATGTTTTGTGGTGTTGTGTGCCTCGGATTGACTGTCCTTGTGTTTTTTTGGTTAGTTATGGTTCAGTAGGAGTGTTTTTTGCGAATGTACAGTGAGTACATGGGCCATGTTGTTGTACAGTGCTGTCCTTTGCTATGGCTTAGTACGACTGGTACATGCCCGATGTTGGGTGAGGGTGCTGGTGTGTGGGCCTGGGGTAGGGTGCGTACGAACACTGGTGGGGTGGGGGTATGGTCCGTACATACACGGGTGGGGGGTGCGGTCCGTACGTACACGGGTGGTGGTACGGTCCGTACGTACACTGGTGGGGTGGGGGTACGGTCCGTACATACATGGGTGGGGGGTGCCGTCCGTACATACACTGGTGGGGGTATGGTCCGTACGTACACTGGTGGGGTGGGGGTACGGTCCGTACATACACTGGTGGGGTGGGGGTACGGTCTGTACATACACGGGGGGGGTACGGTCCGTACATACACGGGTGGGGTGTTGGTACGCTCCATTCATACATGGGTGGGGGTACGGTCTGTACGTGCACGGGTGGGGGGTATGGTCTGTACATACACGGGTGGGGGGTGCGGTCCGTACATACACTGGTGGGGTGGGGGTACGGTCCGTACATACACGGGTGGGGGGTACGGTCCGTACATACACTGGTGGGGTGTTGGTATGCTCCATTCATACACGGGTGGGGTTACGGTCCGTACGTACACTGGTGGGGTGGGGGTACGGTCCGTACATACACTAGTGGGGTGGGGGTACGGTCCATACATACACTGGTGGGGTGGGGGTATGGTCCGTACATACACGGGTGGGGGGTGCGGTCCGTACGTACACGGGTGGGGGTTCGCTCCGTACATACACTGGTGGGGTGGGGGTACGGTCCGTACATACACGGGTGGGGGGTGCGGTCCGTACGTACACGGGTGGTGGTACGGTCCGTACGTACACTGGTGGGGTGGGGGTACGGTCCGTACATACATGTGTGGGGGGTGCGGTCCATACATACACGGGTGGGGGTACAGTCGTACGTACACTGGTGGGGTGGGGGTACGGTCCGTACATACACTGGTGGGGTGGGGGTACGGTCCGTACATACACGGGGGGTACGGTCCGTACATACACGGGTGGGGTGTTGGTACGCTCCATTCATACACGGGTGGGGGTACGGTCCGTACGTGCACTGGTGGGGGTACGGTCTGTACATACACGGGTGGGGGGTGCGGTCCGTACATACACGGGTGGGGTGTACGGTCCGTACATACACTAGTGGGGTATTGGTACGCTCTATTCATACACGTGTGGGGGTACGGTCCGTACGTACACTGGTGGGGTGGGGGTACGGTCCGTACATACACTGGTGGGGTGGGGGTACGGTCCGTACATACACGGGTGGGGGATACAGTCCGTACATACACTGGTGGGGTGTTGGTACGCTCCATTCATACACGGGTGGGGGTACGGTCCGTACGTACACTGGTGGGGTGGGAGTACGGTCCGTACATACACTGGTGGAGTGGGGGTAGGGTCCATACATACACGGGTGGGGGGTACGGTCCGTACATACACTGGTGGGGTGGGGGTACGGTCCGTACATACACGGGTGGGGGGTACGGTCCGTACATACAGTGGTGGGGTGTTGGTACGCTCCATTCATAAACGGGTGGGGGTACGGTCCGTATGTACACTGGTGGGGTGGGGGTACGGTCCGTACATACACTGGTGGGGTGTTGGTACGCTCCATTCATACACGGGTGGGGGCACGGTCTGTACGTACACTGGTGGGGTGGGGGTACGGTCCATACATACACTGGTGGGGTGGGGGTATGGTCCGTACATACACGGGTGGGGGGTACGGTCCGTACATACACTGGTGGGGTGTTGGTACGCTCCATTCATACACGGGTGGGGGTAAGGTCCGTACGTACACTGGTGGGGTGGGGGTACAGTCCGTACATACACTGGTGGAGTGGGGGTACGGTCCGTACATACACGGGTGGGGGTACAGTCCGTACATACACTGGTGGGGTGGGGGTATGGTCCGTACATACACGGGTGGGGGGTACGGTCCGTACATACACTGGTGGGGTGTTGGTACGCTCCATTCATACACGGGTGGGGTTACGGTCCGTACGTACACTGGTGGGGTGGGGGTACGGTCCGTACATACACTGGTGGGGTGTTGGTATGCTCCATTCATACACGGGTGGGGGTACGGTCCGTACGTACACTGGTGGGGTGGGGGTACGGTCCATACATACACTGGTGGGGTGGGGGTACAGTCCGTACATGCACGGGTGCGGTGGGGGTTCGGCGCGTACATCCGCGGCCGGGGGGCATTTTGCGCGTACATGCGGGGTCTGTGGTGGGGTGTTCGGCGCGTATGCGGACAAGTGTCTCCATGCTTGCTGTGGGAGTTCGGTCCGTACAGTGTTTTTTGCATACAGTTGTAAAATCTAAAGGACGGGAGTGATCGTACTAGCGCGGTCGGACTTCATTTTTCCTACTCGTACGGTAAATCGTCCGGGGATGTGTCGGACACATTTTCCGACCCGAGGACGTGTGGGGGAGTTTTCCGGATGTGATTCGTATGGAGTTTTTCCCATGCGAATCGTACTTGGCAGTTTGTACGGTACTTGTGCGACTCGTACGTAAAAAAATATGGATGCGAGTCGTACGGTATTTTTTTTTACCGGATAGGAATCGGCACCAGAGTAGGTAGTAACAGAATGAGAAAATTCAAAGCAGGGGTCCACACGAATCTGCGTATACCCAGGCTGCAGACCCAAAAAACGATGTTGACAGGAATCTGAGCTCGTCTGCCAAGTCAACCATCCTTCCGAATTTAATTTGGAAATATTGAACAATGTATTAGTAAGGTATGACTGCAACGCATCAAGGGACAGATCTGTATGATTACCCCAATTTGGATAAGCACCCAGATCTGGAATAGAGGGGGAATTCAGCTTTTTAGAAGTTGCCAATCCAAAACAGGTGGTCTGAAAAATAGTTGAATTCAAAAATAATATGTGGTTCGGGATGAGGCAGGCACGATGCAAAGCTTCTGTTCCCTGTACCTGCTATGGTTTAGAACCCCAAACAGATTTACGGTCAATAGTAGCTTTCCACAGATCATAACCCCTAACCGCTAAATCATCCATAAAGGATTTGGAATACAATAATTTAGTGTGTGTCCTAACCTTCGAGGCAGACTCCGCTGCCATTTTAAAATAAAAGGCGTCAGGTTTTGAAACAGTGAAATCAGTAAAAAATAGGCAAATTTGTTCACCAATGTGCTGGAGCTGTATTACATTGGCGTTGGGCAATGTTCCCATTGTGTATAATTCACAAAATTTCGAAACGTATTTGCTTTATGTACGAAATGATTGCCATAATGTTGATAGCAAAATAACTCCCCGTAGTTAGCAATGTCTAAATACAAATATTCTGTATCAAAAGCGGCATAATATTTCAAATCAGAAAACAGTGCTTCTATGGCCTGAACATCCCAATCATCAGAGCGGGTGTTTTGTTTAACCACATCACCCATAGCAACACGAAATACATTCGGAACATTAATGGCCTTTGTGGTCATACCCAAAGAAAACGTGTGCACGAATCCACTGCAACTAAGATTTACTTATACGCAGTATCAGAGGAGAAAGGACCGCGGTGATCTAGATAAACACACCCAAGCGGTTTATTAGATATGTACAACTGAGTTTGTGGTGGGCGCGCAGCAGTTGAAGGTTTAATCTGCTGGCAAATGTCACAATCAAGAACATAAGTGCGAGCCTGTTTATATAACCCACGCCACCAGTAACGTTGTTGTAACAGTTGCCGCAACGCCGGCATGGGCAGAGGCCATACCCTCGTGAGTCGCTGTTATCAAGGATGATCTGCAGTCCTCGTTGGGAATCAATCTGTCACCAACGTCGTTAATTCTCACTAATGGGACGTTATCAGGACTTAAGTGATAATGGTAACGAGAAGGGAAACCTCTCTGGTAATTACTTCACTTCTCTGTAGCAGCAATAGCTGCCAAAATGTCATCATCGATCTTACTTTTGGATCTTGTAACTGCTGCTACTAGATATGTCGCCACTGCTGTTTTCGCTGCCTCGTCAGCCAAGCTGTTGCCGACAGCGTGGACACCAACTCGCTGGTGACCAAGAGTGCGAATTACATTCACGAGAGGCAGATGTTCTTTAAGTTCTGCCACTCGAACCCAAAGCATTTTATGCTTAATTGTGCTACCTTTGGAATCACAATATTCATTTTGAGACCAAAAGAATAGATTGTCGTTAAAAGACTGAACACAGTAAAACGAGTCACTCACTATAAGAGTAGTAACCCGAGGATCAGCAAACTCCAATGCAAGCACCAGAGCACGGAGCTCTGCCAACTGTGCGGTACAATCACCCAATGACTGCGTATGCACGACGGAGAGAAGTCAAAATATCGAAAATAAAATATCTACTTACACTAATATCGAGTTGACAATATCAAAGGGACAGAACATCGATGTCAATAATATCTATGGACAGAATATCGAACCTAAGGTAAGTATGATGTTAGTAATATCGAAGTTAGTAATATCGATATCAAATATATTGATAAATATATTGATGTTACTAATATTGATGTTACTAATATCCATATTTATATTATTGTTATGTATTTCATTATGTATTTAATATGCATGTGTTATATGTTTTTTGTTAATTGTTCTACTGGTTTTAAAATATATTTATACAATTTTTATATGTTAATAATGGTTTTTTAAGTCAATTTTGTGTTTTAGTACCGTAGCGGGTTGTGAATTTATAGGGGAATAGGGTGGGAAGCAATTTAATTATATGAAATTAATTATACATTTTTAGGAATTATAAATTAATTTTAATTAATTTTTGCGTTTAAGTTCTGTAGAGGGTTGTGGGTTTATAGGGGAATAGGGTGGGAAGTAATTTAATTGTAATTAAGGAATAATTTATTTTCATTTATTGGTATTGATAATTATATTATTGTTAATTTCAGTATTAATTGGTAATTAATTTTTATTAATTGGTAATTCGTTTTTATTAATTGATTAATTGATAATTATGTTAAGTGTATTATTTTATTATTGGAGTGTGTCGTGCGTTTATAGGGGAATAGTGTTGGAAGTAATTGAAATCTAATTAAGTAATTTGCAAATTTGTTGTTGGGTATTGATAATTAATTAATTGGACATTAATTATTAATTGGTAAATGTTTTAAATTATAATATTGTTGATTAATCATTAATTGTTAATTAAATATGATTAAAAATTATGTATTGATATTTCTAATTAATAGATTAATAAGTAATTATTAATTGGCAATTAATGTTTAATAATTATTATTATCTTGGGGTATAAAAATATGTAATAGTTAAATATTTTTTAATTGGTAATGAATGTTTAATAATTATAATTTTTGGTATAAAAAATTTAATTATTCAATATTTTTTAATTGGCAATTACTTTTTAATAATTCATATGTTGGTTATGAAAAATATTGTATTTAATATTTATCATTTGGTAATTAATATGTATTAATTATTATTTATTGGTATTTATTATTAATTTATTGTTAATTAATTATTCATTGGTAGTTATGTTTGTAATAATTATTTATTGGTATTTGTAAATAATTTTGAGTTATTTAATAATTAAATCACTAATTATTTAAAATAATTATTTTATTTATAAGTATGTTATTTTTAACTTCTACGCTATCCAACACTTTCCCTACTGTTGCACTCTCTGGAGTTGGAATAGTAATTTTTATCCCTACGCTATGCAACACTTTCCGTACTGTTGCACTCTCTGGAGTGGGAATAGTAATTTTTACCCCTACGCTATCCAACACTTTCCCTACTGTTGCACTCTCTGGAGTTGGAATAGTAATTTTTACCCTCACGCTATCCAACACTTTCCCTACTGTTGCACTCTCTGGAGTGGGAGTAGTAATTTTTATCCCTACGCTATCCAACACTTTCTCTACTGTTGCACTCTCTGGAGTTGGAATAGTAATTTTTACCCCTACGCTATCCAACACTTTCCCTATTGTTGCACTTTCTGGAGTGGGAATTGTCATTTTCACCCCTATGCTATCCAACACTTTCCCTACTGTTGCACTCTCTGGAGTGGGATTAGTAATTTGTACCCCTATGCTATCCAACACTTTCCCTACTGTTGCACTCTCTGGAGTTGGAATAGTAATTTTTACCCCTACTCAATCCAACACTTTCCCTACTGTTGCACTCTTTGGAGTTGGAATAGTCATTTTAATCCCTACGCTATCCAACACTTTCCTTACTGTTGCACTCCCTTGAGTGGGAATAGTAATGTATACCTCTACGTTATCCAACACTTTCCCTATTGTTACACTCCCTGGAGTGGAAGTAGTAATTTTTAGCCCTACGCTATCCAACATTTTCCTTACTGTAGTATTTTTTGGAGCTGGAGTAATTTATATGTATTAATTATTATTTATTGGTATTTATTATTAAGTTATTTTTAATTAATTATTCATTGGGAGTTATGTTTGTAATAATTATTTATTGGTATTTGTAAATAATTTTGAGTTATTTAATAATTAAATCACTAATTATTTAAAATAAATATTTTATTTATAAGTATGTTATTTTTAACTTCTACGCTATCCAACACTTTCCCTACTGTGCACTCTCTGGAGTTGGAATAGTAATTTTTATCCCTACGCTATGCAACACTTTCCGTACTGTTGCACTCTCTGGCATTG
The DNA here is from genome assembly GCF_964204655.1 of Triturus cristatus. Lineage (NCBI taxonomy): Eukaryota > Metazoa > Chordata > Amphibia > Caudata > Salamandridae > Triturus > Triturus cristatus. Next base: position 332,934,525 of record NC_140579.1, read on the forward strand.
GAATAGTAATTTTGACCCTTACGCTATCCAACACTTTCCATACTGTTACACTCTCTGGAGTTGGAATAGTAATTTTTACCCCTACGCTATCCAACACTTTCCCTACTGTTGCACTCTCTGGAGTGGGAATAGTAATTTTTACCCCTACGCTATCCAACACTTTCCCTATTGTTGCACTGTCTGGATTGGGAATTGTAATTTTTACCCCAATGCTATCCAACACTTTCCCTACTGTTGCACTCTCTGGAGTTGGAATAGTAATTTTTACCCTTACACTATCCAACACTTTCCCTACTGTTGCACTCTCTGGAGTGGGAATAGTCATTTTTACCCCTACGCTATCCAACACTTTCTCTACTGTTGCACTCTCTGGAGTTGGAATAGTAATTTTTACCCCTACGCTATCCAACACTTTCCCTATTGTTGCACTGTCTGGAGTGGAAATTGTAATTTTCACCCCTATGCTATCCACCACTTTCCCTACTGTTGCACTCTCTGGAGTGGGGTTAGTAATTTTTACCCCTATGCTATCCAACACTTTCCCTACTGTTGCACTCTTTGGAGTTGGAATAGTCATTTTTACCCCTGCGCTATCCAACACTTTCCTTACTGTTGCACTCCCTGGAGTGGGAATAGTTATGTATACCTCTACGTTATCCAACACTTTCCCTATTGTTACACTCCCTGGAGTGGAAATAGTAATTTTTAGCCCTACACTATCCAACATGTTCCTTACTGTAGTATTTTTTGGAGCTGAAGTAATAGTTTCATTGTCTGTGCTATTTAATATTTTTTGTATTATTTTAGCTAATGCAATATATAATTAATTTTAACAATATTTAAATTAAATGTCATATTTTTAATAAGTTATATATAATTATTTAATTTTTAATCATGTTATTGTTTTATGTGTATGATGTATTTGTAATTTATAATAATTTTTAATAATTTATAAGTTATTAAAATAATTATTAAAACTGATTATGAAGGTGCTGATTCCAATCCTGTAAAAAAATGTCCCGTAAGACTCGTATCCGTATTTTTTTACGTACGAATCGTACAAGTGCCATCCCACCGGTGAAGTACAATTCGTACATGTAAAATACATACGACTCGTATCGGGAAAATGTCTACGAGACGTCGTAATGTTTTACGTACAACTCGTAAAAATGAAGTCCGAGCACACAAGTACGATCCGTACCGCCCTTCCCAATACACAAGCATATGTAAAAAGTCCTGTGGGAGTAAACTCCGTACCACTCGTATCCCGGGTAAACCTGTGCCCAGGATACAAGTCGTATAGCCCCCTTCCCTCCCCCCGCGTATGGCCGCATGTACCCCATATGTCGGCACTGTTTCCCCATATGTCAGCACCATAACCCCCCATTACCGCACCGGACCCCAGCCCCGTACATGGACGCGCCGTACCCCAGCCCTGCACATTAGCCCCCTACTTGTACGTGCCGTACCCCAGCCCCGTACTTGGACGCGACGTACCCCAGCCCCATACCCCAGCCCCGTACTCGTATGCGCCGTACCCCAGCCCCGTACTTGGATTCGCCGTACCCCAGTCCCGTACCCCAGCCCCGTACTCGTACGCGCTGTACCCCAGCCCTGTACTTGGACGCGCTGTACTCCAGCCCCATACCCCAGCCCCGTACTTGGACGCGCCGTACCCCAGCCCCGTACTTGGATGCGCCATACCCCAGCCCTGTACCCCAGCCCTGGACTTGGACACGCCGTACCCCAGCCCCGTACTTGGACACGCCGTACCCCAGCCCCATACCCCAGCCCCCTACGTGGATGCGCCGTACCCCAGCCCCGTACCCCAGCCCCGTACTTGGACGCGCCGTACCCCAGCCCCGTACTTGGACGTGCCGTACCCCCGCCCCGTACTTGGATGCACCGTACCCCAGCCCCGTACCCCAGCATCGCATCTGTACACACCGTACATACACTAAAACGACTCATACTGAACCAGGACACTGTAAAACAGCACAAGGAGGGTCAACACCACAAAACACGTCTACAGGCGAAAATACATCAAAATGACTAACCTGGCAAACACCCCCTCTTTACATTCCCACACACACCTTCAAATTCACACCCACACACCCACAACCATCCACACCCTCACCCCACACCATGCCCACAGACAAGAATCCAAAGTTCACAAGGGAGGAGCTGGACATCCTTGTCAACGAAGTCATCAGAGTCGAGCCACAGCTCTTTGGAACATTGGGCAGACAGACCAGCATAGCCGAAAAAACACGCATGTGGCAGAGCATCGTCGATCGGGTGAATGCTGTTGCGCCCATCAGAAGGACCAGGAATGAATGCCAAGCCAGGTGGTACGATCTGTGGAGGGCAGTCAAGTGCAAAATGAACGAGGACTACGCCCAGAGCAACATCACTGGAGGTAGGCTGCCCGCAGACCGGTACATTACCATCCCTGGGAGGAGAAGGTGATGGCCCTGCTTCTGCCGGGGGGAGTACACGGAGTCGAAGGAGTTGCTGAGCCTGGTGAGTACACAAACAACTTACGTAACATGGGGGTAATGGCATCCACACCCCAACTACAACAAATGCACTCACCTACCCCCAAGCCCTCACCGGACACAACCACACTCAAAAACAACGCTCATGCCAATAACATGTGTATGCCCCATTCACAAAGCAAGGCCATGCCATGTCCCAGGCTACACAAACCACAAACCCAAGACTGGATGTCCGGGATGCTGGGAGGGTGGGGATCACAAAACACATTGTACAACTCAGAAACAGACACTATTGCCCTCAGCCCATATGGCCCAGGTACATACCCATGCACGATGCTCAATGCACAGGGACTGGCAAAGTACTGACAAGGTAGCTGTCACTTGGCCCTGCTGTAGGCAGCACAAGGCCATCCTGTGACCACTGCAAACTCAAACACAAACACAACAAGCTCAGATATATAGGACATGAACTCACACTCACTGACATGGCAGCATGCTCCATGGGGGGACAGATACATCACCTGGGAGACCCACTGCCAAATCACACTACACCCACCAGCAGGCACCATCAATCAATCAATCAATCAATCGATCAGAGTACTTGTAAGGTGCGCTACTTACCCGTGAGGGTCTCAAGGCGCTGAGGGGGGGTGCCACTACTGCTCGAAGATCCAGGTTTTGAGGAGTCTTCTGAAGGCAAGTAGGTCTTGGGTCAGTCGTAGGTGGGTTGGGAGGGTGTTCCAGGTCTTGGCAGCGAGGTAGGAGAAGGATCTGCCGCAGGCGGTCGTACGTTGGATGCAGGGGGACAGCAGCGAGGGCAAGGCTGCCGGAGCGGAGCTGGCGGGTGGGGGTGTAGAAGCGGAGTCTGATGTTCAGGTAGGCTGGTCCGGCGTTGTGGAGTGCCTTGTGTGTGTGGGTGAGGAGCTTGAAGGTGACCCTCTTGTCGATGGGGAGCCAGTGCAGGTCTCTCAGGAGGGGGGTGATGTGGCTGTGGTGGGGGGCGTTGACGATCAGTCATGCGGAGGCATAATTTAAGCCTTGTAGCCGCCGTTGGTGTTTGGCTGGGTGTCCTGCGTAGAGTGCGTTGCCGTAGTCCAGTCTGCTGCTGACGAGGGCCTGTGTCACTGTTCTACTTGTTTCGGTCGGGATCCACCTGTAGATCCAGCGGAGCGTGCGTAGGTTGTTGTAGCAGGAGGAGGGGACGGCGTTGACCTGCTTGGACATGGAGAGGGAGGATGCGAGGATCAATCCTAGGTTGCGTGCGTGGTCGGTGGGTGTCGGTGCTGTCCCCAGAGAGGTCGGCCACCAGGAGTCATCCCAGGCTGAGGGTGTGGGTCCGAGGATGAGGACCTCCGTCTTGTCCGAGTTCAGTTTAAGACGGCTGCTCCTCATCCAGTCAGCGATGGCCTTCATACCCTCGTGGATGTTTGTTTTGGCGGTGTGAGGGTCCTTGGTGAGGGAGAGGATGGGCTGGGTGTCGTCGACATAGGAGATTATGTTGAGGTTGTGGTGGCTGCCACTTGTGTGAGGGGGGCCATGTAGATGTTGAACAGCGTCAGGCTGAGGTGTGATCACACACCCCTTACACAAGCACACACCCCCGGGGCAGCCAATGGAGTTACCCACTCTCACAATGGACATGTGACACAACAAGATCAAGCCACAGCCAAAGAAGCATCCAAGCCCAAATTCGACATGTCAAACACTCTGGAGAACATTTCAATCACTCCTCTGCAACATACCCATCCACAAGTGAACATTGATGTGAATGCTAGGCACATACAACTACCTGGAGGAACTGTGGCAACTAGAATATGTATGAAACATGGATTTCGCATTAAACAGCATTAACATTGTCTCTCTCTCACATACAGGGCAACATCATGGATCTCCACCCAACAATGGGGGGGAAGTACCGCTGTCCCAGGCTCGGGAGGAACCTGATCCCACCGGCAGCGACACCTCACAACACTCCGCGGATGACCCCAACCCACCTGGCCCCTCTGGTGTCCAAGCCCCTGCAGCACCTACTTCAGGAACACCTGTGCCAACCACCACCCCCATTACTGCCACATCCCAGGAGACACCCAGGAGCCCTTCCCACACTGAACAACTGAGCCAGTCTGACCTGGAGGGACAAGGTTCGCCGGGCACCCAGGAGGAGGCAGACAACACCGCAACTGCCATCTCTCAGGGGTCCTGTAGACCCGATGTGCCCACAACGGCAGGCCAAGCTCGTGTGGGCAGGGGTGGTGGGAGTGGAGGCAGGCGGAGGCGAGAACCTGACCAGCCAGCTGAAGGGACCGGTATGTCACACGTACGCAACATCATAGAGGCATACCGGCGTGACACCAGGGCCATCAGACAGGTAGTGGCGACCCTCACAGACATTAAGAATCAGCAGGCCGAGCAACACGCCAGTCAACAACAACACCAAGGACGGATGGATGCAAGACTGGCTGAGCTCCTGGCGGTGCAAACTGACATAAGCCGACAACATGGGCAACCCTCCCTGTGCCACTAGGCGAAGACCATCATCAGCCACAGGGAGGGAGGAAGAGGAGGATTCATCCGACGGAGCGTCCCAAGCATCGTCAAGGCCTGCATCTGAGGGTCCCCGGAGGGTGAGGGTCGTCCACGGAAAAGACCGTGAGAGGCAGCGGACCATACACATCTCCCAGGTCTTCATGCGCAACAGCATCACCTCATTCACTGACATTCTCTGCCACATGGACTTGCTGGTCACAGTCTGACCAATGATGACCAACACTGTGGTCTGGACTCTGATGACTTCAAATGCCAAGGATCCCATCTCCCCCTGTGAACTTTGGATTCTATGCTCCCGGTAGAGCACCTTATTTATTTCTAACAAAACACGCACCCCACCGAGAATAAAACTCAATTTTTATTATTAGATGTTGCAGTCATTTTGCATTAGTCCACAACATATGTGTGAGTAAATGTCAAACTATGATTGAGTGTTGAACTAACTCCAGCCATCCATACCCTGGGATCTGAGTCCGGTACAGGACACACATGGGTCACAATGTATCATCCGATACAGACTGGGAGACCAATACTCACCCGTGATGGCCTCAAGCTGCTGAGGGGGGGCTTGCAATACTGTGCGGACAGACCAATCAGGAAGAGGATGATGAAGACCTAGAGGTCATGGCTCATGTGGAGGTTCCCGGGGAGGGAGTCCCAGGTATGTTTGGCCAGGTGGGAGAACCATCTCCATCATGCTGGAGTTTTGTGGATGTGAAGAATGGTGGCCAGGGCAAGTTTGGATGCATAGAGTTGGCCCAACGGGGTCTTGGATGACAGACGTACAAGGTTGATTTTGGGGTCTGGGGTTGTTGACTGCCTCCTGAGTGTGTGTGAGGAGTGTGAAGGTCATCCTGCAGCACACAGTGATCCTTTGCAGCTATCTCAGGTGGACGTTGATGTGGCTGGTGCACGGGATGTTGAAGCTAAGGTGTGCAGATGCACCCTGGATGTGGACAAGTTTGCCGGGAGTTTGGCTGTACTTGCTCTGTAGGGTGCGGGGCTGTAGTTGGCACAGCTGGTGTCGTGGACCATGGGGATGGTCTGTCTTGCCTTGGAGTGGATCTATCTGTGAATCATGTGCATCATGCGGAGAGTGTTGCAGCATGAGGTACAGATGCTGGTGAGTAGCATGGCAATTCTGAGCGTCGAGTACAGGATGCACACCATCTTGTGTGCGTGGTCACTGGGTGCTGGTGCAGTGCCCTGGCGGGTGGGACACAAGGAGTTGACCCAGCTGTAAGGGGACCATCCTCAGATTATAACCTCAGTCCTGACCAAGTCCAGCCTCATGTGGCTGATGCTCACCCATTCATCAACGGACCTCATGCCTTCCTGAAGGTTGGAACCGGCAATGGCTGTGTCTTTGGTGAGGGTGAGGAGCAGCTGGCTGTCAATGGCATACGAGATGATGATGAGGTTGTGTGCGCATTTGATGGTGGAGAGAGGGGTCATGGACACATTGAAGATTGACACGCTGAGAGATGAGCCCTTGGCCATGTTCCAGATGAGGCCACTGTACTACATGCTTAAGGCTTGAGTCCCACTCCCATGGCCTTGCTGGTGAGCTACTAGGTGATTTTATCAGGGTCCATACCCAGGATACCAGTGTTGGAGATGTGTGAGCTGACAGTGTGTGAGCACATCATGTCTAATGCTATGGAGAGGTCAAGGGGGGGTGGCCTCACCATTGTGTAGCAGGGCAAAGTTGTCGTTGTTGCTGGTAATGATGACGTTTGCAGTGGGGTGATTACAGTGGAAGATGGCCTTGTGCAGGTTGCCTGGAGCTCTTTGTGTGGAGGAAGTTTGTCAGTTGCTCGTTGCCTGTCTTCCTGATGACATTTGCTGGCTAGGGAAGCACGGTGATGTTCCTTGAGAGCCTGCGTTCCTGCCGTCTGTTGTCTAAGAAGGGCCTGGGTCACTGCATGCATCTATCTACCATGGAATGTGGCTAACTCCAATGATACATACATGATGTGCTGGACGGGGGCTACAAGGATGGGGAATGATGTGGTTGAGATGTTGTGTGGGAAGGAGCCTGATGGAGATCCCCAGTGGATGTTGCACATGAGCCGGGTGTCTCCTGATGATGGAAGTGCTAAACCTGTGGGGGGGTTGGTCCCGCATATAATAGTGCGTTCTGCCTCTGTGTGCCAAGGCTTGCGTGTATGTCCATTTGCTTGCAGTGGTAGAAAGTAGAAAGGGATTGGCTCAGCCTTGCAAGGGTGGGCTGCCTTGTGGATGGAGAGCTGATGTCAGTGCACTCACAATGCAGAAGAGCTCCTTGATGTTGTGCGCTGTGTTTGCCTCTGCACCTTCTGAAGGATCTCCAATTGTCCTTGATGATGACATGGTGATGGCTGTGTGTGTCGTTTGCCCTGCTTGTAAGGCCACTGATGGTTATTTGTGTTGCAATCTGTGCACAATAGTCCTGCTAGACGTGTATGAGTCCACTAGCTGTGCCTGGTCACAGGTGGCGTAATTCTTGATGTGCGTCACAGGAAAGTCCATCAACGTGGCTAGATTGTTGGATCAGTTGGTGATCCAGTGTGTGAGTTTGCAGGGTGTGGCTGTGGTGTTGGTTCCAGTTTCCCACACAGCATGTCTGTGTTGACTTACATCAAGCATCTGTGGGGGTTTGGTAGCGGGGTGTGTGGCAGTGTGTTGCTTGTCAGAAACGTGGATGCCAATGTGGATGGACCAATGATGAATGATGAATGCTGGTGTGGTTCTCATCCAGCCAGAAGTTCTGGGCCCACAGCCACATGTATCCTGTGGATGTGAGTGCGTGCGTGAAGATGGACGTGTTGATGGCTTTGTTGAATTGTGGATGTAGGCTTGGAGATCTGTAGATGAGTGTTAATCTGAGGGTTTGCAGGGGGTTTGTGCCAAACCCGATTAGTGACCCTGAGTGCGTACTTGTGAATAGATATCAATTCATCCCCCTAGATTGTTAGTGTTGTCCCTGCGGCTGATCTTGTAGCCGTCTGAGATGGCAATTGAGAAGTTGTGTGCTGCGGAGGCTTTTATCCATGTCACTGTCATGAAGGTGATGTGTGGTCCTGTTTTGTTGAGGAGGTAACAAAGTCCAATTGCGTGCTGTTGGACGGAGCCGGTGTGGAGTAGGAGGGACCTGACCTGGTTGGTGTGCCCGGGCGTGGAAGGTGTGGCAGGGCTGTGTAGGCAGTTGTAGTTGCACACTCAGCATGCAAAGGGGTCGTGTGCGCGCTTAGGGTATGGCTGAGAGCATGTGGTTGATTTTTGGTTGCACATTGCATGGGGTGTCTGCAACAAAAGACTGTTGTGTGATGTGGGTCATGCAAGGACATGAGTGTCGTGCAATGTGCACATTGCATGCGCTGACAGTCCTGTCTTTGACACCGCGTGGCGGCAACAGTGGCACAGACAAGCTGATGCCAGCCCAATGAATGGGTGGAGGGAGGAAGGGAGGAGCATCTTGGAGGCGTGTGGGTTGCAGAATCCAGGAACTTGGTGGGCCCTTGCCGCAGGAGCCGCAGCAGCAGGCGGCATGTACTGGAAACTATGCCAAAAGTAGCACACAAAGACAAGGAGGTCAGAAAGGACAACAATTGCAACAGGCGTACGTAAAGGAAGGAGTGTCAGGTTAGTCATGGCTCACCCAGATAAAATGGCTGAACAATCACCAAAGATGACTGACACAGGATCAGCGATCTGCGCACAGGAGACACACCCTCAGCAGGCGTGTCCGGCCCGTTGGGGTGAGCAACCTGGACAAAAACGTACACACCCATGGACCTCATGCACAATTGAGATCATTATCCATGAAAAACTGCATGCATGTTGACGAAATACACATACACTACTAGGCACAATCTTTGACAACTATGCCAGAGATGACGCATGCAAAGTGGCAAGAGACCTGCATTGACAGAGATGAGGTACTTATGAGTGTGAGGAACACCTTTATTACTCAAACTCACACAAAGGGAAATGCATCTATGTGAACAGACTCACAGGTCAATTGACTGAACATGTGGGACCTACGCTGGACACCCCCTTCACAACACGGATGTTGTAAATCCAAATGAACTGGCACACAAGTTAAGGGGATGAGCCAAACACCTCCTGCTGCACACGGAGAGGCTGCAATTCCCCATTGAGCCTGTCATGGGGATGTCCCACACTATGTCCACCCGTAGCATCCCATAGGTTTCAGAGGGAATTTTTACACACATTGATGCCTTCACCTGAGTCCTACACCCATTACAGATGACTGTCAGGAAGGGTGACTATCAATTCATGGGAGTCATGCTACATGTTATGTGCCCCATGGTGAGTCGACATGTATGCATGGGAACACAACATGCACAGGAGCAGTACCCACACATTCCAAACACGTACCACCCCAAAAATTGCCTTGTTTCAATCCTTACCCAAAATGACCTTTCCCTGTGTCCGTGCATGGAATGCTGATTCACCACACGTTGCAATCCTCATGAGGAATAGCAGGAGGACAACGATGATATGAGCAGACAACATGCGCAAGTACCTGGGAATGACAGACACACAAGAAGTCAGCGCAAAGAGTTTTCTACGCATACATGGTCATTTACTTAACCTGAACAATGTTGTCCCCATGCTAATTTAAAAGACAGTGTCTCAGGGAAAATGTGTGGAATGACATCCTCACTCGAGAGACACATCAGAACACACATCTAAGCCGCTTAGCATACAGTCAGCTGGACACACACATTGCAACACATGCCACCCAAGGATACAAGCGTGTACCCTCAGACCCAGTGACTCACCATTATGAGAAGAAGTTGCGTATGAGCTGACTCCGGATATCCTCCTCCTCCTCCTCGTCACTTGCCTCGTGACCAAGCCCTTCATCCTCCACGGGTGGATGTTCCTGCTCATCCGTATCCAGGATGAGTGCACTGCCTTCTCCACTGCATGTTGTGCAGCATGCAGCACACGAGGAAGATATTGCAGACCTTCATCGGTGCATATAGGAGGGACCCGCCTGTCTTGTGAAGGCACCGGAATCGGCTCTTCAGGAGGCCAAAAGTTCCCTCAATCACTCGCCTGGTCTGCCCGTGTGCATTGTTGTAGCGGTGATCTGCAGCTGATCTTGGGTTGCGGAGAGGTGTCATCAGCCATGGCATGTTGGGATATCCTGAGTCACCTACATGGAAACATCATGTAAAAAAGTGGGTCAGGAGATGCCGTAAGCGCCAAAGATACCGCAACACACAGGCCAAACAGAGTATACCCACCAACAAGACATGCTCGTTCATTGTGCAGCCGCAGCATCATTTGTGGCACCCTGCTACGCCTCATTATGTAGGCATTGTGTGCTGACCATGGAAACCGTGCACAGACATGGGAAATCAGCATGTTAGCAACACACACCACAAGGGCATTAATAGAGTGGTAATGTTTACGGTAGCGATAGGCTACCTCCTGTGCCTGTGGTGGTACCAAAGCTACATGTGTCCCATCAATGGACCCAATGACATGGGGCATCCCTCCCAGGGCATAGAAATCACCCTTGACACCTGTCAACTCCTCAGGAGTAGGGAAATGGATGAATTCATCAAGGTGCACCAACATGGCTGTCAAAACATCACACAGGACATGGTTGAACATTGTCTGGGACATGCCACCAACATCAGCTATGGTGAATTGAAACGTACCGGTGGCAATAAAAATGTAGGTCTGCCATCACCTTCATCTTGGGGGTCAGCGCAGTAGGATACCTGTGTCGCGGGTGGAGGTGTGGTTCCAGCTTGGCGGTCAAGTCCTCAATCAACTGTGGTGTGATTCTGTACCGTCGGATGCAGTCACGTTCCCTCATGGCACTACTCCTATAGTGATACGGATCGTACACATGCTCTAGCTAGAGCGTGTGTACGGTCCGTATCACTATAGGAGTAGTGCCGTAGGAGTACACGTGGTACAGACCGTACTCACGTCATGGGTACGGTCCGTATCACTGTAGGAGTAGTGCCGTAGGAGTATGCATGTGTGTACGCTCCGTACACACACGCATACTCCTAAGGCACCACTCCTATAGTGATACGGACCGTACACACGCTCTCAGAGCGTGTGTACGGTCTGTATCACTATTGTAGTGGTGCTGTACGTGTACGGGTATGTGTGAAACGCACCGTACTTGTGTTTTAGACTCAAAAAATACATAGTGGAGAAGTATTAGGCCCAAAATGCATGCAGGTTGTCATGGATACCGAGATTTCTGTTGCAATGTGCACATCATGTGGGCTGGAAAAGTCAGTTGGGCCAAAAATTACAATGTTGCAAAGTGGTGTTTGCCTTGCTATGATGCTCAAATTTCGAAGCATTCAAAATCCTGTCATTGGTGTATGTTTAAAGGGATTGGAGGAAACGTAGGATGCAAATTAGTCTGACCAATCACTCTGTACTCCTGTAAATGAAAGCCCCCAGCAAGACAGATATAATTCAGGCTGAACCCATGACAGGGCACTTGCCTGCACAACTTTCCTGTCTACCACTGCTGCTGTCTGTGTTTGCTCTGGCACCATGTCAAGGACTGTGGAGAGGGCACAGCCATTCACCCTGGAGGAGAATGAGGCCCTGCTGGATGTGCTCCTCCCACAGTACCCCAGCTTGTATGGGAGACCAGGGCAACAGGTGAGTGCTGACTCCACTACCTTTGACTGTGCACCTTTTTTTGTGACTGTCACTTCTGCCATTGTGTCCAGGTGTGACAGACATGCAATGTTGTTTACAGTGGGTCCCAGGCGGGGGAAGGCTTATGTCTCTCATGCTGAGCATGATGTAGTTCAGATGTGCACTCCTCACTTGCATTGTGCTTACTGTGACATTCACTGCATAGTGCATGACACATTCAGCCTGGCAAATCCTTTGTTTCCTATTTTGTCTATTGTCCTGAGGTGATTCAGTGGTCCCCCCGGTGTGACAGGTGACTGTACCCACAGATGTGTGTCACTTGAGTGGAGCTGTGGTGAGAGTGCCCAAGTGATGTGTACGCCCCATGGACATTGATGTGTGTGAATGTTCCTTGTCATGTGGGTGAGTGTGTATGTGAAGTGTTGCACCACAGCTGCATGGAGGAGGCAACAGCTCTAACCATCTGATGTGAGAAGTAAGCTGTGCTGTGTGTCTGACTTGATGAGGTAGCCCGACACCTGTGACACCCCACAGGCAAGTGGCACATGTGCAGAGTGATGTATGTATCCGCTGTTGCCAATGGCAGGTGATTGTTCTGTGCCTGTGTGTGTCTGTGTACTATGCTGAGGTTGCATCAGTGGCCTAGGGCACGTAACTGCTTAGAGGTGCTGACCATCAGCCTGGTGTTGCATGTGATGCACAGTGTGTGCCATGATCAGGGAGTGTGTCGCACCCCTCCTGCCACCTGTGTACTTTCAATGGCATGTAGTGCATTGGGGATTCCACAGAGGCCAATGGACATATGAGAAATAATAAATTCATTGGCAGCATCCGATGCCCTGTCCAACAGGTCAAAGATGTTCAAATGTGTGTCTTTGTGACATGGAGCATGTGTAGTGATGTTGTCTCACTTTCTCATCCTCACAGGTAACTTCCTACGAGAAGGGGGTCATCTGGAAGAGGATCGTCAGGGCCGTGAGGACGGCGGGGGATCAAAGGCGGCGCCTGGCCCAAGTCCGGAAACATTGGCAGGACATCCGGTGCTGGACCCAGCGGATCACCCGGGTCCAGCTGAAACTATTACCTCCACGCAAACACGGTGGGCGCCGACGCATGACCCCCCACATGCAGCGTGTCCTGGCAGTGGTCTTCCCTGACCTGGATAGGAAGTTCCAGGAGATACAGCAGCAAGGAGGGGGTACGTACATGTGTGTTTGTTGTGTTGTGTGTCACCAGCCTTTCGAAGTGCTATGTCGCCTGGATACACTGCCAGGGTTTATATGTGCAGTGCATATTCTGTTCCCCAAAGTCAAACGGTGCTCTTATTCATCCCTTCCCCTCCTTGACATGTGTACCCTGGTCTGTGTGTAATCACTATTGCACATGGTCATCTGGGCTGCCAGTTAATCCAAGTGCATATTGCTTTATGCATCATGTGTGAGGGTGGTCTGTGACATGTGTTGGTATCTTGCCTGTGCCCTGTCCTCTTCACTCAGTTGGGGGTCCATATTGGTTTGCACTGATGATGAGTCTCACCATAGGAGTGTGAGGATTCCAGTGAACACACTTGCAGCATGCATGACCGATGTTGTGGCCTCAGACATGATGTGCATGAGTGGGAGATATGCATGGTGCCAGGATGGTTGCTCATGTTACAGTCAGATCATTCCAGGAACAAGGAGCAGTGTGCCCACTACAGTCCCCTGAGACACCCTTGCCTCGTAATCAGGTGTGTCATCCAACACTGTGCCCATTCTCTGTGTGTTCAGCATTGGTTTGCCTCTGTGGCATTGTTCCCTGGCCTTATTATTATTTCTCCGAAGTATGCTACATGTGTTCACTGGACAGGGAGACCCCATTTGGCTTGTGCATACTCACACTGGGCAGTGCCTGTGTGGCTATTCACAACTACCTGTTGATGGTTGTTTGTCACATATATGTGTTGGCAGCCTCACAAGGTGATGTGGAGTAAATTTGGGAAAGATTTGAGCAAAGTTTAGAAAACACTGATTAAGTTAAGAGGTGTCCGTTTTTGATCTGTCTCAATCACATTGTCTCAGGTATGGGGGGTTTGTGCGGGTGAGGCCTACATGGCCAAACCTTTTGTCTCCTTGCCAGTTCTGACCTGTGTACAATAATTGTCTTGACAGAGACTCAACGTGCAGTGACCCAGTCATGTTGTGTAGGGTTTAATGTTTGTGCATTGCAGCATGTGTCAATAGTTTAAATACATGATTCCTGGTCATACATTTTTGGCACCAGTGTGTGGTCCAGATGCTACGTAATTTTGTCTTTGTGTGCTGACATCTGTGTGGACATTCTGGCTTGCCATGAGGGTGTCTGCTCAGTGCAGGTGTGCCTTTTTACGACCTAATTGCAGGCCCCTTAGCTTTTGCATTGTCCTGTGTTTGGACATGTGTGCCGCTCCACATGACAGGCAGTGGGTCAGATGTGTTGCCAACTGTGTCATCAGGGAAGGGATGGCCATGTGACAACTGGCATAATGAAAGTTGTTAGTCAAAAGAGTCTTGTACCTTGGCACTCACTACACTTGTCAACATGTCTTCCAGTTTTCAATGCTTTAGTTTGATGTTTTTGTGTGAAGAACAAAAATGTGCATGCATGACAGATGTCTCCCAAGGAAGTGCACAACAAACCACCTTTACACTTTCATGGAACACGCTGGCACTTTTTAAAAGAAGCCACTGTTCTCATCAGACTGTTTTGCAGATTATAAATATACTTGTTCCCAGAGTGTTGTGGAATTTGGGTAAGTGCTTGGTTGTTGGTGATACCAACTTACGAGTGTCAAGTCATCAGGACCTCTGTGGGCCCATGTATATGTACTTTCTGCAACACCATTTCTTTTGGACAGTGGGTCCTGTGGATAAGGCTGCCAGCTTCTTCAATGACTTGGTAAATGTAGTTTGTTGTGCACCTTCTTTGGAGACATCTTTTATACAGGCACATGTGTGTTCTGTTCACAAAATGGAACATTCCCACATTATTGACATGTCGATTGTGTGAAGTATTGTTATTCCCAAGGGAGTAAGGTTTTTGGGGTTACTGTTCGAAATTACTTACAAGGCTCTGAGTGTGGGGACACCTTTAGTATTGAGGTGTGTTAGTTTGCCTTGGGTGCACCACTCGTGTTTCTTTCAGGGTAAACAAGAGGTGGCATGACTTCATTGTATTGCTGTGCTCAGCTGTTCCCAATCACTAGCTTCTCAGTATATTTCTCAGTCTAGTTTTGGGATGGTGTGTCCTATTTTTCCTTGTGTCCAAGTGGCATGGTGGGTCTACCAACTAGGGAGTACAGAGCTTACATATGTGCGGAGTAATCTAGCTGTTACTCATTATGCATTGCCTGATTTGCACTGTGACCTATTGTTTGGGTTCTCATGTGTCAGATGTATACAAGTGACTGATGTTTTTCTGTATGTTCCCCTTGCCCACAGCATCATCAACGGTAACCGAGGGAGACACCAGCACGGAACTTGAGGAGGGACCCAGCACCAGTGGCACCAGTGCTGACGAGTCATCGGGAGTCAGTGGCACAGAGGGCGAGGGAAGTCAGTCAGAGGACCTCTCTGGAGGCGACACCAACTACGATGCAGACGGGTCCGAGGCTGGCCTCATCGAGGGGGCGGAGGCTGCCACTACACCTTGCAGCCGCCCAACATCTGGTCCCACCTCCTCCATTCCCATCACCGCCCTCCCAGTTGCTCCGGTCCCTTCTGTCCATGCTGACCACCACCATGTCTCCTTCGGTCCAGGCACCGCACCCCCTGCCCCTGTCACCCCTGCTGCCCTCAGTGCTGAGTCTGTGGACATACAGCAGCAGTTGCAGGTTGGCCAGGCATCGATGCTGAATGTCCTCCATGGCCACACCAAACTGCTGACACAGATGGTGTCGTTCATGGAGGGTATGTCATCAGCGATGTCTGAGCAACGCAGGTTTCTGCAGTCCATGGACTCTTCACTGACGGTAGCAGTGTCTCTCCTGCAGCGCTTCGTCCCCCCTACCCCAGCCCCATTCACAATTCCCTCTCCCATACCTGTCCCATGCACACACAGACCTTTCCTTTCCACGCACGCACCACACCAGACACATCCAGCACACCACCAAGAAAGGGCAAGCGCACATATCCTGACACGCACACTCAGGGGGAGATAGGCGCACCCACTGGGTCTAGGGCACAAAGCCATACATGCAGCCACAGTCTGAGTATGCATGCCTCACAACCCAGTCCCTCCACCAGCACTCCCCTTGGCTCCACTGCCCCCACTGTGTCACCACCCCGCAAGCGGTCAAGGAAGTCCCCGGGCAGGGGAGTTGAGTCCACCCCCATATCTACCCCCTCCCCCAGGAGTGCTGAAACCCATCCATGCGCCCCCCCCCCTCCGTTGTCCCTGGGGTTTCTTCCGGGGCAGGGGTTACTCTGTCCGCCCTTGCAGAAGTGTGCAGCGCCGAGCTCACCACCACCTTTGGCGCTGCCCCATCCCCTGTGGTGGACACGTCCACCCCTGCAGCCACCCCACCTACCCTTCCCCCTCCTGTCCCTGCGGTGCCTGGTCCTTCCCCACATGATGCCCCCCCCCCCCGGTCGACAAACCTGAGGGTTCCAGTGTGCAGGCAAGCTAAGGGGGACATGTGCCCCAGTGTCCCCCCAAGGACTTATATGATGGACTGGCCATTGGCCTTTGTATATAGTCTTATTACTTCCTTTTGTTTAATGCTGAATAAAGCATTTTATTTTTCCTTTGAACACTATTGCATTTCAGTTGTTCATGTTGGTGCTGAGGCTCCAGGAGTTGGGGTTGTGGTAATGTGTTTTTATCCTGAGAAATGTTCGAGTCTGATGGCGATGAGGTTGACCATGGTATCTGCGTGCCATCGCAAGGTCTCTGCCAAGTATAATTTGTAGTGTCTGTTATTATGGTTTTGAGACATTGTCCCAAGGAGTGTTCCTTCCTCTGTGGCACCTGACATCTTCCCTGCAAAGAGTTGCCCAATTGTTGTGCTGACCTGTGTCTACATTTCCTTTGTAGGTGACGGATCCCTTCAACTATGGCCATGCCTGCTCAGCAATGTCTCCGGCTGCATCGTCTGTGCCATCCTTGCTAGTCACTGTACTTGTGTATTGAGTATGTTGAAATGCCTTCATGTAGACATCCTCCCTTTTCAGCACTATGCATATGTGTTATCCAGGCCTAGCACACATCTGGTACTTGTTCTGCAGGCTATTTGGGCACGTGACTCACAATTGTGGGCATTGGATCTGTGGAAACTCCACCCTATTCCTTCCATGAGAGACGACATCTTGGTGGCTGGCCCAGCACCTGTACATTCCTATCATTCCTGGGATGTGTGTGACAATGTGTGTTCCCTTTGGCTCTCTTAGTAGGCAGTGACATGACTATACAGTCTGGTGGCATGATCTCAGTGTGTGTTTTGTGCTGCATCTGCCAGGGGTGGGTATGCATGTGTCATTTGTCCTCACACCCACATGTGGTGTGTCATGCAGTGGGGGAAAGACAGCCATCCTCCTGGGAGTGGGACAATGCTGTCAGTGATGTGTTGTTATGGCACTATCATCATAGTCAAAACTCAGGGATGCGTACATACACCCATGGAGTCGTGGGCATATGCTAATGATGTACACACCCCCATGTCTCTGTCCACTGCTGAGAGTCCTCTGCACCCACCCATATATGTCTGTCCACTGCTGGTAGTGATGTGCACCCACCCACATATGTCTGTCCACTGCTGGGAGTCCTCTGCACCTACCCCTCAAATTGCAGGCCACTGCTGGGAGTCATATACACCCACCCCTCACATGTCTGTCCACTGCTGGGAGTCCTCTGCACCCACCCCTCATATTGCAGGCCACTGCTGGGAGTCATATACACCCACCCATATATGTCTGTCCACTGCTGGTAGTGATATGCACTCACCCCTCATATGTCTGGACGCTGCTGGTAGTGATATACACTAGGGGTAGGCGGAATTTGCGAAAGCAACTTTCGCAAATTATCGCGAAAATGTTTAAAATCTCCGCAAACACGCGGAAATATCGCGAAGATGCAGAAGTTTTTTTCCTGCCCGTTCGCGGTATTTTCTGCGGCTCGCCAACTTACCCATGCGGTTGCTTGCGGGTGCGGCCATCTTGTTTTCACTCTTCTCGCGGTGCATGATCGCGAGAAGAAAGACGTGATTGCACGACGCATGACGTTACTGCGGGCGCGAACTGTCGCGCGACAGCGCAAATGGCTACCAACAATCCAACATCTCGTGGAGAACGCGACCGGATCGGGAAAACTTGTCGGCGAACGCGGAGATTCAGGTAAGGCGATCGCGCGCGAGAATGTATTATTTTACAGCGCGAGCAAGAACCAAATTATCGCTAAGCTGCGGAATGCCGAAATTTTGACATTTTTGCGCTCCCCGCGGAACGCGAAAATGTCAAATGATCGCAATTTCCGCGAGCGGAACGGAAATTTAGCCCAGGCCTAATATACACCCACCCCTCACATGTCTGTCCACTGCTGGGAGTGATATAGACCCACCCCTCATATTGCAGGCCACTGCTGGGAGTCCTCTGCACCAACCCCTCACATGTATGTCCACTGCTGGGAGTGATATGCACCCACCCCCTTGTCTCTGTCCACTGCTGGGAGTCCTCTGCACCCACCCCTCATATGTCTGTCCACTGCTGGGAGTCCTCTGCACCCACCCCTCATATGTCTGGACACTGCTGGGAGTCATATACACCCACCCATATATGTCTGTCCACTGCTGGTAGTGATATGCACCCACCCCCATGTATCTGTCCACTGCTGGTAGTGATGTGCGCCCACCCACATATGCCTGTCCACTGCTGGGAGTCCTCTGCACCGACCCCTCATACTGCAGGCCACTGCTGGGAGTCATATACACCCACCCCTCACATGTCTGTCCACTGCTGGGAGTCCTCTGCACCCACCCCTCATATTGCGGGACACTGCTGGTAGTGATACGCACCCACCCCCATGTCTCTGTCCACTTCTGGTAGTGATGTGCACAAACCCACATGTGTCTGTCCACTGCTGGGAGTCCTCTGCACCCACCCCTCATATTGCAGGCCACTGCTGAGAGTCATATACACCCACCCCTCACATGTCTGTCCACTGCTGGGAGTCCTCTGCACCCACCCCTCATATTGCAGGCCACTGCTGGGAGTCATATACACCCACCCATATATGTCTGTCCACTGCTGGTAGTGATGTGCACCCACCCCTCATATGTCTGGACGCTGCTGGTAGTGATATGCACCCACCCCTCATATGTCTGTCCAATGCTGGGAGTCCTCTGCACCCACCCCTCATATGTCTGGACACTGCTGGAAGTCATATACACCCACCCATATATATCTGTCCACTGCTGGTAGTGATATGCACCAACCCACATATGTCTGTCCACTGCTGGGAGTCCTCTGCACCCACCCCTCATATTGCAGGACACTGCTGGTAGTGATATGCACCCACCCCCATGTCTCTGTCCACTGCTGGTAGTGATGTGCACCCACCCACATATGTCTGTCAACCGCTGGGAGTCTTTTGCACCCACCCCTCATATTGCAGGACATTGCTGGGATTCATATACACCCACCCCTCACATGTCTGTCCACTGCTGGGAGTCCTCTGCACCCACCCCTCATATTGCAGGCCACTGCTGGGAGTCATATACAACCACCCATATATGTCTGTCCACTGCTGGTAATGATATGCACCCACCCCTCATATGTATGGACGCTGCTGGTAGTGATATGCAAGTATAAAAATATATATGTGCCTGTTGGCTATTGGTCAACCATCACTATCGTCTTAGTCATCACACATATTCACATTGCATACTTTACTCACACACTCACTGTTGGGTAGGTAGGAAGCACTTCTAATGAAACGAAATAGATAAAAAAATCTGTATTTTAATAATCAATATAAATTCATCACTGTTGTGTTGTATAAAACATAATAGATCATATACAAAAGGATCATATACAGTTAAAAATGATAAAAGCACCAAACACTATATCACAGTTGTTTCAAAACATATTCCATGTTAGAGAATATGCCAATCATTACTCCAATTTAATCTTACAGTGACCAAGATCGTCTCTGGCAAACTAATTGAATATGAATTGAAACTTACCCCGTCTTTTGCGTTCCTTGAAAAAAATTGAGGTGGGTTGCTGGTCCTAAATATGATAATTATTGAAGTATATCTATATAATGAGCATATGAATTAGACACAACCAATGCATTATACTTCCACCTTAGGAATGTTTTGCCGGGAGGCACTAACCATAAAAGTTTATTTATAAAAATCCACCGATGATTGTCATGGATGTATCCCTTTATTGTAGCAATATTATATAAATGCACAACCACTAATAAGGAATCGTGGAAATAGAGTTAAATGATAGAATTAGAGGAATATAAGCGACATAAAAAAAAAGGGATAATGAAGGAGGTCCTTTTTGTTTTCTCAACTATTTCCAGAAATAGAGATCTATATTTGAGTTTTCTATTATTCTAGCAATTTCTGCAAATTTCGAACGTCCATCCAGACATCTACAAGTACTCCACCTTTGGAGACTTCTTTGCCGCAGTACGTTTGTACCGGTGAGTTCCATGCAGAAGTGGAGGATAAAAGTTGAATGTAATGACAAGGGTTGAATGAGTATGAAAAGATGCGTGTAAGGAGCCACATAGAATGGAATAATGAATAGTTGGGTTTGTTGTTTGGTATCAAGCACTTTTTGATCTTGAAATAGTTTATACATTTAGAAATACTAGTCTATTTAATAGACCCAATGTGAAAAGAAATGTCTGTTGAAAAATTATACATCTGTATTGGTAACATATATGAATGCACCGTTGTAACACAAAAGATTAATTTTTAATTCATGGGTGTAGAGTTTAAAATGTACAAATATGTTTCTTTAATAGGTGAACTCTACATCATAACTGAACACTTAGAATTACAAGGAGAAAATAGCTTGAGTCCTGAGGAAGGTGGTTCTAAGTGAAGTTCTCACCACCGAAACGCGTCGACGCCAGTTGTCTTTTGAGTGTTAAATTTGGTACAGTTAGGGAAAGACAGGGATCAGTATTTTTATGTCTGACACTGCCTCTAGAAATCCAAATTGACAGATGTATGACACATTGTTTGTCAATTTTTGTTCTCCTTTTCATAACATGGAATATGTTTTGAAACAACTGTGATATAGTGTTTGGTGCTTTTATCATTTTTAACTGTATATGATCCTTTTGTATATGATCTATTATGTTTTATACAACACAACAGTGATGAATTTATATTGATTATTAAAATACAGATTTTTTTATCTATTTCGTTTCATTAGAAGTGCTTCCTACCTACCCAACAGTGAGTGTGTGAGTAAAGTATGCAATGTGAATATGTGTGATGACTAAGACGATAGTGATGGTTGACCAATAGCCAACAGGCACATATATATTTTTATACTTGTATTTCTGGGTACTCCAGCCTTTGGCTTCAAGAGTCCCCTCTCCTTGGTTTTCAAGGTAGTGATATGCACCCACCCCTCATATGTCTGGACACTGCTGGGAGTCATATACACCCACCCATATATGTCTGTCCACTGCTGGTAGTGATATGCACCCACCCCCATGTATCTGTCCACTGCTGGTAGTGATGTGCGCCCACCCACATATGCCTGTCCACTGCTGGGAGTCCTCTGCACCCACCCCTCATACTGCAGGCCACTGCTGGGAGTCATATACACCCACCCCTCCCATGTCTGGACACTGCTGGGAGTCCTCTGCACCCACCCCTCATATTGCAGGACACTGCTGGTAGTGATATGCACCCACCCCCATGTCTCTGTCTACTGCTGGTAGTGATGTGCACAAACCCACATATGTCTGTCCACTGCTGGGAGTCATCTGCACCCACCCCTCATATTGCAGGCCACTGCTGGGAGTCATATACACCCACCCCTCACATGTCTGTCCACTGCTGGGAGTCCTCTGCACCCACCCCTCATATTGCAGACCACTGCTGGGAGTCATATACACCCACCCATATATGTCTGTCCACTGCTGGTAGTGATATGCACCCACCCATTATATGTCTGGACGCTGCTGGTAGTGATATGCACCCACCCCTCATATGTCTGTCCACTGCTGGGAGTCCTCTGCACCCACCCCTCATATGTCTGGACACTGCTGGGAGTCATATACACCCACCCATATATGTCTGTCCACTGCTGGTAATGATATGCACCCACCCCCATGTCTCTGTCCACTGCTGGTAGTGATGTGCACCCACCCCTCATATTGCAGACCACTGCTGGGAGTCATATACACCCACCCATATATGTCTGTCCACTGCTGGTAGTGATATGCACCCACCCCTCATATGTCTGGACGCTGCTGGTAGTGATATGCACCCACCCCTCATATGTCTGTCCACTGCTGGGAGTCCTCTGCACCCACCCCTCATATGTCTGGACACTGTTGGGAGTCATATACACCCACCCATATATGTCTGTCCACTGTTGGTAATGATATGCACCCACCCCCATGTCTCTGTCCACTGCTGGTAGTGATGTGCACCGACCCACATATGTCTGTCCACTGCTGGGAGTCCTCTGCACCCACCCCTCATATTGCAGGACACTGCTGGGAGTCATATAAACCACCCCTCACATGTCTGTCCACTGCTGGGAGTCCTCTGCACCCACCCCTCATATTGCACGACACTGCTGGTAGTGATATGCACCCACCCCCATGTCTCTGTCTACTTCTGTTAGTGATGTGCACCCACCCACATATGTCTGTCCACTGCTGGGAGTCATCTGCACCCACCCCTCATATTGCAGGCCACTGCTGGGAGTCATATACACACACTCCTCACATGTCTGTCCACTGCTGGGAGTCCTCTGCACCCACACCTCATATTGCAGACCACTGCTGGGAGTCATATACACCCACCCATATATGTCTGTCCACTGCTGGTAGTGATATGCACCCACCCCTCACATGTGAGGACGCTGCTGGTAGTGATATGCACCCACCCCTCATATGTCTGTCCACTGCTGGGAGTCCTCTGCACCCACCCCTCTTATGTCTGGACACTGCTGGGAGTCATATACACCCACCCGTATATGTCTGTCCACTGCTGGTAATGATATGCACCCACCCCCATGTCTCTGTCCACTGCTGGTAGTGATGTGCTCCCACCCACATAAGTCTGTCCACTGCTGGGAGTCCTCTGCACCCACCCCTCATATTGCAGGACACTGCTGGGAGTCATATACACCCACCCCTCACATGTCTGTCCACTGCTGGGAGTCCTCTGCACCCACCCCTCATATTGCAGGATACTGCTGGGAGTCATATACACCCACCCCTCACATGTCTGTCCATTGCTGGGAGTCCTCTGCACCCACCCCTCATATGAGGGGTGGGTGTATATGACTCCCAGCAGTGTCCTGCAATATGAGGGGTGGGTGCAGAGGACTCCCAGCAGTGGACAGACATATGTGGGTCGGTGCACATCACTACCAGCAGTGGACAGAGACATGGGGGTGGGTGCATATCATTACCAACAGTGGACAGACATATATGGGTGGGTGTATATGACTCCCAGCAGTGTCCAGACATATGAGGGGTGGGTGCAGAGGACTCCCAGCAGTGGACAGACATATGAGGGGTGGGTGCATATCACTACCAGCAGCGTCCAGACATATGAGGGGTGGGTGCATATCACTACCAGCAGTGGACAGACATATATGAGTGGGTGTATATGACTCCCAGCAGTGGTCTGCAATATGAGGGGTGGGTGCACATCACTACCAGCAGTGGACAGAGACATGGGGGTGGGTGCATATCATTACCAGCAGTGGACAGACTCTGAGAGCGTGTGTACGGCCCGTACCACGCGTACTCCTACATCATCACTACAATAGTGATACGCACTGTACCCACACATCCATAGCGTGGGTACGGTTCGTATCACTATTGTAGGGGTGACGTAGGAGTACGCGTGGTACGGGCCATACACACGCTCTCAGAGCAGGTGTACGGCCCGTACCACTACTGGATTGGGGCCTCAGGGGTACGTGTGGTACGGTCCGTACACACCCTCTGAATGTGGGGGTACGGTCCGTATCACACATACCCCTACGGCACCAGTACACTTGGGATACAAGGCGTACACACGCCACGAATGGTGTTGTATGGCCTGGTGCAGCATATCACCATTATATTGGTGTGTGTGGAGGTCAAGGAGAGCAGTGTACAGCACCAAGGGGGTGGGTGGGTGTATGTGTGGCCACATAGGATTCCCAGCAGTGGACAGAGACATGGGGGTGGGTGCACATCACTACCAGCAGTGGATAGACATATATGGGTGGGTGCACCTCACTCCCAGACGTGGACAGACATATATGGGTGGGGGCAGAGGACTCCCAGCAGTGGACAGACATGTGAGGGGTGGGTGTATATGACTCCCAGCAGGAGTCCTCTGCACCCACCCCTCATATTGCACGACACTGCTGGTAGTGATATGCACTCACCCCCATGTCTCTGTCTACTGCTGTTAGTGATGTGCACCCACCCACATATGTCTGTCCACTGCTGGGAGTCATCTGCACCCACCCCTCATATTGCAGGCCACTGCTGGGAGTCATATACACACACTCCTCACATGTCTGTCCACTGCTGGGAGTCCTCTGCACCCACACCTCATATTGCAGACCACTGCTGGGAGTCATATACACCCACCCATATATGTCTGTCCACTGCTGGTAGTGATATGCACCCACCCCTCACATGTCTGTCCAGTGCTGAGAGTCCTCTGCACCCACCCCTCTTATGTCTGGACACTGCTGGGAGTCATATACACCCACCCGTATATGTCTGTCCACTGCTGGCAATGATATGCACCCACCCCCATGTCTCTGTCCACTGCTGGTAGTGATGTGCTCCCACCCACATATGTCTGTCCACTGCTGGGAGTCCTCTGCACCCACCCCTCATATTGCAGGACACTGCTGGGAGTCATATACACCCACCCTCACATGTCTGTCCACTGCTGGGAGTCCTCTGCACCCACCCCTCATATTGCAGGACACTGCTGGGAGTCATATACACCCACCCCTCACATGTCTGTCCATTGCTGGGAGTCCTCTGCACCCACCCCTCATATTGCAGGACACTGCTGGGAGTCATATACATCCACCCCTCACATGTCTGTCCACTGCTGGGAGTCCTCTGCCCCCACCCATATATGTCTGTCCACGTCTGGGAGTGAGGTGCACCCACCCATATATGTCTATCCACTGCTGGTAGTGATGTGCACCCACCCCCATGTCTCTGTCCACTGCTGGGAATCCTATGTGGCCACACATACACCCACCCACCCCCTTGGTGCTGTACACTGCTCTCCTTGACCTCCACACACACCAATATAATGGTGATATGCTGCACCAGGCCATACAACACCATTCGTGGCGTGTGTACGCCTTGTATCCCAAGTGTACTGGTGCCGTAGGGGTATGTGTGATACGGACCGTACCCCCACATTCAGAGGGTGTGTACGGACCGTACCACACGTACCCCTGAGGCCCCAGTCCAGTAGTGGTACGGGCCGTACACCTGCTCTGAGAGCGTGTGTATGGCCCGTACCACGCGTACTCCTACGTCACCACTACAATAGTGATACGAACTGTATCCACGCTATGGATGTGTGGGTACAGTGCGTATCACTATTGTAGTGGTGACGTAGGAGTACGCGTGGTACGGGCCGTACACACGCTCTCAGAGCGTGTGTACGGCCCGTACCACGCGTACTCCTACGTCACCACTACAATAGTGATACGGACCGTACCCACACTATGGATGTGTGGGTACGGTGCGTATCAACAATCTAATGTTGCCGTAGGGGTACACGTCCACGTCCACTTCCGTTGTTGCGGGACGCAGGGAATGTTGGACACGCCCCCCCCGAAGTGACCAGACCCTGAAGGTAATGTATGTACAGAATATAGTATATTTGAAATTGGGTAGGGGTTATGTTTCCTGCCCCTCTCCCCCTGGGTTTTGTTCTGACCTTCTGCGGCGTGCGCGGCAGTTTCGTTGCACCAGGTCGTAGGCTAGGAGGGCCGGAATGACACGTAGGATGGGGTCCATCGCTGTCCGTCGCGTACCGGGGCTCCTTATTCGCGTCGTACTCAATTTCCTGGGAGTTTCTGGCTGCCGTAAAAAATAAGCCGTGCGGAGTGACATAGGCACGAATCGTACTTGCTGGTCCGTAAAACGCTGCCTGACTCCGTACGGACGTCGTATACGCTCTGTCCCGGATCAGAATCTCTGGTATTTTTTAGCCGTACGTAGTTTTGTACGATTCGTACGGAAATCGTATTTCTGTACCAATCGTACTTGCTGGATTGTAAGGTGGATTGCCTGGGAACGAGTCGTACGGAGAACATGCTCCGTACGACGATTCGTACACAGGTTTTACAGGATCGGAATCGGCACCTAAGTAAGTATATATATTATATGTATATGTGTAATTAATGTTTTATTAAATCATATATATTAATTATTAATTTTAAACATTATAAAATATATTTAATTATGTTTATTTTATTTATAAGTATTATTTGGTTTATTTTTCTTTTTTTTTTAACTAAAAAGAAAACGATATTTTTAATAACGATATTTTTGACATTTATATTTTATTTTCGATATTTTTGTACTTACCATGTTGTAGATAGGATGTCGATATTCTTGACATCGATATTTTTGGTCCGATATTTTTGTAGGTCGATTTTTTGACCTTCGATATTTTGTCAGTGATCCATGCACGACATCAGTCTTGAATTCACCATTATCAAAAGTAACCGCTACAATTGCGCAGGCTGCTGAATAGGCGTGCTGCCATTCCGTCGCCGGTTGCGCCGAACCGTCAGTATAAATGACACAATGGTAATTTTCGAGCGGGCGCAAAGACAGAGGAGCCGGATGAACAAATTCATATTGCAAGTACTCCTGCGTCTGCAATGAGGCATCAAAGATATAGGTGATATCTGGCAATGTCAGAGAAGTGGCCCATTGTATCCAACGTGGATGCAAAGCTTTTGAATTGGGTACACTGGCATTCGTCACTGCCTCTAGGGCAGGATACGGTGTGACCACCAACATGCATTTTCCTTGCGACAGCGCCCGTTCTTTAAGAATCGCCATCTGCACCGCAGTCAAAACTTTTTCAACTGAGGAAAAGCGCAATTCAGCCGAAGTGTACAAGTGTGATTTGTAGGCAATGGGAACTGTGTCGCCCTCATTGAACGTTAAGTACGTGAAACCCACTGCGCCTGGCACAATTCCTATTATCAGGTTTGTGTGGTTATCGCGTGTCAGTAAGTATTTCGAAGCAAGAAGATCAGCCTGCAAAGATTGCAAAATAGCTGAATGCTCTGGCAGCCAGCTCGATTTGGAAAAAGTAGGTTGTACCAAGGCATATAGTGGCTTGGTACGCTGGGCGTAATCGGGAATGTACGTACGACCAAAATTCAGAAAGCCCAGCAAAGACTGTAATTTTTTCAATGTTGTAGGAGCACGCAGGCAAGCGCACTTCTCCAGAAAGTGAGGAGCTAATCCTCGACCCTCATTGTTGAGCTCGTAGCCCAAAAACAACACTGTATACTCTGCAATGTGAGACTTTGCAAAGTACTGACTACTAATAGAGGACAGGTTATGCCTATAAAAGCCATTGGATATGTCAAGCGTGGTCTTAAACCTTTTTCTCACGAACTATCAACGAGGGCGGAACTGTGGGTATTCTGTACCGCGCATGTCCGGCAATGAGAGTTCAAATGCCGGTAATCCAAAACTAGGCCGTACGACCCATCAGGCTTCGTTACAGTGAATAAAGGATTATTCATCGGTGACACACATGTTTCAATAAATCCCTGATATTCCAATTGCTCAAGGATTTCCGCGACATGAGATCTAGCTTCACGGCGCATGGGATATTGGGGTTCTGGTTGAGGCAAAGACCGCAAGGGAATCTCATGGCTGGGAGACAATTTGTCCCATCCCACCTGAGTACGATACAAAGCCGGTGCAAGCACCTGAGCCCACTCTTTGGCAAACCTGTCAGCGTGCTCCTTTGTCACTGTGTGCGCACAGGATGGGAGGATTACCTCCTCCCCTCTAGGAGCATCTAAAATGAAAGCCGGGGGCCAGTCCGCCTCTGCCAAGAGAATGTCGTAGGAGGAGTTCAGATTATCCCAAAGAATCCCTTGTATTGTACGTTGTATGTTCCGTTCAATTAAGAGGACTATGTCATATAGTCTGTCAGGGGGAGCCACTCTAGTGTCAGCAGTTTCTACAGTAATGAACGTGTCAGTTGCTGTCGCCTCCAGAAATGGACGCAGTGCTTGCCACACTACTGTAACCTCCACTGCGCTGTCGAGCAGCGTTAGTGCCCATGTCAGGTTCCGAAGCTGCGTCCGTCCTATCTGTGGCATACCTCGCTGTTAGCACAGCAACCTTCTTCTTCTGAAATGGTGGACGTTGACGTGCAAACTCATCCTGCTTGCCTTTACCGTCAGTCTGACGGGGTTGCTCACGTCCTTGTTGGGCACCCCGACCTTTGCCACGTTCTCCGCCACCGGACTGTGAGGCCGATGTTTCCTGTGAAGAACGAGGAGAACGTTGTTCAGTAACCTGAAATCTATCAGGTGACCTAATAGTCCAGTCCAGTCGGCTGTACGGGAGAGGCAGGACGAGACCCCTGTTTCTGTTGCTGCTTCCCCTGTTTCTTTGTTCGCCAATTTTGTTTAGGAAAAGTTGGACGATCGTCTTTGACAGACAAACTCACCTTAGTCTGCTGTATTAAGTCAGAAATGACTATAGTTGGTTTAATCCCTAAGCTACTGCGGCCGATAGTTCTATAAGCTTCCACAATCATTTTAGGCAACTCTTTGGGCTTGTCGAGCTCATCGACGCGGGCTAATCCATTAGCCACTTGGAACTGCACAGCATCTCCCTTGAGATTACCAAGAACGAGAGAGGCAACTACGTCGAACACACCGACAAGATGCATTCCCAACTCTACAGCTGCCTCCGGACCGTGGTTATCTTGAACACGTTTAATGACGGAGGAAAGCACAGCCATAGACGGGGTGCCAAAGTACTTCGAGTAGACTGCGGCAAAGACCTTACCCCAGTTGTCACAATCTGACACCTCTGGGACTAAGTCCTTCTGCAAACTAATGGTGATGATCCTGTGTTTCTCCACAGAGGTAGAATGCAGAAATACCGCTTCCAGTTGGTCAAATTTCTCAGCAAGCCAATAAGGTAAATCATCCTTATTCTGGGTGCGCTTGCCCATTACCGAATTAACCATGACGGGACTAATAACAACCGCAGCTTGGCCAGCTGGCTGTCCCACAACAGCAGGTGCCCCCACCTGCACGTTGCGTGAAACGTATTGCACTAAAGCCCTATATACTGTAATAAAGGCTGTATGGAGTACACGCAACTCATCCATACTATCTCAGATAGTAGGGATGAGGCATAAATCCGGCCAGCACCAGCCATGTGGCCCCTGGAATTAACAAAGGGCCCATTCTAGCCGGTGTAACCACATGGGGAAGGGCACCATTAAACCAAATGCGATGCTGACAGGCTGAAAGGGGAATCTTCTGCGTCCTATACGGCGTAGAATTTGCTAGGACCCGTGTGTGAGTATATGAGTGAAACGTATTATCATCCGCATTCACCGCCGGCAGTGTCACCCAAGAGTAAAACAACTCGTAGGGGTAAGACGCATCGGCACTCACTACGAAAATAAAGGCCATCCCATCGTCTGTCAAATGACGCCGCAGAGGCATACGGCTATGCGCTGCAATATCGACCGCCATAAGGACACAGAGAAGAACAACAATGTATTTTACAGTAGCACAAGGGTTCAGAAATATTAAAACCTTTTTAATTAACAAGCTTGAGGGAACCTATTGTACAAACAGGTAGGTCAAAACCGTCACTCCCGCTATCCGGAAACAAGAGTGAGGGTGTCGTGGACTAAAATAAGCACTACTAAGGCGTTTCAAATCAGAAGACCAAATGTTAGGTGCGCCATGTTGCAGGGATTCTGCTCATGCACAGAACTATGCGCAGGAAACCAGGACCTCAGTGAATTGCGGTGTACCAAAAACTCCCCTCAGTACCCAGAACCCCTATCCGACCAGCATCAGTGTCCCATTCGTTATCCATATTCTCTCGGAGGTCCCAATGTAAAGACAACCCAGAACAAGCGACTTAGAGTACTCTCAGGAATGGTGGGAATCAGAAATGCCTGTTCGTTATTATTCTCATATCAGTCCACAACAAGAGTAATCGGAGACACGGTAAAGTTTAAACGGTTTATTTTATAAACTACGTGTCCTAAGATGCAGTACTTTGGCTAACATAAGCAGACAAATGGTTACAATTAAAACCATCAGCATTGTTACAATACCATAGAAAATGAAGGGAGAAATCATGTTACAAATGACAGTGGAATACAGCCACCTTCCCTTCGCTAGTATGCTAGTATTATTATACTAATAGAAGGTCTCTAGGCTTGAATGGGTAACCCCATACTGTAAAGATCAGCTTAGGTGAATCACATCACAGGATCAGCTATGCTCTGGGCCTGGAAATGTTCTTCTCCAGAATGTGTTTCTAACGCATGCAAACAGTAAGATTAAAGGCTCTCGACATTCAGGTATTTGCAGCTGTGTGCGTATTATGGCTAGAGAGTGGGCCGATCAACCTTAACTCAAAAACATACATTGTCTGGTGGCTCAGAGTGTTTTGCACACAATGTTCAGACCAAGGTCGCAGTGCACGTCTAGGGATGTGAACAACAGACAGTTCTCATGTGAAGAAAAGGCAAGAAAGCAGTTTACAAATAATAACGTCTCTGCAGTGTCGATGCAAAAGCAGCAAAAGTGGCAAGATGGCTTTTCTAACATCTAACGCGCTTATGCTAACATAGCCACGTATGCATCTACATTGCTGCCTTCACTACAGAGCCACTAAATGTGGAACAGAAAGACATATATCAGCAAGTTACATAACAGATCGACCATGGTTTACTTCATGAAAATAAAGAATGCAACTGTACATCATTTAAACCTATCCGAATGTATGTCAGTGGTCAAGCTGGTACAGGAAAACGTTTCTTAAATAAAGTTTTAACCAGTCATTTACAGAAAACCACTGAATCTCATTTATCTTGTGTTGTAACTGCTCCAACTGGGTTAGCAGCACACAACATTAAAGGAATTACAATACATCGCTTACTAATATTACCTGTTGATAATGATAACAAGTTGGAATATCACAAGCTTTCTGGAGAAGCTTGTTTGGAGGTTTCACGAGTACTAAAGAAAATGAAACTTCTGATTATTGAAGAGGTGGGCATGGTCTCAAACTCAATGCTTGCTTTTGTGCATTTAAGAATGCAGCAAATATTAAAAACAGAATACGATGTGTTATTTGGAGGAAAACAAGGGATAGATTTTGGCGACCTACAGCCACTTAGGCCTGTAAGAGGGCAACCAGTTTTTAAAACACTTGTGCATGAAGACACCTGAAAATCTTTGGGAAGTATTGGAAATGTGCACATTTGATCATATTTTGAATACAAAGAACTTATTAAAAATATGCAACAGGCAAGTGACGAAGATTATGGACAGATTCTTCAAGATATAAGAATTGGTGTATTGGCAGAATATGGCAAAGAAACTTTGCAAAGTTGACTACTTACAAACTTGTTTTGAAATGAAAATGTTGCTCCAGAAATAATATACAAAAACATTGGAGAAAAGAAATCTATAATCTGCCTCATGCCAACACTGCTAGAGTGTTCTACATTCAATGAAGAACTTTTGAAGCTGGTAAACAACAAATAATAAAAATGGAAGCCATTGATAAAATAGAGCATGAAGGAATTACTATTATTTTGTCAGAAAAATTAAAAACAAAATTGGATGAATTGGAAAAATCTATATCTAAGACTACTGGTTTAGAAAAGAATTTATATGTATGTGAAAACTATCGGCTAATTTTACAGCGAAGTAAAAGAGATTGAACGTTGTTCTGTTTGTTTTTTGCTTGTTAAAGATTTGTATGTTCGTAGAAAACAGTTTCCTCTTTCTTTAGCATATGCAGTGACCATTCATAAATCTCAAGGTTTAAGTATAGACAGTGCTTTGGTAAACATTGGAAGTACTGTGTTTAAAGAGGGAATGGCATATGATGCATTGTCCTGAGTCAGAACTTTACCTGGATTGTATTTGATTGATTTTGATGGGAGAAAGATTAGTGCAGATGCCAATTGTGTAAGAGAGTATAATTGGTTAAGAAGATTGTATGCTTCGAACTTAGGTGAATATCCTGTATATGAAAAGCATGTAGTAGGTCGAAAATGAACATATGAGAAACTCTGTAGTGAGGTTGGAAAGAAAAAAAAAATCAAGAGAATGTTGAGATTCCAAACAATAAGAAAAAGGACACTGTTGAAGAGATTGTCGGATATCATTCAGAAATAGTTCAGGTATCAACTGCTATGCTAATGTAGTTGTGAATGTCATATTTTTTCTAGAAGGTCTCCAGCAACAAATTATGGAGAATGGTGAAAAAAGATTTTGTTCCTTGTTGCATTCTATTTTTGAAAAATTGAGTACTGATAAAACTAAAATCCAAAGTGTTTCTGGCATGCGGAATCTTCTGGATATATGTTCTGGTTCTTCACAATTTACACAGAATGTACAGCAAGATGCTCAAGAGTTTCTTATGTTTATGCTTGCAGTATGGGAAGATGAAGGAATACAAATTGAAAATCTGTTTGGAGTTTGTTACAGATGGGAACATGAATGTGAAAATTGTAGATTTACTTCTACCACTAACATAGACACTGAAAGATTCATATATTTTACAATACCAGATTGTAAAACAGTGTCTTTTAACAAATTAGTTAAATCGGCTAATCAAAATATGGAGTGTAGTCAATGCAAGTCAGAAATGTTATCAATATTATTTATAGAAATATTTGGACAATATATCATTTTAATGATACAACATTGTAGAGCAGATGGAAGGAAATTGGAAACTTTAATAAAAAAATGTGTAGCAAGTCAACTATCAATATCAGGAAGATCTTTCGAAGCAGTTGCAATTATTTTTCACGATGGACCTTCTACAACATCTGCACACTACACTGTCTATTTAAAGTGTAATAAAGGATGGACACATTGTAATGATGCCCATTTGCTTTTCAAATATTGATTGCCTAATGAATTACCAAATTCATACCTATTATTTTTGATGCAAAGCTTCTGAGAACATCATTCGGCCTATTGGGAAGAGGTCAATATGAGTTAATGAGATTATTTTGGGGATTTTCAATACAAAAGATTTCAGAAACATCATTTGGCCTATTAGGAAGCTAGTAATATGAATTAAGAAGTTTATTGTTGGCATTCTCACTGCAAATGGTTTCAAAAACATCATTTAGACTATTTGGAAAATATCAAGAATTGCTGATTCAATTATCTTTTCTGTTCTTTGATATTTTATTTAGAAAATTGTGTGTGTTAGAAAGAAGCATTTCATATATTTGATCATTGTATTATATGCAATATTATTAAGGATGTTTATTTTAGGAAAACACAGATCTATTTTTTTAACATTCTTATTGATTGTATTTTTATGCCCATTGTTATATGATGAGCAACATTGAAATCACTATTTATGGTGAAATTCAATAGATTCAGCGAACAGCAAAAAAGGCAAACTGAATATGTTATGTAATGGTAAAATTAGGTTGTGTACTTTAAACTATGATATTATATGTTATAACTTAATTTTTTCTTCTCTGTTACAGACCAAAATTCTAAAGTTTGAATGTTTTTATTAAACATTCTATCATAAAAAAGAACTGCAAAAATTGTTTCAAAGACTTTCATATCTACTATCGAAAAGGTAAGATTAAGTAACCCAAACACTATCCATGCACTACTACATTCACCTCTGCACTATCCATACAGTCCTCTAACCACCTACACACTGCTCATTCATACCTTCAATTCCCCAGGTAGTACCCATGCAGTCAAGCAATCACCCTGTCACTCCCGGGGCACTCCTCCAGTCACCCAGCCACTACCATGTACTAATTCAAACACTCCGCCAATACCCAAGCACTTATAAATTCACCACACACTCTCCTTACAGTACTCTAATCATCCACTCAGTACCCATGTACTCATGCAAGGACCCAGTCACAAACACATGCACTGCTGCAATTCCCTATGCACTACTCACGCAGTCCTCTAACCACTTACACACTTCTCATTCACTCCTCCCCAGGTACTACCCATGCAGTCCAGCAATCACCCTGTCACTCCCTGTGCACTTCTCCAGTCACCCAGCCACTACCATGTACTAATCCAAACACTCTGCCAATACCCAATCACTTATAAATTCACCACGTACTCTCCTTGCAGTACTCTAATCATCCACTCAGTACCCATTTACTCATGCAATGACCCAGTCACAAACACATGCACGGCTGCAATCCCCTATGCACTACTCATGCAGTCCTCTAACCACTTACACACTTCTCATTCGCTCCTTCAATTCCCCTGGTAGTACCCGCGCAGTCCAGCAATCACCCTATTACTCCCCGAGCACTGCTCTAGTCACCCAGCCACTAGCTTGTACTAATCCAAACACTCTGCCAATACCCAAACACTTAAAAATTCACCACGCACTCTCCTAGCAGTACTCTAATCATCAATCACTCAAGTAATTTTTCTTTTTTTAACCAGTAGAGGTGGTTCCGTAAGAACCTTTTTTTTAACAATTTAAAAAAAAAATGTGTTATTTTTTAACTTTTTAACTGTTTTTGTGTGTTTTTTATTTTAAAAGCAACAGACAAAAATGAAGATCAGGAAACTATCCCTCCAACAAAAATAAAAGCACATTACAAAAAGAAACATTAAAATGTATGTGCTTTTAGACCAGCAGAGATAACGTCTACACACTGCTCTCCAATACAGAATTTGGTGTCGCACTTAATGCCACTAACTGCTGCATTTAAAATTCTGGAAGAATGTGGGGCCTTGGAGCAGGTGGAACCTGTGATGACGTAGATGGAACATTGCGATCCCATTCGGCAACAGCATTTAACTCTCTTCTCCTCTCCTCTCCTCTCTTGCCAGGTGTACGGTCTCCAGGTGTTTCTTCATGTTGCTAGTACCGCATGAATATTATTTTGGGGACCCTCTAGACAGCACTCTCGGGTGTTCACCTATTTTTCGACCTGAGGAACGGTGAAAAAAGCCCACACAATTCTCTCTTTTTTCTTCTTGCCCTGGTCCACCATCTGTTCTTCCTCCTCAATGGCCATAGGATCAACTTCAGCAAGACTGGAAGCCATAGTTGTTTTGTAAAATAAAC
Organism: Triturus cristatus; assembly: GCF_964204655.1. Taxonomy (NCBI): domain Eukaryota; kingdom Metazoa; phylum Chordata; class Amphibia; order Caudata; family Salamandridae; genus Triturus; species Triturus cristatus. The sequence continues at coordinate 332,969,774 of NC_140579.1, forward strand.
AAACCCACAAAAAAGGTAAAGTATTAAAGACAAGCAGGAAACAGGTCTTGTCTCTGTAAAAGACAAAACATAAGGGGAATATCAAGAGGATGGTTCCTCCCTCTACCATAATGAAATTGATTTGAACCAATCAGATTCTTTTCTTCTTGTGCTGACATGAAGTCGCGCTGGGTGCGCGCACCCATCACGCACCCATTGCGCACCCGCGAAATATCGTATACATGATTATACACTATAATTAGAAATTTCTAAAAAAACTTTTAATAGGTTTATTAGCAAAACTGTTTACTCTAATATCATATTCAAAGTTTCAATAGTTATTTTTTCAAGTTTAGAAATAAGCTGAAATTGCGACCCTGGTGCGATCACAGTGCTATTACGGTGTGACCCCGGAAATACGCACGGGGAGGGGTCACACACAATACACACATATGCCGCGCATACAGCAAAATTACTTTTAAACTGATTATATTGAAAATTATAGTTTAAAAATACTTTTGTAAATAAATTTAGACACACACTTAATACAAAACTTTTATTCATGATTAATTTAAAGATATTTCATACTTTACACAAATTACGCCGAAATCACGACCCCGCGCAACTTTTCAAAATGGCTACGAGGATGCGAGCAGCCATTGTTTAGGGTGCGCATAGGGTGTGCGACTTCTGTATAATAATAAAAAAAGAATTATGATAGTTTTCTAAAGTATAAATTATTGTAAACTTTTTTAAAATATATATATATGTATATATGTAGTCAGCAAACAAACCGTAGGATTGAGGCAGATAATACTTGGAAATGTTCTTTTAAAAAAACCTTTGAAGTTCACTGAAAAAACCATAGGTTTCAGGGACGTTATAGTTAAAAATTAGCATTTAAAAACTTTAGAAATTCACTGAACAAACAACAGGTTTCAGGGACATTATAGTTAGAAATTTGCATTCAAAATACCTTAGAAATTCGCTGAAAAAAACACAGGTTTCAGGGACGTTATAGTTAGAAATTAGCATTTAAAAAACCTTAGAAATTCACTGAAAAAAACATTGTTTTCAGCGACGTTATAGTTTGTTGGACATTTCACTCGTACAAAACCAGAGACATAACTATAACTTACGCCCCCGCAATGCACTGCTGATGACGTCACATATTACATCATTCATGACATGGTCAGTGACATCACTGATTACATCACTGATGACATCATCCACATGAATATCTGATGCACCTCCTCCCACTCTAATATAACCTTTGATACACCCACTGTAAAATACAGACTGCCATTTTCGAAACCATCGACACACCAATACCAGTTACTACATACACTCACGGATTCCTAGGTCTACACACACATCTACTCATTCACCCATACAATCACTCATACATACAGTCTCTCATCAATACAACACTATTGTATGCACTCTATCCCTATTCAGACACTCACACACCACCACTCATCCATGGAGTTACTCACACACCTAGTCAGTCATGCAAAGAATCAATCACACTCCCATTTACTCACCTATACAGTTATACACACACCACTTCACTTATTGATACAGATACTAACGCATACTTACTCTCTTATACAATCACTGATACAAGTACACACTCATCCATACAGCCACTTTCACAACAGTTACTTGGACATGTTCCACTGAGACATCCATTCACTCACCAATACACCCATACACACACTCACCCACCCCTACAGCTGTTTCCACATGTACTCTTGAACCCACACACCCAGTGAATCAACCACTCAAACATCTATGCACAGAGTCACACACCTCCCACACACACACTCAGTCGGCCATACAGGTACTCAGACAACCAATCAATAACCCATATAAACACTAATGTAGCTACTGACCAACCCATGCAGCAGCTTACACAACAACAGGCAGACTGATACAGACATTCACACAGTTTAGTCACTAACCCATGCATTCAATAGGACACATTTAATCACTCACTTATACAGTCAGTCACGCACCTACGAAATCCTCCATCCAGATACTTATACACCCACTCATTCTTCAATACACCTTGGAATATATATAAAACATATTTAAACTTTACAGAAACACACAGTCACTGGATGATGTAATCAGTGATGTCATTTGAGATGTCACTAGTGATGTCACCAGTGATTTCACCGCCTATGTCATGAATGATGTAATATATGACATCATCAGTAGTACATTGCGGGAGCGTGAGTTATAGTTAGCCCAACTGACTACAACAGTGGAATTTCTCTGGTTTTGTATGAGTGAAATGTCAAACTAACTATAACGCCCCTGAAACCTATTTTTTTTTGAGTGAATTTCTAAGGTTTTTAAATGCTAATTTATAACTATAACGTCCCTGAAACCTGTGTTTTTTCAGTGAATATATATGTCTATATATATATATAAAACCTAATGGCGGTTGCCAGTAGGTAGTTATAATTAGGACCTTTTTTCTATTCAAAAAACATTTTTTCTTTTGCCAATATCTTAGGTGCCGTTTGCCCAATCTTCGAGAAATGTTCAAAACTAATGGCCAACTCACTTCAGCTGTTGTCTTGAAAATTCGGGGAGATTCGTTAAGCAGGGGCGGAGAAAAAGGGGGTCCCTAAACACTTTTTTTCCATGTTAGTTTCTATAAGAAACTTTAGACATGTTATAGCTCGAACAGCTGAATGGAATTACACCAAATTTTGCAGAAAGGTAGCTCTCAGTCCAGAGTGCAGTCTTTTTGTTAAAGGTGTAAATCTGTTAAGTAGTTCCTGAGAAATGTAAACATTTCTCAGATATACAAATATGGCCGTGGAGGATCCGCAAACCCACCCAATCTCATGCCTGAGCTCTCATTGGCTACCAACATTTCAAACCAGGAAGTGTTGGCAGCCGTCTTGTGAATCAGTTGAATAGAGTCACAAGAGAAAAGGTCAGAAAAAGGGTAAAAATCAAGAAAAGGGGGTATGATAGAAACACCCTTACCCCCTGGGCCTGCTCAGGGGTTGCCAAAAAAAAAGCATTTTATTAAAACATTTTTGCTAGGATTTGCATTGGGTCTGCGTATCCGGCAGAAATGTTTTTAAAAAGTGTGGGTTCCCCCGCTTCAATTTCCTTAAGCCCCCAGGTGGGCCCGGTTCCGGGGGCAATGACAAATTAAATGTGGGGGCCCACCTGGGCCCCTGCATGTCACTGGGGGCCACTTCCTCCCTGGAGCATATAGATTATATGCGGGGCCTGCCCCCCCGCAGCCCCGGGGACCACCACCTCCCTGGGGCTCTGTTTGCGAAATGCGGAGGGACCACGACCTCCCCAGGGCTCTTTACATAATTAGGTATGGGGGGCTCCTGCCCTACACGCAGCTCCGGGACGCTTCCTCCCCAGGGCTATGTTGAAAATAATGTTTAGGGGCTCAAGCCCCCATACAGACCCGGGGACCACCACCTCCCTGGGGCTACTTACAAATGTGAGCAGGCCATGCAGCCCCCTTCCAGGAGCCCTCAATGGCCCTGGGGACTGCCACCCACCAGGGCCAGCTCCAGCAATGTCCCAGGGTGCCCATCCCCATGACTTTGCAGTTTTATATGGCTTGGCAGGAGCACTGCTCCTGCCAAGCCAGAGCAAACTCTGCTTCACTTCATGGAAGCAAGTGCAGGAAAAATGCTCTTGCTTCCATGAAGTGATGCAGAATTGCTTTTGGGCAGAGGGTGCTGCATGTTTGCAGCTCCCTTTGCCCAAAAGCAATGCAGGCTTCCACAGAAGGCAGGGAGCCTGCAAGCCCATCGATGTGGCCATGCCTCAGGGTTCGGTGGGCTATATCAGCCTCAGGAGGGGGGCAGAGCACCCCCGCTTGAAAAACAAAAATACAGGACAGTTCCTGGGGAAAGGAGTCCCTGGGGCTGAAAATGGCACAGGCCCCCTACCTATTTTATTGATTTAAAAACAGAAAGGATGTGGCCATACCCCAGAGGATGGGGTCCCAGGGGAAATATTGACCTGAGGAGGGGGGACGTGTGGCACTCCTATAAAAAAAGTAAAAATAAATAAAGGGCAGGCCTCAGGGGATGGAGTTCCTGGACCATGCCGGTTTGTCTCAACAAAGAATTTATTGAAATGACCTTGTTGTGGAGTGCGTCTTCATGCAGTGGATAAAAACTTTGTAAAATGTTTTCCGGCTTGTCTAGGTCGGGAGGACTGCACCACGATGAATTTTAAAGCGGACGCACAGGTTCAGATGTGGTGAAACCTGTCATGCCGGACAACAGGTCTCAATGAAATTAACTGGCTCTGGTTACCAGGTAACCTACTGGAGGGTATTTTGAATTTATAAAGAGTGTGTCACCGCGCAGATCCCACTGAAGGGCGAGAATGGTAGAGATGACACTACAGGTCCCAACCTGCACCAACAATATGAACTTACCAGAAAGGCCCACTAGAGGGCAATAAATTTGAAGTAATATGAATGTCCTTTGTTTCTGCGCAGGTGCACCAACAGCCTGTGATCAAGGAGCGAGGCAGCTCTGAAACGCATTAGGCAACTCACCATCTTGATGCCAGTGCCGGTTTGCCTCAATAAAGAATTCAGTGGAATGACCTTGTTGTGGAGTGCGCCTTCATGCAGTGGATTAAAACTTTGTAAAAAATATATATATTTGTAAATATATATATATATATATTCACTGAAAAAACCATAGGTTTCACACATGTTATAGTTAGCTGGACATTTCACTCGTACAAAACCATTTAAATTCCCCCGTTATAGTTAGTTCAGCTAACTATAACTTGCGCGACCGCAATCCACTGCTGATGACGTCACATACTACATCACTCATGACATGGTCAGTGACATCACTCATGACATCACTGATGACATCTCAAATGACATCACTGATGACATCACTGATAACATCATCCTTGTGTAAGAGTGGCAGACCTCCTCTTATCCTAATATAAACTTTGATACACACATTGAAAAATACAAATTAAAGTTTTGAAAACTATAGAGATACCAATACCAGTTAGAACAACCTATTCAGTAATTCCAAAATCTACATACGCATCCACTCATTCATCAACACTTCTATATAGTCACTCATACATGTACTCAGTCATCATATGTACTCATACACCTATACACCCTGTTACACACCTACACTCATACATAGAGTTACTCACACACATACTCACACATGCAAATAAACATCCATTTACTTTCATATACAGCTATACACACACCACTACACTTACTTCTACAGAAACGTACACATACTTACTCTCTTAAACAATCACTTATAGAAACACATACTTATTTATACAGGAACTCTTCCAATTTCTCACTCTCATCTATCCTCACTTATATACATCAATACTCACATATACTAGTCTAAAACATATGGACTTACTCATAAAGACACTATTGAGACAGTCATTCACTCTCTTACTCACCCATACACACACTCATCCACCCATACTGTCCTGCTCACATTCTGTCTTCAAAACACATACAAACAGTGAGTCACTCATTCATGCATCTATACGGTAAGTAACATCCCCCACTGAACCATACAGACACTCATACTGATACTCTAAAAACGAACTATTAACCCATATACACACTCATGTAGCTACTCACCAACCCATGCAGCCACTTATACACAAAGTGAGACACTGATACAGATATTTAAATATTTAAACATTACTCACTAATACTTGTATTCACTAAGATACTGTTAATAAGTCAGTTATACAATTAATTTTACAAAAAAAAACATCCATTTAGACACTTATTTACCCATTCATTCGTCCATTAACCTTTAGATATACATATATAAAAAATATTTATTTTTCAGAAAGACACATTCACTGGATGATGTCATCAAAGATGTCATCAGTGATGTCATCTGAGATGTTATCAGTGATGTCATGAGTGATGTCACTGACCATGTCATGAGTGATGTAATATGTGACGTCATCAGCAGTGTATTGCGGTCGCGCGAGTTATAGTTAGCTGAACTAACTATAACGGGGGAATTTCAATGGTTTTGTACGAGTGAAATGTCCAGCTAACTATAACATGTGTGAAACCTATGGTTTTTTCAGTGAATTTGCAAGGTTTTGTAAATGCTAATTTCTAACTATAACGTGTGTGAAACCTATGTTTTTTTTAGTGAATTTGTAAGGTTTTTTAAATGATAATTTATGTATGTATTATTATATTTTTTATATATTTATTTTACAATAAACTACCTATGTATATAGTTATAGATTGACTGTATCCTGTAATATGGAATGGCTTAGCTCTTTTTTTTTTATTTGGATAAAGTTGAACAGCATAGTTAATATCTTCTATAAACTTATAAACAGTTTAAAATGTATTTTTTTTTTAAGGGTTTTTCAAGGTGTGCGCACCGGCAATTTTTTTTATTAAACGAAATGTTTTTTTTGGATTTACGAGGTCCTTTATGGACCCCCTGAGAAGGTCTAGGGGGTCAGGGAGTGTCTTCCCTGCCTCCTTTTCATGTTTTAGAAAACGGGTTAAAAGTAATTCATTTCTGATGCGTGCGTGCACCGTGCGCGCATACGTGCGAGCACCGTGCGCGCACGGCAAGTCATGTGATTATGAAACAACACTTTTCATTGGTTTATAGTAGTTTCTGTTCCAGAATCTTCAAACACCACACCCACTCCCCTCACTATTTCTTCTTATTTCCTGGGACAAGGAGCTGAACAGCTATTCAAGTACAATTTTACTTGAAAATGGCAGAACAGCAGTCTACTTCAGGGAGTGAGGAGGAGACCTTTGTGGTACCACCAAGGCAGACCAAACAAAAAGACTCTTTTATCTGGAAATTCTTCACCTTTCCAGAGGGCCAAAAGAAGGTCAACTCCCCGAAGGTGACATGCACTATTTGTGGAAGTGTGTTATCCAGAGGAGATCCCACAAAGAAATACTCGTTTAGTATTTATTCAATGTTGAGACACTTCAAGACAGTGCATCCTGTACCTTATGCTCGAGAGTCAACTAGAGCCCTAAGAGACAACCCTCCACCTGCTCAGCCGAGCACATCATCTGCAGCCGCAGATTCTCCATGTACCAGGTCACTGGACATCCGCCCACTTTTCCAGAAGGTGCACATACATTGTAATGTGTGCAATGCTGTTCTTTGCTACGGTGAGAGCAGTATTAACTTGATCGAAAACAAAATACAGCAGCACACATGCTCCAGCCCATAATTTTTTTCATTTATTGTTTTTGTTCCTGTTGAACAGTTTTTCATTACCAGTTTTTTTTGGTGCTCTAAAAAAAAAAAAAAAAAAAATTAAAATTGTTAAAAAAAAAAAAAAAAAAAAAAAAGACAACAAAGACAGTTCTTTTCAGAACTCACTTCACTTCTCCAAGATGAGCTATATTCCTAATATACTGTGTTGTAATTTTATTGAATGAATGTGTAGTGTATACATGAATGATTGAAGTGAAGAGGAGGAAAGGACAGACAGAATGAGTGAGAAAAGGAAAGTATGATCAGTCATGAAAGGGAAGTGAAAGACTGACTGCAACAAAAGGACTAAGGGTAGAGGATACAGGTAAGAAGAGTGAATGAGTAAGGGAATGGCAGTGAGTAATGGAGAGTGATCGAGGGGGAGTGAGAAAAGGGGAGTAAGGGACGGAGATAGGAAAAGGGAGTAACAGATGAAGCGGATGAAGTACAGCAGGGTAAAGGGATTGAAAGTAAGAGAAGTGGAGTGATGGTGAGATAAGGGGTATGAGGATTAGGAAAGGGGGTAAGGGAAAGTGAGAGATGGGGAGTGAGGGGATGGAGGGATTTAGGAAACTGGAGTGAGAGAAAGGGAGTCAGGATTTCAATGAGCAAAGGAGAGTGAGGGAGAGTGAAGGAAAGAATGCAAAAAGGTGAAGGGGTGTGAGATACAGACAGGAGGAAGTGAAGTAGGAGAATAGGAGTGACTAGGAGTAAAGGATAGTGACAGTTAGGGAAAGTGAGTGAAGGAGAATGACGGAGAAGGTTAAAAAATTAACATAGATGGAAAATGAGTGATGGAGAGAGGAGGAGTGGTAGAAACAGAGATGTTAAGGAAATTAAGGGTAAGACAGGCAAAGGGAGAGAGACAGAAACAGAGACAGAGAGCAAGGAACTGAGAAGGAGTAAGGCAGTTAGAATGACTGAGACATATGGAGACAGGGAGAGAAACATGGTTGAAAAAATAGTGATGGAGGCAGTAAACCTAGGGGAGTAGTAGAGAAGGAGTGAGGGAGTTACGAAAGAGCAGTAAAGGAAGAAGAGAGAGGGAAGGGGAATGAGAAAAGCAGAGTGAGGAGAAGTGAAGAAAAGGGAGCATGAAAGTGAAGGGGTGAGAAATACAGATATTTTAAACTTACCTGACCAACAAAATAACTTAATTAGAGCTCTTCCCTGACTACACGGCGGCGGTGCAACGGCGCAGGAGCAACTACCTGGCGGTAAAGAGGCAGCTTCGGGAGCTGGCGCTGCCCTACTCTCTGCTGTTCCCGGCCCGCCTGCGAGTGGTGGCACAGGAGGGGACCCGCTTCTTCGACTCCCCGGAGGATGTCTGGAACTGGCTGGAGGAGACGGGGCAATGGAAGGGGGAGAGACCCGCGGGCGCGGCGCCTGATGGCCGCCCGGAGAGAGGACCCCGGAGGCGCAGGAGGCGAGGGGCCCGACAGCAGTTGAGGATGGGGCTAACAGCGCCTAGCCCGGAGAGGATCAGAGTGGAGCGGCAGGAGGCCCTTGACGCGGTGGCGACTCTGGGGACGTCGCCTGGTGGAGAATGCATGGAGATTGGTGCGAGCAGCGCCCCGGGGACTAGCGGTGCCTCGTCCCCGTCCACGATGATATCGGAGGACCTGGCCTTGCCGGTGGTGACCCCGCAGACCGCCGATTTGATTACGTGACGAGACACTGCTGCACCGCATTGAGGTGGGCGCCATGCGGGGGTGGGTATGCCCACGCGATTGGTCTGCAGCTGGGCACCTGGAGTGGGGACAGGGCCTTGAGGGCGAGGGGGTTCTCTCGTTGGGGGCGCGGGCTTAGCGCGGGGGGTGTCTAGTAGAGCAGGAAGACCCGACAGTAGCGCACACCGCTGGGCGGTCTAGTGGGGGGTCCCTGCCGCCGCGTCCTAGAGCTCAGACAGCGCGACAGTTTCACGATACGACATGCTACTGCGTATCCCTTCCCTTAGAGGTGATAGGGGAGGGGGGACATTGCGCCAGCTGGTCGACACTCTCGCGCGTACCCCCTCAGGCACTGTACTGACACATTGCATAGTTAATTGGTTCATTTGACGTTTGGACGGATGCCCCGTTGGGAATACGCCCCTCTTTGTTCTCTTGTTCTATTGTTTACGGCAGTTACACTGATCACATGGCAGCGCAATTATATGTTCCCCTGGGTTGGGTGGCTGGCCCCTCGTCCCCCTCCTCAGGTGCGGCTGTCCTACCTCCAGCCCGGCTGGTTTTCCTATCTTCACGATGGCGCACACTAATGTGATGACTTGGAACATACGGGGCATGCACACACCGTCCAAGCGCTACTCTGTCCTCTCCTACTTACAGCGTCACTCCGTCGGGATCGCTCTCCTGCAGGAGACGCATATGTCAAGGCCAGAACTAGACAGGCTTGCCAAGCGGTGGAGGGGGCACACATTTGGGACCGTTTATTCGGCGCACGCGCGCGGCACACTGATATGGGTGCGAGCAGGGGTCCCCTTCCGATGCGAGGAGGCGGTGGTGGACGGCGAGGGCAGGTACACGCTAGTGCGGGGAAAATTGAACGGGCAGGAGATCTTGCTGGGGTCGATATACGCGCCCAACGTAGATCAGCCGTCCTTCCTGGAACGCCTGACGCAGGTCCTGCACCCCTACGCGGGACTCCCCTGGCTATTGGGAGGGGACTTCAACATGGTGCTAGATGTTCAACTGGACAGATCCTTCCCTCCTCTGCGAGCTGCGGTGGTGGCGTCTAACGCTAGGGCGTTGGGAGACTGGCTTGCGCATTGGGCGCTGCAGGACCTGTGGCGCACCCTCCACCCGAGTACCAAGATATACTCTTATTATTCGGCGGTACACGATCTTCACGTCCGCCTGGACAGGTTGGTGGGCTCGCAGTCGCTACTCCCGCTCATAGCCCGCTCTGAATATCTAGGCCGTACGCACTCAGACCATAATCCCCTGTGGCTCCAGCTTAGCTGGGTGGTGGAGCGACAACCGGTGCCCACCTGGCGACTCCAGCCGAGCGCGCTCGAGGATCTGGAGTTTAGATCTTCCCTGGGCACGGCCATTCTGGCATACTTTGAAGCGAACGAAGGAACGGCGAGCGATGCGCTGGTGGAGTGGGAAGCACATAAGGCGACCATCCGTGGCCACTGTATGGGGGCTACCTGGAACATACGAAGGGGCCTCACGGACTCTCTGACGCGTTTGGAGAATCACCTCCTGCGGCATGAGAGGGAGGGAGAGGGAGGGGGTCGCCACTCACACACCCTGGCAGACCTTCGGGAAAGACACGCGGACCTTCTGGAGCGGCTCCGGTGCCACAACTACGCTGCGCACACGGCCAGGACGCATGCTGGAGCGGATAGGGCGGGCCGCCTTCTGGCCTGGCTCATACGACAGGAGGACCGGCGTGCCCCCATCGGATCGATCCACAGAGCGGATGGCACACTAGTCCATACACAGCGTGAAATACACCGGGCCTTCACTGACCACTACAGGCAGCTGTACACCGCGAGGGGGACTGGCCCCCCGCAGCTTCTTGGGGACTTTCTGGCCTCTATCCAGCTCCCTGCGGTCACGGCGGCACACAATGAGGATCTTGCCGGACCCCCCTCCCTGGAGGAAATAGAGGAGGCGATCCGATCGATGGCATCTGGGAAGACGCCGGGGCCGGATGGCCTGCCAGCGGAATATTATAAAGCGTACCGCGAGTCCCTGGCGCCAGTGCTGAGAGAGCTCTATACCACAGCACTGGAGGTAGGGTCGCTCCCTCCCTCTATGCAGGAGGCGTTCCTGGTCTCCCTGCCTAAACCTGACAGGGACCACACGGAGCTAGGCTCCTACCGACCCTTAGCGATGCTGAACGTGGATTATAAAATCCTCGCCAAAGTGCTGGCGGAGCGGCTGGCGCCGGTGGTCCCCCACTTGGTGCACGCTGACCAGAATGGTTTTGTCCCAGCGCGGTCAACGTCCCTGAACCTCCGGCGATACTTCAGGGTGGCGACTGAGGCGGTGCACAGGTGGCCCAGGGCGGGGTGCCTCATCCTGGACTTAGAAAAGGCATTTGACAGCCTAGAGTGGGGTTACTTAGCCGAGGTGCTGCTCCGATACGGGTTGGACCGGGAATTCCTGCAGATGGTCGACCTGTTATACAGGCGACCCACGGTCCGCGTCCGTCTGGGCCCCCACGTCTCGGAGGCGATACCGGTGGGCCGGGGTACACGGCAGGGGTGCCCGCTCTCCCCGCTCTTGTTCGCACTGGCGATTGAGCCCTTGGCTGTGGCTCTGCGGGAGACGCTGGGAGATGGCTTACAGTTGGGGGACGCAGTCCACCACGTGTCGCTCTATGCCGATGACCTGCTAGTCTATGTACAGGATGTGGGGAGTGTCCCGGAGGAGCTGCCGCGGCTGCTGCGGACGTTTGCCGATATTTCAGGGTTACGTGTGAACGCCGCCAAGTCATGCCTGTATGCCTTTAACGCCGGTATAGACGACCCGCGATACTACCTGGATGGCACATTAGTCCAATGGAAGGCGGACACCTTCCGCTACCTGGGGATCCAAATCTACCGCTGCCCGGCCGACCTCTTTGATGGGAACCTGGGGAGGGCGGTCACGGCGCTCAGATCGCAGATACGATTCTGGAGCGCGCTCCCATTGACGATCACGGGCAGAGTGGCGCTGGCCAAAATGGTCATGCTCCCCCGCCTCCTGTACTACTTCGCCAATCTCCCGATGTACATCTCCCCCGCATTCTTTGGCATGCTTAGTCGACTGCTGCGGGACTTTGTCTGGGGTAGTGCCCGGCACAGGCTGGCGCTTGCGAAATTGTATTTGCCAACAGACAGAGGTGGTCTGGCCGCCCCTTGCTTCGAGCACTACTATCTGGCCGCTCAGCTACAATGGGTGGCCCGCTGGCTGGCTGATAAAGGCAGAGATGACACGGCCTCGGGGTTGGCGCCCTACACACTGGAACAATTAACGAGGTCCTTCCACCCCCTTCACAGGGTTGCGCGCCCGCTGCCACTCCTCCTGGAGGTGGCGCACAGGTGCTTTCGGAGGGCCTTGTTCCTCACGCGTGCTGTTACCCCGTATGCGCCGGCGATACCGCTCGAGGGCTCCCCTAGCGGAGGGGGGGTGCTCACGGCTCACATGCTGGCGGACTGGTGGGGGGCCGATGTGCGCACGATGGGAGACCTCTACCGGGAGGGTGAGCTGGTACCATACGAGACCCTGGTATCGGAGGACGGGCTCCCACCCGGGGGGTTCCTGCAACACCGCTCGCTAATGGCGAGCATGACTGCCCGATGGGGAGATATGACCTCGGAACCCGCCCTGCATCTGACCATGCAATACCTGCATGTCATGGGGAGAGGAGGGCACTTGATACGCTGGTTCGCAGCCTCGCTGAGGGAGCTGACGTCCGTCAGCCTGGACCGCCTCCGTGCTAAGTGGGATTTGGACCTGGGTAGGCCGCTAGAGGACAAGGAGTGGGAAAGGATACTCAAGAGCCCAGTGCGTATACCCCGAAACTTACGATTCCGCCAAATCCAGCTATTTATCGTGCACAGAGCTTACCTCACGCCGGAGTCAATCAATCGGTACTTTCACCGCACAGATGCGGTGTGCCCCAGGTGCGGAGAGCTGGGGGCGGGACTCCTGCACATGCTGTGGAGCTGCGCACGGTTGGGTGTCTACTGGAGATCGGTCAGTGGGCTGCTACTAGAGAGTGTGGGACGTAGCATTCCATTTGACTGGCCCGAACACATACTACACCACTTTAAGCGACCGCGCAAAGATAAGGTGGCGTCGCGGTTCATTGACCTGGGGCTGGTGGTGGCGGTGCGACTCATCACGAAAAGGTGGAAAGCACATGACCCACCGTGCGTGCAGGCTTGGATTGCCTCGTTTCGGGCATGGGCCGGGGCTGAGGGGACCGCCATCCAGAGGGAGGAAACATTGGGCCTGCGGAGGGAGCCCATGGCGGACCGCTGGAAGCAGCTGCTGGGGAAGCTTAGGCATCTGGGTGCGGAGAGCGATGAGGAGTTGCAGGGGGCAGCGGACGGCGCTGGCGCGGGCGGGGGTGGAACCGGGGAGGCCCCCCTGCAGTGCTGACATGCCCCGGCTATTTCCTGCCTCCCCTGGCGCCACGACGACCACACTTGCATAGTGCCGATCGCACCCGGGGCGCGCATACACACACACACGGGGGTTCACAGGGGGGGGTGGAGGGGCGGGGGGACTAGACGACAGTCGGGAGGGTATTGGGCCTGTCTGTACGGTTTTATGCTGCCATTGTTGGGGGTTCTGTTTTGTATACTCTTTGGGCCTGGTGGGCATTTTGCCTGTTCTTTATTGTCTGGGAGCGGCGGGTAGCGTCCACGCATAGTTACGGAACCCAGTTGCGGCACGGTTACTGCTGTTACTCCTGTTGCGCCCAATACGAGACTGTCAGCGAGACTGTGGTTGGCACCGCTGAGGGCGGCGCTCGCACGCAAGACTGGTTGCACGTCCTGGCGCAGTGGTTGGGGGTTCTGTTGCGGGGCGCTCCCCTGCCTATGCTCTCAACTCTTTGCTTACCTGTTGTGTCACATGCCAAAGAATGTTTTTGTTTACTTTAAAACAATAAAAACAGATTTCAAAAAAAAAAAAAATAACTTAATTAGAAATAAATGTTTTTTTTTAATTACAAGAAAAATGGATTCAATTTCCTAAATTTTCTTTCTAGATCTGAAAAAAAAGAAAAAAAAGTAGTAATATTTAACAATACATTTTAGAATACAGTACACATATTTTCATATTTAACAAAGTAATTTTTTGCCCTTTTTTTGCTGTTTTCAGAATATATTGAATTTCACTGAAAATAGTGATATCAATTGTATTCATCACTTAACAGCGGGCAAAAAAATAAACAATCTGAAAGATTGTTTAAAAAAGCCCTGAATCTATCCTCAGTAAAACATACCTTGATAGAAATGTAACATATATATTAAAAATATCTTCGAAGAACAATAACTATTTGCAATAAATAACGTCTGTAAATCTTGTTGCTTAAGCACATACACCAAAATAATATCTGTCAAAGAAGTCCACAATAGAAACATTTACCTTTCTATGAGGCCAAATGGTAATTTTTAAATCCTTTTTAGGTGAAATATCCAATGGTAGTCCTATAAAATCGAAATAATGGTTTCTTCAGATGCTGCAATTTGTATCTAAAATTTTGGTTTTAGAAAAATTGAGTAGGAATTTGGTAATTCTGCAGGCAAACGTTGCTTGACAATCAATTGAGAATCATTACACATTGTCCAGCCTTTTTCACATTTTAGATAAACTGTGTAATGGCCAGAAGTTATAGAAGGTCCATCATGGAAAATTATTGCAACTGCAACAAAAGTCTTTCCTGATATTGATAATTGATTTCCTACAAACTTCTTTATTAAAGTGTCCAATTTGGTTCCATCAGCTCTACAACGTTGCATCATTAAAATTATATACTGTCCATATTTCTTTAAAAATAACGTTGATAACATTTCTGATTTACATTGAGAACATTCCATGTTGTGATTTGCATCTTTAACTAATTTACTAAAAGTCACTGATTTACTCTCTGGTAATGTTAAATGTATGAACCTTTCAGAATCAACATTAGTGCTGCATGTGTTCATACAGTTTTCACAACAATGTTCCCATTTATAAGAGAGACCAAACATATTTTCTATTTCTGCCCCTTCATCTTCCAGTACCATAAGCATATACATTACGAATTCCTGTGCATCTTGCTGGACATTTTGTGTAAACTGTGTACATCCAGAACATACATCTAAAAGATTTCTAACTTCAGAAGCACTTTCTATTTTAGTTTTATAATTACTCAACTTCTCATAAAGGAAACTCAGCAGAGAACAAAATCTTTTTTCATGATTTAGTATTTTCTGCCCTTGCAAACTTTCAAGATAAAATACAACATTCAGCACTACATTAGTGTAGCAGTTGACACTAGAGCTATTTTCAAAATGACAACCAACAACCTCTTCAACATTGTTCTTTTTCTTTTTGCTTGCAATCACATCACTCTCTTTTTGTTTTCTCTTCTGTACATTCTCATTACAGATATTCTCAAGTCTCCTTTTCCGACAAACAACACATTTTTCAAACACAGGATACTGACCTAAATGAGGAGCATAGCTTCTTCTTAATCTATTATACTCCTTTACACAATTTGCATCAGCACTAACTTTTGAGTCATCAAAGTCTATCATGAATAAACCAGATAATTTTTTCACTCGTGACAAAGCAACATATGCCATACCTTCTTTAAACACAATAGATCCAATGTTTACAAAAGCACTATCTACAGTTAATCCTTGAGATTTGTGAATAGTTACAGCATATGCTAGAAAAAACGGAAACTGCTTCCTACGTACATATAAGTCTTTCACAAGCAAAAAACGAACTGAACAACGACTAATGTCTTTAACCTCTTCAATCTGATCAAATTTTATTTTTAAAAATTCAATTCCATCTTTTTTCTGGTAATTAACAAAACCCACAACTTTACCCATAGCTCCATTCACTAAACCTTTTTCTACATTCAAATTAAGTCTTAAAATTACTCGACAGTTCATACATACATAAAGATTCTTTTCTAAACCAGCTGTTTGATATGTTTTTCTCTAGAGAATCCAATTTAGTTTTCAATTTGCCTGTCAATATAATAGTTATTCCTTCATGCTGTATTTTATCCACGGCTTCCATTTTCATAATCTCTTCATTTTCCAATTTCAAAAGTTCTTCATTGAATATAGAGCATTCATGTAGTGTTGGCATTAAGCAGATTACAGTATTTTTTTCTGCAATTTTCTTGTATATTTTCTCTGGAACTATTTGTTCTGTTGGAAACAAATTACATAGCAATCAACTCTGTAAAGCTTTTCTGCCATGTTCTGTGAGTAGTCCAATTCTGATATCTTTGAGGATACTTGCATAATCATCATCATTTGCTTGCCGCATATTGGTAATGAGTTCTTTGTACTCAAAGTATAACCAAATATTCACATTACCTATACTTCCTAATGACTTTTTCGTGACTTCATGTGCAAGAGTATTAAATACTGGTTGTCCTTTAACTGGAGTGAGCTGCAGTAGATCCCCAAAAACTATAACATATTTTCCTCCAAATAACACGTCATAGTCTGTCTTTAGAATTTGCTGCATTCTTAAATGCACAAAGGCAAGCATTAAGTTTGATACCATGCTTACCTCATCAATAATGAGAACTTTCATTTTCTTCAACACTCTTGAAACTTCAAAACATGCTTCTCCTGTTAGCTTGTGGTATTCTATTTTGTTCTCATGCTCTACTGGTAACATTAGCAAACGATGTAAGGTAATTCCATTTATGTTATATGCTGCTAACCCAGTTGGAGCAGTAACAACACAAGACAAAGTTGAATCCGTTTTTTTCTGTAGGTAGCTTCTAATTACTTTAATTAAGAAACTTTTTCCAGTTCCAGCTTGTCCACTCACATACATTCTGATTGGTTCAAATGATGTGCATGAGCACTCTTTATTTTCATGTAGTAATCCATGATCAATTTGTTTTGTGACTTCTTCATAAATTTGTTGTTGTTCATCATTCAGTTGTTGTTCCAAATTTGGTAAGTCTATTAAATCTTCCTGAGCTTGATTCATAGCTGTTTCCACTTCAGTCATGGCTATTGCAGCTTCATTTTCTATGATTGGTTGTCCTAGGGGATCTTGACTGAGCGTTCCAGAACTTTGACTGTCTTGAGAACTGTCTCTAGCTACTTCAGCTGCAATTGTAGCTTCTTGTTCAATTTCTTCATTTAACATTTATACATAATTTTTGCTGGGCAGCTCCCTCACATTTATTCAGGATTCTGGCCTTACAAGAAGAGGGGTACCCTGAACAATATTGTACCGTGTGACACCCTCTGCAATGACCAGTTTCTCTGAAGAGTGGCAAAACTCTGTCCCAGAAAGCTCTGTTCACAAAAATCCAAAATGGATAGAATCTCTCCTGGAGGTTCAGGTCTAGCTAAGCAAAGCCACAGGTGTTGCTAACATTCCCTAACACCCCCGTTCCAGTCCATCTGCTTATTCAATAACAGGAGCTCCTCTCTGGCTGGGGTTGCATGAAGTGGGGATTTATATATTTTGACTCTTCTTTTCTTCTTAGGTTGTAGGTATTTTTCGGAGATTTTCTTGTAATGGTATGTCGCACAGCTGACATAAAACTGTTTACTCTTCCTTTTGAAAGAAAAGGTCGTGGAAATCCAAATCGACATTTTGGGCCATATGTAGGTAGCATACAAATACCGAACTTTACCGATTCGGTATTTAAGAAGTGGTAACTCGTATGTAGGTAATCATTCGGTAAATATTACCGAATCGGAGAAATTCGGTGATCACCAAATCGGTATTTACCGATTCGGTAATGAGGCATACCTTCCCATTGATTGAATCAATGGGAAGGTATGCCTCATTACCGAATCGGTAAATACCGATTCGGTAATGGGGGGAGCACATTCAAGGGTGGCAGGGTGTCACATTGACACCCTGTTGCACCCCTGATTCCTGCTTGTGTGCACATGTGGCACACATACATGCCCTAAGGGCATGTATGTCTGCCATATGGCACTGTTAGTCCAGCAAAATATTGCTTTTTGCAATGAATTCGGTATTTAGCACCAACATATATTTGGCTTCCATCATAAAAAATAGACTTTATAAATTTGAAATAAAACCTTCCCATATTAGCCTATAGAGCTAATGTACTACTATGGGGACAAATAGAATTGGTAGTTTTTCCCTCACCAGGACATATAAAACATTGTGTATAATGTCCCTACTTATTTTAACATGGCACCCTACCCTTGGGGCATCTAGAGAACACCTTAGAGGTAACATATGTAGAAATAAGGTAGTTTAAACCTTTGAAAGTACCGTTAATTCCAAAGTTGAATGTTTACATAGTTTTATTTTAAAAGAAGTCTGCAAGCAGACGTCAGGCACCACATCAGTGCAAACTAATGGGCCTCTAAACCTACATGCCCTACCATTTACTAGGGACTTACAGGTAGGTTGTCAGTACCAATTGTAAATACACCTAATTACCATATACCTTTTAAACAGAGCATTGGCCCCGGGCCTGGTTAGAAGAGCCCAGGGCACAATCAGAGTAAGTAATGACCAGAATTAGTCAACAAATGGGGGTGACCAGGGGAAAAGGGACAACTTTTTCACAGGCACAAGATATACAGTTTTGCATTACACATAAAATGGCTCCACCATTAGACACAGTGTTTTTACTGCACCGTTTCTCTTTTCCTCTGGATAACTTCCTTCATTTGGGTTAGCATTCTATCTGACATTTACTGATGTTTCAGTATGCTTTAAAAAAATGTTTGAATTTAGATTTTTAATACATTTTCAAATAAAATATCTTTAACTAAATAACCATGTTATATTGCTTAAGCACAATGCAAGAAAAATATGTTATTTTGGAGGTACATTGTTCTTCAATTGGAATTGCCCTTCTCTGCTAATATACAAACAGTGGGCATTTATAATTCGTTTTACAATCCAGTCTTGTCTACAAAGTAAAAATTATTACTGTTGGTCAATTGGGATTTTAATTTCTATCTTTTACTAACCCTACGCATGGTTAGCTACACTCTACACTAACAGCTTAGGTGCAAACATTCCGTTCAGTAAAATATAGTTTATTATGAAACCCAAATATTTTAACAGACTCCCTGCCATCATCAAAATCTTTTCCAATTACATCCGCTTGAGAAATTATCAATGTATCATCTAGAAATATTAACCATACTCCTCTCTCCCTCAAATAAGCAGCTACCACCAGTCTCATTAGCTTGGGAAAACACCATGGAGTGTGTGAAAGACCAAAGGGTAGCTAAAGATACTGATATAATTGTTTCCTCCAGGTGAATCGCAAATATGCCTGATTCCTGAACTCCATCAGAATTGAAAAATAAGCATGCTTTAGATTTGGTTTCACTGAGTCGTTTTCCAAAAGCTTGTCTCTCAAAAGATGGATTCCCTCCATCTTAAAATGTCTGTAAACCAAAAATGTGTTTATATCCCTTAGATTTTTCACTGGTCTCCACCCCTGGTTTTTCTTTTCCACTAAGACAAGTATGCTTACATAGTGTTTCAAATTCTCCCCTACTGCCAATTTGCACCCTTTAAGATTAATGATTCTATATCTGAATATACCACATTCTCTTAATCCTTTGTCATATGCCACTCTCTTGGTTCCCTCCTCTGATGAGGTAACATTACAAAATCTATTTTGAAACCCTGAATGGCTTTTAATACCCATTGATCTTGTGTTATTGCCTCCCATTCCATCACAAAATGTCTCAGTCGACTACTTATTTTCCTTGGGAAAAACAAAAAGTTGTCATTGTACTTGCCTTAGTAAGCTGAAGAGGTTAGACCTCGGCATCCCTTCCCAGATCTTTTCTCTGCACAGATAGAAACTTGAAGAGGCTTGGAAGTCCCTTCCATATTCTCTATTTTGATAGGAATATTTACACCCTTGGAATTTTTGGCCAGTCCCCTTCTGTCCACCCTTCCAAAAACATCTCCTGCAAACATTCTTCGCATATTAAATGGAGCTTTTCCCCAAGCTGTGAATGTTGACACATACTTTCCTATATTCTTAAACATCCCTTCACCCAAAAGTAATCCTTTTGTATTTACAGTTCCCTCTCTCTGCAAAATCTTCCAATTTTGGGTTTAATTTCACAAGAATGGTTTTCATTCTTTTTGACAATAGTCCTGCATTTGCATTACCTAACATCAACACCGCTCTTTGACTCCAACCCCGAAGCAACTCTATATCAATTGAAGTTTCCTTCAAACGTGCCTTCTCTGACATATCCAAAATCTATACCAGAGGACCTGTGACATCTAATAATTTGTCTTTGCACTACTTTAGTGATCTTTCAAGCCCCTTCTGAGGAGCTATTCCCAACCAAAAGAAAAGTGTAGTAATCTCCAGATCCAAGTTTGAGCTACAACATACTTTGTCTTAATTACCGGACTAGCAAATTACACTTTAAATACTTTTCTTACCTGCCTCTCTCTAATGGCTTTTCAGTCCATTCCTTATTGAACTTGCTAACCTCCTTCATGTGCCACCATTCACCACTCCTAAGATGGCAAATACCATAACAAGAAAACATCTCTTCCCCTAATGGATCTTTCATCACCTCCTTTGAACATTAACCTCCAAAGTTCTACAAATCATTATAAAATCATCATCATGACTGCAAGATCATAGACATCCACGACAGCTTCAACGTCCAGACCCCCCCGATTGCCGCCGACACCTCAGACTCACCGCCCCCAGTCACACCAGCCTCCTGATCTCCTTAGAACCACGTCAATGAAGAAGACACCATCAAAACCATGAACAACATCCCCTCTGGATCACCGTCAGACCCCTGCCCCCACCACATCTTCAACAAAGCAAGCTCCATCATCGCACCCCAACTCCGAAAGATCTTCAACAACTCATTCGAGACCACCACCTTCCCGGAAAGCTGGAAACACACAGAGATCAACGCCCTACTCAAGAACCCCACACAGGCCCAAGGGACTTCAAGAACTTTTGGCCCATCTCCCTGCTCCCATCGAAAGTCATCGAGAAGATCATCAACAGACAACTGACCCGCTTTCTCGAAGAGAACAACACCTTGGACTCATCCCAATCCGGATTCCGCAGCAACCACAGCACCGAAACTGCCCTCATTGCCGCCACTGACGACATCAGGCCCTTGCTGGACAACGGCAAAACCACGGCCTTCATCCTCCTAGACCTCTCGGCTGCCTTCGACACCATCTGCCACCACACCCTGCGCACACGCCTCTTCAACGCAGGGATCCGCGACAAAGCCGTGGAATGGATCACCTCTTTCCTTGCTGACAGAACCCAGAGAGTACTCCGATTCCATTCCGATTCGAAGCCACCAAAATCACCTGCGGCGTACCCCAAGGATCATCCCTCAGCCCGACCCTCTTCAACTTCTACATGACACCGCTCACTAATATCCCCCGATCGCACAACCTCAACATCTTCTCTTACACCAACGACACCCAGCTGATCCTCTCCCTCACCATAGACCCCGTAAGGGTGAAGGGCAGGGTTTGAGCCAAATGACTTGTGGTGGAAGTTTGTTGTTCCACCCTACCTATGGCGTATGGGTGTAGGGCAGGGTTTAAGCCAAATGACTTGTGGTTGAAGTTTGTTTTTCCACTCTACCTATGATGTAAGGGTGAGGGGCAGAGTTAAAGCCATATTACGTGTGATTGGAGCATTATTCCACCTATACTTTGGTTTAGGGTGAAGGGCAGTGGATATGCCAAGGTGTTCCACCTTTCCTGATATTTTTTTTTTTGCTATTGGCGGTTCTCTACTGTGCCTCCAGTGGTTGGTGCCCTGAGTGCTGTCTATTATGTCAGCCTGGCCAGCTGGCATGTTTGTGGCATTAGGGGTTTGGTAGAGGATTTGTGGTGTGGTAGAGTGTATGTTGTTTTCTGGTTAGAAAGGGAGAAGCTGAGTGTATTCCTATATGTTTATCTTTATTTTCTTTATTTGATGTGGTAACATGCATGGTCCTTTGCAATTAATGTGTTAGGACATCTTGCTTATTCTAGTTATGCATCATGTGTGGAATGTTTTCTACCTATTATTTCCAGGGACCTTTATTTCATCTTGTTTGCTATGGTGCAAACATGCATGCTAGAGTGTCTAATATTATTCTTTGTAAAGAAGGGAGATGTGTTATACCTCTTGCTCAGCAAGTGTGATTGGGGTGTGGAATGCTGGTGTGTGGTGATGCTGTGGAATGGTGGATGAGTGAGAGTTTCAGTTGGAGAATGGGCTGAGCAGCATGACGGCTGCTCCTGTTTGGGCTCTTCATGACATCTACTTAAATAAACATCTTACATAATCTACCCTGGACTACTGGACGTCAATATAATAAAACAGTGAGCTGCCAGACATTTGCACTATATTGAAAATGGCCGAAAGCAAAACATTTTTTCTTCTAGAAAAAAACACATCGCCATGGGAGCCTCTGGCACTGAAAGGAACGACTTTGCATATTGATGTGCTCCTTATGAAATGAAAGAAAGTCGTTGCTCACAATGAAGTTAGGCAATACCTGAAGAGTCCTGGCCCATTGCCAATTCTATATGCTGTTGGGGGCGAAAGAAAAATGTGGATTACACAACAAACAATTGGATGAAGACGGCTGGTTGAATGTCCCATAAGTAAATATACATTATATCTAAGTACATTTCTATTATATATATATTAGTCAAAAGGTCTTGGCTAACTCTAGAACTAAATTCAGCTCTACTTTGAAATTCTTAAAGGTTACCTTAGGTAAATGTTCCAGAATTTCTGAGAAGATAAGTACACACAATATTTGTGGACGACTGTAGAAATGTAATAAAGCATAAAATATCACATTTGTATTCAAAACAGTCCCTAGAAAATCCCCATACAAAATTATATGTTTTATTATAAATAGCGTCCAGGTTCCAATTCTCAAGCAAATATATATAACTCTCTTTGGTTAAAAAAAGACAAGCTTAATATGTTTTTTAGCTTCTTACACATAGCTATTAGATCCCAGCAACACTCATATATAGGTGGTAAATCAGCAAAATCACAAAGTATGTGCTTAGATTGCCACTATCATGTTCTATCCTTAAAATATCTTAACCCATAGGTTCAGGCCACATTTAGAATCAAGGGTGTTACTTTCACATAGCACATAATGTTGAAGAAAATGCTCACAAGTAAGACCCTTCACAGAGGTCAAAACTGATTTCCAGAATATATAAGATCTTGGATTGCCCACGGGATACATGGGGTTTCTACAGAGACTGTCCAGATAAGGCCTGTTATTTAGTAGCTCAATTTCTGACTGGAACTCAACCCAGGGAGCATTTAACTGCGGACCAATGACTAGGACTGGCTTTAGTTTGCCTTTTGCAGCATGTCCTGCTATTAATCTATGATGTGCTTCTTTCGTATGTTACTCTGATGCGCATCCTTGGCATACCCTCTTGCCTACACTCAGGCTGCATATAACACAAGCAAAACTCGATGTTTCTACCACTTGACAATTAGAGGTGTGTTTCCATTCTTCGAAGCTGGAAACCTCGTCCCATGTGTTTGATATCCCAAAAACCTGACTTTGGAAAGGCACAATATGCAATGCCCCCATCCCTTCTAACCAGTGCAGAACACATCCACTCAGATCAGATGGTGAGAAGAATCCCTCTCAAGAATGTGACCTCCAGCTTTGGTTGGTTACTTGTATTTACTTTATCGAAGTTGGTCACAATGGACATTGCAGCTTGGAGTGCTGTGGGGCCTGCTGAAGTAGAGCTCTTTTATCACAGCAGAGTGTGCGCCCAGGAATATTGAGGCTACGGAACCACTTGAAGGGTAGCTGCATGTTCTCAATGCTCAGTACCTAAGCTTTTTGCAGTGTTTTTTTCACCTTGATGATTGTTTACATACACTTTTGGATATTCAATTATGGTTCAAAGAATGTTGCAGCCAAATGAAGGAAGTGTAAGTAGGAATTACTTTAAAGATGAATATACATTCTAATGGTATGCATTGTAAAATACTGTGCAAATAGTTGAACATTACATTCAATTATTGACTTCCATTTTAGCTTAATACTCTGTACCTAGGCTGGAACTTCCTCTTTCAGGATTGCCTTTGGACAGGCGGTATTTTATGTACGTTTTAGCGACATTGTTTTCAAAATTCACAAAAGATATTTAGTGGGTGAGATTAGGCAATATGGCATCTGCTGGGTCATGTAAGCTGCAGCTCTGGGACCCCCCTGTCGTGATGCGACCTAGGGCCTAGCAATAAGGTCACACCACACGTGTTGCTACTGTAGTGGCCAGTATAATCCCTGCCACGCCCAGTGCCCTGGGCTATTTATTACTGCGGTTAGCACGCCGTCCGAGGGGACGTCGGCCGTTTCCACTATGCGCACGTTCAGGGGGGTTCTGGCATGAACACCACCTGGGGACCTTCAGCTTACATGGAGACAACACTACATTCCTTCTTTACCTGGAGGTGCAAAAACCAAACAACACCGCATGTGGTGGTGTGACATTAAAGTGAAATACTGAAAAGTCTCACAAACAAACAAACGGAACAGTCTTACTTGGCCTTGGCGAGAGCACAGCCTGCTCTCACTTCCGCTGTCGACAGCGGGCTACAAAGTCTCGATACTTCTGGGACGGCAGGGGCGTAAATAGTACTTGCTCTGGCAGCGCGCGTCCGGCGGGGTCTGAAACAGGTCTTCGGAACCATCCACTCCGGCCGTCCCTGTGCAGCTCTGCGTCCCTGGTGGCGCATTCGCTCCGTGGGCTGGCGGGGTCGGGGCAGTCCCTGTGTTCTCAGTCGTGCGGGTGTCCTCTTCTTCTGCATGTCCCCGAGGGCCTGGGGGTGACGCTGGACGGTGGACCCCTGGCTCCGGAAGATCTTCTTCTGCTTCCTGCGGGACCTTTTTAAAGAATTACACGTTTCTGGTGACCTCTTCTCTGTCTCTGACTGCCGTGATCAGGGTACTGTTGACATTTATGACTGTCCAGGGGTCTAGCTGAAATGGTAGGCGGAATTTCCCACCTGGGTGGTGATCCTTCACTAGCACCTTGTCGCCCACTTGGATCGGGCTGTCAGTGGCTCTCCTCTTCCGGGACGCTTCCCGATTGGTCTTTGTCCTGTTCTTCATGGAACGGTTG
The DNA here is from genome assembly GCF_964204655.1 of Triturus cristatus. NCBI lineage: Eukaryota > Metazoa > Chordata > Amphibia > Caudata > Salamandridae > Triturus > Triturus cristatus. Next base: position 332,994,864 of record NC_140579.1, read on the forward strand.
GGCGGGCTTGGCGACGACTCCCACGTGGGGTGGTGCGGGATGGTGTCCTTGATTGCTCAGCCAAAACAGAGGTGGCTAGGAGGAACTCCTGTGGTGCAGTGGGGCATCAGTCTGTACTCGCGCAGGAACTGGTAAAGGGCGAGTTCCAAACTTTGGCCATTTGCTAGTGCGATCTGAATAGTCTTGTTTAGAGTCCTCATCAGCCTCTCGACCTCTCCGTTAGCCTGCGGCCACCTCGGGGTTATACGTCGGTGCTTGATGCGGTGGGACTGTAGGTACTCAGCCAGCTCAGCCCCGTTGAACGGTGGACCATTGTCCGTGCGCAGTTCACCTAGGAGGCCGTGGGTGGCAATTATTTTCTCCAGCTTGGGGATTACTTCGGTTGCGGCTGTTGAGGGTAGGATTTCCACCTCGGGGTACCGCGAGAAATCATCCACTACCACGAGCATGTATCTTCCCCCAGGTAGACTGCCAAAGTCAGCACTGGCTCGCACCCATGGCGAGGAGGGGCCTTCCTCAGTGATCACTGGCGCAGGAGGGTTGGGTAGGCTGGTCGCCAAACACACAGGACAGCCCTGGATCGTGTTCTCTACTACCATGTCCAGGTCTGGGAACCAGAGCTTGCTCCGTAGGCGGGTTTTTGACTTGACGATGCCTTGGTGCGCGCCATGCGCCAGAAGGGCGGCCTGTTGGGTGAGACTGCTAGGCAGCACCAGGCGGGGACCTCTCAGGAGGCATCCTTTCGGAGACACAGATAGCTCGTTCCTGACCTGGTGAAGTGCTTTCAGTGAAGCTTGGGCCTCAGGCGTGCGAAACGATGACGGGCTTTGGAGTGGCTTCCAGTTTCCCATCGCGACGGCTTGAATGGCAATCTGCAGACAGTCGTCATCTTTGGTTGCTCGCGCCACTTCCTCCAGTGATATCGGTAGAGGTCTGGACCTTTCCACGATCATCCGGACGTATTCTTCTGCGGCCGCGGCTTCAGTGGCTTCCGAGTCGGTAGCCGGGCGGGCGTGTCTGGATAGGAAGTCAGCCTGATTGCGGGCGAATGGCCGGTACTCCACGGTGAACTGGAATTCCTGTAGTTGGAGTACCCACTTTTCGATCTGAGGAGGAGGACGTGATGATGAGCCTTGGAACAGCGGGACGAGGGGTTTGTGATCCGTGATTACCACAAACGGGTGTCCATACAGATAAATGTGGACGTGCCGGCACCCCCACAGGATGGCGATGGCCTCCTTCTCGATCTGCGAGTAGCGCTGCTCTGTGGGGGTGAGGGTTCGGCTCGCATACGCGACGGGGGCCCATTCTCTGCACCTTTGCTGTTGGGCTAGCACGGCTCCGAGGCCTGTCGGGCTGGCGTCCACCACGAGTTGTGACTCATTCCGTGGGTCGAAGTAGGCCAGGGTCTTGTCGGCCGAAAGCGCTGCCTTGGTTTTCTGGAACGCCTCCTGCTGATCTGGACCCCACTCCCAGGTGGCAGAGGCTTTTGTGAGGTCGCGGAGGGGGCCAGTGAGGTCAGACAGGTCTGTGATAAACCTCCCACAGTAGGTGACCATCCCAAGAAAACAGCAAACGGCCGTCACCGACGTAGGCACGGAAGCTTCGTGGATGTCTTTGACCTTTTCCGGATCCGGGCCTACTCCCTGTTCGGAGAATCGGTATCCAAAAAAGCTAATGTCCTTCCATCGGAAATCGCATTTTTCCTTGTGGAGGGTCAGCCCTCGCTCCTGAAGCCGGGTAAACACTGCCCGGAGGCGTCGGATGTGTTCGTCCAGGGTCGGGGCGTGAACGAGAATGTCGTCACTGACATTTAAGATGCCATCCAGTCCTGGTAGGACGTTCTGAATAATGTTCTGGAACACCTCCGCCGCGCTTGATATCCCAAAGTTCAGCCGGGTAGATCACCAGAGGCCGGCGTGCGTGGAGAAGGTGGTAATTGGGCGGGATTCCGGGTGTAGGGGAATTTGGTGATAGCCCAATCTTAAGTCCATTTTAGAGAACCATTTGGAGCCAGACAGTTCCCCACCTATGTCGTCTATGGTCGGCGTCAGGTGGCGCTCTCGCTTGATGGTGAGGTTGGGGATGCGCATGTCAACGCAAATCCGCACGGCGTCCGGCTGTTTCGGCTTCTTGGCTACCACGATGGGTGACACCCATGGAGTGGGCCTGCTCAACATTTCGATAAATCCCGCCCTCTCGAGTGTCCGTAGTTCTGCCTCAACCTTGGGCCGTAGGTGGAACGCGATGCGTCGGTGCCGGAGGGCCACTGGGGCGACTGACTTGTCTATATGGAGGTGAATGGCGGGTCCCTTCAGACATCCGATTCCTTCAAATAATGGCGCATGTTCCAGTGCTAGTTGGTCCAAGTTGCGGGCTTGGACTGTGAGTGCAAAGTGGATCAGCCCGAGGTCCTGGTCTGTTCGGCAGCCGAGCAGGAACCCAGCTCCTTCTTGCGACACGTAGATTTTGGTTTGTAGCCGAGTGGCGTCATGGGACAGGTCCGTCCTGAACACCCCGCACAGGCGTAGCGGGCGACTGGTACCGTAGGCGTATACTTGCACCCTAGTCGGATTGAGTGTCGGTGCGTTTTTCAGGGTCTGGCAGCCATCAATTTGATAGACGCGCCGGTGTCAATTAAGGCAGCTACAGCCTGGTCTTGTACCGTGACTGTGCACATGGGTTCTGCGGACGGCCTGGCTGCCAGGGTGTTGAGCATCCGCACGACATGGACGGAGGCCACATCCACTTCATCGTCGTCCATGTCGCTGCTGGCCGGGGGTGCTCCAGCTGTCTTACCCTCCCGGGTGTGCCACCCTGCTTTTTCCTTGGCGTCGACAGGCACATGCTTGCAAAATGGTTGGCTTTGCCACATGCGCTGCAGATCTTGCCTTGTGCTGGGCATGCTCCTCTGTGTGGTGTCGCTCTACCGCACCACGCGCAGGCGCGCCCGGTCTTGAAGTTCTGCGCCGGGGTTGTTTTGTGCGACTGTCGGGAGCCTCGGTCTTGAGGGCGCACACCGGCTCTGTCTTGATTGCGACCACCTGCTTAGGCTCCATGTGCGCGGCCCTGGCCTTGGACAGCTCCTTCAATCATCCCAGCGTAAGGATGTCGCGCATGGGCATGTTGTCCGCCTCCCACACCCTCTCATGTAACTTCGAGGACCCTGGATGAACTGAGCGCGGATTTCGTCGTCTGCATCTGGGAGGGTGCACGTGCTGGCTAGCTTCTTCAACCATGCGTAGAAGACATCCACTGATTCTTCTGGGAGCTGGCGGGCCTGGCGGAGCAGGAACCTCTCATAATCAGCGCTCGCAAATGGGTCAAAATACGCCGCGATGGCGTCGCGCAGTGTGTCGTACGTCCGGGGTGGGCCACCTTCAGCTACGTCCTTCGAGATGTCGTGGATCGCCTCCCCTCCAAGGTGTAACAGCATGGCGCGCCTCCGCTCAGCCGCCACTTCCGCCGCAACAAAGTAGTTCTCCAGCCGTTCCACCCACTTCTTCCACCGGGCGGCTTGCGACGGGGGGGTGCCGGTGACTGCGAACGGCTCCAGGGGGGGCACATTGGCCATGGCCGCCGAGGAGGGGCGCTGGCCACAGGGGCGTCACTTGCACACTTCCAGGGGCACGCACTAACCTATCCGGCGTTGATCGTGGGTGCCCCGTGCAGTTCCGGTGACCAATGGTGTCTGGGAGGCCAGGGAGGGCGACCTGGGGCTTCCAAGCGTTGAATTGGAGTCACACGTGAGATGAGTGAGAAACGGCAGGCTCGGGTTCTCCGTTGCACGTGAGATGCGTGAGAGACGGCAGGCTCGGGTCACGCGTTGCACGCGAGAAGCGTGAGGGTCAGCAACCTTGTTCCGAGGTTCCGCGTGTGCCGGCTCCGCACACTCGGCAGGCGTCCAGGCTGGGAGGAGGCAAGTACCAGGGCTGGGGGGCACGGCCCGATCAGGGAGGCAGCCAGGGAGGCCAGGCAGGGCGTCAGTGGCCCCAGGCAGCGGGGCCACGTGTAGGAGCAGCGCTGGCGAGGGGCAGGCAGCAGGGCTGCAAGGCATGCGCCGATCCGCTCCTTGGGCAAGAGCGTGATCGGAGGGAAGCAGCGCACGCGATGGGGTGTGCGAGACCACCTCGTCGCCAATGTCGTGATGCGACCTAGGGCCTAGCAATAAGGTCACACCACACGTGTTGCTACTGTAGTGGCCAGTATAATCCCTGCCACGCCCAGTGACCTGGGCTATTTATTACTGTGGTTAGCACGCCGTCCGAGGGGACGTCGGGCGTTTCCACTATGCGCACGTTCAGGGGGGTTCTGATATGAACACCACCTTGGGACCTTCAGCTTACATGGTCCAGCCCAGGCGGAGACAACACTACACCCCCCTATGCTGTCATGAAGTGTGAATTGTGCCTGAACTACAGCCTAGCCTAACACACCATGATTCAGGGATTATTGGCAAACTTTCGCGATTACTCTTGTCTGCCACGTACCTAGGGGGCTCTTGCTCTGCGGCAGGGTGTGACGCCTCTCAGATTCATCCAGTGTGACGGTGTTGTGTAATATCTGGTATTCCCTTGGGATTGTGTATCCCCTGGCCTTCAGCAGAATCCGGAGGACCTGTCTATTGGACACCTCGGACAAGCCCACGGAAGCCCCGCCCACCGCTGGAGAGGCAAGCCTCGGCATTAGCAGGCAGAAGCAGCAGCGCTCCGAGCAAAGCTGTTGTTGGAACTGCACCCTTTCTGCTCTAAAGCCGAGGAGCCATCTCATTCAAACAGGGTTATGAGTTGACGCCGTATGTTGATTCCCTCATGGCAATTTTTAAAGGAAATCACCAGTTTGTTTACAAATAATGAGAAATCGTATGATTGGAAGTGACAGTCCGTAAACAGGATCATTAAAACAGTGCACATGACCTGAAAGGCTTGGTGGCATGTCTTCTATGTTCGTATTATTTTACTATGAGCCCTTGCTGTATGAGTTGTTTTCCCTCTAACTTGTATTTAGGACACCTTTCACTCATTTAAAAAGCAACAGAGGAAGTGCAACATTAGTACTTTGAAATGCGAGTACCTTGCTCCAATTTTGAAACTCTCTGGCAGACATTTGTTTTTTAATTAATTGAGGGGTTTACATCTAGGTAAGCACAGCGCTATGTTTTATATTGTCATATGTACAATGATAATTTTTTAGTTTATTTTAATAATGAGGGCTGGTAAAGCACTACTAGACACAAAATCCCTGCCCCAGTGCGCTTTGGGTGTGGACATGTCCCAGGGGCACAAGACTCGAACTTCGGAGGGGGGGGGGGGGGGGGTTGGCTAACACTCCCAGCCAGGGCTGGCCCAAGCCCTGGTTGCACCCAGTGTAACAGTCTTTTTTGGGGCCCCCTGCCCCATTTCCTCCTTCATGAATTCTCTCACTACCACTCACCAACAATGCACCTCATCTTGCTGTAGCACCTTTCTGACAAACATTTCATTTTTTAAAGCACTACTCATAGTTTGCTTACACTCAGTTCTGTGATCTGCATGGTACACTTTCTTGGTAACAGGCACATTAATCCTCTGTGCTGCGTGGGTGGCAGGAGTGCCCATGTGAGTGCACGGTGAGCGATGCAACAGTGTGAGAGTAAGGTGAGTGAGGTGACCATATGAATTTGGACACGCATGTTAGTGCAGAGTGGGACTAATGAATGCATGGTTAGTGATGGGCTTGTTTGACTGAGATTGCAGAGTGAGGATTGAGGGGAACAGGTGAGTGAAGTGTCACATAAGTGCAGGGTGAGTAGTGTGCTTGTGTGACTGCAGGGTGAGGTACAGGGTGAACAGCACAAGTGCATTGTGAGTGCAGAGTGATCACTGTGAGTGCAGGCTGAGTGGGTAAATGGTGCATGGTGATCAGTGTGACTGCATTGTGATCGCTATGAGTGCAGGGTGAGCATGAAAGTGAAGGGGCGAGAATGAGGAGTGAGTTGTCTGAATGCAGGGTGCATTAGCAGACACTTGGAGTAACTCAGCATGTTATTGACGGCGGTGTAGGGTTTCAGATAAAAGTTAAACTATTGCTAATATGCAGGGCTTTGAGTGGGATAAAAAAACGGGGGGTCTCTCAAAGGGGCGTGGCCGATATAATTAAAACATTTAGGCTAAAAATCTGTGCTCAGCATAATGTACTGCCCGACTGGTATTTCGCTGCTTCTGTTATTGCCTCCAAATAAGTAACATTGCACCTACAACAAGCCAGGACTATTGGCTTTGTCAAAGGTTGTTAGTTGCATAAGATAAATATACTATAATATTCAAACTGGAGGGAGAAGGAAGAACTTCTGATCCACTCAGCTTCCTTGTCTTAAGTATCCAAAAATCAATGGGGGAGTGGATCACTAGTCCCAAATGAACCAGGGTGTGCAAAGGCAGTATAAGGTACTGTTAAAAAACCCTCAATCACGTTCTACAGAGATCGATGTAAGCGGTATATTTTCGTTCTCCGCTTCGTTATTTGTAACGTGACAGCATCATCATCGGGTTTGCTGTAATGCTTTCTCCACCTGGAGAACGTACCACTGGTTATATTGGTAGTGATCGTGGATAAAAGAGAGAGTGAATTCTCGTGAAGTGATGAGTGGTGAAAAAGATATATTTAAAAATCCCACAGAGCCAGTAAAAAATCTTTAATTGCACTGGATGTAGGAAGATTTTATAGGTCTTCAATTTGCACTCAAGGGTGAATTAGGACCCTGTGCATTCTCAAAAAGTGTCCATAAAAAAGGTCGACATGTTTCAGCCCTTCTTATGCCCCGAAGGGTCAAGCGGGCTTTCTTCAGGACCTAAGTAGTGAAAAAAGACCTTAGTATTCACAAAGTCTTACGGTGAGGAGAGATGGATTAATTGATCCCAATAGTAACTGTTCACTTGAACCTTTAATTGTTATTTCGAACAGTGAAGGTGGGGAAGAGAGTTGGGGGAGGAAAACAGACCTAGTTAAAACAGTGAAAATTTCATGAAAATCAAAATAAGAACAACAAAAAACAAACAAGCATTGCTGGTTTATCTCAGACGTTTTTTGTGTCTGCAACAACTAGAAAATGGCAATTCTTTTTAATATCGAGGTGGGACACTAGAAAGTTTCTTCGCTCTATGTGGCAAAATTCGTCCCTCCTTTCAGTACAAGTAAGAGAACACACATTCCATCTTGTCATACGAAGTTCAAAAAGTACTTGTTGTAATGGTACTGTGATGTTATGGGCTATATTCTCTCCTTTCAGTATAGGTAAGAGAACATACGTTCCATCTTGTCATGCGGAGTTAAAGAAGGTATCTTGTTGTAATGATACTCTTATGCTACGGGCTATATTCCTGTTGGTCAAAAGCCCCATGGTATGTTTATGAAAAAGCACCAGTAAGTCCACATGCACGGACACATCAACAAAAGTGAGATAGCTGAGCAATGAGGCTAACACGCGCTAGCGTATTTATATAAAGGTTCTTACTGGGTAAGAAAACATAAGGTCATTATTGGGCAGAAAAAACCAAAGGTACGACCCAGTATGTTATCAGGGGTCACAAATCCAGTTACGCGCTTGATTAAAACCTTTACGGAATATGTTAGACTTTGACGTTATATTTTACAGAAAACAGTTAGGCGCTCGTGAAAACAGTAGCGAGTTTAGAGTGAAGGGGCGCGTTACGCTTTTGAAAAAGTTAAAGTATTTGTAGTGTGGCACCCAAGGGAACAAAATGACCGTACCTGTATCCCGTTATTGTAGGCTACAGCGGGTGTTGTTAGGGCGATCGCTCACGCTCTTACCTATACTGAAAGGAGAGAATATAGCCCATAACATCACAGTACCATTACAACAAGTACTTTTTGAACTTTGTATGACAAGATGGAATGTGTGTTCTCTTACTTGTACTGAAAGGAGGGACGAATTTAGCCACATAGAGCGAAGACACTTTCTAGTGTCCCACCTCGATATTAAAAAGAATTGCCAGTTTCTAGTTGTTGCAGACACAAAAAAACGTCTGAGATAAACCAGCAATGCTTGTTTGTTTTTTGTTGTTTATTCTTATTTTGATTTTCATGAAATTTTCACTGTTTTAACTAGGTCTGTTTTCCTCCCCCAACTCTCTTCCCCACCTTCACTGTTCGGAACAACAATTATAGGTTCAAGTGAACAGTTACTATTGGGATCAATTAACCCATCTCTCCTCACCGTAAGACTTTGTGAATACTAAGGTCTTTTTTCACTACTTAGGTCCTGAAGAAAGCCCGCTTGACCCTTCGGGGCATAAGAAGGGCTGAAACATGTCCACCTTTTTTATGGACACTTTTTTAGAATGCACAGGGTCCTAATTCACCCTTGAGTGCAAATTGAAGACCTATAAAATGTTCCTACATCCAGTGCAATTAAAGATTTTTTACTGGCTCTGTGGGATTTTTAAATATATCTTTTTCACCACTCATCACTTCACGAGAATTCACTCTCTCTTTTATCCACGATCACTACCAATATAACCAGTGGTACGTTCTCCAGGTGGAGAAAGCATTACAGCAAACCCGATGATGATGCTGTCACGTTACAAATAACAAAGCGGAGAACGAAAATATACCGCTTACATCGATCTCTGTAGAACGTGATTGAGGGTTTTTTAACAGTACCTTGTACTGCCTTTGCACACCCTGGTTCATTTGGGACTAGTGATCCACTCCCCCATTGATTTTTGGATAAGATAAATATACTACATGCATACATACATCTATGGCTTTGTGGTATATTATAATAGAAAATGTTTTAGTTCTTGTGCAATCGGTTGTGGCGTAATGGCTAGAGCTGCCAACTTTGGTGCTGAATAAGCAGGTTTCAGTCTCAGCTTCGGCTCAACATGCTGTGTTATAAGGGCAAATCACTTAATAGTCCGTGCCTACCAAAAAATAAATAAAGACGTCCTTGTTGGTGTTGATGTAAAGCACTTTGAGTTTGGCAATACAGAACAGCAAAAAATAAAAGTTACATCAAAACAGTGAACTGCTGCAGAGTTAAGATTTTTTTCCATTCTGAGTATGAAGGTGAAAATGTAGAGCCCGATAGGGACCCGTCTCGGCACCTGCTTTTAAGAACTGCAGTGCTGAGCACCGGCAGGACCCGGCACACTGAAAGCCCTGCTATTATGGCATTAATTAGGGATCAAGGGAGGAGGAAATAAATAATGTGCTGATCCTGCAACAAACTTCCAGTATTATGATTAGGGTTGCCAGCTCATTATTTTGATGTCCCAGATGGTACAAAAATGAATAGTCACATAAAGCCGTATTTTCAGCATTTATCTGTGCATACTTCAAACAGCAAATATATATAGAAAGCACTTTTAATTGTGTTCTAGGGCTGCCTGAATGATCCATGACTGATAATTAAAGGGAACAAAGACAGAGAAGTCACATTACAAATGATCACATACTTTTCTATTTATAACCCTATTTAGGGTCAAGACAAGGTCTTTGCAGGCTCTTTAAACAACACATAGCTGGCATTTTTGTTTCGCAACCCTACATTGCATTCCTTTTCATGAAATGCATTCTTACACTACAACAGTATGTGTAAAATACAAGTGTAAGGGGGCCCAGAGGGTACTGGAACCAGAAAAAAAACTAAGCCTCGGTGACCAGTTTACAAAGGTATGTAAATATGCAAATGGTCTTTAAAGACCTGTGAAAAACTCTGGCATGCCGGACACTCCAGACACTGCCTAGCCTAGCCTACAGCAGCTCGAGCTGCAGCACCACGAGCTGCAGCAGCACGGGCTGGGACACACGACGGGAGGGGTTGAAGCCCTTTCAGCCCTATGGGCGCTGCACGCTTAGCATGTACAAAATAAGCGGTCCTATGGATGAGCACTTTCATGAGACGCAGGTAGACTATGCGGTAAGGGATTCTCAAGGAAGATAACATTCCAAAGCCATGAAGAACCAAGTCCCTGATGTTTATTGGAAGACAGCAAGTCAAAATGCTGCCAGTACTTTAGAACCATTTTTCCTTTACAAAGTTATGAAGATTTAAAAAAAAAACTGAGGTGGTGTGTCTAAGGTGCGCAGTATCTATCTATCTATCTATCTATCTGTCTGTCTAGTTATCAGGGCACAAAACACTGTATTGAGCTCGGAAGAATGGGAGGCTCACCAGGCCCGTTGTGCCAGTACTTTGCAGCACAATGTATCAAGCTCGGAAGTGTGGGAGGCTAGCTAGTCCTGTCATCACTTCTTCAGACAATCTGGCTGTTGTAAGCATGCAGAATATTTCCAGAACAACCATGCACACTGTACCTCAGAATGACTAGCCCTTGTGCCAGCACACTGATGCACACTCTATCGAGCTCGGAATGTTAAGATGCTGACTAGGCCCGTTGTGCCAGCACAATCTGATGCATACTCTATCAACTTTGGAAAGATGGAGTGCTGACTAGGCCTGTCGTGCCAGCACCCTGGTGCACACTCTATCGAGCTCAGGAGGATAAGTTGCTGACTAGGCCCCTTGTGCCAGCACTCTGAAGCACACTCTATCGAGCTCAGAAGTATAAGATGCTGACTAGGCCCCTCGTGCCAGCACTCTGATGCAAACTGTGTCAACCTTAGAAGGACGGCGGGCTGACTAGGCCCATCGTGTCAGCACTCTGATGCACACTCTATTGAGCTCAAAAGGATAAGATGCTGACTAGGCCCCTTGTGCCAGCACTCTGATGCAAACTGTGTCAACCTTAGAAGGACGGCGGGCTGACTAGGCCCATCGTGTCAGCACTCTGGTGCACAGTCTATTGAGCTCAGAAGGATAAGATGCTGATTAGGCACTTCGTGCCAGCACTCTTATGCATGCTATATTTGGCTTGGAAGGATAAGATCCTGATTAGGCACCTCGTGCCAGCACTCTGATGCATACTATAACCATCTCAGAAGGATAAAATGCTGACTAGGCCCTTCGTGCCAGCACTCTGATGGGTACTATATCCAGCTTGGGAAGATAAAATGTTGACTAAGCCCTTGTGCCAGCACTTTGATGCAAATTGTATCAACCTTGGAAGGACGAAGGGCTGACTAGGCCCATCGTGCCAGCACTCTGATGCGTACTATATCCAGCTCCGAAGAATAAGATGCTAACAAGGCCCCTCGTGCCTGCACTCTGATGCATACTATATCCAGCTTGGAAGGATAAGTTGCTGATCAGGCCCCTCTTGTGGGCACTGTGATGCATACTATATCCAGCTCCAAAAGATAAGATGCTGATTAGGCCCCTCGTAGCAGCACTCTGATGCATACTGTATCCAGCTCAGAAGGATAAGATGCTGATCAAGCCCCTCGTGTCAGCACTCTGATGCACACTCTATTGAGCTCGGAAGGATAAATTGCTGACTAGGCTCCTCGTGCCAGCACTCTGATGCAGACTATATCCAGCTTGGAAGGATAAGATGCTGATCAGGCCCCTCTTGCGGGAACTCTGATGCGTGCCATTTCCAGCTCCAAAGTATACGATGCTGATTAGGCCCCTCGTGCCAGCACTCTGATGCATACTGTATGCAGCTCAGAAGGATAAGATGCTGATCAAGCCCCGCGTGTCAGCACTCTGATGCACACTCTATTGAGCTTGGAAGGATAAAATGCTGACTAGGCTCCTCATCCCAGCAATCTAAAGCACATTGTATCGACCTTGGAAGGATGGAGGGCTTACTAGACCCATCGTACCAGCACTCCGCTGTATACTATATCCAGCTCCGAAGGATAAGATGCTGACTAGGTCCCTCGTGCCAGCACTCTGATGTGTACTATATCCAGCTACGAATGACAAGATGATGACTAGACCCCTCATGCCAGCACTCTGATGCATACTACGTTAAGCTCAGAAGGATAATATGCAGACTAATCCCCTCATCCCAGCAATCTGAAGCACACTAATGACCTTGGAAGAACAGAGCGCTGACTAGGCCCGTCCTACCAGCACTCTGATGTATACTATATTCAGCTCCAAAGGATAAGATGCTGACTAGGCCCCTCATGCCAGCACTCTGATGCATACTATATTGAGTTCTAAAGGATAAGATGCTGACTAGGCCCCTCGTGCCAGCACTCTGATGCACACTCTATCGAGCTCAGAAGGATAAGATGCTGACTAGGCCCCTCATTGCCAGCACTCTGATCTACACTCTATCGAACTCAGAAGGATAAGATGCTGACTAGGCCCCTCATCCTAGCACTCTGACGCATACTACATTCAGCTCAGACGGATAAGATGCTGACTAGGCTCCTCATGCCAGCACTCTGATCTACACTCTATCGAACTCAGAAGGATAAGATACTGACTTGGCCCCTCATCCTAGCACTCTGATGAGTACTACATTCAGCTCAGAAGGATAAGATGCTGACCAGGCCCCTCATGCCAGCACTCTGATCTACACTCTATCGAACTCAGAAGGATAAGATGCTGACTAGGCCCCTCATCTTAGTACTCTGAAACACACTCTTTCAACTTTGGAAGGACAGAGGGCTGACCAGGCCCTTCGTGCCAGCACTCTGATGCATACTAAATTCAGCTCAGAAGGATAAAATGCTAATTAGGCCCCTCATGCCAGCACTCTGATGCGTACTATATTCAGCTCGGAAGGATAAGATGCTCATTAGGCACCTTGAGCCAGAACTCGGATGCGTACTATATCCAGCTCAGAAGGATAAGATGCTGATTAGGCACCTCAGGCCAGCACTCTGATGCATACCTAATCCAGCTCGGAAGGATAAGGTTTTGACTAGGCCCCTCATGCCAGCACTCTGATGCACACTCTATTGAGCTCAGAAAGATAAGATGCTGAAAATTCCCCTCATGTCAGCTCTTCGATGCATACTATATCCAGCTGGGAAGGATAAGATGCTGACCAGGCCCCTCGTGCCAGCACTCTGATGTGTACTACATTCAACTCGGAAGGATAAGATGCTGACTAGGCCCCTTGTGCCAGCACTCTGATGCATACTACATTCAGCTCTGAAGGATAAGATGCTGACTATGACCCTCGTCTCAGCATTCTGAAGCACACTGGAAGTATGGGGCGCTGACTAGGCCCTTCGTGTCAGCACTCTGATGTGTACTACATCCAGCTCAGAAGGATAAGATGCTGATTAGGCCCTTGCTCCAGCACTCTGATGCATACTATAAACAGCTCGGAAGTATAAGAAGCCAATTAGGCCCCTCGTGCCAGCACTCTGATCCGTACTAGATCAAGCTCGGAGGGACTCCTAACTTTAGGACTCCTAAATGCCTTCTGTGAATACCGAAAATCTTAAAGTTAGGATTTTTCTCAGTTTAGGAGTTGTAAAGTTAGGAGTTGTAAAGTTAGGACTCCTAACTTTACTACTCCTAAACTGAGAAAAATCCTAACTTTAAGACTTTCGGTATTCACAGAAGGCATTTAGGAGTCCTAAAGTTAGGACTCCTAACTTCTGTGAATACCGAAATGAGTAAGTGCCTTCTGTGAATACCAAAATGGTAGTAAGTCTAGGATTTTGTCTTAAGTTAGTTCTGTGAATCTGGCCCAGAAGCCTGACTAGGCCCGTCGTACCAGCACTCTAATGCATACTATATCCAGCTCCAAAGGATAAGATGCTGACTAGGCCACTCGTGCCAGCACTCTGATGCATACTATATCGAGCTCAGAAGGATAAGATGTTAATTAGGTCCCTCGTGCCAGCACTCTGATGCACACACTATCGAGCTTGGAAGGATAAGATGCTGATTAGATCCCTCGTGCCAGCACTCCCATGCATACTATATCAAGGTTGGAAGGATAAGATGCTGACTAGGCCTGCTATGCAGCACTCATTTGCGTACCATATCCAGCTCGGAAGGATAAGATGCCAATTAGGACCCTCGTGCCAGCACTCTGATGCATACTATATCCTGCTCGGAAGGAACGCATGCTGACTTGGCCCGTCACCTCTTCTGCAGATAGTCTGGCAGTTGTAAGTACACTGATGATTCCTCGTACATTGCATGTGTTGCAAGTGTATCTGGTGACTCTTTGATCACCTCAACCCCAATCTGTGCTTGAGGCGTGCACACTGGCTACTGTGATCCAGAAACAACTCAATGGAATCTCTTTTGGGAACGGGGGAGGGGTTCGATGGCCCAGGCATCTTTTGGTGATTGAACTGCTACAGGATCACAGTCACCCTGCTACATGACACTGGAACCTCAATGTACTGACAGCAAACACGTCTCTGACTCAGAGATACTGGTGCACCAGCAGAAATGAACAGGTGCTGTGTAATATTTGGTATCCTCTTGGGATCATGTATCCCCTGCTCTTCGGGAGACTACGAGGTCCTGCCTATTGCACATCTCGGGCTGGCCCACAGCAGCCCCGCCCACCTCAGGCAAGGCGAACCTCGGCTTTAGCAGGCAGAAGCAGCAGCGCTCCAAGCAAAGCTGTTGCCCCAGTCGCTCTGTTTACGGGGACACTAAGAAAGGGGCCCATTAAAGTGCTTAACTGTTTGTTTATCTTGCCTTGACCTCTGACTGTTTGAACAAAAATGCACTACATGTAAAACAAAGGAGAAAATAAACGTAGATCTCGAATGCTAAACGAAAAGATTTGTTTAAGGAAATGAAACGAAATTAACATGAGGAAAAGACAATAATAAGGGAGGGGAACCATCACATTAATAGAAAAAAGCTAAGAAAAATTTCAAATACAAGAAGGAAACAACAGATATTTACAGCACTGAAAAGACTGAGAGAGAAAGCATGAGAGGAAAATGGAGAAAGAAAACCTTTTGGTTTTTAATAATAAAACATATTCAAATCTTTAAAGATGCTACAGGGACAGATCTGCAAAGGCCTTCCATTATTGCATGTAGACGTGCCTTGTGATGATATCTCATATGAATCTGGCTCCCTATTGAACTCAGAGCTAATGAAAATTATCCAACAAACATTGTGTAAAATATGATAAAGTCTGATCAAAATTCAAAGAAGTGTATTTCTTTAACTTGTTAATTCAACCTGCTACAAGTTGCTTTGTGGCACTTGAGGACTTTTCTTTTAACCGATGCAGGATGTGGTAAAAATGGCTAAAGGATCCCATAAATTGGGACTGACGTGGTAGATGAACAGACTGGAGGAGCCCTGCCAAGTTTCTCATGTCCCCAGTCTAGATTTGTTTTTAAAATTCTGGGACTTGTAGTCCTGTTCATTCCATTACAAAAATGAACTACAAATTTGAGAATTCAAAGAAAAACCTGGCTAGAACAGCACATCATGCATTGATCAGGGAAACTTGGCAGCAATGCTAGAGTCACAGGTGGCAGAGATAAGAGGAGCAGGGGTTAGTATTCAACACACACACATAAATATATATATACAAAGAGTCCTGGGGATAGTTGGCAATGGACTGCATTTTTCGAGGGATTGAATTTTCCAGAACCGCCTCGACAAGGAACCAAGCCTGTGGCTGCTGCCTTGGCAGTCTGTGACTGCACGGGGAGGCGGGTGAGATTACTGCTTGCCTCACAGCCAGGTTTGTTTCCAAGTTGGGGCTGGGGCGTTGGGACTGGAGGGAGCTCCTAGCACCATTGAGCACGCAATCACCAGTTGGCATACAGCCCCCTCCTTTTGCTTGGCACAACACAGCGCTTACTGAAGTTACATTGATCTAGCTGCCACACTTACCTTCGTGATGTATGCTGGGAGTAGTAGTCTCCCATTAGACTGCTGCGTTCCCAGTGCAGATGGGTCAGCTGATCTCTCACCAATGGGAGTGCCTGAGTAATTTCAAAAGGAGGGAGTAGATGATTGCGGGGTATTAGCAACACCTGAGGAAGGCGGACAAACCGAAATGCATTGTGCACTGCTGTACCGGTGAATAAAGAGCTTCCAAAGTATTCCCCGCCGTGTCCTTATGGTTTACTTTGAGGAGTGGCCTGGTGGGGAGATATATATATATATATATATTCACTGAAAAAAACATAGGTTTCAGGCCTGATATAGTTAGGAATTAGCATTTAAAAAAACCTTAGAAATTCACTGAAAAAACAATAGGTTTTAGGGGTGTTATAGTTAGCTGAACATTTCACTCGAACAAAACCATTGAAATTCCTCCGATATAGTTGGTTATACTAACTACATCTCGCACGCCCGCAATCCACTGCTGATGATGTCACATATTACATCATTCATGACATGGTCAGTGACATCGCTGATGACATCTCAAATGACATCACTGATTTTTTAATGGAGGGGGGCTGCGTAGCCCCCCTCCTCTGGCCACTTTAAGGCCCCGGGGACCCCATCCCCCGGGCCCGGCCATTGTTTTTTAAAATGTATTTGTTTTAATTGGGGAGGGGGGCCACATGGCCCCCCTCCCAGGCCACTTATGGCCCCGGTGACCCCATCCCCCGGGCCCGGCCATTGTTTTTTAAAATGTATTTGTTTTAATTGGGGAGGGGGGCCACATGGCCCCCCTCCCAGGCCACTTATGGCCCCGGTGACCCCATCCCCCGGGGCCTGGCCTCTGTTGGGGGCCATGGGGGGGTCCCCAATCCCCCCACGGGCCCAGCCGGCTCCCCGCATCCTGCGGGAGCCGGCATTGCTGTTCCACATGGGGAGCAGCTAACATGCTGCTCCCCATGTGGAAAAGCAATCAGCTTTGCTTCATTGAAGCGAGAGCAGGTTTCCCTGCTCTCGGTTCAATGAAGCAAAGCAGTTTGCAATGACAGGGTGGGAGCCGCTAGGCTCCCGCCCTGTCATTGCAAACTACAGTGTCCCAGGGGTGGGCACCCAGGGACACTGCAGGAGCCGGCCCTGGGGGGTGGCGGTCCCCAGGGCCTATTCAAGGCTCCAGGAGGGCCACCGACAAGTTGCCCCGGGGGTGGCGGTCCCCGGGGCTGGGGGGGCCTGAGAGCCCACCCATCCCAAATAATTTCAAGCCCCGAGGGGTGGCGGTCCCTGGGGCTGGGGGGGGGCCGTGAGCCCCGCGCTTCTTTTTTTTAAATTTTCGGCCGAAAACTGCGCTAGGTGCACGAATCTCGCCGATTTTCTTTTTGTTTAAAAAAAAAATGCTTTTTTGGGCACTGGGGGTCCTTGTGGGACCCCCTGAGCAGGCCTAGGGGGTCAGGGTGTTTCTACCCTGCCCCCTTGTCGCGTTTTTCAAGTTTGTTTTATAGGTTTCTTGTGCCTCGGTACTACCGAGGCACAAGATGGCTGCCAACTTCCTGATCTGAAGTGTTGACAGCCAATTAGAATACAGCTTGTGCACGGCAGGGTGCACGCTGGGTGCGGGGAGGGTGCGCGGATCCTCCGAGGCCATAGATATATCTATCTTTTTATCTCTAATTTTCTCAGGAACTACTGAACGGATTTACACCATTTAAGCAAAAGGCACGAGTCTGAACTGAGGACTACCTCTTTGCCAACTTTGGTGTAATTCCGTTCAGCAGTTCGTCATCGTTAGGAGTCTTAACTTTACTACTCCTAAACTGAGAAAAATCCCAACTTTAAGACTTTCAGTATTCACAGAAGGCATTTAGGAGTCCTAAAGTTAGGGCTCCTAACTTCTGTGAATACCGAAATGAGTAAGTGCCTTCTGTGAATACCAAAATGGTAGTAAGTTTAGGATTTGTCTTAAGTTAGTTCTGTGAATTGGGCCCCGTGTGTTGAAATGGTTGTCTACGTCACCTAAAATTTGGTCCCAGTAGGGTGAAATGACAGGGCAGTCCCATAGCAAGTGTGTCAGTGTACCCTCTGCTCCACATTCCCTCCAGTATTGTGACGAGCGATTGGGATTGTGTCTGTGTAGTCTGGGAGCGTAAGGTACCAATAGGTCACTACTTGGTCGCTGTTTAAATGCTGGAAATGTTCAGCGCGGTGTGGTGTGTCCAATATTAAATGTCGCCCCATTCATTCTGCAAAAGTGTTTGCCCCAATTCTACTTCACAACACCATTGCCCTGCCGAGGAGGTCACCATTTCTGGGGGGCGCAGAAAGTGATAAAGTTCAGTGATAAGGTGTGAGTTGGTCTTCTTGGTGTAGAGCCATTTTTCATATGGGGTTAGTGGTCTTTGGGCCCCTAGTCGCATCGAGGGGTGCATCTCCCAATGTCGTACCTGATGGAAGTGGTACCGCTCGGACCATGGCAGAGTGAGTTTGGAACGAAGATCTTCGAAGGTCAAAGGGCCCTCCAAGTCAGAAAGGGGTCTTATTGACCTACACCCTTCTCTATCCCAGCATTGGAAAGCCCTCTGATCTAGTCCTGAGGTGAGTTCCACATTTTTGACTATAGGTGTGAGGGGTGATGGGAAGGAGGTTAAGCCATATCTTGTTGCAGTGTAGTCCCATACCCTCAAAGTCATGTGAGTGATTGGTGAGCCATATAAACAAGCTGGGCATTAAGTCTTGTGAAGGAAAGGGATCCCCCACAGCGCCTGACCTGAGATCACTCTTTCCATAACAGCCAATGTTTCTCCGACTCACTACGGGACCATTCCAGCAAAACACGCAATTAGTAGCTTGGTAGTAACGAGCTATATTTGGGGCTCCCAGTCCTCCCTCTCAGGAGGGCCTATGGCTCAATTCCTTGCTCATTCTAGGCTTTTTTGTCAGCCCACATGAACAAACAGAATTCCAGCTGAAGCGATTTAATAATACCAGGGGGAGGCTCCACTGGGAGCATTTGAAAGATGTATAATATCTTGGGTAACACGTTCATCATGAGTGCTGCCACTCAGCTAAGCAAGGAAAGGCCGAATGGCTTCCAGAGGCGCAGATCTTTCCAAATCTGGGAGAGAAGATGCTTATAGTTCAGGGTAACTGTAGCACACATGGACACCGTCAGCATGATCCCTAGATATGGAATCGATTCCGTCTCCCACTGAAGTGGAACAGAATGCGCAAGGGTCTTCCGGGTGGAAGGCCGTAGGGAGATCCCTAGGACCCGCGATTTCGTAACGTTGACCCGGAACTCAGAGCCCTCCACAAAGCTCTCGAGTTAAGCGAAAAACACGGGGATGGAAGTCTGGGGTTTCTCCAGTGTAGCTTCTCCGTCGTCTGCTTCAAGACTGATAGTGTGAAGGTCCCCCCTGATTCTAACCTCAGAGAGCAGCGGGTTCTCCTGCACCCTCTAGGCCACGGGCTCCATGTAAAGAGCGAAGAGCAGGGGACAGAGTGGACACCCGTGCCTCGTGCCGCGGGCGATTGGGAAAGAGTCGGTGGAGCAGCCATTCACTCTCACCGTTGCATTGGGGTGGCTACAGCAGCTGAATATCTATTTATGAAAACGGTCGCCCATCCGAAACCTCGCGAGGGTGGTCTCCAGATACTTCCAGTCTACTCGGTCGAATGCTTTATCAGCATCGACCGATAGCACCACACATTCCTCTTTCTGGTGTTGAGCCTTGTCAAGAAGGTGAAGTAGCCTCCGTGTGTTGTCACTGCACTGTCTGGTGGCCACAAAGCCAGACTGGTCGGGATCCAACAACCCCGGCATTATTGGACCTAGCCTGGCCGCCAATTTCCCCGTAAAGTGCTTTAAATCAGTGTTTGAAAGGGATATCGGTCTGGAAGAGGCACAGAGTTGAACATCCTTGCCAGGTTTTGGAATCACTACGACCAGGGCCATTAGCATCGTGGGGGGAATGTCCGAGGTATCGCCTACCTCGCTGAAAAGCTTGGTGAGAATAGGCGCCAATGTTATGCAAAAGGTCTTGTAGAAGATGACGAGGTACCCATCAGCCCGGGGGGGGGGACTTGAGGCTATAGCTGTTATCACCTCCTCTATGCGAATAGGGCTTTCCATGCTGGCTGGCTGATCCAGTGTTAATCTGGGGAGAATTGCCCCGTGTGTAGGTGAGAGAATCTTGTTCTGAAAGGTGTTGGCCTGTGTATAGTTTTACATTAAAATCATGGAATGCTCGCGTTATGGTTGTGTCATCTGAGAACTCATTGCCAAACTCGTTGCATACTGTAAGCATGGAGGCCGCTTGGCGTTGGGCGCGGAGCTTATTAAGCAAAAGGCGCCCGCCTTTATCTCCCCCATGTAGAAAGAGTGTCGCAGCCTAAGGACTGCAAACTCCACCTTATCCAAATCTAGGCGAGTGAGTTGCAGGCGCACTGCCTCTAATTGTCGTCATACCCGGGGGGGCCCGGTTAATTTATAAATGCATTCTAGCTCCTGCACTTGGCTGTTGAGGCCCTCTCTTTTGTCCCGTCTAATTTGATTGTCCACTGTGGATATAGCGATGAGTTCCCCTCTAGCGAATACTTTGAGTGTTTCCCAAGGCGTAATGATGGAGGTGCCGGGGATATAGTTAAAAATCAGGAATTCCTTCAGTGCCTTATCGAGGTGTGTGATCACCCCTGGACATGTGAAAGTGTGTCGGGCAGCTGTCATGTGTATGATGGCCTGTCTGGGGAGGGAATTGAAGCGTAAGTGTCAATGCGGCTTGGTCAGAGTGGGAACGAGGTTCAATATCTGAGGTCAGCGTGTGCTGAAGTAGCGAACTGGACCTGATAAAATAATCAAATCTGTCATAGGTTTTATGCGCATGCGAGTAGAAAGTGTAATCTGTTGCCTAGGGATGTATAGTGCACTAGATGTCCACTAGTCCTAGATCCTGCAGCCACTCCTGCCCCGTCAGTGAGAGAGCCCCGGCCTGCCCATGTCATTGTGCTGAACAATCTAACTGATTGCCAAAAACGGAGCTAATATCTCTCCTTAGTATAAGTTGCCGGTCTGGCGAAGCTGATAGTTCCATCACTGCCTGTCTTAGGAATGCCTCCTGGCCCTTGTAGGGGCGTAAATAGTGCCTAGGGTATAAGTATGCGCATTAATGGTAACCAGAGTAGCCTCCCCTTAATTTCAGCCTGTTTCGTGCCTATTTTGACCCTAAACGTGTATGAGATGAGGATAGCAACTCCGGCTGGTTTAGCTGAGTGTGAAGAGAAATATTGTTGTGGGAAAGCCCTCGATCTAAGTCTGTGCGTGTGCCCGGCCAGGAGGTGAGCTTCCTGTAATGAGCATATTTGTGGGCTTGAATGTTCTAAGTAAGTTAGAATAGTTTTCTGCTTTATCAGGTTATTCAGCCCTTTTACATTTAGCGTGAGGATTTTAATGTTCGCCAGCATGCAACTATGATGTCAATTGAAAGCCATGCGGGAAGCCAGTGTCCTCTCAGCGCCCCCCCTCTCCCCGTGAGCCTTCCCTTGAGATCTAGGAGTCTCATCCTGTGGAATGCAGTGCCTATAGGTAAGGCTAGAGATTCGTGGGACTCGGGAGAGGGGACAAACAAAGTAAAAAAAAAAGAAGCATAATGAACCACAACAATTGAGGCAAAAGTCCATCATCATGGAGCGAACCTCAGTCTGGAGCAGTGTGCTCCAAAGAAGAAACAATGAACAGGTACTTGTGACCAATTTCACCTTGCCCCCACCCAAACCCAGCCCCAACAGCCATAAAAAAAAGGAGCAGGAGGAGTGATCTGCGGAATGTCCACTAATTCCTCCCGCTTACGCCAGCCTTCATTCACTAGAGGGGTCCCCTGCGAGTGTTGCCAGTACTGCTTGCCGTTCCTTGGCCATGGTGTCTTGGGCAGGGCGCAGTTTGATTGCTGGGGCTTTAATTGTAGTCCATCCATGGCTGCTACATTGGTTTCTGTTTGTCTTGCTCTGTTGCGGTTCTTCCTTCGACTGGACCTTGATACGCAGGAGTCTAATCTAAATGGATGGCCCCAGTAGTAAGAGATGCCAGCTGATCTGAGATGCATGGTAACGGGCCTGAAAGCTTTGCATTTCAGCAGGGTTGAGGCAGCCAAGTCTTGGTATAGAGCAGGTTTCTGGCCCTTGTAATTAAATGTGGTTTCGTCTCTGGCAGCACGTATGATCTGCTCATTATGCTGCAAATAGTGTACACAAGTTAGGATATGATATAGGCCGTGAGGGGGTGGGCGCGCCTCCGAGGACCCACTCTATGTGTACGATCGAGTTCAATGTGGAAATGTCTGTCGCCATGGGCTCGATGTTTGCATCCTCTGTCCCGGACGCAATACCTCTGCTATGTATGTTGTTGCACCGGGACCTATTTTCGAGGTCCTCTGTGTTCGCCTGGAGATCAAGGTTTGGTTCTCACAGGCGAAGAACCTCTTGTTGCAGGCCCTCTAACTCCTTAACCTTGCTGGATTCATGATCTTACAGGGAGTTCACTCTCTTCCCTAGTGAATCCAAGTCCCGGCGCACCTCCCTGAGGTCTCCTGGTAAGTCACGCTTCATAGAGGTGAGGTCTTCTTGAAGGAAAGCAAAAAGGGATTCCAGAAAGGGGTGGCTGACCGGGTCTCCGCGTCCTCAGCTCCCTCCACTTCTGTTGTGGGCTGCAGGGGCGGGGGATTCACAGATTGCGATTGGGGCTTCTTGAGAAGCATGTCCATTACTGATCTGTCCTTTTTTACTCTACCGAAGGCCATGTCCAGGTTCACGCCCCGCCTTGCAGGCTGTAGTCCACTTCTTCTTGGTATGCGTGTAGTTAGAAGATTGGCCAAACCACAGGCTCCGTGGTAGCTTATAGCACTCTGCATGTTAGATAGATTCAGCTCGGTGCGGAAACGCCAGTAATCTAGGCCATAAATGGGGATAAGGCAGTCCTCTAGACCGTGCAGTGGGGTTCAGGCCTGGGTCTGTCCTCCTTCTGCTGCCTCCGCTCTCCCCTATGGCACTCTCCACTCGTTGCGCACACCTTGAGGTGTCACATCCCCCCTAGTTATGGTGGGGGATCCCAGCCCCGCAAAGTGCTCTTGAGTGGAACTCGTCCATGGAAGGACTTCACTTTGAGTTGGGTTGGGGGGGGCGTCGCTGTTGCGCTGCAAAGTTTTTCAGGCCGTTGCCATCTCTCTGCTCCTTATTTCAGCCCCCCACAGCCGCTCACCTCCTTGGCCTTGTGTCGCCTGCATCTACCCGGAATTCACAGCACGAGACCTCAGCCGTTCTGCCGCTCCCCTCAGCCGCCAAAGTCCGCTGCACCATCTGCGTTCCTGTTCAGGCCTTGTTTTACCCCTGCCCTGTGGCTCAAGGTTTTCTGGCCGTCAGCTCAGCCTGGATGCTGGCCAGAGTTCCTCCCCAGGCAATGGTGGCACTGCCCCGCAGCCTGTAGTGCTCCTCATCGATACGAATGGCCCGTTGTGGGTGCTCATTGGCCCTGGTCTCATTGCCGGACAGCCCCAAGGTTTCAGCGACCCGGCACCTCCAAAACCCCAACACTGACTCTCCAGGCACAGCTTCACTTCCACAGCTGCCTGTGCACCCGGCTCACTGGAGGCTGCAGCACCCGGACTCAGCACGTCTCTTCCTTCTGCGGTCTGTGTTGCTTAATAGCTGGTGCGGCATTATACTGGGCCTCTCTCAGTCACGCTGCCGCTCCCCTGGCCCCTCGTGGACTAGTTGTCGGGGCCACACAGTATCTTTTACGCTGGGTCTTCACCGTCTGTTTCTCGCCACGGCGGGCTGCCTCTGCTGCCGCCACAGGCACCTGTGTGGCCACCTCTCACCACATGCCCGCCTGGATCTTACAGGGCTTAGTGATCCGGAAGGCTCTCTCTTGCTTACCCAGCACTCCGGAAGCATTTTGCTGGGAAAGCGATTTTCAAGGTCCCCCTTCCGCCGTCAAAAGTCGAGGCTGAGTCGGGCAGGAGCGAAGAGACAGAGAGACACGACCTAGCAAGTGCCATCTTGGCCACGCCCCCCAAAAAGATGTTTTTAAAAGTGAATTCAAAGCTTGATCTGTCCTATGTTACATTAAGATCAGAATTTCATCCAGTTGGCATTGAAACGCTAACCAAATTTTTTGGGAGAATTAGATCTGGTCCTCTGCTAGACCTTTGCCCTTCCACATTGAGAAAGCAATTATGGTCAGCCGCCTAATGACTTCACTAAAGTCCTCTCTTAATCAAGGTACCTGTTGGGCCTGGCCCTCTTTGTAGGGTCACTCCTAAACCTTTTTGCTTTTCTCTCATGTTTCTTAATACGTTTTTGTTGGCGTTAGGACTTCTAACTTTACTACTTCCAACCAGTGTTTAAAAATGCTTGGGATTTCTCCTTAAAACTCGATACATCTGATTTGTACATTTAATTTATTTTTGTAAGTCCCTAGTATATGCACAGCTGGACTGGGAACCGAAACCGGCCCTGGCAACTAGCTCGGCTGGCATACCAGGGGGAAGGGGGGACGGAGGAGCTGTTTGTCAGGGTCAGTTTAGGCCAGTTTTGTTACAGGGGACCAATATTGCAGCTATGCTGCAAAACCGGCCCCCGGTAACAAAAACGCCCCCCCCCAGGGGTCCAAATCCAGCCCCCACCCTGGCGGTCTATTGGGGGAAAGCCTGGTGCCCGCTACGGCCAGTCCGGCCTTGAGTATATGGTACTATATGTACCAATGACCTGTAAATTAAGGGACATATTCATCAAAGGTTTTGCGTCATTCTAGAGCCACGCAAGGGGACACAGAGGGATGCAAAACCTAGACTGAGATTTACGAGGCCAGGAAAGGTCAGCTTACATGACCCTGAGTGACTTGGTAAATCTGCAGTAACGCAAAGCAGCGCAAGTCACTGTCTTGCATTACTCTGTCCCAGGGAGGAATTCCATGGGTGGAGCATGGGTGTTCCTTCGAACCCACCCTTGAATTTGGGTGGCTTCCCAGATTTACCATGAGTGGTAGGCCTGGGAATGCGTCAAAATCCAGGGGAGGCATAATAAGGCGAAATATCTAAATTTCTACTTGTTTGTTCCTCTATCAATGTGTGCTGCAGAATGCAGCACACGTAGAAAGAGGGACAAGCCTCACAGTATTGTATTTGTGCAGGAATATGTCCCCTCCTGCACAAAAACAATCTTGCTTGCCTCACAGGCCCATTTACACCAATTGTGCAAGGGTATCTGCATTTGCGGTAGGCAGCCACAAGTGCACCAGCGCAAGCAAATAACAGGAATGCGCAATGTAATGGTAAACATGGTGCATTCATACTGTCTACCTGTCACACAGCACTGCAATGTGTCTTGCTCCATTGTGTTGCGTGACATTGTGCAAAATCTGACCTGCGATGCTGTTAGTGGGCTTGCAGCATGGATTGTGCAACCCACTAAAGTAGCACTTTAAAACACAAATCAAACCTGCCATCGCAGTTTTAAACTGCCAATCCGACCTGGCAAAATAACTTTTTGCAAGGCCTAAACCTTCTTTTTAATACATATGGCATTACTTGTGTAGGCCCTAAAAAGCTCACAGGGCATGGTGCATTGTAAATACAAAGTAGGGCATGAGTTTTTAAGTTTGCATGTCCTGGTATTGAAAAAACTCTTACATTAATTTTTCACTACTGTTAGGACTGTCTCACCCATTTGATAACAGTGTGTTACTGTAGTACATTTAAAAAGAGCATTTTGATGGGGAACAGGAAAGGATGTCAAATTTGGACTAAAAAGAATTGTAACTTAAAATCCTCTTTAATGGTACGGTTTGATCTTAAGTTAAAATTCAGAGACTGCCACTTTTAGAAAGATGCCTTTTTCGTGTCCCGGCCATTTGGTGCCTTCTGCCAGTGTTCTGGGTCACAAGACTGTGAGTAATTTAGCTGTTTGGCTTTGTATGTTCCTCCAAGTGAGACACAAGGGGATTAGGTGATGGCAGGTTGTGCCATGCTGCAGGGATAGCTGGGGGTGGAGCTGTTCCCTGCCACACCTACACTTCAAAAGGGCTGCCTTTAGCATACACACCCAATCAAACCTGGCACTAGTCTTTTTCACCCCAGAATTCTTAGAACCTTAGAACCAGATGTGGGGGTAGCATAAGAAATGCCTCCACTTCAAAGGCCGGCACCAGGTATAACGGAACCTTTGATCATCTTTTCAGTATGTTTCTGAACCTGTGGAAGACTTCAGAAGGATTTTATAGACTGCCACATTACTGCCCTGCTGCTTGAGGCCTGCCGTGGTCCCCAGAGGCCTGCCGTGGTCCCCAGAGGACTGCCATGCTGCTACCAAAATACTGCACTGCTGGTTGAGACCCGCCTTGCTTCCCAGAAGATTTCCCTGCTTCTAGAGCCCAACCTTTCTGCTAGAAGAGAACTGCATCATCTACTTGAAAGCAGGACAGCTGGATCTGACTCTATGGTTTAATTGGGCCTCCTGTTTGAGCTACAGGGGCATAACAAGCTCCAGAGACCGTGAACCCTCACCGGTTCACTCTGCTAGAGTTAGTCCTTACAGCCTCTAAATGTTGCCCCCTCCCCCATCCTGCACCTTTCGAAGTGGTGTTAGAGGTGCTGCTCTTAAATCATTTGACTTCAAAAACCTTTCACCATAAAGTGCCAGAAGAACCAACAGAAGACTGGAACCTACCTGTCAGTCGAGCCACCCAAGGTACATTGCCAGTCGGTTTGACTTTGCAGTAGCTCCAGCTAATTTCTTCACCACAGCAGCAAATCCTGTTCACCGGGATTTCTCAGTGATGGTATCTGGTCTTGTGGACCTCTCTTTGGCTACATCTTGTAGCTTTGTCCTGCTGGAGGTTTTCAACTCCCAAAAAGTTGTCTAAGCTGAAAGGAAATAGTCTTCACCGGGCTAAATGTCGATCAGCTCTTCATCAACAATGACAAACTCCTAAGCCTGGAAATTCAGCTTTTTCTGCTCAGAGCTATTTCCTGCCATTGTCATTTGCTTCACCAAGACTTTGTTCAGCACTCGCCAGCAATGACAAATCCTCTTTGGACACAGCCTGCTGCCTTGCCCCATTGAACTCTACCTTTTCCTTCTTCTTCTCTTCAAACTTGCTTCTCAGTCCAAAGGTAAGCCAAGACCAGGTCCAATCCACCTTGTATATCTGACTTGTGCTCGATTGCAGTAAACACTAAATTTTGACTTTATACTGGTCTTGCGCAACCAAATAACCGTGGTTGTCACTTTGATCTTTTAGGATCTAGATTTTACTGAAGACTTTTAAAAATCATTACATCAGTTGTACTGATTGGCTTTGTTTTGGTGTAATTACATTTATTAAAATGTATCTAATTTTTCTACATTGGGTTGGGATTTTTCTTGTCTTGTGTTTCACTTTATTACTGTTTATATGCTGCATAAATACTTTACACATTGCCTCTAAGTTAAGTCTGACTGCTTTTGTGCCAAGCTACCAGAAGGTTAAAGCAGATTAATTTAGTAACTTTTAAGCTTTTCTCTGACAGGTATTGTGACTGTTGCTTCAGAAGGGCTCACCTCCCTTCCCCTCAAACAACAACCCAATTTCCCACAACAGCCTTATAACTTTCATTTTGTAGATACGTGACACCAAGATCTGGGATGTGGATGTGGTCAGTCTCACCAGGAAAAGTGGAGCACCCTCTTTTTCAAAGCAGAGCAAAACTTCAGAGAAAGTTGTTCCCAGGAGAAGGGACAGGATAGAAAGAAGGCACTGCTGAGAGGAGAGTGGCCAAGGAGAGGGAGGGAATAAGAGAAGGTAATACTGAGAACAGAGCAGGCAGGGGAAGGGACAGTGAGAGAGCATGCGCTGCTACGCGGAGAGGGGGCCAAGGGAGGAAACGCATTAGAGCAGGAGATTTGTAGGCGAGAATTTTTGGAGGAAGAGGAAGAGCAAAGATTACTGAGGAAAGAATGTACAGGCCGGAAGGGAATATAAAGAGTGAAGGCAACCACTGCTGGGGAGCGAGGAACTAGAGAGTGGAAGGCTGAAAATGCAGGCATTGCTTAAGACAGACTGGAACTCAGTCAGGGCCTGACTCTCACACAGGGGCATGCACCGTGCTTTCCATGCCCTTCGCTTTCTCATCCTGAGATATCAAAAGCACTATGTTTAATTGTCTTTTTTTTTCTGAGTTACAATGGGCAATTGGTACCACCTACAATATACATTATTGCAACTTTCATTTGTGGTCATCAGGCTTTTGAGAAAATAGATTCACCATGTCCTCGAGTAGTTCTTTCTTTTGTATTATAACTAGTCACCTTCTGCGAGCAGTAGACTCACTAAAGATTTCCAGGTGCTGCATGGCCCATCTCCCATCAACCAAGAAGTGCTGTTGTTAAAACTGCCCATATTGTAGTTTAGAACCTTTATATTTGAGCAAAAACAAACCTACCTCCGTAGAAAAAATGATGTCCGTTTCTATGCAAATCTTTATCCTGAAAACTTCAGAATGCCAAAGACAAAACGCATAAAACAAGAGACTTGAGATGATGCTCAGACATGAAAAACATCTGGTACCCAAGGGTATTCCAATGTATTTTATTTACTCTTATGTTACAGCCAGTCATATTGCACAGTTGTAAACAGCTTCCAACGTCGTATTTTTTTAAAAAAAATTCTGGTATAGTTATGTAGCGTAAACTCCACCCAAAGGCATACAAGTCCTTCATATGAGCACTAGCTGTATTACGCAATACATTTTTTTGGGGGGGTGGTTGCACAGGGAGATTAAGAGATTTGCTGAGAATCACAGGATGGTGAGCCCTGACGCCGAGACTCACAACCGATTCCCAGTTGCAAAGTCGGTGCTATGATGTAATGCCAGATCCTCTCCGTTTGCTCTGATTTTTTCATCAAACAAGAAATACGAAGTGATCAACACCCACCACAAAATTTGAAATAATCCACGGTATGACATAATTTCTGTCAGTAATAAGGTTAACTGTACCTTCTTAGTGAGAGATCACCTCAGTTTTAATCCTGAATTTTCACGTCAAATATAATTCTATTTCAGCAAAGCCATAAAAGTTTGATAAAATACAATAAACATATAGGTAAAAGAAAAGTGCAACACATTATTACATTGTAAATGAGGAAGTTGTCACAATTTCAAGTTACAATCAACATTGGAACCCACAAACTGTTAAAAATAACAGAACATTCAAAAATTGATAACACCAATACCAGTGCATCACTATCCTAAAATCAATATAAAAAACAATCATTTTATGACAGTTCTTCTCTTTGCCCACATCCACCCTAAAATGTTCTGGCCACTCACAGTTTTCGATATTAAAAGAGTGTAATCTGCAAATATAAATATAGGGATCTTGGTGTTGGATATAACAGGGACATCCACTGGGCAGTCAAAAAGTTAGTCGCCCAATCCATTTAGATACAAAGTGAAGAGAGTGGGAACTAGTACACACCCTTGCAGAATACCTTTCAGCACTGGGATCTTGTCGATCAGTTGGCCCTGTTACCCCCATCTGACACAGGAGAAGGTATCCTCATGTAGCTTAATCAGTATTGACTGAATATTGTGAGGCATACCCATCGCCTTCAAAACCTGCCACAGCCTCAAGCATGGAACCAGGTCAAAGACAGATTTTAGATTGAGAGAAGCAACAAATAAGTTGCCCTTGCTGATCAGATCAATCTTCCAAAACAATTAGGATAAACCTAAATTCCTGCTCTATCGTAGAGGTTTTGGTTCTGAATCCCACTTGAAGAGGGCTTATAATATCTCAATCTGATATCCACATTTGATTTCATACCAGAACAAAATGAGAATAGACTTTTTGAACTCAACAATAAGACTGATGAACCTATAATTCATATATACTGGTATAACTTTGGCGCCCTGCCAAGATTCTGGAATAGATGTATATATATCCTGGTATAACTTCGCCCTTCAAACTACTGGTATAACTTAAGTCCCGAGCCAAAATGCTGGAATAGATGCTTCCCAGAGCAATCATATTTGATAGAGCTACTATATAGCCAGCCCAGTCATTAGCATTATGAGCAAACAAATAACGAGGAATGGCAACTGGGCCTGGACCCTTTTCCTCGCAAATGTAGACAGTGAGTCTAGAACTTCCTCTCTAGTGAATGGGGGAAGAGGTAACATTCTGGAGGCTACTATACAACAGAGTAACTTTGGTGACAGGGACTACCTTCTCATAGTACAGGGCAGCAAAATGATTAACCTATTCTGTGGGTGGAACATGGTTTTGCGGTTCTTCCCCCCCCAAGGGATGTGTACCACTGGCAACCAAGTGAAGTGCGAACATCCCCAGGATGAACATGCTTCCGCTAACTCCTGCTATCCATTATTGTCACACTTCTTCTTTGCATTCAATATGCTAAGTTTGTTTTACTTTCTGATGGCTGCAATCATAGATGGCTTTTTCAACTTGATCACCCTAGCAAGAGCGCGCCTCAGGTGCCCACACTCCCTGTTAGATCATCCATTGTCTTTTATTTGGGGGGCTTCTTCTTAAATCATAAAATAAGCTGCAATCCTCACAAAATAATTTTTTGCAACACACTAAAGTCTAGGTGGTCTCCTTCCTTTTCCATACTTTTTGCAATGGTACTCCGAGTTGCCTGAACATCTTTGTTGATGTTTGAAGAGTTTACTGGCTTTCCATAACCTGATGCCATTTGAGGCGACATCTATCAGATATATGTACAACATTGTGAGTACTAGATGGCCTAGCTGGGTCAATTGTATACTTATCAAACAAAGCTAGCAGCCTAAGACATAGAGGGTCATAGTCTCTCTCCACTCTTTCCTACTACCTGTACTACCATGTCACTCACTCTGGAGCAAAATCTTAAGTCGATGATCAATTGGGATTTTGGACAAATGGTTGTTAAAGTGTATGCTCCCTTGGTATTAGAATTTAGTACGACCATTAGTAGCCCGACCCCCAATTCAATGGAGAGCGCTATCAACTGAAGGATGGCTTGGGTCCATCTTTTGATTGACTGAGGCTCCAGCTGGGGGATAGCCCAAGATTCTTCCTCCTCAGCAGTGTTTTCAATATCATCCATGACTAAGGGCTCAAATGAAGAATTAAGTCCCCTGCAATGATCATATATAATCTTGAACAAGACTTAGCCAGATGAGCCTCCGGGGCTTGAATTGTCACCGAAGTGTGTCTACTCTTAACCACATGTGCATATATGTTGAGGATCATCACACTATGGTCCCTCGCCCTACTTACTTCAATGCCTAGTATGTCAGTACAATCAATTGTTAATCAGAAAAACTTACAATTTGGGAAGGAATTCACCCATATTGGTAGACCACCCATAGGTCTTACAAACTTATTAGGCTTAGCTGAAAAATCGAAAAGACAAGTTGTGAGAAGTTGGCCAGGAATATGCTGTCCACTAATTAAAGTGGGCACCTTGCACCAGTTCAAACAATCTTTATGGTGATTTAAGAGGTCAAAGATGACTTTAGAAAGCTTTCCAAGTAGTAGCTGTGGAGAGCAGCCTTCAGTCTTAGTCTTGAAGGAATGTTAAGCAGCTTATTTTACCAGAATGCAATCTTATAGTATTGGTTAAAGGAAAGGAGAACCACACAGTAGTTATAGAAATATGTATTTATTAATATAACACTATCTAGTATGACACATTATCTCCTACATGGAGATAATCACAAAGCACACACTACTTAAGCACAGAAATGACAGTAAATAGCACTAATACACAGTAGGCCCCAGTGGGGGACCAAACCATATACTAAGTGAGTGGTATAAGAACCACAACTCGAGTCAAGAGAGTGTTGAGGGGACGTAGAATCGCTGGGACCCCAAGGAACCACCCGAGGTGAGTAGATAGGGACCCCACTGAGGACGGGTGCAGTGTGGGAACACGACCGCGTGCTCTGCACAATTCTACAGGAAAGTCGCGGTTGAAGTTTGAGTTTGAGGACCCTTCCCAATGGACTTCGAAGAAACCCAGTGGAAGACAGAAGGTTGGAGAGCCACCCCACCCGTAGATACCGAGATAACCAAGTTACCTATCCCAGGGAAGCGGGGTGCATAGGTCTGAAGTGGTGTTGGAAACCGCAGTCGAACCCAATGGAGGACTTGGAAGAAGAGCTGCTGCTGAAAGGAAGAAAAGTGTCAGTTGGAATCCAAAGGTGGACTCTTGTCGAGAAGTATCTGAAAGCAGAGGGGACAGAGTCTGGGTCACTTGTGAGTGACCAGGGCCTTGGTAGACGAATGCTCACCAATGTTGCGTGCTTCAGGTGAGTGGATGGAGACCTTGACTCTGTAGCTACGGGGACCAGGAGACGTCAAGGGCAACCAGGAGCTGGATACGAGCTGTCCCATGAAGGATGTAGAGTGCTGAGGGGTCGGTGTCTGGTAGGATCACCAACAAGCCTTGGCAACGGCAACCCACGCAGAAGGTCAAGGATGGGTACGGCTCAGACCAGCAAGATCCAGGAGACTCACCACAGCAAGAGGAGTCCTAGCAGGCCTGGAGCAACTAGGGGACCCCAAGAAAAGCAAAGTTGACCCTCAAGTGGACCCACAGGCCGGAGGCGCAGGAGTCGCAAGAGGACCTTGAGCGTTTCACCAAACAGCAACCCACAGAGCTTTCGGTGTGAGGAGGTCAAAGCTCTTGGTAGGAAATAGTGCCAGAGGTTGGGGCTACTCGGAGACCAATGTACTTGTTAAAGGAATGCCAACAAGTACATTCACTTGCAAATGAACACAGTGCACAGGGGTTCGGGTATTGCAGCCCCCATGAGAGATACTAGCCTCAAAATTGGTGAGAGGGCAGCTTGGGCCTCAAGGGATATAGAAACCCACCTCCTGTGTTGATGGACTCTTCAGAGTACCTAGGAGCTTGGGATCAGCTGACTGGTCAGCAGGGATCAGGTGCCTGTGAATGCAGGGGAGTGACTCCTTCACTCCAAGGTAGATGTTTTTGGTTGTCCTTGATGCTCCACAGGTCCTGCATGTATCCTGTATGGTGCACGGGCACAGACGATGCAGCAGACTTAGTGGGAGACAAAGTCGTCCCAAACGAAGTCCAGCGAAGTCCAGAGTGTCCAGACGGTAAAAGTTCAGTGGCTTTTGGTTCAGAATTTTGTCCATGTTGAATCAAAGGTCCTATAGCCAGGTAAGCTCTTATGTACCCATGGAAGAGGGTTGGCAAGATTCAGGGGACCCTCCCAGGGATGGTCTGGACAGTGGGGAGGTTACTCCCATGTCCTTTGTCCAGTGTTGTGCCAGAGCGGGAGCCAACAACACCCAGGACTTGTTTGGACTGGACTATACACAGGAACACCAAATGTGCCCCTCATGCAGACATTCGGTCACTGGCAAGCGCACCCACCCAGCCCTAATACACTAAATCGTGTCTGGGAGGTAGTCACACCTCCCTGTGACAGGATGCCTATTGTTCTGCCTTCCTCTGCTCGAGCTTGGCTCAGCAGCAGGAGGGCAGAAATGTGTCTCTGGTCAGCAGCAACCATTTTGTGCTGTCCAGGACTAAAAGGCGGACACCGGGAACACCAGGGACCCCACGAAGCTCGCTTCTGAGGGGTGGAATCATACCTCTCACACCGGTTACCAGTGTGGGGGTATGATTCCAACACGTTTGATACCAAACACAATAAGGGTTAGTTTCAGCCATTTTAGAGTTGGTCATCACGCAGTTGCGTAATGCCCCTCTATATATCATATATGGCTGCTTCACTGACAACCCGGGAGAATGGACTCCGTAGGCTGCAGTGGTATCCTGCTAATGCAGTGGCACCCTCTCACTTAGAACCAAGCACCCTGCCTTCAGGATTGTAAAGGCCTGCTATAGTGGTTTTAAGTGCAGTGACCCTTAGATATAGTAAACCTATGTCTGAAGTAAGTGGTGCATGCACCGACTTACACAGGCTGCAGTGGCAGACCTGTAGTTCCATTTTGCATGGCCTCTCATGAGTGGCATAATACATGCTTATTGGGAGGCCTCTGGGGTACCTATGCCCTGGGCACATGGGTACCATATACTAGGGACTGACCAGGGTACACCAGTATCCAATCTGGAGTGTACCGAAGTAAACATCACCGTTTAGGGAGAAAGCAGATAGACGGGGGTCCTGATTAGCAGGATCCCAGTCAGACTCCTCGAAAAACAGCTTAGCACCAGGCAAAAAGTGGGGGTACACATGCAGAAGGATCCTATCTTCCTTCACCAGTACCCTACTTTATGTAGAGATTCTATTGACCATGTTTCTGGGAAGTGGCATATGTCATGCTGGTCGA
Organism: Triturus cristatus; assembly: GCF_964204655.1. NCBI lineage: Eukaryota > Metazoa > Chordata > Amphibia > Caudata > Salamandridae > Triturus > Triturus cristatus. The sequence goes on from NC_140579.1 coordinate 333,028,918, forward strand.
CAAATTCACCCCATGGTGGCTGCATCATCCTGTCTTTGAGGCCAGCCACATGACCAGAAACCACAAAGATCAATGGTAAATCATGATTTTTAATGGATCACTTTGGGAGGGGACAAACTGCCTTCGGATTCAGTTAGTGTGCTATTTGAGACTTCAAGAACTGGAGAATCCTTACCAGTGCACAATAACCAAGGTATGACAACATTGTAAATTTGGGAGTGGGTAGATAAGTCATGAGTATTCAAGCTGACCCGGTTTGATGTTATCTGGGCTTGAAAAACCATCAAACTGACTATCCAAACTAAACATGGGTGAGCAGGGGCCCAAAAGTGTATCATGATGCTTGAGAGCCTCTGAACAGGTCGACTGTAGGTGAAAGATTCAGCACTTCTTGGGGTAGCCCTATATTATTAATACTTGCTGGGGGACTTCAGACAGGGGGGAAACTAGGGGGAGTCCAAGAGTGTCGTACAAAGCCCCCACTAATCTGAATTGTAGCCAGGTCACACTTCCCCATCTTTTGTCAATTGTTATCTGCCAAGCTTGATAGAACCTGAAATCTATTCCCATGTGGCAGCTGAGCTGTGTGTTGGTAGTGGCTGTGTGGTTGTATTTCATTGAGTCTCCTGGGTTTTGGGGCTAAACGTTTGTAAAAACAATATCCCAATGGAACAACATTTATATGCCCAGGCTGAGCTAGATCTATGTTTGACTTTTCACTTTACTAAACAGTTTGATTCTGTGCACACTCTCATTTACTGTCGAACACACAGCACATCCACCCTCAATTGCCAAACTCCCTAGAGCCCGTCCTTTACCCTGGCCAGACCCAGCTGCTCTAAACATTTCTTGCTCAGGTGGCTTCATGGCACTTCATTCACAGCAGGGACTTTGATGGTATAGCGCTAAAATGGATGCTAAATACTACGAGTCCAACGTTAGAATTTATTATTTATCTATTGAGTTTTGTATAGCATGAACTATACCCGAAGGCATCAGAACGCTTCACAGAGTTATCACAGCAGCAATTACACGAGTTACATAAAGGGCAAATCAAAGTACATAGTAACCGTATAAAAAGTAGCATACGATAGACAGCAGGATATGTGAATGATATAGCAGCAATTACACAAAGTACATAAAAAGAGTAAGTAGAAGTACATAGTAACCGTATAAAAAAGAAGTATATACCAGACAGTAGGATTTGCAAATTATATAGTTCTGAGGTAGTTACGATTGGGTGTTGCGAAGATGGTGAGAATAGAGAAACAGTTTTTGTCAAGGGCAATGGTACTGACATTTCAATGGAGGTTGTGGGGTAGGAGCATTAGGCCAATCTGGTCATTTAGTGGGGAGGGTTTAGGTATTTATTAATAAGAAGAAGTTTGTTTCTTCTTGAAGTGAGGGAATGAGTGATTGTCACGTAAATCCTGAGGCAATGAGTTCCAGATTCTGAGAGCGTTCCCAGCGAAGGAGCAGGTGTACTATTTTTCTTTCTTGAATTATGGCGGACTCAGGAGTAGACTCTTGGAGCTTCAAAGAGGTCTCTTTTGGCTGGCTTTTGAGAGATTGTTTGCAAGGTAAACAGTTTTTTTCATGTAGAGCGATTTGAGTGTTATTCAAGCACTTTTGAATATACATCTTGACGAGATTGGTAGCCTGTTGAGGTACTGAGAGTGGGAGTGATGTGGTCGAAGCGGCTCTTTCCCAGCAGGAGGGTAGATTTCAAAGGGACTAAGTGTGTATTTGAGGCGCCCGTGATCATTGCGTTACCATAGTTCAGTTTGGAGAGGACGAAGACTTGCAACACTGTCTTTAGGTCTTCGATGGGGATGAAAGGTTTTTTATTTTTTTAAGGTGTTTTAACGTGTAGAAGGCAAGTTTAGCTGAGGCATTAATATACTCTTTCATAGTCAGGTTTTTGTCTAGGGTCATTCTCAGAGATTTTACAGAGTTAAAGATGGTTAATTTTCAGTTTAATGCAGTGAGGCCGTCAAGCCAGATATCAACAGGGAAGGACTTTTTTTTTTGGTTGGATGAATAGGAGTTTGGTTTTGCAAGGATTAAGCTTATGATGGCTTTTGGACAGCCAGGGTTGAACCATGGAGGGAGTGCTGTTCAAATGTTTTTAGCTGATGACATTTTTATGTAGATTTGAGTGTCATATGATAGGCAATTCTGGCTTGTTTCAGGATCATTGCAAGGGGTTTGATATAGTGGTTGAATATGGCAGGAGACCCTTGCGGACCTCCTTGTAATTCTGGTGTTACTTTTGAGATGGAGTGGTTTAATTTGATTAACTATGAGCATTCATTCAGGAAGGAAGCAAACCACTGAAGGACAGCGTCATTGATACCTTCAGGTAGTGTGAGGATGTTAAGGAGGATGTCATGGTTGACAGTGTCAAAGGCCGCTGAGAGGTCCAGGAGGACTTGGAGGCAGGTCTGGCCTTCGTCCAGAGATCTGTGTAGGTCATCTACAATGTTCAGTATTGCAGTCTCTGTGCTGCAGCCTTTCCTAAACCCTGATTGGAAAATACAACCTGCACAACACCTTCCAAAGTGGTTTTTGAAATAAGCCGGCACACAGTTTTTCATGATTTGGCCAGGAGGGGGAGGTTGGTTGGGAGAATTACTGTGCTGCATGAAAAGGGACACCTGGATGACCTTATTATAGTTCCTCATGACTTGAAGACACATCCTTTGCAGGCGTGATGTACTGAGAGTGGTTGGCAGTGCCTTGGGCTTCTCAGTTGCATATCAAAATGTTGCTTTAAGGGCCATGCTGTAAGGACTCTTTTCAGTGCCCGTGCTGGACGAGAGCCAGTTGCTTTAGTACGTACTCTAGCACATGCCTGGCAGACTTCAAAGCACTCACACATTCTTTTTATTTTTTGTGGCTCTATAAACTACAAAAATGGGCCAACTTTGATATAAAGTTATAAATGCGTAGTAACTTTGCAAAAATGCATAATAAAAGGTGTTTTAAAGATAATAAATACAAACATAACAGAAAAAAGTACCTGGCAGACACTACCAAGGGTTAATGCACTTTGCTAATGTCAGGCTAAGGTGAGGATACACACATACATGCCCCGCCCCACAGAATCAGCGATTTACACATACATACACACACACACCATCCCCCCCCAATGACCTATCCACCTCCACTTACTGGCTCAGTGAGGAATTATAATGTGGTGATGGCTGGTCACAGCAGGTCACCGTCATGCTCTAAGCAGTGGAGGCCAGGCAGGCAGGTGCCAGTGCCTACAGTTCTGCTTGGCCTACCGTGCTTGCTCTCTGCAATGCTGCCACTGCCATGCTCACTCCGCTGAGCAATTAGAGTGGTAGCAATTTTTATACATTGTCAGTGCAGAGCAGCACATGCGCACTGAGGTTTTGGTGAGCCCAGGCCACAAGCATGTAAAGGCAGTATTAAAGACCGCTTCAACTGGTTTCAGTTCAGTGCAAACTGATACAGTGTGCTATGTACTCTTAAATTGCTCCACGACATTCTAAAGTTTGTACAGAACTTTGCCAGCCTGCTCCCTCCCAGCACAGCCATCAGCTGCCCTCCATAACAATTTACCAGTGGAATTAGAAAATGATGATGCGCCTTGGTGAAAGGCAGGTATGCACTGCTGACATTAATATTGTGATGCAGTCATCATTTCTGAGTCTGGGTGGGTCAGCCATACTAGGCAGACATCAAAAGGAGAACAGATACATTCATTTTTAATAATTACTGGACCCAATGCCCAGGGACGGAAAATTCAGTAGACATGGCCCTGTGAAATAAGTTCTGATACTGAGCACTGGAAGCCACTGACACAAATTAAGCACTGGTTTGGACCCAGGTGCTACTTTATTCTCAGTCATATTAACAATAGCAGGGGTAACATTTTCCCAATATTCATTATGGGAGGGGAGGATTAAGTAAGATGTAGGAAGTCCTTCTCCTCTGCAGCATTATGGGCGCAGCACAAGTCAGTCTGAAGGTCTCTTTGCATGAAGCCGTAAGGTGTGTGCTAAATTCAGTGAAGACATTTTTAATGAATGAGACACAGACTGCTACAGGGTTAGAGGGTTCAATGACGGAATATCGAGGCACAAAATATCGATACACAAAAATATTCAAAAATAAATCTTGTGAATAAAAATATGGCCTTTGGATACTTATCTAACAAAACAACAATTATAAAGAGCAAAAATATCGCTGTAAACAATATAGTTTTTACTAAAATTGAATACAAAAATATTAGTTACAAAAATATCATTTCCTTTAAACAAACATATAAATTGTCGAAAATATCGCATCACACAATGACAACAGCAATATTGCTAAAATAAGTACATTTTTAATTACTCATCATAAAAATAATGACATTATACATTAAAGAAAACATAAACCAAACAATAAACAACATATACACATATTTTAACAATATAACTCAATATATAACTTCAATAAAATAAATGTGTATAATCACTACATTTACACCACAATTTATATATATATACATATGTTTATACATATATTAAACCAGTCCTTAGTGCTGCATCACTCAACAATAATCCACAGGTCTCCTCTGCCATTCAATAGTTTAATCAGGATATATATGAATATCCATACATGTTTCGGAGACATCAGTCTCCTTGCTCATGGGTCAGGAAGGAGACACTATGCTTGTCACTTATTCCTTTCACTGATTTGCAATTCACAGAGAGAGACTACACAGTCTCATGATACATTATAGAAGGTCTGCAACCATGGGCACCATTTCCACATAAGAGTGATCAAAGCCATAACATAATGTAAAGAATGCAAGCTGCCAATTGCGTTTCGATTAGAAAATAAATGCCGTACCATTTTGAGTGACATCTCACAATAAATACTATAAATGCAAATTAAACATTAATCAATCTTGTGATATGAAGGAATGGCAACTCCTAGTTCATGCTGACATGTCCGGTGGCATCTACCTACTGCACTTGCTCATAATTTCATGAAACCTAATGCCCATAGCCTGAACTATTTAGATATTCACATAAGGCATTATTTTTACCCAAAAGCTTTTAATCCCTCATGTCCTTTGTGTTTAAAACTGGACGTCAATCTGACCTCTCATGGACATAGTGTATGAAACTTAACATGCTAGGCAAAGGAGTCTCAGAAGCTACGAGGAGCTACGGAATGCCGCCCCAGTGGGTGTGCAACAACTTCCAATTTTCCAACGCAACATTTGGTATGCAGTTATAACTAAAGAATTACCCTTTTGTCTTGTTTGGAGGGATCTAATTGCGGGTTTAAGACACATTTAAAATCCCCTTTAATAATCAAAGGCATATGCGCAAATCTGGTAAACATGACAGTGAGATGGGCCAAGAAGGCTTGCTGTGCTACATTCAGCGCATACATACGGGCTAATAAAAGGGGCCTGCCATCTAACTGTCACTCCACCAGAACATTTCGCCCTTCAGGGTCTATTTCCATGGCCATGCATTGAAAGGGAAATGCAGGCCTAACCCATATAAAGCCTGAATAAGTAGTGCTGCAACATTGACCACACCAACGCTCCTGGACACGCGCGTCTTCCCCTCCTGCATTACAGGTATCTTGGAGAAAGGCTATCTGGGCTTCACGCCTTCCAATATATTTTTGTACTGTGTGAAACTTGTTTGCTGTCCCCATACTTTGGACATTCCACGTTAAGATATGCAGCCTGGCCATAGCACAATGTGTAGGCAAGGGAGGGGAGACACCCACCAGTGGAGGGAGGGGCCCCTCATAATTCTGGTGGGTGGTAGCAGGTGAGACAGGCAATACACAGGGCTGAGCAAATGCATATTATGTGACCTTGTCAATAAGTAAACTAGAACCACTAACTCCCAACCCAGGGAGGTCAAGAAAACTCCAACTGTCTAAACAATCAACAAACCGACCCACAGGTGGGATTATCCCAGTGGCATATTTTAATGCAAAACTACGCCTAAGGAGAGGGTTTGGGGGGCGGTTGGCAAACCGTCACCAGATACAGTAAATCCCAAATTCAGTTCGCCATCAAGGTGGGTCACTGACCCATTGCGGTTTAGTGATAGTCAGGAATATAAGAATCTGCTCACCCAGTCCCAGGCATCGGCTGTCTCAGTGAAGAAATAGTTGGTGGTGTTCCCCATTACCTTCAATTTTACTGGGGAGAGTATCGAGTAAGTCAGTCCTGCCTGCCTCAAGCTTTTCTTTACTCCCAGGAAGGAAGCCCTACGTCACTAGATGGCCAGAGTGTAATCTGGGAATAGGAATATACACACATTGTCATAGAGTATTCGATCCATGGTCCTACTGCTCCTGGACTGGCCTTTTTATCCCTGTATTTCTTAAGACTGGCCACCACTGGCCTGGGAGCAGCTCATGGTGGCAGTCGCGGCGCCGGCACTCGATGGGGATGCTCCACAAGGCCCAGATCTCTGTACTGGGGTGAATGTATGACATTGTTTTGCACTCTGTCTATCAATTGTTATTTTTGCATTTGTCACCCTGAGTGGGACGGGTATGCCCAGATGTGTGTCCCATGCTCTCCATGCCACTGGAGTCAAGATATCCTGGTTGATAAGGGCTGAAAGCCCGAAACCGGTCCTAGGATGCTTGTTTCCAGTCCAGGGAGGACCTGGCTTGGCAGTTCGGGCTGGACTGTTCCCATGGGGCACAGGGTCAAGACTGATTTGCATATGGCTGGGTTCAAACTGGAATGGCATGGGTAGCAAAAAACGATGGATTTAGGCCCAGATCTGCGTACTAGGGTGAATGTATGACATTGTTCTGCATTCTGTCCATCAATTGTTCTTTTTGCATTTGCCACAAGGTATTGAGCTTATAGTTTCATCATGGGCACCCCTGTTTGTGCCAACCATGTTTCACAAAATAGCACTGGGTTGGACCCTTCCTCCCCTTTGGGGATGCTCACAAAATTGCAAATGAGAGAATACCCTCCGATGCTAGCGCTGGCGCTATATGTGCACCAGCACTATCTGTAGTACAGAAGGGGCTGCACACTTGACTGCTGCCCCTTCTGTAATACAAAAGTGCCCTGGCGCAAACATACGTTGCTCCCCCGGGGCACTTTGTATAATATGGCCCCTGGAATACTTTGTTTTTTGAAGTAAAATCCATGACATGGGTACACGTGGCAACTGTGGGTGCATAAGGTGGAAGCATATTTCACCGAATTTCAATTTAAATTGTGTTGCATTCGATTTATCAGAGTCTTGTCAAGAAAATGTCCATAAATGATAAAGGAAAAATGTAGTGTATGACATGCAAAATGTATAACATAAATGGAAATTATATTTTCAGAATACAGCATAAAAATTATTGCATGACACAGCTTTTATGTTTGCGAATGTATGGAGGAAGGTGAAATGAAACAGGTATTTTGGATATGAAGTAAGCTGGTGAGGCATTGTTTTCCTGACCTGTCATGTGGGCCTGTTTTTCCAGAAACCTGGGGCAATAATCCCATCTTCTCTCTTCAATCTGCAATCATCTTTCAGCTGCAGACCAGTATTCAAAACCTGTATAGAACATGTATCTAATTGGGTACACATTCATGGCAACTAGTTAGTTGTACTTCCAGGTTATAGGGCACAGAGTAATGGAAGGGGAGTTCACAGAAACGGTTTGGGGCAAAATTGACCTTGCTTGAGGGTATTGCATGCATTCCTGAGGCTGTAGGGTACAGACCCACACAATGGCATGTGGAAGGATGGAGTCTAGGATACCCTTGGAAATTTTATGAGAACCTTTTACTTAGGGGTTGCTCTTCCTGGACACTACTATTTGATAGTTAGTAGGGAAGAAGTCTGCCTGGAGATTCTATTGTTAATGGTGAGGATGTTTCAAGGCACGGCCTCCCTTTTTGTATGTCCTCATTACTATGTCATAAAAGTGGATGGATGATCATAACTACACTACAGCCAAAGAAGACATCAAAAAAGGAACACCTCAAACCAGTGCCAGGACCTTAGGTAGTACATCCATGTCCTGTCTGGAAAATGAGTATAATGATTGTGTCCACATAACGTTTATGCAGTTTCCAGTTCCTCTTGACCATGAAAGAATATTTTGCAGGGTACTCACAGAGGTACTTTAATGCAGGGCTGGTATCTGCATGTCAGCCAGTTTCGCAGAGGTGTGTGTATATCACCCAAAGTCTTTAAAACTAGCTGGAGAAGCTGTGGTTCTGCCTAGCACCAAGAAGGCTGTATGACTGCTCAGGGAGGGAAGGAGAGAGCCTAGGCCTAGCCATACTGGAGGAGAGGCTGTCCAGGAGCAGAAGACCTGCTATGTTCCCAGCTGTGGAGTGTCCAAAAGAGGCCGAATGACACTGGAAGCCAAGCCTCTACTTTCTGAAGTTGTGTGATGTCAACCGTTTCTCTCTGCGATTAATGTGTGAAATCACATCAAGAAACTACAAGACAGCCAACAGTGTGCTATCCAGCACTCTTGCAGCATGCCTGAGGTGCTTGTCCAGGTGCTGCTGAATTTGTGGTACATCCTATGAGAGCCATCATCGCTGCTGTAGTGGTACATGGAGTCTGATACTGCTAAAGCCATATATTCACCAACCCGGGTTATCATGCTGCTCATTTGAGTGGCCTTATGGAGGTGTGAGTCCGGGGGCGTGGCAAAGACCACCAACAAGATGGCTGCATCTTAGTAAGGCTCAGGATCCAGCGGTCTCGGATATGCTGCTCGCCACTGCGTTATACTAACGCTGGTGTCCCCACTACATACTGGGAGTGTTGTGGCTCGAGGAGACGTGGGGGCAATGCCCTCACGCACCGCTGTTACCTAAAGCTGAGCGGAATCAGGAGTGTTGCGGTGCCCCCGACATTGCCTCGGAGGCCCTGCTGCAACAGGCCGTGACCGCTCGATCTGGTTGGTTGCCGACACGCCCCTCCCTCCTCCATGTGTGGGCTACGGAGTGGTTGGCTCCTTCAGACTTGGCCCGCGGCCCTGCTCCTGATCCCAGAGCTGTGAGGCAGTGGGCTGCTGCAAGTCCAGAGTATGGGCAAAATGCAGCCTGAGTGGCTGTCTGAGTGCTGCAGGCTGCGCCTCCCCCTAGCGGCTGCCTGTAGTGCGTGGCTGGAGCCCTGCAAATGCCCTTATACAACGCTCATGGGAGGCTGCTGCGGGTGAAGAATGTTGAATCCAGTCTGTGAGCTTTGACCTTATTTAACCAACCCGAACTCCTGGCACATGTGGAGCTGTGCAAAAGGGAGGTGCTGCGCTCACCCGTCTACTTGGCATCCCCCCCAGAGACAGTAGCCTAAATCTGCTCCATAGAAGGGGGTGCTTGAGATATAGACCATCTTCTGGACACCGGACGGTATGGGGCTACGAAGAGGCAGGGAATGTTGAGTACATTGCCCCCCACTGGCCTGTACTCCCCACTGTTTGCATATTGATCCTCTGGTCTTATGTGAGCAGATTCTGGGAGCTGATATGCCGCACTGCCTGCTTACACCCAAAATTGGGGAGCTGAAGATAGGATCCCTGCCTACTGACACACTACGTGACAGAAGTTGTGATCCACGGACATCTCTACGCATATAGACACAACGCTGGGGGCCCCACATGTGACACTTCATGCAACCCTTCTTATGATCAAGAGAAAAGGGAGCTAGAAGACGTAGTCATCCATTCTTCTTCCTAAGCATGTATCACGAATCAAAAGGGAATGGATCACTTGTAACTAGAAGTAGGGGTTCTTAAAACATTGTTTGAACCTTTAACACCTGAATAGGCATTATGAGAACCCTCAATCACGTATTTAAGGTGGTATGGGCGGTTTATCTTGGTTCTCCGCCTTCTGAATACGTGTCAGCATTATCATTGGGTCTCTTGTGTACAATGCTTCCTCCACCTGGAGGGAACCACTACTTCTCAGTAGTGATCAGTAATATTTGTGCAAAATAGTGATAGTGACGTTAAAAGTGTCTTTCCCACACTGCCCTCAAAAAACAATATTTATTCTGTTAGGTGCGTAGGAAGACTATTAAAAAATAAAGATAGTGGTGCAATAGGTTAGATAATGTAACCAAAGCACATTTTGTGTCCATATCAATAAAATGTCGACATGTTTCTGCCCTTCTAGTGCCCCAGGAGGGGGTCGTCGGGCATTCTTCAGGACCTAGTGGTTGTGAGAGCCGGTGATGCCCAGTTCTAAGATTAGGTTTACAACTGTCTTCATAAATATGAGAGCTAGCAGTATCTCAAGGTTTTTGTTACCTACAAAAAAATTGAGTGAAGTTAAAAGAGACAAACAATGATACGAGCAGCATACTCGGTGCTTGTAAAGCAGATACTATTGAAAAAATGGCAATTCTTTATGATACTGTAATGCAACGTATAAAATGGCAAATCTCTGTTAAACTCAGAAAAAACGGCCCTGAGAGTGGATATCTATTGGTGTCAATCATTAGTACATAGATCGGGACGCAGGGCGGGTTATTTGAGTATGGTTCCCTTTGTCTAAACCCTGGTTTTTCACGGTAAAAATCATTATTCAAATGGGTTGGGTTCACAAAGAGCATAACGATAGATCGCCAAAACATGATTCTCTGATTAAAACTGTTAATCATTGTGAGCGATATTATACGTTTACAATTGATAAACCCATAGGTAGTAAATGCATTCAAATGAAGGAAACAAGGGAAAAGGCGGGTTACCTTGGAGCGCTTCCGTATTTCGGCTTCTGCCTTGCCACCGTAAGCGTCTCGCCTATTTTGTAGAGAAACGGGGAAAGGCAGGAAAGGCAGGGGAGGGAAGCAAGGAAGGGGAAGGAAGGGGAGGAGGTTGGGAAGTTAAGAATACCGTTAGGTAGTTGTTTCCAACGAGGCTGGTTGTCGTCGTGAGGATTCTTCTTCCGTACCTCCTTTGCGGACTGAGCACGACTTGTGCTGACGCTGGCTTGCAGGGCTCGTACTGGACGAGATCCCGTGTTTGGCCGATTTTTACTCTGTGGGTAAAAACTGAGGGAGGACTATAAAAACTGTTTGTGAGAAGTATTTTACTGAATAAAGTGTGGCTCACAGATATTGTTATCAGTTGGAAAAGGTGGAGCCACTTTAGATTGTATGATCATAAGATGTTTTGTATAGACCAGTGATTGATTTATAAAAAACTACTATTTGACGTTAGAGAGGCCTGTGTGGCTGGTATATATATATATATATATATATATATATATATATAGTTTCATAAGAAAGATGGAGCGAGTCGAGAAAGCCAACTCCTAGCGTATAAATCAGTACATACTAGTCAAGTTCCAGGTACGTGGGTGGTAACATGTAGAATATTTTACTTGAAATTAAGCCAAGGTATATTATCGTTCAAGCCCTTAGTATCTGTACTAAGACGATGTACCCACCTCTGTTCTCTTTCAAAAAGGATTTTTTCAGCATTGTTCTTGGTTCCTACTAATGTTTTGATTATGATCCATTTCAAATCATCCACAGAGTGTTTTTGTTCAATGTAATGTCGACTCATTTTTGTAGTCTCACGTTTACATTTCACATTGCTTCTGTGCTCGCAGATTCTCACTTTGACTTTCCTGCATGACATGCCGATGTACCTTAGATTGCACGGACATGTGATCATGTAGATAACAAAGGATGTGTTACAATTGGTATGCTGTTTTATAGTCCACTTAAGGTTTGGTGTTAGTTGGACAGTCTTAGTTGGTGTTGTGAGGTGACATACTGAACACTGTCCACACGGATAGTGACCTGTGACTGGTTGTAAGTCCCACAAGGTATTCATCAATTTTGGCGGGGCAGAAGGTCGTGTGTGCACCAAAATGTCTTTTATATTTCTGGTACTTTTATTGGCAAATCTGGGTTTTTGCCATTTCAAATTGCCTGAGATCAAAATTCGCCAGTGTTTGTTAATTATTTTCTTGACAGCATTGCTTGCTGTACTGTAGGTTGTGACACAGGTAGGTGTATTATCAGTGGGGTCCCTCTGCGTTGTTTCTGGTAGACATTCCCTTGGCTGGTTCCTTGCCCTTTTCTTACATTTAGATATTATTGTTGTTGGATAGTCTCTTTTCAGAAGTTTGGAGCTAAGGTCGTTTGCTTGTTTTTTATATTCTGCTAGATCGCTACAGTTACGTTTCAGCCGTAGGAACTGGCTGTATGGTAGGTTTTCTTTTAGCGGGCGGGGATGAAAGCTGTTAAATGACAGTAGGCTATTTCTGGCAGTTGATTTGAAGAAAGTTCGTGTCTTAATAGTGTCTTCTTCGATATAAATAGTGAGATCAAGAAAGTCTAGCTGTGTGTTGTTAGCTGTGTAGGTGAATCTCAAACATTCATCTTGTTCATTCATCCATTGATGAAAGTTACTTAGACTTTTCTGGTCACCTTCCCAGATCACCATGATGTCGTCAATATATCGTTTCCAGAAGCGGATGTTAGTGTGATATGGGTTTCTTGCATTTTGTATGTACATTTTTTCAAAAGCGCTTACGTAGAGTCCCGCTACGCTCGTCGCAAATGTACTGCCCATAGAAGTTCCGTGTCGCTGTTGGTACAGTTTCCCTTCATATTCGAAGTAGTTCTCGGTGAGAGCCAAGGTGCAGCATTGTAGCATGAAGTGCCGTGGGGTTTGATATGTTCAGTTTTGGTCAAAAAGTATTGTCTCTAGAGTTTCAAGGGTTTTCTGTTGGGGTAGGCTGGTGTATAAACTTTCTACATCAAAACCTGCCAGGAGCATTGTGTCAGAGGAGAAATTTTCATTTTGCAAAAAGTTCAGTAGGTCGCGAGTGTCCTTCAAGTAGGTTGGTGTTTGTTGAACCAGTGGTTTTAAGAAATGGTCCGCAAATTGTGAAAGTGGCTCTAGAACTGATCCTATACCTGACACGATTGGGCGACCTGGAGGTGGTCTCCTCTCCTTGTGTATTTTGGGGAGGGAGTAGAAGTATGGTATTCTTGGCGAGGTCGTTCTCAGAAAGTCTGCTTCGTTATGCGATATCCACCTGTTGATTTCAGCTTCAACCATGATCTTAATTGTTTGCTGCAGTCTTGCTGTAGGATCAGTAGTAATCACGGTATAGAATTTCTCATCAGATAGCAGGTCTAGGCATTGATGATTATAGCCTTCTTTACTTATTAGAACGATTCCTCCTCCCTTGGCTGCTGGCTTTATTATCATGTCTTTATTGTTTTTCAATGTTTCCAAAGCTTGTCTTTCTGCTTTAGTTAGATTCATAAATGTTTTTTTTGATTGTGTAAGTTCACCGATTTCTTTCATTATGGCTTGTTCAAAAGCTTGGAGTTCAATGGGGACTTGATGACTCAGTGGGCAAAAGCTGGATTTGAGGCGCAACGGTGTGTCACCTTCCTTTTGCTCAGTATCTTTATTAGAGAAAAAGGCTTTGAGTTTTAGCTTTCTACAGAATTCGGCGACTTCACATTTTGTTTTGAAAACATCTAGATTCGGGGTTGGTACATATCCGAGTCCTTTGTTGAGCACTCTTTGAGCTTCTGTGAGGATTATGTCGGTTAGGTTAATTACTAGCGAGTCGTGCTCGTTCCGGGTTTGTCCTTGGTCATGTTGGACATGCTCCTGGTTTGGACTTGTCTTTCTTGGTCTGTCCAAGTGACACCTTTTCTTCGTCCCCTCTGGTTCGTCTGGTCACGTCCTAAAAAAGGCGGTTGCTGCATGTATGGTCCCATATAGTGTCCCATTGATGGAGGCCCTGTAGTGTACGGATTCATCCATCCTTGAAAGTTTGGTGTGTATGGTTGAAAGGGGATTGGTTGTTGATTCCAGTATTGAGGAGTACGCCAAATATTTGGTCTCCGCTGTTGTTGGCGTCTATAGGTGCCTCGGTTCCTTCTTGGTTGCCTTGTGTCTGCATTATTCCAAACAGAACTATCAGTTGAAGTTACACTATTATCGGTATCAGACTGAGAATCCGGTATTTCATAGTCTTCTTTGCTATATGGGTGCATTTTTTCCATGGAGAAGCGTTTTAGGTCTTTACCCAGTTTCTGTATTTTGTTGTTAGTAATATATTCCTTGGTCTCATTCATGTCTTTGTTTATTTCCTCAAGTCTTTTTTTGTAGACTGATATTTGTACCATGTTCTTGATTTTGGTTTCATATAGTTGGATCTTAATAGTTAAAGCTTCTGTCAATCTCGTGGCTGTTTTTATTATTAAGACTATAGTCTCTCGTGCATTTCCACGATATCGCGGACCAGTCTTTGCGGTATGCCAGATCTTTAAGAAAAATTCGTGGTGCAATATGTACCCAGAGACCCCTAGGGGCTGCATTGGCTCGCAAATATTCAGTCATTATAACGCCATGAATGGCCGTCCTAACTTGCTCCTTCTCCAATTCAGAAAGTTCTTCCCAGTCTGTGTTTTGTTCTAGTGTTTGTGTGAGATCGCTATTATGAAGTAGTGATGGTAAGGAAAGAATTGCATTTATTTCATCTGCTGAATAACTCAAACCCAAATTTTCAGCCATGGTTGGTTGAGTAAGTTCTAGGTATTGTATAAAATCCTAGTAAGCGATGGTCTTGGTTCCTTTTGTAAAGGAGAAAGTTTACTTAATATTCCCAGAATGGGAGAGAATAGTAAGTAGAGGCTCCCACAGCTGTGCGCTGCGAAATATCTTATGAGCAAGAGAAAAGGGAGCTAGAAGAAGTAGTCATCCATTCTTCTTCCTAAGCATGTATCACAAATCAAAAGGGAATGGATCACTTGTAACTAGAAGTAGGGGTTCTTAAAACATTGTTTGAACCTTTAACACCTGAATAGGCATTATGAAAACCCTCAATCACGTATTTAAGGTGGTATGGGCGGTTTATCTTGGTTCTCCCCCTTCTGAATACATGTCAGCATTATCATTGGGTCTCTTGTGTACAATGCTTCCTCCACCTGGAGGGAACCACTACTTCTCAGTAGTGATCAGTAATATTTGTGCAAAATAGTGATAGTGACGTTAAAAGTGTCTTTCCCACACTGCCCTCAAAAAACAATATTTATTCTGTTAGGTGCGTAGGTAGACTATTAAAAAATAAAGATAGTGGTGCAATAGGTTAGATAATGTAACCAAAGCACATTTTGTGTCCAGATGAATAAAAGGTCGACATGTTTCTGCCCTTCTAGTGCCCCAGGAGGGCATTAGAAGGGCACCAACCTTGCTAGATTTTGGAGATTCCCCCGTAATAGGGGGACCCACCCTGGGTGGTAAATCCCCGCGCGTCCAGAAACTCCACGATGTTGACTAAAGCCTGTACAACAATTGTGGGGCAGGCCTAGCTGGGGGGGAGGAATGAAGATGCTGAGTGCACACCCTCCCCCTCTAACCACGGTATTCGCTTACTGAAGACATGACATGAGTCGTTCTGACGGCGCTGGTCACCGCAGCTACCAGTCAGATTCAGAAGAGCCCTCTGGACAAGGTGGTGCCGCAGCCCCCCCATATGACATCTCAGCCGTGATGGTCAAACTCAAGGCGAGCTTCAGATCCATGGATGCATGCTTCGATACACTAATTGGCCACATGGACAGTCTGTGCGAGCAGATGAACAGTGAGCAGATGAACATGAGGATTGATGGCGCTGAAGAAAAGATCTCCAGCTTGGAGGATAACTCTGTGACAACGCAGAAGCGCATAGATAAAATGGAGCGCCTTTTAAAACAAATGGCAATCAAGAACGAGGACCTGGATGCCAGATCTCATAGGAATAACATTCGTATCTCGGGAATTGTAGAACATAACGACATGGGGCGTCCTGAGAACTTTGTTGAACAATTGCTACTGGCCTTCTTTGACCGCCCTAGTTTCTCCAATACTTCTGCAGTCCAACCTGCACACTGCTCATTTGGCCCCCGACCTCCGGAAGGTGCTTCACCACGATTTCTGATAGCATGTCTGCTCAATTATAGGGACAGAGACACAGCTCTGCGGTTGGCACAGGAAAAGGGTCCTCTTCAATACCAAGGTTCGAATATCCCCATGTTCCCTGATTTCACCCCAATAGTACAGGAAGCTCGGCGGAAATACCCCTTTAGATGCCAAGGCCTACTATAAAACTATCCATGCTGGATCTCCATAGAATGACCATGCGCCCCCGGATGCTAATGGGACACGGGGACACAGGAGCCCGCCCACCACATCTCGAAATGAGAATGGGGAGTGGTTGGCTACTGGGTCTGATGTTTGATTCTCTTGCCTCCTTGTATATACATCAGCAAATGACTCATATTGAATATCTCCTCGCTTGGGTATCCGAATTCATTGGGGCAAGCACCTCATTCCAGCTTTGACTCTTTACTTTGTAGGGACTGCCGGAGACTGAGTTGCTCCCATGCCCCCATGGTGAACACCATTTTAGATTGTTGTGGTTTATGTTTTTCTTTCTTTGAGGGACTAAATGGGATTCACAGGATAATGTTGGATCTAGTGTGGGTGGGGAGAGGTACTCTTCTGTGGGACTCTTTTACTAGAGTTGAAATGTTTTTTGATGTTGCACATCGTATATTAGCATTCACCACCTACTGTTGTATGGCACAAAGCCCTCGGTCCGATGTATGATCACTTCATACTAACTCCACAACATGGTCCCGTCCATCGACCTAGGTGTAGTTACATGGAATCTACGCGGTATTAACAATGCCCGCAATGAGAAACAGGTACCAACTTATCTTAATAGATATTCCGATAACATTGGTTTTCTTCAGGAGACCTATTTCTCCCGATGTGCTGACCATATGTTTGCTAGGAACTGGGGCACACATCGATATTTCTCATGTTACAGTTCCTACTCGCGTGGTACCTGTATCTTAATTCATAAAACTGTACCTTTTCTTTATCACTCCAACCACTTGGACATAGCAGGCCGATATCTGCTAGTACATTGAACGCTGGGAGACAAAAGTACATTATTAGTCAATATATATGCCCTTAACACTGACGACCCTGATTTTTTTTAAACTTCTTTTCCCAACAGGACAGATTTGTGGTGTACCATTTTATTATTGGTGGGGATCTTAATTTACCACTTTGTTTGGACCACGATTCCGCTAGCACGCTTCCATTTGACAAACCTAGGGCCCGAGACTTATATGCTGCATGATGCATGGCGTACCCATCACCCTACGCTATCCAGATACATCTTTTGTTCAGCACCCCATTCGGTCTGGACTCGATTAGGCTATTGGCTATTGTCGGCCACATCTCACTAGTGGATATCCGAGGTAACAGTGCTCCCTAGAACACTCTCAGATCACAATCCAGTATTATTGAAACTTCAGATTACATATGGAAGTGGCCTCGAGTTCAGCTTGTGTTTCAACAGCAATTCTCCCTGGGACCAAGTTTTCTGTAGTCAGATTCATAGGTCCATTCTTTAATATTTTTAGCACAATGCAGGAACTATGCCCTCACAGGCGACCTTGTGGGAGGCTTTTAAGGTCTTCAGCAGAGGGATGTGTATATCCAAGCAGGTGGGTATTCTTAGAGATATACGCACACAATTAAGCTGGATTAAAACAAAACTGCAGGAGATGGAGCATAGAGAGGAGACTGATCGAGCGCCTGGACTGACTCGATGGGCAGAACTACTGGCTGAATATCACGAGTTGGCAGAAGGGGAAACCGCATATATCAGATTAAACACTCCCAAGCTCGTCGCTATTGTGAGGGCAAGAGACCCGGCCGCACCCTTGCTTGCATTCTACGCCCCAACAGATCGGTTAATTATGTCGCAGAACTCCGAGCGATGAATGTAGGGGCCATTACGAGCACAGACCGTATCATGGCCACGCTCTGTACTTACTATCAAAAATTGTACTCTTCTCAGGTAACTAACTAATGACCCTGAGACACTATCAGCGTACCTAGCGGATGCTGCCATGGTATGGCTTGAGGATGGTCAGAGACAATTCCTCACTGAGCCACTCACCCTAGAGGAGGTGACCCAAGCTATTGGCACTCTAATGGCTCAAAAGCACCTGGGCTCGACTGACTAACAGGGGGGCATTTTATAAAGTGTATAAGCAACAACTTGCACCAAGATTGTTGGCATTATGCAACGAGGCCATGCAGGTTGGCACTTTACCCCCCACGTCCCGAGAGGCAGTCCTCACCTTGCTGCTGAAACCCGGTAAAGATCCTGGTAATTGTGTGTCACATCGCCCACTATCTCTGTTAAAGTTATATAATAAAATTTTGGCCAAGGTGCTAGCAACTCGATTAGCCTTGCTAATGGAGCAGCTCATCTCCTCGGCACAGTATGGGTTTGGTCCACACCAGTCCACCTCCTTGAATCTCCGTACTGCTTTTGCCGTGCTTAATAAAATGTCTCCCGCCATGCCTGCTGTAGTGGCATTTCTCGATGCAGAGAAGGCCTTCGACTCCCTCGAGTGGCCTTTTCTCTGGGCTGTGTTAGGCAAACTGGGCTTTACCCCCAGTTCATATCGCTAATTATGCTACTATATTCCAATATGACAACCCGCATTAGAGTGAACGGTGCTATATAAGATGCGTTCCTGATTCTGCGTTGTTTTCGGCAAGGGTGCTCATTACACCCTCTTTTATTTATAATGGCAATGGATCCTCTGGTCCAGGTGATGCAGGAGCGCCACTTGCATCGCGGGTTCCAACTCACCCATGGGCCTTTACTAATATCACTGTATGCAGACGACATTTTACTGTTCATCTGCAACCCCCACCCTCAATCTCCGCCTTCTTAAGCAGGAGATAGTCAGATTCAGTGTCTTCTCAGGCCTCTGTATAAATTGGGCCAAGTCAGAGCTGTCCCTGTTAACGGACACGACAGCTCCTCCCCCGGCTGAGCTCCCCTTTAAATGGGCACCTGATGGAACCAAATACTAGGGCATCCACATCCATAGAGCAGGTAGTACAACGAAATTACGGGCCAGCTCTGTCAGATCTCAATGCACAGGTGGAGCATTGGATAAAACTACCTTTGTCAATAGCTGGGCGAATTGCAATTATAAAAATGGTTGTCCTGCCTCGCTTTCTATAGCTCTTCACTAACATCCGACCCTTGACCTAGTTGGTAGGTCGCTCCCCCACCACACAGCTCCGCCTGTGTGTCTTGACCCTGCCCCAGCTGCCGCTGCGGTAGAAACTGAGGCCCTCCTTCACCCGCAGGCTACCACCTGTGCCTCATCCCTGATGGCCAGTGGTAGGCCTTAGGTTTGTATCTCTGTTGCTGTCTGTCTGTCTTCCCTGTACTGCCCATACTGTCTTCTGGTGTCTGTGCCCGCTTTGCCTTCTGTTCCCCCTCGCTGCCCCTGATTTGTGCCAGTTTTGCTTGGCTTCTGTCCCCCTCGTTGCCCCTTCATTCTCTGACCTCTTGCCTTCTGTTCCCCTCGCTGCCCCCGATTTGTGCCCGTTTTGCCTTCTGTTCCCCCTCGCTGCCCCCGATTTGTGCCAGTTTTGCTTTCTGTTCCCCCTCGCTGCCCCTGACTTGTGCCCATTTTGCTTGCCTTCTGTCCCCCTCGTTGCCCCTTCATTTCTGTGCCCTCTTGCCTTCTGTTCCCCCGATCACCACCGCTACGATGCCAGCACACGCCACGCTCTCAACCCCAGACAGACCCACACCTGCTTCAAGGCCACCCAAAACGCACACACGGTCCCTTCACCTGCCTGAACTGCAGCTACACCAGCCTCAGAGCTGCAGAACAACCTGCCAAGAAAGACCTCAACCACCTCCGATGCATCCTACTGAACACCCGCCCTGCACGCAGATATGCTGTCGATCTCTGGGACCTGCTCGACACATCATCCCCAGACGTCGCCTTCCTGACAGAGACCTGGATGAACGACTCCTCTGCACCCAACATCGCCATAGCCATCCCAGACGGCTACAAGATCACCTGCAGAGACCGCACCAACGGAGTCGGAGGAGGAATCGCCATTGTCCACAAGAACAGCATCAGGGTCTCGACCAGCACCGACGACACTGTCAGCACCGCCGAACACATGCATTTCCAGATCCACACAGACCCCAACTCCACCCTCAGAGGCACCCTCATCTACAGACCCCCCCGGCCCCCCTACCCCAGTTCAGCAACTCCATTGCCGACTTCATCAGGACGCATGCCCTGACCTCCACCGACTACATCCTCCTCGGAGACCTGAACTTTCACCTTGAGAACAACGACAGCACCTCGACAACCCTGATCGATAACCTCGCCAACCTCGGACTGAGGCAACTCGTCACAACGCCTACCCACTCCGTCGGCCACACGCTTGACCCCATCTTCTCCGCAAGCCCCCACGTTGCCTTCAGCCACACCATCGAACTCCTCTGGACCGACCACCACTGCATCCACTTCTCCTTCCAGAAACCCACCACACACCACTGCACCAAACAGATCCCTCGCCGTTGCTGGAGAAAATTCACCAAAAAACAAAAACACAAACCTCGCTCTCAGCCCAACCACCGAACCTTCCAACACTGACGACGCTGCCCACAGCCTCAGACACTGGATTGACGACTGCGCCAACACCCTTGCCCCGCTGAATAAACCCCCCCACAGAGACACCAGCAAGAGGGCCAGCTGGTTCACCCCAGAACTCCTAGCCTCCAAGCGAGCCTGACGGAAACTAGAGAAGAGATGACACAGCGAACAGACTCCGGATAGCCACGCAGCCCACAAGGACGCCACCCGCAACCACCATCACCTCATCAGGACTGCCAAGAGGACCTCCTTCAAAGACCGCCTCGACAACAACGCACACAATAGCAAAGAGCTCTTCAACATCGTGAAGGAACTCTCCAACACCAGCTCCAACACCAATGACATCCCGCCGTCGCAAGCCCTGTGCGACTCCCTCACCACTTTTTTCCACCGCAAGATAGCAGTCATCCACGACAGCTTCAACACCCAGACTGCCCCAACAGACAGCAACACAACAGACTCTCCGCACACCATCGACCACGACCCCCTGCTAGCCTGGACCAGCGCGAGCATCGATGACACCATCAAAACGATGAGCACAATCCACTCTGGCTCCCCATCAGACCCATTCCCGCACCACATCTTCAACAAAGCCAGCAGCTCCATCGCACCCCACCTGCGCAACGTCATCAATCTCTCTCGAGACCGCGATCTTCCCAGAGAGCTGGAAACAAGCAGAGATCAACCACCTACTCAAAAAACCCAAGGCAGACCCTAGAGACCTCAAGAACTTCCGGCCCATCTCTCTGCTCCTGTTCCTGACCAAGGTCATCGAGAAGATCGTCAGACAGCTAGCCCGATACCTCGAAGAAAACAGAATCCTCGACCCTTCCCAGTAAGGGTTCCGCAGCAACCACAGCACCAAGACTGCCCTCATCGCCGCCACCGATGACATCAGGATCCTGCTGGGCAACGGTGAGACCACAGCCCTCATCCTCCTGGACCTCTCCGCTGCCTTCGACACCATCTGCCACCGCACACTACGCGCACGCCTCCACGCCGTAGGGATCCGAGACAAAGCCCTGGAATGGACCACATCCTTCCTCTCTGGCAGAACCCAGAGCATCAGTCTCCCCCCATTCCGATCCGAAGTCTCTGAGATCATCTGCGGCATACACCAGGGATCCTCCCTCAGCCTGACACTGTTCAACATTTACATGGCCCCGCTCGCACACGTCGCCCGACAGCATGACCTCAACATAATCTCCTACGCCGACGACACTCAACTGATCCTCTCCCTCACCAAGGACCCCATCACTGCCAAAGCCAACCTCCACGAAGGAAAGAAGGCAGTCGCCGACTGGATGAAGATCAGCCGACTGAAGCTGAACACTAACAAAACGGATGTCCTCATCCTCGGCTCCAACCCTTCAGCCTGGGACGACTCCTGCTGGCCGAGGGCACTGGGGGCAGCCCCGACACCCGCCGACCACGCACGCAACCTGGGAATCATCCTCGACTCAACGCTCTCCATGACCAAGCAAGTCAATGCCGTCTCCTCCTCCTGCTTCAACACCCTCCGCATGCTCCGCAAGATCTACAGGTGGATCCCGCCAGACAAGAAGAACGGTCACCCAGGCCCTCGTCAGCAGCAGACTCGACTACGGAAACGCCCTCTACACGGGAGCCCCGACCAAGCTCAAACGACTGCAACGCATCCAAAACGCCTCGGCACGACTAATCCTCGACTTACCACGCCACGGCCACATCACCACCACCTGAGAAACCTGCACTGGCTGGCCGCCAACAAGAGGATATCCTTCAAGCTCCTCATCCACGCACAAAAGGCACTACACAAGACCGGCCCAGCCTACCTCAGACGACTTTCCTTCTACATCCCCAACCGCCAGCTCCGCTACGCCGACCTCGCACTTGCCACCGTCCCGTGCATCCGAAGAACAACCACCGGCGGGAGATTCTTCTCCCACCTCGCCGCCAAGACCTGGAACACCCTCCCACTGAGCCTACGACAGACCCAAGACCTGCTGACCTTCGATCAGTAGCGCCCCCCCAGTGCCTTGAGTCGCACGGTTATGCAGTGCACTCTAGAAATGTTGATTGAACATCACTATTCCCTTAAAACAGTACTATTTCAACACACTAAGAGGAACCCTTTTGCGATTAATATGGGCAGGAACCTGTCCCCGTATTTGTTGGGACAACACTTACACTCCCGTTCGTACCATCCTGACACTCGAATACCCTATTGACGCCCTGAAAGAGTGGTTCTTCAAAGAATCAGGCACACCCAGATTCTACCCAAGGGAATCCTACTCGACAATATGGACATACAAACGGTCTCCTTTACCTGTTGGGCATGGCGCCGTATGCACGGCCCATTGGAAGGTGGCCCCCTCTATTCCAACGCAATCCCGCTGCATGACAACCCTTGGCTCCCTCTCGCTAGGGAGAAACTAGTCCAAGGCACCCTTCATAGGTATGACCTCCACACTATGGGGAACTTGTTCCCTGAAGAGCATGTTACTCCCCTTTTGGAGGGACCATGGGATAGAGATATTCCATACATGGACCAATTTATTTTCAGGAGACTGCGCAACACGATACGACACGATGTTGGAAAGCAAAGGGAAGGGAGCTATTTGGAATAGAAGTACTGTGCTCGCACATCCAACATAAGACCATGTCAATTTGAATACTGGTAAGTTCTAACCCCAGAATCACAGGGGATACCGGATTTTATAGCCGGTATAGGCCATCATATACGTTATCCCCTAAGGGAACCGGATGTACAATCTTGTGGACTGATGTAAAAAATGTGAAAGTTAATGTAGTCTGCTATCAAGTAAAAGGCAACTTGAAGTGGTCAATAGCTAAAGGGTAACTCATGAAACGCAGGGGATACAAGATATTACAGCAATGCATGAGCCATAATATTTAGTATTCCCTAAGGGAACCTGATGCAAAATCTTGTGGAATGATGTAAAACATCTGAAAAGATACTGTAGCTTGCTATCAAATAAAAGAAAACTTCAAGGGGTGCTCAATGGCTAAAGCGTAACCCATGAAACATATGTGGATCTGAGATATTACAGCAATGCATGAGCTATAATATTTGGTATCCCCATAGTAAACAATGTTTGAAAGTAAAAGGGAGGGTGATATTTGGCATAGAAATACTGTGCTCACCCATCCAACATAAGACCATGTCAAATTAAATACTGGTAAGTTCTAACCCCAAAAACACAGGGGATACCAGATATTATAGCCGGTATAGGCCATTTTTTGGGGTATCCCTTAAGGGTACCGGTTGTAAAATCTTGTGGGATTCATGTAAGAAATCTGAGAAGATACTGTAATCTGCTATACAATAAAAGGCAACTTCAACTGGTGAACGGCTAATGGGTGACCAACGAAACATAGGGGATACGAGATATTACAGAAGTGCGTGAGCCATTATATGTGGTATCCCCATGATAAACTGTGATGGAAAGCAAAAGGAAGGGTTATAATCAGCATAGAAATACTGTGCTCATCCATCCAACATGTCAAATTGAATACTAGTAAGTTCTAACCCCAGAAACACAGGGGATACCACATATTATAGCCGGTATAGGCCATTATATATGGTATACCCTAAGGGAACCGGATGTAAAATCTTGTGGGATTCATGTAAGAAATCTGAGAAGATACTGTAATCTGCTATACAATAAAAGGCAACTTCAACTGGTGACCGGCTAATGGATAACCAATGAAACATAGGGGATATGAGATATTACAGCAGTTCATGAGGCATTATATTTGGTATCCCCATGATAAACGATGATGGAGAGCAAAATGGAGGGTTATAATCAGCATGGAAATACTGTGCTCATCCATCCAACATAAGACCATGTCAAATTGAATACTGGTAAGTTCTAACCCCAAAAACACAGGGGATACCACATCATAGGTATAGGCCATTATATATGGTATCCCCTAAGAGAACAGGGCATACAATCTTGTGGAATGATATAAAAAATGTGAAAGGTTACTGTAGTCTGCTATTAAGTAAAACGCGACTTCAAGTGGTCAATGGCTGAAGGGTAACCTATGAAACGTAGGGGATACGAGATATTACAGCAATGCGTGAGCCATAATATTTGGTATCCCCAACGTAAACGATGTTGGAAAGCAAAAGAAACACCGCTATTTGGCACAGACGTACTGTGCTCACCTATCCAACATAAGACTATATCAAATTGAATGGTAAGTTCTAAGCTAAGAAACACAGGGGATACTGAATATTATAGGCGGTATGGGCCATTATATATGGTATCCCCTAAGGGAACTGGCCGTACAATCTTGTGGAATGATGCACAAATTGTGAAAAGATACTGTTGTCTGCTATCAAACAAAAGACAACTTCAAGTGGCCAATGGCTAAAGGGTAACCCATCAAACGTGGGGGATACGAGATATTACAGCAATGCTTAAGCCACAATGTTTGGTATCTCCATGGTAAACGATGTTGGAAAGCAAAAGGGAGGGTGTTATTTGGCATAGAAATACTGTGCTCACCCATCCAACATAAGACCATGTAAAATTGAATACTGGTATGGTCTAACCTAAAAAACATAGGGCATACCAAATATAATAGTTGGTATAGGCCATAATATATGATATCATCTAAGGGAACCGAACGCACAATCTTGTGGAATGATGTACAAAATGTGAAAAGATACTGTAGTCTGCTATCAAATAAAAGACAACTTCAAGTGGTCAATGGCTAAAGTGTAACCCATGAAACATAGTGGATACGAGATATTACAGCAATGCATGAGCCATAATATTTGGTATCCCCATGCTAAACGATGTTGGAAAGCAAAAGGAAGGGTGCTATTTGGCATAGATATACTGCGCTCACCCATCCAATTTACCACCATGTCTAATTTAATCCTGGTAAGTTCTAAACCAAGAAACGCGGGGGATACCACATATTATAGCCGGTATAGGCCATTATATTTGGTATCCCCATTGTAAGCGATGTTGGAAAGCAAAAGGAAAGGTGCCATTTGCCTTGGGAATATTGTGCTATTTCATCAAACATAAGACTATGTGAAATTGAATACTGGTAAATTCTAACCCCAGAAACACAGGGGATACCAGATATTATTGCCGGTATGGGCCATTATATGGGGTATCCCTTAAGGGTACCAGATGTAAAATCTTCTGGGATTCATGTACAAAATCGAAAAAGATACTGTATTCTGCTATATAATAAAAGGTAACTTCAACTGGTGAATGGCTAAAGGGTAACCTATGAAGCATAGGGGATAAGGAGTAGTTTCTTTTCTGTAACTCCAGTTCTGTAGTAGGGGTATCTCTGTTATAGTCATAATCTAGTGAATAGTCCCGCCCATGTGCGCGGACCCCGGAGCAATAAAAAATAATCTCTAAAAGGTGACAAATCATGCAGACCTGCATACACCTTTAAGAGAGAATTTAATTTAAAGACAGATAATGCAGCCTATACCCACAGGCTACACTGTCCAGTACTTCAACTAGAATTCCACCAAAATCCACAAACAGCACTGCCTGTCCAGTTTTTCTCCCCATAGGAAAAAACCCTGCCTCTACCAGCAAAAGCCACTGGAATGATAGAGAGGAAGGAGTGGACAGACAAGCCCCATAGGCTGCCATTATGTGGCTTGGAACAGGATACTGTGCCTTTAAGAAAACTTTCCAGTTTTCCAGAACTTTCCCCAGTATCCCAGAATGCCCAGCAGGTCCCATTTACTTTCAGTTCTTTTTGAAGGCGTAGCACGCCAGACCTGTAGCATTCTCCATATGAATAAGTATCTCTCCACCGGGGAGGAGGGCGGGCGCTTATGACTATAACAGAGATACCCCTACTACAGAACTGGAGTTACAGAAAAGAAACTACTCCTTCTGTAGTAGGGGATCTCTGTGTATAGTCATAATCTAGTGAATAGAATGGCAAGCCCATCCCCACACAACAAAAGCGGTGGAGAACACATAAGACACAACCACTACTGTGCGAACAAATTTCGCAGCGAAGCCTGCCCAACCTGAGCGTCTGCCCTGGCATCCGAGTCCAGACAGTAATGCGCAGCAAAGGTATGGACCGACTTCCAAGTGGCCGCCTTACAGATTTCCGCAATCGGAACATTACGCAGCAAAGCCGTCGTGGCAGCTTTGCCCCTGGTGGAATGAGCCTTAGGTTTACCCCCTAAGGTCTTATTAGCCTTTTGATAACACAACTGTATGCAGGACACAATCCACCGAGAGATGGACTGCTTAGAGGTCGCAAGACCAGTCCTGACTGAGCCATAATTAACAAACAATTGGTCAGACCTACGAATATCCTTGGTCTTATCCAGATAAAATTTCAACACCCTACGGACATCCAGGGAATGGAGAGCCCTTTCCGCTGGTGAAGAGGGATTCTGAAAGAACGTAGGTAAAGTTATGGTCTGATTGACATGAAAGTCAGAGATAACCTTAGGAAGGAACTTAGGGTGAGTACGCATCACAACCTTAGCAGCATGAAACACAGTATAAGGTTCTTGACAACATAATGCCTGAAGTTCACTCACCCTGCGGGCCGATGTAATGGCCACTAGGAACGCCGCCTTCCAGGATAGGTGCTGCAATGAAGCCTTGTGAATAGGTTCAAAAGGCTCTCTCATCAGTCTGGACAGCACCACATTCAAGTCCCAAGAAGGCGAGGGAAGTCTGACAGGAGGGAACACCTTCAAGCCTTCCAAAAAATCCTTGACCACAGGAATCTGAAAGAAGGACGTCTGTGAAGGGCACTTCCTGTAAGCAGTCAAAGCAGCCAGATGAACCTTAATGGAATGGAAATTAAGGCCAGACTGCGCCAGATGCAAAAGGTATGGAAGGATGACATCTTCCTTACATGTTGTCGGATCAAAGTTCTTGGACTTACACCAGATACAGAACCTCTTCCACTTGTAAGCATAGGATGTCCTAGTGGAAGGTCGCTTAGACTCCTTCAGAATGTCCATACAATCGTCTGGCAGATTCAGATGACCGTATTGCACTATTTCAGGAGCCATGCCGCCAAACTCAAAGACGAGAGGTTGGGGTGCACCATCCGCCCCCCGAACTTCGAGAGAAGGTCCGGCCTGCACGGCAACCGCATGTGAGGAAGGAGAGACCGGTGAAGAAGGTCCGTGAACCACCACTGCCTGGGCCACTCCGGGGCGATCAGGATCATCCGCGCCCTGGACTGGGACAGCTTGATGAGCACCGCCGGAATCAGGGGAATGGGTGGAAAAGCGTACAGAAAGCTGTTCGACCAATCGATCCATAGCGCATTCCCCAGCGTCCCCCGCTGGTAGTACCTGGATGCGAAGTCTCGGCATTTGCTGTTTTCGGCGGTGGCGAACAGATCTACGTCTGGAGTCCCCCACCTTGCGAAGACTTCTCCTAGTACTTCGTCGTTTATGACCCATTCGTGGTTTTCCTGAATCAGCCTGCTCAAGGCGTCTGCCTGAGCATTCTGCACCCCTGGCAGATGTGTGGCCGTGATCGTCAATCCTCGGGCCAGCAGCCAGCGCCAGATCGCCTGCGCCTCCTGCGACAGAGTGCGCGATCTCGACCCCCCCTGCTTGTTGAGGTAATACATCGTGGTTGTATTGTCCGTCTGTATCAGCAGCGAGTTGGTCTGGAAGGACGGAAGGAAAGCCTTCAGTGCCAGGAAGACAGCTCTGAGTTCCAGGAAATTGATGTGGTACGTCGATTCCAAAGGAGACCACTTCCCCTGAATCTGCAGGTCCCCGGAATGCGCACCCCAGCCCTGGAGAGAAGCATCCGTCACCACATTCGTCGTGGGAATGTCCTTGTGGAAGGGAACCCCCTTGAGGAGGTTTTCCGCCGAACACCACCACTTCAGAGACTGACGAGCATGTAGAGACAGTCTGATCTTGTCGTCCCAAGAGCCTGTCTTCTGATCCCACTGATCCTCCAAGCACTCCTGCAGTGGTCGCATCTGTAGACGTGCGTGCGGAGTGAGGAAGATACAGGAGGCCATCGATCCCAGCAGAGACGACACCTTCCTCACAGTCGTCGATGGAGCAGTCCTGAGGTCCTGAGCCTTCCGAAGGAGTGATAACCGTCTCTCCTCCGAAGGAGACACGCTTGCTGACCGCGTATCTATGGAGGCCCCCAGGTACTGTATGCACTGTACCGGAGAAGGGACCGATTTGGACATGTTGACGTGTAACCCCAGCTTGTTCAAGAGCTCGCACGTCCAACGGAAGTGTTCTTGCGCTTCCTCGAAGGATGACGCCTTGATCAGCCAATCGTCCAGATACGGGTAGACAAACACCTTGTTCCTCCGCAGGTGTGCCGCCACCACCGCCATGCACTTCGAAAAAGTCCTGGGAGCAGACTTTAGCCCGAATGGCAGTACTGTGTATTGATAGTGATTGGCGCCGACTTGGAATCGCAGGAACTTCCTGTGCTTCTGTGCTATGGGCACATGGAAGTACGCATCCTGTAGATCTATGGCACAGAGCCAGTCTCCCCGTTGCAGCTGAGGGTAAATCTGGTGCAACGATAGCATGCAAAACTTTTCTCTGCGAATCCACTTGTTTGCTTGTCGCAAATCCAGAATGGGCCTGAACTCGTTCTTGTCCTTCTTGCGAACGAGGAAGAACCGAGAGTACAGACCTCTTCCCCTTTGAGACAAAGGTACTTCTTCTACCGCCTTTTTTCTCAACAAGATGTCTGCCTCCGCCTGGAGCTCCCTCAGCTGGAAGCGAGAGCTGACCGGCGGAATCGCTGGAGGCGGGCTGATGAACCGAAGACTGTATCCATTGCAAACAATATTCAGCACCCACTTGTCCTGAGTAATTTTTCTCCACTCTGCCGGAAAAAATCGAATGCTTCCCCCCACTGGAGTGGGTAACGGTTGAGGGGGAAGTAACAGCTCAGGGCCGAGACCCGGCCGGGCCCTTGTTTGTGGTAGTAGCCTGCTGGCCACCTCTGCCCCTCTGGCGCTTCTGGAAGGGCTTGCGGAACTGCTGCTGTTGTGGCTGCTGCTGTCCCGAGCCCTGCCCACGCCCTCGGCCCGACGACCCGAACCTCCTCTGGAACGGTCGTTTCTTTTTCTCGGCCTTCTCTAACCCGACGGCCGTCAGGGTTTCCGCTTCAGCCTTCATGCGGGCCATTTCATCGTCCGCATGCTTCCCGAACAGGGTCTCCCCCGAGAAGGGCAAGTTGGCCACTCTCTGCTGCGCCTCCGGCTTAAGGGACGTCAGGCGCAACCAGGAATGCCGCCGCTGGTGGACGCCATGACAGTAGGCGTGGGCGGCCAATAGCGATATATCCGCTGCTGCGCTGATCGTTTGGTTAGAAACCAGCATGCCTTCGCGCACCGTCTCCAAGAAGTCCTCCTTCTTGTCTTGTGGCAGGAGGTCCGCATATTGCTGCAGGGATTCCCACAGGGCCCAGTCGTAACGGCCCAACAACGCCCCTGCACTCGCCGCCTTCATCGTGGTGGCAGCGGTACCACACACCTTCCTGCCCGCAGAGTCCAGCCAGCGGCTTTCCTTGTCCGGTGGCACCGTGGAGGCCGGGGCGGTCGCATGTTGTTTTCTCGCCGCCGTCACGATAACCGAATCCGGTTTCGGGTCCCCTCTCAAGAATGACGGATCCGACTCCGGGGCCCAATATTTCTTCATGAGCCTGGACGGAGCGGCCTTCGCTGTTGCGGGAGTGAGGAACAGTTCCAAAGCTGGTTCCACCAGTCCAGGCACGAGAGGCAGGAGGGGGCGAGACAAGTGTCGTTTATGAAGCGTCTCAAATATCACGGACGTCGTGGGTGTTGGAACCGTCACCGTGATATTCAGCTTCGCAGCCCCTCGTAACAGCACCTCCTGGAACGAGACCAAGTCGTCCACCGGCGACACCCTAGTCCCCGGGGAGTCCGACAGCGTCGGGGAAAGGTCCCTGTCCGAGGAGCGCGACCTGGACCTATACCTTCTGCGGCGTCGTCTAGAGTCTGACGAGGATCGCCCTCGGCTCCGCGATCGTCGCCTCCTGTGAGAGCGGGAGCGCGACCTCTTCGGCTTAGGCCTGTCCGCCGGTCTCGCTGGTCCAGGCGACCGTGGTCGTCGTGGCTTCGGGGTCCCTTGCGGCGGAGTCGGGTACCGTGGAAGGGAAACCGACCTCGGGGGGACCGGCGGCGGCACCGCAGGAGTGCTTGGCAGCAACAGAGGCCGGGGTGGCGGAGACAGAGTCCGCGGCCGCGGAGGAGGCGGTGGAGGAAGTGGAGACGGTGGTGGAGGAGGTGGCGGTGGTGGTGGCGGTGGAGGCGGCGGTGGCAGAGGTGGGAGAGGAGGAGGAGGCGACGGAGACCTCCGAGGCGGGGTATACACCACTGAGTACACCGATCCCGGCGACTCCCTCTTCCTCGACGTCGACGTGTGCCTCGACATCGACCTGCGCCTCGACGGCGATCTTCTCGGCGTCGACCTTCGCCTCGACGGCGACCTTCGCCTCGACGGCGACCTTCGCCTCGACGGCGACCTTCGCCTCGACGGCGACCTTCGCCTCGACGGCGACCTTCGCCTCGACGGCGGCCTTCGCCTCGACGGCGGCCTTCGCCTCGACGGCGATCTTCGCTTTCTCGACGTCGATCTCCTTCTCTTCATAGACGGCGAGTTGCGATCCCTCGACGCCGAACGCCGACGCCGGGTCTTCACTCGACGTCGACCGCTGGACGCAGTCGAAGACGGCGTCGTCGCCGACGACGCCGATGTAGTCGACGGCGGCCTATTCAGGTCCCTCGACGCCGATCGTCGACGCCGTTTCTCCCCAGAGCCCTGGGGAGACGGCGAACAGACGGTGGTCATCCTCCTCGACGTCGCCACCCTCGACGTCGACGGGGAGCGGGAGCGTTTACTGGTCTTCCTGCCCCTGGGGAGCCCCCCAGAGGCCTCAGCATGGGCCAAATCAGCCCCTCCAGACCCACCTGGTGCCTTCAGTCTTCGCTCCTCCAGAGCTTGAAGTCTGCTCTTCATCCTGTCCCTCAGGGTTCTTGCTGAAAACGAGTGGCAGATGGTACAGCTCTCAGGCACGTGGGACTGGGGAAGGCAAGCTATGCACACCTCGTGTGGGTCAGTTTTAGCCTTCTTTCGACCACATTCCGGGCACTTGTCGAACAAGCCAGGCATGTTGACAGTACCAGCTATTAAACACAAGAAAAAGTGACAAAAATTGCCAAATCTCAATGAAAACCTTGAAAAAGGTAGAGCTCAATGCTCCAGGGTCCTGCTAGCAGGAGCCGGAAAAAAGAACTGAAAGTAAATGGGACCTGCTGGGCATTCTGGGATACTGGGGAAAGTTCTGGAAAACTGGAAAGTTTTCTTAAAGGCACAGTATCCTGTTCCAAGCCACATAATGGCAGCCTATGGGGCTTGTCTGTCCACTCCTTCCTCTCTATCATTCCAGTGGCTTTTGCTGGTAGAGGCAGGGTTTTTTCCTATGGGGAGAAAAACTGGACAGGCAGTGCTGTTTGTGGATTTTGGTGGAATTCTAGTTGAAGTACTGGACAGTGTAGCCTGTGGGTATAGGCTGCATTATCTGTCTTTAAATTAAATTCTCTCTTAAAGGTGTATGCAGGTCTGCATGATTTGTCACCTTTTAGAGATTATTTTTTATTGCTCCGGGGTCCGCGCACATGGGCGGGACTATTCACTAGATTATGACTATAACAGAGATCCCCTACTACAGAAGAGATATTACAGCAATGTGAGAGCCATAATATTTGGTATCCCCATAGTAAACGATGTTGGAAAACAAAAGGAAGGGTTATAATCAGCATATAAATACTGTGCTCACCCATCCAACATAAGAGAATGTCAAATTGAATCCTGGTAAGTTCTAACCCAAGACATGCAGGGGATACCAAATATTATAGGCGGTATAAGCAATTATATATGGTATCCCCTAAGGGAACCGGACGTACAATCTTGTGGAGTGATGTAAAAAATGTGAAAAGCTGCTGTAGTCTGCCACCAGATAAAGGATAACTTCAAGTGGCAAATGGCTAAAGGGTACACCATGAAACGTAGGGGATACGAGATATTAAAGCAATGTGTGAGCAATAATACTTAGTATCCCCTAAGGGAACCAGATGTAAAATCTTGTGGAATGATGTAAAATATCTGAAAAGATACTGTAGCCTGCTATCAAACAAAAGACAACTTCAAGTGGCCAATGACTAAAGGGTAACCCATCAAACGTGGCAGATACGAGATATTACGGTAAATGCTTAAGCCATAATATTTGGTATCCCATAGGAAACGATGTTGGAAAGCAAAAGGGAGTGTGATATTTGGCATAGAAATACTGTGCTCACCCATCCAACATAAGACCATGTCAAATTGAATACTGGTATGTTATAACCTAAAAAACATAGGGGATACCATATATAATAGTCGGTATAGGCCATAATATATGGTATCACTTAAGGGAACCGTGCGAACAATCTTGTGGAATGATGTACAAAATGTGAAAAGATACTGTAGTCTGCTATCAAATAAAAGACAACTTCAAGTGGTCAATGGCTAAAGTGTAACCCTGAAACATAGGGGATACGAGATATTAGGTCAATGCATGAGTCATAATATTTGGTATCCCCATGCTAAACGATGTTGGAAAGCAAAAGGAAGGGTGCTATTTGGCATAGATATACTGCGCTCACCCATCCAACTTAACACCATGTCTAATTTAATCCTGGTAAGTTCTAAACCAAGAAACATGGGGGATACCAAATATTATAGCCGGTATAGGCCATTATATTTGGTATCCCCATTGTAAGCGATGTTGGAAAGCAAAAGGAAAGGTGCTATTTGCCTTGGGAATACTGTGCTAATCCATCCAACATAAGACAATGTGAAATTGAATACTGGTAAATTCTAACCCCAGAAACACAGGGGATACCAGATATTATATCCGGTATAGTCTATTATATGGGGTATCCCATAAGGGTACGGATGTAAAATCTTCTGGGATTCATGCACAAAAAAATCGGAATATATACTGTAATCTGCTATATAATAAAAGGTAACTTCAACTGGTGAATGGTTAAAGGGTAAACTATGAAGCATAGGGGATAAGAGATTTTACAGCAATGTGTGAGCCATAATATTTGGTATCCCCATAGTAAACGATGTTGGAAAACAAAAGGAAGGGTCAAAGTCAGCATATAAATACTGTGCTCACTCATCCAACATAAGAGAATGTCAAATTGAATCCTGGTAAGTTCTAACCCAAGAGACACAGGGGATACCAAATATTATAGGCGGTATAAGCAATTATATATGGTATCCCCTAAGGGAACCGGACATACAATCTTGTGGAGTGATGTAAAAAATGTGAAAAGCTGCTGTAGTCTGCCATCAAATAAAGGACAACATCAAGTGGCCAATGGCTAAAGGGTACACCATGAAACGTAGGGGATACGAGATACTACAGCAATGCGTGAGCCATAATATTTAGTATCCCCTAATACTCTAGCCTCTTAAGAAATAAAAGACAACTTCAAATTGAATACTGGTATGTTCTAACCTAAAAAACATAGGGGATACCAAATATAATGGTCGATATAGGCCATAATATATGCTATCACCAATGGCAACCGTACGCACAACCTTGTGGAATGATGTACAGAATGTGAAAAGATACTGTAGTCTGCTATCAAATAAAAGGCCAATTCAATTGGTCAATGGCTAAAGGGTAACCCATGAAACATAGGGGATACGTGATATTACAGCAATGCGTGAGCCATAATACTTGGTAATGATGTTGGAAAGCAAAAGGAAGGGTGCTATTTGATATAGAAATACCTTGCTCCCGCATTCAACATAAGGCGAAGTCAAATTGAATCCTGGTAACTTCTGACCCGAGAAACACTGGGGATACCAATTATTATGGGCCGTATCAACTATTATAGTTGGTATCCCCTAAGGGAACGGATGCAAAATTTTGTGGAATTATGTACAAAATGTGGAAAGATACTGAAGTCTGCTATCATAA
The DNA here is from genome assembly GCF_964204655.1 of Triturus cristatus. Lineage (NCBI taxonomy): Eukaryota > Metazoa > Chordata > Amphibia > Caudata > Salamandridae > Triturus > Triturus cristatus. The sequence continues at coordinate 333,063,458 of NC_140579.1, forward strand.
GGCAATTTATACTAGGAAATCGCTGAAGGGTAACCCATGAAACATAGGGGATACGAGATATTACTGTAATACGTGAGCCATAATATTTGGTATCCCCATAGTAAAAGATGTTGGAAAGCAAAAGGAAGGGTGCCATTTGCTATACAAATACTGCCCTCCTCCATCCAACATAAGGCGATGTCAAACTTAATCCTGGTAACTTCTAACCCAAGAAACATTGGGGATATCAAATATTATAGGCCGTATAGGCTCTTATATTTGGTATCCCCTAAGGGTACCGGATTCAAAATCTTGTGGAATGATGTACAAAATGTGAAAAGATACTGTAGTCTGCTATCAAACAAAAGGCAATTTAAACTTTTCAATGGCTCAAGGTTAATCCATGAAACATAGGGGATACGAGCTATTACAGCAATGAGTGAGCCATAATATTTGGTATTCCCAAATTAAATGATGTTGGAAAGCAAAAGGAAGGGTGATATTTGGAATAGAAATACTGTGCTCCCTCATGCAACATGAGGTGATGTTATATTGAATCCTGGTAACTTCTAATCCGAGAAACACTGGGGATTCCCAATATTGTAGCCGGAAAAGGCCATTATATTTGGTATCCCCTAAGGGAACCAGATGTAAAATCTTGTGGAATGATGTAAAAATGTGAGAATGTATTGTAGTCTGTTCTCAAACAAAAGGCAACTTCAACTGGTCAATGGCTAAAGGGTAACCCATGAAACATAGGGGATACAAGATATTACAGCAATACGTGGGTCATAATATTTGGTATCCCTATAGTAAACCATGTTTTAAAGCAAAAAAAGGATGCTACTTGGCATAGCAACACTGTGCTAACCCATCCAACATAAAACTATATCAAATTAAACCCTGGTAATTTCCAACTCGAGAAACACAGGGGATACCAAATATTTTAGGCCATATAGGCTATTATATTTGATATCCCCTAAGCGTGCTGGATGTAAATTCCTATGGAATGATGTACAAAATATGAAAAGATACTGTAATCTCCTATCAAATAAAAGGCAACTTAAAGTGGTCAATGGCTAAAGGGTAACCCATGGAACGTAGTGGATACGAGATATTACAGCAATACGTGAGTTTGAGTTTGAGTTTAAATCATTTCTAAAGCGCGCGTACACCTGGCGGTTTCATGGCGCTGCAGTTCACTGAGCCTCAGTGAGCGGGGAGGTCCGGGGGGCATAGGGAGGAGTTATTGTGGGAAAGCCTGTAGAAAGAGAAAGGTTTTTAGTGCCTTTCGGAAGAGAGAGTATTGGGTGGAGGATCTGAGGTGGGCCGGGAGAGAATTCCAGAAGGTGGGGGCGAGATTGGAGAATTTTGAGCCTCCCCATTTATTACGCCGAAAACGAGGAACAGTCAGCAGGTGTTGAGAAGATGAGCGCAGTTCCCTTGCGGGGGCATAGGCTTTAATCTCAGATGAGATTAAGGCAGGGGCGGAACCTGACTGAGCCTGAAAAGTGATGCAGCCCATTTTAAACTGGGAGCGTTCACGGATAGGGAGCCAGTGCAAGGATTTTAGAAGCGGGGTGACGTGATGGAATTTGGCCAAGTTGTAGACTAGACGAGCGGCCTGGTTCTGAACCAGCTGTAGCCGTCGTACGTTGTATGCAGGCATGCCGCAGTATAGGGGGTTGCCGTAGTCTAATCGAGAGATGACCATAGCTAGTACAATAAGTTTTAGGGCAGAGAAGGAGAAGAAGCGGGAGACCTTGCGGATGCTGCGGAGTGAAAGGAAGGAAGAGGACACCACAGTGCTCACATGGGAGTGCAGAGTGAGTTGATCGTTAAGTTTGATACCGAGCGTTTTGACGGAGGAAGAGGGAGACGGAGGGGGACCAAGGGAGGGGGGCCAAAAGAGGGGGGGACCAGGGACTGGTACAACCACCTGTCAAAACCAGTTCGGTTTTGTCTGGGTTTAATTTCAGGTGGTTGTAATTCATCCAGTCCCGGATGAAGATCATAGTAGATTGAAAGTTGGACATGGAGTCAGGGGATTGAGATAGGGAAAATATAAGCTGGAGGTCATCCGCATAATTATATACGGAGACCTCCATTTGCTGAAGAGCAAAGATGAGGGGGGCTATGTACAGATTGAACAGTAGTGGGGAAAGGGAGGAGCCCTGAGGGACCCCGCATGAAACCTTACATGGTTCAGCCGAGAAGTCGCCCAGGCGCACCGCTTGGGTGCGGTCCCTTAGGAAGGAGGACAGCCAGACCCGGGCCGAACCGCCGACCCCAGCCGCCCCGACACGGGAGAGTAAGATGGAGTGGTCCACCGTGTTGAAGGCGGCGGAGAGGTCAAGGAGGACCAAGGCCTGGGGAAGGTTGGTGTTCATGCCTTCTCTAAGGTTGTCGAGGACGGATAACACCACAGACTCGGTGGAGTGAGCGGGGCGAAATCCGGCCTGACGGGGGATAATACTCGGTTTTCTTCCACATAGGCGGTGAGCACTCTGGTCACATGTCGTTCCAGTACTTTCCCTAAAAAGGGTAGTAGAGAGATGGGACGATAGTTGACAGGAGCAAAGGGGTCAGCGCCAGGTTTTTTTAGGATGGGAAGAGTTATAGCTGTTTTTCGAGTTGGGGTAACAATGCCCTGAGACAGGGAGCTGTTGAGAAAGGTGAGCGGGGGTAGCACACAGGTCGTGAAGATGTGCCTGAGGATGTGAGCAGGGCACGGGTCTAGAGGGGATCCTGATTTGACCAAGGGGAGAAGGAAAAGAAAGGATTCTTCCGTTAGGAGGGGGAATGAGTCAAGACGAGCCTCTGCAGGAGGACAAGGGGGATTGAGAAAAGAGGGAGAAGGGGAAGGGATATTGGCTTTGATTTTTGCGATCTTGTCCAAGAAATAGGTGTTCAGGGAGTCGCATAGAGACTGACGGGGGAGGTTTAAAGGTGGTTCTATCGGAGTAAGCAAGATTGTGGACTATAGAGAAGATTTCTCTGGGCTGGTTCTCGGCGGCTAAGATTTGAGGAAAAATAGTCCGTTTTGGTGGTCAAGATAGTTTTTTTGTATTGCGACAGGAGAGAGGTGTACTGGGCTTTGAGGTTGGGGCAGTAATGTCGTCTCCAGGCTCGTTCGGCATGGCGGACTGTAAGTTTTAGGGCCTTCAGTTCCTCGTTGAACCAGCGGTTGGAATCGTTGGCCCGTCTGGAGGAAACTCGTCTGAGAGGGGCGATGGAGTCGCAGCCTGACAGAAGCCAGGAGTTGATGGATTCTGCTTGTGCTGAAATAGGTAGACCAAGTAAATCTGGGCTAGAGGGAGAGAGTGTGGTGGCTAATAGGGCCGCATTCTCCCGGCCCCAAGAGCGTGCCCAGATGTTTTTGGGAAGCGAGGGCTTGGTGGCTGGGCCAAGTTGTAGAAAAAAAGAAATCAGGGAGTGGTCAGACCAAGAGCAGGGGAAGGTGGAGAGGGACGCTATAGGACAGTTGAGGGACCAGATCTGGTCGAGGATGTGGCCCTGAATGTGGGTAGGGGTGTGGACATGAGAGTTGAAGTTGAGGGAGCGAAGGGTATCTGAAAATTCTTTGGAGATGGAGCATTCTGCTGGGTCAGAGGGCCAAAAGTTGAAATCACCTAGCACCATAATGGAGGAGTTGTTAACCGCTAGGGTGGCCACAAGCTCTTGAAACCCAGGAAGGAAGACGAGAGGGTTGGGGGGACTTGTACATAAGTAGGCAGGTAAGAGGAACTTGGAGGGAAAGGGAGCGGATAACTAAGAAGTCTGAGGTGCCGATAGGGGGGAAAGTTAGAGGCTGAAAGAGGAGTGCTTTGCGGGCGATCAAGGCGACACCCCCACCCGCTTTACCAGAGGGTCGATCGGTACGAAGCGCGTAGTAAGTGGCAGGGAGAGCTGCTAATAAAGAGGGGAGGGAGGTATCACGGAACCAGGTCTCTGTAAGGAATAAGAGATCAGGTTTGTGCTGGTCAAGTAGAACAGAGAGTTCATGATAGTGCTTGACAGCAGAGCGCCTGTTGAGATAGTAAATGGAGAGGGAAGTAGGTTTGGGTGCAGCAGGGGAATCGGAGGGGGAAGCAAGGGGGAGAGAGGGAGGGTGGGACGGGGAGGGGAGAGAAGGAGAAGGGCTTAAGGTAGACAGTCCCAAACTATCGATGTAGTTGGTCACTGAGTCATCGGCCACGTCAGCCCAAATATTTGGTATGCCCATAGTAAATGATGTTGGAAAGCAAAAGGAAGGGTGCTTATTGGCAAACGAATACTGTGCTAAGCCATCCAACATTAGACCACTTCAAATTTAATCTTCGTAAGTTCTTACCTGAGAAACACAAGGGATACCAAATTTTATAGGCGGTAGAGTCCATTATATATGGTACCAGATATTACAGCAATGCAGAAGCTGTAATGTGTGGTATCCCCTTAGTACAATATTATGGAAAACGGAGGGAAGGATGCCATTTGGCAGAAAAATAATTTGTTCACCCAGACAACAGAATGTTATGTCCAATTGAATCCTGGTAATAGCCCTTATGAGACATTATATTTGGTATCATCCAAAGGAACTAGATGTGAAAGCTTGTGCAATGAAATCAAAATTGTGAAAAGATATAGCAGTCTGCTAGCAAATAAAAGGCAACTTAAGTTGATATGTGGCTAAAAGGTAACGCTTGAAAAGTTGGGCATTCTAGATATTACAGCACTGCAGAAGCCATAATATGTGGTACCCACAATCTCATTGCCATCAACTGGGAGAAGTCTCCTGACCACGGGCGAAGCCCTGCCTGTTCGCCCCAATGCGCTAAACTCTTCGAGCTACAGGACTGCTCCCGTGCAAAGGGAGCCATCGCGGGTGACACCGCTTCATCTACAACGTTGGAAACTCCAAGTCCCAGAAGCCCCTGCGCACCACTCACGCCTCTTAAGGCTCTACACTCCCGCTGCGCGGGACCCGCCATCTCATTGCCATCACCTGGGGGAAGCCTACTGACCACGGGTGAAGCCCTGCCTACTCGCCCCAATGCGCTAAACTCTTCGAGCTACAGGACTGCTCCAGTGCGAAGGAAGCCATCGCAGGTTACACCGCTTCATCTACAACGTTGGGGACTCCAAGTCCAAGAAGCCCCTGCACACCACCCACGCCTCTTATGGCGCTCCCGCTGACTGTGACGCGCCCGGGCGAATCCCGGACCAAGGGAGGGCCAGTCCTTGACCGTCATTGCCAGGAAGAGGCAGGGCAGGGCCACCCCTCTTGCCTTCGCATCTAGGACTAAGTCGGCCACCAAAAGTCACTTTGAAAGGTACTGTGTACATTGGCTCATCTCATCTTTTGTCTGTTTCTCTATTATTTATTTTTAATTTTATTTTTGTCTGGGCCTACACGCAAGGTTGCCTTACTGACTCTGTGGACTTTGTTCTTACTGGACTGCTGTGGATCTTCCATTTGCTCCTGCTTCCACAAAACCGTTCTTGCCCTGTTGTTGAAGTCCACAGATTCAGAGACGCATTTTGTGAAAGTACTTTAACCATTTTTGCCACTAGTGGTTACTATCTATTGAGGGAGCACTATGGGGAAAAGGAAAGCTATGGAGGGCGGGGGAGATAATAGGGGACCTCGAGCAGTTAAAGGGAAGAGAGCGAAGAGGACACTTAAACACCAGGGCGGCAATTGTGTACTCGACCAGCTAGATACCCTGATTAACGAGTGCAAGGTCATTCTAGAGGGGACCCAGACTGCGCCCAGCACCCCCGGTGTCCCAATAGACGGACCCCTGTTAAGCTCTAGATCACACTGCCCCCCAGTTATTCAAACAATGTTTCAATAGGTAATCCCTCAAGAGGGCCCCCACAGTATCCAACAAGCCAGCATCAATTAATAAGGATATACCTCAACCTCATATTACCTCCACTGATAGTACCGGTTACAAAATTCTACCCTTAGAACCAGTAATCCACTGCGTGAACAGATCTTCACCGCTTGAGGTCTTTAGTGCCGATCAAAATGAAACCGAGGCTATGTCATCCGCCCCTGAGTTGGTGGCTGATCTTGTGACAACCTGCTCAGAAAATGAATCAGAGTCCTCGGACACCAAATTGATCTTACAATCACTTAGAGCTGAAATTGGAACACTGAAAACTATGGTGGAAGGTCTCACCACCCTAGTTAAAACGCTATTAGGGGCAGTTCCGCCGTGCACACAGCATGATATCCTTGCAAATAGCAATAATCCATCCCTCACATTTAACAATGAACCATTACAGAAACCAGTACCTTTTAGCAAAGGTATATCTCTAATGGCCTCATTCCATCGCACTCAGCCACCTTTTCTACTTCCACCCATACACAAGCGAGAAACTACTCTTTAGCTACGAGAAAGAGCAGTTTTGACATCACTATACAAGATAAGCTCGTGAAGCTAGCAGCCCCACAGTATTCCTCAAACAGCCATAGAGCAACACAACCAGGGCAAGCTCAACCCCCTATGTATGGAAGCAGAGACAAGCCACACCTTCCAGTCCAGTTAACTAGAACTAGCCTGCAGCAACTTAAAACAATTCTCATGACCAATGTCCCGAAACGTAATATCAAGACTATCCACGAGTGCCCAGACTCCTTGATAAACAAAGTGACTCACTGGATTCGACATGTCAGGGGCTGTCGATCAGTGATTAGAAACGACATTCTAAGAGCACGGAGATATTCTTTACCGACACCCCAATTGGACAACATCGAGATTACCCTACCGGGGATGGAGACGGCAGAGAATCTCCTTGCTTTAGAATTTCATACATGTCCCCCGATGGGTCTTCCATCCAATTTAGGCATCTCCCAACACTTGAGCAGGGTAGAACACAAGTCACACATAATATGTGGTATCCCCACAGTAAAATATTATGGAAAACACAGGGAAGGGTGCTATTTGGCAGGCAAATACTTTTCACAGAATGCCATGTCAAATTGAATCCTGGTAAGCTCTAACCCAAGAAATATAAGGGATACCAAATATTATAGCCCTAAAAAGTCTATATATTTGGTATCCTCGAAAGGAACCAGATGTGAAAGCTTGTGGAATCAAATAAAAAATGCAAAGAATTAGTGTAATCTACTATCATATAAATGGTAACTTGAATTGGTCAGTGGCTAAAAGCTAACTGTTGAAAAGGAGGGGATTTAAGAAATTACAGCAATGTAGGAGTAGTAATGCCCGGTTACTCACCGGTAATATCCATTACTCCGAGTCCTGGTCTTCCCGTCCCATTCCTTAACAGTGAGCAGCTAGTCTGCTCCCCAGAAACCTAAAATTTAGCAGAGCTTTTCAGCACTTCCCCCTATATGTCGCAACCAACCCGGTGAGGATAAAGGGGGAAGTGCACAACATCACATCCTGAGAATACCAAAGAAACCCAGAAAACAAAAAAAAAAAAAAATCACCAGAAACAAAACCGGAGGGAGGGAAGGGCACAGGAATGGGACGGGTAGACCAGGACTCGGAGTAATGAATATTACCGGTGAGTAACCGGGCATCACCACTTCATCCTGTCTTCCCGTCCCATTCCTTAACAGTGAGCCCATACCCAAGCACACAGTGATTGTAAGAAAAAAAGACCAGAAAGTGCGTCAGCCAGGTCAATTTTAATCAAAAGAAAGCAGTACAAATCACAAACCATGTACAGCAGTCAAAACATAAGCTCCAAAAGCAGCCGAGGCCGCCATCTCCAACTGAAGACGATAATGAGAAACAAAAGTATGGGGAGAAGCCCACGTGGCAGCATTACAGATGTCACGCAAGGAGGCACCCTTGAACAAGGCCCAGGAGGAGGAGATACCCTGGGTGGACCTACCCTGGATCGAAGAAGGGAGAGGACAGTGACCCAACTCGTAAGCCGACACAATAGCACCCTTAAGCCAATGAGACAAGTAGACAAGGAAGGCTGAAGACCCTTCCCAGAGAGGCCGTAGGTGACAAACAAAGAATCAACCATCCTAAAACTCTTAGTCCAGTCCAAATAGATGCGGAGAGCCCTCAGCACATCCAAAGAATGGAGAACCACCTCCTCCGGGGAGGAGGGATCCGGAAAAAAGACAGGACAACATTCTCCTGACAGTGGAAAGAAGACAAAACCTTGGGAAGAAAAAACTGATTAGGACAAAGAATGACCTTGTCAGAGCAGAAACGCAAAGGGGGTGGGAGGGAAGCCATCAAAGCACCAAGCTCACCAACCCGCCATCCAGAAGTAATGGCCACGAGAAAAAGAACCTTAGCAGAAAGGAACTTAAGGTCCACTGAGTGCAGAGGCTCAAAAGGGGGCCTGGTCAAGGCCTGGAGAAGCATGCTAAGATCCCAGGCCGGCACAGGAGAGTGAGAGACAGGCCGCTGAATCAAAAAACTCCGCAAGAGGAGAGCCACCAAAGGGGAGATGGAAGAAACAGAAGAACCCGGAAAAGCCAGAATGGTAGCCCACTGCGGCCAGAGGGTGGAATCAGTGAGCCTCAGGATAAACCCATCCCGCAAGAAGTCCAGCAACGGCACAGCCGCATAGGAGGAGGAAGACGGACCCTTACCAAGGCACCAGAAAGAGAAGTTCTTCCAATGACGGTCATAGGACTTCAAGGTGGAAGGGCGCCTAGACAGCTGGATGCACTGGGCAACCTCAACAGAACAACCCTGACCCAACAAACTCAGCCTTTCAAGGGCCAAACCCCCAGCTGGAAGCGGCGCAGGGAGGATAGGTGGAGAAGAGGAGCCCTCATCGGGGAGGGACACTGGGGAAACTGTCAATGGGGGCACACAGACAGAGTCAGAAGAAGGGGAACCCAAGGCCGACGGGACAACTTCGGCACCACCAGAAGAACCTCCGCCTGGTCCAACCAAATCTTCTGGAGGACCCAGGGGATCAAGGCAAACGGCAGTAAGGCAAAAAGGAGACCCAGTGACCACGAAACGGAGAATGCGTCTATCGCCCAGGGCAGACGAGACGGAACAAGGCTGCAAAAATGAGGAAGTAGGGCAGACTTCTCCGAAGCAAACAGATCCAGCCAGGGAAGGCGGAACCAGAGGACAATCTGATCGAACAGAGCCTGGGACAGACACATCGTCACAGAGGAAGGGAACACCCTGCTCAGGGAGTCCGCAGGCCCATTCTCCCACCCCGGAAGATAGACAGCCATCAAAGACAAGAGACTCTGCTCGGGCCAAAGACCAATCTTCCTTGAAAGGAGAAACAGAGACCGGCACATGCCCCCCTGATGATTCACATACACACGAACAACCTGGTTGTCGGTTTGAACAGAGACAGCATGGCCCAGAAAGAGAGGAGCAAACCATAGCAGGGCCAACCAAGCCGCCCGCAGATCCTTCCAGTTGGAGGACTGAAGAGACTCGAACCGGTACCAATGACCCTGAGCCTTGGAAGCACCCAGGACCGTACCCCAACCCACGGCACTGGCATCGGTGGACAACAACCACAGCCGGAGGGGGAAGGTCGAACCCCCGGGAAAGAGACTTAGGGGACAATCACCAATGGAGAGCAGCCTGAATCTCTGGTGTGATGGGAATAGGAGCCTCGTAATCACTAGAAGCAGGATGCCAGTGGGCCAGGACGGGATACAAATGCTAACAGACCCAAGGGAGGAGATGCAGCGTGGAAGCCATCTCCCCTTGACTCAGCAACCAGAGCCGAACAGAAACATGGGACTGGGACAGAACCCAAGAAAGGTGACGGAACAAATTCAACTCTCTCTCCTGGGGGAGGTACACCATCCACAGATCCATGCGGAAGAGGGCCCCCCAGGAACTTCAGAGACTGGGAGGGCAGCAGGGAGGACTTCCGGAGGTTGATGAGGAACCCAAAGGACTCCAGAAGACGACACATCTGGTCCTCATCCGTCAGAGCCTGAGAGAAAGAAGGAGAAACAATCAACCAATCATCCAGGTAGGGGAAAACCTGAAATGGAGAATACCCAGCAGAGGGTCACGAGCTTTGTGAAAACCCGTGGCACCGCTGAAAGGCCGAAAGGAAACACTCTGAACTGAAAATGGCATGAGTCCACAGGTAAACAGAGATGCTGGTAATCCGCAGGATGGATAGGGACGTGAAGATAAGCGTCCATGAGATCCAGGGAAGCAAGGAAACACCCCGGCAGCACCAGATGCAGGACAAACAGCAAAGTGACCATCTTAAAAGTACGCTTGGCAACGTAGAGATTGACCCTTTTCAGATCCAAGACAGGGCGCAGATCTGTCATATCTTTCTTGGAGACCAGAAAGAGGATCGTATAACAACCCCTGCCCCGCTCGAGAGGAGGAACCTCTATGACAGCTGCTTTCTCCAACAGAAGGAGCACACCCTCCAGCAAGGCCGCCCGCCTCACAGAGTGACGGGGCAGGGGAGTCTCCCGAAAGATTGGCGGGGGAGGAGAGAACTCGATCTGATAACCCGCCGACACAGTCTGCACCGCCCAGGCATCTGGAAGAGTCAACCACTGATGCAGAAAGAAGCAAAGTCGACCCCCAACTGGAAAAGGCAGACACAAGCTTGCAGTTTTCTGCCGACAGTTTAACTAAATCCTCCAGTTGAGGCCCAAACACCCGGGAACCCACAAAGGGCAATTTAAGCAGGACCGACTTCTGAGAGGACTCAGCCTTCCAAGAATGCATCCAGATATGATGCCTAGCAGCAATCAAAGCCCCAGAAGCAGCCGTTGCGGCACCCAAATTGTCAAAAGAAATGTCCGACAAATAGCGCACCTCGAGCTCCATGAGGGCCAAGAGAGAGAAGGACTCAACCCCATCCTGTAAAAGAAGAGCCAGGGCTTGGAAATCCTTCAGCAGGGACTGGACCATGTAGTTGGAGTAGGACGTCGCTCTGACTGTAAAGTTGGAAGCAGTGTACCAGCGCTTCACCTCCCCCTCTACCCTCTTATCCACAGCGTAAGCAGGAAGGGCATCATCAGAGAGAACCGAAACCTGCGTGGAAAGACCAGCCATCAAATTATCCACCTTGACAGACTGAGGGAACTCAGTGGCAAACCCTTCCAAGGAATAACGCTTACCCAAAAAGCGAGGGAAGACGGACTTATCCACATCCTTCCACACTTGAGCAAGCACCTTGCGCACAGCACCATGCAAGGGCAAGGACTCAGGATCCGGCTGGTGATATTGAGTAAAAAAGTAATCCTCCAGGACATCAGGCACAGGAGGAGCGAAACCCAAATTGCCACGCAAATGGTCAAACAAGTCAGAGAGCTCCACACCCTGAACAAAGCGACCCCGCACATAATCATCCTCCTCGGTCCCCACACCGTCAGCCGAAGGGTCAGGCTGAACAAGAGACCCACGAGGCACCTTGGCCGGAGGGCCAGCCACTTCCCGAGCCCGGAAAGCATTAGCAACAGCCTCATTAAGCAGGAGGCGCAGGGCATCTAGAGTAGGAGCGGCAGCATTAGGAGCATCCATGGAAGCGCAAGCAAAGTGCAAGGGGCACCAAACACAACAGCAGAGGTGAGAACTAACAGAAAACTGACTCGTTTTGAAAAAAAACGAAGTCCCGAGGCACCCGACCTCTCGCGGTACCAGGCAAGGGGGCAGATGGATAAAAGAGCGACCGGCAGCCCAAAAAAACCCCAGGAGGCAGGAATCCTAAAAGGTCGCTCCGCGCCTTCGGGAAAGACAGAGAAACCTAAAGCAGGGCACGCTGGAACCTCGCCGGAGATGTGCGTGTGTATACCAGGTGAGGCGCCAGCAAAAAGAAAAACAGGCACAAGCGATGGCTAGAGCGAGCCGCAAGGAAGGCACACTAAATGCTCCCAACAGAACAAGAAAAAGGGCGGCCGCTACAGCGGGCCACCAAAAATATACCTAAAACAATAGAAGGGACACTTACCCGACCAGCAGCTCCGCTACGCAGATAGGCAACTGACGAGGTCAGAAAAAAAGGAACAGGATGTGATGTTGTGCACTTCCCCCTTTATCCTCACCGGATTGGTGGAATCATATTGAGGAAAATTCTGAAAAGCTCTGCTAGGTTTTAGGTTTCTGGGGAGCAGACTAGCTGCTCACTGTTAAGGAATGGGACAGGAAGACAGGACGAGGAGGTAATATGTGATATCCACACAGTAAAAGATGTTGGAAAACACAGTAAAGGGTGCTATTTGGCAGGAATATACTGTGTTCATCTAGCCCAAAGTACGCCATGTCAAATTGAATCCTGGTAAGCTCTAACCCGAGAAACATAGGGAACACCAAATATTACAGCCCTTGTAAAGCATTATATTTAATATTCCCAGAAACACCCTGATGTGAAAGCTTGTGGAATGAAATCTCAAATATGAAAAGACACAGCAGACTGCTATCAAATTAAAGGCAACTTGAATTGAAAAGTAAGGGAAATCAGATTTTACAGAAATGTATGAGCTGTAATATGTGGTATCACTTTAGGAAAAGATGTTGGAAAACTCAAGCAAGGATTCTATCTGGTAGAAAAAGTAATGTGTTTGTAGAGCCAACATAAGGCCATGTCAAATTGTATCTTGGCAAGTTCAAGCTTCAGAAAAATAGGGGCTACCAAATATTATAGGCTGTACAGGCCATTATATTTGGTATAGTCCAAAGAAACTAGATGTGAAAGCTGTGAAATTATATCAAAAATGCAAAACAAGACTGTAGGCGTCTAACAAATGAAAGGCCATTTAAGCTGGTCATTGGCTAAAAGGAAACCTTTGAAAAGTGGGGACAAAGATATATTAATGCATGAGCAATTTTGTTTGCTACCCCCATACAAAAAGATATTGGAAAACAGAAAGATTGGTACACATTGTTAGAAAAAAATATTGTGTTCACTTAACCACTATGGAAATGTCTCGTTACTTACCCATTTCAAATGTTTTCTAAATGTGAAATACAAAATGCTATAGAGCAAAGGGAGAATGTGCTGTAACCAGTGGCACCCAAGATTGGCTGCTAGTCACTAACCAGACCAAGTAGAGGGAGTATCCACCACCTAAAACCAAATAACATATTGAGGCTAAGGATATTTTTTAGCTTTCAGTTTTTTTAAAAAATTTGCAATGTTTCCCCTTGAATTTGGCATGCCTTTCATTTTGCACCTGAAGCAACTGCCTAGTACACCTATAAACTCTGACCGTAACTTTTATTTTTTAAAGTGAAGCTTGCACTGCAGGTATTTGAATGTCTGGATTCTCTTTGGGTTGTTGACCATTACACTGTTCATTGCCACACAGCACTTTTAGTGTTCCCAAGCCAGTCAGTCTTCTCTTTTAAACTACAAGAGTGCTTTGCATGCTGAAATTTTTCAGCCATACTGTCAATCTTAAAAGAGAAACTAAAAGTCCCAGAATGCTCAATGTAGACTAAAAAGTGAAGATTTACATCTCATCTCTCATAATAAAGGGAGACTTGACACTGGGGCTGCACCAGAAACAAATATCTTTTGGTTATGTTTACTATTCTGAAACAGCCAAGTGTTGGCACATGAAAATGAATTTGTGTAAAATGCCCTATATTCATTTGTAACAATTATGCTTCCTTTTAATAATCATTGTAGGAAATGACCATATTTTGTGTGGCGTCCCTCCAGATTTTTACCATATCTACTTTGCTGGCTTTACAACTCTGTGCAATTTACCCCTGCTAGTAGAGTGCCTGTGCGCCCTCTTAGATATGGTTAATTTGGCTTATTCCTCATTGGAATATTTAACTTGCTTGGATGTCCCTACTATATGATGTAGAAAGTGAACACAGGGTCCGGAAATGTAATGGCACTAGAGGACTGCAGTACCTATAGTGCCATCAACTCCAGCGGCAGGGCAAACATGGCTTCAGGCCTACCCCGTGTATTCCTGACTGCTGCACTGTAAAAATCTACTGTGCTTTCATTCAACAAAACGTTTTTTGCTAGGTAAAATCATTTCTTTTAAACATCAAAAAGTCACTCCTGCGTAGGCCGTATAGCACACAAGGCAGTGTGCATGGTCTATGAAAGTGGAACAGTAGAAATATACAGTTAACAGTAGAAATATAAAGTTAACATGCCCTTATAGTGACTAGCACCCACAAGCTATTTTTACTGTGAGAAGGCTCTTGCTATCCGAAAGGGAAACACTGGGAAGCGATTGTAAAAATAAATGTTGGTATCTCCAGTTGGGTCCAGCTACAAAAATTATGAAACAACTATTTTCTATTAGTTATTAAAATCCCAACTCAATAGTGTGAAGTCATATTTGTAATGAATATTAGGGAAAGGTATATTTTAGAAAGTAAAATTTTTCCTGCTTGAAGCTGCTCTGGCTAATTTGCATACTCTCATAAGCAGTGGCACAGCCAGGAATAAGCCATGATGAATGATAGGAAAAAATTATCATAGGCCAGGTAAAATGGCTTGGGAATCAGGAGTTGTTTTTCTTTTCACCTGGCAGTAAGACAAGTGGGGTTGGCCCAGGAACTTAATTTACTTCAAAGGGGTGCCCCCTGTAACAGGCAAATGTTTGGTAACACCTGGAGAGGTCCGGGCTTATGTCCTTATCAGATTGGCCCAAAATGCTTCCTCCAGAACTGCTGTAGGGTGACCTCAGAGAAGGAGAGTGTTGATTTCCCTGGTCATACATCTGGGAGGGCAGTGCACACAGGCTCTGCAGAAAGAGAAAAGGATTTCTCCATCTTGGATTTTGAGAGTGAGGGGGCATTGTGGGTTTGTTTACAGAAGGGCAAACAGGAACAGTTTTAAAAGCGGGCAGGGTTACTCCTAGGAACTTTTACCCATGCGCTTTGGGCGCCATTAGGAGCAATACACTAGTTGGTACCAACATTAATATGGAACCTCAAGACACCCTTTTTAATCACACTTTATGGACTTGTGGAAGAAGAGAACGGGACCGGACCTCATTTTTGTAACTAGAGCAGAGCCTTGAAGGATTGGACTTGCTTTCCCTTGTAACCGGGACAAAAAAGTAGACACCTATTGACCTGTGTAGCTATAGGGACACGCTGCAAGAGGACTTTTCCATAAAGTGCCCAGCTGACCAATAACAACTGGACAGGACTTGGAACCTGCTGATGGCCTCTCCTGCAGTGAGTCTTGACTCTCAACTGTTGTTTCTCAGGTCCTGGAATCCTGAGCTGTGTCTAACTGCACTTGTCATACCACCTCTGAAAAGTTGGGACCTAGGTTTTAGATTTCCAGTTCTCAGGAGGACCGGAACACACAAACCCATTCTATCCACCCAAGGCAAAGCCACGCTGGTTTGAAGAAAGTGGTTTCTCCCACTTGGAGCTTCGCCGCAGCAGCAAATCAGTGGGCTCTGATCGATAAGGCCTCATGGAACTCATCGTCGGATACAGCCTGGCGGCTTGATCCACTGAAAGATTTTGACTTCAATTTCAGAGACTGAGTCCCAAGGAAAAACTCTACTGTGGCCATTGACTATCAATGGTGTGTAATCCTTTTAAGTGCTATTATCACTATCACTGATTGTAGTTTCAAATCCGGTCTGGGCTTTCCAGGGAGCCCGCTGAGAGCCGATCACCGTTGTTTGCTAGAACCGCCATGGAGCCGGAGCTGCGGAGATAGGCGGATGGACCGAACCTGCTGTTTTTTTCTCCCGCTCTCTACCCGCCTCTATGGCCTCTACAGCCCGCTTCCACGGCTTCTGCGGCCTCTATGGTCTCTATGACCTGCACAGTTCCTTACTCCTCAGCATGAGGCACTAGCTCGCACCGCACCGCATCACCCTTACGCTGGCCTCGCCGCCCGCCCGGCAGCCCGGCTTCCCTGCTATCAGCTGGTGCGACCCCGGCCCACCCCTTCCCAGTCGGAGCAGGGCGCTGGGAGCCTAGGGCTGGGACCCAGGGGGTGGCAGAGGTGGCAGTGGCGGCTGGCAGTGGCAGCAGTGCTGCTGTACA
Organism: Triturus cristatus; assembly: GCF_964204655.1. NCBI lineage: Eukaryota > Metazoa > Chordata > Amphibia > Caudata > Salamandridae > Triturus > Triturus cristatus. The sequence goes on from NC_140579.1 coordinate 333,079,366, forward strand.
GCGGGAAGACTCACCAGGGTCTATCAATCAGCCCGCAGTGAGAGCGGGACGGAGAAGGAGAGTGTGGTGTGGTGCGTAGAAGTGCGGTGCGGCTCTATGCCAGACACAGCCACCTCCAGCCGCGTCCTGCTCACCCTTCCAGGTGACTCCTGCGATCACCGGACAGCCAGATAGTCAGACCACCACCAGATCACCAGGACGTCCATCAGGACACCCAAGTACTGAGTTGAGGTAAGACGAGAGGTGAGTGAAGAGAACTGTTGTGGATTTTGAGTGCACTGGAACAGCATTTGGAGAGCCTGCTCATCTGCCCAGACCCAGGCCCGCAACTTTAAAGAAACTCCAACAGCCCAGCCCGACCATCTAGCTGGGGGAGCTGGTGAGCGGGCCCACAGTCGCTGAGGCTGCTGGGGGGGTAGTACGGCAGCCTAGCAGGTGGAATTACATCAGCTCTCCACCGCAATAGCCCAGTGCAAAGATCAACCATGCAGACCAGAAACTCAAACCCGGTCCAGCACCAAGACAACCATCTCCCTCACAAAACCGCAAGGCGGCAAAAGTCCAAGATTCTGTATCCCCTAGGTAGAGAAAAGACCATACATACAAGTGAAACTACGGCAACTGGTAATAGCAACAGTATTAAAAAGAGCACAACCACCACCAACTGTAACAGCGACATCAGAGCGTACCTTTACTACACAACTTCAGAAGATACATGTGGTGAATCTGGCAAAGCAGCCCACCCACCCCGTGCTGAACGCACTGTTAGAACATTGGCAGACGCCTACAACTATGCGGACAAATATGCAGACCCAAGTTTAGAACTTCAACCAGACATTCCACTTTCTCCAGAAATAACTATTTTTACGGGAAAAAGAGCTCCATAAACAATGGATCTAGGCTTTTCCAGCTCCAACAACCCAGCACGTCAAACTTTAGGGAACGCAAAAATGGACCACATGGACGAGAGAAACAACTTTCTTATTACAAACGAACTACCAGCGGGTACCACCCACTACCAAAATCAATACCAACAGCTAAACTTGCCTCCCCCGATATCCCAAGGGGGCACATTAACAAATAGTCAGTTAATTGACCAGCCGACTGCGTCGTCCCTAAAGGACTCAAGCAATGCCTCACTGCCTAGTCAAACAACTACGTCAACATGGTCCAACAACAATGACAGGGCTAAAAAAGAAACAAGTGTAGCATCAAAGGCAGCCCCAATGGCTACTCATCCCAACGCCTCCAACCCAGTGTTTCACAGCCGAAATCACCTGTCAACCTTGAGAACATCTCCCACATTACCCATAAACCCTTCCGTTTTCCGAATGGCTCAGTGCCAATAATCACGCAGAAAACAGTGGAGCACTTTTTAACAAATCAAATTAATCTCCTGATCTCTTAATTTCAGAATCGAGTGAGGGCTCTCCTCAGAACCAAGAACCAACACGGGCACACACAGAACTCCTTTAAGGCTTTAATCGGAGCCTTTTGATTCTTCTTCCCTGCCGGCTGAGTCCACAAGTCAACAACTCTCACCCACATGGCTCCCTAATCTTTCAAACTCCAGCTTTCTTTCACACACAAATGAGCCTTGGATCCTTGGTTCTCCTAAAAAGGGAGCGGAAATTGGTCTGCAGCCTCATGAAATCGAGAATCATCTAGCACTAATCAACAACGCCTTGATTTCAATGGCAAATGCTGCCATGATGCATGCAGACAAATTGGACACTCAAATAAATATACTGCAAACAATCGCTGCACTGATCGCTGGACTAGATTCAAAACTGGATCACTTAAATTCCCTGATCCACAGAGCCCAGGCAAATACGGCTTTAACGGTCAAACAAGAAGATTGTGGATGCAGTCCAATACTGCAGAATCTGGAAAAGCTCCCAGAGATAATGAGCACCCTGGTTAAGGACCTCTGGAATGAAGTCAACAGGCGACCCAACACCCTATACTCCCTGCCCCAACAAAACACAAAGCACGAAGGACTTGCACACCAACGATAAAGAAGCTTCACTCGAAATTACAGGTGCCATGGGTGACCAAATAAATAGTGCAGAAGAACCTGAAACAAAAACCTGCTGCAATTTAGACAAAGGTCCAGGAGCTATCTATTAGTCAAAGCCCATAACTTCAGACAGCCAACATTTGTCTAGAAAAAACAAGAAAAACTAAAAAAGTTAAACAAATCAAAAAAAAATCAAAACCCACAATGAAGGGTCTATCTTGCATTGGCTCCAGCTGGAAAACAAGGAGAATTAGGATCATAATAAAGAACACCGTGAGGTAATTACCTCTTCTCAAAAAACAACCCTAAACAAAAAAACTTCAGGCATACAAACGGACGGCACAACCAACAGCGAAATCATCGCAATAGGCACCTTAGGACACCCTTTGGCACATCCGTCTAAGTCCTTGGATACGACTGACCAAAAACCTAGGTGGCACTTTAATAATACACAAGGGCCACAAGTTGAAGAAGCAAACCACGAACAAAAAAAACATCTGGAATCTAATTTAAAGTGGCCTGCAGTGACCAAAGCGGACAATGTAAGAATGTATAGGAAAATCTAACCCATGAAAAACTAATAAATGTGTTCCTACGCCAGCAACAGACCATTAGGAGCCCCAACTAACAACCACACCTATTAATTATAGGGAGATGAAGTCCATTCAAACATGCACCTAAGATCCATATTCGTCCACTGCCCACCACCATAAGCTCTGGAGCAACGCTCAGCAGACGGTAGTAAGCTTAAGTGTGCACGGGGAAGACTTGGATACCCAGGCAAAATCAACTTGGAACTCCATAGAGGCCCCTGACGCGCAGGAGGCAAATCTCCATCAAAATTTGCCATTCACTGACCAAACAAAAGACCAAGAAAAGCTAAAAGTACTGCTATATCCCGATTACACCTTGCAGGGGAAACGGGACATTCTTAATAGAGGCAATCTCCTGAAGCTTTGCGTAAACATTCCGGGCTTAGATAAAATAAAAACAACTGACATCGACAGTGTGTCTTCCCTCGCCCCTGGACCAAGCGAGACAAATGATATAACAGAGATAATCTTTGCCAATCTGGCTAGGGCCGTTACCCTGAGAGGAAATAACAAGCAACAGGAAAACTGGGATATAAAAACCATGACCCCCGTCTGCTATAAAATACCCAACGATCATGAAAAGTTGAGACCCGAAGGAACAGCTGGGACCTCAAGAACTGAACGATCAGAAAAGGACGCTCAAAAAGGATTCAATCTGGCCAGCAATAGTAACTGGGTCAATTCTCCATGGTACCAAAGGTGGATCAAAAATAACTCTGACCAACGATAGCTCTATCAAAATACCAACACTCGCAGAAGGGGGCAATGGCTCCTGTTCAACCATGGGGAACATCAGCAAAGCTATTCAGAGACTCAAGAGAGATCTTCATATACATTAAGCACTCATTGAAAGTACACTTTACAGAGTTAAAGAACTCTTCAGACATGTTTCTGGCTGGCACCCTTAAAGGCCTTAATACGGTTGATCGCCCCTTATCAATACTTCTGATTAACGTCTACTACAACCCCCACGGGCCAGGCCCTAAGGACAAGCTCACTCAGTTGATAACTGAGATAGAAACTCTGCTTCTACAGTTTGCATCTATGGAACCCATTATTCTTGGAGCCTTCAATACGCACAAAATAGGGGCCACTGTATCACCAAACCACCGCTCAGGGAGCACCGGGATTTTCAACACCCTTATGCGGGCATACAATTTGGCAACAACGCACTCTATCGACAAAGTATAAGCCTGGGGCATTCTTTGCACCCACTTAAAACAACCAGACCACAATAGACTATATCTTATTAAGTGCCCACGGAGTGAAAGCAACCATGCCTCCTTAATTGTTCAGTTAACCATCACAGCAGACAGTCGCCATTTTCTTCGCTGCATTGGGGCATCCAAAGGGGAAGAACAGCATAAACTCCTCAGAAGAATCAAATGGGGCTGATGCCAATCAATAAATTTGACTCTTGGAAACAAACGTGGACAGGCTGGCAAACCGGTTCAAATAATGGGGGTATCATAGACGCATGGGACCATCTCACCTACGAACTAGCCGCATTGCATTGGAAAGGCACCACATCTAGAACTCCCACAGATTCATCATATACCCTAGGACACGTCCCAGCGATCATGGAAAAGCGGTAAACAATTAAACGCCAAACGCAGAGTCTATCAGAAATCTGGGTCAGAGTCAGTGCTTAATTTGTAAAATATTAAGTGCCAGGGCTCTGAGTAGGAGGCCACTGCAGCTTGCACCACCCATGACACCTGCCATCACTGCCAAAACAACCACTAACCATCTCTATTGCCTGTAAATGCGACAGTTCAGATTATTCTAGGTCCCCAAAGCTAAAGGAATGGCTGGGGAGGCAAGTATTAGTAATTTTTTTTATGTATATTGTTTTCCTAAACAACTGTTAATCAGCTGATCTCTAAATTACATGAGCAGCGCCACCTTGTGGTAGGCTGCCCTAAGTGTGGTGTTGACAATTAGGTCCCGGGGCTGAGCACCGGAAACCAATTAAGTGCCAGTGCTCAGCACCGGAAAGCTCCGGCTCAAATTAAACAGTGGTCAGAGTCCGCCAAAATGCAATTTAAAATAGCTGCAAAAAGCCACTCAAAACATGTCTGGAAAACAAGACGTGAACGCACGGAGGCAAAATGGCTGAAGATCTTTGAGCTGTTGGCACCGTGTAAATCCCAAGAATTTTGGCAACACTTAAACAACCTAACCCTCTGGGCCACTAACAGAGAGAATCCACTTGACGCGGGCACCTGGGTAGCCCGTGTGAAAACCCTGTACTTGGACGATTCGAACACAACTCCTCCAAATAGCCCCACAACACTAGGGGAGGGAACTGGCAACGCCACAGTTGAATGGACCATACTTTTGGATGATTTGACCCTCCCAGGTAAAGGACTAGTCTGCACAACTTTACAAAAGTTTCAACACAATGGGGCACCTGGCCTCAACGGGCTGCCTGGCTCCTTCTTCAGGGAAGATACAAACTTTTGGACGGAAAATTTGGCTCAGTTATACGCCGATTACAGACTTCTGGGGGATGTTCCAGATTCCAGGAGGGGATCACTGCTGCACCCAATATACAAAAAAGGGCCTAACACCGACCCCAAGAACTACCGTATGATCGCCCTGTTGGATATTGAGGCCAAGGCTTATGCAAGCACTCTTCTGGCAGAACTAGTGGACTGGGTTGGCACTAAAGGCCTCTTGCCCTTCTTGAAGACCGGGTTTAAACCAGGGGGCTCCACTGTGGACAACATCATTGCCCTGTCATACTTAGCCCAACAAGCGGTGGCCCATCAAACCCTGCCGCTTTTCGCCTGCTTTATTGACTACTCAGAAGCCTTCGACGGGGTAGATCGCACCATCCTCTGGCAGAAATCGGCACGCTGGAATATCAGTCCGTCTTTACTACAAGCCATTAGATCGCTGTATTCACGAACCTGGGTAAGGGTCAAACTCTCGAGCGAGTTTGCCACAGAGAAAATCACCACGGATCGAGGGCTAAGGCAGGGCTGCGTTCTGGCCCTGATGCTTTTCAATTTATATACAGCTGACATGGGCCAAGCCCTGCACGGAGCCACTTTAGCCACCCCCTGGATTGGGCACACAGAGACCCAGTTGATGCAATACGCTGATGACCTGGTTCTTTTGGATCACACCAAAATCGGCCTACAAAAAGCACTCACAGCCCTCGCAGTCTATGATGCCAAAAATAAATTGGTTGCTAACCCACTATCCGAAATCAAATGTGGCAAAGTGGAGGTTGGGTCCACTGACTTTGGACTGTGTACAACATTATAACTATCTGGGGGCTTGGCTTAGTGAAACGGGCCGCCCACGGGTCCACCTCCACAAACTGCAGCAGAAAAGGAAAAGGGTCACCTACGCCCTCTGCAAATTACACGCTACCCTAGATAGTCCAACAAGAACGGCCATTCAAAGAGTACTCAGGGCGAAACTACCACCATCCCTCAATTATGCGCAACAGGCTTTTCCAGGGAAATTTGCAAAGGACCTCGAAAAAATACACTGCACAGCTTACAAAAAGCTATTTCATCTACTAGACTGCATCAGGAACAACTTAATTCATCTGGAATTTAATCTTAATCAACAAAAACTGGAAGAGATGGCGACCCTGTGCAAATACTTTTATCAAACAACTTCAGCACCGGAGAACTCTATTAAGGCTGTTATAAAACACATCTTCCAACAACCTGGCAATCCTTGGTTTGCCTGTCTCGCCTCCGCCAAAGACCTCCTGCAACTTGCAATAGAGAACTGCGACCCCAGCATAATCAAGTGTGCCACTATTAAAAGGACAATAAAAAAGCAAGTACGTCTACCGTCTCGCACTTTGGTTATGGAATCCTTGGTAGCAAGAGGCTTCCACGAGACCCAAAGCCTCCCCCAATCACTGCCCAGCCTCAAACTTCATCTTACACAGGCTGTGGGGAGACAAGCCCTACAAAGAAACTTAGCTCCCAGACTACATCCTCTCCCTCTTAAAGAACTATATCCAACTGGGAAAGTAAGGCCAGTCATCATGGAGTGCTGCCTTTGCAACTACAAATGAGTCTCCGGCCCATATTTTACTCTGCTGCCAGGTGCTGCGTCTAGTCCGCAGAACCTACCTCAGGCCATCCTCCACCAACTGGGCACTCACACAGCAAAGGAGGCAGTCCATCGCCTCTATACATTGGACACAGTGAAGCATATGGCCAACTTTGGCAAATTTGTCCACTACACTCGTATAAAACTGATGGACACCTCCCCATAGGCTGTAAGGCGGGCACTGCTGGGGCTGCCATCTGTCCACTTCTTCACAACAGACTTATTTAATATAAAAGACTGATTATCACCTGATTGTTTTTTATCTGAGATAGCAAAGGAGAATTTTATCATTGTTGTGCACATACACTTGCTTTTTTTAGATTTTTAGATTTTTTTTACACTATTTCATTTTATAAGCTGTATTTTTGTAATGGTTTTAAGTAACCACACAAATAAAGAATTCATTCATTCATTCACTTTAATATTTTAAATTCATATCTGTTGTATCCTTTGATGGATTAGTCTTGTTTTGGTGTCATTTTGCTTATTAAATTTTACTCTATTTTTATAAATTGGTTTGGTATTTTTATTTCTTGGTGTTTTTTACTTTATTACTGTTCTGACAGCGGATAAATAAGTCAAACATTGCCCTAAATTAAGCCTGTCTTATCTACACCATTCCTATCAGCGGGTGGAGCTTAGGTTAATTAGTGACTTTGAAGGTCCATGCTGTCTCGAGTCGTGATAATTTCTTGAGATGTATAGTTGTCCACCCCAAATATGAATCCAATTTCTTGCAATCATAGAAGAAATGCATATTTTTAAAGGACTGCTTTGTGTGCTCCGTGTTTTAGGTGTGAATATCAAAAGGAAAAATAATACATAGTTGTATTGCTTTTTAGGTTGAGCCTTGGGAACGCACATGTGCTGTCTGGAAGACCTGTTATATTGATAAAGGAGTTTGCTCCTGCCTGCTACTTACCATTGGTTCAGTCCATTGTAGCTCTTCTTTGTTGCCTCCTAAGTGGTTCATGCAGCGAGACGTCACTTCAGTTTTTCACAGAGGAGCACCGCCTAAATGCATTCTTCATCTGTTGTTGGGGAGAACTATTTTTTCTTATTGTTGCAGTGCGGCACGCCATGCTTTATCACTGTGCAACAAATGTAAAGCGCAGCTCATATGTATAGCCGTCCCCCCCTGCATTTCTCTCATTACCAGCCCATAACCCCCCATTTCTCTCAGTCAGTGGTGAGAATAAAATACTGGAGGCTCGCCTGTGAACTTAAAAGCATGAAGTCTGCACTCCCACAGTGCCTCTGCTAAGAGTCGTCTCGCTTATTTCGCTAGTACTTGTTTTGTGTTGCTGCCGCTATATTAGGTTCGCGAGCCCTAAACCATGATTATGCAGTTTGCGATCCCTTAACCAAGATGGCTCATCCTAAGCTGATTAACTTCAGCATTGATAGTACCTTAACTAATATGGCGCCCTTAGGGTGACAATGTACGGGTGCTGCACTGGTCAAAATAATCCAGTTTTTGCCTTCCTTCTGCTGCCGGTGCTGGCTGAGATGCTGGAGGCCCTGGAAGGCAGCAACGAGCCTGTGGGGTCCACGCTGTCGCAGAAGTAGCAGGTGAAACTGGGCCTGGCGAAGCTGGAGCAGGCAAGGGGCCTGGACTTGGAGCTCCATTTGTTCAGGTGGGCTGCTCGGGCAGGTACAGCATAACAAGTTCGGCAGGAGTGCTTTTTAATACAATACATACTGAACACCTGAAACTGTTATCTGCATATTTGCAAGGCATACAAAATGTTTCTGGATCATGTTTTGGGTATAGTTCTACTTCTAATTTGTGAGGCTAGACTATTGTTTTTTCAGAGCGCAGTGCAGCCTCATTTCTACTTCGTAGTGCTTCAGTGAATGTATGGGTTAGGTGTTTGGTGAGAGAATAAGGACTTTCACCTAGCCCATCAACTAAAGCAGTACATTAAACATTCTGGGGCCGAACTACAGATGAGTGCGCCAGCGCTCATTGTCGCTGTGCGCCAGAGTATGTCTGTGCTTATGTGCATTTGCGTCTGTGCGCTAATACAATAAGTGCAAACGCTTATAAACACAGAGTTCAAAGTCTTCACCAACATCATTGCGCATTACAGACTGATCCTCTGTAATGCCGTTGGGAGCATAATCTGGCGCACAGTGACAATTAGCGTTAGCGCAGTCATCTGTAATACGGCCACAGAATATGATATCTTTTGTTTGGTCTTCCAATCGAGTAAGCAACAGAGATACTGGGAAGCTGCTGCTGTGAAGGGTCTCTCGGTAATGTTGCAGTCCTCAGAACAAAACGACGGTAATGCTGCCCCTGCTGTGCCAGTCATGCCATCCCTTCCTTGCCCTCACACACAAGTTGCAAGGCTCCGGAAACATGTAGCATGCTTTTTGTGTTCATGACATGCACCAGAGTGTTTACAAATAGGCCTATATTTGGCAATCTTAATGCCACAGAGTGGCATAATTGTGTTCATCAACAGGGCATTGTCAACATGTCCTTGCAACGTGCAGAACACCACATGCAAGTGCTATAAATGAGACCAGTTATGAGACTTTTCCTTCATCATTCATAATCAGTAACTGTCTCTTGTAAGATTTGATGGAACACAGCATTTAAGATTTGAATGGGTTAAACCAGCGTCCAAGTGTAATACTGTGTTGGAAGACTGCAGATTAGGCAGGCATCCAAGCAACTGACAACGAAGCATAGTTTCGGGGTGAGGGCACAAAACCACCACCAACTTCTTATTTGTAAATTGGATTTTATGTTTATTGAGATCTGGGCCACCATGTAGCCTGATATATCATCCAGTCTTGACTAAAGGTCCTATAAAGTACAAAACTTTCCTTTTTAGGTCTCGCCTGACCCAGCGCATGCGCTGGTCTGGCAAGACTTTTTGAGAGGGATCCAAAAAGTGCTACCAGGCCAGCCTAGAGCTACAATGCATGTGTGCGCGCGGCGCGCTTGCCGCGATTACTTTCACTTTCGCGGCCGCTCTGATGTTTGATCGCGATCACTTTCGCGGCCGTACGGCCGCTTGTTTCAGTTTTAAACATTCTTTCATCATGCTAGAGAGGACTTTCAGATTTTGCAAAACCTCCACCCTTTTACACCCTAGTATACAGTTGAAACTGATCCAAGAGTCATCTGGAGTAAAATTCCAGCAGCATCCCTCTCCCCCCTTGCATAGTCACTTCTCAAAGGATTATTACCAGTACCTGGTAAACGTTTGCCCTGCCTATCTGTGACTGTATGTTAGTTATTTACTCAATTTCTCAAAGAAACATTATTACTAGACCATTTCAGTCCCCACATGTTTTATGATCAATGTGCATTTGCTAAATATTCAGTCTAATTTTTGGCGGTTTCCAAAACTGAATTATAGTCTCTCCTGTCAGTAAGTAAGCTTGATCAAAATGCCTAAATACAGGAGAAATACACATGATCAAACACCACTCAAGTTCTTTGTGCTCGTGGCTAGAAATCTAGAGGACACTTTCCAACTTAATTAAAAAAAACAGGAAACTAGCCTGTTTAAAGTGACTTTCAACTTACAGACAGGCTCGGAAGGGTCCCCCTTCTTCCTATTGGCTGGGCCCCTCCACCTGTCTGCATCAAGTTCACACGGTATATGCGCTACACAACCCTTCAATCTACTGTCTTTATGCCATTTCCAGCCTGAGCTGGAGTTCCCATCTCAGATGTAAGGAAATTTGACTGGCTTCTCCCAAAAAAACACAAAGCTAAATAAATGGATCTCTTGCTTCTTTGCTCACTGTGCTCACTAAATACTGTGGCGTTTATGTTTGTGGGGAACTCTAGGCAGGTCATTTCGTCTTGTTAATCACTTGTGTGGACACTCGAAGCAGAATTTTTTTGGGGAAACTTTGTTCATGTTTAAGTCTATAGTTTTTTTTAATTTCAAGTTGTAAATATTATAGGTGTGCACACTTTCGTATCTCAAAATGCTAAAAAGAACAAACTCTCTTGAAAGCATCCTTTAGTTGATTGCAAGAACTAAAAGAACAACTTTGGTATTAGCAAAGATAAAATAACCCTAAGGGAACTTAGAGGGCTATCATTTGCGGGAAATCACCACAATCAGGAACATTCGCAGTAGTACTCTACACCTCTCCGGTGTTAAGGGTCATCGGGGATTAGGGCTTGATTTTATCTGAAGTTGGTCCATCGGCGTGTCGAAGGACACTGAAAGTGAAAGTGGCATCTAACAAGAGTCCACAGAGAGAATGAGCAATTTGCGCCTCTAAAATGAGTACCTTGTTAGTAAGAGGTGATTCTAAGTGCAGACTGTCTAAGATTACTTACATTTCATCCTTTATTCAACAGATGCTCATCTTATTTAGATGTTACACCTAAACACAAGACTCGACCTGGAGCTCAGTGCTGTAACCAGACAAGACATCCTAGGTAGGAGCCACGTTAACTATTGCTAGGGAATTTTAAGAGTGACAGAAGGAAGGAACTGAAAGGAAAATGACAAAGGTTATCCTTTGATTCTTCAGTCAGGGAGAGAGTCTGGAAGATGGATATTGCAGCACTAACCTGCTCTTTGGTTAGCTCCCTAGACCATGCCTTGGTGTGGAACTGAATATGTGCTTTCCTATGACTGGATCAGCTGCAACAGTGAGACTATTGCTCCTCAAATACTGACAAATGTAATTTATCCATGTGCCCAGCTGATAAGTTTGTCTAGAAAGAGAATTTCTTTCGCTAAAAGTTTTGTTAAACATAGACAGAAAGTGTTTGCGCTTCAGCCTTATGCGCAAATCCTAGTTTTACATGAAGGTCTGGGTGTTAGCCAGATACATTTGCGTGTTGAGGTATGTATAATATATACCAAGCATTGAAAATGCAATAGGTCTCGCATTTACGCGAGTTTGAGCTATTGACATTGCAAATAACAATGCCCTTTATATTTGTTTTTGTTTTAAAAACATAATTAAAAGGCACTGTCATTTACAATGCCAATAGCTTTAACTTGCGTAACTGCGAGACCTATTGCATTGCAAATGCTTGTTATAAATATTTTCCCTATGTATCCATCTTTTTCTTTCCATACCAACCATCTGTAACTTTCCTACCCATGCATCACCTACCATATTTTCATTCAACTGATCACCCAGACATCCATTCATGTACTCATACAGCTATCCATCCATTCAAGCATTCATACAAATAGCTACCATTCCACCAACCCATCTATCCTTCCTGCACCTCTGCTTCTTAAATGCTCACATTATCTAGATGGTAGCCACATAATTCCACTACACACCACATACACCGACTCCACTCTATAACACATAAATATTTACATTTACAATGTCAATAGCTTTAACTCTTGTTTTCTAACTGATCACTCCACTTATCTGTTTTGTAATTAACACATAAATAAAAAACATTGTCATTTACAATGCTAATAGCTCAAACTCTTGTAAATACGAGACCCATTTCCTTTCAAAAAAGTAGACGCCATTGTCCCGGGCTGCTTGGAAAGTGAAAGCACGCATGGCGAGCTGAATGTTGCAGGAAAGCCTGTTCTGCCTGCAGTAGGAGAAACTCATTTGAAAACCAGCATTAGAGATTGTACTGTGCAGCATGAGGCATAAGCATGCACCAGGTTCCATGCGTGAAAACCAGACATGTGGGAAACCAGCATTAAAATGTGCTGTGCAGCGTGAGACACAAGTGTGCACAAGGACCCTTGCCTTAAAAACAGTATTATGGAAAACCAGCATTAGAGTGTGCTGTGCCGCATGAGACACGAGCGTGCACCAGGGTCCATGTATGAAAACTATTAGTGTGTGCTTTGCAGCGTGAGACATGAGTGCACCAGGATCCGTGCGCGAAAACCAGCTGTGTGGGAAACCAGCATTGGAGTTTGCTGTGCAGCATGAGGCATGAGTGGGCACCAGTATCTGTGTGCGAAAACTAGCCAAGTGGGAAACTAGCATTTGAGTTTGCTGTGCAGCACGAGACATGAACGTTCACCAGGACCTGTGCATTAAAACCAGCCCTGTGAAAAACCAGCATTAGTGTGTGCTGTGCAACGTGAGACACGTGTGCACCAGGATCTGTGCGCAAAAGCCAGCCATGTGGGAAAACAGCATTAGAATGTGCTGTGATGCGTGGAACACAAGCGTGCACCAGGATCCGTGTATGAAAACCAGCATCAAAATGTGTGCAGTGCTACGTGAGACACAAGCGTGCACCAGGATAAGTGCATGAAAAATACCGCTGTGGAAAGCCAGCATTATTGTGTACTGTGCAGCATGAGACATGAGCGTGCACCAGAATCTGTGCATAAAAACCAGACATGTGGAAAAGTAGCATTAGAGTGTGCTGTGCAGCATGCGACACAAGCGCGCACCAGGATTTGTGTAGGAAAACCAGCCCTGCTATTTGGAAAACCAGCATTAGAGTGTGCTGTGCAGTGAGTGACATGAGCATGAACCAGAATTCCTGTACAAAAACCTGCCACGTAGTAAGCTGGCACCAGAATGTTTGCCATGAGCCACCAGCATGCACCAGGATCCGCGTACGAACAAAGGCAGTAAGGGAACTAGTCCCAGAATGTGTGCTGTGTAGCCTGAGACACGAGCGTGCACCAGTATCTGCGTACGAAAACCAGCAATGTGAGAAACGAACATCAGAATGTGTGCCACCATTGTGCACCAGGAACCATGTATGACAAGCATTTGCAATGCAATAGGTGTCACATTTGCCAGAGTTTAAGCTATTGGCATTGTAAATGACAATGACTTTTATTTATCTGTTTTTCTAATTAACACGTAAATAAAAGGCATCTACATTTACAATGCCAATAGTTCAAGCTCTTGTAAATTCGAGACCTATTCAAAGAAGCGGCCGCCATTATCCCTGGCTGCTCGGAAAGTGAAAACACGCATGGCACACTGAATGTTGCAGGAAAGCATGGTGTGCCTGCAGTAGGAGAAACTCCTTAAAGAAAATAGTGCTTACAAACTAAAAAAGACGTAGCGTGTAACAACTGAAGTAAAAGGGACAGTCCTATTGGGAGGTTACAAATGAAGACAAGGCGGTACTAAGGAGGGATTTACAAGCCTATTAACGAATCAGAAGCCAGCATTTATGAAGGACAATTACAAAAGCCAATGGCAAATGTGGGAGTAGAGTGGGCGGGGCTTCTATTCCATGCTCCAATACATCATGCCACAGAGTAGAGCATGCGCTACCCACGCTCAACCCAAAAAATAAGTAGAAAACGTTGTCATTTACAACGCCAATAGCTCTAACTTTCACTAAAGTATGAGACTGATTGCGTTGCCAATGCTTGTTTAATTAGCATGGACACAATAAGACAGGGCAGCTGGTAAAACGCCAAGTATGTTGTATGAGTCAAACTAAACATGCACTGTTATTCAACTTATTTTGCAAGTTATATGTTTGTCATTAACACCTTCATTTTATGAAAATCAAAACACTTTCCCCATTGAATACTTAGCTTTTTTCATTGCCTTTTTTTTTCCTTTACCCTTTAATCTTTCGCTCGTTTTGATATTATTGTTCCCCTTATTTGAACCCCTGCCAATTGTTTCTATTCTCTTCCCCTCATGTTATTTCGTTACGATTCGATATGCTTCAGCAATAGTTTCTTTGGCTTTCACAATGTTTATTCATTAATTGATATTTTCATTACGATTCATTCTCTCTATTTATTTCTGTCTGTCTCTCTTCGTGCAAAAGTTTCAGGTGAGTTATCGCCAGAGCCGAGTTTGGCATCCTGTTGAATCGTGTATCCCCTAACTCAGCCCGAGCAGTGATCAGCTGCTTCTGTCTGAACCTGCCCGGGCTGAGTTTCGTTTCCGAAAAGTGCCGAAGAGAAGGGGATACACGATACAGTGGGGATACCTGATATTACACAACACCGGCTCCTGGCTCTAGCTGTCTGCTCCTGTTGCGCTGCTCTGAGTGGCGCTGCTTCAACGCGAGTCGTGCCCTCTGTCAACATGCCACCAAAGACAGCAGAGGATGGAAATCTTGCGCTGCCTTGGATGCTACTGGGACAGGAAGGGGATGTCTCAATCATGGAGCACAGCAGAACGGTGCCAGTCTGCAGGAAGGGGCAGTAGCAAAGCCTTATAAGTTTCATGGAGGTGAGCAGGGGGGAGGAAAAAGATACCTGCCTGGTTTATGTCAGCTAATAGCAAGAAATCCACCTCAAGTAGATCAGAAGCAACCAGAGTCTCCCCCACATTGCCAGGGCGCTGACCTGTCCGCAGCAACTGATCAGCCCCTGTTTAGATTGGAGAGTGTTCAGCATGATCAGGGGACCCTGGATAACTTTAATTAGAGCACAAAAGGAGGGGGGATGCAGACACTAATGTGGCATTGGAGGGAAATCAAAGTACAGCATGCCCTCGTGCTGGAAATTGTGAAGACATATTCAAGGGGCACACTGAGTATACTGAACCCAGCAAGGGAGCTCAACTCAGACCTCCTTTGAGTACATTTAAGGCTGTAAGAACATCGGTGGCTGGAACGCAAGGGGAAAAGTATGATGGTGGCACACTGGATATAGTGAAGGAATGTGACTCAGGGGATAAATTCTTCTCTATGTCGGATCCTTCTGACTCAGAGGAGGAAATGGAGTCGGGTCTTAGACTACGCTCTGGGGGAGAGTCACCGGGCAGCGTTGGAAGCGAACTCAGCAGCACACATGTTGAAGAAGATATCAGTGGCAACACGGACTCTGGCCTGACGACAGTGCATAAGAACCAGGCACTGCTGGAGAGTGCAGCACAACCAAATGATACAGGCACACTGTTGTGGGACTATTCATTCTCGGCTGGGCAGATGTTGGATGGGGAGGCCGCCGCCAATCAATCGGAGGAAGCCATACCTAAAACCCAGAAGAGATCTCACTGGCCGTGATGTATCAAAGCATAATGGCCCATAGAGAGGAGACCGGTACAAAAAGTCAGAAGACGCAGGGTGCCTGTCGGAAACTCCAGAACACTGTTAGAAAGATCGCAAATCCTGCACAGAATTTGCAGAAAGGATCAATGAAGCAGAGGCTTGTATATCCACCCTAGAGGATGAAATTGCAGCCCTGAGATTCATAACCGAGGCCATGCGGGTTAACTGGAGAATTTTGGGCATACCAGAGGAAACTGAAGGGCAGGATGTGCGAAAATACATGGTGGATCTCTTTAGCACGGCCTTCCCAGAGTTATCACAGTGGAACTGGATCCAAGAAATTCAGAAGGCACACCGATTCCTTTTCAAACCACAACCAGTAAGATCAGGGCAGTCCCCATCTAAACCCAGGGCTATTTTGATCTGCTTAAATACCTTCCTGACCCGTCAGGCAATATAATATTTAGCGTGACTTGATAGGAAGCCGACAGAGGAGTCCCAGTTTTTTGTCAGACCCAATTTCTGACACCAAACAGTGGAAAAGCAGTGGCAACTTTGCCAACTAATTCCACTATTTCTAGGCAAAGGTGCACGGGCTTTTCCTGGTGAACCTGGCAGAGCTAAAGATAATCTGCAAGGAGCAAACACACTTTTTCATCAGAGGTGCAAGCCAAGGAATATTTACAATCACTGTAGAGGGTGCTCCGGACTCTGGACTCTGTATTTCTTTTTTGCAAAGCTGTGTCTCACCGTTTTGGCACCTATGTTCTTTTTTTAAACATTTTGTTTTTAGCTTAAATGTAACAGGGGTATCAGTGAGATTTGGTGGGCTGGTATGTAAGATAATGTGAAGGGGGTGTACTGGGCAGCATGGGAGCTTTGGAATAAAGTAAAATTGTAGCCAGCGTGTACTCGTGTGTGAACAAAAGTTCCAAACAAATTCTGTTCAAAGTGCTTCAACCACCTGCACCATGTCCATTGGCGCTCCAAAGCAAAATCTAGTAAGTATGCAGGAAGGAAATCCCTTTGTGCTGGTGGGAGCACTGCTCTCAATACCGCAAGGTATCAAGACATTCAAACTGAAGAATCCATAATAACCATTCTTGCATGGATAAATTATCGAACTTTAGATTGTTTTATTCATGCGGTGCATTAACCATCATGCACATTCATCAGAATTGTCAGAACCCATCGGGAGATACCTTGATGGTTTTCTGCAACCTATTGCGCAACAAGCCACTTACATCCAGGATACCACTTCATTGTTAAACATACTACATGACCTTAATACGGATCACATGGAAGATTGGTATTTATGTTCCATTGACGTTACTGCCCTTTATACCTCAATACCACATAAGGACGGCATAGAAACCATGGAATGACCTCTATTAAATCACGACACATTGAGAGCTGAAAAGGTCTTACTGCTAGAGCTTTTGCACTTTGCATTGGTGCATAGTTATTTCGAATGGAAGGGCACATTTTATGCTCAAAACAACGGGACATCCATGGAATTTGCCGGGGCACCATCCTACGCCAATATATTTATGGCCAAATTAGAATTTGACCATATTCTCCAGAACAAACTATGGACTGAACATCTAGTCCTATTTAAGTGCTATATAGATGACATTCTAGTCGTTTGGAAAGGGGATGTAAGACTTCTAGAAACCAACATCAGTCAACTAAACCTCATTCATGATTGGGTCAAATTCACCCACCAAACTGAGAAAAACACCATCGCTTTCTTGGGTGTGTTCATACAGATTGAGACAGGAACCATCAAAACAAGTGTGTATATAAAAAAGACTGACAGGAATAACTCTTTGCACTTCCGGAGTTTATCAAAAATCCTTGAAACATCACTTACCATACTCCCAATTCATTAGACTGAAACGGATTACTTCCGATTCAGAGGAAACTGATGCCATTATCAAAATATTTAGTGAGAAATTTAAACAGCGAGGATATCCTGAATAAGTGCTTGATAAGGCAATAAAAAGTGTTGGAGCTTTATATCGAGCATCGTTGTTACAACGTACAGCCCCAAAACGGTCCAACACCATAGCGTGTGTATTGAAATTTTCTTCACAATCGAACCGGATTGAGTCAATCATCATGAGACATTGGACTATCATCCAGATAGAACCGGATCTAAAAAACATCTTTCCTTCACAACCAACTTTTGCAATGCAGCGTTCCCATAATTTGAAAGAGCCGACACACAAGAACCATAAGGGCATGCAAAAATGAATGAACTGCATGCATTGTAATAATGTGATGGTTGGTAATAAGTTCATTCATCCGACACAAGGTAACACGATTCAGCTAAAACATTCTAGCACATGTGACAAAGCCAATGTTATCTACGCGTTGAAAAGCCCTTGCGGCAAAATTTACGTTGGTAAGACGGAGAGGAAAATTATAATTCATGTAGGAGAACACAAGAGTAACATCCGCAACCATAATGTAAAATCAACCATTGCTGTACATTGGCTTGAGGCCAGACATAACATAGCACAACTTCGGTTTACCATACTAGAAGCCTTGAAACCCAGAAACGGCATTGATCCAACAAAAGCATTGGCGAGATCCAAATTTTATTAGACTAAAAAACTGCATTCCCTTCAGCCTCAAGGGATGAATGATAGATTGTAATTCAATTGTTTTTTATAATGTAGTAATCACGTAAGCCTGAGTTTTAGCACCTAATTGAGGAGGGGTTTTGTGTATTCACCTTTCAATCCTAGGTCAGATTATACAATTTGCATTTTCAATGCCAATTTAATTTTTAATTTGATTCTGCACCATTGATATTTTGCGCTCAAATTAACTATTGTTTCGATTTGCAACATATGTAACACGCAAACACACTGTTTATGGGTTCCACTAGTGTTCACTACACTGACTAATTTTGAAATGTGCAATTGTTTTTAACAAGGTTTTATTATGGGTGTATATGTTCACCTTTTTTCACTCCTCTAACTTTATTATTCACAATGGTTTTTCAACATTAACTAACTTTGTGCCTTTAAGACGCCACATAAGGTGTTTCTTCAACACTAATTAACATGGTGTCGTTAAGACTTATCACGCTAGACGCATACACGTGATAACTTACTCCGAAGCTGCACCTCGAGGGAACCGGCAGGGATCCAGGTAAACCCAGCTTGTGAGATTGATACTTCAAATAGCTCTTTTTTAGAGCATTTAAATGACTGAACCCGAGCATGGGATGGTACACTATTAACCCACGTTGCTATAACGTTTTGCATAAGACGCAGTTCTGTTAAACGTGTCAATATATTTAGCAACCACGAGCAATTACTAACTTTGAGCCCGCACTCGGCATTGATCTTCATACGGTTTTCTTTTTCAGTCGGTAGTGCACATAATTTTCACTCTCAGCAGCGCTTGATTTCTAGCTTCTTACTCGTTTTCAGAATCAACACCATTCGGCCCTATTGTCACATATAAAGGATACTGTCATATGTAATATAGACGTTTGGACATGTTTTTTCACGTTGAGCACGAGTGATGCATCATATTACTAAGCATTAGAACATCCTGGTTTAATGCTGAATGGCCTCCTGTTTCTGGTTTTTTCCAAGAACATCAGTGAATGACCCCTGAAGAAGGGTCAGTACATGACCCAAAATGCATTGGGTCCACTGATAATTAATGGATCTTATGGAAGATTTATTCTGATGAATGTGCATGATGGTGAATGCACCGCATGAATAGAACAAACTAAAGTTGGATAATTTATCTGTGCAGGAATGGTTATTATGGTTTCTTCAGTTTGAATGTCTTGATACCTTGTGGTATTGAAAGTAGTGCTCCCACCAGCACGAAGGGATTCCCTTCCTGCATACTTACTAGATTCAGCATGAGAGCTTCCCATCTCACAGGACTTTGGGTCCTATTGCCTCGTATTTGGGAAGGGGAGGGGGGACCACAGAGGGCGCACTGGGGGAGGTGTTGGGGGGGCAGGGTGGGGAGGCACGTAGGGGGTGGTGACAAGGGGGGATGCTGTTGGGGAGGAAAAACAATTCATAACATGTGAAAGCCAGAGGGTTGTATTTTTGTCATGATATGTCGAAGAGTCATCCGTCCAGTTAATGTCGATTTGATTTATGAGGGTAGGGCGACAAATCTAGGGGTACTTATTTTCTCTTTCAATGTGTGTGGGCTGAATAACTTTGGGAAAAGGCAGCAGGTGGCGGCGGAATTGAGGAGGATGAAACCTGACATTGTCTATCTACAGGAAACGTACATTCCGTGGGTAAATGGAAGATCCTAAATGAGTTTGGCTATTCAATGTTTGCCTGCTCACAACAGGCTACAACAAACAGGGGGGTTGCTATTTTGTCTAAACAGGGGATTCAGGGTAGGATACTGGCTGATAAGCCTGTTGTGTCATCAAGGAATGCGTCATAGGGGCTGCCAAGTTTGTTCTGTGCTCAGTCTATGGGTCAAACCTAGATGAGGCACTAGTTCTTGAAGGGCTGAATGCAGAATTGGCTTTGTGGCCTACGCCCTTGATTTTATGCTGCGATTTTAACATTCACTTGGGCTGTCAGGATTCGGAGCTAGACACCAATAATTATGGTGGCAGAAAACCCAAAGTCTGTAGGACATTGTGGCAGCTGTTGGCAGATCATGGATTGGCTGATGTGTGGTTAGTTCTAAGGCATCCAGATCTGGGAATTACCTTTTACTCACATCCACACAATCGGCTGGTCATGCTGGATTATTTCTTTATGTCAAGGGCGCCTATGTCTGGGGCCAAAATTCAGGTATGTCCCAGGATTATGGCAGATCACGGTCCGATGTTGTTGGATATTCCTCCAACAAGCACTACTTCACAAGCTACTCGAAATATATCAAAGCACTTATATAACAACAACTTATATGAAATATATATATATATTTTAATCAATAAAAAACTGTCCACATATTTGATTTACACCGTGACAGTATGTTAAAAACAATAAAAACACATAAATCCTAGACACAGTATTAAATAAGCACAATATCCAAACAAAAGGAGAATAAACACAGACAGTCTAATTAGTCGTTTTGGTGTTCATTTGTGTTCACTATAGACAGCAAAAGACATGGGTCTTGATTCCCTGTCTCTAGTTAACTGCTGAATTATCCAAATTGAACTAAAAAGCTGGGCGTCGACGCGTTTCAGTGGTATGTTCTCAATAGGACCACCTGCTTCAGGACAAGCATAAGTTTTTCTACTTAAAATGGCTCATAAAGAGGTCTTATCTCCCACCTAGTATAATATAGAAACACAAAAATCATCTCTTTAATCTGTTTCATGATTGAAATCAATCCTCATTCATGTTTCAACATTATAATACACACACATAATAATCATAAAAACTACATGTTGGAGTTGGCCCTTTTGGCAGTTTCACCCCTAAACTTTTTTGCATTTATCCTAGCCTTTTCCCTATGAAGTGTTAGTGGTTTTAGACCCCTAGGCACTTTAGCACTGTGTCCCAGTGTAAAGTGCGTGCGCTCTGTGTTACATTTAGTGAGACTTGCCTGCCCTCCCATAAGAATGCATGGGGGATATGTGTGTCCATGGTAATTCCTGCTGAGAGGAGTGCAGGGTCAAGTTTAGTATGAGCGAACTCGTGAGAATAAATGCTGCGCAATAGTATGCGCAGATTTATTGTGACTGGTGGAGAAGTGCCCCTTTTAGAAGTTGGCATTTCTGGGTACAGTGTGATGTGGAGTGCATGTCTGGCTTGTGATTGACAGGAGCTGGATGGTGTGGGGAATTCCAGGAGCCGGGATGGGTCTGACCGGTGGTGAATGGAGAGATCTGCATGTAGATGGGAGGGAGGAGTTGCACCTGGGACCTGAATAGGGCTGTGCCTTCCCTACACAATGCTGGCTCCACCTTCTGTGGTGCGTCTGATGTCCCAAGCCTGTCCTGTGAATAGGGAGAGGGGCTGAGCAAAACAAAGTGCTCCAGAACCAGTGGTAACTGGTTCTCCCCTTGCCCTACAGTTTGTGACAAAGGAAATGTGTGTATAAGAAGGGGCTGTGACCCATGAGTGTTCTCTGCTGCTCCTGACTTGAGGGGGGCCTGCTGCTGCCAGGCTCCAGGAGGAGCTGCCACAAGGGACTGCCTCCCTGCTGGAGGTGATACAAAACACAATGGTCCTGGACCTTTTTTTTGGAAGAACAAAACTCAATTCAATATTTAAATTTAGTTTGACAATAATTCAAAATACTCAATATCTTATTCAGCTATGAAAATAAAAAAGAGTGCAAAAGCCCCATACTTTTGATCACCTCGCAATTTTATTATATCAATAGTATATTATTCAAAAGCACATTTTATCAAGATTCTAAACTTCAGTCAAAAGATATGAAGTTGCTCCAGATGGAACGTGCAATAAAAGAAAGTGCTCAAGTGTAAAGAACTGTGAAAAAAGTACTCAAAAGTAGTGACACAGAGTAGAGAAGGAGATTTGTTATTACTGAAAACAAAAGGATCGTTTATAATTCACCATCCTCTGGAGCCTGGCCACACTCACAATACATAGTCAGTTAATTATACTTTTTGATTGTACAAAAAACAAATTCTTGCATAGCACGTCAATAGGAAGTATAAGGTCCAGGCTAAATTAAAAAGGGGCGTCGACGTTTCGACCCGACTTTGGCCACAAGGGTAATTCACGCCTCGGCCTTGCGGATCTTCTTCAGGACAGAAAAGGAGCAACCCAAATTATTTGTAAAGTTTATTCATATACCCGTCGCCAATGTACAGGTATTGGATTACCATTTGATGGAGGTCCCTGAAATTTCTATGGACCAAGAATCCGTGGATGCATATACGCGTAATTATCAAATGCTGTTCAGGGAGCGGTCCTTACGACCTGCAGGTGATAACTTCCTGTTATTATAATGGTCCGTGTAATTTCTATGGGCCAAAAGGTTTCACATCCGTGAGTTCACCTCAGACGCCTTTGTTTCACTTGACAGAAGGCACGTAAGGAAAAGCAATCCTTACACCGAGTAGATCATGATATTGCCGTCTTTACTAACAATTTGTTACCGTATCTCAGTACGTGCATCCAGCGGTTCAATCGGTGCAGCTGAAGGCGGGCATCAGAAGGTACTGGCGCTGGGGGGAGCGGTGTGTCCGGATGGGCTGTGGCTGGCCGCCTTTCCCTACAGAAGAGTGATCTCTAGCGCCAGCGCATCCCGCGCTACGGCGGGGATCCTTGAGGCCTAATATCTCCTCCTTACTTTGGTTTCACAGCGGTGCCGCAGTTGCGGGCTGCTGCAACGTTTTGGCATTTTTGGACTCCAACGCCCCAGTACTTTGCTGACCTTCAGTTGCGCCACCGTAGCAGGCAACTGCAACGTGGGGGATATTTTTACTTTAGAGTCCCCGAGAGGGGCTCTGACGACCAGTGCCATTTTCACCAGCTGCCCCACCTGGCAGCGGGCAGCTGCACCGGTGCCCATAATTTATTCGTATGGCCCCAGTGAGGGGTCAGGGGCACAGTGGTGACCGAGGTTGAATTGCTACTTTCAGCTGCCCTGTGAGAGGACAGAGAATGCCATGCCCATCTTTTTATTTCCCAGCTGCCCAGCAATTAGTGGGCAGCTGCCACGTTTAGGTAGTACAATTGCGCACCTTGGCTTTACTGCTTTCTGTGGCCCTAGGGTTAATTGAGTAGCCCTACCTATGCCCTGACATTCTGGACATTGGGAGCCCCTGTGAGAGGCCAGTTGGCCTGGGGTCCATTTCAGTGTGTGAGGCCCTGATTACAGCGTAATGTGTCTATGCTGGTGATACCTACGCCTAATGTGATTTAGTGTTTATGAGGTTGGCGCATCATGTATTTTATGCCTAATGTGATGATTATTGCATAGTGAGATTTATGTTGCAGGATCTAGGCCTCAGTTCAGTATTTCACCAGTAGTTACTAGTTATGCTCTACATTTATTATTTTGTGCTACAGTTAGTATATGTTCTGCATTTGCTAATATACCTTTGTGATTGTTCTGACAGTGGCCCAATTGGCCCCGTCGTGTATATAATCCCCTGTAGATACTGCCCAGTGCCTGTTGGCACAGTGTATATTATGTGATTATGATCTAATGTGTTTATTTAAATACAAAGGCTATTTTTATATATAACCTTGTGTGGAGTTCCTTTTGTGGTGTGCCTGGGGTATTGTTGCTGTGTGCGTGCGAAAACACTTTACACATTGCCTCCGGGATAAGCCGGACTGCTCGTGCCAAGCTACCAAGGGGGTGAGCAGGGGTTATCTTTGGCGTGTAACTTCCTTGCCCTGACTAGAGTGGTGGTTTCTGCCTGGCTTTGGCGCGAGCTTTAGCCAACCAGAAATCCCATTTCTAACATTGGCGATCAGCGGTGGGATTAGGACTTGTGTTTGTGCAGTACCACAGCAACCATTGGCTGCACTACAAAACTCTGCATTTGGATAATCACGTGTTTGGGGATTATTGTTCTGAGTTTTATTTCAATTCTTCTCCTAAAAGTGTCATTTTTGAATTGTGTACTCTTGCTTCAGCTCAGACACCTAGGTCCCTTGTGTTGCACGTGTCCCTGAGCGTCCTGCCAAAATGGAGTCTGCTTTTAATTTCTGTTGTCTGTTTACATACAGTATGGGGGAGTTGGTTGAGTTTTGTGAGGAGAGAGATATAGCAGTGAGTGGGTCAGACTCCCAGTCAAAACTTAGGGAAAACCTGTTCCAATGGCAGAAGGATGAATGGGAACATGAGCGCAGTGAGGAGGAGAGGGCCCGGGCCGCACGCCAAAAGGGTGGTGGGTCTGAGGGGAGCCCTGAAGAATCTGAAAAGGAGGAAGAAAGTGACAGGACAGGGACACCAGTAGATAGTGAAGACCCCATGGATAGGGAGTCCCTTGCTTGGTCCAGTGTCGGAGGCAGCGCCCCATCCCTTTCCCTGTCCCCAGAGGAGTGGGTAGATAGTAGGGAAGAAAGGGAGCCTCAGCTGGCTTTGGAGAAGCTCAGGTTAGAGCATGCCAAGGAGATAGCGCAGCTGGGTGTGGACTGAGAGGGTCTTAGCGCAGGAGAGGATAGCAGAGGCTGAGAGGGCCTTCGCCAGGGAAAAATTAGCTCTGGAGGGTAGATTATTCCCTGAGCGCAGTTGTGGTTTTCTTGATTCACCAGTAAGGGTGGTATGCAGTGGTGGCAGCGATATAGAGTCCAGTGCAGGAAGTCCCATTCCCAGTTTCCAAAGTATGGTACCTTGTCCCAAAGAAGAGGAGTACAGGTTGAAGTTCAGGGGCAGTAAGAAACTGTCTCACCAGACTTGGGGGGTGTTTGCGAATGAATGTAATGATGCACAGGTTGATTGGATAAGGGTTAACACGGAACAGGATTTTGAAGGACTGTTCAATCTGTTTATCAAAGAGCAGATGCTCAGTCGTTGTTTTCCAGGGTTGCGCCAACACCTGTTGAGGTGTACCTCCTTTTGTCCTTGGGACCTTGCAGAGGAAGCATACCACTGGGAAAGTGCCCAAGATTCTGATGAGGCGTGGGAGAGTGATTCTAAAAGTAGTGGCTCAGGTATCTTCCCGTCCAGTATTGGGACAGAGGTTCATAGTAGCCCAGCTAGGTCCCCGTGTAGTGAGAGGGGTGTAGGGGCTCATGTCCTGTCTCAGTGGAGTAGGAGCGAGTGTGGAACTGAGTGTTCCCAGGTGCCCGAAACTCAGTCTCCGAACCTGGATGGTTTCTTCAGGGAACACCAGGTTGGGGGCCTAGGCTGTCCTGTTAGTCCATTTGAGGAGGATCTCTTAGTGTCTAGAGAACCTGGAGCATCTGTAAATAGAGCCCCAGTGGTTCTGGTGTCTGGCGGTGCCGTTCCAGTAGGGAGGGTAGAGAAGTCCGAATTGAGGGGTGAATGGGGGATGTGTTCCCCAGTGGAAGAACCAGTGGGTCAGGGACCAGCCAGTAGGGCCGAGTTCCCTTGGAGTGACCATGGTGACACCACTTCTGTTCTGGGGGATCTTCGCGCACTGTCAAGTGGACAGGGGATGGGAGATCTGTGCCAGGCAGACGGTCATGCAACATATGAGTCAGGTGTTACCCTCGGGGGAGTTCCCAGAATTCCTGGCGTGCCAGGCAAGTACTCCGCCAAAGGGTTTAAACCCAAGGTTGGGAAGTCAGGTTCAGGATCGGCCGGACCTAGAGGGAAGGACAACTGTAAGCAGTGTCCTGACCTATGTAGCTGCTAGGGGCACCACTCCAGTTGGGAGGGTGCCAGACTCTGGAATGGGGTGCAGAGGGAGGGAGTCCTCGCCTCTGACCCCGGTGCAACCTGAGGGGTTAAACCCTAGGTTGGGAGACAAGTTCTTGGAAAGAAGTCCTGAACTGGCGGGAGAGTTGTGTTATGAGGGTGCCTCTCCGAGGAAGAGAGGATGGAACCCTAGAAGAAGAGGTAGGGGAGGAGAGCCTCGCCTGTGACTTGGTCAGCTTGAGGGTGCAGACCCTAGACTGGAGGATCAGTGGCAGTCTAGAACTGCCCTGATGAGGGGTAGAGTGGAGAATGGCTACTATGTGCCAGGGGTTACTACCCCCCACTCTGTGGATGGGCAAGGACCAGTGGCATCTGGGTGGCCTGGGGCCTGGTCCTCGCCGCGGACAGCTAGGGAGTACCAGTGGGGTAGCCCGTTGGTCCAGAGAGCTTTTACAGAGGGAACCACATGGGTTCAGAGTGGCATAGAACTGGAGGGTGTCCCTGCCGTTGCGGACCCGCGTCCGGGTTCTATCGCCCAAAGCAGGGAAGCCCATCACGGTGGTGATTGGTTTTCCCTGCGTTTTGGCTGGAAGGGGGTTGTGTTGGATTTAATGGCGCCTGAACAGGGACGCCCCCCCTTCCCCACGCGCCGGAGAGCTAGGTCCGGTCTTTGTCCCTTCCACACCCTCGACGGACTCTCACGTGCACAAGAGGCGGGGTATTCCTGCTGACTCCCTCGCGGCGAGGAGGAGACAGACTGAGACTGAACATCCACACGAGGTGGTGAGGAAGGCGGCGGAGCGTTCCAGCCCAGAGCCCGACCAGTGAACTTGTCGAGTCTGAGGTTTCCAGAGTCCCGTTATTCCTCATTCCACTGCGCAGCGCTCCAGTCCGATGACCAGGTCTTCAAGTTCTGCTTCTCGGTGAGTATTACTGGGAATGTATAAAGACGGGTTCTGTGATAGAACACGGTAAATTTGCACTGGCTCCCCAGTGTATAAAGATATCAAGTATATTGTTTTTGTGATTCGATATTTACAAGGCGTAGGCAAGATATTTTAAAAATGCCTTTATTTTCCAAATTACGAGGATTAAGTACCAAGAAAAAGTTATTAGAACAGGACGTTCCGGTCCCACCTAGAGACACACCTGGACATTTCATGTATACTAAACATGGTATTGAAGGGGTAATGTTTTTGGACCTGTGGTCAGATTATACAAAACATCTAGAACCCAGACTTAGATGGCCCCCTACAGGTATGTGGGACATGGAATGTATTATGGCGGTAGAGGAACAGTTGTGGACAAAGAAAGTAAGGCCTTCACAAGCAAAAGCAATTGAATTGTGGCGCAAGGAAGCGCATAGGAGGGACCAGAAGGAACAGACGAAGGCTGAAAAAGGTAGGAAAATGTCAGAACAGGCTAAAGAAAAGAAATTACAGGAAGAGGCAGAGAGTTATTACTGAACAAAGAGAAAGAGAAAAAAATGCACTTATTGGAGGGAATTTATCCCGTTCTGCCTACTGAAACAACTGGAGAGGAGATGTCCATCCAAGAGCATATGGCGAAGGTAAAAATAACTCCTTCGGTAGATTTCGTGTCCTCTTACTTAATAGAAAGTCCCTCGCCTTACGTGGTGCAACAGCAAGCCCTGCAACGAATATCACCAGCACCGATGGGTGGCCAAGAGGCCACCGCTCCTCCCCTAGACGATGTTAAAGACGGGGCAGAGGATAAAAGTAAAACCCGCCTTTGGAATGCCCTTATGATGAATGCCCCCGGGGAGGGTAGAATGGCCATAATATCTCAGATTGAGACAGGCCCTAGACACGCTCCAGAATCTTCCCAACAGCAAATCCCAATTGGACGCAGTTCACGATTTCGTCCGAACGGGTAAAAATGAACAGGCCTTGTTAACAATGATAACAGGTAGAAAGGTCGCAACCAAACAGACCATATTACAGTTTACAGTGACCTGTTTCTTAAGGATATTGGACTGCAGTAATCGCTAGGCGCCCAACCATTTGTTGGACCTAAGTAACTCACTTGAACAGTCCAAGTTCGCTAAACACGAACAGATAGAAAAATTACTAGTACAATTGATATCGGGCTTCCATACCATCCATCAGGATTGGGACAGACAGGAAAATGTCTTGGAAGAGAAGAGTGGTGAGGAAGAAGAGGGAGGGAAAACTCCTGTTATGGGACTAGCCCGTAGCCATCGCCGTCACGGATTCCCTCCCCTTCCCCCTCATATCTCAACTGAGTACAAAAATACTATAACGGATACCGCTTCCACTAAGCTGTTCCAGTGCACTGTCCAGTCGTTGGAGCACTGGCTCGAGGACGACCCGGCTTTCACCCCACATGAAAAAGAAATAGCCCGATCAGCCACTGATTGGATTGCCCAGCACCAACTTTATGACCCTGATATGGTAGGACAGATCTTCCAGATGTTCATGTTACAACACTATATGAAAAAACATGTCCCCCACCTAAGAAAATATATCATTTACTGCGTGACTGCTCAGACGGGTTTTGGTTCACAAGGGATGAAGAATTCATTACTAAAGTTCTGGATCTAAGGCAACGTTATGTACAGTTCGAAACTGAAATGTCCGGTATAGGTACCTATGACAAGGGACAATTTCCCCTGAGAGAGGTACACCTAAGGCTGCGTAATGACGGTGAGTATGAGCGGGTGCATGTATACACCCCTCTTACCAAGTTAGAGATATTAGAAATGAAAAAGATAGTCCCACCACACGAAAAAGACCCTGCAGGATTCCATAAAGAAATAAGGGACATTCTGAGTCTGGGGAATTATACTTTTAAGGATATAAAGATATTACTGAAGGTTCTCCTTCCTGAGGGGATATACGAAAAGTTGATGGAAAAAGATTGGATCTTAGATGGGGGAGCAGTTATAAATTGGACGGCGCTGAGAAATGAGGAACAGGCCCGCAAACCAGGGGATGGGTTGGGAGAATTAAAACGTGCATTCCCCGATGCCCTTATGCAAGTATAACCTAAATTGCTAACAACAAAGAAAGAGGATTGGGACGCGATATCAGCGTGTAAACAAAAGTTAGATGAAGAAATAGGAGATTATTTTGTAAAATTACAGAAATGTTTCGCCATTAATAGCGGCCTCTCCTCAGGCAGTGATGGTTACCAACGTCTCTTCGTAGCAAAATTGGTAGAAAATGCCCTTCCCCCAATAAAGAACAGACTTCAGAAAGTTGAGAGTACTTGGCAAGCAAATAATTCCCAACAGATGCTACAAATGCTACAGTATCACCACAATAGAATTAAGGAGGAAGAGGAACAAGATAAAAGGCGCGTGAAGGACACCAAAATGAAAGCCTTGGTAGCCCAGACAACAACTGTATCACATGCGGGGAAAAATAGCAAATCCACTGAAAAAGGGTCATGTAATTATTGCAAAAAACCTGGCCACTTTGTCAGGGAGTGTCCCGTATTAAAAAACAATATAGCAACAGGAAAAACACAAGCCCGTCCTTATGCTCCACGGAACACTGAGACCGCAGCCCCTGCGGTGCAGGCCAGACCCCCCCTACTAACGCCCCCGCACAAACTCAAATGTACCAACGCAATGATGAAATATACCCCGAATATCCTGAATACTCGTGAAAGGGCCTAGAGAGAGAAAAAGACTTGCCCCTGCTTCCTGTCATGGTGGACCAACGTGGCCCCTATGTACAAGCACACATTCTGGGGCAAGACAGAAAATTCCTCCTTGACACAGGGGCCAGTAGGACAACAATAAACCATGATGAGGTCCCAGGGATACCTCTCTCCGGCTCACATAGTATTTCCTTGGGTTTTTCGGGAAAAACAGTAATAAGTAAGGTCTCACAAAATGTTTCCATAGGAGTAGGTCCCCTAACACGTACTACAGATCTAGTGTTAACAAAGACCTGCCCCGAAAATCTATTAGGCATTAAGACACTGAAAGAACTGGGTGCCGGGATATGTTGCTCCCCAGAAGGTGTCAGGTTATACCTGCGAGATTTCAAGGGCTGTTTCCTGGAAAAGGAACTGGATGCCAGACTTAAAGTCATTCCGCCAACGTTGTGGGCAACTAGCCCCACAGACGTAGGCTGTATGGACATCACACCTCACAAAATTACACTAAAGGAAGGTGTGGTTTTGCCACGAATCACAGTATAAAATACCACCTCAGGCTGAGCGAGCATTAATGCAAATAATAAATGACTTGATTGAACAAAAGGTAGTAATAGAGACAGATTCCAATACTTGCAACTCGCCTGTTCTTCCAGTTCTTAAACGAACAGACCCAACTGCCGAACCTGTATATCGTTTGGTAGTGGACCTGCGAGAATTAAACAAATGTGTTGTGCCACAATACCCTGTGGTACCTGACATAACATCACTTTTGACAGCAATAGACCCTAAAGCTGTTTTTTTCACTGTCATAGATCTGAAAAATGCTTTCTTCAGTATTCCCATTCACGAGGATAGCCAATATCTTTTTGGATTCTCGTTAAATGGGCGGAGCTTAAGATTTACGAGAGCTCCACAGGGCTTTACAGAAAGTCCCAGTATCTATAGTCAAGCCCTGAAGAGGCAGCTGGACAGCATCCAGATGCCTGAAAATACCACGCTCATCCAATATGTTGACGACATCCTGGTTACAGGCCAGTCAGAAACAGAGTGCGAGAAAGCCTCCCTCCAGGTTTTACTGTTTCTTGCAGACAAGGGACACAAAGTATCTCCCTCTAAATTACCGTTCTGTGCACAGCAAGTGGCCTACCTTGGGCACTTGCTGTCCAAGAATGGTAGACAACTTACACAGGAACTAATACAGTTAATTGCCACTATTCCACGTCCAACAACACAGAAAGAAGTACGTGCCTTCATTGGCTTAACATCATATTGTAGGCAGTGGATTCCTCAGTATGCTCATTTGGCCAAACCTTTGATACAACTGACCACTTTGGAGGCCGGTTTATCGGCATCTTTGCCATGGACAACTGAGCATAGAGGCCTTTGAGCAACTAAAGCAAGCACTGTGCCAGGCCCCAGTCCTGGCCACTCCAGATTACACCAAATCCTTCACACTATTTGTAACAGAACGAGGTGGCACAGCACTGTCAGTGCTCACACAGGACCAAGCAGGAAGGAATAGGCCCTGTGCCTACTTTTCAAGTACATTAGACCCAGTAGCACAGGCCCTACCTGCCTGCCTGAAATCTGTAGCTGCTACAGCTTTAGCCATCAGACAAAGTGATGCCATTGTCCTAGGACACCCCCTGACAGTACTTGTACCACACGCAGTGGAACTCCTACTCAACAGAACACAAACACAGCATCTTACAGTAGCCCGATTAACGGGATATGAGCTGACATTATTCCAGCCACACAGAGATAAGGAGGTGTAACACATTAAATCCTGCTACCTTGCTACCTAATGACACAAATGATGAAGATGCACACAACTGTATTAGAATGATAGAGATTGTCACCAAACCCAGGCAGGACTTGACTGATGTCCCGCTATCAGATGTTGATGTTACTCTTTGTGGATGGGTCATGCATGCGGACTAGTACAGGAGAGTTAACGGCAGCTTATGCCATAACCACTGATAGCAGAGTCATAGAAACAAACAGAATAGACACCCTTTCAGCCCAAGCTGCAGAATTAATAGCCCTCACACAGGCTTGTAGGTGGGCGAAAAATGTGAAAGTAAACATTTACACGGATTCGCAGTATGCCTTTGGGGTCGTTCACAATTTTGGGACTCTATGGAAAGAAAGAGGTTTTCTGACCTCCCATGGAGCCAAGATACAACATGGACCTTTAATACAGGACCTGTTGGATGTCATACACCTGCCAGCGGCAATAGCAATATTGAAATGTAAAGCCCACACCAAAGTTACAGATGATGTTTCCAAAGGAAATGATCTTGCAGATCAAACTGCCAAACACACGGCCCAGACAGCAGCCATTTCCCACACAATTCAACAGAATACAGTTCTGGTAGTAAGAGACCCCTCCAAAGATGTCATAGACATACAGGCCCACGCCACCCCAGAGGAAAAGAAAAAATGGACTGAAGCGGGAGGGACAGAGACTGAACAGGGGTGGGTAACAAGAGACAAAAGACTGTGGTTCCTACCCGATTCAATGGTGCCCATAATCATAGAAACTACACATAGCCCAGCACACCTCGGTGAGAAAGGAATGTTAGACAGCTTACGACCATTATGGCACAACAAAAACTGGCAAGCTGCTGCAAAACAAAGTCAGAACCTGTATGATATGTTGTCAGTTCAACCCAGGGAAAGGGGTGTCTATAGAACAAGGTGGATTTCACCCTCCTGAACATGCTTTTGAGGTCCTACAAATGGATTACATACAAATGGATAGATGTAGGAGACAGAAATACGTGCTAGTGGTTGTATGTGCCTTGACTAGGTGGACAGAAGCCTATGCCGTACCAGACTACACAGCAGAGACAACAGCGAAACAGCTGGTCATGGAATTTTTCCCCAGGTATGGGTTGCCCCGAATAATATACTCTGACAATGGACAGCCTTTTTCTTCTAAATTGATGGAACAAGTGTCCCTATTGCTAGGATATACTTGGAAGTTCTATTGTGTCAGGCACCCACAAGCAGCAGGTTTAGTCGAAAGACACAATCAGACACTGAAGACAAAAATAGCCAAAATATGTGCGGAAATGGGTGTAGATTGGGTCACAGCCATGCCGGTAGCCCTTTTCTACATGAGAATGGTAGCACATTCAAGGACCGGTCTATCTCCTTATGAGGTAGTCTATGGCAGACCTCCTAACATGTGGGGCACACCTAGACCTAAGTCTATCACGGATACTGACAGTAATATGTTGACAGATTATCTTGCCGCCATGATGTCTGCACTACGCTCTTGTCGTTCACAGGTGGCGGCTGCCTTTCCAGATCACACCAATCCCGAAGAGCATGCGATAAAGCCAGGGGACTGGATTTTGGTCCGAAATTTTGATAGGACATAGCCTTTGGAGCCCAGGTGGAAGGAGCCCAAATTGGTCCTCCTTACTACGCGGACAGCAGTAAAGGTTGAAGGAAGGAAAGGATGACTTCATGCCAGCCATTGTAAAAAGTACTTTGGGGATCCTGAGAACATTGTTCAAAAGAAAGATAACACAAACTATTTACCCCCTCTCTTGGATCCGACCCCCCAAAAAACTTACAGTTCTAAATTACGGTCTGCCAAAGTAGCTCAAGTTTGATCAATTAAGTCCAGATTGGTACAGACCAACTGGTGAAGCGGTCAGACAATGACTACTGCGGTAGGACAGACTTCCTGGGGGCCGACTAAAAAGGCAATAATGAAAAATAAGTACTGCAAAATGTTACGTAGCAGATGTATAATTACTTTGATAGTTTTGTTTTTGATATGTGCTATATTGACATGTGTGGGGTGGATATTACATGTTGCTTTTCCTTCGAAGACACCATCACCACACCAACAAGGACATGTCAATACAACTACAGAACACACGTACCTCACTTTACCCTCCCACGAGCAGAGTCACAGGCTGGCCTTACAGAATAATACCTTTATACAGATGTTACATCATACACATCAGGTCAGCAACACCACAAAGTGTTGGGTCTGTGGTCGCCTTCCGGCACACCAGAGTAAAGGCGGAATGCCGCTCTCTCCCCTAGCCTTCTCCTATAATGGGTCATGTCAGGCTTGGGATGCCCTAATGGTGGTCAGGGACGCCTCCTTGATTTGCCCGGAGGAAAAGAATTCTTGTAAAAATGGATGGCCATGGGGAAATTTGAATGCTGTCATGAACAAGGCCTGTTACCCAGATGAAGAGGGGGACCCCCAAGCAAGAGGTTCTGCTTTAGAGAGTGAAGAATATCGGACAGGCAATGAAACAGTAGCATTCCAGATATTGAACAACAGGCCCAAAAAGAATAATGGTCCTCCCTCTATATTGGTAACACCTACTAAAGGCCATCTGTGTATCAGAAAGAATGGATCCCTGAAATTAGGACACAGTGACTGCTCCACGATACTAGATTTTGTGGATTGGGATAAGTCTTCATTTGTAGCGTCCCGCCACACTTATTTTGTATGTGGCTCCACAGCCTACTTTCGGTTACCTCAAGGGTGGGGTGGCACATGCTACATAGCATTTCTCCTCCCACCAGTTTTCATAGCGCCCCCTTCATATCATAGGGACCTCCAGCTATATCAGCACAAGCGAAAGAAAAGAACAATTGATACCTCAGGGGTTGACCAGACTGAAACAACTTGGGAACAATATACTGATTTTAATAGGGGATTCTTCTTTTTCATAGGCCCTGTACAAAATAGTAAATTAATACGTAGGCTTACCAGGACTCTGGAGGCTGTCATCAATCAGACCATATCTGCCCTTGGAAACCTGACTGAGGAGCAGACAGCCATAAGGATGGTAACTTTGCAAAATCGTCTTGTTCTTGACGTCATACTGGCTGACCGGGGTGGAGCATGCAGATTGATACGATCTTCCTGCTGTGTATATATACCTGATAACTCGCCGTCAGTTTATGCAGCAATTTCCAAATTGCACAAAATGGCTTCAGACTTACACCAAGAACCTGGCTCATGGACACTAATGGGATGGTTGTGGGGCATATTGTCAGCATGGGGTTGGAAGGTGGTTTCTGGACTAGGTCTCGTGTTGATGGTGATATTGTCCTGCTGTCTCTGTGTCCAATGTGGCCCCGCTTTATGCGGTCTCTGTGCCACATGCCTGATGCCTAAGCCAATTAATAGAGCGAGAGAAAATGAGAAAATTATGTTGCAGGCCCATGTGGATGGCCTCATGGCTATGGATGTGATCTAAAAGAAAGGGATACATTTAGCTTGGGGACAAGGAGGGAATGAGGAAATCAAAATTAAAAGACCGCTCCCGGCTCTGTCCCCTCACAAACTTCCCTTTCTCATTGTGCTCTAAAACAATTCTATACAGCATCCATTTTGGACACGGCATCCATTTTAAGAATTCATGTCAGCTTGCCCAGGGTCAGCCAGTTCAAGTATCTCCTCATACTGCAGCTGGTTTTCAGACAGTAACCTTCACGCATTTTTGTGGTTAAGCCGATTCTAAAAAAATGGGCCCACCATCTTCCTCTTTTCTAAGAAAAGCAAGTTTATCTCGTATCTCTTCAAGGCCGGCTGGCCAAGGGCCCACTGGGGCCTCGCAGAATGTCACGTAACTCAGTTCTCTCCAAGGTTGTCTGTTCATGACTCGCTCACCACATCCTTATCTTTCAGTCACACAAGCCCCCTCTCCCTCTGACAGCATCCACCAGAGTTGTTTTATTGAAAAATGTGCTGATCTGTGTGTTTTTGCATATACGTCTTGAGCAATGCTAACTTGTAACGTTTTTTTTCCTTTGACGCAACCAGGAGGGCCCCTCCCCAGGAGTTGAAAGTGTACTGTGATATGTATAAAAGCTGTACTCTGTGAATTAAGCCTCAGACCACTCCTGATCCTTTCATGGTGATGGTGTTTGTTCTCCATTAACCCGGGTTACTGAATAAAGGCCCATTTTAACTCTCACACCACGGACTCCTCAGTTCATGATTTCATTTATATTGATAATTTATAGAAATTCAGATCTGGTAATTGATTTATTTACCACAATGGTGACACCACTTCTGTTCTGGGGGATCTTCGCGCACTGTCAAGTGGACAGGGGATGGTAGATCTGTGCCAGGCAGACGGTCACGCAACATATGAGTCAGGTGTTACCCTCGGGGGGAGTTCCCAGAAGTCCTGGCGTGCCAGGCAAGTACTCCGCCAAAGGGTTTAAACCCAAGGTTGGGAAGTCAGGTTCAGGATCGGCCGGACCTAGAGGGAAGGACAACTGTAAGCAGTGTCCTGACCTATGTAGCTGCTAGGGGCACCACTCTAGTTGGGAGGGTGCCAGACTCTGGAATGGGGTGCAGAGGGAGGGAGTCCTCGCCTCTGACCCCGGTGCAACCTGAGGGGTTAAACCCTAGGTTGGGAGAACAGTTCTTGGAAAGAAGTCCTGAACTGGCAGGAGAGTTGTGTTATGAGGGTGCCTCTCCGAGGAAGAGAGGATGGAACCCTAGAAGAAGAGGTAGGGGAGGAGAGCCTCGCCCGTGACTTGGTCAGCTTGAGGGTGCAGACCCTAGACTGGAGGATCAGTGGCAGTCTAGAACTGCCCTGATGAGGGGTAGAGTGGAGAATGGCTACTATGTGCCAGGGGTTACTACCCCCCACTCTGTGGATGGGCAAGGACCAGTGGCATCTGGGTGGCCTGGGGCCTGGTCCTCGCCGCGGACAGCTAGGGAGTACCAGTGGGGTAGCCCGTTGGTCCAGAGAGCTTTTACAGAGGGAACCACGTGGGTTCAGAGTGGCATAGAACTGGAGGGTGTCCCTGCCGTTGCGGACCCGCGTCCGGGTTCTATCGCCCAAAGCAGGGAAGCCCATCACGGTGGTGATTGGTCTTCCCTGCGTTTTGGCTGGAAGGGGGTTGTGTTGGATTTGGCCCTTTTGGCAGGTTCACCCCTAAACTTTTTTGCATTTATCCTAGCCTTTTCCATATGTAGTGTTAGTGGTTTTAGACCCCTAGGCACTTTAGTACTGTGTCCCAGTGTAAAGTGCGTGCGCTCTGTGTTACATTTAGTGAGACTGGCCAGCCCTCCCATAGGAATGCATGGGGTATATGTGTGTCCATGGTAATTCCTGGTGAGAGAAGTGCAGGGTCAAGTTTAGTATGTGCGAACTTGTGAGAATAAATGCTGTGCAATGGTGTGCACAGATTTATTGTGACTGGTGGAGAAGTGCCCCTTTTAGAAGTTGGCATTTCTGGGTACAGTGTGATGTGGAGTGCATGTCTGGCTTGTGATTGACAGGTGCTGGATGGTGTGGGGAATTCCAGGAGCCAGGATGGGTCTGCCCGGTGGTGAATGGAGAGATCTGCATGTAGATGGGAGGGAGGAGTTGCACCTGGGACCTGAATAGGGCTGTGCCTTCCCTACACAATGCTGGCTCCACCTCCTGTGGTGCGTCTGATGTCCCTAGCCTATACTGTGAATAGGGAGAGGGGCAGAGCAAAACAAAGTGCTCCAGAACCAGTTGTAACTGGTTCTCCCCTTGCCCTACAGTTTGTGACAAAGGAAATGTGTGTATAAGAAGGGGCTGTGACCCCATGAGTGTTCTCTGCTGCTCCTGACTTGAGGGGGGCCTGCTGCTGCCAGGCTCCAGGAAGAACCGCCACAAGGGACTGCCTCCCTGCTGGAGGGCCCTGTGAGCTGGCCTGTCTGGGCCTAGCCTTTGCCCCCCTTCATTCTCAAATACTTTCGCTGGACTTTGGGGCTGCAGCACCTGTGAGCGCTTTATTTTTTTATTCTGAAGAAGCGCTGGATCTTCCTTTCCTGAGGAGCACTTAATTGTGGTGCCTTTCTTTAGTGGAGCAGCGATTCTATTGGTTGGCTGCAGCACGAAGCTGCAATCATCTTTGTAAGGGAATCCCTGGCGTGGAGATTCACCCGCAATCCGACTTATTTTTGGCGCGGGAGCCCACCCCGCATATCTGCCGTTTTCCATACCCCTAGCGGATGCCCACCCCGCTAGGTACTTTGTGCTGTTTTAATACCCCTAGTGGGTGCCCACCCCACCAGGGACTTTGTGCTTAATAACGGGAGCCTACTCCGTGTTGTGCTGGCGGAAGCCTGGGTCCCGAAGGAATCACCACCGCTGGCCCGGGGGCTTACGTGAGAGTGCCGCGCTGACATTGGCTAAAGCGCCTATGAGCCTGGAGGCTCGTCGCAAGGGCCGTGCTGCCCTTGGCTAAAGTACCCATGAGCATGGAGGCTTGTCGCAAGGGCCGCGCAGCCATTGGCTAAGGCACCCCTGAGCCTGGAGGCTCAACTCATTGGCTGGCCAGCAACACAGCACCTCGAGCCAGTGGAGCTTTCCAGAGGTGAGGCTGCGCCGTACGGAATCGAGACTAGTTGGAGGTCTCCACTGCCCCGCACATCAGAAGGTACTGGTGCTGGGGGGGGGGGGGGGGGGGGGGGGGGATCTGTGTGTCCGGATGGGCTGTGGCTGGCCGCCTTTCCCTACAGAAGAGTGATCTCTAGCGCCAGCACGTCCCACGCTACGGCGGGGATTCTTGAGGCCTAATATCCCCTCCTTACTTTGGTTTCACAGCGGCGCCGCAGTTGCGGGCCGCTGCAACGTTTTGGCATTTCTTTCCTTTAGTTCTGAGTCCTGGAGGGGACTCCAACGCCCCAGTACTTTGCTGACCTCACCGTTTTTTCCTTAGAAGCGCGTTTCATAACTCACGTCCTTCTCATGGCGGGATAGCTTTAATCGTGGCTAAATGGAAGATTAAAACAATGTTTGAATAACATATCTGAGTGAGTATTCACCTCATGATAATACTACAAATTGTTTTTTTAATAATTTTATTTTGTTCCAGAGTAACAGAAACAGCCGTTATAAGAAAATTGCTTCACAAATTCATCTGGTCACAACAAGCCCCCCAAATATACATACCCATTTTCCGTTTCCTTGCCCCCTTTGCTGAATACAAACTCAATTCTAAATTAAATAAATTATGCATTTTGGCACGCCAACGTTCAAACGGAGGGGCCTAAGGTTGAAGCCAATCGGAAGCAATACACAATCGAGCAACAGCCATAGCAATAAAAATCAAAAAACCATGTTTATACAAAGGATACCCCTTTTCTACATCTGGCCCAATTCCTATTAGCATTAAGGCTGGGGTAATATTAATCGGGGTCCCAGTAATCATAGACAAAAAATGTTCTATATCAGTCAAGTACCAAGACAATTTTACACAATTAAAAAATATATGAAGACTATCCGCATTATGCTCCTCACAACGAAAACATTTCCCATCATGCCCACCCCCCACTTGAACATACATGCTGGAGTAGAATACGAACTGAAGATCGTTTTAAAAAATTGTGCTTTCAAATTCCAGATAGAAGAGTTTCCCTGGATCTAACAATAGCACTCTATTGATATACTATGTTCCCCCAGAATAATAGACCATTGAGCATTGTGCTTCTCCAAATCGTCCGTTCTAAAAGATAGTAATATTTTATAAAGCACACCTATTTTCTCCTGCCGTCTTATGGCCTCTACAAGTGAGTTTGATGTCAATACCACATTCTTGCGACTAAGAAAGTCACGAATTTGGAGAAATTAAAAGAATTGGGAATTAGGCAAATTATATTGTCTCGCTAAGTCTTCATACGTAGGGAACAGTCCCCCAGCTTGATAAAAATCTCCTATCTGCACAATGCCCTTATTCCTCCATCCAAATGCAACCCTATCCCAAGAAATAGGGAGAAGAATATTTAAAGCATTCGTGGGCGTATAGTAAGTTAACCCTGCCAAAAAGCATAGCTTGCGTATTTTCTTCCATACTTTTTTTTTTTTTTAATTCTTTTTATTTGCAGTTTTCAAAAACAAACTTAAAACAACATCACTCACTATTGTGTACATATGACAAGCAATGACGATACGCCTCCATATCGAGCAGCTCATCACAATTTGGGTACCATCACACGTACTCAGTGCTACATTATCAAGTGCGTGGCATACAGGAGCCGATCGACCCATCCCGCCCGCATGCGGCATCATAAACCAGTTCAGCACCCAAAATAGTCCCCCCGAGAAGTACGGTCATCTCCATCTTGCGTCCGCCTTAGGGAATAGTATCGAGTCACAGCACCTGCAGTGTAGCTTGCTCCAACCATTGTGTGAAAGGCCCCCAAATGTCCTTAGGTCGTGAACGCAGCGGCATAAGCTCCCAGTACAGGGCAAGTTGTGTCCGACAATAGACTGCGCTCGTGACCCACGCACGAATGCTAGGTGACGTAGCAACTCCCCAGTGCATCGCAACTTGTCTTCTAGCTAATAACAATAGCATCGCTGGCAGCTTGCGGTGCTTGGGCTTAATCATGTGCAAAATACCAAGCAGCGCAGCCTGCGGGGTGCACGGGATCTGTAGGCCAGTGAGTTCGCATATAATCTCTACTACCCTTTCCCAGAATGACGACAATGTAGGGCAGTGCCATGCCATATGCAAAAAGGTGGCGCCATGAGTGTAGCAGCGCCAACATTCATCCGTGTCTCTTAAACCCATTCGGTGCAGTCGACTAGGGGTACGGTAGGTCATGTGTATATATTTGAAGTGGATCAGGCGCAGCCTGTAGTTGGGGGACAAAATCTCAAGATTCTTACAGCACAAGTCCCAATGTTGTTCCGAAATATCCATACCCAACTCCGCCTCCCACAAGCCCCGCGCCGCAGGAAGAACCACGGGATGGCAAGTCTGCATTTGCACATACAAGCGGGATATAAGTTTGCGCCCGGACTCCACAGCTAGTACATTTTCCAAGGCAAGCAGGGCCGGCGGCGGCGCCGGGAACGCAGGAGACAGCCTCCGGCACGAGTGACGGAGCTGATAGTAAAGAAGCGTGTCCAGCATCATCGGAGCCTCTGCATTACACATCTGCTCCGTAGTTAGGAAGGTGTCTCCCGGAAACAAATCGCCCCCAGTGCGGAGACCCAGCTCTTCAGCGCGCTCCCCGGTCTGCATGCTGCGCAGCGGCGGCCACATCGGATTCCCGCGCAGGGGCACAGAAGGTGAATAAAGAAGGTCAAGTCCGGCCCTCCGCCGCAGCCCATCCCATGCCCACCTGAGTGCGTGTACCGGGTCTATGTCCGCGCATCTCCGGGTGTGTGGCACGTAAAGCGCCACATTCAGCGGCAGCGGTGCTACTCTGTCCGTCTCTATCGCCACATGTGGTTGAAACGGTGTGGGATGCGCCCAGTAATGCAGGAATTGAGCCTGTGCACAGTAAGCATATAAGGAGAAGTCCGGCGCTGCCAAGCCTCCCTGTCGCTGTGGGAGAGTCAGGGTCTCCCATGCCACCCTCGGTTGCTTACCCCCCCCAGGCAAGCTCCACCATCTGCGAGCGTAGCCGCCGCAAAAAATGTGCAGTCAGGGATAGAGGAATATTCCCAAACAGGTAGAGGAGTTTGGGCAGGATCACCATTTTGGCCACCGCAATTCTGCCAGCCAGCGAAAGGGGCAAGTGCTTCCAGCGGTCGACCCTCTCCTCCACCCAATTCATCACCCGTCCATAATTCTCCGTCCATATTTGCTGTTTATCCGTGCTAATCCAAATCCCCAAGTATCGCACCGGGCCAGTGGCCCATTTCAGCGGGCAATCTGGAGTAAAGCGGGGAGTCCCGGACGTCAGGGGCATAATTACCGACTTCTCCCAATTTATATTCACCCCCGATAGTTGACCATAATGCATCAGTTCTCCTGTCAGAGGGGAGAGGTTCGTCTGAGGATCAGTGACATATAACGTGATATCATCAGCATATAGTGAGATCGTCAGTGCCCTCGACGAGAACCCAATGCCTCTAGCCGCGTGATGCTGCCTAATGCGAGCAGCCAGAGGCTCCACGGCGATGGCAAAGAGCAGAGGCGATAGGGGACATCCCTGCCTGGTACCCCTCTGAATCGCAAAGGGTGCCGAGACGAGCCCGTTAACTCTCACCCTGGCAGTGATGCCAGTATAAAGCAGCCTAATGTAGCTAATGAAGGCTGCACTCACACCCATGCGCTGCAGCAGCGGAAACAGGAACCCCCATTCCAGGGAGTCGAACGCTTTGGTGGCGTCCAATAGCACCGCCGCAGCCTTAACATGTGGGGCCAAATAGTGTAGTACCCCAAAGAGGGTACGGAGGTTGTGAGAGGTCGATCTGCCCGGCACAAAGCCAGACTGGTCCGGACGGATCATGATGGGCAGCACCGGCTGTAGCCGAGTGGCCAGCATTTTCGCAAAAATCTTTGCGTCAGTGTTAATTAATGACAGTGGCCGGTAGGAGTCGCATTGTTGGCTATCCTTGTCTGGTTTCAGGAGGGTGACGATGACAGCCTCTCTAAGCGACCCAGGGAGCACACCTGACTCGAACGCCTCCGCATACATCGCCAACAGCCGGGGGACCAGGAGATCTGCGTACTCCTTGTAGAACTGCGCCGGCAGTCCATCCGGGCCCGGCGCTTTTCCGGCCGCCAACGAGCCTATGGCCTCCCGCACATCATCAGCCTCAAAAGGCCGATCGAAATAGCCTTGTTGGTGCGCATTGAACCAGATAAGCTGTACAGTATCCAAATATTCAGCAAGCTCCACCGGCGTGCGGGCCACCCGCGACCTGTAGAGGTCTTTGTAGAAGGTCCGAAACGTATCCAGGATTTCAGGGGGAGTGCATACAGTGTCCCCTCCCTGTGTCATCACTGAGGATATGAAGGGAGATGGTCTTTGAGCGCGCAGGAGCAGGGCGAGCGTTCTACCCGGGCGGTCCCCCTCACCATATCTACGGGCCACAGCATGCTTAGTCAGGAACTTAAGTTCCCTGTCAGCCTCCTCCTGATATTCAGTGAGCGTTGTGCGAGTTTCGGCCAAAGTGGCCGTCGAGGGGTCCGAGCAGTATTGCACCTCTAAGGAATGTAGGCGATCCTCTAATCTGCCTAGCGAACACCTGATAGTCTTTAGGACCCTGGCCTGCCCCGCTATGCAGTGGCCTCTTATCACCACTTTAAAGGCGTCCCACAACGTGCCTAGAGAAGCGACAGATCCCTCATTCAGTTCAAAATAGTCAAGTATTTGCTGATGAATCTCTTCCCGAAACACCTGATCTGTCAGGGCAAGTGGTGGTAGCCGCCACGTGAAGGGCGTGATGTATGGTTTGGGGACAGTCAGAGTTAGTTCGACAGGAGAATGATCAGAGAGGGTACGTGCCCCGTGAGTGACTGCGGAGACCCATGCATGCACCTGCGGGGTTAAGAGCCAGTAGTCCAAGCGGGACAAGGCACCTCTGTGCGGGGTAAAGCAGGTGCCTTCCCGAACCGCGGGGTGCAGCACGCGCCATGTGTCTAATAGAGTGTAATCCGTCATTAGGCCCCGGATGATGCCAGCCGCTAGCGGATGATGTGTGCGTGCCACCCCCTCCCTATCCAGCTCCAGTGAAAGTACAGCATTGAAATCACCACCCCACAAGCAAGCACCCCCACCCAGGGATTGCGCCAGGTGCCAGACATTCCGGAAAAAAACAGGGTCATCAGAGTTGGGGCCATACACATTAATCAAAGTGATCGGCATATGAAAGAGCTGTCCGAGTAATATGATGTATCGCCCATCCGAATCAGCTTGCACTTTGAACGTCTGCCAGGGAAGGCCTTTACGGATAAGAATGGCCACTCCACGGGAGTAGTTGGAGCAACCCGATGTGTGTACCTCTCCCCATCGTGCATGTCTGAGCTTGTCCCCGGAGGCACGGGTCAAGTGGGTTTCCTGTAGGAAACATATATCGATTTGGTGTCGCGTCAAATGTGCATGGGTCAAGCGTATTTTGCGGTGATCGTTAAGACCACGGATATTCCAGGTAAGGCAGCGCAGTGCGGTCAGGGCGGCCTGTGCGTGCATTTCTCATGGAAGCGTGTGGTCACCGAGGGACCCAGAGGAAGGGCCCACCCGCAGGTATCCCGCCCTCCCGTCTTGTGAGTCTGCAACCACAGTAAGTCTGCCCGTGTCTGGACTGCATCGTCATGTAGTGGTGTAGCCAGAAAGTGTAGTGATGTAGAACCAACCAACAATAACCCCATCCCCCCCCCACCCACTCCAACCCCCCAATCAGGTTGAGATAGCATCCCCCCCACCACCCCCCCCAACTGGAATTGTCTTTCCATAGTATCTCGGGAATCATCCCACAGGGGCGTGGGGTCACCGGCTCACTCCCCAGTCTATCAACGACCGGGTGGCCGGACATTTCCGCCTAGCATTGAAATCAGTATCTCAAGGTACAGCCTGGAAGTCCCTGCATGCTTCTCATCACAGGTTTCCGCACGGTACTAGTAGCGTTAATCGTGCATGAACAGCCCAGTCTCAGGGGCGGGCCCATCACCCTCTGCAGGTCTCAGGAACACCCAGCGTTGGGCAGAGGGCGCGTGTGCCTTTGTATCATATTATTCAATGTCACTTAGCTGTCCCATCGGCGGATTCTCATGGTCATCTCTCTTCTCCCGTTGCGAACGTTCCGTCTGTCTCGCAAACTTGATCGCGTCCGCCGCCGTAGTGAATACCATGGGCTTCCCTTTATGATGGATACGCAGCTTGGCCGGGTACAGCCTTGCATACTTAGTCCCCACCTTCTGGAAGATTTTCTTGGCCGGTATGAATTCGCGCCGGGCGGCCTGCACAGCCTGCGTAAAATCCGGAAACAAGGAGATAGCCATGTTTTGAAAAGTTAGTTCCCCCTTTTCACGTGCCAACCGCAGGATGGTATCTCTGTCCCGGTAATTAAGAACCCGGGCCAGGATTGGCCGCGGCGGAGCCCCCGGCACCGGCCGTGGCCCCAGCGTGCGATGTGCGCGTTCAACCAAGAACATGGCCGACAGTCCCTCTCCAAAAAGTTCACGGAACATGTCTTCAACAAATAGTTCCAT
The DNA here is from genome assembly GCF_964204655.1 of Triturus cristatus. Classification (NCBI taxonomy): domain Eukaryota; kingdom Metazoa; phylum Chordata; class Amphibia; order Caudata; family Salamandridae; genus Triturus; species Triturus cristatus. The sequence continues at coordinate 333,123,827 of NC_140579.1, forward strand.
ATTGCCAATGTTAGTGGATTCGGCAACCCCAATAATTCGTACATTATTTCGGCGGGAGCGAGCTTCCAAATCTTCGTTGCGCCCACGTATCACCTCCAGGACCCTGTCCATGCGGAGCAACTTCTCCTGGGTGTCTCCGTGGCCTTCCTCGCAGTCCGCGATCCTCGCTTCCATCGCCGTGATACGCTCCTCATGTTTGTCGACCCTGTGCGACATGCCATCCAGCCGCTGGGCCATGGAGTCGAGTTTTCCGTCAATTTCCTTAAGGCAGCCCTTAAGGTCACGGAACATACTTTTGACATCGTCCGGTGTTGGGTCCAACTGTGTTTCAGGGACCACCGTCTGCGACTCCGGCACCGCATCGGTGCCGCGGGAAGGCTGTTTCTCGAAGGGGAGCTTCCTCTGCTTTGCGTCCGATTTCCCCATGGTTCTCCCCCTAGTGTCCGCCACTTATCAACAATGGCGGTGAGGGGTAACAAGCCACAAGCAGGCCACCAAGCGCAAGGTGGAATGGTAACCACACAGGCACCCCCTCCGCACGAGGAACACCGCCAAGTAGGGAAGACCAGGCCAGCATTCGTCCCATTCAGGGCACGGGTCTGCGTTAGTCAGGGAATAATGGCGGCCTAACCGTCCACTCGCCCAGAAGGCCTCTCCAGCGCAGTGTCTCCCCGGCCTGCAGGCACACGATGGTTAGAGCAGGTCGTCGGCAGGTACCGGTAGCCGGATATCACCTTCTGCGGGCGGGGATCGGGCCCACCCAGCGGGCGCCACGGCTTACTTCTCCCAACTCCCCACTCCAGCAGGCCCATCGGCCCAGTCACCGGACCAGGGCGTAGCCACGCCGGGTAGGCCTAGTCATTCAGTCCGCCAGCTCGGCCCCCTCCAGTCACCAGTTCTCCAACAGTGGCCAGGTCTCAGCACGTCCGGAAGTCACCGCAGCCGCTCGGGCGCCAGTCGCTGGGTTCACCACGTCTCAGTTGGGTCCACGATAGCCGCCTCGTATCTGCCCGATCTCGGCCTTCGACCAGGGCCTCGCGTATGAGAAGACTCCGCCCAGCTCGGCGCCCAAAAAGCCGCTCGGCCAGCCCGGCCGAGTAGCTCCGGATCTCCGAGGCCGATTTCAACCGCAGTGGCCCCGCTAGGATCACCTGCACCAGGGCACTTCCCGCCGTGTAATTTGATGGTCAAATAGCAAGGCAAAGGTCGGATTGTCTGACGGATTAGGTGTCCGGCCGGCAGAGCCCCGTTACACGGCGGCCATCTTGCAGCTCGGCCACGCCCCTATTTTCTTCCATACTTTAAATGCAGCTGCCAATACTTTAAACCTCGTCCTTTTGAAATAGCTGCCATCAATTGCTTTAAATAAACATTGTCTAGCCTCAGAACCCAATAACAACTGAAATATCGAGGGAGCCTCTGCTCTATTACCATCGTCCTCACCAGTCAGTAATACTCGCATCTTTAGAAGAAAACAAACATAATAATAAATGGTGAAATCTGGTATAGCCCGGCCTCCTCCTTCAATAGGTAACGTCATAAATCTAATAGCTCGCCTGGATTTGCCTGGGGCCCAAAGAAATTTGGCACATAGCGATTGGAGATGTAGAAGTTGGGCCGGCAACACTTCCAGAGGAATGGATCTAAATCTGGGTTTAGGCCGAAACACAGTACAGAGTCCACCCTCCTGTCTGTCACTGACGATCTGCATATGTTTCAGGACAAAGGCTACTCGGTAATTTTGGTGTTATTAGACCTTTCAGCCGCGTTCGACACAGTGTCACATAACATCCTCATTGACCGGTTGTCGAACGTAGGGGTCAAGAACAAGGCCCTTGCTTGGCTAAAGAGTTTTCTTACGGATCGGACCCAGACTGTCACCATGGGTGAATACAGATCAACTGAGGTAGAGATTACGAAAGGGGTGCCACAGGGCTCCTGTTTGAGCCCAACACTCTTTAACATCTACGTGGCACCCCTGGCAAGAGTGATGCGCAAATTTGGTTTCATACCCGTGTCATATGCGGATGACACGCAGCTCCTCTTTCCCTTTCAAAATCTCACCACAGAAATAAGAAACTCCTTCTCCGCTGGCATGAAAGCCGTCGCACAGTGGATGTCCACCAACTTCCTACAGTGCAATGTCAACAAGACGGAAGTAATGCTGTTTGGAGATGCCAAATTACTGTGGACTCCTGACTGGTGGCCATCTGATCTTGGCACTGTGCCGGAGCCCAAACAGATTGTCAAAAATCTGGGGATACGCCTTGATCACGACCTTTCCCTCAAACAGCACAGTAACATGGTAGCTGGCTCATGCTTCCACACCATCAGCATGATGCGCAGAATATTTCCACTGCTACCGGATTCCTTCAGAAAAACTTTGGTGCAAGCCCTTATATTGAGTCGTATTGACTACTGTAACGGACTGCTCCTTTCTGCTAATGAAGGAGTTCTGGATAGGCTCCAGGTGGTCCAGAATACGGCAGCTCGCCTTGTCCTAAATGCTCCCCCCAGAACAGCATCAAAACCTCTATTACAGAAACTACACTGGTTGAGCATTCGACAAAGAGCCAAGTTTAAGATATGTTGCATTATCCATAAATGCTTAAACGGAAATGGCCCTACATACCTGGAGCAGAAATGTATCCCCTACACTCCCTCCAGATCGTTGAGATCTAGTGAGAATTTTCTGTTGGCAGTACCTCGTGCAAAAAAAACCAGACATGGAGGGAAAGCTTTATCTGTTGCAGGGCCCACACTGTGGAACAAACTGCCTCTGGCCCTCAGGCTCTGCACAGACCATTTAAAATTCAGGAAGCAACTGAAAACTCTGCTGTTTACTGAAAAAATCTAGACCCTGCCCCTCATCTGCATATTTATTTAGACTCTATTTGGTATCACAGCGCAGAGATACTCCGGTTGGAGTCGATTCCAGCGCTATAGAAACCCATAAATAAATATATAGATATAACACCTTTGGTAGAATATTAATTTTTATAATGTTACCTCTACCTATTAATATAAAATGTAGTCGTCCCCATCTCTCTAACGAATCCCTAGTACTGCGTAATATGGCCGACCAGTTAGCATCAACCAATTCTGACATTGATGTTCTGATTTTGATATGTCACTTCCTTTACCACTCTAGAGTCATGCAACACAGTATTGTCTGTACATAAGATTTGGGTTTTGATAACATTACGTTGATAACCAGATACCTGGCCAAATTCAGTTGCTAAGCGCTCAATCTCTATGAGGGCAGTAGCTGGGTCAGCCGACGTCACAGCTATATCATCCGCATAAGCGAAAACAGCATGTGGGATATCTTGTACCACAAAAGGCTTAATCAAAGGAATATTGCCCAACATGTCCATGAGCGGGTTTATATATAAGGCAAACAGCAATGGTGAGCAGGGGCATCCTTGCCTAGTTCCTCTTGTGATTCTCACTGTGTCTGATGCCAAACCCATTGCAGCAATTTTGGCAACCGGTGAAGCGTACAACACCTGTAAAGCGGTCATGAACCCCTTCCCAAAGCCCACTCGAGTCATCAACTTCCACAGATAGTCCCACTCCACCCGGTCAAATGCTTAGTCAGCGTCGCAATAAAATTAACCCTAATTTCTGGTTTTCAGCATGAGCTATATCAAAAAGCGTCACCACTTTGTTAACATGAGTGACTGTCCCACGAGCCAGAATAAACCCATGTTGATTTTCTGATACTAATGAGGCAATTATCTTTGAGAGGCGATTAGCTAAGATTTTAGAGTATATTTTGTCATCACAATTCAGTAAAGAGATTGGGCGGTATGATCCGGGCAGTTCCGGATCTTTGCCCTTCTTTCTAAAAACCACAATAGTGGCTTCATCCCATGATTTAGGAACTTGCCCCTCCTGTGCCGCCCTGAAGGTGGCCAGCATTTCACACTTCAATTGGTTAAAAAATATCTTATAAATTTCAAGATTATCAGGTCCTGCGGCCTTCCCTAATGCCAAGCTCTTAACTGCCATTTCTAACTCCTCCATAGTGATTGGACTGTCCAAGTATTCCACCTCACAAGGGTCTAGTTGTGGTATCGCCCCAGCTGTAAATACATTATTGGACGCAACCACCACTTCCTGGTGTGTATATAGCTCCGTATAGAACTAATGCAGAATTGCCAATATCCCTTGCGGATCATGACACAATGCCCCTGAATTGTCCTTTAGCCCTGAAATACGGCGGGAGACTTCTTTCATGCACAGCCGTAATGCAAGGCATCTGCCAACTGCTTCCCCGTACTCGTGACATTGCCTTTTGTAAACCAAATATTTCCTTGCATTTTCTGTATTCCACACCCCATTAATTTTTGCCCGACATCTAGCGGCTGCATTCTCCAGGTCCAAGATATTCCCTTGGTGTGCTATCCCCTGAGTCAATTCCTCCTCTGCCACTCTTAAAGCAGAGTATAGTTTCTGCATCTCTAATTTAATTTTCTTTTGATAAAATAAACCAAAGCTTAGTACTTCACCCCTGAAACAGGCCTTAAAAGTATCCCATATGATTGGTACATGAGCAGTTTGTCTATTATGATCAAATAATTCCTTGATCCAACCCGACATATGCTCTCTAAAGTCATCATTTAAGCAGAGTTCCCGATCAAAACAGAAGGTTCTAGGTTTAGAATTAGACCCAGATGCTGCCACTTCTAAACCAATTGGGGCATGGTCCGAAGAAATCCTAGGAAATATTTGAACCGAAGCCCCTGCTAAAGAGGCAATAGATAGATAAAAATAGTCCAACCATACCAATTTTTTATGGGGGAAGGAGTAAAACGTATACCCCGGGTCTGTAGGATGTAAGTTACCCCATGCGTCTACCTACCCGTGATCGTTTAACAAATTGTAAAGGGCCTTAAAGACCCGTGGTTTATGACCTTTGTATCCTTGTAGACCATCGCGCAACTCTTGAATGGTTAAATTGATATTTATGCCCCCACATACAATCAGCGGAGTTGGCCAGGAAGCAAGCTCTAAATTTAAATCCTCCAAAATTGCGCCCTCATCTAAATTGGACCCATAAATAGTACAGACTCTATATTTACTGTTTCCACAGCCGCACTCGACTATAGCCCAACGGCCTAACTTATCTGCTAAATAGCGAACGGATACCTGCAGAGTGGGTTTAGCTAATATCGCCACTCCACGAGTCATTGATGATTGCTGAGAAGCCACATCAAGTGAAAACCCTAACTCCTTTAGGATATGCTGTTTACTCCTAGGCATATGCGTCTCCTGGAGACACACCAAATACGGTTGAATAATTCGAAGTTCAGCAGCTACCCTCTTCCTTTTATTGAAATTATTGATACCTGAAACATTCAATGAACATATTTTAATCATTTTAGAAGGCATTATAAAACCATAAGTAAACCAATAATGACAGCCCTGCTAAATACGTTGCCTTAACATAGAGCAAGCAAAGAATCTGAAACTGTTTCACTACTTTATTGAAATTCTTCCTCTTTGTTACTGTGGATTTTACCCCCTTTTTACCCCACCTTGGTGTCCCCCCAACGTCCCCCCAGGTGCTTTTCTCCCCACACCCCCCCCTTTAACGAGGCTTTAGGACCCATGGTCCTGCAGATGCGAAGTTTCCGTGCATCCCCTGCCTTTGCTCGCAAATCCCTCCAGTCAAGGACCGGAGAAGAAACCAAATACAAGTTTATTTATGAAATATAAAGGGTAGAAGGAATAGGAGTAACACAGTCTTCCAATGACACTGATATCCCTAAATATTACCAGCCTATTGCCGATAATCCCTATATGGAGTTCAAAAATTCTTTAGCAGACCCAAATACGCTCCTGGAAGATCACTTTTAACTTGGCCGGGTTCATTAAATATGCTTGAGCCCCTTTAGCTTGAAATTGTATAACAAGCTGCCGGAGCTGCCAGCGATTCTCAACAGTATATCGGCAAAAATCGGGCCTTACAAAAAATTCAAAATCATTCCCAGGTCTTTTCTTATCAGGGCGTGCTAACTGAAAAACCTCCTCTTGAGCCAAAACGCTGTTAAGAGATTAAAAAAGCTCTAGGTTTATTCTCAGCCTGGCCTGCTCGAAAACAAATACTAAAAGGGAACCTATGAGCTCGTTCAATCTCCCTATCCCAATCCCATCTAGTAAGCTCAGGGAAGGCATTTTTAAACAGTTCCACTATAAACTTGCGTGGATCATGCCTCTCCTTTCCTTCTGGAATCTGCAAGACTCTCAAATTGTTCCTACTTGCCCGATTCTCAATGTCAGCCATTTTCCATTGGGTATCATCCTTAATAGTACGCAGTGATTCAGCCAATGCCTTCCGTTGCACCAGTTCGTCCTCTAGATTAGAGATTCGCGTTTCTGCTTCGTGGAATCTCAAATTGAAATCTGCATGAGATTTAACAAGCCGCCGCACCAAATTTTGTAATTTACGGCACAGGTTTTGAACCTTCTGACTCTCCTCACGAGTTTCATCCCGATGGGACATGATAGATTGATATATTAAAGATAGCTAAATATCTTCACCCGGATAAATATTTTGTGCCGGATCAACAGGCAAGTTCGGACTTTCCACAACCCCCTTACCAGCCATCAGGTCAGGTCTTTTTCGTACAGTATGGGGACTACCATCTACAAAATCGCCAGAATCCTCCAAAGAAATACTTCTTTGGCCGCTGCCACTGGCCACATTCAACTGTTCAGAGTATTGTAACACCAAATCCTCACAAGATGACATTGATTGGTGTTAGACCTGGCATCTTTGGTGTGGTTACCCCTGACTTTTTGCCTCTACCTCCTGTATTTTTGATGCTGTGCTGGATTTCGTTTTTGCTGGTTTAGATGCTTTGGGCACTTTGCCACTGCTGATCAGTGTCAAAGTGCAAGTGCTCCCTTGGTAAATGGTTATATTGATTGGTTATCCATGATTGGCATATTTGTTTCACCTGTTAGCCCCTAGTAAAGTGCACTGCGTGTGCCAGGGCTGGTGATTCAAATGCTACTATTGGGCTGCAGCACTGATTGTGCCACCCACAGGAGTAGCACTAAAATGATGTCTTAGGCCTGCTTGCAGTGCCTATGTGCAGTCCAGGACTGCCATGTCGACCTGGCCAGTGCACCCACTGGCCAGGCCTTATCCTTCCCTTTCTGTACATGTCAGGTATCCCTATGGTGGCCCTAGGTACCCCCCTGGGCTGGGTGCAGTGCATCTGAAAGGTAGGGCATGTACTGAGGTGTGTAACATGCCCTGGTAGTGAATTACAGCCATTTTCGTTTTTCACTGCTGAGAGGCTCTCTTGTCCATAGGATAGAATGGGGAAGGCTGTTTACATGCCTATCTTCCCATAAGGGCAAGATAGAAAATCCAAGTTTGGTATCTCTGTGTTCAGAATTTAATTATACATCTTTTTAGCAAGATGGCTTTTAAATCAACTGTGTGAGAATAGCACTTTTTAGAAAGTAGCTATTCTCCTGTTTAACCTTCCTGTGTGCCTGTGTGCTGGTTGGCTGGCTGGTGTCATGTGATGGGCTAGGTGGCTCCAGGAGCCTGGATGAGTCAGCAGCAGGGTGAATAGGGAGATCTGCTTTAGATGGGTGGGAGGAGTAGTCCCTGGGTTTGAATAGGGCTGCCCCTGACAAAAACAATGCTGGCTCCACCCCCTGCTGGCCAGGCTGAGGACTCTGCCTCTGCTGGCACAAAGAAGGCTCCACCTCCTGCTGAGCGTGTAACGACCCTGCCCCTCACTCTGAAAGGAACCAGGTGCTCCAGAGCAGAGCACACCCAGGAACCGGTTTTAGCAGGGGAATCCCCCCACTGGAACAAAGAGAGACAAAGACTTGGAGGGGTATAAGAAGAGGACCCCAGACACCTAAACTTTAGATCACTTTGGAACTAAGAAGAAACCTCTGCCAAGGAGAAAGCTGAAAAGGACTGAAGAGGAGAAGACTGCCTGCTTGCTGTTTTGCTTTGCTGCCAAGGAGAGGGAAAGGACTTTTGCTGTGTCCCCTTCTTTTGATTCTGATCTCCAAGGGCCTGAGAAGAGCTGGCTCCCTGTTAAGAAGTCCCAGGAACAAAAGTACTTCACCACCAGCTCCCCTGGAACTCTGCTGAGGGAGTTCTGACCTGCCTTGGAGTGCTTGCCCAGTCTTGGGGCCTCAGGAGGTCGTTTTGCTGTGTTTTGGGAGCTGGGAAGCAGAAGCGTGAAAAGAGTAACTGGTACCCAACGCATCATCCGATTGCGTGTCGCAAGAACGAGAGTGCGAGGAAAATTTCATCGCGGCACCATCGCAACACGCAGGGTCCCCGCATCGCCGAGTGCGTTGAGCATCGTCCCGAAGCGTGAAGATTCCTGACATTGCGAGGGTCGTCGCAGAACCAGTTTGCGAGCCGCACCACTGCCGGTGCGTGGAAGTCTCCAGTCATCGTGTGTGTCGACGCAGAGTCCCGTTCCGTGGCGCATCGAGAGCTGCGGCGCCGGAAGCCAACGCTGCGCCGCGCATCGTGCCACATCGAAGCGGGTCGCATCGAACCTGTGCGTGAAGCTTCACCCTAAGAAACCTACGCAACGAAGGCCAAAGTCATCGCATCCTCCCCTTACAGATCGGAGCCGGCGCATCCACCTCTGCTGCGTGAAACAGGGCTGCTGCAAAGCCTCCCCAGGATCTCAGGAGTATCGCATCGCCTTTGCAAGCATCCTTGTTATAGCTTTTGGGAACCTTATCGCAACTACAGGTACTGTTGGGCACGAAAGTGTCGCATTTTGTGCATTGAGAGTCGCATTGTGCAGGACACTGACTTTTACATCCTGGAGTACTTTCTGCAAACTCTTGAACTATCTTTAAAGTAACCTTTTTGAATTATATGTTGGTTTGTCTGTAGTATTTGGTCTTGTGAAGTTTTTAGTAAAGATACCTTATTTTTCTAAAACTGGTGTGGAGTAAATCTGTGGTGTTTTCACTGTGTTACTGTGAGTGTTGGTACAAATACTTTACACATTGCCTTTGATAGCCTAGACCAGTGGTTCCCAAACTTTTGACTCCTGAGGACCCCCATTGAGTCACCACTGGAAGTCGGGGACCCCCAAGCAATTTGCAGGATTTAAATTTCAAACATTAAAACAGTAATTCGAAAAAAATAAACACGTGTGCACACAAAACAAATACTCGAATTACTAAGGATTTTAGGGGCATATTTACAAGTCCCTATCGCCATGGGAACGTCACTTTTTGCGATGTTCCTGTGGCAATAGGGGCTTCGCCTTATTTACAAGGCAGCGTTAAGCCACTTATTGTGGCTTAACGCTGCCTTGTAAATAAAGCCCCCTTTCACGCAATGTTTAGCGTGAAAAAGGTGGGCAGTGGGAGCAGTGGGCGTTTCACTCCAACATCCTTTGATTTTGACGCTGCCCTCTATTTACAAGGTCAGCTTAAATAGGAGACAGGACCAAAATTAAGACCATGAAAAACCTGGTCTTAACTTGGCGAAATGAGGAGAAATGCCTTATTTCTCCTCGTTTTTGCTTTTTCCAACGGAAAAAGTAAAACACCTCTGATTGTATATGTTCAGGAAGGTGACCCTTCCTGCACATAAACATTCTTTAATATAAATGATGTTTTGTAACTTCCATGTGTGCTGCATTAGGCAGCACACATAGAAGTAAGAAAACAGCATTACAAAATTGTTCATGTGCAGGAAGTGGGAACATAGCATCAGGATAATGATAGACTGGGAATAAACATATGTTGCTAACTTTTACCATGCAGTTTGAAAGCAGCTCTTTGATGACAGTTTATAGGACACTGCTAGATTACCATTGTCCCTTATGAATTGCACAGTGACAAAAGAATCTGTGACAAAATCAGTAACCCACTGAGCTATGCACATAAAATACTGTTTTTTAAAATGCATTGTACACATTCTTTGTAGTAGGCATATTAACCCTCTGTGTCACATTAGAAAAGTCAAAGCTGCCACTGGACACAACTCTCATCTCTCTCCAGCAGGTACATTAATCACTGGCATTTTGTTGACACTTTTATAGTTGCTCGAAAACTGCTCAGGAATTTTGCAGTGCTTTTATAACTGCTGCCTGCGGACCCCCTGGGAATGTGCCACGGACCCCTGGGGGTCCTCGGACCCCAGTTTGGGAAACACTGACCTAGACTGCTCAGGCCAAGCTACCTAGAGGGTGAGCAGGGGTTATCTTAACAGTGTATCCCCCTTTCCCTGACTAGAAGCAAGGGTCCCTACTTGGACAGTGGTACCTACCCTGCCAACTAGAGACCCCCAGATCTAACAATTGTTCTGACAGGGAGAAGAAGTCCCCCGATTCTGTTTCTTGTAGGTGTGTTTCGTTATCAACCTGAAGATTTACGGCCGGTAAATTGGCTGACTGATTGCCGCCAGTTGAATCACAATTTGTAGTTGCTGTTGTCTGATTTATACCACTTATACCACCGGGGCCCTCAGAGTCAACAACATTTTGTTGTGAGGCCACATCGCTGTCATTTGCCTGAGATCTGACAGTTTCTAAAATATTTTCCTCCCGTGCTGCCAAATTGGGTATTGAGGTCATTCCTTCCATATTCAGTGCGGCCCCAACAGTAATATCTGCTAGATCCGAAACTCCTTCAGAGATATGCGTTGCTTTTTTCCCCTTCCGTTTGTCTTTAGCGGAGAAAAAAAATTGCCGGAATGATTTTGTTGTCGGCCCCGTCCCCTTTGACTCTTGCGGCGTTAAAGTCACTTTTAGTACTCTTAGCTGGATTTCCCACAGTCTTATCTCTCACCTCCGAATCGCCATCGACGTTTTCACCTTCTTGGACTCCCGGTCTCCCGCGCGTTCCCTTCGGGAGCATTGCCGTCGGAGAATCAGCTCTTCCTCAACGCTTGCTAGGCTGTCCCCAGGTGAGGTCGATCACCGCATTCTGCAGCTTGAGCGTAGTCAGTCGATAGATTAGGAAGTTCTAAAGGACGGCAGAGTTTTTCTTATTAACCCAGGTTATGCGTCTCCATCACCCTTCTTTTTCCCTTCTAACAGCCACTTTGCGAGGTCAGGCAGGAGGGGTCAGCTCACACGTCCACTTGCGCGGACCGCCATCTTGCCTCAACCCACAACCCTTTTCCTTTAGTGAAAAACACTACAAATTGTTAATGAGCGAATTTTCATAAGAGATTTAATTCATCTCTCATATATAAAGATGGTCTATATATCTCTCCATTCTCCTTAATATAAGTACCCATATGTGAAATATCTAGGCACAAAGCGCGTTAACTCAGTCGAAGCGGCCTAAAACCTTTACATTTTTATCGCATTTTGGATTAGTGTTACTCGACAACACCACCGTCAAGCGTACAAATCTCAATATATGTATACCAAAAATGTGGAGATATGATAGCGGCTCCCAACGGTCTTTTCCCCAAAAGGGGAACATCATAGTACCACCGTACCTCTATACAGTGTCGCTCATTTAGAAATTAAAGCAGAGTAACCAAATTCATACACGGTTACCCAAAAAGCGCCTGTTTGTATAGACCCCAAACACGGTATCGCGCATATGGAATGCCGGTTGCTCTATCGCTCGGGCCCCAAGAAGGGTTTCATGTTCTAAAACTGCTGGACTGGTATCCTCACCTTTTTATTGCAACAATATTCGCTATTCCCGGAGTTCAGCCAAAATCGTGGTTCGTTCGTAAGTTGAACGTCCCCGCGGGCTGACTGTTGTTTTATTTCCTGGGTCAGAACGTGATCACGTCACTGCGTCCGATCACGTGGGTCATTTTCAAAGAAGTTAAAACTTTATTGTTACTTCCACCAAGCCACGGGCATGTATAATCACTACGGGCTCAATATCACTCTATTGTAATTATTGCAGTTCTTCATATATGTAAAACCATGGGCCTGGTCTACTTTCCTGATATATTGGCCATGGAAGTATTTTCAACAGTACCATATCCCGACATCGATATCCGAATAATGTAAAGGCGCTATTAACAACATATCAAAGATGGATAATAGGCATATTTTTCCTTCTCTCTTTTCCAAACCCGCATAAAACAACATGCAGATTATTATGTGTGTGTATTATAATGTTGAAAAATGAATGAGGATTGATTTCAATCATGAAACGCATTAAAGAGATGATTTGTGTGTTTCTGTATCATACTAGGTGAGAGATAAGACCTCTTTATAAGCCATTTTAAGGAGAAAAACATATGCCTGTCCTGAAGAAGGTGGTCCTATTGAGAACATACCACTGAAACACGTCGACGCCCAACTTTTTAGTTCAATTTGGATAATTCAGCAGTTAACTAGAGACAGGGAATCAAGACCCATGTCTTTTGCTGTCTATAGTGAACACAAATGAACACCAAAACGACTAATTAGACTGTCTGTGTTTATTCTCCTTTTGTTTGGATATTGTGCTTATTTAATACTGTGTCTAGGATTTATGTGTTTTTATTGTTTTAAACATACTGTCACGGTGTAAATCAAATACGTGGACAGTTTTTTATTGCATCAAATATATATTTTTTTCATATAAGTTGTTGTTATATAAGTGCTTTGATATATTCCGAGTAGCTTGTGAAGTAGTGCTTGTTGGGAGATATGAATGTGGTTTGATTGACTTAATATAGATCTCGACCAAAGGGAATCCTTTTTTTAACTTTATGTTTACTGGGAGCTCTATCCCTTTGGTTTATAGAGCCCCCTCTCCTTGATTTCAAGGTTTTATATTCCTGCCATAAGCACAATTTTCCGTTAAGATCCTTCTCGCTTGATAGGAAGCTCTTGCTGGATACCTTGTTTCTTAGCCATTTCAAAACTTGGCTAGTGCAGTTTCTTGATATTAACTGCAACTCAACTTCAAGGACTCTGGTATGAGATGCTTTAAATGCAGGGCTAAGGGGGGAAGTAATCAGTTATGGACTCTTTAAACAGAAACAGCTTAAAGCTATTATGCAGGGTCTTCTTGATGAACTCAGAAAGGCTGAAGAGAACCTCAAACAAGGGGTACTTTCCGGCGCTGTCACATCCTCGCTGCATACTGTGACAGCCCGTTGTAAGGCTAAAATCAACTTACTCTGGAGCAAAGTGATTTCTTGCAAATATAAGTTATATAGAGAAGGGAGCTATGAGTATGGCGAAAACACTTGGCGGCGTTTGGCACAAAGGTTATGGTCCAAGGAAGCAGCACAAAGAATTGGCACTCAATGGATTCATGGGGGAGGATAGTGGAGACAAGTGATGAGATTATAAATGTCTTTCATGTATTCTTTGAGACACTGTATAATGAAATTAATCCCGGTGGCCAGACCGGAGAGGCTCTATTACTGAATTTATACTCTGTAGTGCTTGGCCAGGAATAAAAGACTATGCTGGACCCCCCCCGTTACTATGGAAGAGCTTGAGTAAGCAATAAACTTGTTAGCCAGTTGCAAGGCGGCCGGTCCAGATAAGCTTCCTCTGGAAATCGACAAAATCTTCTTTCAGGAGCCAAAGGTTGATATGTTGGCTACTTTTCAATCCACAGAACATGGAAACGCTCCACCCTCTTGGGATAAGGCAAACATTATTGTCTTTAAAAAAAAGACAAACCTCCGGCCTTGCCGTGCTCCTATAGCACTATCTCCTTGCAAAATTGTAATGGGAAAATCTATGCCAAAATTCTGTCATCATGTTTGGCTCGGGTGATTACTCCACTAGTCTCCATTCAACAACATCGTTTTATACCTGGCAGGGGTATGGTCAATCATATAAACAGGGTAGTGAGCCTGCTGGACTTGTCAAATGTACAACACACCACCATGGGCTGGTGTTATTAGATGCCGAAAGGGCATTTGACCTTGTCTCTTGTTTTTTTTTTTATGGGTGGTACTATGACATTTTGGGTTTGGGATGGGTTTTATTAAGGCCAATCAGGTTATGTATAAGACCCTTATAGCCAGAATATTCATAATGGGTAAGACATCTAAACCAGTGTCTATTACTAGAGGGACAAGGCAGGGCTGCCTATTCTCTCCAATTTTGTTTGCTTTGTCTATTAATCCCTTTCTAACAATGCTGGAAGTTAGTAACAGGATTGGCTCTGTATCTTGTGGACGACTACACTTTCAGGCTTTTGCTTATGCAGAGGCATTGCAGTAGTGACCTCCTATTCAGCTACAGCTATCCCTGAGATGGATCGGCTTGCGCATGTGTTTGGTGAGGTATCAGGTTATAAACTTAATCCAACCAAAACACAGATTATCTGCGCCAACTCTGCATGTGCTGGCGATCCTAGGGTAGCGGATGAGGTTATGTATTCAGGTGTTAAAATCAGGGTTTGTCTGCAGGAACTAGTAGAGGTCACCTGGGGTCTATTCTTGCTGGAATCAAGCAAGAATTAGATTGTATTGAATGTCTTCATCTTTCACTGGTTGGGAGGTGCAATGTCCTTAAAATAAATATGCTACCCAAGGTTTTATAATACTTTAGAGCAGTACCACTGGAACTAAAGTGGGCACAGTTGCAGAGACTGCAGTCAATATGTGGCAGATTTATGTGGGGCCAGGGGAAGCCACTCAAAGCATTGAAATTCATGACACTACCTGGTAAGCGTGGGCACTGGGCAGTGCCTATCTTTACATAGTATTACTATGTCTGTATTCTACAGTATGTTCAAATTCTACTTCTTACGGGGGAGGAGATGGAAAATGATGCGGAAGCACTGTTTATCTTTCAGATGTTGCTTGGTTCAGAGGTCAAGAATTGTTTATTTAGGATCTTGGAGCCGAGCTATTATAAAAAAAAAACGGTTTACGGTTTTGTTAACTGCTTTTAAGGTCTGGAAGGTGGTGATGAGAGGCCTTCAGATCGAGGGGATTTGTTTTTATAAACCTAGAGCCACTTCAGCATTGTTGCCCACCATCTTTTAGGATTTGGTAATGTTTAGATGGAGATCTAACGGAATAAGACAGATATGCGATGTTTACAATGATGAAGGTCTCTCCTCTTTTTAGGTCTCGTTGAGACAGCGAAAGCTGTCTCTTTGAGACATTTTGTAAGTGGGTTTTCAAAAGTGCTACCCACATGGTTTTGCTGGCCTAGAGCTTGAGTGCACGATGGCGTGCACGTGCACAGCTGCTCCTCTGCTCATTGCATTCCCCCCTCCCTTCTCACCCAGCCCTTTGATGCTCTGCTTGCATCTCCCCAACGCGATCACTTTCACTTTCTTTTTTTAACGTAAACCACATCCTCAAAACAGCTGCTCCTCTGCTCATTGCATTCCCCCCTCACCCAGCCCTTTGATGCTCTGCTTGCATCTCCCGAAAGCGATCCCTACTGTCTTTCACATGTGTTTGCTGTATCTCGCTTGTCTCTCCCCCCCACCCCCATATGCTCCTGGCTTGGTCTGTTTCTCTATTTTTCGGTAGTCTGTCTTTCTGTCTGCCTCTCTGGTTTCCTCAGATAGATTGTGTCACTCTCGGTGTATTTCTCCCCAACGCGATCACTTTCACTTGCTTTTTTTAACGTAAACCACATCCTCAAAACAGCTGTTCCTCTGCTCATTGAATTCCCCCCTCCCTTCTCACTCAGCCCTTTGATGCTCTGCTTGCATCTCCCGAACGCGATCCCTACTGTCTTTCACATGTGTTTGCTGTATCTCGCTTGTCTCTCCCCCCCCACCCCCTTATGCTCCTGGCTTGGTCTGTTTCTCCATTTTTCGGTAGTCTGTCTTTCTGTCTGCCTCTCTGCTTTCCTCAGATAGATTGTGTCACTCTCGGTGTATTTTCTGTCATGCCTCTCTCTGTTCTGCCTGCTTCTTTGTGTCTCCCCCGTGCCGCCCATCGAAGAGTGTCCGAGTCATTGATGAGGTCAGTGTATTTACACTCCATTGTATTGGGAGACGGGCACTTAGGCTCCTCCTCCCCCTTACTCCTGGCGTCTGCTGGCCCTAATCCCCTGATAAGAGTGTGTAAAGAATAAAAGCTGAGGAGCACCCGTCCATTGGAGCCCCTGCGCAAGTCTGGGACACCTCTTACAGACAATCAATCCCCACCTCGGCCTGGCTTGAAGCTCAGGAGACGCCGGACCGCAGGCCCCTGAAGCTGGGACACGCCTCTGGCCATGGAGACCCCCTGCCTGGAAGGCTTTGGGCCAATGATGCAGGTTTCCCACCACCAACAGTGCCTCCAGCCCCCTCTAGGAGCCACCAGCTTCTCTGTGGCCCACTGCCTGCCCCAGGGCACTATGAG
This sequence comes from Triturus cristatus, assembly GCF_964204655.1. NCBI lineage: Eukaryota > Metazoa > Chordata > Amphibia > Caudata > Salamandridae > Triturus > Triturus cristatus. Next base: position 333,140,088 of record NC_140579.1, read on the forward strand.
GGGCTACTGCACCACCACATAACATACTCCAGCAGCCACTGCGAGCTGCCATCTTACCAGGACAACTTAAGGGCTGCAGTGACCAACCCGGACTGGTATGGGGGCGGCCAGGAAGGCCACTACCCATCAAGTAAGTACACTCGCGTACTGCATATGTTATTGTTTCCAGCATGTGACGTGTTTGTTCTTTAACAGAAAGATATATTGTATTATTACTCGTAGGCCGCATTTCGGCCTTTGCTTTGCTCTTATACATAGCTTTAATTATCCGGCAAACCCCGTGATAGGTTTCATTTCAAGCTGCACTGACTCTCTTTTCCATCTGAAATAAGGTAAAATTAAGGATATTATAGAGTTCGAAAGTCTATGATGTACGTACCAACATATATATATTTGTCTGATTGGACAATGTAAATAAAAGGCACTATGTAAGTGCTCAATGTTATCAACATTTGTTCATGCAGATTTCGCTGTTGTACATACAGTTGGTAGTGTATATGTGTATATTTCTGACGTGATACCCATGTCATTTATTTATGAAACAAAGTCCTTCTCTCAGCATAAGCATATTTTTTTCTGTTTTGGTAATGAGCAAGCTGCCCATACCGCAGCACTGTCAGCGGCTCTCGCACAGTTCTGCTCCGATATGAGCCATTTTCACACTAGTTATTTGCAGCGCTACAAAACCGTAGGACTGCTTAGCAGGCGCTACACAAGGGTACATTCTAATTCGGCACTTGCTGTGAGAAGGTTAGTGAGCGGGCCAGATTGGTCCCATATACTCAAAGCATTTTCCCCTAACACAAGTGAAAAGTCAACATTTGGCCACCCATATCACATTTTCACAAGAATATTGGAAGTCTGAGAGGAGAAAGTGATGAGATTTTGCTCACAGTGTGCGGAAATTGTAATATTTAACCAGGGACTGCATAATATGGTGAAAGGAAGTGCACCAGGAATTATATCCTAAAACTGGAGTAAAAATACCAGATTTGCATCTCACGTAATTTTACAGAAATGTCTCATAATCATTCAAAAGGTAATTACGCAAATTTCACACACCCTCAATGCTATTATCTCATCTTAGGTCACTGCACCTAGGAGTTTGATGGCATGAGGAAGAATGAGACATCTATATTGCCACAACTCACACAATTCGCCACTTTAATCTGTAGAGCTGAGATTTATGGTCTAAAAGCGCAGGCTTGCAGCAGCGCTCGCTGCCATTTCAGAGAAGCCTGAACCAAGTGTAATGGGTTTCAGTTCAGTGCTTTGTAACACTTGATTACTTTAGAAGCCTTCGCTTCCTCACGCAGAATCCAATGACTGCGTTTCCGCCTCCGTGGACGTGGAACCTGACTGTTGTTGGGGGACACCGGATGGTGGGCCAGATGAATTTGTACACTCAGGTTTTCACCCCTCCTGGGAGTCTGGCAGTGCCTGCTTCCTCTTGACTCTGCCTGTGGTAAGACTGTTGCTACTAATTTCATTTCCTCCTTAAATTCCACGAGTTTTGGCCGCGATTTGGTGCCTGCGCCTCTGAAACCACGGCACAGACTGCAGATGTTAAAGCGCTTCATGCGGGCCTGACACTCCCTTGGGCCGCAGACCAAGTGGGAGGCAGGCTGTCTACCTGGTGCTTGTTGAGAGCAGGTGCAAGGCCTCGACATGTAGCTCTGCAAAGGGTTGAAGACACTGAGACATGCTACATGTAAATGAACACAATGACAGTTACACACACAAACACACACACATGCATTAATATACATAAGCACACACAAAGCCATGCACCCACAGCCACACACACAATAAACAAACATACACACACAGCCACACACAGAGCCGCACACAAACAGACACACCTATCAACTCAGCCTCATTTACACGGTATCAATCACTTTCAAAGAGCTTGCACGCGTGTAGCCTTATTTATACTACTATTTTCTCACTCGCTATTATTTACATAAAGTATAGCACAGCAGCCACAGCAGCCAACTCTGTAGCACAAGGATCACGGTTCGATTCCTGGCGCAAGCAGCGGGTCATCCTAGCAATGTCTTATTTGAAGCAAAATAGCTTACTCGCCTTTGGGACCTTATAAGTGTTTAGCCATGCAACACTTGATGTTGTTGCACCAAGGATATTGTGCTGCATAACTAAACACTTATAAAGTCCCAAAGGCGAGACCTATTGGCTATGCCAATACTTGTTTAACTATGGCAGGAAAATGTCTTCGACCTAAATCAGAGTTTCTTAAATTTCTACAGATTCATGATTTTTTATATAGAAGCCAGAAGCAGAGGGTGATAATGCCTAATCCTTTGGTTTAGGGCATAAGATGTAAGGATAGGATAGGTGTTTAATATAACTGTTTGTTGGTCACACAGCAAGATGACTAAGTTGCTCAAAATCTCAAATGGAGCAGTCGGTTGGGGCGGCAAGGGTTTTTCATGGGGCATTCAATTGATATGGCTGAAAAGATTTTGGTATCAGCTAAGCTAAAGGCACAGCATTATAAGACGATATTTAATCTTTACTATACCCCTGCTAAAATGTTAAAATGTGGTGGAACGAATGATGGGAAATGTTTTCGATTTGGGGAGGAGCAAGCAGATATCATGCATATTTTACATTCCTGTACTTACCTAGCGCAGCTGGTGGGAAACATTGAATGGTTTTTAACAGACATGACTGGGGTAGGGATTAACATTTCTCTTGAATTAATGGTATTTGGAGCTGGGGATCGTTTGATGGAGGTACAGGTTGTGCAGTCGTTCCGCTACTTAATCTTCATAGCCACAGCTATGGCAAGGTTATGTACTGCTTCAGTTTGTTTACAGAAAGAAGTTCTAACTTTTGAGATGTGGAGAGCTAGATTTTTTGTTGTTTATAATATTGAATACAGCCTTTACTCCCTCAAGGGCACACATAGACGGAAATTGGGTTTACAGATTTGGGGGCCCATGATCGAACATATTAACGAGTAAAATTAATTTGTTTGTATTGTATCCCTTTTTTGGCAATACAATTTTAGCTTGTCTGAAACTGTCGGATGATTTTAAGGATTGTTATGGACCCTGATCAGGTCTCGGCTTCTATCTTCTACAGAAATGTTGTATATTGAAACATGTTATGGATTGAAATAAATAAATAAAAAAAATAAAAAAGATATTTAGTGGCATAAATGTGTAACAACGTAGACGTTTGTACATCAATAAAAACGTATTTTACAATGCGCTAATATATGTAGATGTATGCTTGTTAGGGAAAAGGAACGTGTAGGATACTTTTGCTATTAGAACCAAAAAAGGTTAAAAAAAATTATTTTGCATGTCTTTAATCAAAATGTACAGCAGCCTTTGACTCCATCCAAGACCTCTCTCCCACTGGTCCGCTTATAAAACAGACCGGAATCGGAAATTGTGAGATGAAATACAATCGAGCGTCTTTGATTGCCTCGGGTCACTATGTTAATTGGCTGCTGTTTCTTCGCTTATAGTGTCCCAGATACATGTGAGTCTACAGTTTGGTCGAGATTCTGTACCACAAAAAATTATTGGTATAAAAATTGGTCTTGCATTCAAATGGCGCATTTTCCATCTCATAATGAATTAGAGAAAATTAGGATGCTCCTTTTATGTTTATCATTGGGGCATGCTAAGAGTTATCAAGAAACGCGCTGTGAAGAATTCTCACGCTTCCGAAATGGAAAAAAGTCAATTACAAAAATGTAATATAAATGAATGTAAAACAGCAGGGGCCATTGTGTTTAAAAGCATAGAGCGAGTGATACGTGCCTTAAAGTTCTCTCAGATCAGTTAACACTATAAACACCCTGATTATTAAAAACATGGCAGGTAAAACATTTGCAATTTAAATAACAGAAATTAGATACAACTTAGCAGGCTAGTTGAGAGTAATCTGGAACACAGGTCATATGATTCCACACGATAGTAAATATATACCTATTTTCAGCAGTGGACTTTTGTGAGCTTGTAGGTCTGTGTAAGCGTTTCAATATCCTTACTGGATGAAGGGCTGTAAAATTATAAACCGTAGATTCTAGATCATGGAGCTCACACTTCACTAGTGGAGAAGGTGTCATCTTTTACAAGTGTTCCATGAGGTCAGACATGCCTAATGTGTCAGCAAAGTAAAGAGGGGTGTAGAAGGTGAGTAAAGGTACATCAGACAATGTGGGCCACCAGACTGGCGTAATAATTTTGGTTGCTTTATTTTGCCAGATATTTTTTGCTGCACTTAAAGACATTTTCTTTCACCAGAAGATCAGAGTCACTTGCCTCAGTTGAATATGACTTCAATAGCGCTTGCCAAAGCACATGGTGAGCATCGTTAAAGACAGTAAAAGGTGCTGATGAAAGACAGAGATGTGTTTTCCTTTTAAGGATTGGCTACTGAATTCTTTAGTTGTCTGTTCAGCCTTGTGTCATTATTTTGTTTATTTTTTAAAAGAACTTTGGGTCAGCTCCCTTTAGCCATTGTGTTTCTCATGTTTTTCATTGTTTGCCATTGATTGGGCGGGATGTCTTTTAGGGCCCTGTCATGTTGTGGATATTTTTTTCACATTGTCCCAGTTTTGGAGTTAGAGCAATACATTTTCCTTTTGTTGACTAGAGCAAGTGTGTGCTCTTTGGCGTATTTTCTTTGCTTCCATGGGGCCCCTGCATCCCTCTGGGTCTTATGTTCTTCTGGATTTCAGAGTTACAGATTAAACAAGCTTGCTAGCAAATGATGTTCCAAAAAACAAGCAGAAAGGTCACTAAACCACTGTCCATGTACATTAGGTATGAAACTAGCTTTACGGCGTCTGGTGTGCTGTTCATTCTAACATGAGGTTCTTCTCACATATTTGATCCAGGAAGTCAATAATTTATTTGTGAATCCTAAATGTCTACTTGTTTTGAGCAATTAACAGTCACATAATGGTATGTTTTGAAGGACAAGGTTTACCCCCTAATATCTAACGACAAGGACATACATTTCCATAAGCTGGCCGATATCCATTTTATAACAATATTTTAATTAAGGAGCGTCAGGTCTCTCAACTTAACATTTGTTAGTAGAGGTCCCAGTTTCTGGAAAAAATCTCTCTCCTTCCTTTTTTTCACTTCTTTTACTTCATGTTGAGGGTCAATGATGATCACTGGCAGGCAAGTCTATTCTTGCACATCCTGGTATCTGTTAACTGTCAATACAATAGTTTATCCACTGGACCCAATTAGCACGTATATCAATAACACTCATCAGGTCCTGGGCCCTTGGTTGGTATCAGAGTGCACTCCTCTGGACAAAAAGGAGAAATCCTGAAGGTTTGGGCTCTTCACAACCATGAATGGGCCTATTCCATTCGAGATCTTGCCATCCCGGGTGACGGCCAATGCGATGGTCCGGTGAACCCAGCTCTTCTTGCTATGGTGCCTGTCAGTGATGACTTCATGGTACAGCCTGCTGTGACCACCAGCCCGAAGCTCCAGCATCAAATGTCCACAATGCCTAACCAGATCTTGAAACTACAGCGATGAATTCCCATGACGTCCAATCTTCTCGTCGCACTTCAGAGACGACCAACCGAAACACTCTTCCTGCTCCTTGCAGCCTCCTCCACCGCCACTGGACTCTTCACTCTGAACTTTGAGAAGGAAACTCTTTCAGCAGGACTAACCTGGTCCATGTGTCTGCCCCACACTCCATCGTGCTTGGCCTGAACTTGTGACTTTCTCCCCATTTTGCACAACCAGATAAACATGAGTGGCACTTTCTACTTTTATGTGCTATATGTCCTTAAATCTTTGAAATTTCATCTTTCCAATTCTACTGTTGGGATTTTTGTCAGTTTGGTGTCGAATAATGGGATTGCTCTTGTGCGTTTACTTTTTGCTGCTAGTGGGGTGCATACATACTTTACAAATTACTTATAGGTAAGCCTGTCTTCTTTCGTGCCATGCTACCAGACGGTTAAGCACAGGATAATTTAGTGACATTCTGTGGTTCACACTGACAAGGTTTGTAGATGTTGCTTGAGTTCGGTTTCACCTCCCTCAACCAACAACCCAATTTCTCACCGTACCAAAATAGCTTAAGTGTCTCAGAACATCCCTATTCATGACACACCGAGATAGAGTTAAGTGTATTGGGGTGACTTAAATAAAATAAGGGCTGTTCATCTGGGAAAATGTGATTTATTTAAAAACTAAATTTCACCTAAATAGGTTCAGATCAATGAATTTTTATTCAAAATAACGCATGCCTTCCAAAATCTAAGGATCCATGAATTTTCAGCAGTGAATTTTTTAAATTATATTTATTAATTAACATAGAAATTAATTAGGCATGGTTCCTGTTCCTTTGAGCACATCCCTTTCTATTGTTTGCAAGCCAACAAAAATCTTTTGATTTCAAGTGCGACTTTGACAGAATTGTTGTTGGAATAAAGCATGCTCATAGATACTTGCCATATTTTTTCCAACTCCGCGTTTGGCAAGTGTCTATCCCAGACCAAGTGGGGAGGGGTTCATACTTTCTTCTGCAGCTGCTACAAGATGACAGTACCAAAACGATACCTCCTTTATTCTTGCCATGGGATCCTGAAGATCCTGTCCAATGGAGCTTACCGCAGTCAAAGTTTTTACGTGAAATCACACTTTTGCCGCTGCCTTCAAACACTTCAAACGCACCATTTTAAAGCATTTGAGAGTCCCAATCTTGTACAAAAAGCTATCCTTGGGTGATTTATTCAGCATGGCACTATACAAAATGCCCACTGATAACCTGGCTGGCCGAAGAATGAGTGTTCTATTATTCTTCAGTTGGTACCCCAAACAATACAGTTGAAAGTCAGGGAGGTGGTTGCTGGATAAGCATCTACCTAAACTCACTCTAGAGCAGCAGCAATTTTAGAGTAGTGAAATAACTGTGAATGACATTTTTTGACAGCTGTTAAGAGTCTTAAAAGAGGGAACGCTGCAGGCCAGGGTGGGAACCTAAATAAGTTCTATATCCTGATGCTAGATGCAGTGATCCCATTCTGGCTAGAGTTGTTAAGTGCTGTTTTATTGAAGGCTCCCCCCATACCAGGATCCTGGAATGAACTGGTCATCTCACTGATATTAAAACCAGGTAAAAATCCCACACAGTGTCCGTCATAACAACTGATTTCACTGTTAAATTCTGATTATAAGGGAGTGGGGAGGTTAATAAATAAGGACCAGAAGGGATTCTTACCTGCGAGGCAAATGAGAGAGCTGACGCACACTTTAATCGGTTCAATTGATCTTGCTGTGAGTCTAAGAGCTCCTCTGACAGTTCTAACCTTTGACTCAGCCAAAGCTTTTGACCCCGTCAAATGGAAACATTAGCAAACATTAGCGGGTGCACTGAAGAATTTTGGAATAGAGGCTGAGTTTCAGAATGTGTTGAGTAAGATTTGCAGTGCACCTTGTGCCCAGGTGTTAGTTAATGGGAGCCTTATTTTACCAGTTAAGATAGGTAGAAGTGCCAGGCAGGGCTGTCCACTGTCCCATATTCTTTTTAATCTGTATATTGAGCCTTTAGTACAAAGCTTGAGGTTATACAGGACAATTAGGCTTTTTACGATAGGAACCTTTACCAAAAAGATAGCTTATATGCCGACTATTTAATATTATATACTTCAGACATCGAATCTGCTATATCACGTTTAATGGCAGAGGTGAAGACTTGCGGGAAGCTGCCGGTTACGAGATTAATGAAAGTAAAACTGAGATAATGGTATGGAAACAGGATTATGAGGAAATTCATACCTAGAGAGAGAGAGAGAGAGAGAAGATATCTGGGGTTAACAATAACACACGACCTGGAGAATGTTCCCTCAATGAAAATAGAGAATGTTTATCAGGAGGTGGACAAGATCTTACAAAAATTGCAAATCTCCCCCTCACCCTGCACGAAGAAGTACATTTGGCCAAAATGTCTATTTTACCCAAATTCTCATATTTGTTTCATGATATCCCATTAAGTTTTGATAAACAATCTCTTATGAATACACAGGCGAAAGCTACACCTTTTATTTGTTAGGTGGTTAGGCTCTCTTGGAAGAAGTTGGGAAGGAGGGTAGGTAATGGTAGTTTAGGGCTCCTGTTTGTTTTTCTAAAAAAAAATCACAATGAACTTTGACGAGTCAAGGATTATTTTTCTTGACTTGCTGGTGGTGGTTAAGGATAGTTGCGTGTGGCGCGGTTCGATCCCCGTCGCTAGATTAGCCCAGCACCATATGACTCTGGGCAATAGCTTGCTTAATCTTCCCGACGGCCCCAGTGCCTAGAGACCCTTACGGGTGATTGTTCGCGCTTTATAAATGTGGATTATTATTACTCTAGCCTGTTCTTAAAAGCTACTGATGGAAACATGGTTTAACATTACAGCAGCTATTTTCCCGGTAGCCTGAGGTATAATTTTCTTTATGGGTAATTACGTAGAATACAAAGCAATTTTACTAAGAATACCGACTACGGCAGAGTGTATTGGGAGAGGATTACACTGAAGCAGAATGGGAGACTCAGCTCCAGTCCTATGTTAAGGAATTTCGAGAAACACTCTTGAAATATATACATTTCAAAAACTGGCCTTATTTGAATTATCCCCCAGCTAATATGTATCTGTGCTAGAAGTACACAAAAGCTGAATGTGAACTACGACACATCCGATTGAACATGTCAAAATATAACTGATTACTTACAAGTAGTATGGAAAATACTTCGTTCCTCAAGTGAATGTCGATTCACGCCATCAGGAAAACTTGTTATTTTTCAGGTCTACTTGGAATCAGAACACACAACATCCCACTGGAGATGGTGCATGGCAACAGCACTGCAATAGTATGCTAAGACACTGGAACATACCCGATACACTTATCATGCAAGAGTGGGCTTCAGAATTGTTCAGGCTAGCAATACATAAACTTTTTATACACAGAATTCAAACGAGTCTTCTTGAAATAGTGTGCGCTCCATTGAGGAACTAGTGTGACAATACCAGGCAAGAGAGAAATGTGCGCCACACAATATTTTCTTATTCAAATATTAGACCATACATCCACCATATCCTAGTTTGAATGTCGACGGATACAGAGTGGCATTGCTCTAATTTATTATATACATGTGACTCTATTATAATCGGAACTGCTAACGTACGATACTCTATACTGTATAATTCACACTAATAATTTTGCCCAGGCCTAGTTCCTAACTAATCTAAACCCAGTGCATCTAATGATCCACCTTGTGGATATGAAATCCATATTTGAATCCAAAGACCATAGCTTATTGTGCTCTAAGTTAGTTAGTGAGGACATTTCTAATATACTTGTAGCCCTAAATTTGAGGTCTTGGGATCAGTTGTACGTGGGAACAGCATAGGAAGCATAGAATGTATAAAGCATATAAACAAATTTATGATTAACATTCCATGAGTCATCTTTCCTTTTTATTTTCAATCTTTCATCAAAGGAAGTGTGTTTAATTGTTTCAGTCACATGAAAATGAGACATTAGTTTTGCTTTGCAAGTCATGGCTGCCTGGTGGCTCACTTGGTGACCTTGCAGGATATTTATTTTACAGCACTGTTGTGCCAGTACCACCAAAGAAGTACAATCAAACATTATACAATATCAGCTCACCGAAAAATGGTTATATGTAACTAAAAACATTACTTTGACCTTCCTTTAACACAATCGGGAACACTGCAATATTTTGTTGTGTGAATAGTAGAAGGCAGCTTATTTGTCAGTAGATATCTTTCAGCCAGTGAAATAGCTCCGTGAACTAATACATCAGTTGTAGAGAACTATCTGCATGGTATATACATGTTTAAAACCCAACAATACCCAACAATGCACATAACTTCTCATTATTCCATGGCTGCTATAATGATTAACATTACCTTAAGTAAAGATGAACATCCAGTATCATTCCAATTCAAAAAGCGTGCTATATAGATGTACTAATCATTATCTACTCAAGAAATGCCATATTGAGTTCACCGTAAAAAAGCTGGTTAAATGATTTCAGAATTAGAAGAAGAGTATCAGGCAAATGCAAATTTGATCGGTAAGAGTATTCACCACTTGAATTGGGATACCAAGATGTGCAGTAATACACCATTATCAGTTTTTTCCAATGACACATTTTGGCAGGTATACCTGACAGAATATATCTGTTGAACAATTCCCATAAGTGGGACCAACCTAAAGACATTACTATGTAAATACTGACTTACACAGTAATTTCCCATTCCAGAGGAGAAATCTGGGAATAGCACAAGATCATTTAGTCAAAAACTGATGATTATGACGAGCAGCATGTGGGTATTGCTTTATATTGGACTGAGGTGGAGCTATAAGGAAGGAAATGATCTGTTAGAAAGACAAAACATTTGAATAGTGCCAAAAAAACTTCGAGAACACAAATACTTTATAAATATCTACAACAATAGTTAGAATACCAAAATATCTTCACAAAATAGGTAACTATATTGAATCTTAAATGTTAAGCAATATATTAACTTAACAAATATATTAGCTTAAAAAAGACATTTAAAAATAGAAACTCAAGATAACATTATAATTTACATTTTATGACATGCAAATAGAAAAATATAGACGTTAAAATAAATGTAATATAGAAATAAATACAATTATGAAATGAGCATGAATAACATAAGCATCAGAAGGGAACGTGTTGGACTTTGGCAGGGTCATAATTTCTATTCTCACTACAGCATATCCAACAGCAAGAAAAGTGTTGCACTTTGAAAGACTTAGATTTAGTATTTCTGCATCTAAATAAAAAAAAAATGAAAATGTATGTTGTATTTCGAGTTAACCTCGCTTTTCCCTTCCTCTCTTCTTCCACCTCCTTGTTTTCTACTTGGAACATTCCACATGAAGGCTGTTTAGAATGTTTGGTGTCTCCTGTCAGGAGAGACTGGAGATGTACCTTACTATATACACAATAAATCTGGTCACTTACACTTTCCATTGTAATTTTTTCTTCAGCACATAAAAATTGATGTTAAAATAAATCTTAACAAATATATTAGCTTAAAAAAGACATTTAAAAATAGAAACTCAAGATAACATTATAATTTACATTTTATGACATGCAAATAGAAAAATATAGACGTTAAAATAAATGTAATATAGAAATAAATACAATTATGAAATGAGCATGAATAACATAAGCATCAGAAGGGAACGTGTTGGACTTTGGCAGGGTCATAATTTCTATTCTCACTACAGCATATCCAACAGCAAGAAAAGTGTTGCACTTTGAAAGACTTAGATTTAGTATTTCTGCATCTAAATAAAAAAAAAATGAAAATGTATGTTGTATTTCGAGTTAACCTCGCTTTTCCCTTCCTCTCTTCTTCCACCTCCTTGTTTTCTACTTGGAACATTCCACATGAAGGCTGTTTAGAATGTTTGGTGTCTCCTGTCAGGAGAGACTGGAGATGTACCTTACTATATACACAATAAATCTGGTCACTTACACTTTCCATTGTAATTTTTTCTTCAGCACATAAAAATTGATGTTAAAATAAATGTTAACAAATATATTAAAAAGTACATGTTTTTTAACCTCATAATAATATTTACAAATCAAAATTACTACATTAACAATTTTATAAAATAAAATATTAAAATACTGACTATATGTTTTTAAGGAATCAATATATATATATAAATATATATTGCTAAAAGCTTCAGCCATATTAGACAAATCTTCACAAAACTTTCCAAAAAAAGGTTGGTCTATCTTTGCTCCTTCATGAAAAGTTTTGGGGGATCTGTCACGCGGGGACCAAGAAAAATGGGTTCCCAAAAAGTAAAATTCCCATCCATTTTCTATAGACTTCTTTAGACAAGGCTACAGCAAAAACTGCTGAATGAAATTACACCAAATTCAGCAGGAAGCTAGATCTTGGTCCGCGGATTGTGCTTTTTGAGATTTAGTGAAAATCTGTTCAGCAGTTTTTGCAAAACTAAGGGTAAAAAATAATTGTACATTCTGATAATTGAACTTGCGATGGTCCCACGAGCGTCCTATGAGAGCACAACATCAATAATGGAGCCCTGTGATTGGTCAAGAGGCCCATTTTTCCCATGAGCCTTCACGCTCTTGTGGAAGATTCTTACTCCTGTGAGACCTGCAAGTGATTTGCTGGCTGTTTGAATGTTAGAAGTGAAATGGTCACCATTAAAGTTAACTAAGAACAATTTGAAGCATTGTGGAAATTAAATTAAAAAGCTATATAGGGACAGCAGAAAGACATGCTGTCCCCCTAAGTTTAGAGACAAGGGATACTTACTGGGAAGAATTTAAATGTATATCGGTTTGAACTAAGTTTTACGATCTTGCGAGACTCTCACGTCAGTGTGACTAGTAGAAAGGCGTAGATGAATTAATTAATTAATTAATCGATTAATTAATTAATTAATTAATTAATTAAATTAGATTTGTATGGCGCACAGCTACCCGGAGGTTTCCCGGCACCTGGGGACACTGCAGAACAGAGGCAGGGCCATTGGAGTTTAGGTAGGATTACTGATTAAAGAGCCATGTCTTTAGATCCTTGCGAAATTTAAGGTACTGCTTTTCATAACGTAGGTGAATATGAAGAGAGTTCCAGAGGGAAGGAGCTAAGAAGGCAAAAGAACGTCCCCCCATTCTGGCTCGTTTGATTCTAGGCACCTGGAATTTTAATTGATTCGAGGATCTAAGTGAGCGTGAGGGGCGATGATGTTGGACCAGGGCACCAAGATAATGGGGGTCTGAGCCCATGTTTATTCTGTACATGTAACAGAGGGCTTTAAATTTGGTGCGATTGTCAATTCTCAGCCTATGGAGTTCCTGGAGTGCACCAGAAGTTGGGGCCGTTCTGGGAAGTGGCAGAGAGCAGTCTAGCAGCGGAATTCTGGACCACCTGAAGTCTGCGGAGCACTTCCTTGCCAGCACCCAAATAGAGAACGTTTCCGTAGTCCAGTCTGGAAATTACCAGAGCCTGGATGACAGTTCTTTGGGTGGTAGCTGGAAGCATCCACAGGATTTTCCGAAGCCACTTTAAAATAGCAAAGCAAGTTGAAGCTACTTTAATCACCTGCTGCTTCATTGTCAGTTTATCGTCAATGACGATGCTGAGGTTGCGTGCTGATTGGGATGGGAGGAGGAGGTCACCCATCTCAGAGGGCCACTGTTGGGGGCCCCAGAGCGATTTTTTATTACCAAAGATGAGGAGTTTGATTTTTCCTACATTAAACATAAGTTTGTTTGCGTGCATCCAGTCAGCTATCTTTAATAACCCTGCTTGCAGAGAGGGTGGCTTTGAGGTTTCCTTAGGGGAGAGCGAGAAGATAAGCTGGGTGTCATCAGCGTAGGAATAAATAGTCAGGCCTGCTTGTTCTGCTATCATGGCCAAACGACTAACATATATGTTGAAAAGCAATGGACTGAGAATGGAGCCCTGGGGGACTCCATACAAAGATATTTGAGTCCGGGAATGAGCCGTAGAGGAAAAGACCTGAAAAGTCCTATTGGATAGAAAGCTGGACAGCCACATGGGAGCCTTGCCGCCGATGCCCTTAGTGTTGAGGATTTTTAGGAGAGAGGAGTGGGAAACGGTATCAAATGCTGCACTTAAATCCAGCGGGATAAGTGTTACCGTTTCCCCTTTGTTGATTAATTGACGGATGTTTTCGGTCACACCCAGTAAGGTCGACTCTGTTGAAAAACCAGCACGAAAACCCGATTGAGAAGGATGTAAAATCTTTTCAGCTTCAACAAACTTGGTCAATTGGAGATTGACGTGCTTTTCCAAAATCTTTGAGAAAATGGGAAGCAGAGAAATGGGGCAGAAGTTAGAGAGAATCTCAGGGTCAGAGTTGGCTTTTACTAGTAAGGGGAGGACCATTGCATGCTTCCAGGCTGCAGGAACACAAGCTTCCAGGAGTGATATATTTAGGAGCTGCATGATAGAGAGGAGTATGGGAAGATCTAGTTCTTGGAGTACAGTAGGTGGTATAGGATCCTGCGGGGAACCAGACTTAATGCTTGTAAGAATATTACGAAAAGAAACAATGTCCAGGGGAGACCATTCATTAAGTAAATTATTGCTATTTGCTTGGGCTATTCCCTGTGTGGTGTGAGGAGGTGTGGAGTAGATGGATTGAGGTTTTAGAATGACATTAGGATGATTGTGGAATTCAGAGTAGATTTTATCTGTTTTATCCTCGAAGAAAGTCGCCAAATCATTTCATTGTTTAGAGTTAAGGCTTGGGGGCTTGTGTTGACAAGTGTCACCTGAGAGCTCCTTTACCACTCCAAACAACACCTTGGGGCAGTTTTGTGACTGTAGAATAATATGGTTGGTGTATTCAGCCCGAGCGGTATTACACATTAAGTGATAATTATGGAGAGCTAGTTTGTATGAGTTAGTTGCTGTTAGGATAAGTTCTCCATACACTCCATTACTTTTAATGTATATTGTGGTGCTTATTAGTGAGAGAAAGTGTGTAAGAGATGAGTAGTGCAATGAGTCGATGGTTAATTTTTATGGGGTTCATTTGATCTCACAAACCTCTTGTGAGACCTGCATGGAAAATTGCTTGGCCTGCTGCGAGGTGTTTCATGATTTATCACCCCGCAAGATTCTTGCCAGATTGTATGAAGAGAAGTGGAGAAAAAGAGCCATGGTAAACCAATAGTTAATATTCTTATTACATAGTAGGAAAAATGCTGTGATGGGAATTGGCTGCAGAGCCAGAGATTGCTTAGATTATCCTTGATGCTTTGGAGAAGAAGGAAGTCTCTCTAAGTCGTGCTCAGCAGAACAAAATGTATCTGGAGTTGAAAGAGACTGGGGTGGTCATTTGCATTTAAGAAAGAACTCCAAATTCAAGTATTTTAGCAATATATTTCAAAAACTTTGGGCCTGATTACAAGTTCAGCTGTACAACAGCTGTACCGCTGCAACAGCTGTCAGAAGAAGACTACTTCCACCCACTGTATTATAATGTTCCAGATGGGCTGGTGGCAGTCTTTTTACGGTAGGGAATTTTTTTCATATTGGTCAATACTTGTGTGTATATTTTGACTGGACATGTGTCGAATGTACAGATATGCATGACATGTGAAAAAAGTGCCTGCTACCCATTGCTGGAGTCTGAATTTTATGTGCCCAGTCTAATCAATAGGTTAATGGTGCAAAATGGACTTACCTGGATTTGGGCGCCAAAAGGGTAGTTTTCTTTGATGTCAAGATGCTGCTGTGAAGCGGGGACCTGGAGGAAGGGATCCATTTTAGAGACTGAAAGGAAGAAAAATAAATGGGTGAGTATGCACCCCAAATCCTTTGTTTTCAATGACTGAAAGCAGGCTGAAAGCAGGTGGTCCCACCTCCACGGCTGGCTCGTCATAAAGCCAACTCAAAATTTTGACAGCAGTTGACAAATGGCTGTCGGTGTTGGCGATGTTAGAGTGGTCTTTTGGATTGCAATCCGACAACATCATTATACTGCGGGTGGACCGCATAGTCTACAGCGTTGCATCTGACACCGGCCAGAGAGCAGCAGTGGGACAGTCAAACTCATAATCAGGCCCTTTGTTGTGAAGTGTCAGTAAGTCTAGTGATGTAGGAACACTTATTCGACCCTATCTTTACAGAGTGAAGTATTATTTTGGGAGGTGTAGATGTGTTAATATAAGTAGATTGGAATGTAGGGAGATGTGAAGAAGGTTTGCAGAGTGTGTTAAAAATTAAATGTGCAAACTATGTGCATTAAGTAAAGTAAGCAGTGTTTCTTGATTTATAAAACAAAAAATGTTGATAAAACAAGCTGTCAAAAGCCCCAAAATCCTTCACAGAGGCAGAATGTTGGTAGTTCCTAATGCCCCTCTTAATACACTCTGCCAAATTGATTATGTGAGTTGACTGGAGAGTACCAGGGGAGAAAGGCGATGGGGAACAGAAAAGACTGATTGGTCCTCTCTGGGGTCCTCACTTCAGGCTGTTTACTTCCACTCTTCTGGCCAGGTAATCTAGTCTCTATGCACTCTTTTTTGTTGTGATAAGTAGTCTAAAAAGAACATAACTCACATATATTCAGATTTTTCTAACTATTGATTTATCTTAACCCAAGTATTTGCATATGTGTAAGCTTATGTACCCATAATGGATCAGAATAGTGCCTCTCTTCTATGGTATTATATGTGTTTTTCAAATCTTTGCAAGCTTAGTAGATAGTATCTTCTTTTTCTCTCTTTAATTTCAGGAATTCAGGAAAACAACAACTCTGGGAGAGATTTCTATTTCTGTTCAACAGGTAAGTCACTTGTTATTTGCTTATTCGTTTTTAATTACATAACACATTTTTAAAACTGTATTTTTCTACTTTAAATATAACAGATACACTTAGCTTGTAGCAAGGAGTTGTAGACACGATGCAGCAGTAAGGAGTTTGAAAAACGACTGGAAACACTACTCTCATTTGTCTTCATGAAGAGCTCAGGAAGCACTGGAACTCTGTTGTAATCAAATTCTTGTGGCCATAGGTGTAATTTAAGATGATTTATTCAGATTTAGTTTCAGGTTGGTACATCCATAAGGAAGATCAGCCCCACCAGGAGCAGCCTGACGGCTGCTCAGCCCAAACTCCAACTGTCACACCTCACCTCACAGGCACCCCAACATTCCATTCATCATCACCACTCCATGCAGCAAATTCACACTGGCTGAGCAGCTAGGGGCAAAGCAACAGGGTAGATGAATAAATGCATAAACAAGATATAACATATCCTCCCCCTTTATAAAATACAAAAATATAAGAATGCAAGCTTGAATAAAACAATGACAAGTAGAAAAAGAAAAAGAAAAATTACATCAAAAAATACAAATGCAAGGTGGAATAAAGCATTATGTGAGGAACCATACACATAGTAAATAGGGAAAATGAATAAATAAATACACAAGAAATATCAGACATCCTCCCCCTTTTTTAAAACACCAACAAACATAGAGCACAAAAACAGGTGAAACAGCATTATCTTTAACATCACACATTTCTAGAATGCAGACGGAGAAATAACCCAATCAGTCCCACAGCAGCATAATAGACAAAAACAATACCACACCAATTAACATTACTGGCAATACCAACTGGCCAGTAAAGCATGACCAGAGGCACAACATAGCATGTCTCACTAACCAGTGCGTAGCAAACTCTTACATACACAAGAGAAGAACGAAAAAAAAATCTACCAGACGAATATTAAATCAAAGAACACTTGCAGAGTATGTAACAGGTAAGATAGTCCTGACTAAACATACCCAAACAAGGGCAAGTAGAGTGACATGTAACAAATTGTGAAATTCACCTTCAACAACAAACATCCCTCATGTAAGGACATATAGCAAACACTGTATAAATGGGTGACTTCCACCCACACAACCACTCCTCATGTAAGGACAGCAAACGGAATGTGTAGAAAAGGATGACTTACACCCCGTCCAGTCATCCCTCACAAATGGGTATGAAACGTAAAGTGTAGTGATAGGTGACTAGCAACCCATCCAGACATCCCTCTAAATAGGACATGTAACAAACAATGTAGATATGGATGATGTGCACCCATAACACCATCCCTCATGTAAGGGCAGTAGAATGCAACGAAGATATGGGTGACTGCCACCCACAAACCCATCCCTCATGTAAAACCATGTAACATATACTGTAGAAATGGGTGGCTCCCACCCATACAACCATCCCTTATGTAAGAGCATGTAGGCTAAAATGTGAAGATGTAGTAATACAACACGACATACCAGTTAGTGGCAACAACAACAAAAAAGAAAAATTCACATCAGAAAAGACACCTACACTGTAACTAGATGAACATAGCAGGAGCACAGCAAAGATACCCAGGCACTGATAACCTTGCATAACAGTAGAGAATGCAACCAACACAGGAACATAGAACTCATGAGGACAATAGATTTCTGAGCATACTGATAAGGAACACATTAAAATGCGAATAAGGCAGCAAATAGACATGGGGCCCTATTACAATGTGGGGCGGAGTTTCCTCCGCCCGACATTGTCTTGGTCAAGGGACTGACTGACACCCGGTCAGCGGTCCCGACTGACTAATTACAATGCGACTGAACACTGTTCGGTCGCATTCCTATACTTTACAATGGGGGCATGTATTCCGGCCGGAATGCATGTTCCTATTGTAAAGTAGGAGGTGCAGTACATCCCTGTACCCCATGTCAGGCCCCTCAAGGTGACTGCCACAGGATGCAGGGATCAGCAGGAAACCATGCACCCAAGGGGGCCTGGCGTGGCGCCCCAAAGTTGAGTTCCAACAGCCTTTCAGTGTTTGAAAGACAGGCACGGAAAGGCTGCTGAAACCTGACAACATAATCCCAAGGGCGGAAAGAGCTGCCCGTGGGATTACTGGCTGCATTCTACCCACCCAACGACTGCTAAGGCCAACGAAAAGGCGATTCACTCAGGTCTCTCTTTTCCCTGAGGTACTCCCTACCCTTGGAAGATACCCCACGATGCCAATTCAAGAAGGAGCAAGATAGTTGAGACCCCTTGTATGTATGTATATATATGTATATTACCTACTGGCAGTCGCCAGTAGGTAGTTACAGTTAGGACCTATTTTCCATCAGAAATCCGCAACATTCTATTTGGAATAACGTTGGCGTCGATTGATGAATCTTCGTGAAAGTTTCCAAACTTTTGGCCAGCTCCGGTCGGCTCCTATCCTGAAAATTTCACGGTGATTCGTCAAGCGGGGACCAGAAAAAAGGGGGGTCCCAAAGCGTTTTCCCCATGCATTTTCCCATAGGACCTGTTGACGCAGCTACAGCCCGAAGTGCTGATCGGAATTACACCAAATTTGGCAAAAAGGTAGTCCTCAGTTCAGACTCGTGCCTTTTGCTTAAATGGTGTAAATCTGATCAGTAGTTCCTGAGAAAATCAAAATTAAAATCACATATATATCTGGGCGGAGCCTAACCACACATCTCATCGTGAGATCTGATTGGCTGTCAGCACTTCATCCAAGAAGTGTTGGCACCCATCTTTGGACCAATATCCACGATAGCACCTCATTAAAAAGCATTGCAGTTAATAGAAGGTTTTAAGATAACTTTCCTGAAAGTTAATTGTTCACTATCCTACTGTTAGCTCCCAATGCATCTATTTTAGGAGTTATCCTTCAGCGCCAGGATACCTGTAAGGTGATAGCTGCGCTATATAAATGTTTTAAATAAATAAATAAATAAATTAAGACTTTAGTTACATTATAAATCATTTGTTGATGGTACCATACTCATTTTAGGAATTGTGGTGTTCTAAGGTGATTTTACCATGTGAAAAAGCCTTCTGCTGTGATATCATGAATCATGTTTGAGAGAAAACTATTTTCTCATGCTTTTCCCACAGAGGTTTGGAAGGTGATCTATAAGCTAATTGAGAGCATATTTTCTTTAAATTCACATTATCTTTCTCAGTCATGTGAGAATGAAGTCTGACATTCTCAGTAAAACATGTACATCCAACAAGGGCAGAGACTGTCAGTTGATTCCTTTGTGTTCTACTGCAGCTTCCCAGAGTGTTCTAAAGAACAACTAGAGCGCTAACAGTCCTACTTATGACAAACGTATGGCACACCTGAAGCCATCTTGGTTGGAATAAAGTGGTAACTCTTAAAACATTTAATTTAAAAAGGAACAAAATGAGGGGGTTCATTTTGCCATAGAAAGTATGATTAGTGCTGCAGAAAGAAAAATTAGGGCACATTTTGAGTGACTTCTCAAACCCTCTTCTATTTCATTAAAACATTCTGACATGCAGACTTTCCTGGTGAGCAGTAGCTTTACTGCAGTGATCTAATAAGCAACTAGAGTGCTAACATTCTGAATTTATGGCAAATGTGTGACACATCTGAATGCCTTCTTGATGGAATCAAAGTAAAAAACTGAAAGTATTTCCTACTGAGGAGACTGTAGTAAATGAGGAAATTAGGAAACATCATAACAAATAAGTCTCCCAAAATGGCCACGAGAGACAAAAGAGCCCAAATGTAGCCCAAATATCACCCAGATGTAGCCCAAGTATAGCCCAATGACAGAATGTCCCAGAGTGTTCTAACGAACAACTAGAGTGCTAACTGTCTTACTTATGACAAAAGTACGGCACACCTGGAGCCATCTTGATTGGAATAAAGTGGTAACACTTAAAACATTTATTTTACAAAGGAATAAAATGAGGGGGTTCATTTTGCCATAGAAATTATGATTAGTGCTGCAGAAAGAAAAATTAGGGCACATTTTGACTTCTCAAATCCTCTTCTATTTCATAAAAAAATTCTGACATGCAGACTGAAACATGCACTTTGAATACCAGCAGCAGACTTCACTGGTGAGCAGCAGCTTTACTACAGTGATCTAATGAGCAACTAGAGTGCTAACATTCAGAATTTATGGCAAATGTGTGACACATCGGAATGCCTTCTTAATGGAACCAAAATAAAAAACTGAAAGTATTTCCTACTGAGGAGACTGCAGTAAATAAGGAAATTAGGAAACTTCATAACAAATAAATCTCCCAAGATGGCCACCAGAGACAAAAGAGCCCAAATATCACCCAGATGTAGCCCAGGTATAGCCCAATGACAGAATGTCCCAGACTGTTCTAACGAACAACTAGAGCGCTAACAGTCTTACTTATGACAAAAGTATGGCACACCCGAAGCCATCTTGATTGGAATCAAGTGGTAACACTTAAAACATTTAATTTACAAAGGAACACAATGAGGGGGTTCATTTCGCCATAGAAATTATGATTAGTTCTGCAGAAAGAAAAATTAAGGCACATTTTGACTTCTCAAATCCTCTTCTATTTCATAAACAAATTCTGACATGCAGACTGAAACATGCACTTTGAATAACAGCAGCAGACTTCCCTGGTGAGCAGTAGTTTTACAACAGTGATCTAATGAGCAACTAGAGTGCTAACATTCAGAATTTATGGCAAATGTGTGACACATCTGAATGCCTTCTTGATGGAACCAAAATAAAAAAACTGAAAGTATTCCCACTGAGGAGACTGCAGTAAATGAGGAAATTAGGAAACTTCACAACAAATAAATCTCCCAAGATGGCCACCAGAGACAAAAGACCCCAAATGTAGCCCATATATCACCCAGATGTAGCCCACATGTAGCCCAATGACAGAAGTGTGCAAAACACTTATTTTTTGTATATTTGCAGTTTTATATAGTGCAGACTTGTCAGGTATTGGAGTGCTTTACATGAGCATTGTTTACATCACACAAGATCAAATTCATTTTGGTTGTCGACATGGGGAGATTAAGTGATTTGACAGAATCACAGAATGTTGAGCTGAAGCAGAAACTCCAACCTGATTCCCCAGTTGCAAAGTCTGCAGCTCTGGAAGTAACACCACATCCTCTCCCCTAGGTGCAACATTTAATCAAGTGGTCAACTGGATAAAAAAACATAAAGATTACAAATAATTTAAAAGTTCTTTGTCGCTATTTGAAAACTCAGAAAATATGCCTTCATTTTAGTTTTTTAGAGCACTAACCATACTTTTGATGCAAATAAGACCCTCTCATATATGTAATTTCTAAAGGAAATACTCTAGGTATTACAGTTTTGATTACATCAAGATGACGTCAGGCATTCCACACTTTTGTAATAAATATAGAATGTTAGCAATCTAGTTGTTCATTGGGATACTGTTGAGAGGCAGAGGCCAGAGGCACGGACTCTGAAAATTGAAGGCAGGTAGGAGAGTGCAGAGGCAACAATTTGACCACACTGGGCAGGCAGGAAGGGCAGTGGCAGAACAACAGACTATGGAGGGCAGTGGAAAGGGGGGCAGGGGCAACAAACCATCAATACAGGACTGGCAAGAGAGGCTGTGGCAATATAATAGACCATTGTGGGCAGAAGGAAGAGGCAGTGGCAGTACAACCATACATGCCAACAGACCCGTTTCATCCAGGAAACGTCCAATGTTTTAAAGTTCAAATGGGCTTTATTTGATCTGTCTCCTGTCTACAATCTCCTCTTTTTCAATGTAACTCAAAGGGGAAAATCAATACCCCAGTTTTTTTCAAAATCTCCCACTTACCAAGTTCAAAATGTTCGCAAGTATGGTACATTGGATCATGGTAGGCAGGAGGAATTGGGGTAGGGACATGGACTCGGATAACAGAGGACAGGAGGGACATGGAGAGGTGCACCAAACTGACCCATACAGGGCAGGCATTAGGGTTTGCATCAGCACAATACACCACACAGCACATGCGGGACGGGAGTGCAGCACAACAATCTATAGAAAGCAATAGGGAGGGGACAGGACCATGTACATGGACAACAGAGAACAGAGGGGAAAGAGTCAATGGTAGCTAGCTGACCATAATGGACAGACAGGAGAGAAAGCTGCAGCATAACAGACCATAAAGGGCAGGAGGGACGGGTCAGGGGCATTACAATGGAACAGACAAGTCAGGAGGGAGGGAATAGGGGTCTGCACATGGAAACAGAGGGCTGGGGGCAAGGGGGCAGGAGCAGCAAGATGACCATGGAGGTCAGGCAGAATGGGCACTAGAAACAAGACACACCATGGAGAGCAACAATGAGACTATGATGGCATACACACAGACCATGGAGGGAAGGTGGGAGGGGGTCAGGGGCAGCTAGCTGACCACACAGGGAAGGTGGGAGGGGCCATGGCAGCACAGAAGACCATGCATGGCAAGCGGGAGGGTTAGTGGCAGCACAATGGCTATGATGGGCAAGAAGAAGGGTGCAGGGGCATGCACAAAGGACCATGGAGGATAGAAGGGAGGGTCAGGACCTGGGCACAGACAAGAGAGTTCAGGGGAAGGGGCCTCACAACAGACCGCGCGGGGCAGGCAGGAGGAGCAGTTGCAGCACAACAGACCAGGGAGGGCAGAAGGGTGTGGCAGTAAAATGGACCATGGAGGACAGGAGGAAGGGGATAGGGGCATGGCATGTGGACAGGCAGGGTGGAGGTGGCAGGGACAGGTTACAGTCATCTGACAATGCTAGGCAGGTGGGAGGGGAGTGGCAGCTCAACAGAACACTCAGAGTAGATAGGAGTGGCAGGTCCATGGAACATGGTGAGCAAAAAGGATGGAGCAGGGGCATGCACAAAGACATCGGAGGGCAGGGGGGAGGAGAATAGGGGCAGCAAGCTAAGCACAGAGGCAAAGCAGGAGGTCAATGATGGGACATAGAATTGGGCAATGGAGGGCAGGAGGAGTGGACTGGTACATCATGCTAAATGGAGGGCAGTGGCAGCACATCAGACCATGCATGGCAGGAGGGAGGAGGCTAGTCCATGGATTCAGACAACAGAGGATAGGGAGGAGGTAGATGGGGCAGCAAGCTAACTGTTCAGAGAAGGTGGGTATTAGGAACTTTATTGTTTTTAAAATGTGTGTCTGTGCGAACTACTTAAAATATGAACAAGAATGCAGCATAATCTCACTTTTATTCAGGAAGAAGAGGACGTTTGTGACTGTGACTCCGGGCTCACTTGGCAGAAACACTCCCTGACCCTCCACCCCCATCGCAAAATGTAATGCCCGTGAAAAGGGTAGGTGGACGCAGTGTTATATAGAACATAATCCTAAAAGCACGATTGTAAATGAAAACTAGTTATAGTATATGGTATAAACTATGCACCAAAAAGTGTGATATAAGATGAACCGGGGCGTGAAATATAATATGCAATACATTGTGCGCAATGACAGATTCATTGGAGAGCACGAGATAGCACAGGCACTAGCGCGTGCTATGCGATATGCGCCTTGGAGTGTAATATGCACAGGGCAGTGTTGTGTAACCTAACTAGTCTCTAATGTTGTAATATAAAATATGTGCTGGGGAGTGTAACGTTGCATATGCACTGTGACAAAGATATGGATCCCAGATTGTAATATGTATGGCATTATGTATGCGTTATAACATAGGCATCGAGGAAGGCACGTTAGATGGGGCAATATAACCCGTGCGAAGGCAAGTGTGGCAAGACATATTCACGGGGTAGTGTTATAGTGCACATGGGCTAGAGAGTGTCATAGCATATGCACTAGCTGGTGGAATACAACAAAGAGGTGTGAGGCACTCGGCGGGCACTGGTGGGTGTAACACAGCATTGGGCTCAGCCAGGAGCACGCTGTGACTCTCAAGTGAGGTTCGTCTCCTTTCCAGAGAGTAAAATAAAAAGTATTACACATCCGGTGGTGGATGTGTATTTTATTAACCGTGAGCCCACTAGGTACCTCCAGTAAGT
This sequence comes from Triturus cristatus, assembly GCF_964204655.1. NCBI lineage: Eukaryota > Metazoa > Chordata > Amphibia > Caudata > Salamandridae > Triturus > Triturus cristatus. Next base: position 333,164,506 of record NC_140579.1, read on the forward strand.
ACCACAGAGCTGTGTTGCATAGAGGTGTAAAAAAGGGCGTGGCCGCAGAACACCTGTCTTCAACGCAGCTCTCTGGCGCATACTGGAGATACCTGTTGGGCTAGTTGGCCCTCAGGGACCCTCAGTATTGAAGGGGAACTAATTCCCCAACTTACAACTGGCCAGGGGGCGCGTTTGCAGAGTGCTGCAAGGAGGGGGCATGGTCTTTTATTTATTTTATTTTTTTAAGAAGGAGGGCTGTGTGGCCCCCCTTCTTTTTCTAATTTACTGGCCCTGGGGACCCCATCCCCCAGGGCCTGCACCCTAATTTGTTTTGTTGAAAAAAAATAATTTGGCCCTTCCAAGGTCTTAATCGGCCCCGGGGACCCCAATCCCCGGGTCATGGCCTTTTTTTTTTTATTCTTTAGGAGGGGGCTGCGTTGCCCCCCTCCTCAGGCCACTTATGGCCCCGGGGACCCCATCCCCAGGGGCCGGCCTTTGTTTTTTATTATTTTAAAAAATATATATATTTATAGAAACACCTAGGACACACTGGACAAACCGTACGTACCTATCACCATGACGATTTGCGTGATATACATGAATCCACATGGAATGTATTTACACCGCTAGTGAAGCTCTGACGTGTCTGACGCCCTACCGTGCCTAATCCCGGCGCCCCCCAGTGGGTACTCTCCAAGTAGACACCCTTGTCGTTTATTTATACAAACATGGGTAGCTATTGACGGGCACATTTAATATACACGCACACCAAGCCATTCAAAGGGGATTCGACAAAAATTCGACCAAACTATGCAAGAAACCCCTCTCACGGTTAATAAAATACACATCCACCGCCGGATGTGTAATACTTTTTATTTTACTCTCTGGAAAGGAGACAAACCTCACTTGAGAGTCACAGCGTGCTCCTGGCTGAGCCCAATGCTGTATTACACCCACCATTGCCCGCCGAGTGCCTCACACCTCTGTGTTGTATTCCACCAGCTAGTGCGTATGCTATGACACTCTCTAGCCCATGAGCACTGTAACACCACCCCGTGAATATGTCATGCCACACTTGCCTTCGCACGGGTTATATTGCCCCATCTAACGTGCCTTCCTTGATGCCTATGTTATAACGCTCAGCGCTATGCCATACATATTACAATCTGGGATCCATATCTTTGTCACAGTGCATATGCAACGTTACACTCCCCAGCACATATTTTATATTACAACTTTAGAGACTATTTAGGTTACACAACACTGCCCTGTGCATATTACACTCCAAGGAGCATATCGCATAGCACGCGCTAGTGCCTGTGCTATCTCGCGCTCTCCAAATAATTGGTCATTCCGCACAATGTATTGCATATTATATTTCACGCCCCAGTTCATCTTATATCACACGTTTTGGTGCATAGTTTATACCATATACTATATCTAGTTTTCATTTTCAATCGTGCTCTCAGGACCTTTTTCTATATAACACTGCGTCCACCTACCCTTTTCACGGGCATTACATTTTGCGATGTGGGGTGAAGGGTCAGGGGGTGTTTCTGCCAAGTGAGCCCGGAGTCACAGTCACAAACGTTCTCTTCTTCCTGAATAAAAGTGAGATTATGCTGCATACTTGTTCATATTTTAAGTAGTTCGCACAGACACACATTTTAAAAACAATAAAGTTCCTAATACCCACCTTCTCTGAACAGTTAGCTTGCTGCCCCATCCACCCCCTCCCTATCCTCTGTTGTCTGAATCCATGGACTAGCCTCCTCCCTCCTGCCATGGGTGGTCTGATGTGCTGCCACTGCCCTCCATTTAGCATGATGTACCAGTCCACTCCTCCTGCCCTCCATTGCCCAATTCTATGGCCCATCATTGACCTCCTGCTTAGCCTCTGTGCTTAGCTTGCTGCCCCTATTCTCCTTCCCCCTGCCCTCAAATGTCTTTGTGCATGCCCCTGCTCCATCCTTTTTGCCCACCATGTTCCATGGACCTGCCACTCCTATCTACTCTGAGTGTTCTGTTGAGCTGCCACTCCCCTCCTACCTGCCTAGCATTGTCAGATGACTGTAACCTGTCCCTGCCACCTCCACCCTGCCTGTCCACATGCCATGCCCCTATCCCCTTCCTCCTGTCCTCCATGGTCCATTTTACTGCCACACCCTTCTGCCCTTCCTGGTCTGTTGTGCTGCAACTGCTCCTCCTGCCTGCCCTGCGCGGTCTGTTGTGAGGCCCCTTCCCCTGATCTCTCTTGTCTGTGCCCAGGTCCTGACCCTCCCTTCTATCCTCCATGGTCCTTTGTGCATGCCTCTGCACCCTCCTTCTTGCCCATCATAGCCATTGTGCTGCCACTAACCCTCCCGCTTGCCATGCAAGGTCTTCGGTGTTACCATGGCCCCTCCCACCTTCCCTGTGTGGTCAGCTAGCTGCCTCTGACTCCCTCCCACCATCCCTCCATGGTCTGTGTGTATGCCATCATAGTTTCATTGTTGCTCTCCATGGTGTGTCTTGTTTCTATTGCCCATCCTGCCTGACCTCCATGGTCATCTTGCTGCTCCTGCCCTGCCCCCTTGCCCCCAGCCCTCTGTTTCCCTGTGCAGACCCCTATTCCCTCCCTCCTGGCTTGTCTGTTCCATTGTAATGCCCCTGATCCGTCCCTCCTGCCCTTTATGGTCTGTTATACTGCAGCTTTCTCTCCTGTCTGTCCATTATGGTCAGCTAGCTACCATTGCCACTTTACCCTCTGTTCTCTGTTGTCCATGTGCATGGTCCTGTCCCCTCCCTATTGCTTTCTATGGATTGTTGTGCTGCACTCCCGTCCCGCATGCGCTGTGTGGTGTATTGTGCTGCTGATGCCTGCCCTGTAGGGTCAGTCTGGTGCACCTCTCCATGTCCCTCCTGTCCTCTGTTATCCGAGTCCATGTCCCTACCCCAATTCCTCCTGCCTTCCATGATCCAATGTACCATACTTGCGAACATTTTTAACTTGGTAAGAGGGAGATTTTGAAAAAAAACTGGGGTATTGATTTTCCCATTTGAGTTACATTGAAAAAGAGGAGATTGTAGACAGGAGACAGATCAAATAAAGCCCATTTGAGCTTAAAAACATTGGACGTTTACTGGCTGAAATGGGTCTGTTGGCATGTATGGTTGTACTACCACTGCCTCTTCCTTCTGCCCACAATGGTCTATTATATTGCCACAGCCTCTCTTGCCAGTCCTGTATAGTTGGTTTGTTGCCCCTGCCCCCCTTTCCACTGCCCTCCATAGTCTATTGTGCTGCCACTGCCCTTCCTGCCTGCTCAGTGTGGTCAAATTGTTGCCTCTGCACTCTCCTACCTGCCTTCAAATTTCAGAGTCCGTGCCCCTGGCCTCTGCCTCTCAACAGTATCCCAATGAACAACTAGATTGCTAACATTCTATATTTATTACAAAAGTGTGGAACGCCTGATGTCATCTTGATGTAATCAAAACTGTAATACCTAGAGTATTTCCTTTAGAAATTACATATATGAGAGTGTCTTATTTGTATCAAAATTATGGTTAGTGATCTAAAATACTAAAATGAGGACATATCCAGATGACCACTTGATTAAATGTTGCACCTAGGGGAGAGGATGTGGTGTTACTTCCAGAGCTGCAGACTTTGCAACTGGGGAACCAGGTGGGGGTTTCTGCTTCAGCTCAACATTCTGTGATTCTGGTCAAATCACTTAATCTCCCCATGTCTACAACCAATATGATTTTGATCTTGTATGATGTAACCAATGCTCATTTAAAGCACTCCAATACCTGACAAGTCTGCACTATATAAATCTGCAAATACACAAAAAATAAGTGTTTTGCACACTTCTGTCATTGGGCTACATTTGGGCTACATCTGGGTGACATTTCTGCTGCATTTGGGCTCTTTTGTCTCTGGTGGCCATCTTGGGAGATTTATTTGTTATGAAGTTTTGTAATTTCTTCATTTACTGCAGTCTCCTCAGTAGGAAATGCTTTCAGTTTTTTACTTTGATTCCATCAAGAAGGTATTCAGATATGTCACACATTTGCCATAAATTCTGAATGTTAGCACTCTAGTTGCTCATTAGATCACTGTAGTAAAGCTACTGCTCACCACGGAAGTCTGCTACTGGTATTAAAGTGCATGTTTCAGTCTGCATATCAGAATTTTTTAATGAAATAGAAGAGGATTTCAGAAGTCACTCAAAATGTGCCCTAATTTTTCTTTCTTCAGCACTAATCATAATTTCTATGGCAAAATGAACCCCCTCATTGTGTTCCTTTTTAAATTAAATGTTTTAAGTGTTACCAGTTTATTCCAATCAAGATGGCTTCAGGTGTGCCATACTTTTGTCATAAGTAAGACAGTAAGCGCTCTAGTTGTTATTAAGAACACTCTGGGACATTCTTTCATTGGGCTATACTTGGGCTACATCTGGGTGATATTTGGGCTACATTTGGGCTCTTTTGTCTCTGGTGGCCATCTTGGGAGATTTATTTGTTATGAAGTTTCCTAATTTCCTCATTTACTGCAGTCTCCTCAGTAGGAAATACTTTCAGTTTTTTACTTTGGTTCCATCAAGAAGGCGTTCAGATGTGTCACACATTTGCCATTAAATTCTGAATGTTAGCACTCTAGTTGCTCATTAGATCACTGTAGTAAAGCTATTGCTCACCAGGGAAGTCTGCTGCTGGTATTCAAAGTGCATGTTTTAGTCTGCATATCAGAATTTTTTTATGAAATAGAAGAGGATTTGAGAAGTCAAAATGTGCCCTAATTTTTCTTTCTGCAGCACTAATCATAATTTCTATGGCAAAATGAACCCTCTCATTTTCTCCCTTTGTAAATTAAATGTTTTAAGTGTTACCACTTTATTCCAATCAAGATGGCTTCAGGTGTGCCATACGTTTGTCATAAGTAGGACTGTTAGCGCTCTAGTTGTTCTTTAGAACACTCTGGGAAGCTGCAGTAGAACACAAAGGAATCAACTGACAGTCTCTGCCCTTGTTGGATGTACATGTTTTACTGAGAATGTCAGACTTCATTTTCACATGACTGAGAAAGATAATGTGAATTTACAGAAAATATGCTGTCAGTTTAGCTTATAGATCACCTTCCAAACCTCTGTGGGTGGGAAAAGCATGAGAAAATAGTTTTCTCTCAAACATGATTCATGATATCACAGCAAAAGGCTTTTTCACATGGTAAAATCACCTTAGAACACACCACAATTCCTAAAATGAGTTTGTACCATCAACAAATGATTCATAATGTAACTAAAGTCTTAAAACCTTCTATTAACTGCAATGATTTTTAATGAGGTGCTATCATGTATATTGGTCCCAAGATGGCTGCCAACACTTCTTGGATGAAGTACTGACAGCCAATCAGATCTCACGATGAGATGTGTGTTTAGGCTCCGCCCAGATATATCTATCTTTTTAACTCTAACTTTCTCAGGAACTACTGAACGGATTTACACCATTTAAGCAAAAGGCACGAGTCTGAACTGAGGACTACCTCTTTGCCAAATTTGGTGTAATTCCATTCAGCAGTTCGGGCTGTAGCTGCGTCAACAGGTCCTAGGGGAAAATGCATGGGGAAAATGTGTTTTGGGATCCCCCTTTTTTCTCGGCCCCCGCTTTGCAAATTACCGTGAAATTTTCAGGATAGGAGCGGACAGGAGCTGGCCAAAAGTTTGGAAAATTTCTTGAAGATTCGTCAATCGGTGCCAATTTTATTCCAAACAGAATGTTGCGGATTTCCTATGGAAAATAGGTCCCAACTATAACTACCTACTGGCGACTGCCAGTAGGTAATATATATATATATATATATATATATATTACCTACTGGCGACTGCCAGTAGGTAATATATATATATATATATATTACCTACTGGCGGTCGCCAGTAGGTAGTTATAGTTAGGACCGTGTTTCCATAGGAAATCTTAAAATTCTATTTTGAATAACTTTGGCGCCGGTTGACGAATCCTCGCGAATTTTTCAAAACTAATGGGGCGCTACGCTCCGCTCCTACCCTGAAAGTCTCAGGGTGATTCGTCAAGCGGGGGCTGAGAAAAAAGGGGGGTCCCAAAACGCGTTTTCCCCATGCATTTTTCCATAGGACCTTTAGTCCGAGCTACAGCCCGAACGGCTGAACAGAATGACTTGTAATTTGGCAGAGAGGTAGTCCGCAGGTCAAGGATGTGCCTTTTGTAGGTCTGGTGTAAATCTGTTCAGTAGTTCCTGAGAAAATAGCATTTAAATCAATATATATATCTGTAAGCGCGCTCCTTGCGCTTACCGTAAGCTTACCGTACGCGTACGGTGCCGTGCGCGAGCTCAAATCTGATTGGTTGTCACATGACTGTAAACATTCGAATCGGACGAAATCAGGAAGTGTCGGCTGCCATTTCGTGTGTTTCACACAGAAAAAAAAAGGGAGTTAACGTGAAAAGGGGGCAAGGAAGAGAGTTACAGACCCCCTAACATTTGAAAAGGGGTCAAAAAAGGACACAAAAGTACGAAAAAAACATTTATTAATTTTTTTTAAAAATCGCGGAGTACGCGTACGGTAAGCTTACCGTACGCGTACGTTAGAAAAAAAAATAAAAAAAGAAATAAAATTCAGATTTAAGTGTTTAGATATTAGGGGGCTCTAAAAAGAGCTGTTGTGTTTATGAAGTGATTTTTTTAGTGGTACCTACAAGTAAGTACCGACACAGAGTCTAAGGTTCAAGAGGAAGACTCTGTTCCCTTCATCAGTGAAGTGTACACCATCTCCTCTATAAATGTCTTGCATGTTGTAACGCAAGTTGTTGTGGTAAATGGAACCCATCCCATAGTCTCGGAGGAAAGCAGAAACAGATTTGTTGACGTGCTTTCTTGCTTTGTCAATCTGTGGACAAAAATGATTGGACCAGTTCCATTTTTGCCTTTGGCATATGTTAGAATACGCAAAGGCAGTTTTAGGGAAAAGTGAAAACAGTTGTGCAAAGGTCTCCTTCATAAGCATTTCCAGACCTACCCCAGTCAAAGTGCCTAGGTCATTGCCACCACAGTGCACTATTATGAGGTCAGGGTGTTGGATTTGCATAAAGGATTTCACCAATGGCATCAATTGGTGCCACTTTAACCCTCTCTGACCAATCCATTTAATGTCTACATTTGGCAAAGCAAGGTCTCTCACATACCTGTTTTCTCTGCATACTTTTCACTCCAGAAGACATAGCTGTGCCCTACAATCCACACTGTGAACATCTTCAAAGGAGATCTGGATGCACTCAGGAGGTGTATTTCAGTAGAATGGGAAAAAGAAATGAAAGACAGTTTGAAAATGGAGGCATACATATTTTTTTTAAATAAAAAGAACTCATTGCTGTTTGACACCATTCTACACTAAAAACTAGGCTGTATGTGTACATTTATAGAAGCATGTTTTGTATTGGTACAGAAAAATGTGTTACCAAAGAACATTACTATGGATTTGCTGTTAGGTTTGAACAGTCAAGCAATCTTGCACTTTGACAATGAAACATTGTGTGGTGAACTTCTGACCTGACTCCACACAGCAGTGTTCCATGAGCTGTTGCTATGGTAGCAGGCAGAAGTCAAGTTGGGGGAAGGGTACTTTTGGAAAAGGGTTGGTTTTCAACCAATAGAAATGTGTGATTTCATTTGAAAAAAAGGGGGAAGCAATGAGATTTGTAATTAACATGTATATGTGTGGAAAAAGAGAGGGAAACATTGCCATTATCTGGTTCTGGTGAGAGGAGAGAGGTGTACAGAACAGAGATCCTGGCTCTGATAATCTGCTGTTTGAGTGCCACATTTCTTTCACAACTAACTAATTTTAAAGGTGAGTTAAGAGTTTGAGAGGGGATGTATGTGGTAAATTTAGAAATGAATAATAGAATTGGAATTCCTTTTGTTGAAGTTGTGTTTTTCAATTTGTGTTTTGGGAGAAATTTAAATGTAAGGAACATGTAAAATATTATGGACTATGTTTTCACCATGTGCAAAGAGGAATTGTTGAAAGAGATTTATTGCGTATTACTCTAGTAATTTTAGATTGGCATTAATAGGAAAGGGGCAGCTATTTTTCTGCATAAGTAGACTCTTAGCACACACCCAGCTGCTTATCCTGTAGAATCATGCATAGTATTCACAACCGAGTGGTGTTTGAGGTTGCAGTGAGTAATGCAAATACATACAACAACACTAAGGCTGGTTGCCTTTGCTGGAGTGTAGTCATTCACCCAGGTTACACATGTTCCTGGTCTCAAAAAGCTGTTTGGACATGTGCTGTTTTCAGAATCTGAAAAGTGGATTGAAAATGTGTCAGACTGTAAAAGTACTTATCACTTGCCAAAAAAAGAGTAGTAAGTGTGCTTTCAAATTGCCAAAGAAATTTCGTTTTCTGCCTAATTTCTAACCATGACTCTGTGTGCAAAGAGGAATTGTTGACAGAGATTTATTGCGTATTACTCTGGTAATTTTAGATTTGCATTAGTAGGAAAGGGGCAGCTATTTTTCTGCAGAAGCAGACTCTTAGCACACACCCAGCTGCTTATCCTGTAGAATCATGCATAGTATTCACAACCGAGTGGTGTTTGAGGTTGCAGTGAGTAATGCAAATACATACAACAACACTAAGGCTGGTTGCCTTTGCTGGAGTGTAGTCATTCACCCAGGTTACCCATGTTCCTGGTCTCAAAATGCTGTTTGGACATGTGCTGTTTTCAGAATCTGAAAAGTGGATTGAAAATGTGTCAGACTGTAAAAGTACTTATCACTTGCCAAAAAAAGAGTAGTAAGTGTGCTTTCAAATTGGCAAAGAAATTTCGTTTTCTGCCTAATTTCTAACCATGACTCTGTGTGCAAAGAGGAATTGTTGACAGAGATTTATTGCGTATTACTCTGGTAATTTTAGATTTGCATTAGTAGGAAAGGGGCAGCTATTTTTCTGCAGAAGCAGACTCTTAGCACACACCCAGCTGCTTATCCTGTAGAATCATGCATAGTATTCACAACCGAGTGGTGTTTGAGGTTGCAGTGAGTAATGCAAATACATACAACAACACTAAGGCTGGTTGCCTTTGCTGGAGTGTAGTCATTCACCCAGGTTACACATGTTCCTGGTCTCAAAAAGCTGTTTGGACATGTGCTGTTTTCAGAATCTGAAAAGTGGATTGAAAATGTGTCAGACTGTAAAAGTACTTATCACTTGCCAAAAAAAGAGTAGTAAGTGTGCTTTCAAATTGCCAAAGAAATTTCGTTTTCTGCCTAATTTCTAACCGTGACTCTGTGTGCAAAGAGGAATTGTTGACAGAGATTTATTGCGTATTACTCTGGTAATTTTAGATTTGCATTAGTAGGAAAGGGGCAGCTATTTTTCTGCAGAAGCAGACTCTTAGCACACACCCAGCTGCTTATCCTGTAGAATCATGCATAGTATTCACAACCGAGTGGTGTTTGAGGTTGCAGTGAGTAATGCAAATACATACAACAACACTAAGGCTGGTTGCCTTTGCTGGAGTGTAGTCATTCACCCAGGTTACCCATGTTCCTGGTCTCAAAATGCTGTTTGGACATGTGCTGTTTTCAGAATCTGAAAAGTGGATTGAAAATGTGTCAGACTGTAAAAGTACTTATCACTTGCCAAAAAAAGAGTAGTAAGTGTGCTTTCAAATTGGCAAAGAAATTTCGTTTTCTGCCTAATTTCTAACCATGACTCTGTGTGCAAAGAGGAATTGTTGACAGAGATTTATTGCGTATTACTCTGGTAATTTTAGATTTGCATTAGTAGGAAAGGGGCAGCTATTTTTCTGCAGAAGCAGACTCTTAGCACACACCCAGCTGCTTACCCTGTAGAAACATGCATAGTATTCACAACCGAATGGGGTTTGAGGTTGCTGTGAGTAATGCAAATACATTCAACATCACTAAGGCTGGTTGCCTTTGCTGGAGTGTAGTCATTCACCCAGGTTACACATGTTCCTGGACTCAAAAAGCTGTTTGGACATGTGTTGTTTTCAGAATCTGAAAAGTGGATTGAAAATGTGTCAGACTGTAAAAGCACTTATCACTTGCCAAAAAAAGAGAAGTAAGTGTGCTTTCAAATTGGCAAAGAAATTTCGTTTTCTGCCTAATATCGAACCATGACTCTGTGTGCAAAGAGGAATTGTTGACAGAGATTTATTGCGTATTACTCTGGTAATTTTACATTTGTATTAGTAGGAAAGGGGCAGCTATTTTTCTGCAGAAGCAGACTCTTAGCATACACCCAGCTGCTTATCCTGTAGAATCATGCATAGTATTCACAACCGAGTGGGGTTTCAGGTTGCAGTGAGTAATGCAAATACATTCAACATCACTAAGGCTGGTTGCCTTTGCTGGAGTGTAGTCTTTCACCCAGGTTACACATGTTCCTGGTCACAAAAAGCTGTTTGGACATGTGCTGTTTTCAGAATCTGAAAAGTGGATTGAAAATGTGTCAGACTGTAAAAGTACTTATCACTTGCCAAAAAAAGAGTAGTAAGTGTGCTTTCAAATTGGCAAAGAAATTTCGTTTTCTGCCTAATATCAAACCATGACTCTGTGTGCAAAGAGGAATTGTTGACAGAGATTTATTGCGTATTACTCTGGTAATTTTACATTTGCATTAGTAGGAAAGGGGCAGCTATTTTTCTGCAGAAGCAGACTCTTAGCACACACCCAGCTGCTTATCCTGTAGAATCATGCATAGTATTCACAACCGAGTGGGGTTTGAGGTTGCAGTGAGTAATGCAAATACATTCAACATCACTAAGGCTGGTTGCCCTTGCTGGAGTGTAGTCATTCACCCAGGTTACCCATGTTCCTGGTCTCAAAAAGCTGTTTGGACATGTGCTGTTTTCAGAATCTGAAAAGTGGATTGAAAATGTGTCAGACTGTAAAAGTACTTATCACTTGCCAAAAAAAGAGTAGTAAGTGTGCTTTCAAATTGGCAAAGAAATTTCGTTTTCTGCCTAATATCAAACCATGACTCTGTGTGCAAAGAGGAATTGTTGACAGAGATTTATTGCGTATTACTCTGGTAATTTTAGATTTGCATTAGTAGGAAAGGGGCAGCTATTTTTCTGCAGAAGCAGACTCTTAGCACACACCCAGCTGCTTATCCTGTAGAATCATGCATAGTAATCACAACCGAGTGGGGTTTGAGGTTGCAGTGAGTAATGCAAATACATTCAACATCACTAAGGCTGGTTGCCTTTGCTGGAGTGTAGTCATTCACCCAGGTTACACATGTTCCTGGTCTCAAAAAGCTGTTTGGACATGTGCTGTTTTCAGACTCTGAAAAGTGGATTGAAAATGTGTCAGACTGTAAAAGTACTTATCACTTGCCAAAAAAAGAGTAGTAAGTGTGCTTTCAAATTGGCAAAGAAATTTCGTTTTCTGCCTAATATCAAACCATGACTCTGTGTGCAAAGAGGAATTGTTGACAGAGATTTATTGCGTATTACTCTGGTAATTTTACATTTGCATTAGTAGGAAAGGGGCAGCTATTTTTCTGCAGAAGCAGACTCTTAGCACACACCCAGCTGCTTATCCTGTAGAATCATGCATAGTATTCACAACCGAGTGGGGTTTGAGGTTGCAGTGAGTAATGCAAATACATTCAACATCACTAAGGCTGGTGGCCCTTGCTGGAGTGTAGTCATTCACCCAGGTTACACGTGTTCCTGGTCTCAAAAAGCTGTTTGGACATGTGCTGTTTTCAGAATCTGAAAAGTGGATTGAAAATGTGTCAGACTGTAAAAGTACTTATCAGTTGCCAAAAAAAGAGTAGTAAGTGTGCTTTCAAATTGGCAAAGAAATTTCGTTTTCTGCCTAATATCAAACCATGACTCTGTGTGCAAAGAGGAATTGTTGACAGAGATTTATTGCGTATTACTCTGGTAATTTTAGATTTGCATTAGTAGGAAAGGGGCAGCTATTTTTCTGCAGAAGCAGACTCTTAGCACACACCCAGCTGCTTATCCTGTAGAATCATGCATAGTAATCACAACCGAGTGGGGTTTGAGGTTGCAGTGAGTAATGCAAATACATTCAACATCACTAAGGCTGGTTGCCTTTGCTGGAGTGTAGTCATTCACCCAGGTTACACATGTTCCCGGTCTCAAAAAGCTGTTTGGACATGTGCTGTTTTCAGAATCTGAAAAGTGGATTGAAAATGTGTCAGACTGTAAAAGTACTTATCACTTGCCAAAAAAAGAGTAGTAAGTGTGCTTTCAAATTGGCAAAGAAATTTCGTTTTCTGCCTAATATCAAACCATGACTCTGTGTGCAAAGAGGAATTGTTGACAGAGATTTATTGCGTATTACTCTGGTAATTTTACATTTGCATTAGTAGGAAAGGGGCAGCTATTTTTCTGCAGAAGCAGACTCTTAGCACACACCCAGCTGCTTACCCTGTAGAATCATGCATAGTATTCACAACCGAGTGGGGTTTGAGGTTGCAGTGAGTAATGCAAATACATTCAGCATCACTAAGGCTGGTTGCCCTTGCTGGAGTGTAGTCATTCACCCAGGTTACACATGTTCCTGGTCTCAAAAAGCTGTTTGGACATGTGCTGTTTTCAGAATCTGAAAAGTGGATTGAAAATGTGTCAGACTGTAAAAGTACTTATCACTTGCCAAAAAAAGAGTAGTAAGTGTGCTTTCAAATTGGCAAAGAAATTTCGTTTTCTGCCTAATATCTAACCATGACTCTGTGTGCAAAGAGGAATTGTTGACAGAGATTTATTGCGTATTACTCTGGTAATTTTAGATTTGCATTAGTAGGAAAGGGGCAGCTATTTTTCTGCAGAAGCAGACTCTTAGCACACACCCATCTGCTTATCCTGTAGAATCATGCATAGTATTCACAACCGAGTGGGGTTTGAGGTTGCAGTGAGTAATGCAAATACATTCAACATCACTAAGGCTGGTTGCCTTTGCTGGAGTGTAGTCATTCACCCAGGTTACACATGTTCCTGGTCACAAAAAGCTGTTTGGACATGTGCTGTTTTCAGAATCTGAAAAGTGGATTGAAAATGTGTCAGACTGTAAAAGTACTTATCACTTGCCAAAAAAAGAGTAGTAAGTGTGCTTTCAAATTGGCAAAGAAATTTCGTTTTCTGCCTAATATCAAACCATGACTCTGTGTGCAAAGAGGAATTGTTGACAGAGATTTATTGCGTATTACTCTGGTAATTTTACATTTGCATTAGTAGGAAAGGGGCAGCTATTTTTCTGCAGAAGCAGACTCTTAGCACACACCCAGCTGCTTATCCTGTAGAATCATGCATAGTAATCACAACCGAGTGGGGTTTGAGGTTGCAGTGAGTAATGCAAATACATTCAACATCACTAAGGCTGGTTGCCTTTGCTGGAGTGTAGTCATTCACCCAGGTTACACATGTTCCTGGTCTCAAAAAGCTGTTTGGACATGTGCTGTTTTCAGAATCTGAAAAGTGGATTGAAAATGTGTCAGTCTGTAAAAGTACTTATCACTTGCCAAAAAAAGAGTAGTAAGTGTGCTTTCAAATTGGCAAAGAAATTTTGTTTTCTGCCTAATATCAAACCATGACTCTGTGTGCAAAGAGGAATTGTTGACAGAGATTTATTGCGTATTACTCTGGTAATTTTACATTTGCATTAGTAGGAAAGGGGCAGCTATTTTTCTGCAGAACCAGACTCTTAGCACACACCCAGCTGCTTACCCTGTAGAATCATGCATAGTATTCACAACCGAGTGGGGTTTGAGGTTGCAGTGAGTAATGCAAATACATTCAGCATCACTAAGGCTGGTTGCCCTTGCTGGAGTGTAGTCATTCACCCAGGTTACACATGTTCCTGGTCTCAAAAAGCTGTTTGGACATGTGCTGTTTTCAGAATCTGAAAAGTGGATTGAAAATGTGTCAGACTGTAAAAGTACTTATCACTTGCCAAAAAAAGAGTAGTAAGTGTGCTTTCAAATTGGCAAAGAAATTTCGTTTTCTGCCTAATATCTAACCATGACTCTGTGTGCAAAGAGGAATTGTTGACAGAGATTTATTGCGTATTACTCTGGTAATTTTAGATTTGCATTAGTAGGAAAGGGGCAGCTATTTTTCTGAAGAAGCAGACTCTTAGCACACACCCATCTGCTTATCCTGTAGAATCATGCATAGTATTCACAACCGAGTGGGGTTTGAGGTTGCAGTGAGTAATGGAAATACATTCAACATCACTAAGGCTGGTTGCCTTTGCTGGAGTGTAGTCATTCACCCAGGTTACACATGTTCCTGGTCACAAAAAGCTGTTTGGACATGTGCTGTTTTCAGAATCTGAAAAGTGGATTGAAAATGTGTCAGACTGTAAAAGTACTTATCACTTGCCAAAAAAAGAGTAGTAAGTGTGCTTTCAAATTGGCAAAGAAATTTCGTTTTCTGCCTAATATCAAACCATGACTCTGTGTGCAAAGAAGAATTGTTGACAGAGATTTATTGCGTATTACTCTGGTAATTTTACATTTGCATTAGTAGGAAAGGGGCAGCTATTTTTCTGCAGAAGCAGACTCTTAGCACACACCCAGCTGCTTATCCTGTAGAATCATGCATAGTAATCACAACTGAGTGGGGTTTGAGGTTGCAGTGAGTAATGCAAATACATTCAACATCACTAATGCTGGTTGCCTTTGCTGGAGTGTAGTCATTCACCCAGGTTACACATGTTCCTGGTCTCATAAAGCTGTTTGGACATGTGCTGTTTTCAGAATCTGAAAAGTGGATTGAAAATGTGTCAGTCTGTAAAAGTACTTATCACTTGCCAAAAAAAGAGTAGTAAGTGTGCTTTCAAATTGGCAAAGAAATTTTGTTTTCTGCCTAATATCAAACCATGACTCTGTGTGCAAAGAGGAATTGTTGACAGAGATTTATTGCGTATTACTCTGGTAATTTTACATTTGCATTAGTAGGAAAGGGGCAGCTATTTTTCTGCAGAACCAGACTCTTAGCACACACCCAGCTGCTTACCCTGTAGAATCATGCATAGTATTCACAACCGAGTGGGGTTTGAGGTTGCAGTGAGTAATGCAAATACATTCAGCATCACTAAGGCTGGTTGCCCTTGCTGGAGTGTAGTCATTCACCCAGGTTACACATGTTCCTGGTCTCAAAAAGCTGTTTGGACATGTGCTGTTTTCAGAATCTGAAAAGTGGATTGAAAATGTGTCAGACTGTAAAAGTACTTATCACTTGCCAAAAAAAGAGTAGTAGGTGTGCTTTCAAATTGGCAAAGAAATTTCGTTTTCTGCCTAATATCTAACCATGACTCTGTGTGCAAAGAGGAATTGTTGACAGAGATTTATTGCGTATTACTCTGGTAATTTTAGATTTGCATTAGTAGGAAAGGGGCAGCTATTTTTCTGCAGAAGCAGACTCTTAGCACACACCCAGCTGCTTATCCTGTAGAATCATGCATAGTATTCACAACCGAGTGGGGTTTGAGGTTGCAGTGAGTAATGCAAATACATTCAGCATCACTAAGGCTTGTTGCCCTTGCTGGAGTGTAGTCATTCACCCAGGTTACACATGTTCCTGGTCTCAAACACCTGTTTGGACATGTGCTGTTTTCAGAATCTGAAAAGTGGATTGAAAATGTGTCAGACTGTAAAAGTACTTATCACTTGCCAAAAAAAGAGTAGTAAGTGTGCTTTCAAATTGCCAAAGAAATTTCGTTTTCTGCCTAATATCAAACCATGACTCTGTGTGCAAAGAGGAATTATTGACAGAGATTTATTGCGTAATACTCTGGTAATTTTAGATTTGCATTAGTAGGAAAGGGGCAGCTATGTTTCTGCAGAAGCAGACTCTTAGCACACACCCAGCTGCTTATCCTGTAGATTCATGCATAGTATTCACAACCGAGTGGGGTTTGAGGTTGCAGTGAGTAATGCGAATACATTCAACATCACTAAGGCTGGTTGCCTTTGCTGGAGTGTAGTCATTCACCGAGGTTACACATGTTCCTGGTCTCAAAAAGATGTTTGGACATGTGCTGTTTTCAGAATCTGAAAAGTGGATTGAAAATGTGTCAGACTGTAAAAGTACTTATCACTTGCCAAAAAAAGAGTAGTAAGTGTGCTTTCAAATTGGCAAAGAAATTTCGTTTTCTGCCTAATTTCTAACCATGACTCTGTGTGCAAAGAGGAATTGTTGACAGAGATTTATTGCGTATTACTCTGGTAATTTTAGATTTGCATTAGTAGGAAAGGGGCAGCTATTTTTCTGCAGAAGCAGACTCTTAGCACACACCAAGCTGCTTACCCTGTAGAATCATGCATAGTATTCACAACCGAGTGGGGTTTGAGGTTGCAGTGAGTAATGCAAATACATTCAGCATCACTAAGGCTGGTTGCCCTTGCTGGAGTGTAGTCATTCACCCAGGTTACACATGTTCCTGGTCTCAAAAAGCTGTTTGGACATGTGCTGTTTTCAGAATCTGAAAAGTGGATTGAAAATGTGTCAGACTGTAAAAGTACTTATCACTTGCCAAAAAAGAGTAGTAAGTGTGCTTTCAAATTGGCAAAGAAATTTCGTTTTCTGCCTAATATCAAACCATGACTCTGTGTGCAAAGAGGAATTGTTGACAGGGATTTATTGCGTATTACTCTGGTAATTTTAGATTTGCATTAGTAGGAAAGGGGCAGCTATTTTTCTGCAGAAGCAGACTCTTAGCACACACCAAGCTGCTTATCCTGTAGAATCATGCATAGTATTCACAACCGAGTGGGGTTTGAGGTTGCAGTGAGTAATGCAAATACATTCAACATCACTAAGGCTGGTTGCCTTTGCTGGAGTGTAGTCATTCACCCAGGTTACACATGTTCCTGGTCTCAAAAAGCTGTTTGGACATGTGCTGTTTTCAGAATCTGAAAAGTGGATTGAAAATGTGTCAGACTGTAAAAGTACTTATCACTTGCCAAAAAAAGAGTAGTAAGTGTGCTTTCAAATTGGCAAAGAAATTTCGTTTTCTGCCTAATTTCTAACCATGACTCTGTGTGCAAAGAGGAATTGTTGACAGAGATTTATTGCGTATTACTCTGGTAATTTTAGATTTGCATTAGTAGGAAAGGGGCAGCTATTTTTCTGCAGAAGCAGACTCTTAGCACACACCAAGCTGCTTATCCTGTAGAATCATGCATAGTATTCACAACCGAGTGGGGTTTGAGGTTGCAGTGAGTAATGCAAATACATTCAACATCACTAAGGCTGGTTGCCTTTGCTGGAGTGTAGTCATTCACCCAGGTTACACATGTTCCTGGTCTCAAAAAGCTGTTTGGACATGTGCTGTTTTCAGAATCTGAAAAGTGGATTGAAAATGTGTCAGACTGTAAAAGTACTTATCACTTGCCAATAAAAGAGTAGTAAGTGTGCTTTCAAATTGTCAAAGAAATTTCGTTTTCTGCCTAATATCAAACCATGACTCTGTGTGCAAAGAGGAATTGTTGACAGAGATTTATTGCGTATTGCTCTGGTAATTTTACATTTGCATTAGTAGGAAAGGGGCAGCTATTTTTCAGCAGAAGCAGACTCTTAGCACACACCCAGCTGCTTACCCTGTAGAATCATGCATAGTATTCACAACCGAGTGGGGTTTGAGGTTGCAGTGAGTAATGCAAATACATTCAGCATCACTAAGGCTGGTTGCCCTTGCTGGAGTGTAGTCATTCACCCAGGTTACACATGTTCCTGGTCTCAAAAAGCTGTTTGGACATGTGCTGTTTTCAGAATCTGAAAAGTGGATTGAAAATGTGTCAGACTGTAAAAGTACTTATCACTTGCCAAAAAAGAGTAGTAAGTGTGCTTTCAAATTGGCAAAGAAATTTCGTTTTCTGCCTAATATCAAACCATGACTCTGTGTGCAAAGAGGAATTGTTGACAGAGATTTATTGCGTATTACTCTGGTAATTTTAGATTTGCATTAGTAGGAAAGGGGCAGCTATTTTTCTGCAGAAGCAGACTCTTAGCACACACCCAGCTGCTTATCCTGTAGAATCATGCATAGTATTCACAACCGAGTGGCGTTTGAGGTTGCAGTGAGTAATGCAAATACATTCAACATCACTAAGGCTGGTTACCTTTGCTGGAGTGTAGTCATTCACCCAGGTTACACATGTTCCTGGTCTCAAAAAGCTGTTTGGACATGTGCTGTTTTCAGAATCTGAAAAGTGGATTGAAAATGTGTCAGACTGTAAAAGTACTTATCACTTGCCAAAAAAAGAGTAGTAAGTGTGCTTTCAAATTGGCAAAGAAATTTCGTTTTCTGCCTAATATCAAACCATGACTCTGTGTGCAAAGAGGAATTGTTGACAGAGATTTAATGCGTATTACTCTGGTAATTTTACATTTGCATTAGTAGGAAAGGGGCAGCTATTTTTCTGCAGAAGCAGACTCTTAGCACACACCCAGCTGCTTACCCTGTAGAATCATGCATAGTATTCACAACCGAGTGGGGTTTGAGGTTGCAGTGAGTAATGCAAATACATTCAGCATCACTAAGGCTGGTTGCCCTTGCTGGAGTGTAGTCATTCACCCAGGTTACACATGTTCCTGGTCTCAAAAAGCTGTTTGGACATGTGCTGTTTTCAGAATCTGAAAAGTGGATTGAAAATGTGTCAGACTGTAAAAGTACTTATCACTTGCCAAAAAAAGAGTAATAAGTGTGCTTTCAAATTGGCAAAGAAATTTCATTTTCTGCCTAATATCAAGCCATGACTCTGTGTGCAAAGAGGAATTGTTGACAGAGATTTATTGCGTATTACTCTGGTAATTTTAGATTTGCATTAGTAGGAAAGGGGCAGCTATTTTTCTGCATAAGCAGACTCTTAGCACACACCCAGCTGCTTATCCTGTAGAATCATGCATAGTATTCACAACCGAGTGGGGTTTGAGGTTGCAGTGAGTAATGCACATACATTCAACATCACTAAGGCTGGTTGCCTTTGCTGGAGTGTAGTCATTCACCCAGGTTACACATGTTCCTGGTCTCAAAAAGCTGTTTGGACATGTGCTGTTTTCAGAATCTGAAAAGTGGATTGAAAATGTGTCAGACTGTAAAAGTACTTATCACTTGCCAAAAAAAGAGTAGTAAGTGTGCTTTCAAATTGGCAAAGAAATTTCGTTTTCTGCCTAATGTCAAACCATGACTCTGTGTGCAAAGAGGAATTGTTGACAGAGATTTATTGCGTATTACTCTGGTAATTTTAGATTTGCATTAGTAGGAAAGGGGCAGCTATTTTTCTGCAGAAGCAGACTCTTAGCACACACCCAGCTGCTTATCCTGTAGAATCATGCATAGTATTCACAACCGAGTGGGATTTGAGGTTGCAGTGAGTAATGCAAATACATTCAACATCACTAAGGCTGGTTGCCTTTGCTGGAGTGTAGTCATTCACCCAGGTTACACATGTTCCTGGACTCAAAAAGCTGTTTGGACATGTGCTGTTTTCAGAATCTGAAAAGTGGATTGAAAATGTGTCAGACTGTAAAAGTACTTATCACTTGCCAAAAAAAGAGTAGTAAGTGTGCTTTCAAATTGGCAAAGAAATTTCGTTTTCTGCTTAATATCAAACCATGACTCTGTGTGCACACAGGAATTGTTTTTAGATATTTAATTTGTGATGGTTTTATTGTGATTTTCACTTGTAGGAAAGGGTACATAGTATTTTAAGATTTGAAAAGATCATAAAAAATATAGTAATATATTTAAATAAAATAAAGGAAATTTTTTTTTAGTTTTTTTCAGGTATTGCTGAAGAGCAGTGAACAAAATTTAAGATGCCTACAAAATCCAGACTAAGGAAAAACCAGAAAAAAAATCTATATTTGAAGACAACTGGAGGACCTAAGTTAGTTGGAGATGCTCATGTTGGGAAAAAGAGAAAGTCTTCTGGTAAGCAGACAAAAGATTTTTTTTAAAATATCTTCAAAAAAAGGAAAAATATACAAAATGTCTGTACTGGAAATAATGTTTTAAATAGAAAACAACAGGAAAAAATTGAGCATTTAGTTAATGCAAATATACCTTCAGAAACAATAAAGATTAACTTAAAAAGAAAAACAGCGTTTAAAGAGATTCGTAGAAAAATGTTTCAGAGAAGAGTTATGTCCAATTTGATAAAGGATGTGAAGAAATATAAGAAAAAAGAAAAATTTTATAAGAGAAAAAAAGAAATTGAAGCCATTGTAGCAAAGGCTTTAGAATTAAAAAGGAAACTATTCATTTTAATTTTGAACAGGATGCGTACATTAGATAAAATGGTCAATGTACTGAAATCACAAAGCAAAAGGAAAAGACTAGTGAAAAGAACAAACTTTTGTAAAGTGTTTTTAGGAGAATGGATGCATAGTTCAAGTAGTGAACCTTTTTTTAATGAAGAGAGTTATCTTCAAAGTAATAGTTTACTGCATGCAGTTGACACCAGAGGTCGTGCTTATGAAGTGAAAAATGGTTGTATAATGGAGAAGGAGAAAATGGTTCCAAGAGATGAGGAACAAGTGATGGCGGATGAGGTTATGGGGAGACGTCCTAAAGCCCCAGTGTATACTTGGAATTGTAGTAGTATTTGCACTGTGCGTCAGGAATCTATTGATTAATTTCGTGAGTTTCTAAGACAATATAGTAAAAAAAGTGTTAAACAGAAGATTAAGGTGCTTCAAAGTCTAGATCCATGCAGAGTGAGAGAGAATACTGGTTTGCAGGGACATTCTCTGGGTTGTCTATCTAGAAAAGTGTGTAAAAGTGTTTTTCATCATTTTAGGATGCTGGCTGTTCATCATACTGAAATGAGAAAGTTTGTGAGACGATTGTATTTTGCTTAAAGTCCAGCTATAAAGTTAGATGAATTGAATAGGGCTCTGTTCCGTGGATCGGTATCAGATGTAGAGAAGGTTACTGATGAAATTCAGTTTAGTTACTTTGGTCCAGAACAAAACAGTGCAGGTAATGACACAGTTATTCAGGAAGATGTGGAAGAGAATATAGAACCCTCTGTAAGTAAGAAATTTGATGATCAAATGACAAAATTTGCAATAATCTCTAATGAAAGACCAAATATTACTTGTATTTGTTGCCGTAGAACTCATTATAGAAATCAAACCATGAATGTTGATCTCTACAGAAAAAGTGAAAATGAAGATAATTATAAGTGGAAGGATTTTGCAACATATATATTTCTTGAAAATTGTTTTGAATTGGGTGAAGATCAGCGTATTTGTAAATACTGTTATAATAAGTTAGAAGAAAATAGAATGCCGACCAGAGCTGTACATAATAATTTAGAATTGGATGCTATTCCTGCCGAACTTTCTGAATTAAATACATATGAGTCTATACTCATTCAATGTGTTCATCCGTTCCAGACCATAGTACGTATGGAGCCCAAAACTGGTAAATTACCTCCTTCAGATTTACTGAGAGGTTTAAAAGGTAGAGTGGTGTATTTGCCCTTGGATTTTAAAAAAAATATGGAAACTATTGATGCAGATACTTTGGAAACTGAACCATTAGTTATTCTGTTTAATGGTGTACCTACAAAGAATAAGAAGATTTGGCAGGAGCTGGTAGATGTACGGAAAGTACAAAGAGCAAATTTGTATTTGAAAAGGAATAACAAATGGTATGAATCAATTTATATAGAAGAAGAAGAAGAAGATTTACAAAAAGACACAGAAACACCAACTGGACAAATTGAAAAAGTGGACAAGTCAAAGGAAGAAGAAATTTATGAACATTTTAGCATACATCCTCTTCATTCAAAAGAAGTTATGGGAGACACTATTGATCTGTTTCAGATGAAGAAAGCAAAAGGAACTCCCGTGAGTGTATGGGAGGAGAGCTTGGAAGCTCGATGTTTTCCCCAGCTGTTTCCTACAGGAAAAGGAGGACGATACGATGAACGTCCAGAACAGATTCCAGCTTCTGAGTATCGGACTACAAGACTATATGCAGAAGATCCAAGATTTCGACAAAGTATTCCTTATTTGTTCCATCTTTTATTTGAAAGCGACTTGTCTGCATTATCTTATGCCGTAAATCACATTTTAAAAAGTGGAGTACATTTACAAAATGTGTCTGCTAAGGATTTTATGGAGAAAGTGCAGCACCGAGATGATCATTTGGAAACACAACTGATCAATCTGATGGCTTGTCAGCGTGGGACAAATGAATATTGGTACCAACGCCATGGTGAATTAAAATGCATGTTACGGAATTTAGGAACTCCAACATGGTTCCTTACCCTAAGCTGTTCCGAGTACGCTTGGGATGATTTACTGGATTTTCTACGAGAGGCAAATTCAAACATTAAAAACATCGAATACAAGACAGCAGGAGAACTGTGCTCATTGGATCCGGTTAATGTTTGTAGATATTTCAATCATAGATTTGAGGCCATGATGTGCTTCATCTGCAATAAAAAAAATCCACCTCTTGGAGAAGTTGTGGATTTATTTTGGAGAAAAGAGTACCAAGCAAGAGGTGCTCCTCATATTCATATGCTGTTGTGGATAAAGGATGCCCCAAAGTTTGGAACAGATACTGATGAAGCAGTGTTATCTTTCATTGAAGAATATGCAACATGTGCTATACCAAAAAGCACAGAAGAGAAAAAGTTAAAGGAGCAAGTTTTACGTTTCCAAAGTCATCGGTGTGGAAAATACTGTCGACGGAAATACAAGAGCAAAGATAAATTCTACACTAAATGTCGATTTGGATTTCCTAGACCTGTTCTTTCAAAAGGAAGAGTAAACAGTTTTATGTCAGCTGTGAGACATACTATTACAAGAAAATCACCTAAGAATACCTACAAACTAAAAAGAAAAGAAGAATCAAAAAATATAAATGACTACAACCCAGTCATTTTATCCATGTGGAATGCTAACATGGATATACAGTATGTAGCTGACAATTCCATTGCTGTTGCTCGATATGTAACGTCTTACATTACTAAATCAGAAAAAACTGAATTGAAAGAAATGTGGGAAGAGATTTCTCACGAGAAGACTGTCAGTAAGAAGCTATACAGTTTCAGTTTAAAGATGTTATCGCATCGAGAAATTGGATCCTACGAATGTTCAGATAGGTTATCTTCTGCAAGTCTCTACTCGAAATCAAGAAGAATAATTTGGGCAAGTTTAGGCCTTGCAGCAATGAGAAATCGGGTACTGAAATCTGTTGGAGAAATTGAATATTTGGCCGAGAATGACCCAGAAAGTAAAGATATTTTGAAATCAAACATGTTGGACACATATTACCCAAAGAGAAGTCATCATCTTGAGAACATGTGTCTCTATGAAGTGCTGCAGAACTACATTTATTCACGGAAAGCCACAGAAGACATCAACAATGGAAAATATAAAGTCATTGGTGAGGAAGGATGTTTGGTGAAGCAAACAAAAGGAAGTTTGATAAATCACAGGAAGCTCAGTTGCGAAACTCCTGACAAAAAGGAATTTTACTACTTGGCTCTTTTACAGCTATTTAAACCATGGCGTTCAGAGGACGAACTACTGGGAGAATTTCAAAGCTATGAAGATTCCTTTAATGCTTGCAAAGACAGCATAGAATGCAGTACTTTCATAACTTATGTCCAAATGTTAAATGAAGAAATTGAACAGGAAACTACAATTGCAGCTGAAGTAGCTAGAGACAGTTCTCAAGACAGCCAAAGTTCTGGAACGCTCAGTCAACATCCCCTAGGACAACCAATCGTAGAAAATGAAGCTGCAATAGCTATGACTGAAGTGGAAACGGCTATGAATCAAGCTCAAGAAGAATTAATAGACTTACCAAATTTGGAAGGACAACTGAATGAAGAGCAGCAACAAATTTATGAAGAGATCAGAAACAAAATTGATCACGGATTACTACATGAAAAAAAAGAGTGCTCATGCACATCATTTCAACCAATCAGGATGTATGTAAGCGGACAAGCTGGAACTGGAAAAAGTTTCTTAATAAAAGTCATCAGAAGCTACCTACAGCAAAAAACGGATTCAACTTTGTCTTGTGTGGTTACTGCTCCAACTGGGTTAGCAGCATATAACATAAAAGGAATCACCTTACATCGTTTGCTAATGTTACCAGTGGAGCATGAGAACAAAATACAATACCACAAGCTAACTGGAGAAGCATGCTTGAAAGTTTCAAGAGTATTGAAGAAGATGCAAGTTCTCATTATTGATGAGGTGAGCATGGTATCAAACTTAATGCTTGCCTTTGTGCATTTAAGAATGCAGCAAATTCTAAGGAGAGACTATGACGTGTTATTTGGTGGAAAACATGTCATAGTTTTTGGGGATCTTCTACAGCTTACTCCAGTTAAAGGACAACCAGTGTTTAATACTGTGACACATGAAGACACAAAGAAGTCATTGGGAAGCATTGGTAATGCGAATATTTGGTCCTTCTTTGAGTACAAGGAACTCACTACTAATATGAGGCAAGCAAACGATGAAGAATATGGAAGTAGTCTGAAAGATATCAGAATTGGACTACTCACTGAAGCTGGCACGAAAGCATTACAGAGTCGGTTGCTACATAATTTATTCCCAAAGGAAGAAATAGTTGCAGAGAAAATATACAAGAACATTGCAGAAAAGAAAAGTGTAATCTGCTCAATGCCAACTCTACGTGAATGCTCAATATTCAATGAGGAACTTTTGAAATTGGAAAAGGAAGAGATTAGGAAATTGGAAGCAGTGGACAAAATTCAGCATGAAAGAATTACTATTACATTAACAGGCATACTGAAAAATAAATTGGATTCACTAGAGAAGAACATTTCCAAAACTGCTGGATTAGAAAAAAATCTATATGTTTGCATGAACTGTAGAGTATTTTTAAGGAGAAATTTGGATGTTGAAAAAGGTTTAGTGAATGGAACTATGGGAAGAGTTGTGGGTTTTATTAATTACCAGAAAAAAGAAGGAATTGAATGTTTAAAAATAAAATTTGATCAGATAGAAGAAGTTATAGACATTTGTCGTTGTACAGTTCGTTTCATGCGTGTGAAAGACTTATATGTACGTAGGAAGCAGTTTCCGTTTTCTCTAGCATATGCTGTAACTATTCACAAGTCTCAAGGATTGACTGTAGATTGTGCTTTTGTGAACATTGGTTCAACTGTGTTCAAAGAAGGTATGGCTTATGTTGCTTTGTCACGAGTGAAAACATTATCTGGTTTATTTATGATAGACTTTGATGACTCAAAAGTTAGTGCTGATGCAAATTGTGTAAAGGAGTATAATAGATTAAGAAGAACCTATGCTCCTCATTTAGGTCAGTATCCTGTGTTGGAAAAACGTGTTGTTTCTCAAAAAAGGAGAATTGAGAATATCTGTAATGAGGATGTAGAGAGGAGAAAAAAAAAGAAGAGTGATGTAATTGCAAGCAAAAAGAAAAAGGAAAATGTTGAAGAGGTTGTTGGTTGTCATTTTGAAAATAGCTCTGGTGTCAACTGCTACGCTAATGTAGTGCTGAATGTTGTATTTTATCTTGAAAGTTTGCAAGAGCAGATAATAGTAAATCAGAGAAAAAGATTCTGTTCTGAGTTGAGTCTCCTTTTTGAAAAGCTGAGTAATGATAAAACTAAAATAGAAAGTGCTACTGAAATTAGAAAACTTTTAGATGTATGTTCAGGATGTACACAGTTTTCTCAAAATGTACAGCAAGACGCACAGGAATTCTTGATGTATTTTCTTCAGGTACTGGAAGAAGAAGGGGTACACATTGAAAATATGTTTGGTCTCTCTTATATATGGGAACATAGTTGTGACAACTGTTTCAATACATGTGGGTCTAATGTTGATTCTGAAAGGTTTATTTATTTAACATTGCCAGAGAGTAAAACAGTCACTTTTGCTAAATTAGTTAAAGATGCTAATCATAGCATGGAATGCAGTGAGTGTAAATCTGACATGTTTTCAACGTTAATTTTAAAGGAATACGGACAGTATGTAATTTTAATGATGCAACGATGTAGAGCTGATGGTTCAAAATTGGATACTTTAATAAAGAAGTTTACAGGACAGCAATTATCAATTTCAGGAAAAACTTTTGTAACAGTTGCAATAATTTTCCATGATGGACCTACTGTAACTTCTGGTCATTACACAGTTTATCTAAAATGTAAAAAAGGCTGGACAATGTGTAATGATTGTCAATTGGTTTTTAAGCAACGTTTGCCTTTTGATTTAGCAAATTCCTATCTAATCTTCCTGAAACCTAAATTTTAGAGAGAATTGGCAACATCTGTACAAAACAATTTTACCATTTTATTGGATTACCATTGGAATTTTCAAATAAAAAGATTTTTAAAATTACCATTTGGCCTAAAGGAAAGGTAACCAATTGTATTGTGGACTTATTTAATTCCTAATCAATCTTTCGGAAACCAAAATGTTAGAGAGAATCGGTAACATCTGTACAATTTAAATTTTGGAATTTTATTGGATTACCATTGGAAATTTAATCAAAAAAGATTTTTAAAATTACCATTTGGCCTAAAGGAAAGGTAACCAATTGTATTGTGGACTTATTTAATTCCTAATTAATCTTTCGGAAACCAAAATTTTAGAGAGAATCGGTAACATCTGTACAATTTAAATTTTGGAAATTTATTGGATTACCATTGGAAATTTAATCAAAAAAGAATTTTAAAATTACCATTTGGCCTAAAGGAAAGGTAACCAGATGTATTGTGGAGTTATTTGAGATATATTATTTTTGTGATTATGCTTCTGTAACAAAATTGTCAGACGGTATTTTTTAGAAATAGTTATTGTTATTAGATGATATTTTTTTTGAATATTTTGCATTTCTATAATGTTATGTTTAAGTGAGAAGAGATTCTGGGCTTTTTTAAAACAATCTTTGAGATTGTTATTTTTTTTTTTTGCCCGCTGTTAAGTGATGAATGCAATTGCTTTCACTATTTATAGTGAAATGCAATATATTCTGAAAACAGCAAAAAAATGGCAAAAAATTGTTTTTGGAAAATATGTAAATACGTGTACTGTATTATAAAATGTTTTATTAAATATTAATACTTTTTTCTTTTTTTTCAGATTGAAAAAGAACATTTTCGAAAAATAAAACCATTTTTTCAAGCAATTTCAATAAAATTTAAATTGATAATTACATTTTTGGGTGGGTCAGGTAAGTCAGAAATTTGATGGTCCCTTTTTTCCACTTCTCCTCAAACAGATTTTCAGTATTTCGTTATTAATCCCTCAAGGACCTTGTTATGTGGTAATTGTTTTTTAGTGTTTTTTTAAAAAAAAAAAAATACGCTTACCGTACGCGTACGGTAAAAAACAAAAAAAAAAAGTTTTTAAGAAAAAATTAAAAAAAGTTGAGAGGTAAGGTTGGCTCTTAAAAGAGCCGTTGTGTTCATGCAGGGACAGAGGAAAGAAAGAATGGGAATATTAGCTGGTAGGACAAATGTGCTGGTCTATTCTGTTGTTAATTAGGGGAACACTGGTCTCCCCACAAACAATTAGACCATGGCAATTTGAACACCGCATTGTAACCCTCGCAAATCGATGGTTAGTTTCCAGAGGACCAGAAAAAGGTGAATCTCCCCCCACAGATGAAGGGCTCAGCTGAGCTGCCGAAGATGGACTCGGCTGAGCTGCTGTGGATGTGCTTGGTCGACTTACTGAAGGGTTTCCTCCAGTATGTCGAGCATGTGTCCTAGGGTGTACATCCTCAAGGTGTCTTAACATAGTGTGATTCCCGAAGGAATACCTCTTGTTAGGATTACCTCTAAAAGTACACGCTGGCAAAGCTTGCAAGTCACTAAAGCAGCATTTACTTTTTTCTGGCCCTCAGGAAACGTAAAATACTCCCATATAAAAGAGCTCTTCTGTTTCCTCCTTCTCTGCCTGATGGTGGTGCTGCTAGCCTCACTCTCAGAAGAGGAGTGCTGGTCTGCCATCGTATCCCAAAGACAACTCAGCTCCTTCTCCTAAGGGATCAAAAGCAGAAATGAGGGGAATGGGTGTGGTGTAGGAGAGTTCTAGAACTGAAAGTACTTTAAACCAATCAAAAGTTTTGTTTCTTGATCACATGACCTATCGTGTGCGTACGTTACGCTTACGGAGCGCTTACGGAGTGCTTACGGAGCGCTTACAGTAAAAGTACGCATGCGCGTTTAAAAGACACGCGCGCATGCGCATAACAGGCACGCCCCAACACTTCCGCGTAACGTGCGCGTGTAATGTATGCGCTTACGCGCCGCGTACGCAGTACGCATATCTACGTAAATTGCGTAACCATACGCAAAAAGAGTAGAAATATTACGTAAATTACGCAAAGCGTACGCTTACCGTAAGCTTACCAAACGCGCACGTATAAAAAAAAAAAATTGGATACAAAGAATCACTATGTTATACTAATATATCTTACCTGTTTGATAAAAAAAAATGAGAAAAAATAATATATTGCAGAATTTTTAAAATTTAAGCATAGTGTTTAAAGAGAATATAAAGTAAAAATAAAAAGATGTAAAAAACCTTGCAAAAAAAAAAAATCACACGTTTAATATAAGAATTTGTATTTAAAAAACTATACAAAATCACTGAAAAAACCATGGGTTTCACACATGGTATAGGTAAGAATTAGCATTTAAAATACCATACAAATTCACTGAAAAAAACATGGGTTTCACACACGTTATAGTTAGGAATTAGCATTTAAAAAACCTTGCAAATTCAGTGAAAAAACCATGGGTTTCACACACGTTATAGTTAGGAATTAGCATTTAAAAAACCTTGCAAATTCATTGAAAAAACCATGGGTTTCACACACGTTATAGTTAGGAATTAGCATTTAAAAAACCTTGCAAATTCAGTGAAAAAACCATAGGTTTCACACACGTTATAGTTAGCTGGACATTTCACTCGTAAAAAACCAATGAAATTCCCCCGTTATAGTTAGTTAAGCTAACTATAACTCGCGTACCCGCAATCCACTGCTGATGACGTCACATATTACATCACTCATGACATGGTCAGTGACATCACTCATGACATCACTGATGACATCTCAAATGACATCACTGATGACATCATCCTTGTGACAGAGTGGCAGACCTCCTCTCACCCTAATAAAACCTTTGAAACACACATTCAAAAATAGAGACTAAAATTTTCAAAAAAATGGACATACCAATACCAGTTACAACAACCTCTTGAGTAATTCTGAGATCCACATACACATCCACTCATTCACGAACAGTCCTGTACAGTCACTCATACATGTACTCACTCATCATATGTACTCATACACCTATACATCCTGCTACACAATGCCACTCATCCACAGAGTTACTGACACACATACTCACTCATGAAAATAAAGAATCAAACATAGATTTATTTGCATATACAGTTATACACACACCACCACACTTACTTCTACGGAAACTTACACATACTTAGTCTTTTAAACAATCACTTATAGAAACACATACTTATTCATACAGGAACTCTTTCAATCTCTCACTCTCACATATAATCACTTATATACACCAATAGTCACATATACTAGTTTAAAACATATGTAGTTACTCATAAAGACACTATTGAGACAGTCATTCACTCACTAACACACCCATACACACACTCATCCACCCATACAGTCCTGCACACATGCTGTCTTCAACACATACAACCAGTGAGTCACTCATTCATGCACCTATGCACTACGTAATACCCCCACCGAACCATGCAGACACTCAGACTGATACTCAAAAAACCACATAATATCCTATATAAACACCCATGTAGCTACTCACCAACCCATGCAGCCACTTATACACAAAGTGAGAGACTGATACAGATAATTACATATTTAAACATTACTCAGTAAGCCATGTATTCACTAAGATATACTTAATCAGTCAGTTATACAATCAATTTTTCAAAAACAAATCATCCATTTAGACACTTATATACCCATTTATTCTTCCATCGTCCGTGAGATATACATATATAAAACATATTTAATTTTCAGAAAAATACACATTCACTGGATGATGTCATCAGTGATGTCATTTGAGATGTCATCAGTGATGTCATGAGTGATGTCACTGACCATGTCATGAGTGATGTAATATGTGACGTCATCAGCAGTGGATTGCGGGTGCGCGAGTTATAGTTAGCTTAACTAACTATAACGGGGGAATTTCATTGGTTTTTTACGAGTGAAATGTCCAGCTAACTATAACGTGTGTGAAACCTATGGTTTTTTCACTGAATTTGCAAGGTTTTTTAAATGCTAATTCCTAACTATAACGTGTGTGAAACCCATGGTTTTTTCAATGAATTTGCAAGGTTTTTTAAATGCTAATTCCTAACTATAACGTGTGTGAAACCCATGGTTTTTTCACTGAATATATATATATATATAAAATGCTCTTCCTATTTGAACTTGGTCCCAACTATAACTACCTACTATATATATATATATATATATATATATATATATATATATATATATATATATATATATTACCTACTGGCGGTCGCCAGTAGGTAGTTATAGTTAGGACCAAGTTCAAATAGGAAGAGCATTT
Organism: Triturus cristatus; assembly: GCF_964204655.1. Lineage (NCBI taxonomy): Eukaryota > Metazoa > Chordata > Amphibia > Caudata > Salamandridae > Triturus > Triturus cristatus. Next base: position 333,195,147 of record NC_140579.1, read on the forward strand.
TTTGTTTTGCTTATAACTTTGGTGTCGTTTGATGAATATTCGTGAAATCTGCCAAACTAATTTTTTGCTTATATCAGCTCCTATCTTGAAAGCTTGGGGGTGATTTGTCAAGGGGGGGCTGAGAAAAAAGGGGGGTCCAAAAACGTGTTTTCTCCATGCAATTTCCATTGGAAACTTTAGACAAGGCTACAGGTCGAACGGGTGAACGGAATTACCCCACATTTGGCAGGGAGAAGGGTCTTGGTCTAGAAAGCACGCTTTTGTTTATTTGGTGTGAATCCGTTCAGTCGTTTCGGAGAAATATCGAAATTTACAGATATCGATATTTGGGAATTCTGCCATCTGATATGCTGAGGCACGAGCTTGCTGGTTGTTGGCTGCAAACGGTTGCAACTAGAAATTGTTGGCAGCCATTTTGTGATTCCGTTGAAGCGAGTAAGGGGAAAAAAGGGCGAAAAAAGTAGGAAAGGGGAGGGTAGAAGTGCTGTGAGCTCTGTGGGGTGGTTAGGGTGTGCTATACAGGGAGTGTGAAGCGAAGTATTCACCCTTACCGGTGTGAAAGTGAGATTTTGCCCAGAGTGAGATGGTGCTGAGGTGAGGTGCCGGTACACTCGGGGATGAAACCGTGAGCTGATTGCTGGAAACTGATGTGCTCTGGGCGCTGTAGCATACTGGCCACAGTAGCATAGCTGTGCAAGTGGTGTTAGTATGCGTTTAGACTATAGCGGGAGTGGGAAGCAAACTACTCACCCCTACCTGTCTGAAGACTCGAATGAAGTGTTTTAGTAAGCAGGAATAAAGAAATAATCGTGAAGAATATAATGCAGAATGTTGCAATGCCACAGAAGACAAGTGGTGAAATCAGGTGTGTTTAAGAAAGTGGCTGTGTGTAATAAAGCGATGGAGTCTGCAAGTTATATAAAAAGTGTCTTTATTTAAGTGCCATAAATGGACCCACTGGTGCCAGAGCTAAGGCATCCAGCTGAGGCAATCTCCAACCGCTTTTGCTGTATTCAAACCTAAGCTCCTGCATCATTCAATTCCACATTACATGTTACAGTTCCATGTGACATAAACAATACCCATTAGACATGAATGACTGTAAATTATATAATGAAAATAAAGGTAGGATATGATTACCACACTGTGCCAACCAGTGCCTAAACAATGCCATGTTTTTTGATCTTGATCGCCAGCTCGTGAGCAGAGACTGAGGATGAGTTAATTTGTGTGAAAGGGCTTTGTGGATCACAGGCAGGCAGAGAGACGTGTGCACAAAGAATAGACATGGTTTCAAAATGGATGTCGGGTTTAGGCTAATTTAGCAAGTAAATAGCATATCTGCATAGGCCATAGATTACCCATCCATGGTTATGTAAGGGTCAATAATGAAAACAGAGTTCAAATGCGTAAGCATACTTAGAAAGGTATGATATATGAAAATAGTTGAATTGAATTATATTAATACATTTTATAGGAAAAAGTTAAAAAAGTTGGAAAAAATAAGAATAAAGTGAATTTCTTACAAGTCTTGGAGATTGTAGTCCGGAAGTTCTTCAGCGGCTTGAGATGCGTAATGTTCCAAGAGGCGATTGTTGCCATCGCGTAAGAAAAGCGAAGCGATCCAATTCATATCCTCGAAGGGATAGTAATGTTCCTCGAATGTTGGAGCGGCAATTTGAATTGGCAGGCAATCTGCGATGTTGTAAAAGGTTGCACGTTGCAGGAGATCTTTCGCGGCTGCGCAGAAATCCCATTCCGCCAGGATACCTTTTTGCGTTGCATCCGCCATTGCTCCACTGCCCGAACAATCAAGTTCATGGTTTTCAAGATACTCCATTACCTGCTGGATATCGGGAGCGATTGTTGGGATGTTGGCAAGGCATAGATCCATTCGCCAGTCGAATGGGCAAGTTTTGCAATAAAAAGATGGTTGCACGCAGATTGCATATGTGTAAATAAATGTCATATGGTAGCTGGCTCCAATAATAGATAGAGGCAGGCAGCCGAAAAGTTGTTCACAGTATTGATGTAGCTTCGCATAGAGATATATTCTGTCGGACATGATTGTTCCCACAGGGAGCGCAGCCATTTTTTACAAGCAAAAATAGTAGTAGGATGGCCGCAAACAGAGCAAGAATTATGGGCACTGTTATTCCAGAGATGATCGAATGAATGAAGTCTGGTATTATACCACAACCAGTTTGAAAGCATGTAACAAGGCCGGAGGAAACAGTGTTAAAAAAGTGTGCCAGAGCTTAAATGTCAGATGTGTTGAAAATTGTGTAACAATTCACAAAGTGTAATGGGAGGTTTGTATTTAAAAGGGACTGTATTTTACTTGAAGATTGTGCTATATGCAGTCGATAAATTACTTTTGCAGAAATGAGGGACACTTCTGTTTGAAACAAAAGGGGTTTGAGTTTGCACAGTGTAATAAAATCTGTTTTCAAAGTAGGTATTGAAGGCCAAGTTGAACTGTGGGAGTTACTTTGTGGGGGTGGGAATAGACATTGCCACAGGAACTTACTCGGTTTGAAACAGTAAGGACATACGGTATTCCAGCTCACATTCCGTAGAGGTCCATGGTATTAAGAACCAGATAACTGCAGTTAGAAAGCTGTGGGAATGTTGGTCTGATTGTGGGAGTTGGCATGCTTTTAAGAAAGCACACAAGATTGGGGGCTGTAAGCTTAGGAGCGTCGGGCAGTTGGACATTCTTGCATATTAATGAATGACTGCCACTGTGGTCTCAGTTTTCAACTGTGAGAAAAACTTCTGTATCCTGTTTAAGGCAGTGATATGTAAATGGGAGAAACCACTGCTCGTAAATAAATGTGCAACCTTATATAATCACATACAACATGACAAACAACATGTACACCTATCAGACACAACAAAACTACGTACTGTGGGAACCGTGGCTAGCCATGTACACAAACCAAACATGGCATAGCACCTCTGCCATACAATGCAGAATGCGTGGAGAGATGGGAGCAAAGTATGTGCGAAGGTGGCAAGTGATTCTCGATTATAAAAGTATACAATGCAAAGTGTTAAGGGGATGTGCCAGACAGACTTGAGTATGCAGAGCACAGACATGTACATGTGGAGATACACTGATGGTCTATTGAGTGAAGTGGACAGTGGACACAACCATGATAGTACAGTCAGTAGGGAAGATTACGAAAACTTAGTGCGTACTTGCCCCCTCCCCCCCAAATCTTTAGCGTATTGGGCTGGCTCGGCGTACGCAAGGCTAGAGTAGGGATATGACTAAAAGGCACGTTTCTCTGGGTGTGGTTCTCTTCCGGAATGGCGAACATGTCTGCCAGGTCTGTGCAGCTTACAACGCCATGATGCTGACGCCATGAGCGAAGGTGGCTGTGTGAATAATGCTCTCAGCCTGCTGGTGCCCAGAACCGTCATGGCCACTGCGACGCACATATGCCCCACAGTTCAACTTGCGACATCGCCGTATGTGAAAGAGGGCCCACCACGTGCCGGCTCCTGAGATCAACGCTGGCTACCGTGACACAGGCACACAGCACCCAGCCTGAGGCCCAGGACCGTGGAGTGCTCTGTATACTACTAACACAGTAGTCCAACAGGTATCAACAGTAGAACGGTGTCTTGATCCCACAATGGATGATGTTAGAACTGCATCTGAGAGTGGAGATGAAGGTACTCCCTTCAACCAGGTGCAACCAACTCTAGGTCCCAACAGTGGAACGGTGTCTTGATCCCACAATGGACGATGTTAGAACTGCATCTGAGAGTGGAGATGAAGGTACTCCCTTCAACCAGGTGCAACCATCTCTAGGTCCCAACAGTGGAACGGTGTCTTGATCCCACAATGGACGATGTCCGATATTACCTGCTGCTTGGTTTTCACAGAATTCTCTCCGTTGAGGTGCATCACACTCTGCTTCCGTAGATAACTACTGCACATGATTATTGGGCTTGGCTGACTGCAGTCGGTGGAGTACACCGCGGTACAGCAGGTCCGAACAGTGAAACGGGGTCTTGATTCGGTGATTGAGGATCTCAGAAGTTAAAGTCTGGGATGATTTGTGTGTACCCCCTCAGATCAGGTGCAACCAACTCCGTGCTTTCGAATCCAACGGCACGTGGCTGTGAGGCGTTAATGACCACTGCCTCTGGTCTACACTGGGGTCAGCAGGGCTCACAATTCAGATCGAGTGGTGATTGTTTAATTACAGAATTCAGTAGGCAACTAACTACAGTGTCTATTGAAATATACACAATCTCCTTTTAGTATACTTGCTTGAAGAACTTTTTTTAGATGAGTTAAAGGTTTAGTACAATGACCAAGTTGTTCTTGGTAGTGGAAAAGAACACTGAATAACAGTCTACGCTGTGGACAGCAGAGATCGCAATTCGAATTGTTTTGATTTATTTATTGCAGAGTTTTTTGTAATTTATGTTGTTGTATTTTGTGAAGAGGAAGTGAGAAAAAGTATTCATGGATGACTATGCTGACTACTGCCTTCAATTTAAACTGCAGACAGCAGTGTTCACAATTCAGATCGAGTCGCTATTGTAGATGAGGCAGTCCTGTAGGCAAAAGACATTGCTCCAGTGCGCTCTGTCCACACGACGCCTACGCATCATCGCAGGGTCCGCACATGGTTTTTGTTGCTTCACGTATGACAAACTGGGCAGCTCAAGTCAACGCCACGTGGCTGGTGGCCCTTGCTGACCGCACTCTGGCCTACACTGCAGACAGCAGTGTTTACAATACAGTTAGAGTCGCTATTGCAGATGATGCAGTTATGTAGGCAACAGACATTGTTCCTAGTACGGCCCGGTCGCAGCACGCATCATCGCTGGCTGTGCACATGCTGAACGCTTTTGATGTTGCTATCTGAGTGCACTAGAACTGATGGACCCTTTATGATGCAATCTTTTTGTGTATTATTTCAGATCTACTGCCTGTATCTCAGTGTACCACAAGTTATGGTTCTTTTACAATAGAATCTTTTGTGTATTATTTCACATCTACTGTCCCTACTTTACTGCAGCACAAACTATTGACCCTTTTATTATTGAATCTCTGTGTGTTATCCAATGATTACTGTTGTAGTTGATGCTAGCAGCAACCATTCCTTGAGGGCTGGTTTACACTCACCCCACATGCATCCAGCACAGACGTCACTGGATATGTGACCCTGGTAATAAAGAGGAGTTGAGCGCACGTGCCCGTACCCACTTCCACTATCTATCTGTGACTGTGTGTTCATTGTCTATGCATGATAGTGTCCCTGGGCCGTACCACATTACCATGTGCTGTGGATAGCGTATGCAACCATGTTACCTCTGGCAGTGGGGAAAACTTCGAGAATGTTACTTTTAGGTGCATGGCTATCACAGGTGGAAGGCTACTTTACAGAGCATAAATATTGATGAAGATGATGGTTGCATGTTGTGTGTAGTGTCAGATATGTGTATATAGCAAAAGGTTTTCAAAAAAGCTCTCTAAGCAGAAGAGGAGTCTCTCATCAAACGCTGTAGAGAGAATGACTAAAATGGGTGGGGTCATCCAACTGTTACAATGGGAAATGTGATGAACCAATCAAATGCTTTTTTTTAAGGTCACATGGCAATCGCGCACCGAGCGCACAAAGAGGCCGCACCCGACGTGATTTTGAGAAAATATATTTACCATAATATAAGTTTATTACAGTTAGAAATATATAAATGTTTAAAATATTTTAGATTATCGCTTGTTCTCATATACACTTTAAACTTATTTAGTTACAGTTTTGAGACAAAAAAAATTAGCAAATTGCGTACCCGGTGTGACACCATACATCTATGACGTAACACAGGGCCTGGCAGTGTGCACTCGTCGCATGTGCAATGTGCAGCGGTGCAACCCCATACATACATGACATAACACGCAGCTTTGTACTGCGTACACGTCGCATACCAAAGTAGCAGCTGGCGCTACCACATACGTATTTGATGGTATGTTAGCAATATGGCAGATAGGATTCGCTTGCTGATGGAGCTTGGTACACTACCGGTACGGGAGTTCAGTTGTCTAAAAAAAAAAAACAGATTTACATACTTTTTTGGGAAGATATAAAACATTGCATACGTTTTAAAATTAACAAAAAAAGGATAATAGAGTTCCAAAATATTACACAAAAAAATAGAAAGAATATAGGTTTTATAAATATTAAAATATGAAATTAACATTTAAATAACCTTGGAAATTCACTGAAAAAAACATAGGTTTTACAGACGTTATAGTTAGGAATTAGCATTTAAAAAACATTTGAAATTCACTAAAAAAATATAGATTTTAGGGACGTTATAGTTAGTTGGACATTTGACTCATATAAAACCAGAGAAATTCGCCTGTTATAGTTAGTTGAGCTAACTATAACTCGCGCGCCCGCAATGCACTGGTGATGACGTCACATATTACATCACTCATGACATGGTCAGTAACATCACTGCTGACATCACTGATGACATCTCAAATGACATCACTGATGACATCATCCACGTGATAATCTGATGCACATACTGATGCCCTAATATAAACTTTGATACACACACTCTAAAATACAGATTACTATTTTTGAAACCATACACACAACAATGCCAGATACTACATACCACCCACTATTTCCTAGGTCTACACTCACATCCAGTCACTTATACATGCAGTTACTCATCAATACAGTACTATAATATGCACTCATACACCTATACATACAGCCACACTCCGCCACTCATCCATAGAGCTACTCACACACCTAGTCAGTCATGCAAAGAATCAATCACATACCCATTTACTCATGTATACAGTTATATACACCAACTGCGTTATTTATACACACACCACATCAACTTATTTATGCAGATACTAACACATACTTACTGTCTTAAACAATCACTGATACAAGCAGACACTCATTTATACACTCACTCTTCAAATAACTTACTCTCACGTATAGTCATTTATATACTCCAACACTCACATATACTGCCTTAAAACGTATGTACTTAGTCACACAGATACCACTGAGACATTAATTCACTCACCAACACACCCATACACACACTAACTCACCCATACAGCCATTCCCAAATGCCCTTTTGAATCCATACAACCAGTGAATCACCCACTCAGACATTTATGCAAAGAGTCTCATACCCCCCACCCACCCACACAGAAACTCAGGCACTCATACAGGTACTCAGACAACAAATCAATAACCTATATAGACACTCATGTAGCTCTGGCGTGAAACTGGACAAAAGACATTAGTGTAGCCAGCCTTCTGTCATGCCCCTCCCCTTGGAGGGTTCCCCGAATCTGTCCAACTCTCTCCCGTAGGTACAAAAGGGCTTACCTGGCTGTAAGACTTTAGATTTTATGTGGGCAAGATTCTACAAGAAGAAACCACTGACCTTCAACCGTCTTGACACTCTGGATTTCGCTGGACCTCAACTGGGCTCAACTTCATCCCACTTTCCATCCGAAGCTTAGTTTGTGTCTTTGCTCCATACAGGCTCTGTTCAGAACCTGTGGTGCACTTAAGACAACTGAAGAGTCTCCCTTAGAGTGTAGAAGTCACTCCCCTGCATTCGCAGGCACCAAACAGCAACTGACCGGTCTGCTGCTCCTGAGCTCCTGTGGACTCTGAAGATTTCAGCAGCACAGGATGCAGGTTTCTGAAGGTCCCTGAGGTCGATCTGCCCTCTCACCGTGTTTGAGGCCAGTATCCCTCATGGGGACTGCATAACCCGAGCCTCTGTGCACCGCATCCATTTGCAGTTGCATATGCTTGTTGGCAATTCCTGAGCTTGTGCGTTGGATTCCATGTAGTCCTGACCCTGAGCAGTATTTGCACCAAAGAACTCTAGCCTCCTTGCACCGAGTGCTCCATAGGCTGGTGCTTTACAATCTTGCGTGAGGTCCCCTAACCACTCCTGGTTATTCAGCCTGTGGGTCCTCCTGAGGGTCATATTGATTTCTCGGGGCTTTTCTGGTTGCTCCAGATGTGCCCTGACTCCCCATTGCTTGGTGAGTCCCCTGGACCTTGCTGGTTCACACCGTAAACTGTTTGACCTTCCTGCATTGATTGCTTTTGCCAAGGCTTGTTCGTGCTCCAGCCGGACACCGACCCCTCAGCACTTGACATCCTTCATGGGACAGCTCGCATCTAGTTCCTGGTCATCCTCAACGTCTCTTAGTTTTCGTGGCTGCTGAGTCAAGTATCCCTTCTTCACACTTGAAGCACCCAACATCGGTGGGCATTCGTCTCCCGAGCTACAGTTTTTTATATAACTACTGTGTGGTTATCCTTTATTTAGTCATTCAGGAGGTGATATTCTGGTAAAACAAGCTGCTTTACATTCCTTCAAGATTAAGCCTGAAAGCTGCTCTCCACAACTACCACTAGGATAGCTTTCTAAAGGTTATCTTTGACCTCATACATAATAAGGGTCGTTTGGACTTGAGCAAGGTGCCCACTTTCATTAGCAGAAAGCATACACCGTCCAACTTCTCACAGATATGAAAACATACTTCACTCTCAGGTAAAACATCTCTCCAGAGTAACATATGTGTAATATAGGCCATGGGTAGAAACTGTTCTCTCTGCACATACCTCCCTTCATACTGAGAAACGTCCATAGCAGAGTATAAAATGGAGTGTGCTCTTTTTTCAGATCTGTGTCTTGGACAACTTGTGTCCATATTTCTTTGTGGAGTCCTATTTACCTCTGTTTCGAATGCCTACTCATGGCCAAACCCATATGTAGGCATTTAGCTTAAATAACGAGGAGTTTCTTGGTTTATTCACTATTTTATTTCATAGTGAGTTTCAATATCGTATATATATATATATATATATTTATATATATATATATATATCTATATATATATATATATATTATCTACTGGCGGTCGCCAGTAGATAGTTATAGTTAGGACCTATTTCCATAGGAAATCCGCAACATTCTATTGGGAATAACTTTGGCGCCGGTTGACGAATCTTCGCGAAATTTTCAAAACTTTTGGTCAGCTCCGCTCCGCTCCTACCCTGGTGATTCGTCAAGTAGGGGCTGAGAAAAAAGGGGGGTCCCAAAACACATTTTCCCCATGCAATTTCCCATGGGATCTGTTGTTGCAGCTAATTTGGCAAAGAGGTAGTCATCAGTTCAGACTTGTGCCATTTGCATAAATGGTGTGAATCCGTTCAGTAGTTCCTGAGAAAATTAGAGTTAAAACTACATAAATATCTATGGCCGGGGAGGATCCGCGGACTCTACCCGCACCGTGCGCGCACCCACCCCGAACTGAGCGCGCACCCTCCCGATCGCGTGCTGAATGCTAATTGGCTGTCGAGTGTCTGTCTACATTCGAAACCAGGAACTGTTGGCGGCCATTTTCTGCCTCGGTAGAAGCGAGGCTGAAGAAGCAAGGGGAATAAGTATGTAAAACATATAAAGGGGGCAGAGTGGAAATACTCTGACCCTCTAGAGGTGCTTAGGGGGTCCCAGAAGGACCCCCTGGGGCCCCCCTTTTTTTTTTTTTTAAACGGTGAAATGCGCGCATGGTGCTCACATCCTATCGTGTTGGGTGTACGGATTCTCTCGCGTTGGGTGCGCGGATCTACGGATTTTTTGTAAAAAAAAGATAAGAAATCATTGGTTGTATGACTACTTTCTACACTGAAAGGTAGGGTGTATATTTCTGTTTTTTAAAGGTATGATTCTTATTGGTTAACAGAAACAGATTGTAAGGAACATTATATATGAGAAGCTGATATGTTGAAAAGTCAAGCACACTTCCTGTCTTGTTTAGCAACATTGTGTGCTGAACTTGTGACCTGTGTGCTCAGTGCAGTGTTTCATGACCTGTTTCTATGGTAAGAGGCAGAAGGCAGATTGTGGGAAGGGTTGAAATGTATTTCAGTTGGAAAGGGTTGAAATGTTTAACCAATAGAAATGTGTGTTTGCTTTTGAGTTTACGCGTGAAGGATTGTGATTTGATGTTTACATGTATATGTGTGGAAAATAAAAGGGAAACTTTTCCATTCTTTGTTTTTGCTGAGAGGTGCACAGTGCAGAGATTCTGTAAAAGAAAATCTGGTGTGTGACTGATATACTTCTTAATCTACAAAACAACTTGAACGGTGAGTTATTTAATTGTGAGGGGATGTATGTAGACTATTTTGATTTTAACCAGACTAATGTATTTCTCCTGCTAAAGTGTAGGGAGTAATTTTTTTCTCTACAATCTTATTGACAGTGTGTGTGCATGTAGAAACCCTTCTGTGATAAGCATTTGTGTTTTTCATGTGTTTGCAGACAGATAACTGTGCTGTTTTTATATTTTGATAGAATTAGAAACCAGTCATTGTTTATGAATTTGTGAAATGAGTTATGTTATGTTTTTATACTAAAATGTAGTACTTCTTCTAGATGAAGAAATGTGTTTTGGTATAGTGCAAGGGATAGTGTTGTTTGTCTAGAATCACACAGTGAGTATGTGTGCATTTGGTAACATCGTGTATTTGCTGACAGATAACTCTTTTAATACCTGTCATGTTGTCAAGTTTTAGTAGCATTAGAAGCCAGTCTTTCGTTATGCATTGATAAAATGATTCATGCTTTGACACTAAAGTGCAGTACTGAAATATGTAGATTGTGTGCAGTCCCCTTACCCCTTCCACACTAGTGAATGAGTTTTGGTAAGCTGCTAGGGATAGTGGTGCTTGTCTAGAATCACACTGTGAGTCTGTGTGCATTTGGGAACCACTGTGAGAGAAGTATTTGGTAACGTTGTGTATTTGCTGACAGATAATTGTTTTAAAACCTGTCATGTTGTCAAGTTTTAGCAGAATTAGAAGCCAGTTTTTGCTTATGCTTTTAATAAATGAGTCAGGCTTTGACACAAAAGTGCAGTCCTGAAATATGTACATTGTGTGCAGTTCCCTTATCAGTTCCACAGTAGTGAATGATTTTTGGTAAACTCCTAGGTATAGTGGTTGTTGTCTAGAATCACACTGTGAGTCTGTGTGCATTTGGGAACCACTGTGAGAGAAGCATTTGGTAACATTGTGTATTTTTTTGCAGATAACTCTTTTAAAACCTGTCATGTTGTCAAGTTTTAGTAGCATTAGAAGCCAGTCTTTGCTTATGCGTTGATTAAATGAGTCATGCTTTGACACTAATGTGCTGTACTTTAATATGTAGATTGTGTGCAGTGCCATTACCTCTTCTAGACTAGTGAATGAGTTTTGGTAAACTGCTAGGGATAGTGTTGCTTGTCTAAAATCACACTGTGAGTCTGTGTACATTTGTGTAGGGATTGTGAGAGAAGCATTTAGTAACATAGTGTATTTGATGACAGATAACTGTTTTAAAATCGGTCATGTTGTCAAGTTTTAGTAGCTTTAGAAGCTATTCTTTGCTTATGCATTGATAAAATGAGTCAGGGTTTGACACTAAAGTGCAGTACCATGTACTATTCTCTTCACTGTGCCAGAACTGAAAATTTAAAAGTTTTACCCAGGCACTAACCTAGCAGTAGTCTGATGATTTAGTCAGTTTCCAAGTACTCATGTTGTGAACCATACATTACCACATAGATTGCTTCAAATGTCTATGCAGTATGCATGCAGTCTTCTAACATACTATACACTTGTCTTTCACATTTTCAATTCGCTAGTCAGTATCCATACACTTCCAGGAAACACCCTGTAACTCCCTTTGTAGTCCTCTAGTGACCCATTCAGCACCATGTACTAATCCATTCACTGTGCCAAAACCCAAACACTTATAAATTCACCAAGATACTATCTTTGCAGTACTCTAATCATTCAGTCAGTGCCTAAGTATTCATGCACTGAGACAGGCCTTAGCACATGGACTGCTTCAAACCCCTATCCACTATGTATGCAGTCTTCTAACCACCTAGACACTTGTCTTTCACACTTTCAATTCCCTAGTCAGTATCCATACAGTCCAGCAAACATCCTGTCACTCCCTTTGCACTCCTCTAGTGACCCATTCAGTACCAAGTACTAATCCATTCCCTGTGCGAAAAGCCAACCACTTATAAATTCACCTAGGCACTCTCCTTGCTGTACTCTAATCATTCAGTCAGTACCCAAGTACTCATGCAGTGAGCCAGGCCTTAGCACATGGACTGCTTTAAATGCCTATCCAGTATGGATGCAGTCCTCTAATCAGCTACACAGTTGTCTTTCACACCTTCAATTCCCTAGTTAGCATTCATGCACTTCTAGCAAACACCCTGTCACTCACCTAGTGTGTCTCCTTATAGTACTGTAATCATTTAGTCAGTTAGCATGTAGTCTTATAGGGCCTCATGTAGGTAAATAAATTTTACCGGTTCTAAAATACCGAGCCGTACCGAATCGGTAAATTAGAATCGGTAAGTTATATGTAGTTAAAAATTCGGTAACAGTTACCGATTCGGTAACATTCGGTAATCACGAATCGGAATTCACCGAATCGGTAAATACCGAGGTGGTATTTACCGAATCGGAAAATACCGAGGTGGAAGTTACCGAATCGCAAAATACCGAGGTGGTAGTTACCGATTCGGAAAATACCGATTCGGTATGTACGGAGTCGGTAAAGAAAATCACATGACTTGACGAAACAGCTAATCCAGTGCAACGACAGCCCACCCAACCTGGAACTGCCCACACCCAGGCAGGTGTACTCAATTAGCCGAAGTGGCCACACCCAGGCAGGTGGACATAATTAGCCGACCCTGGAGAGGCTTGGAGTGCAGAGGAGAGGCAGGGAGCAGTTGCATGTGCGAGCGGGTAAACGAACAGCATGTCCAGCCAGAGAACACAGAAAGACGGAGGGGAAAGGAGGAGGAAGCTGAAATTTAGCCCCAAGGAACTCCAGGTGCTGGTGGAGGAGGTCGTGAAGCAGCACCAGAAGCTGTTCGGCAGGCAATCCCTGCAAGTGCCTGAGGTGGAAAAGCGCAACATATGGCTGGCCATCCAGGCGCAGGTCAATGCTGTGGGAGTGACCCACAGGGACATTGAGGTCCTCAAAAAGCGCTGGTATGACCTGAGGATTGTAACCAAGAGGAAGATGGGTGACATCCAGAAGGAGGCCAGCCAGACCGGAGGTGGAACCAACAGGGCACCTGCCCTCACCGAACTGGAGGAGCTGGTGGCGGCCACAATCGAGCAAGAGAGCGTCGTGGGTCTTGGGGACGCCGACAGCTCTGCCAGAGCCGCAACACACCAAGGTAAGACGAAAGCACAGCAATGTATCCCCCCCTACCCCATCCCACATCCCCCAAATGTGAAACGAGAATCACACTGCAGTCCACACGTGTCAGTGCAGACAGGCAATGCATTTCGGGAGATGTAGTCAGGGCAACACTAACCATGACGTAAATGTTACAGGGCAACAAGGCATGTCACGCACTCGAGGCACAAGGAGACAGGGGACATGTTGGAATGTGAAATTATTTATTGTGCCGCTTGCAATGCAGCCCTTCGGGGACACTGAGCCAATGTTGTATTTCTGTCCACAGATGTGACATCATGCAGGACAGGGCATGCTGCAGGAGAGACGGCACCACGGCAACATCAAACACCTCCAGCCAGCACAAGTACAGACCGGGGAGCAGGCCCACTGGCAGCCGCACCACCAACACAGCCAGCATCACCGCACACAGAGCCAGCATCACCTCACCGTGAGCCAGCATCACCACCACCAGAGCCAGCCTCGCCACTCATGTTCGATTCACCGGCCACATCTCCGCTTGCATGCGTGAGACAGAGGAGGCGTCCAGCAGCCAGGCTACGAGCCTTGGACACCTCGTCAGACGACAGCATGGGCCCTGAAGACCGCACCGGGCCCCAGGAAGGGAGCCATGCCACTGTGCCCCACACCTCACAGGCAGCACAGACGGAAACAAGAGGGCGCCGCAGGTCGCGTGTCCAGAGTCCACCAGCACCCACTGACGGCCATGGTGTCTTCTTGGGGCTCGAGGGCCAAATGTTAAAGCAACAGCGCCTGCAATCAAAGGCAGTCATGTCAGTCCAGAGGCACATGCGGGTGATGAAGACAAGCATAGTCAACATGGACACAAACATTGGCGGCATGGCTGCGGGCATTCGGGACATGTCCCAGTCTATCCAGCAGTTGTGCAGCAAATTAGATGCTGACATCGAAGCACGGCGCCGGGAACGCCAGAGAAGGGACACTACCAGCAGGGCACTCAACCGTCTGGCAACTGCCACTTCCCTACTGTGCCGGCGCTCTGTGACGATGCAGGAGGGCCTAACACAGTGCTGCAGCGACCTGTCTCGGGGGATGGTGCAGGTGACAAGTGCACTAGGGGTGCTATTGACGAGTCAGGCGTCGACAACTGCTGCAGGGGATCCTGCGGAGAGCATCGACACCACCAGCAGCATCACACCCCCCGTCCCAGAAACACGCAGGAGCAGCAGGCGGCTTGGGGTTGGCTCTAGTGAGGATGCACAGGCCGTGCAATCCACCACTGCAGCGCGTATGCGCAAACATTGATGTCGCCCTGCCTAGCCACTTCACAATGGGTGACGTAACCCTGGACATACTCCTTGTATAGATGATATATTGCCAGATTGGCCTGATCATGTGTTCATGGCGTGGTGCCACATTAAACTACGTCATGACTGCTCACAACTCGCTGTGTCCCCTTACTTACTCAGAAATAGTTGGATGTGATCTCTGCCCGTCTCTCTCTCCCATCGATTGCAGTTGGCACTCTAGCTGCGTTGCCCTCTGGCTGGCCTGACTCATCCTCGTTGTCCTCAAAATATGTTAGTTCCACATCTGTACCTTTTTTCGTGGCAAGGTTGTGCAGCATTGCACAAGTGGCAATGATCTTGCAGCAGGTGATGGGTTTGTACTGGCGTGCGCCTCCGCTCTTGTGCAGGCAGCGGAACCTGCTCTTCAGTAGTCCAAACGTGCGCTCCACCACATTGCGTGTTGTTTTGTGTGCCACGTTGTATCGTCTCTCACTCTGGGTAGCTGGGTGTAGGTAGGGAGTGAGGATGAATGACCGGCATGCATATGCCCTGTCGCCTGGATGGGTGAAAGGGAACCATCAGTAACATGCCTCTATACACTATGTTTGCATGTTTCAAGGGGCGTCACTGTTACTTACCTAGCAGGTATCCCTCTCCGAATTCTCCGGCACTCAGTCGTGTGTAAATCCCACTATTCTGGAAGATGTAAGAGTCGTGGGTGCTCCCAGGAAACTTTGCAACAATATCTGTGATGATGTTCCCTGCATCACAGATCACCTGCACGTTGATGGAGTGGGTGGACTTCCTGTTCCTGTAGATGTGCTCTGTATCTGCTGGTGGACAGATTGGGATGTGGGTACCATCAATACAGCCGAGGACATGGGGGAACTGTGCCATGTGATAAAAGTCTGTTTTTGTTTTCTGCAGTGCAGCCTGTGAGTTCGGGAAGCTTATGTAGTGGTGCATTCTCTGCATCATGGCATCCAGGAACTTCCTGAAGAAACGGGACAGGCAACTTTGGGATACCCCACCCACCGCAGCTATCACCACCTGATAACTGCCGGATGCCAACAGATGTAGGCTGCAGAGCACCTGCACATGTGGGGGTATGGCGTGCGCCCTTCTAACTGGCTGGTCCAGGAGTGGGTGTAGGTCCCTGATTAAGTCCATGATGGTTTCGGGGTGTAGCCTGTACCTCTCATGTATCTCTGCATCAGTCAGCTGGAATAGTGTGATGCACTGTCTGTAGATTTGTTCCTCCCGTCGCCACACCCTCAGTCCTGCTGCCTGTAGACGTAGGCGCCTTGCAATGACGTACATAGCGGCCATGTTGTCCACGCTGTTGAATTTTGGGTTTGTTTTTATCCATTGTTGATGGTTACCACCTGCTTTTAGTCCGTGTTAATTACCGACTCTTAATTACCGATTTTAATGGATTTCTTAATTACCGACTGCTCCTACATGTCATTTTAAATTTTTACCACTTCATATTTACCACTTCATGTTTACCGATTCGTTAATTCTGTATTCGGTAAGTATGAATCGGTATTTTAGAATTCGGTAACTATGAATCGGTATTTACCGCCTCATATTTACCGAAAAGTGGTTTTTGGACTCCTACATCTCACTTGTCTGTATACCGGTCGGTAACGGCATATTTACCGAAAATCGGCCGTTACCGACCGGTATTTCGCTACCTACATGAGGCCCCAAGTGAGGTAGGCTTTAGGTCATGAACTGCTTCAAAGTAGTATGCACTATGCATGTAGTGTTTTAACGATCGTCACACTTGTGGTTCAGGGCTATAGTTTCTTAGTCAGTTTTTATCTAAAGTGTGTTTGTACAGTAATGGAATAGTATAAATTTGAAAGTTATTAATATACATTTATTTGTGATTCTTTTTTACAGATACAGAACAGGAGTGTTTCTCATCTTTTGCACTCTTCTCGTGCAAGATTGTTTGGATGAAGGGTCCTTAGGTGTTTCATCATACTTGCCTTGCCGCACGAGTATTTTTTGTTAGGATCCCCCTTGTAACAGAACTCTTTTGCAAATCTTGCACGTGACGAAGGTGGCATTGGTCTTTGTTTGCCCTCGAGAAAAGTAGAACATTTCCTCATAGGTATAGTGGTTGTTGTCTAGAATCACACTGTGAGTCTGTGTGCATTTGGGAACCACTGTGAGAGAAGCATTTGGTAACATTGTGTATTTTTTAGCAGATAACTCTTTTAAAACCTGTCATGTTGTCAAGTTTTAGTAGCATTAGAAGCCAGTCTTTGCTTATGCGTTGATTAAATGAGTCATGCTTTGACACTAATGTGCTGTACTTAAATATGTAGATTGTGTGCAGTACCATTACATCTTCTAGACTAGTGAATGAGTTTTGGTAAACTGCTAGGGATAGTGTTGCTTGTCTAAAATCACACTGTGAGTCTGTGTACATTTGGGTTAGGATTGTGAGAGAAGCATTTGGTAACATAGTGTATTTGATGACAGATAACTGTTTTAAAATCGGTCATGTTGTCAAGTTTTAGTAGCTTTAGAAGCTGTTCTTTGCTTATGCATTGATAAAATGAGTCAGGGTTTGACAGTAAAGGGCAGTACCATGAACTATTCTCTTCACTGTGCCAGAACTGAAAATGTAAAAGATTTACCCAGGCACTAACCTAGCAGTAGTCTGATGATTTAGTCAGTTTCCAAGTACTCATGTTGTGAACCATACATTACCACATAGATTGCTTCAAATGTCTATGCAGTATGCATGCAGTCTTCTAACATACTATACACTTGTCTTTCACATTTTCAATTTGCTAGTCAGTATCCATACACTTCCAGGAAACACCCTGTAACTCCCTTTGCAGTCTTCTAGTGACCCATTCAGCACCATGTACTAATCCATTCACTGTGCCAAAACCCAAACACTTATAAATTCACCAAGATACTATCTTTGCAGTACTGTAATCATTCAGTCAGTGCCTAAGTATTCATGCACTGGGCCAGGCCTTAGCACATGGACTGCTTCAAACCCCTATCCACTATGTATGCAGTCTTCTAGACACTTGTCTTTCACACTTTCAATTCCCTAGTCAGTATCCATACAGTCCAGCAAACATCCTGTCACTCCCTTTGCACTCCTCTAGTGACCCATTCAGTACCAAGTACTAATCTATTCCCTGTGCGAAAAGCCTACCACTTATAAATTCAACTAGGCACTCTCCTTGCTGTACTCTAATCATTCAGTCAGTACCCAAGTACTCAAGCAGTGAGCCAGGCCTTAGCACATGGACTGCTTTAAATGCCTATCCAGTATTGAAGCAGTTCTCTAATCACCTACACAGTTGTCTTTCACACCTTCAATTCCCTAGTTAGTATTCATACACTTCTAGCAAACACCCTGTCACTCACCCAGTGTGTCTCGTTATAGAACTGTAATCATTTAGTCAGTTAGCATGTAGTCTTTTAGCGAGGTAGGCTTTAGGGCATGAACTGCTTCAAAGTAGTATGCACTATGCATGTAGTGTTTTAACGATTGTCACACTTGTGGTTCAGGGCTATAGTTTCTTTGTCAGTTTTTATATAAAATGTGTTTGTACAGTAATGGAATAGTATAAATTTAAAAACGATTAATATACATTTATTTGTGATTCTTTTTTACAGATACAGAACAGAAGTGTTTCTCATCTGTTTGCACTCTTCTCGTGCAAGATTGTTTGGATGAAGGGTCCTTAGGTGTTTCATCATACTTGCCGTGCCGCACGAGTATTTTTTGTTAGGATCCCCTCGTAACAGAACTCTTTTCCAAATCTTGCGTGTGACGAAGATGGCATTGGTCTTTGTTTGCCCCTCGAGAAAAGTAGAAAATGTCCACACCACTGAAGGAAAACGTTGTGGGCGTGGTGCATCCTCCAAAAATTCATCCTTAGATTCAGTGAATATTTTAAAGCGACAACATTTACAGTTTTTGTAAGTTAAACTTATACAATTTTTGTTAGCTGTATGCATTTTATATATCTGTGATTTGTATCTTGTTTTTTTGTTTGAGAATAGCATGTTGTTTTTTTTTTAACAATCTTTGAGATTTTTTTTTTTTGTCCGCTGTTAAGTGATGAGCATGATTGAAATCACTATTTTTAGTGAAATTTAATATATTCTGAGAACAGCAAAAAAGGCAAAAAAATTACTTTGTGGAAATTATGCTGTGTTGTAAAAAATGTATTATTACATGTTATAATTTTTTTTTCCTTTTCATTCACAGATTCAAAATTTTAAAATAAGCAATTTTTATGAATTTAGATTGGAATGAAAATGTTAAAAAAAATGTGTACCATTTTTTATTCCTATTACTGTGAAGGTAAGTTTAACTAAGTCTCAATATGCAGAATGAGGAGGTCTGCAAGAAGCTACAAAGTTGAAACATGTTTCTAAAAACACTCTGTTTATACCTATGTCGTTTTGAAATCTGACCATAATCAGATATCATGTGACCTGCAAAAAAAGAGATTTGAGGGGTTCATAATATTTCCCATTTTAGCTATTGAAGGACCGCAATTATTTCAATCATTCTTCTTTGAACATCTTTGCAGGCAAAACTCTGTGCTTACCTTTTATCATTCGCAAGGAATTTTAAAAACGGAAATATGTCACTTTTTGTAACATAGTTATTGTGTAAGATACTCTTTCATATTTAGAAAGAGAGGAAAAGGCACTCTGTCCACTTTTTATATTCCATGTAAATACAACCTCATCATGTAGACCACTTTGTGTTGAAAGGGTGTTCTATAAGTGTTGTTGTGCATGATTGCACTTAATACTCATAGAACAAGACACATGTCTAGATTTATCAGAAATCGTCAATCCCGATATGTGTGTGAATGGTGCACCATTCTAAAATTGGTGTAGGAAAGCACAAGGAGAATTGTTTTAATTTCTCCACATTTTTATATCTTCAATGCATGCTGAAATGTTCAGCATACATTGAAGGAGAAAAATGCATTTTCTCATTGTTTTTGTGCAGGAAGGTGTGTCTTCCTGTAGAAAAACAAACAGCACATGACACAGATATCCTTGCACTATGGTGCAAGGGTGCCTGTGTCACCACATGGCTGCAGTTTAAGCAGCCGTGCAGACAGAAGCATAGATTTGCAACATATTTTTGTACATATGTTGCATCCCTGTGCTTCGGAAGTACTACAGCACACTGCAGTTAAAGAGGTTACTGTGTGATGCTGCAGCACTTCCTCATAGTTCTGCACTTATACATTCACCATACGCTACTAATGCATTCATTTAGTCAATTACGTACTACACATGCATTCATCTAAACTTTCACACACTAACAAAGAAATTTAGCTCTTTTTTTAAACCAGGAAAGTTAGTTCTTACAAGAACTTTTTTTGGGGGGGGGTTCTAACAATTTTGTGATTTTGGGGGTACAAACAAAAAAAAAACCTAGCAAATGTGACTTTCTTTACGGCGGCAGATCAGATCGATTGACTGCTCACCTTAGCACAAAGTCGCATTGCACTTAGTGCAGAGCACTTTTAAATATTGAAATTGAGGACGGATGTCCAAATTTTGGGCTGATGGATGCACTCTTGAGGCGCTCGGCTGCGATGAGGTGGAAGGCGCAGGAGCAGGAGTGTTTCTCATCCATTTGCACTCTTGTTGTGCAAGATTGTTTGGATGAAGGGTCCTCAGGTGCTTCATCATACTTGCCGTGCCGCACGAGTATTTCTTGTTAGGATCCCCTCGCGACAGCACTCTTTTGCAAATCTTGCACGTGACCAAGGTGGCATTGGTCTTATTCTGCTCCTCGGGAAAAGTAAAACATTTCCACACCACTGAAGAAAAACGTTCTTTGGGTGGTGCCTCCACCAAAAATTCATCCTCAGATGAGTGAGGAGATGCAGGTGATGCCTGCTGCCCTGAAGCCGTTTTTAGTTGAAAAAAGTTAGAGCTTAGTGTAAACTTAGTCTAAAAAATCTTCTTCTCTGCAAAGAGATGCTCCTCCAAAGAAGGTGAAAGAAGAATGATTGGATTGGGTGGGGTCTTTCAATACTTAGAACAGGAAGTGTAATGAACCAATCAAATCTCTTTTTTTGCAAGTCACATGGGATCCGCGCACCCTGCGCTTACGCAGCACGCACCCAGCGCGCATCCGCGAAATTGAATTAAAAAAAATTAGAGGATTAGATGTAAAAATATATTACTTTTAAGACTAGTTTAGAGTTTGTCTTCAATTAATATTCACATGAAATACATATATATGTTTTTTTAAATGTTAAATATTCCGCGGGATCCGTGCACCTACTGCGTCATAGACACACATGACGCATCGCGGAAGCACGTAAACGTCGCGTTACATACATCGAACGTGTCACGTATAGGCTGGGAGTCGTGTACCGGTTGCATTGGAATCGCGCACTAACCACGTACACGACGCATACCATGCGCGGATGCTAATACGTAGGGATCGAGAACGGTGCGCATAGGGTGCGCGGATCCAAAAAACATGGAAAAAATATATATAAAATAAAGTTTTGAACATATAGTTAAAAAAAAGTTCAAATAATATTTTTTAATTTTTAAAAATATTAATTGAAAAAACAAGTTTAAAAAATGGTGATAAAAAAGTATTTTATAAAAAACTTAATTAATGAAATTGACACACTGAATTTTAAAAATATACAAATCCAATCAAAATCATTAAACATGATATCTTCAGAGATAAGTTATAGATAGGAATTAGCATTTAAAAAACCTTTGAAATTCACCGAAAAAACATAGGTTTCATGCACGTTATAGTTAGGAATTGGCATTTAAAAAACCTTTGAAATTCACTGAAAAAACCAAAGGTTTCAGGGGCGTTATAGTTAGGAATTGGCATTTAAAAAACCTTAGAAATTCACTGAAAAAACCATAGGTTTCAAGGGTGTTATAGTTAGCTGTACATTTCCCTCGTACAAAACCCTAGAAATTCCCCTGTTATAGTTAGTTCAGCTAACTATAACTCGCGCCCCTGCAATGCACTGCTGATGACTTCACATATTACATCACTCATGACATGGTCAGTGACATCACTGATGACATCACTGATGACATCTCAAATTACATCACTGATGACATCACTGATGACATCATCCATGTGATAAATTACTGCATCTTCTCACACCCTAATTTATCCGTTGAGACACCAACTCAAAATTTCAGACGTCCATTCTCAAAACCATAGATACTTCAATACCGTTTCGTTTCGTTAGTCTTTATTATCGATCAGTTTCATCAAAAAAAGACAGTTACAAAATAAACATTACATACAAGATAAGGATTAAGAACTATTCCTATATAACACAAGTAGAATAAAATCATGAATAAACACAGCTCTAAAGTCTAATGCCTCCTATTTCTGATAATCCAAACCCAACCCAAAAATTTGGCGACTGCAACTACGATGCATTCGCCACTGTCATATCTCAGGATTCTTAGGGCCTCAAGCCCCTGTCTAGTGCCCAGATTGCGACATATAGGTTTAAGCCATTTTGCCCGGGGGGGCGGCATAAACCGGGCTGACAAAAAATATATGACCCACAGATTCGGCACAATCTGTACACCAACGGCAGGAATCGCAAGTCTCACCCTTCCAATTTTTAGTGAATGATTTGATGGGTAGGCTGCCAACCCTCAGTTGGTGGTAAAGTTTCCTGTCGCTGGGTCTGGTAATGATGTCCCAATAAGCTTCTAAAAGAGGGACATGTTTCTGCACAAGAAACCTGCCTGACAAAGACTCCGCTGGAACTAGGGATAGTTGTTTTTGACGGACCATTGACCAGTAAAGGCTTTTAAAAACTTTTTTAGGAGGGAAAGGATTAGTAGCTGGGTCGGTCCAGAGAATTCCCAGGCCCATGGATTCCAATAGTGAGCTAACTTGCTTGAACCACAGGATGTTACCGGCGCCCAGGATGGAACGAACGTCCAGAAATGTCTTTGCATAGGGCCCTAATTCCGGGACCGTCCATAATCTCCTGCAAAAAGCCAAAGGTTTAAACCTGGCAATGTCATCAAAAGAATAACAACCAAGATCCAGCAGGAGCGGTTTCACTGGAGTAGAACAAGGGAGACCCGTAAGGATCCTGAGAAATTTGTGTTGTGCCTTGACCAGTGGGGAAAGATCAGCAAAACCCCAGAGTTCGGCGCCATAGAGGATCGCAGAATTAATCCTGGCATTATAAATTTTAATGGCTGGACCTAACATTTTCATCTGGGATTGTTTTTGTTCTTTAACCAAGCACCCTGAGAGTTGGGCAAATTTGAGGGATAGGACATCTATTTGTGGCCTCAAGTTCAGCTTATTTTCAAAGACAACCCCCAAGTAGGTCATGACATTAGCACGTTCGAGTAAGTCATTGTTCATAGTCAGATGGCCTTTCTCGCATTTCCCTTTATTAAAGACCATGTATTTAGTTTTCGAAACATTAACTAACAGGTCAAAGTCAGAGCAGAAGTTAGCAAATACGTTCAAAGCCACCTGTAGCCCAGACAAAGTCTGCGATAGGAGTAGGGTGTCGTCGGCAAACATGAGGAGTGGAATTTTAATACCACCCAGCATGGGGGCGTCCGTAGATGTAGAAGAAAAGTACTGCACAACTCTGTTAATGAATAACAGAAACAGAGTAGGTGCAAGGACGCACCCTTGCCTGACACCCCTATTGACTTTGAATCTATCGGTGACCTGCCCTTGGTTCCCCCAACGTACTTGTGCGAAGTTATTTTCATGCAACCTAATGACAATATACAAAAGGTCTGCAGGCATCCCTAACTCTGCTAATACCGCCCAAAGTTTGGTCCTATTGACTAAGTCGAATGCTGACCGAAGGTCAACAAAAGCGGCGTACAAGGTACCGCCGCAAAGATAAACCGTTTTCCAGACGATCAGTTGAAACTTGAACGCCTGGTCAATGGTACTTGTGCAGGGTCTGAACCCGGCCTGCAGGGGCGAGATGATATTCTCCTGCTCTATCCAAGACTGAATTCTTGCCAGGATCATCCTTGCTATGATTTTTTGAACAGAGTCAATTAAACTGATCGGGCGGTAATTCCCCGGGCAAGAGCGATCACCCTTCTTAAAGATGGGCAAAATCTCAGCGCCCTTCCAGGATTCAGGAATGGCAGCCCCATTGACTATAGCAGTTGCCAAAAGTGCGATGTAGGGCACCCAATTGCTATGGTCAGATTTGAAAAGGTCCGCAGGGACACAATCTATACCCGGTGCCTTGCCACTAGGAACCCTGGATAGAGCCAACTCGGCCTCTTTACAATCAAATTTAAAATTCCGAAGACAGGGCATGACCTGGGAAATAGGAAAAGTGGTCACTTCTTCCAGATTAGACTCCGAAAACTGACTTTCAAAGTGCGACACCCAAATATCGGGGAGTACATGATTTGACGGGACCTGCGTGCTCGGAGAGTTGCCCCATTTCACGATGTGCCAAAACAAAGTCAGATTTCTTTGTTTGCTAGCAGCCAAAAGATCATTCCAATGGTCATTATCCCAATCTTTTTTGGCCAGGACTATAGCCTTGCTGTAGTCTTTCCTGGCAAGTCGAATATTTGCCTGATTTTTATATTTAATGGCAGATTTCAATTTGCTATAAGACTCACGGCAGGCGTTGTTATACCAAGAGTTTGGCTTTGGTAAAAGCGATTTCTTGGCCTTACAAGGTTTGGAAAAAAGGGACTTAAGACCTTGAAATAAATTATCATGTATGTGGGTAGACTCGCCAACGACTTCCTCGTGGCTCCGGAGAGATTGGAGGTCTTCCAACGCACGAGAAACTTTTGAACTAATCTCGGAGAGTACTGCACTGTCAATGGCAACCTTTTCCCAGCGCACTCTCCGTTGGTTGTTAGTTAAGAAGGCGTCAGCAGTAACATTCTCAGATGGTTTATTTCTGAGGGCTGAACACATTAAGAGATTCAGGACTAAAGGATTATTGTCGCTCTCGGGGCCGTCCTAAATCACCATATCGCTTAATATGGGCCAGAACTCCACTTTAATTAAGGCATAGTCAATTCTACTACAACGACGACCATCAGAAAAGGTGACCTTGCCAGTTTTGTCAGAGAGGGTCCGTCCGTTTGCTGCCCTAAAACCTCACTCCATACACAAGGTCATCCACTGAATGGCAGATTCGGTCCACCTCTTGATGGGGGGAAGATCGAGAGGTGGAATATTCAAAATAGCATCCACTTCCATTGTAAGTGAGTCCCAAGCAGAATACAGGGGCTCGAAACAACAATTTAAGTCACCCACTATTACCACGTTAGTACATGGGTTAACAGAATCCAAAAACCCATCCAATTGTAAAAAAGTATTTGTACCTCTCCCGCCTGGGAGGCCCCTATTATATACATTAATAATCAGGAAGTCAGGTTCGTCATTAAGTTGCATCAAGATGATCAATATGTCAGGGCTATCAATTGCCAATTCGGTAAGTCTGTACTTTAAAGTTTGCCTTACCCATATGCAGAGACCGCCCGATGGACAACCCCTTGTCCCACCAGAGGCCCCTTTATAAAAGTTGACATAGCCAGAAAAAAGAATAGGGTCTACAGCCCACGTTTCCTGGAAAACAAGAATATCGTGGATGTTTGCCCAGGCAGACCATTCCTCCATTACTATTTTGCCTCGTAAGCCAGCAATGTTCCAGGAGGCCAATGTGAGAGGAAGAGAGCTAGTTGAGCCAACCAGCTGGGGGGCAGGTAAGGAACCCAGTACGGCAGGGTGGGTTACAGTGATGCCTGGTCCCGTACGCACGTTCTCATAGGTGCAAGGATCTGAGTGTATGATTAATGGACTATCAATGTGCTGCATATGAGTACGGGTTACCGTCTCGGTGGTGGAGGAATTGAAGTTAACAAGATTTGTGGCCTGGGAAAAGTCTAGGCACTCCAGAGCTAGTAGGGGATCAGAATTGCTGAGGGGCATGTTTAGAGGAACCAGATGTACCCCCCTTGGCCCACCCCAACTTCCGGACCCCGAGCAGGCGGAACATTTGGGGCCAACAGGAGTCTTATTCGCACAGCCCAAATTGATTGGATTAGTTGACAGTCAATCAACCCCTTCCAAAGGATTCAAGGGTGCAAAGTGGTTAAACAATGGAAGATGAAAATCCAGTCCGGGCGGGCAACGAAAGCCTCTGGTGACCCTTTCCCAACCAGTAGACAAGACACAAGGAGTATCACATGGGTCACAGGAGTAGAAATAGGACAAGTCCACGGTGTGTATTCCAGTGGCTCTCAAGGTGTTAGGAAGGGAACATATATGACTCACCACCCTGGGGTCCCGAAAGTTAGTAATTACACAATCTCCCTCCACATTCTTTACCCCAGTACCCAACCAACTCACCCTGCGTACAGTCAAAATCTCAGCACTTATTCTGGACGGCAAAGGCCTATTTCCATTTAGCCAGTGAATCACTTTGTTCTTCAACTCGCTATGAGACTCAATCTTTGCCTGAGGGAGCCTTGGAACGCCAACCAATATAACAGTATAGGGCAAGGACTCTGGGGGAAGATTAATACATGGGAGTTTTAGAAACGGACCTGCACCCTCAGAAGAAGGCTGTCTTGTTGCATTATTACTCTTATTATTAACAACGTTACTATCTGATTGGATAGACGTGACAGCACTGACAGGTATGTGGGTGACTTCCACAACTTGTTCATTGTGAACAAGAGGGAGGGAGGGAACACTAACCAAAGGGGTAAGGCCGTTTGAAACAATCCCTGTTTTGGCAGCTGTGGCAGAAGTTGGTAAAATCTTTGGGACAGGAGGAGTCGCTCTTATTTTCTCCAATAGAGTCGTGTTAGTAAGCACCATACTCTCTAATTTCCCAATGGAAGTAGAGAGTTGCTTGACTCTCTCATGTAGGGGTAAAAAGAAAGATTTAAGCGACTGCTCCAAAAGCTCAGAGAAGCCAAAAAGCAGAGAGTTGGCATTGGGCAAAGTAGCAGAGGAATGGGAGGACGTAAGACTCCCAACAGGAGGAGATGTACTGCAAGACGGATGGGAATGGGAATCAGAACGTAGGATGGCAGGTTTAAACGTTTTAGACACTTTTGCACTTTTACCCTTAGGGGGCGCTCCCACACGTTTTCTTTTCCCATTAGTAGGCTGGGACTTACTACCCAAGATTGGAATGGCTATACGTGGCTGCTCAATAGGGGGCAAAGTGGGAATAACACTAGAATTTGTAGGTAAGCCACTGGGTTCAGGGATAATTATGGTATCTGAAATATCTTCCAAAGAGCTATGTATTGATATATCCGACATCCCAGGCACATTACTGTGCAACAAATCAGAAACAGATGGCAGTTGCCTACATTCAGGGGAAATGGCTGCCATGATGTTACCAAGGGACGATCTCTTTGCTGATATTTCTAAGGACAGTCGTTTTTCTGTTAAAATGATTTCTTGTTCAAGGACCCGTGCTGCTCTTGTGATAAAATTATCAAGGGTCCCTGATACGCAGCCCCCAGTACTGCCCTGCACGATCTTCCTACCGGACCTTAGGGATGTCATCCTCGGGTATTACAAGCGTACAAAATAGGGGGGCAACCAATAACAGTAACAATGGACCCTGGATATACAAACTATTTGAATGACCAGTAATCACATTTGATTTAAGAGCAGTAAAATAACGTGACAACTACAGTACACGGCTAGCAACCTAACTTAAATACAACAGGAACTCACAGTAGGGCAAACGTTTGTGCGCATGAAATGACAACCTTGGGGGGGTGGCCCGTCCCGTCCACTCCCGGCCTCGAACGGCAACAAACGGCCCGCTCTTTGCCCGGTCTTCGCCCCGAGCTGCGTCCCGCTGACGCGTGTGCGCGGAACCTTCCTAATGAAGGGAAGAGGTGTGGTGGAGGAGGAGCCGGGAAGAGGAGCCAGGTGGGGCAGGTGAGTAATCGCCGAGCAGCCTGGTCCTCGCAGTCCTGCGTAAAACAACAGTCCAATTAAAAGCACCAACTTCCCCTTTCAGCAGCGTTTCATCAACTGCGAGCGTGGAGATGTAGCAGAGTTTGAGCCCAACCGCTCCCAGCAAGTCCAAAGCCTCTGAGCGGCTCCCGCGAAGCGGGGGCCGCGAGGCGCAAAATAGCAGGCGAAGGAGGAGCCGGGAAGAGGAGCCAGGTGGGGCAGGTGAGTAATCGCCGAGCAGCCTGGTCCTCGCAGTCCCGCGTGAAACAACAGTCCAATTAAAAGCACCAACTTCCCCTTTCAGCAGCGTTTCATCAACTGCGAGCGTGGAGATGTAGCAGAGTTTGAGCCCAATCGCTTTTAGTAAGTCCAAAGCCTCCGAGCGGCACTATCTTTCTATAATCGGATGGAACACATTACTAGAGTCGCTGAGTTATGTCGGCATACCCCTCGAGGATCGCTGGCAACTAATTAATGCTCAAGCAGCGTGACTTACTATAATATACAGCGTGACTTGTCAGGTGGATTTTGTGTGAACTATATCCACGCCGAGAAGCTTCACGGTCAAACCCACTGTTTAGGGGGCGCCTCCATGAGTTCAGAGGGTACTTGGATACTTTTGAAAGGATTTCAAGGCCACTTTCCTGCACTGCGTATAACGATTGTCGAACACAAGAGGGGTCCCGAGATTCTCGGTCAGGCAGGCGCGGCAGAGAAGAGACCAAAGGTTGTCCTCCAATACTTCAATACCAATAACTACATACCCACTCATTAACTCTTAGGTCTACATACACCTCCACTCACTCACCTGTACAGTCACTCATACTTACAGTCATTCCGTACAAGACTATCATATGCATTTATACACCTACATAGACACTCACACACCACCAATCATCCATAGAGGTACTCTCAAACCTAGTCAGTCATGCAAATAATTAATCACACTCCCATTTACTCACCTATGCAGTTATACATACTCAAGTTCACTTACTCATAAAAATAGTACCACATTCTTGCGCTCTTATACAATCATTGATACAAGCACACACTCATCCATACAGCCACTCTCACAATCACACTCTCACATATACCCACTTATATACTTTTACACACATATATACTGCCTTTCACATATGTAGGTAGTCACACATGTACCACTGAGATATACATTCAATCCTTAACACACCCATACATACACTCACTCAACCATACAGTTCATCACAGGTGCACTCTTAAAACCATGCATCCATAGAATCACCCACTCACACATCTATGCATAGAGTCATAAACACCCTACCCACACAAACACTCAGGCACCCATACAGATACTCAGTCAACCAATCAATAACCCATATAGACACTCATATAGCTATTCACAAAATCATGCAGCCACTTACAGCTAGGCATCCGAGCGCTGTTGGGGCCGTTGTGGAGATTAAGCAAGCTATTGCCCAGAGGCGAGAATTAACAGGTCCGAGGAAATTGAGCCCAAGACCCGCCGAGGCGGGAATTGAACCCTGGTCCCGGGCCAGACCTCTGCATCAGGGTGTGCCGCTCTAACCATTGAGCCAAACTTCTCCACAATTGAGATGTCATCAGTGATATCATCAGTGATGTCACTGACCATGTCATGAATGATGTAATAAGTGACATCATCAGCAGTGCATTGCAGGCGCGCGAATTATAGTTAGCAGAACTAACTATAACGGAGGAATTTCTATCGTTTTGTACGAGTGAAATGTCCAGCTAACTATAACACCCCCGAAACCTATGTTTTTTTCGGTGAATTTCAAAGCTTTTTTAAATGCTAATTTCTAACTATAATGTCTCTGTAACCTATGGTTTTTTCAGTGAATTTCAAAGGTTTTTTAAATGCTAATTTTTAAGTGTAATTGTAGTTATACCTATTTTTTGTACTGATTTTCTACAGTTTTTTAACTGTTTATTTATAAATATTTTATTCATTAAATAACATTATATATTTTTCTGAAAATTGCACAAAAAAAACAATTAAAACTGAAATATTGTTTAATTTTTCAGTTTTACTGTTTTATTTTAATTTATTTATAATATTTTCTTTTTTACATTCTTTTTCAAATTTTTTTTCGGAGTCGCGCACCCAAAGCATACACATCATGGTGGGTGTGCGGATTCTAGCTGCCATTTTAGAAACATTGTGAAGGTTTCGCGTACGGTGTGTGATGGCTGCGTGTTTTTCAGTTACATCATATACATTTAATATTACATGATGTGCGCGATTGTATGCGACCAGTCCGCGACTCCTGCTCCCGTGCATTCGCGACACATGCGCATTACGGTACGCAACGCTTGCACGGTGGCGGGTCCTGCGTGACGTCATATACGTGCTGGACCGCGCTGGGTGCGCGACTCCCACAAAATTTTGTTATGTTCTATGTATGTGTGTTTAATATACATATTAGGGCAAGAGACTATCTAAGAAATTCATAAAAATAATATATTTGTACTTATGATGAACTTATATTATTTTTAAATATATTTTTAAATATATTTTCGCGAAGTCGCGTCGGGTGCGTGCTTCGTGAGCGCAGAGTGTGCGGATCCCATGTGACCTCAAAAAAAAAGATTTCATTGATTCATAACATTTCCTACTGTATCTATTGAAGGACCCCACCCATTTTAATCATTCTTGTTGGAGCATCTTTAGAGAGACATCTCTTTTCCTACAAGAACCCCTTTTGCTTGTTTTTTTGGTGTTTTTCAAAAAATATCAAACAAAATGGCACCTGGACAGCAGCAGCAGCAGGAGGAAGTATCTTCTGAAGAAGAATTCTTGCAGGAGGTACCACGTCCACAGAGCCCGGAATCTGTTGTGTGGAAATTCTTCACTTCCACCTGGAGAGAAGAAAGTAAATGCAAGAAAGGTGAAGTGCAAAATTTGTGACCGAGTCCTGTCAAGAGGCAGTGAAAAAAAATACTCTTGTGGCACTGCTTCTATGTACAAGCATCTCCGGACCACACATCCTCTCAATCTTGCTCGGGAGGAAATGAGGCAAGCTGCTTTGAACCCCTCACCTGCTGTGGCAAGTACATCTGGAGCATCCTCAGGAACACTTGCAATGGACATTAAGCCGGAATTCGCCTTTCACGAGCAAAACTGCGTGAAGTGTAAGAAACTTATATGCTTCAGTGAGCAGACGGTGGATGCAGTTTGTGCTGCGCAACGCAACCATTGTTGTTAATTTTTTTGTTTTTGGAATGATAAGTAATTCCAAATGTTTCCTGTTTTATTCGTTCTATTTTTTGTTCATTTTTTGAAAAAACACAATAAAATACAAAATTGTTAAAAAAAATTAATAAAATACAAAAGAAAAAGAAGAAAAACAAAGTTCTTATCAGAACTACCTTATCTGGTTAAAGAAAGAACTATAATTGCAAGGTAATGTGTGAAAGTTTGGTTGAATATATCTATACAGCATGATTGACTGAAAGAATGCATTAGTAGTGTGTGGTGAATTTATAGGTGAAGATTTATGAGGAAGTACTGCAGCGTGACACTGCAAGCTCTTTAGCTGCACTGCACTGTGGCACTTCTGAAGCACAGGGATGTGACATATGTACATGAATATGTTGCAACTCTGTATTTCCCTCTGCACTGCTGCACAAACTGCAGCCATGCGGTGACACAGGCACCCTTGCACCATGGTGCAAGGATGTCTGTGTTCAATGGGAGATTGTTTTTGTGCAGCAAGGGGCACCTTCCTGCACAAAAACAATCAGTAAAGGCATTTTCCTCTTTCAATGTATGCTGTGGAATGAAGCATACAGTGAAAGAGGAAAAAATGAGGAGAATTGAAAACAGTTCTCCTCGTTGCGCCTTGCTACACCAACTCTAGGATGGCGCAGCATTCACACACATCTCCAGATTTACGATTTCTCATAAATCTTGGAGATGTGTCTTGTTCTATGGGTGTTGCGTGGGAACACCCACAGCAACACCTATGGGACACCCCTTCAACGCAAAGTTCTGTGTATGAAGGGGTCGTATTTACAAGGAGCGGAAAAACCATGCAGGGTGGCTTTTCTTCTCCTTGTAAATATGAAGGAGTGCCTGGCGCCATCACCACGTTACAAAAAGTGACGTACTGGTGGCGCAGGGTGCTTGTAAATCTGCCCCATAAGTGCTTAGGTATTGGCAGACTGATACAATAAGAACATAGTGCTGGATGGGTGATTGAAGAATTGCATGAGACTGACGCTGCATGGGTACTACTTCAGTATTTAATGGAGTGGACCAATAGTATGTATCTGCTTAGAGATTTGTAGGGATTATGCACAGAATATGTTATGTGTACTTGTGTTGGTGCCTAGGTCATTTTATAAGAATACCACTAGTAACTGGAATGATGACAGTGCTGCAAACAGAGTGAACACTTAATTTATAAGTGCTTACATATTGGTGGAGTGATAGGATAAGTAGATAGTGGTAAATAAGTGATTAAAGAAGTGCATGGGACAGACTGGACGATTCCTACACTGCATGAGTACTAACTGGGTATTTAGAAGAGTGTATCAATAGTATGTAGCTAGTTAGGGGTCTGCATGGATAGTGCACAAAATATTATAGATGTACTTGTGTTAGTAGCTAGGCCATTCCAATAGTTCATGACTAGTAACTAGAATAATTACAGTATTACAATGTATAAGTGCTTATGTATTGGTGGAATAATAGGATAAGTAGATAGTGCTGTATGGGTGAATGGAGAAGTGCATGGGACAGACAGATAGATTCCTAGACTGCATAGGTACTAACTGGGTATTTAGAAGAGCGTATAAACAGTATGTAGCTGGTTAGAGGTCTGCATTCATAGTGTACAAAATATTGTACCTGCACTTGTGTTAGTGGCTAGGCCATTCCTTAAGTATATTACTAATACCTGGAATAATTTCAGTGCTGCAAAGAGAGTGCACGCTAAATTTATTAGTGCTTAGGTATTGGCAGAGTGATAGGATACGTAGATAGTGCTGGATGGTTGAATGGAGAAGTGCAAGGGACAGACAGAAGGATTCCTTGATGGCATAGGTACTAAGTGAGTATTTAAAAGACTGTATCAAAGCTATGTAGCTGATTAGAGGTCTGCATGCATAGTGCACAGAATATTGTAGCTGTACTAGTATTGGTGTGTCTATGGTTTCAGAATGGTAGTCTGTATTTTAGGGTGTGAGGGGGTGCATCAGATGATCACGTAGATGATGTCATCAGTGATGTCATTTCAGATGTCATCAGAGATGTCATCAGTGATGTCACTGACCATGTCATCAGTGATGTAATATGTGACGTCATCAGCAGTGCATTACTTTAATCCAAAAAGCTGGCGGCCATATTGGCCTGGTCACGATGTGAAAAATCAGGAATTGATACAATAAAGAAAAGAAAACAAGTGTTAATATGCACACAATGTCATTTCAGCATATCTTGCCCCGTGACCGCCATACCTGTATGTTCGTCAACGTGACTTATTCAAAATAAACATACTTAGAATTGTAAACATCAACATAAACAATGGACTACACATTACTTTAAAGTGAAAGGCTATCGGCCATATATCTGGGCACGTTGCGTATTATAATGGTTCTTACACGAAAGCAAAGGAAAAAAAGGGGTGTTAATATACACACACTATCCCTAAATAAAGTTCTAGCGATAATAGTTCCATTCCATTCACAGCTCATTTGAGATGTCATAAGTGATGTCATGAGTGATGTAACTGACCATGTCATGAATGATGTAATGTCTGAGGTCATTAGCAGTACATTGCAGGGGCGTCAGTTATAATTATCTCATGTAACTATAACTGCTGAATGTCACTGGTTGTGTATGAGTGAAATCTTAGTCTAACTATACCGTCCCTGTAATCTTTGTTTTTTTCAGCAAATTTCTAGGTTTTTTTAACATTAAGTAAGATGCATATCACAATGGATGGTGGGGGGTTGGAAGCAAGGCCTGGCATTGTGCTGCCCCCACCTAAGCTTGCTGCTCCTGCCTTCCCTCCTCCTAGCCATCCATTGTCCAAGTCCATGTCCCTGCTCCCTTATTGCAGCCCTGTGTGGCCGTTGTTCTGCCACTGGCCTTCCCGCCTTCTCTGAACAGTTAGCTTGCTGCCCCATCCACCTCCTGCCTATCCTCTGGTGTCTGAATCCACGGACTAGCCTCCTCCCTCCTGCCATGCATGGTCTGATGTGCTGCCACTGCCCTCCATTTAGCATGATGTACCAGTCCACTCCTCCTGCCCTCCATTGCCCAATTCTATGCCCCATCTTTGAACTCCTGCTTAGCCTCTGTGCTTAGCTTGCTGCCCCTATTCTCCTTCCCCCTGCCCTCCGATGTCTTTGTGCATGCCCCTGCTCCATCCTTTTTGCCCACCATGTTCAATGGACCTGCCACTCCTATCTACTCCGAGTGTTCTGTTGAGCTGCCACTCCCCTCCCACCTGCCTAGCATTGTCAGATGACTGTAACCTGTCCCCGCCACCTCCACCCTGCCTGTCAACATTCCATGAACCTATCCCCTTCCTCCCGTCCTCCAAGGTCCATTTTACTGCCACACCCTTCTGCCCTCCCTGATCTATTGTGCTGCAAATGCTCCTCTGCCTGCCCCGCGTGGTCTGTTGTGAGGCCCCTTCCTCTGAACTCTCTTGTCTGTGCCCAGGTCCTGACCCTCCCTTCCATCCTCCATGGTCCTTTGTGCATGCCCCTGCACCCTCCTTCTTGCCCATCATAGCCATTGTGCTGCCACTAACCCTCCCACTTGCCATGCATGGTCTTCTGTCCTGCCACGGCCCCTCCCACCGTCCCTGTGTGGTCAGCTGGCTGCCCCTGACCCCCTCCCACCTTCCCTCCATGGTCTGGATGTATTCCATCATAGTCTCACTGTTTCTATCCATGGTGTGTCTTGCTTCTAGTGCCCATCCTGCCTGACCTCCATGGTTATCTTGCTGCTCCTGCCCTGCCCCCCTTGCCCCCAGCCCTCTGTTTCCATGTGCAGACCCCTATTCCCTCCCTCCTGGCTTGTCTGTTCCATTGTAATGCCCCTGATCCGTCCCTCCTGCCCTTTATGGTCTATTATGCTGCAGCTTTCTCTCCTGTCTGTCCATTATGGTCAGCTAGCTACCATTGCCACTTTCCCCTCTGTTCTCTGTTGTCCATGTGCATGGTCTTGTCCCCTCCCTATTGCTTTCTATGGATTGTTGTACTGCACTCCCGTCCCGCATACCCTGTGTGGTGTATTGTGCTGCTACAAACCCTGATGCCTGCCCTGTAGGGTCAGTTTGGTGCACCTCTCCATGTCCCTCCTGTCCTCTGTTATCCGAGTCCATGTCCCTACCCCAATTCCTCCTGCCTTCCATGATCCAATGTACCATACTTGCGAACATTTTGAACTTGGCAAAAGGAGATTTTGGAAAAAAACTGGTGTATTGATTGTCACCTTTGACTTACATTGAAAAAGAAGAGATTGTAGACAGGAGACAGATCAAATAAAGCCCATTTGGGCTTAAAAACATTTGACGTTTCCTGGCTGAATCGGGTCTGTTGGCATGTATGGTTGTAATACCACTGCCTCTTCCTTCTGCCCACAATGGTCTATTATATTGCCACAGCCTCTCTTGCCAGTCCTGTATTGTTGGTTTGTTGCCCCTGCCCCCCTTTCCACTGCCCTCCATAGTCTGTTGTGCTGTCACTGCCCTTCCTGCCTGCCCAGTGTGGTCAAATTGTTGCCTCTGCACCCTCCTACCTGCCTTCAATTTTCAGAGTCCGTGCCCCTGGCCTCCACCTCTCAACAGTATCCCAATGAACAACTAGATTGCTAACATTCTATATTTATTACAAAAGTGTGGAAAGCCTGATATCATGTTGATGTAATCAAAGCCGTAATACCTAGAGCATTTCCTTTAGAAATTACATATATGAGAGGGTCTTATTTGCATCAAAATTATGGTTAGTGCTCTAAAAAACGAAAATGAGGAATATTTTCTGAGTTTTCAAATAGCGACAAAGCACTTTTAAATTATTTGTTATCTTTATGTTTTTTTATCCAGTTGACCACTTGATTAAATGTTGCACTTAGGGGAGAGGATGTGGTGTTACTTCCAGAGCTGCAGACTTTGCAACTGGGGAACCAGGTTGGAGTTTCTGCTTCAGCTCGACATTCTGTAATTCTGGTCAAATCACTTAATCTCCCCATGTCTACAACCAAAATGAATTTGTTCTTGTGTGATGTAACCAATGCTCATGTAAAGCACTCCAATACCTGACAAGTCTGCACTATATAAAACATTAAAAAACACAAAAAATAAAAAGTGTTTTTCACACTTCTGTCATCGGGCTACATGTTGGCTACATCTGGGTGATATATGTGCTGCATTTTGGCTCGTTTGTCTCTGGTGGCCATCTTGGGAGATTTATTTGTTATGAAGTTTCCTAATTTCCTCATTTACTGTAGTCTCCTCAGTAGGAAATGCTTTCAGTTTTTTACTTTGATTCCCTCAAGAAGGTATTCAGATATGTCACACATTTGTCATAAATTCTGAATGTTAGCACTTTAGTTGCTCATTAGATCACTGTAGTAAAGCTATTGCTCACCACGGAAGTCTGCTGCTGGTATTAAAAGGGCATGTTTCAGTCTGCATGTCAGAATTTTTTAATGAAATAGAAGATTTGAGAAGTCACTCAAAATGTGCCCTAATTTTTCTTTCTTCAGCACTAATCATAATTTCTATGGCAAAATGAACCCCCTCATTGTGCTCCTTTTTAAATTAAATGTTTTAAGTGTTACCAGTTTATTCCAATCAAGATGGCTTCAGGTGTGCCATACGTTTGTCATATGTAAGACAGTAAGCGCTCTAGTTGTTCTTAAGAACACTCTGGGACATTCTGTCATTGGGGTATACTTGGGCTACATCTGGGTGATATTTGTGCTACATTTGGGCTCTTTTGTCTCTGGTGGCCATCTTGGGAGACTTATTTGTTATGAAGTTTCCTAATTTCCTCATTTACTGCAGTCTCCTCAGTAGGAAATACTTTCAGTTTTTTACTTTGGTTCCATCAAGAAGGCATTCAGACGTGTTACACATTTGCCATGAATTCTGAATGTTAGCACTCTAGTTGCTCATTAGATCACTGTAGTAAAGCTACTGCTCACCAGGGACGTCTGCTGCTGGTATTCAAAGTACATGTTTCAGACTGCATGTCAGATTTTTTTATGAAGTAGAAGAGGATTGGAGAAGTCAAAATGTGCCCTAATTTTTCTTTCTGTAGCACTAATCATAATTTCTATGGCAAAATGATCCCCCTCATGTTGTTCCTTTGCAAATTAAATGTTTTAAGTGTTACCACTTTATTCCAATCAAGATGGCTTCAGGTGTGCCATACTTTTGTCATAAGTAAGACTGTTAGCGCTCTAGTTGTTCTTTAGAACACTCTGGGACATTCTGTCATTGGGCTATACTTGGGCTACATCTGGGTGATATTTGTGCTACATTTGGGCTCTTTTGTCTCTGGTGGCCATCTTGGGAGACTTATTTGTTATGAAGTTTCCTAATTTCCTCATTTACTACAGTCTCCTCAGTAGGAAATACTATCAGTTTTTTACTTTGATTCCATCAAGAAGTCATTCAGATGTGTCACACATTTGCCATCAATTCAGAATGTTAGCACACTAGTTGCTCATTAGATCACTGTAGTTAACCTACTGCTCACCATTGAAGAGGATTTGACAAGGCACTCAAAATGTGCCCTAATTTTTCTTTCTACAGCACTAATAATACTTTCTATGGCAAAATGAACCACCTCATTGTGTTCCTTTTTAAATTAAATGTTTTAAGAGTTACCACGTTATTCCAATCAAGATGGCTTCAGGTGTGCAATACGTTTGTTGTAAGTAGGACTGTTAGCGCTCTAGTTGTTCTTTAGAACACTCTGGGAAGCTGCAGTAGAACTCAAAGGAATCAACTGACAGTCTCTTCCCTTGTTGGATGTACATGTTTTACTGAAAATGTCAGACTTCATTCTCAAATAACTGCGAAAGATAATGTGAATTTACAGAAAATATGCTCTCAGTTTAGCTTATAGATCACCTTCCAAACCTCTGTGGGAAAAGCATGAGAAAATAGTTTTCTTTCAAACATGATTCATGATATCCCAGCAGAAGGCTTTTTCACATGGTAAAATCACCTTAGAACACACCACAATTCCTAAAATGAGTATGGTACCATCAACAAATGATTTATAATATAACAAAAGTCTTAAATCCTTCTATTAACTACAATGCTTTTTAATGAGGTGCTATCATGTATATTGGTCCCAAGATGGCAACCAACAGTTCTTGGATGAAGTGCTGACAGCCAATCAGATCTCACGATGAGATGTGTGGTTAGGCTCCGCCCAGATATATATATTTATTTTTCCATTAATATTTTAAAAACTACTGAACAGATTTACACCATTTAACCAAAAGGCACTACTCTGAACCGAGGGCTACCTTTTTGCCAAATTTGGTGTAATTCCGTTCAACAGTTCGGGCTGTAGCTGCAACTAAAGGTTCCGATGGAAAATTGCATGGGGAAAACATGTTTTGGGACCCCTTTTGTCTCAGCCCCCGCTTGATGAATCACCACGAGACTTTCAGGAAAGGAGCGGATCAGAGCTGGCCAAAAGTTTAGAAAATTTTGCGAAGATTCGTCAACCGGCGCCAAAGTTCTTCGGAATAGCATGTTGCAGATTTCCTATGGAAAATAGGTCCTAACTATAGCTACCTACTGGCGACCGCCAGTGGGTAATGTATATATATATATATAATGTGACAATGCAATCAGTATGAGATATATAACATCATTTACTATCTGTAAAGGCAAGAATAAAATATATAATGTTAATTGCCAATGTGGCATCTATTGTGTATATAACTTTCAGTAGAAGTTTAACACTGATTTTACAATATGCCGATTACGATAACACAATGATGTCTGTTTTCTATATATAGGTCGCCAGTAGGTAATATATATATATATATATATATATATATATATATATATTATAAATTAAACACCCTTGGAATCTTTGATTGTTGTGTGGTCCGTTTGACTGAGAGGGTACGTTATTGACTTTTACTGGGTGGATTAAATAACCGGCGTGCGCAGCCGGGGTGTGCGGCACCTACCACGGGTCCCCAGCTGTCGGAAGGACCTACTGTGTGGAACATATATATATATATATATATATATATATATATATATATATATATATATATATATATATATATATATATATATATATATATATATATATATATTATCTACTGGCGGTCGCCAGTAGATAGTTATAGTTAGGACCGTGTTTCCATAGGAAATCCGCTACATTCTATTTGGAATAACTTTGGCGCCGGTTGATGAATCCTCGCATAATTTTCAAAATAGGTGGGGCGCTCCGCTCCGCTCCTACCCTAAAAGTCTCGGAGTGATTCGTCAAGCGGGGGCCGAGAAAAAAGGGGGGTCCCAAAACGCGTTTTCCCCATGCATTTTTCCATAGGGACCTTTAGTCCAAGGTACAGCCCCAACGGCTGAACAGAATTACTTGAAATTTGGCAGAGAGGTAGTCCTCAGGTCAGGGAAGTGCCTTTTGCAGGTCTGGTGTCAATCTATTCAGTAGTTCCTGAGAAAATCAAAAGTAAATTCATATATATATGTGGATGGAGCCTAACCACACATCTCATCCTGAGATCTGATTGGCTGTCAGCACTTCATCCAAGAAGTGTTGGCAGCCATCTTGAGACCAATATACATGATAGCAACTCATAAAAAAGGATTGCAGTTAATAGAAGGTTTTAAGACTTTAGTTACATTATAAATCATTTGTTGATGGTACCATACTCATTTTAGGAATTGTGGTATGTTCTAAGGTGATTTCACCATGTGAAAAAGCCTTCTGCTGGGATATCATGATTGAGAGAAAAATATTTTCTCATGCTTTTCCCACAGAGGTTTGGAAGGTGATCTATAAGCTAAACTGAGAGCATATTTTCTGTAAATTCACATTATCTTTCTCAGTCATGTGAGAATGAAGTCTGACATTCTCAGTAAAACATGTACATCCAACAAGGGCAGAGAATGTCAGTTGATTGCTTTGTGTTCTACTGCAGCTTCCCAGAGTGTTCCAAAGAACAACTAGAGCGCTAACAGTCCTACTTATGATAAACGTATGGCACACCTGATGCCATCTTGCTTGGATTAAAGTGGTAACTCTTAAAACATTTAATTTAAAAAGGAACAAAATGAGGGGGTTCATTTTTCCATAAAAAGTATGATTAGTGCTGCAGAAAGAAAAATTAGGGCACATTTTGAGTGACTTCTCAAATCCTCTTCTATTTCATTAAAAAATTCTGACATGCAGACTGAAACATGCACTTTCAATACCAGCAGCAGTTTTCCCTGGTGAGCAGTAGCTTTACTACAGTGATCTAATGAGCAAAAAGAGTGCTAACATTCTGAATTTATGGCAAATGTGTGACACATCTGAATCCCTTCTTGATGGAATCAAAGTAAAAAACTGAAAGTATTTCCTACTGAGGAGACTGCAGTAAATGAGGAAATTAGGAAACTTCATAACAAATAAGTCTCCCAAGATGGCCACCAGAGACAAAAGAGCCCAAATGTAGCCCACATATCACCCAGATGTAGCCCAAGTATAGCCCAATGACAGAATGTCCCAGAGTGTTCTTAAAAACAACTAGAGCGCTTACTGTCTTCATTATGACAAAAGTATGGCACACCTGAAGCCATCTTGATTGGAATAAACTGGTAACACTTAAAACATTTAATTTAAAAAGGAACACAATGAGGGGGTTCATTTTGCCATAGAAATTATGATTAATGCTGAAGAAAGAAAATGAGGGCACATTTTGAGTGACTTCTCAAATCCTCTTCTATTTCATTAAAAGATTCTGACATGCAGACTGAAACATGCACTTTTAATACCAGGAGCAGACTTCCATGGTGAACAGTAGTTTTACTACAGTGATCTAAGGAGCAACTAGAGTGCTAACATTCAGAATTTATGGCAAATGTGTGACATATCTGAATACCTTCATGATGGAATCAAAGTAAAAAACTGAAAGCATTTCCTACTGAGGAGACTGCAGTACATGAGGAAATTAGGAAACTTCATAACAAATAAATCTCCCAAAATGGCCACCGGAGACAAAAGAGCCCACATGTAGCCCAAAATCAACCAGATGTAGCCCAAATATAGCCCAATGACAGAAGTGTACAAAAGACTTATTATTTTGTGTTTTTGCAGTGTTATATAGTGCAGACTTGTCAGGTATTGGAGTGCTTTACATGAGCATTGGTTACATAACACAAGAACAAATTCATTTTGGTTGTGGACATGGGGGAGACTAAGTGATTTGGACCAGAATCACAGAATGTCGAGCTGAAGCAGAAACTCCAACCTGGTCCCCAGTTGCAAAGTCTGCAGTTCTGGAAGTAACACCATATCCTCTCCCCAAAGTGCAACATTTAATCAAGTGGTCCACTGGATAAAAAAACATAAGATAACAAATAATTTAAAAGTGCTTTGTCGCTATTTGAAAACTCAGAAAATATGTCCTTATTTTAGTCTTTTAGAGCACTAACCATAATTTTGATGCCAATAAGACCCTCTCATATATGTAATTTCTAAAGGAAATGCTCTAGGTATTACAGTTTTGATTACATCAAGATGACGTCAGGCGTTCCACACTTTTGTAATAAATATAGAATGTTAGAAATCTAGCTGTTCATTAGGATACTGTTGAGAGGCAGAGGCCAGGGGCACGGACTCTGAAAATTGAAGGCAGGTAGGAGGGTGCAAAGGCAACAATTTAACCACACTGAGCAGGCAGGAAGGGCCGTGGCAGCACAACAGACTATGCAGGGCAGTGGAAAGGGGGCAGGGGCAACAAACCAACAATACAGGACTTGCAAGAGAGGCTGTGGCAATGTAATAGA
The DNA here is from genome assembly GCF_964204655.1 of Triturus cristatus. Taxonomy (NCBI): domain Eukaryota; kingdom Metazoa; phylum Chordata; class Amphibia; order Caudata; family Salamandridae; genus Triturus; species Triturus cristatus. Next base: position 333,236,714 of record NC_140579.1, read on the forward strand.
CCATTGTGGGCAGAAGGTAGAGGCAATGGTAGTACAACCATACATGCCAACAGACCCGATTCAGCCAGGAAACGTCCAATGTTTTTAAGCTCAAATGGGCTTTATTTGATCTGTCTCCTGTCTACAATCTCCTCTTTTTCAATGTAACTCAAAGGGGAAAAACAATACCCCAGTTTTTTTCCAAAATCTCCCTCTTACCAAGTTCAAAATGTTCGCAAGTATGGTACATTGGATCATGGAAGGAAATGGGGTAGGGACATGGACTTGGATAACAGAGGACAGGAGGGACATGGAGAGGTGCACCAAACTGACCCTGCAGGGCAGGCATCAGGGTTTGCAGCAGCACAATACACCACACAGGGCATGCGGGACGGGACTGCAGCACAACAATCCATAGAAAGCAAGAGGGAGGGGACAGGACCATGCACATGGACAACAGTGAACAGAGGGGCAAGAGGCAATGGTAGCTAGCTGACCATAATGGACAGACAGGAGAAAAATCTGCAGCATAACAGACCATAAAGGGCAGGAGGGACGGATCAGGGGCATTACAATGGAACAGACAAGCCAGGAGGGAGGGAGTAGGGGTCTGCACATGTAAACAGAGGGCTGGGGGCAAGGGGGCAGGGCAGGAGCAGCAAGATAGCCATGGAGGTCAGGCAGGATGGGCACTAGAAAGCAAGACACACCATGAAGAGCAACAGTGAGACTGTGATGGCATACACACAGACCATGGAGGGAAGGTGGGGAGGGGGTCAGGGGCAGCTAACTGACCACACAGGGACGTTGGAGGGGTCATGGCAGCACAGAAGACCATGCATGGCAAGTGGGAGGGTTAGTGGCAGCACAATGGCTATGATGGGCAAGAAGGAGGGTGCAGGGGCATGCACAAAGGACGATGGAGGATAGAAGGGAGGGTCAGGACCTGTGCACAGACAAGAAAGTTCAGGGGAAGGGGCCTCACGACAGACCGCACGGGGCAGGCAGGAGGAGCAGTTGCAGCACAACAGACCAGGGAGGGAAGAAGGGTGTGGCAGTACAATGGACCATGTGGACAGGAGGAAGAGGATAGGGGCATGGCATGTGGACAGGCAGGGTGGAGGTGGCAGGGACAGGTTACAGTCATCTGACAATGCTAGGCTGGTGGGAGGGGAGTGGCAGCTCAACAGAACACTCAGAGTAGATAGGAGTGGCAGGTCCATGGAACATGGTGGGCAAAAGGATGGAGCAGGGGCATGCACAAAGACATCGGAGGGCAGGGGGAAGGAGAATAGGGGCAGCAAGCTAAGCACAGAGTTTAAGCAGGAGGTCAATGATGGGACATAGAATTGGGCAATGGAGGGCAGGAGGATGGACTGGTACATCATACTAAATTGAGGGCAGTGGCAGCACATCAGACCATGCATGGCAGGAGGGAGGAGGCTAGTCCATGGATTCACACAACAGAGGATAGGGAGGAGGGGGATGGGGCAGCAAGCTAACTGTTCAGAGAAGGCGGGTATTAGGAACTTTATTGTTTCTAAAACGTGTGTCTGTGCGAACGACTTAAAATATGAACAAGTATGCAGCATAATCTCACTTTTATTCAGGAAGAAGAGGACGTTTGTGACTATGACTCCGGGCTCACTTGGCAGAAACACCCCCTGACCCTCCACCCCCTATCGCAAAATGTAATGCCCGTGAAAAGGGTAGGTGAACACAGTGTTATATAGAACATAGTCCTGAGAGCACGATTGAAAATGAAAACTAGATATAGTGTATGGTATAAAGTATGCACCAAAAAGTGTGATATAAGATGAACCGGGCGTGAAATATAATATGCAATACATTGTGCGCAATGACAGATTCATTGGAGAGCGCGAGATAGCACAGGCACTAGCACGTGATATGCGATATGCGCCTTGGAGTGTAATATTGGATATTGGATATTGGATAGGTATTTATAGAGCGCTAACGTTCGCTCCCAAGGGAGCATCTTGGCGCTGTAAAACCTAGGACCAGATCACCGGGGGGGAGTTGGAGGACTAGATCGCTGCTTTAGTCCAGTCATCGGAGAGGTTGAAAATCCACGTTTTGAGGAGCTTCCTGAAAGGCTTCTCTCCTGCGTCTGAAGTCTAAGATGCCCTGGCATACTGTTCCAGGCTCTGATGGCAAGGAAACTGAGTGTTTTTCCACCCTTAGTCTTCAGGTTGAATTTGGGGGGAGTCATGAGATTTTCTTGCGAGGATCTGAGAGTGCGACCCGGGGAATAGTGAGGGAAGCGTCTCGACAGGTAGGCTGGGCCAGATTTGTTGAAGGCTCGGAAGGCAACAATGAGAATTTTGAAGAGTATTCTCTTGTGCAAGGGGAGCCAATGTAAGGATTTGAGGGCAGCCGAAATAGAAGATTTGCGTGGCAGTTTGAGGACGAGCCGAGCAGCAGTGTGCAGGACACTCTGTAGTTTCAGTCGGGTGGATTTTTTGGTCCCTGCCAGGAGGCCATTACAGTAGTCTACTCGGGAGAGTATGAGGCTACCGCAATGGTCTTTCTAGAATCGAGCGGGAGAAAGTCAAAGAACTTTTGCATGGACTTAATAATTCC